>NC_134852.1:77067221-79558471 GCF_049852395.1 Peromyscus maniculatus bairdii | reverse complement strand
TTGGAATAAAGGTGTGCGCCACCAAGCCCAGTGACTTGGTGGTGGGTGACCTCAGCACTACCAGCAACCCCGGACATTTTGTCAGTTGCCTTAACTGTGACAGGGAAACACATCCCTCCTAACAGAAATATGTAAAGGCTGCTCACCAGGGAGGGCAGCTCAGTAGAGGGGTTGGACAAACGTCTACAAAAGCCAACAGGAGTGTGAGAAACTAGGACCCTCCACCCCCAACCCTACCTCAGCCAGGCCCTGTGGGAAGCTCTCTGAGCTCCTCTGAACCTGGTTGGCCTCAGCCTCCCGGGGAAAGTGGCAGCGGAAAGCTGGCTTTCCGACCTGTTCCCAGGTAACAAGAAGCCAGGGCCCCACTCCAGGGGCCAATTAAGAGGAAGGTCTCACGTGAGGCTGAGTCCTGAGCAGGGATCCCAATTAACAGGCTATACTTTAAAAACGGAGGGGGAGGGGAGGAGGAGGAGAAAGGAGGAGGAGGAGAAAGGGTGCAGAAGGGAGGGAGAGAGGGAGGGGGGAGGGGGGGAGAGAGAGGGGAGAGAGAAAGAGAGAGAGAGAGAGAGAGAGAGAGAGAGAGAGAGAGAGAGAGAGAGAGAGAGAGAGAGAGAACCAATTAAGTAGTTACAACTGCTGGGTGGGTCTCACTAGATCCCCCCGGGGCACAGGGAACTTCCCGAAAACTGAAGGGCACGTTCCTTGCGCTCTGCTGGCTCCCCACGGCCTCACCCAGATGGGGAAAGGAAGTATGTGTGTTGTTTCTCTATTCCACATCCTTTGAAAGAGTGTTTTCAGTTTGAAAAAAAGTTAGTAGTATTTTTGAAAGGCCATCATGCTGCATAAGACATCAATAGAACTTGCCCAAACGTTAGCTTTCTCGTTATTGTATCGCTGACAACATAGACAAGCGCCGAGGTGCCTCTAGAACGCAGAAAGATGCCCAGACTGTGGATGACATCGGGTGGCACTTTTGCCAGGGAGCGCAGTGGGAAGCACTTCACAGACAGGATGAAACAGTCGCGAAGCCAGCAGACATCAGCCAGCTGGTGAGCCCGTGTCGCTCCAGGCTGATGCAGCTGGGGACATGCGTGGGAGGCAGGATGCTCCACATATGCGGGCGGGGGTGAGCCCCACGCCGCAGAACAAGAAAACTCAGGCGCTGAGATTAATTTGACAGTGGGCCTGCGAGGTCTAGGCAGCAGGTGCTTGCCACCAACGCCTACAGCCAGCTTCTAGTGAGTGCTTTCTGAGTGTTTGGTTGCTTGTTTAAATGTTTTGCCGAATTCAAGATTAATCACGAACCAAGTTAACACTTTCCAAACACCTGGGACTACTCTGGGCAGCGGGGTTTTCTACGGGGGTGGGTGGGTGGGTGGGGGGATGGGGTGAGGGGAAGGATGAAGGTAGGTGCAAACAACAGTGTCCCGGGTCCTAGTTTGAACTATTTGAGTCGTGGGACAGGGTCAAGCACTTTGATGCCATGCATCCTACGGAACCAACTAAGTAAGCTGAGTCCAGTGACCCACTAGGTTCCAGAGTCCAGAGGCCACCAGTTCTGCTCCGAGGGCGTGGTCTTGCCACACTCCCCACGTGGTCCTCGCCTTTCCCCCTCCCGGATCGCGGCTGGCCCAGCCCCCACCAGCCTAGCTCAGCCGAGCCTCATGGATTCGCAGTCGCGCTGCGTGGTGGTGACCGGTAAGCCCGCATTTCCCGGCCTTCCTCCGGGTGGCTGCTGCTTTCTGCTGGAGCCTGGAATGCGCATTTGCTCGACACTCCTTGTAAACTTGTAAACAGCTCTCCCAGGGGGACATGACTGGCAGCTGGTTGGTGGTGGTAGGAATTCCTGATGGAAGCTGACTTCCTGCTCTGCCCTATTAAAAAACGCAGGCTTTCCTGCCTCTGAGCCCCCTTCGCCACAAATAACTCGAGTGGCATGCACGGAGGTGCCCACTTGTGGCTTAGGTTAACCCAGACCGCGTTTGCCCTCATCCCCTTGGGGAGGAGCTCAAGCTGTAACCTGCTGTCCCTAAGCCTAGGACCCAGTGGAAAGGGTAGAATTGCAGGCTCAGACAGGACAGGCCCACACCACACTCACAGACGTTGATGGAGTCTGCAGTCTGTCCGTCCGTGTCCCCCACCCCCCACCCCACGATGCTCTTGCTGCTTTGGGAACACTAAACTAACCAACACACACACACACACACACACACACACACACACACACACACACACACACACTGCTAGATGCCTCTGAACCCCAAAAGGTCAGCCCGGAAGTAACTGTGGCCGCTCTGCCCTCTGTCTCCCCGGCATATCTGAAGTCAGCCACGCACCTTGCCATTGTCAACAGCTGTCCCTAAGGACCGGCTCTTTGCTCACAACACTCTTATTTTTAGTTAGACACCAAAGAGACTTATTTATTTTTAGTCAGACACATTTGGCACGTTTCAAATTTTTCAACTTGTATTTGATAAAGGGGACACAAAGGATTCCTGTCACCTGTCTTAATTAAAAGCTATTCCGGATAGTGATTCACACTATCAACCAAAAGAGAAGAGAAAAAAAGAAAATTCTTTTGAAACACTTCTCTCCCCTTGTACTTTATCTTTTCCCTCTAGGTTCAGAGACTGAATGGTTCAAATTGCACTTGGCTTCTTCAGGAAACCACCCATAGGCTCCGTAAAAGCTGTGCCCGTCTCAGATGAAATATGGGCACGGAAATGTACTGCCCCCTCTTGGACTCACATCTTACCCTACATTGCTCTCATCAGACTGCAGTCGGCCCGCAAGAAGCTGGCAGTCAGGGGCCCCTGGGAAGAGCCCACGGGACTCCAGAGTGTGGCTGCCTTTATTAGCCATGCTTTGAGGTGCCAGGGGGCAGGCTCTTCATTTAATTGGATGTGCCGAGTGTGTAGGTCTTGTCTTGACGATTGGCATGTAGACAGTGGTAGAAATGCAAGGACTCCAACAAACAGCCTGAAGATCAAGGTACTGGCTGGGACCAAGAGTAAAATGAGAGACCAGGTGAGCCCACACCGTTCAGGGTCCCCTGATTCCACCAGATTTCCCTGGCTGATTTCCCCACTCCCCTCCAAGGCAGTCTTGGTGGCGAGGCTTAGCCCAGCAAAAACAGGACCTGCTAACCTTGCTCTCTTGAGTTATTTTTTCCTAATTTAAAACAAATAAGAGATGTAGTTTTTTCAAGGCTGAGTATGATTCTAGAGCACATTATGTATATGTGGATGGATTTTTATTATTCTAGGAGAAAACTGGCTTCTTGATTTTTTTAATCTCAACATTTTCTATTTATTTATTTATTTATTTATTTATTTATTTATTATGGCTGCAGGCTCCCCCAGCAGCTGCAAGACTGTGTCCTATCAGTCAAAGCCAGAAGGTGTTCCTGGGCTGGTGGGACAGCCTGTTGACAAGCTTTCTGTCCCTTGAGGTTTTTCTCCCTGAGAACCAATCCTGTTGGTGGATCAAGACCCATACACTCAGCAGTTGCCAGACGCAGCTGGGTCCCCTCTCCAGCACCGCCACCTACTCTAAAGGTCCTGGGGTCCAGGGACTTGATGTAGAATCCTGACCTTTCACAGCCTCCAATTTGTGGGGACTGGGAAACCTGCTGAGAGAATCAGGGGAGGAAATCAAACCCTCAGTCATACTCCAAATACGACAATGCTGACCCTACCTGCACCCCAACCTGAGATGAGTGTCCTCCTTTGTAACAGGCCAAGCTGACAGGCTAGCCTCCCCCGACAGGGGGTCGCACACTTTCCATTTTAGAAATAGTATAGATCAAGAGGAAACAGTAGAGAAATATACAGAGAGCTCCTTAAGGCTTTCACCGGAGTCACCTGATCCTGAAGGTGGAGACGGGGAGAGGGTGGGGGAGGGGAAAGGAGAGAGGGCTTGGGAGATGAGAACGGGTGCAGGCACTCACCAACAGCCCCATACCATTTCCACCAGTGTGCGGCTCCCTGGAATCGCCTCCACCATCAAGCTGTATAACCACAAACTCCCTCAGGTACTCCTTTGCAGCTTCTTCTACATCCTCCCCCCATCCTAACACTAGGCGTGTGCTCCAGATTCATTTTGATGTGATCAACTATCCAGACCAAAAAAACCAACCCACCCACCAAGCAAACAAACAAACAATGCTCCCCCCCCTTCCCCCGAGAAAATCCACAGAAACAAACAAAACCCCAAACCAACTACTTAGCGGATAAAGGAGTTTATTTCAACTTACAACCCCAGGTTACAGTCCATCCTCATGGGGAAGTTGGAGCAGGAACTTCAGACAGCCAGTTCCGGCACATCGACAGCCAAGAACAGAGAGAAATCCATGCGTGCTTGCTCTCTTGTGCTCGCCCGGCTTGATTGCGCCATTCTTGTATGGTTCAGGACCCACAGCCTAGGGAATGGCGCGGCCCGCGGCATGCTGGGTCTCCCCCTATCGGTTAACAAGACAGTCCCCCAGCAGACATGCCTACAAGCCGGCCCCATGTAGACAATCCTTCACTGGTTGACAAAGCTGACCACCACAGAGTTAGTTTTCCTGTTGATCATGTTGTTGTCACGGAATGTCTGACAGGGACTGTAGACAGAGGAGATATTTAGCTCTGGTCAGAAGGTTCAGCCCACCGTGGCTAGCACCATCATATCAGAGCCCGTGGTGAGGGAGAGCGTCATGGCGACAGAGGAAAGTAGAGGAGACGGCTGTTTCTCTGATGGTGGACAGGAAGCAGCGTGGAAGAGTGAGAGGAACGGGTTAGGGCAAGAGAGAGCCTCAAGGAAACGCTCCCAGTGACCCCTTCCTCCAACCAGGCCCCATCTTCTACCTCAAAATAGTCTATTCAAATTGTAAACCATCAAAAAATGAACATTTTGAGCTGGGCGGTGGTGGCTCATGCCTTTAATCCCAGCACTCAGGAGGCAGAGCCAGGTGGATCTCTGTGAGTTCGAGGCCAGCCTGGGCTATCAAGTGAGCTCCAGGAAAGGCACAAAGCTACACAGAGAAACCCTGTCTGGAAAAACCAAAAAGAAAACAACTGAGAAAAAGCAACTAACACAGCTTGGATTTCAGTTCAACATCTGTGTACACTTGTTCCTAGCCTTTCTACCATGGAAGTGGATAGCCCCCTTTTGTTTATTTATTTATTTGTTAGGTATTTAGTGTGTGTGTGTGTGTGTGTGTGTGTGTGTGTGTGTGTGTGTGTGTGTTCGAGCACATGCACGCGCCTGAGCCATGTATGTTTGGGTGCCTGTAGAGGTCAGAAGAGGGCAACAGATCTCCTGGAGTTACAGATAGCCGTGAGGCTCCACACATGGATGCTGGGAACCAAACAGGTCCTCTGGAAGAGCAGCATGGGGTTTAGCTTTGCTATCCACTTGATCCCCCTGAAAAGAGGGACCCTCCACTGAACTGCCTCCATCAGACTCATCTGTGTACATGTCTGGGGCATTTTTTTGGATGGCTAATTGATAAAGGAGGGTCTGGCCCACTATTGGCAGTGCCACTGGGCATGTGGTCCTGGGTTATATAAGCAAGCTGGTAAAAAAGCATCCGTCTGTGGTCCCTGCCTCCAGGTTCCTCCCTTGAATGCCTGCCTCGTTGACTTCCCTTGATGCTGGGGAGTAACCTATAAACCACACCCACCCTCTAGTCCCCAAGTTGGTTTGGGGCAGTGTTTCTCAGGGCAACTGCAACCTTGGAGCAGCAGGAAACACTCTTAACCTCTGAGGCATCTCTCTAGCACCCCCCTACACACACCCTTTTCTTTTGGACTCCCCTACTGGGCTTCATACAGAGAACCCTGAGGATGCACCCAGATTAGCAAGGTTGCAGGCATCCTCTGGGTCCTACAGAACTTGTCACTAAGTGGCCTGGGCAGGCTAGGACAAACCTCTGGGTATCTTTGGTTTCAGGTTTTGGACCCTTCAGACAGCACCTGGTGAATTCCAGCTGGGAAGCCGTAAAGGTAAATCCTGCCCCAGGCCAAGCTGGCTCCTTCCTTTCTGGGGCTGTTGAGAAACCCCAGGGCATGAGACTCCTAGTAACCAGCATCACCTCGGAGGGAGGATGAGCTGGTGACCCCAGAAGAAAGGCTTGTCTTTGGCCCTCGCGTGGTGTGACTTGCGTGGCCAAATTCTTCTTCCACTTGTGGCTAAGGGACACTCCTAGGTGGGGTACACAAGTCCCAGTGTAGGCGCTTTGCACCTAGAACTAAGTCCTTGTCCTCTCCTCTGGGTGGTGGGCCTGGGGAAAGCCATCCTCACCAGCTTGAGTCCTCACTCATGCTTGAGGAGTGGATGACAAAGCCTGTGTTGCCGGGCTTCCCCGAGGACCCGAGGTGAGTGTGCAAGGCTGCTTTGTGTGAGCATGGCATGAGACACAGAGTGAGCACTTAATAAATGGTCATTCCTGTCAACGGCACGCTTGCTTTTAAGGATGTGACTGACTTGAAGAAGGCATGCCCTCTGACTGCCCACTGTCCACAAGGAGGCCCGGTGGGTGTCCCTGACCTTCGAGGCCCCCCCCCCCCCCCCCCGGGCCAATTGTCTGCCCTCAGTCCTCACGTGAGAGTCACTTAGATATTCACAGCTGCCTGTTCACACTTGGCTTTCGATTTCACACCCCTGCTGGGTCCAGCCAAATGTGGGGGCTGGAGTCCATTCTCAGGGTTTCCCAGTCAAGCTGAACACGCAGCAAAGCTGCTAAGGTACTAACGCACCCGAGGCAGCCACGGCATTGATTTTGTGGTCTGTCCACACAAAGGCAGGCGGGAGACCTTTGACCCTCGAGTTAGCTTTTAGGCTTTTGTTTTTCCAATCACGAAAAAGCTCAGAGAACTTTGGGCTTCCTGCCAAGCCTCACCGTACCACACAAGGTAACAGAGAGGCCAGGACCCGGCTTTCCTAAGCTCCTGGCTTTCTGCAGCTGGTCCCCGATCAGCAGGACTTCTGCCAAGTCCCCAGTGGTCCCAGACCCTTCTGTTTCTTTCTGCAGCCATGAACAGTGCAAAAGAGGCAGGCTGCTTCTGGTTCTCCGCTCAGTCACCACAGTTGCAAGGAGTGGGAGGCAAACGAGCTACCCCAACTTTTCAGTGCCTCAGTTCCCCGCCCCCCCTTTTTAAATATGTATATGTGAATATGGTGATGGTTAAGGAGGTCACTTCAAGTCCCAGGGACAGCTTGCGCATGCTGATGGAGCTCACAGTCCGTTGCCACCAGAAGGCTTTTCTGTTAGACAGGTTCGCAGCAGCAGGCACATGGGATGATGTGGGCAGATCAGCACAGGAAATGGAAGAATGGTGAGGATTACTTGGGAGGCTCAAGGCTCATTAAGGTTAGTGAGCCAGAGCAGAAAGAGACAGTCTAGGAATTCCAGGAAGTAGCAGCAGGGTAGCAGACTGGATGCTCTTAGGGGCAAGCTGCTGTATATAGCCAGACGTGCAGAAAGCCAAGGATAGCTCAGAGGAGCAAACACTCACGCACGCATGCACACACGCACACACCCATGCTACTGGCTGAGAGAAGTCAGCATATACAGGAAAGGCTGGTGAGGACAAGTTCTATGTTGATGACTGGAGATGTGGCTTTGTTGGTAAAGCATTTGCCTGGCATGCATGCAGGCCTGAGTACCATCCCCAGCACGACATAAAATCAGGCATGGTGGACTATACCTGTATTCCCAGGACTGGGGAGGTAGAGGTAGTAGGATCGGAAGTTCAAGGTTATCCTCAGCTATACAGTGAGTATGAGGCCACCTTGGCCCATGTAAAACCCTATCTCACCGGGCGGCCTTTAATCCCAGCAATTCGGAGGCTGAGCCAGGAGGATTTCTGTGAGTTCAAGGCCAGCCTGGTCTACACAGTGAATTCTAAGACAGTCAGGACTATACAGAGAGACCCTGTCTCAAAATAAACAAACACAAAACCAAACACATGACGATAATAAAATAGAGCTAAAACTGAAATATCTTTTAAAGGAATATGAGCTATCAATTCCCAGCCTAAGATCACCAGATACACATGAAAACAACCTAACATGTAGAAAAATCAGTAGAAGCCAGTTTAAAAAACAGAACTATAGGCAAAAATTTAAAGACAGTTGGGAAATAACAAGAGACCATAAAAAAAAAAAATCAGGTACATTGGAAATGAGTGACAGAACTCAGAGAAATTAGAAATGTAGTTGCTAGGAGAAAACAGCTGACTTCAAAGACAGGTCAGAATTGTGATAAGTGAAAGATACCAGTCACACCGGGCAGTGGTGGCTCACGCCTTTAGTCCCAGCACTTGGGAGGCAGAGGCAGGTGGATCTCTGTGAGTTCGAGGCCAGCCTGGTCTACAAAGTGAGTTTCAGGACAGCCAGGGCTGTTACACAGAGAAACTCTGTCTTGAAACACCAAAAAGACCCTGTATCATTTGACTCTACTTGTATCAAAGTCCAGATCAAGCAAATACATTGAGAGAAAAAGTAGGTTAGTGGTAGCCTAGGGTGGGAGAACCCTGAAGAGATGACATGAGAAAATAGATATGAATTTTCTTAAAAAAAAAATACATTTATTTATTTGTGTGCTGGGGTGGGTGTGCATGCATGCTGGGTGTGTGTGCCATGGTTTGCCTGTGAAGGTCAAAGGTCATCATGTAGGAGTTAGTTTTCTCCATCCCCTGTGTGGGTCCTAGGAGTGGAACTCAGGTCATCAGGGTTAGGTATCAGGCACCATTACCCACTGAGCCTTCCAGGTATGAGGTTTCTTTGGGTTGTGATTAAAAGGTTCTGACACCGATTGTGGTGATGCTTTGTTATATAACTCTCGGCGACAATGGTTATATCACTCTGAGTATACTGAAAGATACAGAATTATAAAATCTAAATAGGTTAAATACATTGTATGTGAATAACCTATCTTGTAGGAGGTAGATGATAGAGAGATGATAGACTTTACCCACCTATCCACATACATAGCAGTTCATAAACACATGAAGAAAAACTTAGTAAACTAGAATATAGATATGAAGATAATACCCAGAAGACAACGTAAAGATGGACAAGGAAGTGTAGGGGAGATAATGTAAATAATAGTGAAATTCTGTTTAATTGGAATTCCAAAAGAAGAGAACAGCGAGAATGGAAGGAAACAGTATTCAAAGACACAGTGGTAAAGAATATTCCAGATCTGGGGCTGGAGAGATGGCTCAGTGGTTAAGAGCACTGGCTGCTCTCCCAGAGGACCCAAGTTCAATTCCTAGCACCCACATGGCAGCTCCCAACTGTCTCTAACTCCAGTTCCAGGAGATCTGATACCTTCCTACCAATGCACATAAAATAAAGTTAAATAACTTTATTTAAAAAAAAAAATTCCAGGCCTGATGAAATACTTGTACCGCAGAGATAAGAACAAAGAAAATGGATACCTAGACATATCATAGTGAAGCTGCAGGCTGAAAAAGACTAAATAAGACTTCCAAGAGCTGAGAGAGAAGATGATTTACTTATAAAAATGAATACTCTAGCCGGACGGTGGGGGCACACGCCTTTAATCCCAGCACTCAGGAGGCGGATCTCTGTGAGTTCGAGGCAGCCTGGTCTCCAAAGCGAGTTCCAGGAAAGGCACCAAAGCTACACAGAGAAACCCTGTCTCAAAAAAAAACCAAAAAAAAAAAAAAAAAAAAAATGAATACTCTAACTAAACTAGGGGTGAGCCTTAGGTTTCAAATGCCCAAGCCAGGCCTAGTCTGCCTGCCAATCCAGATGTAGAACTCTCAGCTCCCTCTCCAGCACCATGTCTGCCTGTGTGGTGCCATGTTTCCTGCCATGATGATAATGGACCAAACCTCTGAACTGTAAGCCACCCCCAATTAAATGTTTTTCTTTATAAGAGTTGCTGAGGTCATGGTGTCTCATCACAGCAATAGAAACCCTAACTAAGACACTAAGGTTTGGAGATAGAAACACCTCAGATCCATTTCAAAGAATATCCTAGAAGCACCTGAACCCAGAAAGACAGCCAATAAAACAGTGGTTCTCAACCTGTGGGTTGCCACTCCTTTGGAGATTGCAAATCAGATATATGCATTATGATCCCTAACAGTAGCAAAATTACTGTAGTTATGTAATAGTTATGAAGTGGCAACAAAATAATTTTATGGTCGGGGGTCACCACAACATGAGGAACTGTATTAAAGGGTTGCGGCATTAGAAAAGTTGAGGACCACTTCAATAAAAGAAGGATTTTGTAAAACATACCCCAGATCCATTGTGCCAACACATAATGTAACAGCATTTAAAATATACACAGCCCAAGTAGCCAAGAGGTTAGGGCTCTTACCAATTTTGATAAGCTTGATATGTGTAGAATTTCTCTTTATCCCCAAAGATGAAGTGGCCTCATCCTCCTTCCATGCTTGGTTTTTTGTTTTTAGGTTTATTTTTATTTTATGTATGTGGATATTTTGCCTGTATGTATGTCTGTGTACCTCATGTGTGCCCAGAAGGTGCCACATCCCGTGGAACTGGAGTTACAGATGGTTGTGAGCTGCCATGTGGGTGCTAGGAATCAAACCTGGGTCCTCTGGAAAAGCAGCCAGTGCTCTTAGCCATCCCTCCAGCCCCTTCCATGCTGTTTTGAACAACACTGATAATAAACAGAGGACAAGGCCATGAATCAGTACAGTAATATCCTAAATCCATTTCCATACCAAGAAGACAGAGTAAGATGCCAGATCCTTCAAAATGCTACTAGTACCTGCCAGCAGGCCCTTCCTGTGGGTCCCCCTAAACTCCACTTCAGTCTGGAGAAAATCCAGGGTCCTCAACTCACTCCACAGTGTCAAGACAGCAGCCTCTCTCGGCTTGTTTTGCTTGTGTTTCTAACAAAATTTTAATTTCACTGAGGAGATGGTCCCATCAGCAAAGTACTTGTTGAACAGTCATGAGGACCCAAGTTCAATCACATGGAACCCATATGAAAAGCTGGACATTCCAACATGCACCTAAAATCTCAGTGCTGGAGATCAGAGACAGGAAGGTCCCTGAGACTTGCTGGCTATGCAGACTAGTGGAAACAGTGGGCTCCAGGTTCAGTGAGAGACCCGGTGTCATATAATGTGACTGTCTATAGAGGAAGACACCTGACAGAGACCTGGGTCCTCTGAGGTCCTCCAAGTGCACCAGCATACATATGCCACCCCAAATGCATCTTGCAATTTCCCAACCATTTCTCCACCTCTGGAGGAACCTTCGGGTTCATCAGTCCTTGTCTGAATATCCTTGCAGATGGTTATTAGAGAGGAATGCAGTATAGAAGCAGGATGGCGGCAGGGTGGAGCCTGAAGCTGGAAAAATGAGAACATCCCAGAGAGATACAGCCTTGAGAGGCTGGTCCAGGCTGTGGGCAGTATTGAGCTGTGACTGCAGATGTCAGCACTGACATTAGGGAGCCGATTCATGGCAGCTCCAGCTGGCTGGCAACCCCAGGCCTAGGATGTTACCACAGATATTGCATCCCCCATATATGGCATCCCAAATGAAGTAATTTGTGGCCTTTCTTTCTTTCTTTCTTTCTTTCTTTCTTTCTTTCTTTCTTTCTTTCTTTCTTTCTTTCTTTCTTTCTTTCTTTCTTCCTTCCTTCCTTCCTTCCTTCCTTCCTTCCTTCCTTCCTTCCTTCCTTCCTTCCTTCCTTCCTTCCTTCTAGATTTATTTATTTATTATGTATACAGTGTTCTGTCTGCTTGTATCCCTGCAGGCCAGACGAGGGCACCAGATCTCATTACAGATGGTTGTGAGCCACCATGTGGTTGTCGGGAACTGAACTCAGGACCTCTGAAAGAGCAGTCATTGCTCTTAACCCCTGAGCCATCTCTCCAGCCCCTTGTGGCCTGCTTCTAATGAGAGGGGATGTGAGGGTGGAGGTAAGAAGAGGCCCAGGTAGTCTTCCAAAGCTGTCTTTGGAATCTTGAGTTCAGACCTGACATTCTGGGGGCCCCTTTCCAGGCTCACTCTTATGGGTACACTCTGCTCCAGTGTTCACTGAAGACAGCTCAAGTAGCCAGGCAGTGGTGGCGCACACTCTTAATTCCAGCACTTGGGAGGCAGAAGCAGGTGGGGTCTCTTTGTGTTTGAGGCCAACCTGGTCTCCAAAGTGAGTTCCAGGACAGCCAGGACAGCTACATAGAGAAACCCTGTCTTGAAAAACAAACAAACAAACAAGCCGGGCGATGGTGGCGCATGCCTTTAATCCCAGCACTCAGGAGGCAGAGGCAGGCGGATCACTGGGAGTTCAAGGCCAGCCTGGTCTACAGAGTGAGTTCCAGGACAGGCATCAAAACTACACAGAGAAACCCTGTCTCGAAACAAACAAACAAACAAAAACAAAAAACGAAAAACAAACAAAACCAAAAGAGACAGTATAAGTACAGCCCTTGGTACCTTTAGGAGTCTGGCCTGGCCCCAACCAAGTGAGCGATGCTGCTCCAAGCACTTCCCAGTCTGGCCGAGCATGTGACCCCAGAAGAGCGGTTCTCTATATCTTGATCCCAGGGACCCAATGCCAAGCACTATTGTTCAAAGGGGCTGAAAGCATATAAGAACTGCCCAACTCTGACAAAGAGTTAGATGCAGTTGACCGTGACTGTCACCCACTGTCAGGATGCCAAAGTATTTCTTTAGCAGTTCGCCAAGTCAATGAAATAACATACATGGTGAGGATGAGGGCAGGAAGACGCGTATAGACTTCTATACCCTGCTCATCTGTGGTTTCGGTGAACAGAGGTCAACCATGGTCCAAAACAAAACAAAACAAAACATTAAATGGAAAATCCCAGAAACAAACAAGAAAGACACTTGATGGTGGAGACTGGACACAATGCCTCAGCCAGGTGACCAAGGTCAGCCTAAGTTTTCAAACAACTTTCACTGAAGCCTGTTGTTATCATTGTGCAGAAGGAGGGCAGTGACGTTAAAAAGTGTCCATCTTGAGTCTACGTTATGATACAGCTAATACACCACAGATGCCTTCAATACTCCTGGAGAGAGCAGTCTTGGTAGTCAGCCCCCAAGCAGGAGGGAGGTAGGAAAGCATGCAGGAAGCAAACCATAGCCTAAAGTCCAGAATGAATATTCAGGAGCCTATACCATGCTAAAGAAAATTACATATATTCTCCATGTAAATTAGGGAGTGGAGAGGGAGAGTCATGGTACTTCTGCAGTGCATAAATTACGCAGATACTTCCGCCCTTGAGGAGAACTTCATTATGTCCTCAGGTGCTGATTGTGTACGGGGACTTCCCAGCACAAAACCCAGGATGTAAAGTGGAGGAAGGAACACTTTATGGGAAAGATGTCTGACAAACTTCCCAGGCAGGTGATCAAAGTCAACATCTAGGGTGACAAGTCTTGTTGACAGTTTGGACCCTGGAAATATCATCATAAGAAGGACACTTTATACCTCTAGAGCCTTCCTCCTCCAAGCCTGGAGACCCAGTGTGGGATGAGAAGAGCAGCAGACAGATCCAACAGAGGCACAGGCTATACAGTGTCTAACTAGTCCATAGAACCACCAAAGTCATTAAAAACAAGGAAGTCACAGTACGAGAAGATATGACAACTAAATGTGCTGTGATGCCCTAGATGGAAGCCTAAAATGGGGAAAACTAAGGACTCTGAGTGAACACTTTTCAGTTCATCAAAATGTTTATTTTGTTGTCTGATGGTGGTGGCATATGCCTTTAATCCCAGAGGCAGGTAGATCTCTGAGTTCAAGGCCAGCTTGGTCTTCAGATCGAGTTCCAGGGCAGCTAGGACTACACAGAAAATCTTGTCTAGAAAAACAAAACAAGGCCAGGCAGTGGTGGTGCACACCTTTAATCCCAGTACTTGGGAGGCAGAGGCAGGCAGATCTCTGTGAGTTTGAGGCCAACCTGGGCTACAGAGTGAGTTCCAGGAAAGGCGCAAAGCTACACAGAGAAACCCTGTCTTGAAAAAACCAAAACAAACAAACAAACAAAAAATCCCAAACAAACAAAAAAAATCTCAAAAGACAAAACAAAACTCCCCAAAAGCAACAAACAAACAAAACAAAACAAAAATCCACAAATGTTTATTTTGCGTGCTTATGCTGGAACCTCCCTCTTTTCTCACGTGTAAGACTTTTTTCTTGACTGGAGAGATGTCTCAGATGGCAAAGTGTATGCCTTGCAAGCATAAAGACTTGAATTTGGTTCCCAGAACCTAAGTAAAAGCATCTGGGCATGGTGGTGTGTGCTTGTAATCCCAGCATTGGGGAGGGGGGGGACAAGGAAGTTCGCTGGGGCTTACTGCCTCAATAGCCTAGTTTACTTGGTGAGCTCCAGGCCCGGTGACAGACCCCATCTTAAATTTAAAAAAAAAAAATGTCTGAAGAAGAACACCCCAGGTATTCCTCTGGTTTCCACATGCATGCACAGACCTGTACACAGATGTGTGTGCACACATGTGGTAATATTGTGTTCCCCAAAATATCGTACACCCTAATAAACTTATCTGGGGTCAGAGAACAGAACAGCCACTAGATATAGAGGCCAGAAAATGGTGGCACACACGCCTTTAATCCTAGCATTCCAGAGGCAGAGATCTGTCTGGATCTCTGTGAGTTCAAGGCCACACTGGAAACAGCTAGGCAGTGGTAACTAGAGCCTCTAATCCCAGGAAGTGATGGCAGAAAGCAGAAAGGTACATAAGGCGTGAGGACCAGGAACTGCCTGGTTAAGCTTTCAAGCTTTTGAGCAGCAGTTCAGCTGAGATCCATTTGAATGAGGACTCAGAGGCTTCCAGTCTGAGGAAACAGGATTAGCTGAGGAATTGGCAAGGTGAGGTGGCTGTGGCTTGTTCTGCTTCTCTGATCTTGCGGCATTCACCCCAATACCTGGCTCCAGGTTTGTTCTTATTAATAAGACTTTTTAAGACTCGTGCTACACACACATGACTGTTTCCTCCTGTCTTTCACCTGTCCTGATGGCATGAGGGAACTGTACCTGGCTTCGAGGTACAGACATGGGTCATTTTAGTTCAAAATCTCAGTTTCACTACTGGCTGGTGTAAAAGGCAGGGAGGTTATGCTGAGCTCAGCTACTAATGTGGGTGAAATCTCTCTCCAGACCACAGCTATTAGCCGGGTTAAAAACTGGTTTGTGTGTGTGTGTGTGTGATGGTAAAGGCTGTAGCTTTAAAAATGGTGGTAAATAGACATACCGTTAACTTCGCAAGTGTACAGTTCAGTGAGTCCATTCACATCACTATCTGACCCTTGCAGTACTATTCATTTCTGGAATGTTCCCACCTCACTCTTGCCTCCTTCCCCTGGTAATTATTATTACTTTGTATTCATATTGCTATGGAGTAAATGTCTAAACTGAAACTCGGCTGATTTACAATGGGTGCCCGTCTCCCCCTCGACCTGGTTGCGGGTGTCTACCATTCTACTTCCCGACTCTCTGAAGATGGCTTTTTTAGCTACTTAATGGAAGTGGAATCATACAGTTTTGAGTTTTGTGACTGGCTTACTTTATTTAATGCAAAATTTTCAAGATTCATCCATATCTTTGAGCACAGTGGTACATGCTTAAAGTCCTGGCACTCAGGAGGCTGAAGGAGGAAAATCTAGACATTTAGGTCAGGCTGAACTATACAGTGAGACCCTATATCTCTCATTTCCTGTTTTAAGAGAAAGAAAAAGAAAAGAAGGGAAGGAAGAAAGAAGGAAAGAAGGAAAACTGGGTGTGGTGCATGTCTCTGTAGCTCACCGTGAGGGGGAGGCAGAGGCAGGCGATCTCTCTGAGTATGAGGCCAGCCTGGTCTACAAGCTTCCAGGACAGCCAAGGCTAGACAGAGAAACACTGTCTTGAAAAAATGAAAGAAAAAAAAAAAAAGGTAAAAGAGGACCAGCAAGATAGCTTAGTGTTTGCCACCAAAGTTGACAATGTGTTGGATCCCTAGAACCCACATGGTGGAAGAAGAAATCCAGCTCCTACAAGTTGTCCTTGGACCTTCACATGTGAGCCATGGCATAAAGGCATCCACACAGACACAATATATAAAGACATGTAAACATTTTAAATTAAGAAATGGAGAGAAGGAGATGAGTCCTTTTAAAGGCAAACTAATGCTCTGTGGTGCCTGTTTTCCTCCACTTACCCACTGACAGACACTCGGATTGCTTCTTCTTGGCCACTCTGCAAGCTTCCGGTTTTGGGGATATATACTCAGAAGTGGGGGTGCTGGGTCATATGGCCAGTCATAGGTTGGCTGATTAAGGACTGCTGAGATCTTGATATCCTTGGACATACTATTTTCAATAGCAGCCACCTGAATGGATGTGAAGATCTCGGGATAGCTTATATATAAGCTTAACCTTGAGCAGTATGTGGTGAATGGACTGAACATGGCATTCTGCCTTGCTTGGTGTCTACACAGGTCCATAGACAGGCCCGAGATCCTGAAGGATGAGGGGGCCTTTCATCCTTGGGGGCAGGGGGCGGGGGAGGGACACAATGATGTTATAAAAGCCTGTCTTCTCCAACTCACTTTCAGTTCATTATAAAACATTTCCACCTGTTAATAGCTTTCAGGATCATGCTATTCCACCTTAATTAAGCTAATCCCCATATTATGATCAAGAAATCTGATAAAAAAAAGATCTGTAACATCACACATAGGAGATAAAATGAATAATGTGAACTATAGGGAAATGAGGAGTGACAATTCCTGTGGCCCCTTCTTTGTCATAAAAAACAAACACAAGCTGACATGTTGGTCCGAACAAAGGAAAGAATTAAGAAGAGAAAGTATGAAGCCCTTACAGATTTACATCTGCCCGAGGAAGTCACTTATGTGTCCCCTATAAGTACCATGAATCCTAACTGCTGGACCACCAGGGAAGAGATAGGGAAGTGTCCACTGTGCCCTGTGCCATCCAGAAACCAGCTAATGATCGGGCACACCATGTCAAACATTTTTATTAATGGGGCACATGATCAAAAATATTTGGAGACAGTGACTGGCTAGAGGGTCCCTGTCTGTCATTCCTGGATCCTCTAGGCAAGACTGACTCAACAGTTTGGAGGCATCACACAGTGGATACTGGGAGAGGGCTGGGGTGAGCATTGTGTATGGAGGATAGAACCTGACATTGCTTGGGCAGAGTCACTTTTAACCAGGACCCCGGGATTTCTCAAAACAGGAATAAGGGCTGTGGACAGCCCTCAGGGGTTCCCTGGGCTTCTCTCTATATCTCTTCTGGTGCGGCTTCTCACAACTTCTTCCACTTAATTGTGTCCCTGTGGACTTGGGTTGTCTCCTGTGTAGGAAGGGGCTGTTATCTCCTTTTCATGAGGCTGTGGAGAGATAGATGCCTAGCAGAGTGCCAGGGGTCCTCCAGGGGTAGCCTAGGGTGATAACCGGACTATTTGTAAACTCAGAAAAATGGTGCATTATACGGCTGTGAACAGCTTACCAAGTGTAGCAGGGAGTGAGCACTCAGGGCTGGCCATGCTCGCATGCTTCCATTCCCACCCACGGCTTCAGGGAACAGTGCATGATCCTAACTTGTTTCCCTTATCCCATCTCAGAGAGTCCCGTTTCAGTAGTCTTTGTAACGTCAATCGAAGGGCTGCATTACGCTCCACCAATGGCTGGATGGTAATTCACCTCCCTTCTGCCTGTCCTCTTTTCTTTCATATTTCTTCAGTGCTGGAAACAGAACCCAAGACTTCGCACATGCTAGGCTCGACAGACTGCTCCGACCCTTGCCCTGTTCTTGTCTCTTTAATGATTCACCCCCATCTGCCTGGCAAGCTCTCCCAGGTCTAGCTTTCCCTGCCCCCTTCACAAGCCTCCAGCTTGGATGATGTTGGAACCCAGGCTGGGGGTCTCAATGATACCTGATGGCCTCCAGGTCTCTCCTTTCCCCTCAGGGAAAGGGGACCACATGCTCGATCTCTCACTGTCACTCCCTCTGGTAGAGCCAAGCAGCCAAGATGGTCACTGGACTGTTAGACGCATGTGCAGTGACCACATGACAAGTGGGGGAAAGATGGAGGAAAGAAGGGAGGGAGAAGGGGGCGAAGAAAGGAATGAAGGAAGAAAGAAGAGAAAGAGAGAAGGGGGAGAGAGAAAGGAAGCAAGGAGGGGGACCTTTGTACACCTCCAAACCATGTAGGTCCCGCTCCAGAACATTCTTTTGCTGGGCAAACTCCTACAAACCCTCCAGGTTCCAAAGAGCATCCTCCTCTGAGTGGTCCTCCAACTGTGCGGCCTTGCCTAACTCCCTGGCAACCCCCTCAGGGCACGTGTGACTGTGCTGCACAGACAGGGAAGCTGAGGGTTGGGAGTTTCGAACCACTGTCTAGATGCACCTCATCCTCAGAGGAGATCAGCACAGAAGACAGGATCTGCCTTTGAGGACCACCTCCCCAGAGGTCAGAGAAGGGCCTGGGATCTGCGGGCAGGCCATCTTACCCAGAAGGCACACCCCTGGCTGTCCGGAAATGCCAGGAAAGGAGTTCAGGAACTGCATGGCAGAAACTGAAGCAGAAGCTGGGCCTGGGTTCCTGGTTGAGCTATGACCAACATCGAGCATGCACTCCTAAGATCTCAACTTCGGGCTTGCTTTCTTCCAATCCACTTATTCCTACTCTCTCTAGAAGGAGGATGCTGACGGAGTCCAGCTCGGACCTTTTGAAGGGCTCTTGGGTGGGGAGGAGAGAGGAATGAGGAAGTATTATATAGAAATAGAGATGTAGATGGAGAGAAAGAGATGCAGGATAGTTTCTGGAGGGCCCTGGGTTAATACCCAGCCACCTCTAGATTTATTCTAATGGGCTTTTTATAGACTACCAAGCGGAGAGGCAAAAGACCTCCACCTTTCAAGATCAAAGCACAATGTACACCAAGTACAACCGACAACCCTTCAAAACACCTGGTAACCACGCCCCTGGCCAAATCACCCTCTTATGCAGCCCTGCTGGGTAAAGCAAGCTCAGGCTTTCTGACCTTGAGTAAGGCCTTACTCGGGAGCCTCTGTGGGCCCCACAGGATGCCCACATCCTTCACTGCCTTCCTTCCCCTCCCCCCTCTCCTCCTGCTTCTCCCTTCCCCTCTCCTTTTACACCCTCCCCCTCACATCCTCCTCCCCCTCATTCCTTCCCCTCCTTCCTCCCTTCTCCTCTCTAAAAACATCCATTGCTGCTGCTCAGACCGTGTCTCCACAATGACCTCCCTGCCAATTCCAGGCATATAGAGCCGAGGGACCAGCTCCCCTCAGGTACTTCAGACGGACCCCGCGAGATCCCTACCCGACTTCTACCCCTCCTCCATTTACTTATGAGGTAGCTCTAAGGTCTTTGCTCCCTGAGCACAATCCTCCCACGGGTCCCTATGGTCCTAGAGAAGTCCACACCTGACTCAGCCTTCCATCCACCGCCACCGCTGGCACTCTCCTCGAGTTTCAATCCCATCCTCTGTGGGGTGGAGTGTCCCTGCTGTACCATCGGCAGAGATGACGAGGGACTCCTCAGATTACACCAAACAGCTTGGATTAGCACCAGGGGCGCTGGAAGATTCGTCTTGTGATATGCAAGACACCTGTCAGCTGCTGAGAGCAGCATGGCATACCAGTTTCCCAAAGGCCTCGGGCTCTTGAGCCTCCATCTCCATTCCTAGCTACCTCTGCTGGCATGTGGGTCCCCAGCCTCTCCCTCGGGCCCGTCTTAGTCCACAAGCCTCGGCTCTGCAAACATGGCTTGTTCAGATGTGTCTCCCTAGCGTGCCCTGTCTCAGCAAGCACAGTTGAGTGAGCTGTGGCTCTTCTCCTGGTTCCTGGTCCTTCTGAGTTCCTCCAGCCCAGGAGGGCAGGGTTCAGGCCCAGAGAAGACCCTGGGCATAGAGTCTGAGGGTTCTCTTGTGCACAGGCAACTGAGGCAAGTCCCCCTGCTGTGTTTTGCAGGAACTCTCCAAGCTGGGTTTAGGGGTGGACACTGACACAGAACTGCGAACTCTGCAGCTGCCCGTGGATTACAGGGAGGTTAGTCGGAGGCTTACCACAATCTGGGAAGATTTGCGACCACACGTAAGTGACGCCTGGAGAGGCAGTGGGCCTGGGAGGCTGCTGATGTGCCAGGGCCTAGGAACTTTCTGGACCTTGTTCTAGGTTTGATTTGAAGGCTGGAGTGTACCTTTTCCCCCGAGCCCCATTAACAGTGTGAAGTAAAAGCTTGTGTCATAAAATTCTGGGTTTGTATAGCAGAAATGAGATTTTTTTTTTCCCAAGACAGGGTTTCTCTATGTAGCCTTGGAACTCACTTTGTAGACCAGGCTGCCCTCGAGCTCACAGAATCTGCCTGCCTCTGCCTCCCGGGTGCAAGAAATGGGAATCTTTTTTCAAGCAAGAGGACCTGAATTAAGTCCCTTTTATGGCTGTGGTGCTGGCTGTGGACTTAGGCCAAAGAGCCTTTGGGCCTGGGTAAGAAGGTTAGATGATAGCCCACCCAGGGTCAGCCCACCTTCAAAGCACCCTGCCAGGGTCCTGGTGTGGTGGCTCACACCTGTGATCTCAGCACTTGGGAGGCAGAGGCAGGTGGATCTTTGTGAGTTTAAAACTGGCCTGGTCTACATTGTGAGTTCAAAACCCCACTCCAAGCAAACAAAAGCACTCTGCTTACATAGTTAAGTGACCATAAACATTGTATAAAAAGGGGGTACAAATATCCATTCCCCCAAAGGTAAGAGAATGAAGGAGATCACACACAGCACCCTGTGGTAAGAGTCTACTCAAATGCTGCAATAAAACGCTGTGCAGCTATTTTCAAGAGGCAAAATAAAGTCTAACAAGATCTGATGAGGCTACTGCTAGCCTCTTTTATGAAAGTTTCATTAAAAAATATGTGATTCTGCTAAAGAGCTAGCTTCTTCCGGGCTCATCTTAGATACCTGCTTGCCCCACCCACTCATGGGGAAAGGGAGCACACAGCCTTATAAGAGCCTTTTGAAACAGAACAGTACTTGAATGTAGATATAACATGTCTTCTATTCAAGCCAAAGAGATGTTCTTTTTGGTCCAGTTCCATTAATTAGGGGCCCAGGCAGGGATCCTGGAGTTTCCTGGTGGATTTGGAGCTTGATCTGTTTTGTACTCTGGAGCTGGGCTCTGCCATGCCTGGGTCTTTCTGAACATCTAGTGATCTGGTGTCCTACGATTTCTGATATGTGTGTTCACATAGCTTGCTGTGCATGTGGGCATGGACACTTCCACCAAGGCCATCTTTCTGGAACAGTGCGGCAAGAACCGAAGTTATCGGGATACAGATATACGAGGCTTCCAGCCTGAGGGTGGAGTGTGCCTCTCAGGTGGCCCGGAAGTGATGCACTCTGTTGTCAGCATGAAGGAAGTCTGCCGGCGTGTTTCTCTTGAGGATGTCGAGGTGGCCTTTTCCCGAGATGCGGGCAGGTACACTTCAGGTGTCCATGTGCCAAACAGGTGCAAGAGAGGCAATGTCCTTCAGAGTGCCTTCTCTCTCCTCAAGATGTTAGCCTATGCTGTCCAGGTGACTGCTATGGTCACCAGCATCCCCAGAGTTGCCCAGTCTTTGGTCTTTGTCACAGGCCCTGCTGGTGAGTTTAACCTCTCTCCAAATGCTGACAGCCCCTCCCACTGAGCATTCTGTCCTCTCTTCAAGGGATAAAGAAATGCCCCAGTGAAAATGCAAATGAGGGAGTGACTGTAGTAAAGTAAAAAACAAAACAAAACAAACAAACAAACAAAAAAAAACAACCAGGAGTTGATTGAAAGTCTGGTTCAATTCTGTCCTGACCACTTGCTGGTCATTAGACTGTGAGACCGAGACCCAATGCCTGTGTTCTTAGCGCTGCGTCCTTTCTCTAGCGGAAGGACCAAACTCAAGTGGTAGTCCCCTCATGCTTTATGAACACGGCACTTACGGTGTCTTGAAGTGGCAGGGTCCAGGAGTAATGGGAGTTTCCTGTGGTTGCAGGTACGTCTGTGATTACACCTACTACCTGTCCCTGTACCTCGGAGATGGGCACGCAGCGCTCATCCATGTCCCTCCGCTGTCACACCGGTTCCCAGCCAGCCTTCTGGGCAAAGCCTTGCAAGCCATCATCCAAGAAATGCTGGAAGACAGTGAGGAGGTCCAGACTCAAAAGTACAGCAGCCAAAGGGAAGCCGCAGGGGGATGCCTCCTTTAGATGAGATGTTTCAACCCTCGGTGGAAAAGCCCGCTGTGCTACGGAGTCTCTGAAAGAGTGGCTTGTGAGACAGGGTACACGGCTGGGGTGAGGATGGGGGGAATGAGGCCGCAGAACGACAGGGTTATTTTAGTGTCCAAAGCGAAGAGAAGATTCCCAAAAGGCAGATGTCTCACAGGGGATTAGCTATCTGAAGCTAAGACTTTCAGGACAATTTTATCGCAACCCAGTAGTTTCCCTTCCAAGGCTGTGTGGTCCTTCCTACATTGATGGGATGACAGAGCTGCTTCAGAGGTTTCAGAAATGGAGATGTAGCTCTGGCTCCAGGGGCCCCAATTCTGGTCCCTAAGCTTGTCATTTAGATCTTCTGAATGGCTTTGGGAGCCACTCAAGTCTCTAGTGTTTGTCTTTCTCCATCTCTCTGTCTCTCTCTCTCTCTTGTCTCTATCTGTCTTTCTCTGTCTCTCCCTCTCTTTTAACAATTTTTTTTTTTTTTCGAGACAGGGTTTCTCTGTGTAGCTTTGAAGCCTGTCCTGGATCTCAGTTTGTAGACCAGGCTGGACTCGAACTCACAAAGACCCGAGGGGCTCTGCCTCCTGAGTGCTGGGATTAAAGGCATGCGCCACCACTGCCCGGCAACAATTTTTAATCGAGTAGTCCAGTGGCATTTATTTCATGCACTCTGCGCGGTGTTCATCATCACAGTGCATCTCTAGAACTTTCTCGTTGGAATGCAAAATGCTACCCCCGGCTCCTGTGTTTGAAGCACTTGGTCCCCAGCTGGTGGTGGTGTGTTGGAGGGCTGTAGAATCTTTAGATGGTGGAACCTTGCCTGAGAAAGTGAGTCGCTGCCAGCAAGTGTCCACACTTTATAGCCCTCCCCCACACTTCCTACTTCCTGTCTCTCTGGGTTCCGGAAAGCAGATGCCAAGTGACCAGCCTGCCTCCTGCTGCTGCCACTATGGCTTCCCTTTGAACTGTATGTCCACCAGAACAAACAGTAGGAAAAGGAAGGGATCCACCATTAAACAACAGCTCCCTGTCGTTTCTCTTCCTCAGCCTTTGGCAAGCTATTCCCCCATCTCTACCTGCGAGTCCTGTACCTAATGTAAGTGGAACCTCACGTTATCTGTGTCTCTCGGTTCATCCATCTGGTAGCACATGATAGGATCTCATTGCCTTGGAAGGCTGAACACTATTCCACTGTATGAATACACCACACTTGTTTTCCCCACCATCGATAGACGGTCACTTAATAAATGCTGCTTTGAACATTGATGTCTGAGTATCTGCTCAGGTTCCTGATTTTCAGTTCTTTTTTTTTTTTTTTTTTTTGTCTATACCCAGATGCAATGGTTTGAATAAAGATGGTCTCTGTAGACTCATAGGGAGTGGCATAATTGGAGGTGTGTTGGGATTCCCAGCCACTCCTCCATTGACATGACTACACATGCGCAGTTCAGTAGCCAAGCAAGGGGCCTTACGGCCTACTTAATCCATGTGCTGCGTGATCTCGTAATTTGTGCACAGTGTGATCATGCAATCTGTGCATGTGTGGTGTAGCTCCATAAGCCCATATGCGCATGTGCAGGGGAATCCTTAAAAAGCTGGTCACAGAAGCTGGGCGGTGGTGGCGGTGCACATCTTTAATCCCAGTACTCGGGAGGCAGAACCAGGCGGATCTCTGTGAGTTTGAGGCCAGCCTGGGCTATCAAGCGAGTTCCAGAAAGGTGCAAAGCTACACAGGGAAACCCTGTCTAGAAAAACCAAAAAAAAAAAAAAAAAAAAAAAAAAGCTGGTCACAGACTCCTTTCTCTTCTCCTCACCCATCTCTCCTTCCTCCTCACGTGTCTTTCCAACAGGCCTGATCACATTCTGTCCTATCTCTCCTTCCTCGTAATAAAACTCTGATAGTTTTGTCATGCCTTGTGACCTTTCCTCACAGAGCAAAAGTGCTGCATTAAAACCAACAAGATGTGGCCCTGTTGGAGTAGTTGTGGACATGTTGGAGGAAGTGTGTCACCGGGGAAGGACTTTAAGCTCAAGCCAGGCCTAGGGGCTCACTGTCCCTTCCTGCTGTCTGTGGATCCAGATGTAGGACTCTCAGCTACCTTTCCTGCACCACGTCTGCCTGCACGCCACCATGCTTCCTGCCATGATGATAATCGACTAACCTCGGAACCGTCAGCCAGCTCCAATGAAAGGTTTTCCTTTGCAAGAGCTGTCATGGTCATGATGTCTCTTTACAGCAACAAAGCCCTAACTAAGACACGAGAGGTGAGTGGCACCTGGGAATTCCGCTTAGCTTTTTGAGGGAGTGCAATGCTGTTTTCGACGGTGGCTGCCCCACTGTTCCTCCCCACTGGCTGGGTTTGCTCAGAAAGCCAGCACGGGAACTGGGCTTGGCTCTTCGCCATCGTCAGCATTCCCCTCACTTTAAAAACATCAGGATCCTCTTGTCTGAGGCACTTTTCTGTTGCTGTGATAAGACACCATGACCAAAGCAACTTACAGAAGGGGGCTCACAGTTCCAGAGGGTTAGAGTCCATGACCATTATGGTGGTGGGCAGGGCAGTGGGCAGGCTGGCATGGTGCTGGAGTGGTGTCTGACAGACAGACAGACTGACTGACTCTGGGAATGGCTTATGCTTTTGAAACCTTAGTGACAAGGCCACACCTCCTAGTCCTTCCCAAACAGTTCCACCAACTGAAGACCAAGTACTGAACTTACGAACCTGTGGGGGCTGTTCTCATTCAAGTGACTATATTCCCATCTCACCTTCTGTCTTCATTTGAGGACACTGAGCTGGGTTTTGTGCCCAGCTGCGCACAGCCAAGTCCCCGTGTGTCTACTCTGTCAGTAAATGGGTCTTTCAGGTACCCATTTCATTATGAGTCCCATCAGTAGCACTGTTTCCTCTAAAGAAGTAGATGAAAGTAGCTACTGAACCCTGGGCAATTTCTTGTCATGTCGGTATGCTCAAAACTGCTGTTTGCTGCTTATGTCTGAAAAACAAACAAATGATTTCAGTGGCTTACTGTAAGAAAATGCATTTGTAGCCTAATAGCTAAGGGAGACTGCGTTGGGGTGATAGTTCAATGGCATTGTGGGGCATGAGGCCTAGTCTACATGTGTCCCAGGACAGCCAAGGAGAGAGAAGGGGAGATGGGGAGAGGAGCAGGAGGGGGGGTACAGAGAGGGGGTAGAGGGGAGGGGGAGGGAGGGAGAATATGAATGTACAAAAGCCCTGGGTTCAATAGCCAGCACTACAAAGAGCCACCAAAACCCAGTGTCAAAACCAAAGGAACTGAATAGCTCTCATCCCCCCCCCATTCCCCCCCTCTCCGCATGGTTTTTCTGTGTAGCCCGCCTCTGCCTCCCGAGTGCTGGGATTAAAGGCGTGTGCCACCACCACCAGGCTGCTCTCATTTCTCTTGCTTAAAGAAAAGACTTTATGAGACTCTCCGCAAATAAACCAGCAACATTTGACATATGGCAGGTCCAAGTCACACGAAGGCAGATGAAAGCCAAAGGTGAACAGAAATTCCGGGACAACGCCAGGACTGTACCAGGATGTACTCTTTCAGAATGATGTCTTGATTATAAATCCAAATACTTATGAGATTCACTAGGTCCTGAGTCACCTCGACCTCTGCTTCTACTGCCTATGTCTTACCGTTCCATTCTTCCTTTGGTGTCCTGCCTTTGTCTGAGTAGCTCCCCATAATCAGTGTTTGGCGAGATGATTGGCTCACCCTCCCCAAAGTGCGGTTAAGCCTCTGGTCTGAGTCTAGAAAGTATAGCTTGCTTCATCTCCCAACCATAATCACCCTCCAACTTCCCAGGACCAAGATGGTGATGTCAGTCTTTCAGAGTTCCCGTGGACAAGCCTGATTTACAATCCATGGGTGAGAGATGGATTAACACGTCACATCACCTCGCAGCTAGGCACACCCTGCTCCTGACTTTCCTGGTTCTCCTCAGCACCTTCTGAGGCATGCCAGCTGTGGAGTATCACCAAAGACATGGACATGCGCGTACTCAAGTCTTTGGCAGGCCCCCTCCTCGCCCCCAGAATCACACATATCAAACCCACCTCGGCCTCTGTCAATGGAAGGTCCAGCAGAGCCTGCAAACCAGCACTGGAAACTTTTATGTATTCTAATGATCTTCTAGCTGATTTAATGGGGGAGACAGTAGCTTCTCCAAGCTCAACAGCAATTTGCATTCAGAGCAGCTCAGCTGTCAGGGACCCGAAATGCTTTCGCACTGAGCATTTCCAAGTGACACGTGTGAACGCACATGCCACAAGAAGTTCAGCTCCCCAGTGAGGTGGGGGATGGTTCCAGAGCCGAGGGGACACAAACTTGGGAGACAAAGGTGCATACAGAATTGTTTTATTTAACTTAACCCATGTGGTACTTGAACTACTAGAAAAAAGCAGAGTAATAGAAACTCAAGTGGCCTTGGCTTCAGCCATTCAAAATAGACAAAGTTTCTTTTTTCATAATGTAAAGAATCCCGAGTATGTCGCAGTAACAGGAATAAATTCTTACAACAGAATATACAAAAACATTGAATTTTTTCATCTACTGATTTTTTTTTAAATATAAACAGAGGGTTTTTTTTTTTTAGGAATAATTTATACACAGAAAGTTATTTTATGTAACAAATTGGCCATATTATTATCTTTTTAAAACTTTTTTCTCTTTTTTAAGAAAAATTTTTTAACAAGAAAACTCAGAAATGCATTATTGGCGATGCATCTGTTCCATCTCGCCTTGATTTTTTTTTCTTCTTTAAATCCCAGAGGTAGACAAACTCTGGCAAATCTCTCCCTCAACCTCACTGGCTTAGGAAGCAGACAGGTGACATCACCAGGCAGGTATCTGTTCTACCTGTGTACATGTCTGCACAATGCCCAACGTCCACGAGAAACTGAAAAGACAAATCCAATCCAACCCAACCCACCAATGGTTCCTAGACCTTCTTCCTGTAGAGTTAGACAGTTCCACATGTTTTCAACAATGGTATCTTCTGGAACTGTAGAGACATGGCCAATAATGCACTGGGAGCCAAAGGACATGAATTTTTAACTCTTAAAAAAATGGGGGACAGGGAGACATGTTGTGGTTTTTGTTAAGAGTTTGTTCTGTATTGGGAACATGTACCTTCAGCATTTGGCTTTAAATACAAGTAGGCACAGCCTTCACTGGAATCTGAGGCGCCCTGTCAATGGCCCGCACATCAGAATTGTTTGTGTGATTACCGTGAAGCCGTTCTGCGTCCTGAAGCCCTCCCATCTCTGTGGCATCGCAGAAGTAGGACAAACACCAGTCACATGAGCCAGATGCCACCAGTGACCACCATCCCACATTGCTCAGTGGCCACACACTGCTACCTCCACAGCCAGCAGGGGTCTTGGTACTCTGCACCTGTGTGGGCTACTACACCCCACAGGGAAACGATCAATGAAGATGATTCCTTCCCCAGCTAAGGGTTCCAAGACCAAGACACTGAAGAGTACAGGAGTACTTTCAAAACCACTGTCATTCTTTTTTTCTTTCTTTTTTTTTCTTTTTTTACAAACTAGAGCACATAGCATGTGGGAAAGAGGGTGAACCACAGCTTGAGTGGGGGTGGGGGAATTTTTTTTTTAAATTTTTTAATTTTTTTGGTTTTTTTTGGCATATTGTAAAGCTAGCTAGTAAACAAGTGTCAAAAGAAAAAAAAAAGACCATAAACACATATTTGCACACACAGAGGGGGAAAAAGTGTTTTTAAATTATTTCCGGCAATTATAAACTACAAACATTTTATAAAATTATTCTATGTTCTTACAAAAATGCAATGAAACATTTAATTAGTTCTTGTAAACCAGATCTTCGTCAACTGACTACCCGTAATCTACTGGACTTAGAAGCAAGCCCTATTGGAAACGATAATGAGTGACTAATTAAAAAAAAAATGTTTACTGGAAAGATGCAGACACAAATGTGGACACACAAATCAGTGATTATGAAGTCCTCACATAAACAAAATAAAATCAATCCCTAGCACGCCCCAGACTGACAACTCCACTGGTAAGCGTGATGGAGTCTGAGTTCTTCAACACGAGGCTTAGCTCTAGAAGTTTCCAGAGCAGGATGCTATGTTTATTATCTGAAACCAAATGCCCACGATGACGCCACAGCCTCGATGTAGTTTCACACCTTCAGAAACCATCACGTCCAAATATGGTCCATGCTTCTTCCAAGCCCTTTACGCTTCCGTCAGCAACTCTCTTTACGTCCTGATCCCAGTCACTATAGCTTCCTACTGCCTGGTCATCCCATCATTCTATCAAGGAATGTTGGTTTCTCTAAATAACCAACCGGCTGTCAGAGTCGGAGGTCCAAACCTGGCCTGTGCGAGGTTTCTATCTTCAGCACCTCTGGCTGAACACTTCCAGCAAACATCCCGTCCTGAAGTTCTCATTTGTACCAACACCTAGTTCAGAGTGGCGTGAGAAAGTTTTGACCATCGTTACTGGTTTGTAAGGAGTGGATCTCTCTGGTCCAGGTCTCCCAATGCTGCTGCTTAGCCCAGGAAATGAAAAGACAAACACAAAGTAAAATAAAATAAAAAAAACCAAAACCATAAATTGATTACTGTTAAAAATGGGCCAAAGCATATCAATACGGTGGTCTTGTCACTGCAGGATGTCGGTTTAGGAAAGGAGTTGCCTCCAACACGGCGTGGCCACTCTCCGAGGGACCCAACAATGACGACAGAGGGCCTTGGGTACGCATGCTAGCCTTCTCACCCACCTGAGCTTAGTGTGACTTTGCCACAGCAGCTGGCTTGCTTCAGGTACAGCCACTGCCAACAGAGGTGGGCTGCTAAGGTGGGCTCCAGGAGCTCACAATTGGCTTAGAACTTGGCATCATACAGAGCTCATCCATCTGTTAGCCTATCCGAAAAACACGACCGCATACCAAACACTGCCATCTGCTCATTTCACAACGATCACTTGTCTATCTTGTGAAGCTGCTTTCCCTACCTTCGAACCGCCCGAGTCATAAGAAACAGGCTGGAGCTGGAGGGAGAGGCCGATGATGGCCTCCAGCAGTCTTCTATGTTCCGGGGAGGAAGCCTCATTCCAACTAAGAGTCAATGTTCTGACATTTCCTGAACGGAGATGGGGTAGTGTGGGTCTCACACAGCTCAGGTTCGACTGTGTCTCCACAACTCAGCGCCTGCTGCCTCAAGAAAGGGCTTTGTGGGAGAACACCTTAATGTTCACATCACCAGAACGATGTGCCTCAGTGGTTCACGTTACCTCAAGCAGTGTGAGCTGCTGTCAGGAAAGGAGGTTGCATGAAAAAGGCCGTAACTCAGCTTGGTAAGATTACTTGGAGCATATAGAGAAAAATCAGGAGGAGGTGGGAAAAATCAGCATGAAAGTAGGCTAGAACTGTGGATACGTGATGCCTTGCAACAGTCAAGATGGGTGGGTCGGTCCAGCAAAATGACTGCACCATCATACAAGCAAACTTTACTTTTCCTGAAGTGTTTTCTGGAGCATTTGTTATGATGGGCACTACACTGTTAAGTGCTCTCTACTTGAAAGAAAAAAAAATCTACATAAAAAAACACCAAGAACTTGGACAATTAAAAAAAAAAAAACCCAAAAAATGAACCAGCTGAATGATCTGTAGAAATCCAGTTATGGAAACTGGTAGGTATGTGCAAGAGAGGAGAGGCCACTATACCATGGGATCACCTAGAGTGTAGAGGAAGGAAAAAACCCTGATCAAACAGTATCTCCCAGGGACCCTGTGAGCTCTTAGGAACTCAGAGAAGGGCGGCAGTCTGGCAGGAGGAAAAGGACTCCTGAGCTTAACTTGAAGTACCGAACCGTTAGGCAGTTCTCCACACTGGGGGGGAAAATCACCCACCCTGTTTCCCAGCTGAAGTCCCCAGGGCCTGTGAGAGCAGCTGCTGGAACTGAGGAGTGCACCGTCCACCCCTATGAGCAGCAAAGTGATGGGATGGACAAGGCAGAGCACAGGGAAGGCTGTGTGCCAACCACTGGCTGTCCAGCCTCAAGGAGGTTTGGTCAGTCCTTGTTTAGCCCTGGGGGACGGGGAGGAGGAAGGAGGTACAGCAGCCTGCAGGGGGTGCAGGCTTTGACCTGCCCCCCTTTATCATACTGGCCTTCTTTCGGAAGCAGGGGGAGGGCAGAGCTCTCTAACTGCTGACATGGCTGTACCTGGGAGAGAAACCAATGCAAGACAGCAATGGCGGGTGCCCCTGCCACAGTGCAGGCCTAGAAGAGCAGCAGAAGGAGCCCACAGGACACCCTACATGTGCACACGTCGGGACTCTCAATCTATGTGTTGTTGGTGCCTCCTGCTCTCAAAACCTGGGAGTACCTGCTCTCTTGGGGATGATACATGTCGGTCATTCAACCTGTATAACGTTCCGTTCCAAGTCAGCCAGCTGAGGACGGGCAAGGGAACCCCTCCACCCGTGTGCTCTGGGCACATGGGGGTGCTGGGTTGGAAGCAGGGAAACCGGGGAGGGAACCAGGTGAGGAAGAGAATAACCAAAGATGCCCCAGGAAAAGTGAGCTTTTGGAGAGGAGTGGGGGAGGCTGAGTGAGTTAGTGTTGCTTTGACCCCAGAATCCAGCCTGGTCTCTCTCTGCTTCACCCGGGTATGTGGCCTGTGGTGTGGATGAGGTTACCAGTATCATTGGCCTACTGTCAGGTACTGAGAAGTGTGAGATGTATTGTTTTCTATATACCCACATGAAAAATAAGAGTGAGGTAGATAAATGTTTCAAAAACAAAACTCCCCCCATCAAAAACTGTCCCAGCTCTCTCTCTCGCTCTCTCTCTCTCTCTCTCTCTCTCACACACACACACACACACACACACACACTCACTCACACACACACACATTTTCCTCAGTATTTAAATTCATAATGGGGGCTTCTCTACAGTGATTAAAACAGGTATCACAAAATAAATTAAAACTCCTACATGTAATACCTTCTTAATAAATTTTTTTTTCTCTTTTTTTGTTAAGGGGAAACACTGTGGGGCAGAGGCTACTAAGAGCCGCGAGCCTGTAACTACAGACAAGCCAGAGAACTATAAACTTTCTTTTCTGTGTTTAATCTCCTGTCTGCAATCATCATCTTCCAGCTTTTTTTCTTGTTCATAATTGAAATATTTCCATCCCAGAAGCAACTCTCATGCTGTCACCACTCTGGTAAGAAGTATTAAAAACTCAACAGGACCGCCAGGTCCACAGGTCTGCCATTTTAGCTAAGGAACAGCAAAGGACCCCAGGGCTACCATGGGGTCAGCTCTGCTCCGTCTGCTACTCAGACCTTCTGATCCGGGAATGGGCTCCAGAACGCCACTGAGGCTGTGGCTTCTGGCCACGGGGTGTCGGTACCCTGCACCTTGCTCACACGGAGGCCACCCATTCAGACATTCTGGTTTCAAAGACAGGTAGGTCGGTCTGGTGAGGGTGATGGCAGAGGGGCCGCTAGGTCATGCTCTGCTGTACCCTAGGGACTCATCAGCTGTTTGTGTGTATGTGCGTGTGTGTGTGTGTGTGTGCGTGTGCGTGTGCGTGTGTGTGTGTGTGTATGGGGGACCAGAAGGATTAAATATCCATACCAAAAAAAATCCAAATGCCTACTGTCTGCAGTTAAAACTGCTATTGTATCCCCAAATAAGTATGTTTATGTGTGTGTCCCAACCCAACCAAGAAAGAGAGAAGGCAAGGGTGCGCCTTCTAACAATGGGGACTATAAACAGTAAATCAGGGGGTGTGAGATTTTTTTAACCTTTTTGTTCTGACCTGAGTTCGTGGCCTGTCCTGCATGGTAACAGACTCCAATGCTGTGTGCAGGGAAGTGTGGGGATCGGAGTAAGGCCCAGCAGGACCTGGATCCTGGCCTCCCATCCTCCTCCGTCCCCGACCAGCACTGCGCCCACAGGGCCTATGGGTTAGAAGATAACGAATGGGGCTGCAGGGAGCAGGGGAAAGGAGATGTATTTATAAAAAGGCATCCAACAGTTCATGGCAAATTATGTTCTAGAAGCATCAGTTACTGGAGAAGAGGAAGAAAAAAAATCACACTCTAGTACAAAGCATAGGAAGTTTCTTGGAGTGAGCGGAAAGGAAGAAAGGGTAGGAGGACCTGAAAGTTTCATAGATTAAATCCACAAAGATAAAGAACAAAAATAATAGCAGCTTTTTTTTTGTTTTTCCTGTACAGACGTATAGATGAATATCTGAACCGTAAAAAAGTTATAAAAGTGACATTGAAGACGATGTGTATGCAAATGTTTCACGGTCTACCATAGAACTGAGAGACCCATGAAGAAGTCCTAGTAACAGGGACCATGTCATCGCTGGGGTCCACTGCCTGCGCTGCTGCTGCTGCTGCTGCATGCTGCTGTGCTGCCTGAAGCCCTTCCTTGCACATCTGCACCAACAGCTGGGCTGAGTCCCTGCAACCTCTGGGGGCCAGGAGGGAGCCTGGGACAGAGGGAGGAAGCTGGTCTGAGGACCACCTTGACCCACAACCTGACCTTCAGGCTTGCTCATGGCCATCTCCTCCAGAATTCCTGGGGTGCTGTGGTGGGTGGGGTGGGGATAGGGGAGCCCGTTCAGCCGTCCCCATCTTCAGTGAGGGCAGGCTCCATCTTGCCCAGTAACCAAGTCGTCACAAAACAATGAGACCCAGGGGGGCGTGGGCTAGAAGAGCACACCGCGGCACAGTGGAGGCATCGCCAACGTGTCCCTCGAACGGTATTATCGACTTGATGCCATGTGTCACCCCCATGCCTCTGGACAGAAGGAAATCAGCGCAGGGAGTGTGCGCACGAGAAAAAAAAAACAAAAAACAAAACAAAACAAAAACAAACGAACAGAACTTTGGCAAAATTTGGCAGCATGAAAATGATAACAACCATGGATGAACAATGGCCCTTTGAAAATTTCAGATGACCCTAAAAAGGTTAAAGATACAGTTAAAAAATTCCATCTCAGTGTGTGCATTTTTTTTTCTCTCTTTTTTTTTTTTTTTTTTTTGTAAAGACCTACGGTGTCAGGCAGGTGTGTATGGGGTGATGAGGAGCCCCAGGGATGGCCATTAAGTCAATCTGAGGCTTCCCAGCTGGGCTTTCAGCAAACATTTTTCCCATTGTGAAGCAGAAAAGAGGGAAAGGAGAGAGTGGAAGTAGAAGAGAGGAAGAGGAGAGAGAAGGAAGGCAGAAGAGAAAGGCGGAGAATGAGGAGACTCGATTCTCGAGTGTCCTGTTGCTCTTAAGTGCTGTCCTTAAGGTTTGCAGAGGCCCATGTCAGTTAAGGGTTCGGGTAGGGAAATAAAAAGCTGCTTGCATATCGAAAAAAGGAAGGTCCCGAATGTGTTTACTGCAGAGAAGCCGTCTCCCGTGGGCAGCAATGGCAGTTCTGGAGATCCACTGAGGTACAGGAGGCTTGTGAATAGATTGTTACGACCTGCTCTCCCCCTGCCCACCGAGTGGGCACACACGCTATGTCTGCACGTGCGTCGGTGTCTGAGGATCAGCAGGTTGAAGACTGGGGCAGAGGCAGAGCCCTCTCGTTGGCGCGTCCCCCGTTCATGTGAGCGTAAGGCTGTCTCTCATCGAAACTGGCGCGGAGGACCAGTACTCCAGGGCCCGGGCCGTTCTCGGCCTTGTGTCCTGAGTGTCTTTCAGGCAGAGGCAGGGAGGCTGAGGAGGCCGAGGGGTCCAGCGGCACACTCTCCATGTTCTCAGGCTCCAGCTCCAGCTCCAGCTCCTCCGGCTCGGGGGGCTTGTTCTCCTCACTGTAGTAGAAGGAGACCTCCTGAAAGCTGGGCTCCATCTCATCCTTGATGCTGCCGATGATCTCCAGGAAGGAGGGCCGCATCTTTGGGTTGTACTGCCAGCACATACGCATCAGTTCAAACCTAAGGGGGGAGACGGAGAGGGGCTGAGATGCAAGAGACCTCTGGCTGAGGTCAGGGAGGCCCAGACAGCTGGACCACCTCTGCACCCCTGGCTTCTCATCTGGACGCCTCTGGCATTACCCTACCATGTATCGTGCCCAGAACCCAGGCCCAGCCACAGCGCCAAACCCAAACTCACTGCAGGTCTTGGTTCATGCAGAGCCCACCATGACAGGGCCCTATTTATGGTGGCAATACTAAGAAATAAAACAACCTCTTTTCTGTCTGAAGCATCTCTTCCAGCCGTGGTGCCAGAACCAGACCCAGGAAACCTCCACTGTTCCACTAATGAGAATCACAGCTTCCCTGACAGCCATTGTTCTCTGTGCCCCCACCCGGGACATTTCTAAGCTTCTTCCTGGCACTAGGGTGCCCCTGGCAGCGGGCCTGAGGAAGGAGGCGGCAGGGGTGCCAGACAGACGGACCACACATCCCAAGCTTGCTACCCAAGCCAGCACCTGCTCACTGCATGCCCCATGAAGGCAGAGCCCTGACCACAAGATCCAGGCTGCCCCCTGATCGGGGTCCTAATAGAAACCTCCAGTCAGATGCCAACAAGCCAGGGAAAGGCCAGAGCCTGAGTTTCTTCTACAAGCAACGCCAAGGCAAGAACACAGAGAGCCCATGCCGCACCTCCATCTCTCCCAGAGGTCACAGACTTCCGAAGAGCCCCCCCCCCCCCCCCCGCCCGCCCGCCCCCGTCACATGGGTCAGCAGCCACGCATGACAGAGGAAGGCTGCTCATGCAGCCACCACCCTGACCAGGAAAGGCCTGGATGTGGAGAGCAGCCCTAAGCAAGTGAAGGCCTGAATTAGCCACATCAAAGACTCCAGTCCCATGGCAGTGGCAGTCTTCCCCAGTATTAATGCTCAGAGATGGTAAAGCCTTCCCGAGGTCTGAGTGCAAACACTGACAGTGTGTGTAGAAGATGTCTGCTGTCACTTTCTCCCACTGGGTATTTATGGCTTGAAGACTGCTTCCGTGCAGAGACTGCTCCCACAGAGATGAACTAAACCTGCCTCCTTCTCCAGCTGTATATAACAACCCCGCTTCCTTGTCCTTGCTTATCTGTATGCAACAACGCTGAGACCCTCTCCCTGCCCCCTGCCCCCTCCCCCCCAGCTATATACAATAAAACACGCTGAGCTCTCAGAGCCCAGTCCACTCAGCCCCAGGGTTCCTATGTGCACGTGCTTGTGCTTTCTTGATTCCCTTGACGCCCCTAGTCAAGTCAGGGTTCTGGTACCCAAGCCGCACCGAGTGCTGCATCCAGGCTTTGACAGATGGACAGGAGAGAGAGAAAAGGAGTACGGGGGTGGGGGTGGGGGTGTGTGTGACGATTCTGAGCAGGGGCCACCCAGCAGCCCTCATCCACAGGAATGTAAGACCAAAGCACCTTCCACCTCTGTCCCTGAAGAAAATTCAGTTTTGTTTTAAAACTCCTGCTCAACAGATGCTTTACACTAAAATCCACTACATGGAACTTCGCAGACGCAAGAGTCTCACAGTACCCCAAACTGGCCTCTAGCATGGACTGGGTCAGGCTGACCACTCAGAAGCCCTGGGTCAAGTCAGGTCAGCTGGAGGGCAGTGACATTAAGAGAGGATGGGAAAGGGTATGTTGGAGGTCCGTACAGAATTAAGCATTCTAGGGGCTCAGGGGGCAGCCTGTTTTGGTAAGGTGAATTCTACCGGAGCAGAGCTGGTTACCCATCACCTGTGGCTGTTTTTAAGCTCTTCTGTAGTTTGAGTAGTTAAAGGCTGTTTAGCTTACAAGCCTACAATATTGACTATCTATCCCTCTGGGGATGAACAACCCCCCCCCCCCAAGGTAGCCAATGCCTGTGTCAGAGGGACACAAGCTGGACCAAGACAAGGCTAACTAGTTATTTTCACTGGGGCCAAGTGATGGTCCCGGTGGTATATGCCAGGTGGCAGATAGGCAGCAAGAGATTTGGGCATGGGGGCCACATTAGTCTTCAGGAGCCAGAGATGTTTCTCTACTATGACAATGATCACCACCCTAAATTTATAGATAAGGAAAATTATCTATAAAACCACGACATTGAATCATTTGTCTGAAGTCACACTGGTGAGATGGAGCAGGAGTGAGGCTCTCTGTCAAACAATATAGTTACACTTTCGTTACTTGAGGAAGAGTAACCATGGTCCCACTGGGAGACTGCCCTCCCCTGGCGCAGTTCACAGACAGATCTCATGAGAGGGCTGAGTCTGCAACGAGAGCAGGCAGGTAGCACGCTCCTTGCCTAGTCTGGTTAGGTACCAGAGAAGCCTGTTCTCCCAGTCCCCATCATTTCCCCCAAAATTAATCAAAAGGGGATGTAAATACAACAAGGAACTCATCTCTGTGGCTGGGCTGCAATTTCCTCTCTGGCCGACCGGCGTATTCCCTGAATAGAAAAAGAGCAACTGGGGGCAGGAACATGAGATACACCTGGCTCCATGCCCTGTGGCCAGGGGTGGGGGTGGGGGCGGGGGCCGAGGAGGTGCCACCAGCAGGCCAGTGGTGTGGTGACATCAGTACACACAAGCCATGTGATGCCTGCTTTAAATCACTCCAGAGCCAGCCCTTCCAGGGCTGCCCATAAAAGGAAGTCTTTTTGCTCTGTGCGATTTAAGACCTTGTTTTATACTCTTTCCACAAGAAAACTCTCCAGGAGACTCTGGGATTAATAAAAAAGCTGGTAAAAGGCTTCTTCTAAAAAAGCACATTTTAAAACTGCGGTGAGTGAGGGCTTTGTTTTTACAGAGCATACCCCTCTTGGAAGGTGTATACCCAGCTCTCCCCCCACAAATGAGGGAAGGCTCAAGTGAAAGTCCTGCCCTATCTTGAAACAGCTTCCAGGGAGAAAGGTCTATCCCAGGGGTATGTGCACCCTGTTATTTCCACCCTCCTCTCGGCTCTTGGGTCCCCAACCACACCCCATGTCCTGAACTGGACAGGCACTGGCAAGCTGGGAAGTGTTCAGTAGCTCATGTCTACAGCCCTCCTGCCGCTGACTGTTAGCACTGTAGCACCCAGTGGTGACTCTACCCAGACTTCAGGAAGGACTACAGGGCTGAGAGTGAGTCCCCTTCTAGCATCCCCAAATAGCCAAGGATGTTTTGGGGCTACTTCTCAGCTAGGATCTGAAGGGAAGTACTAGACAGCCCAGGCGCTGGCACTTAGTTCGTGCCACGGCTCACCAGGCAGATATTGTCATCTGCCTATTTGGATCCTACTCAAGCAATTTATCTCTACAAAACCAGCCCCGGATTCCCAGCCACCTGGGGGGTGCTAGAGTCTGGGAAAGGAAAAATGCAAAAGCAGTCCGATTTGACGGAGTATTATGTCTCAGCTGCATCTGAGCTGGGGACGTCGAGCTAATAAAAAGTTCCAGTTCCTTCCTGAACCCTGCATCCTGAAGACTTGGCCCCTGAGTTTTTGTGGCTGAGCTCAAATCACCATCCCATCCTTCAGCATTAGGGCTGGGACCTGCTTCAGGGTCTCCAGGTTCCGTGAACTCCGGGACTAGCCTCTGACCTCAGCAGGGTTAACTGACAAATCTGTGTGCAAGGCACTGAAATCTAGGGGTGTTGTGGAATATTTGTTTACACCGTCAAGATGCGTCTCTGCCTAAGGCACCTTCTGATTGGTTTAGTAAAGAGCCAAATGGCCAACAGCTAGGCAGGAGAGACTAGGCAGGACTTCCAGGCAGAGAGAGGAAACTGGGAAGAGGAATCTAGGAGCATGATTTCACCAGCAGACTCAGAGCAAGTCAGATGTGCTGTACAACAAAGAGGTAACCGAGCCATGTGGCAGACGTAGAGTGAAAAAACATTACGGGTTAGGTAAGTCATAAGAGCTAGTTGGGAACAAGCCTAAGCTAGGGCCAAGCTTTTATAATTAATCATAAGTCTCTGTGTCATTATTTGCGGGCTGGCGGTCCAAAGACAGTCCAACAAGAAAGCGTGTTACACGCGGTGGAGAGGGTAATGATGGGCTCTGTCTACAGTGTGAACATGGAAACCAGTCCTGCTCCCATATCACAGGACTTGCTAGATTAATTTGAACGGAGTCACGGCCCTGACACTCAGTCCAGGGCACCCTGGGGTTTCACGGCAGCCTTTCCTCTAAAGCTAGAACACTCTGTGATACTGGACACTTGGCTACTCCCGAAGCAACCTGGTTCACATGCAGGCACACTGAGGCCGCAACACACATGGCCAGGCCGGGTTGCTCCTGCCCCGGAAGGGCACCACTGAAGCCGTTCTCTACAGGTGAGACCCAACAGGTTTCACACTGCCCTCAAGGGTGTTCATTTACTGCATCCAAAGAATCCTTTCCCAGAACACGTCTTCCTCTCCTCAGCAGCCCAGAGGATTCAGAAGGACACCACACTCCCTGCTGAAGCCAGCCTGTCTCCCTCCACTGTGTTCTTTTCTTAGAAAGGAGACAAGTCTGCCAATGGGGTTCTGAATGGCAAAGCAGAAATGCCTTCCGAATCAATCATTTCACATTCAAGAGCAGCCTCTGTGTGTACACTTCCTCCTCACTCGATGATGGGAACAGGAAGGCCACTGCCTTTCCCATGGCAGGTGGCTGCTTCCCAAGCATATTAAATTCATACCAAAAAAAAAAAAATCCAGTCAGCTGGAGATGGATCAACTTCAGAAGTCCCATGGGTTTCTGAGACAAATGTTTGCCCCAGTATAAAAAGAGAGAAAACAATACCTCTCCTGTGACTAGTCCTAAACCACAGGAACGAAACTCACACCTGCTCTTTTGAACTGTTTCTCAGCTCGTGTGAAACATCGCTGATTCTAGTATCCAAATCTATGCTGATGCGGTACACCCTCATGCAAATTTCTGGGCAGCCACGTTCATACACCTTCCCTTAAACTCTGCCCCGAATACCGACTAGTCTTACCATGGCCTAGTGTGAAGACTGCTGCCCCACTGAGGTGGAAGCAAGGCTGTGAGGGGTACCCTGAGGAGCACTCAGGACCCATGGAGATTCTCTAGGTAAGCTCCCCTGCAGGGTGCAGACCTTCTGAGGTCAGTGTAGAAAGGATACCGTGGCAGCACTCTCCTTGAAGATGATGCCAGGGCACAGCAGGCAACGGACAAGCCAGTGACTCAAGACGGCCTGCTGCCTGTTCAATTTTGTAAGGCCCTTCTAAGTGAGACAAACAAAACACGAGTATTAGCCTGGCGGTGGTGGCGCACGCCTTTAATCCCAGCACTTGGGAGGCAGAGCCAGGTGGATCTCTGTGAGTTCGAGGCCAGCCTGGTCTACAGAGTGAGATCCAGGTCAGGCACCAAAACTACACAGAGAAACCTTGTCTCAAAAAAACAAAAACAAAACACGAATATTTTGTAAGAAGGAATGGGACAAATTCAAACTTCAATATAAAAAAAAATATGAAGTTTTAGTTGGGCACCATTGACACAAGCCTATAATGCCAGCAGCAGAGGAGGCTGAGGCAGGAAGATTACCCTGGGCTACATTCTTTCTCTCAAAAAAAAAAAAAAAAATCCCCACTTGCTGATTTCTGTATCTGGTTTACATCACTGTGGCAAGCTGAGGGGTAAGAGTGAGCATATGGTCCACAGCACCACAAATACTCTCCAATCTGTTAGAGAAATGTCCTCAGTCTACGTGGAGGTCCTCAGAGAAGCCATGGCCTCACACGGTGCAAAGACACACCAGTGTCTACCTGAAGTAAATCTGACCTCCACTGCACCCCCAGCCCCTGAAGTAAATCTGACCTCCCCCGCACTCCCAGCCCCTGAAGTAAATCTGACCTCCCCAGCACCCTCAGCCCCAGGTACAGGACTAAAAGCCCTGCCTCAGAGATCAGCAGCAATCTCCTGGAAAGCTCAGGCGAGTGTCTCTTCATCAAGCTGCTCCAGGCTTCCTTTAGGAAGTCCGTGAGAAGACATTTTCAACTAAATTCTAGATACAGGTAGGGAGATGGGGTGTCCAAATGAATTCATGGAGGCTCCCTGAGAAGATCTGACCAGAAATGCAGGAGACCCAGTGTCCTTCTGTCTATATGCACTGCACTCGGGGAAGCAGAGGCTTCTATCTCTAGTGGCTTTTCCTGTGCACACACTCAGCACTATACACTGATCCAGGCTACAGTCTGACTGCACGGTCCTACCTATGAGGAGACATTGAGAACCAACATATAGGCTTGCTGATGGAATGGTGATAGCCTCACAGGGGCACATTCTCTGGTATCCTCTTTATAACATCCCCTTTTAATTCATGTAAGGGATCTATTGGATGGGTTAGGCTTCAGCTGGATCAATGTTCAGAAATAGCAGGTAATGAGCAAAACACCCATAGAATATACTCCCGGCATCACAGGGTGCAGAGTGCAGGCTCCCTTGGCCACAGAGTCAGGGAAATAAAGCCACACACACTTCATTCAGGGTCAGTACTGGAACAAAACTCCAGGGGCTTTGGAGTAAGAAGAAGGCCTGTCTTTGCTGACGGGACAGTGATTTGTGTTTCTGAGGCCGTCTTGACTTATCCTTGCCTGTGAGTGGGTATGACTCCTGAATATGATGGGGTGTTGCACCAGGCTGCTCACCAGCTGATGCGGAGTTGCTCCAGTAGGAGACTATTCTGGGTGGATCTGACTTAGAGAGGAAAACAGGAAATAGAGGTTGCCCGTTTGGCCGAGAAGAAGCCAGCAAGGTGCTGGGTTGCAAAGTGCGATGGGTGCAGATGTGGTGAGGACTGGGGTGGTCACAGACTCCAGGATCTCAACACTGTCCCTAGCTGACCTCATTCCTACAACTGCAAGGGGCTAACTTCTACGAACCGTCTGATGGAGCCTTGCGTGGGACCAGGCTGGCCCACACCTTTACTGCACTGTCACAAAATTCCAAGCACAGTTACTAGCACCTCTGTGTGGGGTTCCTGGCCACTGTCCACACACCCAGCCTCTGTCTGTACATACCTCACCATCGGAGGCTCCATTTGAGTCCGTGTTTGTTGAGGAAGGGTAGGTAGATATGAGCGTCTTTTGCACAGACCGAGAAATCCTGACAATCCCCTGGGATTCTTTCACAAGTGAAGCTGAACCTGATTTGAAAAGCGTTTCTAGAAAACTCCTATACTGGTCTTGACGTATCAGTGGGAACCTACCTTGATGTTTACCCTGCCTGAAGGTGTGCACGTCAAAAACAAGTACACCCCTCACAACCTGTACCTGATGAACCAATCAGAATACCTTCTTATCCCCCTTGGAGACTCATTCTGGGAAGGTCCACTCTCCTGACCCACTGAGCCACCAACACTGGACAGCAAAGCAAGGCCTCCACTCAAGAGGCTGCAAACAAAACATGGATGCTGAATGCCCCACCAAGGCCCATAGGTGAAGTTTCGTCCCCAGCTTGGCAACACTGGGGAACCTCTAAGAGGCGGAGCCTAGCAGGAGGGTGCCTCCAGGAGGATGACATCAGGACTGCAGCCCTGGAATGGCTCTTCTTCACTCTCTACCCACAAATGAGACTATCTGCTCTGACAGTCTTATTCCACCATCAGAGCTGCCTCGCCACCAAAGCCACGGAACCCCCTTACGCCCCCACAACTGGGAGCCGATGCAGATGCTTCTCCCCGTGAGCTGATTACCTTGGAGGCACTGCTGGAAGTCACGATGCTGAACCCTGACGCATACATGGCACCATGGGTACACTACTACCACCTGACAACTCTAACCGGCACAGGCTGTCATTTTACCAGAAGCGGAGCAAGGCAACAGTTTCACCAGCACCCTAAGGGGGTGTGCCTAGAAGAGTATGTCCCAAGAGAGATGAGCTCAACCTTGCTGCTGGTCTGTACGACTCACGGGGATGGAGCTGAAAGCAGACGGTTTGTGACCTGGTACTGGGGCTGTCTGAGGTTTAGCCTATGAGTGCAAGAGAGTGATCTCGACCGCAAAGCTCCATGTGAACCTGCTGTACAGACCCGTCAGGTCTGCCCATAGCTTGGGGGAGCTCTTGACTCTGGCTTAACAGTATTAACTGTTGCATTATTGCCTTAAAAACTAAATTTTGCATGGAAAAAACCGAGCCAGGATTGCTATCGTCCCATATTTCACATAGACAGGGGGCCTGAGAAACCACAGTGCCAAGTGCCAATCAGCATTGGGGACTAAGGACTACGGGATGGGATTAAGGCATTGCACAAAGTCACAGAACCAACAAAGCTCATCTCCACCAACAGACAGATGAGCCCTCTTCTAATGCTCTCCTGCACCCACGGCAACAGAGGGCCTGCCTCTGGAGTTACTAATCCTAAGGGGCGGAGGAAATACATACAGCATGTCAGGGCAGTTGTCCGGCTTGTCCAGAAGGCCGCCCTCCATGACGAAGCGAAGAACTTGCTCGTTGGACAAGCCTTGGTATGGTTGCTCAGCCAGTGTGGCAATTTCCCAGAGGACAACCCCAAAGGACCTATGGGAGAAACAAAACTTGAGTAGCTCAGAAAAGGATGGGCGGGATCAGGTCCCCTTCCTTGTTAGCATTTTTTTTCAACCCCAGATGCTGAAAAAGCTCCTCAATGTGGTGACAGCACATTTTGTATGTCAAACCAGCTACCTGGCTAAGTGTGGGTTATCTGGCCTTCTCTGTGACTGCTAACGCTCCCTGTAGGGCCACTATAGCCCAGGTGGCGTGGCGGAGGCAGCTGAGGTTGTGAGGCTTCTAGTATCCCTCACATAGTTTCAACTTCAGCACCTGGTCCCAGCCATTACTTGGTGGATATAAGCCCAACTAGCTTTCACTCAGCACAGAATGCAGAGGACCAGGTCCCTGCCTGGTCACTGGCTTGGGACAGCCAAGCATCTTAACTGTCTCATTAGGGGATGGGATTCTGTTTTTTATCACAGTCTGCAAATCTCTTTGCTGATGGTTCTCCACACTACTGCAAAGGAGGATCTGCTTGGAGTTCTTAAAACAGATGGACACCTGGGCTCCCCAGAGCAGTTCTGATCTGATAGGTGTGGGGTGGGTGGGGAGCTGGGTCTTAGAACGTTTAAAGTTGTGTAGGATCTTGACTTGGGTCAAGGAAGATGAAAACTCACCCCCGACAGAACTCAGGAGCCACTGGCTGGGGAGGGGGCTGTGTCAGGTAGGGAGCTGGGGTAAGACGCACTGGCCCATGGTGCATGTCATACCTAACGAAGAGTCCTTTGGTCTGGAGGCTGGCTGAGGTCTATAAACTCAGCAGGCAGAGCAGTGAAGTGTACAGTTTGCCTGTCAGCCCAGAAAATCAGACTATAGGAGATCCATGTGTGCAGAAACTTCAGATGGGTAACGGTGGTACTGTCAACTGTAGTGTGAACACACCTTCTCAGAGAGAATCCCTGCCTTTGCCAAATCCTCCCTGGCCTATCTGCTCTCCCACTTGGGTTGTGTAAATGGAGTAAAGCAGGCTGTCCATTGCAAGCCAACAGGAAACTTTGGTAACCCTAGTGGGGTTGAGCCCCACAGAAGAACCTGGGACTGGTGTTTTCCACTTAGCACTCTGAGAATCCCGGCCTAAGCTGAAGCAGGAAGCCTCTGATTGGATCGTAATGTCTGGCTCGTCGCTTCGGCTCTCTTCTATGAACAAAAGGTTTTTTTGTACAAATTGATACTAAGCAATGTTAGACAGGAATAGAACCTCAGCAGCCAGACCCAAGGTTCTTCGGAACGAGCAGTGACTACGATTTAGTCTTCAAATTGTACAAAAGACCCAAACAAGCCACACTCTGCAGTGAAATCATGGTTCTGAAAAACTTGGGCTCCGAGAAATGGGTTTCCTGTCAACTTCAGTCACAGAATCTGCCTTCCAGGGCCTCCATGCATGGCCACATCAGAGGTGCTCTTTGTAGACTGCAGCGCCCACCCTCACATCTGAAATATGGCCTGAGTCAAGCTGTGATGTATGTGGTTTTTCTACTTCCGTCAGCTGCAGGCTGGTCTTGACAAGGTTCCCTTCCGGGCCAGCTTTCCTTGCTTCCAACGCCTTCCGTGGTGTACCACAGGCTTCCAGGCATCCAGTAACAACCTTGGCTCTGAGCTCTGACCGCCTTATCTAGATGGCTGGTTACTTGACACTTGAGGAACTCAGCATGTCTCCAAGCTAACTTTATCAGGCACCCCGTTTTCCTCCTCAACTCCCTGCAGCCAGCATCCTGGTCCACACCAGCAGTCTGCCAATATGGAGGACACGAAGACAGAGCACAGAACAAGAATAAAGATGTCTAGAGACACAGGCTTGCCTGCCTGCCCTTGTGAGGGAGGGGACAGTCCCTGGAACATTTCTGTGATAAATGTAGTAGGTGGGATTCAGGGCTTGGCTTGACTTAAAGTCCCTCCCAATGCCATGTTCCTAAGGGCTCCTACAAAGCCAAACGAAACTCTTTGAAATTTGTTTTGGATTTTTACCTACTTAGGAACAACTGTCTTATGACTGTGAATTCAGTCTAAAACGATCGCCATTCTTCTAAGAGGCACAACTTCAGTTAGAGCTGAGAAGCACTTTATCCATTCCAGTGTCCTCGCTGTCCTCAGCTGTATGCCCAAAGGCTGGGCTGAGAAAACAAATATCCAGAGCACCGTCCATGCCTTGGCACTTGATGGAATGAGTTTCAAAGGCCTTTCCTCTTTCTACAGACATTTTCTTGTGGCTTTGTAACAGCTTTGTAGTCCAAGTGGGGGAAATCGGCAGGGAGCACCCCATATGCCCCTTGCCGAGGCTTGTACTGACAGCTGCTACCCAGAATTGGGGTGGAATGAGTCTACGTGAGACTTCACTTTTGTTCCCTCTGCTGACTCTGCTTTCCTACCCTGCAAGCTGACCTCGAAGCTTCTAGGAACGCGAAGCCCAGAGTAAACAGAACAAGTGTGGCTCTAGGTGTGCCCTCGCCTGCCACCTCCTCTAAACATGCAGCCGAGTGCTCTGATTTGACAGGAAAGAGGGAACTTCGGATGAGCTAACTGCAGGACAGGCCTCATCCTGGAGTCAGGAAACAGCCAGGCGGTGCTGGGTCAGACTCAACAGCTATTTCCAATTTGCACCTGTCTTCCATAGAAGAGCCAAGGCTCTTGAGTGGGAAAGGTTCAGGAGGCTAAAAAAATGATGTCAGTCACTACTGGGAATAGTTCCTCTGTGTGGTCATCTTCGGTTGGGAGTAAACAACTACTGTTTTTGTCACACAACAGCAATGGGATCCCCCGAGAGGAAAGCCAAGACGCTTGCTGACATTCGAGGAGGGGGACGTGCCAGGGCTCTCGCCTGCCAACAACTCCACTTGTATTTTGGAACCCGATGACCTCTACACAGCGTTTCCAGGGAACGGCAGTAAACAGTACTACAGAGAAGTCTCTGCACCCCTCGGCCATCGTGCCTCCACAAGACACTTTTGTTCCTAAGGAAGATGTTTGGGGTCAGCAGCGACGGACACCCATGGTGTGTGTGTGTGTGTGTGTGTGTGTGTGTGTGTGTGTGTGTGTGTGTGTGTGTGAGAGAGAGAGAGAGAGAGAGAGAGAGAGAGAGAGAGAGAGAGAGAGAGAGAGAGACATTGGGTGGGACCAACAGGAAACCACAACTGCCACCCTCCAGCCTCGGGTTTAAATAAAAGCGCCGCCTGCAATCTGAAGGTTCGATGGCAAGAGCGCATACATAGTCCCAAGCTACTGAGAGTGAGAAACAGAGAGGGAGGCACAGGCAGAGGAGAACTAGACAGAAATGAAGGCTCAGACTTCGGGCATTCCCCCGCTCCTTGGAAACACAGTATCAGCCAGAAGGGGGAGAATGCTGCTTCTACATATTCACTCCTTGGAGTCCCACAAATACCTTCTTGTTCTAATAGACTCCACACAGGAACATCTCAAAGACAAAGGGCTATGGAGCACTGAACGCTGAACTCGAGCTGGCAATGGGTGACAGTGAACAGGGACCAGGAAGAGAATAACCCAGGAGCCCGAAGCTGGAGGGTCCAAGCTGGCCACGCAGGGAAACTTTCATACCAGACATCTGAGTGAGTAGTGAAGACTCCATCCTTGAGGGACTCAGGAGACATCCAGCGCACAGGCAGCAGCCCCTTCCCCCCCTTCCGGTAGTAGTCTGTCTCATAGATGTCTCGTGTCATGCCAAAGTCTGCAGAGTGAAGAGAAGGCACAGTCACTTAGCTGAATCAGGTCTTGGGGCAGCAGCAAAGGCTCTGTGGCTGCCCCAGAACGGCGTCCTCGGCCTTTCTCCACATTCAAGGTGAGACTCGTCCTTGCTGCACTCTTAAGAGGCTTAGCATTACAGCTTGTAATTTTGTAAGGCAGGCAGAGTAAGACAAGATCAGTCAAACACAAGACATCTCTGGTCTCAATAATTTATAATCTGGTTCCTTAAGAAGTTAATTCCCTTACTGCATTTAAATTGAGAAGCTGTTTGCAAATTATTGAATACCATGATTTATCAAGAAAATATACACGGCGCCGACCAAGGCTGAGTGACACGCAGTTTTAAAGCCTGATCAAATACACTGGAGGATGTGGACCTCATTTACTTGGTAGCATGGCTCTGCTGCTGAGGAAAAGGCCTTTTACCACTTAGTAGGGGAGAAGATATTTGGAGTAACAATTCATGAAGATAAAAGTACACAGTGAGTAGCTGAGATGCTCTTTACCAGGCTCCTGGAGCTATTACCCAACACCCTTTCCCAACACAATACTCCCACTCATTTTTGAAAATTTCTTCCATTTTCTGAGTCTCCTGAAGTTGTCACATAATTATGGTTGATGGCAGGCTTGCTTTATAATCTCACATTATTGTGTCTTCATCAAATTTTGATTTTCCACTCAATCACACCATCTTTTCTCACATAAACTCTTCCATTCTCCTTCCTGGGAGAAAAAGCTGCTCTACCTTAAAAATGTCCCTTCACATCTCTAAGTGGTGCCACAAAGAGGTTCCAGAGGCCAAGCAAACCCCACGGAGAATGAAGTTTCTTGGATGTTAACTAACACAATTGACTTGCACTGTGTACGAACTACCAGCTGCCTCTGGGGAACAGACTTGGGGTGTGTCATCCCTGAGACAAGAGGTACTGGGGGACACTGAGGAGGCCGCCTGAAGAGGAAAAAGGAAGTGCTCAAGTCTCATCCCTGAATTAATCCAGTGACATGCAAATGAGAGGATCTGCTTTGACTTGCATAACAGGGGAATTCTAGAAAACAATCTCCCTTTCTAAATGCAAAAGAAAAACAGAACAAACCCTATCTTCCTAAATACGCACACAAAATTTAATTCTAGAAAGAAAAAAAAAATCACAATTCCAAGAGAAACTATCCTCCTGAGTGTGCCACATGGTTAAACAGCGAATATAATCCTTACTGATTTGGATTTTAAAAAGGGAAGAAGGACAAAAAAGTGTTTTTCCCAACTGTAATGCAAAGTGGGACAAGAGCAGCCTTAACTGAGTTTCCGCCTGTGCTGGGAGGCATGCACTGGAGTGCAGGATGAGGACACAGGCTTGCTGTCTACACCAGGTTCTTCGTGCTCGCGTCCTGGCTGTCCTAGTACCACTCTCATTTCAGAGGAGGGGAAACATTCAAATGGAAGGAATTCGCCCCAGACCACCCAGGTACTTGAACAGTGGCTTCCTTTAAGGAGTAAAGCATGTCCTCAAGCATCAGTGAGTGAACAGGAGGCAGGAAGGATCTATCACAAAGGCATGGTAAGAGGATGGCTTTTATCTAGAAACTCTGGGGCAGGATAGCCTCTTGGTGGCTGACCACCAAGCTGGGCTCCCAAGGGCTCCAAAAATGAGCATGCAAACCCAGGGACAGGTATGCTGGGGGACTCTGAGTAACTCTAAATGATGGGTGTCTGCTCTATAGTACAGCTGCATGCCGACACCCCCAACTCCTGCAATCAAAGCAAATGAAGACAGAGAGCCCTACTTTGGATACTTCTGTAGAGAAAATATTCATTGCTCACTTAAGAGACCAAAGAGTTCATTTAAAAAAAAATCACTGCTAGGGTTTAGGCAAGTAAAACATCTCTAGAACGCACGTTCAAGAGGTGGCCAAAGGCTAGTGGCTGATAGCTTTTGTTGTATGCTGTCCCCTCTGCTCTTTCTCGGGATGGGCACTTGGTATGTTTCTGAACAGCTGTCCTATCACAGTAGGAAGGTAAAGGCCTGGTAAATGTAGGTGGTTTCCTGAGCAACTTTGTCACTACTTAAAAAAAAAATATTAAAAGACAAATAAAAAACACATATGAACGGAAAGGCTGGGGAGCGTCTCTAGCCAGTGACCAGAAATAAAGTCCAACCGGTGTTTTCATATCACAAGGTGTTGGCAGCAACGTGGGGTCTAACGGGCAGGCAGGCTGAGCAGCTACGGCCACAGTGGAAGTCCTATGTATGACAGAAAGGTCAAGAGCCTGGAGCTACCACTGGAGGATGCAGCTCAGCGGTAGAGTGTTTAACTAGCATGCATGAGGTCCTGGGTTCAATCTCTGGTAGCAGGAGAGGGGCGAACTCTGGGCCGAGCAGTCCCAGGGGTGAAAGCCAGGAAGCAGTGCTCTCCCTCACCTCACATACCTACCTTATCACCACCACTACTCTATGCAGGGGCTTCATCACAGGGGCAATGCCTCCTAGGAACCTCACAGGCCTACGTAGGGACAATGTTCTTTGTAAGCTAATAAACTTGATGGGGGATTGGATGCTGATTTTTATCCTCAAACCAAAGTTACTCGAGGAGGCCAGCTGTCCTGATAATTTCTGTAACCCACATTCTACCCGACCACTACGTTAAGGTGCTCTCAGGATTACAGCCAGAGATAGACAATCACACATCTTGGCACTCAAGGACAAGCCACTGCACCTCGGGGACGTCCTGAAAACCTCTCCAGGGGCAGTCTCACCCCTGCGAAGGCCCTAAAGCACCTGAGCTCAGTTTCTGCTCCAATCAGGAACGCAAAGGACACACCTCCAATTTTGACTGTGAAGTCTTCAGCTACCATGCAGTTCCGAGCAGCAAGGTCTCTGTGGACGAACTTGTTGGCGTTGAGGTACGCCATGCCGTCTGCAATCTCTCCGGCCATCTGGATCATCTTGCTTAAACTCGGAGGAATTAGGACTACATTATTCTGTTGCTGATTTAAAAACAAAACAAAACAAAACATGAGCATCTGGAACTTTTTCCCCCCCTAACTGTAAGGTTTATTCTAGGTGTGGCAAACCCATGTTCATTTAATCTGAGCTCCAGAGGAGGCCTGCAGGAAGTCAGGACTTGCTCAGGAGGAACCTATCATTGCTGAGCTCTGGTGTTGTCTGCTCTGCTTGTTCCCTGACCATATCACAGGGCGGCGAGGGCAAACATCAACTGTACTCCCCTTGGGTCCATCATTACCCGTTCGTTCTCTCTGTCCACTCCACACACATGTATACACGTGCATGAATGATGTCAGGAATCACCTTTAATTGCTCCTCCATCTATTCACTGAGGCAGGGTCTCCCCATCCATCCCAAAGCTGGTTAACAGAGCTGACTCTGGGCATCCCGATTCATCCTTCCAAGGCTGGAATTATAGGTGGACTGCCACACCCACCCTGCCACACCCACCCTGCCACACCCACCCAGCATTTACTGATGTCCAGGGACCTGAACTCATGCTTGTGGGGCTTTAACCAGAGAGCCATCTCCCCGTCCACTATTTCCTATCTGGAGCAGGACGGAAGGTGTTTCCAGTGAAACAGGAAGCTTTGGTATCAAGGATTCTCAGTTCCTTAGGTTCTCACTAGTTTAATGCCCCTTTGACTTCCGCAATCACAAAGTGCAAGAAAGAGGAAGGACAGCACACCTGTGCAAAGGCCAGACCGAACAAGCGTGCTTCCTAAATGGGACACCACATGCTTGATTTCCCGTGTAAGCTGCCAGGACTTACTCGTCTTCATCCCCTTCTTCTAAGGTACCACAATCCGGAGACTAACGCTTTCATCTTGGATTAGTGTTTTTTATGGGCACTGAGGACAACTAAAGTTCAAATGAGTTCACCTTGGGAGAAAACAAGGTCAGGGACCACAACATGGACCAAGACCCTGTTTTGCAGAGGAGGGCAATGCCTTTGGCCCTGAAAAGAATTAATCTAAGAAGCGATAAATTAATTTTGACAAAATAAGCTAGGTTGTGCCTAAGGGGCTGGTGAGAGGCTTAGCTGGTAAAAGCATGCTGTCAAGACTGAGGAGACCTATGCTCAACCTCTGTGGCGGTCTAAATGCAAACGGCTCCCACAGACTCACAGGGAGGGGTGGCCTTGTTGGAGGAAGCGTCTCACTGGGTGGGCTTAGACAGTTCAGAAGCTCAAGCCAGGCCTAGTGGCTCACTCTCTTCCTGCTCTCTGCAGATCCAGATGGAGAACTCTCAGGTACCTCTCCAGCACCATGTCTGACCGTGTGCCACCATGACAACAATGGACTAAACCTCTGAACTATATAAGCCAGCCCCAATTAAATGTTTTTCTTTGTAACAGTTGCTGTAGTCCTGGTGCCTCTTCACAGCAATAGAAACCCTAAGACAATCCCCCAAGACAGGCATGGTAAATGAAGAGAACCAACTCCCTCAAGGTGTACGCAAGTACACACACACAGACAGACAGTCAGACACACACACACAAATCTGAAGGCTCCCTGTCACCCCAACTCCATGTGAAAACCATGCTCCCATTGTTTAGACACTAACAAGCTTGTGAGTCTGTACCCATACAGCAAATTATGCCTTGGTTTCCCCAAGTGCAAAGTATCTCATCCAACACTATGAAGTCATCTCACTTTCTTAGGTCCCATCCACCCACCTCCTGAGTTATTTTGAGAGTCACAGGAAGACCATGACAAGGGTTGGAGATCACACTATCTGGGCGGTTCTACACAGGCCTCATGTACTCTAGCCACGATGAACACCCTGGGAATGCTGGCTCTTGCCCAGGGTCGCTAAGTTCTCATGGGATGCTGGAATCTAGAAAGCAGGTAACAGCCCTCCAGCATGCCTAGGAGTACTCTCCGTATTTCACGATAGGCTTGGTGGAGCTCATTCATTTATTTAATCATTCCCGCTTCAATTCAGGGGATGTTTCCAGGGGATGTGACAGCATCTGGAGGAAGCCTGAGTCTCCCATTTCTTTTACACTGGTACTTCCCCCTCTCACACTGTCTTTTAGTACCTCTAGGGTTTTAAATATGCATGGCAACGTAGGACCTCTGCAGGTGACAAGTATTTAGGCTCCTAACACATATTGGAATAGGAATGCTGTATAAGTGTTCAACAGGAGGCTGTCACTCACCATGTGAAAAACAATCAACAAAAAGGATTTAATTATATGCAGCAAAGGCTGACTTTTTGTCAGTTCATGATATCATGCTGTCATTTTCCCCTCATTGAAAGAGAGTAGAAATCTTTAATTGGGTTATAGCTCCCTAAGACAAGCACCCATCCATACATCTCTCAAGGTAAATATGCAAATTCCAATGGGGGAGAGGTAGAATATACTGAAGCTAGGATATAGACACTGGAGCTGGGGTACAGACACTGGAGCTGGGGTGCAGACAGTGGAGCTGGGGTGCAGACACTGGAGCTGGGGTACAGACACTGGAGCTGGGGTACAGACACTGGAGCTGGGGTACAGACAGTGGAGCTGGGGTGCAGACAGTGGAGCTGGGGTGCAGACACTGGAGCTGGGGTGCAGACACTGGAGCTGGAGTGCAGACACTGGAGCTGGGGTTCAGACACTGGAGCTGGGGTGCAGACACTGGAGCTGGGGTGCAGACAGTGGAGCTGGGGTGCAGACAGTGGAGCTGGGGTGCAGACAGTGAAGCTGGGGTACAGACAGTGGAGCTGGGGTACAGACAGTGGAGCTGGGGTGCAGACACTGGAGCTGGGGTGCAGACACTGGAGCTGGGGTGCAGACACTGGAGCTGGGGTACAGACACTGGAGCTGGGGTGCAGACACTGGAGCTGGGGTACAGACACTGGAGCTGGAGTACAGACAGTGGAGCTGGGGTACAGACAGTGGAGCTGGGGTGCAGACAGTAGAGCTGGGGTGCAGACACTGGAGCTGGGGTACAGACACTGGAGCTGGGGTACAGACACTGGAGCTGGGGTACAGATTCCAAAGCTAGGATATACATGCAAATACTTTTTTTTTATTCTGACTTGAGTTAGAAAGACAAAACTTAGATCAGGTGAATTTAAAGGTAAGTTTTACTTCTGAAAGTGGCTTTTAGTAATTCACCTTATCTCTTTATGTGTTATTAACATGTTATGTACATGGGTGTTGTGCCTGCATGTATGTCTGGGCACCACTTGTACAACTGGTGCTCACGGATTCCCTAGAACTGTAGTTAGACCGTTGTGAGCTGCCATGTGGTGCCGGGAATCCAACCAGGGTTCTCTGGAAGAGCAGCCAGTGCTCTTAACGGCTCCTTGGAGCCATCTCTACGGACTTCATCTGTCCCTTATACCTGGAAAACTGAGACCCCGAGGCCTCTTACAGTTGCCTGAGGATTGGAGGTAACCAATGGCAGAACAGCCTTGAGGCCACAAGTTAGGGGTTTTATTCTGTGCCTGAATTAGGAATGAAGGGAGTTACGCACTTCCTTATTTTTGGAGGCGTCTCAAAGGACCACTCTCCAGGCGTCTATTGGATGAAGCTTTTCTCCTGCTGTAGAATGGATATCAGTGGGGCGGGAAAAGGCTCCACCGGGAACTTGGGACTGATGCTGGGAGAAACAGAGGCTGGCGGAGTTACGGCGATCCATTCAGAGCTCGTGGCTCTCCTCAAACCCCAAGAGCACACGCGATAAGTAAATGAGGGTATTTGTGAACAGGGACTCAGGACTGAAATGAAGGAGCTGCCCCTTGGGAGATGTTTAAGTTGTAGAGGAAGAGAAAACAAAAGCCGACAGAGAATGGGAACAGAAACAGAAAAGGGGTGAGAAATGTTTCCCTTTGGAGAGAGTGCAGGGACACAAGCTGCTTATCCACAGTAACTAAAGTCAGGACCAGAGTGAGGACACCAGAGCCACTGAGGCAGCCCCCTAAAAGGCAGTTGGCCCTGGCAATATTGCTTAACGTTCACCTACCGGTTGACTCTTAGAATTAAGGACTGATAAACCAGACTCACACATGCTAAGAAGGGGAAGACTCTGCAGTGACCAATGAAAAGTTACACAGGACCTTATCAGGTCTACAGTGTGCAATTTCCACTAGACTAGGCCAAGACCATGCAACTGGGATGATGATCACTTCAAAGTTCAAGCAGGACACTGGCTTATTATCCAGCCTGAAAGGCCGGTGCAGACTTTGAGAAGTCTCTAAAGCAGAGTCAGTGTAAGCGAAGAGCAACATTTGCCATCAAGGTAAAGGGCAACATGCTCGTGTGTGTGTGTGTGTGTGTGTGTGTGTGTGTGTGTGTGTGTGATGGGCTACTGGGCAAACAGCTGTCTTGTGCACTGACTGGGTAGGGCCAAGGTCAAGGCACCCACCAGCCTAAACACTGAGCTTTACTAAGCATAGCCCTGGGACGAACAAGGGGCACTTTCTGAGGACCACGACAAGAGAAAATGCGTGCTGGGCAGACTCTATTGCCAAGTCAGTAGAGGAGGCCATCCAGGGCGTGTAGAAAGGCTGAGGGAAGGGTTGCCCTGATATGTCTAGGGTAGGTGGGGTTGTTATGAGCTGTAGGCAGGGGTGGAGAGAATGCAGAAACAAGAACACAGAAATGTTGAGGTGGACTGGATGGGATCCGAAGACACACAGGATCCTCCCACAAAGATTCCAGTCCGCCTACAGTTGGACACTTTTTTACCGAGGCATGCAGCAAGACACTCAAGGCTGAGAAGTAAAGGGATTTCAAAACATGTTTCCTACAAGAGAGCTCCTGGGGGAAACAGAACAGGCAAGGTAACACAGCGAGAATCGAAACTGACCTCTTCTGGCCTTAGAGACCGGAGATAACTTTTGAGATCCCCACGTGTCATTAGTTCCATGATGACTAGGGTAGGCTGGCCTTGGGACACCACACCCAGCAACCGGACCTGGAGGAATCAAGAAGAGAAGGACTTCAGAGGGGAAGGGCAGCCCACGTGATGACTTATGCTTCCTGTGGCCAGGGGCGGAGTTCTGGTGAGAGGGTGGGGCCTCCACCTCAGAGGTCTGTGGGTATCAGGAATGCAACAGGGAAACTATCCATTGGGTAGAAGGCAAGGCAGCCATCCCAGAGCTGTGACGAAGGCCACAGAAGTGGCCCTAGGGATGCTTTCTGTCTGTGCCTGATCCTGGGGTGTCAGATCCTCTTACCACGTGGTGACAGTTGAACTCCTTCATCACCGAAGCCTCATTGAGAAACTCGATTCTTTCACGCATACTTGCAGCCTCATTGACGGTCTTGATGGCTACTCTGGTTTCAGGCTCATCCTTGACCACACCCTTAGCCACTCCTTCATAGACCATCCCGAAGGACCCTTGTCCAAGCTCCCGGCTCATGGTGATCTTCTCCCGAGCTACCTCCCATTCATCGGGCACATACACTAGAGAGGAAGAGACGGGATTGAAAAAGGCATGAAAACAGCCCTTATATAGACTGGAGAATACGAGAGACTGTTCTCCAAACCCATGAAGGAAAGTATCGAGGCACAATAGAGTCCAGGACAGGCATTCAATCTTGGAGGATTCCATGACACTTTGAGGGTAATACCAGCATCTAAGAACCGGAAGGAAACTATGAAACCCAGAAAGGAGGAAAGAAAGCAGTGGTTCCCCTGTCCTTCCTTGGCAAAAACAACAACAAAAACTCAATCAAACAAAATAAGAAAGCAAATTAACCCCAAGAGACAGAGAAAGTAGGATTTTTTGCCCATCTTCATCATGGGATTAAAACGAATGGCAGAAAGAGCAGTAGTGGGGAATGGACGGGAAGGGCAAGGACCAGAGTGTGTATGAGAATAGCTTATCTCCTCCTTCTTGGATGAACCTAGAGGTGAGAAGTATCCTCTTCACACTAGCTATCAGAGCACCAAGCCCCAGGGGAGGGTTTCTGAGAACTTGAATATGGCTGCTCCAATCGACAGGGGCTGTAAGTAAAACTTACATCCTATTTCAAAAACTTGTTTAAAACAAGCCAAAAAAAAAGTTTTAGAAGATTTTATTTCCTTATTGACTATTATTTTATTTATTGGTTTTTCAAGACAGAGTTTCTCTGTGTAGCCCTGGCTGTCCTGGAACTCTCTTTGTAGACCAGGCTGGCCTATTTTTATTTATGTGTACATGTCGATCTCTCTCTCTGTCTCATGTGTTTGGATGCCTGGGGAGGCCAGAAGACAGTGTTGGGCTCTCTGGAGCCTGAGTTCCAGGTAGTTACGGGCCTCTTCATGTGAGTGCTGGGAACTAAACTGGAGTTCTCCAGAAGATCTGCAAGTACTCTTTAAGACTAAGTCCTTTCTCCAGCCTTGTATTCCACAGACTTGGTTAGAAATAAGTTTTAAAAGATTACTCTTCTATTATCACTGACTGTTGGATGTATTTAGATCGAATGAGAAGTGTAACTAGAAACCGTTCCCTCGGCTCGGCTTTACACTAAAAAACATGGCTACAGTTCATGTGGCAGCACACACCTGTGATCCCATCCCAGCACTGGGGGACGGAGGTTAGAGAGGCGGCTTTGAAGAGAGCCTGGACTACATAGCGAGACCACGTCTCAGAAAGCCAAGGGGACATGTCCAGGACCACTGTGCTCATCAGACCCTCTTAGGTCACGCACCTCATTCCACCCGTTCCACAGCCACGCTTGACAAACCCGATATGGCGGAGATGGAGAAACTCAGTCAGTCAAAACTGAAGAAGGCAGAGACTCGAGAGAAAATCCCTCAGCCTTCAAAAGAAATGGCAGAAAAGGAGGCGAGCAGGAGCATGGCAGAGGAGCACGCTGCAGGAGCGCCGTGCGCACAGCACACACGGTCTGCTGCTTGCTTCCCTCCCCTTGGCTGCTCCCTTCTGGAAACTGCAGAGAGGCTGGATCAGGCTTTAGTGACCATGCTGTCCCCTTTCACATCCAAGCACCGAGGCGCCTGCCTTCCCCATCCGAAGGGAAAGAGACGAGCTTGCACATGGATGAAGGAAGAAACAGGGTGGGAGGCAATGGGAACTATAGTAAAAATCCAAAACAGTTGAAAGTGTCCTGCAGGTGGTAAAATGCAGTTCAGTCCCAGCATTGCTGTTTTACTGTTCAAGTGATCTGAGTTACTGGAACGCATAATGTTTTTTAAAAATCCATTTTATGTACACGGGTGTTTGGCCCGCAGGTATGCATACAGTGCCTGTGGGGGGTGGGGTTGGGAGGCAGAAGACTGCACCAGAGCCATGGAGCTGGAGATACAAGATGGTTGTGAGCTGCCATGTAGGTGCTGGGAATCAAATCAGGGTCCTCTGGAAAAGCAGCCGGCGCTTTTAACTTCTAAGCATAATTTTTAAAAATAAAAGTTTTAAAACCTAGCCAAAGAAACAAAACCAACCCCGGAGGCTGGGGGCTGCAGGTCGGTGGTAGAATGCCTGTCCAATGTGGGAGAGGTTCAGGACCCCACTGCGGGGGATCTCCAGTGAGACACCAGAGCTCTGGGACTTGGTGGTGACCCCTTTGGACCGGACTCTAACCTCAGGGTCCTCCCTGACAGGAACCTGAACAGAATCCCTTCTCCAGCCTCCACGTTTGGTTATGTTTGATCTGGTTGAAGTTTTCGGAAGAAAGGAGACAAAGAGAAGGAAAGAAAAAAGAGGAAAGCTGGTAAGGAAAACCAAACACAAGTTCCACTCCACAGCTTCAGCGGGTAGAGTAAGAAGGGAAGTAACATTAAACGAACACACGAGCCCTGTAAGAAGAACATTCATCCCACGAGAACCATCACCCGGCATGGACACCAACACCCCTGTCTAAAGGAGGGTGCTCGGCGGACACTGCCTGGAAGCCAGAAGGAAGTCCTGGCTCAGGGATGGGACAGGGAGGGGATTGCGGCTGTGTTTGCTTTTATGCTTTTACAAGACAAGCTACAGCTGCAGCCGAGAGGCCGCTAGCAGGCCACCCCAGTGACTCTAACGCCCATGTATCTCAGGGCACTTATCTTTAAGTGATGCCTTAAAGGAAGAATGGTTATTATAAATCTGGTGTTGGGAACACCACCAATTTATATGCTGAAGAGTGTCACATACATATCGTGTTGGTTTGAATAGGAACGGCCCCCACAGGCTCATATATTTGGATACTTGGTCATTAGGAAGTGGCTCCACTTGACAGAGATTGGGAGGTGTGGTTTTGCTGGAGGAAGTGTGTCACTGGAGGTGGGCTTTGGGGCTTCAAATGCTCAAGCCAGGCCCAGCGTCTTGTTCTCTGCCTGCTGCCTGTGGACCTTGATGTTGAATTTGCAGCTGCTCTCCAGCACCAGGTCTGCCTGCACGTCACCATGTTTCCCACCATGACAGTAACGGACTAAACCTCTGAAACTGTAAACCCCAATTAATTGTCTTCCTTGTAAGAGTTACTGTGTCGTGGTGTCTCTTCACAGCAGCAGAACATTGACTAAAACATCTACTTATCTATTTAGTCATTTATTCCTATGAACCACCACGTAGTTCAGGCTCAACTAGAATTTGCTATGTAATCCAGGTTGGCCTTGAATTTACAGTTTTGCCGCCTCCATCTCCCCAGCTCTTGGGTTACAGGTATATGTCATTATACCTGGCTCCTACGCACATTTTTGTATTTCATGGCCCATACGCATCTGGTAATTTCTCAACTAGGGTTCTGTCCGCCATCGGACTCTGACAGCTTGTGACTCTGCAGAGGTTGATCTTGCTTAGGAGAGCAGAGGAAATAAGGTCTTTTTTTTTTTTTTTTTTGGTTTTTCGAGACAGGGTTTCTCTGTGTAGCTTTGCGCCTTTCCTGGAGCTCACTTGGTAGCCCAGGCTGGCCTCGAACTCACAGAGATCCGCCTGGCTCTGCCTCCCGAGTGCTGGGATTAAAGGCGTGCGCCACCAACGCCCGGCCGAAATAAGGTCTTTATACACTATCTCTAAGTAAGGATGGGGGTCACTGTCTCCATTTATTATCTCCAAGGATCCAGGCTAGCTTTTAACAGGAATTAACTATGTGGCTTGCTAGAGAACATGGAGTTAAAGCCAATCACATCCATTCTTTGGGAGGCCCCTGAAGTTAATGCCTTCAAACCTCCTTCTAAATTCAATCCAGCAGCTGACTTTAGCCTGCGTACCTCAGCGTCACCAGCCGGAGTGGTTCATCAGTGCGTACAATGTTATCAGTGCTTTCCTGTAGGGGATTCTCAGTGCGCTCCTGACAACAGTGACATGCAGATTAGCTTCGGGAGAGAGAAGTCTTTAAACACCTTCGAGCTGCAATGTCACTCTGTAGTTCTTTGAGGAAAACCGCTTGGGCGGGGCTTGTCAAAAGGCCAAATAAATCAAGTTCAGATGAGGTGACAGGGTTCTCACCTGTTGGCCTGGGTGGCGACAAGTCTGTTCTTGCTTTGTTTTGAAGGAAGGAAAGACTATTTCTCTAACTCCACCTCCCTTTTCTCTTTTACAGAAGCAGTCGTTGGCCTGGACACCATGGCAGCGCGGTGCTGGCTACTTAGGAGACTGAGATGGGTGTGCGTGTCACTGGAGCCAGCGGTTTGAGGACAGCCCGTATAACGGAGTAAAGGGTTGCGGACATGAGGCAAATGTCCTAAGTTACACAGTCAAACCTGCTCTGTTTATTTTTAAAGGAGAAAGATCTTTTCCACAAGTAACTATGCTCTTAAGGGTGGTGCAGGCCCTCCTAGGGTATTTTCTATGCTTTATAGACATAAACATATGCAAGGAAAACCATACATATTTACACAGTGCTTTTAAATTACCCAAGCACTTCTCTGTTTTTTATATTTGAGCAGGATACCCAATCAGAACAATCCTATTTCTTTTCTCCTGCACATCTACTTACACTTCGGCAGCAAGAAGGCAGCAAGAAATACTTCTCCTGAAGATACTCCACCGAGCTCACGCCCTGTGTATTCACTGCGGACCTGGTCTACCCCTCCTGTGGCCAGCCTCCCTCTGTGCCCCGACAACCTCATAGTCACATCACACCATCAGGATTCAGGGAAGGGCTGGGGATGCCCCCTCGCCCTGACTTCCCACTGTTCAGCTGTGTGAGCCTGATCAAGTCCTTCTCAGACATTCTTTCCTGGCCTGCATCTAGACAGGCATGAGAAACACTACAGGGACTTAGAGAGGAAAATGGGATGGTTTCCGGAAAGGCCCCCAACTTAAGGACTGCATTACAGGAATCCTTCCCAACTTACCTAAAACGTCTCAAGTTGAACACTAGGTAAAAAAGAGACAGTTAAAAAGACAAAAGAAAAAATAACCACTAGGCACAACCAGGTTCCAAGTCAGTAATTAAGTGACTTTCATTAGTTATTGCCAAGGGGAATATAAATGGGGGGTAGCTGTATGACCCCAATCAGGACATAAGAACAGAGGGATTCCGAGATCATACATAGCTACACAGTGCTTACTGGCCAGGGAACAACCACTCAGAACTGCCTGGTCAGCGGCAGCACGGCCTTCAACAGACGACAGTAATTAGTGTTTCTTTCACTCTGCTGTAGGATTTCAAGCAACCAAGTGAACCGATTACTAGTCCATCCATATGCATCTCTACAGCCTGGTTTTCACTGGGGCATCTCAGAGTCCCAGAATTTTTGACAAAGTCACTGAGTGCTAAAAATGTTATTAAAAGACAAAAAGGAAATGCTATCAAAGGCAGATCACTTCAAAATTATGCAAAGCTTTTATCCAATTCATGACACCCGACGGCTCTCATATTCCCCCACCCTGGTCAGGATCCTTACCATCAGCGGCGCTGAAATACTCAGGGTTCACAGAGGCATACAGCACTCCATTGCCCAACCTGCTGTTATTTCTGTCAAAAAAGATGAAATTCAGGTCAACAACCCCATCTCTATACATTGCTGTGAAAGCTTTCATCTTTTTTTCCCTTCCTGATTCATGACTTATCTTGAGAAAGAGAAGGAAAGCATGCTCACGGCTAACGGGACCCTTATCTGCACTCCTGATTCAGACCCTCAGCTGCTTTGGTGGCCTCAGATTAGAGCTTTTAAAGGAACGTTTGTTTCTTTGCTTCATGGAAATAACAAGGCTCACTCGATGGGAGGGCTGAACTGGCGTGCTTGGAGAAGCTCTTCACAAGCCAGCAATCTGTGTGCCAAAACAGCCAAAACATCGGTGGTGGTGCACATCTTTAATCCCAGCACCCGGGAGACAGAGGCAGGCGGATCTCTGTGAGTTCGAGGCCAGCCTGGTCTACAAAGCGAGTTTCAGGACAGCCAGGACTACACAAAGAAACCTTGTCTCGAAAAACCAAACAAGGGGAAGATGGGTCCTGAGAAAGAAACAACCCCCCCTTTCCTGCCATTAATCATTAGGAAATGCTTTTTTTTTTTTTTTTTTTTTTTGCCTCTGGAGAATGTCTGTCTAGGAATTCAGGTTGTCCAGTCTACACAGTATCCCCGCGCCCCATAGATGATCTATGGTCAAGTTCAAATTATCAAACCAGCTGGCTACAACTACCACCTTCTGCTGGCCCAGACACTCACCTCTTTCTATGGAAGACATACAGCATGATTACCAGGCCCCCCACAATCAGCAGGATGGCGACCGGCAGAGCAATGATCAGATGCATGAAATTCTCATATGTCGCTGCAGAAACAAGAAGAAACAAGAAGGTGTCAGCTGGTGAATAATTGGCTTGGCTTGTTGTTTTTATCTACGGTTGGAAGTTTGATAAAAACCATTTCTGAAAAAGTCTTTATTCCCCCAACACACACTAGGAATCTTCAAGGTAGTATCAGGACTAGCCCAGCAAACAAACTGAATTGTTCGGAGAAACAGGTAAATAAATAAAGACTGAAGTATATACTTCTTTTAAGTACTCTGTATTCTGAAACAGCTCACAAATGATGGCCTGAAGGCAAGTGATTTTTGTAGGTAGTTTCGTCCAAGTGCATACATTTGCTGGAGTAAAATGAACAGGCTCTTACACACACACTAACTGCTCGTGTTACGCTGATCTTTAAGAAAGTTCCATGGGCCGGGCGGTGGTGGCGCACGCCTTTAATCCCAGCACTCGGGAGGCAGAGCCAGGCGGATCTCTGTGAGTTCGAGGCCAGCCTGGGCTACCAAGTGAGTACCAGGAAAGGCGCAAAGCTACACAGAGAAACCCTGTCTCGAAAAACCAAAAAAAAAAAAAAAAAAAAAAAAAAAAAAAAAAAAAAAAAAAAAAAAAAAAAAAAAAAAAAAGAAAGTTCCATGGACAGCTTGCTCACCACCACCCCTGCCCCCTACACTGAGATGATACTCAGTATGCAGAGGTGGAGAAATGTGAATATACCCTGGGCAGGAACGCATGAGAAAAAGAGGACACGGGGAAGACAAGGGATGTCCCTTCAGGAAAAGCCCTTTAGCCAGAGTCTTGAGGGAGAAATGTTTGCTTTCCCTCAGGTAAACAGCCTCTCATACAGAGAGATGGCAACCGATGGAAGGCAGCTGAGGAAGGGGTTTGGTTCAAGGTCAGTGGTTTCCATTCCATTTTGCAGATTAAGAGGAGTGAGCGACCCAGCAATAAAGCCTATGAACGATCCACAACAATGACCAGGGCATCAAGATATCCCTGAGTGTCCAACAGTGGCACTCACATCTTAGGGTAACCAACAGCTGGGTAACTGGACTTGGGGTCTACTCAACGGGAGGAAATTCTTGCCTGATACTGTAAACCCAGCTACTCTCTGTGACCAATGAGGTCATGAACCTTGGAGAAGAACCCTACTACTCCTTCCCTAAACCGGTATACTTTCTAACCGCATTCTAAATACTTATACCCACAGAAGTGCAGCTTGCAGTCCTCAAAGAAGCTGCTTCTTTTTTTTTCTGCAGATGGAGAGCATTAGAGAAAACTACACCTGTTCAAAACGCAGAACAACGGACCGTGGGGTACCCATTTCCAAGTGAGACACCACAACCCCTCTAATGAAGGCTCATGGAACACTCCAGCAAAGTGGGTGGTAAGAGTCTGAGAGACAGCCAGCACATGCACTGAGGACAGACAGGTCCCGGTCCCATTGCCTGGGGGCCTCCCAAACCATGCAAGCTAATCGACTGTCTCACTTATCCAGAGGGCCTGATCCAGTTGGGGGCTCCTTAGCTATTGGTTCATAGTTCACGTGTTTCCACTAGTTTGGCTATTTGTCCCTGTGCTTTTTCCAATCATGGTCTCAACAATTCTCGCTCATACAATCCCTCCTCTTTCTGGCCGTGGATCTCTGCATCCGCTTCCATCAGTCATTGGATGAGAGTTCTGGCATGACAGTTAGGGTGTTTGGCCATCCGATCACCAGAGTAGGTCAGTTTGGGCTTTCTCTCGACCATTGCCAGTAGTCTATTGTGGAGGTATCTTTGTGGATTTCTGCGGACCTCTCTAGCACTTTGCTTCTTCCTATTCCCATGGGGTCTACATTAATCATGGTCTCTTTTTCCTTGTTCTCCCTCTCTGTTCTTGGTCCAGCTGGGATCTCCCGCTCCCCGAAGCTCTCTTTCCCTCGACCCTTGCCCTTCATTACCCCCCCCCCCACCTTCATGTCCAGTTTGCTCATGTAGATCTCATCCATTTCTCTGTCGTTGGGCCATCCCTGTGTCTTTCTTAGGGTCCTGTTTTCTTTGCTCAGCCTGGGCAAAGGGAGGAGGTGACTGGACCTGCCTCGATTGAATCTACCAGGCTGAGCTGAATCCCCAGGGGAGTCCTTGCCCTGGAGGAGATGGGAATGGGGGTGGGCTGGGGGGAGGATTCGGGGGGCTGCTGGAGGAGGGAGGACAGGGGAATCCGTGGCTGATATGTAAAATTAAATTAAATTATAAAATAAATTTGAAAAAAAGAGTCTGAGAGACAGATCACTAGGGTGTCTGCGGAGATGGTACCTTTTCTAGACAGGAAAGCAGCATACAGGAAATCTCAACGACACAGTTACCTAAACAAGACCTGCACAATGACACCACCAGCTGCCATGCTTACTAGGCTGGGGGAAATCAGACCCCACCTACTAGATGAAAAGCTACATACAGGCAATGCTAGGAGAAAGAGAATCAGTTTTTTCCAGGCAACAGGCTCCCTGATAGGTTATCCAATACCAAGGGGTCAGCCCTACACACACATACATACAAATTAACACTAAATGAGCTTGGCAAGCTGTATTAATATATGTAAATATATATGTGCGTGCTGTGTAACAACAATAATTAAAGTGGTCACGTGTTTGAGAGGGAGGGGGACATAGGAGGAGTTGGGGGAGAGGAATGGGTGGAGATGATGTAAATAGAGTACTCATGTAAGAAATTCTCAAAAACTGAAACTAAAACATTAAAAATTAAAAAAAAAAAACCATACACACACACAAAAGCATCAGTAAACTCCTTTAAGGCCAGAAGCAAGCTGATCAGATTCATGTATTGGGGAAATGGGTGTGTGTGAGGACAGACTGGGGGACCCTGTGCATTCCCAGGTTTAGGAGGAGTTAGGGGAATATACCATTCTCCCTGGGTATGTTGTGGATGGCTTAATTCAGAGCCAGGAAAAAATCCTCTTCTATGAGGAAGACCAGAGAGCTGACCTAACTTTCCCCGGGGCTGCATTGGCCAACGGCAAGTTGAGTTCTCAAGTGAGAGCCTGGCCCTCCTGCAGTCCTTGCTCAGAAGAGCCCCAACACAAGAACAAGGAGGTCCGAGCTCATGGGGGTAAGCACAGCAACAGAGAGGCCGGATTCCAGATATGTATCAGAGAGAATCCGTAAGCCCTCAGTTACAATGGAAAAACAAACAGAATTAGTGGCTGGAGAGAAGTTGAGTTCTTATCTGACCAACCAATGGAACACTGATAAGGAATGTGAAGGGTATTTCGATGGCAGCATTCTGGATTTCAGGTTTGTTTATAAGAAGCCTGTAGTAACTAATGGACACCCAAGCAGATGTGTCTATACCAAGGCTGATGGGATGGCTTTGTGGGTAAAAGCACTTGCTGGGTCACTCTGAAAGCCTGAGTTCAATCCCCAGAACCCACTGAAAGGCAGAAGAGGACCAACTCCTTAAAGCTGTCTTCTGACCTCTCCATGTGTATCATGGCAAAAAAGCCCACAAGCGCACATTGCACACACAGTAACAGTAAATAAAAAAATAGAAATGTCTGCTTGGAAAGGAGCTGGGCACTCAGTGGAGACATCTTCATGGACTATAAGTCACTCACCAAAGGTTAGTACATTTCTAAAAATCTATTTACTCTTGAACTATTACAAAAGCTGAATTCATTTTTCAAATTAAATTTGTTTTTTAATCCAGTATCTTTCAAAATGAATGAGGTTCGGCACCTTCCAATTCAAAGGTGTCCCTGCGAGATGAGGAGCTCACAGCTTTTCTTTTCCCCTCGACAGTTCTTGGTTTTGTATTACTGATACCACCGGTCAGGCTGCGCTGTGTTCTTTCTGAGCCTCCCATCTCAACAGGGACAGAGAGAAACTGGAACGCAACCAGAAGAACAAAACTGCTAGATAATTGTCTATGCAACTGGTCCTGAAGAAAAGGCTGGAAGACCTGAGAATGCTTAATCCGGAGGGGAGAAGGCTAAGGAGGAATGTAATAGAATTCAAGCACACAGAGTTCCTTAAAAACAGCGGGTGGTCAGAGTTTTCAGGGCACCCCTCCTCTGAGGATTACACACAGGGAAAACACACTAAACCACAGCAGCAGAGTCTTGCTGGAACCCAGGAAAACTTGCCAGCAGTAAAGAAAGGTAGCAAGCTTCCATGTCAGGTCTGCCAGCTTCCATGGAGAAAGCCCATCAGAGGGCTTCTGAGATTCCCCAGTGGTGTCCCGGGCTCAATGTTACAAGCACCGGCAAAGGCAGCTACAAGCTTGCTCGCTCTCTCCTAAGGAAAGCCAGGCTCACTCAGCTCCAGAAGCTAACACTGCCACTTCGGAGAACACAACCAAATAGACCTAGGCTGTGCACCCTGGGATAAGCGGAAGGGTGGAGAAGGGTTGGGGGGACTATGACCAAGCCCGGGACAGACTTGCAGAAATAGCAGGGCTCCAGTGTTGGGGTGGCAGCATAGTGTACTGTGGTAAGAGGGCAAATGTCCCCCAAAGGCTTGGATGTTTAGGGCTTGCTCGCCAGCCCAGGGCACTACTGGGAGGTAGTGGCAACCTCAGGAGGTGGGCCTTAGGGGAAGGAAGTTAGGTCTTTTGAAGGTAGGTGTCCTTTGAGAGAACTGTGAAACCTGGCCCCTTTCTCACTTTTGGAGGTAAACTGCTTTGTGTCATCATGGACTTCTTGCTTGTGATGTTTTGTCTGAGCACAGACCAAATGCAACAGAGCCAACTGACTACAGCCTCTGGAACCGTGAGCCAAAACAGATCTTCTCTCCCTCTGATTATCTCAGTGTTTTGTCACAATGGAGAACTACTGCAAAATCACTATGGAGAGAGAGCTACCGTAACATCACAATGGAGAGAGAGACAGAGCTACTGCAACATCACAGTGGAGAGAGAGAGCTACTGGAACATCACAAGAGAGAGAGAGAGAGAGAGAGAGAGAGAGAGAGAGAGAGAGAGAGAGGGAGGGAGGGAGGGAGAGAGAGAGAGAGAGAGAGAGAGAGAGAGAGAGAGAGAGAGAGAGAGAGAGCTACTGCAACATCACAGAGGAGAGGGAGCTACTGGAACATCACAGTGGAGAGAGAGAGAGCTACTGCAACATCACAATGGAGAGAGAGAGAGAGAGAGAGAGAGAGAGAGAGAGAGAGAGAGAGAGCGAGAGCGCGAGAGAGCGCTACTGCAACATCACAGTGGAGAGAGAGAGCTACTGCGACATCACAACGAGAGTTAGCACATAAGCTAACTGGTGAAGACTAGGCTTCCTGGAATAAATGAGGAAATTCAGATCATAACTGACAGAATTCTCTATCTCATTACTCTTAAAACACCTAACTCTAGGCCCAGCAGCAGCAGCAGCAGCAGGAACACAGAACCTTAGCTTACTGTTTATAATTCTATTCACCTCTGTCCTTTTGTTACTTGTCACTAGGAGGATTTTCAAGTGTATCTTTCAACACCTGGAACCAACTAGGTGGACCATCAGAGTTTTAACTCACTTAAAATTATGTATGTTATACATACATACTTACCATGCACAACATTAGTTTTGAAGCATGTGTACACTGACTTAGTTAACATAAGCATCAACTCACATGGTTACCATTTTTACGGGGAATTAACACTTTGCAGTATTCAAGGCTGCTTTATAAACTATAGCATGTTACAATTCATCGAATTTATTCCTTCTATCTACCTGAAATTGTGTATCCTTTGACCAACACCCCCTAAGTTAAGTCCCCTAGGTAACCTGTGGGACTGTCTGCAAGTCCCCCCTTTTAGATTTACTTTACATGTAAGCGAGGTCATGTGGTATTTACCTTTCTGCATCTGGCTTATTTCATCTACTGTAAGGCCCTTCATGGTCCTGTGTTGTTGCAAACATCAAGATTTCCTTCTGTTAATGGATGTACACTCTGCTATGAACATGCACCACATTAGTCACCCACTCATTGGCTGGTGGATACTTAGGTTATTTCCATTGTTTGCTTATTGCAAGAGTACATAACTTTTTGACAGAACTGACTATTTCTTTGGGATGGGGATTGCTGGATCTGTTGAGACCTTGTTTGAATCAAGAATCCGGAGAAGACCAGTAGGGATGCAGACACTAGGAAACAACAATCCCCTGACCCAAGATTCTAGCCACTAACCAAAGCTGAGCTGAGATTTTGGTGGGGTGCAAAAGGAATTCATATTTGATCCTACTGGATTATTTGTTTATATATTACAAATATGAAATAATCTAAAAAAATTTGGTTTCCAGGAAGACATGTAAAAATGGACTATGTACAAAATTTCACCAAACAAAAGTCTAAATTTTCACGGTCAAAGCAAATATGCAGCTCTTGTATTTAAACATTTCACAACACTTAGTTTTGCACCTGAAATCGTCACATAGAAAAGCCTTCTAAGGACCCTGTCTTCTCATGGGTTTGAATGAAACTGGTAACACTATCCACCAGTCTCTGTGCAAAATACCGAATGTATTATCTTTCCACGTATATCGGTGGATGAAGAGTACATCTGTTTTTTAACCATTGTACAGATGCGGGGAGGAGAATGCCTCTGCCTGGGATGCTGTCCTGCAGATGTCTGCTCTAGAGCAGACAGACCAGATGATCCCTGGGTTTCTTTTGCCTTGTGATTCTGAGCGTTGGCTCTGAGCCTTAGCCAGCTTCACTGACTAGGCAGGAGACGGAATGTTCCACTCAACGCTTTGCAAAATGCCTCTACACATGAGTCAGGGTGAAAGCAAAGTTATCTTCTAGCTCCCCAGAGGTTGCTCTACCCTCTTCTGGCTGGTCACATGAGATAAGGACCCAAGGCTTAGCATCTTCCCAGGCTGAGATTCCAGATAACACACTGGTTCCTTAGTGTGACACTGTCTAAAACCTGCCCAGCTCTGGTGTGAGTGTATGTGTGTGTATGTGTGTGTGTGCGCCCAAGCACACCAAAAATAAGTAAATGTCAAATGTGTTCCTTTCTGGCTTGCCACCTCGTTTCTTCAAGACAAGGTCTCTCGCTGAACCCAGAGCTCACCAATGGGCTGGACTGGCGGCTAGCAAGCTGCACGAGCTTTACTGTCAATCCACTGAACAGTGAGGTTCCAGAAGCACACCACCGCTCCTGGTTTTGATGTGGAGGATCTGCACTTAGCTCCTCAAGCAGGTACTTTTCCCTGATAAGCCATCTCCTCAACCTGGCCAGCTCTGTTCTAACAGAAAAGCAGACAACTTCAGAAGCCCAGCTCTGGCCCAGCCAGGTATGGTGATATTTTATTTGTGCTGAAATGTGATTTTATTTGTATGTTAATAAAGTTACCTGGGGGTCAGAGCTAATAGCAAGCCATAGCAGAAGTCTGGCAGTGGTAGCACACACCTTTAATCCCAGTCACATGACAGGCAGATCTCTGTGTGTTCAAGGACACAGCCAGCATGGAGACACATGCCTTTAATCTCAATACCAACCACAGAAGACCTGGAGGTCTGTACAGACAGGCAATGATGAGGAGGTCATGTGGTTGGGTTTACAACCAATGAGAAGGCAGAACAGAAAGTCAATAAAAAGACAGATACACAGGAAGTAGGTCTCTTTCTCAGGGGAAGGACAGCAGCGGCAGTGAAGAGTAAGAAGGCAGTTGGTTTTAGACTCAGCTCTTAGCTACTGCTCTGACCTCTTGGGCTTTTAACTCTGCATTTGGCTCTGTGATTCTTATTTAATAAGACCGTTACATCTACAGCCAGGTTTGAGTTTTACCATGCCTCTCCCTTCTAAGACTTACTCTTGCCGGGTGTTGGTGGCGCACGCCTTTAATCCCAGCACTCGGGAGGCAGAGCCAGGCAGATCTCTGTGAGTTCGAGGCCAGCCTGGGCTACCAAGTGAGCTCCAGGAAAGGCGCAAAGCTACACAGAGAAACCCTGTCTCGAAAAAAACCAACAAAAAAAAAAAAAAAAAAAAAAAAAAGACTTACTCTTGGCTGGTACATAGAAGAACACAGGATCCGTCCATGACCCATTGCCAGAGAGAGAAGTGGCTTGAATCCGGGCTGTGTAGTTCCCTGGGTTTAGCCGGTTAAGCTTGGCCCCTCCATACTTCCTGTAGTCCTGTCTGGACACACATTCCCGCTGATCCTACGGAAATGGAACATAAGTGTTAATTTCCTACCAGTGTGAGCGAAGTCTGACACCTGCTAGCTCAATTCACCATGCTGGTAACTCCAGCTGCCCAACATCTGCCTAGCCATCGTCCAGGTCATCAATATAGAGGAAGAAATTACATCTGTAAAGGTAGTCCTCAGGGGGCACGCAGAAAACTCTATAATCAGTCATGTTTGTATTTGAACAGACCTCCAGAGGAGTAAGAAGTTATCAAGATGTGTCTAGTCTGTGGCACAAGGCCCATCTACAAAGAAATTGTTTATAGGTGAAGTACAGCCAGCTCCTAACACTGTGGTTGCTACTCCACAGAGCCTGGATTTCTGGGAAGACTCTGATCCTCACTGACTGACCACCTTTGTGCCGTCTATTGAGGGAACCAGCAGAGCAGTGAGTGACATGAGATAACTTGTGATCTCAGTGCCGAAACACACGCAGGAGCAGGCCACAGTCCCAGCCTTACCTCCACTTGCGATCCGTACTTTATTTCATACATCAGAATCAATCCATTGGGGTTCTCAGGTTCAGGCCACTTTAAAAAGATGGAGTTCTCAGGTCTTGGCTCCCAGGTCACTGGTCCAGGAATGTCATCTGCTCCTTCTGCATAAGGATGTAAACAAGCAGAAAAATAAGGTTTAGGTCTCCAGAAAGGATGACAAATGGTGGGCTAATTGAGAAAGACTCTTCCCCTAACTCATGTACATGCAGGACTCTGCACAGGGACATTGTGGGGGTCCTCCTAAGATGGCTGCTAGCACAAGGTGGAGGATTAGGGAATGGACATGTTCGGGGCCTGCTGTCATCTCAAGATGCCACAGCACCTCCCTTTTGACCTACTGCCACCAGAAAAAAAACCCGTTGACTGAGTACAAGAAAACACTCCTGACTCCTAAGTTACCTTCTCCAGGTCCATTTCTCCTATCTAAAGAAAGAAAAAAATCAACCCTTCATACACAGCAGCCCTGAAGGAGAGCGGCGAGCTTCAGTGTGCTGAGCCTCCAGCTCTGGCACAGACTCTCTACAGCCCACATCCTCACGGCCACTGCGGCTCCCATACGGGAGGAGCCACTCACAAGGCTGGCCTTGGAGGCAGCTGCCAGGAGACCTGGGCCAAGAGCAAGGAGGCCATTCCTGCCATCGTCTCTCCCAGCTACTGCCGGCCTCACTTCGGAAACCCAGGCAGCGAAGCAACGCCGTTCAGCGTAACAGCTGAGAAAGGCCATGGGAGGTAAGCTGTTCTCTCTCTCTTCTAGGAGGACCGGGAAACGGAGGCACAGTAGGCTGAGGGTCGCATGTGAGTGCCAGGGCCAGTTTTAGAAGCTCCTCCTTCCCCAGTTCCCATCATCCTTTGCTCTTCCCTCCTCTGGAAATGAGGAGTGGGACTGTGCCCAGCTTCAGTGACAGGTGGGTGGTGGTCTGGGTGACAGGCAGTGTCTAGCCTCTAAGGGGAGAGGGGGCTAAGGAGGAGGACCACCGGCTGCTGTGGGGGACCACGAGGATCGCTTCCTCTGGATCGAGGCAGCTGCTTTCGTTGGGCCCTCGAGTGTCCTCGTAGGTCTGTGGTGTGTGCTTGGAAGGCCCTGCGTACTTGGTCTCCAGCCCTTGGCGCTCCTGAGAGAAGGGAGGCCCTTTAGGAGATGGGGCCTCACTGATGGGAGTCAGGGCATCGGGGAGCTGCCACTGAAGCAGCCTTCGCCCTCTCCTCTCCATGGCTGCCACGAGGGGAATAGATCTCCTTTACCATCCCCTGCCGACAATACAAAGTGCTGCTTCCCTGCGAGCCCAAAAGTGCCTCCGGCCTGGAATTCCCAAAACACCGATCCCCAGATAAGCCTTTCCTCCCGGTAAGATGATTCTCTCAGGTATTTTGTGGTAGTGATGGAAGCTAAGTCACTCAGCTGTGTACAGAAGGGCACAGGGCTAAGTGAATGCACCATGTGAACCAAGCAGGAGCGGGGGGCCGGTCAAGACTTTCTTTGGTGAGCCTGGGATGGGAGCTGGCGCTGGGAACATGCTCTCTTGCTGGCGCCTGGTGGACAAGGCTGTGGACCAATGACCACACATTCGTAGGACTGAAGCGAAGGGCCGTCACTCGGGCTGTCAGTCCCCCCCCCCCCCCCAGGCTGTAGCGTGCCGTACCTGCGGGCATCGTTCGCGCAAAGACGAAGTTGGAGGCGCTGCAGCCCAGCTTCTCGGCCTCGTGATTGCAGCTGTGGATGTCGATGCGGTACAAGGTGAAAGGCCGCAGGTTGGAGATGACCGTCCTCTCCTTGTCATCCACTCGGCTCTCGAAGAAAGGGTACTCCGTCTCCAGTTCCTCCGGGTCTGTGATGTTGTAGGTGTCAGCTACCGTGGTGTTCCGGCTCCGGCTAGACATGGTGCTGTTGGCCACTTGCATGACGTCTCTCCGCCTCCTCTCGGGTCTGCAAGGAAGAGAAGATCGGCTGGTAAGTGCGTCGGCTTTCTTTGTCTTTCCTGTGGCCAAGATGGAAAATGCTAACCTTGAAATAAACAAAACTCTTCAGGCTCCCTGGCTAAGAACCAAAAACACAAGGGGATTTCCTTCTTCTTCATGACCCATCATACATTCTCTGCGGCACCCTCAGAAACATCCACACACTCACAGCTCCACCCACAAGCCTGACTGGGAAACAATGCACCAGCCATTCTTAGTCAGGCATCGTCTGTGTCGCCCAACTGACAGTGCTCCTTGGTCCGCCATGACGACGGAGCACTGAACAGGACAAGCCAACCGGCCTCATGTAAGACTGACTACGGGAAAGGTGAGGTAGCTTAGGCCTAAAGCACACAAGGCAGAAGGGACCCAAAGGCCGATCGTAGTAGCATCCTTGATCATCTCTGAAACGAAGATGGCCTAGCTTGAGCAGCTACCAAGTACCTAAACCCCAGGGCTTTTCCCGAGCAACAAGGGTTCCTACTGCTGGAGGCCTGCACTCCCTAGCATGCGTCATGGCTACTTGGAGGTCCACCAAGCCTCGCTTCGCTTCTCCGTTAGCAGTGGGGACCTGTGGCCTCCCACCATCCTGCCTGTGAAGGGAGTGGAGTCTCTGCTACTGACTTGTGGGGGCTTGAGAAACAACAGGAAGACAGCAGGAACAGATGACTGGGGGCTCCCTCTGCCTCCAGACACCTTACAATCAGGCTTCCAACATGGTTAAGAACTGAGAAAATGAGTATACGACACTAGACAAGCACCCCCAGGAGGCACACACAACCCTCGCTCGGGCTAGCTGCGGGTGGATGGTGGGAAGGCTGGGTGCTGAGGCTCCCTCTGCACTGCCTGGGACAGGGCAAGGGACGGCGGCAACAGGTGGGATGCAGTCCATCTGGTAAGATCATGAAGAGTGCGAGAGAAAGAAGAGCCCAGAGTGTGGAGCTCACCAATCTCTGCAGGAGCGCCCCGTCCTCCCGCAGAGAGGAGCAGCCGGCCACATACAGAGGGAGGGGCCTCGGAAGCCACGCCCCAGGCCTATGGATGTCCCCTAAGCCAACATGGAAGAGTGAGGTCGAGAGCCAGGGGAAAGTCTGCTCAGCTGAAGGATCTGCTATCAAAGCCACAGTTCTGTGCCGTGTGTTGACACGGCAGGCCCCACTACAAGGACATACACTGCCCACGCAGGGGGCCCATCTCCAAAGTCAGGAACGGGCATTTGTTTCCATAATGCCGGAGAAAGAAGTACTAGTCTACCGTGTCCACACCCTGAGAACCAACCGATCAACAAATCACCTACCTTCCTGGAAGGGAAGACACAAGAACTACTTTCCGGGGGGAGGAGCTAGGGAGACATCAGAACATTACATTTCCTGCCTCCCTTTCAAGACCGGCACAACACAAACTCGTGCCTACATGTAAAAGGCTGCTTGCATTGGGTTTATTGAAAAATGATACTAGGCCCACTCCCTGCCTTGGGCCCACCCCCAACAAACCGGGTTACAGTACCAAGCATACTCAGCAGTCTACTTATTTGTACACACCACACTTCTGCAGGTTGCATAATGGACCAGGGAGGGAGGCAATATAGGCAGCAGAAGACTGAGGATGATGTAAACAGTGGCCCAGGTCGGTCAACAGCTACATTCCGAATGGGGTGACGAACAGTACACTTTCCTCACTTCATGAAATAACCTACTGCTATTGGAAAAACTTGTCCTTCTTAACATCTGTCAACATCTTAGTCACACAAACTATGTGACTTGAAAATTAAAGACAGCGGCCAATGAAAGCCACTTACCAAATCCCAAGTTGAGGAATCAACTTAGTCAACACTAGCTTCCATTCTACTATCAACACTCGAGCAGAGCCGGGCACTGCGGACGGACTCCATCTGACTGACTTGCCTTTGGCGCCCAAATAAACTGTGCCTAGAACAGGCTTTAGGTAGTTCAGTTGTGCAACAACAACAGACTTCACAACTCATTCCTGTCACCTAGGGTGCTCCTTGACAGGGACCTTGATAGAACCTGTATGGATGCCAGATCTATGCCTTGGTAGGAGGCGGAAACCAAAAACAATCAAACTGAACCAAAAAACCCTAATAGCCAGGTGTGGTGACCCATATCTACACGCTGGGCTTGTTTTAGGACGGAGAAGTCAGGCTGCGGTGTGACAGGGTGACGGCATTCAGCACGCAGGATCTGGCTGAGAGTACAAATACTTGAGTAGCATGTAGGTCAACCAGAGCTCTGCTGCCCCGTCACTTAACCTGAAGTTCCGCAGCTAATGATAACAACATCAGTAGCAAAGGTGATGTCATTTCAACACAACTAAACGGGAGGGGCTTTCTGCCATGCTGTGTCCTCCCTTGGTTCTTATGTTGGGCTGTTGGATGCTTGGTCAGCAGTGTGGCAGCTACACGGAGGAATGGGCCTCTCAGGAGATCCTGATGTGACTGGGTGGTGTTATAAAAAGGGTTTCGTGCTGGTCTAAACAGAAGGTGTCGTAAAAGCAAAACTAAGCTCTCCCCTTCTTCCCAGCTTCCTGTCTGCCTTGCGCTCTCTCCTTCTCACAAGCACTTCTGCATGATGCTCTGCCAGCCAAGGCCGCCTTCATCAGAGTAGAGCACATGGTGGCTCTGTGCTCCTCTATCTTTAAACTGTTGGGCTGTGCACACCACCAAGCATCAGATAACTTGTTAGCATCAACGAAAAACTAGTAATCCTCACTCACAACCTGAACCTCTGGCAGTGCCTAGCCTTGTGGGGGCCATAAAGGTTTTCTAGTGAGATCTGAGCTTGCTCTATACAGCATGGCTGCATTAGGGGGATGGCTTGACCACGTGCATGGTCATCAGGTGTCTGGGATGGTCTGCACGTGCTGTGCAGGGGGAGGTCTTTTGCTCCACCCCTTGGCATTCCTTTAAAAAGCCCTTTAGTAGAGACAGAAGGGGCTGGTGGGTTCAGACCCAGACCCTCCCGAGGCTATCCCGTGTTTCTGTCTGTCTCCCTCCTCTATACTTCTATCTACAAATTCCTCATTTCTCCCTGCTCAAGAGAACCCTGGGGGAGTAAGAGGGAGCTGGTCTCACACATAGCATGTGTAAGGTGAATAAGTCCTGGATTTGACTGGCACCCAGTACAGTGTTGGGATAGGGGAGGACTTCCTGCTTGGCCTCCTATAGTCTTGGGACACTATACCTGGGCATTCCTGTGGTTACAGGAACTCTTTCTAGCTGAGTGTTGGTTTGGCCCACATAGACAACCCACTGAAGGGGAAGAGGTTTGATGTTGGAGTATGTAGGTCCAAGACCCAAGACTCAGACAGACGGTAAATTAATTAGGGCAGAGAAGTCACTGCGTCCAGTTTTTAAACACCTTTTGATTTCTCTCCTGTCTCCAGGTTTTCAAATTCAAGGAAACACATTCGGTACACAGGGAACATGAGTGAAAAAACAGCACTGTATCCTGACCCACAAAGTTGACTTCAACAGTGGTCCAGCAGCCTTCCAGCCAACAGGAGCTGAGCCCGGGGGACAGAGCGGAGGGCACAGCCTGCTATGGGGCATGAGAAACTCTAGTAATTTTAACTGTGAGAGGAGAGGGACGGGGAAAAAAGCAGCCAAGGAGCCAGGAATTCTATTCTCAAAAGGACAGGAACCTCCAGAGCTACCAGGCCTTTATTTTCTGCTCTATTGACTCTTCAGAGTAAGATGGCTCTCTCTGACTATTTCACAAATATCAAGGCAGTCATTTTAAAATCCATTTGTTGATATAACCCAAGAAAGACACTATGAGCAGCCAGATAAACAGCCGCTCAAGTCTTGGGGGGAACCTCAGGGGGAGGGGACAAGGCCAGAGAACTGCAGGCAGCCTGGGTACCATGGGGACTGGGGTGGGCACCTCACTGGTCTGAGTCCGGCTGTCCAAGCAGTTTTCAGCCTCCAAGGTTGCGTAGAACCTTTCGGGAGGAGAGCCCAGGGTCATCTCCTTAATCTCCTTCCCAGATAGCACTGGCTCCTCTGGTCTTAACCTCCTACCGGGGTGTGTTTGCTTAGGCAGCATGTATGCTGAAGAACAAACACAACTACTGGGCTCATCACGTTAACTGCCAGAAAGTAAATCACGAAATTAAAAAGCCATCTATAACACAGGCTTTTGACTATTTTAAGTATGCAATTTAATGACATTTGACCACGGTAAAAATGTACGGCCACTGTCACTGCTTCCAAAAGACAGCTGCTTTAAATAGGAACTCTACCCACTAAAAAAGGATCACCTGTTTCCGCTCCACCCTGCTCTTACCCCCCAGGAAGCTCTAATCTGCCATAGGTCTATTCTATATATTTCATATACATAAAACCACACAGTATTTGTTCTTTACTGTCTAGCATTTTTGATGGAGTTTTCAGGGCTTGTGCGTGCTTTATCACTAGTCAGAATTTCTTTCTGTTTCATAGCTAACTAGCATTCCACTGAATGGTTATACCACCATTGTTTTATCTATCCATCTACTCATGTGCAACTGAGTTTGTTTCTAGTGCTGCTACTGAACCTTTCCTTTCTTCTATTAAGGGAAAAATTAAATTCATTTCCTTCTCTCCCCCCCCAACCTCCAGCATGAGGGTAGAGGTCAAAGGTCAAAGGCCACCCTGTGGGAGTCAGCGCTCTCCTTCCACCACGTGGGTGCTGAGGACCGAACTCAGGTGTTCAGGCTCAGCAGCGGATGCCTTTACCCACGGAGCCGTCTCACGGGTCCCTCTTTCCATTTGCAATTTTACTGGGCAGACACCGAGGGAAACACAGGGGCAGAGGGGATGCTGGGGACAGTGATCCCTGCTACTTAGGGCACCGGACGGTAACCGATACATCGAGCACGGGGCTGTGTCTTGGAGCTGGGTCTATTTTAAAACTGACTCTGATTCCAGCTCCCACTCGAATCACCCCTGCTCAGCCAGGCTGAGGGAGTCAATGGACAGAAGAGGGGGGGAGCGATGGGCCCAAACCTCAGCTTTTCCCTGGACTGGTTTCTGCGAGGACAGTCAAGTGACTCACTCCGTGCCTGGTGAAGATGACCCCATCTGCTCTCTGAGGGAGGTGATGTGGCTGAGGTTATGCAATGCTCATTCATACACCTGCACCTCCTCCCGTGACAGGAGCCCTTCCTTCAGGGCCAGCCTCTTGCAGGAGCTCTGCCGACCACACGGCTATCCTCTTCTCTTGCTCCCTCTAGGTGGGTGCCACGCTGGGCCCCGACCACACAGTGGGAAATGAAGTGAGGGCACTCCCGAACAGCACCAAAGGTAGCACTTCCAAGGGGACACTCACCTGGGCACGAAGATGGAATTGTGAAGGAAATTCTCAAAGACTTTGCGGTACTCAGCCTCTTCCTTCTCGGCCTGCTTCTCGGCTTCCGTCTTTGGACAGGCACAGCAAGGCCCTTTATCACCACCACACACTTCTGTCTTGGGATTCTCTGTCACCTCTTCCACGTCAATCGTACCGTCGGCGTACTTTCTGATGGGGATTTTGTCTACTCGGGAAAGAACAGAGTGGGGATGAAAGCCACGGACCACGTGCTTGTGAGCACTGTGAGTGGGCGAGGGGGCTGGTCTGCAGCGCCGAGACACAGGCCTGGCACATGACAGGCTTCTAACGGGGCACCCGGGTTCTCTCTGACGACAGATAAGGCCAGTGGCACCCGCCGCCGGCGGCGGCCCAGCTCACCTTTGGAACAGTAGTTGTGCCGGTACAGGTAGCCGTCCTGTGGCTGCCGCTGCCACCTCACAATGTAGTAACTCAGGTTACCGTTGGGCAGGGTCGGGGGGTTCCACTTCACAATCAGCTGGGAAGAAGAGTTGGACGCTGAAAGCACGTCTAGGGGAATGGAAGGAACTGGAAAGAAGAACACAGGGCATTTCAGGAAACAGAGCAGGGCCCGAGGTTATCAGGGACTCGATGCAAACCAAAGGGAAGCTGCACGTTTGACAGGCCAGGCAGAACACAAAATGAAGCTGAGCCTTGTTTTCAAAGAGTATTAACTGGAATGGCGGCCTTCTCTTCAGCGCATCTGTTCTCAGATAATCTCTGTGCAAACACACACGGCTCACGGAGCCGGGACTGCAGAGACCCCGAGAGCACAGCCAGGGTTAGAGGGGACTTTAAACATCTCCAGTTAATTCACCGATGACGGCTGCCACTCTCCAGTGTGTTTTAGCAAATGGCAAAGTGGACTCCACAGGACTTGATCTGTGATTGCAAATTTGAATCTCAGATAAAAATGACCAGGAAACAAAATGGAAAGTGGGAGGAGGAGCTGGAAAGCGTGTGGGGTGGCGTGTGTGCCTGCACCTGGATGAAGCAAATGGTGAAACAAGGGACATGGAATCCCAGATCCTGTGGCAGGCTTGTGTGTGAAGTGGCAGGCTTGTGTGCGAAGGCTAAGCCGGGGTCCTGGAAACCAGTACACAGGAGCTCTGAGTTTACGGAGTCCTCTGTTACCAGCAAGAGGAGTTCAATAATCCGACTGAAGCTTGCTTACTACTGATGCCTAAACTCAAAAAGCAGAATTGACTCAAACACCCAGGATCACTGCCATGTCCTCAGAAGAGTTCCCATAGCAAAATCAATGCCCCAGCCAAAGTACTCCCCACCCCTACCACACACACACACACACACACACACACACACACACACACACACACAGGAGAGAGAGAGAGAGAGAGAGAGAGAGAGAGAGAGAGAGAGAGAGCGAGAGCGAGCGAGAGCGCGAAAGCGAGCACAAGTGCACAGATTTTGGCAATTCCCAAAGTGCAAGAAGAAATAGGATCATGGTATGACTCTTAAAGGCATGAGGTCCAACCAGGCTGGTGTTAAAATCTGAAAGGTGAAAACAGCTTGTGCTGGCTAGTTTCATGTCAACCTGACACAACCTATAGTCATCTGAGAGGAGGGAACCTCAATTGAGAAAATGCCTTAATAAGATAGAGCTACAGTCAGGCCTGTAAGGCATTCTTCTTAATTAGTGATTGATGGGGAGGACCCAGCCCGTTGTGGGTGGTGTCATTCCTGGGCTGGTGGTCCTGGGTCCTGTAAGAAAGCAGGCTGAGGATGGGGAACAAGCCATGGGGAACAAGCCAGTAAGTTAGTAGCACTTCTCCAAAGGTTCCTGCCTCTGCTCAAGTTCCTGCCCTGGCTTTCTTAACGACAGACTGTGATACAGATATGGAGGTCAAGTCCTTTCCTCACCAGGTTGTTTTTGGTCATATACCACATCAACAGAAAGGACTAACTAACTAATTGGGACTTTGGGACATACGACATGCTCAAGACTGACAACCGCTGCGGGACAACATGTTGGGACATCAGGACTAATACTAACTTTTGCAAAGAAAATATAACCTCTTGATGCCTGGTCCCTTAAGGGTTTCCAAAAGCATTTCTCAAACCGTTTATTCCTAGAGATTTCAATGACAGGTCTCCCAGATGAAGCAGAGGCAAAGAATGGACCAAGGATGTCACCCAGTCTTGAGTGCTTGTGAGGACAGGGGCCAAAATGCAATGTTTAATATTTAGGAAGACGAATCACATTTCTAAAGAATCTGCTGAAAGAAGAAATTCCACTTCCCTCCCTCAAATCTGCTGCAAGGACTCTCTGGAAATTGTTACTCCCAAATTTTAAGGTGAAAAATGTATTCTGTTGCACTTGAAATCCCACTAAATCAACCCATTCCCAGGACTAGAAGCCTGTGGAAAAATTCATTTCTATGAAGACTTCAGGGTCAGCAACATGTCTGTGACTGCTTTTGAGATCACCAAAGTAGGGTGGGGGTTGGAGAAGTAGGGGTGCATGAGCTCGAAGTTATTTTTAAAACCTCTCACTCTGCCCTTTTATACTTCCTTGGTGCTAGTCTGTGGTACTTTATGACACACTCCACACACTGTAACGGAATCTGTTCTCAAAGTGTTCACCAATGCTGTAGACTGGGTGTGCTCCTTACCCCACAAATCACTCTGTGGAAACCCTAGCCTTTGAGTGTTAGGGCTTTGCAAAGTGATTAGGTCATGAGGGTGGAGTTTTAATCAACAGAATTAACACTAACAAAAAGAAGGTCAGAGACTCCTGTGTGCACTCCTTCGGGCATGTGAGGACACATCAAACAGATCTCTACGAGCCAAGAAGTCGGCTCACACTAGACACAAAATGCCAACTCTTTGATCTTGGGCTTCCCAACCTCTAGAATGGTGAGAAGTATGTTTCTTTGCTTGGTAAGCCACTCAGTTTATGGGGTTTTCGTTGTAAGAACCCACCCAAATGTATTAAGAGAGTCATTATCTGTACAATGAAGTATATCTTTCTACCTCTTGTCTTTGCATATAAGCTCACATACATGTTTGCTTTTACCATTTCTGGGTTTTGCAGTTGGGGAACTAGAGCTTAAGCACATGAAGAGAAGATGAGGAGGGATCAGTCAATAGTCCATACTTGCATATCACAATGTGCTAAGCCTACTAGTTTTTTAGGCTTTATTTGCCTGCTGAATAGGCTGATGACCACAGAATAAAGATGGAAAACCAGTAAGCCGCTAGAGGCAGGTGGTGCACAGGTCAGCATCATTTTAGGTCCGGGAAGTCTGTATTAAAACCGATGAGAACAGCCACAGGGAGCTACATCCTGGGCATTCAGAAAGAAACCATCTTACAACCCTGGAGGACAGGGGCTCATGAGCACAGGGCAGAGAGATGGATGCTTAAGATGGTACTGAGTCCAGAAAACGGCTCGGGAGAACTGAGTAAGGGGTTAGCGGTGAGAAGAACATAATACAGTGTGAAGCAGCAACAACAGGCATCTCATTGCTAGCCCTACGGCCATACCACGCCCACCTAAGGGGAGCAGGCGTATAAAAAGTCAGGGGGTGGGGGTGGGGCTCGTCTGGTGCACAGATACCTGAAGCATTGGTGCGAATGTACAAGATTTCACTTTTGGCCCCACGGATATGGTCGTTTTCCACCATGGTGAGGGTCACAGCCTTGACATAGACAGCATACTGGGTCCAGGGCTTCAGCCCATGCAGTAAAATGCCAGGCTCCCCCTCCTTGTTGGGAGGTAAGTCCACATCCACCATGTTCCAGCTGTTGGAGCCACAGGCATCCTGCCCATCATATTCCGTAACATTTTTAAAGGGTCTGAAAGACAATCAAGGAAGGCCAGAGAATGTTGAAAGGCTCTGGCATCACAGCTCTCGAGAAACTCCCCCAGGGGCTGGGCACGTCACACTGTCCGGGACAGGAATTCCGAGTAAAACTCATCATCAATTAGATCTCCATACAAGAATAAAATCAAGCATCTGGACTCGGAGCTCACCAGCTATGAACCATAGAACTGAACAAGCAGCCTCAGAGACAGCAAGTTCTATATTCACAGGGACTGAAAATGCTGTTCCTAAGACATGCAGATGCTGATTTTCTTCCTTCTGAATTGGAGTAGCCTTTTCTTTCTTTCTTTCTTTCTTTTAAAACTAATAAGAAAAAAACCAATCATGGCTGTTTAATGCAAACATTGGATACTGAGGAAGGATAACTTTGAACAAAATTAACTTCTTACAAAAAAAAAAAGGTTTCTAAAATATAAGTTGATGATAGCTGGTTTTATTGCTTAAATATCTCATAATATTCAAATATTTCATTTCCCGACTGTCTCAGAAAGTGGCATTAGTGAAACCACAGGTTAACATCACCTATGTCCTGGCAGCACTTTCAAAGAGAAGAGAGGCTTCTGCACAGATGCATGGTGGGTGGGGAGGGGGGCCCTTCATTTATGAGATGAAAGGGCTGCTGGCCACTAGCTTCTCAAATTATATTACCCTGACCTGTGGGCAACCACAACGGGAGACGGGTGGGGTGCTCCATTCCTATTTCCCATGGGCTGTAACAGCTCCCAGGACCCTACATCTCACAGTGGGGAAGGTACCAGCTGCAGCCATGGGCACTTTTGCTTCTTGCTTCCAGGAAGATGAGCACCTGGGAAATGGATGCCCATGTAGACTGCGGAACCACCTGGACACACAGGAGGCCAAGCAGGGTGATGGAATGCCCCTGAGAGCTGCAATGTGGAACAAGTCATGTCTGCACAGGCAGGACAATGCTATCAGTACAGGGAAAGTCTTGGAAGGTCCTGGAAACTGCGGACACTGAGGCTGGTCCCTCTCCACTCTTCTTTCATGACCCAGAGCAGAGTCTAGGCAAGGCCACGCATGTATAAAGCAAATGGAAGATAGCAGACCAGTTCGGGGTAACCACAGTGAGAGCAGTGTATCTTACGGGGTATTTCGGGGACAATGACTGAAACAGTATTTTAACCAAGTCTACAGTATAGCTTATGACAGTTTGGATCCAATTCTCTTAAAAGCCCTTTTTCCTTTCAGTTGAACTTAAACATCAAACCATCTAACAGTGAAAAGCCTGAAGCTAACACTCTCCTGACTAGCTGTCACAGGTTGGGACAGCGTCGTGTGACAATGAGAGGCCACATGATGAAGATGAAGTGGTCACCTGGCCCGATTCTTCAAAGGAAACCCACTGGTAGGTACCCTATTCAGCCAACTCATACAACAGCCAAAGGCCTAGTCGTCTCCACCCTGAGGCTCCACACCGGAACGACAGGCACAAACAGAAACTCACGCCTCCTTGTAGTACACTGTGAAGCTGATGAGATCCCTGTAGTCCGGGGGCCGGTACCGGTGCCACGTTATGATGATGCGGTTCTTCGAGGTGGTGGTGGAGGTGAAACGGAGAACGTCGCTTTCACCTGGAACACGAAGGCACACCCGTGAGCGACAGAGATCCACACATCGCTGTGAAATCTGTGCACCCCTTCGCCCTTTCCTGAAGCTAGCTGTCCATGCTAAGCTCCGTCTGGATTTTGTAGGAAGCTTTCTTATTTTCCATCAAGAGTCCAAGCGTTTCTCCAGGGAGCTCCTGTGGGCTCATCTTTCACTTCAGTTCAGCTCACTGCACTGACCACCTGCCCAGGGATGGGGCAAGAACCCGTCATTGTTTCTCAACCTATGAGAAGAGCCTCTTTAGTGAACAAGGTGGCCTTACCTTTCAGATCGCCCGCAGTGTGCTGGCTGCTGAAGGGGGTCTGGTTAAAGGACAGCAAGCCTGTAGGCTGGCCAGAGAGGACAGCAAGTGCTCCCCAGATGTGGACATCTGCTGGCTTCTGGGAAGCCACCAAAGGCAGGTATAAGACCTTCAGTAGGCCACAAAAGGGAAGCTTCTCTTAGTCTGAACGTGACACCAGACTGGAAGGCTCTAAGACCTCCTTGGAGTGCTCTAGGAGGAAGGAGACCAGGTGGGCACCGACGTGGGCCAGCCTTGTGCTCTGCGGCAGGAGCACCCTGGCTGTGAGGCATGGCGAGGCACGGACCCTGTCCTCCTTTCAACACTATTCCAACTGCAAAGGTGGGGAACTGACTGTCAACGCTTTGCAGGACACCCAAGGCTCTCCAGCCAGGCGTACTTAGTCCCCAGACTGCCCGTTACCGTCACTCTAACAGCTAAAGGCAAGAGACTGAGAACAACAGAACACTGAGAAATCCTCTGGGCAGAATGTGCTCAGCTGAAAGCAGAGAGCACTACAGGTCCTGCTCAAGTGTCACCCGGAGAGAAACCCTCCCTGACTGTGCTCCCGCAGGAACATGAACGGCTGCAGGTCAGGCTGGCTGCCTCAACGACGGGAGAAGTGCTTTGAGAGGCTCTGGTCACAGGCTTTTGCTACGGTCTTCATGGGGAAGGGGGTAGAGGGCTCTGCAGGAAGGTGAAGGTATTGGCTATGTACACACCTCCCACCTCTACAACTCTTCCCTAAATGCCTCCTGGGTCCCCAGGGTCTCAGATAAACCTGTATGCTCAAAAGACAAAGCCAGCCCCACCTCTGTGCGTACATGTGACGAATCCTTGGTCATATGACTCCTTATTTTCCCACTGATGCTCCACGGTCAAAGACAGAGGGGCAAATAAAGCTTTAGCATTTTTGTTTGTGTGTGTGTGTGTGTGTGTGTGTGTGTGTGTGTGTGTGTGTGTGTGTGTGTGTGTGTGTGTTTAAACAGGTCTTTTGGCCTACGTCCTCTGTGTGTGTTATGGTCGTATAGCTTGGTGTTCTCGTGGGACTCCTAACAGCGGGAATGGGGACTGTCTCTGACTCTTTTGCCTGCTTTTAGGACCCTACTCCTCATACTGAGTTGCCTCGTCCAGCCTCAGTATGAAGGGATGTGCCTAGTTTTATTATAATTTGACATACCATATATCCCTGGGAGGCTGGCCCTTTTCTGAAGGGAAATGAGGGGGCATGGATCTGGGGGAGAGAGGGCGTGGGGGACACACTGGGAGGAGAGGAGGGAGGGAGAAGAAACTGCACTCCGGATGCAATATACGAGGGAAGAACACATTAAAAACAAAAACAAAACAGGGTCTTACTATGCAGCCCAAGTTGCCTTCAAATTTGCAATCTTCCTGCCTCAGCCTGCTAAGTGCTGAGATTATAGAAGTACACCATCATGCCTGGCAGAGCCAACACACTTTTAAGGGTCTTTTCCATACAGGGCTGGAGGAGAAAGTCTGACTGACATTCCAGCCTGGGACCACATTTGGAGAGCAGCTGGGCTAACACGCTGAACTCTAGCCCATGAGATCTTAAGGTGAAAACTATATCACCAGAACGTTATTACTAAATTGCCTAAAATGTGAAAAGCACTCTGGACTCAGGATGCGGGCTTGCTTCTCTTCAAGAGGACGCCAAGTGTGAAGGCCAGGAAACCCAAGAGGTGTACTGCAGTGGAGCCTCTACCCTGAGCCTCCTGCATCATGGGAGAGGGGGCAGAGCTGGCCTGTTCATAGGGCTGGAGTGGACCGGCGCTTTGACAAATACTGTTTGCTCACATTGAAAAGATGTGTCACTGTGCACGCTCTAAGAACCTACGTGAATGTTTATGACCCTCAAACAGCGGCTCAGGAGAACATATCAGTGTGAACCTATCGGGCACCTGCGCACTACTAACCGGGAAGGCATACGCCGAGGACAGGTGTGGGCTAAGCCAGCTCTGACAGTCCAACGTGAAACCAAGAAGGGCCTGCCCCCCATGAAAGCCACAGACTGTTATCTGGACTGTGGTAGCCACCATGGTTTGGATGCTCGTCACTCACAGGAAGCTCGCTCCCCGTTGTTCCTGGTGTTGATGTCCCCTTTGCTCTGGCGGCCCTTTGTCCCTGTGACCTCCTCCATGCGGTAAATTTCAGAGACACACAGCTTGGGATTGAAAGCGAAGTACATCTTCCCTGACCTGATGGTCAGGTTCCGGTGGTTCCAGTCCCACAGCTGCTGCAAGTTCTGGTTGTCCAGGACATAGAAGGAGTAGTTCCTGGAAAGCACAGAAATCCGCATTAGCAACCCACTGTGCCCACGGCCCCTCCAGCGACGCAGAACCTCTCGGGGGGCATGTGTGGCTCCGCACCAATAAGGGGCTTACTGACCGGGGTTATGTCAAGGCAGACAGTCACTGTGAACACGGGCAAAAAGATGAGCCAAGGACAGTGTTTTGAAATCAACAGGACACTAATTAACTTTATGACCTCTATTACCAACACACAAAGCTGCTCCCACCAAAGGATGCTCCTCGAACCATTCCCTAGAAACGCCTCTGGTTATTTTTCTCAGAGCCAGGTAGGTACAATGTGCTTGAAATCAGCCTACAGGAGAACAGACATGCTCTGCTACTCAACCGGAACAGCTTACATACTCGCGGCAAAGACTGCCATTATCCCCGGGAATAAATCCTACCCATGCCCAATCAGCAGTGCACGATGGGATGGGAGACAGCCTGGCTGCTCCCTCTTCCACATTGGCCTCTCACGGCAAGAAGCCTTCATTTTCAGTCCCTGCAAGTACGGGAGAGGAGAAACACCCACACTAAGTGTTTTCCCAGGGATCTCCCATCAGGGTTGCAGGGGGCAGTGACTTAACAGAGGCTTTGTACATTTGGCATGCACACAGCTTGTTCTCACCATCCCCCTACCTTTAAAGCCTCTGATACAGAGGACCAGAGTGGGCCAGGAACCTGGATTTCCAGTGGATGATGCTGACACCAAAGGTCCCGGGCCCATTTAGAAAACCCAGAGTCTACCAGGCTTGGTGTGTATGGCGCTGTCCCCACGGCCCACTTTCCACAAGTCCAGAGGGCATGGCCAAAGGGAAGGGGGGAGGCAGCTATCTTTGCCAACCCTCCTGTCCCATCTAGGGGAGGGGAGAGAGCAAGAACTCCACTGGTGTGTCTACAGAAGGGTTCCCCAGCAGGTTTACCTCTGTCCCCGCCTCCCAATCTGCAGGCGGGGCCAGGAGATGGTCCGAGTCTCAGTTCAGTGAGAGGTCTGTTCCTCACGAGCCATGAGTCCTTTCTTCCCTGTTGCTTTCCCATCCTTAGTCCGACGGCGCCCCCCCCCCCCCCCCCCGCCAAGTCCCCTCCTCTGTGGGGGTTTCTCAACAAAGCTATTTCTAAGATCCACTCCTAGATTCAACAAACAGACAAGAAAGCTTTCCCTGCCAAGCCAGAAGCAGCCAAGACAAATTAGTGTCCCCAAGTCCTGCTCTGCCCCAAAGGCTGTGTCTGTGTCCACCAGGTACCTCTGTACCTGCTGAGGGTCCTCATCCAAACCTGAACTACTAACTAGGGGGTCCACCTTCAACCTGACCTCCACACACTAAGGCATGAGCTACATACAGCTGCAATCTGCCTACCAAGCAGTCCTGGACACTTCCTAGAGAAACTCACCCCCCCCCACCCCCCGGCTCAGAGGCCAGGACTCAGGACCAGAAAAGCCATGAGTTCAAAGCATCATAATCCACTGGCAGCTGCCTCAGTGCTACTAAGAGCACTGTGTATGCACTGGAGTATACCAGATGAAGTCTGAGCTCTCACTGGCTTTAAAAGTCCTTACGAAGGCCAGTGAGAGGACGACGTGGGCAAAGGCACTTACAGCACGAGCCAGGTAACCTGGACCCATGTGAAGGAAGACAACTAATTGCACAAAGCCACCCTCTGACCTCTGTACACACACCCCTCTTACATATATCATGTGCACACACAACCAATAACAAGATAACGTTATATTTAAGAGTCCTCACACCCAGGAGCCAGAGCTCAAGTGAAATCTGCCCAGCCGAACTGAAGCCCCAAACCTCAGGGACCCTAATGCATGCTGAAGGGCAGGGTCTGTACACGCAGGGGCGCAGTGAACCAGCAACCCTTCCCCTTGGTAAACGTTTCCCTACCACGCCTGCGTCTTGCAGTAGGAACCTGAGACACTGGTCAAAGGAACCCAGATTGTCATACACAAGGCTGTATGTCCTAGAGAAGTCCTGGGACACCTGTCAGCCAACTGCCATCCACAATGTTCACTTTTCTGGACGGTAGGGGTGGAACTAAAGGACAGGTGTAATGATGTAAAGGACTGGTCCCTGACCCGTGGGATATTTTCAGGCTTTGAGCTCACCTCTAACCTCACTGGCCTGGCTGCTCCCAGGTCTGAGAATCCCAGGAGATCCCCCCCCCAAAAAAAAATTGTGTTTTTCATTAGTGAAAACACTTCAAGTCCGGACGCAAGGGCCAATTAATCAGGTCAAACTTCCACCTCAATCTAGGCCAAGGCCTCTCAGTAAACTAATTTCACTAGCAGGAAACAGAACTGCACCAAAAATACCTTCCTTCCGAACAAAACATTCTTCTCCCCAGGGAGGAAGCATGAATCAGAAAGTAGGAATCTGACAAATGAGTGGCAGGCACACAGAAATTCAGAGTATTTGACTAATCACTTTGAAAAGCAAGATTATCTTTCTACAGTCAACACAAACTTTTTCTCTTTAAAGACTGTTGAGAAGGCTGGGAGCTGGAATAACAGTATCAATAAAAACCCAGGCATGGTGGAGTCTGCAGACAGTAAAGAAAACTATGAACCTTCATCAAAGTAATAATAATCCAACTGCCTGTGAGTACTCTGTCACCACGGAGCATGCTTCCCAGCCCCGGCTTGTGCCCTGCTTCCCAAAATCCCTCTACAATCAGGTGAGAATTAGGAGATGGTCCCAGGCGGAGATCGGTCTGCACACCTTCCAAACACTAACGTGCTTGAAATGTCATCGTTTTCTACAGGAAATGACGGGTTAAGGAAGCCACTCAGTAAATGTGATTTCATACATCGTTTCTCAGCTCACTGCCCCTTTACATTTACAGAATATTTTTAAAAACAGAATTGTTCATTTTTTTCCCCCTGTGGCTCTTACAGGCTGTATGACGCCCTGGGGTTTTCTTGAGATTGAAACCTCGGCTCTTAGCTTTTCCAATGCATTCATTCCCCTCTACCTGGATGAGTGTCACCTGCCAACATGTAGACCTCCTGGGGCAGCTGGTCACCTCTGAGGGCACTGTCACATCATAACCACACAGTCCACACTGAGCTAGGATCTGTGGCCACCGTTTCTAGGCCAGCACCGCTCTCTCCCTTCTGAGGGCTGCAGAGCTGAGTGACAGCTAGTAGACTGCCAGGGACAGGGTGTAGAGTAGTCCCTGAAATTTTCAGTAGGTAGGATCCGAAAATCAGGCCCAAGCACCCTCTCTACTGCGTATGAAGTGCCAACTCTGGGTGGTTTACTCAGCCTCTCTAGGACCGCAGTTTCTCAGCTGCCCATGGGAGGTGTCTTCTGGTCTCCTCTGGCCCTGAGACCAACTGGAAGAGTCGGATGAGCTAAATATAAAAGGATGCTGTGAGCTTTGAATCGCCTCACAAAGGTACAGGATGACCTTGCTACTCTCTGAAGTGTCAAAGTCCCACAGAACAAAGTCACAGAAAACATTCAAGTCCTGCACCTTGTTACATAGGGCTGAGCCTGAGGTCTCCAGCCTACACAGGACCCCTCTGTCAAGCCCTTAGTGACACACTGGAAGAAAATCGCAAACATGCATACAACCAATACTGCCTGTTCATTTCCACAAGGAGACACTACCGCTGCCTGTTGACAGCTGCCGCTAAAGGGCATCAGAAGCCACAACACCGAAGCCGTCACCAACACAGCCATTTGTACCATCACTCAACCCACCTGTAGAGTACTGGTCTACCTCACGTCCAAACTTACACCGTCTACATAGGCTTAACGAGTATGGAAATACACACCCAGGTACAACTAAACCAAGGACCACACAGATCCACAGACAAGGCTGTTTGCTGTGGAGTGCTTTTAAAAATAGCTTTGCTGAGGTATAATTTGCCTTCCAAAATTGTACCCATTATAAATATACAGCTCCATGGGCTTCAATAAATTTATTCAGATGCCCAACCACCATCATCTAACCATCAAGATTCAGAACATTTGCATCAGGTCAAAGTGCCCCCCCAACCCAAGCATCTTCCTGTCTGTTCACCCATGGTGCTACACAGACCGTGATCCAATCCTTCTGGTATTGAGCAGTAGCTTTCTGTGTATATTGTGCTTATCCATTCATTTACTCATGAACCCTCAAGTTATATCCAGTGGGCTATTTTGGTTAAGTATTATGAAAAAAGCTGCTATAAGCATTCACACACAAGATTTATATGTATGTTTTCATATCTGTAGGTAGAGCCTAGAATGGCCAGGCCACGTGATTAACTGTATGTATTTTAAAAGTCCCAAATGCGTGCTAAAATGAGGCTATGTTAGGGTCTGTGGTGGTTTGAAAGAAAATGTCCCCCCCAAAAGGGAGTGGCACAATTAGGAGGTTTGGCATTGTTGGAGGAAGTATATCACCATGAGAGTGGGGTTCCAGGTCCCTTTCTTCAAGCTTCACTCAGGGTGACAGTCAGTTGACTTGCTGTTGCCTGCAAGATGTAGGATTCTCAGCTCCAGCACCACATCTACCTACACACTGCCATGCTCCCCTTCATGATCATAATGGACTGAACCTCTGAAAACCGTAAGCGAAGCCACCCTCAACTAAATGTTTCCTTTATAAGAGCAGCCATGGTCATGGTGTCTCTTCACAGCAAGAGTAAACCCTAACTATGACAGGGTCTAGTCTCAGAGCTGCAAGGAAGCATTACAAAACACGGAGTCTGCAAAGTCAAGTGGAACAGAGTAGAGATGCCTAACCAGGCTAAGAACTCCAACTCTTCTCACCTGGCACCTTCTGTATCTTTGTTCTTTCAGAGACAACAATCCTTGGCAGCACCAAAGAACCTGAACTTTTAACTTACTTGACTACCTTCAAACCCGTCTGAAGTAGAGAATTTTCCAGATAATGGAAATATTTTCCTCTTTTAGTCAAGGGAAAAACACCAACTTTGCCCCACCCACCACTCACCCCACCCACCCCCGAGGGAAAAAAAAAATCAAAAAACAACACCAAAACTTGACTTTTCTTTTTCAATCCCTCCCATTACCCCAAGGTTTTGCTCAAGACCAGGGTGGCAGGCGCTCACGCACTACAGGTCCAGGCTCTACCAATGCACGGCACCACGGCTTCTGAGAAAACCCCTGCTCTTCTGGGTATATCAGATGTGCATCCTTCTCCGTTACTGTCCACCTCTCACTGAGCCCAAAGCTCATCACTTAGACTAGGCAGGCCAGCTGACTAGTCAGTTCTTGGGATCTGTCTGTCGCAGCTCACCACCTGGAGCCACACGTGTGTGCAGCTATATCCAACTACCTGGGGATGGGGGTGAGGACTCGAACGTGGGGCGGCATGCTTGCCCAACAAGGGCTCTCAGCCACTGAGCCATCTCGCCAACTCTCATGATTTTCTCATTATCTAAAGTTGGGATTATAGACACGTCACTTTCCAGAGTGAGTGATGGTTGAGACCTTCTGGACAGACCAAAGGGTCCTGCTGCTACCCGGGTACCGTTCTGTGGCTGCCCACCCTAATCTCTGTTCTGGTGGGATTCTGCCTCACCTGTCGTCAGCTTGGAAATCAGCTTACAGAAATGGCTGATGATGAACATGCATGACACAGGTTAAGAAGGCTCAGAAAGGAACTACACTCTAGGTAAAATACTTAGTATGTTCCCATGGGGGCTGCTCAGAAGGCTATGTAGAAGGGACTGCAGTGTTTTCTTGGACAGCTGAAGTTGAAGGATACCTTCATGGGGAATGTTCCTTTTTTCATCAAAACAAAAGGCTTCAGAATCCCCTGAACCAAATGGAAGCATTGATTTTTGTTCTCACTAGTCATAGAAGCTCAACAAATTCCTTCAAGAATGAGTTGAAGCAAGAATGCTTAAAAAAAAAAAAAATCAAAAGTGGCCTGGGGATACATCCATGAGAATGATTATAGGATAAAGTAGTCATTTCCAATCTTTGCCATGGATGTGCCAAAGGTATACAGAAATACTTAGAAAAAACAGTCAAGCTTAAGCCTGCAATTCTTCCTACCCCACGTTTACTGATTGATTTGGGGTGAGGTACAGCAGGATTTCTCTTCCCCCATAACTGTAATGCATCACCCATTCTGGGGAACACTGGGGAAAAGGTTATCTTGGCTTAAACGGACAGCACCCTGAAATTAAATGTCAGACAGCTCTCCTAACACTCCTCTCCTCAAAAGCCCCCGAGTTACCTAAATGACAGCCTCCACACCTGTGTGCGACAGCACCTCCCGGAATGCCGCCGCCCACCTCCCCAGTGCTGTTTGGAAGGCAGGCCCAGGATGGCACTCCTTGCTGGCCTCTCCCTGACTGTCTCTGCTGCCGCGCTTCTCCAGTTCCAGGAGGCTGTCTTCATGGCGGGGTCTCCTCGGGAGCCTGTCTGACCCTCTCCCCGCCAGATTCTTCCTTCGGATGTCCAGAGCACGTTCTTTTCTTCCCCTGGGGCACTTTGCAAGCTGTGCTTTACACCACCTGCGTTCGTCTGTTCACCACAACCCCCTCTTTCCTTTACTGAATAAATGATGACGAAGGGAAGGGGCTGAGCCTGGTCCATCCAAGGAGAGAGGTGGGTTGTTGCTACAGTTGATTCTTTAGACAAACAGAGCTTGGGAGTTGATCACAGGAGGAGAAGACAAGGCAGACCAGAGAAAGCAACTACTAAAGCTACTACCAAAGGCTACTGAGGAGTCTCAAGTGTCCTAGCCAGATACAACCTCTAAGCAGCAGCCTCCACGTCTCCCCTGCCCGCCCCTCCCTGCTAAAATGCCTACAGCAGGGCAGGACCCTACGCTTTCCAGAGAAGCTTCCCCAAACACAAGCATCCTTAGCAGGATTAGGCTGGGATTTCACATGCAAGTTTCAAATAACGAAAGATACACTATAAATGTTCTTGGAAATAAAAACCAGCCTTCAATTTTCTGCTACATCTAAGTGCATGATCATTTTAGTTAACTCATAATGGTAAGATAATCACACCACATAATAATCCTAATAAAAATAATCAAAGCCTCCTCTCCATGTTCAATGCCTATCACTCGCTTGGTCTCAGAAACAGGAGGGAGGGGAGTGTGTGTGTGTGTGTGTGTGTGTGTGTGTGTGTGTGTGTGTGTGTGTGTGTGTGTGTGTGTGTAGGGGGTGTATATCCTTAAGAAACTAGCAATCTGACAGCTACTAATCTGCCAAAGAAAAAGTGCTTACTGATGCCAGGGATTCCAGAACACAGATCTACTAGGGGTAAATAATGAAGCAAGACCAAACTCCAGTTCATTTTAAAACTGAATACAACAAACAATGAACTAACAGCGATCATGGCCTCACATAGGTAGAGCCCCAGGAATGACTGGGACACTCTGGGCTGGGTGCTTGGCACCTGCCTTGGAATTTTGAGTTGGAAAATGTTTTTCTGAAGCTTCCCTGTTCCCAGTGGAAAGACAGTGTGCTTTTCAAAGATGGGGTGAGCAGCTCACTCTCTGGCTGTATCAAGGGATAGAATTTAGGACAGAGTTGGTCTGAGAAAAACTGGAGGCTACAAAGACACCCTCACACTAGAATCTTATCCAGACATACTAGCAAGGACAAACATTCCAGGATCTTCCCATCACTTTTTTCCTGAAGGAGTTTATTTCTTCATTGATTCATTTATAAAATTTCAAAGCATTAACTTAAAGAGCCACACCAGAGCTGTATTTCACGTACAAAGGAGCCAGCAAAGGCACACACAGGCTGGAGAGAGGCTGTGAACACATGCAGGAAACACCAGCTTCTATCCTTTGCCGAGAAACCCACGGTTGCTTTAAAACCCAGCTCGTAAATCATTTTTGTGCAGAAGGCAAAGTTTCTATCAATAATACAAATCCCGTAAGCTAGTCAATAAACAAATGCTGTAAGCTAATCAACACACAAGCTCTGCAAGTTGAACTATCTTTATAATAAAATGAACGGTCCATACTTGGCAAGTCTTTATGCTTCTCTATCTGAGAAGGAGAAGGTTCAGATGGTCAAGCAGTTGCTGAACAAGCATGAGGACCCAAGTTCCATCCCCAGAATACACATAAGATGCACCTGGAATCCCAACACCTGGGAGGTGGGGCCAGGACGTCTCAGGTTCATTGGCCAGTTAGTCTAATCAAACTGGTGAGCTCCAAGTTCAGTGAGAGACAGTCTCAAAAATAAGATGAAGAATGATTGAGAAAGACACCCGATGTCTCTTCGAACCCCTACAGGCACAAATGTACACATGTACATATATACTCATTCACACACACACACACACACACACACACACACACACACACACACACACACGAGCACATGCACACTATTAAAATATTAAAAGAAGAAGAAGCACACCCCATTTCCTAAAAGGAGAACGTAGAGTATTTACCCTTCTAGCTGCTCCTCTCCTAAGATTAGACGGAGGTTCTTCAGGAAGGACAAGGAGACCAAAGCGTGGGAATGGCGGATCTTCACATAGCCAGTCACCACCTCGATGAGCCCCATGAAGTTCTCCAGTTCTGAGGCAATGTTATCTAGAGGAAGAGGAGTCTGTGTCAGCAAGAGTTCCTCTGGTCAGGTGGCATATTATGGCTGGATTCAGACACACAGGTATGCAGGGAGAGGCAAAGTGGGTCTTGTTGGAGGGAGCTTGGTGAGAAAGCTGGCACAGGACCAGCCGTCCCTGTCAAGCACACAGTCTCCACGTTCCACAGGCACGCTGGGAAGGGGCCTCTGAGGTGGGAAAGCAGACTTCTAGGAGGCTGGATATTGCAGCTGCCAAGCTGATTAACAGAACGTGAAATCAGAAATGCCAGGCTGCTAATTAGCTCCAGCTGACAAACTGAGGGAACGTCTTTTAAATATGCTCCACGACAAGCAGTCCCGCTTCCACAGTGCCATGACAGGACCAGGCAAACCTTTCCCAGTCTCGGGAGGAACAGCCTTTGCTGTACCTGGAGTTGCTAAGATTTGGGGATCTATATTTAAAGACTCCAGCCAAGGGTGGAGAAACCACATTCCGACACTACAGCAAGGATGGCTGCAGGCAGCCGTTCCTTTCATCTTTTCCAGCACTGAGACAGGGTTTCTTGTATCCTAGGCTGGCCTCGAACCATGTAGCTGAAGATGACCTTGGACTCTTGATCTTCTTGCCTCCCCTCCCTGGGCACCTATACCTGGCCTGCTTCAAGTTGTCTGTATGTTTAATCGTTTCTGTATCTCTAAGTATTTCACTCTGCTCACAATTACTTCTGTAACCAGAGAACAGCCACCAAAAGTGGCTAATAAGAAACCATGTGTTTTCTTTCATCACGTTTACCCACCTTTCACAGTACATAAGAAACATAAACTTCAGTTCAGCTCATGACAAAGTTCTGAGACTAATAAACCAGACAAAGTCCACCGAACGGGATTTTACTGTGTGTGATTTGTGAAGGTTGATTCAGGTTCTACTTTGGTTTGATTCAAATAAAAGGATAGAGGACAAAGCCGTACACTCAGTGGCTAAGGGGAACTCAACCTGGAAAGAAGAGGAGAGGCAACAGCTAATTCTGTGTGTTCTGTTCCCCAAGAACTGACCTAGGACCTCAGTGTGTGTAAGGCAAGGGCTCTGGCTGGCCTGGAACTCACTCTGTAGTTGACCTTGAACTCCCAGAGATCTGCCTGCCTCTGTCTGCCTCTGCCTCCCTAGTGCTGGGATCAAAGGCGTGTGCCGCCATGCTTGGCAGGTAATACTTCTTCATGGACTTGAATTTACCAGTCACATTTACCTCCCATGACAGGACAGGAAGGTATGAAACAACAGGGCTTCTGCATTTTAAAAGGCATATCCCAGGGATAATATTAATAAGTCACTTCTCCTCTCAAACAGTGAAAGACTTTCTTCCCCTGAAGATTACCAGTACAGTTTAAGATAATAAAAACTCTTCTGCCTGTAGTGGTCTACCTAGAAACTCTTAGTTCCTCAACCCAGTGGCCCCAGTGGCAGAGAACTGAAGGCGGAACATCTAGGGGACTTTCTCTGCCAATCAAAGACTAGAGAGGAGAAGTCAGGCAGTGGAGGTGCACATCTTTAACCCCAGCACAAGAGAGGTAGAAGCAGGCAGATCTCTGAGAGTTTGAGGCCAGCTTGTTCTACAGAGCGAGTTCCAGGACAGCTAGAGCCTTTATACAGAAAAACCCTGTCTGGAAAAACCACTCCCCTAACAAAAATAAAAAACCTAAACAAAACAAAACAAAACAAAAAGACCAGAGAGGCGAAGATTTCAGGGTTATGCTGCCACTGATGGGAAATACTGTTCATAAACACAATTGTGAAGCAGTGTACCAGGAGCATCATCCATATTCTAAGTGGAAGGGCGTCTACAGGGCTCAGACTGAAGCTTGAGTGGTGGATGGTACATCTTTGTGGCTCTCAGAAGTAAAGCAGGAGATCCACCATTCTTTAGGACTTCCTAAAAACTCACCCTAGTCAATCCTTCCCTTTGCCCAGGCTCCTCAACAGAGGCAAGTAACCTTGGGCTTACAGATGTGCGGACTCAGCGGCAGCTAGGGTGTGCTGACTCACGGGTCTGATCCATCAATGTCTGCTGAGGTTTGTGTGTATGTGTGTGTGTGTCAGGACGGGCCTCTCCTGCGTAAGATGTGACTAACAGAAAGATGAGGGCTGATCCTCTTTACAGGAATAAACGGTGGGCTCGTGGCTCAAACACAGGCTGCCATTCAATCTGGATTTTATCTTTCAGGGAAACTCACAGGAGAGACGTCACACAAGAGGCTTACTTATAGCCCATGCTGTTTTTCTAAGCCTGTATTTTGGTTGTGACTAAGGGACAGAGCATCAGTGCAAGCAAACCCAGAGATCCAGCCACTGGTCTGGTGGGGTGGAATACTTACTGCCCCGTCGGATATTAATGAGCAAATTGCCCTTCAAGATGGTGCATCCTTGGAGCATCTGAGCCGACGTCACCGAATCGATGGTTTTCGTTTTCTTTTCTTCGTCACCACAGACTTTGGGGCAGGGGCCTTCACAGGGGATGCAGTACATGCTGTTGAAGATAAAGAGTGGGCCAGAACCACAGAATTGAGTTGATCTTCTTACACAGCAACAAACACCAAAGAACCAGGAAAGTAAGAAGGCTTTCTGTTATTACAGCAGCATTTCAGGAAGGAACTGTTCTGAAGCATCCAAATGATCACACATAAGTATCTCCTCCACAGGTCTACCCCAGGGCAAGCCGTTCAAGCTGCAGCCACAAGGAGGGAACACATGCCAAGGGGGAGGAAAGCATGTTGCTTGTTTCTAGACAAAACCCATGATCCATGCAAGAAGCATGAGGGTATCATAGGCTTGTGACTGGGGAGCCAGCTGGTCCATGTGGGAGACACAGACTCAGGGAAAGGGCATTCTGGGGCTCTGGAAAAGTGGAGCTGCTTTCTGACGAGACCCTTGCCTGCACACCAGAGGAGGCTGGGAAAACTGGCAGGGGTGAGGAAGAGATAGCAGCATCTTTGGCACTAACAGGAGTCTAATCCCCAAAGTCAGAGTGCATAAGGCCCGGGGAGGGATTCCAACAGGCAGGGGGCACAGTGCAGGCCCATTATTTTCTTGCTAAGGCACAAGTGAAATTATACCTTGACAGTGCTTTGCAGAAACTTGTAAATTGATCCAAATGTTGTTTTGCTGCACATACAATAAAAGCCAGGAACTACTTCTGCTTTGTAATGAGGTCCTGGTCCAAATGCTACCCTGAGTGCCGCACACCACCAGGAGCCAGAAGGACTGGTGTGCTTCCTACTTACTGACCATCATTTAGGAAAACAGCAGAGAAAAAGCTAAGCCTGGGGCTACACCTTATGAGATCTCAGCTGTACACAGAATCAGGGCCATGAAGCTGGGTCGATTTCCGAATGAGACAAATGATCCAAACTTCTGGATGTGTGTGGGATAGCACTGCATTCAAATAACTGTTCTTAAATGAGCCTATGAAAACTTCATGAAGAGAAAGAAAATCGGGGTAAAATTATAGCTGCTTTTACTAAAGTCCTCCATCCTCTCCCAAAACACTACACACAGTTTTGTTTAAAAGCTTACAGGTAACCAATAGTTCTCTAGTATCTTCCTATCTCTGGTTAGGGGAGTAGGGTTGAGGTTTTCAGAGGGTCCTATAGGAACTGGACCTAGCTAGCCAAAGCAGGGGACAATTGGCTTTCCATAATACCACAAGCAATGTCTTGTGGTGTATGAATAATAACGGCCCCCACGGACCCATGTATTTGAATGATCAGCCCCTAGGTGGTAGAACTGTTTGGGAAGGACAAGGAGGTGGGTTACTGGGGGTGGGCTCTGAGGTTTCAAAAGACTCATGCTGAGTTCTTTCTCAGCCTTCCTTCCTCTGTCTTCCCGGATTCTATCCCTTGAAACCATAAACCGAATTAAACGTATATTTTTATAAGGTGCCTTGGTCATGGCATTTTATCATAGCAGTAGAAGGGTTCACATTTCTAGCCTGGGGAGGGGCTTTCTTCTGACTTTTCTTTGTGCTGTGCTTTTCTAATTTAACTACACACCAACCTAGCTCCCCCTGAAAAACAAACAAACGAACAAACACACACACATTTTGAAATAACTACAGCCTCATACACAGAGTTGCAAAGACAGTACAGAGTGTGGTGATATATTGTGTACCCTAATGGACCCTAATGCCTGAGGATCAGAGGACAGAGCCAGCTATTAGACGAGACATAGGTCAGGCAATGGTGGCATACACCTTTAATCTCAGCACTAAGAAGCATATACACCTTTAATCCTAGGAAGTGATGGCTGGGCGGAGAAAGGTATATAAGGCGTGAGGGAACAGGAACTCACTCTCTTCAGGCTGAGGATTTCGTAGAGGTAAGAACTAGTGGCTGGCTGTTCTGCTTCTCTAATCTTTCAGCTTTCACCTTGATAATCGGCTCTGGGTTTTTTATTAAAAGACCATCTGCCGGGCGGTGGTGGCGCACGCCTTTAATCCCAGCACTCGGGAGGCAGAGGCAGGCGGATCTCTGTGAGTTCGAGGCCAGCCTGGGCTACCAAGTGAGTTCCAGGAAAGGCGCAAAGCTATACAGAGAAACCCTGTCTCGAAAAACCAAAAAAAAAAAAGACCATCTAAGATTCTAACAACAACAGAGCACCATGTACCCTTCCTTTACCTAACTCTACCAACTGTTGTTACATCTCACACAATGACAATACAGTGATTAACACCAGGACTCCAAACCATCATTAGTGAGGGTTCTGTGTTTTTTTTTTTTTTTTTTTTTTCCCATCTGTCTAGATAGATTTTCAAAATCTCTACTGCAATCAAGATCGGGACAACTCCAATACCACAAAGTGCTCCCTTATGTCACCCATTTATAGCTACCCTCTGGCTATCCTAGACCTCACTATCCCTAACTCCTGATTATTGCTAACCTGGTTCCCTACCTTTAAGTTGGGATTGTTACATAAATGCAGTTACATAGTACGTGACTTCTGAGATAGGAGTACTTCATACCACATCGTATCCTTAAAACTCAATCTTTTCATTGCTGAGTAATATCATGTGGGTAAATATACCACAGCCTGCTTTACCACTTTTTACAGGTCATCCAAGTTGTCCTCACTTCCTGGTATTACGACTAAAGAAGTTACAAACAAGTATTACAACTAAAGAAGTTACAAACAACTAACTATGGGAAGGAAATGTTCAGGGTCAACATGACCTATTTTTTTAATTCAAATAGAAAAATCTGAACCACATCCTCTTTGTTAGAATGTCTAGGTATGATTTAGCACTTATAAGGATATGTTTTTATAAGGATATGTTCTGATTACATATTTATAGTCTTAAGTTTCCTAAAATTCACTCTGGGATAGATAAAGTATAAACAGTATTTTAAAAACACTTTCAAGTAAGTGCAAAAGAGGCTTCAAAGTCTGGGAAAAGGACAGCTATTATTTCTTGATGGTGTTTTACTTTACAATGGAAAAGACTGTGAGAATGGGCAGGGAGCAATGGCCCGATGCTTTAAGACCACGCTGCGGGGAAGGAGAAGCAATTCCCATGAGGACACGGCGCTCTCACTGTGTGCTGCGGCACAGCTGAACGCCTTGAGTAGAGACAGGAAATAAAGCTGCTGGTCAAAGACTGTATCACAGTGAGGCCACTGACCAGCTAGCTGTCCTTTGCCACTTCCGGCCCTGAAGGGAGGCAGTGTCTGGACTGTGGCTGAGCATCTACCCACGCCAGACCCTGGTCTTTGGCTCAAGATGTGGACTAGTACAGCCCTTTTATAGCCTAGGACTGTTGAGTGTCTGGATCTGGAGTGCCCTCAAAGGCCCATCCTGCAGTGATAAAGGAAGGGCCCACTGGGGGGTCTGCCAGTCCTTGGCACATGCCCAAAAGCAATGGAACCAAACAACCTTGGACCAAGACCTCCAAAACCATGAGCTAAAACCTAACATCATCATTATCTTTTTTTCTTTCGAGACAGGGTTTCTCTGCGTAGCCTTGGCTGGCCTGGAGCTCGCTCTGCCTCTGCCTCCCGAGTGCTCAGATTAAAGGCCCTGCACAATCTTTTTTTTTTAAATAAACTGATTACCTCAAATATATTGTTACAATAACAGAAAGTTGACTAACAGAGACTGCCAATACATGAGTAAAATATGGCAGACTTTTTTGGCAGACTGTATTATACAAATCTGAGTTATTACAGTCCCTGGCTTAATTATTTAAAAATATTTAATCTTTTCATTTTTACTGTTATACTGATTAAACAGGTAGGAATTTGCTTTACATCTTAGAGTATGAAAGAAAATTCAATCTTTGAGTTGATCCAGCAGTCAACTTATAATAGAGACATCTCCAAATACTACAACAGAAATGGAATCCTCTTACTGAAGATGTGTTAGACATCTTTTATACAAAGTGACTGTAGCAAAACTACACATTATGTTCTTGCAGAATTATTAGCCATGCTGGAGACTGAACTTTAGGTCTTCTATGTGCCAGAGACTGGATCTAAGTCCTCCCACAGGATGGGGACTGGATCTAGGGCCTTCCACAAGCTGGGGTCTGGGTCTAGGGCCTCCCACAGGATGAGGCTGGATCTAGGGCCTTCCACAAGCTGGGGTCTGGGTCTAGGGTCTCCCACAGGATGGGGACTGATCTAGGGCCTTCCACAAGCTGGGGTCTGGGTCTAGGGTCTCCCACAGGATGGGGACTGATCTAGGGCCTTCCACAAGCTGGGGTCTGGGTCTAGGGTCTCCCACAGGATGGGGACTGATCTAGGGCCTTCCACAAGCTGGGGTCTGGGTCTAGGGTCTCCCACAGGATGGGGACTAGATCTAGGGCCTTCCACAAGCTGGGGTCTGGGTCTAGGGCCTCCCACAGGCAGGAGTCTGGATCCAGGACTGCCCACAGCTGGGAACCAGATCTAGGGCTTTCTGGATCTAGGACTTCCCACAGGCTGGGGGCTGGTTTAAGGGCCTCCCACAGATAAGCATGAGCTGCATCCAGCGCCTCCTAGCTCTATTTTGAGGAATTTAGAAATGCATCTGTGTGTACAAGGTAAGAGGGAGGCAGGGAAAGAACTACAACCTTTCCCCAAGCCCTCTGCTCTGTTCAGGGGCTGGAACAGCAACCCCAGACCTCTGATTGTCCTTTGTTTCCAGAGTTAGAACATCAAGAACATCAGTCCATGACAAGTTTGTGGACGCACCACTTGTTCAGTCAGGAACATCTCTGCTTCCTCAGAGAAGCCTCCGAGTTCAGGAAGGAAAGCCAGCGGCCACAAAGACAACGGATGTCACCAAAGGGACAGCACGTAGGGGAAGGTGGTTCTGGCGGAAAATATGGCTGACCTGACTGCTAGTTCATGTCCAGAGCCCCAGCTTGTACTGAGAAGTGGGAGTCCTGTCCCTGGGCTGCCAGAGTGCTGGTGAGGACTTGTCTTCCCACCCTCTCACACTGCCAAAGCTCTCACTGGGCTCGAGGAGCAAGCCGGGGAGGACTGCCCGTAGTTCCTGGGAGTTAACACCTCTCAGGCTTCAGCTCTGCAGGCGCACAGGGATCGAGGCTATCCAGACACCTGGCCAGCAGGCTAATCCATACTCTCTAGTGCGATGTGAACAAGGCACTTTTAAAGCAAACAAAGCAAGCCAACAAAAAAGGAAATGGAAACAGAGACCAGTCACTCCAGGATGCTCATTAAAACAAGCTCAGCCAGCGCCCCTCCGACAAACCCATCTGGAGGAACCTCTGGGTGGTTCCTACCCTCGTGGCACATGCTGCAGAGGGCCCTCCTGGGTCCAGGTGACAAGAGCCACTGACCTCTGGGTGCTGTTGCGGATGAAGCCCGAGGGACACTCCTGCATGCACTCGCCATCGTGGATGACGAAACCATCGGAGTCGCTGCTCTCGGCGTTGGGGATGTTGGCGCAGAAATCGCGGTCCACGCAGCGCCAGCCCTCGAACCTGTAGGTGCCGGGCGGGCAGGCGGGCACGCACACGCCTTTGTAGTAGTAGTGTCGGCAGGCCACGCAGGTCGTGTTGTCGTCCGGCGTGTGGCAGCTGCCCAGGCACTCTGGGTGGCAGCACTCATTGTTCTCGGTGCACGCTCGCTTTCCGCACACACTTGGGCACACTGTGGAAACAGGGGGAGAGAGAGGGTGTTGAGATGGAGGACCACACAGCCTCCCCTGGGCCAGCAGCTGCCACCACCAGCACTAGATGGTGGCCCAGAGACCGGCTAGGAAAGCCACACCTTCGCTGAAACCTATAATACCATCTGTGAATCCCACACTGGGAAAGGACACAGCACACCCCAACTCCTTTCTCTCTTATGAACTGGTGTGCCTCGGGATGAGCCATTAACTTCTAAAACCCTGACCTTCTCTCTCTCCTCATCTGTAAAATGGGATGACAACACCTATTAGAGGGGAGCCCACGGCACAGGTGAACAGAGAGAAATAGAGACCATCTGGGCCACCAGTACTATACATGGCACTATGCTCTCCAGCCCTCTTTTTGTATGAGGAATCCATTCCAAGACCCCAGTGGATGCTCGATCCACACACAGAACACTGTCAGGTGTATCCTTTCCCCCTATTCACACACAGCGGTGATTCAGGGAAGAGACGTAACAAGTTTGAAGGAGAAATGTCCACACAGGCTTCCCTAGCTGGTGGCCTGTTTGGGAAGGTCATGGAACCTTTAGGAGGGAGTGCCTGCTGGAGAAAGTACTTTGCTGGAAGCAGGGTTTCTCTACTTGCTGTGGTGTGTGTGTGTGTGTGTGTGTGTGTGTGTGTGTGTGTGTGTGTGTGTGTGTGAGAGAGAGAGAGAGAGAGAGAGAGAGAGAGAGAGAGAGAGAGAGAGAGAGAGAGAGAGAGAAATGTGCTCACTTTGCATTTCCTGCCGGACAAGCCTGCCTCACAGTCCTGATGCCATGCCCTCCCTGCCACGATGAAGTCTCTCATGATGTTATCACAGAAACAGAAACAGAAAAGCAGCTAATACAACCCAAGACTGGTCAAAACATCTAGGTTACAGTAAACTACAACCACACACTTGACTGTGTGTCACTGTGTGACTGTGGTCTTTCTGAAACTCCAGAAAAAAAACAAAACAAAAACAAAAAACCCCAAGGACATGGAGAAGTGCTCGTTTGCTCTAAAGAGGATTAAGCCACAATGCTTACAAAAGGTCTTTGGTAGTGCCTGTGAAAGCATGGACCAGCAACTTCGCCTAGTACAACCTTCCGACCACAAGCAAGTCGTTAGATCAGATGGGACAGGATGGTAGAACACAGGTCCCCTGCACCCAGGAACCACAGCTTTACCCTCCACATCCCAAACAGATGCTCTGCCGTGCATTTCCATAAATACGTCATCACGAGCACACACCATGGCCTGTGAGCCTTACTTGTGAACAACCTATAAACCAACAAGCTATGAAATCTGGTTAACATTACATGTGCCCTGTTTTTTGTGGGGATAGGAGGAGGATATTGTTGGGAAATACTACAAAACTATATAAATATGTTATTTTAACTGTGATGTACCAATGACTCAAGATTCCATTTTTTTCTTATATAAAAAAACGCATGCTAAAAACAAAAACAAAACAAAACCAACCCAAACCCCAGCAATCACAGAGAACATACAGAACACACAAACCCATCTGCCCTCAAAGGCCAGTCACTCTGTCAACCCTTCACATGGTCTTTTCTAGATGTTTCCATGACTGTGCATGGGTAAATCAACACAAATACTTGCAAGTAAAGGTTAAGCCGCTCAGAAAGCACTCGTTAGACCTGGATACCACTATCCTGCAGCAGTACCATTACACCCCACCATTACTGCCACATCCCAGCATCAAGTGCACTCTCAATGCCCACACATTACTGTTCTGTGAGCACAGCCATCTTTGTGGGCACCCTCGCATGACATTAGGATCAGTTTTCAGAACTGACTGGGTTGAGTCAGCCTGTCCTGTGGAGTCTCACAGCAGTCTGTCTATACAACGATCAGTCACATCCAAGGGTTCCTGTGCCACAGCATTTAAAAACAGGCACCAGAATGTCAACACCTCACAATCGGTAGCATCACCCAGTAAGAAAACCAAAGGGATCTCATGACACCACCAAGGCATAAGTAATCTTGCATTCTTCTCCAAAGACATCCCCCTGCAGAAGCATCAGGACACCCCCCACCTCTGGTTATTCCCCTGCAGGAGTTTTGGGTTATCTGTCTGGGCATGCTGTCATTCCGTTGACTCCTATGTCTCCTAGCATCTACTGTGGCTAGAGTATGGTCGTGTGTTCGAAGTTCTGCGCAATAGTACATAAGCAAAAACTTTTGACTAAAGCTTACTGGAACATGCCTCAAAAAACACAGTACATGTCCTGGAACCCAGAAGTAATGCATGGATATTCTTACAGCCATCTTGGACCATGAGGCAACACACAGAGGTGTGAGATCAAAGGAACTTGGCCTCTCAAGATGATGGAGCCTCTAGACCAGCAGTTGTCAACCTGTGGGTTGTGATCCCTTTGGGGGGGGGGTCGCCTATCAGATATCCTGCATATTGGATATATTTACATCGTGATTCATAACGAAATTACAGTTATGAAGTAGCAACAAAATAATTTTATGGTTGGGTAGTCACTACAACATGGGAAACTGTATTCAAGGGTCACAGCGTTAGGAAGGTTGAGGAGCCAACAATCTAGACTAACAGTGGACTGCTGACCTTTGAACTTCATGTGATGAGATACCAACTTTGATCTATCACACACAATAAGACCTACCTTCAGAGTCACACACAAGAGAAGGAGGAGAGCCTTCTTAGCTGGTTTACAACATTTGTTTATTATAACTAGCTTCTGGCTATTTTAGAACATCTATTCTAGCCTACAAATAAGCAGAAGGTAATTATCTCTGGTCACACCAGAAGAGAATATGCTGTAGGAGCCCCTAATGCTGGAATACAGACACTGTCTATCAGAGCAATTATCTTGGAGACAGTCAAATGGATTTCACTTTTCAGCCTATCATGTTTTTAGCTTCACACACTATCATTGACTCTTTCACTCCAAGACATGGAAAAATGACATAGTTGAAGATGATATAGTTTGACAATTTAATTAAATATATATACTGCACAGGTTACATCAAGGTTTGAGGTCTAAACAAGCATTGAAGTTGGTTGTGTTGATTTCAGTTGGTAATTCATCAGTGATAGAAGTGAATCGATCCATTCAGCATTTATTTATCTACCCACTATTGACTGGATATGTGCTGCACCTATGTGCCAGGCAACTAACTGGACACCCTGGTCAGTGGCAGTCCCTAACTTCAAGGAAAGGACACCACACCAGGAAAGCAGGGAGGAGTAGAGGAGTTCCTAATGGTGTTCCTAATGCCTTGGGTGTCAGAGATGATACAACTGGCATTGAAAAGCAGATGGATGTCGGGATGGAGCATCAAGACCATCCCTCAAAGAGGATCGCACATGTAAATACAGGCTGAGATGTTGCTGGGAACAGAATGGGGCCAGCTCAGGATAGCAGGCAATCACTCACTTAAGCTTTTAGGCAGGGGTTGTTTTTACTCTAGAAAGGTCATCAGGCTGTAGTGTTGGCATGACGACCACAGTGGGCAGAACAGACAGAAGAACGGCCAATGGAAAGGAATTTGCTGTTGATTATACCATCCCTCTACGGCTCAAACAGAGTAACGCACCCACAAAGTTCAGGGTAACTAACTAGCCGTAGCCTCCTTGGGAGAGCCATCCCAGCCATCCACCAACACCATGCTCTCTCCGTGACTGGAGAGAAAGGGAAAACAGACTAGGAACCTCACCATTATCATCAGAGGTTATTAAAGGGGACCACATGGCAATTCATGGAAATCACAAAGGATACAAATTGGCATCCTAACAGGCAGCAAGTTCAAACAGCCATGTAGTAGTAAAAGCCCCTACTATGTGAAAACAGGGGAAAATACCTTGTGCACCGTCTTTAATCTGTTACCCCCAAAGGTAAATGATACATTTTCCCAGGATGAGAAAGAAATAGAAATAAATACTTGACAAGGGACTTGTTAACGCAAGAACGTGTTGAGTCCTGTTCCATGCCTGTGATGGGAACTTCTTCCCAACCGAGAACAGTCAAGCGAAAACACTGTCTTTACAGACGGAACTATTCTTTTGAGGCAGACACCAGATCAACGGGCCCCCACCAGTTCAATGAGCTCCTTAACATTGAGTGACGGCAACTGTGAACAAATGTACACCTAATATTCTGCAGGGGGGATAGAAAAGGGGTATGCAGAGAAAAGAGAAGAATATGGAAGAGAGCCGACTTTTTGCTAGAGGACAGACTCCAGAAATCTGCAGTGGCTACCGGGAAAAAGGCTGTGTTCCCCTCGCTCCACGGCACAGAGGATTCCGGGAGGCAGCGAGAGAACACAGGGACGCCCAGGATTAGAGAGTCCTGGAACCAGCCTCAGAAGCCTGCTGTAAATTTTGTCTCATTTCGATGTATATAAATATTATTAGTGTTCAGGACTATTAAGGGATTTCTTGAAAAGCCCCGGGCAGCACGTCTCGCCAGCAGATGGATGGCTGCTGTACAGGAGTGCCAAACTTAAAATTTAGTGCAGTAACCAAATTTCCAATTACAGCACTATGGGGGGAAGGAGGGGACCTCTTCCCCAGCTCCTGAGGAGGAGCACATGGGCACAGTTAAAAGGGCAGCTCGACCTTAAAAGAGGAGATGGAAGCTGTCGTAAACTAATGCACAGAGGAGAGCAAATTGATTTTGCTCACGAGACCGTTCTATGTCTTGGAATTCACGTACAGGGACGACAATCACAAACAAAAACTTGTTGAAACAGCCCCCTAAAGCCACAACACCTCCTGTACCAGAAAGACGGGCCCAGGGTCAGCATGCATATTTTCCAACCCTTTCTCTTCATTTCTTTTTCTTTTTTTTTTTTTTTTTTTTTTTGTTTTTCGAGACAGGGTTTCTCTGTGTAGCTTTGCGCCTTTCCTGGAGCTCACTTGGTAGCCCAGGCTGGCCTCGAACTCACAGAGATCCGCCTGGCTCTGCCTCCCGAGTGCTGGGATTAAAGGCGTGCGCCACCACGCCCGGCTCTCTTCATTTCTTTAGGAGAGAAAAATCAAGTCTCACACACCAGCCTTTAATTCTTTTTCTCCCCAGAGTCCTGGCATTTATTAAATTCTGATTTCTTTTTAACCTGTTCATTTGCTTTTGACAGGAAATTCTTTACTGATCTCAAGCTCTGAGAAACCGTATCTTCAAAGCACAGATGCCAAAGTTCTTTGCCATTCCCTTCCATAAGGGAAAAAGGGTCCCTTGGCCACACAAGTTTTTACTGTGCAATTAATTTTAACCCAAATAACTGCTGAGGGACAGAACTGGTCTGTGGATGGTCAAGTACGCTAAAACTCCAGAGCCGAACAAGGAAAGAGTAAGGTAAGAGACACCGCCGAACAGGAGGGGAGCATTAGACAAGAAAGGTGGCGAAGGCTGGAGATAAAGCAGAGGCCTGGGGAGTGAGTGGGAGCGAACAGGTGCTGTGGCTGTTGTTGGTGCCCACGGGGAGTACAGCTCTGAACTTCCAAAAGGCATCATACTCAATTGTAGTCCGATCTCTAGTTTGGGGTTAAAAAGCCACTTTCTTATCAGCCTGTAAGTCTCTCTGGGCAAGAATCCACCTACCTATTCCTTGGAACCCTGCTAGGTCCTAGGATTCCCATGGGGTTCCCTAGGCTCGAAACTGTGCCCACAAGATCTATCTACAGTCTGTAACACAGGTCCTGGCTGCCTACCTCAAAAGGAGCCTTTCTTACATCTTTACAAAACCAAGCACTCTATGGAAGAGAGTGCAGATGAGCCTTGAATGGACTTGTGTGTGGCTGATCTTGAAGGCATCCTGCCTAGTAGCTAAAGAGGTAGACCCCTCCTCCATCCTTCCTCTCCTTTCCTCTTCCTCCTCCATCCTTCCTCTCCTTTCCTCCTCCTCCTCCTCCTCTTCCTCCTCCTCCCATAGGCTTAGTTGGGAGTTAATTTGGCTCCTTCTGAGGCAAGAGCACATACAATACTCAGGACCATAATGAAAACAATGCATTTGTTTTTAGAGACTTATATATTTAATTTTATGTGTATGGGTGTACCTAGAGGTTAGAAGATGTCAGATCCCCTGGAACCAGAGTTACAGATGGCTGTGAACCAACTGTGTTGGTGCTGGGAACCTAGCCTGGGTCCTCTCCAAGAGCAACAAGTGCAAACAACCACAGAGCCATCTCTCTAGTCTCCCGATCATGTATTTGTAGAGGTCTTCTCAGACTCAATCACGGTGCCAACAGCCCAAGGACAGAATTTAACCGAGGCTGGTCACACTTTCTGTTTGGCCCTTGAACTAACCAGTGAGGAGGCTTCTCCTGATGCCTGCATGCCTTGCTGCCTTTCAAGGAAGGCAGAGATGGACCAGGGAACTCAGGACTCCTTGTAGTTTGGTTGGAAGGAATAGTTTTCAAAGAAGGAGTGTCTTTCTTGGCAGGAACTGTGCGTGACTGAAGAGAAGGGGCATGGGGCCTACGGTGGGTACAGGGAGGAGAAGAGCCTAGCTGGGCCCTGTGCTGTGTCTACCTAGCACCCTCACATGGGCATCAAATGCTCTCAATTGATAAAACAGCCTTCAATCTGTCCTCCCAGGATCTCTCCCCACACACTTCTTGCCGATCCTATTACCCAAAGCAAAGATATTGCTATGACTTGAATGCACCTCTAAGGGAAAAAAAAAATCATGCTGCAGTTTGGATAGTGTCATTGTGGTGGGTGAGACAGGAAATCTAACTAAAATTGCTGGAGGTAGGGCCCTTGGGAGAGAATGAGCATTAGTTGAAGTCACAAGGATGGGACATCATTAAGGCAATAGTGGCTTCATCCTTAGGAGAGAGAAGCAGGCAAGCTCAGCATGTGAGGCCTTGGTCATGTCCAATGCAGTAGGAAGGTCCTCATTAAAGGCTGACACCATGTTCTTGAACTTCTCAGTCTCCTGAACTATGAAAAATATACGTATTTTCTTTGCAAATTACCCAGCATCGGGCATGTCAAGTAAGACAAGTATATATCAAAAGAGGAATGAAGCATTGGGGAGCAGGGCTTCTCAGGCTCGGAGAGCCACTGTACTGCACCCCAGCAAGGTCTGCAGGCTCGTGGAAAAGCTTTAAATCACGCAGTAAAACTAAGTAGTGCTGTACACACAGAGAGGGGAGGGAGGGAGAGAGAGAGTAAGAACGAGGAGGAATGAGAATGCTCTCTTCAAAAGGGAAAGAAGAACCGAACATGCTTATAGTCTCCGCAGCGTCAAAAGGTAAACCCCACTGCTTCACTGCTTAGACAGCGTCCACAGAGTTCAAGACAACGTCTAATCAAGTGTCTGCCTGGAAGACGGTAGCCACCATCCAGTCAGTCACACAGCAAAGCAAAGTTCACGTGGCAACCAGAGTCTTAAAAGCTCATGCAGAAAATCACATCGGTAACAGTCTTCTCTGCCTAATGCCAAAAACCAGACCAACCAAACCAAACCCAAACACCTCCTTTTGTGGAAAGACTGAAGGCAGACCCAGGAGACATCGTTTTAAGTCAGAATCCAAGATCCTTCAGTTTCTGTTTGAACTGAAAGGCTGTAACAGCTGGAGAACAAACATCCACGGAAGAAGAGAAGCGCACCTGAGTAGAACACTGCTGGTGCATGGCGAGCTGGTTAGGGGAGGACGGGACCACACGGTTTTGATCCATCTGCACACTCGTCATCCGCCTGCACACTAGTCACAAGAGCTCACAACTTTCCCAGCATCTGACGTGTCAAGTCATTCTCTCCCTTTTCACTTTCAAAGGGGTTTCAAGCCTGTTTAGGGCTGGCTTGCTTCACAACATGAAGACCCCTGGACAAAACTACAATTGGGAAGTTTCTGGGTTCTTGGGGTATGTGTAGAGGGGGTAACAAGTCACATGTTGTTTCTCCCCACTACTCCTCTCTGGCTTTGTTCTCTGCTTTCTTCCACATCTTCAAAGGTTTTTTTATTGCTTTGCAGGCAGCAAGTCACAGAGCGCCAGAGTCCCAAGGAAGTGTACGGGTAGGTCCCCACCTCAATTCCAAACACCTCTGCAAAGCCCCTGGACAGTGCTTGAAGCAGCACTAAGGAAACCCACTGCTTTACAGGCAGTGCCCCTCGATGACCCAACAGCACCAACCTTGACCCGGTTCCCCCACACGTTCAAGGTAAACAGACCTTTTTGTAGCGCGCACTCCCCAGGTGCTTAATGAAGGTCTGGAACAAGGGGGCACAGAGCTGTGCTCTCGACCGTGCTCGCAACCCTATTCTAACAGCACAGAAGCAGTCTCAATAGTGTAGAATAAGCTGAGACCGAAAGATCCACCATGGCCTGCCATGCCCAAGGCAACTCGCTCAGACTCAGACCTGAAAAGTAAGGACATGTCCATACTCGGTGGGCTCATTCTGAGCTTCCGTTCACTGAACATTCCCAGGTCATTCTTTCCATAATAGTTCCTGGAGTCTCTCTTATATAAATGTGATTTATACCACAGAGGCAAAATACAAGACTGCTTATTAATACAGAGTTAGCTTTTAGTGTTATTTCCCATATGCCCGATGATACTTTAGGCATGTTATTTATATACATTATTTAATCCGCCTAACAATCACACAGGGTAGGAATGATTCACTTGTAGAGGATCACACTGGAGACAACCAGAGAGTAAAGAACTCATGCAAGGGCATCAAGCTGCTGTGCTACAGCCTGGGCATCACATCCAGAGCCCCCAACCGATGAAGGCAGCCTTTCCATACATCCCCCTTGGTAGTGTGGTGGCATCTCTAAGTAGCTCTGCCGCCTGAAAGCATGTTTTAGGGGAGTCGTTTTCATGCTATCTTTTCTTTTTAAGCATGCATCCTCCAGGAAGCAATAAACCCCAAGTCCTCTTAACTGTTTTCTACTCTCTGAGGTAAATCCCTCCGTCAGAAGGAGAAAGTTAAGCAAACACAGACACTGGAAAAGGGGCCAGACTCCAAATGATAATACAGAGAATATGTAACTCAGTTTTCTGTGTTTATTGAGTTGCAGCCAATGGAAGTCTCATGGACATTTTTCCATGACAAATAAAAGGTTAGATTTTTTTTATTATTATTATTCTTTTTAAAGACAGTGTTCTCTGTGTTGCCTTGGCTGTTCGGGAACTTGCTCTGTAGACCGGGCTGGCCTCTAATTCAGGGATCTTCCTCCCTCTGCCTCCAGAGTGCTGGGATGAAAGGTGTGTGCCACCATGCCCGGCCACAAGGCTGGATCTTGCTGGTATCTGCAAGGGCTCCAGCAAAGTTGCACACTAAAGCAGTTCAAGTTTCTCCACTGGAAGATGTGCACTGGGTATGGCTAATCTGATAGGAAATTACTGTGTTAGCAGGGAACCACACCAGGAAGACCCAAAAGGGTACAGGTCCTCAGAGTCAGCTCTATGCAGTCAAATCTACTTAGTAGTACACAGGGTAGGTGGTGCTTTATCAGGCTCAGACTTTCAAATGCTCACATGGCCTCTTTTCAAGTGCCTAGCTCAGTCACGGCTCATGCCAAACTCAAGAACCGCTCCTTACCAAGCTTGTAAACCCCTTCTAACAGCACAGACGTATTCTCTTTGTCCATTCATCCAGTTCACTGAGACTGAAACCTTATCATGGGAGAAAAGAAAATGTGAGCCAGGGCCAGCGAGATGGTTCAGCAGGTAAAGGCACCAGCTGCCATTCTGATGTCCTGTTCGATCCCTGGAACCCACGTGGTGGAAGGAGAGGATCAATCGCCACGAATTTTCTCCTACCTCTACACACATGCTGTGCCACGTGTGCATCTCCCCCAGCGAAATTTCTAAAGTGGGGGAACAGTTCAGTGTGTCTTCCCCGTGGGAGAGCACAGTCTGAAGGCTCCGAGAAAAGAGCCAAGGAGCATCTCACAGTCCAGGACAGAAGGTAAACCACAAAGTTCAGCTGCGGAAGCATCTGTGAACGTTTCATTAATGAGCATGAGAAACCATCGCCTCCTGACAATGCCCACGGGATCCCTGAAGGCTCGGGAACCAAGCAGTGCTGGGCAGAGGATGGAGAAAATCGGAAAACAAACACTGCAGAGGGGGTAGTAACAGAGAAGCCAGAAGGAGCAAAGTTACAAACAGCATCGTTCACCGGAAAGCTGGGGAGGGAAGAGTGAAGACCGAGAAGACAGAGGTGCTGCGGACCCCAAGATGGAGAGCAGGAAATTTCAATGAGTAACAAAGGCCAAGAAAGCAGAAGGGGCTCGGGGTTCTTCTGTTTACTGTGCGCTAGGAGATTCCTTTTCTTCCTGCACACTTTGTGATCTCGGCTTTATTGATATATAATGCACATACTTTATAATTCACTCCAAGTAGGAAAATCTAGTGGTTTTTAAGTGTCCTCATAGAATTTGTGAAAATACTACCACCATCAGTGTTAGAATATTTTCATCGTTCCAAAGAAAAAACCCATACCCACCGGCCTAACCTCTCCCTAGCTCTGGGCAATGACTAATCTTGCTCTTGTCTCCACTGATTTGCCTGCTAGGAGCATTTTACTTAAACGGAATCAAACAGGATAGTCTCCTGTGACCACCTCCTTCCATTTAACACAATGCTTTTAAAGTCCACCCTTGGTATGGCATCGACTAGTGCTTCATTTCCTTTGATTTTTCGTTCATGAATCTGGGCTTTCATGATTCACACTGTGGGAAAGTGAGCCTTTCTATTAATGTGTGACGATTAGAAAGGCTGAACACATTGACAAGTTTTAAAAAGGGGAGAGAGGCCAAAGACAAGGATGATGGGCACTGGGGTCCAAAAAAAGACCATTCATCACCTGAGCAGGGTCTGTTTGCACCCCAGACTCTCTTGGTTTATTCAAAGGAAGGACTTGTTAACTCTGTCCACACCTGGGCCATTCTTTTATGGACAGGACCATCACAATGGCTTAATCTGTGGAGGAATGGGTCACCCACGGTGTGGAGTGTGTCTCTCCTCTGCTCGGCATGCTACCTGCACCACTGACTGAGAATCCAATGCATACACAGGTGGGTTTGATCTCTGTAGAAAGTCCTGACACATGGATACTGAAGCTGCATCATAGAAGGTATGCTGAGAGGGTAGAGTGGAGGCAAGGAGAGATCGTCAACAATGAAAAAGATGGCGTTGGTCAGGGGCCCCTCAACCTCATAGTCCTCTGACCCTCACTGTGTTTTCACGCCTGTTCTGGTGTACTTTCGGAGCATCTAAAATATTATCTTCAACCCATTTCAAAACCTACATATAAATTTGAAAAGCACAGGCAAGAAATGAAACCTATGGGGGAATGGCACTGGAGTCAGGACAGGAAGGACCCCTAAAGCTGATGAGCCTTGGTCAACAGAGCAAGGCTGTTTCATGGCTGGAGAGTCTCTCTCTCACGAAGCTCACAGTACATACACAGTTTCTGTTATCCTGAAAAAGAGAAAAACGAGAAGTCTCTGCAGAGCGCCGACTCTCCTGCAGCTCTGAGCAGCAGGCTTGAGCACATAAAGACGTGGATCACTTATGACGGCCTGTCACAAATGCTTAAATGGACAGGATGGAAAAAAAAATACCCTTCACACACTTAAAAATGACTCTAAGTTATTTTAAATTTGGAACTGTTTGTATATTCCTTATAAGTTTATAAAACTCACACTGTCTCTCCATGACTAACTACAGAGGAATTGAAGAGAGTATTCTATATTTATAACTCGTCTGCTTGTTCGTGCTTACAGCCCCATTCCCAATCTCTGTTACTGTACACAGAGGTATGTGAAGCATTGTGGACTCCTAAATGCTGCTCACTTCCTAACAAGGCAGGCCTGTGTCCCATAGGGGCAACCTGGGTGCTGTTATGATCAACTGAAGGCTAGGTTCACGGGGAGGCCTTAAGCATTGTTGCTTAGGCTGCACCTCTTAAAACAGGTGTTTGAGCCTATTTTGGGGCAATTACACACCTAACTGGTGATGGCCCAGAGATCTGTATCAACGGTGTGAATTCATCAGTACACCACCCCCCCTCAGAAACTCAGTGCCTTATAGCTGTGAGCCTACATCACCTCTTCGTCTTGATTTTGGTGTTATTACTTGTCCAGAAGGTACAATGTTTTAACACCCCACGCAAAAAGCCCCTCTATACACATAAATGTTTATGTCAAGTTAATAGAAATGATTGAGCATTGCCACCCAAAGGGAAATGATTACTTAAAACATAGCAGAGAAGCGTTATGATGAAATTCTGTTATGAAAAGCAAGACCATTTACATAGAGACTAATGAATGTGTAAGACAACCATGCATATAGACTACCCATGGAATTCGGATGGTTACGTGTGCATGGTCACACATCACCTGCTCACAGCTTTTTTTTTTTTTTTTTGATTTCTTTTTTTTTTTTTTTTTTTTTTTTTTTTTGGTTTTTCGAGACAGGGTTTCTCTGTGTAGCTTTGCGCCTTTCCTGGGACTCACTTGGTAGCCCAGGCTGGCCTCGAACTCACAGAGATCCGCCTGGCTCTGCCTCCCGAGTGCTGGGATTAAAGGCGTGCGCCACCACCGCCCGGCGCACAGCTTTTCCCCTAACAGTATGAACAGTTGATCTAATGCTGCTTAGCCACAGTTTGGCAAAAACTATTCTCGGAATCTTCTTTGGAACGGTGCTTCTGGTAACCATCGTATCGCATTTCATACTGCCCCAAGAGAAGGAGATCTCCATAAAAACAAGAAGAAAACAGTTGATAGTCCACTTTTCCTCCTTGAGAAACATCAGAAGGGGAAACAGGTGCCTCACCTCAATACTGTGACTAATTATAAAGCTGGTTTATTTTTATTGCGTGTTTTTTTTTTCTTTTCCTATTTATATCACTTAATGCCTCCAGATTCATTCCTTTCTGGAATCTTAACTATTTAACTATATGCAGGTATACATCTTAAACTCAATTACAACTACCCCATCATAATCCCATATAGGAAATAAATTACCACTAAACATGAGAATACCCCCCCCCCCCAAAAAAAAGATGTATCTTAGGTAATTCCGTCACTGTGTGAACACAGTGAAGTTCATATAAACCAAGATGGCTTGACATCGTTAGCCACAATCTTAAGAGAACTGAACTTCCAGGATCCATAGCTGCATTTAAATTGGTTACAGCTCTTAAAGAAACATGCACTTTTTAAGCGTAGCACAGACATCAACAGTCACGGACAAGGAACCTTCAGCCTGCTCCTCTACTGCTTCTGTATCTCTGCTCGCTCACCACTCCTGTGGTCCCGACACGCCCCTTCCTCACAGAATGCTTCTGGACTTAACATTTGTGGTTCTCAATCTTCCTAATGCTGCAGCCCTTTAACCTAGGTTCTTCTCTTGTACTGATCTCCAATCATAAAATCATTCCTTTGCTATTCCATAAGTGTTTATTTTGTTACTTTTATGAATCATAATGTAAATATCTGATACACGACCACAAAGCAATCATGACCCACAGGTTGAAAACAACTGTTTTAGAGTATGTGTTAGACTTAATCACCACAATATACTTTTCTGTTGTTCAAGCTGCATGCTGGCTCCATCTCCTGCAGTTAAAATAATTTTTTACTACCATGTAGCAATCATAAAAAAAAAATCAGTTACACTTTTAAATTGTCCATGATGGTAGAATAACATTGTCCCTGATAATCATATATTCTGGTTATCATAAGACTCAAAAGAGCCAGGGTTTTGGTCAACCTATAAAATACTAACATTTGCAAAAATACATGTAATGAATATATTTAACCTATATGATAGTCCAAAGGTGCCTAAGAAAAAATGCAACTGTTGAAATATGCTTGGAATGTTTTTGCAAAACCTAATATTAAACATGCACACATGTGCATGTGCATTACCTGGCATGAAGGCTCACACTTTTAATCCCAGCACTCAGGAGACAGAGGCAGGCAGATCTCTGCGAGTTCGAGGCCACCCTGGTCTACAAAGCAAGTTCCAGGACAACCAGAGCTGTTACACAAAATCTCTGTCTTGAAAAACCAAACATACACACACACACACACACACACACACACACACGGAAAACAACACGTCATTTCCACAGACTTCTGTTGGCTTATTGTATTTTTCTTGAATTTTAAGAGCAGAGGAGGTGATAGAGGCAATGCACTTACTTGGGAAAAAGAAAAGGTATCAATTCTGCTGAAATGCGTTAGAAGTGTTGATGTTCCATCTTGCCAGTAGGAATCCAATTATTCTGGAAATGATCCTTTCCTCAGTTTCAACAAGTTTTTGTTGTTGTTGTTGTTTTTAATAGTACTCTACACTATGGAAAAGCCCTTCACTGAAGGAATTCAAAGTTCAAAATGCCCTCTTTAAAAAAAAAAAAAGTTGAGGACCTTACTGTTCTTTTGCTGCTGTTTTGTTAAGCTGGGTCCAGACCGGGAGCCAACACAGGCACAGAGGGTAGAATGCCAGCCAGAGTTATTCAGGTGTAAATGTCAACAGAGATAGGCTCCTTCTGCCTTTTCCAATTAATTAGGAGCCGTATGTCTGTAAATTCTCATTTGGTCTCTGAACTATTATCTCCTGATCACAGCTATCTGGCTCCCTCTAGAGAGTTGTCCAAATTACCAAGTGTATTATATTGCTCAAACCCATCCAACGTTACCCTGGACATGTGAGCACTGGAGACTGAAGCCAAGTATGGTAAGACTCCAGGTCTTCCGAAGACGAGGGGGATCTCAAGGGGTCCTTTCAGACGCAGGTATGGTGCCCGTACAATCCTGTGATGTTACCCGACCCCACTGGGCTGGGGGCAGGGAAGATCACACCATGGGAGATACAGTGGAATCCTGGTATCTGCTTTCTTCCTGTTTGAACCTTTTCTCCAGCTCCCCTCCTCATACCCTTTCAACACCTTCCAAACATGTTCCAGAATATCCTCTGGGCTGATTTTCATGGCGCACAGATATTGCTGCCGGGAGCTGAAGGAGATTCACAGGTGGAATGGCCACCTCTGTAAAACCAGAACCCAGGAAGCAGGCGGTGCCAGTCCACAAAGCACAGAAGAGGCTGGAACCTGGAATGCCGCTCATTCTCTCATTTCATCCTTGCGCGGAAACAGAAATGTTCATAAATGGAACAGGGCCAAATTGTACTCCAGCTCCAACAACGGTACCCATGACCCCTCGGAAGTTTGGCCAAGGACAAGGATATGGGAGGTTTAACTGCTACATGAAGGGATCGATGTACAGCATCTCCTAAGATACAGGACCATATTTTCCCAATCAACTCAAATGTAAGTGTGTCCGCGCACACATATGGTGTATGTTCGTGTGGGTATGTGCCGTCTGCATGTGGAGGACAAGAGGGTGATGTTGGGTGTCTTCTACTACTGTTCTCCATCTCATCTTTTGAGGCAGGATCTCTCTCACTGAAGCCAGAACTCACTGACTGGCCCAACTGGTAAGAAGCAAGTTCTGAGAAGCATCTTTGTCCGCTTCCTCCCGCCCCACGTTAGGGTTATAAATGAGCACAGCCACACCTACTTTTTTCATGGGTGTCAGACAGAGATTTGAACTCAGTTCCTCATGCTTGCATGGCAGGTATTCTATCCATGGAACCATCTCTCCAGTCCTCCAAATCGATTTTTAAGCCAAGAATCCTTAACTGCTATGAAACTCCCAAACTAATAAAGTTCTTTTTCCCTCCTAAGAAAGTATTTCTAACACACATACATTCTTAAAAAAAAAAAAAAAAAAGGTAAAGTTTTGCAAATTCTGGACTCAACCTGAAAATAAGGATCTGAAAAAGCTAGACTTATCTCTTTCCTTCAGAGGAATAAGCCATGTAGCAACTTCCTTGAAACTGATGTCAAAAGAGCTGCTGCATTGCTCCAGAGCGCCCTCATCTTGCAGCAGGAGGCCTGGAGGTCAGGGTGCAGAGGCCACGGAGCCTGTAAAGTGCTCTGCAGCACCCTTCGGTGCCAGAAGTAAAAAGGGGATTAAAAGGAAGCAGGCAGAAGAGGACAGAACGGACTTTGCAAACACGAAGAGCGACCCAGGTAAAACGGTGAAGACTGTGCCCTCATTACAGTGGGAGCCGTACATGCAACCTCCGTGAAGAAGTCCTTTCTGAAAAAGGAGGCTGGCTTTGGGTGGTCTCCCTTCTCCCAAGGCCTAGCTTCCTTTTCCTAGGCAAGAGGAGGAATGGCCACCTGAAGTCTGGGCTGTATTGCTTTGTTCTGCTTTGCTATGGAGACAAATGCCCAAGAGACACTGGCATCTGGAACAAAGAAAAGTCAGGAAGCAGTGGACACCTTCACTTGGCAGACGAAGAAAGTGGAACTCAGAGAATCACAACACTCACTCACTTCCTGAAGCAGGGAAGCTTCCAACCACTGAACAGAGGGATTGGGATACCAGAAAAGCAACATTTCTCACCTCGGAGATCAAAGGATTTTCTTTAAAAATGCTGGGAATTTTCAGATAGATTTACCTGTATTTTCTAATTCTGAAACTTTTAAAACGACTCCACCATCACAGTAAGATCCAATAGGTGAGTTTCCCCTAACGTGGTTTCCTTGGTGCCTGTCTACAACAGCGCCTGAACCTTTCTCCTGCACTGTGTCTTCCTAAATTAACATGCTCAGCCCACACTGGCCCACTGGCCCGGTGCCATTCAGGGGCACCAATGATACATCCCAAACCTGTTACTTCCGTCCTCCTGCCCTCTCCACATTGCATGTCCATAATCCTGCCCCCCACCCACTCCCCAACCCTTTGAAATTTCTAAACCCCAGCAGAGGAAGCACTGTGGGGCCCTTAATAAGCTCAGTCATGCTCAAAATATCCGTTTTACCCACAGGGTATTGTAAGCAGCAATCGCGAGCAGAGCACATCTAGGCACGAGATAATCTGCCTCTAAAACTCAAGCTTCACAATTCCTGAAAGTACCATTCTGATTCAGTCCCATTTGAGTACTTGGGAACCTGCCACGTTTTTGGGGTGGGAAGGACACCCCCTCCGATATATCCACCTTCCACCTACACTGCGGTAGCCAACTGTGGGTTAAGAAACTCTCCTTCCTGTTGCTGTGGCCACAGAGGGTACATATTGCAACTATGTTGGCCCTGGAGCTTGTGAAACTCACAGGAAATCTGCCACCACCTACACAGAAAGCCCCATGCCAGAGACAACGACCCATAAATATTTTATATTCAATCAGCCAGATGTTAAAAAATAACATCTCAATCCAACATTTTCTAGTTCTGGCTTACTTTCAAGTCTTAGGGTGTGTAGGGGAACATGGAAGTACAGTGGATGCATGCCTTCTGCCCATTGGAAGATGTTTTACATTTCTGAAGAAACAACCTGCAAATTAGTACTCGCCTTGGGTCACTGAGAAAAAGAATCCATTAATTGTGCTTCATTATACGGGTCCTAGAGGCACTTCCCCTTGGGCAAGGACAGGTATTAAGAACACAAACTGGGGTGGGGGAGGAGGCTCAGTGGGTGAAGTGTTTGGTGCTCCCCAAACCTGAGGGCCTGAGTTTGGTTTCCCAGCAGCCACACAACACACAGCACTGGGCCTGGCCGCATGCATCTGCCATGCTAGGGCTAGGTGTGGGGAGAGATGGAGACAGGAGGACCCCGGCAGCTCCCTGGCCAGCCAGCCCCATTCAAACAGCAAGCCCTGGGCTCAGGGAGACTGTAGAAAAGTTACTAACAATCAAGGTGGAGACTGCTAGAGGGTGATACTCTCACCTGTCCTTCACCTGTGCACAAGCGCACACACACAGGCAAGTGTACCTGCACACACAGGCAGCAAGTGCACTTGCATACACATTATACTTTTTGAAGAAAGGTTAAATTAGGGGGAGAAAAAACCCAACCACAAATTGATTTGCAAAACATAGTTCTAAGTTGGTCCTTAACTTACTAAAGTTATTTTTCAGAGGATTATCAGTGAGCCTAGAAACAGAAAGAATTTAAGTGGAACCTGTTGATGTGGTTCAGGCTATGTGATAACACAACTGGTATCTGTGTAAAAAATATCTTATTTTTTTTAAAAAAAAACCCCTGCCAGCCCAATAACAGTGTCATTTGATTCAAAACTCTCCCATCGGGAATGCTTCACTATGTGGATACACATTCCCTGAGGTGGCCCCTAGATGGCTTTGGTTTATCCTCTGTAAGAAGGGACATGATAGCATGAGGTAGCATTCCTCTGCACAGAAATCATAAAGGACGTTGAAACCAAAAAACTACCAGCACAGGAGGCATGCTGGCAACATTTAAAGCATCAACTTAGGAACAGCTGACACCCATTTACATGCCATTTGGGCCACATTTTTAAAGGCCCAAGTCATGCCTGTCTGTGTCTGCCTACATTTTTCAAAACTGGTTTTGGAGAGAGTTGGTATCTCACATTGTGAGAGGTTCAGGCTCCATGTTAGAAAGAAAGCACAGAGCAGCTGGCTGGCTGGAGAACACGTGCTTGGAAGTCTAGACAGAAGTTTACAGCCTTGTCACTCAGCTGCTCTAGGTCAAGGGACTCTGCTTCTTCGGTGTTCACGTAAGGCAGACGGCACGCCATGGACTGCTAGTTCAAGACCCCATGTGGCACCACACGATGAACACGGGTGTCTCCTGGCCATGGAGACGCTGGCTGCTACCTCCTTTTGATCTCCAGACTGGATTCTCACCTCGGAGCTCCCAACCCTGCCAGCCCAATGGGTCTGCAGGTATAGGAGAGATGAGGAGGCTCACCCGAGGGCCTTCCGGTCCTCACTCCCCCACGGTGTGCTTAGAAAGGGAACGTGGTGAGAAGCTGTACTTCTGATTCTCTTCATGGACTGAAGAGCCCCAGAGAATCATTTTCATGGAAGGATGGTTGCGTGGATAAGAAAGAAAAAACAGAGAACTACATGATAACTTAATTTTAGAAGCTGTTAAATTGTGTGTATGTATGTGTGTACATGCCAGGATGCTCATATCAAAGTCAAAGCACAACTCTGGACGCCAGGTATCTCCCACCACACGGGTGCTGGGGATCCACTCAGGTCCTCAGCTTAGCAGCAAGCACCTTTACCTGCTTAGCCTTTGACCGGCCCGTAAGAAAACAATTCTAAAGTACTTAAACTTTACTTTTGTTCGAATAAAATTTTTTACAAACTTCAGAATAGACTGACTTTTGAATTTCAGTGCTTTTCTTAAACCGTCTTGTTCTGGAGTAATCTCTACTGTGGCACACAACAACCATGGGCTTCCCACTGGACTCCTTCAAAGCAGGGGTTTGATTTGCTGTTGTCGCTCTGGTTCTGTCCAGTGCTAGGGATGCACACAGACGATATAGGCCAACTACTGAGCTCCCATGGGGATTAACAGTTCATCAGGTACAGGAGCTGGAGCTCAGTGGCAGTGTGCTTGCCTAGCGTGCATGAAGTTCTGGCTCAAACCCCCAGAATTGCTTAAAAAAAAAAATAAGAAAAAGAAAATACATAACCAAATAAAATATCTACCAGGAAGCAAAGACAGAAAAAGAAACCTCTGTGTTTCAAAATCTTTACTTGGTTTTTTGAGAAACAAGCCGGCTAGGAATGTAGCTCAGTTAGTAGAATGCTTGTTACCATCTGGGAAAGCCCTGGGTTCAATTCTCAGCACTGTTTAAATGGGGCATGGTGGAAGAGGCTTGTAATCCCAGTACCCCAGAGGAGAGAGCAGGGGATTAGAAGCTCAGGGTTATTGTTGGCTATGGAGTGAGTGAGAGGCAGACTGGGCTACATGAAACCTGTTTTTACAGGGGAGGGAGACCCCTTCCAATATATAACTTGACTCAACTTTCGTACATCTTGTGTAAAAACTCTGGTATCAGCAGCGATATAGAAGCTCTTTCCTATGTAGTAATGAAACATTACTTATAACCAGGTGAGGAAGCAGGCTCCTTAACTATTAATGACTAGGTTCAGATGGAGGAAGGTATGGGAACAAATAGATTGGCAACACCCAAACCTGGGGTGGGTACCCCAAATAGTCAAAGACACAGACAATGCTAACTTGTGTGGTTCACAATGATTCTGCCACTCGTTCCCACTGCCGGTGCAGTCAGAGGGTCCACAGGAGCTGGAGGCCTGGTGGAGGACTGAGAAAGCATTTGCCATTGGTTTTCCGGGTCCAAGGCATCTCTCTTCCAGGCTCCATGGGCTGGACAAGAACATGCAGAGCTCCTCTAGAAGCACAGGCTCTATCCACAGGCTCCTGAGCATGGAAGCGGGGAGGATATCCAGTTGGCTGGCTGGTCATTACAATGTCCAGGCCTCACACCATTTGTAGCATTACTATCTAAGACCCACTGATCTTGAATCACACACACACACAAAAGGTCATCTATGGCCAGCACCAAGATATATCATTTTATGCTAATTGCATAACACACAGTCACTGCAGTCTTCCAGGAGCAGGCAAGACCACCTGTTCTTCTCCTCTCACTTCCCCTCTCACAGTCTGGGTCAAGAAAGATGGATTGGCTTCATCCTGTCAGCAAAGACTTCTGTCATTTCCTGGGTTGGCTTCCTGCAGCTTCTGGGATACAACTGAGTTGATATCCGGGTTATAGAAGGGCTGTCTGTGGTGGTACAATGGATCATGCGGCTACACAAAGGTAGACACAGGGACACACCCTTTTGCACTTGTGGTTACCTCTCCAACCACACCGGCTCCCTTGTCTTTGCTGGAGGAGTGTGGTGAACATTTCCTGATGCGACCTTGGTACCTGCTGCTCATTCTGCCTAGCTTCTGCCCCTTCCTGTTCTCCACTTTCCTCCAGTTGTCCCAAGGGCCTGCCTGCTGCCTGCCACCAGCCATCATTTTCTTTGGGAAGATGCCATTGCTGCCGCTCCTTCATTTTACGTTCCAGCATCCTCTCCATCTCTTTTAAAGTCTTATTTTGTTCAACATCTACAGGGCAGTGGAGAAAGAAGAGCTTGTACAGGATGAAGGGTACAGGATGGAGAGTTCGGGGGATCGACCGGCCATGGTTCCCACTTGCCTCCCTGAACCTTCCGGGGAGTCTCACAGCTGGTGTGAATGAACCCTAGGGTACTTACTACTCACAGGAACAGACCAAAATCAGAGCTCCTGAAATGTATGCACTTACAGGGAAGAAGCTTAGTGCATGTCTGCAGAGCTCGCTGCCTTTCTCTCTCTGCTGTGGAGTACCAGAGGAGCCAGATTCCAGGAAGAAAGGGGAAGGGGGCCAAACAAACAAAACAATAAAAAACCCCAAACTTCCCTCTGTCACACGCGGTCATCCTGCTACTTTGGCTTCTTGGGTTTTCTGTGACCTGGAACATTTTCTGTTGTTTTAATTGAAAGCTGCTTCAAATTCTTCATGGGATCAGGCAAAGAATAAATAGGAAACAAATAAATCGCACCATAGAGTTTCCTGGGGACAAATGCCTTAGGTTTTGATAGTGAGTTGTTATTAAATAAGCAACTGATGACATGAGTACTATGAAATATTATTTCTTTGCCCTTTCCTAAAAAAGGGTGGTGGTGGTAAGGATCAAAGAAATCCATTTTAGTGGATGAAGAACACAGTACAGGCTTCTGGCTTCATTTCTCTGCTGGTCTTCCCCAAGAATAAGCAAAGGAATTATTTGTCCTAACAAGCCCAAGCCTTCTTACAGGCCACACTGGCTTCTGAGTACATTCAAGACTTGTACTGAAATAATCCTCTATCTCAAGGGTGCAACAGGAGCAACAGCCCAAGGCAAGGGCACAGGAACGGTGTGTGTCTACTGTTATTACTAGTAAGGCATCTTCCATTTATGGGTTGTTCATGGCTACATGGGCCAAGAGCTTACCATGTGCTGCCTGAGTTCATTTCCACAAAGACCCCAGAGTGGAGGGTCTGCTGTCAGAATCGGAGCCTAAGACACAGAGCAAGTGGCATGGCCAGAGTCATACAGCCTGTAGGAGCCTCAAGATCCGTGCTTCTGACCAACATGCTGTTGGTGGACCTGCAGTCACAGACTCCCTGCAAATACCCTCCCAGCAAACGAAGAGACTACAAGAGCTCACAGACAGCAAATGAAGGTCTTGCTAGGAGGCAGAGCAGACGTGCCTTTTCCAGTAAGCACCATAAGAAGCCTACTTCCATGACTGAAAAATGTAAAGGAGCCGGGCAGTGGTGGCACACACTTTTCATCCCAGCACTCGGGAGGCAGAGAAAGGCAGATTTCTGAGTTCAAGGCCAGCCTGATCTACAGAGTGAGTTCCAGAACAGTCAGGGCTACACAGAGAAACCCTGTCTTGAGAAACCAGACTATTTCCAGCCATCCTAATGGTAAACAGGACAACTGGCTACTTAAAAAAATAAATAAAAGCTGTGCACAGTAGCACACATCTGTAGTCCCAGAACTTGGGAGAGGCAGAAGCAAGAGATGACTTGACAGAAGACCAGGGCCAGCAAGGGAAACATATCAAGACCTTGTCTCAGATCAGCAACAAAACCAAAGCAAAACAAGAGTAAAAGTCTTGCTGCTGTGCTCAAGACATCTAAGTACTCGATTATTTCTACTTCAAATGGCAGAATTCATACAAATTGGTAGCACATAGAACCAGAAGTACACCAGAGGATTTAATGATGGATATGTTCACACACACACACACACACACACACACACACACACACACACACACACATTGCTGAAATGCTACAAGTTTCTATGAATTAAGTATTTGTTCATTAACTACTTGAGTGCACCAGCAAAGCATGCCAGGTGCACAGAAACGCACATGGCCTTCACACAAAGACAAGGAGATGAGATGCTCACATAGACAATGATTTAAGGCACAGATTTATGTCACAAAGATGCGCATCAGGAGGACAGGAGCACTGCCGGCAAAAAACGTGCAGGAGTCAGGCTGAGTAATGGAGGGGTGGAGTACCTCAGATCCATGCATTTTGAAGGAAAGCTATCAATTATCATCTTCATTAATAACCACAATTTCTTAAAAAGAATTTAGCGTAGTGCACTTGCCCTTAAAAAGTACATAATCAAACACAGCCATATGTTTAAAGCATCACAGATGCTAACCCATTACTGGCTGAAGCTGACTAGAAGAGGTTAATGCACTGTTTCTCCTGGTACAAGAAGGTTTGAAACTATCTACAATCCCTACCTTCAATTTAAAAAGAAGCAAACAAGCCTCCATTGTGAGAGGGACCACTGGTGCCCACCTCCTTGTCTTCCCATCCCAAAGCAGGAGGAGGGCTTGACATCATTGCTGAGCAGGGTTTCCTGACTTTATACCAAAGCAGTGATACTGTTTAGCCAGTCAGAGAGGAAAACCCAACCTCAGTCGTTTGTTAAAACAAATCTGTATTCTCATATTCATTCATACATTGCCCCCCCCACCATCCCCGCAATATACCCTGTGAAATCTAAAAAGGACCACACATCTATTATGATTTCTACATTTTAACTTTCATGAGGTGGAGAAGAGGAGGCAGGGGGCAAAGAGTAGATGGGAACCCTTTCTCCTGGGCTTATCAATTTCAGGTTTCATTCAGCTGCCACACTGACTGTGTGGACTTGTTTCTGAAAACCCTAGGAGGAAAACTCCAGGGCTTCTGCAGGTCTGAGTCAGACCAGGGTACACATGAATATGCCAATGATGTGGCATGATGCAAGGATACCACTGTAATTGGTGACTTATCCACCTAAGTCTGAACCACTCTTCCGAAATAATTTATCGAAAGTTAGATTTCCGCTTTCAAAATTATTACCAGCAAGAGTGTTTGGCTTTGAAAGAGGAAGTTTAATATTTTGAGACTCTTTTTTCTTTTCCAACAAATTGCTTGTATAAACTGGGATCTTCCTTACTGAATTGTTTTACTGATTTTTAGTGAAGGTAAAGAAGGAAACAGAGCAAAGAGAAGCTTCTACTAGACTGGGAACATGCAAGCGTGCTGAGGATTTACAATAGGATCTGCACTTCCCAAGGTGCAGGGAAATAGAAGGTACTTGTGTCCTGTGTGACAGGGGGCACAGAACCAACTTCTGGAAGACTTCACCATTCTCCCTTTTTTGTGAAGTCTGAACCCTGATCACAGCCGGTATCAGACTTCAGTGTGGACCGATGAACCTGAGCTCAATGTGCGAATTCACATCCTTATTCTGTATAAATTTGCCTCTGGCAAACATATTTTGCGTCCCTTACTTTCATTTTAAACTGTCTGGTGTGCCTCAGTGAGTCAGCAACTCTCCTGAGTGACCTGGGCAGGTTTCTTTCTTCCATGAGCCGCCCTCCCACTGCAGAGAATGTTGTAGACAATATTGCCAGTAGGGTCGCAGCAGGTGGGAACACTTTCCCCACAGTTCTAAAATGATTGATCTCCTAACAAATCTCAGATAATCATTAAGACATGAGAGTGCATAGTGAAGTAGTTCATAACGATCTTTCTCCACATAAAATATTGCTGGCCAGAAGCTTGGAACTCCTGTTGTGCTGGATGGATATGATTATGCAAAAGATGGTTTTCCAAAAAACTTAGAATTAAAAGTTAACGAAGGCAAGGAAGTTGCCTTCCAACCTAGAAATCCACCTACTCTCTGCCACCAGCCCAGGCCTGCTGGAGACCACTTGAGGTGGTGGTGGGTATGCCTAGAACATAATATACCACATCTAGTTCTACCCAAGCTGGCACCCCAGCAGGAGTGGCAGAGCATCTTCTAAGCCCAGGTTGGCACTTGCAATTGTCTTCAGCACACAATGGCATTGATTTCCACTTAGGGTCTAGAAATAACACTCGGGTTTTACCCTACCTTTGCTGTTTTCCTGCCAAATTTCAAATACTCTCCAAGAAACGCAAACACAACAGAACACGGAGGATATGACACATGAATTCTGTGCAATCTCACTGCCAATACCTAGATATAAACTGAACCAGAACCAGGAATCCTACTGCCAAAACCCCTCCTTCTCTAGTCAGTTTGAGTGACTGACAGCTGATATCACTCAACATTTGGGGTCTGAATGCCTGAGATTTTTCTTTCTTCCTCCATACATAATAGCTCGATTTCATACCCCAAGAATGTCATTTGTGACCAGTTAGCACGTGATGAGTGAGGAAAAATGGGGACTGTAGGGAGTTTGTTGTCTCTACAGGTCTTTCTGGGAGGGAACATAGGGTAATTAAAATGTAGTTCTTCATAGTTCCATCAGACACAGACACAGAATCTGATAAAACACAGCTCAAGAACATAAATCTTTTCAGTCTTTTTTGAGGCAGGTTTCTCTGTGTAACAGCTCTGGCTGTCCTGAAACTCACTATGTAGATCAGGCTGGTCTCGAACTCACAGTGATCTGCCTGCCTCTTCCTCCTGAGTGCTGAGATTAAAGACATGTGCCTTTCAATCTTTTAAGGGACAAATAAAAAGTCCAGATAAGAAGGACTAAAAATCAAAGAACAAAATACGCTCCCACCTACCTTTTAAGAACTCTTCAAGACAAAGAGAGCTGCCTTAATCTTTTCAAAAAGGGCCAAGGGGTGCAGCTCTGTGACAGTGTGTGTGTGCTTGGCATGTGGACACTGTGAGGTTCAATTCAGCCCCCCACAGAATGTTTCCTTTGTAACAAATCAATTAAATTTGAAAGTGCTGGAATTTAGAGACCCTCCTCCAGACACCTCCTTCGCCATGTCAAAAGAGCGAGCCACCTTGAAGGAGGCAGCCATGCCTTGGGTAGTCTTCACCGAAGCCTGAAGAGCATGGAGCAAAGAGCCAGGTTCAAGGTCAGTAAGTCCTTCCAACCCACCCAAAATGATGCCATTTCTCAACATCAACCCTTCCACAGCAATCCTGTCTTCAAGACCTCAGAACCAAAAGCTCTGTGGCCGGGACTGCAACTACTGGGCTATTTTGGCAACTGAGCCCCATGCCTTGTCCTCGGCCTCCTCTGCAGAGAAAAAACAGTAGGAACATTTCAAATAACATTCATATTTGAGATTTTTTTGGCTCTGCATATTTTTCTGCTTCACAGCACGTGTAATTGTCCTCCCAGATAAAAGGGGACCCACCACTGCTATTTTAAAAGTTCTATGTTCCTCACTTTAAAAGGATACATGAAGTCCTAAGAGGAGAACTTCAATTACCAAGTATAAAAAACAGAAATAGGAAAACACCATTTGGCAAACACCACAGCAATGGATGTTGAAATTAAAAAAGGAAGAAATAACAAACAGTGTTGTTTACACGGTCCCAAGATCTGTCTCAAAGTACCTCTTCATTAAAGATAGAAGTAAAAATGTCAAATGATGAGGGGACCTTGCAGAGACCACATTAACCAAACATCAAGACATTACCTACCCAAACCGAAGCGCCTGGGCCATTGGGTGTCCTGACGGATGGATGCACTGACTCACAGCAGTACTTCTGGGACTTTTGTGAGGAGCACACACGGCTATGTGTGTGGTTAGAAGACCTTCTGTGCAAGAACTGGCTCGCACCAATGAAAGGTGTAGAAGTGGCAAATGGGTATGGGAGACCGGAGAAAATGTCCCAGAGTCAGAGAAATGGAAAAGGTACAGTGATCAGTGCTGAGTGGGAGGAGCGGGCACTGGTGAGGAGGGGCAGGAGGCGACCGACGGCGGAGAGCTGGTGCGCCCTTCACGGTTTTGACAGCTATACCAGGATTTTGGAAGGTGTAAATCTGAAGATGATGGATGAAGACTGCTCTGGTACTCCTGGCTCTCAGGACACTTCCTATCCCCACACCTTTGCAAGACTGAAGTTGAAATATTTAAAATAAACATCTAGAAAGTAAGTTTTAAAATTTATAAAATAAATAAAGCAACTTACATCAAGGTCAGCAATTACAATGAAATAAAGATCCCTGAGCCACAAATGCATACCAACCAATTGTTGGTAAACTATATATAAAAACAACAAACAAAACCAGGAAATCTCACTTTGAATGACATATTGAGCAAGTTAAGGTCACTGATGGTTTGACAATAAGGCAAAGTCTCTCTTACTTAACGAGGAGAGGACCCTCTACTTTGTACAGGAGCGTATCAAGGATGTGTTTCTTAGAAGTTCTTTCATTCTCACATGTTGCCAATTTATCTAACACCACCCTCCAGTGCAACAGAAATGGAAACTACATTGGGGGCATGGAGAGACCATGGTTAACAAGATACACAATGAGAATATAACCTGTAACACTTGCCCTTTTCCTCGGCCAGCAAGCATGCAATTGTTACCCAGATAGATACCCATACAATTAAAAAAAGAAAGGAAGGAGGAGAGGGAGGAGGGAGGAGAGGAGGGGGGGAGAAGAGGGGGAGGAACCACAGGGTCCTTTGAGTCCTTGTTTATGTTGGCAGACACTGTTCTGTGCTCTGCCACAGAGAGCGTATTCCTCCATGTTCTGCATGTTTAACATGAAATAGACCTAATCATTTCCAAAGGGGGGGGGGATCTTTACTGCATTAGCAGCCATCTCCCAGTATCTTAATCCCTATTTTCCTGATCTATTACTGTGCGGTAGTGGAGGCAATAAAAAGACCTTGTCAGGCTTTTACTTCGAGCGTCTGAGAATCTTCATCCTGTGAATGGCCTCGAGTGACTAAATTCACTGGATAATAATGGGAAGGTGAAAAGGGTACCAGTTTTACTTTGGTGACTTGAGTATTGTGGGGTGTATACCACAGGAGGGGAGCACTCTGTCATAACGGGATGTACCAACGCATCCCCTCCAGGCAGTGGGACAGAAAGGAGTGAATATACCAGGTCCTGGCTGGCTCCAGGAGCTATGGTAGTCCTCTGATTCAACTGGTATGAGGCGAGGTCCTTTTCTGTTGAGATGGCTGTCTTACTTTGTCACAAATGCTTGCCTGTAACTCCTGAGCTCAAGAAATCCTCCTGCACAGCCTTCTGAGGAGCTGAGGTTTCAGGCTTGAGCACCCCTTTTTTAGAGAGGGCACAAAGGTTTGCTCAGCCTGTGTAGGATCAGAGAGCCTGGGGGTGACTAAAGGCTATAGGTACACAAGGTAGCTTCAGAACAGGAGTCAGGATCTACTTTACTATACAAGGCTGCCTCTCAAGTTCTGTTTGCAGGAGTCTAACCCTGGACACATGGTGTCTAGCAGCGTGCAGGGTATCAGGCGATGCTCTCCAGAGGGAGCATCTGAGGACAGAGCCAGACCAAGAGGGCTCTTGACTGTGGGTGGGGTAGGAGGTGTTAAGTACTAGAAGTACTTACAGCAAGCTGCTTAAGGAAAGCCTTTTCAGGTAGTTATCTAAGAAAAGGCACAGGGAGTCCCTAAGATCCTATTTTGTGAACTTAGGAGCTGAGGACTTGTCCAGGATACAGTAGTGAGAACTGCATGTATTTGAAGATGGTTTTGACCTCTGCTGGAGGCTTCACTGTAGATAAATGTGTCATCTTTATCTTAATTATTCCAGAAGCTGCCAGGCTGTGAAAGAAGCAGACAGAAAGGTGCAGAAATAGACCGTGCTAAGGTAGCGAGATGGAGGTCAGGGCAGCAAACAAGTCTCACGTAAAGGGTAGCTCGCACAGACTCTTCCTTCACCTGCCCAGAACTCAATCCTCTGTGAGAACACCTTTCTAGGGTGTAGTTGGGAACCAGGAAGAAGCCAGCTTTCACTCGCTGCTTCCTTACTCTCTCTTACAGTGCAAACGAGCATGCTCATCTCTTCTCAAAGCACTCCAAGCAAATAAACACCTGCAGAGGAGCTGATGGAGACAGACTTCTCTTACTGTGGTGAGTCTATTAAACAGAAGAGGAGGCATAAAAATGATAAACCCAGACCATCAGAACACAATAATCGCAAGAAACCTTCAGCAGAGAGTGAACTGCCTCCTACTCACCCTGGAGGGCATTGCTGGATTAAGCATAATACAAGTTATGTACGCGCGCTGATGTTCCTGAGTGGGCAAGAAATAACTAGACCATGTTCACTAGAGTCAAAAGCCTAGCCGTTCAGAATGTGTGGTGGGTGGAAAGATCCCCAGTAGGACAGTGCAGGAAAACACGTGTAGAAATCTCAGCCCTGAGCTGGGCGGTGGTGGAGCACGCCTTTAATCCCAGCACTTGGGAGGCAGAGGCAGGTGGATCTCTGTGAGTTCGAGGCCCACCTGGGCTACAGAGTGAGTTCCAGGAAAGGTGCAAAGCTATACAGAGAAACCCTGACTCGAAAAACCAAAAACAAACAAACAGCAATCTCAGCCCTGTCTGTGTATCACCTGGTCGCTCTTCCATTTGGGGAACAATGGCATGTTGGTACTATGGCTTTGAGAGGCGAGGCTCCTATTCCACGAAGACCAGGCTCAAATGCACTAAGCAGCCAACATACTCAGGACTTACCATTAACAGATATACCCAGGACTTACTGTTATCATGCTTCTCAGAGTGTCAAGAGTTTGCGTTTGAGAACAGTCTTGACTAATTTTTGACTGCAACTAAAATTGGGCTCAGTGATTAAAAAAATGCTACAGACTGGAGAGATGGTCTGGTAGTTAAGAGCACTGGCTGCTCTTCCAGAGGACCCAAGTTCAATTCCTAACATCTACTGTAACCCCAGCTTCAGGGGAACTGATGCCCTTTTCTGGTGTCCTCAGATACCATGCATGTATATGATGCACACATGCACACACGCACATGCACACGTATTTGTCTGTGTCTCTCTCTGTGTGTACAGGTCTGTATGTACAAGTTACAGCTCTAGACTTCTGTTTGCTCACCAGTAAAATAATGTTGGTGGCCTCTACCACAGTCTACTGCAAAATCTAAATGATAGATGTACTTTCAAAACAGGGCTCATTATCACGCAGGTGACAGGTAGGGCTGAACTTTCACGGGGACTCTGGTATATGTGGGTTTTGTACCTGGAATGAGAACACAGTGAAGCTGAGATCAGCTATGTTCCTGCTGGGACTCTACTTTCTTTCTGGCTTTCTCTGACTTCCTAGAAGACAGGCTTCCCATCCCTCTGAGAATGGACCTTCCAGGGGGCTCGACTCTGCTGTCAGCAACCATGATCTCAAAGAGTCAAGTAAAGGCAGTACAATATACCACTGAGAGGAGATCCCTTGCTTCCCTTCCCTAAGCAAAGACTGAGCTGCACGCCATGGCATGTTCCAACACCTTCCCACATAGCTGGACCCAGATGTCATATGGGACTTGCAAAGAGGAAGTTTCAACATCAGCTAGCCTTGGCAGATGCTCACAAGCCGTTCAAAAATAAAACTCCGGCGATGATGATAAGGATGGCCTGACAGTTTAAGACGGAGTGAGAGGCTTTCCCGAGGCAGGCCTAAGTTGAGTGCTGGGCCTGCCTGTAGTGTTGTTCAGGAACAAACCAGAGCCCGGAGGAGGGCCTTGCCCACACTGAATACCCAGAAAGGCTGAGCTTGTGTTTCTGAAGCCTGGTGCACTCCAAGCCTTTCTATCTTGCATTGAGACTGTCCCTGTGTACTTGTGGGGGGACACTGATGTGATTTCTAAAGCATGCAATTCATTTCAAGAGGGGAGAGGCAGGATTAAGCTGGAAATATTTTTCTATTGAGAAAAAAATTAAATATAAGTGGAAACCTTTTCATGAAAATGTTTTTATATTTGAACATTTCCTGGGAGCACTCTGATCCCAGTGTATCACGGGACTGGGCTAGATTAGGATGAATGAAGGCAAAATGAATCTAAATAAAATTGAAACTGACCAGTCAGTCTTTATTCTCCAGATCTCATGAAAGAGCAGAGCTGAGGGGGCAAAGCCACAAATAAACCAAGAGGAAAAACAAGAACCAACTCAACGCTTTCAACTCAAATGACTTTCAATTTTACTTCAAAATGTTTAAAATCTAGTTTATTTTCATAGCCACAAAAGCTTTTGAATACCCCTGAATCAAAAGCCAATGGACAGAACCATGGAGCTTTTCCGAGTTGTTTTCTCTCAACCACTTCCCTCCGCCTGTTAACCCCTTGTTATCCATACACAGCAGGTCACTGTGAGTACTGAGTTCTTAGGAACAGTCTACAGCACAAGTGTAGGTGAGCTGCTCTGTGCAGCACTGTGCGTTTTAAAACTGCACGCACTTCTTTATTAGCCCCGAATATGAGGATAATGAAGTGCTCAAACCTCAACTACCAATGATCCCCATCAAAGGACACATACTTCAGGAAAGCATTTGATTAATCTTGTGTCTGCTTGATCTGTGCTGTTCAGCAGCCACTAGCCACATGTGACTATCTAAAATTAAAACAGTGAAAACTAAAGTAAAAATCTGAAATGTCCATCAACAATAGTAGCCACATCCTAAGTGTTTAACAGCTTCACATGAACCAGTGGCTACCACAGGTGGGGCAGACACACGACATTCTGTCAAAGCACAAAGCTCTCTAATAGTTCTATAGAACACGCACGCACGCACGTGCACACGCACGTACGCACGTGCACACGCACAACTTAGAAAGAAGAGTAGAGCTGTGGTCTTTGGTTCTTATTTGTCTTAATCATGCTCTCATATAGCTCATGCTGGCCTCAAAGTCACCATGTCACTGAAGATGGTCTTGAACTGATCTCCCTGTCTCTGCCTCCCATGTGCTGGGATTGCAGGTATGTGTGACTCTACCCAGGTTATGTAACTGCTAGGCTTACATTTCTGGTAGCCTTTCCATTTGTTTGTTTCCAATGAATTTCCCTAAGCAGCCTCATGCACAAAGCCAACTTATGTGTGTATTCTCTCCCCCAAGCTTTTCCCCTTTACTCGCTACTGTAAGATGCCTCTTCCCCAATAATGCAACTTGAGTGGGATTCCTGTTACCGACAGAGAAAGGAGTTACTTACAGAAGAGAGGGCAAATAACCGCTTTTACCTGGAAAGACCATCGCTGGTCAATACGTAAATGTCACCATACATAATAGATTGTACAGAGGGCTTCTCCATTCCCATGCCTCTCTATTCTCTTCCCAACACTCAGTCCTGTGAGAGCAGAAAGTTAATCCTCCTTGCTACTGCACCCCCAGCATAAGCGCAATGTCTGGAACAACACAGAGGGTTGGCTTCTTTGTAGAATGATCAAATGAAATGAAAGAATGATATTTAAAGAACAGCAAACATCCTTTTAGAGCCAGATACAATTCTTTATATTTGGACAGCAACCCACCCTTTATTTTCAAATGCAATCTTACAGGAACCCATCAGATTGACTCAGACAAGAGTTTATGCTACAATTCAGTATCTCCCATGCTCAACAATGGCTCCTTCCAAATGGTATTAGCATTATCTACATAACTGCATAGTTAAGAGTGAATGGTTATCACAGTTACAAAACAAAAACAAAACAGGCACAGACCTATCCCCTTACACATACCATTTCTTCTACCCCTAACTTGTGTATTGTCTGGACAATAGGGAGGAGGAAACCAAGGTCTGGGAGAAATTAAGTGACTTGACCAGAACATAGAACTATAGATGTATAAATGGAAAAGCTCTTCTAGTGACGACGACCGATCATGCTTGGTTGTATTACCTGGCTGTAGGATGATTGTAGGATCAGGAAAGTTACAAGTCCTCTTTCATGTAGTCATCCCACAAATCATTGCTGAGTGAGGCGCAAGAGTCCCACTGGCTTGGTGCCAACCAGAATGCAGGGTCCCTTCTAGGGTGATGGAACTGGGCAGAGCTCAGCCAAACCCACCCCTTCTAACAGTGGCAGTGGGAATCACTGGAATCTGCCCATTATCCATTCACTCTGTGGCCATATTCTGCAGCTGTCACAAGCCCTCCATCAGGGTGTAGCCTGCTTCTGCAAAATGACCAGCTAGCTGCATGGACTGGAGAAGACCCGGAAGCATATTAAGCATTATCATTCCTTGTCACTTCAACCCAATAATCCTGCAATTAAAAGCAAAACAACAACAACAAAAACACGTCACTGCCCTCAGGTGGCTCATGTTTTCCTCTATGATCCAATTCCCACAGGTTAGGGTTTCCAGGACCTTGACCAGCACTTTCACAAAAATCACCATCCACGAAGCACTAGTTCTTAAATGGTGTGTATGTATGTGTATATATATATGTCTATCAAAGGCTTGCCAAATAGGGAATGTAAAAAGAATACCTATCCTTACCAGGAAAGGGTAAAGGAGCAGTCATCAGGCCCCTGATTTACATAATTCTCAAGTCATTCTCTTGGCAGACCTACATAGCTACTAACATCTCCATCTATGGATGATAAAAAGACAACACTCACAATAACTCTTCCCCCTTCCTGGGTGCCTGTTAGGTATAAACTTGAAGCCAGGCACAGTTAATCCTCACAACTCCCAAAGGAAGAGGTATTATCACTTTTGCTCCAGATTAAGAAAGAAAGGCTCTCGGGTCAGGTCCGAGTCCCAGGCACAAAAGCTATCCTGAGAGGGAATGGAGACAGACAGACTGCTTTCTTTCTGGCCTGGGGCACACAGAAAACTAGTCAGTCAACTATGAGGTCACAGGACGCATCCTAAGAGAACATCACTGCAGTGGTGACAGGACCCGAGAGATCAAAGGTGCTACTGGATGTGGAGGGGGTCAGCTGAAGACTGTTCTAGAAAATGGGTCACCCTGGCATCTAGGCCATTCCAGAACTGGAGAGGAACCACAGATCCTCATCACAGGAACCAGACAGCACCATGGTAGGAAGCTCAGGTACATGGCATGTGAATGTGTGCACTGGTGAGTAGGAGACACAGGGCAAGGCGGGGTGAAGTCAGGTCAAGAAGAGCCCAGAGCAAAGCCAAGGCCACTGCTTTGCCAGGCTTATAAAAGCCTGGAGATTAAGTCAAGATTTCACTCGTGATGCGATCCAACACTTATCTGAAGACACAGTGGAGAAGAGCAGCGATATCTCATCGGCCCTCCCCCAGCCCTGCATCCACTTCTAAGGAATCCACTGGGCACCCTGGCAGTCTCCTACAGGAAAACACTTGAGTTATTCAGACGTGACTTCCTGGCACTTGGAAGATGTTGACATGGAAAAACTAAACAGGCTGACTTGGCCAGAAAGGAGTAGGCAACACAAATACCCAGGAAAAGATGAGGTTCAATATGCCCGAGTAAGTAGGAGGCTCTAGTAAAGGGTCACGGAACAAAGAAGAAGCAAGACAATTTGTCAGGCTAAGTCCCAGGCGTAGGCACCCCTGCAATGCCCAGGCTGGTACCAAGCCCACGGCATAATAAAAGTCACTGAGCCCTCACAGCCATGCATAGACACCACTGCTTCCCTTTCAGGCAGGGGACAAGGAGGCTAACAGAGGTGAACTGACTTGGCCTGGATGAGACAGCTAATAAGGGACAGGAGCTGGCACACACACCATTACAACATACTTCATTACGGTGTCTTTCTGCCTTCAATCCCTTGCCCAGTTTGTAACTTCGTAAGGTGGGGCAGTGATGCCAGGAACTTTGTAGCCCTGAGGCAGAACTCTGCCCTTCTCAACCTGCTCTTACTACATGCTACAGAGCCTCTTCTCCTCTCACATTCTGACAGACAGCTCAATACACCCTACCCATAATGGCATGTTACATATTATTTGACCATTTGGGGGAAGACTGCTGGAGGGGGAAAGTGAGCAAATGGATAAGTGGGAGAGAAAATGAGCCATCCACTGAGATCCAAATCAGGCTTTCATAACTTCAAACTGGAGTCTTCCACAGTCCCGCACAGGCAGGCCACAGAAGCTACTCCTGGGAATTGAATCCTGGCCAGCACATGCAAGGCCCACATTCATACCTACGGCCACCTTCCCCTTCAGCTTCTTCCCTATGGTCTTCAAGGGTCCCACTGTAAACAACTGTGCAGGCTGGAGGACCAGGGGAGCCCATAGGTCCCTGGCCTCCTCTGATGAGGTTCTGCTATGTTTCTCTACAATTCCTACAACTCCAAACCTTGTAAAGCCCGTCTTCAAGATCCTCTGGCCGCTCACCAGAACCTCCAAACCATGCTTTTCAGGTTGACAAAGCTTCCTGCTAAATATATCCAACAAATTTCCTTACATTAGTTTTCCCAGTGAATCAAGGAAAGAGAGAAAAAAAGCTAAGCAAGACTGGATGTCATTTACAATAGTAGCTTCTAGCAAAGAGCGTTTTTGAATGGGATGCCACGTGCTGTGTTTTGCCATCTTGCCTGCGCTTCCTGCTTGGAGCCAATGTAACAGAAACCTTGGGCACTGGAGCTGTTCCGCGCCACGCAAACTCCACTCCACATCTTCCAGGCAGCCCTGTCGCAAATAATTCATGTCCACTACGCCCCAACCACACAGAATACAACTACATTGTGCTGCTAGAAATGGGAAACCTGATTCAGATCACAGAAGGTAGAAAAACATTTAGTTCAACACAATACTGCCTTTATGAAAACGAAGGGAGCGCGCGGTGGGAGGTGGGAGGTGTGGGGGGGTGTTAAATCCCAAACCTCTAAGTGGGCATAGATTTTAAGATGAATTTTGGAAGAAAATGAAGAATCAAAATAACATTCATTGTGACTCAAACCAGCAACAACAACAACAAGCCCAGCCAGTCCTTCTAGAGCTGAGCCTGTTTGGGCTGTGTAGTGCTCCTAATGGACAGCCAGCCAGCTAGTCCTCCTGGGAAATGGTGCTGCTGCTACGGCGTGACTTGCCTCGCTTGCTGCAATAAACGGAAAACAAGCCTGCACGACCCAGCAGCTTCCTTTAGTCTATGCCTAGCATCGGGAAGAAAAGAAGGCGTGAAAAAGCGTTTGGAGGAAAGGCGAATGGAGAAGAGGGTGCCAGGGAACAGCATTGTCCTGCAGTATTTTTTTGTAAACAGCAGCCTGTAATGGCCATGGCTAGAGAAAGAAAAACAGATATGGAGGGAAACGTGTTTACAACTGCAGCAGGGGCGGGAGGTAGAGGGAGGGATTCCCCGGCTCTGCGCTCGGCCCTCTCCACTCCAGTGGGGCCCCGGGGCTGGGTTGGGCTTCCACTCCCCACCCCAATCCCCGCTTTCTTGGGGAGCCCATCTTGTTTATGGGAAGGGTTACTCCTCCTCGGCTCTGGTGATCGCGTCCCTAATACTCCTGCTGCATCCTTGCGGGATGCCCGCTTGACTGACAAGTGCCCCAGCCAATCACGGCCCAGGCCCTTTGGAAAGGTGGAATTTCCCAACGAACCGATTGGCTGACAGGGAAGGCGGGCCCTGGTGATTGGCGTGTTATTCCGAGTAGAAAGTAGTAAACAACCTTGGTCCAGGGGCGGTGGGGAGGGCGCGCGGTGCCAGCTCCCTCTGGCAGGCAGGGCGGGGTGGGGAAGTACCCAAGACAAAAGGAACCTCCGCTGCCGCAGCAAGGAGGGCGGGAAGGGGGTGTCCCCAAAAGTCAGCACCGGAGGCGTCATTTGGAGCCCCTGCGCCAAGAACGGCTGACTTTCGGCGCCACATCATTTTTGTTCTGTGAAGAAAGCAAAGGTTTTGCTTCTATCATCAGCTCTTCTTCATCTTAGGGCTGAAAAACACCCCAAAGGGAGCGATAGCCGATTTAGTCCCTTCTGTCCAGAAAGCCCCTCCCTCACCGTCGAGTAAATTTTTTGATTTATCTTTTCCGAAAGTTGCTTTCAATCACACAGTGAAATTGTTGCAGTACACAATACGCCATTAATGGCACGCTGGTGCACCAAATGCCCTGCTCCATCTTTGGATAACAAGTTTCAGGAGCGCTGGGCACATTCGGGGCATCTGGGAGCGAGAACATACACAAAAAGAAACAAGACACGATGGTGTTGGGGCCACCTGACAAGAAATAAGAGGTTAACTTGCCTTTTCCATAGTATTTCTGGCAGCCTGGCTTGAATCTCCCCTTCCCTCATTCCAGCCTTGCCATCCTTACAGGACCCCAGCTGGAGGAAACCATCCGCTCTTAGTATGGGGGCGGTGTTCACCCTGGCGCATGATCATCCTCAGAAGTCTACCTAAGTCGCTATCCGGAGCAAGCCTGACTCTCAATGCAGAAGGGAACCAGGAGGCCAGACAAGCAGGCTCTCCATTTTAATACTTGCTCCTTGATTCCACACTCTGCAGAGGCCATGTTGTCGTCTGTCCACGCACAGGATATCAATAAAGGGTCTCTTGTAGGCAGTAACCTGGTGCAAACAGGCCACCTGGCATTCTCCTTTGCCACCCTAGTTGGTGATCTCTCTCATCCTCTGCTATCTCCTATGGAGCCTGTCACAAGCAGCCCCAGCAAAGGCTCACCCCAAGTCACCTTTGCTGTACAAAGCCCCCACTGCCAGGGACATGGATTTAGACTTTCCTTGGTCCTGGCAGCCTGGCCTCTTCAGACCCCAAACCAGTAGCTTCTTTCTTCGCAGGCACCCCCCGCCGCCCCCCCCCCCCCCCACACACACTGTGTTCTCTTCCCGGGTCCCTGCCCAGACCACACACATCCTTTTTACTCAAGATTGGTTTTTATGCTTTCTAGACTTTACCCCTGCCTGCCCAGGAGAGGCCACTGTTCTCCACTGTTCTCCCTGGCCCAGCCACCCCACTTCTTGCAGAAGACTGAAATTTGTTTCCATAGCACTAAGTCCTCGATAGGGCTTCTAATGCTGTTTTTAGACTCTGCTTGTAGGTCTGCCTGCCTCATTAAGACCCTGAACTTCCTGAAGGCTGGGATGGTGTTATCCTTTGATTTAGGTCTCCAGTGGAGATGGGCCCACTGCAAACTTGCCAAACACTGGCAGGACTTCCTCCTCACATCCCTAGTACCCCTGCCCCTGGGCATCTCTCAGTGGTTTCTTACACACATGCAATTACCGTGTTTTCTCCGCCAGGTCAGCAATTTTCTGTTTTCTCTACTTGGCATATTTCCACTCTGCCTAAAATCACTTCCTCTCTTGGCATACCTTTCACAAGCTCCAACCAACTATGTTGTGTACCAAGAACAGGGCAAGGGTCCCTCTCTTTCCATTCTCACTTCTCTGACCAGAGTTCGCAACAGAACCAGGGCCAGTGTGGTTTGCTGGGAAAGTCAGTCCGGAGCTGGAAAGCAAACTTTCATGGTCACCCAAGTGTCTACAGAATCAACACGTTCCCATCTCGGAGGGTGGAGCAGCCCTATCCTCTTGAGCTTGTGTGTGCCGTGGGCCTTTCCCTGCTTTACAGTCTAAGGCCTCCTCTGCATCTTGGGCTGATTTTTACTCACCCTTCCATCTCAGCTCAAAGGTCTCCTCCATGGCCATCCGCTGACAACTACACACACCACTGTTTCACTTTCATTGTGACACTGAATTATCTCCTTTTCTATCTGACCATTCACTGACCTGCTGCTCAGTCTATTCTGTCCCCCAGATAGCAATATCTAGAGTTCCAAGAATTGTGGGGCTCCACAATCTCTGCTTATACCCTAGTATAATAATATAATACACCCTAATTACAATGACACCCTCATAATGTGACACAAGTCAGCATCCCTCTATATTTCAAGCCTTTATGGTGGAAAAGGATAAACTATGATAGATAAAACTGGTACCTGCAACAGTAGAAGCTAGCTTTGCTTTGAGATTACAGACTCTTGTTTGTTAATGAAATTTGTTTTGGTATAGGTAATACCACTGCATGGTTCAAAACCAAAACAAACCAAATATTAAGTACACAGTGTATTAGCTGCTCCCCACAGTGCTGGGAACACTTAAGCAACAAACATAACCTAAAGATGGGAGGGTGTACTTTTGGCTCACAGCCCATCCTATGGTGAGGAAGGCATGATGGCCAGGGCTTCAGGCAGCTGATCATCACACTGTATGCTAAGTCAGGAAGAATCAAGAACTGAATGATACCACAAAGCTAGATTCCTCCTTTTTATTCAGTACAGGACCCTAGGATATGGAATGGTAATGTCTAGTAAGAAGAGTGAGTCTTCCCACCTAAGTCATCCTAACAAAAATAACCCTTCACAGGCTTGTCCAGAGGCTTGTCTCTTTAGTGGTTGCAGATCCTATCAAGCTGAGAGCAAATATTAACACCACACATATTACACATGCATTAAATATAGCAAGGAACATTACTTTGGCTCTCAGTAAGTAAGCTAGTTTTTCTTTTTTATTTAATACATTCTGTCTTTTTGCAAATGAAAAGTCTTCTCTACTAACAAATACGATTTCATCCAAAAAAAGCTGGACAGCGAAGGAAACATCAGCGTGAAGAGATAATCTTTGTTAGCTTTTCATCTGACAAGGGATTAATATACAGAATATATAAAGAAAAAAATTAAATGTCTCAAAAGAACAAATAATCAAATCAACAAATGGGCCAATTAATCAAACGGACAGTTCGCAAATGAAGTAAAAAGACCAATAAATACATGAAAAGTGTTCAACACCCTTAGCTATCAGGGAAATGCCAATCTAAACCACACTGAGATTCAAATCGTACCCCATGCACAATGGATGTCTCATCGAGACAACCATCAAAAGATATTGGCAAGGATGCAGGGAAGAGAATACCCTTATATATCGTTGGAAATGAAAATATAGAGCCAAAACAGCCAAAAATGATCTGGCTGTCCCACTTATGGATGCATACTCAAGTAATTCCAAGATAGCACATAAGACATCTACGTTATTGTTACCGTGACACTATTCACAACAGTCAAGCAACAGGATTAGCCCAGGTGCCCATCAACAGACGAAAGGACGAAGGAAACGTGACATACATACCCAGAGTTTTATCAGATGTCAAGGATAAAACTCAAGTATTGGCAGGAGGTTAGGAGGAGGGAAAACCACCTTAAGTGAAATTAGCCAGCCCAGTATGCTTCTCTCGTTTGTGCATTATTTAAAAACAAACAAACACCAAAAAAGAGGGAAGACTATTGGTGGTGAGGGAGGAGCTACAGAAGGGGAGGAGCTATAGAGGGGAGGAGCTACAGAGGGGAGGAGCTACAGAGGGTGAGGACGAACAAAAAGAGAAGGCAACGAAGAACATTTTATGTGTGTGTGTGGGGAAAAAAAAACCCAAAGTAAAGAAAAAAGTTTTCATTCTGTTTTAACAAACACTACTCCACTCTGTAGATAAACCTTGAGGACCCCCCCGCCTTGTCTGTGCATTTAAATCACCGTGCTCCATTCCTAGAAACTGATTTAATTAGCTTGGAGGCTATCACTGGAGCCTTGAAATGAAATAGTAGAAGCTAAGTCTGAGATAATTCTAATGGAAAGCGCATTTGAGAGCCACCGAGTTAACCTGTTTGTTCTCTGGCTGATTCCTTGCCCCAAATGCGCCATCTTGCGGCCCCTCTGCCGTGGGGGCTGTTTTCCTACAGACTTGCTGACAGAGTGTATTATCAAACATTTTAGATTTTTCACTCCTAATCCGGGATTATAAAAAAGACTTCCTTGCCGGGCAGTGGTGGCGCACGCCTTTAATCCCAGCACTCGGGAGGCAGAGCCAGGCGGATCTCTGTGAGTTCGAGGCCAGCCTGGACTACCAAGTGAGTCCCAGAAGAGGCGCAAATCTACACAGAGAAACCCTGTCTCGAAAAACCAAAAAAAAAAAAAAAAAAAAAAAAAAGACTTCCTGGTGTGTTCTACTACAGGTTGTACAGGGTTTTGTTGGTTTATGCTCTTACTCTGGATTTATGTGCAGTCTAAGAAGGACTGACCCATACCCCAGCATCCGTTAAGCTGGCGGTGCATCTTTGCCCCACTAATGTATAACATCCCATCTTATTAAGCAATGAACTTCCACATCTGTGCTTGGATTTCCTGCCTTGTTCCATTATTCTGTCCCTTCATGAACTAAGACCTTGCTAGTTTAATTATTTAGGTGCCATGGGATGTTTTAATATCTAAGACTAAAATTCTTCGTTGTACTTGTTTAGAGCTTTTATCATCATCATCACTATTACTATTATTATTACCATGATAGATGACTGTAGAATCACTCTGTAGAATTAAAAGGAACCACTTAGTATTTGAAGTCTGTTAAATTTAAAAACACAGGGAGAACTGACATCTTGCTAATGTTGACTAGTTTTGTCTTGCAGATATGGTTCTCTCATTTATTTAAATTATATTTGGTATCATTTTTCAGCACAATTTTCTTGTTAAACTTTTGGCCATTTTTCCTGGGAAAAACTTTTCTTCTATGGTATCTATCGTGTAGCACCATCTACTCACTGTAGAATTATCACAGTCTGTTCATGCTAGTGCCAGCAGATGCTCCGTTCCATGCCCTTTCAATCCGTGTGTATATTTGTGAACATGTGCAAAGCCACAGGTCACCCCTGGGTGCTGTTTTTCAGGAACCCTTCCCGTTCACCTTGTTTTTTGAGACAGGTTCTCTCCCTGCTCTGGAAAGGACCAAGAAGGCAAACTAAGCTGGCTGGCCATGAGCCTCCTGGATCTGCCTACCTCTGCTTCTGCAGAACCTGTATTATAAGCATGTGTCACTGCACTATATTACACACACACACACACACACACACACACACACACACACACACACGATTCTTGGACTTGCAATCAGTTCTTTATACTTATGTAGCAAGCATGTCATTGATCGAGCTATTTGCCAAGTCCCCCATGTCCTTAGAACTCTTAACAAATAAACACTGAGGTTCTAATCAAGTACCAAACCAATACATTTTGATTTGGCAATCACAAGGTAAGCAAATCAGATGTGGTAGGGCATAGTGCTGGATGGCAGAGGCAAGACACTGGATATGGGGGGGGGGGAGTGTTGATGCCAAACTTCAACCAAACAGAGTCAAAGGTGTTGGGAGAAAGAGACCTAGGGCCTCAGGCAAAACGGGCGGGGTGGAAAACTAGCTGTATGCCTTAGTATTGACTCAGTTAGGTTGATACAGCAGCTATGCATCTATCTACAACAAAGAAAGCACGCAGAGTTGGATATATAGACAGTGGCTGACGAGCTCATTCATACACGTGATAATCGCAAAATCCTGCCTTTTATGAGACCAAGACAATTTTCCTCTTTCAGAAATGAATTTTTAAAGATGTGTCCCTTTAAGATTATTAAAAACCGAGCCAGATGTGGAAGCATACACATTTAATCCCAGAACAAGGGGGCCTGGGAAGGAAGGATCTCTACTTTCAAACTAGCTTGGAGTTAACAGTGAGACCCTGTCTCAAATCAAACATAATTAAAATCTCACGTGCAACGCTCATCTTTGAAGACTAAAGGTCCCAGCATGAACTACCAGAGCAGACTTGCCCAGCTTTGGTCTCGTTTCAGAAAGTACTCTTGGTCTGAGGTAGTACTTCTTCCTAGGGTCGAGCTTGGCCAGTAATAGCACAGCCATACACATCTGTCCACCAAGGGGCTCCTTGAATAAACACCTTTGCTCTGGTACGACAAACAGTGCTCAGTCTCTGTGCAAGTGAAATCTTCCCCCAGCTCTACCTTTCACTAGGAGTTAGCCTCTGCTCATCACTGAATTGGATCCTAGAATCCAGCAGTACTGGCTGTTCTCTTGGTCTACACAGGAGCCTCTGAGAAGTCCAAGCTTGCAGAACCAGAGACTGAGCAGTACCTGGTAGTATGGCAAAAGACATGACCAGCAGATCAGCCCCAAGTCACCTAATTTCTCAGCAGAGCAATGGAAAGAAGATAATCCTCCCAATGTAGTTGCAGAGAGGCCCAACAGAAAAGAACAATTACTCCTATTGCGAAATCTCTCCGAATCCATTTATTATTTCCCAATTTAGTAAGGCCCTTGTATCTGCACCCTGGCCACTACTCAGAAAAGCATTAGTGCATCGGATGATCCCTTTAATAACTATCAGAGAAGCAGCTGAAGCACAGGGGAATTCATGGGAGATGTTAAGACAGTTCAACACCCCAACGTACAAATGCACTGTCAGCATACGGAGAGATCTGGATTTTTATGCATGTCTTATGCAAGCTGGCATAAGCTAAAACTTTTATGAGGCATTCTGAGGAATAAACTTTGATATCAGTGTTAGTGGAATACTAAAGAGAAATGTACACTGAGTCAAAGAATCTTCTGTCGGCCAATAGCAGAGACTCCCTGGAAAGAAGAATTAATGTTTCTTTTAGAGAAGCAAAAGTCAAATGAAAGTGAGTGTTGGCAGCATAGGATGTCTCAGGACAATGCGGCACCATGCACCAGAGAAGGCGGCTGGAGCTGCTACCGACGGCGGAGTCTTCGTCAGGCTCACACCTCTGACCTTTGCTTCTGCAAGGCTGCAATTCAACTGCAGTGCACAAGAATTTGAGTCAATTTGGGTACATTTCATATTCACTATATCTACTCTGAGATAAGAGCTCAGGAGAGTTTAATAAAATAAGGAAAAAAGGCCACTTTAGAACACTTCTGGAACAAAAGAGTCGGAGCACTCACCACTGTAACCTGCTACCAGGACCATGGGGAAGACGGTCAGAAAATTGGCATGAGCAAGCAATGCTTCCAATGAGGGAGAACAAAACCTTGTTAACACACTGCCAAAAGTTCATGGACAACAAAAACATGGAGAAAAAACAGGGAAATCCTAAGGGCAGTGGGGAGGGAAAGGAGAACACAGTTCACAAATGGCATGTATACAGAGCTCCTCAAAGGCCACCACGACAGACATGTTCCTCTAGCAGGGTTCACAAGAATAAAGTACATAGGACAATTCACAGGGGAAGCGGAAATGTCTATTTTGTTGTTAATAAAACACACTGACTTGAATTTCTAGTACTTAATTTTATTAAGTCTGCTTAAATATGTGTCTACGTTTCACTTTGTTTTTCTTATTTGGAGACAAATAAGGCTACTCTCTATGTAGCCCTGGTAATCCTGTAACTGATATGCAGACCTCATCATCAGGCTGGACTCAGACTCACTGCAATTCTCCTGCTTCTGCATTTGGAAATGTTGGGATGAAAGGTGTCCACCACCATGTTGGGCTTACACATCTGGAGTCTTCCTTCTTTGTATTTCTCTTTACTATTGAACACTTACTGTATGTACATAGAGCACAGAGTTTACCAAGTTTGGGGGACCGGCCAGATCCCTCTGGATTTCACAAGACAGAAATATACATAAATTAAGACCCCCTCAATGGCAGGTCCCACACATGGTGTGTGCCAGGGTGCCAGGCCTAGGTGCCTGCCTCAGGCAGCTTTCCTTCTGTCTCCCAGCTACCTCAGAGGTCGGGCTGTGGAATTACTAGTATTTTAAACAATGCAAATGCAATTACAATGGAAGCACATTCTTCAGGAGAAGGAAGAGAGATTGGCATTTAGAAGCTTCATTAAACTTTTGGCCTTTTCAAAGCTAAATGAGTCTTAAGAAAAGGCATAAAAAGTTCCCGTTGATTGATTTAAAAACAGGACTTTTTTTTTTTTTTTTGCAATTAACAGATCTAAATCTATGAAAGGGAGAAATACATATGGCATTTTTAATAACTTCTCACTTTCTCTGTATATATATTTCAAATTGTAACAATTAGACTCTCTCTAGAGACACACATGCAGATAAAGAAATAGAGTTATTTAGTAAAACTTAAACTTCTATTTTCAAACTTCACAGAAATGTTAGTTACATTTGTACACATATAACGAACCCTGGCAATTTCTTCACCAGTCGACATCCCTGCTGCATTAGGAAAAATGTCCTCAGCTATATGACATGGTATGTCCCTCGTGACCCGAGGAGGAGAGACGGAAAAGCATTGACAGTATATAAAAATGTTCGGAGCTGGTGCTATTCCTTCCTACTGCTTCTTACCCCAACATATAAACTGTGACCACTTACTGAAAAGATTGAACTAAATTACCATATTCTCTTTATCGTCCCAATTGGCTTCCATTCGTTATCCTCTCCTTTCCCTGGAATTTCCCCTGCCTTTCCTTCTGTCAGGAAGTTAAATTACTCCTCCTCCCACACGCATAAAAGCATTAATTTATAAAACACATAGCCGTATGTCATATCTCATGTGATTCTATTTTACATTTCACCACCGTCCAGACTTATCTAAGGCGGACAAATAGATATTATTTACTGTAGCCAGAATGAGAATTATCTGACGCCACTTACATAGCCAGGAATTGATTTTTGATTAATGTTTAAGCAAAAAGTAAACAAACCCATCTGCTCTGAAAACAAACAAACAAAAGGGATGGAGCAGCCCGTGGCGCGCAGTTCAGAGGCATTCCTGCAGTGCCTGAGCCCGGGCTGCTGAAGAAGGGGCCCTCCTCAGCACGGGGAAGCTCACTGCTGACCGGAACCGACTCCAGGTCCAGGCAGGGCTTCTACTGCAGCAACTGTGGACTTCACAGACTACTGCACAGAGTGAAACCAAAACAAAAAACAAACAAACACAACCTACTCTCAGAACCAGCAGGGAATTTCTTCTCTGCTGCCCAGTGGAAGTAAAGGTGCCAATGGTCAAGTTTCCTCTCTTTTCATTTTGATTCCTGTGGGGCGTTTACCCACCACCCCCACAGCTTCCCAGAGTTTTCTTGAGTGCGAGCAGCAGGAAATATTAGATAGAAGGATTTATAGCGGAGAATGTTGCGGAGATAAACAGATAGAAAGTAAAGGATAGCCTCGAGAGGGCCTGGAACCTATTCCAACGGGCCCGGACTGTCTCTGGTCCAGGGTTTTTATAGAGACGCCAAGGGGTGGAGCAAAAGACCTCCTCCCCCAGCACAGCCAAGTGCAGGCCATCTCAGACACCTGCACTCAGGCCCGTGGTCCTGATCATCCTCTATTCGGACCTGCTGGGTAAAGCCACGAGGAACCCCAGAACGGGCTCCCACAGGTCCCCCCTTCTTAATATATAAAAAAATAACTATTAATGGCTTACAGCAATCTCCATAGCTGTTACACCTCCCAGTATGGGAGTAGAGGATGATATAGATGGCATTTCTCTTTTGAATTAGGTCCAAGGTGACCACAGCAGTCTTAGCTGCCTCAAGCCCTTTCTAAACCAAAACTCTTAAGGCGACTACAAACTTCAAGAATCCCTTAGCTTCATCATTACCATTAACAGGTTAACATAAATATTGCTATACATAGTCACAATTCTCTCAATCTTACAACTCAAAGCAAACTCTTAACAGAACCATTAGAATTAGCATATATGGTGCTATATATAGTTAACAATTTTCTCCGTCTTACAACTTTAACTCAGTCATTTGAATTTTCTTGTTAACAGAACATAGGAAAAACTTCGATGTATTCACAAACTTAAACATTTCCTCAATTCCACAAAACCAGGGTGCATTAATATCAATAGGTTTCTGCAAACATAATTCAGTCTCATAGCTCCTCCTTTTCTTTATAATTTTTTAAGCAAACTCTCAAGCCTAGTTAGAAAACCCAAACTTTTCTGTTTAAACAGTTCCATTTGTAACACAAAACCAGTTCCATAAGTAATTCCATTTTACATAAACAGTTCCACAAAACAATTCATAAATCTCCAATTAATAAAGCATATATGCATACACAAAATTGCATCTTGATTCTAAGTAGAAATACATCTCTTCATTTAAACAGTTCTATTTTTAACCCAATTCCAGAAAACTGTTCCTAGGTCATTACTAGAAGTAAGCTCAAAATTGTCCCATTGCAATGAAATCTCTATTGTTCGTTTCATTTAAGTACCAAAATTCAAATGATAAATTCTGGTACTAGCCTTCCAAATATGAAAAATCCATAACCAAAGTCTTTTTGTAATTTTATCTCATTTTTAAGTTCAAAAAGTTCAAACAAGAAAAATTCTGGTATCAGGCTTTCACTTTCAAATATGAAGAGACGTTTTTCACCAAAACTTTTTGCAGTTAATAATTTTTGTTCAAACAAGCGTCTCTGCAACTTTTGTTCTCACAGACAGACCTTTTTAGTTATAGTAAGATTTTAAACCGCACCGTTTTTGCTGTTAGCTCAGGTTTTTCTGTGCTGCGTTGATATTCCACGGATCTCAGCTGCGGATGCCTTGTGCTGGTTCTGGCGTCCGCCATTCTTAGCTTCTTAGCGGCTTCTGGAGCTTTTGAAATCATTTAGACTGCCTACTTTGCAGTCTACTAGGACACTATCTCCTGTGTCTCAGGTGTTTTCACCATATACATTAATAGACTCACACTTAACATTTACACTTTTTCACAAACTCACATATAACATTTTTTTGCCTTGCAAAGCATTTAGACTCATATTCAACATTTACACGTTTTTACAAACTCACATACAACATATTAACATCTACTTATTTATACTTTATAGAACTACTTTAGCAAATATATTTCCTATTAATTCTTATATACTTATCTTATTTCTTATTTAAACTTACATTTACAACTAGCATCTTACAAGCTTATTACTACATGTCTTAAGACTACCTTAGATACTTCTTACAAGCTTATATTCTTAAAGGAACTCTATTGATCTATTTTACAAACTTATATAGGCTACCATTAGCATATATCTAACTTAGCAAACACCTAAAGATTTCTTAACACAGATCTAACAAGACAGAATTTTACAAACTCACATATCTTATATTCGTCTCTCTACTTCTTACTCTTAATTATTATCACCATCTCTATCAGAAAGATTCTCTTAACTAGACAGGAAGTACGTACATCATTTCTAAAGTTTACAGTTTATAGTTAGCTTTGTTATAAAGCACTGGGATTTAGTGAGTGTTGTCATTATAGAGTTGTGATACTTGTTGCTAGGGGATTGTAACATTCTCAGGACGAAGCCACACCCCAAAGTTGCGAGTTCTCTCAGCAGTTCCGGACAGGCAGAGATGCACTGTCAGCGGTAGACAGTTTTTAACTAGAGGCTGTCCCTTCACCCAAATTCATAATAGCTCCCCTAAGAACTTCAATTCAAACAAACATTTCTATCACAGCAGTACTTTTGGTTTGCTCTACTGAAAAACTTCACTTCACACTGAGGGTGAAATTACCATATTTAGCTGCTGTAAAGCTCTTCACCAAAAACTGCACAGCTATTAGGTGGTATTTTAAGGATTTTAAAGTGACTTGTTTGCTCTTATAGGTAGCTTTTTGTCATCCAACTGCCGTAAAAACTTTGCACAGCCATTAGGGTAAATAAGGCATTTTACCAACGGCGCCCCAAACCACGAAGCACCTAGTTCTGTATCCTTTCAATTTTTCAATGGAACTGACACTTAAACCCTTAGACGATTTTCCTCCTTATTCTTTTTAAAGGCTGTATTTTAAGTTTACCATGAATGTATTTTCGAGTTGACAAAAGCGTTTCAGGGCAATGTCGCCATCTTTAGCGGAAAAACTACATTTCCCAGAATGCATTTCCCTTATATCAGTCCATAATAATATCAGTCCCTTATATCAGTCCTTAATATCAGTCCTTTATATCATTTCCCATATTTCTTTTCAGGTTTGAGAGTCAACTGGTTCTCTTTTACCAGACTTGCTTACAAATTCTTGCCCGGGAGGTTTGAACAATGTTTTTCGCTTTTGCAACGGGAGGTTTGAACAAGCACTTTACATTTTCAGCTATGGCACATTGGGAGGTTTCTATTCTCCTCAGCTGGCTTTAACAGGTGTTTCAACTTCATCAGACACTGACCCCCGAATCAGAACCACACCTGCCTCGTTAGCGCGCATTGAGGCTGGCATTTCTGATAGCAACTTTGCTCGAGGTTTGTGCTTGCCTTAGCCGGTCAGTGAAAAACAAGATCATGTACAACAGCTTTTCCATAGCTCTTTCAGAGAGATTTTCTCCCACTGATCTTATTCTCATTTTGCTTGTTCCTTCCCCACCCAGATGCAGAGCTTCAGCTATCTGTTTGTGGCTCTGTTCCTCTGCTAGCTGCCTTTGGAGGTAGGGGCTTTTTCTCTCCCCCTGAATCTGCCGCCTCCAATTCTAGCAGCTTTTTCAGGTCACATATTTTCTGGGGAGGATTATGTCCCTTCTGTTTCTTCAGAGTCTTTCTCCCAGACAGTTCCCAGTTTGGTCTCAGTTTATCCCCTCTACCCCAGAAACAGTTTCCGACACTACAGTGGCGGCTTTCCCTGCTACTGAAGGTAGGGGCTTTTTGTCCGTTTCTGTTTTCAGGGTCTATGGTTTGCGTACAGACTGAAAAATTTAACAAGGGAGGTTTTTGCCGTTTCTAAACTCCCATTAGAACAGGTGTTGTGCCTTATCAGGCCTTCACCTGGCCCAGTCCCCCAGTGGGTTGGGTTTGCTTGTCTGGGTGCTCAAGGACAGAGCTTATGGCAGAGGCAATCACCCCTCAGGGCTACACTCCCTCATCTCAGGGAGTCAGTTGAAACAGTTTTTTTCAAAGAGGTGCTTTCTCTGACAGAAAAGAAAGCTTTACTCCTGGATAGTTCTGTTCTGCCCTGGCTGGGCTCTTTCCCCAGACAGCGTTCTGACTCGGCAGCATGACTGCTTCAGACACAGTGCAGCTTTACTGTTTTCCCAGAAAGGTCCTTACTCTGATAGGAAAGCTTTTTCTCAGATTTCTTTTTGCAGCTGTGGACCTATCAACCCGGGACTTGTAGGAAAGCGCGCAACTGTGCCGTTCCCACGGGCTTTAGCTTTGTTTGTTCATTAGCAATCTTCCCCTGGGTCCTGCACCTTCCTGCCTCAGCTGTGTGCTCCAGGAAGTTTACAACTGTAGGAACCCCAATATCCCCGAAATGCACTCCAACTCAGAGATGCTGGCCAGTCACCTCTGGGTTTTTGCTCAGAAGCGAGGATACAAATGCTAACAGTTTTAGGGAATCTTTGCATTGGACGATTAGAAGCACCTTTTCATTCTGAAACGCTCACTCAAAAACAAAGCACTTGATGCCTCAGCTCGGCTGTAACTGAAAAGCTTGGCTTTTTGCTTTTCTCAGGTAAAGTTTGCTGCCCTTTTGGGCTCTCTGTAGCTGTTCACCCGCACTCTCCCAAGCGTTTCCCTCAGGGTACTCTGACCCACTGTCTTTTACTAGCTTGAAGAGAGAGCTTAGAAGACGTTTTTAAAAACTTGTCCTTGCCTCCTGCATTGCAGGGATGATTTTTAGAGCTTGAAAGAGAACTTAGAGGTTTTGCTGTCTTAAGTTTGTTGTTTTCCCTTAGAGCTAATCACAGGTGGTCCCCATACTAAAATCTTCAGGTGATTCTAATTTTTGTCATCTCCCAGAAGGACAAATTTAGTTTTTAAGTTTAAGAGAGCTTTTGAGAAAGATTAAGGCTTTTTAGAGAGATTTTTCCCCCAAAAATTTTTCAAGAAAAGCTTTCGAGTTTAAGAGAAAGATTTTTTTTTTCCCCCAGAGAAAGACCAACTTTTCCCAAAACTTCCCAACTTTAAACTTTGACTTCTTACACCCCCATTTTTGCCTCAGGGAGAAATTACTTTCTCCTGCCGCTTGGATTTGGCATTTCAGCTGTCCCCAGGTCAAAAGCTTCCATAGGAAACTTTTTCTTCCCCATAAGCTCAAAGAAGAGCTTTTTTACTACCCGTAAAGCCCAAAGAAAGATTTTTTCCCCAGTTTGCTTTCAAAGCCCCCAAAGTTAGAAAATTGAGTTTTTCTGTCTAGTTGCCTTACTTATTTTTTCCTACACAATCTTATACTTCTAAGTTTTTCCTAAACTATATTACTACCCTATATCTTATACTTATCACAGATAGAAATTGAGAAAGGGATAGAAGATAGAAAATTTTGACAGAAGAGAATTTCGCTGCAGCATCGGACATCCTTCCAGTCCGCTTTCCTTTTCTCTCGAGGATAAAACCCCCGCCTCACCAAAAATATATATATATATATAAAAATATATATATTCCATAACACCGGCATGCCTTTCCACTGGCAGGGCTAACTCAGCACTTTCACCAAAAACTCTGTAATAAAACTATTATTTTCCTTTATCTTTAGTCCCTATTACTTTGTCTTTAGTCCCTGTTTATTTGTCTTTAGTCCCCCCTTTTTTTTGTCCTTTTTCTTTAGTCCCTTTTTTTTCTTTAGTCCCTTTTTTTTCCTTTTTCTTTAGTCCCTTTTTTTCTTTAGTCCCTGTTCAGGCGCCATTCTGTGGGGCGTTTACCCACCACCCCCACAGCTTCCCAGAGTTTTCTTGAGTGCGAGCAGCAGGAAATATTAGATAGAAGGATTTATAGCGGAGAATGTTGCGGAGATAAACAGATAGAAAGTAAAGGATAGCCTCGAGAGGGCCTGGAACCTATTCCAACGGGCCCGGACTGTCTCTGGTCCAGGGTTTTTATAGAGACGCCAAGGGGTGGAGCAAAAGACCTCCTCCCCCAGCACAGCCAAGTGCAGGCCATCTCAGACACCTGCACTCAGGCCCGTGGTCCTGATCATCCTCTATTCGGACCTGCTGGGTAAAGCCACGAGGAACCCCAGAACGGGCTCCCACAGATTCCTCCATGGATCAAATTAAAAAACAGAAGAGGAGGAGTGCTGAAGGAATAGCGTGTGCCTGTGTGTGTCTGTGGATACACATGTATAAGGATGCTCACACATATGGGCACACATGGAAAGCATAAGTTGCTATCAGCATACTTTAAAAAAGTATTGTAAGGAGTTGAAAAGATGACTCAGCAGTTAAGAGTGCATATTGCTCCTCCAGAGGACCTAGCTTCAGTTCCCAGCACACACTGGGCAGAATTGGGCAGCTCACAACCACCTGGAACTCCAGCTCTGGGGGCAGTCTAATTTACCTGGCCTCCACGGGCATCTACATTCGTGTACCCAGACACACACAGACAGACAGACACACACACACACACACACACACACACACACACACACACACACAGTGTTCTGTAGATATGACATTCTTTTCAGTGTAGTCCAGAACTGACAAAGCTTATATCAAGCAGGAAGAAGCAGGGACTGGAGAGATGGCTCAGAGGTTAAGAGCACTGGCTGAGCTTCTAGAGGTCCTGAGTTCAATTCCCAGTAACCACATAGTGGCTCACAACCATCTGTAATGAGATCTGGTGCTGCCTTCTAACCTGCAGGCAAACATGCAGGCAGAACACTGTATACATAAAAAATAAATATCTTTAAAAGGGGGGTGGCAAAAACAAGGAAAAACAGCCCTGTCCCATTTGTTTCTATAATCTCTATAGAGTTCCCTCAGTATGTGTAACAGAGTACAGCTTACTGTTCTCATCCACTTAGTATGTGTATTATATATAATGTTCTAAGATAGTCATATACATAAGACCAAGGAAGTGCTCTTCACAAATCAAGTGAACACATTCAGCACATAAATAAGCAGCAGTTAGGTTCTCAGGTGGTAGCTCAAGAGATCAAAAATAATAAGAGCACTCCTACCTTTTCCCAGGCTGACCTCCAAATCCCCTATGTAGCCAAGGGTGACCTTTACCATCTGATCCACGCTCCTGCACCTGGCTTACGTTGTATTGGATCCCAGGGCCTCGTGCATTCTAGACCAGCTCTCTACCAACACATGGCCAACTAAGCTCTAGCCCCAGCCCACTTTGCAGCATTTTCAACAGCCACACTGACACAGCGCACACACATATCAACAAGTAAACCAAACACCCACCAGCCTTTGTGCTGCCAGAAGAGACTCAACCTGCAACTTTCAAAATCCAATTCCACACCTGATGCTGAAAAGACAACTTTACGTTTTATCGGTGATGCTACGTATATGTGGCCAGCTGCTAACAGCACCAAGTAGAGCGCAACTGAATTTTGAAGCATGGTCTACGGAAACTCACCCTACACAAGGAAGGGTGGCACGGCAGGAGCGGTCCCTTTATGACTCTGTTTCCACTCTACAACGCCCAGGCTCCCAGCAGAACGTTTGCACAGATCAGATTGCACCTCCGTAAAAAGAGTCTGTTTTACTCTAAAAGACTCCAACGACAAAAAGTTGTCTTGAAAACTTTACACACAAACATACACACTGGCCTAGAGAACAAGGGCCTTTGTCTTTCTTTGCCAAAGAACAGTGAGTATTTCCTGAGGCCTGATTTAGCCCTTCGACTAATGGTTCTGATTTGGGCTTCAACAAAAATAATTGCATGACTGTCCAAAAAAGGAATCATCAAATGACTCTTAAATAACGATTGTTAGCACACCAATTACATCAACCTTTTCTAATTACAGCTCTGCATTTTATTATTGTCAGGCAAAATGAGTACCTTAACTTTAAAGGCTAGGTTGGGGGAAAAAAATCCTTTCTGTCTCTGTTTTACATGTTTGTTTTTATGAACACTCTCCCGGTCCCCAAAAAGCAACAGGCGGCAGAATGATCCTACTGCTGAGCACAGCCTTTGCTTCCATGGGACAATAGATTGTTTTTCTGTTAGCCCCTTGGAATAAAATTTGCTTTCACACAGATGTCCTTTTCTCATCAAAGACAGCAGTGTAGATAGCAAGGGTTTCCACGCTTAGATTGTACAGAATTGACAGATATTAATTAGCCTTACCTGCCTCCGGATATATCATTAGTTTCTGCCTCACTGTAGGGACAGAGAGGAAGATGCATGTTTTGGAATTTTCCAAAGAGGCCATCTTTGTTAATGTATTACAGCCAGAGTTTTACTCATTCCTACAGAGCTAAACAAAACAAAAGCAAAGCAAAACACACAGAAATCCCTTGTAAGGGAGTTGTAGGGAGGAGATGATCTAGAGAGAGGGTGCCAAACGGGGTTTGCTTCCGAGTGACAAAGCACACCTCTCCCGGGTGAACTAGCAGTGCAGAAAACCCCCTTCCTTTTCAGAACTTTTCAAGGAGCAGATGAACATCAAAATGTCAAGCATGGGGGAACAGAAGCCCCTATGTGCCGAGGAAAGGCAGAGGCCTATAGCTTCTACACATGCGCAGAGAGAGGAGCAGGCCTCAGAGCAATGCAAACCAACTTCTGCTCATGGCCAAGGCAGCTCGCTTCTCAAACGCACTTTGCAGATGTCTCCGCAAGTTGTGTGTGTCCATATTCTGAGGACACTCAGCGGGCAGCGCACTGTTAGACACAGGGACAGCCACCCGGCAAGACTGGAGCCTCCCACTCCTCCCCAACGCTGGCAAGGATCAGAAGTGGCGAAGGTGCAGGGCAGACACTGCCTGGGGTCCACAGCTGAAGGGCTTGTTAGAGACTGTCCTGCCATAACTTCAGGAGGCGGAGACAGGCAGATCTCTGTGAGTCCGAGGCTGGTCTGCTTTACATAGTGAGTTCCAGGACAGTCAGGGCTAAGTAGAGAGATCTTGTCTCAAAACAAACAAACAAACAAACAAAAACAAAAACAACCCAAGGGGGAGGGAGGAAGAGAAACTCTGTAAAAGCAGTGCAGCTGTTCTTTGCCGCCGCCGCTCTTAAGACAGGGTCTACCTGCATTCCTGGCTGATCTAGAACTTGCTATATCGTTGAAGGTGGGTCCAACCACGTCTGCTGAAGGGGTACAACAGGCCCAAGCTCGGCAAACATGGCTCTGGCAGGCCTCGCCCTTCTCTCCGATTCCCTCTGCCTTGCTAAAACCATGACAAGCTAACCACCAAGGTCTACTCTCTTACTCGCCACTTCCTCCTCCTGAGGCTGACTAGTTGCTAAGGTCCAGCTATCCATGTATTGAAGTTCAGCGATCAGAAGCCCCCTTTGGCTCACCTAATTAACACCCCCAATTAAACATCTCATCCTAACGTGGGGTTTCCCCTGTACCTTTATAAACTGTCATTTTCCAAAGGGCCACACCTGTCTCCCCTATCCAGAGGCAGTCCTGTGTCCCTCTGGGACAAATACCCCTCTCCCTCGCTGCTTTCCCGTTCTCCCTCGTCCTCTATCTCCTGTCTTGGTCTCTTGTTCCCTGCCCTTGGTCCCTCTGGGGCAAATAAGTTTCCTTTGTGCTGGGACCTTGGGTGTCTTGTGCCAATGCCGGGTCCTTTCACACGGAGTTCCAGGCATGAGCCACTAGCACTCAAGTCTTGGACCACAGCTCCACAGGCCATAGGAAATGGCTTTCCGGGTGGCCTATAGAGATGTAACGGTACAGCAAGGACTCTGGTGCCACTTATCATTCATCCCCTCCCTCCCTCTGTCCTAATGCCAGGACTTATTCCTCCCACCGGCTTCAGTGAGATCAGAAGGAATGGCAGACTATAAAAAAACTAACTTGGCCATCACAGAAAGCAAGCTCTGAAGCACGTGGGCATATTGTTTTTTTCAGTATTTCCTCAGAAAGACCTTCACACCAGGTGGCTCATTTATTACACCCCCCTAGAATGGCTCCACTCAAGAGGGAGAGGCTCTGGGACCCACTTCAACTGTGGAAGCACAAATAGCCAAGAAGAACGAAAAGGAATGGACCATGCAATTAAAGCTACGAGGGACAGTGATTTACACAGGTAAAAGTTAATTACAACAAACAAATAAAGTAAATAAATAAAAAAGCCAGGCGGTAGTGGTGCACGCCTTTAATCCCAGCACTCAGGAGGCAGAGGCAGGTGGATCTCTGTGAGTTCGAGGCCAGCCTGGTCTACAGAGTGAGTTCCAGGACATTCAGGGCAACATAGAGAAACCCTGTCTTGAAAAACAAACAAACAAACAAACAAAACCCAAATAAACAAGTAAATAAAATAAGCTAATCACAAGGGCTATCTCAAAGTTTGGTGGAACAAAGGCATTTTCAGAACTGGCCTCACAAAAGACCTCCTAATGTGGTTTGGTACCCTGGGTGCCGGCAGCAGCATTCCCCAGGTGACCAACAAAACGGTGATGGGTGAATTACTGTCACTGCCAAATGAAATGAAGAATGAAGGGCCATTTGAGCAGACGTCCACCTACCGTCAAACCTGCAAATACCTCAGGCCAAGGAGGGCTGGGGGTGAGCACTCCTCTGTTACTTTAGAGGAGATATCTGCTGCAGAGGCAGGGTGGGTAGAGGTCCCTACTGGAAGCCATTCTGAGTATCCAGCACCCGGGGGTTGGTAGCTAGGAGTCCCTTCAATGAATGAATGAAGCTAGAGGTTCCCAGACCTTTCATTAATGGGGCCTACGGCATCGGTGCTGCTGCATCCCAGTCACCACAACCATCACCACCATCTGGGGAGCACTGATATTGCTACAAAGTCTTGAGAAAGAAAGACAGTCTCCCAAGAAGGGAGACTTGCTTTTCTCATCCCCCTACTCACAGCTATTATAGAAGAAAAGGTGGTTGGAGTGGCATTTGAACAAACAGCTTTGTGTCTGAGACATACAGGGTTGAACCACTACGTCTAGCTATCTGACCCAGCCAGACTGAGTGACTGTGCATGCGTGCGTCAATGTGCATACACAGTGGTGGTGGAAGCTGGTACAAGCGTGCGTGCGTGCATGCGTTTACTAACTGGCAGTCAGAGTTGGGTCAAAGGATATATTTTATGGAGCCAGATCAACTAAATTCGAATGCTATGCCTGTTGTTTCCTAGGTTCCTTGATGAAATCCCTTTAACCTTACTATATCTTGATTTCCCCCCCTTACCTCTTAAATAGAAATAGTAATTTTACCTATAGGAAAGTGGAGTCTGTACATGGGAAGCCCAGCATACAGTGAGTCCCTAAGTGTTGGCTATCACTGTGATCTATGGGAAAGCTTGGATGACAGTGTTGTCTGTGACACCGAGCAAGTGGCACCTTCGTTCCTCAGTCGGCCCTCCAGTCCTGGCGGCCTCGGCGGGAGTTAAGGTTGAGTGGGGACTGAAGCAGCTGAAACCCTCCAGCAAAAAGGAGCCCCTCCTCCCCCCGCAATCACTAAGGAGTAGGTCTGTATTTTTCCAGGGTCAGCTGAGTACAGTCACAGGAGGAGAGCTGAGGGGCAAGGGCAGACAGCCTCAGGCAGTGACAAGGGAGCCCAGCACCTCCCCTAGGGTTGCAGCCAGCTGCGTTTTGGCTGGAAGCTGATTTAAGTTGTCCTCTGTCCCACTTCTGAGGCTCTACAGGGATGCTCCGGGCACCGGGGTCTATGACTAAAGAGATGAGTGAAGCAAAGGGAACACACTGATCAGATCAGTCTGGCTTACACCACCCTTTGACCTCACTATGCAGAAGGGTCTTGACTGGCAACAACATGGGAAGACGATGGGCTTCAGGGCCCAGGATTAAGCCATGCAGATGATGTGCCCAGCTCTCAAACCAGTGAAGAATTCAAGAAAGCAAACAGGAATCTCTACCATTTCTATTCCCTGGTTATCTCCATTCCCATCAATCTTAAGATAATTTAGTTCTTGACACTCCAGAAAGCATCTCCAATGGCAAAGCCTGGAGCAAGTCAAGGGGTTTTAGAGCCATGTGTTAATCAACACTGTCAGCACCATCATTTGGTAGGACTTACCTCTCTCATGTTTCAGGACAATCAGCCATATGATTGTCTACAGAGCAGGGCCAACGGAAATCTGCAGCTACTCTTCGGAATTCCTTTCAACCAGTAACGTTAACTTCCTCATGTTCTGCTCTCTAACATGTACCCTTGTGCAGCTTCAAAGAGATACATTTCATATCCTTCGCTGATTTAATAACCTTCTGGTATGGGTGCTACCAAGCACCCTCCCCCAATGACCGTCACCTACACAAAGTTCTAGGCAAAGTAAATAAAAAGTATGGATGACATATAATATATGGCTAATGGCAGACAGTGAAAAGGCTGAAATTACAAAATCCAAACTCTTTCCAATAAAGGTGAATTCCAATCCTATCCAATAATGCCCTACTAACTAAGGTGTCTGTGTAGGACCAATGAATAAGCCATGTCGGAAAGACTTTCAGGCTATGGGACCTATTTGTACAATGATCCAAAGGGCTTGGGAATAGGAGAGATCCAAATTAGAACTGGGGAGTGTACTCTGTGGTCTACAGGCCAGGTGATGAAGATTTTTAGTTTCCAGTAGACTGTCATTCTTTCAACATTTAAAAGACATCTCCATTGTTTAGAAGTCACCTTCAGCCTCCAAAAAAGTTACCTGGTGGAAAGTGTGTTAAGAGGTTGAGTATTCAGACTTAAGGAGAAGGGGTAGCAACCTTCTTCTAGACCAAAGAAGTGCAGAGAGAAAACTGCCACTGGGCTATTACAACATTAATTGGTGCAGTAAGTTCCAAGTCTTACCTCTGAAGTCATTAGTAACCATGGGGCAGTGTTCACAGACAGAGAAGCCTCAAAAACACCACCTTATCCAAGTAATCAAGATTAATGTCACCCATCATAGACATACTGATGTCATCCTGGCACGATATTCCAAGGAGGGCACATATACCCTTCCCGTAGATCTCTTCACTCAAATGCACAAATCTCATCTCGTGATGAGAGACCCCAGTTTAAGACCAATAGAAGAAGCAATGCCATGCATAATCAGGAAGATAAGCAGGCCCGTCACAGACTAGAGAAGACCAAACACATAAGGTACATCAATGCAATAAAAGACTTGGAACTGAAAAAAGCACATTAGTGGGAAAACTGGTGGAATTTAAATAAAGTCTGCTAAGAATATTGTGCCAATGTTAGTTTCTTGGTTGTGATAACTGGATTATGGTTATGTAAGATGTTAACATTAGGAAAGCTGGGTGACATTTCAGGAACCCTCTGTGCTGTTTTCAACTTTTTCTAAGTTTAAAAATATTAAAAAAAAAAAAAGGAGAGAGCCGGGGAGACTGACTAACTCTTCAGTTCAGTTCGTCCCCGGTGAGTAGGGTCATCTCACTGTGGAGCTCACTTATGCTCTTCAGATTTTCCCGAATTGATGACTTCACAACCTTTGGTGAGACAACTGGATGATACACAGTTGAAACTGAACTGAACAGAAAATGAATGGAGGCACCAAGTCATTGAAGAAAGAGGGATTACCAAACAAACAAAAACAAAACCCAAACCAACCAACCAACAACTCACCAAACAAAAAACCCCTTTAAAATTCTAAATACTTTATACGTTCCTCAGCATCCCACAGCAACCTGGACCCCATTCACGTGTGCATCACTCTTGACAACACAATTGCTTGGCCCTCTAGAAAACATAGTGGGAACCAATTTTTAGTGTGTTAGTGAATGATGTAGATCCATCACTTTACAGGGGTTGGTTCCAGAGGTACTGGGGAGAACAGCATTTTTTTCCTAGAAATCAACAGGGTCTGAAGCTGCTGGGACTTGCTCTAGACCCCTTTTGTCATCCTTTACAGAGTAAGGCGACATCTCTTGTTTATAAGGACTGCAAACGTAGCTGACTCTGGCCACCCTCGGTCCTAATCTGAACTTCCCTAACTTCCCAAGCACTATTCTTGGTTGTCTGGGTCCTTCCTTGGAGTAGACTACTTCTTCTTCTTTTTTTTTTTTCTTTTAAATGGTGCCGGGGACTGAACTTACGGCTTCACACTTACCAGGCCAGTGCTTAACACTGAACTACACACTCAGTCCTTTTCCTTTGTGCAGAGAAAAAAATCATTAAAGAGGAAATTACTCCTTAAAACCACCCTTTTCCTTACACTCCAAATCTTTTCTTCAAAGTGCAGTAATGGAAAGAAGATGTGTACTTCCACTTTGCTGGTATGAATTACCTATCTTTTTTCCAAACAGTGACCTCGGAAACTACTGGAGAAATGATCCAATGGGCTTAGTCGTATAATAAATCCAAATCAGAACTGGGGTAAGTGTGTTTTGTAGAGTCTCCAGACCAGGTAAGGCTGAGTTACTTAGTTACTTGCAAGTTTGCCAGTAACCATGCTACTCTTACTTGGCATCCCTGTGAGTGCATCCTGTGTGTCTGTCATCCTGGCCATCTAAACTGTCTTGAGTTACTTGTAATAAAGGATATGACTTTTGGGTCAACATAAACCTGGTGGACAGACTGATCCTGTCCCTCTCATAAACACAGGTAAGTATCCGTATATCCAGTCCTGACCCCTGAACCAATTTCTCAACCAAAACCATGGCTAGCAGTTTGAGTCCAAGTGCATGTACAATGAAGCAGAGGGTGACTTCTTTTTAACTGCTAGGTTTATACCTGCTACTTTAAAGGTCCTTCTACCTCACACACATTGCTCTGTTTTTAGAGTAGAGACTTCTGGTAACCTCGGGAGCTCCATGTCTTTCTTTCCCACACAATTTGCCCCAAAAGGACCGGGGCCTTCTTGAATCTATGTTATCAATTCTGGTGGAGTAAAGCGCTGAGCAAGGGAAAACAAAGTTGAACTAATTGGGAAGACAACAGTTTGTTTTGTTTTGACTGGAATAGGATTTTTTCATGAGAAAACCCACACAAAAGGGAAAAAAATGTATACATTAGTGAAGCTGAAATGTTTGATGGCTTCCATTTTCCTAAGAGCATTTCGCCCTACATACGGTTGACAATGGGCAAGGGCAGCCAGAGTCATTCCTTTTGGTATTTCTACCAGAAATATTTCTGAGGTCCTACTGTGTGCCAGGCACTGCAGTGATAGTGAGGCTATAAAGCCAAGGGTCTAATCTGTATAAACTCTTTTAAAAGGCATCCTCCCAGGGAAGCTCAAGCTATCAATGCATGGCCCCAACAAAACAAAGGAAACAGAAAGGATTCATTTCTTGGGGAGAAGAATGGTAAGGATGCTGGCAGGTTTTAATCAGGAGACTGCATTTAACAAGTCTCCATAAACTCACAAGAGCAGGGCTTGGGCCATATAAAGCAAACCTGGTATTCAGGGTCTGTACTATACTCAAGAAGAATAATTCAAGCAGTTAGCAGCATTATCATGATCCCACACTTAAGTTCATATGAGGACCCTAACTATGAAAGCATGGATTTTTTATTTTTTGGCTGCCTTTAGCTAGCACATTTATGAAAAACAGGTTAAGTTACTGGCTCCAAATTACTTTTTAATAAAAAAAGCAAACAAAACAGCATAAGCTTTTAAGATTTTCTTTTTTAAAACCTAGAAAATAGTCTCCCTGTCAAGAGCATGCATGATTAATGATTTCTATGCTGTAAGCTTGGGTATCTGCCGTGTTACTATTGTATGATATTCCTAACAGCTTGTAATTGCCCTGAGAATACTTTTGGAAGTGATAGGTGGAGGGGGGGAGCCTATCTTCTTAATATCTTTGCATAATTTTTGCAAAATTTTAGACTACACTTATCAATGGGTCATTGAAATACAGAACCATTGTCAAGTCATCCACATGAAATTATGAATGTATTATCATCTAAAGAGAATAATTTCCATAAAACAGCAGATACAAATACATTCAGCTCTCAGTATCCATGGGGGATGGGTTCAAGATCCCTTCTCAGACATAAAAATCTGAGATGAGCAAGTTTCTTATTATAGATGCTAAATCTGCATATGACTTAGGCTCATCTTCCTGCATACTAGAAATCATAGATGGATGGTCTGTCATACCTAAGATAGTACAAACGCTGTGTAAACAGTCTCCATCCTACACTGTTTAGAGCGGTGGCTTTCGGCCTCCCTAATGCTGCCTCCCAAATGCTGGGAATAAAGGTATGTGCCACTACGCCTAGCTGAAGTATTTTTAAATATGTCATTGGCTGAATCTAGAGATGCAGAACTCGAGGTTGCTGAAGGTCCACACTGTATTCTAGCAGCTTACTAGGCATTAGGAAGCTGTCAAGCGGCAAACTCCTTCTGAAGCTGAACCACATCAGGGCTACCAGATCAACCATTAGAATCGAACAGACCACTCAAGTTGATAGAACACTAAGCCACCTTTTGTAGGCCATGGAGTTCAACTGCTTTGTTTGGCAGATGCAAAGAGTAAATAGAAGGAGATTAATCAAATTCACAGCACTCGGGAAGGCAGACTGACTGGCTGCGTTTCCTAGAATGCTCCGCGGTATCATGCTAGTCCATTACTAGCTCACCACTTCCTCCCACTAATGGTCAACACCAGATCTGACCCAAACCTTCAGGAAGGGTTGAAGGTCCCCCGGCCTTCTAAATCCCAGTGTAAAAAACACCACGTTCTCTGGTAGGGCAGTAAGTAGACAGTCTAGGAAGCCAATTCCTATAGTCCTGTGTTTTATGGGAGGAAGAGAAAGGAGCAGAAAGCTTCCTCAGACACGTCACCAAACCTGCTTTTGCTTCTCTAGAGACAACTATGCACTCAAGAAGGGCAATCAAGATCTACAGTTAATTCACATTCACTGAGATGAGTCAACATACATTTACGGCAATTTCATCCTCAATTTTTCAGGTGTTCTAAAAATTAGAAACAAAATGTCCAGGCTGTAGCTTTTAAAATTTGACCTGTGAGGAGGTTGAAAATGTCTGTTTTACAAATTGTCCTTCCTGGCCTCTCTCCTTCTTGCAGTCAATTCATTAAACGATGTAATTAACTCCTAGAACACACTGCAGGTCCCGTGTGGAGTAAGGCCGCACAGCTCCTGTACTCATGAGCACTGCTGGGCAGCAGGCATGTGTTAAGACACATGTCTCCCCTCAAGTCATGCAGACGCGATCCTTGTCCTGTCCTCTAGAGTTGACAATATCCCCGAGCACAGAGACTCTCAACAGACACAGAGGGTCAGAATTGACAAGAGGAGGGATTTCTTAAGAGTCTAAAGACAGGGAGGTAGACACACGGAGAAGGCAGCAAAGGCTATTTCCAGCAGGAAGAAGAGAACATGTTAGCAAGACAGAAAGGCGGTGGCAGACTCCAGTGCAAGGGGTGCGGATCTCACAAAGGGCAGGAAAGGAGTGTGGGGTTCTAGAACGGCTAATGGTGAGCGACACTGTGTCACAGCAGACACAGTGCAGGCAGCTCTCTGCCAGCAGGTGGGGCAGCAGGTGAGACGGAGTTGGATGAGGGAGATCTACGAAGTGTATTTGAAAACCCATAGCAACCTTTAGGGAGAATGAGGGGAGAACTTAGAGAAGAGAACATTTAGGGAGAAAAGAGTTGGCAGGATTAACTCCATGAAAGATTTCAAATGAACTGAGGCCAGTATTTTGTCAACTACAAAGACCAGAATGCAGGGCAGCAAATTGGCCGAGTGAGTAAAGGTACTTGCCACCAAGTCTGGCAAGCTGAGTTCGAGTCCCAGGTGTCACAAATGAGAAGGAGAGAACAGACTTTCACACACTGCACGGTATCTCCATCCACGTGCTATGGCACAGGCACATCCGACACATAGTAAGCAAATAAATAATGTTTGAGAGACCAGAATGCACCCGGCTTTGGAAACCCCAGTGTCTTCAGTATAAGATGATGGGAACCTTTCCCAAAAATGTGCATCTTGTGGAGACAGGAGTGGGGCAGCTAGGGGGAAAAGGTCAGGGGACAGCAGGTACCAAATGAACTTATGGTTAGAACTCTAGTGAGGCAAGTCATGAAGGTGATGAGCTCGAGCTCCCACTCTCCGAGGGAACCAGAAATCTCAAGGAGATCAATGGTGACAGGAAAGACTATCTAGGAATAGGTGAGGAGCCAAAGAAGTTACTGAAGGAAGGGAAGAGGGTCTTCAGGTCTGAAACAGGAAGGACGTCACTCCGCCTCTGCTGTCTCCACGTTAGAAAACTACAGTCAATAAGTTTTTTTTTTTTTGGGGGGGGGGTTCGAGACAGGATTTCTGTGTAGCCCTAACTGTCCTGGAACTCACTCTGTAGACCAGGCTGGCCTTGAACTCACAGAGATCCCCCTGCCTCTGGCTCCCCGAGCACTGGGATTAAAGGTGTGCGCCACCACGGCCTGGCTCGTAACAATAGATTTAAGGTGGAAATCTGGAAAGCAGTTATTTTTATCATGAAGTAATTTTATGATAAAGAAAAGCACAAAGAGGAAAAAGCAAAAGTATCATATTTCACCCAACTACGGCAATGGTCAATTCGGGTTCATCTGAGATGACCAACAAATGCCAATATTAGAGTTACAGTTTTTCAAGGTCGTAATTGCTACATTTAAAACATCAAGAGTCACAGTCTGTCCCCAAACAGTGAGAGCCCTCATGACCTGCCTCGCCCAGGATCTAAGAGCTACAGTGTTCTGCTTCTATTTAGAGCATCATGAATGCTAAATAGAAATGTTCAAAATATTTTACAAAATGAAAAGCAGACAGCAGCCCACTGTGGGTCTGAAGCAGTTCTCCACTTAGTTTTGGCCCCAAAATACATTTGTCCTTTTCTTTCTTTTTTTGAGACAAGGTCTCAGGTAGTCCAGGCTGGCCTCATACTTTATATGTGACCAAGGATGACCTTGAAACTCCTGATCCCTTTGCCTCCCTCTACCAAAGAATTCATTTCTTCTCCCTTAAAAGTCAAATACTTCAACCAGGAGGGCTGTCTCAAGATCGAGGGCAGCACAGACTACAAGACAGGCAGGGCTGAAGAACCACACCTGCCTCAAACAAACCATGTAGACAGTCTAACCCTGTAGCCTACTAATGACATATTTGTATAACATCTGAATAGACGGGGAGGGATGCATCGTTCTTTTTTAAGGCCACAGCTATCACTGTTGTGGGAAAGCACTAAGCAGTTCTAGGAGATGAGCATGGCTATTAGAACGGCATGCTATCTCGGACAGGGATGAGGCAGAAATGTCTGCACTGACGAACAAGGAAACGAGCAAAAATGTCCTGCCACTAAGTGAAATATCGTTCAAGTAACAAACACCCTCTCAGGGTGTAACTCAGGGGTGGCACACACCTGACTAGTGTGTGAGAGGCCCCGGACTTCTGTCCCTACCGTCTCAATCAAACAGAGCCAGCACATTCTTTAAGCTGGGCTTGGTAAAAATGACTTGTTTTGAATAAAGTATGAACTGGAGGTTACTTCTCCATTAATGAAGTTTTTCTAGTTGGAAGGACTTATAACAAGGACCACTATCCCAAAACCCCTCAGGGACTTGTCTAAATGAGTAAAAATAACGTGCAATTAGGCCAACAATTGTAACTGAGTGATTCTAAGGACTTGAAAGGAGGTAGTCTCAAGTACTAGTTCAAATAGCATCAAATCATATAAAGGATTTGAAGGAATTTAATTGAATTGGGTCAGGTTTTTAAGGTACTGTGACAAAATGATTACAAAATACACTAAATAGCACATATTAGGCATTCCCTAGGTTTAAACAAACAAAAACCAACAACTCTAAAACTTTGAAAACAGAAACACTCACATACACTCACTCACTCACAGAGTCAACACATCAGGATAATTATGTATTAGAAAAACTTTGCCTTAGGATTCCTTTAAATGGTAGGTATTATACATTCTTGTGTTTCTTCACAGATCATTATTTCTTTGCAAATAATTTGGGGTATAGAGACCACATGACAAGAGTGGCCACCATGAAGACCACAGGCACTTAAGTAGAAGAGCAGGCAAGTATTGTTTTGTTTTTTTCCCCCAAGGCCATTTCATCTCCCCTATTTTTCCTGATGATTTCCAAAAGCCATTCTATTACTCAACTTGAGAAACAGGCGAAGAGATTCACAAATGAAATCTCCTTGTCTCGCTTCCCCATGCACCCAAAGTCTGCTCCAGCTACCAGACAGTCACAGCAGCAGGGCCAGTCTTAACATGTCAGGTGGGCAGAGGCTTCTTTATATCTATTTCTCAGTAGGTTCCTGGCTAGCAGTGAACTAAATGACACCAAAGAAGAACTCTCAAGGGTCCACCCCAAGGCTGAGGTTCAGCCTAACCTTCAGCATGTTGGGGAGACCTTAAAACAGTCAAACTTAGTAGTCACGTTCAAAGTACAGAGGAACTCCCTCCTTAGGATACACTGGGAGGACCCTTGTAGTGGGATATTTCAGAGAGCTCTGCTTTTTTTCCATCACTCTCAGCCTATATCCTGAAAGTTAATTTCAATACTGGCCACATCTGACTGACCAATCAGCTTTCAGCAGGTGGGATGGGGATCCAGGAAGCAATTCTCCTTAACTTTTCACTCTGAACTGCAGAAGCCACAATAAGAAATACTTTCCTGATTGTTTCTAGCATTTTTGGTGGTCATGTTAAATTAGCTAAGTAAGAATTACTCTCCCATCTTTGTTGTGTCCTTTTAAGTTACACTATCTCCAAGTACCTTGAATTACCAAGTCTGAGGGCTGCTTAGAATTTGTGCTTGTAAACAATAGAATGCAATTGAGTCATCTGGGCTCTTTTCTCCTATTTCTTCTTTGGTTCACTAAGAACCAAAACAATATAAATGGAACAAAAAATCATCAGAACTAAAGGAATCATAATGGTATACAAAACTGTCCTATTTGGATACAAGGTCCAAGGCCCAATTCACTGAGATTCTACATACAGGTGACTCCAAGTTTTCTGCATGTTTCCCACGAGCTATTTGCTCTAAACCTCCTAAACACGGCTCTAGAAATGTCTTTGACCTCCCTGTTGTTCTTGTTGTTCATTCTCTGATGGGGAGTGGTTATGACTGAAAAATTTCATCCAACCAGCCTCTAAACAGAAATACAGTTTATTCTGAGTACTCAAATTCAAATCTCAGTAACACGGCAATTACATTTTAAAATAAACTCTCTCCATGTTCTTGCTTCTAAGAAGAGGGTTTAGTGGGATATGAAGAGTCTAATCCTAGGCAGCCATATGGCCAGGCCAATTATAAACCCCATATATGTTCAGACATCAAGCAATGTAAACTGCTTCGGGAGCAACCCTTAATATTTTATTGCCTGCCCAGGCTCCTAAGCACTTCTGAGATACACCTGTCAACAACAAAATACAGCACACTTCTTTCCATCTTTACCACACTGGTTTCCAGACAACTGGACAGAGCTAAAGTGGGTAATGTTACAGTTAACACTTCCCTAAAACACTTATAGATGTCATTGATAAACAATAGAAATTTAAAAGACATATAAATGTACTCCTGAAACCCTAAATCTTCCTTCCACTGAGGCCTAAGAACTTAAAAAACCTTCATGCACCTGGCAGAGAAGAAGGAATACAAATTCCAAGGGAAGTCTAGATTTATGGCCTAAATATGTCTTCCTCCAGAATATTTAATACACTTAAGCTTTAGTCATCCCATACACTTTGAAAATATTCTTGCACGATAAATTACAGTGGGTGCATCTTTTATGGTTGCTCACATAAATACCATTTTGCTTTCAGGAAACCAATTACAGAGCACTAAATCATTTTTTACACCGCTTTCCAAAAATCTTTAATTTAACTTGCAACATGGACAGGGCACAGAATCACAAGAAAAACAAAGCTCACATATTGCAACATTCCATCTTATCTTCTACGTTTAGCAAGTTAAGTCCCTGAACAAGGCACCATATTTTTTTTTCTTTCAATTTTAAAGTATTTGGGTTATACCTGTGTATTCACACAGGTATGAAGCTCAGCAAACGTTTTCCAACCTCCTGCAGGATTCAGATATCAAGACTTGAGCTAGGAATTGGGGCCTCCTTGATTTCAGGGTGTTGCCTACACTACCGTCACAATTAGGTGGTTTAAGAGCAATGACCGTCTTGGCAGACACTGCCCCAATCTCTGCAAATGTAAAGTCTCTAAAACATTCCTGAGAAATCGAGACCATCATCTCATTTTAAAGGTGTGGAAAGCAAGGCCCAAGGCCATAAAGGCCACACAATCAACTACAGGGTCCACTGCGGCCTCACATGCACGGAGTGAACCAGGAGCATACTATACCAACATGGAGTCTCCTCATTTATACCAAGTCTGCGAAATTAAATGACAAAATGATACGGTACATGATCAGGTCTTAGGAGAGAGAATGCAGACAACTGCAAGAAAGCACTCAGGGAGAAAACACAGATCTTAGCTGGGGGAGTGACAGTCAATGGGAAAAAAGACCATGAGAAGGAATTTCATTTAAGTACAAGAAGGCATGAGAGCGGGAGACGAGGACTGAGCATCTTGGCAGAAGGATCAGAAAACCAGTAAAGGTCTACGCTTCTAAGGGACAGGGACAGGCGGGCTTAGCTATCCAGTGGGGGATACCTCACAGTTCCGATGTCAGACTAAGGACAACAGGGAGCCACTGTGAATTACTGAGAACAGGTGAGAGTCTTAACCCAGACAGCAGGGTAGCTGCAACAACCTAGCAGTGATGTAGAGCCCGGAATGGAGGAAAGGAGAAGATGAAAGGGAGGAGACCTAGCAGAGGACACATGGAGGTGGGAGCTTCTGTGCTGAAAGTAGGACTCTAACACAAGGGGCATGTCCCCAAGACTGGTGGGGATGGCAAGGAGGCTTCCACATGGGCCTAGTCATGCTCGCCACTTGACACTCACCAGGGGGGCCACAAAGGCATCTGCTCTCTTCTACCTGGGGAGAGCTTCCAGCTCTAACCACCAACACTCTCCACTCACTCCCAAACCGGTTGCAGTCAGAGCAGAGAATCGCTCAGTCCTCTCAGGTTACTTACCCTGGCCCCCAGATCTGGCTATGCAACAAATGTTTTGTTTTTTGAAAATGAGACAACTGATTCTCAAGTTAGCTTTGTGTGAACCACATCCCTCGCAAACGACTGACTGAGTGATAAAAGACTCGTACAACCCCAAAAGGAATGCTTAGTTTTTAGACTGTTCTCGTTCTGCCTGGTCCCCCTTTCCCATCTCCTTACCCTCTACCCCACAATAGGCTTGAAAACAGTAAGTTTGTTTTGTAGGGTGGTTGTCTTGTTATTTCAACCAGGGTGGTCCAGACTGAGAAACATTTTCTGGAAAGATTTTTAACTACTGGATCATAAACAAACGTGTGGTGGCTATGTGGAAATCTTTGTGATAATGAATCCAAGACGTTATGGTTGTGAAGCCCAGTGAATGTAATATTAACTTAAAATCACAGCCTGACACACCTGGAAAGGAGCCATTCGGACTCATGGGCCAGCCCTGGAGACTACAACTTCAAATGAAATCTAGTCAGAGCCCTTTCCCATTTTCAGTCAGGAAGAAATGGTTTGGGCCATACTGGTAGGGCAGAACCAGAAAATAAGTTTTGAATTAGTCATAATGCTTTACAAAAATCTACAAACTTGCTCATCCTCCATGTACAACGAAGCCTGCTATAATGACTGTTCTGCATTCTGCATCTGGACCCTGGGCTGCTGGGACTTGGTGGCGGAGGAAGAGTGAGGCTCCGGAGAGACATGGCTCAAGCCATTACTCCTGCTCTGTGGGCATTTGAAGCAGCTGCCAGGCATGTGACACCAACTGTCCCAATTGGTGCACAATGACATTATTTCGTTATTTAACTCTGTTTGCATTTCAGCTTCCTCCCTTTCAGGGACTTCAGGCCTCTCTTGGCCAAGTCACTTTAGAAGAGAAAGAAGGGAGTCTTAGGTAATCACGAAGTGCCAAATGTCCTTTGTGTCTCTCAGCCCAGTGTGTAAGATGGGAACTGGTGAAATAAAGGTTTCCATCGACACCGCCCTGGCAGATTGCTTTCCTCACAGCATGACAGGGAGAATGGGAAAGGAGGAAGGGGTGGCTTTTCAGCCCCGAGTAAGTCCCAACTGACCGACTTCAATAAAAACCCTCAGACTTTGTTTTCAATTGGGAAAGAAAACTATAAAATGGAAACCGCATGGAATCCTACACTGGAACCTCATTTAAAGCATTTGTGCTTCTAAAATGCAGAAAACATTTCTAATTTAGTCAAGCACTACTCCTCTCTCTTCAATTAGTCTTAATTTATTTCACCTAACTACTATTTTTGCATTTTAGCAATGTGACCTCCCAAAAGAAATTACAGTAACCCCTTTCTGATTATGAAAATAAACATTTATTCTGATTTTTTCCATCTTCACACAATAAGTTAGCAGAGAAGAAACAAATGCCCAGTTCAAATACGATTAACATTTAAAAACCATCACGTGTGTATGTGCAGTGTGTATGTGTCTACCCATGCCTGTGTGTGCCGTATATGGCAGCCACAGGTCAGTACCCAGTTCTTCTTTACTGTTCTCCATCTTCCTTTTGCAACTGCACCTAGAGCTCACCAGCTGGCCTGAAAGCTCCAGGGATCATCCTCTTTCAGCCTCCCCAGAGTTAGGATGACAGGCACATGCCGTCATGCTCAGCTATCCTATGTGGATGCTGAGGATCTGAACTCAGGTCCTCAAGCTTGCAGGGCAAACATGTTAGTGACTAGGCCATTTCCCCAGCCCCATAGATTTGAGCTTTTGTGATCAGCACAAAGGAAAAAGGTTCCTCACAAGAGAGGATGACTGGATGGGTGGATGGATGTAAACAGACTTTATACACCCAACCAATTAGTAGCCCGTGGCTTCCTGGCACAAATCACACCAGTTTCTAGTATCAATGGGTTAAAGTGCACACTTAGGCTCCATCATTCTCACTGGGCTCTTCTAGGACAGGCAACTTTCCTTCTGGTTGAACTCTATTCTGTAGAAATGCAGGGGCTTTAACCAAGCACACAAACCCAACTCAAGCCTGAAATGTGCCCATGACTCCAATCCCGCACTCAATTGTTCCTGCCAGAAACACCATAAAAGATGAGCGTATAGACTTGGGAGAACTCTGCCTGGGCCTGTGAGGCAGAGTCAGGTCTATACACCTTGCAAACACGAAGCAGGTTGTGCTCAAGGAGCACTCACTGGGTAACTATTTCTATGACAGACCCTGCACAGGCAGAGCCATTTTCCACCTTTCTAGAGACCTACCATCTCTTTTCTTGTAATCTCACTGATTTGCTCTGCCTAGACTTGCCAAGTCAATTATTATTTATCATTTATGAAGTGGCTCCTATTGGCAACATACTCTGCAAATATTTCAGCACTTCATAAACCCTCCATGGCATAATCTCTTGTAGAGGAGAAAGGGAATTGGATTGCCTGGAACTGGAATACAGAGGCCATCATGAACACAGACTCATGTACATGTGAGTGTATACACACACACACACACACACACACACACACACACACACACACACACACACACGACTACTCCTTGCTGCTCTGACACGTAATGTCTTGGTTCTGTAGACCTAGCAACTACAATTGAAGCTCTCTACAGATGTCAAAATAAGCAAATTTGGTCACCTCAGAAGTCTAGTGGTTTAAGGACTAGTCCCATTTGTATTGTTCCACCTTGGTTTCATCATCAGTGGCAGAGCAGTCAAACTGAGTGCACTTCAGAGCACACATCTGACCCCCTTCTTCAGTCTCAGCCCGAGACCTAGCAAGACAGTTCTCTTTCCTCTTCTGCCTCCAGAAAAGGTTCCAAACCCAAATTCCAGCAAAGCAGCAGCTGCATTCACGACTGTGCATTACTCATCTAAATCACAGACAAGTTACTTAACACTGAGTTGTATACATGTTGCCCAAGAATAAACATTTCTATTGCCCAAACACAGTAGATCACCAGCAGCCAATACAAGGCTCGAGTCAGGGATGACAAAGGCAGTCAACACAAACAAACAAAACCACAGGGAGTGTGGGGAGTGGAGCTGGAGACAGCTCTCAAAAAGTCAACAGAGGCCACAAGGTCCTACCGCTCAATGGAGAGCTACATGAAGTTAAGGGCTGCAGAAAGGGAGAACTGGAGTCCTCCAGGGACTAGGACTCACCCAGCTGCCCAACCTCAGATGCTCAGCCCTGGACACAGATACATAAAGGCAATGCTAGGCGGACTCAGTGGGTTGTATATACAGATGTACACACATACATATGGAATGGTAAGGCAATGATTACAGAAGAGGTCATGAATTTGGGAGGAGCTGGCAGGGGAGGGGTGATGGAGATGCAGTTCTCGTGTATGCTCTCAAAAAAAAAAATTAAATTTAAAAACCAACAGAGGAATTCGGAAGCGGGGACTCCCAGGCCACTGACACAGCACAGTGCCTCTTGAATGACAAGATATTCTCTGCATGCTGAGTTGTCCTCCACAGTTTTTATGTTGTGCATCTTAAAAAGGGATCTGTTTCTACATCCTCTAACTTCTCTACTCAGCCTTCTTCTAGCTGAGAGCTTACAGGTGATTTTAGCACCAGCATTTGTCGAACAGGATACACGGGAAGCAAAGCCTTTTACTCCACACCAGAGAGAGAAGAAAAAAAAGCACACATTAAACACATACACATGCTGATAGCCAGGTAGAGTCCAAACCGCATCCTGCTACTCTGCAAACTGCAGTTATGATACGTAAAAGGAAATTAAGACCTGAAACGCCAAAGGCAGAGGCTCCATCAAAGATACTCATCCCTTGGAGACCAGCTTATTTTGGAGCATCACCCATGCCATTAAATTAGTATTGGAGTTTCAATTGTTTTATATGCATTTAATATGTAAATATTCAACGTATGGTTGTAGAAGATCCAGAAACATAAGACACTGTTATCCAAGCTTCACATTTAGAGGTATGTAGTCTCTTTTTAAGTCTCAGTTTATACTGGCATTGAGGATAAACAAGTGTATCTTTTTCACCTTTAAGAGGGGTCTCAGTAATTTCAGATGGGAAATGCTGCCGTGTTCACCTGGGAGTACTGTGACCTCACAGAGAAGCTACTTTCACAGTGATGACCCTGAGCATCAAGAGGAAATTGGTTTATACTCATTACAGTTTAACACAAGCAATGGGAAATGGCCTTCAGAACTGTCTCCTTGAAAACGATTGTTTAAAGTGTGTTGCTTCAAAAAGTCAATGTCCACCACATAGGTATTTCCATTATCCCTCTGTGCTGGAGGTACAGGCAGTTAAGAGCTACCTAACCTGGGTAGGTACTGGAACCCAAACTCTGGTCCTCACAACAGAACACTGAGCTCTTAACTGCTCAGCCATCTCTACAGTCCACAATTTGTCTTAACTTTCATGGTCTGGTAAGGTTACACAGAAATTCTCCAGAGGGCAGATGCTATACGGAGGAACCAAATGCAGAAGGGGATTATGAACATCCAGTTACTCTCCAGCAAGTCAAATACGAAAGAGATTTTTCTAAAACAAAAATAATACTGCACTGCTCACCCACTGGGGTGTGTAGAGATTTTTTTCCCAACAAAAATATAATACACATGAGATCTATGATGGCTTCTAAATGCATGAGACTTTCAATTTTTTTAACTTAAGGGACAAATATCAATGGATATAATCCACATAAATAAAAGTTCATCAGAGTTTGTCTTCGTTTATTTTGGTTGTTGTAACCAAATCTATCAACAGAATAGTTTTTAAACAGAACAAAAATCCAGGTACCTATAGATTCTGTGTCTTCTGAAGGCCACATTTTTCTGGTTCACAGATGACAGCAGACTGATTTCACACGGTGGAAGGTATCAGGTACCTCTCTGCGTTTCTTTTACAAGGGTACTAAGCATTCTCATGAGGGTGCAGTCTTTAGAGCCTAATCATCTCCCGGAAACAGCATCTCACTGATTAGCTTTCAACACAGTCATGGCAAGTTATGGCATGGTTTGCAAATTTTACTGGTGCCAAGGGGTCTTGAGAATACCAAGTCTGACAACTCTGGAGTGATCTCATCCCAGGAGGGCTGCTATGGACAGGTAAGTCCCACATGCTTCTCTCCAACCATGGGCCACCTCCTGTACTCCATACATCTATATTCCATCCCCCTTGGCTCGCCTGGGTAGCAAAGAGGCATCGCAGACTTAAAGAGATGCAAGGCCGAGTTCTAGCTCCATCTGCCATCCCCACCACACACCTCCCAAACAAACCCACTCCCTCCCCACCTCCTGTCAACTCAGGAACGGGCAACTTCACTTTGGTCTTGTCTCAGCCAAATGTCTGAATCATCTTCCATTCCTCCTTGCCCCACCTGCAACATTTCACAAGTCCCTAAATATTTCTAAATATATCTACTCTCAGTTACTTTAAGTGATGGAATGGTTCTCAACGAGGAGCAGTTTTGCTACACCCCACCTTCATCCAGCCATGTCTAGATACACTGATTGTTCTGGGTAGACAAAGGGTAGATGGGCTACCAGTATCCAGCAGGAAGAGATTAGGGATATTGACAGATATTCTACAATGCACAGGGCAGCCCCATCACCAAGAATTGTTCAGTTCAGAATGTTAACAACACTGAGGAACTCAGCTCTATTCCAAGCCACCAGAATCTCAAAAGGATACTCAAAACAACTTCCTAACTAGGTTTCCCTGCTTTTCACTCTTAACTGCTCTCTCTCCCTCTAACAACTAAAATGACTAAAGTCATCAACAGAAATAAAGAGTGTGACCCACTGGAGTGCTTTGTCTTGCATGATGGCCTGTAAGCCCTTGCCTACTCTGCTGGCCCCTGGCCAATGGCATCTGCATCTTCACCCCTGCCAAATTCCTAAGCGCTCAGGTGACTGCTGGAGACAGAGCTTCTATGATGGTAACTTAAGGTTAAAATGAGCTCATGAGGAAGAGATGGGCTGTAATGATTAGTGCCTTCATGAAAGACACATGGAAGCTTGCTCTCTCGCTCTACTCCTGGTATGAGAAGATGGCCATCCACACCTAAGAGGGACCTCACTAGAACCTGACCTTGCTGGAACTCTGAACTTGGAGCTCACACCTCTAGCACTATGAGAAGATAAATGTCAGTCATTCTAAGCCACCAGGCTTCGCTATTTTGCTATGAAAGTCTGAGCTAATACATTCAACCTTGCTACCTTGCCAAGTTCCAGTTCACTGGCCATCAGTCCACGTACACCAGGTTTTTACATCCATTTTTTTTTTTTTTCCTGAACTGTCATTAGCTGATCCCTAACGATCCCTAGTCCAAATGCTACCACTTCAGGAGCGACTCTGTCACTACACCTCTTAGGGACACATCCTGCTTGCATTTGGAAGACAACCCTGTGATTATAGCGAGGCTAGTCACCCTCTTCGCTTACTGTTCTGCTCTGTACATTGCAGAAACCTTCCCGCCTTGTCCCTTGCCGGATCAGGGCAGGACAATCTATGCGGTTCGTATCTGTTAAATAAAAACAAGTGAAGGTGAACACCACTGGCCACTGAGCCAGCTGGCTCTCAGGGACCAGAAAGTCATGTAAATGTGCCTTCCTCCATGACCCTTCCTTCCTTCTGCTGCTTCTCTGAAGAGAGCTGCCATGTTTATGCCTGCCTCAGGTTCCTGTGAGACCATACGGGACAGGAGGGAGTAATTAACTGCAACATCTAGAGTAAGTGCTTATCCCCATCGTTTCACTTCAGGGAGCACCAAAGGTTCAAGGTTACAGTAAAATCCAGGCCCGGGAGAAAGGGATCACCCTGGTACAATGAAGCACCAAGGAAATCCCCAATGTTTACTACTGGAAGCCACTGAGCAGGGAAGGATGCGATCATGTCAGTTTTATAAGACCAACTTTCAACACACACACACACACGCACGCACGCACGCACGCACGCACGCACGCACGCAGTAAGGGACTGTGAACTAGAAGGGCGCTGCATACAGCTGGGCAGTCACAGTCAATGATGCCTCTCTGAGGAGTGGCACAGGGACTCGGTGACTGGAGTTAGCCTTGGCAAGTGCCAGCGAAGAGCAAGAGGTGTCAAGCTGAACTGGTGGGGGACAGCAGCAGCCAGCACTACCACTGGTTCTGTCTCTCATGCTGGCCACAGGCGGCTGTTTTTGAATGGCTGTCTCTTTGCAAAGGGAGGTCTGGCAGAGTGGGGAACCACGAGCCTGTGAAGGAAATACCAATAATGCAACAGGAACCTGACAATGCTGAGGCCAACTATGCACGGGGTGCTAAGCAGCTCTTGGGGTTACTGGTGGAAATTTCTGAGAGAACCCCGAGAGACCTGGTTGCTTGAGGCCAGCGAGAGCAAGGCCTGTAAGTCAGGTCCACCTGAGGGAGAGAAAAGGGATGAAGCAGGCTGAGGTGAGATTGTGAAAGCTGGCCTGGGTGGTCTGAAATGGCAGACCAGACATGCGTGGTATGAGAACAGGGGAGCACCTCGTCTCCCTTCTGGAGGAATAGACATGCTGAGACTGGGGGACATCTAGCTTCAATCCCGCCCCAGGTACTGCTGGAGTCTGGACGTGGAATGACCCCCTAATGCACTGTGCTTAGGGGAGGTGGTAGAGCCTTTAGGAATGGTGGCTCAGTGGAGGATGCTCAGGCCAGTGGGGTGTGTTCCTGAAGAAAGTGAGAGACTCCAGGACACTCCTTGCTCCGCCACAAGCTTGTACCACAATACGATGCTCACCACAGATCCCTAAGCAATGGGGTTAACTAACCACAGCTGAAACCTCCGAAATGGTGAGCGAAACAAACACCACACAAAAAAGCCCCCAAACCAAACCAAACCATTTTCTTCTTTCTAAACTGATCATCTGAGGTATTTGTTATGGTGGTGAAAAGAGGCGTGAATGCTAAGGAGGAGAGGAGAAACTACAACTTTTGCCACTTCCACTAATCTCTAGTTGATATTCAGTGTGCAAGTCCAGGCATCAGGCACCTCAGAAGAGCCTATGAGCAATGGTACCAAGAACACATCAGAAAGCATGCTAGGAAGGCCATGGTGGAAGAGGCCACGGTGATCAGCTTCATCCACAGAAGAGCTACTCCTCCAACCTTCCGAGGGCCGGAACTGGAGATGCCTGGAATGTCTGTGCCATCAACACTCCTGACACATCCAGTGTACAAACACTGCCTACTCGGGACTACACTGGCCCTGTCCCATCCACCAAGAGATCTGAAGGAGATGGGACAAGGGGTAAGTCTGGCCTCCCTTTCTTCCTCACCCCTCCATATCCCTTCTCTTCCAAAAACATCAAATATTTTCTCCATAAGTAATTGCAACAGGATGCCATTGCTTTCCTCAAAGAAACAATAGCCCGACTGTGCCCTGTCTGACATGGGCCCAGCCCAGCACACACAAAGGGCTGCTTTCAGAGGCCCCGCTGTGGAGAGATGGGTACACACCTCCTTTCTTCTTTTCTTTAGCAACTCTACGACTGCCCTCCATCAGGAAAGGAGAACAGGAAGGAGCCGCTACCACAAGGAACAATTCCCATCAGAGGATGGCCACTGCTCACCTGCCACAGGCTGCCTCCGCAACGTTCTCCGTTCATCAGAAGAGCACCAGCTGGCTCCACCATCCAATATATGCCATTTAGGCTGGAGACATTTTAAGAAAAATTATCTGAAATTGTTATAATTAGCTATGAAAATATTACTTGAGATCCTAGCATGCAGAAGGCAGAGGCTGGACAACCACCCCAGGTTTGAGGCCAGTCAGGTCTACACAGTGAGTTTTAGGTCAGTCAGGATACACAGTGAGATCCTATCTCAAAAAAACAATATGTAACAAATAAAAAATTATGAAGAGATAATAAAATGTTCCTGATTTACATTTACATCTTCATACCAGTTTCATGCCTGGAGATAACATGAATATAGATATTCTTTTTTTTTTTTTTTTTTTAAATATTTTCTTTCTTTCTTTTTTTTTTTTTTTTTAAGATTTATTTATTTATTATGCACACAGTGTTCTACCTGCATGTACCCCTGCAGGACAGAAGAGGGCACCAGATCTCATTACGATGGTTGTGAGCCACCATGTGGTTGCTGGGAATTGAACTCAGGACCTCTGGAGGAGCAGTCAGTGCTCTTAACCTCTGAGCCATCTCTCCAGCCCGAATATAGATATTCTTATTTAATATCTGTGGTATGCTCAATGTCCCCATAGGCTCATGCACTGGAACATCTGACCCCCAGTTGGTGGTACAGTATGAAGGCTATGCAACCTTTAGGAGGTGGAACTCTATTGGATCAAGTGAGTCACTGGGGGCAGACTTTGAGGTTGGCAGCCTGGCCCCACTTCCTGCCCTCTCTCCCCCTTTCCCTTTACCCCCACACTCTGCTTCCTGAATGCAGGAAGTACTTCCTCTAGGCTCCTGCTTCTGCTGCTATGCTTTCTCTGCCGATGGCCAAGCCTTCCCTACCACGACAGACTCTATCCCTCAGGAACCATAAGCCAAACAAACCCTTTCGCGGCTTCTGTCAGGGTATCTTATCTCAGCAACAGAAAGTAACTGACACACCCATCAACCAGGCTTCTTCATTAAAAAGGACAGGCTGCACCAAAGGACAAAACTCATCCCTTAAGGGGCTGGAGAGATGTCTCATGGCTGAGACAGCTTGCTGCTGGAGGGGAAGTGGGACTTGAGCCCACACTCACCCCAGGCCTGCAAGGGCATCCACAGACACAGACAGATGATGCCCACACTGAGATACTCACACACCCATACAAATAAAAACAAAATAAATATTTTTAATCATTCATTCATCACTTCGCAGTCACTACTTGACAAGCACGCTCTTCGACTTCTTTCTCACACAGGTACAAGAAGTACTCTGCCAGGAGTGCACATTTTTTTGTTTTTAAACAGTGGTAATATTCTTTTTTTTTGGGGGGGGTGGAGTGGGCTGTGGAGTCGAGGTGTCATTTATAACATTTCCATTAAAGAAGTTAAAAGGGCTGCCTTTACGTTTTCAGCACTTCAGAATGGTCATTCTCCCAGTCAGGGGCATGTTTATGTTAGGCACTAAGAGGTTCCTTTCCCTACTATTTTATGGTTTCTCCCATCCACTTCTGCTTTGTTCTTTTAATTAAAATGAAATGTAGCTCTACATGGCTGAGATGCTAATAAGCCCCCTGAAAGTCATCTGTGAGCACATACACTCTGTTTAGAAAGCCATGTAAACAAACCATATAAGGCTACAGACAGCCATGCTGCACAGGGCATGAAGAAGGATGCTTGGCGGCGCTGTACAGTGCTATCCCCAAGTGATTCGTCATCCGTGCCAGTGAGAGTTCAGCATGGCTTCTCAACAGGACCTACCAAAGCAGGCACTCCACACTCAGGAGTCTCCTCTGGAAGGAGGCTCAGCAGGAGGTGAGAGTCCGTTTGTCTTCTGACCCCCTCCAGTTACCTCACCACACTGTCTTACTTGGGTGGGTTTTAGCACTAAGTTGGTACAGAAGAGTACCAACTGGTACCAGAATCTATTTCCAGACCCTCACGGCAGTGGACTGAACTTTGTTGCCAAATCCACTGTGACTGGCTATGCCCGGAGCCACACTGCTGAGAAAGGATTATGTCTTCAACCCACTGCCCCTCTAAGATAATTCTTGACATGCTGCCACCTTTCTTAAAGCTGCAGGTACTGGGAACAGCCCTGGGCTAATGTGTCTCCCTCATCTACTTCACAGGAGGTGATGTTCTCAAAGTATATGTAGACGAAGGTTTTCCTGAAACAAACAGAAGGAGATACCGATCCCTGCAAGATAGTCTGCTAGGCAGGTTGACATGGGGAAGCACCCAGTTCAGTCAGGAGGACACAGGAAAACAAGAGTGAATGCTCACATTATAGTTTCTACAGGGGAAGTCTGGGCATCCATCTGGAGTCCATCTGTGAGAAGGTTGGCCCCACGGTATCGGTACTGGGAGGTAGTAGATGTTTCAAGAGGTGGGGCCTTGTGAGAGGTCCTTAGACCAGTGGGCGCCCTGTCCTCAGATGAGATCAACGCAATTCTCATGAGAGGGCTGGAGAAGAGGAACACGTGTGACCCCATCCACATCTGCTTCCTCACGCTCACTTGCTCTCAGGCGCCTCAAGATGACTTAAGCAACCCTTACCACAGCTGCACTCGGATGTTTGGACTTCCAATCTAAACTCTGGACATTAACTAAAACTTCTCTTTATGAAGGTAGCCCCTGTCTTCAAACCAGTAACACAATGCTGACTAACAATGAATAAATAAAGCAGGATAAGCAGGCTTAGGATGGACTTGTTTGAGTTATCTTGGCAGGCAATGAGGTTGGGAAATCTATAGTTGTCTGGTATGTGGCCCGGGGGGAGACCGGGACAGAATGATATTGGCCCAGAGTGTGAGAGCGCAGTAAAGGAAGTGCGGGGGCTGAAGCCTATGTCTCTTTACTGCCTAGGAATTGGCTAGCTATACAGGAATCTCTTCAGGGTCAGCCAAGGCCCCCCAAAGGCAAACACGTGTAAGTACCGGAAATAGGCAGGATTAATAGGCGATAGTGGCACAAACCAATTAGCTCCAAACGTCCACAACCCCAGGTATCAGCCCTCGCCTAACTGAGGGAGGTAATGAGAACACAGAACAGAAGCTCCAAGCTCACAATTCAACTGGGGGGGGGGTGCACTTAAATCACTTTTTCAACTGAAGGCTGGAGAAAACGGAAGAAGCTGGGTAGTGGCGGCACAGACCTTTGATCCCAGCACTTGGGAGGCAGAGGCAGGCAGATCTCTGTGATCCAGCCTGGTTTACAGAGCAAGTTCCAAGGCAGCCAGACTACACAGAGAAACCCTGTCTTGGAAAACCAAAAAGGGGAGGAGGGAGCGCGCGCGTGCGCGCGCGGGGGGGGGGGGGGGGGGGAGGAAGAAAATGGGTCTGTAGACCTGTTGCCTTCTGTCAACAACAAAACAGGTCACAGGGTCAAGATAGCATGGAGTGGTCCTAACAAGGATCAACTTTAAGCAGTGCCATCCTGTAATTCTAGCACTTGGTGGAGCCAGGAAGATTAGAAGTTCAAGGTCTTCCTCAGCTACATAGTGAGTCTGAGGCAAAAACCAATGATCAAGTTTGCAAGAATGTCTCAAATCTTAAAACAAGTTTTGGAAAGCTTTCTACAGAATAGCTACATGAGTGTTGAAAGGGCCGGAGTTCTTTAGCATGAAAGGAAGAAGCCACCCACTTCCATGCCTCCCACTGTGAGAACAGATACCCGGGATCCCCACCCCGGAATTGTGTGTGTTGTGGCTTTACTTTAACCGTTACAGTGGCTCATCACTGTGTCCATGACCTCATTTACTGACCTCATACAAAACACGCAAAGGTGGGGTGTGGCTTGGATGAGCTGGCTGTCCATCAGAAAGGAGGGACCTATGGAACTTACGGCACCCTGCGGCGATGTGCCTCCTCAAGAAGCCCATCTAGACACCCTGGCAGAGGCAGTTTCATTTCCCGAACAGACTGAGGCAAGTGGAACCTCAGTGGAGCAATCAGGGTGGAGAGGGAGGGAGGGCATGCTGGAAGGCTGTCTGTTGCACGTGTTCCCTGGGGGGTGTATGGACCTTACCTCAAGCCTGGCTCTGTTTAGGCCTTAATACTGGGAAAGAGAACGAACTCTGGCTCTAATTACTCCTCAAAACCCCACACACATCTCTTTGGTGGTCAATTCCAGAAACTGATTATTTGCATAGCATTTACAATCTGGTATCTACTCAATAACTTTATGAAAACATGGAAGGAAAGAGAAAAATGTCAGTTAAAGGGCCTGCTAATTCACGGCCAGCTGACCACACTGGTGGCTCATGCTTTGTGCCTGGCAGCTCAGGCAATGCTTTCGATGCCCAGAGCCCTGGCACTAGGCAAGCCTCGAGCCGGTAGCTTCTGGAAAGCAACAGAATTCATACTACTTCATGGCTCCTCTCCCAGGCTCCTTCAACCCTGAGCTAACGAAGTCCAGTATGGGCTGCCTTGGGAAAGGAGAATCCAACCTTCCAACAAAAGCTCTCGAGGCACCCTATTCCCTTAGGTACTGCTAGCAACAAGGGCAAAGCTGCCTTTGCCTCCAATCTGTGAAGAGGAGAGTTGGAGGTGGGTACCCCTGAGAGAAATGTTAATGATTCTCAGGCAGATCCTTGGAAGATGCACCCTCTTCACACATTCCTTTTCTACATCAGAACACCACCACAGCTACCTGGCACCCTGAAGGACTACAGACATACAACTTATGTAAGCACCTCTAGGGTGAGGAATGTGTCACAGTCACTTTTATGACTCTGTCTTCGTGGTGAATGCATGTTAAAATTTATCTGTATTTTAAGTACCCACATGTTGCCAACAGCCTGTGTATTAAAGGCATAGTTCCCAGATTGGCATTACTGGAAAATGGTAGACTTTCAGAGTTGTGGCCTAACAGGAAGTCTTTTTGGCCACTGGAGGAGACAGTGGGGTAACAGTCCACCCTCTTCCCTTTGTCCCCCAGCCATAAGCTTCCACATGAGCTCCTACAGTGCTACAAACACTTCAAAGCACTGCCTTGCTTCAGGCCCCCAAAATTAATGGAGTCAACCAACCATGCACCAAAATCTTGAAAACTATAATCCAATGTAAATTTCTTTTCTGTAACTTGTTACACTCAGGCATTTTGTTATATTTCTAGAAAGCAGATTAACATGCACAGGTAGAAATGGTAAGGCAAGAGGCCAAATAATCATTTTAATAGCCACAGTTCTTTGAATGCAAAACCAACCATGCAGCCATGATTAAAAGCCAATGTTAAAGTAATTATCCACAATTTATTTCAAAGCTGAAAGCATATTTTTGAGAACAATAAAAATATTGACAAGAAAAACAAAAATTTTCAACTTTACGTTTCAAATTAGTACTATAATTTAACCTAATAGAGAACTACTATTCATCTAAATTCAACTAAGTCAGACATTATTTTTAAAAATAATACCTTGAAGTATTAAATGCTACTTTGCCATTGGCCATTCCAAGCTCCTCAGTGGGGGCATAGGCTAATATTGGTGTCTCCATGCCAAGTTGTCCTGACTACCTTTCCAGAACAAGAGATTTGCTTATTTTACCTTACCTTTGCTATTGTAACTTTATATAGAAATGGTACCTCAACTTTTAAAAGTTACTATTTACTGGAATATTAGGAGAAAAATTTCCAATTATGTTAGAGCCTATGGATCAAACACTAAACTCCCGTTCTAAGGAACATTTCTATTACCACACAGTTACTGTTATTTCCCCAAATTTACACTGTGTAGACCAGAGAAAATCCCACTACAAAAAAAAAAAAAAAAAGAAAGAAAAAAAAAAAGAAAAGGGAAAAGCCATTGTACAAATGAGGAAACAGAGGTGGGGGTCTCATAAGTGGTAGAATCAGGATGGAATCCCATCAGCCACAGAGTTGGTGCTCTTGTCCTGTGCTCTACATCAGAGAATGGAGTCATCGAAAATCATGATGAACATCTAAACTTAACCCTGAACAAGCTCAGCGTGACCAGAATGCTTTAGAACACAGAAACATTGTGTTTACGGTCCTTACAGTATTATACAAGCAAGGTGCTATCTCATAGGCTGCCAGAACATGCATGGTTTCAACCAACACAGAGACAAAAGAAAGTCCCAAAGGACAGAGTCTATGGCATGTGTCCATGACCTGGCCCATCTGTTAACACATCCAGGGTGCAGCCTGTGCTCCACACCCCACCCAGAGCACTCTAGGCTGCATTATTAGTATGTTCCCAGCTGCTAAACATGTGACAGCTACTGCCTTGTTTAGAGTCAAGTCACAAAATCCCACCGTGCTCCAACTAACAAAGCATTTTATGGGATAACTGCATCGGGCACATGGGCATGAGCTAATAATAAGGACCAGCGTGAATGAGGCAGCACCATCTCCAATGCCTGGAGAGCATGGCCTCTGACCCAACAGACTCTCCAGTTTGCAAAATATTGACACTGAGTGAAGGGCAGATTGAGGCACAGTTTTCTTTCCTTGGTTTCAGTTACCTGGGGGCAACTCTTATATGAAAACATTAAATGGAAAATTCCAGAAATAAAAAGTCCCTCAGTTTTAAATTGCCTGCCATTTAAAGTTACAGGAAGCAATCTCATTGTCCTGCTCTGAAAGGGTTCTCCCTTTTTTTTTTTTCAACAGATCCAGTCTACATACCCTAGCAACATCATAGAGATCTTAGCAGTAAAGCAGTGCTCAAGTACCCGTGATTTTACTTAACAACGACCCCAACCTAGAAAGAGAGTGATGCTGGAAACTTACTAGAGCATATTTTTATAACTGCCTTATCGATACTGTTGTTAATTTCTAATTATGCCTGGCTGTAATTAAACTTTATCGTGTGTGTGTGTGTGTGTGTGTGTGTGTGTGTGTGTGTGTGTAGAGGAATTAATAGTATATGTCAGAATCTGGTGGTGGTGGCGGCGGCGGCGGCGCACACCTTTAATCCTAGCACTCAGGAGGCACTGGCAGGCGGATCTTTGTGAGTTCGAGGCCAACCTGTGGTACAGAGTGAGTTCCAGGACAGGCGTAAAGCTACACAGAGAAACCCTGTCTCGAAAAACCAAAAGAAAAGTATACGTCAGGTTTGGTGCTATTTATGGTTTCAAGAATCTACTGCAGATCTTTGAATCTATTCCCCCAGAGAGAGGGCCACCACTGTACCGCTGCTCTACAATGCTGACCCCTAACGCTCGCATATACACATCTTTGCTGATCCTTTTACAAGGCCCAGAGAACAGACATGGCTGGACACAGTGCTGCTCTTGGCTTTCATCATGTATTGGCCAAAAGGACTGGAGGGAAGAAAATGTCCTTGGAGATCAGCTTTTCCTTTCACAATGCAGAAACCACTGAGACACTTTCTCCAGGAGTCCTAGTCGGTGACACCCATGACAGGTGTTTAGTTAGTGCTCATCTCCACAAAGGCCCATCACAGAGACAGGCTCTCACTTACCCAGCTAGAACTTTTGAAGAAATGCCAGAAAAGTAAGGGAGAGATTCTAAACCCAAACAGCAACAGCAGTGGCCAAAGATGAGGCAGGCTGGTGACCTCACCATAACCCAGTCACCCCCTCTCCATCAGATTGGATAGTGCAGAGAATTCTGTGTACCTCGAGTAAGTTCAAGAGCTGAAATGCCACCTCAGAAGCGCATAGAAAGATGCTCCCAGCAAGGTCTCTGCAAACTGCCTCACCCAGCTCTTCCACCAACTGTTCCTGAGTTACCTTTGCTGAAGTAGCAACAGTCTTTTCTGCTGTTTGGGGGCTATTGCAGCCCATGACCCAAGCTGAAGGGGAACTGGCTATACACTCTGAGCCTTTGAATTCCTGCGATGAGAGGACAGCCTTAGAGGAGTCTGCTCCGACACACTGACTCTGCATGGCTGGTGTCAGAACTACCTGAGATTTCAGGTATCCATACGGTGTGTGCAGGACTGGGGAATGGTTGCTGGTGATGAACAACACACACACACACACACACACACACACACACACACACACACACACACCGGGTTTCAGAAGCTTTCTGAGGAACAACAGCTCAGAGTGTTGAGAGTGCTTAATGAGAGTCCAGAAACAAGTGAGGTTCTGACTTATCAGAACCACCGCAGCTTTTAGTTTGGAGTTTAAGAATGGAGATTAGACTTTAATTAGTTAAACAGGACAAGCAGAAGAAAGACTTCCTTCAGGCTCTCTGAGAATCAGGACAGGTTGCCACTCTAAGGAAAACCAGAGCAGACATAGGGCATCTAGGGTAGCTCAACTATCTCTCACAAAAAGATGTGGAGGCATGCCAGCACCCCAGGAAGGGGTGGTCATCCACTCCGCCCACCATTCTGAACTGTGGCCTCGTACCCTGCCCAGGCAGAGGCGCACACCTGCGCCTCAGGACAAATAATCCTCCTAGTGCAGCATCTGGAAATGTCAAGAGGATGGGATGAAGCTGTCAGAACTCTGTGTGTGTCCATGTGTGTTTGAGTGTGTATGGTGTGGAGGCCAGAGGTCAACTCAGGTGTTCAATCCCAGCTCCTTTTAAATTTGCTGAAGTCTGCCAACCTTGGCAGCTGAGTTGGTAATTTTTTGTTTGTTTGTTGTGTATGAAACAAGATCTCACTCTGTAGTTCAGGCTGGTCTGAAACTCGTTCATGTAGCCCAGGCTGGCCTTGATCTCACAGCAATTTTCCCATTCGGTTTCCTCAGGGCAGGTATTACAGGCAAGAGCCACCACATTGTGGTAGCATAAAATTTCTAAATGTTGACAAAGCATTCTCCCGTATTTATCTGAGACTGACATTTCCTTTCAAAGTTCTCTGCAGCTCACCAATTCTTCCAACAGATGGATTAGGAAAGTACACTCTAAATGTCTACAAATCACATGTCACAATCACAATCAAATTCTGGGGCTGCATGTGTACCCCTTCTCTACTCACACAAGTCTACCCAGGAGTGCATTTGTTCCTCCATCAGGCTTGAAGCTGATTCAGCAAGCAAATCACTGTCTTTCCTGTAAGAATAATGTGTTTCTCCTTCAACTCTATCTGTGCCTTCTGTTTCTCTCTGTAATCCTCACATAGCCTCAGAGAGCTGGCACATGCAACAGCATTCAGAAATAGAAGACTCCCTTGCAAAATCAAACAGCATTGCCCCAGCTAGACATTTACGACATTCTAGAGCTTCAGTGAGGCAACATTTTTAAAATTCCTCTACATAAGCAATCATGTAAGAAGGGATGCATGTACCAGGCTGTTTGTTTCCTTACTGTACTTACATCCGAGCCAATGATTAAACACAAGCACTGCCTGGTTAGTCTGTGGCTGTAGAATATAAATGCTTCTGGGGCTCAAACATTTTAAATTACTTTCAAGTTACGGAATCCAGCTTTAAAAAACAACAACAACAAACTCAAAAACCCAAAACAGCAGGAAGCCACTTTTTCATTGTATTTCAAGTCAGCCACAATTAAAATATCATTAGCTCAGTGACAAGCTAAAATGCAAACAAACAATTACCAACAGAACATTACATATTACATTTACTTCTCATTTTCATTAGTACAATTCCTATCTAGGAAAACATAAGGAGTCCTGTGGAGGCAAAGTAAGATGAAGGAGCCGGAATTCTAAAGGGTCGAACTCACTCAGGAGCACTGACACAGGAGAAAAAGAGAAAATGAGGTAAACCAAAAAGGGTTTAACATGAACAGTATTTCCCATTTGTAGTTTATATCCAAGTGATGGACAGGGTTTGAGCGTCTCAACCATGAAACTCTTGGCACCTGATGCCAACTTCAAAACAACAATGAAAGTCTTCTGCACTTTGTTGGTGAAAAAGCCACAAGCACTTGGTTTACTAAGTGACAGGATCAGGACTCACGATGCCAGGATGCAGCAAGAGACAGACGCATTAAATACAAGCATGCACAGATATCCAAAGCTCTTTAAGAAAACCAGTGTTTCGTGTGCCAAAATGTTCCAAGGCTCCATATTTCCTAATAGTACCTTGCATTACCAAGAAAATGATACATGATTAATTACAGTGAAGATCTGTCAATAACACTGAAGAAGAAAGACTTAAATGCCTTAAACTCTGAGAAGGTAGCTTCCATTATTTGGAAAAGTCAACTGAAGCAAAAGCAGAACTAAAACAGAACCACCCCCTCCAAAAACACAACAGCCCGTTTCAAGGATACTAAACAATGCTATGCACACACAGAAGTTTCCACACATACAACTACAACTGGATGCTAATTTAGATGTGAACTCAATGACTTCCATGGATCAAAGTTTAAAGTGTGTATGCTGCTTGTTCCGCAAGGCTGTGGTTGGTCACAATGTATCTGAAACTCCTGAGTTCCTTCAGCTCTCAATCTCACCCTAACCCAAGCAAACACAGCTCCACCCTTCAAGTCCTCAGTCCTGAGTCTTCTGTCCCCTTCCATTCTCCATCACTCCGGAAATACCCCCCAGAGACCTCTGCTGAGAACCTTCTCGCTGGGCAATACACTGGCACACTGCCATCCCCTTGTATCCCATCTTCCCATTTAATATTGTTTCACGTCCTCTCCTGTTACGGCAGCACTCTACCCCCAAACCTCTAATAGCCAAAGGAATCTTGGACAAAAAGAACAAAGCGAAGAAAAGCATCACCTGACTTCAAAATATGCTGCAAAGGTGGGGCCAGGAAGATCGAGAGTTCAAGGCCAGCCTAGGCTACATGACACACTGTCTTATAAACAACAAAAATGCCCCAAAATGAAATCTAAAAACTGTTTATTACGTATTTATGGTAATGCTATAGTCACTCAAAGAGTATGATACTGACAGAAAAACAGACATCTAGATTAGGAACAGAATAAAAAGAAAAAAAAATAGCCAACCCATTTTTAGTCAACTAATTTTTGGTAAAGGCACCAAGAACACAACATATAGGGAAAAAGGTTATCCATGTGCAAAAGAGTGAAATTAGAGCCTCTGTCCAAAACACACACGCACACACCATTTCAAAATGGGTAAAAAGGCCACATATATATATATATATATATATATATATATATATTGTAGCCAGAAACTACAGAACTACTACAAGAAACCATTGAGGAGACAATTCATGACCTTGCTCTACCTCCTTTCAGGCCTCTGTTCTCATGTCTGAAGACCTCCAGAAGTCTCCAGAGGTCCTAGATGAGGCAGCCCAGTGATCTATGGCTGCTAGATCTACGACTGGAGTTAGAACCTTGTATTAGGACTACCAGCCACACCCCACTGTCAGCTCACTTTAGCTATTCTGGTCCAGATGTTCACTGTAGGTTTGAAGAAGCACCATCCTCCCCGAGTTCCATGGTCACCACAGCAAGTCAGAAGTTCACACACACCACATGCCTGCAATTCACCCTGCCAGGGCACTGCCAAGAGCAGTGGGTATCAACACTATCCAGAAAGATCAATTGGCCAGGAAGGACCCGAGACCAGATGGATGTGGCTATCAGGTCGTCATCTCAGAGAGCCTATTCCTGTAGTGAAATGGCTAACGACTGTGCCCCTGCCCCCTTCACAGCAAGAAAAACTAAGACCAGCTCAGATGGGGCCTTTGGGGTTTGGAAAGGTCCTCACTGTGATTAACAGGATGTTACATATGACCCCACCCCAGAGTAAAACCATGGTTACAATAAAAGTGACGACTCTGAGTCTCTACACCTTGCATGACGCTTTAGGTCATCACCAAGTGTGCCAAGACAGCATCAGAAAAAGTAACGGGTGCAGTCCACCAACATCTGGATAGTTGTGTCTGTGACAACTAGCTGGGAGATGTCCTAAAACACTTTCTTTTTGCTCGCAATAGAGCCCAGAGAGGTTCATGGTACTTAAAAGCTGGAGACACCCAGGGTCATTCCTTCTATCTTTATTCAGTGTCTGCCTTGCACAAGGGGGTTCTTAAGTTCTGTGATTGAAAAACTTGAAGTTTCTCTAACACTGGCACACACACACACACACACACACACACACACACACGGTGGGGGTGGCAATATCGCCTCATAGTGAATGTTCTTTCTTAAAATCATGATCATGAGCACAAGCCAGACATCCCTGTATGAGGGTGGCAGACACAGCAAACAGATCTGTGCTGTGAGTGGGGGAGGGGGAGTGGTCCCTCTCCACGCCCAGGATGGTCACCAAGGAAAGGTCTCTCTGTGAGGAATGAGGCTCATTGTTGGGCTCACACAGGCAGCTGTGACCAGGCTGCCCCTCTCTCTGGATGCTTGTTTTGATAGAGGTTCATTTATGCTCAGGACAATGGCTGGTCTCTTTGTTCAGCCCCTAGCAGGAAGCAGTGGTGGGGAGAGGACCAGCCCTTGCCATACACTTTCCAATTCAGATTTCAGTGGCCACAAAAAACGGGGCCTTAAATGCCACAGATAAAGAAATGCCAGCGCAGGATAGGGACACGAGCCAAGATACAGGGTAAGAAGGCACATTTAGACCTGGGCAGGCCTCAGGGAGATATCACTTTGCCCAAAGCACTCGGCTCTTTATGGCTCCCAGGGGGTCTGAGAGTTGGGTAAAGTGCCTCCACTGCTTCTCCTCTGAGGTACCACAGGGACCGAGGAGTAACCAAGATCCCCGAGGTGACAAGGCCTCTCCTTCTGGTCTTAATTAGCCCTTCTGCTGCCTTACCCAACTCAGTTGAGAAAATGCTCAAAAATTAATAAGCTTTAACGTCCACACCAACGCAGTGTTTGAACCCGCTAACAGCTGTCCCGGGGGTGGGGGTGGGGGTGGGGGTGGGGGTGGGGGTGGGGGTGGGGGTGGGGGCCTGATCTGAACTGTCAAATAAACAAGCAATTTCCTTTCAAATAAAGCCTGGACTGGATGGCTGCTGGTGAATGAATTGTATTACCCAATGGCTGGTGTAATGCAAGCCCTCTCCTCCCCCTTCTGGGCCTCATTCATAAAAAGCCCTAGCAGCTGCAGGGACTGGGCCTGGGTTTGTGTCCGTATTTTCCAAGGCAGATTGCAAACAAGCGAAACAAAGAGAAGTGCTCCGACACCAGCTCGGCCTCTGGGTCCACTGGGAAGCGTACAGGGGACTCTCTAGGGCAGCTGGTCTCTTCCTCCAGCCAGGCACAGGCTACCAGGGCATTTCGCAGAGCGGCTTGCCTGCCTGGGAGGTTCCAATCCCAACACCAATACTACCACGTGATTAAAGGAACTTCCATTTCTTCCTTCCCTGCCATTTTATTAAGAATTTTTGAAAGGGTTCTTAGTAAAAAAAAACAGGGGCTGCCGGCTTATTACAGATTGACAAACTGTGCTAAAGGAGGCAGTCTATTTCCCAAAAGATGTGTTTTTAAATATTGATATCGCCATACCTAAATCTTACACAGGCTGTTAAGAATCCTAGGAGCCAAGGAGCAATCTCAATTCTTAATATTCCTTTTCTAATGACAGTCACTGTGCTCCCTCTGGGCAAGCATTCCCCACCAGCCCATGGCTGTTTTCATGGCTACCTTAGCCTGGTTTTTGCAGCTTCCACAGTCCAGGGAGCCTGATTCTTGCAGATTGTGGAGGTCTAGGAAGTTCTACCACATCCCAAGGAAGGTCGGGAATCCCCATGGTTAAAGGGAGGCTATTGACTTTTTAAACCCAGAATCCCTACTGTTCTGCCTCAAAACAGGTCCGGATGCAAAGGCCTGTTCTCATTTTCTGGAATGGAATGTTAATGGAATACAGAGGTGTGTGTGTGTGTGTGTGTGTGTGTGTGTGTGTGTGTGTGAGAGAGAGAGAGAGAGAGAGAGAGAGAGAGAGAGAGAGAGAGAAAGAGAGAGAGAGAGAGAGAGACAGACAGACAGACAGACAGACAGAGACAGAGAGATAAAAACAAAGCACTTTTGCTGCTTTTCCAGAGCAGGCTTCTGCAGAGACATAAGATGAGCATGACCATAGATAATTATCCCCTCTTACCTCTTGCAAAACACAACTGGGACTTCAGTGTCTACTAGGAAAGCTACTTTTCCAGAACAGTCTACCTTTAACACCACCAACCCATCAGTGCTGGGACTAGGTATTCCCAAAAGCATGGGGATGAACCCAAGAACTCATTTCTACCCACAGACCCAAGAACTCATTTCTACCCACAACCCCACACTTCTATCCAAGACTGACAGCCCAAGCAACTAGAAAGTAATCTGGAGATAACCAAATAAATCTTGTAAAATATGTGTCTGTGATTAAGTTGCAGTAATTCAATAACTTCTACAAAGGCAAAAATGTCAACATAACTGTTAGGATTCTGTACATGGGCAGCTCGCGGTCCTGTGTCTTGCGTCTCACATCATCAGCGGATGCTGGCGACTAAGTACCGGCTGTGTGGTCACGCAATCCCCACCTTAAAAAGCCGGACGCGGACGCCCCCACCCTCTCTCTGTGTTCTCTCTCTGCTCCCGCCATCTTCCTTCCTGTCCAGGCCTGGTTCTCCTCCCTATCCCCCCTTTCCTTCTAATAAAGCTCCTTACGAAGTGGGGGAGAGGGGTAACTTGTGCTGATTCACAGATCTTTCTCCTTCCTCAGGGACGCCTGGGATTGGAGTCTGATCCCGGTTTGTTATTTTAATTTTTTATTTTTCTCTCTCGGCTGCAGCCATGGGACATGGGGGCGGATACCAGTAAATGTAGCTGCATAACGGCTTCACGGGAACTTCTGCGAGCGAACAGGCAAACGAAAAGAGTTACCTTATCCCCAAGCTTTCTATTGAAGCACTGAACCCTTCTCCCTCCCCATTTCTGATGTTTTCTCTGCCACGTGCAACCATTGCTGTCTATCTGACTTCCGCTTTCCGGTATTGGGCAGGCCGCTTCTGCTGACTCTCACCCTAACTCACCTTAGCTCCTCCCACTCGTTCTCAAGCTGCTGAGGGACGGGTCTGGAAGCAGGCTAGGATCCATGCAAATAAGTTTACAGTAATCAGGATGGCTCTTAAGCCAGAGATCAGTTTAAAGCCTGCCTCCTGGCAGGTCTACCTGCCCGACATAGGACTAAAACTTAAGCATCTGGAGAGCAAGGCTCCTGACCCCACAGGCGAAAGTGTCATCTGTGGCACTTAAGGTATATCGGGGAGAGAGAGAAAAAAGCCGGAGAACAAAATTTTCAAGTCCTGGCACACCCTGGCTCCCAAAAGCCATTGGGTCCCTGTTTTAAGTGAGGAAAAGATGGGCACACGGGCTAGTGAGTGCCCTGCCAGGCCATCAGTTGAGCCCTGTTCAAAGTGCCACCTAGAAAGACAACCGGTCAGCTGACTGCCCCCAGGCACCAAGATGGCATGGAAACATCAAGCTAAGACCTCCAGCAGACCTAAGCTTGGTCACAGGCTCGCAAGGAACCCAGAACGCAGCATGGAAATGATCTGTTTCTTTCCTTCTGGATACCAGAGCCACTGACCCAGTCCTGGGAGTTTTGGGGTCTCACCTCTCCTCTTTTCCCTATTGTCAGGGTAGGGAGGACAGCCTTACCCACCTCACCAGACTTAATTGTACTCTCAGGGTTACTTAACGGGAAAAGATTTTCCAGCTAAGGTAGGAGCTTTCATTTCATTTGCTCCCTCCATGCGCCTCACTCCAGACCTGTCACAGTGCTGCTTTCTCTTCCTCATGCACACAGACAGGGCCCTGATCTCTGCCTTGTCCCTAATTCCAAAGAAATAAGTTCTCATGAACCACAAGCTTTTCTCTTCCCAGATCCCTCTTCTAACTCACTGCTCAGCTAATGGTGCAGGACCACCACAGAACTGGAGCCCAGAGATCATCAAGTAAGAAACTGTAACAGCTAAAAGGTATTTATACCCCCAGACCCAAAAGTATCTGGGTTCTATCACATGTGTCTCCTGGCTGCGAAACTAGTAAAGGAAACAGGTGCCTTAAATAATCTGTCTCTGATAAAGCTTAAAAACATGTTCCAATCTCTCTGTCTCTCTCATTAACACTAACCAACATAAGCAGAGTACTAAACACTACAAATGTCACTAATTTTCTCACGGCTGCTTCTTAATATGTTCAAAAAATTTTCCCAAGCTCCAGAAACCAGCTTAAATCCATCTGGACAGGTCGGATCTACTTCGGGATTTTCCTGTCTCCTCGCTAGCATCCTGTCAGACACCAAAGTGGCCAGGATGCCAAGCCAAGAGGGATGGACAGCTCCAGGGCAGCCCCTTCCCAGGACACCTGTCTACCTCAGAAGACCCACCCCTCCCTATTCCCCCTCAAGAGCCAACTGACGCCCACCAAATCAGCTGGAAGTAGTTTTTCCGGGAGAAATGACGTCCCTATTCCTATTCACTTGCTTTTTTATAATAAGCAAGAAGTCTGCAATGTTAGGATCCTGTACATGCACAGCTCGGGGTCCTGTGTCTTGCGTCTCTCATCATCAGCGGATGCTAGCGATTAAGCACCCGCTGTGTGGTCACACAATCCCCACCTTAAAAAGCCGGACGCAGACCCCCACACCCTCTGTCTGTGTTCTCTCTCTGCTCCCGCCATCTTCCTTCCTGTCCAGGCCTGGCTCTCCTCCCTCCTATCCTCTCTTTCTTTCTAATAAAGCTCTCTGTAACTCTGGTAGTGGTGGCCGAGGCCCGTGACGTTTCCGCCGTTTATCACAGCCATCAATAAACAGCAAGCTGAGAAACAACATAAACAAGTCTTACAGGAACTACGCCAAGCTTTATGAGGAACCAGCCCAGAACCCGCAGCAGTTTGAATTTTGTTTTGAAATGTGTCTCTGACCTGTTGTTGGCTGTCCTTTAGGAGCACCCGTGAGACCTGATGACTCTGTGGCCACAAACATACTTTCTGGGTAAAGGAAGCAGGTACCTACGATGATGTCCACGAATTACACTCCGGATTCAGGCTTAGTGGATTTTAAAGCACAAACAACCTGACCCATGGCCAAATGTTCTGCATGAACCACCAACACACTTCTTAAACAGTGGAATACGGTCACAGTTACCTAAAAACCTAACAAAAATAACATGCAGACTGGGGCGCGCAGAGTCTACCTGCCTCCTGGGCTACTCGGGCAATTCCGCTTGTTAGTCCAGTCTACACTTCCGGGCTCCAGTGCAACTGTGCACCACCTATAACCCTGGCCTCAGGATCATTTCTGTCCCACAGGAGGGCCCCAGCCTCCTACCAGAGGCTTCCTCCTAAGATCAACAGCTTTCTGGTCCCAAGGACACAGGATAGCTCAGGACCCACCGTCTCCTCTCAGGGGCCAAGGCTCCTTTATCAGGGCCCCCCACAAATGGCCTTGCTTCCTCTACAACCCTCTGGACACAGGCCTTTCAACATCTCACTTTCCCATGCCTTTCCTCGAGTCTCTGTGGAAATACCACCTCACCAGACCCTCTCTACACACCATACCTACGAGAGCAGCTCACCTCCTGCCACGTACCCACTCTGCCACTGGCACTGAGAACGGTGCCTGGCACACACAGGTGCTCAACAAATATTTGCGGAGTGAGTAAGTCGGCCCGGCAGCAGCTCTTCTCACCTCCCGGCAAACATCTCCTTTTCAGAAAGGGCGCTGACGGTACCCAGGTGGAGCCCACCAGGCTCCAACAGAGAGCTCCAAACCCACTCACACAGATATTCCCGGCTAAATTAAGTGGGGGAGGGAAGGAGGGAGGGGAGGAAGGGAGGGAGGGAGGAAGGATAAGGCTGGCAAAGGTGAGAGGAAGCCCAGAGATGATGGGGGCGAGAGTAACCAAGACGCATCACACACACACACACACACACACACACACACACACACACACACACACACACGGCAAAGTTGTTAAAAGCTGTGCTTTAAAAGGCCTCTGAGAACTCGATCCCAAGCCCCCGCCCTGAAAGCTGCATTAGCACTCCTATGTCCCTTGTTTGTTTGTTGACTGTTTTGATGACTAGACCGCTTTCATGGGTCTGGCTTTGTTCGTCTCTGTTAGTGCAAGAGTGTATTCAGCCCGTATTTCTGTCGGAAGAGCAGTGTTGTATACACACAATGCTCTTTTAACAATTAATGAGCAAGATACGGGAGTGGGGCGGGGAGGGACCCTCCTACTCCGGGTGACTGGCACCCTGTCACCTCCGACACTCTAGGCAAGTGTTCTCACACTGAATTACAGGCCCATCCTGGGCACCCACCGCAGAGTGTCTCACGTGTTGGTTGGTCATACCCAGTGGAAGGGTTCAGAAGGAAAACAAAGTTATTAAATTCGTTACTAAGTAACAGTTTAACATCTGTCACCACAGACGACCAGTTTTACACAGGGCCAACAGTCTCCACTGGGCACTGACTGTCCAAACACTGGGGTGTGAGGACTTCCTTCCTCTTGAGTGGGCTTCTGAACAGTCACTACAGCTGTGGAGGACACAGCTCTAAAACAGGACTCCATCTGTAGCCTGAGGACTAGGGAGGCTTTGGATGCATCTCTCATGTAGTAGGAAAAGCAGGTCACTTCCTTTAAAATGAAATGGTGTTTTGTGTGGTACAGCTGTCCACTGACCACAAGTAAGACCACACACACACACACACACACACACACACACACACACACACACACAGAGAGAGAGAGAGAGAGAGAGAGAGAGAGAGAGAGAGAGAGAGAGAGAGAGAGAGAGAGCGCACGAGCACTCTGGCACCCACACAGGAAGAGGGAACATTAAAAATGTGAGAGACTCATTCCAACACCAGCATTCCACAAACAGGAAGAAAAACAGGTGTATTCCCCAAGACACCCCAGAACTATGGTTTTTAGGACTTCAATGGGATTCTTAAGTGAGGGTGAGCAAACAAATCCAGGATGAACAAGCACTTGACTGCACCAGTCTTGAGATCCACCAGCTAGTCAAGACCGAGCACGTAATGTGTGCACACCAAAGAGACGATCAACCTATGTGACCAGGAAGTGTCTCCATGAGACAGAAAACTGCAGGACCCATACCTTTGACTACATGGGAAACTCTCAACTCAAGATCACTTGGTAGAGGCAAGGTTGGCAAGCTGAGACTGAAGCAATAAAGGGTGTGCTCACTAAGTTCTCATTCCAACATCCCAACATTCCGTTGTGCTTCTAAAACAAACAGTAACTCCAAACATGTCTGCACGCCCCCCCCCCACACCCTCCCCCCCAGGTCAGGGCAAAGATGGATGTAAAGCACACCGCAGAGGCACAGGCATCGACTCCAGGACCGTCTCTGTTTTAGATGTCCTCAGGGTGTATTACAAACCTCAGTGCGGTTTTGGATTTTGCTCACTGGAGGTCATCACTAGGTACTGAAATTACCAGGAAGAAAATGTGAGTTATCCACAAACATCTCGATTGGTCCATTGAGAACTGATGGCTCTCAGAACACAGCTTTCCAGTTGGATTAGCCAGCTATGACGAAGCACACCAGGTACTCAAAGGGTGGAGTCAAAAGAACAGCCTGGGCAAGACAGCAAGATTCCCTTATTTCAACAACAACAAAAACCTCCTTTCTCTAAGAAACATATACTAATACATAATAAAAGGACACAGAAGAATTTGTATGTTGTTTTTAAGCCACTGATACATGTGAATGGTTTTTAAGATTTAAAAAAAAAACATTGTTCACTTTAAGCCTAGAACAAAGTTAAAGCAATACAGGATGTCATTTCCCACGTGTTTTTCTTCTCCTGCCCTCTTTCACAATATTTATTTGAATTTTACCATTTCCAAACAATCTATTACTGCTGCAATATCCATGTTTCAACTATTTCAATTCCCCTACTTATTTTGCTTATGGACTTGGAGGTTAAATATTATGAAATTTCACCGTGATTTAGTAGTTATAGACATCAAGCAGGTTCGCTTATTCCTTGATCAAGCACAAAAGTGAGGTTAAGGTCAAGGAAACACACATGGTTTCTGGTCCAAACCACAAGTGATGCTAAGGCAAGTGACCCACTCAGAGCACGAAGACCAGCTGGGGGAAGATGCAGGGGGTGGAGAGATCACTGGTTACACAGCAGGAATGCTGATGTCTACAGAAACAGTGAGGGCTAAGAGGTGAGGTCTCTTGATTCAAGGACACACTGGGCACATTTTCCAGTTCAAGAGTTACAGTGAATTAAGGTCACTCGGTATTTCAAGTGTTTCCCCAACTGCTGTAAACAAAAAACTCTGAAATTACTCCCTTCTCAAAGTTGTTACTGATCTTGCAACTACCCAGCAAACACTTGACAATGGGTCTAGTGGCTGTATGTAAACATGCCTTGGATCACCTTACTGTGGAAACGGAACTGTACCAAACTGTGCCTGACGGAGACTGTCTGTAGACCAGTTAATTTTCAAGTCCATTTTGTATATAAAAATCCTAATAGGCTCACTGTAGAGCATCATTAAGCCATTCACAGAACTTTGTGGAAGGCACAGTTCTTTCTCACACATGACCAATTTGAGGACCACCACAGACAACTTCTGCTCACAGAACAGAATTTTCTAATATAATCATTTATTTTTAGGGGAAATCACCTCACATAACTGGCATGAAATCTATATCCACCTGAAAGTGCCCAGGAGCACTATCTACCACAATCAAACTCTGGCCATGAATCAAAACCTGCACAACTCATCCTAGACGGCTACTTCTAGATGGCTGAGAGAAAAGCATCTGGCATACATCACCACAGCGATCGTCGCTGAGTCACACAGTCGAACTCAGAGCACACTGCAATCTCCAAAAGCCATCTCCTCTCTAGACAGGCATGCGAGCGAGGCTTGTGTCACGACCCTTACCCACACGCAGACCAGCTGCTTCACTCTTGAACACGCTGCTTTCTCTCAAAACTAAAATTCTCCGTCTACCACCACCCTCTCATGGGTCCTTTTTGTAAAAGCATTGGTATTTGAATCCAGGAAAGAATAAAATGTATGTATTTCAAAATATTCCACCTTGAGAAGAACCAAAGATTCCAGGGTGCTTTCTTGGGACAGAATTTATTTCTGTTGAAATAAGGGTATATATATTATTAAAGTTTCCTTCCTTCAGGCCTCTGGATATAAACTACAGACTGATGTCAGTACAGTGTGGTGGATATGAGACAAAGGATGTTTCTTTCATAAAATATTATGCATCAGAATTTATATCCTATGCTATAAATATTTAGCAAAGGGTAATATGACATTTACTAATATTTCTGTCAAAATAACACTATCGAAACTGTCGTTTTTAGCACATCGCTTCTCTCTCTGCTATACTATAGGGGAGAGCGTTGACTAAGCATCTCTTTCCTCCTAGAAGTGTGTTCTGAGTAGCACGAAAACCAGGAGTTAACTTGGCTCTGTGACTTAAAGGATGTAACAAAGGTCTAACACTACCTGGCAACAAGAAGGAAGGGAAGTGCTCCGTGATAAGAAAGTGACTCTACCTAGGCCTCTGAAAACGCTTTGGAAATGAACGGGTTTGCTGATATACCAGCTATTTCTTTAAGGACTTGTTTTTCCTAGAGGGGAGACTTCTTGTTATTAGCTAATTTTCATGTGTCACTCGTGACAGCTGGGTCTGCCAGATAAACAGGCAGTTCTGCTGGATAACAGCAACTTCAATATAAAATTGTGCTCCTGGTGGAATGTTTTGATGGGAAGGGGAAGTCTGGAGAATTCAAATACCTTCAACAGTAGTGACCTGGCCCTAGAGGTTCTCCAGGAGTCCAGGGTAACAGACCAGCTTTTGTATCAACAGAAAAAAGAAAGGCCGGAGATTTTCTGGAGAGGAGAAAGAAAAATCAATACATGTTACACAACGCTGAACAAAGCTACACGTGTTTACAGAGCTTCGGCACACAGAGACATCCACTTCGAAGGCCTGTTAAACTCAAACCCGCATTTGGACTTTCGAGCAGCCTATTCCTACCTAACAAAACAGTAACTCTCACTGAGTTGAGAAAGTTTTCCATGTACACATAGAGTACCTGCACAGAACACCCACAAACTCCACTTCAACTTTCCCACAAAGAAAATAGCTAGTAATTATGAAGAATAATATTTAAAATCTGGGCTCTGGGGGTTTGGCCTCTCAACTTTGCTTCTACTAATTTTCCTAAAATTATTACTATAAATGACTATATATATATATATTCATGTGTGTGTATATATATGCATAATGTACATATAAATGTACATGTATATGTGGGGCCTGTAATTTGAATTGGCCATAATCATCTTAAACTGCTAACCAGGGTAATGACTGCCCACCTAATTTATCCTTACAATACAGTGGCCACACACTGATTATTTTTTAAAAGTTTCATTCCAAACAGATGTCAGATTAAAAAAAAAAAAAAAACTTTAAAAAAAAAACTTTTAAAATTAGATTTATGCTTTTTTTTTTAAATTTCCAAACACAAATCTCATTATGTTGTTTCACTTGGGGGGAGGGGTCCTCTGGTCTGTTTTATAAATCAAAATGCTTTCCAAACACTAAGTTCCTTTCGTGTGGGTATTAGTCATCTTGCCCTCTCTCTCTGAGATGAGCAGGTAAGATGTAAAGATGGAAGACTCCATGGTCTCTACATCTACAATACTAAACTAATGCTCACTTGTATCAGCAAACAAACGAGGGTTATTCAGAAGAAAAGCCGGACTCCAGGGTTTCACAAGAAGTAAATTTGGACATTTTTAGGAGACTAGGGAGGGAGGCACAAGTTTTTCCTTAACCACTGCATCGGTTCTAGGAAGGACAAGGGTTGTAGAGTCTGAGTCACTCGGCCGTCTCCATCCCCTGACACGCGGTTAGACAGGAACCTGGAGGACACCGCAGCAGATTTCTACTTGACCGGCTTCTCCCCCTTTGCCTTCTATCCCTCCTCCGAATCAAACTCTGGAAAGAACTGCCACACAGCACAATGATGAGCATGCACTCACTATGTCCTGCCCCGCTGCACGCTGTATCTCGTCACAGGACAGTAATCATTTACTACAACACAATCGGCCTTTGCCGATCACACACTTCTACCAACTTAGGATAAGTGGAGGGGAATGAGTCCTGGTCTTTTGTCGCTGGTTCTCTCTCTTGGCATGGCTTTCAATCCCACCCTGCACCTTAGTTTCTATTCTACAGGACACTGACATGTGACACTCAAGGGTACCGGGAGGTTGCTGTCCGTTTATACAGTCCACCAATCACACGGCATGAAGGAAATGCCCAACTAGAATTTTCACCTGAGCAGATCACTGATCTTCCTCGATTGGGTGTAAAATATAACAAAAAAGTAAACATCATAATAAATTTAACATAAAAAGGGTAACGACGCCCATGATACACCTGAATCCATACCTGCACAAAATTACAAAAAGGAACCCCTTAAACACTATGTCAAGAGCCTATCGGGCACTGTTAGGTATAGTTTAATGAACGATCTATCGCCAACTTCAAACCACCCTGCTATGAACTAGCAGCTACAAAAATTTTTTAGAAGAAGTTATGGGATAAGTGTCAGAGTAATGAAGGCCTACAAATGGATTCATTCGTGGGCATTACAGTTTTCTGGGCATGAGACTTCTTGAAAGGCAGCAAGACTATTAAAATGATTTCCCCCCCTTATGGTTAAACAAACTTAACTTTCTGCTTTTTTTCAAGCATTCTAAGACAAATGAATTGAACACCCATTATTTACAGTAGTGGGTAAGAACCCCAGCCAGTGATTCACTTGGGTAATATTCAACACGAAACAGAGAGAGAAAAGTGGGTTTTAGAAAAGAGCCAAAGTTGTTGCTTGGTTTTAGTATTATTAAGTATTTCCAGTCTTACTTCTGTGAAAGTCAGGACTGGGGGGGATCCCTTTCCCACTTTTTACAAGTCTCTTCTGGGCACAGGAGCTCCAGGCTAGAACCCACCTACGGCACACAGCCCACACTCTTCAAGATGCCAGACTCCAAGGTCTCTCTGTCCCAGTCTCTGCTCCCCAGGACCTTTCAGGAAATACAAACTGGACTTGAGATACACCTTTCCACAATGCTCTCATGTGGAAGTCGCTGTATTTTCTGTTCACGGGGACAGAGTCCTGTGAGGGACTGGGCATCTGTAAAATCAGGGAGGACAAAATTGTTACCCGTGGCTCATTCGCACGCTTCTCTGAAACAGTAACAACAAAGTCCATTCTAAGTAAGGACGAAGGTGACCCTCTTCCCGTTGAACATCCCCCATCTTAGGGGTCCCCCATCACTGCGGTACTTACAGCACCATGAGAAGCTGGGCCACCTTGGACACTGAGATAACCAAGCACTTAACTGACTGTGGACACATTCTTCCCTCTAGTACCCTGGGCCTCCCCAACCCCTAGTGGAAGAGAAGGACTGACATACATAGATCGACTTCCCAGATCACAAACTCCACAGGACCAGAGCTGCTAACACGTCTTTTCTCTCTCTGGCTCAAGACACAAGACAGTGCAGGCCAATGATGAAGCAAATCCAAAGTAAACCTAGGCCGCTGTCAGCACACTAGCTTCCTCTCCTCTCTGACCCCAGTAACCGGCTTCTCTCTGCCCATCTCCCTCCAAGGTGCGTCCCCCCTCCACACGCCGTGCCCCTCCTGCGAAGCCAGATGCCCTGTCCAGGCCATGAGACAGCCCTTTAGTTACCTGCCAGGATCGAAAAGACATGCCCTGCACCGCTGTTTGCCTTGTCAAACTGTGAGATCACCCTCCAACTTAAGACGTGTCCCAGAGAGAAAATTCACTGTAAAGAGGGACTTTAAAAGCCACTGTTCCACATAACTGCACAAAGAAACTGCGTATCACCTTTTTGGTAAGGTACAGAATAGTCAAATTTCTTTTTCTATGTGTTGCTGCTCTGAAGACAGGATCTCACTCTGTAGCCCAGGCTGGCTTGAAACTCCTACCTCAATCTCAGTGAGGACTCAGGAGAAGTGAGAGCCAACAGCACCTGGACAATAGACCCCGAGTGCTGCCAGCTATTTTTTTTTTTTTGAGAGAGAGACATGTCATATGCAAGAGGAAAATGACCACTGCATATTAAAGGTGTGTTCTGTATTTTAAAAGGACTACCAGCTGACACCGACCTTATCACCCTCTGTGGTTCCAAGTGGAAAATGGCGTCACAGGTGCAACTAGACAAGCCTGGAACAATGCGTTCCTGCAAACAGTCCAAGGCAGTTTCTTTTTCCTTTCAAAGATAAAGAACATAACCTAGAAATAATATAACTACTTACGCACGAAGAAAAAAATTGGCAGTGGCTCCCCAAGTCAGGTTTAAGGGCCTGTTTGTCTTTCCATGTTAAAGGGAGGTAAAGAGCAGAAGAGGGAGCCACGACAAACCTGCTCTCAGGAACCCGTGTGCTCACCAAAGCCAGGAGCACGGTCCCTTTAAAACTTAACAAATAAACTAATAAAAAAATAACAACAAACAAACAAAGGTGGAAGAGGAGGAGAGGAAGACATCTGCATTCTCGGTCACGTCAATCAATGTTTAGTTGACGACTGGACACAAAAATGTCTTCCTGTTTCCAACAACTCAAACAGTTGCTAAAGCAACTGTAGGCAAACCGAGAAAACCACACAGGCATCAGACAGAAGAGGAAAACAAAAGTCAAGAGGAGGAAGCTAGCACCTGGGAGGGAAAGGCAGGTGGATTTCTGTGAGTTTGAGGCCAGCTTGTACACAGCCAAGGGCCAGGACAGCTAGGACTACGGAGTCTTAAAAAGAGGAAGAAAAACAGCATATAGAAAGAGGACTCTGGCCGGGCGGTGGTGGCGCACGCCTTTAATCCCAGCACTCGGGAGGCAGAGGCAGGCGGATCTCTGTGAGTTCGAGGCCAGCCTGGGCTACCAAGTGAGTCCCAGGAAAGGTGCAAAGCTACACAGAGAAACCCTGTCTCGAAAAAACCAAAAAAAAAAAAAAAAGGACTCTGGTGGCTTCTGCCCCTGCCCTGAGCATAATCGACTGTCCACAGAGCAGGGTCATGGATGGTCTCCACTGTCCAAGACTGACAGCTGAGTAGGCTAGGTGCCCTCTAGGAGCCCCAGGGAAAGCAGCAGTCATCCAGTCTACAGAATCACAGCAAGTCCAAGTCATCATTGACACACAATCAGGGAAGATCCCCAAAGAGAGGAACCTGCCTTTGCCAAGTGCCTGGAAGAGACTTGGATGGGAGTCGTGTTCCCACGGACACTGGTACCACCAATGAGTCGAAAGCACCATGGGTGAGTGACAGAACTCAGGGCACACAGCCCGCTTATGGCTCAATAGACAGGCTTCTTTCTTCTGAGTTCTCATAGCCTGCCTGTGCCTCCAGAGCAGAAAGAGACCCCTGCACCTCCTCTTCTAACACCCTCCATCTCCTACAAGTTTGTCTACCTCCGCCAGAGGGGTGACCCAAGCACCCAGGATCGTGAGGCGGTTTCTCTTCCACCATTGGGGATGCCACAGAATCCCGTGTTTTCAGATTAAACTCCAGCCATGTGGACTATGTCTCAAGTACTTTTTCCAGCATTAATTCCCTTCAATATATCATGTTATAGATGCAGATTGATGGGCATTCTCTATTAATTTACAATAAGTGCTCTATTCTGGCTACCAAAAAGAAAAAAAAAAATCACATGTACCACTGGAATATGCCCAGAGGCTCCAGAGACAATCCGTCCCCAAGCTGGCCTTCCCTGGGGGAGAAAGTAGTCTTGCGAATCATGATAAGCACATTCTCTGTCTGCCTTCCTCCCCACAACTCCCACCTCCAAAATGACACTTCCAAATGGCCTCCAGGTGTATCCACATGAGTGGCAAATCCATTCAAAAAGCTACCACGCATTCAAGCCAACAGCTTCCAGCTGCTGTTCTGATTATTTCCCTTCTAGTTCAGGATGCCAGACCGGTCCAGAGCATTATCATTGTGGAACTTGTTTTAGTTAGAAACCTACCTGGGATGAAGTGATTTGCCAACAAAACAGTGTACTTCAGGCCCACATGTCAGGTGCAGCCAAGGGGCTGTATCACCAGGCATTAGAGAGTCTTAGCATCACTCAGTTACTTCTCCTGAGCTTAAGGGCCAACACTGTTGTCCCCTGTATTTCATCAGGCAATGGGCTTTACCACTTTGAAGTGGTGGTTTCACAAGCATGGCTTTTATGCTTTTCTGAAAGTACTTCATTTAGGAAGGCAACGGGGCTACTTTGTAGCCGAGTCCCTAATACATAAAAGCAAGCTGGCAGAGGCTTTCTGTTCTGCAGTCCAGAAAGAGTCATGACTGGGGGAAGGACAAACATCCATGGCCTGAATGTGCCACTACACCAGGACTCCTACCCAAGAGACAGGATGCACCACAACTCCTGGACTCCGGTTCTAACCTTGTCCCAGAGAGGCCAATCTCACGCCCACGGATCGAGAACACTCCTGTGACTATTTACACTGCATTGCAGGCTTAGGAATGTCCTCACCAAACAGAGACGGTGCCATTTTAATCCTTCACCTCCAAGAAATCCTCCAGTGAGGGAAGAGAGGCAAGGTGATGCCTGTCCTCGCTCTGTGACGTAAGGTAAGGGAACAAGCATCCCATTTCAGGAAGCTCTCCAAAGCACAGGCACCTGCTCTTTCATCTCGTGACCAGACGCAAGGACCAGTGACAATGTCCTCCCAAAGCAATTCCAAGCAAGCCCGTAAATGAAGAAAATACAAGCAAGGCTGGACTTTCCTCTGGGGTGCAGGTAACAGGCACAGAGGGGTTTCACTGGTGAGTAGATGCGGAGAACACCTATGCTCCCTGGTTCACAAGAGCATGTGAAAAGCCTCGAAGGGGCTTGTAACTGCTGATACCACATCCGCACGTCCTCAAGCACAAAAAAGAACATGAAGTGACTATCTCACTGACCCGGAAAGATCACAGGAGGCTCCACAGTAGTTCCCTTGGAACTGGATGATCCATTTTCATTCAAAGTAATTTTTAACTCGGCGGTTAACAATTCAGACTACAGAGTAATGACAACCTGCAACAATGCATTTTCCCCCCCCCATCAACTCGGTTAAATGAGCCAAGGAAACCAGGCTATCCATTCAAGTTTTCCTTACTTTATTCTTAATGTCCAAGGCTCAAACACACACTGGCCCTAGAGACCTGGAGCCAACAAACCCTTCATGGATGTCAACCTGAGAGGAAACAGAACTCTCACCCCACTGTACTGATTGATGTTCAGGATCAACGTCATAGAGCACCTCAAAGCCACAGTCCAGTGGATTCCAATGCTTTTAACCTGGGGAATGACCAACACTGCCTGTTATGAACAGTTCTGGAGAGTAAATGTAGCTACCCTTGTACACAGAAGTCACTGTTAACTCTGGATGACTTGCACAGGCAGGGACTTCCACCATTATGAAGGAACAGGGAACAGTGACAGTTGATGGAAGGCAGGATAAAGAATCAAATTCACAAGAACTTCAGGTACCTGTCTGGTACAATCAATTCTTGGTACAAATTAGATATGCACTGTATTATTTCTAAAAACACCCTGTACATTAAGAAAATTGGATTCTATTCCTTGTAACAGTAAGTCATTCTCATGAGTTGGAGGTTAATTACTGTGAGACACCAACCAATCAAGTACAAGTTCAGTTGCAAAACTGAAGTTTGAAATGGTAATTATAAACCACAAGAACTGGGAACTATTTTACCCATTTATAAGCTTGCCATCTTCTAAACACATAGACAAATGCACTTACATGTGCTCCTGTTCTTCCTGATTTACAACAGTGTCAAAAAGTTAGACTCGCTAGGCAGGGGAGGTGGCTCGTTGGTAAAGTACCTGTCACATAAGCACGAGGACCTGGATTCAGGTCCCCAGCACCCACTGCAAAGTCAGAAGAAGGTGGGCAGTAACAGGTGGATCCTGGGAGCTCACTGGCCAGCCCTTGTAGCTGAACTGGCCACCTATTAAGTTCAAGGAAAATCCCTGTGTCCCCGTCCCCCACCCCAAAAAAAAAGGTAAGGTGAAGAGTAGTAACTAAATAGGACTTCTAATGTTGACCTCTGGTTTCCATGTGTATGTATACATGCACAACACACACACACACACACACACACACACACACACACACACACACACACACACACACACGGTCCCACCTCCTTAAAACTAAATAGAGGTGTATTGCATTTCCTAGTAAAATCCCAGCAAGATCGTTTCAGGTGTAGGAAAGGTGATGGTAACTAAAATAAGTTAGTAAAAGAAAGAACTGGATCAGGCTACCTGATTTCAAAATTTAGGATATAGTGACACCATTCCAAACCACGTGACACTGGCAAAGAAATAAATCCATACACCAACGCAATGGCACAGGGACCCTGGACCAAAGCCTACATAGCACATGACTGAGTGTTGACAATGCTCAAAGTCAGTTCAAAGGAGAAAAAGTAGTCGAGTGTACAAATGGTGCTCCCAGGGGTGGGGAGGAACTAATCCCAATAAATCTCATACTTTATAAAAAGTTAACTCAAAACAATTCATAGAATTCAAGAATTCAACATAAATCATCAAACAGTCAAGTTGGCAGGGGATGGGATGGCAGGGGGATCTTGGGATCTAACACTAGGCACAGAGTTCCTGCTCTAGACTCTAAGAGAGAAAAAACTCATAGAAAGAAAACCCAGGAAGCCAGGCTTTCACAAAATTAAAATTTTGCTCAGTGAAAGACTGCTAGGAAGACAAAATGATAAAGCACAGACTGGGAGAAAATATTTACAAACCACATATCTGACAAAAAGCTAGGATCTGGAATCTATAAAGAACTCTGAAAACTCAACACTACAAAATAAACAGTCTAATTAGAGCAAAAGATGAACAGATGCTTCACCAAAGAGGAGGGCATATAAATAGTAAACAAACACGTGAGAAGGTGTCTGACATCATTAGCCACCAGGGAAATGCAAATTAAAACCACAATGAGATATCACTCCACATCTATCAGAACACACATACACCCCCACACAGAGACACCCCCCAACACACACACTTTACAAATATACACAGACACACCCACCCACACACTCTCCCAATACCACACACATACATAGACACCCACACCCATCCAGACACACACACCCTCAAGACAGACAGACACACAGATACACACACACACACACACACACACACACACACACACACACACACACAAATGCTGAGAAGGAAGTAAAGGATCCAGTCACTCAGATTTTGCTGAGGAGAGGAGAGTATAAAATGGCACAGCTACTCTGGACTGTTTGACGGTGTCTTTGCAAATAAACACACAGCTACCATATAAGACAGAATAAGATAGGTACTATATAAGACAGCTATATATGATAAAAACTAATTGCTGGGCAGTGGCGGCACACGCCTTTAATCCCAGCACTGGGGAGGCAGAGCCAGTGTTCAAGGCCAGTCTGGCCTACAGAGCAAAGTCCAGGACAGGCACCAAAACTACAGAGAGAACAGAGAAACCCTGTCTCAACCACCCACCCCCACGCCCTGCCGAAAAAAGATAGAAACTAAACTTTTAGATACTTCTCCCAAAGAAGAGAAAGCTTCGATCTACCAAAAGCTGAACAGAGACGGGTAAATGGGTAAACCATTGTTTGTATAAAAGGGACAATTATATACAGAACAGCCTTAAAGGGGTAACAGCCCTCTGAGATGCAGAACAGACTCGGTCAGCAGCAAGTAGGGTAAGAGGCAACACAGTATCGGCTTCCACATGGATGGAATGCTTCCTGACGGAGCAATAGGAGCTTTCTGTTTGCCAAACTGTATTACAGTTTTACAAAGTGCTGGGGAGGGCAAATACAGCATGGCATGCTGTTATTTCCTGTAACTGCCTGTGAATCTACAGTCTCAAGAATAAAGTGTTTTGTTTTTTCTTTAATGGGCATAAAAAAATGTCTGAAAAAATAAATTAACTTCGTGTCCTCTAGTAGGCTAGGCAGATGGCTTCTTGCAAACCACACTGGCCTAGTTGCAGTTACATCATCCGGACGCAGCACATCCTATGCACTGCCACTTCATCAGAAGTCACAGCTCCGAAGGGGAATTTAGCTCCCAAGTGTCTATGCAGAAACCCCATTACGCGCATTCTTAGCAAAAGTTACTATTTTAGTCATACTAGTTTAGGGTTATCTACTATGAAAACAGTAACTAAAAAATAATTCAAAGTAAGTCACCGGAGTAGCCAGCTTGTGAGCAACTTCCTGACAGGACCACATGAAAATAAAGAAAGCCTACCCCAGACATCCTTCTTGCAGGCTTGTTTGTAATACAACATAAACACCTAACTTGGTATTAAAATGGTTATGTCCATCCTCGTAGCATCATGCAACAGTTAAAAATACCCCCAGCCAATCAGAGCAGACTGACAGTGAGTGACAAGATGAATTATTAAGCTGGAAAAGATACAGAACAATGCTAAAGAAGGATCCTGTGACTCTTTGAAGCTACGTATTAGGATATGCTCATGTATAATGTAAACAGTACTGTCTACATCATCTGTGAGAAAGACTTAAGGAGGCAGAGTATGTATATACATTTCCATTATTTCAAAATACAACCATGACATACACATTTAGATTCCTATCAGTCATAGTTAAGAAGTGTTTTCCTTGTAATTAAACTGAGTTTTTTTTTTAAACTTTCCTTTCATCTCAGATGCATGATTCAGGTTTTTTTTTTTCTTTTTTAAATGATTCAGTAACAACACCAAGTTTTGTCCCCTCTTAAACTGACTGAATCAGCAACTCACAAGCTGAAATCTTTCAAAGACTTCTTTATAGTAACAGGAAGGTTATCTGCTCAGACGGTAAGAAAAATGCAGTTTGAAACACAGATGGGGGCCCTGCAGCGTGGACTCCCTCCTTGGTCCCCTGCTGCAGCCCTTTTGAAGAGAGGCTCTTGGATGCTACGTTGGTCCCCCAGTAGAAGAGACTGCTTCAGGGCGTGTGGTACAGGCCTAGTATGGTCTCCTGTCTAGACAGAGTAGAAGGCAGGAGGATACCCCACTAACACATTTTCTTTATTTTGGCTTTGGCCACGCAATACTGGTTGTTCCTAATGGGAATTCCTAATGGGCTATGTGAAAGCAGGTAGTGGGCCCCATCCCTGCCTGCTGGATTTGGGGGAGGGGGGTGCTCAGCATGCTTGGGGGCTTACCAACTATCTCAGGATCCTGGCGCTGTGTGGATATCCCTAGCTATATCTAGGACCTTGGCTGGCATTTGGGGAATGGGGGTTATAATTCTGGAAAAGACACTGCCTGTGAGTTTAACTGTACCTGGCAGCTTGCTGATGGTTGAGGAGACTCCATCTCCAGTAGTCATGCCCAGCTTGGACTCTTGAAGAATTAAAAGTCTCCAGATTCCCACTATTTTGAATACATTAAGAGAAAGAATGGCAACAGATTCACATATTCTGACGTTTTACTTAAAGAGCACAATATCACAATGACAGAAAAACAACGATGTGAACCTGGGGTGGGGGGAGCTGAGCCTTTACGATTAGAGGTTTTCAGAGGCGGTGAACAGCTAACCTAAGAAGTGTAGTTTGGTTCTTATGTGATGGTATTCTCCTCTTTCTATACCACTAGATAACATCTCAGGGGGTGAACGTTAGGTGTCAAGCCCTACAACCTGCCCCAAACCGTGTGTGTGTGTGTGTGTGTGTGTGTGTGTGTGTGTGTCTGTGAGAGAGAGACAGACAGACAGAGAGAGAGAGAGACAGACAGAGACAGACAGACAGACAGACACAGACTCTCCCGCAGTGAGATTTGGGATGGGTACTGCTCACCTTAGAGCAAAGTCCTCCTATGAAATTATTAAATTATGAAAATTATACACAGCAACCACCAAATTGTGAGTGCATGCGCGAGCACACACACACACACACACACACACACACACACACGGGGGGGGGGTGTGAATTAAGTGATCAGCTTTTCACTTGACTATGAACTTTGTAGGTCAGTGCATGTAAAGATGCTCAGTGGATTTCAGCATCTGAAACCTGCAGAACTTGATTCTCCTTGACCGTGCCATACCCCAGTGTTGTTCAAGCTCTCTATCACGTGCACCGGGAAATGCAGTACAGTGAGGACCCAGGACACTCCTCTGCAGCTGAGCTCGTGACATGCACATGCTGCCAGCGAGGGATCTAGAAGGTGAGGCAAGTTTTTCAACAGTTCCAAAACTACAATCTGTTGATACTCTTCACTTACCAAGAAACATTAGCTATGACTAACTCCTTACCTCTATGCAAAAAGCATCTGATAAACAAGGAAATCTGAACTGAAAACTGAAAAACCATGCTGCACACATAAGAAACAGTCTTCAACAATCACTTGGGAATTCTCCATAAAAGATTAAATCTTCCAACAGATTTGAAAAATGATCTGATGTGTGCTATTTGTAATTGGTAAGTTGGGCATTTATTGCTAGCAAAAGCCATCAGGCAAGTCCACTCCCTGCCCCTAGATCATTCCTCTTTTTCTTCAAAGTAAACTGTAAAGTGCTGGCCCTGGCGGCGCATGCCTTTAATCTCAACATTTGGGAGGCACTGGCAGGTAAATCTCTGTGAGTTCCAGGCCAACCTGGACTACGTAGTGAGCTTCAGGCTAGTCAAGGCTACAAATGAGGACTGTCTAAAAAAATAAAAAATAAAAAAATTAAAGTGATAAGTAAAAAAACAAAACAAAAAACTACTAATAAATTCTAAACCTTTCTCACCCTTATAGCTTCAAGACAAAACTTTAAAACTATTTCACATTGGTTTGAAATCGTACATCAATACATAAGAGGTAACATGGGCAATAAATATTCCAGCTTCTTACACCAGGGAAAAGGGTGCCCCCCCCATTCCAGTCCTTTCCATATTGTTCAGTAAGATTGTAGATTTCCTGTGAAGACACCCTGGACCTCTCCTATTAGGCTTATTCCTTGTTATCTGGATTATATAATTAAGAAGAAATGCAGTTTTATCACCTCTAAATACATTAAGCAATTCAATTAAGTTATCCATCTAAAACTTAAGGAGACCCTTAAGGAGCTAGCTTGCCTGAGTGAATAGTAGGGAATGATTTGTAATTAGCATGTTAATTTCATCTGTAAATAGAAAATTATGAAACTCAAGGTGCTTAAGAGGGTTCTATCAAGGAGGTTATACAGACACCTTGTAATCCTACTGATTCCATCGACTTCTAGAACAGAGCAATATTAAATGAGATAATACATTATAGAGCGCTTAGCGAAGCGTCTGGCACATGAATATTCAATGCACATGAATGCTTGCTGTTGTCATGGATTTCATCCTTGGCCAACTGAACAAGCAAAGTGAAAGGCTATGAGAGATGCCTGAACTTTAGGACCCTGTAACAGCCAGAAGGCCACATCTGTGCCTTCAATGACCACACGGAACCGGCACTTCAGATTCCCACAGAGACCCTGCCCATGAGCTTGGAATGAAAACTGCTGCTGATCAGCCCATCTCCATTGTTTCCTGAGTCCATTTCAGCCCCTGTTCCATCTGGGACAGCCCGATGATGCTCAGCCTGCTCGCCTGTTCCCTCTACTGGACAGATGTGGGCCTCATGCTCAGGCTCCCGCCTCCACTCCCCTGGAAGGGAGGATGCCCTCCTCCAGGGACTGGCTCTGGCCAAGTGCTAATGTGTCACTAAAGCCTAATGGGAGAGAAGGGAAAGGTGCTGAGGAATGGGTCAGCACCATGAGGGCTTCTGAAATGTGCAGCTCACGACCGCGACGCTTCTTATCGGTGACCCTGAAACTCACAAGACTGCTACCTCGGAGGGCAACTTGGACTTCACCGGAACCTCTCGTGGCTCAGACGGTGTGCAGAGCAGCGCTCAACCCACCAAAGTGGAGGGCGCAGCGGAATGGACAGAGCGGTGCTTACAGATAACTCTTGAACAAATTCAATAAAGGAAAAAAGCTTGCCTTAAGCCCTTGGGAGAAACTTGGGGGGAAAAAAATTAAGCCACTCTTTTCAAAGCAAAATTTTAGAATCAACTGCATTTTAGAAGTCATTTACATGAGGCTGCTGCCACACAGTCACTTGTGCTGGGTTACATAACAAGGAGTGTGTGTGTGTGTGTGTGGGGGGGGGGGGGTTATTCTCTTGGGAATTTCCAGAAGTCTGTCGTGGAGCCAAAATACACTGACCTTGAATACATTGTTCTTGAACAAAGTGGATGTACTGCACACTGAATCGATGTTACTACCTCGTCCTGAGCACACAGCACTGAATGCGCTCACATTCAATGGCCTGACGGAGACGCTAGGAAGAATAATACATAATTTTTAATCTTATTTAAAATGTATTATGCGCTCCCAGAGTACTTGCGAGAAACTACTCTCCCGCTCTTCAGGGTCTGCTGTCTATTCATCAGAAGAAAGACAGCTGGTTTGGGGCTGGTAATGGGTTTTTCCATTGTTTGTAAAAAAGACAGGGAGCTATGGATATGCTAACTTCTACAGAGGCCGGCTACGGAGGCCCCGTCAGTGGAAGCCATGCAGAAAAGGTCACTGCCAGAGATCGGCTGCATGTGACACACCAGCTCACACGTGAAGGCCACGGCAAGCTACTGAGAAGCCCCTGGGAAGAAGGGCCAGTGTGGTGAGGGTGAAGAGGTGGGCTGCAACAGGGGTGAGCTAGCTTCCTCACCCCACAGAAGGACACACACTCTCGGGCCAAGGGAGGGCAGTGCTCAGAGACAGGAAGCAAAGACAGCATGCGGACTAAGAGCAGAACCATCCCGCTCCACTCCTCTCCTCTGCGAAGGCCCATCTTCCCACTCCTCATCAAGGACCCGAGGATGACAGCCTGGGAGCCGCTGGCCAGGCTAGGCCTCTGCACCAAGTGGCCACCACGAACACCGAGTAAACCAGAGCCCCTCTTCTCTGGATCTCCGTTTTCTCACTAGGAAAGGGGTGGGCAGCCAGGCACCTTCCAGACAAGACTAGTGAGAGACCATGAACCACGTCCATAGGACTGTGAGAAAGCAGTCAGTCAACACGGGCAGGTGGGCCGGGCTCGTGGCTCTCCGTCTCTTCCAGCCACTCTTGCACGGAATGGGCCACGCTGTCCACTGGTGGTTTCAGGATCTGTTTCTACTCTTGGTTCCTTCTAGGAGACTGGTCTAGCACCTGCCCTTCCGATGCTCTGCTCTGCTCCTGTGGCACACCTAACTCGCATGCAGCCGGTGCTCAAACCCTGCCTCCACACACCCAAAACAGAGTAGCATCTGGCTTCACTCACATCCATGTTGTCAAGTCGACATCCTTTCTCCTGTTTTCTGACCACCAGCCTTCTCACATGGGGCCACCTTGGGCTGCTTCTCAGCAAACTTCCACAGGACTCCCAAGCCGCTTCTCTTTGTGCCCAGAGCAGCCGCATGCAGTCCTGGTGTGCACCTGAGCTTGCTCTGTCGCTTTCGCTAAAACGCTGCTCACTGCATTTGCGGTCAAGGTGCGCTGGGCCTACCTTGCCACCCATCACGACTCCTGCCTGTCGTTCACGGCTCACGCCCCAGGCCCGTGCAGCTACACTCCTGTCCACCATGACGTCAACCTTTCTGCTACAATGGGCCACGAAAAGCTGCTTGTTCCATCACTGAGATGTTCAGACTGAGATTCCAAAGCCACCTGCACCCTAGACATTCACCTCGGCCACCGCCGTCACTCCTCACTGCAGGAGAACAGACACTAAGGCATGCTTGTGTGGGCCACACAAAAAGCTGTGTCCTGAATCATCACTTCCTTTCTTGGGGCCTCTAGAAGCTCCTCACTCGCACCTGTTCTCCAACCCCCCTCCTCCCTGAAACTGAATTCAAAGTAAGAGTCTTAACTCTTTGGGGTTTGCAATAGGGTTGCGGATACAGCTCCATTGGTAGAACACTTGCTTGAAGCCCTGGTTTATTCCCGGCACCAGATACACTGGGCAGAGTGGCACCTGCTGGTGATCTCAGCACTCAGTGGGGAGAAGAAGAACAATCAGAAGTCCAAGGTCATTCTCAGGCTGCAAAGGAAGTCCAAGAATACAAAAGGCCTTGTCCACCCACAACCCCCTAAAAAGGGAGAACAGCCCAGAACTGCTCCCACTTTTAACCTTGTAAGGCACATCCATCTACCTAGTCTCTTAAGTTTGAGTCACGTGGAGGAAGAGATAGCCCATTTAAAGCTAATGGAAGGGAGCAGCTCCAAAGAATGCCCGCCTCCCTTCCAGGGCGAGCTCACAACTCACACGAAAGCCTGCCGGATAGGCGCGCTCATGTGTTTTGGAACACTGGCCCCTCCTGGCCCCCTCCCAGCCTCCCGCTGCTGTGGCGACACACGTGGGCTGGCACAGCACCCTGGGAAAGAGACCGCAGCCCTCCCTGGCGCCCCGTGATTATAGGGCAAGGCTGAAAGCAGCAACAAAACCCGAGAAACAAAGCCTTCTGTGAAACCAGAAACCACGCAAGGTCATGAAAACAGCAAGAACACAGAAATCCCCCAAAGTCCTTCCTACGGTGAGGAGTTTTTCTAAACACCTGTGTCCAGCTCTGGGACGGGCAGCTTGACACATCCCTGAGACAACAGGAGCACCAACCTGGGCTCTCCTCCACAAAGACCCGTCTAGGGCATGAGGGTTTGAGATGCATGACCTTGTAGGCTTATCGCCAGGCTAACAGGACACAGACTAAGCAACCGCTTTCAAAACAGTATTAAGGCAGAGCACATCACTACACACTGACAAGGCCTTAGGTAAGCAGAGGTACGGGAGACAACACAAAGGGTCGGACACCTGAGGGTGGACATTCATTCACACGCATGCCTGTGTTCTTCAGCAGCTCCACGCAAGCACGGGCCGGGGGAGAAGCTGGAAAACCAGTATGGAATATGGAATAGTACGCGGAACACAGCTCCACCACAAACCATTGTGCCTCTCTTTCCAAAGAAATCTCTCTCTTGCCCACTAGCCCTCTCCTTCTAGGAGTTTAAGGGAAAAGTCACCTAAAGAGAAAGCCAGAGTCGGTCAAAAGCTGTCTGAGGGATGTGCAATTACATGTGATTTAGAAAGTCTCTGTATGATTAAAGGCAGAGAGACGGCTGAGTACTTGGCACATGCCTGGAATTTTTTTTTTTTTTTTTTAAGTGCAAGTACTTTCAACTATCTGTCCTCCTAGCATGCTCTCCGGGTGCATTTTACTATGGAGCCCAGAGGTGCACAGCCGCGAACCTGCAGAACCACCCAAAGCCCAGGGTTGGGGTCCAGCCTGGTGAGCCTGGACAAGTCTCAAGGGACTCTGAATGGGAGCCACACAGCATCAGCTCCACACCAGCATCCCAATGGCTTCCCTTCATCACTAAGCCAATAGTATTTTAGTCTCTACAGCAAATCCAACCGAACACCCTCCCCAAGAGTTTCTACCACAGGTACAGTTTTAGGACACTCCACAGGCGACATCATTGTGGCAGTGGCTGTAGTAGGTGGTCCAGAATGAGAGACCAGAGGAGAAGCACATTCTATAGGGCCTTGATCCCCACATCTGCTCACAGAAGGTCCCTACCAACTTCCCAAACACTCATGCCTTGTCCCACCCCAGAAAGGGTGATTCAGTCCACCTGAGAGAGGGAGGGAGGGAGGGAGGGAGGGAGGGAGGGAGGGAGGGAGGGAGGGAGGGAGGGACGGAGGCAGCCCGACTTTGGCACTGAGAACACCTCTGGAGCGATTAAAACGTGAAAACAAGTTTAGAACTGTTACTGTTCTGTCACCGTGAAAACAGATGAGGCAGGGGCTTGAGGGCACTGAGGGGAGTGAGAAGAGGGAGGCCTCCTTTGGAAACCTGGCCTAAGTCAGGTGTGTATGTGGGGATCATCCAGCTAGGGCCGGCACCAATCACCAGAGAGGATCCCACTTATGGCAGTGGTTCTCAAACTTCCTGATGCTGAGACCCTTTTATACAGTTCTTCACGGCATGGTGACCCCCAGCCATGAAATTATTTCACTGCTACTTCCTAACTGTAATTTTGCTAACTTTTATGAACTGTAATGTAAATATCTGATATGCAGGGTATCTGCTATGGTTCCCTATCGAAAAGTCTGGGTACTACGTGTAAAAGAAAATGTTGATCTAGACCCTTCCCAGATCTCGAGGCTTAAAGGATATTCCAAGTTTATCTGTCAGATTTCCACATGCTGCTTGCTCGGGCTGTCATTAATGAGAATAATAGGCAACCTATTATGTCAGCTGATTTTCCTTTTACATGGGGAACTGACTTGTCTCATGACCCTAGAGGCCTGGATCTAAATTCTTTACTCAGGCAGATTTTTCACAAAGTTGAACTTCCCAGAAAACAGCAGCCCTTGCCTGTCCTTTAGTAAGGTAGTTGTTTACACGGCCCCCAACATTGTCTGGATGGGAATATGCACAGGAACCACTGAAGCGTATCTGAAACATGAGCAAACTCAAGTACAACAATAAAACGCCAAGGGAGCATGGGGTACAGAAACTGGGGAGGAACACAATCCAAGCCCCCATACTGCAAACAATTTCTATTTTTCTCTCAGCTACCCAGATGAACAGAAACAAAAACTCCACTCAGTATTACCTCCAATAGATGAGCATGGAAGTATGAGACAAGCTTTTGTGATTCTGATGTTGAATCTCGAATCTATATACATACAAGTTAAATAATAAAGAGTGATCTGAGTCACAATTCATGATAGCGCTACCCCATCCAGAGAGTGAGAGTGATTCTAACCATTCGGCCTTCAGCCTCATCCCCATGGAAAACAGTCTGTGTAAACACTCACCATAACATGTTTGTTCTCATAAGGCCTGGGGGGACCCCACCAAGTCATGACTGTCAGTCCTGTGTCCATGCCCCTCCAAATCACAGGAGGTAGCCTTCTCAAGTCCCCCTTCACTCCAATTCTTCATAAATCCTTATTGGTTTCAATACTAAGCTATAGCAAAAATGATGGCTGGGCATGGTGACTCACACCTTTAATTCCAGTACTTGGGAACTTGGCGGGCAGAGGCAGGAGGAACTCTGAGTTTGATGCTAGCCTGATCTATAAAGCCAGTTCGAGGGCAGCCAGAAATTACATGTTGAGACCCTATCTCAAAAAAGGGGGGCCAAGGGGTTGCTAGAGAGAGAGCTCAGTAACAGCAGGGGACCCAGGTTTGGTCCCCAGCATCCAGCAGCTCACTGCCTTTAACAGTTCCAGGGGAGCTGATGCCCTCTTCTGGACTCCCTGGGCACCAGGCACATAGACATGCATGTAGGTAAAACACCCATAACTTCTAGAAAGTTAGAAAGTTCTTCTTTTCCAGGAAGAGTCTAGAAATTAATAATAATCAACTGTAAAAAAAAAATTATAATTCTGAATCAGTACTTCTTAAGTTTCATAAAATTTATTTTACAAATTTGTTAAGTCAGGAGATTCCTTATGCTGGGCAGTGGTGACGCACGCCTTTAATCCCAGCACTCAGGAGGCAGAGCCAGGCGGATCTCTGTGAGTCTGAGGCCAGCCTGGTCTACAGAGTGAGTTCAAGGGCAGCCAGGACTGTGATACAGAGAAACCCTTCTGCAGGGGGAAGGGGGAGGGGGCAAAAAGAAAGAAAGAAACAAGAGATTCCTTATAAACACCCCTGTGCTTTGTGTTTCCAATGCTCTCCACTTACTTCATAGACACCACACAGTCAGGCCTTCCAAAAATCCACATATTCAGTTCAAGACAATTTCTATTCGTTCACAATCTGGAGGTTTCTCTGGAGAGTTCGGTGTGTATATGAAAACAGAAGTGATAATTATGAATTTATCTCTCTGAGCTCAGCTGTGCAAGCTGATCTCTCCCTCACCTTAACTGCTATAAGCACACCACTAGTTGGGGGGGGGGCAGTTAAGCTACCCTCATGCTGTTGGAAAAGTTACATGCCTCCCTGCCCCGCCCCATTTCTTTTTTTAAATGCCAGCATCTCAGGAATAGGAAGGGAGGGAGGAAGCGGGATGGCCTGAACGCCAGTAACTTGATTAGTGCGTGGCTGGTAAACAAAGAACGCCCTGAGCTCTTGAACAATCACCAATAATGAGAACAAATAAGCCAGAAACCTTGACCTGAAGGGTCTTCCCTATCTTTTATTATTGAAAAATGCTCACATCTCTTACATAAATTGTTGCCTATTCACAGATGAATTGCCACACTTGGGATCCACGCCTTCCAGGAAGCACAGGGCCCCCACAGGTGATCTCTCCGGGCCTGGATCAGGGCCACGACCTACCTTTCACTGTAGTTTTATGAATGTCAACATACACAAATCTTTGATTACTCCTACCAACGCTTCTTGCCGCTCTTTCCTCATAGCGGGGAGCACACACGGCAAGCATCAACACTCCAGCTACATGGAGTCTGCTCTATTCGGAGGAACCTAGGAACCTCCAAGGAAAATGGCGAGGCTAGAGAGAGACCAAGATGCACCCGGGGAGAGAAGGAACCCTGAGGACAGCATACAGAAAGAACCCCACAGATGCTCACAGAAGCACTCGGCAGCGCGCTAGAGACAGGACAGGTCAGTCATCCTTCTGATCTCCGCACTCGGCATGTGGACGGAAAATGAAGAGATGGAGGGAGCCAAGACACACCCCGGTGCCACGGGGACCTTGCATGCAGCGATGACCTAGTGCTTCCCAGCAATGCCATCTCAGCGTCGGCCACTCAATAAAGTCACGAGTGGCCAGTATCCAACTTGAAACTCGCAAATGGACCGGCAGAGGGGACCGGGATGACACAACCGGGACTCCTCATTCACTGCTGACTTTCAAAGGTCAGGACTCTGTGAGGACATGATGGCAAGTGGTCATCCTACTGCTCTACTCTAATGCATGTAGGTAAATCTGACATAATATTGACACTCTGAAACCATCTCTGAACTCTCATCATCCAAGATCCCGGACATTAAAATATATATATGCCCAACCACCTCCTCCTCTGATTTTTAATCCCAGCAGAGTCATTCAATGAGTAGACCTCAGTCTGGCCCACGATTACTTCAAACAGGAAGCCCTATGGACATGGATAGGGGCCAGGATTTCTACACGAGCACGACACACTGAGTTAGATCTCCACCAGCACGCAGAACCCGGGCAGAGCTGGGAGGGATGTGAGAAGCGGCAACGGCTCACAATGACAGCAACAGCTGGGTTATCCTCTGAGATCTCCTGAGAACCCGAGGCCACCCCAAGATGGCAGACAGACAAGAGGTTGACACACTCACAGGAATAACCCACCAAGCAGAAAGGGCAGGATTCCTCAAACATCACTGCAAAGAAATCGTGCAAGAAAACATCTTTGAACATGTGCCATATACAAAAAAAAAAAAAAAAAAAAAGACAAAACAGCCATGGCTAATGAATGTAGGCTTGCTGTTGGCGTGTTTGGAAGAAGGTAAAAAAAAGTCATAAATTCCCAGGCAAAAATGAGACACAGAAAATAACCATGTCAGCAGTGTCTCTTAAATGAAAGAGCCAATAAGTCCCTTCTGTATCTTGGTCTAATTAAACCTTTTTCACAAATGCCAGCAATCAATAAAAAATTATTTCTTATTCAATTTGGGCTTCAGTTTTAATTACTAGAAGTGCGACACGCTGTGATTCTGAGAGCATCTGATCTCTCGGATATATTTCTTTCCAAGTCTAAAAGGAAGAAACGATGATGGTGTGGGCTTCTTTTCCTTGTTCCCATGTAGCACTGTTGCTAGATGAAGGGTATAAAAGGCCCCCTGGGGGCAGGCTACGGCATAAAACACCAAATCTGTGCAGAAAAAGCACCAAAGGAAGCCAATGGACCCAGTGAGAATATGAGATAACTTTCATTCATTTTATTTTTTAGGATCTTACACTCATTAGAGCAAAGCAGGCAGATGTGGTAATGTGTGGAGGGATTTGAGGCATTTGAGCAATATTCAGTGTGTCCCCTCATGGACATGTCAGCAACATACGAGATGCACAGAACAGTCAGCTGTTTGCTTACAAAGAAAACGTTACTCATTTCCACTAAACAAAATGAAGTATTTACATACTTAAAATTGCCTTTTGTTTTTAATCTAAAGACTGTAGCAAAAAGATGGTCAGCCCTGAAAACAAACACACACACACACACACACACACACACACACACACACACACACACACACACGAGCATGCAGAAATTTTAAAGACAGCAAGGAGGTATGGGAGGGTTTTAAGAAGGGGAGAAGGGGGAGCTATATCATTAATTACAGTCTCAAGAAACAGAACACAATTTTTAAAAAGAGTTAAAATAACACATCAAGTAAACTTTTGTTTTGCAGCCAGTACTGCCGCTTCCCCCTGTCTGAAAGCTTCGATGTACGAGCTGTGAGAGGCTGGCCTGTGCACTTTTGCTTTAAGATCTGATTCCTCTTGCATCATGCCACAGTGTAGAAAGGGCATCAGACTGTTTTCCTCAGAAAAGGGACTTGGAATCAATAGAAATCAAAATTATATTAAAAAAAAAAAAGACCTAAAGAGGGATGGGATGGCACAGGACTATAGTCCCAGCTACTTGAAAGGATGAGAAGGCTCTTTGGAGCCCAGGAGTTTGAGACCAACCTGGGTAACATGGGGGGGAACCTGCCTCAAGACAACAAAAGGAAACTGGTCAATGCAGCAGAGAACAAGAGGGATTCTGGGACACTGGGGCTCATCTAACGGACTGAGGCGCACACCGCAGATCAGAGCCTGTATGTCTCACCTGGCCCCAACGCCCAGTATCCTGGAGCAGACCAGTTGTCTAGCTTGTGAAGTTGGCCAGTCTGTCTTCCTACCAACTCGAATCTTACCGCACTGCCAGAAGGCACAAGGCACCCATCTAGCTGTGAGCTGCTGTCCGCAGGATGAGGAACTCCGGGAATTCCTATTACTAAGCAACATTCTCCAGAACACATCACCCCACACGCAAGTATTCCAGCGATGCGAAGGATCTGATTTAGGAGGTGCGACATAGCATTCCCCACCTCTTCCCCATCCTAATGGCAACAGGGGGGGGGGCACCCTAACCTGCAGGGGACACCATGCGCACCAGCAAACACAGTGGGCTCCAGTGAGAAGCTGTGTTTGTGTTTTCTATCTCTGTAGTAACCCATTTTAACAAGAACCAAAACGTTTAACACACTAAATTCTATCATTAAAAAAAAAAAAAAGACAAGGCAAAGAGCATAACTAAACTTATAAGTTGTACAACCAACATTTTCTGAGTTATTCACAACCGTTAAAACTCAGGATTTATTTTTTTATTTTAGAAGGCTTTTTAAAAAGAAAAAAATAAACTCTTCGGTTTAAATTCTTCAATATTTGAGAAGATGTGAATAATGGTACACACACACACACAGCCCAACCAGTTGTGCCTCCTGAATCGACATGCTTCCTCCTTTCCGGGGTGGAACCCCAGAGTCACGGCAAGGAATCAGAGCCAGCCTGGACATGAACAGGAGAGGGAGGGGGCAATCTATGTCCAAAAACAACTGGTATCTCATCTAACCCAACAAAAACAATAATGTCAGAGCCATTCTTCCCAGAGAGCAGCTATTAAGCGATTACATTAAGAATGCATGCAAAACGTAGCTATTTATAGCTAATGATCCAGGGGATGCAAAGAAAACAAATATAGATGAGAAAATAAATGAATCCCAGGGAACCATGAGAAAAATCTTATCTGGTTTTCTAATTGCTGGCCAGGTGTCACTAGGAGGGTAGAGAACTTACTAGGGTAGGGGGCGTGTGCGTGTGTGTGCACACGCGCGCACGCACGTGTGTGTGTGTGTGTGTGTGTGTGTGTGTGTGTGTGTGTGTGTGTGTATGTGTGTGTGTGTCACACTAGGCGGCCCTGGAATCATGTAGCCGGCTACATGTGCTGGAGGCTTTCTAGAAATAGGATTATGAATTTGTGACTTGGGTAAGTAACCTCCTGGTGAGATTTTTTTTTTTTTTCCACAGTGAGTTAAATTAACAAAGTAACTGACTTGGCCCTGAATTATAGGTCCAAAATGATCATAGCTCTTTGAGAAGGTGTTGTGTTAATGCCTTCAAGAATAAGTCCAAATGCTCGCTTCCCACCACAAGCGGTGGACGTTAACACTGTAACACTCTAAAAGAGGACTACGAAGGTGTCACAAGAATGTCAGGTTGCAGCCTTACAGACCCACAGAGATAAATAATCAAGCAATACATTTACTCCGTCCTCCATGGTTCTATTCAAATCTCGAACACATATCAACAAGGGCAGGCCTGCTTCCGGCTCCGCCAGTTCTGAATCTTTACAACATTTGGTATAATCTTCAGAACGAACTGGTGCTATGATCCCTGCTCTGGCAGTGACCAAGGCTCAGAGATGTTAAGCCACTTGTCCAAGGCACCTCAGGGGCTTTCTACACAAAGCCAGTGCTCCCTCCTCACGGCTTCGAGGGTAGAAAGAAGCACAGGGCAATTTCATTCCCAGAGCTAAAAGCACTAATGGTCCCCTAAATGCGGCTCTGGATGTGCTAATGGACAGTAAATTCCCCCTTTCCTCCAAGGCAAAGTTTGTCTTTAGGGGTTCTGGAGGCTGCAGGAGTCACCTGTTCATACCCCTGTGAGAAATCAGATTTTTCTATGCTGCTCCAACACCTGAAAGGCATAGTGCTTTTGTAGTTACATATTGCTGGTTCATAGATGCACAAGTCATGATTTAAGTGTATGATTTTATTGCAAAAAGAAAAAAAAAAGAATGAAAAGTATGGAATGACTGCTTTTCCCCCCAGTGCATCAAAGTTCTTGTTAAATCATTCATAAAATTGGAATTTTCAAAATATGTACTTCATCCTCATCTGGTTAAAGCATAAATCCAGTCAGCAGAAAATTGAGGAAAAGTGAGAGGTAGGAATTAGAACAAAGATAACTTAAAACATAGTCCTCTGCTCAGCTAAGCTTGTGGGATGGGAAAGGAATTTCTAGGGATTTGGAAAGCCCAATGGGACTAAATTCATCACTTGGATGATGGACAGTTTATTACTGTTGAATTTAAGCCTACGAATGAATGAATTAGGAGAATTCTGCTTCAGGGGGAGAGCTCTTTGGGGATATCCTTACAGACTACGGATGTCCCCCTACTCCAACCTCACCCTCGGCCTTGTCCTCACTCTTCTCCTAGCATGCTGCTCCAGACCTGAACCAACACCGAAAAACACCTTTTCCCCTCACCCTAGCCAGTGGACAGAACCGGAAGCCAGCTCTCTCCTCCCAGGTCGACCACATGCATGGCCAACACGTACTCCTCTGTACACAGCAACATCCGCCTGTGAGTTTTTTCCTAACTGGACTCTCCAGGTCTTGAAGATGGTCACTGAGAGTGGTACGGGGTCCTCAGCTGAGTCCCACTACACATAGGCTGAAAGCGCGAGGTGCCCGTGTGTGTGTGTGTGTGTGTGTGTGTGTGTGTGTGTGTGTGTGTGTGTGTGTGTGTGTGACCTGCTAAAGTGTTGCAAAGACTGGCCGAATGCAAGATCAGCCCAGATGACAGGGGTGACCCCAGGATGCTTCTCTTTCTCAAGCGCTTTTCCCTCTATCCACATGTGCCCTCTTCCCATTTCTCCAGTTGAGTGTCGGCAGGATTGCTCGGTTTCAGAGCGAGAGCTGATCACCCATGAACATCTACCCTAGACCAAAGACTCAGATGTTCAAGGTCCTGGATTTACGCAATTAAAAAAAAAAAATAGATCTTCTGGAAAAACCAAATTCACTGTGCTCCTATAATGGAAAACTACTTAGCCACGAAAAGCAATTAGGTCCCCACGCTTGCTGCATTGTGGACAAGGCATGGAAACAGTAGGTCGTGTTGCGTGGTCTGTTACATTCTGTGGCATATGCTTGCATCTACACAGACCGTACAAGAGAAGCGACTCTATACAAACATGATGCAGCCTGGGGCTTGCCTGTCGCTGTAGAGAACGGGGAAAGGCGGCACAATGCAGTGGGTTTCCTTTGGGGTTAATGACACTATTTTGGGACTAGAAATGGTGGTTACCCAGCAGTGTGGATAGACTAGATATCACAGAACCGTCCAGTTTTTAAATGGCTGGCTTATGTTATATGGATTTCACTTTAATAATTACTTTTAAGTAATTCTTCTGCCACGTACATAAGAATGGAAGTATAAGAGATGTTTAAAAGGGATTTCCAGCAGTCTGGACACACATGAACATATGTCATAGGAATTCACCTTCAAATTCTTGTCATCTAAAAATATACCCTGCACAAAGTTTTAATTGGTTGAGTGTTTTCTATCAGTCTGGTGTTCTGTTATCACTGGAGAAGTCTATTACTCACTATTATTCTGTCATCTCTAGACACAGTCCACCTCATTCACACCACGTCTTCCTCCTGTGTCAAATAACTCTGCTTGTGATGAAGGCCAGATCTCCCCTGCTCAGTAAAAGTCCCCAGCATTCCCACATATGCACCAACATTCTGTGTGTGTGAAGCATGAAAAGTTTTAGCACGTGAATAGTTTATTGTTACTTCCCAAAAGTTCTGGGCTTTTGTGAGTGCATGTACACACACACACACACACACCAGTAAAAACAAAAGAATAACAACAGAAATACCCAGCAAAGTTCACTTGTGAGTATTTCACTATTCCATCTTAAATGACACCATTTTAGGTGACTTTTGCTGATTAATGAGGAGAAAAGTTAAATCCCAGTGAAGACACAAAAGCTTCAAGTAATGAACAGCTAATCCCGGAGTGAAGAGGTGTGGGCTGAAGGGAGAGGGGTGTTAAATATGCAAATGCAGTGTCTATTTATTGCTAATGCAGACACCAGGAGAACAAATCAGACGCAGTGCACCAAGTGTTCTCTTCAACAACATTTGCTTTCTCCAGAAGAATCAACAAACCAGACCAGGCATGTAGAAGAGGCCCGTCTCCCGAGCACCAAGAAAACAAGGCACATGCTCAAGAACACACACATCGCCTCGGAAAGCCAGAGCCAGGCTCACCTGAGACACAGCCCCACAGAGTGGGCAAACCAGGGGTGTTCCCCCTCCGTGAGCATGAAAAGCAGACCCTGTAGGCCGTGTTACTATCAAGGAAGTCAGAATCCACACAGTGATGTCTTACACCCATCACGCATCTTCCCAACACCCAGCAAGAAGAACTGTGAGGATGCATGCCACTTTTAAGATACCTTCATGAATTTCATCAAAGCAAATGACACCACCCAAGAAGAGTTGAGTGACAGCTTCCTTCTTCCTTTTATTATTGTAGTATTCTTTGTTTGGACTGTTTCAAAGACTGGGTAATCAGAAAACACAAGAAATGTGCCTTCTTACATAATACTATCACACTGGGCAGTGACTTGGAGTTCCCAAAACAGAATCTCTATTTTGCCCCCCCCCCCCAAAAAAAAAGCTGATTTTTTTTTTTCTTTTTAAACTCCTACACGGAAACAGGGAGTTGGACCCGACACATTCTGATCATCACAAGTGATGCTATGTGGCCTTCCTTTCCTGGCCACGCCTGCCCTTGGCAGGCACCGGGCTACAGAAGCCAGCACGCACATGTCTGCAGTGCCGCAGTGGGCCCACACTCAGCGCCGCTGGAGACAGACAAGTACCATGTAAATGGTCAAAATGTTCAAGTCTCGCAGTAAATAATGGCACTTATATTACAGCTATCGTTATAAAAATCTGTAACACTTCAAGAGACCATTATGGAGCTATTAAAAAGATTTTGCTTTCAGTTTTCAAGACGACTTAGGCAGAATGCCATCGCTACAGTAATTACTTTATTTATCGCTGTGTAAACGGACCTTAATGCTTCATTAAAAAAGAGAAAAAACGATGGTGCTCCCATGCAATAACCAGCAAAACATGGCCACAAAGGCAGTGGTCCTGCTTGCAAATACTGGTCATCCTGGATGTGATGTAAGTCCCCCCATACTAGGGACGGACCACTGGACTGATAACAAGGTTCAGACACTCTGTGGCCAAACTGTGGGTGCTCCTCAGATGGCCAGTGCCGACAGCTTTTTCATTAACAGGTTGCAGGCACTTGTAACTTTTAGATCTGAAAGAGTATTACAAACAAAGTGTGTGCCAATGAACTAGAAGTGACTTGAAAATACTCATTTAGACCCAACACATTGTCTCAGACACCTAGAAAAAAAAAGAGATTCATGTCTTGGGCTGATGAGATGGCTCAAGAGAAAAAGGGATAATCTAAGTTCAATATCTAAGACTCACAGTCGAAGGAGTGAACAGACTGTCCTCTATAATCTCCTCATGTATGTTACGCCCTGGCAAACATGCACACATATACACATAACCCATGCACACTAAATTAAGGGGGGTGGGTGCCTAGTCTTACTCCAACTTGATATGCCATGCTTGGTTGATATCCATAGGAGGTCTGCCCTTTTCTGAAAAGAAATGGAGGAGGCGTGGATGTGGGGGTATATGGGGGTGGAGAGAGACTGGGAGGAGAGGAGGAAGCGGGGAAGCCACGGTTGGGATGTAATATATGAGAGAAGAATTTAAAGAAAAAAATAACTCAGAAGCATTTTAGCCATCATGGAAGTGGTTAATGAGCCCTTTGACATACATGCATAGCAACCATTTCCAGGTCCTTACTTGTGCGGGCAATCCTGCAAGGACAGAAGCTATTTCTATAGCACCTTGCTGCAATAATAGATATGTGCATCAAGCAGAGAGAGGAGAAGGGGGAGATTTCTACTGTGGTGCAGGGGTGGAGCAGTTTCACATCAAACTAAATCATAGGGGTGCTTTGGCATGCACGCCCATCGCTACTGAAAAATAGGAAAATACACCAAATAACTCCAAAGACAAGATGGTCATTAAAACCACAATGACCACCCCGGCACTTAACCCGGTGCTTGCAGACCTTTCTGGGGTGCCCTGGCACCACTCTGTATCAATAGAGCATGGATGTTAAACACCTGCATCAGGATACCCATGACAATGCTCCAATGTGGGCCAAGCTGGCTAGTCATTCTGTACCTTGTTTTCCAGCCATGAAAGGAGGAAGGGCCGCCTCTCCTGTGCGTGTGCATACCTACAGGCTTATGATGGAGGCTAGTAACCAAGATTGCTCCACTGAGAGAACATACTAGTCTCTAGACTGAGTGATGTTGGAGCAAGGGGAAAGTGCTGGCTGGGGTAAGAAGAAATCGGCTTTTCTGAAGGAGAAACACACGGCATCAATGGTATTTTAATTTCCTAAGGCTTCATGGAGGGCACCTGTGCTCCATCAGGGTGCCATTGCCCTGGGCTCCATCCAATGGCAAGTAGCTGTACCTTCCTCTGCCTCCACCCCACAGTACGGTAAATGAAATGGACCCCCGTAATCGTATGCCCTAAGACAGTGGCCTGAAGAACTGTACTGGACCCTGTCTCTGGAGGAGTAGCAAGGCATGTGGTCTAAAGTGCTTCCAGGGAGCACATGGGCTGGAGAGGGGGCTCAGCAGAGGAGAGTGCTTGTTTGCTCTTACAGAGGACCAAACTTTGGTGCCCAACACCCCCATGTTGGCTTACCACCACCTGCTACTACAGTTCCAGGGGATCCCCCTATGGGTGCTTCTGAGACCTCCATGGGTGCCAGACATGCACACAGTGCACACACATACATACAGGCCAAACACAATCACATAAAATAAATAAGTAAATCTAAAGTATTTTTAAAAGTGCTCTTAAAAAAAGAGAAAAAAAAAATCACACACTTACAAGATACTTTAACACTGTTTCCCAGTTGACAGCTAAAAACAAACAAGGACTTGGAAGAGCTGAATATAATACAACTAGTAAGTCTGATTTACTAAATACAAAAATGAAACCAGCATTTTTTTTAAACAAAGGGTATGATTTAAAAATTAACCATGTACTTGGAGTCAATCAACCTCAGTGAGTTCCCTCAGAGAGTTTTGAGATACACATGCAGAGATCCTGACAGATATCAAAAGATAAGTTAAAGAGAAACCCCTAAACAAGCTCAGGATCAAAGGCTAAGCGGGTACCTTAATTAGCCATCTAGAGAATAACCGGCGGTCAGTGACCCTGAGACAAAGGGGCCGAGGAAAACTGTTCTCAGGGAAACATTCAGCCTGGATGCCCCCATCTTAGGAAGCAAGGTGGCTATTCAGTTTAATCAACTTCAGTCATAAGTAATAGGAAAGTGAATTTTAACAGGTTAAACACGATTAACAAAAAGCTTGTTGTAACTAGTCCTTTGAAGACATCAAACCATGTAAGTCTCTGTAAGCTCAATTAAAAAAGAACAAAAGCCTAATAATTGTCAATGTGAACTGGTGACGAGGAAGTAGGCTTTTCCATGAACAGCGGAGGTACTGGGACAATAGTACAGGTACACTAACTCTGGGCAACGACCTTCAACTTTAGAGAAACCCATTATCCAGGAGGTAGAAAAAATAACTGATCCCGAAGCGTTCTGAAGCATTTTTCCTCCCCCTCCCCTTGTCTTTGATACAGTGTCTCAGTCTGTAGCCTGGACGGCCTCTATTTCCCTTTCCTCAAGCTTCAGCCTCTAGCCTGATTTCAAGCCTGTGCCCCCCCCCCCAAGAACTCTGCTTTAAAATAGTTTTGGAGGGCCGAAAAAGGGTTCAACAGTTAACAATGGGTGTTTATTACTCTTCCAGAGGACCCGAGTTCAGTTCCCAGCACCTACGGCAGACAGCCCAAAACCACCCATAACTCCTGCTCTGGCCTCTGAAGGCACGTGTACCCTTGATGTACATCCTTACAGATAATTTAAAATAAACAGTTTGGGGTGGAAGGTAGAAGAATACTAAGTCTGGGCTGTCTTGTAGTTTATTACAGTTTAATGTTTACAAAATAGACATTTTCTAAATTATATGAATGATTCTAGATTCCACAGACCCATTTCAAAACTGCTGTTATGAAACACTGAATATTAGTTAGTTGGGCATTGGTGGCACACACCTTTAATTCTAGCACTCAAGAGGCAGAGTCAGAACCCTGTCTCTGAAACACCAAAAGGAATATATGAATATTAGCAACAATTAGAGTTTATTCCAGGGAGGCAAAAATGATTCACTACTGGGAAATCTAATCAATATAATTTATTGCACCACAAAATAAAGGCAAAAAGCTCACAATTATATTGTGCCAAAGGGCATTTAATAAAATTCATTGGCTTCTTTCAATTAAAATTAAAACAGGAATAAATATACCACTCTTAAATAGAATACTGTATTTACTAAAACTTAAAACACAGAAGGGTTTTTATTTGAACCAGTAGATGCAGAGATCCACGGCCAGGTCCCAAGTGGAGCTCCAGGAGCCCAATCGATGAGAGAGAGGAGGGATTCTATGAGCAAGAGATATCGAGACCATGACTGGAAAAAGTACAGAGACAACTAACCAAACTAGTGGAAACACATGAACTGTGGACCAATAGCTAAGGAGCCCCCATGGGACTAGACTAGGCACTCTGGATAAACAAGACAGTTGTTCAGCTTGAACTGTTTAGGGGGCCCCCAGGCAGTGGGACCGGGACCTAGTGCATGAGCTGGCTTTTTGGAACCTAGTGCCTATGGTGAGACACTTTGCTCAGCCTTGGTGTGGGGAGGAGGGGACTGGACCTGCCTCAACTGAATGTACCAGGCTCTGCTGACTCCCCAGGGGAGACCTTGCCTTGGAGGTGGTGGGAACGGGAGTGGGTGTTGAGGGGGAAGGCTCGGGGGCGGGAGGTGGGAAGACAAGGGAATCTGTGGTTGGTATGTAAAATGAATAAAAAAAACTCTTAATAAAAAAATATACATATATATGGAAAAAAAAAACCCACAGAAGGGTTTTATTTGAGCCGGTAGCAGTATAGTGGGTGCCTTTATCTACAAACACAAAAGCACCAGCAAACAAGGTTGGATCTGTTGTCATTTACAAGGCAATTTAATACCATCTTGAGAAGCAAAGGGAAACAGATTAATGATGTTTGTCCACTGACATAAGATAGCTAATGAAAAATCATTCATATTATGAATTTCTATAATTTAAGTATTTCCAACTGGCATAAAGTGATAGCTATATATTAAGAAAAAGTAAATAAAATTTATACAAAACACTATAAGAACTATTTTTTTTATATAATATCATGATCTCCCTTTAAAAAAACTGACCCCATATTGGACATATGTATTTACTTTTACATGTCTAGAGGAAAAGTAAGAAGCCAAGGCTATGTTTTCCATCTATGTATCACCCCCCTAACCCACCACATACACGCACTCAGTCCCAGGAGGGAAGCCTGGGGCCTCGGGCACGATCACCAAACCCTTGTACCAATTAGCCCCACCCCAGCTCACCTGCAGGGCTTAGTGTTTTATAGTGTGCATGTGTGCACCTTTGTTTGTTAAGTTTTTATTTACTTTTTATATATAAGGGTCTTGTGACAGCCTTGAATAGGCTCCAGCTTTTAGCCATCCTCCTGTTTCTTTCTCCAAATGCTGGGATTACAGGCTCTCACAAAATATTTAAGAGACTAGATACATAAGGCATTTGCATAAATAGATAGATAGATGCATATATACAAAGTACCTTGTAGGATACAAAACTTAGAAAACAAACACCCTGTGGATTAATTATTAGAAAGGGAGGCAGGAAATAGCCTACCATTTCCACACTGACTACACTTAGCCTCTGCCTAGCAGCCTGTTGCCTGTCTGTGGGAAGGGAATAGTGATGTGCAGTGTACACTGGCCTGTTACATATGATTAAATGTTAATGCTTATGTCTAGTCTTAAACCCCAGCCATTACTAGTCTGTTTTATTATTAGCCCATCCCTCTAAAAAAGGACGGCAGAAAGAAGGAACCAAACTTCCTCCATTGTGGGTTTCCAAGGACTTGATAGTCAGTAGCTAAATTCATGACATGTGCTGCTTCCAAATAGAGTGGAGTGTTTAGGTGGTTCCTTCCAGTGTCAGGGTAGTTGTTACCCTGGCAGTCAGAGGTGAGATGAGAATGCTGGTGGTCTGCTGTGGATATGTTCTGTATGCTGTGAATGTGTTGCTCTGATTGGTTGATAAATAAAATGCTCATTGGCCAGTAGCCAGGCAGGAAGTATAGGTGAGACAAGCAGAGAAGAGAATCCTGGGAGGAGGAAGGCTGAGTGAGGAGACGCTGCCAGCCACCGCCAGCCGCCGCCATCATGAGAAGCAAGATGTAAAGGCAGAACTGGGAAAATGTACCAAGCCACATGGCTAAACATAAGTAAGAATTATGGGTTAATTTAAGTGTAAGATCTAGATAGCAAGAAGCCAGAGCCACACAGCCATACATTTTATAAGTAATATAAGTCTCTGTGTGTTTACTTGGGTCTGAGCAGCTGCAGGACTGGCAGGTGAGAGAGATTTGTCCTGACCATGGGCCAGGCAGGACCAGGAAAACCACAGCTACAGTGGTCCAGGGTCTCCCAGAAGCTTGTCACAACCACCCCACCAACCCTCAGCTTCTAATTGGTACTTACATAACAGCACTTCTCTCAATATTTACAGGCAGACTGCTGGCAGGGACCGGAGATTTCCTGGAGATTACTTAAGACTCTTGGAGAATGAGAAAAGGACAAAGGAGACACTAATGGAGCCCTTCTCCAGGACAGGAATGGAGTAGAAACCACGAGGGAAACCCACAGCGACTGCTTCCAAGAGGCCTAGATTAATTAACGGTCATTCCTTAAAGGAAAGGGGAAACGGGAAATGTCCAAAGCATATTCACCTCCTTGTCCTGATACTGATCCAATGTGCTGAGACATTTTAATTAAGAACAAAGTACGAAGGAAACCATCAGCAGAAGGGAAGGAGGAAATGGCTTTAAATTTTTTATCCAAGGGAAGCAAGCCTCCCTGAGAAATGAGGGGTCTCCAAAGATGGCAGAAGCACTGGCGTGTCAAGCAGATGCTATCCCAAAGTGGAAGGGCCCAGTCATGCCTGGCAACTAAGTCCTGATAAGACAGACAAGCTCAAGAGCAAGAAGAAACATCCTGCTACTCTGAAGTTATCACTTCTCTACAGCAGAAAGGCCTCCTAGCTCACATTTCCCAAGATCTGTGCTTTGTGATCCAAATACTATCATACAAAGGAAATAAAACCATCTGTAAGAAACATTAATTCGCCATGGTTTGGCTACCATGGAATTCTTCACAATCTCTCCTCAGATAGGTTTAAAACTAAATGAAATAAGCCAAAAGCTTGGTGTGTGTGTGTGTGTGAAATTCAATTAACTTTATAACTGCACTCTTGGGGGGGCGGGGGAAGCCACATTTCCTTTGATGGGAATATATCAAAATTTTCCTGGTCCTCCAACCCCAAACACATTCCCCATCTTACCAGAATAACTCTTTTCTACTTCATTAGCTTTTTCTTCTGAAATATTAGCTACTGACGTTGAATAATGGACCATTCCTAATAACTCAAAACAACCCGTTTTATATCTGTCACTAGCCTGAGCTATTCAACTCACCTGAGCTATATTTAAGGGTTAACACTTAACAAGTTGTCATTAATTAATACTCTGGAAAACAATCCAAACAATGCCATGGACAGCAGCCCACATTAGCAAGAAGAGCATAGTCATGCCCAGAGATTTCCTGGTTCTGCGTCCTGTTTTTATACAAAAGTGACCTGGTTTGGGGCTCAGAAAATGGTCACAAATGGCAACAGTCTACTGTGGCATGAAGTCACTGACTGACATGGGGAGGGGATGCCCACAGAAAGCAATTACTAAGACATAACTGAGCAGTCACCTACATGGGTTTGGGGCTCCTCAGCTCAGTACCCCAAGAACCAAACGTGTGCACAATTCCCCAGGTTAAATCAAATAGCACAGAGTCAGTGAAATTCTCGTGTAAATGAACACGGAAGCCACGGACGGACACAATAAGTGCAGACGACAAATAGCCAGGAGTATGTACAAAGAACTGTGAGTTGTATGCAGAACACCGGCTTGGGGAGAGGGCAGAGCCTGGAAGCATGTGTCGGAATGACTCCCTTACTTTATCTTATTCATGGGGAAGTTCTCACAGAGACCGTGCAACACCTCTCAAGTAGCCTTTAGAGGCACCACTCAGAGAATAAACTGCAAGTGGGGTGCATGGGGAAAGAGCCCTAATTTCCTTTTTTTTTTTTCCCACTCACAAACCTAGTTTCAGGGGATAAAAATAAGAATTTGGATGTGAAACAAATAAAAAGTCCACAAAAATAATTTAAAATAAAGATTTAGGTACAACAATGTTGCCACCATCTTACAGTTACGGAAAAATGATGCCAATGCCCAAGCACACAGAGTGAGTGGATTAAATACAATGGAATCTTCATCCCACACAACTTTACAAATCATTAAAAATAAGGTTAATGTGGAGTTCATGGCACTGAAAGGCTTTAAAATGCCAGGAAATAAACATAAAACTCGAAGACTGAACTATATGCTTTCTGAAAATACATTTTAATGTGCTTTTAAAATCCAGAAGAATCTGTCCCCCAGTGCTCTTAGCCATGGAATTAAGACTTGGCTGTGTTTTCTTTCTCCAGATTTGTGAGGTTGGAGCAATACAGTGTTATCCCTTTATGCTTATCAAATTTTACTTCTTAAACAGAACAAAATAAAATCAAACGTCTAACAGCCAGAATACCACAGGATCAGAGCACTGTGTTGTGGCCCCAGCTCTGCCCTTGGACCAATTTCAAAACGTCTCAGAGCATCAGCTCTGCTCCTAAAGAATGAGAAGTTTCCTAGATCACCCGAGGACTCCTCTCAGGCCTGGTGTACCCGTCTAAGGAAGCCAGCTGCCTTGTCTGTGATTTCCAAAGCCTTAGGTACAAGGAGGCAGGCAGGGCAACAGAATCGCCTGCTCAGACCAAGGGGCTCCAGGAGGCACAGCCAGGCGGTGCTCCGCTCCTTCAGTCCCTGCCCGAACCTTGCACTTCACTGCTACTGTTACTGTTGTGCACCAGAAGAGAAACGGATGAGTTCCTTGGATCCAAGATGTAAGAATGCACATACCTGTGTCAAGATGGTATTGCTGTCTATCAACAATACAGACTGAGCTTCGTGTCTCTTCTAGGGAAGGACAGGAGAAGACAAAAGATGGCTCCTCTGAGACTAAAAGTGAATGGATCCTTTTATTCACTGAGAAATTAGGATATAAAATAGTCAGTTAGAATGCCTCTGCCCCACCCCAGAAAATCAAGAGCTAAAAAAATACATATAAAGTGATCACAGATGCCCCTAGATGACAGAATCAGCACTCTTGTTAGCTGCTTCTGCCACAAGTAAGAGGTGCTACACCATGCTGTGCCCACCCAGGCAGCCTGCTAGCAGCCAAATCTAATCTCTTAGACAAAATATGGGATGATAGGATTACATAATTAATTTTCCTGTTAGGCGTAATTGTTACTGACTTCATGTCATTACAATGTCAGCTCATCTGGTAGGCGATTGTGATCATATTCTAATTACAAAAACATACAAACAACTTGTAACTGTTCATTATTAAATAACGAGCGAGGCCACAGTAGCTAAATGAACTCTTAAAAAAATGAAAATTAAAGGCAAAATAAAATAGACAAGAGGTCCTAAGAAATTGATCAATGAATCCTGACGAGATCTCTTGCTTGGGTGACTAGGTATGTAGCTCTCAGGTTAGCTGCTAAGCATGCTCTAAGAGCCAGCTGTTTAGCTTGATTAAATGTCAGAGTGACCCAAAGCACCCTGTGTCACCAAGAGCCAGCAGCGATACAAATGTTTAAGACACAACTGTAAATTGGGCGTGTGGTACACTTGGGAGGTCGGCCGGGAGGATCAGGAGTTTAAAGCCAGTCAAATGATGGAGATGGCAAGCACACTCATTAAGAGCTACTCACAGGACTTGTAGCAGATACGAGAATCCTCCCATCTTACCATGAGAATAAAGAAAGGATAATTGGCTCCCATCTTTTCATCTTACGCATTCTTGCTGACAATTACACTTAGCAGTTGGGGATACTAGAATGGTATGTGTGGAAGCATAATCCAGGAAGGAGTTTCTGTTGAAGAAGGATCATTCGGCAACAGCAAAAGGCAAGTCAAAACTAGAGATAAAAAGCAGTCATGGTGGCCTTTGTCATGAGATTACACACCTATAATCTCAGTCTTTAGAGGCTGAGGCAAGAGGACGGCTATAAATTCAAAGAAAGAGGTAAAACTGCTCATCTCACAAATCAGGAAACAAAAGAGGAAGGCCTAGGGTCCGATAATCCCCTTGGAGGGCAAAGGCCCAAAGACCTGAATACCTTCCCTAGACCATACCTCCTGAAGGTCCTACCAACTCTCAAGAGCATCAAAAGGGACAGCCTTTCTTCCACTGACTTCCAGGGGACATTCACTGTCAATAAGATGTAAATAAACAGAAACCAATAGGTATATACTGTGAAGAGGAAACTGTTGACATCACCGCCTTCAATTTCTACGACACTAAATTTACTCCAGCTCTTGAACATCTGGTGTTAAGGAGTTTAATAAATGATTATTTTTGAATTAAGGATAATGATCCACACATCTAGTGAATTACAAGTTTGTCCTTCCAGAAAGCACAGATTTGACTCAAAGGATCCCGGCCCCCCCCACAGTACCAACTCAATGTTCAAAGAGTTTCTTGGCCAACCCTAATTAGTGAAGGGGGGGGGAGACAACATTCAAGTGCCAAAACAGGTTCAAAGAAATAATTAGCAAGACACACCCACGGAGGCCCTGGAATTCCTCACCATATGCACCTACAGGCCTCTGCTCTCAAGTTATAAGTAACACTCAACAACCAAAAATGGCAAGTTCTTTTAAAGCCCCAAGGGCATATTTAATTCTTGGACCTATGAGTGACAAGGAAACAGGAAAGCTACACAGTCTGGAAATGTTCCTTCCCATCTACACAGAAAAATGCAGGGCTGTGAGGAGGACCATGAGATAGAGCCAGGCTGACAGGGGCTTTGAGAAACACTCTCCAGTCTACTACAGTCATACCGCCCTGTATGTGACTGATCCCATCTGATCTAGGGAGCTAAGCAGGGCCAGGCCTGGTTAATACTTAGACGGGAGAAACACCCTCAATAAAAAAGAAAGTAGTGTATTCTCAGCCTCTGCTTTTGCATCCAGCTTGCTGAAAGAACACTGTCTTGTACCACATTCCACAGCCACCGTACCTCATCAGGACACAGCACAGCAGCTATATTTACTAACTACATAAGCAAAGCTTTAAAAGAAAAATAATACAAAGCTGAACCTGAAGCCTCATCCTTGCTCCCATCGAGTCTGTTCCCCACCTACCTCATGTGCTACACAGTGTCTACCAGTTTCTTGGCTTCCTGCTAATATCAGTGTACACAATATAACCAAATGCAAACAGTCTTGCTTCTTCTTCTTCAACTTTACAAGGTACACCCTGTAAGCCTTTTCCGCTTAATATCCTGGATCCTCAGTATCTATTCACACCATGATCAGGGCGTCCTTAGGCCTTGCTGAAATGCAGTATACATCCCATTTCATGCATGTATATTCATCAATAACGAGTCCCCCTCTGAAGGACAAGTGAGTTGTTTCCAACCTGTTACTACCACAGACAAACCTGCAATCCATACCCAAGCAGGTGTATTTCTAAGATAAATCTGAAGTAGAACTTCCCCATGGAAGAGTATATACGATTGTAACTGGCAGACTGCGCCAATTTGCCTTCCGTGAAGGCTGAACCATTTTATACTCTCCATGGCAATGCAAGAGAGTTCTGGCTTCCTCAAAATCCCGAGACCAGCCTGTTGACAGGCCTAAGATCTTAGAGCCGTTCTAAGAATCAATCAGAACATGAAAAGGTTCCTCACAGGTGAAGCTGAATAACACAGCTGGTAGTTTCAGTCTACCATCTTTCTACAGCACCTACAACTCTCCAAAGAGTGGTGGACACCAACTTAATTCTCAGGACACCACAATGCCAGAATTGGATTCCTCTCCACCACCAGGACTTGCCTAAGCCAGTTCCCATGTCCTTCCTCGTTTCTAGTGAGCACAAAGAAAGCTGACAGAAGGAATCCAGGAAAGGGGGCTCTGACATGTGGAAGCCCCTGACTCGGCAACCTCCCTGCCTCCCCACCTAGCATTCAGTGGCCACAGGGGAACCAAAGGACCCACCAGAGGAATCAGATCACATGGGGGCCACACGGACAAGCCCTCAGCTCCAATGAAGAGCAGCTAGCGACACAGTGTGACTCACAAATGAACTTGGGTGATTTAGGTAGAAATTCTTGCCGAAAGCTTAATCAAACAAATCAATACAGATACGGCTGCTTTACTTGAAGAGCATTTAACTTCATCCTCCTACACTAGGTTAATATTACTAGAAAAGAGAACTACTAAAATAAACGTAGCCACCCTTTCTAAAGCAGTGGCTTTTGACCTGTGGGTCACAGCCCCTTTGGGAGTCGGATGGTCCTTTCACAGGGGTTGCCTAAGACTATCGAAAAACACGGATATTTACAATTCAGGACAGTAGCAAAATTATAGTTAAGAAGTAGAAACAAAACTAGTGTTATGTTGGGGTCACCACAACATGAGGAACTGTACTAAAGGATCGCGGCATTAGGAAAATTGAGAACCACTGCTCTAAAGCATTAAGTTCACGTTAGCTATTATTGTGCTAAACAAATCATGAGATGTTCCTCTCAGGCCTACTGGTCACAGCACAGGCCAATGATTCAATACCAGCAGCTGGCAGAGACAGTGCATGCGGAGAACATCTGGGGTTGCAAGTTTGAGTGCCTGGGTTCCTTCCCCAGCAGACTTCCTGTGGCTTCGTCTACACAATGAGGAGACCGGTGGCTTCTACTCATAGAAATGAGAAAAACGCACACAGAGTTCATAGAAAATGCCCCCTCCCCATTTTTTAAAAAGCAGGTTACAATGCTATGGTCTTTAAAGGACTGACTATCCATCCTTTCTCTTAGTCCAAGCTAATTGTTGTCTCTGTGCTTTGGTCTATCCTGGGGTCTGAATCCTCCCTGGATGTTTCCTCCAGTCTCTAAAAACAAAAAAAGAGCTGCACTCTGGGCCTCTGCACACTCCCAGGCTCAGTCATGCCTGCCTGCCTGCCTGCCTGCCTCCCAGGCTCAGCCATGCCTGCCTGCCTGCCTGCCTACAGCTCTGCGCCTCCCCATCCTCTTCCATTCCAAGGCCACTTCTGTCCCTATCACTCCACCGGCTCTCAGGTTTGGCCCTCGAAGTCATCCTGTGGAGGTCTTCATTTCTCTTTCTGTTTGGCTGCTGGCCCTCTGAGTGCCTCCCCTCCTCTCCCCAGCCATTCCATGACAGCGGCCCTCCTTCCAGCTCCACCCAGGGCACTGTCTTCTCTGCTTCCACACACCATCACCAAGACCACCCGCTCTGAGCACCAATATATGCTTGACTCCGAGGTGCCTCAACAATCAAATGCAGCTTGCCCTCCTCACTCACTATCTGATTTCTCCATCTTAGTCAAGGACTGGGCAGTGACCCAGGCATCACACGCACTCGGAGCCTGGACATTACCCATGACACCTTGCTCACCTCTTATGGGCCTGTTTAACTCCACCTCCCTTCAGCCAGTCATCGGGCTCTCTCCATCACGGATCCATGTGAGCTTCACCCTCCGCCTTGCCTACTCCAACAGCTTTCTAATTGGCCACCTCCCTGTTGTTCATGCGGTGGCAAACCCTCACTGTGGCTCCTGGGATTCTATGCGGCCTGAGCTGCTCCTTCCCAATACAGGTCCTCTGCACACATTTCCTTTCCCTCTGGATCTTAAAGCACCATGCCCATAGCAGTGTTCTGTTAATGTGTGGCTGGTTTAGGACGTCTCCTAACATTACCCCATGATGTTAGGCTGCCTAGAAATGAGCCCAAGCCAGACTACAGAAGGATTTCTGGCAATTAGACAAAAGCCAGCCTTCTTCATGAACTTGTGAAAAATGGGTTTTCTGTCCCCAAAAGGAGTCATTTCCTTGCCTCTGGCAGAAGGGACTGGCAGAGGCCTTTGGCAGAAGAGACTCCCACTGACCCACTGACATATACCTGTGGTTTCATATCAAAGCCCATGCTGGCCTCCAGGCTCCCCCAATTCCTACACACAAGGATTTGTTATGCATCTCAGAGCCACAACACTGGCAGAAACCTGGCCCTTCTCACCTCCCAGCCTTCCCTTCTTCTAGATACGTCTTCATTCTCTACCCAACGGCAAGCTTTTCTTCTGCTGCCCCCACTATCTCCTGCTCTCTCACTATGACCATTGGTCTGTCTCCCTCTCCCTCTAGCAGAAAGCCCTGGCCATGTCTGTCTGTCTGTCTGTCTCTGTCTCTCTCTCTCTGTCTCTGTCTCTCTCTCTCTCTGCTCTGGATTCTTCCAGATCACTCCTCTGTTACCACTCCCCCACAAAGAAACTTCACCCTAACAATGGAGCTGTCATACTGGCAGCTTCTTTACTATGTCCCTTGCATACACACGAGGACTCATATCAATTCCACAGAGCCCAGTGGGCATTTGGTGTGTACTGATACAATGACAGCATCAATGAAAGGACATGAATCATCATCCCAGCCCTACTCTAAAGGACAAGATAATTCCAGTGACCTCAAAAGCACACTGTAATAACTTGATGACATATCAGTGTCATGGAAACATGTTTTCATATGTTTGCATTTCTAAATCTCATCAAAAACAAATGATTTTTTTAAAGTTCTCTTTTAAAAAATAAATCCATCTACTTTGGGCTGTTTTCAAGAGCTAGAACATAGCTAGTCATTGGCAGAAGAGGAATTTAAAAAAAAAAACTAAAAATAACCTATTTATTATGAAATCATGGTTGACATAAACATGTTTCCTTGGGTGCTTGGTGGCAAGCGCCGGTACCCTCTGAACCATCTCTCCTGCCTCTGATTTTATTTCTTGACGACGATTCCTCCCATTTCTCCTGAGAAAATCTGCAACCTTCAGCCATCCTCTAAGGATGAGGAAACACAGGACCAGGAGGCCAGGCACACCTGCACCCCTTTGCTCTTCCACACTCCCAAAGTCTATGCAACTAATCCTGGGGAAAGGGCAGTTTTGCTGCTTTTCAATGTGGCCCTCTGCATTCCTGGGAAAAAGACATACAGAGCTTCTTGCTGCTTGCTAAAAAACCAGGTGCAAACCAAGTTGCAGGACTGAATGGTCCAGGATTCCACAAGGGAAGCAATGTATTCCACCCTGAAAGAAAGTCACTTCCATATACAGAGCATCCTTACAGTTCCAGAAACTGTTAAAAACTGAAGAAGCAAGGGTTTTTTCCTGTTCAGTGTATGTAGACCTGTTACCCAAAATGCCCAGGGAAATGACAGTGAAAGTACTTACAATGGAAACAGCCTAACAGCAAGAAAAATAAGCATGACCAAGAGAGTTTCCGGCAGTAACCTACCTAAGAGGGATACCCACAAATACAGAGCTTAGAAGGGTTACCTACATCTACAGAGTATATTTTTAAAATTGCAACTCAATGCTGATCAAGTACCTTGTGATATTTTTCTTTCTATTTTACTCTTGTTTTTAGTCTGTAGCCCAGGCTGCCCTTGATGGTGTGAACTTCCGGTCTCCACCAACAGAATGCTGGAACTAAAGGCAAGTGCTGCCATACCCAGCTTCATGTAGTGTTTTAAATATGCAGACACACTGTGTGACACTCAATCTATAGGGAAGCTTATTTATTTCATCAAAGGCAGGCCATTTCTTCATGGTTAAAAAAAAATCCCCACAATCCCTCCCTCTGTGGCTTTAGAACCATATGTGACAAGATGTCATCATGCACAGGGGAACAGCAAGACCTTCTTCCTCTTACCTACAACTGAGCACCAAGTAATCAAACTTTAAGTTCAGAGTATGAAATTTTTTTTATAACGTAAGACATTATTAAGTATCAGCCTTTGGTATTTCTATCTATGGGAGTTTTTAAGATCATCAATATGGTCAACTAAGATTTATTTGCCAGACAACAGGACCTTCTCCTGGAATACAATACTCCCAGCAAAGTGGGTTCTCCAACACAATTAAGTCTCACTCATAGAGAGACTATCCGTAACAGAGAGTAAGGGAGGAGGCCCGTGGGAGAATGGCGGAGAATGGGAATTAACCAGGCGCTCTGTTAAACAGGGTGGACTCATGCCTTTCACGAGCAGCTCTACTGTGAGCCTCCAATGCAGACATTTTTCTAGCCATCTTCGTCCTGCCTTCAAAGTGGGCTAACCAAATCTCTACCCTACAGACACAGCAAGGCACATCTTACTTATATCTAACAACTCCCTTTGCTGAACTTCTGTCCTCCAAAGTTGAAATCCCACTCTCTCAGACATCGATTTCTATGTCACACAGAACCCTTCCAGCTTCTACTGTAGCTTGTCAGCAAGGCTACCGCAAATTCTGAACCTCAGGTTTCAGTGGGCATGCCCTAGTTTACCTTGGGTTGGGTTTCCTGTGTATTTTTTATTTTTATTTTTTTTACTTCTCAAACGACTCAGAGCCTCAACCTGGTAAATGCTTCTCTAGCTTGCTTTTCCTCTTGGTCCCATTCATCATCTTATTAACCATAGCTATGACATTCTCCAAGAAAAAGATTGCAAAGAGGCATTAATAAGCCCTTGAGTGCAGGGGTGAATCGATCATGTGCACACACAGGTGTGTAAATTGGGGCAAAACCACATGCCAAGCAAAACAAAGGCAGGAATGTTAAGGCATTTTACAACACCAAGGTTACTAACCCAAAGCTTTGGCCTTAATGTGTTTTATTTTCTTAAGTAAATAATATGAGTCAAAATTGTTTTCAGTAAAGAAGAATACTCCGGTTTGAACTGTCTTCCATATCCAGGATCCGTCATGGTCCTTGCAGGCATTAAACCCTGTCCTTCATCATAGTACAGAGCTAAGGGGATAAGGCAGAGTCCAGGCACAGTTGCAGCACTTCTTTGGTGGGCCGCTTATAGTTCTTGCTCTAAGGTTACTATTTTCTTTCAGCAAGAGTATCATTTTACAGACTATCTTCTATTTCATACAAACATCATGTGTATAATGTGAACTCAAAAGACAAATTTTTGTTAGTCGGTTCTACTAGCCACCGAGGCACCAGAAAACATAATGTCTAATCATTTACCATTCTGTTTAGAATAAATACTCAGCTAAGTTTTGGCTACGAAAAATTGCCAAAGTATTGCTTTAAAGAAAATGATGGAAAAAAAAAATTGATGTGCGCATCAGAGTGACTGTAAGGCTGGAAGCAACCGAGTCCCTTAGAGGGCACCAGGGAAGGTGGCCTGTGAGTTGTCACATCACAAAACTCAGGTGTCCATCACCATTGTTCCGGATGTTCTACATAGTTGTGAGTAAATCATTAACTGAGGTCAACTTTTGAGACCCACGAAGAGTGCAACCCCACTGACCAATGTCAGAGCCACAGCCTAAACACAGCACACATGTCAAGCCCACGCTCCAAGTTACAACCATTGTTTTCAAATAACATCAACTAGAATATCTTTTTGTTTGTTTTTGTTTTTCCGAGACAGGGTTTTTCTGTATAGCTTTGGATCCTGTCCTGGAACCACTCCGTAGCCCAGGCTGGCCTCAAACTCAAAGAGATCCACCTGCCTCTGCCTCTTAAGTGCTGGGATTAAAGGTGTGCGCCACCACCGCCCGGCCTAAACTATTATCTGCTAGGTGGGAAAATGTACTTTCAGGTTTGGTCCTTTTGTCCCTTCGCTTCTCTGTGACTCCCTAGTTAAGAAGCTGGGCGGGTGTGAGGGCCCAAGTGCGGCCATTTTAGAGGCTGAGAAATCTTCAGCGAAGGCTCTGAGGTAAGTCTTGACTACAAACTGGGGTTCATGACACATACTGAACAGGGTGAGGATGATGGGGAAGTGACAGCATACTGTGAGGTGAGATTCAAAATAAACGTTGACCATTAGGTGCGATGTACAAAGGTGGATTTCCAGTTACTTTGGTCTTTCATAACCTCGGTGGGTAAACTCATTTGATCGTGAAAACAGGGTTTGTCCACACAAATCCTGAAAGAAGTGAGAGACAACAATGTCTTACGAGGTGGTGATGAACACAGCTACCTAAGAGTACACATCTCAGGACTAAAATTCTGTGGGTCAATCTGCCAACTCCCTCATTTCTGAAGAGACCTTGTAAGGTATTTTACCAGGCCCAACCCTCATGGTATCTGTCAGCACAGAGGGGTGCTCACACCCCCTCCAGCCAGCAAGCTCAATTTGCATAGATCTGAACAGAATACCAGATTCCCTGGTCACTCTGACTCAATCAGGAGATCTTCATCAGCTGGGTATTCTCCGAGCCTTATAGAGGGACCTAACTGTGGGACAACTGTGTCACCCAGACGAAGGAACTGCCTTACTGCTTCTGGAATTCCTTCCATTGTAGGACTCCCTGACACATTTAGATTCAAACTGACCAACTGTCATGGGATTTTGTTCCATACACAAGAGCATGACCAAGCACAGTGACAACTGTGTGGATCATCATCCAAACGGGAGTGACAGGTCTTCATAAACAAGGGGCGGGAATTCCAGAGAGGACAGGCAATCTGGTCCTCTTCTGACAGACGTCAAAGGCAGGAGCTGGTCCTTCCCTGTCAACAGAGGTCAGTGGTATAAGCCTTAAGGGCTGACTTGAAACACGGAGTATGAGAAAGCAGGCTGTAGAAGGCCAAGGAACTTTCCAACTCCCCCCCACCCATACCTCCTCAAAGTCTGTTCCTGCCCTCTGCCCACTTCAGCCTCCTAGAGCTCCAGAGGATGGTCCGTTTAAAAATTCATGATGGGGTGGGGGTAGGGGGAGAAAAAGTCATTCTAAAACCTACTTTTCTTCATTCCAAAATAGGGTGAGGGGCAAAAAAAAAGAAAGAAAGAAAGAAAGAAGGGGGAAAAGGCAACTTTTAAAAACTAAATACTTATTTTTTGAAAAATCCCAATCTTGGATGACCTTGAGAGTTTTAAATTCGATGTTCCCGCTCAATACCATTTAAGAGCAGCAACAGCACAAGACTTTTTCAGGCTAAGGACCCCACGTGATCTATTTATCATATTTCAAACAGTGCTGTGACTCAGCCCACCCTTTTGGATGGATCCCACCCAGGAATCTCCTATCAACTTACTCCTCTACTCTCAGGCAAGAGACACACTGTCCCAGGCAGAATGCATGTAAAGAAGTTCCAACCCTCTGTCAGTTCCTAATCTCCACACTGAAAGACAGCGAGGAGCCAACTGGCCACCGAAACGTCACTGGTCACACACTTCAGCACCCTGCTCAATGCATAATAGAGAATGCCACACTGTGGTTCCCAACTGCAGGGCAACTGCAGCCTGTTCCCATTCCCATTGTTTACTGCTGCGTGAGTCACATGAAAGCAGGAAATAATTAAACATCAGGGATCATTGAAGCGCCATGTGCAAGGACAAGAGGGACAGGGCAATTGGAGTCCCTGGAGATGAGGTGCCCCTCCCAGAGCACTCCACTTTCCAAAACACTGTCTTCAGGAACTGGGTCTGTGCCAGAGAAATGACTAACTTCTAAAGCATCTCCGCTGTAAGTTGCACAGATTCTTTCGAAAACAAGACTGTTAGCATCTGAGGGTGGGGTGGGCTGCTCTTCTCTTTAAAATACCTCCATCGATCAGGAAAGCATTCGCAGCCCTCTTGAATCCAATACTAACCACTTACCATCTCCCTAAAACTTAAAGATAAGATGAACAGATTGCCCAGATCTCAGCCATACTGTTTATCCAGTTTTCAGAGAGACCGGGTTTTTATTACCCAAGCTCTTAGGACAGTTCAAGTTCAATACACACAATGCTTCATTCATGCTGTTAAATTGATAATATTAACCTTTCTTGCTGAGATGCATTAAAAATTCTGGCTTTTCAGAGCAAATGTAATTAGTTCACATTAGTAACTTCACCAGCAGCGGTGACAGAAGCAAACTGAATGAACAGGATACGGATTAATGTAATCAAAATATCATCTCCCATCTTCTCTACTAGTCAGGCAGCTGGCTACACTTCCTCTCTCGGTTGAAGTTTTTTTTTTTTCTTTTAATAAAAACAATAGATCAATGAAATGGATGTATAACTACTGTAATGCCCCCTCGGGGGAGTACTGGACAGGAAACCATTTTGGTGAGTGATCCCAAAAGTTTTTAATTTGATGTGCCTGCTCAATACCATTTTGACAATACAGAAATGGCCCTGAGCTGCTTCCAGGGCAGAGAGCTCACAGTGGAGAAAAAAAGAGGAGACCAGAAGCTGCACATGTCCTGGGATTGGCTATTTCTAGATGCTCCCTGTAAGTCTTTCATTCCCCGACACAGTGTCACGAAGAGAATAACTAGGTCGTGCGTTTACCCTCCCAACCTAGTCCTATCCAAAAGGAAATTCCCTCACACCCGGAATGACCCATCTATGGAAGATGGGAGGGGTTTTTGTTGTTGTTTTGTTTTTTAAATCTGGCAATCCTCTCTCCTTTGGTTTCCTCAAAAGAATCATTTTGTCCTCGTCCTCTCTGAGGCTAGGAAACCCATGGCCTGAGCTGGCCAATCTCTAGAGCACACAAGCAGAGTGAATGGCTAGAGAGAGAGACCTCTAGAAAGCTGACTCTGCCATCAGGGCAGAGCCCTGGCTCTTGGTTCTGAATCCTACATCAAAGGAGGCACAAGACAGATGCTGCCAGCAACCCTTTTGCTCCCATGAGGACCCTAGAAACAAAGCCAACATGTAGACAAGCAGGTGGGACCTTGGAGACCCCTGAAGACTGTTCCTAGACTCTGCCATTAAGGGAGACCCAATGCATAACGGCATGCGTGAAAATTCTTCACACATTTTCAACAAGCCCGTACACCCCGACTTGGACTTGACGGAGTAGATGAGACCAGGAGCAGCTACTTCCCTGGCCGCAGGAGGCCAGGCATGGGGACATTCCAGTGTACAGCTCCCTAGACTCTGGAACCCAAGGTGAACACCATCTACAACCAACGAACCCTGTCATCCGGACATCTCAGAGCCCACATCAGCCAGAAGCAGCAGTGAAGGGTGGCCCTCCATACGCTTCTCCTTTTTAATGTAGGAAACACATGTTGACATACAGGGCACAGGAAACTTTCACCCTATACATCTGTCTCTGCATTCAAGGGAAATACATAATTAAGAACAACGCGAAAAACGCCAAGAAAAAAAGAAAGCAAAACTGCACTAAGAAAACAATGCTGTGGCTCCCTGAAGTCATCATGACCCAGAAGGCACCAGGGCATTTTATTTGCCACCCAACAACAAGGCCTTTCTCGGTCCACAAGGGACCTGCTAGATCCTTGGATACAAAGGCCAGTTAGGGTTCAGAGTAACAGTCACCCGTGAATCCACAGCAGGCGTGTACCGTATCCAGCCCCCTCTTCTGTTTTAGTTTGAAACCGCTGTTGGCATTTGGCCCAGCCTTCGGTCGGGGTCAGTCACGTTACTGTTCAATTCGCGTCACCTTATGAAGCTCTACGGATGTAAAGTCTTGTGTGCTGCTCTGGGCGTGACCCAAGAGTCCTGAGATGCTACTTCTCCTCCACGTGCCTGCTTCCGGGGGGGAGGGGGGGGGTAAAGCACCGGGACTCGGCACCAACCGCCCGACCAACGTTTCAAACCAGGTGCTTATGGCCGACAGTTTTAAAGGCCGAACAAAAACATGGCAAACCCTACGACTCTAGGCTAACATGACTGAGCAGAACGACCTGGTGTCATCATGTTCCGTCACAAAACCCAAGTCACCTCCCCACTGCAGGACACCAGTACAGAGAAAACAAAAGCCACAGAAACCACCACACCACAAAAACTTAAGACAGAAGTAGTGTAGTGTATGTGAATTGGACACACTGTAAATGGCTGGCAGAATCGGCCAGTGTACGGGGGTCCCACAAGGTGGGCTAAGGTTAACTGCTGCTGCCCCTGCAGTGTTTGTAAAGGATTGTGTAACGTCAACCCTTGTTCTGCTCCTGCCTCTAAGCAGATCAAATGGACATTATCTGGACCTAGGACTTGGCAAAAAGTGAAAGGACGACAAGACTAGATGTAAACAGGACAAATTCCTAGGCCTTGCCTCTCAAAGACACCTTCTGGTAAACTGTCTGAGGTCCCTATCACAGGGCTCCTCACATACTGTCTTCCTGGGGTTAGGGGATGGGGTCCTATGCTCGTCATCTTAATGGGTAGTTTAAATTGCTTCTGCCAGAGGAAGCCTAAGGGTCCTGGACGATCGATTCCTCAAACGATATACTGCAGGAGGATGGACAAGAATAGAACAGGCACCCCAAAGACAGACTTCCCTAGCTAAAGCCCTCCTCCTCCTCCGACCCTTCTTCTCTTCCAACCCTAGCAGGAAGAACCCGGGCCTCTCTGTACGACCCCCTTCTCTGCCTCTGGCACAGCATGGCGGATTCTGGCCATGCAGACTGGAAATTTTTAAAGGTATGACCTGGTGGAAGATCTTGGTATCATCCCTTAAAGGGATGGCGGAATCTCAACCCCTCTCTCTTCTTGTCACACTTTCTTACTGGCGACAGAGTCATCCGCTCTGTCTCCCCCAAGCACCCCCAACCCCCACTATGAAGTGCTCCCCAGCCATGGGTCCAAAGCACAAGGGTCCCTTAATCATAGCAGTTATTTTTCGGGAGTATCTGTTACAGGAACTGCTGTAGTTTGAATGAGAATGGCCCCCATAGGCTCCTATTTGGTCCCTACTTGGTAGAATTATTTGGGAAGAAGCCTTGGGAAGGCTTAGGAGGTGTGAGCTTGTTGGAGGGGGTGTCTCACTGGGAATAGGATCTGAAGTTTCAAAAGCCCACACCAGGCTCAGTCTCAGTCTCTGCCTCCTGCCTTCGGATAAGAATGTGAACCCTCCAGCTACGTCTCCAGCGCCATGCCTGCTCATGATGATCATGGGCTAACCCCCTGAAACTATAAGCAAATCCCTAGTTGAATGCTTTCTACTGTAAGCTGCCTTTGGTCATGGTGTCTCTTCACAGCAATAGAATAACTAAGACAGGAACAGAGAGTTGCCTAGCACTGCCCTGGAAGTGTCCCTGAGATGGCTCCAAATCAGGTGTCTAAGGTCCCTGTCTCCCCGCTTCCAGGTCTGTGTTTCCAAAACCAGCTCAGCCTGCGTACACATAAGATCTTCAAGCAATATGCCAACGCCACTAACGTGCTCTTTCCCTCTCCTGCTCACTTTCTCCCTCTGCTTTTTTTCTCTAATCCCAGGTCCTGGCTTTGGTGGCCAATCATTTCTTCCCATTGGTCCTCGGCCATCTATCCACTGGCTCTTAGACGTTTCCTTTCCCTCCTCTTCCCCTACCACCTTCACCACTGAGTACCACCCCCATCTATCAGACGTCTTTTTGTATATTTATCCTCTATGCTTACTTCCTGAATGGTAAACCCTCCACGCCCCCTTGGCTTACTTCCTGGATGCACTGGTTTCTCACCTCCCTTGCATGGCTGTCACAGGACCTTTGTAGAACGCAGATACGCTGCCGCATTCCCCTGCTTCTCAGTCACTGTTTATGAAGGAAGGTCCTACTTCTAGAAGCAGGCAGACAGGCAGTTTCCACCAGCAATCTCACACTCATCCTCGCTGGCCCTCTGCCTTACCCTGATGCTCTGTCTCTGTCCACTCATCTCCACCATCACTCCCAATCCCTGCAAACTTCTCTGCATCCTTTGAGGCCATGCTCCTGGGTGTGCCCTCTCCACACCAACCAGTCCCTTCTCGCAGCCTTTTGGGGGGGTCTATGCTGGCTGTTCTCGTTTTTAAAAGGCACCACAGGGCAGTTACCTGTCAGTCCCTACACCACACCAGGAATCACCAGCAGAACTGCTATGTCTGCTCCTCTCCAGACTCCTAGAGCCGAGTGTGGTGCTTGGCCTCCATGAGCAAGCACATGAGATTCTAATTAATTACAGTATCCCGGACCTTCAGACAGAGTGCGTCTGTCACAAGTAAGGACCGTGCTTTCATCCGTGCCTGCCAACCAGCAACCATTTGTGAAAAACAGATGCAGCACACAGAGTACCCAGTGAGGTGGTGGGGGTGGGGGACAGAGAAGAACGTGACTGCTCTCACGCTACCCCTTGGCTAAGTAAAGCTGAGCTTCCCCCAGGCAAGTAATTCCAGTCAACAAACAGAACTAACATCCCCACCACCGTGAGCAAACACACTGCTAGCTGTCACTGCCAGCCACCCAACCATCCTTCCCAATGGTTTACTTCAAACCCTGGACCAACTGGGCCATCCCTATTTACAAGCCTCCAGCCTAGATGCCTCTAACCAGGGAAAGAACACAGATACCTTTAATTACTACCCTGGGGTTCAGAAGTAAGAGAAGCAGTGCTGAGCTGAAAGGAAGCACTGTCTTCCAACATCTCCACAGCTACCTTCAGGAAAGGGGGAACAGACTCGGCCAACACCCAGTCCTCCCAGAAGAGACTTCCCAGATGAAGGAAGAAACTCTACGTCTAGCCACAGACTGGAGGAGCTCTAGATACTCTCTCAATAAACCCATGGGGGCAATATCAATGATGTCAATCCCAATCTTTGAAAAAACATCCTGGGAAAAGAACACAGAGAACACAATAACCAAAGTCAAACTAAGGGGGAAACCGAATCGTGTTCTAAATGCCATTCATTCTTAGAGGTTAATTATTACATGGACAGATGATTTATACAGCAAAACAACTAGCTTCTTATTAAGTATGCACAAGTCAACTCAATGTTCCTTCAGTTACTGTACACTGTTACCACTGAAAAAGGGACACACATAACGTATGACATCTATTTTTGTAGCACAGGGCCGACAGCTAGCCATATCACTTTTAATGACTGGAGATTCCAGAAGAATTATCACTATGGTAACACTTCAAAATGGCCATCAGCGTTACCGAGCACCAGTCCACAACAGTTTGAATCTGCTAAGGCCTTGTAGAGTAGAACACATTATTTTCAAAATGCACCTAATGATTCCTGCCAACGCCCTGCTAAAACTTTAAGTCAACAGGATTACTTACAAGCGTGAGCTAACAGAAGCCACGGTACAGAGTGAGCATGCAAACACCATGCCAAGGCTCACATTCTAATAAACAATCTTCAGTAATGTCACCATGATGTCTTTTTTAAATGTATTAAAAGTATAACAAAAACTGAAAGATAAGTTGGCCACTGGTTTTCTTTCTTCAATAGTTCATTTTTAAATAATTTTACAGAGTAAAAGTTTATATAAATTATCCAAAACCCAGCAGAGTTCAAATGTTTTTAAATGTTTGTAGGTGAACAATGAAATACAGACTTACCACTGGGAATCTATACTCAAATTCTTAAATTCCTCCCAGTCCCCTGGAGGTAGCCACGGAAGAAACAATTAATTCCCTGGGAGCCTCATTTTCATAAGAAAACAAGAGGCTGACCTCAAAGGTCAACACCCTGGGTATGAGAACTGGGTCCTCAGCCTAGTCCACAGGCTCCCAAGCAGAGCTGGAAGGGGCTTTAGCACAGTGCTTCCTAAACAGTTCCACGGCAGTTCTCATAAGCCATCAAAGACATTCTTAGGATCATTAAAGCAGGGTAAAAGACTAGGGTGGCATCACCTGGGAACTAGGGGTCAGTGCCTCGTAAGAAGTGTTTTGGAAACACCAGTTTTCATTTTACAGTTATTTTGTCTTGGCTCTGAGGTAAATCTAGGTCTTACTTTAGGTCTGGTTTAAAAAAAAAATAATAACAAAATGCTTTGATGTCTTGTTTCCAAGAGAGGTGAACTGGTACGCTGAAGCTACATATCAGCAATGATCCCTTCAGACATGAAAACTGAGTCCTCTAAACATTCTTTCCACATGTCAATAAAATACTCAACAGAAGTATCCAGAAGGATGGATCCACAAATAACCACATTTTAGAAATTAAGGGAACCACCAACACAAATTCTTTTAACTATGCCTTTAGACCAGATGCCCTATAAATGGGGCCTGTGATTCCCATAACTGCAGTATCATGGACCTGCAGACAGGGTGTTAAGAGTGAGACCCCTGCCTTCCTAGGGTTATGCAGGGAAAACCTCATCCAAGAGCTCACAGCATTTTCAAGGCCAGTTACTAAGGAAAGATGCACAGGCTCACACACGCTGTCTCAAGAACATTCTAGACCAGAGGCCCTGCCAAGACCTACTGTTTGGGCTCCTCTAGAAGAAGGTGAATCCCACCCAGGTTCAAATGCCTGAGAAGGCCCAGTTAAGTCAAGGAGACCCCAGCTACTGTGTCTCCAGGGAGCTAGGAGGTCACAAAGACCACACAGAGACTGTGACCGCTGAAGGACAGCTAAAGTGGGAAAGTCCTCCTGAGGAAAACAACATTAATGTTTGGGTTTAGTTTTGTGAATGTGTATGCACTTTTCTTAGTGCAAAGCAATGAAAACAAAATGGACCAGAACCCTGTTTTTCCAGATAACACCTGTGGACCTCGACAAAAGCAAAAACAAATGGGTTAAAAACATAAACTCTGCCAAGAAAATCCGAGATGAGTGGAAAGGCCACCCTGTGATTCCGGTCCCTTGCTATAGAGAACACATAGTACTTTTTAAGATCCGTTCTGAAAAGTTTCTAATGATTATCCCAGCTGAGCCCTGATCAATCCGTCTGTGCACAGTTCTGGATCTTTTTCACTTAATTTACAGAAGTATATAAAGATCTAATTTTTAAATTTATTTTCAAGTATGTGTTTGTGTGTTGTGTCTTCGTATGAGCAGGTGCACATGAGGGCAGATGCCCTCTGATATCTCAGGTCCCCCACAGCTGGAGTTACAGCAGCTGTGAGCCGCCTGATGAGAGGTCTGGGGACTGAACGTGGGTCCTCCAGAAAAACAGCAGGTGCTCTTAACCACTGAGTCATCTCTCCAGCTCCAAGATCTAACTTGAAAAACAGAAACGGTTATAGAGTAAGAATGGTGTTCGTCTAAAATATATAAATCAGAAAGAAAGTCAGAGTGTCCTACTTTCCTCTATCTAGTGTTAATTTCCTTTAAAAACAATTAACTGTGGGGATTTTATTTTTTAAAGTGTAACAGTGTCACAGCTATTCACTGAAGAACTGCCCCCAGAGCAGCCCTGTTCTCAGCCCGGCCTCACCTACGCACGACTCCTTTCAAAGGGGATGTGGTGCAGAACTGTACACCTGGCCAACCATCTTATGGACCAAGATGTCAAGTCTGAGCTGATTCCTACCCTGAGAACCTTTCCACTGCCTGACCCACCAGAGACAAGGAAGTCACCTGAAAACAGCGGTCACCAATGCTCACCAGCAGACTTGGGGGAGAGGGCAGAGCCAAGGGGCCAACTCTGGAGGTGGCCCCAAGCAGCAGCAGCAGCAGCAGCAGCAGCAGCAGCAGCAGCAGCACAGATGTCTCTTCTGGGTCAGATTTAAAATGGCTCTGTGGCCAAGCATCCTCATCACTAAACTCCTGCTGGACTCGGTCCCTGCAAGTGTACTGTTGGGTCACTGATGCTTCAGCAACTGCTTGGTGGCACCTGAGAACTGCCCAACACCAACACCACGCAAGGCCCACTCACTGGGGGCAGCAGGAAGGCGGCCACCCCTCGGCCCTGCACTAAGGTCCCCTAGCATGTGGCTCTACAGTTCAAAAGGAACTTCAGAGTGACCTGACACTCCCAGCTCGCCCTGCCAGCCATCCGCCTATAGACAAACAAAAGGATCCAGTGAAGAAAGCCACAACAGGCAGGGTTTCTCCTCAAACACCGGCTCTCAGTAAACTGCCTATCGTGAGTAACTGTGTTTACCGGTCTGGGAAGGTGAAGAACAAAAGTCCACTTTAAAATGAGGTTTTAAAAGCCCTCCTCTGCAAATACAGTGGCCACCTCACACTCCTGTCTCTTTTTTGTTTGATAGGAAAAAAGAGGTAGATTCGAGTTAGCTTTGCTTGGATCTGCCATAGGGCCTAGAGAACTTTCTGGGCCAGGCAGCCCCAGCCCAGCCTGCATTCTTTTGGGGTGACAGAGCACCCAGCGGTTTCCCTGTCCTCCAACCACTAAAGCATGGTGACTAAGTCCACAGGAATCCCAGTCGGTGCTAGACCCACCCACCCGGAGGACAGGCAGGCACAAGACAGGCAGGGAGGGCCCTCACTGCCCAGGCCCCAGTCAGAAAGACCACACTCTACTCTTTAAGTCCTTCCATGTGGGGAGTGGGGGCATGGTAGCTAGGAGCGACACCCACCTGTGCTCAGGTAACACCCAAATAGTGCAAGGTTCTGCCATAGTATCTGGCTCCCTACTCAAGCCTTCCTTTCCCAAGGTCAGAAAGTCAAGTTATAAGTGTACCTCTATAACCTTGAAAAAGACACTCAGGAAAGCTTGGTGGCTCTGAGCAGGCAACCTAGAGCTCAGCTCTCACAATTCAAAGGCAAGAAGGTAAATCTCGGGTCACACTGCCTCCATCACTTTTCAGGAGCCCAATTCAGGGTAGAAACCTGCCATCCAAGATCTGATTTGATAAATTATTTCCTTAGGCTTTATGTATTTCACCCTCTGCATGATGATTACACTTTTTCCCATAAAAGGATAAAAAGTTTACTGTAAACCATATTGCTTTCTTCCTTTTACCACAACCTGCCAATCATCAGAGCTGGAGCATTCACTTCCTAAGATTAAAGAATAGTTTGAAAACAAAGTCTCTCTAGTTACACATCAGCCAAAGAAAGGCGCTTGATCACTGATCAACAACATCAAAGTTTTGTCTCCCATATAAAAACAATTCATCAATGTAAAATACTCCCATATAAAAATAATTCATCAATGTAAAAAAAAAAAATCCTGCCTGGGGAGGAGGAATGTAAAGAGTCAGACAAAAGCAAGGCCTTACGCATCAGAAACAAGTTGCTGTGCAATCTAGCAGCTGTAATTTAAGTCTGCTTAGGTCACTCTTTCAACTCCATTTCTTTTATCATAAGAATCACAGATGTTCTCAGCATGTGAAAAGGGACGAGGGAGAGACAGAGTGACAAAGTGGCAAGGAAGGAGGGATGGAGAGGAAGATTAGATGAGGAAGGGCTAAGAGGTGGAGAGAAGGAAAAGGAGGGATGAACAGGTACGGGGTGGGGGGAGGAAGCACGAGGACACCATGCCAACAGAGCTCTGACCATATTTATTAATCACCATGGAGACTCCTCCCAAGATACATAACGATACAAGCACGAGCAAAACATCCTTAAGGACTCATCAAATAGGGTCCCGGCCTTCTGCCAAGCAAGATAGGCCATTAAGTCATTCCTACAAGAAGGCGGGGCAGGAGACTAAGCTGCAAGGTAGCTTGCATAACTTACTCCACGACTCTGTGCTTCGGTTCCCTGGCCCACAAGGGGACTAGAAGTATCCTGGTTGGTTTCTGCCCACTGGACATAAACCTAGACATAACTGAGAAAGGAGAATCTCAGTTGAGGACTGCCTCCATCAGATTGGCTTTTTTTAATGTGGAAGGGCCCAGATTACTGTGGGTAGTATCATCCCTGAGCAGGTGGCCCTGAATGATTAAAAAAAGTAGGTTGACTCCCTTCATCCCTGCCACCTGTGGCAGTTGAGGGAGCTGACCCTCCCCCTTACCAGCTGCAGCACTTGGGAAAACAGGCCCTGCACCTCAACTGAACAGTACAGTAGAGCTGACCCTGTTGACTGGGGTGTGGGTAAACTGGCCCCAAGACCAATAACATGAGCTTGGAAGATCTGGCCCCACCCTTCATCTGCCACATGGTGGTGTGGGCAAGGGAGAGATGCTCCCCATGTGCTTATGACAGTTGGGAGAGCTAGCCCTGAGGTCGTAAGAGCGGGAGAGCTGTCCCTGTCCCTTTCCAGCTGCAGCATTCAGGAGAGTGTCCCTGCATCTCACCTGGACAGCACAGTTGAGCTGACCCTGACGGTGCAGGTATGGGTGAACCAACCTGAGGGCAGGAAAGCAAGAGACCTAGCCCACACCTTGATTATTGCTACATAGGGTGAACTAGCCAGGGCAATGCCAGAGAGCTCACTCTGGTGGTGAGGACAGAGGAGAGCTAGCAGGCTGACCAACCCTGCAACTACCCAGGCCCAGAACCAGGGTTTTGAGTTGACCCACCCCAACATCCATCCCATCTATGTCCTGCAGATCCAAAGCTGCAGGATCTCCACAACATAGGGCAACAACAGGATATCCAGAGGAGTCCCAGTAAGGACCCATTATCGATAGTGTAGCAGAAACCAGAGGCTTCGAACCCGACCAAAATGACTTTGCAATGAACACTTGGAAGTAAAGATACATGGATAAAAGGATCTACTGCATGACTCACTGTGTCACACTACAGCTTCTATGATAAGATTATTTTTTTTCTTAAATTTTATTTTGGTGGGGAGGGTGCAAGGGCAGAGAGGGTGGATACGAAGGGTTGAGGAGATGAATGGGATCGAGATGCATGATGTGAAAGACACAAAGAATAAAAAGAAAGTTAAACAAGAAGAAAGTAGGTTGAATAAGCCACTAAGCAGCATTCCCACATGGCTTCAGCTTCAGCTCCCACTGTCTGAGTTCCTGCTTTGGCTTCCCTGAACGATACACTGTGACTGGGGCATTTAAACAAACCCTTTCGGTCACAGCAACAGACAGCAAACTGTGGCAGGCAATATACAGACCAGACGAGAAAACGGTTGCCATTGCTCCAGAAATGCCACTGTAGTTATTAAACATAAACCTTCCTAAGAGAGTCATCAACACAGGGGTCCAGAGGGGATCTGGGGTCATCCAGCCACGCAGATTCACACAGGCATTTCACACCCTGGGATCCACATCCGGCTCTCCTGAAAGGAGCTGGACTGGCACATGGCATGGGGTTAGGACAACAGGGACAGGACCCTGGAAGTTCTCAGAGATGCAGTTCATTGCACAAGTCGCAGAAACCTCAGGGACAAGCTGGGGTCCTAACTTGAAAAACCTCAAAATGTAAGGGGAAAGGTCTCTGCAAAGGTTCTGAAAAGCTTTCACACAGATTAGCCCCCAAATGCCCTTCTGTCAAATCTTGCAATACAGAAGTGAATGTTTCTTCCTTCTTCTTTTCAGAAATCACTGAATGATGTACAGATCTTGGAAGAGGGGTCAAAGATCCCGATCTAAGACCCTGTGTATTGTCTCTCCCATCAGGTCAGTCTTCACAGTGTGTCTGTGCAGCCCACTCCACTGGCCCATCTCCTCCTTCAGACCAACGTGCCTGGCAGCATCAAGGACAGTGGAGGCAGGCGAACTACAGACAGTAACTGGGAGTGTCCAGGTTCTTCGGTAACTTGGATGTGGCTCTGTCCAAGCCAGTACCCACTCTGGCTCACTATGACACTTCTGAGGACTAAAGGGACATGTTAAGCTGCTTCCTAGAAAGTGTGGTAGAGAACAGACACTGTCACCGAACTCAACTCCAGGAGCCGCCTTTTCTTTTGACTCAATGGCAGTATGCCCTCGAGTAACCAAATCTGTGGATAGCACACAGGATTTAAGGACCCTGCTGGGAACGGTAAGGAGGAAAGACAGTCTTGAAAGCGTCTTCACCTGACTCCAGGCCATGGACCCCACAAGAGCATAATCTCCTCCTTTACCACAGAGGAACGAAGACCCAACTCACTTGCACCTACCTGCGGACATAAGGAGGTAGCTGGAGAGTTCTCCAGTCCTGCCTGGCCCAAGATCAGGACAAATCTCTCTCACCCGCCAGTCCCACAGCCGCTCAGATTCAACTGAGTAAACACACAGAGACTTATATGGCTTACAAACTGTATGGCCGTGGCAGGCTTCTTGCTATCTAATTCTTCTATCTTAAATTAACCCATGTCTATTAATCTATAAGTTGCCACATGGCTCGTGGCCTTCCAGTACCTTACATCTTGCTTGTCATAGCGGCGGCTGGCAGCGTCTCTCTGCCTCAGCCTTCTACCTCCCAGCATTCTCCTCTCTCCTTGTCCTGCCTATACTTCCTGCCTGGCTACTGGCCAATCAGTGTTTTATTTATTAACCAATCAGAGCAACACATTTAACATACAGAACATCCCACAGCATATGGAAAAGAGACTTTAGGGTCTCAATGACAGAAGCCTCCACTCAACCAGAAAATGGGGGTCTAGGCTAGAGAAAGGTCAATAGTTCTTACCTCAGGCCACACGGGCACAATCAAGAGAGCACTTGCGAAGGCCAGCAGGAAAAGGATTTCTGAACTTAAATAAGGGTCAGACCAGCCACCTTAGGTGTCTTCTGACTCACCAAAACTCATGCCATCACAGCTTTATCCACATCAGCTGTAATCTCCTGCAGCAGGCAACCTTGAATCAAAAATGGCACCTCAACGATACACTTGGAATCTCCCCTCCCAGGTTCACTTCCATTGTCCACAATTAAAACTCCCTACACATAAATGTGGGAAAGTCGTCTCGCTAAGTGGCGAAGCGCTTGCCTAGCACCTCTAGCAAACACATGTGCGCATGCGTACGCATACAGTCAGGCAATCGCTCTTGTAATTGTAGTTCACAGGTTGGGGTTTTATGGGTGACGTTATGGAATAATCTACACAGATAAATGCCACAGCTTATCTTCTGTAGTTTGTTCCAGTCTGGTAATTATAATGATTATTCATTTCCTATCATCTTAAAAGATAAATTCCCCCTCCCCAAAAAGGGTAAATCTGCTTAATTCTTTCTATTCTCTCAAAATATTAATCACCAATACAGTGAACTGTGGATTGGCCTAAACGGTTCTAATGTGTTTTCTAACTTGCTAATTAAATTTTCTCTCACTACTATCACAGTAAAAATCCCAAGGAATCTTGGTCTTCTGGGCATACTATGAGGGAGAAGAGCTACACTGAATCCCCATCTACCTCCCCACTTAATAAACAATTTATGTGTATGCTTTAAAAAAAAAAATCTAAAGAGCTCTACAATGTAGATATTGCGAGTCTCCCCACAACATTAAATGAAGACTTCTGACAGGAGTCTAATGAGCTGTTCTCTAATAAACTCCAGCCTGAGGACGTTAGCTTCCTCTATGAGCTCAGAATGCAGCCAGGATCATCAGGAGTGGAGCTGCCCCTCTCTCCTTTATAAGCTGTCCTCCGAGTCACTCTATCAACAGGCAGCAACATCTCAGCTCGCTTCAAAACTCCCCATCTTTTCATGACTCAAATGACAACCTTTTCCTACTACTTATCTCTGCCTTAAGTAGCAGGAGCTGAAAGATACAATCAATTTAATATCTCTCTCTCTCTCTCTCTCTCTCTCTCTCTCTCTCTCTCTCTCTCTCTCTCTCTCCACATTTATATTTGTTTCAGCAGATCCTCATCCACAGATCCCTCCTAAGTCCATTCATGCCTGCATACTTAATACAGATTTAATACTTCTCCAGGGCAATGATCACAACCAAGAGTTCTTCTTTGATTAGAGGGCAGAGGAGACATAAGCAGAGGGCGGGGTGGTCTGGAATACCTCTATTCTTACAGACAATTCTGGAGAGCAATCCTTCGAGAAGAAAAGTTGAACATCTGTATCTGTACCCTCCCTTTCCAGATTCAAATGCTCTTAGACACTGTACTGGCTTTGTATCACTCAACTTCCTCAGCAGCCTTTCAGCTAGAGCAGAAACGGCATGTGGACTCTACGTCCATACTTCCTCAGACATGAGCTACATAAAAGCGAACTCAAGTCATGGTGGAGAAGCCCCCGATCCGATTCCATTCAAAGTCCTGCCTGCTGGATGAGCAGAGAGCCAAGAGTATGGTTGCCAGTTTCTATAACCTCTGCACCCCTGCTTCCCCATGCCTACATCCTCAACATCTGGAAAGGGGCAATCGTGAGGGGTCTAAAAATGGAAACATCTAGTTTCCTACCACCAGCCTGCCCTTCTCTACAGAAAAAAAGGCAACACTTCACCTAATCCTCACGGAATTAAAGCTATGGATGTCAGTCAGATATAACCGATGGCTAAGTCAAACAGGCTTGAGGTGCCCAAGCAGATGGTGGGGTCCTGGTATGCACATCACCACCCAAACCTCTGCTCACATTCCAAAACGTCTTTAAAATTAGGAGGACAACCTACTCCAGAGTTGAGAAGCGTGTACACAATGATGGGTAAATAGGAAGGAGCCAGTGTGAACACTCTTAAGGAAAGACCTCAGCTTCACCAGAGGCAAATACCTGGCCCAAACAAAACTCTACATACCAAACAAACTTGCCCTCCTCTGAGCTCCTCGCACTCATTCCTCCATTTCTTTTTCAACTAAAGCTGGGATTACCATGCCACACAGCATAAGCTGTCAGCCTCTTATTCTTTGAAGTGTGTGTGTGTGTGTTCACGTATATGCTGGTGTATATACTCTGTGGAGGCCGGAAGACAACCCTGGCTGTTGTGCCTAAGGTACCATCCACCAGGTTTTTTGAGACAGGGTCTCTTGCTGACCTGAGACTCACCCAATGGGCTAGACTCCCAGCAAGCCCCAGGACCCGCTTGTCTCTGCTCCCCAGAGCTGGAGTTACTACGCATGCGCCGCCACATTCAGCTTTCTTACATGGGTTCTGGGCCTCACACTGGGGTCCTGACACTTCTAAAGATTTACCGAATAAGCTATCATCTCATCCCAACATAATGTGGTTTTATCTTACCACCCAACAAAGTCATAAGCTTGTGTCATCTCATATTGCTCAGCATGGAGCTCACATTAAAGGAGGACACCTCAATTAGCCATGGGGGGTGGGGATGGGATGGGACACAGAGGTGGCAGAATGGGAACTTTAGCCAATTAAGCACCCCCCCCCCAAAAAAAAAGGCCCCACTTGGACATTCCTCATGATTCAAGCCTCTTCAGCATTCTCCTCATCCACAGAAGTATCACCCTCTTCTCCTCTGTTCCACCAACAACACTGGGCTGCAAGGGTGGCATGCAGGAGCATGGACCTTCAAGGACCTGACACACATTCACTCTTAACTGTTATTTCGTTGGCTTGATTTGCCCCCAGATAACCATGGACTATTTTGGTCATTTGAAAATCTTTTATAAATCCCCCTTTAAAGTTTCCATACCTACCAGAACCAGCAAGAGAGTGAGACAAGACTACTGTCTGGTGGTGGTGGTTTGAATGAGAACGGCCCCACAGGTCGCCATAGTTTGAATACTTGGTCCCCAGTTGGTGGAACTGTTTGGGAAGGATTAGGAGACCTGGCCTTGTTGGAGGAGGTGTGTTGCTGAGGGTGGACTTTTGAGAATTCAAAAGCTCACACCATTCCCAATAGCTCCCCCTGCCGTCCCCGCCTCATGCTTGTGTATCAGATGTTAGCTCTCCGCCATCACTCCTACCCGCCTGCTGCCAAGCTCCCTCCCACGATGGTCCGGATGCACCCTCTATCACCGTAAGCCTCAATAAGCTCTGCCACCTATAAGCTGCCTTGTCCTGGTGTCTCTTCACAGTACTCAGACACCAGAGTACCGAAGTTAGACAGTCTCACTCTCCTCCTGCCAGAAGTTCTGAGTGCCCCATCCTGGTCCTATCTCTTTTCTCTCCTCAGCTACCTCCATCTCATGCTAAGCCTCCTGCTGTCATTAAGAACGAACTGCTGAAGTGCCGGATATGGTCAGGGCCACACAGAAGGTGGCATTTTACAGAATGCCTCCTCCACTGGCAGCTGTGAGGCAGGAGAAGAAAAAACATAAGCAGGGCATCAGTCTGAACCAGCAAGTTGTTCTTGAACTGTTTGGGGGGTGAGGTGAGGGAGGAGTGAACAAGGCCTTGTCAACCTACTGACGACAAAGAACAGAAATGCCCTTCAGTGGCCAAATCACAGCCTCAGTGGATCTATCCCAGCCCAACCCAAGAGAGCTCTTGGTAAGGTAGATCTGGGAAAGTCTGTGGAAAAGTGAGTGGACAATGACTGGACAAGAAGAAATAAGGGGAGATCTTGGGGAATAGCTCAGCAATTACTGTTTGCTCTGGTTGAAACTTGCACGCCAAACCCAGAGGCCTATGAGAAAAGCACACAACAAAATACACTCAACTCACAAACCAACACGAGAAGAATTTCATCTTGCTGTTAACATTCCAACAGTGCTGCAGGCTCAGACATCCCTCAACGGCAGCACCATGGAAGACATCAATCATCACCAGTGGAAGAGAACACTCTTCCCCAGGTTATCAAGGTGCTAGATTCCAGATGAGGGAAAGCTGACATTAGTCTAAAAGAATGACTTCAATGGATTTAAATTCATTCCACATAATCAAGTTTCATTGGTGTTTCTCAGAAGTACTTATAAATAATTCACTTTGGTAACAGCCAAGGCCAGATCAAGAAAATGTCACTTCCAAAATGTAAGACTTAACATAAATCCTGCCTGGATTTCCTGCTCTCAACTCTGCTGACTGCCTTTCCTTCCTTCTGCCTAATCACCCAAGTGTTTTGCTAGCCTTCTTGCCTGCACCCAGTTCCAGGGATGCTCTTGGGGACTTGTGAGCTGCAGCCGTCTATGGGAGCTCACAGTCCACTTACAGCCAGTGTGGGAGCCGGCTCTTTACAGTAGGACGCAATGCAAAGAGACTGACCAGAACGTCTATCGTCAATCTTGGTGGCATTTGCCAAAATCCAGAGCTAGGGATCCCTACCACCCTCCTCAACATTAAATCTCCAAGTCAGAAGGAAATTCAGGACTCGCTATGCTAGAAGAGCGATAAGAAAACGGAGGGAGGGGAAGTGACAGCTTTGAGTCCCTCACATGAGCCAAAAGCCGGGGAAAATGTGATCTGTTTCTGCAATAAACCATCACCCCTGTGCACACACAACTTTCATGCAAGATTCCCTGATCATGAGGCTGGGCTGGGCCTTCCTCTTTTTGATCATCCGGGCATCTAGGCCACCAGCCTGGCTTCTAAATGGGAAGGTACAGAGGAAGGTCAGCTTTGTATTTATTTGAATATATTAGCCAAAACTGAGACTGGAATCATAGGAGGGTGAAGAGCTGGCAAACGAAGTGGGACTTTAAAACCGGGCTGTGGATATACACCAGGCTCGCTAATAGAACCTGAAGCAGCCCACAATATAAACCACTCACAAGCCCTTCACCTCTAACTTGTGAGCTGAAGTGGGGTCCAGACACCACCCTGACGACCATTTCTCTCAAACTGGCTTAACTCATCTTCTGCAGGTCTTTCCCTATAATCCAGCTGTTCTCAACCTTCCTAACACTGCAACCTTTAATACAGTCTGTGTTGTGGTGACCCCCCCAGCCATAATTTTCTTTGCTACTTCACAACTGTAATTTTGCTCCTGTTTTGAATCATAATGCAAACATCGTACTTTACGAAGGTCTTATATAACCCCAGTGAAAGGGTCATTTGACCTCCCCCCCAGAGGGGCTGCAACCCACAGGGTGAGAAACACCACTAGATTCTGAGGCCCTCCAAGAATTGGGGTAACAACAGAGCCCAACAAGATCAAGTTGTGGTCATCCAAAGAAACTCTCTAAGAAGCTTCCTGGGGAGACTAAGTCAGCGCACAGGTCTGAAACCTGCTCAGATCAGGTGTGTGGGTGAGGCTCGGAGCCCCTCCAGCTGGGAGTGAAGTACAAATGAGCCCTGCATCACTATGGGCAGCAGGCCCCAAATGCCACTGTCACCGTGTAGCCGGCAACAAACCTACAATGAAATCAATCCTGCCAGGCGAACTCCTCTGGCAAGGTTGCAGGTTTCGGCTTTTCATCCACTGTCAGTGTAAATGCTTCACCCCGAGCTCTGGCCCGCCCGATTGCCATCTCTGGCATCCAATGACTCTTGGAAAGACTCGCCATCTCCCACCACCACCCCAGGAAACAAGAAGTGTTTGTTGAGCTACAGAAAAATTCTTCAGGGAAAATGATACATTCTCAGAATTCCATTCATAAACCCGTATGACCATCATGACGGCAACCCTGCTGTGGCCATGAAGGGTAGTTAGGAAGAGGGAGAAGTTGGGAGAAGAGAGCAAGAAACCCAGTGGTCTGAGATGGAGAGAGTGCAGGAAGGACCACCTGGACAGGGTGTGAGACAGGGGCAGGCTTCTGCTCCCTGCTTCTCTCCCTGTGAGGGGAAGAAGCGTTTGCTATGTTTCCCGCCACTTTGCTTTAATGGTCTCTAAAACTTCTGGGACTCGCTGTTCGGAAGCTTCTGGGATCCTGTTATTTGGGAGCTTCTGGGACTCTGTTATCTGGAAGCTTCTGAGGGGAACATTGACACATCACAGACTAATCCAGTTATCTCGAACTCACTGAGCAATAGGACAGAAAAGATTTTTCTACATCTTACGTGTGAAACAGCCCAGGAATGTGGCAGCACTTACTCTGCAAAGTGTAAAAGAACATGCAGGGGTCAGGAAATCAGAGGAGACCACCCTATGAAGTCAGAGCTGGGTTCTCCTCGTCCTAGGGATCTGACTAGCCACCACTGGTCTTCCGATCACAGTACTTTCAGGGAGCGGGGGCAGCGGGAGACGTGATTCAAACACTAGAACTGCCCTGATGTGTTTCTAAGGGAACTGATATCTTCCTCTCTCCATTCTTCTCTTTTGGGGGTGAGGGTGTGCTCTTTGTATGCTGATCTTTTATGGTCCCCCCCTCCCCCCGCTTTACTAAGTGCAACTCCCTGGTCTCAGCTGCTGATACAACTACCGGAGCGTTATGAGGAGCCCCAGAACAGATAACCTGATTCCACAGAGCGGCTGCCAGCGGCAGATGCATCCTATTGCGGCGGCGGCGGAGTCTTCCTTCCCGGTGGCCTGGGAGGCACAGGCAGCTCAGGACCCAGGCTGGCCAGGAGGGCCATCACTGGCTGTCACAGCTGCGTTCACCCATAGCTTCTGCATACAAGGCACTGCCTTAGGCCTGACTGTAGTGATCCCAGGAGTCCTCTCTCTCTACAGTTTTGCTTTCTGAAGTTTCAACCACTCAGTCACCCACCGTCCAAAACTATGAGCCTAGAAACCAACATCTGATCTGTTCACTGTTCTGAGTAGTGAGACGAAGCCCAGAGCTGTGCCAATCGGTCCTGCCTGGGATACAAATCATCGCTGTGTCCAGTGGATCCACCCTATAGTCGCTATTCTCCCATTTCTCAATTAGTACCCACCCTGGTTATCAGATCACAGTGTCTGTGCTAGAGTAAACGTTTTTATTTAACAATGGCCCCAAAGTGCAAGAGCAGTGGGCGGTGTTGGCAATTTTATTACAGTAATGCTATTACTGTTGCTAATATCCATTGTGTCCAACTTTTAAACTGAACGTTATCATACATACATAGTCTATGGAGGGTTGAACACATACATGGTTTTTACTCATCTGCTGGAGGTCACAGAACGTGTAGGGGAAACTACTGTGCACTTTTGGCTACATTATCCAGTGCCTTCATTAAGATTTGTAAAGACAAATTTGAGGTGGCCACATATGGGGTCAGTGACTCTAACCAAGGCCGAGTACCAGGCAGCCAAGCCACTAAAGGCTGTCTCTGCTGCCACCTCACATGGTTCCATGAAGGAAAACAAAGGGCAGGAAGAAGAGAGGACTGAGGACCGACCGACCGAGTGCTTGTTTGTGACTAAAGGCAGAGAGAAACAATAAGCAACTTCTGTGCAATAATGAAACAAAACAGAAGCCCAGCTTCCGGAAGAGGGCCTGGCATTCCTGCACAGCACCTCCCCACCCACCTGATCCCCTGGACCGGAAGGAAGATCTAGGAGGACACAGAGAGCCAGTGTTTGCCTCCTGCAGTGAATGAGAGGAGGAAAATGAAACGAAACAAAACAGCGGAGGAAGCCGGGTGGGGAAGACAGTGGTATGCTTGCATATGCACGAACACATAAACACACATGCACAAACACTCACACACAAATGTGCAAATGCAAACACATGTGCGCGCACCAACGTGTGTGTATGCACACAGCTATTATTACCCGAAGAAGAGCATAAATAGGCAGAGGCTGCAGCCTGGAGCAGATGGCTGCTACCTTCACTATGTGAGAGCCGCAGTTGTCACCAATAAAAATGTGTCTTCTTGTTATCTTTACTAAAAACTATACCCACTCTCTAACCACCTTAGGCTCTCAGGAAGGGAGGGAAAAAAGTCTCAAAGATAATATTTAATGTCAATGCCATACAAAACAAATCTGTTGGTATTTCTTAAATTCTTCCAAATACCAAGTTTGCAGGCAGAATAAATTCATGGGAGTTTGATAACAAAAGAAGTGGAGTCTACATACACCTATAAGGTCCCCAGAGGTGTCCGGACACAGACATTTGTACATCACTGACTGTTCTTTAAAGATATGGCTTATCTGGGCAGACAAGAAAATTTGAACAATCCAGATTAAATTAGCAAGAACCACTCCTAGACTATGCCCTGCTATTTATGATAATTGAATGTTTGCAACTCAGGAAAAGTGACAGAGAAAGACCACTTAAGATATGGCAGTAAATATACAGTCAGTCCAGCTTAATGCTCAAGATTTTAGATGGTCTCTGAATGCAGCTATTTTTAAAACAGCAGCAGCTGCTACCATTGACCAAGAACTCACTAAATGCGGGGCAGTCTGGTGGGTGCTTTCCAGTTACTCTCTGGTCATCCCTGTTTCGTGGGTAGAGACAAGCCCTGCCGTGCTACTCCAAGTCAAAGGGGGAACATTCTACTCTAGGACCGAGCTGAGAGAGCCAACTTACTAACCCTGAGTACCTGACCCATCCCACCCTGTGCTGAAAGAAAGCACATCTCTAAATGAAGGCTTCCAGCCCCACCACCAGCCAAACTTGACTTCTGAACCATGACACACTGGAGTTGAGCAATGCAATCCAGGATGAGATTAGCCACAGGCCCATATGCTCCATGTTACCCCCACTCCAGTCAAGAATGTCACACTGGCATACATAGGAGAAGAGCCAGAAACACAAATGCAACCAAAGAAAGGAGCTATTGGGAAGAAATCAGAGCCATTCTACAAGATGGCCAAGAGATATGTAGGGACTCAGGATGTTCTCCAAAAATCTGGAGTTGAGAAAAGACAATTTGTAGAGAGTCTGAATGCCTTTCAGTCCCTAAGATGACATCCCTAGTAACTAACTAACTACCTAACTAAGAAACTGACTTCTAAGGTGGGTCCAGAAGAGTGATATCTCAACTAGCAGATAATCAGCCCAAAGCAAAACCTCTCTGGAACTAGACAGGCTGCTCTAAGAACTGCAGTCTGCTGAGTGGTGTCCCTAAGACATGTGGACACAAAGAGCTTTAGCACCTCAGTCCCGGGAGCTAACCATCAGAAGGATAGAATGCGATCTCCACACCCGGCTATAAAAGGCATATAGCACTGAAGCCTAGGGCATGTGACCCCTTCTAAATAAAGATCACCCCCACAGTGGGAGCAGCTGACCAGAACAGAGGCATTCCCGGGGCATGGAGATGAGTTCTTCACACAATGTGAGAAGCCAGAGCCCACTTGTTCAACTCTGGGTCTGCCTCTCCACCAGGGTTGGTGGGCCTGTCTCAAGGTTTACATCATGATCTATTTTAGCAATCTGCAGGAGCTTGGTGGCAGACTCCACCACATTTCCAGACCTACTCTGGGTCTTCCCAGGTAGCTGAAGATTAAAAGTTAAAATAAAACTCTGCTAAACACATGGCTGGACTCAGAGCACAAAAACTCCAGGGGATTTACAAATGCTTGAACAAGCCTTCCACTTTCTCTCCAGGGGAACATGTACTAGCCGCCTGCAAAGAAGAAAGGGGGAAGGAAGCAATTCTCTACAGACTGATGCTGCCCTGGTGACCAGTGCTTGATAAACAAGAACTTAAGAACCGCAATCAGGGAAGAACAAGACAGCCAGACCCAGAATTGTCTGTTTTACACCGTCAGTCTTCATTGTGAGTCCTTGAACACATCCCTAGATGGTAACGTTTTCCTCTGTCAATAAAGGGAGCCACGGATCATCTTGAAGGCTCCAATATGCAAGGACAATGGTTTCTCATTTTTAGGACAGGAGGAAATGCAACACTCTGGAGGACCACTGCCTGAGTCCTCGTCTTTTTAACTGAAACAAGGCTGCCCCTCCAGCAAAGCTCGCTTCCCGTGCAGCCAGGCTCACACCTTCGTGGATTTTCCAGCAAAGGCCTGGCCTCTAAACATGCAATCGGGGTGCTGTGAGCCAATCACAAGCTGTTGACTCTGGCAGGCTAACAGGCACTTAGGCCAAGTTTAGCAGTAAGGTCTCAGGCTTTACTTTTGTTCTTTATTTGATTTATTTATTTATTTTTTTAGAGGAGGTGTCCACACATGAAATCAAATACCAGAAAGCCTCTGTGTCAAAGTATCACCTTATATCAATCCACTGAGAAGCCAGAAAACCACAGGTAGTCGGGAGGATCACCTCTGGCCCTCACAACACAAGGCCGGCCTTCAGTGAACGGCTGTACAACCTAACAAACAGCTTCTGGGGCTAGGATTCGATCTTTTAGACTTCTGCATCTCAGGCCTTGGATCATTCTGGAACGGTGAGAGAGAGAAGAGCTCCTCCCATCTACAGTAGATCCTCTCTGCCCATTAAGAGCTAGAGATGGTAGTAATGTCCCTCAGCAGCAGTGAAGGTGGCAGGGACAGAGGAACATCAGAACCCTATTTCATCATCTTACCGGTAATCTTCCAGTTTGCAGACTGCTCTCTGCTTGGGAAAAAGCAGGTCTTCCCAAAGCAGGCGCTGGGCTCACCCCTAGAGTACCAGCCATACATGGAAAGAAACAGCCAGAATTCACACAACGCTTCAGAAACCCACCTGCCAGGTGTGGGGAGACAGACCCCCCAGAGGGCTACCAAGTCCTGGGGTCTCCTTGCGGAAAAGGCAAGGCTGGAACTCAGCCAGGCCTGCAGGTGGAAGGCGGCAGACAAGTCAAGACCAAGATGACTGGAAAAGTGTGTCAAAGATGTCGCATGAAGGAAGGGGGGAAACAGCATCAATGCATGGCTCAGTAAAATAGGGGTGGGGGACCACCAAGGAGCTTCCTAAGGGCTACTACAGAAGTGCAAGTGGACGGCACATCTGCCCCAGTGAGAGGACAGTCACTGGTGCCCAGTGAAGTGGGAGGGCACAGAGCAGCAGGCTGGAGAAGAGCTATGGCACTCTAAGTGGTGAGCAGGGTGGAGGCTGGCAGAGGGAAGCAGTATTGGGGATGGTAAGGGCGTGGATGTCCAAACAGAAAAGGAAGCTTCTCAAAAGAGGCCCTCGTTGTAAGCATTTCTGAAATGATCATTAGCTAGGGGGACAACAGTGCCGTCCCCCACGGGTGGAGCAGAGAAAAAGCATGGAAGCGAGGAGACTTTCCATAGAACAGTCAGCTGCTGGGGTGGTCTTCGGATGAATGGATGCAGTTAAAAGCTCAAAAAGGAAGCTGGGTGATGGCATACGCCTTTAATCCTAGCACTTGGGAGGTGGAAACAGACGGATCTCTGAGTGTGAGGCTAGCCTGGTCTACAGAGCCAGTTTCAGTGGTTTGAAAGCAAATGCCCCCACAAAGGGAGTGGCACTATTAGGAGGTGTGGCGTTGTTGGAGGAAGTGTGTCACTGTGGAGGCGGGCTTTGAGGGCTCCTACGCTCAAGCTACTCCCAGTGTCACAGTCCACTTCCTGTTGTCTTCTCACCAAGATGTAGCCAGCACCATGTCTGCCTGCACACCGCATGGACTAAACCTCTGAAACTGTAAGCCACCACCTCAATTAAATGTTTTCTTTGTAAGAGTTGCCATGGTCATAGTGTCTCTTCACAGCAATAGAAAGCCTAAATAAGATTGCCAGGACCACACAGAGAAACTCAAAATTAAACAAAAACAAAAAAAGCTCAAAAAGAGGGCTGGACCTGAGATAGTATTTGCAAGTTAGATAAGGACAGGGGGATGCTAAAGGACCAGTAGATACAATGAAGAGGGAGAAGGGGTGGAGAGCCTGGCCACACCTTGATCTGAATGATGATGTCTTCCAAAACTCACATGTCAAAATCTAGTATCTGATCACATGGTGTTAAGAGGTGAGGTTTTGTGATTAGGTCATGAGGATGGAGCCCTCAGGGTTAGTGTCCTTGTGAAAGAGACACCAGAAAGTTGCCTTCCCCTTTCCACTTTTCGAAGGCATTCGAGGAACAGACGAGGTGAATCCAGAGAGCAGGCCCGCATCAAACAGCGAAACTGTGGGCACCTTTCCTTGGACCGCCAGCCTCCAGCACCGTGAGAAACAAATCCCTTTTTTGCAAGCCATCCAGCTTGTGAAATTTTGTCACAGCAGCCCAAACAGACTAAGTTCCATCGGAAACCACCAGCTACAAAAGCTTAGATGGAGAAAGGGCCGATAAAGCGGCAGCCACAGGGAAAGATGGAGAAGCAGAAGCAGAAGCCATTTCAAAATGAGGGAGGGAGAGAGAGAGGAAGGGAGGGAGGGACGGACAGACAGACGGACGGACGGACCAACCAATGATCAAACATGGAGACATTGCCAGTCTGCTTCCTTACTAAAGCAAAAAGGCCATACACATTTCCTTCAGGGCCCCTCACTATTCAGGAACAAGGCAAGCCTGCAAAAAATCATAAAGATTTTACAGAGAAGGCAACCAATAGAGTGGCCCCTCTTCAGTGGGCTTCCTCCACACCGCTGGCCAGCAGGCATGATCCAAGAAGGGCGAAGACATCAGGTAAAGGAAGCCTATCATCAAGGCATGCTCAAGTGCTTCCCCTCCACAGCATCAACTTCACTCGGTCTTTCCCTCCACATGCCGATATTCTCTCCTCTTCCGCCACCATCCAGCAGTAAACGGCTTCAGGGAATTCTTTGCGTCTTCGTTTCAAATGGCTCAAATGAACTCAAGGTAGGCATTCTGTGGTCTCAATGCCTTTGCCCTGGCTCCTTGAATGATGAGCGAGGGCTCTGGCCGGAGATGAGAAGGAAGAGGCAGTATGATTGAAGCGAGTTGTCTAGAGACAACGAAGGGAAAGAACTCAGCCTCAGAGGAAGCTGCTGAGGCTGCACTCTCCAGGAGAGAATGGCAGCCATTTGTACTGCAAACATTCTAGTGGAGACATCCAGAAGTAACGGGAGGCAGGTGAACTGATTTCAATAGCATACTTTACTTTTTCAAGTATATCCATCACAGCATATTGCATCATAGAATCAATTAAAAAAAATTTTTTTTAAATTCTGCATGGAATCTTTCAAGGATTTTTCCCATACTACACCCTGGAAATTTTACACCAACAGGGGGTCTTACTTGAGGCAGGCCGCACAGTTCGGGCTCACGTGGCTAGTGGCTACAACACCTGTGACAGCCCAGACTGTATAGGAATCGATGCAGAAGTAGAGAATTCGAACAGAGTAAAAAACAAACCTGCACGAACCTGTGACCATGGCTGAGTTTTCAGGACAAGGTAAGAAAACAGTATCCTTGAATGGACTCAGCGATTTCCAGCAAGTACGCCATTGTGAAATCACAAAACACGTCACCAGGACTGGTACAGCTGGCCAAGGAAAAGGCTACAGGGCACGGCCTTGGGAAGATCAGTTCCAGTTACCAGGCTCTCTGGCACCAGGGCTCAATTTCTAACCCTGGTTGCTTTTCATTGTCTTCTTTTTAACCTTCCATCAACTCTGCGAGGGAGGCAGGTTCCGTGACATTTTGAAGATGAAGAAACCACAGCCTATGCAATTTAAATGACTTGGTAATTTCTGGCTACGGACCTTAGACTCTGACCCACAATACAGGCCTTATCTCTGCCCTGAACTTCTTCAGAAACTGGCCAGTCAGAAACCACTGAAAAGCCGTGGTGAGACAAGGCCTTCTGTGAATCGCCGAGCAGGTGTTATCTAATGATGCTGTAAACAGCACTTCTCTTTAGTGCACAGCTTATAAGCTTCCGAAATGCTTGTCTAGACTGAGTTTGGTCACCATTAAAGGTAACATGACGTCTCTAGGAACAGGATTCACTACAGCTCAGAAGAGCTGGCCAGTCCAGTCACCCCGGACTCTCATTTCTCATTTAAGATAAAAATTTTCAAATGCCAAGGCTACTTTAAAAACAAAATTGGGGGGAGGGGCCTGGAAAAATGACTCAGCTTCTAAGAGCCCTGGCTCCTCTTTCAGAGAACCCAGGTTGAACTTCTAGCACCCACATGGCAGCTCACACTTGGTTGTAACTCTGGTCCCTCCAAGGATACCACAACCACACTCTTGTGGTGAACAGTCATACTTGCAGACAAAATAGATTTAAAAATAGATTTTTTTAAAAAATTAAATAAATAAAAACAAAAACTTGTTAAAATGGGCAAAGTAACTCATTCCTGTAATCCCAGGACTTGGGAGGTTGAGGCAGGAGAACCGCCATGAATTCAAGTGTAGCAGGTTCTAGGTCAGCCGCAACTACAGCCTGAGACCTATCTCAAACACAACCAAAAAGATTACTGTTTTTTTCAAACCATAGTTAAGACAAAGACAGGGAATTGTTTTAATCAACCAGGAAAATATCTTCCACTCAGCTCTTCAAGGTACTGGCCAGTGGGATCCTGGCCCCAACCAGTGTTTCTCATACACACACTCCCACATACACACAGCTCACCCCACAACCCCTCTCCAAAACACACACACACACACACACACACACACACACACACACACACACACACACGAGCGGGGGAGGGAGGGGGGAGAATCGAGGGAAAACTATAGAAAGCATAACAGTGTGTGACTTCCTACTTTGGCCTCAACTAAACAGATCTTAAAATCAGGTCTGTGTGAGGGCTGACCTTGCATTTGTTGATTATATTACACTTCACAGATTAGATGAGCTAAACAATTTGGGGGTTTTGTGGGTTTTCTTGGGGGGGGGGGAGGGCTCTTCATAACTAGTTAGGGTATATGGACTCTTTGGGTCAATCATTAAATAATAGTTGACATGCTGAGAGAAACCTTGCTGGCCACTATGTCTAAATATCATTGAATTATTGAATGCAATAAAGTAAATGCCACAGTCTAGCTAAAAACAAAAAACAAAAAACAAAAAAAAAAAAAACAAGAACTTGATTCTCATGGCATTTATCACATTAGGATAAGAGTTCAGGTATTCGACAAAGAAAATATGTATACTGTAGATAAACAAGCTTCAAGCATCACCACGTGACTCCTGAACTGCTAAATGTTTTTCAAGTTTTCTTCACTAAGTGGTTGCATAAGGCTTTCACAACAGGTATACAAGAAAAGAAATGAAAACCCAAGGGTTCAAAAACAAACCCTCTTACAGAGCTGTCTCAAGCAGAGACTGAATCCGGGACTCCTGGAAACTAGCACACAGGCCTCCTGCCTATCAAGTGTTCCATATTAAACCAGGTCTCCTAGGTATCAGTGTCCTGAGAGCCATAGGTCACTTTCACAGGACACGGGTGAGTGCAATGTTTCTCTTTTATGCAGCCATATTCCAAGTTCATTCATGAGAAGGAACTCTTGCTCTACAAAGATGATGATGATGATGATACTATATATCCATTTACACAAAGGACACAAGAATTGACCTGTAAGAAGCTCCCATTTGCCCAGAGTGGGGGACTTACAAAGCAGATCAAGTGTCTCTTTTCTCATCAGACAAGCTAAAGATTAGTAAACTTCTAGGCCCCCAATACAGTTAAAATCATTTCTAACCAGACTTGACAGCAGCCACAGTTGCCTGCACCCCCATCCTGTATTCTCCGAGGTTCCACCCACATAGGAAAGCTAGCCAAGACCAACCCCTCGACATCCTCAGGCAACACTTCCACAGGCAGTGTGGAAATGTGAGAGAACCTCCCCTGCCCTGACAAGACTGCGTGGGTGGGTGGGAGGGGGGGAGAAGGAGGAGGAGGGGGAGGAGAAGAGCAGGAAGCAGGTAACACAAGTCCCATGTTTCCGCACTTACTTTTCTGGCAGCGATTTGTGGTCCAGCAGCGGTAGTTGTACTCATTATTGATGGTGGTCTTCTCACACATGGGCTTCTCCTCCAAGGTTCCTGGACACAGGTCCCCACATTCCTTTGGGGGCTTGTTCCCCACAATGTAGTTATTGGACACTGCATCCAAGATGAGAGACCAGTCTATTGTGGAGAGGTAACAGAGGTCAGCGTTTTTCTCAATCCTGATGGCCCCCCGAGTAATGTTCCTCAGATTATAAAGCCCAATATCCTTGAGATTGGTCATCTCGAAGATGACCAGTGCGTAGTTGTAGAAGAGTTTCCAGCCACGGATGACCGTGAGGTTGGGGAAGAGGTCACCCAGGCTCTCGAGGCCAGCCACTCGAAACAGCAGCAAGTACTCGGTAATGACCGTGAGCTTGGGAAAGCGGTAGCTTCGGTAGTCCTCAGCCTTGGAGATGAGCAGGATGTGGAGGAAGCCCTCAATCACCGTGCAGTTTTCCAGGCGCTTCAGCTGCTGGTAGTCGTTGCGGATGTCGATGCCGGGCCCGCAAACTAAAGGGAGACAAGAGGGCAGGGCCGGATAATGTTAAACAGATCATTCTTAAAATGACTTTCCAGCCCCGCCCCCAAACAGGGAGTTTCCATAAAAGACGATTCGGTTTTTCGGTGCAGACTGAAGATAGGGGCTATAGACTGCATACCTGCATAGCTACCTGGTGACCATCACTCACGCACCTACACTGACCCACACACCATGCTACATGCTCACTGACTTGTGGGAGAAACCGGCTATATTCACCACCCAAACTAAAGCTTTCAGTCCAAAGTCACACAGGGTTGCATGCAAAAGTCCATGATAGAGCCTAGGCTAGCCCAGAGTTGCCAAGTCCCTACCCCTTCCATAGAGTGCAAATTAGCAGCATCTAGACAAAAGCTTGGCAGCCAAGGCCAAGAAATCACTGTTGTGTCCAGCCCAAGGGACACCAGACAATGACATCGACTCATGAACAGTTACTGTGACCTGGAGAGCAGACACCGTTTGATATGGGCAGAAGAAATAACTGAACCAAAGACCGTATGACTGGAAGAGGCATACACTTCCGACTTGTACCACAATGAGCCACGTTAATCAAGTACGATTTTCCTACAGAAGTTAGGCAATAGCAAATCTGTAAAAAAATCATTAATGATCTCAACAGTCACAGATAAACAGCATTCATCTACCTATGCCAATTGTCCTTTCTCTGCAAATAATGACATAAAATCAGACAAGAATGTAACATTTGTAAATAGATTTATTTCACTTAACCAACAGTAATTTTAATTGAGTCAGTCTTTCTACAGCATCATTTCTTAAAGAGAAAAACTGGGTGCCTGTGGGGTGGCTCAGCAGGGAAAGGGAGGGACTTGATGAGCAACCCTGAGTTCGATCCCTGGGACCCGTTGTGGGAGAGAACCAACCCCAGCAAGGTGTCCTGAAGGGCACACGCACATGTGCACAGGCACACTCATTTTTATTTAAAAAGGGGAAACTAGTTTTCAATCATTAATCAGTACAAGTCCTTTTTCCCCTTTTAACTGATTTCCTATTGTTGACATCTCTAGTTTTTCACATTATCCAAGTGTGGTATCCAAGGTATCCAAGTATCCAAGGATCCAGGTATCCAAGAGTACTTTCTTAGGACACACCTAAAAGTAGAGGAACTAGCTCAGGCATTTGTAGGTTACAACAGCTTTTTGGTAAAATAACCTCAATGTTAGAACTTTTTATTTTTTCTTTATTTTATTGGGGGTGGGTGAGTGAGACAGGGTTTCTAAGTGTAACAACAGCCTTGGCTATCCTGGAACTCGCTTTGTACACCAGGTTGGCCTTGAACTCACTCTGTAGACCAGGCTGGCCTCGAACTCACAGAGATCCACCTGCCTCTGCCTCCCAAGTGCTGGTATTAAAGGCGTGCGCCACCACCACCTGGCCCTTTCCTTTATTTTTAACTCGTTTGTGTGTGTACACGCGTATGAGCACAGGTGCCCCACAGAGGCCAGAAGAGGGTGTCAGATCCTTCAGAGATGAAGTTAAGAGTGTTGAAAATCACTTGATGTGGAAGCCATTTTTAATCACTGAGCCATCTTTCTAAAGTCTAGAAGTCTGGGCCCTAAACCTTTTATTTTAAAAAATTTGAAATGCACACAGAAAAACAGCCTTGGTTAATATACTTCCTTAGTATTTAATAATCCTAACCACTACTAAAGCTTTTCAGACATTAGAAAGTTTTCTGGCCCATGTAATTCATTAATTTGATTCCATGAGCGATAAAGAGAAGCTCATAGCAAAAACCTGGAGCTAAAACCCATGGTGAACAACTGTCAATCAAGACTGGGCAAGATGAGTGGGATGCATAGGGAAAGCCTATTCTAATTTCCAACAGGACAAAGGAGAGGTAGCATCAAAGATAGGGTTTTGAACAACCTGTGATCTTACAGAAGCCAGAGATAGGCAGAATGACAGGAGGTCATGGAGTCAATGAAGGGCCAAAGGAAATGAGTCTGAGAGAATCCTGGTCTTAATTTTACAGGAGTGCTGCTATATCAAACCTGTGCTTGGTCGCATTCTAAAACTACTAGGTATCAGGTCATCTGTTATTGTTTCCAACAGATGATAGAAAGACAGTCAGGACTAAGCGAAGAAGCACAGAGACACAACTGAAGTGTCTTTCACATGCCATCGATATGCAGACTCTATGAAGGACCTGCTGCTGCTACCTTCTGCCAGCTGGCCTCTTCGAGCAGTGAAGACCACTGGGAAGAGAAGCCACATGCCACAGAGAGCTGGGACTGGAAGCTCCTTTCCACGGAAGAGCCATTTCCTTATTTATAACCCCCAACCCCATTTATAGAACAAAGGAAACTACCCACTTCTTCCAGAAGAGAAGACAAGCCCAAGCCACAAAATACAAGGCAGAACTCAGCAACCAGCCATTGTGGACTCTGACCAACACTGTTGGTCTTTGGGTGTTCTGTGACAGAAACAGAAACAGAAGATGATCTAGCTAGACTGTGAATGAGAGCACAGTGTTCAAAAGGCACAAGCCACCAACAGGAAATCGAATGTAGCATGCCTGCCTGTCAAAGAACCCATGCACGGACGGGAAAAACACTCCACAGATTGAGAAGCAGGCACGCCCTCTGCTCACAGCTGAGCGCGGGCAATCAGGAAACACCCCTGCTCCTTTCAAAGCCAACAGATACTTGGCAGATCCAAAAAGACCCCAACACTTGCTTTCGGAATGTAGTGTCGATTTCAAAATGGAAGATCCCAGGTGGCCTACAAAGAATGGTAAATGTTTATGGGAATGGAGGCAGCCAGGAATAGGAGAAAGGACGGTGCTGGGAGGGGTCGAGGGTGGTCCCCAGCTGCAGTGTCCAACCAGGGAACAAGGACAGCAGAAGCCAAGCAGATGGAGGCCACCAGTCAGGAGTGTGGCACCGGGCCACAACTCACTTCCACAAAGACACCATCTTAAAGTCTTCAGGTGAGACGAGTCCCTCTTTCCAAAACCCGCTGGGTAGTCTCTAAAAGTCAATTGGCAGAATTTATATTCTCAGAACTCAAGGGAATGGCATCAACAGTCTACACATATTTGGAACATAAATCCCAAGAACTTCTAATAAGAGAAAGGCTAATGGAAAATATCTGAATGAGAGAAACCTCCCAAGGCTGGGTACCTGAATGTCTGGAAGAGTTACACAAAAGATGAGCTTCCATTGTTTAGCATCTGTCCTGTGCAAGACACCATGGGGTCCTGGAACGTGACGAAGAGCATAACTGGGACTTGAACCCTAGAATATCCTTTGCAATGTCCTTTATGGGCTCACACCCTCAAGTGAACAGCCTCCACCTCTAAGCCTCACTTTCTTCACCTGTCAAACCGGCTGTTGCTACTACAGTGCCAACAGTCAGGTGACTGCTTTCTGTTACTGTCGTCGTCGTCGGAGGTCCGCTGAGGGCCGTGTCACTGGCTAAGCGTTATCAAAAGCATGCCTCAGGCCAGGCGGCGGTGGTGGCTCACACCTTTAATCCCAGCACTTAGGAGGCAGAGGCAGGTGGATCTCTGTGAGTTCGAGGCCAGCCTGGTCTACAGAGGGAGATCCAGGAAAGGCTCAAAGCTACACAGAGAAACCCTGTCTCAAAAAAACCATAAAAAAAAAAAAAAATTAAAAAAAAAAAAAAAAAAGCATGCCTCTATTCTCAGACCCCAACCTAAATACTGCTAACAGGAAGGATGCTAGCAAAACTACTGCCTAACCTACCAACAATCCCCACTCAAGAATACTATTATTCAGGGCCGGGCGGTGGTAGCAAATGCCTTTAATCCCAGCACTTGGGAGGCAGAGACAGGTGGATCTCTGTGAGTTCGAGGCCAGCCTGGGCTACAGAGTGAGTTCCAGGAAAGGCGCAAAGCTACACAGAGAAACCCTGTCTCGAAAAACCAAAAAAAAAAAAAAGAAAAGAAAAAGAAAGAAAGAAAGAAAGAAAGAAAGAAAGAAAGAAAGAAAGAAAGAAAGAAAGAAAGAAAGAAAGAAAGAAAGAAAGAAAAAGAATACTATTCAGTTATCTACTTAACAAAAATGGTTTCAATTTTGATCAACTTTCCTTCAGAAAGATGGGAGAGTCGTAGTTTATGGCTGAGAATTAAAGACAGGTCTACAGGTAGATGATGGAGTAAGACATACCGGGCAACCAACCACCTCCAGTTCTTAAGTGAGATCCAACACAGCCAAGCCTCTGCACTGTGGAAGAAGCCCAGTCTGGCTCAGCCTCCGAGACTGTGAAAAAAGAGCCTCGCAGCTCTCTTGCTCTCAGAGGAGGGAATCCCTGAAGATAGTCTCCAGATAGGCAAGGTTTTGCTCCAGTTCTGTTTCTGGGACCCAAAATTATGCCTAACAAATATAAAGGGCAGGGCACCCAGGCAGAGACTGGAGGCATCTTGAGGGAACCCCAGGGGTACAGCAAGTACAACAGAGAGAGAAAGGACGAAAGCAGGACAGAGACCAGAACCAGACTGAGGCGTGCACTCAGGGGGCCTGCTGCACTCTGCATGGAGGACGGCATTCAAACTCCCCAGCATGCAGCAGAACCATGCCACATCTCGGACGCTTGCTAAATCACAAAGTGGCCCCCAGATCTGTACATCTGAGAAATGCCAGGCGCCGATTTTGATGTTTCAGCTACCATTCTGTGAGAGGCAGTGAGACTCAGGAAAACACCCCTTAATTCTCTCTCTCTCATCATTACCCTTCCTCTGTACCCACTAAGATCTGCAGTGTGACCCAGGGAAAAGCCTCCATGCCTCTCTCTCTCTCTCTCTCTCTCTCTCTCTCTCTCTCTCTCTCTCTCTCTCTCTGTGTGTGTGTGTGTGTGTGTGTGTTTGTGTGTGTGTCTGACACTTGTGCACACAAGCACACACGCCTGCCTGTGCATACAGAAGGTAGAGGACTTGTCTTCTCGCGTTCTTCACATTCCTGCCAACAGATAGGTTCTCAATGAGCCGGAAGCTTGCCCTTTTGGCCCGGTGAGCTACCAGGGAGATCCTGGAACCCACCTGCCTCCACATCCTCCTCATTCCCACACGCTGAGGTTATAGGTACACGCAGCCATGCCTAGCTTTTTACCTGGGTGCTTGGGGTTCAAACACAGGCAAGTCCCCATGCTTGCGTGGCAAGTGTTTCTACCCACTGAGCCATTTCCTCGGCCCCTGCCCCGCTATTTCTTGACTTTACCTAAGCTGGGGAGAAAAGCAATCCATACAGACAACATGAGACACACTAAGGCCAAGAAAAAAAAAAATGGGGTGGAAAAGTGAATACCAAGTCCCCCCACAGCAGCTGATTCTGCTGTCCTTTGGCGTCTGAGAACACAAGCCCAGGGCTCTGGGAAGAGGGGGAGGTAGACATTGGGCCTTGACCCGCAGTAAACTGCACCTAACTAGAAAACCAGATTCGGGGGTTGGGGGGGATGTTATGGTAACAAACATAGTGATACTCCAGAGTTTGTCAGAGTAGAATTTTCTGTGTTAAGTGTAAACAGACACAATTCATGTTAAGCCTTTTATCTTCGTGTGTCAACGAGGACGTGTTTACACTGTGTATGTACATTTCTATTTCATACAGACAGACAGGCGGGCCACCTGATACATTCAATCAGTGAGAGCGATGATGGGAATGTTAAGGGATTTCCATTACATGGGTGACTCTGAGAACAGAAATTAAAAAACAGTGTAATCTGGATGTGCAAACTGTTCTTTGCCGCCCTACAGAAGAGCCATCTCACCATAGAAACAATCTAAAAATCTATGCGCCGAAAACACAGTTCTGAAGGCTGAGAGCATGAAAACCAAGGAATTCAGAGAGATGGATGAGATGCTTTTATCCACCATGCCAATTAAGAAATGGAAAAGCGACAGGGAATTAGTTCCATGGTGAGGAGACACACGAGTGTCCCCTCCATGGAAGGTATCTGCAGCCACACAGGTATGTACAGAAAAGTTGGGTTTGCTTCAGCAGAAGGACCAATGTTTTCAGAGATCTTCCTAAAAACAACTTGATTTGCTCTGACAGGTATTCTGCACGCCTTTCTGGTCTTAAAATATCCCAAAGTCCAATATTCAAGGTGTCTGTGTTTTAAAATAACACCCTTGAGAAAGGTTCTAAACCCTTTTCATTATTTCCGCTCCCTGTGGTTGCTATTTTTTAGGCAACATACAGGGTCTAGTAGGTAATACCACGCCCCCCCACACACACCGACCCACCACTGCGCTCTGCCCCACTGGGAGGCCTTCCCAGGACTGAGCTCGGCAGCTCACACACCTTCAGCCTCACCTTGTCCTCCCAACAGCTAGAAGCTGGCACGGAGAGGCACTCTGGGAACCCCCAAGCCAGGACAAGCCCCCAGTGGGTATGGACTGGCCCACAGGGAAAGGCCTCTCCTTCCCTTCTGAGGGGTGCAGCTTTCCCCTCAGAAGCAGGCAAGCATTCTAAGTCAAGTCCCCTCTCCCCCCCCCCCCCCGGACAGACACACACACACACACACACACACACACACACACACACACACACACACACAAACCCCACACCCGTCCTCCTGCGTGCCGGCTCTGCCTGTCAGACCTGTTACATCTTTCTGCTTACAGGCCATGTGCTTATTTCCGGAGTGTTTTTCTTCACCCTACAAGGTTCCAGTTCCCTTAGGTGACCTGAGCTCATGTTAATGAACCAGTTATCAAAATCTAGCCAATCATCAGCGTGGAAACCCCACTCACTCGCATGTTCCTCCAACCCTATGATGTTGATTCTCCACGGTGGTGTCAAATTAGGAACCTTGGGCTAGGGGGATGTAATTCAGGAGGACAGCCCTTGCCTGGCACACACGAAGACCTTGATTTCATCCCCATGTGTGGCCAAAAAAAAAAAAAAAAAAAAAAAAGTTAAAATATAAATGTGTAAATATACAGACAATTTTTTTTGTGTTCATAAACATGTCTGCCTGCCCCTGAAGCACAGAGGCTTCTGATTTGGGGGTTTTGTGGGAATGATGCTGAGTCCTCACCGGCCATCCAGGACTGGGTCACTGTCACTCTAGACCTCAGTTTCCTTGTGGTTCAGATGCAGGTTTGGAACTAAATTTATTAACTCTTCTAATACATATGCAAACAATGCTTATTACAAGCTACGTGCTTCCCAGGTGCTAGGGATCAGCAGTGACAAAAACTTGGAACTTCACGGGGTAGCCCATCTTGACAGCACTGAAAGCCACTAATTCTGTCAGTGACCCAGAGAAGTTCTCTGTACATGCTGTAGTCACAGCACGGAGTCCATGCTGTGGACTTGACACACACTCAGATCAAGATAAGGGCCCTCTAGGTAAACAGATAAATTGTAAGGCATGATAAAATGTGAGTCTGAGACAACAGAGGTGGAACAGTCAAGCAGGTACTGAAATCTTCACCAAACCAGAACTCAGAGAGAGAGAAGTCCCTGCAAGTAGGCAGCTGATGTCAAGACTATGGGGGACCAGAGAAGCAGAGAGGGTGTGTGTGTGTGTGTGTATGTGTGTGTGTGTGTGTGTGTGTGTGTGTCAGAGACAAATAGAGACAAAGAACATACAAGAAGAGGCAGGCAAGACCAGCAAAGAGTTCACCCAGAAGATACTCAAGTCAGGGGGACGCTTCCCTGGTAAGAGCCTCAACACCTACAAAGCATTGAAAAGGGACAGCCACTGTGGAAACTGTAGGGGAGCACACACCCATGTTTGTGACAGTATTAATCACAGCAGTCAAACTATGGAAACAACTAGTGATGGCCAAAGGATGAACAGATAAAAACAAAATCTAGATGCTCAATAGAACATTACTTGGCCTTAAAAGAGAATGAGAGTCTAATGTATGGCAAGTATGAATGAACCTTGAGGACACTGTGCTAAAGAAAATATGCCAATCAAAACAGGGTTCTATCATTCTACTTTATGAAGTACATAGAATAGACAAATCAAAGGCACAGAAAGTAGAAAAGCAGTTACCAGGGACAGAAGGGATGAAGGAGTGGAGCGATCGCGTGTAATGGGTATAGGGTATAGTTTTGCAAGATGAAAAGAATTCTAGAGATGTGGTTAACATAAATTATACAAATGTAAACTATGAAAACGGCTCACATGGTCTATTTTCTATGTAATTTGTCTTATTTTTTTAAAGGGAAGAAGGAAACAGTATCCCATTTTACCCTACTCATAATGTAGCCACACAAATGTCACAGCACAGCTGAAGGCAGACCTGGAACCATACCCACTACCACCAATCTAAGAGAGTCCAGCAGGATAGGAGGCAGGTTTGGCCACAAGGTCTACCACGGTGCACATACACAGGCACAGAGGTCCAGCAAGAGTCCTGCATTCACTCACTCGCCAAGGAGATGAGCTCTGAACGCACAGCTCACAAAGAGGTGGACACACCGAGGTAGCTGGGTGCCGGCATGCACCTCTCTGGATTGGGCAGAAATCAAGATGCCATATGCAACCCACCATTTTTGCAAACCAAACTGTGACAGCGTCTCACTACCTGTTGTGACTGAAGGACACCGACTAACTTTAAGCTTTTGTGGGTTGTCTTCCTCAACACAGGTATTTCTGAATGTCAATAGAGCTCTTGCCTGGTGAAGGACCATGGAAAAGGTGGGGATCGTATGGCTCCAACCTGCCCACTCCCACCATCCTTTGCTTCCCCCTCTGTCACTACCGTCACCTCGTCATGTGACAGCCTTTGTATCTCCTGTCATTTCTGCACATACTACTCTACTCTACTCTAATACCTCCAGACTCCCTACTACGAGTAATATATGTTTTCTTTATTCTCCAAGTATCTAGAGGATAATGTGAACCTCTCATTTCTACAGAGGCAAGCTGTACTTCTCACTAAGACCAAATACCCTCAGAATCTAGGATTTCTTTATGAGACAGAGGAGTCCCCACTTACCAAGCCAAACAACCCACCAGCTCTGCTCCCAGCACCTACCAGGGGGAAAATGTCTGAAACTAACGTCCACCTAGGTCTTGGTTCTCAGCATCATCTCAATACCTTGCACATGAGCCTAAAACATGGCAGTGACATTTCCATATGCATCCGAAAATCATCATCAACCAAATGCAAAACTGGAAGAAGTGAAGTCAGGGGCCATGGACCACAAGCCGGCATTCACACCACAGGAACGTGGGACTCTGACCTGTGTCTTTCCCTTCCCTGGCAAAGTGGCTGCTTCCAAGATCACATGCTTTGTCTACAGAGCTACAGAAAACAATCTCATCACACCCCTGTTGACAGAATGAGGAAATAGGAACTACATCAAACAGCTGAGTAACAGTGCAAGGTGCTGAAGAACGAACGAATGAACAGGATGAAGGGCCAAGGTGCTCTTTCTGGGTCATATCTATTTCAGCGTTCCTATTGGTCCCTTCATCGATGATACTGATAAAAACTGTTCCTCTGATTCAAGGACGACAAGTTTCCAGGGGAGATGGCAAACGCACTGGATCAGAGAGTCAAGAGCTAAAAAGATCAACAGATTGGAATTGCAACAGAGAGGAAATAATGTTATTTGGACACTTGGGTGCAAAAAAAGAAATGCACAAATGTAGGAGGTGTGAAAAAGACTTGGGCAACTTAATTAGATATAATTTCTGTATGTGATGATGGGGTGCTGTGCCTGCACTCCCCCAAAATTCAAGACAATCTTCGGCTACACCTAAGTGGTCCTTAACAGAGTAAGAAATGGGAAGAAGGGACCCCAAATTCTGGGCTTGTTTCTGCCTCCACACTTTTGACAGGGAAGCCAATGGACAAAAATGTCTAAGTGACAGGCAGGCAGGCAGGCAGAGGCAGAGAGTTCCAGAAAGCCACCACAGGGAGCAGCTACAGAAACTAAGCATGCCAGGACCCTAGGGAAAGACTGTTTGGGTCCCACGTGACCTGCTGGGGAAAGCAGACCAGGAGTTTCAGCAAACACACACACAAGGATTTGTTGTAGATCACACTAAACTCCCTAAGAAGATAACAAGCATTTCTGTGATGCAGCCCATTTCTGCGATTTCATAAGCCTGATGTTATTGCCACTGAAACTCCTGGGCTCTTATTTGCCTTGGTTTTAAGATTTATTTATTTTTATTTTACATGTATGTCTGAGTGACTGTGTGTGTGCGCATGCGCGCGCGTGCGCGCACATCACATATCTGCCTGTTGGCCAGAGGCCAGAAGAGGGAGTCGGATCCTCTGGAACTGTAGTGACAGGTGGTTTTTGAGCTGCCTGCTGTGTGTGCTGGGGACCAAACCTGGGTCCTCTACAGAAACAGTAAGTGCTCTTAACCACTGTACTATCTATCTCTTCAGCCCATAACTGTCTCGTTGTGCATCAAAGGAAACTAAAGGTAAACAAGGACCACGTGGCCTGTTTGGGATCACACTGGTATTGGGGAGCAAGGGAAGATAGAGCGAGGGCTTAAATCTAGATTCGTGTATGCAATTTTATGGCACAGCATTCTGTTTGGAGATCTCTCTCAAGACTAAAAATGATGCTCCTGTCAGGTACAGAGCACTGAGGAAGGACTCTCACACTGTGTAAGAACTTCCCTACAGTGACTGGTAGACACCTCTGTCAGCATCTCCTCCATGGTCCCTCAAGAAAGACACCAAGGGAAGCTGGAGAAGGCTTCTATTTCACAGCCCATATGTGAAAGGATAAAGTCCAGCTTTTCGGGGTAAATTCCTATTGTTCCAGACCCAACGCCCCTCAAAAGCACGTTTCCACAAATCAAGGGTGTAACTGCAGAAGCCATAACGCATGGGAAGGATAAAGACAGAAGGCACGGTACAACGGAACCTAACCACAAAAATGCTGCAGGCATCCTCAGAGGACAGAGGCCTATCTCACCAACTTCCAGCACAGGATTCCAGCTTCATCAGGCAGCTGCCACTCACTCCCCATTTCTATCAAATCACATTCCTTTCTTTATCTCAACTCCCAAGCAGACAGCTGCTTCCACACAGCACTCAGATACCATTCAAACGTTCCCTCTGCAGGGGTGAGGGGTGGGGAGTTTGGCGGGCTGGCCTCCTTGATTTCAACACACACCCTTCATTCACCTGCTAGCATTCGGATGACATGAAGAGCCCCTAACAGTAAGAGCTACCATCAGGGGTGCCAGCAAGATGGCTCAGTGGGTGAAGGCTTGCCACACAAGCCTGGCAACCCGGTTTCAATCGCTGGGAACCCTATAAAGTTGGAAGGAGAGAAATAACTACATAGTCATCCTCTGACGGCCGCATGTGCACCATGGTCCTCAGGCCCGTACACCCCCACACACATCCACACACACATCCTCCACCCCCTCCACCCCACACTGAGAGAATCAAAATGAAAATAATTTTGCAAGATTTTTTTTTAAGTTACCACTAGAGATTAGATGGTTCACTAGATAAAACACTTGCTATGCAAGCAAGAGGCCCCGAGGTCGCACTGCCAACTCTAAAGTTAATAATAATAATAATAATAATAATAATAATAATAATAATGACAAAATTACAGGCAGGCCTGACCGCTGCCTGTAATCCCCACACCAGGGGAAGAGCTGCAGCAGGTTAGCTAACTAGCCTAGTTGCAAATGATGAGCTCTGGTCCCACAAGAGGCTTCACTTCAGTAAATAAAGTCAAGAACAATCAAGGAAGGTGCTTGATAGAACTTTGGGACCCTACACACACACACACACACACACACACACACACACACACACACACACACACATGCAGGAGTGCACCCACAGGTATGTGAACCCACATGACGGTGCTCACACACACACCCCACGCATACACACGTACAAAAAGAAATTGCCACCCAAAAGGCTACATGTTTAATGGAAATTAACAAGTTTCTTATTACTGGGTGTGTGCTGTGGACATGCATGTTCACCGCGTATGTGCCTGCTGCCTCCTGCAGCAGCCAGCAGAGGGCATCAGAGGAACGACAGCGGCAGGTGGATGTGAGCTGCCCAGCGTGGCTTCCGGGAACCAAACCCAGGTCCTCTGCAAGAGCAACCAGGGCTTGCTCTTCACACAGCCATCTCCCCAGTCCCGGCGCTGTTTTCTTTAGTTCTAGTCACTGTCTTCACAGGTTCTGGCTGGACGAAGGTAACTCGCCAGTAGGCGGAGATTTCTAATGATCTCAAGCGACCTTTTCCTTCAAAGCCCAGCCTCCTCAGTGAGGTGGGAGGCCAGTACCAGCTCCTTCAACAGCCTGAGGTGCCGAGATAAGGAAGAACACTAGGCCGGTCACACCCTATTCCTGATCCAGAAAGACAGCAGGTGTCCCCAAAGGCACAAAGCAAAACAAATGAGGACCTAAAAGTTTCATACAAGCTGGTTTTGATTGAAGAGAGGGGCAGGCATCTCAACTGGGTAGGTTCCTGTGAGAGACTGGAGGCCAGCACAGAGTAAATGGTACTGACTGGTCTGAGGCTCCAGCTAAGGCTTCTAACAAATGTCCAGTTTTGCTTCCTGATCACACCCTAGCATGGACAAGGTGTGAATGTGCTTAAAAGTTGGAGGTGGGGTACACCACACTGTCAAGAACAATTATACAAAAAAAAAAAAAAAAAAATCAAAAGCCGGAGACGTAAAGAGACGCAGCTTAAGTGCTGAGAGATAAGCAAATGCATTCTCGGTAGTAGATACCCGGGACCGTAACTAAGATGAGCACTGCTGAGAACCCAAGTTCGGTTCTCTCACCAATGCTCCCACTTTCTCTTCTACCCATCACGAAGGGACAGCCTGGAAGAACTCTGGCAGCAGAAGAGCATAGAAAATGAAGGTCATTCTTCGGTTGAGAAAGCCCCGAAGGAAGGCTCTGTGTTTGGTGTGCTCAGGAAGCAGAGGCCTTGGAGACCCCTAAGCCTGTGGGTATGGCTCTTGTAGTATGCAGTAAGAGGCAGCATCTGCTGGATGGCAGCCCTGCTTAAGAACCATGTGCATCAGCCTCCATGAGGAAGTTGCCTGGATTCTAGGTGCAGGACCAGGAAATCACTCAGCCATGGGGGAGAAGTCCCAAACCAAAGTCTCACGTTCCAACAGGGTACTAAGTCCTGTCCCACAACATGCATGTGGTTACCATAAACATATCAGGGTCAACACACACTCCCTGTGGTCATCACCGCCTGCTACCTTCTGCTCATCTCAGACAGGACCAACAGCGATCGGCCTCCCCAGCCAGCCACAAGGCACAGCAAGAAAAGGATGCTCACCCGGGATCAGCCAGCAGGGCTGGAGGTGGGGGTAGGAAGCTGTGGGGACTGTGTGGCCTCATTAAGTAAACACCAAAGACATGGTCCATGTACTTCCCAAGCTCTTTCTTCAATGCTGGGGGCCAACAGCACATGGGGATAAGGAACACGAGGCAACATGTCTGACCATGGAAACTAAAAAGCAGGCTCTCGCCATGCATGTTCTGCCCAGCCTCACCCCATCCTGAATCTTACGACACTGCATGATGGGCTTGTTTCTTCCCGGGTACCCCACCATTCATGTCTCCACTCCATCAAGCATGAGACAGAAGACGGTAGACCTGAGGCCGGGAAGGTGGCGGTGAGTGAAGGGCCTGCTGCAAAAACGTTAGTACTCGAGGCTGACGCCCAGCTCCCACGTGTGACACAGCCGGGCAGGAGTGAGACACCTGTGGGACACTGCCAGTGCTGGGAGTGACACACGAGGACCCTCAGGCTTGCTGGCCAGATTGTCAACCTTAACTGATGAGCTCAAGGTTCTATCAGACCCGCTGTCTCTAAAGAATGGTAGAGAAGAAGCTGAGGAAGATACTCAATGACTTCTGGCCTCCATCCATTTGCTAACGTATGTTCACAAAGACAGAGAGAAAGAGAGACAGAGAGAGAGGGAAAGAGAGAGGGGGGCCTCAAACTAACTCTACAGTTAAAGTGGTTGGGTCTATGACCAAAGGCAACATGGCAGCAAGTGTTGTGGAGAGAGCTTTAGATAAAGGCTTGATTCCTTGAGGGTAGATCTCCACGTATTTTTTACCAGAGTCTTATACTAAACAGATGTTTCCCAAATGTCACTGGAGACTCCTGTTCTCACCACCATCTATGTTAAGGTTTCCAGGGTATGGATATGCCTCTCACGATCAGAAGAATGCGAAATAAAATATGCTTTCACTTACTGAATTTGGAAGAAAAAAATTACAGATCTAATGCCACCATTCCTGAGCATGGCCACAGGGCAGCAGCAATTCTCTTCTGTGGGCCACACATGGCCATGGGGAGGAAACATCTATCTGTAATTCCCTATGCCCACGCTTCTGATTCATTAGCTCCTCTTCCATGGACGCCATCCTCACACAGGCTGGGCAAACAGGGACACACATTTGACAGTATCTCCCAGGATCTGACTTACAAAACCCAAACGCTAAATGTCCATCTTTCGAAGACACTGCAAGGAGACACGGCAGCTACGAACGAGAGAGACTACGTGGCTGACTTCTGTGAGCTCTGTCCGGGGGATCAATATTCACATCCCCGTGAGAAGTCACTTTGACAGTGATCGTCCCTTTAACATGACGAGATAAGAAGCAATTCTGTGGCCGTTCCTTAAGCCTCACCTTTCCACTTAACCATATGAAAACCATTAGACAAATTCAAACTAAGGACAGTCTGCATAAAACCTGACCAGTGCTCCTTAAAACTGTCACGGTAGCCAAGGAGGACGGAGAGCTGAAGCACCATTACACACTCAGAAACGGCTAAGAGGACATGGCAAAAGGTCCCATGGTGTCCCGCAGGACACCTCAACCAATGAAATAGCAGTGCCCTGGTGGAAGCTCCCAGTACTGAGTTCAGTTCACCCATAGACCGTGGTGACCTAGGGTGCTGATGGAGAAGCCTGTATGGTGTACAGGAGAACTCTGTACTACCAAGGCAACTCTTTCTGTAAACCCAACGCTGTTCTAGAAGGAAGTCTATTTAAGAAGGCAGAGCAAGTAAGCTTGTGTGGGCAGAAGAGCAGGTCTCAAGGACAACAGTGATCCAATTTATATTTTCTGAAAAATACCATTATTATTTCTCTGTAGTTCGCTTCTCCCCATCCCCTTGCTGGCCTATCCAGGGAGGCATGAACCTGAAAGGGATGACAGGGACCACCTGGCAGTGCCCTCTGCAGAGGGCAATAGGCACTGAGTGGCAGGGGGGAGAAGAGGGCGGACTACCACTTTCTACTCTGTGATTCTGTGCCGCCTGCTTTAACTCAGGAGTACACGGGTGTATTATAATACTCCAAGCCACTTGAAGAACAAAGATCATCAAACTATAGGAAGAGAGCCAGGACACATTAATTTGAAAAATTACGGAAAATAAATTTGTTCTTAAATAGAGCAGGACACAGCATGCTTGCTCTGCATAAAGACACATGCAAAGCTTGCCTTCTGGAAGCAGCAGAGACGGAGGGAAGAGTTGGAGAAAGAAGAGAAGGAGCAGGCTTGGCGTTCTTATTGCCTTCTGTGTTAAGGGCTTTACCAGGATCCTTTCTCTATAACCATCATCACCGAGACGTCATCGATATCCACAAGCACGTCACAAATCCTTAGGATTCTCTCTCACCTCTCCCACCTCCTTAACCCTCACATCACACCCACTGGAGCCAACAGGCACTCTGCTTCTAAGTCCAGGAGATATGATGCTCCCTGTGCCCCAGTTTCCTGGTCATGAGGATGAGCACTTGGGGTAACTACCCTCACATGTGGTCTGTCCTTTTTGCTCACACTGCCGGCTGGGAACAGTACCAACTAACCATGTTCTGCTCAGTACCAGCACTGCTACCTGTTGAAGCTTTCTGAAAGACCTATGTACTGTGGTAAACAACCCCCATCCACGACGGCAGAGAGCCTGAGAGTACAAGCCGGCTTTCCAAGACGTCAAACTAGGCATCCTCTCCGGATAATCTAATCCTTTAATAGTTTCTGATTAATCAATCAACTGACTACACATCCCTGGAGCCCCAACCACAGCATGTAAAAACCTAGCAGAACCAACCAAAGCTGCGCTCCATGGAAAGGACACAAGAAACAAACGAACACTGTGAAAGTCGTGCGGAGAGTGAAAACGACTCAGTGAAGATGAAAAATGGCTCCTCCATTGCTGCTTTTAAGATCAAGCGATTTAATTTCACTAACATTGATTTCTGCAGGGTGATTTAATTTCCCTAACACTGACTGAGCTTCTGCTTACTTGATGTGAACATCTGGGCAGCCAGCACTTACACCCACCTTGCGGAGAAGGGGCTGCGTGGTGAGGGCTGTCTATACACACAGTCGGCCGAAAGGGAGCCCCCAGGTTTGATCAACATTTCTTTCTAAAGTCCTGGATCCTCTGGAAAATCTCGTCAACTCAGGAGCCGTTCTCCAAACACATCCAAAGCATTAATAACAGGCCGGAAAGGTCCTTGGAACCTCCTCTACCAGTCTAAGTAGTTCTGGGCTGTAAGCATCTGCGATGCCACTTTCCAGACAGGTAAACTGATGCCGAGGGAGAGCAAATGACAGTATCTAAATTCTCTCACTTACCAGCAGGAGAATGGCAATGGAGGCCAGACTCGGGACGCCAGACGGTGGGGTTTCTAGACAGCATGTAGCACACAGAACACGGGTTAGCAGAGACCCCACTGAAAGGGCTGTGAAGCCACCTGAAGCTCCAGTACACATGCTTCCCAGAAGCCCTTTATCCCAACACCCATCTTCTAGGATATAAGCCTTCAAACCTCATGCCATGGAGCCCCAGCTCAGCCTGCCTGAATGTAAGTGGTGATTCCTATTGGGATGGGCTCACTCAGGGAAGCTGGGGCTGCAGTTGTTACTTTCTGTCCCAAGGGTCAAGTCCAAGGGCCGACAGCTGCTAACTGTGTCCACACACACTACTCCCATCTCCTCAGCTCCTGCTCCCCAACCTTCAGAGTTTAGTCAATGTGCACCTATAAAAAGTTGAAATACTGGACTCAGGGGGTGAGGGCTCAGTTATCTAGCATGTGTGCGTTTAATTGCCAACACCACAGAAAAAGGGAGGGGAAGGAAGGGAGATTAGAAAATAAATAACATTGCAGAAGTAGAACTACCATATGACCCCACGTCTGGAGATACACCCATAAGAACTGGAAGCAGCTGGGCTATGGTAGTGCACGTCTTCAATCCCAGCACTCGGGAGGCAAAAGCAGGCAGATCTCTGTGAGTTTGAGGCTAGCCTGGTCTATAGAGTGAGTTCCAAGACAGCTAGGGTTGTTATACAGAGAAACCCTGTCATGAAAAAACAAAACAATGCCCAATGTTGGGTGGTGGTGGCAGTGGTGGCAGCAGCGCATGCCTTTAATCCTAACACTCAGGAGGCAGAGCCAGATGGATCTCTGTGAGTTCAAGGCCAGCCTGGTCTAGAGAGCAAAATCCAGGACAGGTACCAAACTACACAGAAAAACCCTGTCAAAAAAAAAAAAAAAAAAGGAGAGAGAGAGAGAGGAGAGAGAGAGAGGAGAGAGAGAGAGGAGAGAGAGAGGAGAGAGAGAAAGAGAGAGAGAGAGAGAGAGAGAGAGAGGAGGAAGGAAAGAAAAAGAAAGAAAGAAAAGAAAAAAGAAAAACAACAACCAGCCGGGCGTTGGTGGGGCACGCCTTTAATCCCAGCACTCGGGAGGCAGAGCCAGGCGGATCTCTGTGAGTTCGAGGCCAGCCTGGGCTACCAAGTGAGCTCCAGGAAAGGCGCAAAGCTACACAGAGAAACCCTGTCTCGAAAAACCAAAAAAAAAAAAAAAAAAAAAAAAAAAGAAAAACAACAACCAAAAATAATTGAAAGCATAAATTTGAAAAGCTATTGTTATGTCATGCTTATAGAAGCATAACTGATAAGATCCAAAAGATGGGAGCCACCCAGCACCCCAAAGATAAATAAATAAGCATTAGCTGCCATATGGTACAAATGTGGTATAGGCACATTATTTACTGGAGTATTATTCCAACTTAAAAAGTTCTCACACAATGGATGGGCCCTGAGAACATTATACAGAGAGAAATAAGCCAGACATGGAAGGCAAAGACTAGGACTCCACCTCTCTGAGGTACCTAGAGTAGTCAGCTTCTTAAGAGACAAAGAATGGTGGCTGCCAGGGCTGGAGGAAGGAAGGAATATGGAACTAGCATTGCTTGGAGACACAGGTTCTGTCTGGAAAACTGATAAAGCCCCATGGAGATGGGTGGTGGTATATGCACTGTATTCAAAGCCACTGAACTTTCAAATTCAAAATGGGCACAACACAAATGGGATATCCAATTGGCAGAGTGCGTATTGCTTAGCATGCACAAAGCCCTGGGTTCAGTCCCTAGCACCATATAAACCGAGTGTGGTATCATTCACCTACAATTCCAGAACACAGGAGGCAGAGGCAAGCGGATCACAAGTTCAAGGTTTTCCTAGACTACATAGTAAGCTGGAGTTCAGGGGAGCCTGGGCCACATGAGACCCAGTCTCAAAGGGGAGTGAGGTATAATAATAAATTAGTTATTACCATTTTAAAAAACCACAGGCAGCAGAAGCAGGAGAACTAGAAGTTTGAGGTTCCACAGTGAGGGTCCCTGAAAACTCTAAACAGAACTTAAACTTTAACAGTACCCTCCTGTGTGGCACTACTCGAAAGTGAAGTTGTAAGTGGTTTCAGACTCTGAGAGTTACCCTATCACCTAAGGAAGCCACAGCTCCAAGACTGGGTGGCCAGAGTTGGCCTCGGGAGCACCTCACACTTCATGCCCTATCTTCAATAGTCACTTTGGGGAAGCCCTACCACAGAGGCCTCTTTGGAGAGACGACAGACAACAATATAGACAGACACCACATGAGCCAGTGTAGGACAGAGGCCTGCAGCTGAGCTCCTAAGAAAGGGGAATCCGGCTGGGAATGAAGGTAGCTGAGGGCAGATGCCAACTCCATAGAAGTCACTAAACTGTATCTAGAGGCCATCCTCTACATGGTTACACCTCATAGAGGTCACACAGGGGCCAATTCCAGGATTAACAGAACTCAACGCTGCTAGGATCCATGTCTACCAGCCACGCTTCTATGCATTTCCCAGAAACCACAGGACTGTTACTATAAACTCAAACACTACATCACTATTCTTAAAAGTCAATAATTCCAAAAATTAAATGCAATTTTGAAATGCTAGGAACCAATACTGAGACACTCCATCTAGTGAAATTCAATGCTCTAGACAAGAGTATATGGAATGGGAACAAAACTGATAAAAAATATTCTAACTTTGGTTTGCATTTAGCTTTGTAATACAATTCATGACCTGTAGCCTAGTAGATTATTAAAGTGAATTTGCAATTCTCAAATTATGTTAACAAATGGTCTTCAATCGCCAGCAGGACAAAATCAGAACTATAAAAAGAAAAATCAATCTAGGGATGATCTCACATTTGAAGAAACAATAAACGAACACAGTAAGTAGTTCTACAATATCATTGATGGTAACACCCCTTCTCTTTGGTTACCAAAATCCACACGTAAATTTCTTACTTACTAGAGTAAAATATTGTCATATAACTTTACACACATCTCCCACAGTCTTCAGGTCATCGTCAGATCTCTTTTAATACCTAGTATAATATAAGTGCTATGTGCATAGTCATTATTCAATACTGTTCGGGGGATGGTAAGAAAAGTGTCTGTATGTTCATACAGATGCATGTTTTAAAAGAATGTTTCAATCTGAGGATGGTGGGATCTGCTGTTGAAGAAGTGTGGGGGGGGGTGCAACTGTATATGGCACCAGTAGAATGGGGTCAAACGTCCCATTAAAGAGGGACATATCCAATGTTATTTGCTCCAAATCAATCATCAAGCACTAGCACTGGATGGAAAGAAAATCTAGACTTCCCAGGACCACAGGCTCTGCTGGCAGAGAGGGGATGTTTCTGCTCCTCCAGCATCTGCAAACGGCTACATCCCAACTTGCCTCCCTTCTACAAAGAAGGAAAGAAAGGCTCCACCTTCATCCTGATATGCACTCACTCGCTCTCAGTGTGTCTGCAACACATTTGGAAGCAGCCACTAGAGGATCTTCCCTCAGGGCTGTGCTAGGCATTGCTATTCAATAAACCACAGTGTGGAGGCGGCCAGCTCAAGTCCTACTGTAACTGCAGAGTGTCCTGGCTGAATACGGTCTTTTCCTCCATTTCAATCTCTAGGTTATCATTTATATTCACCAGCCCCCAGCCCCCAACACCCCATTAAAAAGCATAAAACAGAAAAGCAGAGCCACATTGTAAGTCACAACCAGAGTAGGTGGTGTATGATAAACGAGGATGACAATACGTTTTTTCCAGCTGTGATAAACATATTTAAGATCTCTCATAGAAGCTGCTAACACTAACACTGAAAACTATGAAAATTACAAGTTGTTTATAATATAGAATTTATGTTTTAACAGCTTTTTATTTTTCAGGCAGAGGTTGTCTCACTAGGAGACCATTTCCTTACCTTCTTAAAATCAGAACTTTTGGAAGTTAAGACTTGCTGAGGCTGTCAAAACATACAAAGTGATTTGACAGCTGGCTGAGGCGGGAGCAGCTCCGCCTGAGCCAAATGAACATTATCTCACCCAATCCGCTCTGCGGCCCAGTTGGCCAAGACGGTGGTGCACAGGGCAACCCTGTCAGCCTGAGGAGGATCCCACAGGGTGTACCCACCAATGGGGTCAGGACACAGCCCTCACATCTCAAACGCAATGCACAAGTGGTTCAATTAACAGCTGTCAGGCTCCCAGTAAGAAATTAAAAACAAGGGTGAATTACACCCAGATTTCCAAATACCCATGGCCTTCATGCCATGTCTTGGCCTCTGGTTTCTATACAGACTCTTTCTTTCGCAGCTTTTTAAAACAGAAACTTTCAACAATAAGCCTGGCCATCCAACTGTGACAGATGAGACTGCAAAAGTAGCCTGTAAGATGAGCTTATGTAAGGAGACACTCACTTGTCTGCAATTCCTAACATCCCGATCATCACTTTTTTTTTTTTTTTTTTTTTTTTTTTTGAGACAGGATTTCTCTCTGTAGCCCTGGCTGTCCTAGAAATTATTCTGTAGATCAGGATGGCCTAGAACTCAAGAGATCCACCTGCCTCCACCTCCAGAGTGCTGGGACTGAAGGCGTGCATCACCAACACTGGATAACATCTTTTCTAAAAAGTTCAATCAACAAAAATTTCCCCAACAAGCAAAACTGCTGTGTACTACACCAAACAGAGCTAAGATGACCCCATTCCTTAAAAACCAATGGCAGCCAGACGGTGGTGGCACACGCCTTTAATCCCAGCATTCGGGAGGCAGAGGTAGGCAGATCTCTCTGTGAGTTCGAGGCCAGCATAGTCTACAGAGTGAGTTCCAGGACAGGCTCCAAAGCTACAGAGACACAGAGAAACCCAGTCTCAAAAACCAAACAAACAAACAAACAAAAAAAAAAAAACAAAGGCAATATGCAAGCTCTAACTCAACTGGACAGTGTCCACACAAGTACACACCCCTCTGCAAAGCCCACGGGACTTTCTAGATCCTTCTCATCTTCCAAACAACAAGATCCCCAGGACAGGCCTTAGAAAGGGGACAGAGAGGAAGTGGGGAACAAACAGTGGAACACTCAGCTCGCCACATGAGCATTTCTTGAATCCTAAAACATATAGACCACCTGAGGAACCACAGACTCATTTCCATAAAAAACAAACTGTGTCTCCTTTCCAAGTGCCATATATATCTAAATTAAAATGCCCCATGTATCAACCCAGGTACACCTATTTTAATGAACACCTACTATGTGGCAAGCACTTTGTTGGATGCTAGAGACATAAAGAACATATTCCATGCTTTTAAAAAGGCCTATACAACAACGGAGAAAGACATGGCCTACTACACCAGCACTGTGTGGTCAGTAAATTCAGACTTGTACACTACACATTCTAGAAGGCAGGGAGCCCACCTGTGTGATGGGATCCTAGTTAGCTTTCTGTTGCTGTGATAAACACCATGACCAAAAGCAATCTGGGGAGGAGAGTTTATTTTCATTTTATATTCCCAGGTAATAGTCTCTCACTGAGGGAAGTCAAGACAGGTGCTGAAGCAGAAACCACAGAGGAACACTACTACATACTGGCTACTGGCAGGCCACCCTGGCATGCTCAGCCCAAGCCTATCTGCCCAGGGAAGACACTGCCACAAAGGGCTGGATCCTCCCATATCAACAAGCAATTCCTCAGTTGATGTTCCTCTTCCCAGGTAGCTCTAGCATGTGTCAGGTTGACAAAAACTAACCAGCACAGATAGATTAGTCAATTGTGGAAAAAAAGAACGCTCCCTCCATGCCTCTTCAGAATGAAATATATAGCAAGGAAAGTCAAATTTAACTATTTATGCCATTTGCGCCCTAAATAAGATACTAAGCATAAATTTAAAAGCAACCCAGAGAATGATACTCATTTCTGGCTCCCTAAGGAAAATAGAAGAAGAAAGCCAAATTCTTCAATTAAACCTGCAACATTTCTGAAGCAAGCCTTTAAAAGGCAGGGTCGGGGGAGGGCCACATTCTAATTACAATTGATACTTTTTCCCATCAAAACATAATCTGGGCCAGGAAGATGGCTCAGCAAATAAACACACACTGTGCAGGCATGAGAACCTGAGTTCAAATCCCCAGAACCCATGTAAAAAGTCTAGTGTAGTCACACGTGCCTTTAGCCCTAGACAAGGATAACTGGACTTGCTAGCCACCAGTCTAGCTTCATGTTCAGTGAGAGACCCTGCCTCAAAGGAATAAGGCAAAGAAACAATAATGAAACAGGACACCTTTTATCATATCCACACAAGGGCATATACCAAAAAATAAATGAGTAGTAATAATAATTCAAGAGTATGGATGGAAGATCTTCAGTTCTTCTATATGAAGTTGGGTCTCTGTGGGCCTGAATGGACATTAGTTCAACCAACAAGAATACCTTCGAAAACTCATAGGAGGCACTGTCTTTCGCAGAATTCCTTGGGTCTTTCTGAAAAACAACTTTGACAATCTCAGGAGAAATACAAGGTACAATCAATTCAAACATCATCACCACTCACCATTTCTAACAATATCTAGTCCTTGAGGATTTCCACTATGCACAGGCCTGTTCCAGCCATCTACCCTAATGTTAATCCCCCACTCTACCCATGACCAGAGTGGGGGAAGGGCACAATTTCCTCCCTCATTAATCTCTACCCTATGCAGATTCAAAAGAAACTTGAGGGACCCATCACAACTCAAAGATTTCCTTCCTATGTACAACTCAAAGTAAATTTCACATGAACTAAAACCAAAACCATAGCTTTTCTTCTTGCCTCCCTACACCAAATAATGATAAGCTCCTAGTGGCCTCCCATCCCAAACAAGAATCCAAAGGACATCAAAAAAGACCCTCAATCCATGCAATGTGGGTCCAAGGCCAAGAGGTCAACAGAATTTTCAAACTAGTCAATCTGACCTTTAAGGAGGTGAGAGCACTCGGGTAATGAGCAACATGTCTCAGCACTTCCAAGTTTGAAATTGGAGCAAGAGGTCCTGAGAGGGCTCCAACATACCCACCACAGATAACTGTCTCAGGTCATTGAGTCCCAATGCCATTTCCCATCTCTGTAGCTATGGGGTTTGGGGCACCATGCAGAGGGCCTTCTGAGGGTCAGAGAGTCAGGCAATCACAACACTACCTTAATTTTGTTGGTTTACTCAGAGAACTCCCTTGGGATGAACCCACATATGCCAATGTTTCCCTCTCCACAGAGCCCCGAAGATCAAAGCATACACTACCAACATCCATCACACAACATCATAGCCGATGAAAACCTCCTGGTAACTAAGGAAACAGCAGGGTACAAAGACAGCAGAGACACAAGAAGTACCCAAGGCTGTCCTCAGGGTTGCCTGAAACAAGTCAGGTGTACATGGGAAAGAGGTACAGCCTCTACCATCAAGTCACTGACAACCGATCAACAGAGCAAGCCCAAGACAAGACAGAGCCTGCCCATTATCAGCAAAGGGCCATAGCAATAAAAGAAAGAAGCAATCCTCTAGATGGGAATACCAAGCAAGGAGAGCTCTGGCAGGTCTGACCAAGAATAAAAGAGAAAGCAGCTGAAAATGCCTGAAACACACACACACACACACACACACACACACACACACACACACACACACACACACAGAGAGAGAGAGAGAGAAACCTACACACAACTGAGTTTTTTAATTGACTTGCTGAATTCTGTTTCATTTCCAAACACTGAACAGAAAACAAATCAGAAGCTAGGTGCACACCAATACCCATAGACAAATTTTAAGAAACTGACACAGAACTAGGCAGTTTTTAAAGCATTAGTCTCTAAGCTTCTAACAAAGGACAGCTTACTGCCACACTATATAAACCATGACAAAGAAGCTAAAAAGGAAAGCCACTAATTCATCTTACAAAGCTGGCCTAAACCTGATAGCAAAATATGGGGGGAAAATGCACATAAAGAGAAACATAATGCTATATTCCTTCTTTAAACTAGAGATAAGAAAAACTTAAATCTGTCGTTTAACAAACTAAATTTAATGAGGATTTTTAAACAGTCACCCACTACAACCCCAAGTCATTTCTCAAGGGATCTGAAATGAGATTACCATCAGATGATCTATTCCTACATCACACTAACACTGTAACAACATCTGAATCCAAAGAGATGCCCAAATGACATGGGAGGCCATTCACAGCCATCCCTAATAAATCACCCATGAAAACTAGACAGATAATTCTTCAACATGATGGAAACCTCCCTTAAACCAAACGGCATCATACAGACTGAGAAATATGAGAGGCACCATTAATATAAGAAAGGGGCAGACAAATATACCATGATCAGCATTTAACACCATTTTGGATGGAGAAACCAAAGACAAAAGACCTCGCTGGGCCCACCCACCTCCACAGAAGGCTCACAAGCCACGCCCACCTGCAGTAGCCCAGTGAGTTAGGACTAGCCAGTAAGAGGGATAGTTGGTGAAACAGAGCTTGCTGACAATTCATTCTGCTGTTTTGCCCTTCATTTCTAATTCCTTCTCTATTCTTCCTGCCTGAAATACAGTTCTGGAGCCTGCAGGTATGGGGGCCATCTTGTGACGAAGGAGAGTGAAAGACAAATGTTAACAATAAAGATACAGAAGCCAAAAGTCTGGTCCTCCATGCCCTCTCAGAAAAGCATACTGCCAAGGCCACAGACTGCTTCCCTCCAGACTTTTTAACTTGGGAAAACCCAGCCCCTGGATGATTACACTTTTATTAGGCAAGTTTTCTTGGTAGTCTATTCCTGTGGTGGTTTGAATAAGAATGCCCTGCATAGGCTCTTATATTTGAATGTTTGATCCCAGTTGTTACAGCTGTTTGGGAAGGATTAGGAGCTCTGAGGTTTCAAAAGCCACGCCATTCCAGTTCTCTCCTCCCTCCCTCCCTTTTATGGGTCAGATGTGGATAAGATGTAAGCTCTCAGTTGCTCCAGGACCATGCCTAGCTGTTCCCATGCCTCCTGTCATGATGGCCATTGGACTCATCCTCTGAAACTGTAAACGCTCATTAAAATCCTTTTCTTTCGTAAGTTGCCTTGGGTCATGGTTTCATCATATCAATAGAAAAGTAACTAAGACAATTCCTAAATATCATGAGACCTTAAACAGGTAAGGAGGCACTGGGTAGTGGGAAAATGGGAGGCAGAAGTATTCTTGTTGATCATCAATGATTCTGTGCACAGAAAAAATCAGGGGACTCAAGTAGAAGACGACTACAAGAGGAACAATCAATGAATTTGGTAGTTGTAATATGTATCAACAAAATACCATAGCTTTCTCGGCAGATACAATAGGGAATCAAGAGTCCTTTCATGGGGCTGGAGAGATGACTTAGAGGTTAAGAGCACTGGCTGCTCTTCCAAAAGTCCTGAGTTCAATTCCCAGCAACCACATGGTAGATCTGGTACCCTCTTCCCGGCAGAATACTGTATACATAACAAATAAATAAATAAATATATATTAAAAAGTCCTTTCACATTAGCAATTAAGTGTTAAATATCCAGAAATAACTAAGAGGAAAATGACAAGACCTCCACGATCATAAATAGAAGTTGAATGAATGGAGAGAAATAGCATGCCTTACATGAAAAGCTCAAAGTAGTTAGAAATGTTCTTTTCCTCAAAAGTGATTTACTGACCACCACAGTCAAAACCCAGTGTCTCTTGGTTTGGGACTTTGGGTTTTGTTTGTTTGGTTTTCCCATTTGGGAGGCCATGGTGAGAAAGACTTGTAGAAACAAACAAACACATGTGCATACGCTCGTTCTCTTACATTCGCGGCAATGAATGTTCCTCAAGCTGTAACATGTGTAAGGAGACTGCAGGACTGGATCAGTGGTAAAAACTTCAAGGTACCTCTAACGTACAAGATACCAGAAAATTCAGTGAAGAAAGCATGGCAAACACATCTCGAGAGCAAGGTGACTTGTGAGGAGTAGATATCCCACATCACTGAAATAGGAGATCAATTCTGGAAGTATTAAACATTACAAGGAAAAGGGAACAAATGAGAAGTCTGTACACTTGGTTAAACTTTAACTGTTTCAGACACAATTGCGAACCTTATACAAAAATATCAAGTATTAAATATATTAGGGGGTCTGGGCACACAGGCTGTGGTTCTAGATTCAAACGGAGTGCTGCTGGTCAACAAGTATAACTATTTAAAAAAATGTAAAAGATATCACGTGATAAATTAAATCTTAAAGTCACACAAAATAACGCAAGCAAAGCACGGGACTTGAGGGGTGAAGATTCTACCAACAACTTTTAAAATTTTAAACATGGAGATGTAATTTTTTTAATGTTAAAACTGCAAAGCGCTTTAGCATTCAGTACAGATGACAGGCACTGCTTCTGAAGTGGAAATCTGGAGCTTCCTAGAAATTACTCTGACAATATTTACCAAAGATCGATCACTGATTCACTCAAACATTCTCTTTCCTCTCCTCCCCTCATAAAATCTTAGCATCCCCTATGAAACTGAATTACAAATTTCCCTCAAAGAATTAACCAGAGTAGCACATCAATGATAGTACATGACTTCTTTTTAACAGTTTTAATGCAAAAAGTATTAAATGCTTAAATTTTACAGCTTTAGAATCATTTTTATATGACAGACTAAATTTGATAATTTCCTTAAACACCATAAGCCAGCTGTAAATGGCATAAATAATACGACAGACAGAAACATACAATGTGCTGATCAATGGGACAATTTAAAAATACATAAATGAATATACACAAGTTGGAGGACCGAAATCCTTTAAGAAAATACAACAGAAAATAACAATGATAAAGTTACCTCTTGGCTGATTAATGACAATTTCCCCTCTTTAACCTAACTATATTTTTCTTTTTCCCTTAATAACGATTCAGCGCTATTATAATTTAGGGTGGGGAAGCATTAAAAATAATAAAATAACTGAGTGGAAGGTGAAGGATAAATCTGTCCCTAATTAAAAATTCGATGCTCATCACGGCTACACATTAGCTCTATACAGGTCACAGGTGAAACTACTGAGGTGCTGTGTGCAGGCACAGCTGTGAGAACTGGGCTCTCCCTGGGTGTGCAGGTGCCAGAAGGAACAAGCTTTGTCATTCAGTCTGTGACCTGAGAATACTCAGGATATCTATGTCTTAGCTTACATTTACAGAACATCTACCATGTGTCAGAAACCATCACGCCTCCGCCTCCTTACAATGAACATTTCTTGCTTTTTCTAAGGCTTACAGTTCATAATTTTACATTTGTATTACACTTACTTATGTGCATGTATGTATGTGGATGTGCCATCTCAACAGCACTTCCAGTTCAAATTTTTTAATTCAAGCAATCGTGACCACTGCAGTTTTATCTGTGCGGCATTTCTCAATATGGTCTGACAATAAATTGTTTCAACATGACAATCAGATCCCCTTTACGATAATCATTTAAAGTCTGCCCTTCAAAGACCGAAGACTTGGTCAGTACCATTTTTGAGCACACAAATTTTCTAGCTTCTAAAGACAGCACCAAATACTAACCCAGGAACCACCGGAGTTCAACAAACTCCTTGGATGAAGCCTTCACTATTTTTCCCAAATGGTTTTTCGAAGAATTTTGAGTACAATGGAAAATTCACTAGATGGGGCGAAAAGGACTTCATTAGATTTCAAGAGAGAGAAAAAATAAATTAATAAAAAGATGTTAGCCTCGGGCAAAACACAAGAAATGTTTACTGCGTCTTTACCTCTCAGATCACCCACAGAATGGATGCAGTTTTCACAGGTTCCTGTGTCTGCAATTCTGGGCCCTCAGATCCTAAGAGCTCTGTGCTACTGGAGCAGCTGGGAGTGGCCATATTACAGAATATGGACCCAACATCCAGAATCTATGGGCCACCACCCCATTCACCATGCACAAGGTTGTTTTTCAAAGATGAGCTGTAAGGCTGCTCACAATTAACAGTCCTTCTGCCTGAGTGAACTTTGGTAGAAAGTTACTACCCTGGGATCTTTTATAATTTTTTTTTTAAATTTTCTATTGTGGAGGAAACCCCCAGAAGGCAGCAGTCAAGAGACCTGTCATTCTCCTCAAAGGGCAGATGAGAAAAAACAGAACACAACAAGGAAGATCATCTCCCATTTGTTTTATGACAACCTCTTATCTGCCACTGAGAAAGAAGAAACAAGAGCCCTCCAGAACACGCTGCTTGGCCAGTGTATTAATTAACCACATATTATAAGGACACACACAGTATAGTCAATACGGCAGTATTTCAATTAGCCACACAGTATTTAATGATACAGCCTCTTACACATACTTGCAAGACTGTATGCAAGGTGGTGTTATCAATTAACCATATAATACATACAGTACCGTTGATATACCATGATATCAATGAATCACACAGTATAAAGCCAAGTGTGCTTCAAAAGGACCCCAGAGTAACCTCAGGGAAGGATAGCAAAGGCGTTTTTTGACACTCCCAACTAATAACCAAGTCTTCACAGAATAACCACTTTACTTGGCTATGGAGTCGATACTGAACACTAGGAACCCACCCAGAAATGTGCATTAGCTGCATCAGGTCTCTCTGATCAAGAATCACAGATACACCACTTCAACTGCTTAGGCATCTGCAGGGGCTGGGGCTGGCAGGGGGTGAGGGGTGGGAGTGGGGGTCGGGGGTGTCCAGTCACCACAGATAAAACGACTCACAGGCACTTGAAAGACCAATGCATCACCCTGTAAAACTTGAAAGGTTTTATCTTTCTCAAAATGTTACTCAATTTAGCAAAAAGGAGCCTAGAATCTTCAAACTGTTAGTAAGTTCTGTGGAGAGGAAGTATCTGAACTCGCAGGAGTTTGCAGATCTGAACCCTCATCCATGGTGGGAAAACGCTCTTCACATACTGGCTTGGATTTCTTTGGGTCTTTCTCCCTCGTTGTACCAAGAATATTCCCAATTCCTCCATGGTCACAAGAGGTAATTTGTGTCTAAATATACCTTTTAAAAATTAACACTAAGCATTACGGAGGACACAATTGCTGCTGCGAGAAGTGCCAGTTTGTCCCAACCGTGCAGATGGCTGTTGCCTGTATCACGTCTGCAGGCTCGCTGGAAAGCCAAAGCAGACCCTCAAAAGCAGCCTCTGCACTCTGCTGATTAAGCCAGGGTTCTTTTAACTTATCGCCTCGATACAGCCTATCCAAACAGAAAGAGTTCAAGAATTCCTTTGCAAAAGCCCAAACAAGAGCCTGAACGGGCAAAGCTGTTGTCAGAGTGCATTGACAACAGGAAGTAGAATTTCTGGAGAGAGATTTTGCTATTTATTTTTCAGTCAATGGCTGCTTTTAAACTGGAAGGGGGAAGCCTGCAGGCATTACAAACCCTGGAAGCTATGAATCAGGAAGTGAGAAACTGCAGATCCTCAAATGGCCAGCCAGAAAACCCTGGTCCTTTTATGTAGTCAAGTCTCCGAAGCCAGGAATTTAAAAAATCTTAGGCATTCTGCATTATTTTTCAAATCTTGAAAGAGCTGAGACTTGAGAGAACAGAGCCAGAGAAAATGAGGTAGCCCATAAGCCCCCAGCCTCTGGCGCCATGCCCCCACCAAAATACAAATGTCACCCCCATAATTAAATGCTCAGCTGGAACTTGCTCTCTACAAATGGAGTTTTGTTTCCTGTTCTGTTAAGAGGGGCTGAAAGCTTTACACACACACACACACACACACACACACACACACACACACACACACACACACAGTCTGTGGCCTTACACTTCAGCTCTGTTACTCCTTCGGAAGCTGAACCTGGAGTGCCCTGAGAACCCTAAGCACTTCCCATCTCCAAATGCCCCCCACACTCTGCTTGAAACAACCATCATTTGTTCTCGGTGTGTGGGGGGGGGGGTGGATGGAGGGGGTGGATGGGGACGGGACACTACCTCTGGGACAACATGCAGGAACACTTCCCCACCTGGGGATGGATGGGGCTATTACTCTAGCCCACCTGCCTGAAAGGAACAGACAGGGGCAGGACTCCCTCCAACAAGACTACACCCAACCCAACAAACCCTCCACCGGGTAGCGGACACTACCGTGGCTAGGTCTGTTAGGCTGTAAGAGCAGGCGAGTACCTTCCTGAGCCTCCGAAAATAGTGACAAAAACTCAAGCGGGGACTTCTTCCTCGCCCCTGGGTAGGCCATGGCGGCAGGGGAGGGGAGTGGGGCACGTTCGGGATGGTTCCGTAATTTGTAACATGGCCCCAATTGCTTTCTACAGGGACACACAGCCGTAAGAGCGGGTGATGTCAGAGGACATGTTTAAGAAATGTATGCTGACCTAGGAAGGAAGCAGAAAGGATATAAAGTCACCGAGAGGCCTTTTTCCAGGCATCCTGAGTCAGCCCATCCCAAGTAACACACTCAAGTCCAACAGCAAGGAAGAGCAGCCTTTGCAAGGCCCACTGACATAAGCCGGAGAGGTTCTGCAGGATACCTGTGACGGCCTGTTCCTATTTCCGCTACACCCCACCCTCGAAAGGCTTAAGGTCCTGGTCAAAAAACAGGAGCCCCAAGTGTGCTGCTTTAAAGGACACACAAAGAAATCCTTCGCTCCTCTGCTCTAAAGAAACAACGGGCTCTCCATAAGCAGGCCTCATTCTTCAATCTGCTCTATCTGAGCCCATCCCATACTGAGGCCCCAAGCCCAGTGAGATCTGATCCTCTGTGGGGTCTCCAGGATCTTTCGGGCACAAAGATCTCTTCCTCAGTTCCTACAGTCAGCAACATAAGTGTCTGTTCAGATTCCCAACAGGTTTGTACAGGACACCCCCTCATTGACCAAGTAAGCACTTTGCAAGGCATGTATCTTACACAGCTTACGTCCTTCCACAGGCCCCCTGGAATATCAGACACTCCGACCTACCCCTCTGTAACTCCTACCCAACAGAATTCTCTCTACCCAGCACAGCCCAGCATCTTGGGGACCATGAGCTGTTTCCTTTACGCTTTGAAAACACCACATCAGTGGCCCAATCCTGCTGCTCACTGAATCCAGTTGACACCAGAGCTCTTACACAAGTACCATGCACACATCAGGCACCTACAGGGACCAGAACATCCCTCGGAGCCCTGGGTATCTTCCTCCTCAGGACTCAAAGCTGGCACCTCTCTTCAATGGTGACAGCCTGACAGATCTCCCCAGGGGACTTCAGCAAAGTGGATATATGAGCTAATGGCCCTGAAGGGGGTCAGTGTGGGAGGACTGAATTTCCGGGGTCCAGAAACCAAGGGTTCCGATCCATGTTCTCCTGCCCCATCACACCCTGCCTAGCTTCCTAATGCTCAACACTTCACTGTACACCAGCTCCAAAGAATCCACAGCCGCAAGTCCATCCTCCCCTCCAGGCAGCTCTACCTTCAACATCCCAGCAACTCAAAAGCCTGAGCTGAGGGGGTAAAAAAAAAAAAAAAAAAAAAAAAAACAAACAGCCTCTGATTCCCCACAAATAACTGCGCCTGGCTCCTGAAAACATCAGTGGGTAATCTGGATGGAATCTGGAGAACAAAAGTGAAGAGAAACTCTCTCAGGGGCTTGTCTCCCTTCTTTTAACAGAGCAGGGCTTCCAAGAAGCATGTTAAATACCCTTGGGCTCCTTGGAGGATTCAGAGCTGCAGACAGCCTATGCTCACCTGACCTGAGCACAAAGACTCTGGGATTGGGGCGGGGGGGGGGGGGGGGGGGGATGAAGAAACCCTTAAAAGACGGTTTCATCTCTCTCTAAATGGCTCTCAGGATTAGCAGGGTAGCTTGATCGATACTGGTTTTTACCATCACGGGAGTGACTCACCAAATCTACCCAGCTTAAGGCTCAGCTGTGAACAGACAAACAACGTAATAGCAGGGTCAGATTCAAAATAGCAAGTATGACTGGTAAACAGCGAATGCTTATAAACAATTAGCAGCCACCTCCCCAGCCTTCTGGATCTGCTGGAGAGGAAGAAGCGCTGCTTCATGGGCTCTGAAGGAGCAGCAGGGGCAGGCCTGTGCTCTGCTGCAACCTGTGCAGCCCACAGGTGCTGCTATCAGCTCCACAAAACAGACCCTGGGGAAGGATCACACGAGCCACATCTGACCTGATTCCACAGGTCAGATAAGAGCAAACTCACCAAGAGGGGGCAGTTACACGGAACTGGGTTTTCAAGTTACAACTCTCCTGGAGCAGAATAGCCCTCCGGGTAGCTCCCGCAGAGCTTAAAATAAGCAACTTTTCTCTGTCCTAAAGTAGGAGATGGGGTCATGCGTAGTTTCCCAATAAGGGGATGTCTCTCAAAGAACATCTACTCTAAAAACACAGCACAAACAAGGTGCTCACTGCCATCCTGAAAACACAGTGGTGGTTCCCCAGCATCAGTGGAGAGCTGATCGCGGGATCCCCTAGACAAACAGCACCATCTCTGGAGTCCCTTACACAACAAGGTCATCTGCAGCTCTCACTCCTCCCCACAGCCTCCCAATCACCTCTAAAAGACCTGCAGTGCCTGGTACAAACACATCAGAATGTATTTCTTCGCCAATAATGACAAGAAACAAGGTTCCGGGCTCGATACTGTACACTTCTTCCCCCTAAAGTACTTCTGATCCGTGCCTGGTTGAATCCATGAAGGTGAGCCCGTGGATTTAAAGGGCTCAATGTACAATTAGGTGCCCAATTTCACTTGAGTCTTAACAATTAATCTGCAATCAACTCTCAGACTTGGCCAAGAACTTAAACATAAATAGAATCATGACCTTGAGAATCCTTAATGACAGCCCATCACTTTACTATTATGGGCTGGATGACTGAGTGCCCCTAAAAATTCAGATTGAAGCTCCAAGTCCCAGGGGAATGGTATTAGAAGGTAGGCCCTTTGGGACAAGACTGGGCTTGAATGAGGTCATGAGGAAACTGTCACATGATGGGATCAGTGTCTTTAGCTGAAGAGAAAGAGACCTTTGCTCTCCTTGCCACATGAAAACACAGCAAAAATTCATTTGTTATTTGTGAGACAAGAAGTCAGGCCTCACCAGAAACTGAATTAGGGGATACTGTGATGCCGGACATGACATTTCCAGAACTACTGAGAAGTGTCTGTTTAAGCCACTCAGCCTCTCTACACTTGTGATGGCAGCTGGAGCTGACCAAGATATCTACACTGCCATGCAGGAGCCCAGCACCAAGCCAGAGAAGGGTCCGCCCACCTTCAGCTCCTTCACAGCTCCTTCACAACTCCCGTGGGATGGCCAGGCAAAGCAGACACACAGACAAGACAGGCCTGACAGTCTGGAGAAGGCTGAAGGAAGACAAGAAGGATCACTCAGGGTTTCTTTTTGACATGGGGGAAATATTAGTCTAACTCGCAGACGGAACAATGGTTCTCCCCATGGACCACAGACCGAGAGGAGCTGTGGTGGGTCAGTGGGGTGAAGGAGGCTCCTTTCACTGCCAGACAGGCTCAACTACCTCTCCGTCTCGGTTGGAATTCGGCAGGTCCAGGCCTGAGTCCTGCGCCTTGTTAAACTAGATTGAGAACCACGTCCAAAGGGCTGGCCCCGGAGAGTACATTCTGGAGAGGTGTTGAGGCAATGCTGGCCTAAACCCCACAGTGTGTGCCCTGTGACCTCAAGCTGCACAGGCCCCGGAAGTGCTGTGGGTGCTTGACCTATGGAGAAAAGCCTCTGGCCAGCTCCAACTTCTCCAGACACTTGGATTCTTGACATTGGTAGCCAGACTCTTCTTTCATCTCCCTACAGGATGGGGCAGTCCATCTGCAATAAAAAACTGAGCTGTCAAAGCACCTGAAAAACTCCCAGCACCATCAAGGAGAGACCCAAATATCTCAACAAGCCTCTCTTCTGGAAAAAAGGAGAAAGTGAAAGAGCAATTACACGTCACACGGCTGATGAGCGATACATTTCACGTGTGACGACACCGGCACAGACGTCCGACTCTAGACTTGGTTTCCTTGAGGGGAAAAAGTGTCTGCAGCACTGTGACTAGCTGTGAAAGACAGACCCTGCCCTGTGATGCTCAGCTTCCCCAGAGCGACCCCTGCACCTCCAATGAGGCCTCGTGGGACACTGGTCTGGAATGCCTCTCCCACAGCCCACCTGGTACGTCCTCACTATTGAATTAGATGGACAGCTTTTCTTCTTAAGAAAAAAAATAGAAGGAAATATATACAACCGAAGTTTCACTTCACACGGCGTGTGACATTCATCCTCCCTACAGCCCAGAACAGACCCTCCTCCGGAGTCTCAACCACATTCCACTGCACGTAGGTCACATTATGTGTCCTCAATCGGCAGCGAGGGGTCCCTGGCTTTGCTTCCACCTGAGCTTTTAAAACTCGTTATTAACGCAAATACTGGTGTAGAAATGGCTGTTTAGGGCCCCGTTTTTTCACTCTGGGGAACAGACTCAGAAGTGGAATAGTTGGATCGTGAGCAACTCGGCGTTAACTTTGGAGGAACCCACACCATGTTCCCGTTGCAGAGGCACACAGCCCCGGTGCCTCCACGTCCTGGCTTATGCTTGTTACTACTGCCTGGTTTTCTGACAATGTCATGGTAAGAGGTATGAAGCGGTACCAGTTGTGGCTCTGACTTCGGTTCATCAACGATTAGTGGTACTGAACATCTTTTCAGGGGCTTACTGCACTCGGGGAATTAGTTTTAAACCAAAGGAATCACTCCACCTCCTGAGAGATGTTTGGTTAGAAAAAGCAGATAGCTCCATGACTATGATCTGTGAAGGTGGTTGAGTGGCCCAGACTCAGAACATACTTCTTTGGAAACACCTAGCAAGCCCACCTAAAACACACTGAAGCAGGCCTAGGCTTAAATGCGGGTCCTGGGGAAAGGGGCCCTGGGGAACCCAGGAGCAGAACAAGAAGGCAAGCTCCTGCCCTGTCTTCAAGGAAGGCTGTCTCCCAAGAACTGATCTGCCAGGTGCTGTGTGTCAGAGTCCACTGAAGCTTTCTCCGTCTCCGTCTCTGCATCTCCTATCCCTGTGGGAGTCCTTGATCTACAGGAAGCAAACACTGTCACCACCACCCCCCCACCCCCCCACCCCGTCTTAACTTCAGCCCATCTAACCAGTCTCCTGGAAATACAGATCCTTGCACTTCAGATCCTGTATCCTCAAGCTGGCAGGGAACACCACTCCCATAATACCCTTGACTTGGCTTTTTAAAAAAAAAATGGGTCTCACTTCATAGCTCAGGCTGGCCTCAACCTCACAGAAACACACCTGTTTCTGCTTCCTGAGTGCTGGGGTTAAAGATGTTGAGCCACCACTCTTGGCCCCTTGATCTGGCTCTTACCTAGAAGCTATGTGACCTCCAATTATTGCCCCATCCTTGACAGAGAGAGACAGAGAGAGAGACAGAGAGAGATACACAGAGAAAGAGGAGACAAGACACAGGACTCCACACACAGTATAAGGCATCAATCATTCATTTCTGTCCCTTGACCCCTTAGGCAGGGTCCATGAGCCTTCTTTAAAGGGTACTTACTGTAATCCAAATCTGTGGAAGAGGATGCTTCCATCCTCCCCCAAAGACAGGCGCAGGATGAGAAAAGAGGGAGGGAGGGAGGGAGGGAGGGAGGGAGGGAGGGAGGGAGGGAGGGAGGGAGGGATGGACAAAGGGAGGAAGAGGGTTTCTATCCCCTGTCAGGCTGTGAAGCCGGCGGGGGTCAAAATGAGCAGAGGCAGCTGAGATCAGATCAGCGCACACCCGGGGAAGTGCGGTTTCCTTGTCTCTCCCCAGAGTAATCACTTCTACTGTATACTCCCTCCACCCTGAAGAACATCAGCCACCTCCTGGTATCTATGACCGGTGGGGTTCAAGAGTTTCCTCCACCATCACTCTCAAAGGACGCTAAGAAACCTAAAGTGGGTATCAGGGTTCCCTTCCATTTTCTAGATGAGAAAGTAAAGCAGCTGGGGGAACCGGACACAGCTTACCATCAGGATTCTCGCTCTAAGGCTCTCATTCCAAGCTCAGGAGTGAACCGAGTCCACCAAGCAAGCTGGGGGAGGGGTGTGTGTGCTGCCCAAGCAGGCAGGAAAGGGCCAAAACAGTCTGAAACCTACATTGTTGAATTTGGGGTCAGGGGAGGAACTGAGTCACTCAATGACCTAAATTTCAGAATTCACTAAACTCCCCACATGCAAAGGCCCACAGACCAAATGATACCACCTTCCCAGGGCGCCTCACGCATTCCCTCGTTCCCCTTCTCTTAGCTGTGAGTGAAAATGAACAGTCCAGATCACAGAGCAGGCAGCTGGTAGCTCTGCTCCTGGGCTAAGGCCCTGCGATTGCTTCTCATCAAGAATCACAATGCGCCCAATCCATTCAAAATCATAAAGGAGTGCACGTTAAAAAAGCTCCCATCGCAAGCCAGCCTGGGACACAACGTCGGCATCTCCCTTTAAACAAATCACTCCTCTTGGCTTACACAGCAAGGGTTGGAAATCATCCTACCATGTTGTCTGGCACCACAGGACAGCAAGGGCTGCTTCCTTGTCTCAGTCACTGGGAGCCAAGGTCACTGTGGTGGCACAGAGCAGGGCCAGCCTTGGGTCTACTTGACCCAGCCTGGAAGGATGCAAGAGTCCTTTTTGGCCTGGGTTGCCCTGAAACTCAGAAAAGGGTCACCCAGCAACCAACTGCAGGAGGGCCTGCCTGGAAAGCTGGAACATTTATTTTTGGAGAAAAGCAGCATGTTTGACCATGACCTCACAACTTTCCTGAAGTCCAGTTTTAATCAGAAAGGTAAATTCTGCAGCCTCCAAAGGCTTGGCTTTCTGGTCAAAGGTGCCACTAGCGGTACATTCCCCATCCTGTACCCAAAGGGGCTTCCTTAAGGGCCTGCTCTGTGCTGCTGACCCCAGACCTACAGCCAACCCAGAGCCACTCTAAGGCCACATTCTACACAGTCCCCTCTACTCTTAGCCCAGGGTCACATCTCCAGCAACAACCCCACCCACCCCGAACATAAGGAAGACCTCATCACTCACCCCCACTCCCACGCCACAGAGCCAGGTCACTATGCAGTAAGGCCCTGCTTCTCAGATCCTGGGTCTGGAGATGGCATGTCCCTCCTTGGCCCTATGCTCACTGTCTGTCTATACCATCACGGGTCTCCAGTACCGGAGTCCCACGGCAGCCTCCTGAAAGCTCTTATGCCTCTGATCACAATGCTCCAAAAGCTTTAAAGTTCCCCATTATCCACCTATCACTCAACTCCCACCAATGCACTTGGCTCTCACGCCCACCTTCCACTCCATCTGAGCAGGCTGCCACCTGCCCCCACCTTCTAGGGCACTGTCTCCACCACTTTGAATTTAACACTGGAGGCACACTAAAGCTCTCTGGGCTATTCAGCAGCTCAAAGACCGGACCTCCAAAGCCCAAGCTTTTTTTTTTTCCTTTTTGAGCTCAGATCCTGTAATTTGGTGCTGAACACACACCACCTATTACTGTTTGACAGTATCTGAAATGGTGGAACCTGAGCATTTAGACTTGGGAATATTGGCGTAGACTCTGCCGGCTGAGGAACCTTAGTCTGGAAATTCAAAATGCTCTGAAATCGGAAACTTTCTGAGCATTGAGAGAATAGATAGATACAAGTTCTGGATTTCGTAACATTTCAGATTTCAAGCTAAGGCTACCTCACCTGTAATTGAGCTTTCCCAACAAGACACCAAACTTTTGGGGATAAAAGGGGAAGCAAAGGCCACTAAGTCTTGACACAGAAAACAAGGCCTTGTACCCTCCCCACTAAGCTCTGCTGCCTTGTCTCAGGGGAGGGCCTGGCTTTGAACCATGCTTCCAAAGGCTGACCTGAGATTCAGACTTCCTAGGTTTTTAAAAACTTACCATTTGATGTGTATGGGTGTTTTGTCTGCACGTGTGTCTGTAGGCCGTGTGTGCACAGCGTCCATGGAAGCCAGACAGCGGCACCAGACCCCCTATGGCTGGTCGGGGGTGGTTGTAAGCTGTCATGTGGGTGCTGGGAATCGAACCTGGATTCTAACTCCAGTGCTCTTAACCACTAAGCCATCTCCACCGGCCCTCACTTCTCAGATTTAAAGCACAACAGCAGATATGGCAAACCTCCCCCTCCCTAGGGGCTGCAGGAAGGAGTGGAAGGCAGGAATCCTCAGTGCCCCACGGCATGTGGGAGGAGAAAAATCCAAACATTCATTTGCTGGTTGCCTTCGACGGGCTGTTTCTGCTGGCCACCTTAGAAATACTACTGCTGGTTCCCTTGGCGTGTCTGCTAGGCTGGCAGTACTCCAATTTACAGACAGGTACCCAGGGCCATACTTCCCTCTCTATCATGCCTCCAGGCACCTGCAGAGAGCTGGCTTCCCCAAAGGCAGGGCATGCAAGTGAGCTCACGTTCACTCAGCTCGGTGGTGCTTTTTATGAAAATGCTTTTTATACAGGCCACACTTGAAATAAACATACTAGGCTCAATGATTCTGTTTGCATTTTCTATAAGACACAGCTCACCTTTGAATGTCTCCTAAGGAACATCAAGCCTTTAGCAATGACTTCTTGGGTATTAAGTTCAGGAGTCTCCTTTTAGCACCCCAGAGGAGTAAACTTCATTTTGTTGGGGGCTGTAAAGGAAGCAGACTTCACTTCCCCAACGGCCCTATGATAAACTGTGACTGGCCTTGTCAGGACAAATGTTGAAGACCTGGCCACATTGTCCCTGTTCAAATTCAAGGCAACTTTTTGCTGATCTATCAAGAAAACAAGGCAAGAAACAGAAGCAAACTTCCATCCATGTGAGTCTTCAAGGTTCCAAACAAAGCTCCCTAGGAATCCATTTCTTTCTTTCGGCCTTGTTTTGGGAGCTGAAGGCTGAAAAAGTGCAGCAGCACTTCCAGCCCTAGGGTCACCCCTGAGGAAGGAGAAGGAGAGCAATCAGCGGCAGCTCAGAGAATAGAGCCCACCAGATCCTGAGGCCCCACTAGAAATGGACACACAGCCACATCCAACCTGAAGACAGCAGCCCTTCATTAGGCAGCTAGCTCCCCCATGGCTGAATGAACACTACAAACAAAGGAATCAGTCATGGTGGATTATTCATTTCTTCTCATCCACAAGAACAGTCACCAACCTCAAGCACACAAAACTAGACTTGCAAATGTCCTTTCCAGTTCTAAAATTTTCTTTGCTCACCTCCACGAACAAAAGGCCTAATCAATGGCTTACACGATCATTGTATTGCTTCTAAGTTCTATGCAGTAGTAACTGGGGTGATAAGATGCTTTCAAGGGCAAAGCTACTATGGCAGGGATGAGATAAAAAGACATCCACTGTAAACGAACTGTGTATCCAAGTGAATGGGGTAAAGGTGGTCCCTTCAAGAAGTCTGCCATTTCCTGTGCTCCTCTTACCCACCAAGCATTTCTGGATGGTAGGGAAAAACAGGTTCGGTGCATCCTAAGAAGCCAGAGAGTCCTGGATGCAGAATCCACAGTTGGCTGACTGGTAAAGGAATATCAGAAAGCAAAGTGGTAACATGGCTGCCCCAGGCAGGGGGGCAAACCAACCAATTATTAATTATTCTTACCAACCTTAGCAGAAGTAAGGTTTTTGTTTCTGAACACACATTTCCTGACTGCTTACAAAATCAAGTGTGTCTTCTATTTCTGACGCTATTCAGTGTCTGCTTGAGAAACAGCTGGTGGAGCTGCTGCTTGCACTGCCTGGGAGGGGAGCACACTGAAGTCCTCCTCAGCCCAGCCAATGTTCTCCAAGTTAAAACCAAGCAACCAAAGCAACCATGGAGGAACGTCCCCACTAGATACAGTGTCACTGAGGAATCGAGAGTACAGATTCTTAGATTATGAATAAAATCTGAGGACAAACGGGGGGTGGGGGGGTGGGAGGGTGGAATCTACCGAAGTGCATCCGGCGCAGGCAGGGCTGAGTACCATCAGTTTACGGAGCTGTCTGGTGATTCCTTGTTATCACTTCTCTTGGGTAAACATCTGGACTACATGAAGTAACCCAAGGGGACACACACAGGAGCAAGAAAGGAAGTGTTACCACCTACATATACAGAACAAGGAAAGACAGACCTTGCTGTATGTTTCATAATTCATCGGTAGTCCTTTTTTTTTTTAAATCTTAATTACATTTATTGGGGGGGGGGCATGCAAGCGCAATGGCACACGTGTGGAGCTCACAGGACAGCTTGCAGAGATCAGTTCAGTCCTTCTACTGCACTGGGTTCCCTTTACCAGGTGAGCTATCTTGCTGGTCCCAGCAGCTTTTTTTTTTTAATCTCTACTCTCAAAAAAAAAAAATTAAACTTTACAAATATAAAAGATGCACGGCTGAGGGTGGTGGTGGACCGAGAGTACTTTAAAGGCCGTAAGACACGACTCTGCCTGGGTTTGTAGGGGGCGTGTGCGCATCCCTTCCGAAGACTTTTAATTCTCTGACTTGCTCACTGAACAACGGAACAAGCTATATCCTAAACCGTAGCACCCCGCAGCCCGGTGATCTCTAAAGCCTGAAGCATCCACATTTTCTTGCAAGCATCTCCTAAGGAGCCACACCAGCAAGGAAAAGCTGGGGAGTGTGTGTGTGTGTGGGGGGGGGGGGGGGTCGGTTCTCCTCTGAACACCTTCTTCAGTCAGAGGCGGCTGAATTTCCCATGCGGCCGCTAGATGGCGACGGCGCATTGGTGAGATGGACAAAGTGCACAGTGGACACATCTCAGACCCTGACAGAAACTAACAAAAGAAAGGCTTAAGGGCGAAGCTATGACCAACAGAACTGGGAAGCGGAAGAGGAGCTGAGCGGAGGTGGCCACACTTACAGGACAGAAACGAAATGATAGCACTCAGAAGGGTCTAACATTTTTGGTTTGGAGTTTTTGTTGTTGTTATTGTTTTGTTGTTGTTTGTTTGAGACAAGTTCTCACTATGTAGCATCGCCTGGACCAGGCTGGCCTCAAACTCAAATGCACCTGCCCCTGCCTCTGCCTCCCAAGTGTCGGGATTAAAGGCCTGCGCCACCAGGCTTGGATGGAGTTAACATTTTTTAATTCCGTGTATTTATTTGTGTCGGGGTTGGGGCAGGGGAACGCTGCAGGGCGTCGTGGAAGTGGGAAGGCCACATCTGAGAGCTGGTTCTCCCCTGCAATCACGCGTCTCATGCAGCAAGCTCTGGTCTCCAGGCTTGACGGCAAATGCCATCTCGTCAGCCTGACATAAGTAGTTTACAAGCAGGACTCAGCTTTATGAAGCACCTAGGCAAAGAAAAAACTTCTTACGGCACACATGTTTACCATGCCAGGCTCCACACAATTAAGGGTGGAAAACAGGGAGTTCGCCCTACATTGCCAGCGCTATCAAGGAGAACCTCTGCTTGAGGACAGCCCATCTTTAGGACAGAAGAGGCTCAAGGAGATGCCAGGTTCATCTACAAGCACTCGACGAGACTACTGACTCGCTTAACTTAATGGATAAAAATACACGGGGAGTCCTAGTACAGTTATCATTTCGCAGATGAGCTGCGGCTGAAGAACGGAGACTCAAACCATGCTCTCTCTCTCTCTGACGTCTCTGTCATTTAAATCGTGACCGTCAGGAACACGACACAAGGTATCACTATCAATGAGCCCAGCAGTGTGGGAGCTCAGAGGGAGGAAGGGAGCATTAAGCTCTCCACAGCTAAGGGAAATGGTAGACATCCTCAGGGAAGAAGAAAGCAGAGTTAGAAAATAACCATCTCTTAAAATCCTAGAAAGTCCTGGGGGCTGGGAGGAGTCCACTGGCATTGTAGGCTGAACCAACTTTACAGTACTAACACTCACAACTTGACGGACACATACCCCCCCAAAAAAAACTAATGCAAACTAAAAACCACATTTCCTCCCCAAGTTTTCCTGAATTTAGTTTTCTAAATATATTAGAAAATGATCTTATTTTGCTGTTTAGTGAGACAAGGAGAAATTTTCTTTCACAATCATTTTGAGTCTCCACATATTTGTTAAAACTCAAGAAACATTAAGCAGCATGTGTTCTATCAAAGAAATGATGGACAGCTAAAAATAATCCAGACCCAGAAGACATCTTGGTCATTCAGAGTCTCACTTTCCAATGTCCAGTGAGGGGACAGGGCAGAAGAATGAAGTGGAGACCACACCAGGCTACAGACACAGCAAAAGCAGGGTTGGAGGAACACCACAGCTTGCTCACGCAGATGCTCAGGCAGTGTTGAGGGATTCTGGGAATCGCTCTGGGGGCAGACAGCAGTCTTGCTAAGAATCTATTACAGCCTAACACGGGTGGCCTTGGACTTCCCGTTAAGACTGGGGACTCAGCTGTGGCACATAGTAAGGACCTAGGGCTGGCAAGTCCGTGAAGCCCAAGAGTCTTCACAGGACTGAGAACGGGCTCAAAGGCCAACTGAGTGTGTGTGTCCTCGCTACTCCAAGGGTTGAGATGCAGGTCCGGACTGGATGGAAGTGGAGCCAGAAATGGGCAAATCTGCGTGATTTTAAGGGACTCAGTGAGGTCAGGAGGAAACATTCAATTAAGCAGTCTCTTCAGAAAAAAGGCAGGCCATAGAGCTGAGGTTAACTAGCGTTTCCGTCCTGAGCCAATCTCGGTGCTTGAAAAGCTCACATTAGAAGAAGCGTTGAAAATACAGCATCCAGCTGAGAAAGGCCACTCATGACAAAGTAAGTTTCTGGGATTCAACTATCCTAGGCAGTGGCTAAACATACACCATGAACCCATTAACTCCCAGAAATGGACTACAGAGCCATCAACGGGGGCTTTCGGCCCCAAGTCTGGGAGCCTGTGTATTACTTCAGAACAATGAAGTCCAGGGAAAAGTAGTGGAGAGAATAAGCACCATGTGACATAAATGAACATGGGCACAACTGATGAGGACTTCACTGTCTAAATATAGTGGACAGCTAGTGACTCAGAATGCTCTGGTCAGACTCCCCGTCAACCAGATGGACAGATGTCACCTGGAATCCCTTCAGGTGCTTCCTGTATTTTTCAGTGGGTTATCAAAGGTTATTAGATAATTCAAATTAGAAGAAAATTCCTGTATATTAACTCATTGCTACCTCATTACCATCAGGCTTCTGTGCCTTAAAGTGGCTTAAACTGGTAATGCCTCATTCACTCAGTCAGAAACACTCCCAATAATCAATGTATAGACAGGCAAAAGCAGACATGCCAAATACCTCAGGGACTTCCAAGTTCTGGCCTATACAATATTTCCGCTTTACTATCATGAAACGTATCTGCTACACGTGTGCAAAGATTAACTTTAAAAAACGACATTCTAGAGCCCGCTTAAAGAAAGTACCATGTATAAAAAGAAACTAGCAAGTGTAAGCATACAGAAGCCCAACAGCTATGAACCATAGTCGGTTCAAGCCAGATGGATGAGTGCACACATGCACATCTGGACACACATGCACAATTGTGAGTAACTGGTATTTGGTAACTCTTGTAGTGAGATGTGAAGTCAAGAATAAAGTTTTAAGTTTCCAGATCCCACTACAACCAGGAATTTTCTGCTATAATGATAAACTACTTTCTAAAATCCTTAAAAAAAACAAAAAAACAAACAAACAAAAAAAAAACCTTCTAGCCCAAGTGTGGTGGCACAGGCCTATGAATGATCCTAGTACTCGGGACGCTGAGGCAGGAGGGCTATACAGCAAGACCATCTCTAGGAAAACAAAACCAAGTAAACAATCTCTGGTTCTTGCAAAAAGCCATTTCTGTCATTCCATTGCAGAGTAAACAATCTGAGACTGGCGTGTCCTTCTCCATGCAATCCACGCTTCCATCACGGTCACGTTCTCCCCCCGTAGCTGGCCACCAGATGCTCCAAATGAGAAACTCTAAGTGTCAAGAACATCGGGAAGCATAGGAGGGATGGTCCTAAGCTCGGGAACACATCCCATACCAGCAGGAACCAAGTTGAGGCTAAATATAAAACCGGAGAGCAGCATCATTATCCTGTGGAAGTTACTGTAGCCCCAGCTGTTCATCCTTCATCACAGAGGACTACACTTTCTGTTACATTCGAGTCAAGTCTGAATAGCAGTCCGGGAGCTTATCAATCCTTACAGTCTGTGACCCAAAGGAAAGAAAAATCTAAGCCTTTCTTACTAGCTTCTTAGTTCTTTAAACAAGCATGGCAATAATTTCTATGGTTCAATTTATACTCTGAAAAACTAATGGTAGAATTCATCACAGCATCAGTGTTTCTAACCTAGAGACAGAGCCTTGTTGAGTACTCAGTGTGTATTTAAGGAAGAAGGTGGATGAATTCTCAACAAGACATACCAACCTCAGGACTCTGAAATCCATCATGTGAATAATTCTAAGTGAAACCGGCATAAATGACAAGGAAATCTGCAGAAATGTAAAACATGGGTCCAAATCACTGAAAACACACATCTTCAAAAAATCCAAAGTCACCGAACCCAAAGATACTAATATTTTAGTCAGATAATTCCAAACACATTAACAAAAGAAATGAACTTCATCGTGCCAAGGCTGTTTTTAAAGATCTTTTGTTTATTTAATTTTTTTACAAATCCATGTCATCTCTGAACAAATCAGATCCATGGGGTGAGGGAACTGAGATGGGGCATATGTACACATTTTAATTACAAACTTTGCAAATATCAGACCAGCTATGTTCTTCCCAATGTCCACAGATCTCAGCATCACAAAACACCAGGACTACATCCATCCCAAATTTAAGCCAAGTCAAACATCTTTATAAGGAACTGGAAAACTTTCTCTTGCTGACCTGGGGCCAAACACTATTTACAGGAGGCTCAGAGTGCATCGTCCATTATATAGCCTGTTATCTTTCAGGTGTTTCCTGCAGAACATCTCAGATGGAGAAGTCAACAACCATAGCTACAGCATGTGTGTTGAATATTATATGCTTAGTACAACTCAAAGAGAGCTCGTTTCTGAGGCTAGAGAGCACCTGTCATACGGTGGCTAAGAAAAGCAGTTCAAAGCAAGCTGGCCTCCGGGCACAAATACCTCTTCTATGAACTGGAGTTGAGTTTTAAATGAGTTTTCAAAACAAATCAGAGAAAATCACAACCCAGAGAAAAACTGGTTTTGTGTGCTTTATGATTGGAAAAAAAAAATCTTTTAAGGTATTATTGCCTGTTCATCTCATTCTGACCACTCATACTTTTAAAAAAAAAGTCCATTTTTAAATCACAAAAAGATCTGAAATTCTGAACACTTCCTAATGATTATCTCAAAGCTGTGTCAGCAATGTATACATGGAGAGCCTCTGAAACTGGTCCCGCCTTTCTAGAAATTTGAATCATGCCAAGCAACATTTATGAAAATACCTGTGACTAATTTTTATTTTGTTTTGATTTTGAGACAGAGTTTCACTATGTAGTACAGGCTGCCCTCAAACTGGTGATCTTCCTGCCTCAGTCTCCTAAGTGCTAGGGTTACAGGTGCATGAGTACACCCTTTATACTATATGCACAGTGTTAACCACAACTGCCACACCAGTGTTACAAAGACGCCTGATTAGATAGACAGATACCATATGCTATGGTCTATGGTGAAATTCCAATATGAAGGAGCCTGCCACAGGGTAACAACATGTAGCACTGGTTGCCCACCATACTAGCCAAGCCTACAGAGATGTTTTAAAGAGCCTTTAAAATGCACCCCATAGTGGATTTGAACAGGGTGCTGCACGCTAGGTCTGGAGGGGGGCGGGGATGTGCTGATTTTTCAAGTAACTTCTTTTCATGTAAATTCATGGAAAGTACCCCAAAGACAAAATCAAGGAAAGTCCTTTCTCTGTTGGTGAATTCGGTACCTAGTACTAGTTCGGTTTTCCTACTGTAGGTTCCCACTAATCAGTGGCTAGATTCAGTTCCTGGAAGCACATTCTTACAACCCAAATGAAACCAGATTAAAGGAAACAAAAGTATCTCAAGGGCTCCGGGGAAAAGGAAAGAAGGAAGGGAGAGAGGGAGGGAGAGAGGGAGGGAGGGAGGGAAAATGATACAGTTGATGCTCATTACTGACCTACCTTGCAACAGTAACAAGGGCAGGAAATATTTTCACCAGAAAATAACTTTGAGAGAAAAGCTAAAACCCAATGCAAACATTAATTTCTATGTCTGTTCCTATAGAAAAGGCAAAGCACATTTAGATAAAGGCACAACAGTTTAAAAAAAAAACCCTTTGATTGTACTCTTAAATTTTTTGTTCTAAGGAATTTTAATTTTTCATTTAATTTTTTAAGGCAATAGACTCCTAAACAACTGTAGCCAACCAAGATCCATCTACTCAGATTGTGGAGTATTTAAGAAATAACATTTTTAAATAAAAAAAAAAAAAAAGCAGTTCTTCCTCTGCCATCACTGCTACTTGTAGTTAATACGGGGGAGATGAACTTCCTTTCCTGCTCAAAACAATGTATTTATTTCTTTGTTGGAAGACTGTAGACACAAACAGGCCCCTTGCCTGGGCTCCTAACCCCTACAGACCGTCAACTTAGATTGGGTTTGAGGATTTCTACTGTCAAAAAAAAAAAAAAAAAATCACACTATCATTAGCATACGCGTGCTGTTTTAAATTCCATCTCTCAATTCCCAAGCTAAGAACGAGATTCTTTTTTTCTCTGTTTGTCCATTTCTTGCCTGGCATCCGATCCCTGCTGTTACAGCTTCATTATCAATTTGTCGTCTTGCACTAATTCATGGATCTTAAAAGCTCACGAATTTAGAAAAGAAACAACAACAACAACAAAAAAAAAAAAAAAACCAACACCAACCTGCATTAATGTTTACTGAATAATCTTAGTCAAATTTTATGTCCTAGGTGGCACAATGTATTCTTCTCAATCTTGGCAATTAAAACAAAAACAAAAACAAAAACAAAAAGGGATTCAGATGGTATCACATACCCTGAGACAACTATGTTCAAACACACGACTCAATGTTTTTAAGTATATTCAAAGTTGTATAACCTTCACTGAAAACTGAGGTTAGAACATTTTCATCACTCCCCAAAACACTCCTGTACCCTTTAACAGTCACTCCCAGCTTGCCCTCCCCAGCACGGGGAGATCAATTCCCCTGTCTCTATGGATTGGCTGAACATTTCATATAAATGGGAGCATAGGAGATTTGGTGTTTTATAACTGACTTCTTTCTCTAATTTGTAATATTTTAAAGGCCTCCCTACTCAACCCTGGCATATTGCAGAGAGCTGTTCTTTTCTAATCCTTTAGACAATTCAAACATACAACCTTTAAACTTCAAGCCCTGAACCCCCCCCCCGGGGGGGGGGTTGCCCCTCCACCAAGTACAGTGGACTTGCTATTTCCTTGCAGAAAAACCTAAACTGTAATTTGCTATTTAGGTTCTTTCAAAAGTTCTTATTCTGGGTTCTCCTTCCGGCGGGTAATAAAACACTAACTCCTCTAAACACCCACATTTCACATACCTCCGCTCCTCTGACAATAGGATGTTACCGTGCCCCTCCGCAGAAAGAGGACTAAATCCTTTTTAGGAGAGGGCCACAGGAACTCTAAAGTGCATGTTGATTTTCAAAACAGAAAACAGTCCTAGAGTATCTATCTGGCGTGCCACTCATCACTCCTAAACTCCCTTGTTTAGAAGCTCAGCTCAGCTCCTGCTACAAGGCAAACATGTCTGCAAGGCTGCCTTCACGTCAAGCAACTTCCACAGCCCCAAGTTCAAGATGAAAACACCCCACTGCTGTCACACTCCCAAAGAGCTACCAATCCCTAAACCTAATACCAGCAAGTGAACCTGCATGGTTCCAAGACTATCTGGGCTGGGACCCAGGGACTTACTCCCCAGTTAAGTGGTCTAGCACCTTTCAGACTAAAACTCAACGGGTGTTCTATGTTACCCATAGCCCTTCAACTGTTTGTTAAGAGGAAGGAAGGGCAGACAGACTTGAGTCGGGACTTCAGCAGGCCCTAACCAGGATTCCGGGTACTTTCTAGCCAACCATTACATTTTAAAGAAGCCCCAGGAAGAGCTTGGTCATCACGGGATTAAAAACAACACACATTAAAATACCCTTCTCCTGCCGTCCTTGTTCTGGACAAAGACTATTCTTCATGAAGACCCAGTCCCAACCTGTTTCAGACAGCCCGAGAAGCAAGGCCATCTCGGCTACTTTGCATTTCAGAACTTGTACTATTAAATAACAAAAGTAGATAAAGTACACAGTTCAATAGGATGCCATAGTAAAATGGCACTCATTCCTAGAGTCTTCTAAACCATATTTAGTCCTTAAGGGCTAGAAATCCTCCCTGCCCCCCAAACACCATCTAAACGCCTAGTAGAAGGGAGCCAGAAGCCTTTCGCCCAATCCAGTGTGCTCAAAGTTTGGAAAACAAAGGACAGGAGAGCCCAGATTTGTGGGTCGGCCCCAGTCTGCGCAGTAGACTCCAGGCAGTAAACAGCTATAGTTCCAAAAAGTTCTGCTCGTACTCCATCGTGGACATTTCTTAAAAAAGGTTCAAGAGTTTGTTTATAGAAACTGCCTTTGTTAACTACCCCAGTAGTGGGGCCGCACGCCCCGCGCAGCCTCCATCGGTCCCGTCCCCCCCCCCTCCGCCACCCCCCCCCCGCCCCGCGCGCGCGCTAACTCAAGGCTCAACCGTGATTTTTCGAAGTTAATAGGCACCACCTGCATACATTCTGCAACCATTACTCATCCGCACTCCCTCACCTCCCCAGCTTAAACTTTTAATCGTGTTCAAAATTACTGTACCATCTCAAAAGTACCAGTATGCCACACTGTTTTTCTCGAGAACAAACCCCCTCCTCCCCCTGCCTCCTCCTGCCACTGTGGAGAGTTCTCCCTCCCAGAGACACCCCTCCGCACTCCTACCCGACACCACCAAAACAAAAGCTATCAGATTGCAAGCGATAGCGAGCCTGGAGCGATACTGCTTATTAAGTATGTACAAAGGAAGTGCGGGGCGGGCGGGGGGGGGGGGGTTGGCAGTGCAACACGACTCTGGCCACAACAAAACCAAGGCCAGGGCTCCGAGCTCGCAAAACAAAACAAGCACCCCTCTACTACCACACTGCAGATCCTGACGCTTCCCAAACCACCGCACACGACACCTCTCCCCCGGGCCGGGAGTCCCAGGTGTCCCCTCGTGGTCGTGTGACTGTGGATGCACCTAAACCCGCGCTGAGAGCACATGTGTGGAAAAGCACGTCCTCGGCTCTGCGCATGGGTCGATGCCCCTACCACGTCTGTCTTAGACGCTTTTCGGAAGAGGTGTCCAGGGATGGGTAGAAACTGAGAGACTGCCCAAGGACCCTCTAAGTTGGGGATCCAAGCCTCCCACCCCCAAAGCAGGAGTCTGAAGAAGGTCCCAAGCTCACACTTCCCCAGGGAAAGTCCGGAAGTACACCCTGAACCCCAGAGCCACATCGGACAACCCCGAGTCACCAAGCCATGGGGGAAGAGTGTACTAGACGCCCACTGGCTCATAAGATGCGAAAGGCCAAGAACCCGAGGAGCCTGATGGGCCAAACAAGTTGGGCGACAGGAGGCCGCGCCGTGATGTTTGGAAACGTGTCCTGGGGCCGCGAGGCCTCCCCACCCCGCACCTCCACCTCAAGGACAACTTGCACCCCGTGGGGCAGGAGGCTCCCGCTCGCCGCCCCGGTACACACGATCTACCCCAGCCGCCACCCGTGAAGCCTCCAAAGGTGCTGTCACCGTGGTGCGCTGCGCGGGATGGGCGCTGGGTGCGGAGAGGCCCGCGCGCAGGGGTGGGGAGAGGCGAGGGTGGCGGGCGGGCGTGGGGGGGGGGGGACCCAGGCCCACCCAGACACCAACTTCCCCACCAAGTGCCCACGCGTGGGCTGCCCCCGAAGCGCCGGGGAGCAAGTGCTGCCCACCCACCAGGCCACGCGCGGGACAGCGCTCCCGGGACAGCGAAAGAGAAAGCCCCGAGGCCCTTCCCGCGCGCGGATGCGCTGAGAGCCAGGGCCGGGGGGGGGCTCCCGAGCCAGGAGCCCGGGCCCCGCTCCTCTCCGGCCTTCCGGGAGAGCCCCACCCTCCGCTCCCGAGCCCCGGAGTCCGACAGCTGCGCCCGTGGCAACTGGGTTTTCCCAAACAGGGCGCAGCCCCTCGGAGGAAAAGTTCCCGCAGTGGCCGCGGGCGGCGGGCAAAATACTCACTTTCTCCATTCGTTGGCCAGAGCGAGAGCGCGGCGGAGAGAAACACGAACCCCCACAGCGAGGTCGGGGACCCTCCTCCGGAGCCAGACTTCATTCCTTTTATTTGGGACGAAATTCCCTTTTCTCAAAAAAAAAATATTAAAAAAAAAACAAAAACAAAGAAAAAAGGAAAAGAAAAAGAAAATAGAACAAAAAGGAAAAGGGGAAAAAAAAGTCTCCAACTCAGTCCTCACTCTCGTCCAAAAACAAGAGCGCAGGCGACGATCCTCGGAGGGCGGCGTGGAAAGGGGAGGGTGGCGCGAGGCGGCCCCTCAGCGCCGGCAGCAGCGGCCCACGGCGCGGCGGAGTCGGGAAACCGGGGCGCGCCGGGGCGGGCTGTCGGCGTCGTCGGCCTCCATTTGCAAACCCAGAGATGCAGAAGAGGGGGAAAAACTGTACGGAAAGAGGAGCGAAGCCCAAATCGCCGCCGGCGAGGACAAACGCCCCCAGATGCCCGGAGGGAGCGACCGCCCAAGCCTCCGCGGCGGGAGAGCGCGACGCAGTTGGCGAGACTGGTCCGAAGTCCCGGGCGCGGGCGAGGCCGGCGAGGGGTAGATATGCGGAGTGGAAATGAATGAGCGGCTCCCCCTCCTCCGGCTCCTCCTCCTCCTCCTCCTCCTCCTCCTCCTCCTCCTCTGGGCTCCGCTCGCCGCCGCCTCCTCCCTCAGCGCCGCCGCCGCCACCGCCGCCGCCGCCGCGAGCTCCTTCCCAAATCCAGGACACACACAAAGCGGCGGCCGTGCAGCGCTCAGCGCTCCCGCCGCCCCGCGTCGGCCCCCGCCCGCCGCCGACTCCGTGCGCGGGGGCTCCGGCTCGCTGAAGGTCAAAGCCGAGCGCGCCGCGCGCCGTGGAGCTCTCGCAGGCGCGGGAGAGGCGTGGAGGGTCCGAGGAGCGGGGCCGAGGGTCTGCGAGCGCCAGGCGCGCCGGGACAGGCTCGCGGGCGGCTTCCCTGTCGCTCGCCTCTCTCGAGTTCGCCCGGTGCGCTCGCTCCTCCTCGGTCCCCCCCTCCCCCCTCTTTTTTTTTTTTTTTTTTTTTTTTCCGCTCAGCGGAGTTAATGCTGGTAAACAAGAGCCTCAGCCTCACCGCGCCGCCGCCGCCGCCGCCGCCACACACTGGGGGCTCAGCGCGCGCGCTCTCGGGGCCGCGCACACGTGCCCGCGCGCACACTCCAAGCGGCCACAGCCGCAGTCCCGGCGCGCCGAGGGCCGGGCCCCGACTCGGCAGGCGCCAAGAGCCGGAGTCCGGGATCGCAGGGACGTGCGGAGCGGAGCGCGGGCGTGGGGAGCCGGGCTAGGGAGGCACCGCCCCCCGCGCCTCCACCCGCGCTGGCCCCCGCGCGCACACACTGAGCCACGCGCGCGCCCACGCTTCCGCCCCCACCCGCACTGCGCCGGCCAACCCTGTACGCACCCTCCCCTCCCGCAGGACTCCAAAAAACAATGCCCTGGGCGCCGGTGGGACTCGGTGGCCCGGGAGGCAGCAGGGCGGGCGGGCGGGCGGGCGGGCAGGCGGGCTGCGGGCGCGGTGGGCGGGGAGTGCGGCCCCGAAGCTTCATTGAAAACAACAACAGCGCGGTTGGAGAGCGCGCCGGCCCGCTCTGTGAAAAAAAAGAAGCTTCATTGTTTCTTGCAGCTGTTGCAAAATAAATAAATAAGTGCATGCATGCGGCATTTTTTCGCAGCGTGGTGGAAAGCCCGGACGCGGCGGGAGGGGCACACCTGGGGGAAAGGGGACCCCCGAAGACTGCTACGCAGGGCACTTTCCACGCCAGGCTTGGGCACCCGTGGCGGGGCTCCCCGGGTGTTCCGGCGCTGGCGCGCAGTCGGGAAGCGGACAGGGCGCGGTCCGCGTGGCTCTTGTGGGAGCACGGCGATCCCACCGCGGGCCCCGAGCCCTGGAAAGGGGACCCAGACAGGCGGCCCCTCGTGCCCAGGGCGCGTCTCGGCGACGGCCGCCAGAGGGCGCGGCGGCCGCCCGGGAGGGCTGGCTCAAGGAATGTCGCCTCCCTCCCTCCGGGGGAGGAAATGTGGGGGCCCCGAGTCGGGGACCGACTCGGCTGGGTCGTGCTGGCCGGGCCTCCCATCCCCATCTCACTCCCGCCCTGAGGGCGCTGCACCGCATCTCTCTGTTCCAGGCTCCACCACGTGGGCAGCTGCGGAGAGGGACCGCAGCGCGTGCCTGGCTGCGGGAACCCGGAGCTGGGGGGCGTGTCCGAAGGGTTCCCAAGGAAGGGATTGCGGGCGGGTATCCCGACCCGGACACGTTGTCCGCCTCGGGTCCCGACCTAAGAAACGTGTGGCATTCACCCGGGTTCGGTCGCCACTGCAGAAACCCACCCGCACCTGCCTCAAATCCCCCTCCCCTCGGCGTCCCCCGAGCTTCATTTGATCCGTAAGTGACGAGAAACTAGCACCAGCCCAAGTCTCCTCCGTGTTTTTTTCTCGAATGTGCCAGAGGAGAGGTTTCCCCAAGACGAGGCTTCCCCGGGACTGCCATCTAACGAACAAACACTGCGGAGGCCAGGTCCTCAAAGGGGGAGAAGCCAGCAGCAATGGCTGGAGAGAAGAGTTTGAAATACGTGGACTTTTAAAAATAGTGATTGAATCACGTGTCGCCCTTAATGCGGTCGGGCTTCATGACTCAGGCTAATTGATATCCACGATAAATAAAAAGATGGCTCATAAGCGTTGTGGATGTCTGGATCAAATAGAAGTGTTTTTCTCGTAAACAGTCGGACTGTCTGCTTGGTGTAGAGGACCCGTTCTGTAGCAAAGAAAGGTTTCTTTCATTACTCGAATAGTAGAAGATTTCGGCATTGCACTTATGCATCCCATCTTTCATAGGGGATTTTTATTAAATTTAGAGCTGAAAACAAATCAAAAGCTACCGTAAAGGAAACTAAGCCCATGTTTTTCTGTATCGTCTGAATCAGTTTTTCCCTTGGAAATTGTGGGCTTATGTTCAGTGAATCGGCTGTATAGAAGAAGCATTTAAAAGGAAAGAAAGAAAATTGTACATGTAGGGCTGTTTTGTTTAGCTGAAACTTGCCTTATTTTTTTAAATAAATTGTTTCAGTTTTAGATGTTCCTGAACGCTAAGAAATAGATATATTAGAACTTTAATTTATCATGCATCATTTTAAAATATAAATTCAGTCTTCTAATTTTAAAGTATTTCTTCAGAGCATTCCCTTGCATCGAAAGGAGTCTTAATACTTTCAGCCTCTCAGCATATAATTCAAGTGCAAAGGAATAGCATTAGATTTGATTTCAGAATGTTTTGATGCATATTTGTAGAATAAGTCAAAGTTTAGCAGTGATTCTTAGGTTTGTGCAACATAAAATCTTTTAATGCAATATGTTTTTAATATTAGTTATGAAAATGAATATACATTTGTCCCTGAAAACATAAGTATATAAAACAAAGAGAAGTAACAGTTATTTGTAGGGGAAGCCTTTAGTTGTTTTGTTTTTTTTTTTAACCAAAAAGAATTTTTGTGAATTTTTAAATATTTTCTGAAAGTATTGGAAGTCAACAGGATGACTACTTTTAGACAGAGAAGTTGAGTGAAGATGAGCTGAAACTGACCTTGCTTTGAGACTTGAACATTGAAAAACATGTTGCTTTTCACTCTCTTTGTGATTACCTTCTGCCTACCCCATCAGACTTTCCTTTCCTCAACCCTGGAAATAAAGACCTGTTTGCTTTACACCTACAGGGATGGTGATGCGCACGTTTTGCCTTACACCATTTTCCCCAGGCATCTTACACATTCTCCTTTTTTGAGCAGAAATTGGTTTCTTGTTTTCAAAATATAAAAATATGTTTTCACTTGATAACTGCTTCAGATCTAATTATCTTGTTGAATGTCCCAGACTCCCAAAATATGTGACATGTATGCAGTGAACACATGAGACACAGCCCAGATTAACTGACAAGTGTTACAGGTAATAAGGTATGTTGTGAGCAGTTTACAGAATGAAGTCTTAATCCACAGCAAGGGGGTGAACTACAGCCTCCGATAATCAAGGACAAGGTCTTCCAGACAGAATGTTGAGAGAACTGGAACTCAGGTTCCAGAAAGCCACACAGCATTGACACCATTTTAATGAAACTCTTGAATGCAAAGAAAAAAAAAATGGAAAGTTTTTTTTTTAGCAACTTTTAGCAAAATTCAGTACATGGTTATATAAATAAATAAATCAATTATAAGGATGAATGAAGGGTATTTACTCCCTTGGAGAGAAGAGGGGCATCCCCTGAGCACACACAAAATTCCTGCAAATATGGAGGATTTACAGACTTCCACTTTATGATTATACTTTATGACTAACACATGTTCCAAGAATTTTTGCATATATTGACTATTAAAGAAAACAAAGTATGTAACAGATCTCAAATTTTCCAATATAAATTTTCTGGGTTTTAATTTGTTTTGTAAACAATTCAGAAATATTTTTAAGGAAAACTAAAATGATGTAATTAATTTAATATTGAAGAATACATTTCAGAAGAATGCATACTCAATACCTGAAGACAAGAACAAATCATAAAATGAAATAAAAGAATTCACTTCATAGGACAACTGGCTTCATTAACAAAATCCGTATTGTGAGAAGCAAGATGGCAGTTTCCTGCAAGGTTAAACATACACCAAACTTAGGATCTAGCATTTCTACCCCTAGCTTTTAATCAAAAGCAATAAAATGTGTTCACAAAAAAAAAATAGCTATATGACAATGCTGGTAGCCACTTTATTCATTATATTGAAAATCTGGAAACCACCCAAACATATTTCAGAGGGAGAATGAATAAACAAATCATCCAGCACAACACTACCTAGCAATAAAAAGGAGCTAACAGCTAATCCATGTGAAAACATGGACAAGTCTCAAGAGCAGAATGTATAAGCCAGACACAAAAGAATACATACTGCATTAGACCATTCAAATGAAATTCAGGAGCAGGCAAAATGGAACTATGAAACCTAAACCCAAATTGGGCTCATGGTTACCCTTGGTGGGTAGGAGGAGGAGCTTCAGTTCAGAAGAAAAAGAAGCAAAGGCACTTTCTGGGGTGATGGAACCGACTATCTCCGGTGGGTTACTGTTTGTATCAGCACATGCAATTCACCAACCCATCAAGCTGCACCCCTTCCACACATGAGCTTCATTATATGTGATTGTGTCTGAATGTAAATGTGGAAGAGGGCAGTGAGTATGTTGAAAACTTTACAGTTGTTCAAAAGAAAGAGGAGAGAGAGAGAGAGAGAGAGAGAGAGAGAGAGAGAGAGAGAGAGAAAGAAGAAGAGGAGGAGGAGAAGGAGGAGAGGAAGAGGAGGAGGAGAGGAAAAGAAGAGAAGAGAAGAGAAGAGAAGAGAAGAGAAGAGAAGAGAAGAGAAGAGAAGAGAAGAGAAGAGAAGAGAAGAGAAGAGAAGAGAAGAGAAGAGAAGAGAAGAGAAGAAGATTAACCCAGTGCTGCTTGGTTCCAATCTCCCTGCCCAGGCTGTCCCTATAGATGACCATCTTTTAGCAGGGCCTCTGTTGCAGACCTCCCACAAGAGCCTTCAGCTATGGACCACAAGAGCCTTCAGCTGTGGAAGCAATCATATTGTCTCTACAGAGAAGTCTAAAGCACCAAAGGTGTGATGCTGTAGCTGGTTCCTGTCCCCACACAGCCATAAGCAACTAGGGATGTGTTTGTGCTTGAGATTTTCCTTTTCCCTTCCCTTTTTCTTTTTCTTTTTCTGCTTTTCTCTTTTCTCTCTGTCTCTGTCTGTCTCTCTGTCTGTCTCTCTGTCTCTCTGTCTCTCTCTCTCTCTCTCTCTCTCTCTCTCTCTCTCTCTCTCTCTCTCTCTCTCTCTCTCTCTCTCAACAGGGTTTCACATAGCCCAGGCTGGCCTTGAACTCCTGATTCTCCTGATCTTTTTGCCTCAGCCTTCCTAGTGTTGGGTTTACAGGAATGAGTCACCACACCCAGCTAATTGACAAACCTTTCTGTTCGGGGTTTCACTGTAACGAGCCAGCTTTCGAGGCACAGATGCTTTACTCCTCCATGTAGAGATTACGGAGAGCATTCGTATGAAGCCAGGCAAGAGGACATCCTCCTAGAGATGCTTTCAGCACCCGGTTCAGTGAAATTGCAGTGAGGAAAGTTCATAGAAAACCCAGGCCTGGGCTGGGAGTGACGGGTATCATTGGGACGGTCATTGATCCAAGGTGGAGACGCTGTGGCTTCTGTGGCTACACATTGCCTTAAGCACACAGTACTTCACAGGTTGGCATGAAGGCACCCGACTTGAAAGTGGACATGATTCATGCCCCACATGATAGTCTGAGGAAATGAGCAGGCATACACAGGCATACCCCGCCTGTCTGTGAGTGCAATCTTCTTCAGTTGTTATTTGCAGGGGTTCGTGCCAGGGATGGGTGTACCATCATGTAATTAACTTTCAGACATCTCAATAGCAAGGATCCCTGCAAGGCAGACAGTGCAAGAGATGCTTCTTCGATGATGCGGGGCACCTTCGATTACATGAAGATTCAGATGAAATCAAATGTCTGTTTCCTCTGACTAATGCCAACAGCTCTGGGGTGTTTGGTCAGCAGCACAGCATGCCAGTCAGAGACACACTACAGCTCTACCCAGCCCTTCTGACTCCGCTAAGTGGTGTGTTTTTCCTCAAGTTCCTCTGTGAAATGATTCTGACATGGAATTTTCAGCTTGAAGATGACATAACACCTTTGGTTTATAATTGATATTCTAACACCTTATAATGCACCTTTGCCTTCCCTGTCAAATGAACAACAGTCTATAAATCAATATACTGGCCACTCTTCCCAGGCTCAGGGAATGATAGCTTCCTACCTTGCTTCACTAAGAGAGATTCTTTATTTATTGATTTATTTTTACAAATTAGTGTTTCTTAGATTAGAAAATATATTTAGCGGCTCTAAGTGCCCATATATATTCCCCTAAGAATCTGAATCTGGAAAGACAAGCAGAAACATTATTAAAGCAGGGCAAAGTAGCCACAGGTAACCCACAAAAGGAAATCCCAACCTAGGAATGTTCCTGCAAATGTTCTATTTGGAGTATTAAGTCCCTTGTTCTGTAAGCTTACTGTAGCTCTGGCTGGCATGGGATGCAGCACAAAGACCAGGCTGGCCTCAAACTCACAGAGATCTACCTGCCTCTGCCTACTGAGTGTTGGGATTAAAGACATGCATCATAGCCGGGCAGTGGAGGCTCATGCCTTTAATCCTAGCACTTGGGAGGCAGAGGCTAGCTGATCTCTGTGAGTTTGAGGCCAGCCTGATCTACAGAGCGAGCTCTAAAGCTATACAGAGAAACTCTCTCTCCATTAAAAAAAAAACATAAAAAAGACATGCATCATTATGCCATGCCTATTCTATAATGTTTTTAATAGCAATGCCAATGTGAGGTCCTGATAGCCGACTTTGTCTCTGGCTTTAAGAGCAGGCTACTGAACAAGGAGATTTTTCCAGAAGGCACATAAACAACACCATTGAGTCTCCAATGCAGTAGCCACCTCTGCAGAATTGAGCTGTTTCCCTTCCATCTGTCATTGAGGGATCTTTGATCGAGCAAAATATCCAACCCTGGCACAGGGACATAGAAATAGGCTGGCTCCTACATTCGGTGAGGATAGATGGAGATGTACAGATAGATGTTAAGAGAAATGCTGTAGGACTCTTGATTTCAGATACCTGAAATACTGTTAGATCTGACCCTCGTGGCTAATGCACAGAGCAAGACCAATGGAAAGAAAGTACATTTCTGTTCTTTGAAAGACCTTCCCTTCCTATCACGACAAATAAATTGAAATTTCTTTCCGTCTCTGGTAAGAATGTGTTTTGTGTGTCAGAGAGCCCCCATTCTTTGGCGAGTCTGTGCAGATACTAAACCCACACCTTCAGGAGAAATTATGCAAAGAAACCTTGGATTGACTGAGATGATGTTGACGTGCTATTTGTCGTCTCTTTCCACTCTCACTCAATACTTGGATTCTAAATCTGTGTTTGAATTACTGTGTCTCAAGGGGCACTGAAAGAGTCTGGATTTGCTTTTAAATGAGTAGGGAATATCCTCTTCAGTTGAAGATGCAGGAGCTCAAAAAGATATTAAATTTACCTTGTATTCTGGAAATCCTGATCACACTGCTCCTGAAAGAGGTTCTGGATCTAGATCCAATGGGCTAAATTTGGAGGTCAGGACTTGCTTCTAGTCAGTTGAATTGAGGAAAATGTTAGAACAGGTGAGGGCAGAGATAGAGATTAAGATAAGAGTTGGCACATAAACTTTGACGTAGTCTGTGGAATTGGGGGAAGCCCTGATTTGTTGGTATTGCCAATTTCACCTGTATGAATATTCCCACTGTGACCAACTTGAACATCCAGAGTGAGGCTGCTAGGCACAGAGTTTTAAAAAGATGCAGGCACTAAGACACTAAGCCAGCTCCAGTACATCCAGGACCAAGAACCTTGTGTTGCCTTTGTGACAAATTAAATGCATATTATTAAGAAAATTAAAAGCAACCTGGTACAAAAATGGCTGTAATCATAAACAAGTAACTAAAATAACAACAAAAAACAAAAACAAAAAACAAACAAACAAACCCGGGCATCCAGTAAGAGAAAAATATACTCAGTAACATAGCTGGCATAATTAGAATGTGGGCAGTGCATTCTTCTCACGAGGCATAATAGGGAGAATTGGATTCACTACTATAGGGATGATAAATTAGTGTGTCTACTTTGGAGGGCAATTTGGTGGTATCTGTAAGTTTAAACATGTGTCCACCAATAACTTGGCAATTCCATTCATAAAGAACATACCTTGAAAGCTCTGGGCTCCTTCACTGAGACACATAAGAGCATTAATTGTACAGCCATCAGCTGTAGTTTAACAAACTAGAAACAATCTAATTGTCCCTGTGTAGAAGGATGAATAACGTGGTTTGTTTATACAGTAGAATACTATACAGGGGTTAAAATGAAGGAACTAGATCTTAATGAATCAACATGGTGATTCACCAAGGTTAGATAACCTGTGTGGTCTCCCTTATGTAACTGGCAACCCAGAGACAATAGGATCCATTGTTACTGGATACATACACATGTAGCAAGAGCGAAATATACATGGAATTTAGGAACAGCTTCAGGCTTTATACTCAGGGATGAAAAGAGAGCAAGAGAGTAGAGAGTAGTCTGGAGTACATTGGCAACATTTTATTTCCTTAAAAGGAAAAAGAGTTCGTGTCTCTACTGCTAAACCTAGCTGGTCTGCTACATTATTTTCTACATTCTGGATCTATTGTGTGTTTCCTTTGCCTTTTAAAAACCTTTTATTTTAGAACAGTTAAGGATTTACAGAATGACTTGTCTTGTGTTAGCCACCTTGAGCTTTCCATATTAACACCTTATATGGCCATAGTCCATTTGCCAGAATTAGCAGACTATTTTGATTTTTATTTGTTGTTGTCATTATTTATTATTATTAACTAAATCCTTACTTTACTCAAATTTCCTCCATTTTCCCCTAATTCTCTGTGAGATGCCATCCAGGACATCCTTGAATCACGACTCCTCCTGACTGTGACAGCTTCTTAAATTGTCCTTGTTTTGATAACTTTGACAGTTTTGAGAATGCAATATTTTGCAGAATGTCCCTCAGTTGGGATTTCATTTCCTCCCTCATGATTAGAGTGGGGGAGTGTGTTTTAGGGAAGAAGACAAGACCACAGTGACAAAGTGTCATTCTTGATGCTTCATATCAAGGGCGTGTAACTGTCAGTGTGACGGTGCTGTTGATGGTAGCAGTCCACCCTACCTAGTCACATTGCCATATTCGTGAAAAAAAAATCATCATGGGCCACCTGCATTTGAGAGGTAGAGAGTTGTATGCCACTTCCTTAGGGGCTGAGTGTCTGTGTAAATTATCTGGAGAGCTTTAGTCCCTGTTATTTATTTCATCATTTATCTATAGCAGAATGAGATTGTGGATATTTATTTCATATTTCCATGCTATCATTTCGTTTTTATTTCAACACTACCATGTTGCTCAGAATGATCGAGCTTTGGCCCCTGGCGGCCATTTCAGTGGCCCCTTGAGTCCCTTTGACCCTCCTTTATCACTTTGGGGTTTGTTTCTGGCATATTCTTTCTGCCACTATGTGCTCATGGTTCTTCGCCCTGTAGTTCTTGCCATGGTCTATACTCAATTCTTTCTCTAAGATGTTCTGATTCCTTCTAATTCAGTATGTTGTCCAAAACTCAACTCAGGCTGCTAATTCTGCTTGCTGCCACTGGGCTAAATTGTTTGGAGGGAGGAGTCTCTCTCCTGGCCGAGCAAGGACACATGTGTGTCTGCGTCCTCCATTATAGTTATGAGTAGCTGAACATGTCGATGGTCTGTATCTCTGTGACGCTCTACATGAGTCTTAGCTGAAGGCTCCACCTCTGACCATCAGCTGACAGATCACTCCGGCCTCTCCTTTCTTGATCTCATCACAGTGACACCCCCTGGCTTGCTCCGTTAGCCATCTATGTTCATTCATAAATTTTTTAAAGATTTCTTTATTTTTGTTTTATGCCTATTTAGGGATGTTTTACGAGCATGTATGTCTGTGCATGCCGTACCTGGTATCCATGGAGGCCAGGAGAGGGATCGCCTGCAACTCGAAGTACATAAGGTTGTGAACCACCACATATGTGCTGGGAGTTAAACCTGGGTCCTCTGAAAGAGCAGCCAGCTCTTAACCATCAGCCCATCCCTCCACCCTTTAGAAAGATAAAAGGGGACAACCTGGAAGGCTCAGTAGGTAAAGTAGCTGATATGCAAATCTGATGATCTAAGTTCAATCCCTGGAACCATTTTTACAAAGTCCTCTGGCAGCTACACAAATATCCCTGCTTCAAAAACATACCTCCCCACCACACACACACACACACACAGAGGGAGAGAGGGGGGGAGAGGGAGAGAGAGAGAGAGAGAGAGAGAGAGAGAGAGAGAGAGAGAGAGAGAGAGAGAGAATAAAATATTTTTAACTATAAGGAAAGGCTTCAACTTATTACAGTATTTAAACCAAAAATGCAGACCATTTGCAGAACTGACTTTATGGATAGAGGCTTTTCCAGTGCTTACTCATCCACTACATACCCCCCCTCCCCGCTCCCCTGCTGGGGGCCTGGGACATGTGGTGGGTTTCCTTGTTCCCTCTACAGGGCACTCATGGCCACACAGGCAAAAGACAAAAAGAGCCAGAAATTGGCTGTCGGAATGGAACCCTAGAGCCCCCGTGGGAAGGACAGAGAGCGCCAGGCACGCTGGAGGGACACCTTCAAGAGGCTGTGGTGGCAGCCATGGAACGGTGGGTCACGAGAGGCAAGCTAGAGAGGAAAACAGTCTCATGTCTCACAGCAATTCTAAACCTTCTCTGAGACTAGGGTGAAGGCCATGGACACTCAGCCGGGGAAAATGTTCACACAGCCCACCCCTGGGCCTCTGGTCAGGGAAGCCAAATGCATTCTGTATGAAGTCTCTTTGTTTCCATCTGTTAGGTGATGAGGACAACAGCATCCCAACTTTACGGTCAAGTTACCCCTGTCTCGTGTGTGCTCACCCACACACTGATCTGCTACGTAAAGAGTGAGTTTTTACTCCTCTGGCGTGATGGGTACCTAGTGAAGCATGTCTAGCACATGTTAGATGCTAAATAAAGCATGCATATACTGGGCCATCATCGGAGAACGTACACAAAAATTTGTCTAATCCACGATATGCTGTATAGACAGATGCCCCTCAGAGAACCATGCAGTCAGTTTCCAGATGAAAACCATCACAAATTGAAAACAAGCGAAGTCCAAATATCCTACCAGTGAGCCTTCCAGCACCATAGCTCAGCCAGAGCACGCGGTAGGATGTTAGTTGTTGCCCCTCCTGAACTCGGGGCTGGGCACCACAAGAGAAAACTGTAGTACATATCAGCAGTGCAGGAAGAGAACACAATATATCGAAGCAGTTTTTCCTGAATTTGCATCCCCATTCTACTACTGTAACACTGAAAAATCATAGACCAAATCATCGCCGGCTGCGTCCATCCATGCTTACAAGTATCCTGTCTGCCTGTTTATCGACAATCAGCAGATGCTTGTTTCTTACTTCTCAATGGGCCACAGCTACAAGAGTACATTCATCCTCCGCAGGCTCAGGGATGTGTATGCTCATTTTACTCCAGTGGTCTGGAGCAGCCTCCCTCTTTATCCCTAATCCTCTTTTGTCCATCGATCCCAATCTCATTTCCCTCCTTAATAGTTGTTTGTTTGGTTTTTGTTGTTGCTTTTGTTTTTCCAGACAGGGTTTCCCTGTGCAGCTCTGACTGTCTTGGATCTCCCTCTGTAGACCAGGCTGGTCTCTTAACCCAGAGATCCACCCGCCTCTGCCTCCCGAGTGCTGGGATTAAAGCTGTGCACCACCACAGGCCAGCAATAGTTTTTAAGTTAACATTGAGATAGGCAGAGACATTTTCAATGTCATATCTACAAAGCTGGGTTACAGTAAAGGACGTGTAATAAAGGGTTAAGGTAGTGTCTCTTAAGCTATGGCTTCTCTCAGGGCAAAATCTTTTGGGGTTGTCGAGACGGTGCAGCAGGCAAGACGGCTAAGCCAGTAAAAAAAACCCCTTGCTTCACAGACCAGTCAACCCGGGTTTGATCCCTGGAACCCATGTAAAGGTAAAAGGAGAAGACCGACTCCACGAAGGTGTCCTGTGAATCTTACACACGTGCTGTGGCCTGTACGTCCACACATAAATCATAAATACACATACAAACAAAAACAAAAATTCTATTTAAATACCCACCTCTGATTCTACATGCAATTTGTAAACAAATCTAGAGTTGCAGGACACCTGAGACCTTCTGTGAACTTTCTATGAATGCCAACTTTTGCTATTTCTGTGTTCTAAGAAAACTCTGAGATTCAGGGTGGTCTTTATAACACAACCCTTCAATATAAATTGTAGCTTTTGTTGTCTTCAAAATGATTTTAAATGTTGATTCTTGTTAGAATTAGAAATTAGGAAGCATAGATAGCAGAGTCTGAGAGTATTTGGGTTTAGCAAAACATTGCTACACAAATGGACTCTCCCGGAGGGGAGGGAGGCCAGGCCCTCTCCTGGAGGAGCAGCTCCCAACAGGCATGGTGTCCAGCTCTCCATTCCCCTCTCTTAACCAGCCGTCTCTGATGTCACAAGAACTTACAGGTAGGGAAACTGAAATTCAGGAAAACATGAGAGAGAATCCCAATGTCAGCAAAAAAGCTGCCTCAAATGCAGACAGTGCTCAGCTTTTCTTTCTTCTTCTTTTTCTTTTTAGCTTTTATTGAGTCTTTTCGGATTTCGCATTGTATATTCCACCCATCTCTCCATCCATCTGCCTCCACCCTGGCAACCTCCCCCTAAAACAGAACAAAATTTAAAAGAAAAAATGAAAACAAAACAAACAAAGCAAAACAAACAACAACAAACAAAAGGAAAACCAAGCAAATGAAAAAGAAGACTATCACAGTGGACAGTTTTTCAAATATCAATTTTCAAGTGTATATGTTGAGCAAAGTGGACTTGAACTCCCAGTTATGTGGCATTAAAAAACCAGAAAAATCAAGTCAAGAGAATCCAGGTGTCTGGTGTCATTTACAATGACAACATTGTTGGGACCTTTTGTCTCGTTGTACGTTGCATTGGATTTTCACTTAGAAATAATGCTCTCAAAAACTTCAAATCTCTATAATCTGTCACAATTCAAGGAGAGACCCCCTTCTGAACGTTCTTCAGCCATTCACTCTACAGACTTGTGCATCTGCAGACCGTGATAAGCAGCTCGGTTCTTCAGAGGCAGGGTTAGGTTGTCCATCTCCCCCCTCTCACAACCCTCCTTAACCTAACCACTCACTGTCCATTCGCTAGAGGCAGAGTCTTGGCCATTTCCGTCTTTTTAAAAGATTCATTTATTTTCATGTGAATGAGTACTTTGACTGCATGTACACCTGTGCACCATGCCTCATGCCTAAGGTCAGAAGAGGGTATCAGATTCCCTGGAACTAGAATTACAGATGGTTGGGAGCCACCGTGTGGGTGCAAGAGACAAATCTAAGTCCTCAGCAAGAACAGGAAATGCTGTTAACCAACAAGACATCTCTCCAGTTCCTCTGTCACTTCAGCTACCAGTACAGCTGAAGAGTGTGACTGCACATAGCAGGGTATAGCCACAAGTTTCTCCAGTCCCACCCGGCCCCCGAGGTCTGGCAGCCACTTATAAAATAATCACTCAGAGGCTTATATTAATTATGAACTGGGTGGCCTATGGCTCAAGCGTCTTGCTAGCTAGCTCTTATAACTGAACTCATTGCTGTTAATCTCTAAGTTGCCACAAGGCTGTGGTGTTACTGGTCTGCTGGCAGCGGCTGGCGTCTCCCTCTCCCCTCCTTTCTCCTTTCATTATCTCTCTTGGATTTTCCCACGTGGCTCCATTCTGTTCTGCCATAGGCCAGTGCAGCTTTGTTTATCAATCAAGCAGAGGAACACATATTCACAGCATACAGAAAGACATCCCACAGCAATAGGGACTCAGTAAATGTCTGCTGGAGTAAATCCAAGTCCTAATTTTGTTGCTGGACCTTTTTTTAAATGGCTGGAATTCATAGTCTTACATATGTGCTAAGCAAGTATCTAGTACTGAGTTATATCCTGCATTAGTCAGGGTTCTCTAGAGGACAATAACTTAATAGAATGAATATATACATATGGGATTTATTAGATTGGCTTACAGGCAGTGGTGCAGCTAGTCCAACAATGCTGTCTATCAAATAATCCAGCACTCACTCACTTCACAAGGCTGGATGTCTCAGCTGGTTTTCTGTAGAGAGTCCTAAAGAAGTAGGCTTTCATGCCTGTGAAGGAATGGAGTTGTCAGCAAGAGCAAGCAGGCAAGGAGAGAAAGCTTCCTTCTCTCATGTCCTTTATATAGGCTGCCAGCAGAAGGTGTGGCCCAGATTAAAGTACATCTTCCTGCCTTAAGAGATCTGGAATAAAGGTGTATCTTCTCACCACAAAAGATCTAGATCAAAAGTAGGTCTTCCCACTTCGAATGATTTAATTAAGATATAAGTCCCTCACAGATGTACCCAGGCACTTGGGTTTTAGTTAATTCCAGATGTAGTCAAGTTGACAACCAAGAACAACCATCACAAGTCTATCCTTTGTCAACTTGACAATCATATTTCCCTAAGTCATGCTTAACTTCCAAATGAAAACAATAACCAGGTTATAAGCCTAACATAAGTGCTCATGTACAACCACAAACACAATATATATACATATCATATATGTGTATGTATATATGCTCATAATTATACCTCACGTGATATAGCTATCCCTCATACAAATGCAAACACATGAATTTTAGAACAGGTGGCAAAGTCCCTTGAGGGACTTTCTTTGAATATCTCAAAGCTTAAATATAAGAATCACTGATGGTCTTTTAATTGATGCTACATTATATGATACAGAAGTTTAAAAACAGAAACACAAATATCTTTATAAAATCACTTGTTTATTGTCTCTCCTGGCAGGAGCACTCCACACTCTGGAACCAAAACTTCTAGACTTACAGAACTTAAGGTCTCGGGAACAGGAAGCAAAAATTTTCTAGTGGGTCACTAGGGTGATAGTGAGTGGAATTATTCCCTTTCCCACCCTTGATTCCAGGACTCATGGAGAAAGCATACCATAGATTGGATGCTGATTCAAAGCATATACTATCTTCTGGAGAACCCTACCACAGCCCTCCAGGCTGTTGCCACCTAATTGTGTCTTCAAAAGGCCATTCCATCTTTCTATCAGGCTAGCTGCTTCAAGATGGTGGAGAATATGGTAAGACCAGTGGATTCCATGATCATGGGCCCATTTCTCTGGCTATGGAGTGAGTTCCTCGGTCAGAAGCAATATTGTGTGGAATACCACGATGATGGGTAAGGCATTCTGTGAGTTCATGGATGGTAGTTTGGCAGAAGTATTACATGCAGGAAAGACAAATGCATAACCAGGATAAGTGTCTGCTCCATTAAGGACAAAGTGCTGTCCTTTCCATGGAGGAAGTTGTTCAATGTAGTCCATCTACCACCAGGTTGCTGGCTGGTCACCCTGGGGAATGGTGCCATATCTGAGGCTTAGTGTTATTTTCCACTATTAGGAGATCTGGCACTCAGCAGCAGCCGCAGCCAGGTCAGCTTTGGTGAGTGGCAGTCCATGTTGTTGAGTCCATGCATAACCTCCATCTCTGCCACCATGGCCGCATTGTTCATGGCCCACTGGGCAATGACAGGGATGGCTGGAGAAAGAGGCTGACTGTCCACAGAAGAGGCCATTCTGTCTATTTGATTATTGAACTCCTCCTCTGCTGAAGTCACCTTTTGATGAGCATTTACATGGGACACAAGTATCTCCACATCCTACACCTGTTTGAAGAGCTCTATACACCACATACTTCTTCCCCAGATGTCTTTCTCACCAATTTTCCAATCATGCTCTTTCCAAATCCCTGACCATCTAGTCAGTCCATTGGCTACAGCCCATGAGCCAATGAACAATCACACATCTAGCCATTTCTCCTCCCAAACAAACTGTATGACCATGTGTGCTACCCAAAGTTATGCTCACTGTAAAGACTTCCCTTCACCAGTATCCTTCAGGGTTGTTCCAGAAATGGTTTGTAATGCTGCAGCTGTTCACTTCTGGGTGGTGCCTACATAACATGCAGAACCATCAGTAAACCAGGCTCTAGTCTTCTCTTCCTCAGTCAACTGATAATAGGGCATACCTCCATGAGGTTTTAGTAGTGTGCTTGGCAGTATAGATCATTTTAATAGGAGTAGAAGCCATAAGCATTTGGGCAACTCCTTCATGTAACTTGCTTGTGCACTCAGGACCTGCTCAGGCCCAATCCGGTATATACCATTTCCATTTGATCATAGATTGCTGCTGCGTGCATCCTACTTTATGGTTTGGTGGGTCCAATAACACCTAGCTCATGATGGGTAACTCAGGTCTCATGGTAACTTGGTGGCCCATTGTCAAACGTTTAGTTTCCACTAAGGCCTAATAATAGGCCAAGAGCTGTCTCTCAAAGGGAGAATAGTTGTGTGCAGATGATGGTAAAGTCTTGCTCCAAAATCCTAATGGTCTCTTCGGTGATTCACCTTTAGGGGCCTGTGAAACAGCATCCCTATCTGCCACTGATATGTCAAGTACCATTGTGTCTGCTGGATCATATGGCCCAAGGGATAGAGCAGCCTGCACAGCAGCCTGGACCTGTTGAAGAGTCTCTCCTGTTCCAGGCCCCACACAAAGCTAGCAGCTTTCCGAGTCACTTGGTATATGGGCCAGAGTAACACACCCAAGTGGGGAATGTGCTGTCTCCTGAATCCAAAGAGGCCCACTAAACATGCTTCTTTCTTGGAAAGAAAGGAGGAGCCACATGCAATAACTTATTCTTCACCTTAGAAGGAATATCTCTGCATGCCCATACCAGGACTCCTAAGAGTTTCATTAAGGTAGAAAGCCCCTGAATTTTGGTTGGATTTCTTCCCCATCCTTTGATGTGCATATGTGTTACCAACAAGTCCAAAGTGGTTGCTACCTTCTGCTCACTTGGTCCAATAAACATAATGTCATCAATATAGTGGACCAACATGATATTTTTGTGGAAGAGACAGACAATCAAGATCCCTTCTAACTAAGTTATGACACAGTGCTGGAAATTTAGTATATCCTTGAGGTGAAACTGTGAAGGTATACTGCTGGCCTTGCCAACTGAAAGCAAATAGCTTCTGGTGGTCCTTATGGACAGGCACTGAGAAAAAGGCATTTGCTAGATCAATAGCTACAAACCATGACCGGGAGATGTGTTGATCTGCTCAAGTAAGGATACCACATCTGGTACAGCAGCTGCAATCAGAGTCACTACCTGATGGAGTTTTACATAGTCAACTGTCATTCTTCAGGTCCATCTGTCTACTGCACTGGCCAGACAGGACTCTTAAAGAGAGACATTGTGGGAGGCACCACCCCTGCATCTTTCAAGTCCTTGATGGTGGCCCTAACTTCTGCAGTTTCTCTAGGAATGTGACATTGTTTTTGATTCACTATTTTCTCTGGCAGAGGCAGCTCTAATGGCTTTCGTTTAGTCCTTTCCAACTGTATTAGCCCTGTTCCACAGGTCAGGGAACCCATGTGAGAATTCTGCCAATTTCTAAGTATATCTATCCCAATTATACATCCTGAGACTGGGAAAACAACCACAGGATGAGTTCAGGAACCCACTGGATCTACTGTGAGTTGAACTTCAGTCAAAACTCTATTAATTACCTGACCCCCATAAGTCTCTACCTTAACTGGAGGGCTCCAATGTTTCTTGGGATTTCCTGAAATCAGCATCAGTTCAGAATAGACCAATAGACCTCAGAAAGTCTAACTGTTCCCTTTCCCCCATTGTACAGTTACCCATGTAAAAGGCCATAGGTCCCTCTGGGGAAGAACTGGAGAAAGGCTAACTGTAAACTTTTAGGTATCTTATTGGGATCCTTCCTCATGGTAACCTGGCTGGCCCTTCATTCAGTGTTCTGGGTCTGCACCCTGGCTCAAGTCTAGAAAGTAGTTCACACCATGGGCTTCTGGCACTCTCTGAGCTCCGAGGAGAGGCTTCAGCAATGGTAGGAAATTTAATGTTTCCAAGCTCTCTTCATGCTGATGGACACGTCTGCATCGGCTGCTACATCAAATCCTAGGCTGTGAATGCAGGTTGCTCACAGGCCAAGATTCCCTTTTGCCATGATCCAGTGCATCCTTCCTTTCATTTCCTTGAGAATTTCCTTATCTATTTCATGACTGGAAACACCATGATTGATTAGCTAGTACCAAAAAGATCCATACGGGTCATGCCACCATAAAAATCACTTTGCCTGTGTTGCCCATTATGGGTTAGGCCATTATGGACACTGATTTGTCTACATTGCCCATTACAAAAAATACAACCACGTGGCCTTTGGTGATTTAGTGTTGCCACCTGGCCCCTGATACTTTGGGGCCAATTAAACCCATCGCATTTAAGTCATCCAACTGAGCAGCAGCACCTCCAGTCCTAAGGTGTGGCCCAAGGAAAGGGGCGACAACAAAGCCCTTCAGATGTGCTGGGGCCCCTCTCACCATTTTGTGTCTGTTGTATTCGTGAAGGGCGTGTCTTCTGGGCCTTCCCATTGGGAAGATTGGGTTTTACACAGTGTACCCACTCCAGCATTGAAGTTTCTCCAAGCCTTAAAATCCCTTCCTCAACCCTAAGTCAAGGAATATCAGGCATCTCCAACTCCTTTTCAGTAGGCCAGCTTTTGACAAACACTTCAGCCAACCATGCAAATTTTTGATGCTTTTTTTTTTTTTAACTGTACAAGCTTCTGTATTAAACCTCAAACCTCCACTCAGTGGGCCAATGTCAATAAACTAAGTCTGGTCCAGTTCTATGTCCCTTCCACCATGATCCCACACCCTTCAAACCCATGCCCACACACATTCCCAGACTTCTGCTTGGACAAATTAGCAAACTCATTAAGCTCTTTAGTAGTGTAGTGCCTTTTCTTATGGACTACACTTTCTTTTTTCCCATTTAAGAGCCTGCTTAGCCTCTAGTCTGGCTGTAGGTCTAGGGGCAACTATTGATAGACCCTGAGGGACATCAGTGTTGTCTTGCCTGGCATCTCCTTCCAAGAAAGTGGCTGCTGGTGTAGCAGACAATGAAGGATTACTTTCCCCGGTCACAGGCAGAGAGGACCATATTCCAGGGGGTGGGACGAGTTGGTAAAGCAGGATAAAGACGTGCACTTGTCTCCTTAAGTCTGTACAGTAGTTCACACCATGGGCTTCCAGCACTCTCTGAGCTCTGAGGAGAGGCTTCAGCAATGGTAGGAAATTTAATAGGATGTTTCCAAGCTCTCTTCATGCTGATGGACACGTCTGCATCAGCTGCTACATCAAATCCTAGGCTGTGAATGCAGGTTGCTCTACTTTCTCCCTGCAAGGGCGGAATGCCGACAGACTCCACCCTACAGCTACTGTTTTGAAGCAAAGACAAATTACCTAATCTGCAATTGGTAAATCGGGGAAGGATGTTAGTTCACAGAAGAGCTCTTGGCTCACACCTGACTTTTCCCAACAGGGTACTGTTTTGCGGTAATTAACAGAAAGTCTTGGTGATGGACAGGGGCTGTAGATGAAAACCCACAGGAATGTCTTCCTTCACAGCAAACAGTGACAGGCCATGGGGCTTTGTCACTAGGAAACCATCTGGCGACCCTATAAGTACTTAGGAAGGACACTAAGAACTTGAAAGCACTTTTCCTGTATTAAAATGAGAGAACAATGAATAAGACTATTTGGGGCTGTGCTTTTGTTGTTTTAGCATCATCATCATCATCATCATCATCATCATTTTGTGTAGCTCTGGCTGTCCTGGAACTACTCTGTAAAACAGGCTGGCCTAGAATTCAGAGATCCACCTGCCCCTACCTCCTGAGTGCTGGGATTCAAGGCTTGAGTCACTACGCCTGGCTTGTTTTGTTTTTTGGCAAAGCCAGGATCTAATGTAGCTTAGGCTGGCATCAGACTCACTATATGGCTAAGGATGACTTTAAATCCTGATCATCCTGCTTCCACCTTCCTTGTGCTGGGATTATAGGTATATGCCATGACACACAACCACACTTTTGATCTCTTTTTTAATAAATGAACACATTAATTAATTTACTTATCTTTATTTTATTTATGGTTTTTTCAAGACAGGGTTTCTGTGTGTAGCTCTGGAGCCTGTCCTGGAACTCACTTTGTAGACCAGGCTGGCCTCAAACTCACAGAGATCCGCCTACTTCTGCCTCCAGAGTGCTGGGATTAAAGGCATGCGCCACTGCCGCCCAGCCACTTTTGATTTTTATAGTGATTAAAATTGGTCAAGACAATTGCTCATGAACACCCAGCTGTCCGGTGTGGGAGGAACCTCGAGTTTCAGGCTGCAGTGACAAGCATCTGTGGTGCAAGGGACTACTGCCACTAGTCAGGGGTCCCATTCTTCATTAGTACTTGGATGACAAGATTCTCCTTCCTTCCTTCCTTCCTTCCTTCCTTCCTTCCTTCCTTCCTTCCTTCCTTCCTTCCTTCCTTCCTTCCTTCCTTTTTTCCTTCCTTCCTTCCTTCCTCCCCCCTCCCTCCTTTCCTCCCTCCCTCCGTGTCGTCCCCCCCCCCCCCGTCTTTCTGGTTTGTTTGTTTATTTGTTTCTAGAGAGCTCTCATGTAACCCAGGATGGTCTCAAACTTGCTCGTTAGCCAAGGGTGATCTTGAATTCCCGCTGCTTCTTAAGGTCTCAAATTGGAGGACCACAGGACTGTACCACCACATCCAGTTTGGGTGATAAAGCTAGATGGGATTTAAAGAGTGTACAACAGGCATATTTCTCTCAGAAATGCTACTCATTTGGGCATAAAATTTTGTACTTTTCCCCTTAAGCATGTGTGTAAGAGCCCCTCCAGGATATATGCCACGCACTAGAATTTCTGGGTCCCCAGCAGCACACTTTTTAAAACTAGTCTAGGTTTTTTCCAAGTGATTCTTCAAAGTGGTTTCAGCAATTTCCACTCACACCAGGACGTGGGCACCTTCCCTTTCCTGCTTCCCGGCTAGTACCTCGTGTTCTCAGATCTTTGTGTCTCGACCAATATCCTGGCTAGGAACTGCTTTCTTGGACTGGTCGTAATTTGCATCTTCCCAGCTGCTGCTGAAGCTATGTGTATCTGTGCATGCTTCTCGGTCATCTCAGTTTCCTCCTGTTACATATTCAACCCTTTATCAAACTTAAGGGGCGTTGTTTGTCTTCTTATCGATTTATAGAAATCCTAACACATTCTGTATATACTTCCTTTGTCTACTAAACTTTACTTTTATATTCTCCTCACAATGTTCCCACTTACACACACACACACACACACACACACACACACACACACACACACACACATTTAAAGTGTGTTCCATTATAGGCACACTAGACTGTGCCTTTTCTAGCATGCATCTTAGATACCTGTGGCTTTAGGATATGCGAATAGATGGTACAACTAGAAAATTTTAAAACTCTTATTTGTAAAGGTTTCTTTCTTTTTTTATTCTACCCAGACTTTTCCCATTCTCCTATTTATAGAGCTTCTCTTTATATAAAAGGGTTTTCAAAGATTTTTTTCAAAGCAAACGAAAAGGGAAATCCTCTTGTCTGGACAACTGTTGGCCAGATTTATTTCTTTTGCCAGATTAATAAGAAAAAGATTTTTTTGAAGAAAAATTTAGGAAGGTTAGACATCCTGTTTAAGTTGGATCCTGTGTAGACATCTTAACCTCCAGGGAAAACAATCTATTTTATTAAATTCCACTATTCTCATTTTTTAAATATTCGAGTCATAAGCAATCAATCATGCTTTTCTGACAAGTTACCTAAGAAAATCTCCTTTAAACTAAACAATATTGGGTTTCAGACTAAATGTTCAAAGTGACATTCTGTCAAAAAAAAAAAATGAAAATACTTAAAGTTTGCCTGGAACTGAAAAATTGAGTGGATGAAAATGTGGAAATGTGAGGAAAAGATGTAAGTGCTGGCACAAGACAGCAGGAGGGTAAATGATGGAGCCTTCTGAGTGATTTTGCAACTTGAAACATTCCAAACGAATTACTGATCACAAAGTTTCTTTCGGCTTCCAGGTCTGCCGTGCTTGGCTGCTTACTTCTTACCAACATGCAGCTTAGCTAAATTTATATCGACATTTTTCTGTAGGTTGCTCTAGCTGATGTGGGCATGCAGGAAACAGTATTCTGAGGCACTTGATTGCACAGCCAATAAATACTGATATCAAACTACCGCTTTCTACCCCATAGCCTCAAATGCTGAATCACATCAAAATTGTAATCATTTTACTATTAAAAGCAGTAGTTTCGTCAAAAAGTTAATCGTAGAATTATTATATGACCCAGGAACTTCATTTCTAGGTATGCATGCCAAAGAATGAAAAGCAGAACTTTGTACATCAATGTCTTGGTTGGTTTTTTGTTAACTTGGTACAAGCTAGAGTCATTTGAGAAGAGGGAACCTTAACTGAGAAAACACCCCTACCAGGTTGGTCTATAGGCAAGCTTTGGGGGCACTTTTTTTTTTAATTAAGAATTTTTTTTTCATTTTACACACCAATCAGAGATCCCCTCTTCTCTCCTCCTGCTCCCCCCCCAGCCTTCCCCCATAACCTGCTCCCACTCCCCCGCTAGAAGAAGGCAAGGCCTCCCTCCCATGGGGAGGCACATCCAGTAGAGGCAAGTCCAAGCCCGTCCCCCTGCCTCAAGGCTGCACAAGGTGTCCCATCATAGGTAATGGTCTCCAAAAAGGCCCCTCACGCACCAGGGATGGATTCTGATTCTACCACTGGGGTTGGGGCACTTTTTTTTAATTAAGGAATTTTTTATTTATTTTACATACTAATCACAGATTCCCCTCTCTTTCCTCCTCTCGCCCCTCAAACCTCCCCCCACAATCCCACCCCCAATTCCCTCTTCCAACAAGGTAAGGCCACCCATGGGGAGTCTGCAGAGCCTGGTCCATTCAGTAGAGACAGGTCCAAGCCCCATCCCCTGCATCAAGGCTGTGCAAGGTGTCCCACCATAGTGGGACATAGTGGGCTTCAAAAAGCCAGCTCATGCACCAGGGACATTTTCTTCCTTCCTTCCTTCCTTCCTTCCTTCCTTCCTTCCTTCCTTCCTTCCTTCCTTCCTTCCTTCCTTCCTTTCTTCCTCTCTCTCTCTCTCTCTCTCTCTCTCTCTCTCTCTCTCTCTCTCTCTTTTTAACTAATGATTGACATGGGAAGGCTTGGTCCACTGTGGGTCTTGACATGCCTGCACAAGTGGTTCAGGATTGTATGAGAAAGCAAGATGAGCAAACTATGAGGAGCAAGCCAGCAAGCAGTGTTCCTCCATGGCATCTGCTTCAGTTCCTGCCTTGACTTCCCTCAGTGACAGAGTATGTTTGTAGTTAGTTTTCTATTGCTGTGACAAAATACCACAACCGAGGCCGGCAGGCTTAAGGTTCAGGAGGGTGAGAGTTCACGCTGGAGGAGGGAAGGCCTGGTGACAGGGACAGCTGAGGCTCACATCTTGAGTTGCAAGTAGAAAGCAGAGAAGGAGAAAGCACACTGGAAATGGCAGTCTTTTGAAACCTCAAAAGCCCACCCTCAGTGACACAGCTCCTCCAATAAGGCCACATCTCTTAACCCTTCCTAAAAAGTTCCAATTGGGGACCAAGTATTCAAACATATGACCCTATGGAGGCCATTCTCATTCAAACCACCATGGAGTGTGACCTGGAAGTTGTAAGATGAAATAAACCTTTTCTTCTCCAAGTTGCTTTTGACCATGGTGTTTATTACAGACATTAGAAATTCTAATTAAGACAACCGATGTTTATTATTTTTCCCAATGTTCATTATTATGGCATCATTATTCCAAACAACTTTGATGTCCAACAGCAGAAGAATGTAGAAAAGGCACAGTATCCACATGAATGAAATAGTCCCCGTCAACAAGAAATTAAATGCTGGTCCCTGCTACAAGGTGGGCATGGCTTGAAGACACTGTACTAAGTGAAACACACCAGTCACAAGAGGGGAAATTCCATGCCCCCACTTCCATGATCATGGAGAGTAAAATCACAGAGGCGGAAGGTTGGTCAGAACTTACTGAGGATTGTGGGGACAGAGAAAGAGGGAGGGAGTTCTTGCTTAATGGGACAGAGTCTCTGTCTGAGGAAAGATGAAAAGGTTTTTAAATAAACTGTGGTGATGGTAGATAACCCCACTCCTGAAACATGCTGCCTTTTATACTGAGTACCCAACTCTGGAGTAGTTCTCAGGTTGTAAAATAGGACAAATGTTATCTTCTGATATTATGAAGAAATATTTGAGTTTTGTAGCACCCTAGTATTTATATGAGGTATTGAATGTGATGCTTAAAAATGGTTAAAATGTAAAATGTGAGTGATGTTAAGTATATTTTTACCTCAGTAAAGAAATTGGAAAGCAGCTTCCTCCAACCCCTATTTCAGTAAGAGGACAGATTCTCGGCCGGGCGGTGGTGGCGCACGCCTTTAATCCCAGCACTTGGGAAGCAGAGCCAGGCGGATCTCTGTGAGTTCGAGGCCAGACTGGTCTACAAAGCAAGTTCCAGGAAAGGTGCAAAGCTATACAGAGAAAACCTGTCTCGAAAAACTAAAAAAAAAAAAAGAGGAAGGATTCTCATTAAAGGGAGCATGTGCACTGGAGGTGTACTTTAGGAGTAGAGCAGTCAGCTAGCACACAGAAGGCCCTGGGTTCGAGTTCCAGAACTTGGATGGAGAGAGAGGGACCTTAGGAAGCCTTATGAAGCAAAACAAAATCATAATGACCTGTTAACTCACCATGTAATGACATGGATTGATGTGATGAGTTTTCTTTTTGCTGGCCACAATGTGTGTGTGTGTGTGTGTGTGTGTGTGTGTGTGTGTGTGTGTGTGTGTGTGTGTGCATGCATGTGCCTAAATATACAGAAGGTGGCACACTACAATAGCTTGTTTCACTCACTGTGTGCATAAAAGAAAGAATCCAACCTCACCCAGGACCCTCAGTTTGTGTTTACCCTATCAGCTGCTGTTGTATATGTAAAATGTTATCAATATTTTAGTCTTAAACATTCTATAGTGAACATCTTAATGCGTGTCTGCCATGAGCACTCCACTATTTCTTTAGGATAGATTTCACAAAGCAAAAATGGCTGGTCTGAAGATTATGGCTCTCAAGCAGAATCACAGGGTAGCTGGAGAGATGGAGCAATGGCTCTGCTGTTTATAGCACTTATTGCTCATGCACAGGGCTGGGTTCAGGTCCCAGCACCCACATGGTGTCTCACAAGCATCTGTAGCATCAGTTCCATGGAATCTGGTGCTCTTTTGACCTGAGAAGGCTATATACACATATGATGCACATGCAGGTGGAACACTCAGACACATCAATAAATCCAAGATAAAAAACAAAATATAACTTCTTTGTGCATGCCCCTTAATTGCACCACTTAGGCAGAAGCAAGGGGATCTCTGTAAGTTTGAGACCAGCCTAGTCCACATGGCGATTTCCATGCTAGCCAGGACTGTGCAGCAAACAAGATCCTCTCTCAAAAAAGTAATTTAGACTAAACACATAATTTTTTTAATACATAGGTACCACTAATTTGCCCTGCATAAAACTCTGCCATTGGTATTTTCTACAGTTCAGTTTGAGAAGACTCCTGCAACCTCAGCAACAGTGAGGATTCAGCTGTACAAAAGTCTCTTCAAATTCAATGAGAGGAGCTGAGGACATAGCTCAGCTGGTGGCAGGCTTGCCTAGCATGCTCGAAGCCCTGGCTTCCATCCCCAACACCGCATACACCAGACATGGCATACATCTGCAGTCTCAGCCCTCAGGAGGTGGAGGCAGGAGGATCAGGAGTTCAAGATCATATTTGACTGCGAAGTGCGTTTGAGGCCAACCCGGGCTACCTGAGACAATGTCTCCAAACAAACAAAACAAATTGATGGGAAATTCTATAGAAACAGAATACTATTGGACTGACTGGCACGGAAAGGAAATCAGATAATTTTTAAAAATTAATAAGAGATGAGGGAAAGCGGTACTGTTTTATCACATCGGAATTTGGAGCTAGCCTCTGACTCAGTTATCATGACAAAACCCCTCACGTTTGTCCCCACATCCAGAGAGCTGGCCATGGCAGTTGTGTGTGCATCCATGGATATTTTGACTTCTCTGAGGTGAACATACCATGTCAAGGGGAGGTGAGATGGCTCTGTGAAAAAGGCGCTTGCCCGGAGACCTGAACTCACTTTCCAGGGACCCACATAGTAGAAGGCAAGAACAATCAATTCCACAGTTATCCTCTGACTGCTCCCACACACGATAATTAAATTTTTTTAATTTTCAAAACATCACATTCAGGTGCAAAAGTTAGAAAGAACTAATGTTAAACATTTGCCTTTAAACAGTCTTCAGAAAGCAGTACAGGGGTTGTACCGTTTGGAAAGCAAGAGGTTAAAATTTATGGAGATGCTGTGATAGTACTGGAGCCCTCTAGACATGAATACCATGAATGGAGGGCTTCCTGATGTCCTAATGCTCAGTGGTGTAGGAGATAGCCCTGGTAACAAGCAGTTTGGGGAAATTTTCTTTAAAGGTGAATAGACTTCATTTATATCTACTATTTTTTTTTAAACTGCTGGTTAGCCTATCCCGTTCATTTATTGCATCTTTTTCTAATTATCTTTTTTTTTCCTTTGATGTTGTTTTCAACAACTATCAGGAGAGCATTAGGTTGGGGCTGTGTTAAATAGAAACAAATTCACACATTTCTAAAACTCCTTTTTGCTGAGTAAGCAAGCACCAACCTCCACTCCTCTCGTGTATTCTTAGAACAAACTGTGTGTGCACACACATACTGTCACACACAAACTCACGGCATCCGTAAGAGAAGGAGGGGAAGAATGGCGTTTGATGAAAATGCTTGTTTCGTTTTCTCATCCAAGTGTGACTTACCTAACATCATGTCACTCAATACTAGGAGCAACAGTATGACCAATGGCCATGATACATACCACCAGGTCAGGAGATGGACGGGGGTTCACTTGAATACCTAACACATCTTTGAGTGGTTTTGCTGCAGAACAGAGAGCCCAGGAAATGAGTAAGAGGAGCATCAGAGATGCCATCCGAGCTCCCCTCTCCTCCTTCGCCCTCACCCTGCATGCAGGGTACCTGTGCTTTGCACTCCAGTTGCGTCTTGCTAAGGTGTGACTTGAAACTCCCAAACCACAAGGCGAGAAGTTTCAGCCGGCTTGAGGCTGAGGGGTCCATCCTCTCCTTTCCTTTTAACTGGGATTTTTACTATATTTATTAATAAACCAATTTTAAAACAATATTCACTCCTTTGATGAAACCATGTTATCCTTTTATTCTTCACGTCAGCCCTTTAAAATGCTTATCGTTCCCATAATGGATTTTTATACTACAAGCCACAATTTTACACATTTGATCCACAATTTTACACATTTCCCTACACTTGCATGTTCTGATTTTTTTTTTTTTTTTTACTTTCCCGCAGACCCCAGATCTGTGCCTGACACTGTCACTTCTTCTCACTGTTTGGAATTTTCAAGATGCCTTTAAAAGCATTGCCGAATATAATTTAAAAAAAAATAACTTTATTAAGATAAATCCTGAAAAGCAAATTTTTCTCAGTAGAATTTTTTCCCTAATCCCTGACCCCCAAAGAACAAAATTTTATTACCATCCATACAATCAGAATTCTCTGTTTCCTTAAAGACCAGCCAAGCAACAACATCTTGCCATTTTCTTAATTTAGTTGAATTTACGGTGTGACCATGGATTCGATTCTTAGGATACAGAGGAATTTCTTTGACTTCTGGAGAAGGTGCTTGGCTCCTTCAATGAGTTTCGTGTGAGCCCTTCATTTTAATTCTATATCCCCATTTCTGAACATTTGTCTTTTTTGAGCCCTGAGATTTATTTCCGTTCAAATAAATTTGTATAAATCTTTTGTCTCTTGCAGACAGTAAGCATTTGTCTGTTGTTTATTTAAACTGTTTCTCATTCTCTCTCGTGATTTTTACAAATCTCACTCTCTCCGTTTACTTTTTCTCTTGCTGAGTGGCCACAATTATTTTCGTAATGCTTTTCTGTGTTTCCTCCCGGTACCCCTGTCACAATTATTAATTATTATCACACCATTTGAGACACCCATTGCTTATTGCAGGAGTGGGCTAGAGGTCTCTGGTAGTCGACACTTTATTCTTTCTGCTTTCCAAGCATTCCTGGAATACCTGTGAAGTAATCATTCCTCTTCCAGTGGTTTGTTAATTTTGTCCTCTTCTGGTCTCTTGCATAGAACAATCCAGTTCTGTCTTGAAACCCAAACCAGAGTGATGTCAGTTTTCTTAATTATATTATTCTGTGTTTTCCAAAACATTTCAACAAGCATGCCTTTTCATTTTAGTCAATCTTGTTCCTTTCTATTGAAGAAAAAAGACTCAAAACTCTATTTGTCATTCATGCCTGTTTATTTTCCAGAATGATTTTTTAAATCATATTTTAAGTGTTTTTGTAGGGCTTGTGGAAAGCAGATCAGGTTTTTAAATTAGCTTGTGGAAAATACCCTCTTTATACCCAGAGAGCCGACACTGGTTGCCCACCCTCTGAATACCCCTTTTTGTCATTTGGTATTCTCGGGGTTCACTCACCTGCAGTTGGGGAGATTTGGTTAGTACAGTGGAAACCACTGAGCTCGCCGACACCACCTCCTCATGGGTTCTCTCTCAAGCTTACTGGCACTTCGTGGGTTTACCTGGACCACCGCATGCTCCTGAATTCTTTTTGACTGCTAATAATTTTGGTTGGAATTCTAAGTTTTTTCAAGTTCAAGCTAAATTAATAATTTGTATTTAAGATGTCTATTAAAATGATTTGTCTTTAATATATCACTTCTCTAGAATATTTTTTAAGCATTATCAGGGTGTCAAGAACCTCCACACACATGATAAACTATATAAGCACTATAATCTGTGTATCTATCTGCTTCCTTCAAAATAAAAGACTTCAGAAATTACTGTTATACAGTGACAAAGACTTCTGAAATTACTGTTACACAGTAACAGGATTTTTTTTTAAATCATGTTTTCTACTCAAGAAGAAAAAAATGTTTAACCAGGAAAAACAATTGAATTTCATAAAATACTTTAATTTTCTGTCATTATCATATAAATTTTGTTTCTGAACTTTAACATCCTGTATTTTATGTTTATTAAACTCAGTGTGTTATAATTATAAACCTTACCTATTTCTGAACAATTTTTCTAAAAGAAATCTCACCTGGAGAGAAATTTCCTTTTAATGCTACTGGTTTTGAGAACAGGACCATTTCTGCATGCTAGCATTAAACAAGAAATATTTAACTTGAGCAGATTTCTTGCAATTTTAGTTTTTCAGTCTTAGAATGTAGTTTTTATTTTTTAAAAAAATTGAAAAAAAATTCAAGGAACTCACTGTGGCAAGAAAATCAGTTTCTTAGCTTCAATCTTAATTTCTCCCCAGCCACTGTGCATTTACAGCCTCAGGGTCTCCTTGTATCATTTAAAATTCTATGATTTTCACATAACCATTCATTTCACTTAAATATCCAAAGGCATCGCCACGGTAAACGGGCTACACAGAATCCAATAGTTTTGGTCTTTCTGCTGATTTTAATTTTTTTCTGCTTTGCAAAGGTTATTTTTCTCAGCGAGTTTGCCAGTAAGTTCAATTTTTTGTTTTGTTTTGTTTTCTCGGAGTGTCCTGCATCAGGATCCTGTGGTCCTGTGAAGATTTCACCAGATCACTTGATTTACTGATGCATGTATTTTTGCCCCCTGACTTCTGGCTTGATTCTTTATTTTGAATGTTATTTTTTGGTTTTAATTCTTTTATTTTTCTTACTAAGAAAAACATTCAAAACAATGTTTTCCATAAATATATTTTTGTTCTAAATTGAAAGCTTTGATGGCTAGTATCTGTGGCTAATAAAATATATAAAAATTTGATCCATTTTAGATTGGTTTGTAGTGTATTTTAAGTTTCTGTAACAAGACAATAGAATCTTTGTTTCATTTCTATTTAGAATAAAACATTAACTTTTTTTTCAGTGTGGTTCTGTAAGATATTCAATGCAGTCCTGGTCTTTTTCCCTTGGTAAAGTACATCTTAATTTTCTTTTCTGTGAAAGTTTCCATATTTTATGTTTTTCCTTTAGGTCCTCATCATCAAATTGCTCACACTCCTTTCTGGACTGTTCCTTGCTGGTTTATAAATTCTGATTTCCTTTCCCCCCTAGTTTATCTAATGTTTCACAGTGAGATTTGTAGACTGCGGAGATCATAACATTTGATGGACATTTTTTTAAATCAACCATTTCTTCTATTCCCACATTTACTCCTGTTTCCTTTTAAATAGACTGTTCTTGGGTTTTTGTTTCCCTGAATGGAAACAGTTTTACCATGGGAAAATTTACTCCATTGAGACTATCTTTCATTGAGACCACCGTGGTCTTGTTACATTTTTGCCTTTCTGCTCATTTGTTATGTTTCTTTTGTTCTTGTTGTTTCTTCATTTGGGAAAATGTCATATTTAAGCTATCTTTCATTGAGACCACCGTGGTCTTGTTACATTTTTGCCTTTCTGCTCATTTGTTCTGTTTGTTTTGTTCTTGTTGTTTCTTCATTTGGGAAAATGTCATATTTAAGCGCCTTTATTTATCAGTAGAGATACAAAGCAGATATTTTGTTACTAGGAAGTGAGAACTGTTTGCGGAATCTGACACAGAATTCTCCTCATATAACTCCCTACTTTTTTGCCGTTTCCTCCTTCCTTCCTCAGTGCAGCTCCTCTGTCTGAGACAAATCATTTTAAAAAATCGTTTTTGGACTTCTCTAACCCTGGTGCTGCTTATCAGCTGCTGGGAACCTGGAAATGCTATTTGGAGGTAAAATATGTGACTAGGAGTTTCCTTTAAGGAATCCTGCTACTAAATCGAGTAGATATAACCCCCACACACACCCCCACTCCTCTCCCCTCCTCTCACCTCCTATCTTGGCTCTCTTTTTCTTTTTAGAAAGGTTTAGAGTATTTTTCTTGCCCCTTAGAAATGTTGTAATCTCAGTTGCTGCATTTGGTCTCATCTTAACCTAAAAAAAACCCCAAAAACCAAAAACCAAAAACCAGAAAGCCACCAGCTTCGACTACACTTTAAATAAAGGTGTGAGGAGAGAGAGCAATACCATCTTGCTGGTGCCCACATAGTCATTCCCCAGCAGAACGCCATCCTCGGTCCTTTTTCTACTCTCACCTGGGAGATCTTAGTTCCTAGCTGGCTGACTTTCTGTGGCTGTCAGATGCCGTGGGCCCTTGCTGGGAGGAGTGTGGAGATTAGAAATCAAATTTAGCTCTGCCACCCACTGCAGTCTCTTCCCCTAAACCCCGAGGCACTCTCAACGCCAAGCTGGAGTAGTCAAAGAGGTCGACCTCTAGTGACAGCTCCTTTATCCCGGATTCATTTATTTATACATCCATTGATCTAATTCGCCCTTTATTTATAGCTGGTTCTGTTATGTAACTGCCCCACGCAGCCGAGGCTCTTTTTTTGGCATGAGATGTGAAACACTTTAAACACCTATGAAGTCAACAGTGCCCTGGCCACTGTCCGTCCTGGTCTCGGAGGCTAGTCGCGGCTGTAGAGACATCGGGATCCGTAGCGGCTGCTGCCAACTGACCCGGTTGCCAGCTCTTGCTTGTTTCCTTGGCAAAGTGAAGCTGTAAACTTTTTTCTTCCCATGCTATTCGTGGCGAGTTTAATTCTTGTTTATTGCACAGTTGAATTTCTAATTTCTCCTTTGTGTGACTGATTCATACCTCAGGTACTGTCTTTAACTACTTATCACTATTCTCAAGCCCCATCTAAAGCAAGCGCTACATCTTCAGCTGTTAATAGCCCAACAGAGTCCATAGCTTTCTGTGTCATCCCTCTTGATCTGAAAATGAAAGACATCTACACTGGTTCTGATTCCTCTGGTCCCTTCCAGAAGGGGCAGGGCTTTCATGCTATTAATGGTGTGCACCAAAAGGCTAGACTTAACTTTTCATCTGTATTTCCTTCCTTCCTTTCCCATAGGGCTCGTTTATTTCTCTAGAATGTTTCAATGCATTCACTAAAGCATCTCTAGATTTCAGATATTTTATTTAATATCCAGATGGTCTTAACAGAGAAGAATCACCCTGCAGAACCTGGTTTCCCCAAGAGGACCTGGGACATACAGGTCCATACGTGGAACAGCACACAGAGCCACCACTTCAGGAGACCTTGTTGACAGAGCACAGCCCCACATGCCTGATCACCAGAAAGAGCGGCGGCAACAAGAACCTGCTTCATCCTCTCTGTCCTAGACTCTGTCCCTTTTGTTCCTCGGTGTCTTCTGAGTTCTGGGGTATAAGCTTTTATTATAAACAACATAAAGAGACCAGGCTGGGGGTGAGCCTTGGTGGTAACACACGGGCTTCACATACACTAAGTTCCATTCCTAGCACTACAGGAAACAACAACAGACAACAGATGATAGGTGAATAAATAAATTTCTCAACATTCTCCACCTACCTGTGTATAGAATTCCTTTTTTCCCAAAGATTACTAGAGCTTGCTAGTATAACTGTCTTTTTCGTAGGAAGAAAAGCCGATAACTTTGAACAACAAAGAGGTGTTCTTAAGCAGAGACTCAGAATGGTTCTCATTACGGCCCTCACTGCCACCCAAGCTCTTTCCCTCACCAGTTTGCTTCTGTAGTTCTGAATCTCTTTCTAGGAGCGCAAACCAGCTCACACGAGGCCCGGGAAAGAATTCATTCACAGGAGACCCCGGCCGGCCTCGGAGTCCCCACAAACTGGAGTCATAGCTGGGCATGTTTGCCTTTCAAAAGCCTGAGATAAACAACCTGGGCTCTGTCAGGAGAGCCAGAGCGTCTCCCAGTCTTATAAACACCACCAGTCACCTTGGGAAAGAAAGGAAGCCGGTCCCCTTCAGGAGAAGCATAATTGATCATTTGTGGTTGGCCGCAGTACATGGTGTGAGCATGGGCTAGGAACAGGAAGCTGGATGCCACTGCCAAATGCCCCTAGCATCACTCCGTGTGTCCCTGCAATAAATGGTGTTACTACTACTGCAAAGCTGGGCGAGCAGGACGTTCTGCCTTCCTCTTCTTTTAAAGGGAGAATCTGTAAACAGTGCCTGGGCAGCATTTACAGAGCCATTCACTCCCATAAACGTCCCCCCCTGACAATCTGAGCATGAGCAACCTCAGTATTTCCCATCACCAACTTCAAAGGGGACATTTGTAAAGTGCTGGCCCTTCCTAGGGTGAAAACCAGGTTGCTAGCTAAGGAACTAGGGTGTGTAACATACCATTCAAACAAACCCTCTCCCCAAGATGGGGGTGGGGAAGAAAAAAAGGAAGAGGAAGGAGAAGGAAGAATAGAGGGAATGCGAAGAGAAGGGAGGAAAAAAGGAGGGGAGGAAAGGAGGGAGGGAGGAGGGAAGGGAAGGAGGAAGAAAGGAAAGGAGGAAGGAAAGAAGGTATTTTTCCCAAGTGGGCAGTCTCCTTCTGCCTTTTAAGAAAGGTCTTTCTTAGTAAGCAAGTTTAGAAGCACCAGACATTATTGTCCCCTTGTAGATACATAAACGTCCAATATTAATTCCATAAATTTGCATTGAGATACACCAGGAGCCCAGTCTTAGTCAGTGGTTAGAAGTACAAGGACCTGAGTTCTACTCCCAGAATCCACCTAAAAGATCTGCGCATTGTGGTGCAATTGTAATCGCAGATCTGGGGAAACAGGGACAAGTGGTGGTTCTCTGATGCTCACTGGCCAGCCAGGCTACTGTAACTGGAAAGCTCCAGGCCAGTGAGAGACCCTGTCTCAAAACACAAGGCAGACAGTTTCTGAGGAAGGGTACTCAAGGTCAACCTCTGATCTCCACATGCACACACATGCACGTACACCTGTGCATACATGGACACATACATGCCCACACACACCCAAAAAAAGTGCAAGTGGTGATAGCAATACAGGTTGTTAGATGATGCTGGTAAGGATGTCCAGGCACTCTCCTGCTTGGCTAGGGAGTGGCTTTGCAGAGATGACAGTCTAATGGGACAAGGCAAGCAATAGACATGTAAATGATTGAGTGACTTGGCACTTTCTCCGAGATGTCCCTCCTAGTAGAGCAGATCCGTATCCTGGGCCACTCCGGAGTCACGAGTGCCAAGCAAATGGTTAGCCAGAGCTGTGAGCCCAGCAGAAGATAGGGTGACAGGAGGAAATGAAATTGCAGTCATAGCAAAGCCCTCTCTGGCTGCGTGGTGGATTCCTTACGGCTGAAATGTCCTTGTGCCTGTCCTAACTGATGGACTCCTTCCAAGGCTGGAGAGGGAGACGGTCACCTCCCTTCAAAGATAAAAGCCTCAAAGCTCCTGCTTGCCCAAGGTTCCTCAGGGACTCAGGGTCTGAACTTGAACTCAGGGGCCTCTGTTCACCTGGTCTTTTTCCACTGCACTCATCGGAAGAGGAAGAGAAGTAAGGTCCCAGCTGTTTCTTCTCCAGTCTCCAGAACCAAGTCCACACAAGAAAGAAAACCCTTCTTCAATGTCTTCAGCCACATGTTGGTGGACAGCAGAGGATGCTCATGAGTTGCCACATTCTGCATATGGTGGTCCTTCGTAGTAGGAGGCTAGGGAGATGGGAACCGAGACACCCTAAGTGGACTCTGACTCTGATGGACTCGGGACAAATCCATAGCCATGCCCTTGGAAGGGTACTGGGGACTTTGCACCACTTTCTCAAAATGCCATGAGCAGCTGGGGTGTAGTGTGTGTTGGGGGGGCACATGCCTGGATTCCTAGCACTGAGGAAGCTGAAGAAAAACCATTAAGTTGGAGGTCAGTCTTGGCTACATAGTGAGACCTTAACTCACCACACACACACACACACACACACACTCACTCATGCATGTATGCACACATACACTCACATACATACACACACACTCATGCACACACACACTCATGCATGTATGTGCACATATAAACACACACACACACACACACACACACACACACACACACACACACACACGCCCCACACTGAAAAATTCACCCTGCTAAGTAGGGAGGCTGCAGACTTCTGCCTGCACAGCTGTAGTTACTTCTGGAACAGAAACCTGGTCTGTGGGGTATTTTGACCCCTCTGCAGTTTCTTTGGAACCTGGGTCACCTCTCTAGCTAGCAGGGCCGTTCTGAGGGAGACATAGAGTACAGGAGGGAAAACGAACTTTCAATTTTTGAGTCTCTTCGAGAAAATTAGGACATCCGAGCACACATCTGATGATGTCACAACGTCCCAGGCAACAACAGACCTTCCTTCCAGAGCTTGTGTCTGAATTTCCCTGGCCACTTTCTATGAGCCCCCAGACAGATGTCTGCTGGGAGCATGCCTGGGTTCTTGCTGAAGTATTTGAAGTAAGGCTTCACCAAAGCTCAGGGGAAGTCCGGCTACCACCACCACCAGGAGGCTGGGAGCCAAGGTGAGGACCTTGGAAGGAAGGTCCCGCAGGAGGAAGGTAGTGAGCATTCTTGGGGGTGGATGCATTAGGTGCTACAAGGCCCGTAGTGCAGAGCAGTCAAAACAGGACTGCTTACTTGACTATAAATGGGGAGGACGGCAGAACTAACCCTGTGAACCTCTGCCGCCCCCTCTCCTTCCCTGGGCCCTTTCCTCCACACTGGCGTGCTTACTTCTAAGTCAATGCTTTAGTTTTGTAGAACAAAATCTGTTCACAGTAAAGGTTTAAAACAATGGAGGAAAGCACCAAGCTAAGAGTCTAAAAGTAAAAGGCTGAGCAGGTAAAGCTGAACCCCTGAGGGGCAGCATTGGAAGCCTCTTCGTGACTGTCTTTGTGGTGTGTGTGTATACATGTGTGTGAGTATGTGTGTATGTGTGAGTGTGAGTATTGTGTGTATGAGTTATGTGTGTGTAAGTATGTGTATGTGTGTGTGAGAGTTGTGTGCAAGTATGTGTGTGGTGTATGCGTGTGTATGTATGTGTGAGTATGTATGTGTATGTGAGTATGTGTGTGTGTATGTGAGTATGTGGGTATGTGTGTGTATGTGTGTAGGTGTGTGTGAGTATTGTGTGTATGAGTATGTGTGTGTGTAAGTATGTGTGTGTGAGTATGTGTGGTGTGTATATGTATGTGTGAGTATGTATGTGTGTGTATGTGAGTATGTGTGTATGAATATGTGTATGTAAGTATGTCTGTATGAGTATGTGTGTGTGAGTATTGTGTGTGTGTGGTGTGTGTGTGTATATGTATGTGTGAGTATGTATGTGTGTGTGTGAGTGTGTGTGTGTGTGTGTGTGTGTGTGTGTGCTGAAGATTGATCCCCCTGGCTTGGAACATATTAAGCAAACACGTGGCAACTGAGCTGCACCTTACCCCATGTGTGAATTTAATCAGAGTTCAACACACTTTCAACACAGTGCACAAAGTTCATGCTCGATGAACACATCTCTGTGTAACTCACCCATTGTGGGGGCCTCTTCCACCTGTATCCGTCGTCAGCCAAGTACACTGACATTGCTCACACCCAGAAGCATTACCGCTGCTTCCTTCAACCCCTACCATCTTCAGAAAACCTTGTGACAACACTAGTTATCCAAAGTTGGACTTGCAAAACCATCCCGGTCTCATCAGCACCCGAGGGCCTCCCCTGCCCCCCCTTTTTACTCACCCATTTTCTCTCAAGGGTTGACTGAAAAGAATCTTACTCTCTTTACAGCCGGGCTGAAAAAGAGCAAGCCATGGAAGTGGAGAGGAGGCATAGCAACCCCCAGACTCTGACATCGACTGCCCCTGCCCGGGATGGATGAGTGGGGATGGATGGAGGACCAACACCAAGCGCTATGCTTTCAGGAGTCCGGTCTGCAGCTTTTCCAGATCTTTGGAACTTCTTGGCTTTCTTAACGCTAGTCAAGTATGCAGTGCTGATTTGCATCATCACCAATGAAAAGTTCTTGCTAATATGCAAGAACCCAGGGAGAGGGTGTCCCAATGCTCCTGATGACACAAACAGATCCAAGCCACCTTCTAAGCAGTAGACACAACTCTCTGTCTTGGGTGAGGCAAAGGTCTGAACCTGGGCCAAGAGCACAGGAGTTGCCCGTCCTCCAGTCTGTTGCTTTGGGGCTTTTCCGGACACAGATTAGCCAGCACCTTCCCAGTCAGGGTGAACCCAACTAGACTCTACAGTGCACGCTCCTGAACATCTTCAGGTGTTCAACCTTTTGACATTTTAGTTTCAAAATTTTCAGTTGATAAAAAATATTTCTATGTATTCATAGAGTACTTTATGGAGGAATGCACTATAAATGGACTGTCATATTAGAAATGAGAATTATCTATTTATATATACAATGGTAAGGTGATACATATTTATGATATTTTATATATATATGAAATGATGATTTGATGCATACATGTAATATGATTTGATACGTGTATATGATCAGGTCAAGGTAATTAGCATTTCCATATCTCAAACATTTGTCATTTCTGTGTGTGGAGAACTTTTAGACTTTATATATTCAGCGAACTGCTATGATCTACAGTCACCTTATCATGTTATACAACATGATCCATCCAATCATGTTTTAGTACCTGTTTCAGACCTTGCTCCACCCCTGTTTCCCATGAGCCCACCTTTGTAACCCTTAATTATTTATAAAATTCACAGCCAGACTTTTTTTTTTTCCATATTAAACAGCTTCAGGTGTGTTGAGAAGAACCATGAACATAGCAATAACTAGCAAGGCTAAGATGTTTACAATTTGAAAGCACCTGAGATCTAATGCTTCATGGTACTTTGGTGAGGAACACGCTGTGGTAATAATTCTTGTCATTTTCTAGATAAGAACACGGGCTGAAAATATGCTTGACTTGCTCAATACAGAGGGGCTAGACTCAGGCCAAGGTCTTCGGCTTCCAGAGTCAGCCCTGAAATCTACAGTATGCTGTAGATTTCCACGTTTAGTCCACTATCTTTCTCATCCCACACAAGCATGGCCTCATTAAGAATGCTGGACACTCAGGAGATTCAGTTACTTCAGGGTTAGTATTGGAAAGTTCCATTTTCTTACCCACAAAATCAGGCATTTAGGCCAACATGGTCTTTGTCTCTAAAAGTCTTAATAAAAAGTTTTATTCTCTGTTCCACCTCAAAGGCCAAGAGTCTCTGACCAGGTTGACTCCATCGATGGAAACAGGAAGGAGAGACTCCGGTGATGTCCTTTATATCTGGAATCACCATCAGCACCAAAGTCACAATCGGCTGGTTTTTCACTCAGCAAACGTTTATGGGGAGGTTGGCACATGGTGGCATGTTCTAGAGGCAAGAGATAACACCTGGGCCATCCTGCTCCACTGGCCCAGGGAGACACAAAGGGTAAATAACAAGCTTAGCGAGGGCAAGGAGAGAGGGTATATGGGCTTCCCCAGGGCTGGAGAGTTACCACCGTCTTGGGAACCTCGGGTAGGAAAGGTGTCAGAGAATGTTCTAGAGGAGAGGAGGTTTCAATAGGACCTAACAAAAAGGATTGGGGTTACCTGGTGTGTTGAGAGGCAGGCACATCCTAGAAGAGTAAAAGGTGGCCTTTTCTGTGTGGTTTGGTTGTGCCCTCTATAGATGTGAGTCTACACTTCTCCCAGAGCAGTCAGGACATCTGCAGGGCCTCACCTTGCGGGAAGCTCCCAGCAGTCCCGTGATGGGAGGAAGGGCTTTCTTTTGCATGTCAAGGTGGCAGGAGTGAGGATGGAGCTTTGCTACCTTAGGTCACTCATCCCCATCTGCTCCACCTCAGGTGTTTACCAAAAAGTGTGCATCTGTGAAATAGGGTGAGTGGTATAGAAGTCCAGGTTAGACTGCCTTTTCTCCGTTCACTCCCTGGATCTGCCTAGGGTCATTAGAAGATGGAATCACTGTTGTGTGCAGCCCCTAACTTCTGCTGCCAAGTGTCTCATATGTCAGTTCTCATATCTTTGTTCTCAAGGCCTCCTTAAGCTCCCAAATACTATTTGGGAGCTTAGCGGTACAGTTTCTGTTGTCTTTGGTTTCATTCTAGAAGCCTGATGACCTTATGCTCTTAAATCATTTACCCAAGGTGTAGTGGTGTGTGTTGGCAGTCTCACCTACTGGAGGGGTTAAGGCAGGGGGACTACTTGAGCCCGTGAGTTTGTGATCAGTCTGGGGGCCACCCAGTAAGACCTTATTTCACAAATCGTCAACAACAGCAGAAACCACCATTAGGGCCACTGTGACCCATATAATAACAGCAATGCATATACCCCGTTAGACCTGACGGTGACGTAAGGGCAGCAAGTGGGTGGGAACTGCTTTCAGCTTCAGAGCTGTGCTAGGCTGTCCTCACCCGCAGCCAGTCCACCATCCATGAAGTGTGTCTGTGGCCCAGGATCTCCCCACCCAGGTGCTTCTGTGCCTGACCTCCCCACCTCCCAAGCACACAGGCACAGCAGCACCCCTCAGAACCTGCAGCCAATGTCCTCACCTCCTTCAGCAGTGTTTCACCACGTCTGAATTCCGCAGGTTCTCTGGGGCTCCCTCTTCTTCGCCAATTCTCTGTTTCTGAAGTCAGCGCCCCTAGGCTCTCCTCCTAGGCTGGCCCTTGACTTTTCAGGCACAAGGCATTATTGGTTATGTCCCTCTTGCCCAGCAGGATACCCATTCCCCTCCTCCCTCCCTCCGCTACCTTGTTCCCCCTGCTTCCCTAGGTCTAAGGTCAATCCCAAGCTCCGCCAGAAGCCCACACCCCACTGCCCTGCACATTGAAGGCTGGGCTGGGCTCTGTGTTTTTATCTTGGCTGGTGCAGGCTGAGCTCTTTCCCATGCAGACAGACGGTGCCATGAGTGTGAGACTCATCATCTCTGTTTATGCTTCCCAGAGGCACTTGCTACATGCCCTTGCACATCCCATGGCACCCGGACATGAGCACATAGGGAACTGGAAACTTCAGAAAGCCAGGAACAATCCTGTGCGCTGGTTAGCTTAGTTCTTGTCAACCTGACACAAACCGAGTCGGGGGCGGGGGGCGGGGGAGAGGGACCCTCAACAGAGGAATTGCCTCCGTCATACTGGCCTGTGGGCATGTCTGGGGAGGTATTTTCATAGTAATGATGGAGGCAGGAGGGCTCTACCCACTGCGGCCAGTGCCATCCCTGGGCAGGTGGTTCTGGGTTATCTAAGAAAGAGGGCTGATAGCCAATTGGTGTGCTCTTCCTCTGCTTTGAGCAGTTCTTAGTTGCCTGTAGTTCTTTGCTAGTCCTGAAAACATATACATACAAGTAACATTATAAAGACTGAGCAGGACAGATATAGTTATATAAAGCTAGATACGTAGCTTTAGATAACAACCGCTCCAGATAAAGAGGCCATGAATTTGAAAGAGGGGAAGAGGGAATACATGTGGGGGTTTGCAGGACCAAAAGAAGGGGGAAATGACGTAATTATATTAATCTCAAAAAAAAAAAGAAAGAAAGAAAAGAAAAGAAAAATTCAAAAGGAAAGAAAGCAGGCTGAACAAGCCATGGAGGCTAGCAGGTCATCAACCCTTCACCACAGCTTCTGCTTCAGTTATCACCTCCAGGTTCCAGCCTTGAGATCCCTGCACTGGCTTCCCTCGGGGATGGACTGTGCTGTGGAAGTATAATGGAAACCCCCCACCCCGTCCCCACCACCACTGACACCACCTTGCTTTGGGTCATAGCATTCTATCACAGCAACAGAAAGCAAACTTGGACACAGACCTAGCACAGCACATAGAGACGAGCTGGGGACGCCATCCATTTAGAATTTCCTCCGAGTGCCTAGTAGAGGCAACGGAGCCAAGAGCAGCGCAGGATCAGGTAGCAGATGTCGCTCCCCTCTATACACAGACTCTCTAGATACACTTATGAGGCACCACCTGTGTGCACAGTGTTAGGGGCAGGGGATAAGGCCAGTGAGAGAGGCCCATGTAAAAGGTTTAGCTGTTGTTGGAGAAAGCAAGGTAGGATACATTTATTCAAAAGCTTTGGAAAAACACTTAGGTGGTGTTTTTAATTCTCCAAAGAATTACTTTCTTTTAAAAAAAAAATGCTTAACATTCTTTAGTGGGAAAGGCCTTGAAAAGTATATCCTTTGTGCTCTCCAAAGGAAATGAATTCCATCCTTCGTAGGACGGCATTTCCTAGTACTTACACCGTGAAAAGTTGAAAGTTTAGTTCCCAACCATTGTCATTATTTTTTCAAATGTTAATGTCAAAACATTTTTTTTAACCATTAAGGATTGAAATAGTCTAGCAGGTGTGCTAAAGTGTGTTGCGAACAAAATGATAAATTAAGGTGTTTAGCACAGAATTGCAGAAATGTTAGCAAGGTACTACTTTAAATGTTAAACGCTCGCTGAAATACAGTTCACGTGCCCCAGATTTTGCCTAATTCATCTGTTCAGGTTGGTGATGTTGGTGCTTTTTCTGGAGTCGTGTGGTAACACCATGACCTAATTTTAGAACATCTTCATCACCCCCAAAGAAACTCAGATCCTGTCAGTCCACAGTCCCGAGACACAGGCAGACACTGAGCGGCCTTTTGTCTTCACAGACTTGCCCGTTTCTGGCATTCCAGGTAGATGGAGTCATGATCTCGATGTCCTTTTATTGTGCCCTTCACTTGGCCTGCCATGTTCAAGGTTTGCTGTAGTTGTGGCTTATTTAGTAACTTGCTCTGGGGACAAGAGATGGCTCAGTAGTTACCAGCACTTCCTGCCCTTGCAGAGGACCCGAGTTCAGTTCTCAGCATCCGCTGGCAGCTTCTTCACAACCTCTTGTGACTTCAGCTCAAGGGACCTGATGCCCTCTTCTGGCCTCCATGGGCACCTGTACACAAGTGGCATGCCTTCACACAGGCACATATACATACATAGAAACAAAAATAAATTCTAGGGTAGGAAGAGTCAGGTTTCTTTGTTTTTGCTTTTTAAGGTTGTGACTCCTAGTAGATTGATCGTGCTCTCGTGAATGATTCCCCCAAAACACGAGTAGATGGGCAGCATATATTGGAGCCTATGGGTTATTTAAAAAAAAAAAAAGACACTAAGTTGAGGGAGAGTAAGGAGGGGAAATAGGTCTAGAAAAGTTAGGAAAAAGATATGTGATCAAAATATATTGTATGAAATTTTCAAAGAATTCATTAAGGTGATTGCTGTGGGATGGTCTGTTTGTCAAATTGCTCTGATTGGTCAATAAATAAAACACTGATTGGCCAGTGGCCAGGCAGGAAGTATAGGCGGGACTAACAGAGAGGAGAATGGAGAGAACAGGAAGGCGGAAGGGGTCACTGCCAGCACATGACAAAGCAGCACGTGAAGACGCCGGTAAGTCATGAGCCACGTGGCAAGGTATAGATTTGTGGAAATGGATTAATTTAAGCTATAAGAACAGTTAGCAAGAAGCCTGCCATGGCCATACAGTTTGTAAGCAATATAAGTCTCTGTGTTTACTTGGTTGGGTCTGAGCGGCTGTGGGACTGGCGGGTGACAGAGATTTGTCCTGACTGTGGGCAAGGCAGGAAAACTATAGCTACAGGTGATTTTTTAGAATTTAGTACTAACTGATCTCTGTGTTTAGCTGAATGCTGTTCTAGTATGTGGATGAGCTACCTTCCACTCAGCAGTTGGTAAACACTTGGGCTGTTTCTACTTAAAATGCCCAGCCAAACAATGTCTGGTTCATTTGTTGGGAGTGTGTGAACTCATAAGTGCCACAGGTCACATGTGGAGATCAAAGGGCAACTTGAAGGCATGCCCCCACGTAGGTCCTGGGGAATGAACTCAGGTTGTCAGGCTTGGAGGCCAGTGCCTTTCCCTGGTGAGCTGTCCTCACCCCCACCCCACCCCCACCCCCGTTTCCACTTTGGAACATGGAGGCATGAACTGCTGGTGGATGGTAGGACAGGAATTGCTTTGTTACGTGATCATTCTAGACCTCATGTATTGAAGAGCTGCGACACAAAAAATGGCCCCCTGTAGCTAGCCACACGGTCGCTGTATGACGCCATCAACTAGAGGGTTCTGACTTCCCCCACATGCTTTCCACCACGGGCCTGGCCGTCGCTTGTCATTTAATTGCAGCCATCTTTCAGGCTGTGAGGCCAATCTCTTGTGGTTTTGATTTGCATTTTCCTGAGAGCTGATGGAGAAAACATCTTTCCATGTGCTTATTAGTCAGTGTTTATCTTCGGATAAATATCTGTTTAAATCCTTTGCCCATTTCGGTTGGGTTATTTGTTTTCTTATGATTGGGTTTTAAGAGTTCTTTACGGATCCCACATATTAGCACCTCATCAAATGTGCTAAAAAAAATTATTTTTGCTTTTTTTTTCCCTTCATTTTTGTCAGTTATCCTTTCACTTTCTTGAGAACACGGTATTTTAAGGGATAGATTTGATTCAAAATCCTCAGTCATTTTTATAATTCCTGTGTTGCTCCCTGGCTATTTCAGATTTATGACATGGCTTTCCGTGTTCTAATGAGAAGGGTTATGAAGGTTCAAGTTTTTGTAAGGACACAAAATTGTTTATGAGAAGACTAATTTGTATGTTCCCTCTGAGTTTTCACTGAGGTTTCCCTTGGCCCCTTTGTTATTTCCCATTTTGAAAGTGTGGCCAAGTTCCTTTTCTGGTTGTTTGGAGGGAAATGTCTTTGTAGTTAGAAGAGAACTTAAATTAAACCCTCTATGTTTGCTGTGGACATAGTGTGGCAGCCTCAGATTCCCAGGGCTCAGGCCCTCAGTGGAGATCAGGAATGGACTTCCAGGGTGGGAAAATGAGAATAAAAAAACTGCCAAGGAGAAAGCAGGCCACAGACCAAGAGGACTAGAGGCCTCCTAGCAGGGGAAGAGAAAAGAACACATTCTTTGGGGAGTGACCACCCACAGGAGCCAGCAGCCTTGAGATTGGAATCCTGGACAGAGCAGCGTGTGTGTGTGTGTGTGTGTGTGTGTGTGTGTGTGTGTGTGTGTGTGTGTGTGTGTGTGTGTAAACAGTAAAGGGGTGGGAATAGGAACATGTCACTCACTATGGATAGCCTTTCTTCACCCCAAGTCTTTTAAGATCTCTTCAGGGAGCCTGGGTTTTGTAAATACCTGTATGCCCAATTCTTTCCAGCCCAAGAAATACAGGGACTTGCTTGTTCTCAAAACTGTATTTACCATTTCTCAAAAGGAGGTCTCAGTTCTGCCCTCATACTTAAAGCGTTCTGCTCGTGTGTACACATGCTTCCCACCCGAGGCACTCAGTTACTCACACAGGTCCCTGATCCCCCGCGCGCCCCCTCCCCCCCCCCCCCCCCCCCCCGCCCCGGCCTGGAAATGAAATTCCATTCCAGTTTTTTGAACTTCGCATTTTTGGTTCATGACATAGGGGCCCTGGAAATGTTAAATCTAAAACTTGGTGTGGATTGTCATTCACAACCTGGGATTTGAGCTCAAACCCCCATTCATTGGGAGCAGCAAGAAGAAGGTGTGGTGATGAGTTCTGCATGGTGATGAGTTCTGCATGGCGGTCTGTCCTCGGACACAGAGGTGGTTTGGTGCGCGGCTCTCTGGCCTCTAGGCATGAGCTATTTGCCAGCGTTTGTGGCGTCGTGTCCCCACGTCTGTGTTGGCTGCGGTATCTGCAGCTGTTTGTTGATAAATACCCTTCACTTCAGTGACATAGAATCTGTGCTGTGATTTGCAATGGGAGCTCACATTAAACTGAGTTTGACAACATGGCTTATATAGAAATGTACGTAAATACCTGGACTTTTGGTGTGTATACACAGCTCCGGGAGACAGGTATTTCATCCGCCTTCAAAGCGGCTAAGAAATTTACCCGGAGTCACACGTTCTGAGTTGCAATTTGAGCCTCAGAGGTCCTGATGCAGAGTTTTTGAGCTTTGAGCTTTAAGTGAAAAATGTATGATTTGGGAGAAAGCAGATAATTGGTCCTCAACATCCAAAGCCAAAGTAGTTTTCCTCAGGAATGGGTCTGGGTTCATAAAGGTGCAGCTGCGGCCACACAGCCTGGGGTGTGGAGCCTGAACGCCAAGGCTGCAATCCACGTTCGAAGGCGTGCCTTTAACATGACTGCCCTCATCTGTGAACTGGACATGGTAATGATGAAGAGAAGGATTCCCTCCACCTAAATAGGTATTGTCAGGATCCCATATGACTTGTGAAAACAGTAAGCCCTTGATGGCAGCCGTTAGGACTTAAGATTGACACACATGCTCAAAGTTGGAGTCCCAAAGAATGCTTGACTAAAGGAGGAATTAAAGACATTTATTTGAAAGCAACAAGACTCCTCCTTCCCCCCCTTAACAACTGTATTGTTTGGGGGTGGGGAACATCGCGGTGTGTACGTGTGGGGGTCGGGGCTCTGTAGAATCGGTTCCCTCCTACCACCATTTAGACTTGGGCAGCAAGTTCTCTTACCAAGTGAGCCGCCTCGGCAGCCTCCTCTTTTCACTTTTTAATAGGACAGAGGGCTCTCCTGGCTGTCAGGTACCAGTTACTTCATTTAGTAACCATCACAAAACCCTCCTCCATTGCAAAGCACCGTACTGGATGCTAGCTCTGGGTGGAGAAGCAAATCACACAGGCACATATCCCCAGCCCCCAGAATGCAGGGCACCACAGCATTCTAGGCAAGACACCAGCCAGTCCATCAGACCTGAGAGAGAGAAGGGTGACGGCTTTCCCATGAAGCCCTGCTCTCATCTACGGTCAGTTCTTAGTCTTCTAAAAACATATCCTGAAATGTGCTTTCTTCTCCTGCCGAAGAAACCATTGCATTATGGAATTGTATGTCACATATTTTCATGTCTCTTCCTCCAACACACACTATGTGTGTACACTAAAAGCCTGCGTATTTATATACATTTCTATATAAACCCTGTTGACAAACCCGGTTTAATGTGAGCTCCAATTACAAATGGTAAATTCAATCCAATGTTTTTCACACATCAGATATTTAAGTAGTTTTTTTTTTCTTTTTTTTAAAGAATCTTGAAGTGCCAACTGGAATCGTTTTGGAGCAAAGTGTCATCTTGATGGAAATCTAGGTGTTGAGGGATGGAAAACGTGGGTTCTTTGAAGGTGTGTTTAGTTTTTATGGGGCTGTGAGAGGGTTCAGAGAGTCCTCCCCTCCTCCAGGGATACCATCCGAGTCCTAGAAGGCAACCTGGGACATTTTTCCTGTTCCTGGTGTTCCACTGTTCCAGAAAGAATGTGGGGCCTGATCCAGGGCAGTTACACACTCTGCTCTGGGACATTCTTTGGGGCTGAGAAAATAGAAGGAAAGTGAAACTGATTCAACTGTGTGGCCGAGGCACCTTTCACGATGTAAGGTGGCTTCTCACGGGGACCCAGAAGCAGGGGACAAGAGAGGTGGCAGGTATGCAAGAGAAGACCACGTGCTGCTAGCGACCACAGAGGCATCAAGCTGCGTGTCCACTGACACCTGGGGACATGGGGGGGCGGGGCGGGGCGGGGGGGCGAGCTTCCGATGCAAGGAGGCAGGCAAATAAATCATTTACAGTTCAACCTCTCGGGAGAGGAGACTCCTTCCCGCTCACATCTGGACATTCTCAAGGTTTGTAGTAGCTTCCGAGTGGGAATAGTGTGCGGCATCCTTCTTCCCCCCCTCGGACTCTGACACATCTTAAAGTGACCTCAGCGTCCGCACTTGGTGACTGAAAGAGTCTCAGCCTTACGGCAACGATGGTAAAATGTTGCGATCCAGTTCTGGACAAAACGCAGCACAATGCAAGGCAGGATTGGGCCAGCCTCACTCCCTTTACATAGCTCATCAGCTCGCTGTCAAACACAAACACAGGCATGTGCGCGCGCCTCTCCCTCTCGGACATGGCAGAAACCCAGAGCTTTGAGCTTCCTGGCCTTTGAGTTTAGCCTCACCAGCTCTCAAAGGACGTAGACCACTGTCTACTCCATTCTGAAGTCAGACCGCACAAACCCCTTCTGGATTCAGATATCGTCATGACAATAAGCATCTTGCAGTTTCTGCGACTCCTCATCTGCCCCAGCCTTATGCAATTCCTTGGCATGCATACTTCCTCTGTGTGTCTGTTTGGAGCCTGTTTCTATTATTTAGATTGTAGGTCCATCTGGTAATGGCTAAATCTTTCTGTACACAGTGTTTTCAGTTACTATTAAACAATCATAGTTCGTCAGTAACAGGAAAGCATGTGCATGAAGGAGATGGACTTGATCTAAGATCAGATCTGTCCTGCACTCCAAGTGTTTTGAGACACGGATTTCCCTCCCAGTGGTTCTTGGGCCAATCTGACCTCAGGCTCATGTTGAAAGGGCCAGTACAGGGTATTTTTCAGTCCTGGAATCTGGTAAGATGTCATAATATCTGGTTAATGACAAAACCACCAGAGCACAGAGAAGTGTAAAGGGTATCATTCCATTTCTACCTACATCAAGTTGGCATTTCTGTGTCTCAAGACAATGAAAGATTAACTTTCATTCACTAGTCCTGTGTAGCCCGGGAGCCCATCTGCTTGTGAAATGGAGCTAAGTGTGGGCCTTTTTTTTATTCTTAGGAGACAGGATCTCACCATGTAGTTCAGGCTGTCCTTGAATTCACAATCTTTCTTCCTCAGCCTCCTGGGTGCTAGCTGGGATGATGTAACACACCACATGTGACTGTTCAAGAGTCTTTATATGACATCACCAAGGGGCCATTTGCTTTTTTGATTTTTTTGTTTTGTTTTGTTTTTTGAGACAGGGTTTCCCTGTGTAGCTCTGTGCCTTTCCTGGAACTCGCTTGGTAGCCCAGGCTGGCCTCGAACTCACAGAGATCCTCCTGGCTCTGCCTCCCGAGTGCTGGGATTAAAGGCATGCGCCACCACTGCCTGGCAAGGGCCCTTTGCAAAAGAGGCAGGAGTTACCCATTCCCAGGACTCTTTGGTCCTCTCAAACCATCCCCAAAGAGAAATGCATCCTAAGTCACCCCTTGAACTGTGGCTTGTGAGCCAGCGGCAAGAACTCTCCTCTCCCCCAGGAGTTTATTAGAATTACAGAATTTCCTGGGAGTGGTGGCCCACACCTTTAACCCCAGCACTTGGGAGGCGAGGCAGGTGGATCTCTGTGAGTTTGAGGCCAGTCTGGTCTACAGATTGAGTTCCAGGACAGCCAGGGGTGCACAGAGAAAGCCTTTCTCAAAAAACAAAACAAAACAAAACAAAACAAAAAACCCAAAAACTAACCAAACAAACAAACAAAAAAGATTTACAATACTCCACCAGTGCCATGACATTAGCAAGATGCCTGGAAACTCACGTGCACTTTAGGATAGGGAAGCACTACACAAAGGCACTACAATTAGGGAAACTTCAGAAGGATACAGGACCCTGGATCCCCTCCAGTGACTCCATGTCATTTAGGAAGCCACTAATGTTTGTGGAAGAGAACTGTCTGGGCTGTCTCAAGCCTCTTAGTAGGATGCATGGATTTGAGACTGTTCTGAGCAGACTTCTTGGTCTGTACAACTGGGGCCATAGTAGTCACTGTCTCATGAGATGGTTGGAAGGATTCCATAGGCCAGCCTGGATCCTCACTGTCTGGGCTGGGTAAAGACAACCATAGACCTGCCCGGAGCCTTTGCAAGTAGGTACCATTATGATGAGCAAATATATGGTGGAGAATTGGGGGAGAAAGAGAAGCAGACAGGTCCATATGCTGTGGAAAGAGGCAGATCTGAAAAAGAGGCCGGTGTTGGTGGCCTGCTCCTGCTTGCCACCCAGGGCCATGGTGATGTCCAGGCCTGGGCTGCTGCCAAGGACCATGTCTGGTCTGTGGACCTACTGTAGCGGGGTCTGTGTTGACATCCATGACTCATGTTGCCACCAAAAGTCACAGGATGCCTGGGGCCTGGGCCACCACCTGTGGCTATGTTGATGTCCAAGGGTGGTGCGATGCTGGGGTCTGAGTGGCCTGTGGTGCCTGGCACCCAGGGCCATAGTGATGTCCCAGTCTGGGCTGCAGCATAAGGACATGTCTGGGTCGGTGGTCCTACAGCAGCCAGGTCTGTATTGACGTTCATGACTTCCGTAACCACTGAAGACTGTGCAGATGCCTGGAGTCTGGTCAGCCACCAGAGGCAATGTGGGTGTCTGAGGGTCATGCTGCAGCAGGGGCCATATGAATCTGAGTGGCCTGCCCTGCCATAAGGTGCCAAGGTGATTCTGGGTATGTGGCCCCACTGCAGCCAGGATCTGTGTTGACGTCCAAGGTTCCTGATGTCAGGTCATGCTGATGCTAGGGGTCTGGGCTGCCACCTGGGGTCACGTTGGGGTGTGGGGTGTGAGGGTCATATTGATCTGGGTGGCCTGTGCTGCCCCAGGGGCCATGGTGACGTCGGGGCCTGAGCTGCTGTTGAGGTCCATGTCTGGGTCCGTGGTCCTGCTGCAGCTGTGGTCTGTGTTGATGCCCATGGCCTGTGTTACCACAGGGGCCGTGGGAACCATGTATGTTGAAATCCAAGGGCCCAGCTGCGGCCCGCCTTCCATTCGCCCTGGGGGAGCTGGCCCTGCCTCTCAATGGACACTGCAGCAGGACAGCTGGTCCCCCCCTCCTGGGAGAGCTGCCCCCCCATGGGTGTAGGAGAGTTGGCTCTGCCCCTTGCCTGGGGGGACGGTCCCAGCAGCCTGGACTGACCAGCTCAGCTACCATCCAAGCCCACATCTGGGGCCTTCGGTTAGTCCACTCTAACATCTATCCCATCTATGATCTGTTGGAATGTGTAGAGACTGGTCCTGTGGAACGATAGTCACAGGATCTCCATGACTCAGGGGCAACAGCAAGATGTCTGAGAGGAGTTTTGAGGGTCCAGTGGTGATGGCGTGCCAGAGGCCAGAGGCCTTGGACCAGACCAATGACTCACTGCAATGAATATTTGCAGGTGGGGTTGACAAAAGTGTGTACAGTGTGACACACCACGGCTCCCAGTGCCACCAGGACAAATGAAGAGGTGCTGGAGAGGCAGGAAAGATGGAGAATGCAGGTGGGTTTTTGTTGTTTTGTTTTTAATTTGGGGGGTTACTTTTGGGGGAAACAATGCAGGGGGTGAAAAGCAGATATGGAGGGACTGAGAGGTGAGCAGGATTTGGGGTGCATGATATGAAATTCCCAAAGAATCAATAAAGAATGATGTTTTACACACACACACACACACACACACACACACACACACACACACACACACACACATGTAAAAGATAGTGTGTATAAACTAGAGGCACAGTAAATCCTCCATAGACAGGACCCGTTGTTATTCAAACAGGATTGGTCAACTGCTCCAGACAGACTTCTTTTCACCAGTTACCAGCTGCCTTTTGCCTAGAAGTCATGGAACCAATTTTACGTGATTCGTGTACAGGAGATTTCTTTGAACCAATTGGTCACTATTTCTAAGAGCTTTCTTCATCTTCTGCAGTAAGAACAGGGGGTTCTCACGGCCTGAAACTTAATGCTAGGAGAGCTGTCTCTTAAATTAAATCCACACAACTAAGTTTTCAGGGCCAAGGAAGAGGGCTCATAGTGCAAAACACTCGATGAACTACTTAATCTGGATCCTTACACTCCACATAAAACTGGATGCAGTATCACACAGCCATAACCCCCCTGTTCCTAGGGCAATCTGGGAGGTGAAGACAGGAGAATTGCAAGAAGTTCATGGGCCAGAAGCTTGTACGTACACACACACACACACACACACACACACACACACACACACACACACACATGAGAGCACATACATACACACATATACACATACATGCACGTGCATATCCACACATACAAATGTGCATACATAAAGTTATTTTTGTTTGGCTCATAAGGAATGGTGTAAGTTTCACTGGCTCTTAATACAAAGAACATAAGCTAAGGTTTAGCTAAAATTAGTTGTCTAGGCAATGATGACAGCCACATGATTGTCAAACAGAGAATGATCCTGTTGTCAGTTTGGGAGACAGAGGTTTGCCAAAATGGCTCTGGAGTGACAGGATAATGGTATTTTTTCCCCCCGTCAAGGCTGACTTTGGAGCATTTAAAAGAAGAACTCCTGTGTTCATTTTGAGGGCAGTTTGTTGTTTGTTTGCCTTGCACGGTTAGACACTCACAGTATTTGTCACCATCAAAATAGGTGTTACTCTGACACCCGGAAAGACGTTCAGTTGAGGTCAAGGAAGTGACCCGTCCATTTGTCCGTCTTGCAGGCTTCGATGACGTCGACACATCTGTAAAGAATGTCCCTATTTATTTTGCATCTTCAGAAGTGGGGGTAGATAACTGAATCTGAAGTTTTATATAGAAACATGCTAATCCCTTTAAGACAACATTTCATTTCTTAGGAAATTCCTTGTCAAAAAGAGTTTATTTATGTGTTTCCTGGAGCTACAATGTTGTTAACTTTAAAACCAATCAGAAATCATGCGTTTTGATGTTCTTGTTTTTTTTTTTTTTTTTTTTTTGGTTTTTCGAGACAGGGTTTCTCTGTGTAGCTTTGCGCCTTTCCTGGAGCTCACTTGGTAGCCCAGGCTGGCCTCGAACTCACAGAGATCCTGCCTGGCTCTGCCTCCCGAGTGCTGGGATTAAAGGCGTGCGCCACCAACGCCCGGCTTGATGTTCTTGTTTTTGAAGAGAAGAAACTGAGATTTTGATTCAGGAAGTGACTTTCCTGAGGCTCTTGGATTCACACGCTTTGAAGCCAATATTTTGTTCCATTGCAGACTTTCAAAGCCAGGGTCTGGTTGACCAATGTGTGTCCCTCACACCTCAAAATGCTCAGAATCCTACCGGACTCAGCTTTCTTGTTGCTATTGTTGTTTCTTCATTTTACAGTATTGTAAATAATATGAACTGAACGTAGAACGAAGAGATAAAATCTAACTTTCCCTTGTTACACAGTCTTGTGAAGCTCTTTCGGTCCAGCAAGACAGAGCGGGAGTGGAGGGATGGGTTAAGCAAGTCGGACAGTCCTTAAGGAAGGGCCAACTCTGGGGAAGGCTGAAAGGAACCAGAGACTCGGGAAAGCAGAGCAGTCTGTGGTTGTTCAGTGAGGTGAGTCCAGCCAGGAGCTAGGACCACACTGGAGGGTGATGCTGGCTTCCATGCACACTTCTCCATGGTCTGTCTCATCTGATTGGGCTTTTCCACATCTACTGTGCTGGTTTACCCACAAGATGAGTCCTGGATGGGGATGGAGAAGTAAAGGGGAGAAGAATGTCTCTTTAGCCAAGTGGAGGTATGGATGCTCCATGTTCTTTTCAGTGTGCTGAGTGACCTGTGTTTACTACCAAACCTCTGATGGAGCCAAGGGACCCATAAGTGCAGAGAAAAGAGGGACCAAGAGAAGAGTTAGCATCTCCTGTGTCAGGGGGAGAGTTGTGTCTGAGTCACCAACAGAGCAGAGCACAGGCCTCACCAGCTTTTCATTTGAAGATCATTCAGAAGGGGCTCCTATATTCATTCATTCATTCATTTGAACTGTTTCAAAGCTATCATGGCAGATACATATAGAGGAGAAAGTTTCAACTCTATTTTACACAATGCACACTGAAGTCTCCCTGGCTTGAAGATCCTGATTCACCCTAGCTTTATTGGAAGAGGAAATGTCCAATGTCTCTATATTCTTGTTCTCTCTCCAAACAGATGAGAACACGAGCATTTCTTGTATCACCTTGTCCACAAGAATCTCGGCAATGCATTCCTCAGCTCCAACAGGAAAAGGCGGCTGCGTTTCCCAGGCTTTCTATGACAAGAGAGAAAACATGGCTTTCTCCCTGGAGATACCTGTTAATTAGTGGCTCTGGAGATGTGTGGGCTAAGGGGACATGGAAGGAAAAAGGCAGGAGGAAGCAGACATGCCTTCTGGGAGATAAAAACAAGAGAAAGTAGGAAAGGACAGGAGCGAACGGCAGCGAACATGGAGTGAGGGCTGTGAGTTGGACAGACGACAGCACACAAAGAGATAAATTAGAACTAGGCAGGGTGTTAATGGCCGAAGCATTTGACTTTGGAAATGCTAAGAGTTATTTCTTTCTGGAACAGTTGTTAACGGCCTCCTGGTCAGAACAGCTGCTTTGGAGAATCTCAACATAGTTGTCAAGGGTAGCAGGGAGGATCTGTGGGCTTCACAGGGGGAGTCGGTGGGAGCCCTTCCAAAAGATTGTATTCTTGGACCGATTCCATCACTTGGGAAACAAAGAAGACAGAGCAACACCAGGTGATGTGGAGGTCTGTGGTCCTTGGTGGACCACTAGGGGTGAGGACACGAAGCTGGAAGCAAGCTTCCCCACATCCAAATCCTTAGGGACACTTGCCTGAGGGAATCTCTCTCGCCTCTCGTCTAGTTACACCTCCACCAGCTGTTTTAGAATGAAGAAAGTTCACGTAGAGGGAGAAAAATGTTTACAGGAATGTGTGTGTTTTGATACATGGTAGCAAGAAGACTCAAGCTTAGTTCTGGGGAATCGGAAAGCATTTCTCTGAACGTGGACCAGGATTGGGGACAGCTTGGCATCCCCAGGGGCTTCTGGGCATTTGGAAGCTTCTTAGAGTTCTGGTTTGTTTCAGCAGTTTTATTCCATCTCCATCATATCCGTCCTTAGAACCATGGAAGATGCAGGGAAGCTGGGTAAGACGTATTTTTCCAGCACATATGTCTTACTCATGTTTTTATTTCAAGAGGCAATACACTGCTGACGCAGGTTAGGAAGCTGTTTTCTAAGACAATGAATGCGTTTTCAAGCTTAGCTTCAAATGGTTTTCAAAGAATTGTGGGCTGGCAGCGGCTGTAAAAGATTGTAGGGAGAAATCCTGCGTACTCTCTCCTCAGTTCCCTTCATTGAGAACATCTTGTAATGTCACAATCAGGGTGTTAGCAGCGTAAGATCCTTAGGTCTTGCTCCGTTCCACCTGTGCGAAATTCTGTGTCTATAAATTCAGTTCCATGCATTTGATCACACACGTAGGACAAGGGCCCGTCACCTTCATCGGCATACAGAACATTTCTGTCTCTGTGGTTGTCCTTCAGACAGCATTATCCACTTCCCACTGCTCCCTCCTTCTTTCTGCCTTAACCCTTGGCAACCATCCACATCTTCTCGGCTTCTATTATTTTGCAATCGTGAAAATGTTACAAAAGTAGAATCATCTAGAACATAAGCTTTTGTGCACCAGTGAGACGGCTCAGCAGGAAGAGGAGTTTGTGCACAGACCAGGGACCCGGGTTCAATCCCTGGATACATAATGTAGCCGGAGAGAACTCACGCTAAAGTTGTCCTGTGACCTCCACACGCATAATACGCCATGTGTGTGCCTGCGTTTACACACATAAAAACGAATAAATAAATAAATAAATAAATAAATAAATAAATAAATAAATAAATAAATAAAATATGATCTTTCAGAATTGGCATTGCTACTCAACAAATAGTTTATATCTGTCTAAGACATTGCATAGACTAATACATTCTTCTTTTAAATTGCCAAATAGTATTCCGTAGTATAAACACTGCTTTTTTTCCTAACAATTAACTATAGAAGAATGCCCTTTTAAAGAAGCATTAAATTTTAAAAATCAAATGTGTATTTGAAATTCCCTTTATATGAGTTTTTTTTTTTTTTTTTTTTTTTTTTTTTTTTTTTTGGGGTTTTTCGAGACAGGGTTTCTCTGTGTAGCTTTGCGCCTTTCCTGGAGCTCACTTGGTAGCCCAGGCTGGCCTCGAACTCACAGAGATCCGCCTGGCTCTGCCTCCCAAGTGCTGGGATTAAAGGCGTACGCCACCAACGCCCGGCGTCCTTTATATGAGTTTTTAAAAGTTGAAAAAAGAACTTAAAACTTTACTGTTAATGGGTGTGTGTGTGTGTGTGTGTGTGTGTGTGTGTGTGTGTGTGTGTGTGTTTCAGGTCTTACACTGGCAGGGTAGTTCTGTCCCTTGATCACCATCTAGAACAGATATGGAGTGTTAAATGGAGGGGAACCAATTGTCATTGTGTTGGATGAGAACTATGTGATAATCACATGAATATCACTAACCCTTTTATTTTCATGTTTTAAATAAATGTTCTCAATTTTGGTTTTTTTGTTTCCTAACATGTGATGGTCTATCAGAACCCCATATTTTAATCTGAGTTTTGAGACAGGCTCTCCTGCAGTTCACACTTGCCTGAAACTCGGGTGTGTAGCGGAAGTTGACCTTGACTTCCTGAGCTGCCTCCACCTCTTGCAGGGGGGTTATAGACAGGCGTGAGACCTGACTCACCTGGACCCTAACTCCCTTTCTTGGCTATCTTAACACAACCAGCTGGCCTTCCAACAAAACTGTAAACCACTGTGTTTAACGGCCACCCTAAAAGAGTGCAGCCCTTTAAAGAAATGAGGCACCTCCTCTGTAAACGAGACTCTGTAAACGAGATTTTTCAGCTTGTAGATAGAGGGAGTGAACTACTATCTACTCCCTTGTCTTAACAGGATAACACTCTCTTTTTTTCACTAAAAATCATTTTAAAGCATCGATGGTCATATAAACGACATAGCCCCACCTCATTAGTCTGAATGGTACGGTTCACATTTTAAGCAAACAGCAGTCATAGCCCCTGCCAGTAAGTACTGGAACTAAAATAAAGCCATGGAAATAAGAAATAATTCTCACTTAAAACCCTCTCTAATAATTCTAGAAGTTAGGTGGGTGTGTCAACACACACCTGTAATCCCAGCACTTGGAGGCTGGAGGACCAAACACTCATAGAGACCAGCTGGCAAGATGGCTCAGCATATATAAAGGCATCTGTCACTGTTAGGATTGAATGACCTGAGTTCAACCCTAGGACCTTGACCTACTTGATACAAGCAGAGAACTGTGTAGGGTTGTCCCCCGCCCTTCAAATGCACACTGTGGAATGCATGCACATGCACACATACACACACACACACACACAAAAAAAATAATTTTAAAATGTAAAAAAGGGGATGGGCACTGAACACCATGGTATACACCTTTAATTTCAGCACTTTAGAGGCAGAGGCGGGGAATCTTTGTGAATTTGAGGCCAGCCTGGTCTACATAGAGATGTCTAGGCCAGCCAAGGTTACATGGTGAGACCCTGCCTCAAAAAAAAAAAAAAAAAAGCTAAAAAAAATTCATAGAGAGCTTGAGGTCATTCTGGGATATATAAGACCCTGTCACAAAAACATAAAAATAAGAAATAATTCCAGAATTTAAAAAGAAAATGAAAGCCACATGAGCTGATGATGTAGGTCGGTTATAGAAGAGTTGCCTAACCTGTACAAATCCTTCAAGTTCAGCCCTCTGCATCACACACACACACACACACACACACACACACACACACACACACACACACACACGGAGAGAGAGAGAGAATCAGGTCATTTTGTATGTTTATATTTATTTTATCCTTTGCTAGCTTTCTTTTTCTTTTACATTTGTTAAGGATTTTGTCTTGCTTTTGAGACAGGGTCTCACTGTGTAGCTTTGGCTGTCCTGGAACTCACTCTGTAGACCAGGCTGGTCTGAAACTCATAGAGATGCACCTGCCTGTGCCTCCTGAGTGATGAGATAAAAGGCGTGCACCACCACAATCAGCCCTTTGGTAGTGTTCTTAATTCTGTATATTCAATTCCTCCTTTCCCTTTAAGATCTCATATTTGACTTCAATATTTATGTATTGATTGTCTTATTTGGTCAATGTGGTTGTGGGGATGTGGTGTGTGTGTGTGTGTGTGTGTGTGTGTGTGTGTGTGTGTGTGTGTGTGTGTGCATGTATGTGTGTCCATAGGCCAAGGGAGGGTGTCTGGTATCTTCCTTTATCATTCTCTGCCTTATTCATTTGAGACAGAGTCTCCCATTAATCCTGAAGCTTGCCATTTCAATTAGGTCGGCTGGCCAGAGAGCTCCCAGAATCTGCCTCTTTTTCCTCCAGTTCTGGGGTTACAGGTGTACATGGCCGTGTCTGGCTTTTATGTGGCTGCTGGAGTTCAAATTCAAGCCCTTCATGTTTGTGCAGCAAGAGCTCTTACCCATGAAGCCATCTCCCCGGGGCCTTGACTTCAGAGCTTTGAGTGTGGGCAGGCAAGATGGTCTAGCAATAAAGAGCTTGCTTCCAGAGTCTGGTAGCCTAGGTTTGACCCAAGGAACCGTGGAAAGGTAGGAGGAGAGGACCAGCTTTATGAGGTTGCTCTTTCAGCTTCTTAGGTTCCCATGTGCACATATATACACACATCACACGCACACACACAAATAACATATAAATAAAAATCTATACTCCTCTGAAGCTTGATGTATCTCACAGCTCTCCCTGTATCTTCTACAAACCCCAGCACTAAGAATTCTATCCATTCTTGGTTATTACAAAAAGAGCTAAAACTCTCTTTAATTGGGAAGTTCTGAGCTACATTTTCTGAGTGTATGTCCACTCTCCCAGGACTGCTTCTTGTTCTAAAAGCAAGGTCAACCATAAAACTCACCACATGTCTAACCTCTCAGGGTGGAAGGTCCAGTCTCAAATACCAAGTGGTCAGCCCTAAAACATAGACACAACACTGAAGAGATTCACCATGTTGTATTTACATATTTATTCATATGTGTGTGTGTGTGTGTGTGTGTGTGTGTGTGTGTGTATGTAATAATAATCAACAATAAAAGGCATTTGAGAGGGTATGGGAGAGCATCAGAAGGGCTGGAGGGAAAAGAAAGAAGAGATATAAGTACATTTTAATTAATTTTTTAATTTAAAAATTTAGATTATAAAAACTACATTAAGCTCAGTATAAAAAAACAAATACCACATGCCTGATTGTTTTGTAATAAGATACATTTGTCCTTTCAAAGCCGTGATCACTGTACTGTACCCTAGATCACCCTGGGAGCAGAGGGTAGAACTCTGTGATCTCCCCATCTCCTCCCTTAGACTGTTCGCCTCTTAAAACAATTGCTGTGTTCTGTTTTTATAACAAACTCCTTTTCTTCATTTGTTTGTTTTCAATTCCTGTACCTACTTACTTCTGAGGGAACTTCGAGATAAAACATCAAAGTATTGAAACCACAGGACCCAGGCAACCTGAAGGAACCCGGGCAGCAGTGCACAGTGGTGATTAGAGACAAACAGGTTTGGGATCTGCTCTTGACGATGCACGTGAGGGTAACAGAAAGGATTCTCATCTGGGGTGGGACATGGGAGGTTTAGCTTTGTTCTTAAAGAAGACAGCTTGTAAATGAATCCATCATAACACCGGTCTCTGTGGAAAGGACAAGCAATTGGCCCCGAAACTGTCATAAGGAAGTATCACTTTACAAGGAAAATTCTGTTCCAACCGACCATCCTCACATTACCTTTGATGTCCTTAAATGGCGACTGGCCAAAGACAACTTAGATTCTAGAGTCCTGATGCTAGAAGCATGTACAAAAAGGTATTTTTCCCCCACACGAAACCATTCTGAGTTCCTGTTGTCTCAAAGAGTGGCATTTATACACTCCTAAACCTAGAGGGAGACATCATGCTCTTCCTTGTTTCTCTGGAATAGCTGGCCCATATTCCACTTTCCAGGTGTGGATGGCCCATGCCTAGATTGTGTTCATTAACGTGTGGAGAGGAGAAAGAGATGGAAACAAGGAAAAGCAAAGGAGAAAAGAAATCCCAGCGGTCACTGATTGGGGACAAGAAAGACAACGACAAAAATAAACCCTCTCAGCGGCTGTGACCCAGGTGTCTCCTTTTCCATTCTTCCTCCGTATTTACCTGTAAGTCATTGCAACCACAGGAGCATGCAACCCGCCGTTCCTGTATCCCACACTCACTTGATCAGCACTATTTTCACACATTGCTGCATAGTTCTGTTATGTACCACAAATATTGTACGGCATTTTTCTACATATAACTGTTGTCTTAAAACTACAGAATTACTAGAGTTATGTTAAAAAAAACTAAACATTTTGAAGAATCCAAACACATATAAAGAAATACCAGAGTGATTTTTGAAAAGGATGATCTTTAATATTAAATGTATTGATTTAACCTTTTTTTTTTAAACCCACCTCTTTCCAATGTGGTCTAAATATAATCTCCTTGGTTATTAAAGGGCTGAGAAAAATGCAATGTGTGAACAAGCCTTTCTAAATCTTCCACTGGAAACATTTCTTCTCCTAGTCATAACGTTAGAAAGTACCCTCTCTTCTATCTGCTGGGTGTTGGCAATGCTATCGGTTTGCCAGCTCATGATTTAAGGAAGAAGTTAATACCCTTGCTCCCCCTGCCACACATGCTTGGGCACACACTGCAGATGTTTGGCTCCATGCGTTCGCTTGTAAACATGGCCCAGTTTGAATCTGAAAGCAGCTTCCCCTATCACAAAACCCTCTCTACCTCCCAGCTGGCAAACGCTCCAAGAATGCATGCAATTTGTATGTTCGTGAGCCTAAGCAAAACATACTTAGGACGATAAACATGCTGCCACCTCTTACACGTGTACACAAATATCGCATGCCACTTGGGGATCAGGGTCAACTCTAACCAGGGTATGCATTTCCTGGGGAGATAGAGTATGAGAGACGGTTCTAGAAAACAGAGCATGGGGTGATGTGTCTTCTTTTCTGTAAAATGGGTAAAGTCATATGACAGTCTCAGGGGAAAGAGCGTGAAGACGATTTGAAGCTATCTAATGTAATGGTGCCACATGCAAGACATGATAGCACAAAGGACAGCATCACATTGATAAACATTACCATTCGAGTCATAACTGGAAGCTGACCGCTGTTTCCTCCGGCATAGACAGTGGTGACGAATCACCATTTAAAACCTGGAGGGTCCCAGAATCCCCATGGCGAGATCCCACCATTTTCACTTAATTTGTAATTGCATCGGAACAACGGCAAACAGAAGGCAAAATGATTGCCCTCACCACCTATGCACGAAGATTAACAAGTTCCTCTACAGAAGAACGTCTTCCGGATAAAAACTTTAGGTGGAAGAAATGATGTGAGCTATTGAAAAAATAGAAAACAGTACTCATCCGTATTACCATCACTTACAAATACATTAATTTAGATTTAGAGCAGGATGATATTTCCCAGAAATCGGGGTTTCAGTGAAGATGGCCAAGCCATGCTTCCAGGCCCTTGAGAAGGGTTTTCCCACACTCACATTACCTTCCTAACACCGTATTTGATGTTAAAAGGTATGACTTGCTTGTAAATCATTACTGGCAAGTTGAACTATTCTTTGGTGGTATTTTAAGTCCTCTTAAAAACACAATGGAATAAACAAAACCCCAGGCAGTAAAGACAATAAGGCCCTCTCAAAAGTCTTTAAAAGGATGCTGAGAACACACCCAGAGTGTTTCTGAGGCACATAGTGTTCTCTTGTGTGCTTGACCACAGCGGAAGGGAACAAGTTTCTGCCATCAGGGTCTAGGTTCAGTCCTCCCGGAAGAACCTGCCAGCAGGCAGTCCCTTTCTGGACACACACACGTAATTTATACATGCTGGTTCGCGTCCACCCTCTCCCTTCCTTCCACATTGACGGTCAGACATTGGGTTTTCTAGGTGGCCCAACAGCGCGAGGCTTCCCCTTCCGTGGTCTCGACTAAGATCAGTTTGATTTCGACTGAGATCCACAATTGGAGCCATCTTTGAATAAAATGCCCCAGTTAAAAGGATGAAGGGAGAGGCAGTGGAGTCATTGATTTACGATTCAGATTACTTAAAGTGCTCTGCCCTTATCATTTTTCTGCATTGTAAAAGATCTCTTCTTTATTATCAAAATTGAACATATCATTTGATATTTGGCTTGGTTGGATTCAAAGGAGTGGCTAACATAGGTTGTTTTAATTATCATACCTTTAAAATCTTTGGTTTTTTTTTTTTTTTTTTTTGAGACAAGGTTTCTCTGTGTAAGAGCTCTGGCTGTCCTGACTCGCTCTGTAGACCAGACTGACCTGGCACTCACAGAGATCTGTCTGCTTCTGCCTCCCAAGTGCTGGGATTAAAGGCGTGTGATACCATCGCCCGGCCTATTCTTTTCCTTAACTAATACGTATATATAGTTTTAAAAGTAAAATAATAATTCATGCTAGTGTTGCTTCACGTTTATACAGCTAATCTGGGATTTAAACTTGGGTTTAAATGTAAACTTGCGTTCTTATGATATAATAGCCTCTTATAGGGACTTGAATAGAAGGGGTAAGGCTGTGGAGGAGACGTTTTTATTGCATCAAAATCAAGGAAGGAAAGGGGGAAAGCGGTCAGGGGACAGAGGTCTTGTTTTTGTCAGGCGGAAAGAGCATCCCTTTTTTCTCCCTGCAATTAGCTTGGACTTAGAGACTTTTCTTAATGGCACAATAATTACATATCTGTGAAAAACATCATTCTTCACAGGCAATGTCTTTCATTTGTCGTTTCAGAAGTGTTTAGATGAAGTCAGGAGGCAAAGCTTACTGTGTCAGAAAATAATGAGAGTCTACAATGGTAGTCCGCAGCTCTTAGTAACACTCTGGATATCATACGGTAATCAATGCTTTCTGAAGAGATAAAGGAAATATGTGGAAACCAGCTATTCATTCTGTACGTCATGATGAATCTACTCTAACTTATTATCCCATTAATACTGTATTATTGTCTGCCAATGGGAAATACAAGAGTTACTAAACTACATTTGAATAAGAGAGTAAAAGAATGAGAAAAAAGAGAAAGGGAATACTTTTTAGTCTTTCACCGTTCATGAAAATTCTTATGAATATATATATATATATGTGCACATATAATCTACATATTTGTCCACAATAAAATTTATAGAATTTTATGTATATATGCAAAAAGGCAAGTTAAATTTCATAATTTGAAGAGACTGACAAAATGTAACAATAAGCGACCCAGCATTTTAAAACATGACTCAAATATGTTTTCCAAGGAAAGTTTGAAAAAAATTTTTTTCAATGCACCTCTCCGTGATTATAGAGTATTTGAACTATTTTCAAACACCTAAATTTAGAAAAATTCCATATAGGCTTGATTTGTCTCTGTTACACAGACTTGGTTGCTATGACAGCAACATGATACAATTATTTATTGCCATGACAATCTGCTGTAGGTTTTAAAAATACGTTATCTATTTTTATTAGTGTTGTCAATTGTGTCGGGAAGGGATACCACCACTTTACCTAATCGACAGAGCCTGTAACTCAGGGAACAAGTGGAAATGGTTTTGCTGGAGAGGCAGAGCCGAGAGCAAGCCAGCCGCTTTGGACTCCTCAGTGACATGCACATCCGTCTGCTGACGGCAGCATCCTGGCCAGCTGTATGGCTGCGGGGTGCCTTTGGGTTAGGGTATGGGTCTTGTTTATGTTTTCCATGTGGCTTCTGCTTTACCAGGTCAGGTGTGGTGCATGTCGGAAAGGATTAGATGCTCAGGAAGGATTCTGCATTTTGATAATCTCTCAGGAGACAGGCTAGTGTCCTTAGTGGCCAGGCTTATGAGATTGTCCTCTCTAAGGTAGGGACAGCAAGGGTTCATGGTAGGTGCATGGCAAGGTGTTATTCAAACCTGCCTGTACCCAAACGGCACCAGTGCTCCAATCTTTCCCCGACTTGTCTCTCATTTTCTCCACCTGCCAGTCTTAGAGAAAAGCAATAGGTACAATAACATTTCAGGTACTCCATGTCTTACGCAGGGAAGCAGCGCATGTATTGTTTGTATCTGAACCCACTTTTGAGTCATCCGCAACCAGGCAGGCAGTTAAGTCATCCTGACTGTAACTTCTAAGACATAAGCATTTTAAAAATAAGTCACCGTGGAAAAAGCTGTCTCCTGCAGCTGGGATGTGGGTTAATCATTTAACATGTGCTGTGCAGCGCACACGTGTGTCCGCCTGTCAGCCCGAGACTTGCTGCAGGTCCACGGATGGCTGAGTGCTCTTGTGATTCCCTTTCACAGATGAGGACGTTGAGATCGCCCCGAGAGGAGGTTTGTCCTCAGTGGCATTCCGTCTGCCTGACACCATGTGTCCTATGGAAACCTCTGCAAGAAGGACACTCCCACCCATTCTTGAGACCTAGTCACAGTAAAGCATCCCTGATTGCATTACAGTTTACTGGAGCTGCGTCTCTGTGGGTCCTCAGAAGAGGTCCTGTCTCGGGAGGCGAGGGCTGGTTCTCACTGCTTGTACACTCCCTCAAAACGCCGGGGGTTTGGTCAGGGAGTATGGCACTTGAGCTACAGTCATCACTAAAAAGGTATTTTGTGTGTATGCCTAGTGTATTTATACAACAAACAAAAACAACAACGAAAAACAAACAAAAACCAAATGGTATTTGTGCCGTGTATCACAATCTGACTATTACCAACAATTTATTCTGATCTCCTGGAAATTGTCATTGATTAAACCTAAACCTATTTGTACAAGTCAGAAACAAACAAACAAACAAAAGCCCCAGGGGCTGGGGAGATGGCTCAGCAGTTATGGTCACTGGCTGCTCTTCAGAGGACCCAGGTTCAATTCCCACCTACGTAGTGGCTCACAACTGTCTGTAACTCCAGCCCTAGAAGATCCGGTGCCTTTTCTGACCTCTGTAGGCTACCAAGCATGTATATGGTACACAGACATACATGCAAGCAAAACACCCATACACATAACATTAAAATTTTAATTAAAAAAGAAAAAGAAAAAAGAAAAGACCACCCCTCTGCCCTAGCTGATACGGATACTTGTATCCTTCTCAAAAAAGCAAATAAACAAACAAAAAACTCTACAAATGATCCATGAATACATATTTAAAATTCAAATTCACTAGGCATCAATGGGCAAATTAAGGCAATGGTTTGTCTTTAAGGGTTCTATTGCTTTATAGCATAGTCAACAAGTCTTTCTGAAGTTTAAATTAAAAGTCCCCTGGAAAACTGTGTCTCAAACCTGCTACCATTGCTCCAGAAATTCACTTTCATAGTGTATCCTAAATACTCGAAGGGATGTGACCAAAGGTATGCAGGAAGAGCTCAGCAGTTAGGAGCACTTAGTGCTCTTGCAGAGAATCCAAGTTCTGTTCCCATAACACCTACGAGGCATCTCACAATAGCCTGTAACCCCGGCTCAGCTTCAGAAGATCTCACACCCTCTTCTGGCCTCCAGAGACACCCTAATGCACATTGTACACAGTAAACACATATAGGCATGCACACATAAGTTTAAAAAAAAAATTTTTTAAAGATATTTAGAGCCGGGCAGTGGTGGTGCACGCCTTTAATCCCAGCACTTGGGAGGCAGAGCCAGGCGGATCTCTGTGAGTTCGAGGCCAGCCTGGTCTCCAAAGCGAGTTCCAGGAAAGGCGCAAAGCTACACAGAGAAACCCTGCCTCGAAAAACCAAAAAAAAAAAAAAAAAAAAAGAAAAGAAAAAAAAGATATTTAGGAATATCACTGAACACAGAATCACTAAGCCCTTAAAAGAACTGACTACCCTGGAGTGGGGGAGATAAAGTACTTGCTGACTAGGCATGGGTAATGGAGCTCAGATCCATAGAACCCATGTAAAAGCTGGTCAGACATGAAAGCCATCCAGGCACTCAGGAGGCAGAGACAGAAGAACCTCTAGGCAAGTTAGATTAGGTGAAATCAGCAAGCTCCAGGTTCAGCCAGAGATCCTGACTTAATAAAATAGTGTGAGCAAGGAAGACACCTGACATCAACTTCAGGCTTCCATGTGCATGCACACACAAGTATCTCTCTCTATAAAACCCCGTATACATGCCAGGCATGTGGCACATGCCTTTACTCCCAGAACTTGGGAGGCAGAGGCATATAGATCTTTGTGAATTCAAGGCCAGCCTAGTATACACAGCACGTTCTAGGCCAGCAAGGGCTACATAGTGAGACTCTGTCTCAAATAAACAAAACCCAAGGGTGGGTATGCACACACACACACACACACACACACACACACACACACACACGCACGCACGCACAATGACTACCATGGACATATCTTAAAAATCATGTCAAGGGCTGGAGAGATGGCTCAGAGGTTAAGAGCACTGGCTGTTCTTCCAGAGGACCCACATGGCAGCTCACAATTGTCTGTAACTCCAGCTCCAGTGGATCCAACACCCTCACAAAGACATACATGCAGGCAAAACACCAATGCACATGAAATAAATTAATTAATTAAAAAATCATGTCTAGAACATATTTAATGACATGAGTATTATGGAGGATGGATTACACAAAAAATAAAAATGAGTTACAAATCACAATAATGACAAGTATGAAAAAGAAATCACCATATACACTTTGAAAACAAACTTTAATAACTCCCACATAAATATCCACAATTGGTTATCTCTGGTTTTACAGATTTTTTTTAAATGACTAATACTATTGTGTTTTCTCCAAAATTTCTCCAATGAACACAACTTACTTCAGTGGTTGTGAATCATCTCATGACTCAATAGACTTAAAGAACACCAGTAGCTCCATCAGATTCAGAGAGAACTTTGTAATGTTTGGAGTTCTGTCAGTCTGCAGAAGAGGAGGTGGGAACTAGGTGTGATGGGTGTCTGTGGATGATCACCATCCTAAATGGGTTTGTTTTCTGTAATCAGAGACATACAGAAGTGTCTTGGGTCAAATTCAGGTCACTATATTTATTTTTGCTTTGAAAGAAGCACTTTAAAAACTCAGCCTTGGGGTAAAAAGATCCATACAAGGCTGCCGTGTTGGTACACGTATTTATATTTATTATTTCCATTGAGACAAGATCAAAATTGCTATCAATTGCTAGCACTTTGATAAAAGGGTACCTCCTTTTTCACAGAGAAAGTAATTCTTTTTGTTTGTTTGTTTTGTTTTGTTTGCTTTTCAAGACAGGGTTTTCTGTGTGTAGTCCTGGATGTCCTAGAGCTCACTCTATAGACCAGGCTAGCCTTGAACTGAGAGATCAGCCTGCCTCTGACCCCAAGCGCTGAGATTAAAGGCATCGCCACCACCGGCTGAGAAAGTAATTATCTTAGCTCACAAAATGGTAATAAACATTAAAAAGGGGAGTGGATGGAATCAGGACAAACCAAGCTCCCCCTTCATGTAAAATTATCAAAAACATGATATTCCAAATAATAGAACTGAAGCTTCTAGTAAATGATTCCTAAGAACTTTCAATTTTAAAAATTTCAAAGTCTGAGTTACAATATATACAGATTACCATACTCTTGTTTTTAGAAAGGAAAACATTTCATTTGAACAAAGGTACAATTCCTTAAAGGTCATAAAAGAAGCAAGAAATACATAGAGTTGCATTTTTTTCAAAGATGGCACCTTGAATTGATATGTTATATATTTTAAACACCTCAAGCCATGGTTAAACACAAGGGATGAGAGTGATGGTGGGGATGATGCCAGTGATGGTGATGATGGTTGATCATGATGCTGATGATTAGAGAGGAGGGTGGGAGATATGATGGTGGTGGTGCTGATGATGGTAGTGACGATGCCAGTAATGGTGATGATGGTTGATCGTAATGCTGATGGTAGAGGGGAGGATGGTAGATATGATGGTGGTGGTGCTGATGATGGTGGTGACGATGCCAGTGGTGGTGGTGATAGTTGATCGTGATGCTGATGGTAGAGAGGAGGATGGGAGATATGATGGTGGTGGTGCTGCTGATGGTGGTGATGATGCCAGTGGTGGTGATGATGTTTATCATGATGCTGATGATTAGAGAGGAGGATGGGAGATATGATGGTGGTGCTGCTGCTGATGGTGGTGATGGTAGACAGCTAACATTTGCAGTTAATATTAGGTCTGGAAAAGTACTTCAAGTACAGCATCTTCCTTCCGCCCATTCTAGTATGTCCTTCCGCCCATTCTAGTACGTCCAGAAGCAGTAGTTTACAGACCACCCCAGTTGCTCACACACCACACCCACCCACAGCTCCTTGTGTTTCTGAAGGGATTCCTCTGCCAGATCTAATTTTCATGCGTAAAGATAGTTTTTCATAGGTATTTATAGTTAACGACAGTATAGGTAACTTCTTATATGAGGAGAAAAATACATATGTTTGAAGAGACCAAAATAGAATATCCTTTCTTTTTAAGTAAGCAAATAGGAAACCTCCTAGCAGCCTAACACTTCATGGATATGAAATAAAGGTTTATGATGAACTGTCTTGAAAAAAATTGAATACACAGAAGCAGCTAATGCCTAGAAACATGTCAAGACAATGCTTCCTCGCTTTCAACCACCTGTTGAAATAGAAACCAAACAGAAGCAGTCAGAGAACAAGACTGAGGGAGAAACAGACGTGCTGAGAACTGGAAGGGAAGGCGTGGTCATCCGATCATTATTCAGCAGACGTTTGTTCACTGGCAGCCTGTTACTAGGGAGCAATGCCCTGCTGGAGGCAGAATCTCACTTCTGAGAGGGGGCAGGCAGGTGTCAATCAAACTTTCACTCTGGTGCTGCCTAGGGTCCCAAGAGGATTCCTTGACAACAGAGGGAGACTCCCTTCTCAAGGGAAAAGCTTGCCACCCTGGAACGTATAACTCCAGAGTTGCTGAACAGAAATAGAGGATGCCTTTGGAAATTAGAAGGGGGAACCCCAATGATCTTGAGGCTCAAGTAAAGTATTCTGAGGGGATCCAGGTTTTACAGAGCCTGAAACTAAATACAGAGAGCCCTCTTCCAAATTATGAAATTATAAGCAACCAATCCCACTTGCCAGTGAGTAGTAATTATTCAGAATTTGAAAGGAATAGCTAGCAAATCATAAAACTTGAAAATGTGAAAAATATCACAACATTATTATGCTTCTCCACTCAAGACCTCCGTGTCTTGTCTTGACACACTTCTCTAATATCTTCTGTCTGTGTGCTTTTTAATTTCATTTTCCGACAGTAACAGTTTGGGAGTAGACTTTCTAACTGTAAAAAGATAGCCTAGCCATTAGGTCAGCCTCGGTGGATGGCATTTGTTTTTGAATTCTGAGAACTATGAACTCATTATTGATAACGCTGAACGTGGCTAGGACTAGAGTCAGACCTGGGGAGAGAGTAGATCTATTTTTATGGGCAACAGGAAAAAGCTGACAGAATTTTTCACACTGGCTTCTAACTCTGTGCATTCCCTGTTTCTCCTCCACTACACCTGAACTTCTGGGGCTAGGTACCAAGACTGAACCACTGTCAAAAATTTGGGGGGAGAATTGCACCTGTATCCATATGGAATAAGTATAGATCTTGTCATTTGCCTTTAAGCACGACAGTGTGACAACTTTTGACACAACACTTAGGTCACCTTAAGTATAGAAGGAATCTAGAGATGACTTAGCGTGCCTAGGAGGATGGACCTAGCAAATATGCAAACGTACTGCCATTCAAATAGGAAAGTTAAACACCCAGAGATTCTGGTATCCACAGGGGTCCCTTTCATTCACATATACACCCACTAAGCTGAAGTGAAATCCACCCATAGATGGCAGCTTGGTCACCTCTGGGGTCCCTGAGGGATCCTTAGGACTGAGACACAAAAGGGTAGAATTTGACACTAGTGTCCCCAACCCCACACAGACACTCCCTTCCAAGAGACTCCACAGGGTTTTCTGACAAGGTCCTGAGTATATCAAGGTCTGTCTCCAGCCTGTCACTTCTGCTCTCTGCAGAGATTTTGTTTAGAGAACGTGTTCCTACCGTTTCCTTCTCGTTCTCCCTCCCCCTCCCCCATCACACTGCCTTCCTTGATAGGAAGCAATATTCCAATTTATTCGTTATCTCTGTTTTTCCCTCAATGGGTTTGAATCAGAGTCCAAACGATGTGTACACACCTTGCATGGGGGTGCACATGTTGCTTAAGTTCCTTTCAGTGGGTAAAATCTGCTTCTTTCCGTGGGATTTCCGTATCCTGGTTCTATTGCTGATTGTATCTGCGTTGTCTTAGCCTGTTCTCTGCGTTTCCTGTAAACTGGTGGTTAGATCAAAAGATTTAATCCTAGATGTTTTGGCAGGAATGTTGGAGGGGTGTTGCTGTCGACTGCTTACTGCTGCAGCTACTGCTGTCCAGTTTACCTGTCTTGTTTGTTGTTTGGCTGGGTGGTTTTGTTTTTGTCTTGAGACAGTCTCTTTGTTGGTTTTAAATACGCGGGGTGCTGGTTACCATGCGAGGAAAGGTCATGAGCCAAGACAAAACCCAGTATCAGAGCTTTATTGGGGAGGGAGGACAGAAGAGAGTGACCATGCCTGGGAAGAGGCACATGTGTGTGGGGGGGGGGCAGAAAAGAGGGGAGGAGTCTGTGTCTGGCTTTTTAAAGATTCCCCTGCACATGCGCAGGTGGGCTAATGGAGCCACACCACGCATGCGCTGATTGCATGACGTGTGCGCATTTGCAGAATCAGGCAGTGCAGTGATGATGTATGACCCTTTGCTTAGCTACTGAACCGCACGTGTGCTGTCATATAGCTGGAGTGACAGAATCCTAACACTCTTAGCTCAGGCTGGTAGCTAACTCAATAAGTAGCCAAGGGTGACCTTGAACTTCTGATCCTCCTGCCTCCACTCTCAAGGGTTTGGATTACAGGCATTTGCTACTGTGCCCAATGCATGGTTGGAGACTGAACCTGAACTCAGGATGCCATGCATATTAGGCCAGCACTGGACCAACTGGCCGCACCCCCAGCCTTCTTTTTAATGCTAAAATTCACCAGGAGGTCATATCCTGTCATCCCATTTCCTACTGCACTAGGCAGCCGTCCACTCAACCTGGATATGTCGTTTCATTACAAGATGCAAAGTGGGGAAAACTTGCCCATCCTTCCCAACCTTCGGCTGAGGCGCATCGGCAGAGAAGTTACCATCACAATCTATTGGGTATCTTTGGAATACATTCTCTAGGGAAAGACAATAAATGTGTGATTCTTTGTCTTTATTCATCATTTTTTTTTTTTTGCTACGAGTGTCTAGCAAGCTCCAGTAGCAATCACATGATTTTAAAATATGCCAAACTCAGTGATTTTTTTCCCTGTTTGTTTCCGTTCACATTGCAGCTGTGTCCGTATTGTCTTGCAGAGTGTCCTGACTTGTCTGCAAGTGGATTCCCAAGTTTTTAACTTGACGCTAACGTATCTTGACAGCTCCATGCTCTGCGACGCAAGACCGCCACTCTGCGTTACTGCCATGCCCCAGACTTGTCTGTGCTCTTTGGTGGGAAGTGATGCCCAGAGAGGCCCTGTTGTGTTCTGTCTAGTTTTCCCACAGAACACTCTAAGCTTGGGACTCACTTGCTGTCCCATGCCACCATTGACCTTGTTTCTCTACTTTCTGTTACAGTGATGATCCCCTAGCTCTGTGCCTGTACATATTTATCGCCTGTTACTTCCCTATAAAATGGGGCTCTCAGTTGCCCCTGCAATTCTCTCCTGCTTATTCCCTTAGTGTTATAATCATCCATGGTCGGTATTACTGTGATGCACAGGTTGTTCTAAATTTGACCAACAGGAACTCGTTCATGTTTGTTTTTCTCCCTTTTAAAATGTGTTTTTACAGCACATTTCTATGTAGCCCAAATGACCTCAAACCTCCAATCCTCCTGCCTCAGTCTCCTGGGTCCTAGCATTGCGGGCATGCACTACCACACCTTTCCTTGTATGTATATTTATGTATACTGGGGATTGAAGGCAATGTCTCACATGCCAGATAACACTCTACCACTGGGCTATACTCCCAACCATGCTGTTACTTTTTATTTTGAGAGGAGGTCTCACTAAGCTTCTTAGGTTAGACTTGAACTCACTCTGTAACCCAGTATGGTGGCTATTCTTGGTTGCCGTCATGATTGCATCTGGAATAAACTACAGTCCAGAAATGGAGGGCACACCTGTGAGACATTTTTTTGCTTGGTTTGAAGTGGGTGAATCTACTTCTAGTGTGGGCCTTTGAGGTAGGAAGGCATAATATGCTTCTGAGCAAGAAGATACAAGCCTTTAATTCAGATCTTGATGCGGGAAGACACACCTTTAATCTGGGCTTCACCTTCTGCTGGAAGTCTGTATGAAGACATGGAAAAAGGAAGCTTTTGCTCCTTGCCTGCTTGCCCTCGCCTTGCTAGCATATCCATTCCTGCACTGACACGAAAGCCTACTTCGTTGGGACTCCAGCATATACTGAAGACCAGCTGAGACAGCCAGCCTCGTGAATAGAGCAACTACTGGGTTCTTGGACTTTCCATGCATAGCCAGCCATGGTTGGATTAGCTGGACTGAAGGTTGTAAGTCATTTCTCTAAACCCTCTTTCTATATAGAGAGATTTATTCTATATGTTCTGTGACTCTAGAGACGCCGGGCTAACACGCGCAGGGTGGCCTCACCATTTTGAGCATCTTATCTCAGCCTCCCCGGTAGCTTGGATTGCAGGCCTGAGCCACCATGGTTGGCTCCCTGTGTCCTTTGGCCATGGCTGTACTGGCCATAGCATTTCTTTGCTTTCTAGTATGAGCTTTCTAGGCTAATGGAAGGTCCTCCTCTAAATCCAACAGCAAGAATCGGAATCAGAGCTAATCAACAGTGGTAGGGAGTCAGGCAGGGGAAGATTCTTAACGAGCTCATAATAATGCCTAGTAAGACAGTCCGTTTCGGCCAGTCAGTGGTGGTGCACGCCTTTAATCCCAGCACTTGGGAGGCAGAGGCAGGCGGATCTCTTTGAGTTCAAGGCCAGCCTGGTCTGCAGAGCGAGATCCAGGAAAGGCGCAAAGCTACGCAGAGAAACCCTGTCTCAAAAAACCAAAAAAAAAAAAAAAAAAAAAAAGACAGTTTCAAATATCTTCCAGACCCTTAAAGTTTAAAGCCATTGGCCAAATACAAATGTTCATTTTGACATTGGCAGGGTCTCACATAGCCTAGGGTGGCTCAAAACTCACTATGTAGGTGAGGATGACCTAGAATTTCTGACCCTTTTGACCCCATCTCCCAGCGTTTGGTTCCGGTTATGTGCCACCCACCATGCCCAGTCTCTGTGCTCTGTGCTGATCAGACCCAGAGTCTCCAGCATGCTGGGTAAGCACTCTGCCAACTGAGCGGAGTTGTCTTGACCTAGTCTTGAGAAGGTCTTTCCACCTTGTCTCTGTTCCTTCCGTCTTCTTTAGTCTACATGGGTCGGAGTGTACCACATGCCCCGCCAGCCAGGACGCCTCTGGGTGGCTATGGAACTTATCACCTCTACTTATGAAATGAAAGCAGGCACTAAAAACACATAAGATACTCATTTTAATGTTTATTACACAATAATTAATTTTACTCTATTGTGACAAGAGTCTTTTCAAGATTTTTTGAAATATATTTCTTTATAAATAAAACAAGCTATGCACATTAAAAATAATAAAAGCTCATTTATGTTCATATAATCATAAAATACACACATACATATCACACACACACACACACACACACACACACACACACAGATTCTTGGCGCAGATTCACATCCTCCTGTCAGTGTCTTAGCTTTCAGCGTATTTCTAACATGGTATTACCATTTTCTTTTTCATAAAATTGGCAATAGTCATTGGAGACCTGCACAGCCAGATCCTGGAAACCGAACTGGGAGCAAAGAGAGATTAAGAAAGGAGGATGTGTGTGTGTGTGCAGGAGTGTGCAGGTGTGTGCAGGTGTGTGTGGGGAGGGGGGCAATAGAGAGGAAAATAGCAGGGTGCAAGTGACCTGACAGGGAAAATGGGACGAACAAGGCACTCTACATAGGGAAGGGGTGGAATATAAACACAGAACTGGGAGAGGTGGGGAAAATAACTAAGAATGTCTGAAAAGTCATAAGGAATCATACTACTAACTGCCTTAAAAAAAACAACCCTACAATACTGTGTATAAATACATGTATATAGTTTAAATGAAATTTTCTCGTCTAGGCTGACAGTGCTCCCTTCAAGGGTTGTCCAAGAGGTTTTCAAAACATTATAGGCTATTGTTAACAGCCTAGGTTGCCTCCCAGAGGTGGAAGGCAAGTCCCTCTTGCTGAAGATACCATGCCCTTCAGAAATAGGGCCCAGAGGACCTGAACTGGATCTGACCTGAAAGCTTCCTCCCTGAGGACCAGCTTTCACAGAACAAGAAGGCACCATGCAAGCTTCCAAAGCAACCAGCAGTTCTACCTAGCCAGGCTGCCTACCGACCATAACACCGACCAGGACCACACTCCCAAGGATGTGGCAGTAGCTGCATCCTTGGTAGTAACCAACAGCTCTCTAATAATTGGACTTCAGACCTGATCAACAAGAGGGAAACCATGCCTGGCACTGGAAACCTAGCTAACCACTCAAGGCTGGTGAAGTCATGGATCCTGGAGAACCTACAATTGTCACAATCCCTAACTACGTTCTAAATATGTGTCCTTAGACTCACGACTTCACTCCTCATCGAGGAAACTTCCCTTCGCAACAGATGGAGACCATTACAGAAAACTGCCAAGTAATCAGAACACAGAGCTATGAAGCCCCATCCCAATGGATACCTCTACAAAAGAAACAAACAAAAAAATACAAAACAAAACAACTCCCCCCCGCCAAAAAAAAAAAAAAAAAAAAAAAAAAACCTCCTGCACCTAAAGCTCAGGGATCATTGCAGAAGAACTGGGTAGAAAGATCATAACAGCCACATAAGAACAGGAGTTTGCTGTGAAATTGCATTACCTAGAAATGGCAGAAACCGCACCCATGAAGTCTCTCACCAGTATGGTTGCTTAAACATGACCTGAATGAGGACACCAATATCCACGCTGACATGGGAAGAGGGAAAGCTCAGGAGGCCTCCACCCTACACGAAGAACTACAGGAAGCTAAAGAATGCTGAGAGCCAGAGAAATAGTTTTCCCAGGAGGAGCATACTAAATGGTTATCCAATACTGAATGATCAGCCCTGAAAACGTGAATACAGATGACCAAGAACAGCTGTAGACTGAGCAGGTTGTATTTATGCATTTATGTATACATGTACTTAAACACACACACACACACACACACACACACACACACATATAAAACAACAAATTTGAAAGAGGGGTCAGGGTACGTGGGAGGATGTAGAGCAGTGGTTCTCAACCTTCCTAATGCTGCGACGCTTTAACACAGTTCCTCATGTTGTGATGACCCCAACCATAACATTATTTCTTTGCTACTTCATAACTGTGATTTTGCTACTGTTATGAATCATAATGTGAATATCTGTGCTTTCCAATGGTCTCAGGTGACCCCTGTGAAAGGACCATTCAACCCGCAAAGAGTTGTGACCCACAGGTTGAGAACCACCGGTTTAGAAGCAGGAACAGGAAGGAGAAATGATGTTTAATGGTATAATCTCAAAAAATTAAAAACTAAAAAATAACTAAAAGAAAACCAGACAAGCAGCATAAAGCTGGAATCCGGTGGGAGGTGAAGACAGCCCAGCGGGTAACAGACACACCCACAGGGAAGCTGGGCTGGGGTAAGACACAGGCTGGGCCGGAGGCACCATGACGACAGAGTACTTGGCCTGTTCATTAGACACAGGGAAAACAAGGGAAAGGCAGCTAATCTTAGCAGGGGGTCTCAGCAGGGCTCTGTGGTCACACAGTCTCCCTGAGCAAGGGAACTGTGGAGGAGCTTTCCACGCTGCTCTCCTGCGGCAGGTAGTGTTACACAAACATCACAGTTGCAGGCCCAGGGCAGCCAGCACATGCCATTCCCTTGGCCTTAAGACCCCTTCAACATGGCTGTGCTCATGTCAAGAATGCAGTCATGCCAGGGCTACCTACACCCGCTACGGTCACCCTCAAGGCCACATTTTGTCATTCCATATTTATCTTCAGTAATAACTGTTAACTTGATGTCCTCTCTACTGAGAGTTTTCTGTAGAATAGACCATAACAATTTAATGATAAAGCACTTTTTTTTTTTTTTTTCGAGACAGGGTTTCTCTTTGTAGCTTTGCTCCTTTCCTGGAAGTCACTTGATAGACCAGTCGGGCCTCGAATTCACAGAGATCTGCCTGTCTCTGCCTCCCAAGTGCTGGGATTAAAAGTGTGCTAAAAGCACCTCTTTCTACCAGTTCCGAGGAACCTGGTAACCTCAGAGAAAATTCTATTTAATAGCATATTCTGTTTATTTCAGCATTTGCAATGTGAAAGATATTCTGGCCAAAATATCTTCATTTTGGATTCATGAAATTCATGGATTCAGAAAATCTTACCTTGACAAATATTTGTACAAAACAAAATTCATTAGACAAATTATCTCTTTTAATGACTTTTCCATGTTTTGCCAAATTCAAATACTGTGGATTTGAAGTTTTTCTGTTACCAAACATAATGCCACACATTTAATAAACTATAAGCCCCCCCCCAATACTTCTTTGTTGTGTCAAGATTTTCCAAAAAACAGTTTCAGAACAGCAGACGTAAAGCTAGCAAATTCTTTTGCTTAATATGTTCTTTTTTCTCTCATTTTTTCTTTCAACAAACGGTGTTTACTTCACACACATAAGAAAATATAAAAAATATTTTCATTTTAAAAGGGGCTGTTGAGATGGTTCAGTAAGTAAAAGGCACTTGTCACCAAGCCTGAGCCCCTGACTTTAAAATCTGGGACCCACATGGTAGAGAGAGAGCTGACTCCCACACATTGTCCACTGACCTCCACACATGCCCAGTCGTTCATACATAAAAAATGTAACAGGAAAAAAACAGTATTTATAAGTGCACACTTTCCTACATTCACAGTACTGTGCATCCGTCACTCAGTCAAACTCCAAATACTTTCATCGCCTAGAAAGGATATCTTGTGTTCGTTAGCAGGCCTTCCCTATCCCCAAGCCCCAAGTCCAGGCCCTCTCCAATCTGATTACTCCTCTGTGGATGGTTTATACAAATGGAATCACACCACGTGGGAAGGTTGTTACTAGACTCTCATTGAGCGTTTCCTCAAGGTTCGTCCCTGTCACAGCGTGTATCGATACTTCATCCTCTTTGGATGATCAGACACCATGGTTTGCTTGCCTCGCCATCCACTGACTGACCCTGGGCTGTGTACGGCTTTCGGTGCCTGTGAAGTGTGTTGTCTGCTTCCTGTACAAGCTTTCGAAGACTCCTTTCAGCTCTTGACAGTAATTGCCGAGCCAGTTGGTAATCCTGTAACTGAGGAACCACTGAGCTGTTTTCTACAGCATCGTCAGTGTTCTCTGCTCCCACCTGCTATGTGTGACGAGTCTAGTTCCTCCAGACTTTACCGGCGGGGTGCTGCTTTCTGCAGACTAGCTATGGTTGTCATTGTCCTAATGGGTGCGATGTTCCGGTTCACTGTTCTTATCATGGGGCCTGTAACACAGGAATAAAACCTAATGCCTCCTTGTTTCACGCTTTATTTTCAATGGCTGCAACAAACCTGAAAACTTCAAAACTCCCACCATCAGGTGGGAGGGGGCTATTGCACCTCGTAAATATTTGATCATTTATAAATTGATTTATATGAATTATTTGTTTGGGACAAATGCAATCAATATTTAGCTATCTCGTTTTCTAATTCCATTAGATAATATTTTAGTCGATGGACAGAATATTTCTTTAAAGGCTATGCAGGTCTTAAAATCTTACTCTAGGGGTAGGAGAGGTGGCTCAGAAGTTGAGGGTGATGCCAGCTCTTCCGGAGAACCTGGGTTTGGTTCCCAGCATTCACACGGCAGCCCAGAACCATCTGTAACCCTGGTTACAGAGGATCGAATGCCCTCTTCTGGCCCCGGAGGGAACCAGGCATACACATGGTGCGTGGACACAAACACAGGCAAAATACCCATACATGTAAAATTAGAATAATTTTCAATAAAAAGCACTATGAATTGGGGTTGTGTACCATATAGTGAGGAGAGCAGAGGGAAGCTTCCAGAGACCCTCTCAGCCCTTTAGTGGGGGTCACAGCTTCTGTTTTCTGCACACATTTTGCACTTACTTAACTGTGATTGCCACATTATGGGAACCGCTGAGTGGAGCCTGGCAGCTTGGTGACCCAGCACAGGCCGTGGTGTGGTTGGCTGGAACTGGAGTGTTCCCACCACTGAGACTGAAAGGAGCCAGCTGTCTCCAAACGCTTGTGTGTGCGCCTACTATTTTATTAACCACCGCCCTGCCTGCTATCCCTGGAATGGAGGTGTGAGTTATGTTGAGTTTGGGAAGGTCTGGGGGCAGGAAAAGAGTTCCATTCATCTTTCAGTTTTCCAGTAAGTTTAAGTGAGAACCCTAGCTCGTGAGTCTTGCGCATGCCTAGTAGAGTCCTCCGAAGAGCTGAAAGAACCAAGTGGGGAGCTAGCTGCTGAGCCCTGTGCCAGCTTGCTTCAACACAGCCCTCGTTGCTTCCTTACACACAGGGGATTCAGCATAAATTGCCAACAGCAGGCTGTCGGGATGGCAACATTGCCAGACTCTTCCGGGCAAACCCTAATGTACTCCGATGGCCTGAAGAGCAGAAATCAGAACTCTGGGTGACAGTTAAACTATGTAGACCAGTGTCTTGGCTTGAATGCTTTTAAGATGTGACATGTGACGTAGAGGCTTTTGTTTGTTTTTTGAGACAGGGTTTCTCTGTATAACAGCCCTGGCTGTCCTGGAACTCCCTCTGTAGACCAGGCTGGCCTCGAACTCACAAAGATTCACCTGCCTCTGCATCCAGAGTGCTGGAATTAAAGGCGTGCGCCACCACTGCCTGGCTTAATATGTGATTTGGAGTAAGCAAGGGTGTGTATATTGCTTGAGAGTAGGGGTGAAGTCTCTGGGTATACAAAGGCTTCAGGAGGGAAAGCAATCAGAGTTCTGACACCTGCCTCCAGTGGTGGGATTCCAGGGAGCAAGAAAGGGATTTAAGAGAATCCAAACTCCTGAGGAGGGATTTCTGAGTCTGATCGCCGCTTACACAGACCATGGGTCGGCGATCATGTTAGTAGGTCCTCTTATACATATGTCGCCTCCCTATGCTCTCCCTCTGTTTCTATCACTCTGTTTCTTCCTCTCTGAATGTGTTGCGTGTGTGTGTGTGTGTGTGTGTGTGTGTGTGTGTGTGTGTGTGTGTGTGCCTGTGCCTGGGAGAGCAAGCTCCATGCTGGGTGTCTCATCGATCACCCTTCATCTTTGATTTGGTTGAACTGGCTAGCCAGCAGGCCCCAGGGATCCTCTGGTTTCCTCTCTCCTCTTCTTTGGTGCTGAGATTACAGATGTGCACCACGAGGGCTCTGAGGAATCAAACGCAAGCGCTCATGCTTGTGTGGCAAACGCTTTACCTACTGAGCCACACCTCCCGCCCCCCACCACTTCTTTTTCGTTTTGCTGGGAGGAACATCACTTGATATTTATTTTACTCCTACATTTTAAATGTCTTTGCTAAGATTGTGTTCAAATTTAAAGATGGTGTCATATCCTAAAATTGATGTGGAACTGTAATGATGTGGAACTTATTATTCTTTATGAGGCAGAGTTTTTTTTTGTTTGTTTGTTTGTTTTTTACATCATACAAGAGAGAAGCTAGACACTAAATGTTTTCCCTTGAAGCAGGGCACGTAAGGCCTTGGAAAACAACACATTTACACTAGTGACGTTAATAAAAATACAAATAATAAGCCGGGCGGTGGTGGCGCACGCTTTTAATCCCAGCACTCGGGAGGCAGAGCCAGGTGGATCTCTGTGAGTTTGAGGCCAGCCTGGGCTACCAAGTGAGTTCCAGGAAAGGTGCAAAGCTACACAGAGAAACCCTGTCTCGAAAAACCAAACAAACAAACAAACAAACAAAAGAATAATAACCACTAAGGACTCAAGGGTTCTCCTTATCTTCAGGTTTTCCCTTCAGCACCAGTTTATCATGGTCACCTATGGCCTGAAAATGTTAAATGGGAAATTCCAGAATTAAAAACACTCATGTTTTAAGTTGCATGGTATTGTTGCAAGTGTGATGAAATCTCATGCCACCCCACTCCCTCCTAGGTGTGGTCATCTCTTTGCCCAGTGTATCCATGCTGTGTATACTACCCACCCATTAATCATAGAGGCTATCTCAGTTATCAGATCAGCTTCTCATATCCCGGTGCTTGGGTGCGAGTAAACGTTATTTTGTTCAGTGATAGCCCTGTAAGAGCAGGGATGCTGGCCGTTTTGACAAACCCAAGAGAAACTGTAAAATTCTTCTTTTGGGTGAAAATTCTTGTCTGTATGAAAAGAATCTGGTGCTGGTGTCTTGCAGTATAGTAAGGTGAAAACAAACCCGGGCTAATTTTGCTGTTGTATCTCAAATTGCAGAAGTTAGAGACACAATGCATGAGAAGTACTCTGCTAAGCTCAAAGGCATTAAATTATAGAGCTAACGCTCTGCAGCTTCGGGCAGCCACCGAGGGACGTGGAAAGTGCCCCCCTGCCCAAGGACAAGGGGGACTAGATGGTTAGGAATTTACCATGCGCCAATCTTTGTTCAGGGTTAACTCATTTAATTCTTATAATCAACCTATAAGGCAGACACTATTAATAGTTTATGGATGGGCTAGCCGAGGCTCAAAGGAGACGTTAAGAGAGAAACTTTCAAATGTGCAGATAATAAACATCTGCCCAATTCTTCTCGGCCATTAAGGCTCTCTGCTGGGATTCAGACTGGTTATGTTTAGTTATAAAACCTGGGTTAATTATACTGCCCAATCTGGCCTCCTAGACAGGCCAGGGAGGCAAAATATTCACCCAGGAAACAGGGGCCAACACAAGGCAGACGGGATAAAATGCCACACTGAATGCTGAGGGGCCAGAACATCTGGTCCAGATAGGAAACGCTGGGATAAGGCATGGATGGAATAGCCTGGCAAAATCTCTGGTTTGTGTTTTGTCTCAGTGGTGGCTGTTTGTCTGAGGTTACACCAACGACTTATGGATCCAGGCACTCAGCAGTCTCTCTTGACTTGAATACAACCTTTAACCCTCCTCAGACCACCTGCCTACCAAGTTTGAGGGGAGACACAGAAATCGGTGCTGTGTTTCCACAGGAGCCAGAGGCAGCAAGGGCGAGAATACTTTATTCTCCATTTGCGATCTCTTTGTCCTCTCAAAGATGTGGCCCTGTCAAGGCTGTGATTTCCCATTCTCCCCATTAAAATGGCTCAGACATGCTGTTTGCTCACAGTTCTTCCTAATCCTCACCCTTGATGTCCTCCACACAGTGGCTGACTTTGTCAGTATTTCTCCAATTGCAACTTTAAAACTGATAAAAAAAAAAAAGCCTATTCGTGTTTTTTTTAAATCTTTAAAGTTTAAGTCTTTTCCTTCGACAGCATCAGTGTTCTTGTGGGAGAGAATAAATACCTGATGCTAAGGGCAGAGGCACCAGCCTACTATGTGTGAGGCTTGGGTTTGATATTCAGAACAGGAAAAATCTCTCTCTCTCTCTCTCTCTCTCTCTCTCTCTCTCTCTCTCTCTCTCTGTCTATGTGTGTAATCTTAGTGTAACAATATATTTAAATCTGTATAAAGTGTGAATTTTCAAGTATTCAATTAAAAAATGGTTGAAGGTAAAATGTAATGTTATTCAAGCTACATTCAAATAAATGTTATTTCTTTATAATAACTGAGTCTTTCCAAATGGGCACCCTTTGAAGGAGGGTGAAGTGTCAAGTAAATGCCAGGGAGAGGACACGGTTGCATGCTGCACAAGGAAAGAATTCTTTGAACAAAGCGTCGACATATGCCATTTGATTTAAGGTAGGAAAAAAGAGAAAATAAGCATCACAGCTAGTTATCACAGCAATCACCTCCAGACCATGGGAAAAGAGAGGTCCCTGGCGTGTGTGTGTGTGTGTGTGTGTGTGTGTGTGTGTGTGTGTGTGTGTATGTATGTGTGTCCGGGTGCAAGGGTTGGGGGCCCTTTCCAGAGATGCTGCATCAGGTTGAATGCCCCTTAGCACACTTCACACTTGGCAGGGTCTGCTGCTTTCCCAGGCGTCTGGGGTGGGTCACTCTCAAGTTCTTAAGAAAGAACTACTTTGATCCCCTTGATAGCACAGGTGTCCTGAGGATCTGCTATGTATCAAGCAGTCTACCACCCTGTTGCATCTGGTCCTCACACAGTTGAAAGAAGGAGATGCTATGGTCCTCTTCTCTCAGACAGGAAACTTTGTCTTGAGGACACTGACTCACAGTGCGTCACAACTAGCAAAAGAGTAGGCTAGGATTTCATGGATGGTCCGTGGGATGCTGGGCCTGTGCTGTCTGTTTCTGAGTCTAGGGTCTAGGTCTGTTGAGCAGCCACAGTAACAGGCTAAGTGCACAGCCTAGCCCTCTGGGTTGGTTGTTGCCATTGCTCTGCCGTACAGACAAGGCTAATGAGAGGCCAGAAGTTTAGTTTCTGTGCTGGCTAGCAGAACGGTAGCCCTGCGATGGAACACGAGTGTGGCTCCTGAGACCATGCCTCACACCACTGCGATGGAACACGAGTGTGGCTCCTGAGACCATGCCTCACACCACTGCGATGGAACGCGAGTCTGGCTCCTGAGACCATGCCTCACACCACTGCCCCATCTTGCCTTTCTGCAACTAGCTTGCGTTCTTCTGCACCATTCCGGGGCAGCCTTGGGGGGCGGGGCTTCAGGGTACACGTTTCCGGTGCAGGCTTCCATTCTTACGGCGGGCGCTTCACTGCCAGCATCAGCATGGCCCCATTATGCTGTCGTTCAGCTGCATGGATGAAAGAGATACCGCTGACGAGGTGGGGACAAGAACAGTCCACTCTGTCTCTCAATGCCACAGGACAGCAGAGGATGGGGGGGCGGGCTGGAGGGGGGGTAGGCACACACGCTGCAAATGAAACATTAGCCATGATGACCACAGGGAGAAGAACCTGGGAAAACAGTGCCTGGAGCATCCGCTCTCTATAAACCTTGTCGTTCCACGAAGGCGTTAGACTCCTTTGGGCTGTAAGTCACAGAAACTCAACTCGAAAGAACTTAAACATGGGAAGGGAATTTCTCAGTTCACCCAACTGAAAAAGCTCAGGAGTGTTAGGATTCCAACTTCAACACGGTGTCAATCTGCCTCCCTCTTCCCACAGCTCCCCCTTCCTCCAAAGGCTACCCCCCAAGGCCAGGAAAGGTCCAGCTGTGCAGCCCCAGCAGACAGCATGGCTCTCTTCAAACTAATGCGTGCCCATCTCCCCAGAAGAACTCACTTTGCCTTTGCTAGGACCATGTGATCATCGTGAACCAATCACTACGTCCAGAGGAAGTGGTCCTGTGCCTGGACAAGGCTGGGTCATGTATCCACTCCAGACTGTGTTCACCCTGTGCCCCTGTAGACCATTGCAGAAAAAGGGGTCCTGTGATTGGCCAAACCTGGGTCATGTGTCTATCCCTGACCAATCAGTGTGTCTACACAGTGGGGGGGGGGTGTCCATAATTGACAGATTAGTTGGACCTCGGGTGTGAGGTCCCCTAAGAAAAGCAAGCTGGGCAGCCCCAACTGTGGCCACAACACTTGGGGCTTCCATCTCAGTACTGCGTTAGGGAAATCATGTCAGACACAGCAACTGACGCCAGAACAAAGTCAACAGGCACATTTCGGGGGGGGGGGGTATGCAAATGCTTCCTAGACACCAAGGTAAACATCTGGAGACTTATAGGGAATGTTTAAGTGAATCCTAAAAGGGAAAGAGTGAGATTTGCCTGGCTGGTCTTTGCTGGTAAAGGAACGGATAGGTTGGAGAGCCTCGAAGGCTTTCACGGACTTCCCACGTGTGCTTGCCGCCAGCGCCCCCCCCCCCCCCCCCCCGCGCCCCCGTCCCCACTCTGCAGGCTCCTCCACGAGCCTCAGCCAAGGCCACCTGTGCCTCTGGGGCCAGGTTCAGCCCTCTCAGGACTTCCCTGTGCCTCTCACAGCCGTTCAACTCACATCTTTTCATGCACATTTTCCAGAAGAGGTAGAAGACTCTCCTCTCCCACAAAGCAAATAGCAAACTACACATTCTAGGAAGGCCTTCCTACCCAATGTTTGTCGCCATGCCATTACTGAATATTCCTGCTTCCAGCAGCGGCTCACTTGTCTGTAATACGGCTCTGTTCCAGCAGCCAGCCCTCCCCCAGTAAATCTTCAGAGATCTCTTCTCAAGTCAGGGTGGCCCCCTCGCCAGCGGTGGCGACGAGTCTCTCACAGTCGCAGGCTCCTGCCTGCCCTGCCAGGCCTGGTCATTTACAACACCATGGCCAGCAGACAGGGTGGCTAACTCCTGTGCAGGGCTTAGGGAGGCTTGAGTCCTGAGACGTGTGTGGGAAGCAGCCCTCAGGCAGGGCTGTAATGAGGTATTTATGGAGCCGAGACAGGCTGTAAGCAAAGTCGGGCAAAGGTGTGGCCTGAGACATTTCTGAGGTATTAATGTATGTTTTTTTTCCTGTGTGTTCTGTCCTCCTCTTCCCCGCTTTCACAAAAGTAGCCGGGCCTTTTGTAATTCTTTACCCCGTGAAGCCTGAGGCAGGAAGCTCAAAATGGGCACATTTCAGGAGGCAAAGCATGTCGGTCCCACAAACCTCCAGCCTCTGGGCAGGCTCTTTTAAGGTCCCCAGTAGGACCCCCTCTCCCCCCAGCCTGGCCTCAGGGCCAGGGAAGTATCCTGCAGGGCTCCAGACAGCTGGCTGTCCCAGCCAAGGTTCCCAGTAGTACAGAAGCTTGCGAGGACCTTGCAGCTCTGCAAACGGCCACCTTGGAGCCTGCATGGCGACATGGCAATCCTCCCTACCACGCCTGGGGCCCACGAGCAGCTTCTTCCAGGTTCTGTGAGGAACATGAGAGGAACTCTGGTTCTGACTTGTGAGAAACAGCTGTAGTTCAGCCCACCAGAAGGCCAGGGTTATTTTCACGTATAATCAAGGCTATCACAGGTAGGATAACGGTCCCTCCCAAGATGTCCTCATCCTACCAACCATCCTAATCCCCAGAGCTTGTAAATATGCTCTTTACGTGGTGTATTAGTGGCTTTCTAGTCAGTGTGACAGAATCCACAAGAGCTGAAGGGAAGACAGGTTTATTTTGGCTCAGCTACAGAGTTTCAGTTTGTCACAGCTGTGGGGCACAATGTCCAAATTCATGGTAGCGAGAGCATGTTCCCCGAGGAGCAGAGAGGGCAAGCTGGAAGCAGGGGTGGCTATGACTGCCACAAGCCTGCCTCTAGTGACCTACTTCTCCCGGCTAGGTCCCACCTCCTAAAAGTTCCAAATGCCTCCAACCTCCCCCCACACCCCCCACATACACACACACACACACACACACACACACACAGCACCACCACCTGGGAAGCAAACATGAGCATGCGAAGACATTCCGGAGTCCCCCTGTAACACACAGCAATGAGAGGCAAAGCTGTAGGGCGAAGCAAGGCTGCCTATCAGCTGGTTCTGCCAGAGACTGTCCAGGAGGAAGCCTGCTGGGTCAGTGCAAACACAGGGCTCTGTGGAGAAGGTGGTGGGAAGGAGGGAAGCACAGGGCCCGGCAGATGTTCCTGCGGGTCAGGAGGTAGGAGTGCGGGCGGTTTCTGCAGCAGGACGTGACCAAGATAGAGAATCCTTCCCGAGCCTCTCCTCGGAACACAGCCCCATCCCCCCGAGCTGTAAGGTCATACATGTGTGTTTCAAGTTGCTAAGTTAGTGGCAGCCTGTGGCAGCAGTCATCGGCAGTGACAGCATCGCGCCCTTGACTCCTCCCTCTTCGTGCTTTCTCCCATCCCTGGCTCCACTGCCTCAGGGCTCTCTCCTCACTAAGGGACTGTACTAATACTCTGTTCCACAGAGTCGCATTCCATAAGCAGTCTGTGTGCTGGGTAGGCATAGTGTGCCATGGGGTGTCAGGGGAGACTGGGGTGGGGTGGGGTGGGAGATGAATGCAAGAAGATGATGCCCTTGCCCCTATCCCCAGGAGCAGTGAGTTATGGAAAGAGATGCACATTCACATGTGACTAATATGGGCACGGGGCAGGCTGTGGCAGGTGTGCCAGGAGTCTGAACCAAGTGTTATGAATATTGTGGGAAGAAGGATCCATATCAGCTGGGGGAATCTGAATTACTCATCTTACTTGAGGACAAAAGCGGGTTTGAACTCCAAGGAGGATGAGACGGGCCTACTCACTTCAGTGGTCTCTACCAGGGCCGATACAGACATCACTAATCAATTACTAACTCCATATTTCTTGCAGAGCTCAGACTTGGTCTCAGGATTCTTTTCACGTAGTGCTTCTCACAGGCAATAGCAGTCGAATGGATTTGGCATTTGAGGTAACAACCTATTCTTCACTTCTGTGGTTAAAGTATTGATCACAACAAAATGGCATCAAACCATGAAGAGAAGAAATAGTTGAACTTGAATGCCACCTTTCCCTCTTCCTTGCTGCCTGGGGTGTTCTGGCTGGTTTAACTGCACTCTCTAGACACCCTAAATCCTGCAGTAGCTAGACTCTCCACACCTAACCCATCTGAGGCAATCCATCAAGAAAAACAAGAGAGAGACTGATCCTCCCAGGGCAACAGTGTAAAGATCTGAAGTCCATATTCTAGGGATAAGTGTCCAGTGCAAGCAAGAAGGCCAAAGAGCTGGTGTTCCAAAAGGTGACCTTCCAGAAGTTGATGTCCTTGAGGTATGCTCTGAGACAACAGTAGAATGGCCAAGGCAGCAGCCAACAGGACAACAATCCAGTTTCTTAAATGCTCCAGGCGATTAGGGAGACAGTCCATGGATTCTGGCATACCCTGACTCCATTGCATATCCTTATTATTATAGTTATGAATTAATACATCCTCACATTAAAAAAACTAAGCAGAATAATATACTATTTAAAGTAAACATTTCTCTTTTGTCTAACCTCATTCCAACTCCCCAAAGGTAACCTTTGTGGTGTCTTTTGTTTGTTTATTTGTTTTTGGTTTTTCGGCTTTTGGCTTTTTGTTGTTATTGTTGTTGTTTTCAAGACAGGGTTTCTCTGTGTAGCCTTGGCTGTCCTGGAACACACTCATAGAGCAGGCTGGCTTTGAACTCACAGAGATCCTCCTGCCTCTGCCTCCCAAGTACTGGGATTAAAGGCAACCTTTGTGTGTGTGTTTTTAATCTTCTTAGAAAATTTCTATGTGCGGACTATATATGTGAGTATCTGTTTATAGTTAAATGCCCCCTTTCTTCCCTATATAACGTCGATTATGATCATGACTAATGACTGCCCAGAAACGTTCTCACTGCCATGCTCTAATCTTGCCGTGATGGCAAACAGAAGAGACAATGGTATTTCTTACACCCTTGGTTCTTGCCTTTCCATCGTCTCTCCCTTCCCTGCCTCGTTCACTCAGGGACTGTACTAATATTCAGGGATGAGATTGTGGCTAGCATCCATAAGTGATGTAAGTTATTGAGAATTTCTACACTTCCCTGCACATGAAGAGATATCCCCAGAATTACTGTGGAAAATAAAGCTCATTCTGAAGAATTCTTCTTTGTGGCCAACATGGTAAGATGCATTTATTCACAAACCTGTGATATCTGGTATGTGTTATTAATACTTCAATTTGGTTTTGGCTCAAAGGATACCAAACCACTGTGTCTTGACAGCTCCTTTCTAGAGCTGTGTACTTTTCTTCCGTGGCCTGGATTGCTGACCCTAAAGGTTACCACCTCTAGTGCACAGCGAAAATCCCCCTTACAGGGAAATTGACCTGTCACCATCATCCTCAAGACCCAGCTAAGAGCTCTGTCTTCTAGACATCCTTCAATTGGGCAGGTCTCCTGTCCTCTTCCTTGTCCTACCCTGGTCCAGCATGCATTTTACACAGAGTGAGCTTTCCACGGAGCCAAGCACGCCATGCTTATTGCCTGCTTAGAGACAGCCTTCTGTGGCTTTCCATCATGGGGGAAGTGGATCCCGACTCTGTCCAGCACTTAGCCCCCGGCCCCGCCCCTCTGCACATCAGATCAATCTCCTCAGACACCCCTGCCTCCAGGAAGTATCCTGAGCTGCCAAGCTCTCCTTCTTGGGCCCTAATGGGGGATGGCGTGACTTCATATCAATTGGAGTTCAGCGTAAATCTTGCTCTCCCAATCTCCTCTCCATCATTTAACCTGGCTATTCACTTTGCCGATCCTATTTCTTGTTCAGTTTTGCCTTGCCACAATGGCAGCCCCAGAATTCAGGGTCTCTTGTTTGATTCACTGCTGTATCACTATGTGCCCAGTCCTGAGTCTGGCACATAGAAGGCACTCAACAAATAGAGATGTGACCAAGGAATTCCTTGCGGCCCCTTTCCTGTCACTTTCTCTAGAGATAGGCTGTAGTGCTGGTGCCGCTTGCTGAGCGAAGGCTGAACCTGCGGACGGTCTGATGCGATCGTTCCTTGTGACAAATAGAATAGTTTTTAGAGCCTGTGGCTGCTCCTGTGTTAACTATAGTGGTTCTTCTCTGTGTGTGGGATGGACCAGGGGAGGTTGAAATGGCAGAGAAACCCCTCCGAGGAATGAACATGCAATAGGACTGCAGTTGTCTTCCTAAAGCCACTCTGAGTCCTTGATGCTTTGAGACAATCGGGAGAGCAGAGAGAGAAGTGGCTGATAATGATCAGATCCAAAGCAGCGGTTTGGGCTTCCTAGTGTTGACACTGTTTGCAACCAATTAAGAAATCTTAACATGACTCAAGACAGGTAAAATTGAAATGGAATTTAAGGGACTCTGGATATCTGCAATAAGCTTAAAGGTAAGTACTAAGGAGCAGGTCCCTGATGGGATAGTTTGCCTTAGAAACACCAGGAACCTTCAAAGGGTTCTCAGACATTGGATAGAACCACACTGGTGCTGAAGTAGTCACCTGTCCCTGTTTACATGGGAAATTATTCACAGCCCCCCAAATACTTATTGTATTGAGGGAGACTAGACCCTTAAGATTTTGCATGACTGGGCTGCATTTAAAGATCCTAACTGAGCAGTCTGGAGAGACGATGGCTCAGCCATTAAGAGCATGCTCCACTCTTGCAAAGGACGGGAGTTCAGTTCCCAGCACCCATGTTGGACAGCTTACAACCACCTGTAACTCGAGTTCCAGAGTCTCTGAAACCCTCTCCTCTCCCCTAAAGTCATTGGTACTCACTTGCACATACCCACACACAGAATTAAACATAAAATAAATCTCTTTTGTTTGTTTGTTCATTCGTTTGAGGCAGAGTCTCTACATAGCTTTGGCTGAACTGGAGCTGCTTATGTAGACCAGGCTGGCCTCCAACTCACAGAGATCCACCTGCCTCTGCTTCTTGAGTCCTGAGATTAAAGGTGTACACCACGACGCCTGGACACAAATAAAGCAAATTAAAAACAAACAAACAAAAACTTACTGAAGGAGTAGTGATCGAGCCACTTATCAATCGAATTCCTGGTGGATAATTTTTTTTTTTTTTGATGTGTTCTTGGATTCAGTTTGCCAATATTTTGTTGAGTATTTTTGCATCAATGTTCATGAGGGAGATTGGTCTGTAATTATCTTTCTTTGTTGCATCTTTGTGTGGTTTGGGTATCAGGGTAATTGTAGCCTCATAAGAGTTTGGTAACATTCCTTCTGTTTCTATTGTGTGGAACAATTTGAAGAGTATTGGAATTAGTTCTTCTTTGAAAATCTGGTAGAATTCTGCACTGAAACCATCTGGTCCTGGGCTTTTTTTTTTTTTTGGTTGGGAGACTTTTAGTTACTGTTTCTATTTCTTTAGGGGTTATTGGTCTGTTTAAATAGTTTATCTGGTCTTGATTTAACTTTGGCATGTGTTATCTATCCAGAAAATTGTCTGTTTCTTCCAGATTTTCCAGTTTCGTGGAGTACAGGTTTTTGAAGTATGATCTGATGATTCTCTGGATTTCCTTGTTGTCTGTTGTTATGTCTCCCTTTCATTTCTGATTTTGTTAATTTGGGTGCTCTCTCTCTCTCTGCCTTTTGGTTAATTTGGCTACGGGTTTGTCTATCTTGTTGATTTTTTCAAAGAACCAACTCTTTGTGTCATTGATTATTTGTATTGTTCTCTTTGGCTGAACGGGGGCTACCTATGTAGGCCAGGCTGACCTCCAACTCACAGAGATCCACCTGCCTCTGCTTCTTGAGTCCTGAGATTAAAGACGTGCACCACCACGCCTGGACACAAATAAAGCAAATTAAAAACAAGCAAACAAAGGCTTACTGAAGGAGTAGTGATCAAGCCACTTATCAATCGAATTCCTATGGGGAAGCCAGGGCTGTTTCCCAAAACTGAGGTGTTACACCCTGGTTGGTCAGGCATCATTTCTTCAGTTATTTGTGATATAATTGAAATCTGAGCTCTAAATAATTATTGGCATCTGTTTTAAATTAATAAAACAAAATAAAAATTTGTCATGGTAGTTAATAAAACCCAGTATGCTGAGGGGTTCTCTAGCTAACAGGGGGGTCCCTTCCCCTGGGAGAGGGGAAGCAGGGAGGTGACACCACCCTTGAGCATGTTGGGGACAGATGTAAAAACTAAGAAAGCCCCCAAGATAATTCTTGTTCCCCGTCTTCAGAGTCCCCTGCAAAATATCCCTCAGTCATCATATTGATCAATTTATTAAATTCAGGAGTAGAAATAACAGAAAATGAGGCAAGGATTCCCAAAGTGGGAATGGAGAGCTCTACTCGCTGGGAACAGGCACCCAGGGAACTTTCTGGGGGCTGAGCAAGTCTTCCCAAACTGGAGGGTGGTGGTGGTTGCTCAACTGTTGTGTTCCGGAGACGCACCCAGTTCTAACTTCACCCGAATTTTATGGTATGTAAATTATACCCTCACCAAAGCAGCCGGGAAGTAGATCAGCCGAATCTGAGTGTGCAGATCAACACCCAAACCCAGCTCCCTTCCCCCACCCACCCTCCTCCTGAATGCCGGTTACCTTGATGGATGGCGTCATCCCGCCCAGCTGTCCCTCCTTTGGTGTCTACATCTTTCCTCTTCTCCGCCTACGTCTCACCTACACTGACCAGTTCTCCCTCTCTAATGTCTCAGGAATCTGTTTGCTTCTCCTGTCCCTGATGCTGCTGCCTACTAGCCCAGGCTAGCCCTGTTCTCAGAAGCCATGATTGCCTGCCAAGGTGGCCCCGCACACCTTCCCTTTGACCTCTAGACCACAGCTCCCTCCACTGAGGCCCATCTTCCTCGGAATAAAACTCTGCAGCGGGGCAGCCACTCTCCTGGCACCTGCTTATTTCCTCCGTGTCTTGGCAAACCAAACACAAAGCCAGAACTGACCTACATAACTTTATCTGTGCCCTGAAACAAAGTAAAAATTTCTTCCCTCCTTTGTAAATACTGCATCTCTCCGCCTACAAGCACCATGGCTGACACAGGTAGTTTTTTTGGTTTGTTTGTTTTCGTTTTAGCAGCTATTCTCTGCTCGTACTGGTTAAAGACTTCTTTCCTAGCTTCCCTTATGCAGTGAGTGAGTTTTAACAATGAGAAGAGCATGGCAGTCGAGAAACTTGTTGAAAAAGGAAAAAAAAATCAACAAAAAACCCTCAAACAAACAAACAAATAAAAAAGCCAGGCGGTGGTGGTGCACACCTTTAATCCCAGCACACCTTTAATCCCAGCACTCATGAAGTACAAGCAGACAGATCTCTGAGTTCGAGGCCAACCTCGTCTACAGAGCAAATTCCGGGACAGCCAGGACTACACAGAGAAACTCTGTCTCAGAAAACCAAAAAAAGAAAAAAGAAAAGAAAGAAAGAAAGAAAGAAAGAAAGAAAGAAAGAAAGAAAGAAAGAAAGAAAGAAAGAAAGAAAGAAAGAAAAAGGAAGGAAAGAAGGAAAGAAGGAAGGAAGGAAGGAAGGAAGAAAGGAAGGAAGAAGACTTTCTTGTCTTCCATCTTTATGCTTCCTGGAATGCAGCTGTTGTGGCTGAAGCTCCTGTAGCCATCCAAAGATCAAGAGGTCACGCGGGATATGGAAGCCATGCATGGTGGTGCAGGAATGAATTGTGGGCTTTAGATAGTGGCCACTATATCACTTCCAGACTTTACATAACAGGAAAAGAATTAGCTTCTGTTCTGTTTTTCGTTACTTGTAGACATACGTGAATTTATGTAGAGTAATTCCAGGGCCATTTGACCCCTGTGACCTTCTCTTCATTTCCTTTAGCTCTTGGTTTTCCTTTGACACTCAGTGGAGGAGCCACCAACTCTGGGAAGCCCTCCTGGCCTCCCGAAGGCAGGCCAGATGCCCCTCCTCTGTTTCCAAAGCCCTTGGTACTTCTTTCCAGGATGTCAAGGGGCAAATCCACGTGTATTTTGCCACCATCAGATTTCCCATGGGAAAAGGTATTCTCTCACTTTTCTTTGTATACCCAGTGTCAGGCATCAATGGATTTTCTAGACAAGAACAGGTGTTTACTATCCAAGAGCTTAACCCAATAGAAAACAGTCATGTTGTGTGATATTTTGATTGCATTCTGACAATAAAGTTTGCTTTGAATCAGAGGGTGGAGCTAGCTACTACAAGCTGACCAAAATTAAGAATAGAGGTTTTGGAGGACTGAGGATAGATAGAGAGACAGGAAGTAGTAGGGTGGGGCTTAGAAAGGAGCTCAGCCCTTAGCTGCTTCTCTGATCTTTCAGGTTCTTACCCTGATATCTGACTCCCGAGTTTTTTTTTATTAATAAAGAATAGTTAGATAAATGCATCGCAGTCATGCAGCCCCTTGAAGAAGAGCCTGATGAGCAGGCTTCAGTTTTACATCAACTCCACTTCCTGTTGTATCTGTAAAAAACAGACAGGTTTGTGTCTATTACATACACTAATAACCAGCCCAGGAACAGTACCAACTTCCTTTGCAAGACCAAGGAACATGAGTTGGTAAAAGGCTGAACTGGTCAAAATCTCTCTACCAAAGCAGCCAAGAACACAATAAAAAGTTACGGACAAAGAAGGGAATTACTTGGCTCGGCCTGGGAGGGGGAGAATGGACCTGCCTGGACTGAGTCTACCAGGTCGATCCAGGTCCTCATGGGAGACCTTGATCTGGAGGAGGTGAGAATGGGGGGTGGGCTGGGGGGAGGGGGAGGGGGGCGAGAGGGGGAGAACAGGGGAATCTGTGGCTATTATGTTGAACTGAATGGTGTTGTAAAATAAAAAAAAATTAAAAAAAAAAAAAAAAGAAGGGGAAACAAGACAACAACCTGAGGGAACAGAGGGAAGGCATTAATGTCCAGAGTAGGAAGTACATTGATGTGAAATGGAGTCCCATCCGGTAACAGATGGCACCCACCTGCAGACTCATTAGGTACACCTGGCTCACTGCACCCAGCTGGCTTCTAAAACCACAGATTGCGGTTTCATGACACGGTAAGCTGTGAGCCCCAGAGTGGAAATTCAAGATCTTAAAGGCCACATGAACGTAAGAGTCGGGGAGGGGGTTGAAAATGAGACCAATTATGAAATGAGCTGAAAGCTGAATCAGAGCCGGGGTGGGGGTGGGGGTGGATGGGTACGGAAAGGCCAGCACTTCTCCCAGCGAAAAGCAGCAACTCTGAACTTGTTTGATGCCTCACTGCCGTGATTTCAAAGCCACAGACGTCACACAGCGGTGTTTACCGTGAAGGTGATCTCATCTGGAAGTGTCTGCTGGGACCCGCTTGCAGATGCGTTTCATGGGAAGGAAGTGTTCTTCCTGTGTAATTTCAGTGTCAACGTCAGGAGCATGGGTTCAGGGGGGTTGGAATGGTGATAACTTAAGGCACCTAAAGTCTGACGAAATCTGCAGGCGTCATACACAGCGACAAACAGAACCCCTGGGAGGCCATGAGCGGCTCAGCATCTCATTTCATGTGGGGACGTGAAGGCCTGGGACTGTCCTCTGCACTCACCAGTACAGCACTGTTCACATTTCCGATGGACCCACCTAAATTATTTCACTGTTCATCTCCTCCCCCATCTCCTTCCCTCCTAGGGTTCTCCAAACAGCAGAGGTAAAAATACAGCAAAGGCCCCGTGTCTGCAGAAGACACAGGAGAAGCTTTTTAGGAAGGAATATGGTCTGTTCAGGTCCTTCAAAAGGACAATACTCCAGGCCGAAACTTAAAAAAGATTATTTTACTATTTGAGAATTTCATACATTGTATTTTATCATATTCTTTCCCATCCCCCAACTCCTCTTAGAATACCTACCACTCACCCAAACAAACGAAAAACAGGTCGAAGTTTAAACACTCATAGCTCTTAAGCTATCCGTGGCAGTAATAGTTTGCTCAACACCTATTCTTGGCTCCAGACTATTGAAAACTCCAGATTTAGAAACCAGGAGAGATTGAGGGGGGTTGGAGAGGCAGTTTAGGGTAGAAATACTACAAAAACTCTGAAGCAGCCTCTAGGATCTTCCTGGGCTGTGGCTGTTACTGCAGCGAGAAGTTCATTAGCGGCCAGGAAGTCCACATATTTTACGTACCTGGGCTAACGAGGAGAAAATGCTTTGAAATCTGTGGAAAGCCAGAAGATATGGGTAAGTTTGGGCTCTATGGCTATAATAAAGTTCACAACCACAAGCAATTTAGGGAGGAGAGGGTTTATTTCACCTTACAGTTTACAGTCCTTCATGAAGGGGAGACAGGGCAGGAACCTGGAGGCAGGAACCGAAGCAGAAACCATGGTTACCTAGGCTTGCACTCCATGGTTCACTCGTTTGCTTTCTTATACAACCCAGGACCACCTGCCCAGGGGTGCCATCTTCCATGGTGGGCTGGGCCCTCTCACATCAACCATTAATCGAGAAAATGCATTTCAGACTTGCCTGCAGTCCATCTGATGAGGGCATTTTCTCAACTGAGGTTCAGCTTCCTGCATGTGTGTATATGTATTACACGTACCCAATGTGTGTGTTTCTGTGAGCTTGTTTTAGGACAGGGTCTCATTCTGTAGCCCTGGCTTCTTGGACCTCAGTATGTAACCTAGGCTAGCCTCAAACTTCTAGAATTCTTCTTGCCTCTGTTTACCCAGTGATGGAATTAAAAGTGTGTGTGTGTGTGTGTGTGTGTGTGTGTGTGTGTGCACGCGTGTGCCTGTGTGTGTGTGTGTGTTCATGGAGGTCAGAAGTGTCAGATCCCTCTGGAGCTGGCATTACAGGAAGGTGTGAGCCACCTGATGTGGGCGTTGGAAATCAAACGAGTCCTCTGCGAGAGCTTAACTGCTGAGCCGTTTCTCCAGCTATAATCTAGAAGAAACATTTTCTACACAACAGGGCAGTGACAAGCTCCTATTAGAAGACCCAGGAAGGTTATAGTTCGGCAGTAGAGCTCTTGCCTAGCAAGGGGAAGGGTCTAGGTTCTTCCCTCAGCGCTGCCAGAAAGGGTAGTTCAGTGACTATGGCTCTGCTCAGTTAGGTGACTACGGCCACTGATAAGGAACTGTGCATTCCAAAAAAGCTAGAAAGGATTTTGAATATCATATTAGAAGAGATAAATAGGCTTGCCTTGATTTAACATACATGCCCCTATAAAAGTATGTGAAAACATTGGCTACCACTCATGTCCAGTTAAATTTCTTTCATTGTATATATTCATTGCACATGGTACTGTTACATAAAGACTTTTTATATAAGTATACACTGTACATTACTGTATATTACTCCTCCATCCCTCTACCCAACCCTCCCCCTTTTTACTTCTCCTCGTAAATATGCACTATTTTTATGAGCCTATTTTTAGATGTTTTACATTTATTTATTATTTAATTTATTTATCACGTGTGTAACGTGTGGGCATGTATGTGCCACTGTGTACAAGGACAAGAGAAAGGACAACATACAGAAAAGTTGGCTTTCTTGCTTCACCATATGGGAACCTTGGGATCGAACTCAGGTCAGGCTTGGAAGCAAGGGCCTTGCTCACTGAGCCATCTTGCCAGCCCCTTTACACACCCAATTTTAAGAAGCAAAACTTGAAAAATGTATGGTTTTTTTTTTTGTGGTAGATGAAAATAGGTATGGTAATCTTTGTATTTTCTCCTTTGCATCACGATAGTTCAAATCTTATTAAAGTATTAAGTATCCTATACTTGGCATTAAAGAAAATAACCTGAGGGTTGATATAGGTCAACAGTACAGCGTTCGCCTTGCACACACTAGGCCCATGTTTGCCTTGCACACACTAGGCCCTGGGCTCCATCCCCAGCTTCAGAAAAACGAAATTCATTTGGATTGGAAGTTAGGGGTCCAGGGTTGGGAATGTAGTTCAGCTGATAGAGCGCTTGTCTATCATACACAAAGTCTTAGGTTCCACCCCTTGCACAACACAAAACCAGGTAAGAGGGCCCATTCCTATAATCCCACCCCAGCACTCTGGGGGCAGAAAGATGAGAAGATCAGCTTCATCACTGGGCAGCCTGGCATGGTGGCACACCCCTTTACTCCAAGCATTTTGGAAGCAGAAGCAGGCAGATCTCTGAGTTCCAGGCCAGCCAGGGATACACAGAGAAACCCTGACTTGAAAAAAGCGGGGGTGGGGGGGACGACACATCATAGGCTGTATAGCAAACTGGAGGCCAGCCTGGGCCACAGGAGCCCCCTACCTAAATAAATGACCACAGCTGGAGTTCTGGCTATGCCGGGACACTTGAGCGAACCTGACCTGAACTACACTTTCACATCCCTGCAGCAAAACAGACTTTGATCCCAGCTCATGGGTCAGGAATCTAAGAAAAGTTACGCTGTCACAGCTCTTCGGTGGCAGAGCTAGAGCCTGAGTCCTAGCAAGGGTCACACCTGCTCTCTTGGATGCTGGTTCTCCCAGCTCCACTCTCAGATCGACACACTGTACTGACCTTTGTTCTGCCCCTGTTCTATGAGGCTGGCACCCGGCCAGTCTCTGCCGACACCTGCTGCTATGAAATATTCCATTCCCATGTTCCCAGAGCAAGCCTCGCTTAAGTTGTGGTGCTCCGGAAAAGGGCTTTCATCACACCCAAGGACAGATGTTATAATTTATAACAAATATGTTTGTGTTAGTCAATGTGTGTGCCTCAACAATATGCCAGACACTCCTTGAGAGGAGGTTGACCTTCTGACTTCTTGGTTATGTTATTGTGTTGGTTGGCAAATGTTTATTTCTATGTTATTTATTTTTCTGAGCTAGGGTCTCATGTATTCCTGGTTGGCCTGGCATGCCTTTGTAGCTAAACAGGATCTTGATTTTCTGATCCTTGTGATTGCACCTCCTGAGAGCTGGGATTACAGGTGTGTGCCAGGTCATGAAGTGCTGTGGATGTGACCCAGGGCTTTGAGCATGCCATGCAAAACCTCTACCAACTGAGTCACAACCCCAGTCCTGACAAATCCCTCCCCCACCCCCCCAGACAGGGTCTCACTATGTAGCTCTGGCTGTCCTGGAACTCCATATGTAGATCAGGCTGGCCTCAAACTCACAGGGATCCCCCTGCCTCTGCTTCCCAACTGGCTAGGTTTACAGGGCTGTGCCACTATGCCCGGCTTGACAGACATTTTTTTTTTTGCAGGAATGTTTTTTTAAAACAGTAGAATCTGGTATGGTGACACGGGCTTGTACTCTCAGCATTCCAAATACCCGAGGCAGGAGGATTGCTGCAGGTTTGAGGCCAGCCTGGGATAGCGTGAGACCCTGTCTCAAAGAGGAATGATCAACAACAAAATTCAACATCAGCATCATGGTTTGGTTGCTTGTAGAAATACTGTTCCTGGGGCCCATCTCAACCCCCGTGAGCATGAACCGGGCTTGCAGAAAAACTTAGGGAATCTCATCCCTGATCTTCTCCTTGAGACTCCTGTGAACCAAGCGTTCCTAAATGCCTCCTGGGAACCAGGGAGGTGACAGAAACACCTTAGCTTAATAATAGAATGCCACTTTTAGGTAGCCTCGTGCTTCAGGGTGCCATCTCCAGGTCATAGGAGGACTGGAGAGAAAGGGACGCTTTGGTGGACGTGGGTAGGCCAAGGCCAGGAAAAGATGGGAGGAGCTGGAACCGCTGGGTCTCACACCCCATCTGTTTTCAAATGTCCTGCAGTGCTAAGCATGGAACCAAAGCCAAGGCCAAGTTTATATAATTCGTGAGTACGGGACGCCCCTGCTATCCCCACCCCGTCGGCTGCAGAACACAGCACTGGTCTGGGATGGTAAATGCCCTTTGCTGGATTTCCAGCTCCCGGATGATTTCTTGTGGGAAAAACTTCCTGGGACCTTTCGTTGCAGGGTTTGGGGTGGGGGTGGGGGTGGCGGAGTGTCTGGTCTTGGGTGTGGAGCTGAGAGCAGAGAGTCCGGTCATAGCGTCCACGCTGCTTCTCCGTGCGCTGTGGGTACCCACTGACTTTTGTGTAACTCGTACCCTCGGAAGACCGAGCGACACTCAGGATCACGGGATCACAAGGGCAGGGGGTGGGGTGGGGTGGGGTGGGGCAGCGTCGAGCCATGTGACCGGTCATATGACTGAATTGGCTGGAGGCGCTGTTACCGAGGGCCGAGGTAGCGCTGCTAATCATCTCAGGGTCACCAGGGTGACATCTGATACTAGGCTGAGCAAGAGGAGGAAACGGCAGCCTAGCTGATGATGGAGGCAAGGGGTGAGCTCTGACCGCTGCTGATTTGGGGTCGAATTGGAGTTTAGGTGGAGTCAAGGAAACCCACCGCCAAAGTGTTGAGGACAAAACCTTACAATGTTCTAGCCTGGAAGCAGAAGAGAAAACGCCCGTTCAAGCTATGCTCCAGATTTTTGGACTGTTTTGGGAAGCGGCATAAAGCCATCCCGGGTGAGGTTGCGTTTAGGGTCTGAAGTATCTGGTTTGCTGGTCCGTTTTATTTCACAACTTCTCCAAGGCCCCATCTCACTGACCCTGAGAATTAGTTAAGCAGGGGCTGGACTGGGAATATAACTCAGTCCCAGCCTGGAGAGAGCCTGGAGAGAGCCTGGAGAGAGCCTGGAGAGAGCCGGGTCCGCAGGAGCACGGGTGTAGGGGAGACAGGCATCCTGACTACCAAGATGAGCCCTGTAAATTTTGTAAGGACTCTGCGGAGACACCCTCTTTGCCCTGCCATTAATTAATAGAGAACAGAGCTCTAAATTCTAGACCCGGGAACGGGGAAACGGCTCATTTAGCAAAGTGCTTGCGCCTGAATTCCATCCCCAGCACCTCTACAAAAGTGGGGTGCCCTTGCAATCCCAACACGGGGTAGGCGGAGACAGGAGGCCCCTGGGGCTCTCTGGCCGGCCAGTCCAGACAAATCAGTGACCTCCAGATTCAGTAAAAGAGCCTGATTCAAAAAGTAAGATGGAGAGTGGATGAGGAAACCCCGACTTCAGCCCCCGGTCTCCACACGCACATCCGAATGCACAGAAATCGCAGATCCAACGCAGAGAAAATCAACCACATATGAGTACCCCACTCCTGACTGTATGAGGTGACTCACTCATTAATAGAAAGAAGGGGGCTGGTGATGCCTTTTATCCCAGCACGTAGAGGATCTCCGTGAGTTCCAGATCAGACAGGATCGCAGAGTAATAGCTTGGGGTGAGGGTTGGGGGGCGGGGGGACTGTTGCATGAATTTCTAAAGGTCTTATAATAATAATAAAAAAAACCCAGAGCCTGATATTGGGGTAAATGCTGAAAGAAGAGAGAGACAAAGGAACAAGCCATTGCCACGTCTCACCTCGACAACTCCACGAATCCTCTGAGTCCTTAGCCTAAAAGGTCTGAGCCAAAAAGCCTTTTATTCCTGTCTCCTCACGCCTCATATACCTTTCTCCGCCCAGCCATATTACTTCCTTCCTGGTGCTGGGATAAAAGGCGTGTGACTTCCAAGTAGTGGGATTAAAAGGTGTGTGCCACCACTGCCAGGCTCTGTTTCTCTCCTAGACTGAGTCAGTCTCATGGAGCCCAGGGTGGCTTCGAACTCACAGAGATCCAGGCGGATCTCTGCCTCCCGAGTGTTAGGATGAAAGGTGTGTGCCACCACTGCCTGGCACTTATGCTTAATCTAGTGGCTGGCTTTATTCTCGGATCCCCAGGCACGCTTTATTTGATACACAATGTATCACCACAGCTGACTGCTGGTGGTAGGGCCCCTGCCTAACGTGCACTGGATCCTTGGTTCCATCCCCAGTACACAGACAGGATGGAGTTAGGAAGCAGGGGGGTGGGGATAACAATGTCTTTCTTTAATAATTTAAACAAACAACAACCCACCACACAACTTGTTGCTTTCCTTGGCAACAGTTAACTCCACAGCGATTTCCTCAGGACAAGACAAACAGACGAAGAAGGATGGTAGGCTGGGGGGGGGGATAGTGGGGGGGGGTGGAGACTGGGGCTCTAGTGAGTGGAATCCTGGCTTTATTTACTTTAGGGGCTTGTTAAGACACATTCACCAGAGATAAAAAGGTTTTCTGTTGGGACAATCCCAAAATGACTTTGTTTGATTCAATTAAGTAAGACCTAATGAAAGAGAAATCCAGCTTGGAGACAGGCATCCTCTCACCAGGTGAGTAGCAAATACCTTCTGACCAGGCTTAAGAGGCAAAGTTCTTGAAAAATCTAATCTATTTTAAAAATGCATATCCTTGCCACAGATTGCTTTGAAGAAGATGGCTGCGCTGATTGCATGCTGAGATAATTATTCTGTACCACCACTTAGGAGACGGGAGTTTCTGATAAATACTACAGTGTCACCTTTGTTAATGATTTGGGAGGGAAAGGAGAAAACCTCAGACAGGGGAGGTCAGGGTGGTTTCCTTTCTTCTGCCTGCTTCTCTTGAACTGGGGGTATAGGATCCCACGGGGGTTTGGTCACTGGACTCTGCTGTGGGCTAACCTCTGCTCACTGTCAGGTCTCCAGTCTCCACAGAACAGTGGGAATGGTGGTGTATAGGTGTGCTAAGATGTCCTATAGTATGACATGAAACCGGGGGGGGGGGGGGGGGGGGGGGGGGGGGGGGGGCGGCGGCGGCGGGGCGGAGGGGGGGGGCGGGAATCCTCTTGACTCTGCAGCCAGGCTTGGGACAGCTGTTCCCACTTGTCTTCCTCAAGGACTGGTCTCTGCATTACCCCTGGGGGTCCAGGGGAAAGGATGAGGAGAAACCACCGTGAAAGACTTGTGCTAGCCTGTTGCCCAGCACTAATAGTAGGGTGGAGCCTGACCCTGTCCCTGGCAGTTCAGGGCTCACCAGTCGGGTGCCCTGCCCCTCACCACACCCTTTGAATTCAGGGTGGCTCAGCTTCGCACAGTGCATTACTAATTCTTCGTGTGTGCATTCTTTCAATGCTTTAATAAGCGCTTATTAGGAGACAATTGTCTGCTAAGTGTTAATCTGATATCAGAGCTAGAAAGTGAGAAAAAAATAGAGACGGATGCTGGTGAGCAAAGTAGTGCTGTAGGTTATAAAAGAAATGAAAGAGGGCAATGCTTAGTAATTGGTTAGTGATTGGGAGGGTCCTTTTCCTTTTGGTAGTCAATGTGAGCTGTCTGTCTGCCTGTTTGCTTGTTTGTTTGTGGGTGGGGCTTGAGACATAGCCTCACTCAGTAATCCAAGCTGGTCTAGAAATCACTATGTAGTTCAGGTTGGCTCAAAGTCACAGCAATCCCCTTGCCTCTGCCTCCTAAGCGCTGGGGTTACAGGTGTGAGCCACCATCCCTGACTGAAGAGTGAGAGCAAAGGGAATGAGTCAAAAATGGACGCAGCCTAGCTGAGAATCTGCCCCAAGAGATGGAGCCCATGCACTTCACAGGAAGCCTGTCCGGGGGTTGTGTGGGGTGGCCTCTCCATTTCTAATTCCTGGTTGACATGGTGGTTGGACTCACAGGTATGCAGACCAGAGTCTCTGATCCTCTCAGCTGCTGGTCTTTATTCCAGCAACGTTTCCAGTGAGGGAAAGGTAGGTAGCATCTTGTGGGCAACTGGAGTTATAGTAGGAGATGCATGGGGAAGGCATCCAGCATGATGGCCAGGGAGGTCAGGAGGGCCTGGTGCTGAACAGAGAGCCTCTCACCGATGCTCTGACCACTGATGAATTATTCTACACACTCTCTACCTCAGCTTTTCCACAGACACGCTGTCCAGATTATAGGGCGAAAGCAATTTCATGCCAAATAAGTCACCAGGACAATTTATCAAATTTAGCAATTTATCAAAAGCATGCACTAAGGATTGTTTGCTTGACTATTTTTAATTAATATGAATATTTTTCAATATGTAAATATATTTACATTCAATATTTAGAAACATATTCAAGCAGCACATTAATAGATCTGTCATAAATATTAATTTTTGATATTTTAATAATTAATATTTAATTTATTTGAATAGAGAAGAATGTTAGGACATAATCCTTTCTCTGTATGATCGAAATATTTTTGGCAATAATCATAAAATGAAATTAATAACAAAAATAGCCAGAAAAGAAATGCCAACTGAAAATTTCCTTGAACTGAATATTTATTTAATCTTGCTAGAAATAAGTAAACGGGAATAACTGAAAAAGAAGGGGGAAATCCCAATGCCATTACTCTATCATTTTTATACGTAGTGAGCATTAAGTATTGATTTTTTATTACAGTCTCAATAATATAGTCTCAATATAAATAGTTGTTCATTAACTGAATGACTTTAATAAAATAATAATCTATAAGAGATACAACTTAAGCACCTAGCGTTGTTATAGTGACTTGTTTTGTTTTGAATTTAAAACAAAATCATTTCCCTACAGTGTCAAAGTTAGTAACATGTTGTGGGATACTTGAGCACACTGTGAAACCCTAGATTGTGTTAATAAAATTAGCCTTGGATCAGGGGGGCAGAGGTAGCAACTAGTTGACAAGTATTAGCCATAGAGAGTATGGAGGACCCAGGAAGATGGATAGATGCACAGGAAGGAATAGGGAGGGACTTAGAGATTCAAGGTCCTTTTTGGTTTGGGACAGGTGGAGAGACACTTTCTCGCTGGGTCTCCAGCCAAAAAGGAAGGTCAGCTGGTTGCTTCTTGGCTTCTCTGATCTAGCAGATTTTCACCCCAACATCTGACTCCCGAGTCTTTATTGGTAAATAGAAAACTTAGATAAAAACAACAGTAACATATTTCATGTATGAACTAAACCTGTCCCCACCACAGAAACAGCCTACCTCTTACTGCTTCCCTGCTTAAATTTTAATGCACAAATCAAAAGTCACATGATCACATAGAATGGGAACACTGAAGGACACCCAGTTCTTTTTTTTTTTTTCTCCTCACTACCCAAGTTGCTATTGATGTTTGCTTTGGGTGCACATTTTAAAAACAGATGAGGCTGGTAGCATGGGGCTACTCTAGACCAAAGCGCTGGAAACCTCAGAAAGAACCCCACAGCAGAAGGGTCTTGTGGGACCAGAGGGAACTGGGAATTGTCTGAACTAATTTACACAAAGAATAGCATTGTTCTGTTAAAGGATAAATGATACCGCTTCAAAATTTGATGCATACGTATGTGGATGCACCCCATTTACAATGAGGGGGGCAGCAGGACAGTTGGTTGTGTCATAAATCCAAAATGCAGTGCATTTGCTCAGCCTACCGACATCACAGCTTGGCATCCCAGCACAGTAGAGCATCATCTGTTCACGGTCATTAGCGTGAGACTCTCCGCGGCTGTCCAGCATCCAGAGGAGAAGAAGCAAACCAGACTCCAGATTCCAAGCCCAGTCCCAATGCCTGTGGACTGCTTTCACACCATCATATAATTGAAAAGGTATAAATTGAGTAATCAATCAGCATTTTATTGACCTGAATCGTCTTCTCTGCCTGGGGAATCTATTTAATCAATAACATTATTGTGAACTCTTAGGCCGTGGCAACAGAAATGGGAGGAGTTTTCAGCCACTTTAGACTTCTCCACAGAGGAGGCAGTCCTCCCACAGCCTTGCTCTCTGTTTCCCAAATGTATGACCCAGTTACTCCTGAGAACAGTGGCACCTGCTTTGGTGGGTATGAGGGTCTCCTGACATAGTGGATGTGCTTGTGCATCAAGGAAGACTTCCTGGAAGAAGGCATTAAAAAACAACAACAACAAGAAACAAACAAACAAAACTTGCCTTTTAAACTTCAGAGGGCTTTATTTAGTACTTTCAGAACTGTGTAACTATCACCATTACTTAACTTCAGGACATTTCCATCAACCCAAAAGAACCCAATGTCCGGGATCAATGGCCTCAGGTACCTGGTCTCTGTGGCTCTGGGCAGCCATAGCCACAGCAGAAGTTCTGTTTTTGAGCTGAGTGAGGCATGCAGCAAAAGAAATCGCTGGCCAGAGAAGAGGGGAATACCACCTGCTGACAAAGCCCTGGTCAGCACCTGGCTGATGGAAAACATGGACAAGAAATTAACAGGATCTGCTTGGCCTGGGTGTAGACTGTGAGGGTGACGGCGTGAGGCACAGTGTGCCGTCAGAGCCACAGAGCCTACCAAAGGTACTTTGCCAGGGGACTAGCAGGTTCCACAGACCCTTCCATACAGTGCTTGCTTAGGAAACACAGAGCACACGAGCGCAGACATCTTTCATCTCTTTCTGAAACATCGTAACATGTTGCTTTGTCTTAAATATTTATAATATATGTCAGAAATAGGGAAGGCATATACATGGACTCCCACATATATGACATAATCTAATTATTGCTCTCTCGCTTTCTCTCTCTCTGTCTCTCTCTGTACCCCCCCATGTGTGTGTGTGTGTGTGTGTGTGTGTGTGTGTGTGTGTGTGTTTGCAAACAGGTGAATATGTGTGTACATGAATGTGAGGATGGAGGCCAGTGGACAGCCTTGGGTGCTCCTCCTTGGGGACCATTCGTCTTCTTTTGGCTAGGCTGACAGACCTGCAAGCTCCGAGGGCGTGTCTGCGTCTGCTTCCGCAGCTCCAGCACTACAAACACATCACCATGCCCAGCTTTTTGCATCAACACTGGGCACTGAATGCAGGTCCTCACACTTATACAAGAAGTGCTTTACCCCCTGAGCCATGTCTCCAGTCCAGATCTGAACTTATATATGGAGCCAATCATTGGAATCATTCATAGCTTGAAACCCCTTTCCAGACTTGGGATTTCTTGTTGATAATCTGACTTAATGTAGGACAGGGCTTAGACTAAAGGTTCAGGGTAAATGACATTTCAGAGAAGTTTTTTCATCTGAATTTCTTCCTATTAGCTTTTCCCTATTTTTCACTTGAAATTTACTTTGTCTTCTCAGTTCTCCAGGGAGAACTTAAGGAAAGCTTTGGACCCATCTCAGGGGAGCTTGGCCCAGGCCTAGTGTCTGTCCTTGTCTCAGTCCTGGCTACTCTGTCCCATCTCATGCACGTAGAGATTGATTTCCTATGTATCTAGGCAGTGTTGTTTATGCAAAGGGATGCAAATGTGAGCATGACACGTTAATGTACCCTTCTTCTTGAAGAAAAGACAGTGTAGCTCTAAAACTGGCTTTCCCCCACTTACTACACTGTGGAGAAATTTCCCAACTAGGATATACAGAGATTCCAGTTCATTTTTCCTTAAGTTGCACAGTGTGTAAGGCTTATTTGATGACTTTTCTGTGTTTCACCTTTTCCTCTTCCAGTAATCATACAATAATGAGTCTTGTTCACCGGATTTCCATTCCAGAGCAGTAGTGGTTAGAATTCTGGAGCTAGAAATGCTGGACAAAGGTAGAGAGTTAGTGGTTTTTTTGTTGTTGTTGTTGTTGTTGTTGTTTGTTTTTTTGAGGGATGCTGGTCTTAGATAGGGTTTTTTGCTGTGAAGAGACACCATGACCTCGGCAACTCTTATAAAGGAAGGAAAACATTTAGTTGGGGCTAACTTACAGTTCAGAGGTTTAGTCCATTATCATCACGACAGGAAACATGATGGTACACAGGCAGACATGGTGCTGGAGAAGAAGCTAAGAGTTCTACCTCTTGATCTGCAGGCAACAGGAGACTGTGTGCCACGTGGGCATGGCTTGAGTATGTAAGACCTCAAAGCCAGCCTCCACAGTGACACTCTTCCTCCAACAAGGCCACGCCCACTCAAAAAAGCCACACCTCCTAATAGTGCCACACTTTCTCCAGCAAGGCCACACCTCCTAATAGTGCCACACTTTCTCCAGCAAGGCCACACCCACTCCAGCAAGGCCACACCTCCTAATAGTGCCACTCCCTATAGGCCAAGCATTCGAACACATGAGTCCCTGGGGGCCATTACTTTTCAAACCACCACAACCCTTGAGCGTGCGCTCCACGAGAGTTGAACCACTTTGCCTTCCCCCAGCTGTCTGCTCTCAGACTCCACAGGACAGTGTCTTTTCACATCTTTTGCTGGGTGAGAAGAATGTGTCAAGGTAGTTGAATCTGCATCCCCTTCCTTAAACACCCTTTGTCAACTTAAGATCGATTTGTGTTTCCTCTTGTAAAGTTGCTGTCCCAATCCTTTGCTTGCTGTTGTCTAGTTGTCTGGCTTTTCAAAGTTTCAATGCAAGATCTCTTTACATATTATGGAAGAATGGATTGGAAATACTTTTTTTCCCATTTGTTCTTTGACTTTGCTATTGTATTTTCCTTCTCTAGGAGCTTTTTGGTTTTGTTTTGGTTTTTTGTTTGTCTGTTTGGGTTTTTTGTTGTTTTTTGTTTGTTTGTTTATTTGTTTGTTTTGAGGCAGGGTTTCTCTATGTAGCCCTGACTATTCTGGAACTGGCTCTGTAGACCAGGCTGGTCTTGACCTCAGAGATCTGCCTGCCTCTGCCTCCTGAGTTCTGGGATTAAAGGCGTGTGCCGTCACCGCCTGGCTAAGCTTTTGTATATAATCACATTTTTTTTTATGGCTCTAGATCTTTAAATCATAGGCAAGCCATTTGTACTCCAGCGTGCTAAAGAAATGTTTCCATGTTTCCTTACAGTTTTATAGTTTCATTTTCACCTTTAACCCATCCCCCAGGGTATTAGACGAGGGCCTCACACATGCTAAGCAAATGCTGTAACATTCAGTTGCATTGTCCAGTCCTCTTTTTGCTTTTTATTTTGAGACAAGGTCTCACTAAGTTGGCCTGACTGGTCTTGAACTTACTCTGTAGCCTGCGCAGACTTAGAACTTGGTATCCTCCTGCCTCAGCCCCTTGAGCTCCCAAGCTGGGCTTCACATTTCAATTCCAATGTAGGACTGGCGAGATGGCTCAGCATCTGGAGGCACCGGCTGCCAAGCCTGAGCACCCGAGTTCAATCCCCGGGACCCACGTGGCAGAAGGAGAGGCCTCACTCCTAGAAGTGGTCCTCTGACCTCCACGTGTGTTCACAATACAAAAAATTAATTTCTCAAATTTAACAAATTCTGATGCACCTGGAGCTTATTTCCCTATACATTTCCAAGTGAGAATTAGCTCGAACTTATTCTGATGTTCACTCATTTATTCCAGTAGTACTCACTGTCACTTGGAACTGGCTTAGTCACCAGCAGGGCAACAAAGCTGTCCTTCCATTACTCTCTTTCTCATGTGCTTCCCACTAGGCATGGAATTGACATGAGACTGGCACTGTGCATCCTACTTACTTTTCAGTTGCTGTGACCAAGGCAATGTATAGAAGGAAGAGTTTATCTGGGGCTAACCATTAGAGATGGTTTGTCCATGACCACCATGGCAGGGAGCATGGCAGCAGGCAGGCAGGCATGGCATGGCGCTGGAGCCGTAACTGAGAGCTCACATCTTGAGACACAACCATGAGGCAGAGACAGCTAACTGGGAACAGCATGGGCCTCTGAAAGCTCAAAGCCCACCACCAGTGTCACACCTCCTCCAACAAGGCCGCTCCCTCCGATCCTTCCTAAACAGTTCCACCAACTGCAGACCAAGCATGCACACATGGGCCAGAGAGCCACTCCCATTCAAACCACCCTACGATTTTCTTCCCTTCTTGGCCCCGCCCCCTGAACAAACAGCCAATAGAAACATTTTTCTTTGCACATCACCTGGTCTCCAAGATTTTGTTATAGCAGCAGAAAATGGGACAGAACAGTTAGCTACTTCCTCGCTACGGTAATTATTAAGCTGTGAAATATGTTTCGTCGGAAGGATTGGCTCCATCTCCCTGAACCTCCCACCCTGCTTTCCTGCCCAGTCTTGCTTGCTTCGCCCGGATAAATATTACAGCTTGCCTAACGGCAAGAACAGAGAGCGCCTCTTCCTTGACCTGCTCACCTCTTCATTACAGCTCTCCACAGAGTGGAGCTATTTCTTCACTCTTCATCCCCTTTTCCCACAGCCAGACGCATTCTAGAGCCAGATCTATCTATACCAGCTCTCCCCGGCCTTCACTGCCACATGACCATATTCCTGAACTCCTACAAAGACAGACTTGTCCCTGCTGGGTTCTCCGAGTCCCCTCTATCTCCTTCTCAGCCTTGAGGGCGAACAGGGACCCCTGCTTTGCTGTTACAAGTACAGGGTGATCAAGCACAGCTGACAGCGGACAGCGGACAGCGTGGGCAGTAGGGGTGAAAGAAAAGCCCAGGGTGGAGATGCAGGAGTTGGGGTCCAGGGAAGAGAGGATGCAAGCTGAACAATAGCATCCATCCTTCGGCTAGCTGCTTGGGGGAAGGATGCCAATGAAACACCCATGAGGGAGTGTGGTAATAGTGTGTTCCCCAAAATGTTGTGCACCCCAATAAACTTATCTGGGGTCAGAGAACAGAACAGCCACTAGATAGACATAGAGGCCAGAAAATGGTGGCACGCACACCTTTAATTCTAGCATTCCAAAGGCAGAGATCTGCCTGGATCTCTGTGAGTTCAAAGCCACACTGGAAACAGCCAGACATGGTGACTCACGCCTTTAATCTCAGGAAGCAGAATGGTATATAAGGTGTGAGGACCAGGAACTAGAGCCTGGTTAAGCTTTTAGGCTTTTGAGCAGCAGTTCAGCTGAGATTCATTCTGGATGAGGACTCAGAGGCTTCTAGTCTGAGGAAACAGGATCAGCTGAGGAACTGGCGAGGTGAGGTGGCTGTGGCTTGTTCTGCTTCTCTGATCTTTCAGCGTTCACCCCAATACCTGGCTCCAGGTTTGTTTTTATTAATAAGACTTTGTAAGATTTGTGCTACAAGGGAGCTTTGGACTTGTGTCCTGGAGGGAGTCAGACCCAGAAAAGAGAATGAGAAACGTGAGGCTCTGGTTTGGTTTGCATTTCAGATCATCAATGTTACACGTGTTCTGCCTGATCTCCTTCTTCTTACAGGGGCTGGGAAGTCCCCATGTCCTTTCCATGTCGCCAGTGACCTTCCCCTTCACTACAATGAGGATAATGTATGTAACACAGAAGGTGCTTTGAAAACCTTAAATGGCCAAGCATGTGGGAGAGACTCACTACCAGCTTCCTGTGGCCACATGAATCTTTTATAGCTAAGTTATTTCAAGAGGTGCCCTTCTTTGTCTTTTTCAGATGTTCACTAGGATCTCTCGATAAGGTGACCCTAAACAGGATGGTCACTGAGAGACCAAACAAAACACACTTGATGACAGAGGGGTTTTGGTTTCGTGTGCGTAGGCTCTGTCTTGGCAAGCCTATTTTCATAAGCCCTGGCAGGCAGGGGCTGGTTATCCTCAGCTCTCCATCTCCCGAAACCACCTCGATGCTGACGCTAGGGAAGGGCTCAGCGAATCATTCCTTTACGTGATCTATCGATGACAACTCACTTGGGGCAGGTGGCTTCTTGACTCTGGAGAAAACCCGTCAACAATCCTATGGAAGAGAATCCACGTGGTCTGTTAGCTGCTGCCTTTGTTCACAAACCTTTGCTTAAAAACATGTCCTGAGCCCGAAGCTATGAATTAGCTCATGCTCTGGCATATTCTCAGATGCCTGTGATGTCACCTCCACCTGACTGACAGCGCCGGCTCCCCCTTGGAGATCTGGCCACCTTTCTCTGCCTCCTTTCAGTCCTGTTTACAGAATCGAGGAGTGCTTGCATTCTTTCTGCCCTGCTAAAAATACTTGGCCAAGTGCCAGCTTCAGAACAGCCAGACCAGGCAGGGATGGCCAGGCCCCATTAACCTGAGGCAGGAACTTCCCAGTCATGGATGGAGACCTGTGGATCTACATCTGCACCTGAGAGAACATCACACACAGTCTCATGGCTTCAGTGGTCTACCAGCCCTGTGCCCACAGGTAGGTCTGTCCATCCAGGCAATTGGAGGGTACGTGAGGGCTGAGCAGGATGGCCATCTGGTTTTCTGTTTTCTCTTTCAGGCAAGAAGCTACAGAACTGACATTAGCGTAGGGCATGGGAATCCCACTACCCTGGGAGCCTCAGATAAAGTAAACCAAAACATTTCATTAACATTCATTTCCTTTTCTCACATCTCACTGAAAACAGAAAAATATTTCAACCTTGGTACAGCCACTGAATTATTCATCTGAAAATTAAAAACATAAAAACAAAATAAAACTTGGAGGCAGTGCAGACTGGATGCCCCTGCTCTTTGCTCCTTACCTCTTCTCTCTTCCTGGAAGTGAGGCTACAGACCAAGGAAAGCATGCTCCCTTGCATCTCTTCACGGGAACAGCCTGAACACCCAACATGGCCGCCAGACCCCAGAGTGCACATGTTACCGTAAACCTTGGACCTGCAGAACTCAGTAGGGACCTGGGAGCTCAGCCTGGAGTACACCCAGGAGACACAACCCCCAGCCCAAGGTGGAAACTTCCCATGGCTCCCTGAAGTAGAGCTAGCCAGAAAGGAAGCCTATGGCCTGCGGTTTGTCCCCCATGGCTGGGGAGAACTCTTGGGCAAGCCGCCTCCACCTTCTGATCTCACTAAACCCTGGAGGTGAAGGACAGTGTCACAGGCCCAAAGTGTCCCCTTTGTTCCACACCCGGAGCAGCGCGTGGGGCATTTGGTGGCTGTCTCTGGAAGTCCCTTCTTGGGGTATTTATCTAGGACGCGTCTCCCAGTTCAAAGCTGCAATCGATGCTCATGTAACTAGAAAGTGTTTGCGTCACAGTCTAGGGACGGAGATGCTTGTCCTGCCCCAATACTAAGCTCCCCAGATCTGCTGCTCCATCAGCATGTGGCCCTTGTCTCCTTTTCCTCAGCACCCCTGGGTGACCTTCCTCCCCGCTCCCATGCCTTTCCATCAGTACGGGTTTTCTTCCCCTACTCGGTGACCATGTTTTGTGAGCGAGCTCGGAATTCTTGGGATATTTAAGGAAGTAAATCTTTGATAACACAGCTGCATGGAAAGCCTGGGGCACACGACATTTGCACCATGCTCAAATGGCTCAGGACCTTTTTCAAAGGACTTCCTTTCTGGATATGGTCAGTCTCCTTGGATGTGCCTTTCCATTCCGGGTTCCTGGGTTTCTCCCGCATGAAACTCACTTATCTGGTAGAGTAGTTAACTTTTTCTCGTCGCTGTGGCCAAACACCCGACAAGAAACAACTTAAAGGAAACACCAGTGGTTTGTTTTGGTTCGGCTCACAGTTTGAGGCTCCAGTCCACCAAAGCAGGGAAGTTTTTCAGTAAGAGAGGCTCTGGCTGACAGAAGGAGCGTGGCGTGGGGGCGCTGTTCACGTTGAATTCACACTCAGGAGTTAGAGATGAACACCCACATTCAGGTCTTCCTTGATCAGTTTATCCTCTCCAGAAATACCCTTACAGACACATCCAGAGGTGTGTCTCCCAGGTGATTCTAAATCCAGCCAAGTGGACAATCGAAATTAACCATCACATTTCTGCTGCTGGAGAAAGTATGTTGTGGATAACGGCTGAGGTGTGTGGCATTTCAGATACCTTGGAAGTTCTGAGGATTGCTGACAACCCACCTCTGCTTTGGTTCTGGCAAAGTCGTTGGCTGTCAGTACTCCATTCAGAAGCTGCTCGACCCCATTCCATTCTGTGGCACAAATAAAGGCCCAGGAGGAGGTGAAAGACTGCCTTCCATTGAAATGTCACTTGTCCCGTTTGTGTGTGTGTGTGAGGAGGAGTCTTAGAGTGGAGGTGTGGTTCTTGAGTGCGGTGGCCCATCCCAAGTGTGTCGAAGGCAGTACTTGGAGTCTTTAAGGGAAAGAGGACCAGGGAGGCAGGGCCATGGCAGATGGATACAGCAGGCGTCAGTAGAACGAGCTGGGAAGAGGAAACGTTAACATGGGGATGGGGCTGAAGGCTGGGACCAACTGAGAAAATCCCAGCCTGGTCAACCAGGACGAAGTTATTCTCCGGTGAGCTGAGACCAGGCAAGCTATATTGGTTTCCTGGGACCGTGGAAGCAAAAGGCTTCGAGCTGCGTCTCACACAACAGATGTTCATTGTCTTGCTGTTCTGAAGCCTGAGTTGTTTTGTTGTTGTTGTTTTTAATTTATTTCTATTTTATGTGCATCGGTGTTTTGCCTGCATGCATGTCTGTGTGAGGGTGTTGCATACTCTGGAACGGGAGTTACAGACAATTGTGAGCTGCCATGTGGGTGCTGGGAACTGAACTGGGGTCCTCCGGGAGGGCAACCAGTGCTCTTAACTGTTGAACCATTCTCCAGCTCCTCCTGAGATTAAACATTGGTAATGTTGGTTACTTCTGAGAGCAATGAAAGCCTCTGTGTTTCAGGGTCCTCATTTCCTCTGTGTGTGTGTGTGTGTGTGTGTGTGTGTGTGTGTGTGTGTGTGTGTGTGTACTGCAGTGTATATTTGTTCATGTGTGCACACATGTGCATGTGGGTATATGTACATGTGCAACCATGCTCATATAGAGGCCAAAGTTCGATGATGTTGGATCTTTTCACCAATCCTTTTAACCCTTTCTTTTTCAGATATGGTCTCTCACTGATCCTGGATGTCTCCATTTCAGCTAGATTAGATGGCTTGAAAGCCCTGGGATCTGCCAGTCTTCACCAGTGCCAGGGGTTACAGATGCATGCTGCCATACCTGGCTTTTATGTAGGTGCTAGGAATCCAGAGCTGGGTCCTCTTGTCCACACAACTAAACTTTGCCAGTTGAACTATGCCCCCAAGCCCCACACTTCCCTTTTATAGGACATCATTCATACTGCAATGGGAGCTACCCAGTGTGACCTCCTGCCATCATCTGGAGTGACCCTTATTGCCAAATGACATTACCTTGGTAGGCACTAGATTTAAGATGTCAACGTCTGTGCTGGGTTGAGAAGACAAAAATCACACCATAACATCAAGTCTTAAGGGGAGGCGGGCAAGGCCTGGGCAGACAGCTAGGAGCGGAGCCTGGGTGGGAATGGAACCCAGGGAAGCAATATGGAAGCTGAGTGTCTTCATGGGTCAAAGAATAAAGGAAAGAAGAGGAAGTAGCTGAGGCATGGGTGAAGACAGACTTCCTGCCTAATGCTTTGGAAGGACTTGGGGGAATAAGGACCATGGTAGGAGCCTTATCTTTAGTCTTGGGGGTGGTTCATATCCCTGCACAATTCCTGACAGATGACATGTATTTGGAACTGAGGCATTCAAGCCATATGAAAGTAGTACCCAACACTGTGGTTTCTAGGATACTCCTATTGGGGTTCCCTGAAGACATAAGCAAAAGGATGATGGGATGGTAAGCTGTCTCCACAGTTCTAGTTAAAACTGTCTCAGACACCAGTCCTGTCTTCTAAACCAGAAGGTGTTGCCCACTAACCAGGAACTTAGTAGCTGTGAAAAGGGAGTCCTATCTAAGCTGATGGTGACTGTGGTAAAAACCACTGATTATTCCAAATATTGATTTTATTTTCCCATGAGAAGTAAAGGAAGTTCTGATTTCTAGGCAAACATATAAATCTTCCCTAGGGAAAAAAAATCAAGACTACATTTCACAGCCTCCTTTGCAGCTATGTGTAGTCATGTGACTAAGTTCAGACCAATAAGAAAAAAGTAGAAGCTTCTGCTTTGGTAAAACTTCCATTCCAAGGAGCCCTTCCTTTTCCATTTCTTCTCCCTGGCCTCTTCTTCCCATTGCTGTCTATTACTGAGCCCTTACTATAAGCCAGGCACCCCTCTAGGTAGCCCACTCTTCGTTTCCTGAAATGAAACAGTATGAAGCAAGTGCTCTTACGATCACCTCTTTACAGGTGAGAAGGCTAAGGCACACTTGACACTTGATGTATTCCCTTATTTCTGTTTTGTTGTTGTTTGTTTGTTTTTCCTGCCTCAGTCTGACTGCCCATGGAGAGTAACTAACTACCAAGGGGGTCATGATTTGTACCCAGGATGTAGTTCAGTGGTTCTTCCATTTTCCAGCACCAAAGTAGCTAGATCCTGGAGCAAATTTTGAGGGCAACTCATCACTGAGCTACAAGGGTCCTGGGTTCCTAACGCTACTTGCTCTTCTTCATGATTCGTAGCTCAGAAGTGATAGATTCCACTCGTGGATGTGGACCTTTGGAATCAACGCTCCTTCCCTGGTGGTCTTACACATCCAGCCACAGGCAGAGGACCTTAAGACTTTCAAGGTTGGTGAAATTCTAATGCAGGTCACTGAAGCCTTGGATACACTTCTTTAGGTGATTTATTTAACAAGTATTATAGAACTTCGTGGAGATGGCACCCACTAAGGAAGAGCCCTTACATTGGACTCATAATTGGAGGAGCAATGATTACTGTTTTGTTAAGACATTAACATTTTTAGGTTTGCTTATCACTACAGATAAGATTGACCCCAACTGAAATATTCCTCAAGACCACTGTGAGACAAATTGGCTGCACTAATCTTGAAGAACCATGTTGGAGGCCTGGGGTTATTGCTCAGTGAGACCACTTGCCAAGCGCCAAGTCTCTGTTCAACCCCTAGTACCGGAAAGACACCATTCTAAAAAGTCCATATCGGGATGCTCACGAGAAACAAGCCATGCTTCTTGCTTCCATCTGTTATTTCTACAATCTATCTAATTCCTGTTTGTTGTCTGAGGTTTCCTTCTATACAAGACAAACTTTCCCTTTTGCATTTCTCATTTCTTCCTATGTGCACACACGTGTGTGTTTGTGGTGGATGCATGTGTTCATATGTGTGCAGGTTCGTTCACCTGTTCAGGTGCATGTGGAGGCCAGAGGTAGATATTAATATATGTTCCTCAATTGCTCCCCTATTTTTTTTTTAAAGACCAGGTCTCTCTCTGAACCTGGAATATACTGGTTTTGGCTAAACTGGCTGGCCAGAAAGGCCCAGAAATCCACCTGTCTCAGTGGATTTCCACTTCCCCCAGTGCTGGGGTTACAAGTCTACACCTCCACATCCTTAAAAACACAACACAACACAACACAAACGTGGGGGCTGGAGATCACAACTCAGGTCTTTATCCACTGAGCCATCTCCCCAGTCCCAGTACAATCCTTTTTAAAAATTTATTTTTATTTTATGTGCATTGGTGTTTTGCCTGCATGTATGTCTGTGTGAGGGTGTTGGGTCCCCCAGAACTGGAGTTACAGACAGTTGTGAACTGCCAGGTGGGTACTGGGAACTGAACCCGGCTCCTCTGGAAGAGCCGTCAGTGCTCCTAAATGCTGAGCCATCTCTCCAGCCCCCTACAAATCTAATCTTAACAGAACAACTAATGATTGCCTCCATCCCTGTTGACGAATCCTTGATTTTACCTTATGCCTCTGTATTCTTCAGTGCGCATCTGATTTTTAAACTCTGCGTTTCCAAACATAAAATCTTAGCTTTGCCTGCTTCAACCGTGGAGTCCCCAGAATACCACTTCCTTCAAGAGTGCTGTTTGAAACCTCAAGTCCCAGGGACTTCACATCACCAGCCCTTCTGCTCCAAAGGCCTGGCCACCCTGACGTGCAAAAATCCACACTGACCTGACAGATGACTCAATTAGTGGGTGGCAAATCCATTCTACGGTTATTGCAACAGCCCTTTCAGGGTGTGGTCTTCCCAGGCAAGAATTCAAAATTCTGGTTTCTGTGCCGTCTTAAAACTCTACTTGGCACGTTGGAATTACAGAACAAAGCTCAGCTCAAGGACTCCTTTACCAAGGCTTAAATCTTCCATAGAGCCAAAAGCTGGTTCTGCTGATGGGAAAAGCTGTGGCACTTGATAACTCAATGTTGCTTCTTCCATGTTGAAAAAAAAAATGTCACCCTTCCTTCAGCCTTCAATGAGTAGACCTCAACTCTGGAGAAATCTTGCCTTTCCCATTGTGGGAATAAACGCTCACAGCTCTAGCAGTCTCCAGGAAGCAATCGTCATGGAACCTGGAAAGGGGTCAGGATATCAAACAATGGAGATGGCTGAAGAGAAAACAGGATGGAGGTAGACACCAGAGAACCAGCTGGGGTCCCTACTCTGCCCAAAACTAACTTTGGTCTTTTCTAAGTCCCACCCCCCTCTCCTGGTGCTCAGTTTCTACGTTTGAAAAATGAGGCATATTCCTACTTTATGGGGACCAGGCATATTGAATGTGCTTCCTGGGAAAGTAATTACAGTTCTGTCCATCTTGATAGACAGAAGTGGTTGGTCTTCGTTCTCCTTCTGGAGTGCTGGGCTTAGTGAGAATCCCAACCTTGCCACCATGTGAGGAGAATGACGTGTTTGAATAGTTGAACTGTTCGGTGTTGCTTCGTGGTTCTTCCACAGTTCTTACCAGAGGAGCTGCCAGTGGCTCTGTGGGGAGACTCTGGGAACTCAGAGGATGTGTGAGGTGGAAAGCAGAGCCCAAAGCAGAGAAGGACCTTCCCAGGTGTGACCGACCTTTTGACATTGTGACATGGTCCTGCCATCTACAATGATTGCCTCAAGAACAGTGTGATCTAGTTTGTTGGTGGTGGTGGTGTTAAACAAAACAAAAATTCCCATAATGCTCTACGTAGGTTTACACTTTGTGTTAGGCTACATTCACAACTCTCCTGGGGTGTGCGTGGCCTGCAGGTTAGACATACCCTTGGCCTTAAACTATTATTGTTAGATGAAGGTGTTGCTTGGCTTATCCTGTCTCTGCTTATACACTGAAAGCCCCTTGGCATTTGAATGCATGTCTCTATTAGTAGCAAACTTCCTTTGCTGTTAAACTTAGTTCTTGAAGTGTCATTCTATTCCCAAGGAGGCATGACAGATGACAAGGTGTGGCCGGTTTCTGAATAGGCCAGCCTTCAGCCGGCTGTTTGCTCAGCCTCTGAAGGGCGGGAATGATCTCTAGAGTGGTGCACGTCTGAAGCGTTTGGTCTGGCTGGTGCAGCTAAAGATCTCACTGTCATTATTGTCATCCCTTGCCCATCTAGACTCTACATCCAGGGTGCAACATCTGTTTTCAAATGTTTATCTTGAGTTGTTCATCTTACTCTATTTTGTGTGTTTGTGTGGTGTGTTGGTGTATACATGTATATGCACATATGTGTTTACAGGTGCAAGGGCCTGTATGCGTAAGGTCAGAGGTCAACACTAGACGTCTTCCCTAGTCACTCTGTCTTACTATTATTATTATTATTATTATTATTATTATTATCTCTTAAGACAGGGTCTCTCACTGAACCTGGAGTTTGTTGATTTGGCTAGACTGACTGGCCAGGTAAGTCCTTGGGATCCTCCTGTCTCTGCCTACCAGTGCTGGGCTTACAGTGAAGCCATCAAAGGACTCTGCTACTCTCACAGTGGCACCCACCAACTTCCATGTTCCCGGAATATACAGCATCAGGATCCTGAATGTCCCTCCACTTCTCCTGGAGTAAAGAGCAATCTACCATGCCTGGCTGGCTGTCGTGATCTGAACAGAGGTCCTCAGGCTTGCATAGCCAGACTTTACTCATGGAACCTTCTTCTCGGGCCCTGTTAATGAGCTGTAGTCCAGACAGCGTACATCTTCCCACCTCTACTTTGCTTTCTTCTTCTGATTCCCTCCCCCCCCCTCTCTCTCTCTCTCTCTCACACACACACACACACACACACACACACACACACACACACACACACGCACACTCTTTCTCACCAAGCTTCCCATCTAGATGCCAGTTGGACCTATCAAGTTTTCCTCTCATAGAGATTAGAGGAAGATGTGGCTTCAGACGCTGGGTGGTGGGCCCTTATCCAGATGCACAAATCTTTCTTTAGCTGTAACTGACTCCCCTTATAGCAGACTTTGTTCCCACCTCTGCTTCTTCTAATAGCTGAAGCCAGCCTCTCAGGAAAAGGATGCCAAGAGGAATTATCCTGCCTGGGGCAGAGAGAAAGCTGCTATCAAAGACTCTTGTAATCTCAATAGCATGTAGCCCCAGGACCTAGGATACATACTTGTACGCCCTGGGTGACATTCATGCTCCCTGAACGTTTATCTCATTTTGGGGCTGGCCCCCAGCCCTGTCCTGGAGCCTGCCTTTACCCCACTGACTTCCCCCCAAAAGACCACTCTGGGATCTGCTCCCACCTGTCACCAACAGGGCTCCTCTTGTTCCCAAATGGTATAATGCCAATCCAGTGGCTTTTTCAAGGAGTGTGTGAGTAGAAACAGACTTGGCCATTCCAGACGAAGGGCCCGGCCTTGATCTAGGCTCAGGTAAGAGCATGAACTCATTCTGTGCTGGGTGCATCTTCTCTGGCTGGCCAGGCCATCACAGGAGTTTGCATTCACATCGGCATCTGCCCCCCCCCTACCCCCCGGGTGTTCCTAGTGTATGTCACATCAGGAGCTTGAACTCCCCCCATTTCAGCGCCCCACATCAGGAAGAAGTCTGAACATCAGGTTGTGCTTTTGGGGGCCTGTGCTCTGCTCCCACAGAAGAAACAGCCACATCCTCATGCTGTTTTTCCCAGAGTGCTGATTTGGTTTTTCCAGTCTCACGATCCCAGATAAGCACCCAGAACTGTACCTTTCCACATTTTCTCATATCTGAGGACTACTTCATCTCTAAATATAAGTGAAAGGGGAAAAAAAGTACAATGAATTTCCTAATAGTTAATCAACTACCACACGTCACCGCAGAGACCCGATTTATCCCTCTTCCATCCACTGGGGGTGCAAAAGCATGAGGGACTAGGAAAGAACACACTAGAAACAACACCACACATATCATTAAATAAACATGTGACAGGCCTATCATTGCAAGTGTTGTCTTTCAGCGAGGGCACGCCGGCACTTTCATTAACCCCGGGGACCGGAATGGCAGCTTTTCTAACCGAGGTACCAGGGTTTAACCAAAGCTTGCTTGAGGCAGGGCCACCTACCATGAACTCTTCTCTGTGACTTCATTCTTGAGGGTGCTCGAGTGTAAATAAACTTGTTTACCGGCATCAGAATGGGCCATGTTAATGAAGTCTTGTTTGTGTGACCACAATGACAAGTCATTTGTGTCAAGCTGAACTCCGGGGAGGGGAGGAGAGGAGCCGAGACGTTGTATTTCTGGCCTAAAGTTTCCTACAGATGTCTGTGGGCCCAAGTTAGTACAGTCAATATGCGTCTTTCTTCGAGTTTGTATGTCCGTGGTGGAGAAAAGCCTTGTTACTGTGCAGAGTGTGGTAAACAAAATTACACCGCACGCCCTGAGACGGAGAGCAAAGCAAGAAGCATTGATGAGTGTTCCGACGGGCGGAACCTCGCGGCCAGCATGTGGTCTGCATGAAAAGAAAGCATGAATACGCAGACCCTAATTACGGCTTTGAGTTGACAAAGTAGGGTGAACATGTACAGAAATGCAGCAGAACAACCCAGGCTGTGTCTCGAAGCAGCTTTAGAGGTAAATATAGAAAATTCTGCATGCATGATTTTACATAAAATTATTTTTTTTAAAGGAAAGCCAGAGAGTTCATTAATAGCCTGTTGAGCAGAGCTGGAGGACAGCCGACTTTGGTTTTGATGTTCTATGGTGCGAGTTGATGCGCTGTAATCTATCAGCCCGCTTCAGCCCATCATTTACTGGTAAATAAACTTTTATGTTGGATTAAAAAAGAAAAAAAAAGACACATTCATTGTCTGTGGCTGCTTCAAGCTATAAGACCTGAAATATTCACTCTGTGTCCTTTCAAAAAAAAACAAAAATCACTAGCCTCTGGCATATTGGAAACAGCTGTATCAGAAAAGGTTCCTGGGCCGTTGCTGAGCTGCTGGCTAGATGGAGTTCGGGGAAAAATCACATGCCAAGATCACGGATTAAAAGAGCAGAAAAGGGACCACGGTAGGAGAAACTGAAACTTTAGATTAGGAGATGTGTTCTGATGTGAGCAGAGCAAGAAGAGGATTGGGCGGGCTGGGACTCCATTCTTCAGTAAGCAGTGTGTGTGGAATGCGAAGCTAAGTGGAAATGCTTGGGTACAGAGGGGAGTCACCGCTGCTCAGGCTTTTGTAGGGATGTTAAACACTTTATCAGCTCGTAGGATCTGACTCACAAACAAATCATGCCACCATCAGAGCTGCATTACAGCAGATCGTAGCTTTGGAAGCAGAGACGGGAGGGAAGGATGCTGGCTTCCCCTGGCCACTGCTGGGATAAGGAAAGCTGTGTTTTCTCTTGCCCGTGTGACTCTGCATGAAGCCATTGCCTGCGTGTGTACTGTGGCTGCAACTCCAGATAAAACTATGGAGAGGTTGCTTTTCTCCTGCCAAAGGGACCTATTGCCCAATAGAGTTCATTATGGTAAGTCACTGCCTACCCGTGTCTGGAGTCAGTAGCTCATGGGTTGTAAAGTGAGTGCTGACTACGTGTTCTGGCGATGGGAATCTGTAAATCGGAATGAGGCTGCTCTTGGCAGACCCTGGGTAATGTGACTATTAATACAGTAAGGAGTCATTAGCGCAGCTCCATGTCTGGGCCTTCTTAGTCATGCAAAAGTTGACTTTTAGTTCAAAGAGCCCCAATAAAGCTGTTCCTGCTGCTTTCTCTTTCTCTGTCTTGGTGATCCCGGCAGTAGAGGAGCCCTGGGCTTAGCAACAGTCGTGGCAGCAGCTAACTCTTGCTGTAGACATTGTCCTGGCAGCTTACCACAGGCTAGCCCCTGTGATGCACTCAGAAGGACTTACTACCCCCATTTCATAGATGAAGAAACTGAGGATAAGCAGCTTGCTAGGACATGGGCAAGCCAAGGAGTCTGGCTCCAGACTCCATGCTTTAAAAGCTTTTGAAAACAGACCTTAGGCCCTTAGAAGTTGTCAATTACAATTCTCATGTATGACACACTTCGTCATGCATGGGCTGTCTTTTACGGAGGTAATGAAGGAGTCATTACACACAACACGGCCATGACACAACACGGCCATGCACACATACACAGGGAAGCAAGTCAGGAAACAGGGTTTCCAGTGCAGGTTTATTTGGAAGGTAAAAGGAAATCAACAGGACAGCAGGAAATGAGAGGGAGAAGAGGGCCACACATTAAAAGTGCATTCCCGCTGGGCGGTGGTGGCGCACGCCTTTAATCCCAGCACTTGGGAGGCAGAGCCAGGCGGATCTCTGTGAGTTCGAGGCCAGCCTGGGCTACCAAGTGAGTCCCAGGAAAGGCGCAAAGCTACACAGAGAAACCCTGTCTCGAAAAACCAAAAAAAAAAAAAAAAAAAAAAAAAAAAGTGCATTCCCAAACAGCAGCCAGAGGGCGAAAGGAGCTTAGCCCCGTGGGCAAACTGAGAAACCTGCTTTAGACGTGCAGTGCATTCCTGGAGCCACTGCTCAGTGATGACTGACAGGTTCTCAAGAGCAGATGTATGGATCCTGAGAGAAGCCTAAGACCCAGGATCCATGAAGAAGCAGTATTCCACAATCATATATAAATATATCTGTGTAGTGAGCATATACATATACACACATAAGCACATATTCACATAGCCTTGATATCTAACGTATATCTACTATTGGCACTCTTAAGGATATTTAAAAACATTTTGTGCTAATTGCCTCATACATCTTTAATACCACAGCGATACTATATCAGTTTCCATACTGTGTCCACTTAGAGAGCCACAAGCCACCGGATATCTGTATACACCGGGTCCCACCACACCTACAGCACTACAACACCTCCTCTCCCTCGCCCTGCCCATTAAGATCATTCTTGGCATTCCACAAGAACGGGGGAGCAGTTCACAGTTTCATTGTAAGGAGTCCTGGGGGTTGTGGGGAGCGAGTGTGTGACATGGAGCAGACTCATTCAGACCCTGGGAGTCCATCATCATGGCAGACATGGTTTCCGTTAACTTCAGGAAACCCTACGCAGCTTGGGTTGGTTGGTCAAAGGAGCAGGGGGAGCAGCCAGGCCCAGCCGCCTTGGAATTCCACCGCTGCTGCAGTCAGATCCTGGAGAGGGTGTGAACAGCTTCCCGGTGCCTGAGTCCCGCCACAATCTCACACCCATGTCAAGCTCACTTCTCATATTCCCCGAGTTGAAAAGCAGTTGAACAGATGGTGGCTGACACCTTTCTCAGGAATCCTGGAAACTCACCAGTCTACCCACTGAGGCACAAAAAGAAAAGGAAAAAAAAAAAAAATCTGAAAATGTGGTGTGGAAATAAAACAGTGGTTTGAAAAGGGATGGACTCAAGAGAAAGCCTGTCTGGAGCGATGCGCAGGGGTCTCCATGGGCGTTCACAAACCAGGCCCCTGGGAACGGAGACCAGGGACCTGCTCTCTTCACAGTGGGGAGGTGGGCGACAGCCAGGAGGCAGACACCAAACAGGACTGGCCAAACCTGGTCACTCGGAACACTCCTTCCTCCAACGATTCTGGAGCTGAGTGAGAGCCGAGCAGTCCAACTTTTTATGCGTGCCTAAAAATAACACAATTTCTTCCAGGTTCTAAATGTAATTTTAAGTTGTGAAAACTAGATCATAAAAAAAAAAGGAAAAAAGAGAATCAAAGGAAGATGGATGCAATATGCTGCACCTACTTTTATTAAACACACTACAAACCTCCATCCAGAGTTCAGCACTGAAAAGTCAGCAGGCACTGAGTGCTTCTGCTTCCTGATAAGAGGGGAAAGAGGAAGTCACAGTTAAGAATGTCTTTAAGATGGAGAGGAAAATCTCAGCTTTAACCAGGAAGCAATGTCACAGAAAAGTATCTATCCCTGCTTTGGGGACAAGTGGATTCGGATTTGTCAAAAACAATAAATAAGGCAATAATTCTACCATGGAATCTGAATGAAAAAAATAAACAATAAAAAAGGACATGACTGCTCACAGGTATGGTGGAGGGCAAGGTTTACTGTAGGTAAAAACAAGAGCGCAGCCAGAGGCAGGGACATCTGGGAGAGTCCAGAGTGGGCATGACCTCGAGCCACAGGCCGTGTGGGGACAGGGGAGAGCCAGGAGAGTACCGTAGACAAATCCGGTGGTTAGCCAAAATGGCTGGATTATACTGGGAGGGGCGGCTGCAGTAAGGGCAGCCCAGTCCCTGGACTAGAGACGTTTAGGATAGGGGGTGGAGTACTGAGGAGAGACTGAGTGACGCTGGGAGAACCTGGCAGCTAGTTCTGCTTTGCTATGTTAAATAGGTACCTCAGTTCCCTGGTTGTCCTAGTTTGAGACCTAACAGAGTCCATGACACCCTTCCAAATTTCTTCATCTTTTTATTAAACTTAAGGCATGGTATCTATATTGTGTTAGTCCTGGTAATGAGCTTGTATTTTACCCCCAGGAGACGATGATTTGGCCAGCTTCCCAAAAGTCACAAGAAATGAGCAGAAATGAGCCGGGCCGTGGTGGCCCACGCCTTTAATCCCAGCCCTAGGGAGGCAGAGCCAGGCATATCTCTGTGAGTTCGAGGCCACCCTGGTCTACGGAGCAAGATCCAGGACAGGCACCAAAAACTACACAGAGAAACCCTGTCTCAAAAAAATAAAACACAAACAAGCAAAAAAAAAGTTACAAGAAATGAAATGGCTAGAGAAATGGTTCCGATTTTCAGATTTAGATTTAGACCAACTATCCCACAAATGTCTAGATAGAATATACATTACATTTTTTTTTTTTCTGGTTTTTCGAGACAGGGTTTCTCTGTGTAGCTTTGCGCCTTTCCTGGAGCTCACTCGGTAGCCCAGGCTGGCCTCGAACTCACAGAGATCCACCTGGCTCTGCCTCCCGAGTGCTGGGATTAAAGGCGTGCGCCACCAACGCCCGGCCAGAATATACATTACATTTTAAAGAATGTCAATGTTTGAGTAATACGGAATCTGTGTGTATGTGTGTATATGTGTGTATGTGTTTGATGTGTGTGTATGTGTGTGTGTGTGTGTGTGTGTGATGTGTATGTGTGTATATGTGTGTGTATGTGTTTAATGTGTGTGATGTGTGTGTATGTGTTTGTGTGTGTGTGTATGTGTGTGTGTGTGTGTATGTGTGTATGTGTGTGTGTGTGGTGTGTGTATGTGTGTGTATGTGTGTGTGTGTGTGTGTGTGTGTGTGTGTGTGTGAGTGCACGGAGGTCAGAGGACAACCTCTGGAGTTGGTTCTCAACCTCCTCCTTGTTTGAGGCAGGGTCTCTGTGGTTCACAGCTGCACACGTGAGGCTGGTTGGCCGTTCAACATCTTGAACGTCTGGCTCTGCCCCCTGCCTCACCAGAGGAGCATGCTGTCACACGTGCTTTAGATGGGTTCTAGAGACTGGAATTCAGGCCCCATTTGTTCGTTTGTCTGTTTTGCTTTTTCGAGACCAGGTTTCTCTGTGTAGCCCTGGCTGTCATGGAACTCACTCTGTAGACCAGGCAGGCCTCGAACTCAGAGAGCTGCCTCCTGAGTGCTGGGATTAAAGGTGTGTGCTGCTACCACCTGCCCCCCCCCACACACACACTTTTTTTAAGACTTAAAAAAATATATGTGTATGAGTGCTTGCCTTCAGGTATGTATGCACCACATGCATGGCTCATGCCTTCTGAGGCCAGAAGAGGGCGCTGGATTCCCTGGAGCTGGAGCTATGGACAATTGTAGGCTACCTTGTGGATGCTGGGAATTGAACCCGGATCCTCTGCAAGAGTAGCAAGTGCTCCTCACCACTGAGCCGCCTCTCCATCCCAGGAGCTCAGGTCCTCACACTTGCACAGTAAGTGATTTACCTACTGAGCTGTCTTCCAGCCCCTCAGATGCGATCTTAAAGATCGCCAGCCGTCTGTCTCTTTGCTTGCAGAAGCACAAACTGCATTCAGAAAAGTCTGAGCAATTTACTTAATTTTACCACCTGGCTGACAGCTGGTAGTCAACTTTCCATCGTTACAACAAATGCCCAAGATACCCACTGTATAAAGAGAAAAGGCGTATTCGGGCTCATGGCTTTGGAGGGCTCAGCCCACGGTTGGTAGGGCCCATTGCTTTGGGGCTTGTCTTGGAATGGTACATCACAGCAGGAACGCCATGCTGATCAAAACTGCTTGCTTTATGGCCAGGGACTCAAAATGAGAAAGAGAGAAAGAAAGGAAGGAAGGAAGGAAGGAAGGAAGGGAGGGAGGGAGGGAGGGAGGGAGGGAGGGAGGGAGGAAGGAAAGAAGGAAGGGAAAGAGAGAGAGAGAAAGAGAAAGAGGAAAAGGTTGAGCCGCCACTGGCCTCGGGTCCTTATTTCTGCACCAGAGCCCAACATGCCATGACCTGCACAGCTCTGCCTATCTTCGTCACCATGATGAGCCCTTGAAAGTTGTGAAAATAAATATGCCATTTATTTATTTAAAAAAAAATCTCCCACCTGTTACTGGTTTTGGCAGCATGAGAGCTACAGGATTCAAGGGGTCATGGAGAGTAGATGAGGCTTGACCCTGTGAGAGGTCAGGGGAGGCCACTGGCGAATATGCTGCCCCAGTTGCAATGAAAGCTTCAGGACTGAAGCCATCCTGAAGAGCAGCTGCGGCTTGGCCACATGAAACAGGGTTAGAGTCCCCAAAGAGAGGCCAGGAAAGGTCCCTGGGGAAGATGCAGCCCAGTTGCTGTGGAGACCCCAGTACATCAGAGATGCCAGGACTATGGGATGGCTGAAGGGAGCAGGCAAGAGCACCTCGGCCTAAGGACTGCCATTTTTACTTCAGACTCATTTTATATGGAGGGTGAAATAAAGTTCAGGTTCTCAAGCCCTAGGGGAGCTGAGAACTCTCCAATGGCTGACCTACCTCCTCCGTAAAGCACAGAAATAGTCGTCATGCATTCTTAGTTCTCTGGAAACATTAGGCCTATTCCTAACAACGGAAAGAACACACCAGTCTGATTGGCTGGACTGAAAGGCTTGAGTTGTACGTCGGTTGACAATGGCGGAACTCATAGGGAAAGCCCCTAGTCTTTGACTGCTGATTGGTGAAAAATGTTCACTGTAACTTGGCAACAATATTTGTGATTTTTGTGCTTATAAATCCCACTTCTGCCCCTGCTCAGGGCTGCCGGGAGAAACGAGGCTCCTGAGTCCTTGTCCTGCAGCCCTGATCGATCAATGACCCCCTTATGTGGCAATTTTATTAAAATCTTTGGAACCCATAAAAAAAAAAATGAGAATGAGAAATGAAGAGACGCACAGAAATGAAGAGGGTCGCACAGTTCCCTCTGAGGGGCGCCATGGTGACCTAAACTCTTCCCACCAGGCCTGACTTCTTAAAGGCCCCACCAACACCCTAGGGCATCCCCATGGCAACCAATGTTGGGTGTGCTGCGAGGGGCATTCAAGGTACATGCTATAGTGGCAACAGACAGATGGGAGAAAAGTCGGGTTTTCCGTCCAGAGCAGATTTGCTTGACCATCCTAACACAGAATAAAAGAGTTACCCAGTTTTAGTCCAAGGTCCTCAGAGTGGTCACCTAGGGCCACACAAGCTGTTGTTTTACGGACTCCCAGAGAAATGTGCTCAGCACTATTAAAATGAGGGAGAAATGGCGGCTCTGAAATGTAGTACAGGGGTTCTCAAGAGAACCATCCAGCAGAGCCGCTGACAAGGTATCGTGGAGTCCTCATGTCTGCCCCTGGCAACCTCCAGACACCTTGTATATTGAGGGCATGTATAATCAGACGCCTCAGAGCAAAACCAAATGCCGCAGCTCACAATGAAAAGTTTTTGGGAGCTGGGGATGTGGCTCAGGGGCAGAGTACCCGCCTAGTATTCAGGAGGCCCTGTGTTCGGTTCCCAGCACTGCTAAAACAGCAGTCAGGAAACAAAAGGGGCGTTCGAGTGCATGTAGAAGTCTAGTGGCCACCCCAGTAAAGTGGGGTGACAGACACAGACTCAGAGCTGGAAGCCAGGGTAAGCGAGCCCATCCCCCTCACTAACAGCCAAGGAAAGCAGGGGAATCAAGAGCCCCCCAGGCCACAGGTCTGTTTACTGATAGGTTCCATAGACTTACAGGAGCATGGTGGGGGTGGGGGGCAGATCCCAAAGTCAAAAGAGAATGCAAAAGATGATCTTTCTGCATATAAAAAGGAAGCCAGCAATTTCTCATTTCAAATTTTATGTGAAACTGGGAAATGAGTTTGTGCTTCTGGTGGACTGATTCCACAGCCTCCGTGGATGACAGACGTTTCTATGAACTCTCAAGCTTTCTGCATCAAGTGGAAAGAGACATTTTAAGTAATTGACCCCCACCCTCCTGTCTACCTCAAATTGTCTCCGAGGCATCCCTAGCACCCAACACAGTGTAACCGCTGTGCAGACAGCTGTTCTTCTGTTTTATTGGAAGGCACTCTCTACATATTTCTTGTAGATGCTCTTTTTTTTTTTTTAGAATGGCTATTCTAACTGTATCGAGATGTATAGACTCTGGGTCTGGGTAATTTTGGTATGTAATGCTTCTTATTTGCAATTACTCTTATAATAAAGTTTTAATAAAAAATTAAAGATAACCCAAATGTATAGGGAACTCTAAAAGTAACATAGACAATCTGGAAAGAACCATGCAAGAGTTTTCCAGAAGTGAATGCACGTGGTGATAGGCTTGCCACAGCTCAAGAGAGACGTGAGTAAGTGGGGGATACTCTGGAAAACATTCCCGTGCATGGACCAAAAGATGGGAGGTGTACCGCAGAAGGTCCCAGATACAGAAGACGACGGGAGCTTTAACACATATGTAAGCAATTCCTGCAGACAACATAGAGAGTCCATATTTGAAGAGATTATGGGGGAAAGAACCTCTCAAAACAAATCATTCCATGATGCATTCAATAATGAGCTCTTTGCAGAACAAATAAAAGAAATACAAACCTCCATATATCATAGTGAAGTGTCAGCACACCAAACCCCAAAAGAAAGTTGCCAAAGAAACAGTGAAGACCCCGTGACCAACGGATATATCATCTGCAGGAGTGGACATCATCAGACAGCAGACAGAGGCATCGTCAGCTGGATGAATAAAAATGAATGATGGCCAAGGATCCTGCACTCTGACACAGCAGTCCGCAAGAACGAGACCGAAATAGGGATTCGTTTTCTTCAGCGTTTCTGTGATCAAGTGGCATCCTGTGACGAGCTGAGCTAGCTTCTAAACCCCCCATTTCTAGAGCAAGCTGACCACAGGAGAGGAAGCTTCTTAATGAACCAGAGGATACAGCCTCAGCTCCCAGGGGAGTGTGGGGAATCACAGTATCAAAGAAGATGGAGGCCCCATGTGGTAGTTTTAAGAATAAGAAAATAAACGTGCTTCGAGAAATAAACTGTGAATGTGCCCTCAGTAACATTCATTAAAATATCTTTGTTTTGGTTTGGTTAGTTTGGTCTTTTGAGACAGGGTTTCTCTGTGTGTAGCTCTGGCTGTCCTGGAATTCACTCTATAGACCAGGCTGGCCTCGAACTCACAGAGACCCACCTGCCTCTGCCTCCAGAGTGCTGGGGTTAAAGGTGTGCGCCACCACTGCCTGGCTTGTTTTGTTTTTTTGTCTGTTTGTTTTTTAGATGGGATCTCATGTAGCCCAGGATAGCCCTGAACTATGTATCCAAGGCTGTACCTGAACTCCTGATTCTCCTGCCTCTACCACCCAGTACTGGGGTTACAGGTGTGTGCCACCATACCTGGCTGATTCATCAGAAGAAATTTTAAAGGCAGAAATACATTTGCTTCAGAAAGAAGCAAAGAAAGGAAGGAAAAGAGACTGGGGAGATGGCTCAGAGAGCAAAAGGTTTGCAGAGCAGGCGTGAGGACCTGAGTTCAAATCCCGGGAATCCATGTAAAGTCGACGGGGTAGTGCGCATTTGTGATCCCAGAGCTCCTACAGTGAGACAGGAGGCGGAGACAGGAGAGTCCCTGGGGAAGCTCACGGACCAGTTAACCTGGTGTATGCAGCAGCAAAATACAAGAGACCTCATTCCACACAGGCTGGAAGGTGACACTGCAAGCCGGAGGTCTGAGGCTGACTGACTGGAGGGGACTAAACCTAGACTGTCAGCCATCCGCCGTGACAAGGCAGGATGGGAAGACATGCAAAAAGATGTACTTTAATACTTTAAAGAGTCATATTGGTAGTCAGTTTCTATGTTAGTGTTTTTATTGTGTGTGCTATGGGATCAAACAAATCAATAATTGGGGAAAGTCTTTATGACACCATTCTTTTTCTTTAAAAACTGTATTAGCACCAAGTGGTGGTACACACTTTTAATCCCAGCACTCTGGAGGCAGAGGCAGGCAGATCTCTGAGTTCGAAGCCAGCTTGGTCTACAGAGAGAGTTCCAGGACAGCCAGGGCTACACAGAGAAACTCTGTCTTGAAAACCTAAAAGGAAAAAGTTACTAGCATATATTAATACAGTGTATGCTAATATATAATATAAAATAATTGGTTTCATTATGACATTTTCATATATGCATGTAATATACTTTGACCACATCGCCCCTCTGTTTTCCACTCGTGGTCCCTCTTACCCCCCACTCTTGCCCTCCTTTTTCACTAACAGTCATGCCTTCATGTCTTTTTAAAAAACACAAATTCCACACATGAGGGAAAACACGGATTTGCCTTTCTGAGTCTGGCTTATTTTGTTTAACATGATGGTCTCTATTCTTACAAACGACATAATTTCTTTTTTTATTTGCTAAGTAAAATTCCATTATATAGTATAAGCCACACTTTTTAAAGTTTTATTAGTGTGTGTGTGTGTGTGTGTGTGTGTGTGTGTGTGTGTACATGGCATCTGTGCAGTATCCCAAGGAGGCCAAAAGATGCCATTGGATCCCCTAGAGCTGAAGTTAAAGGTAGTTGTGAGCCGTCAGACATGGGTGCTGGGAACTGAACTCAGGTCCTCGAAAAGAGCCACAAGGGCTTTGGACCACTGAGCCATCTCTCCAGCTGCCCTGGTGTCCACGTTCTCTTTTCTGTTCACCTGTTGGTAGGCACTTGAACTGATTCCTTAGATCGGCTCTTATGAACAGTGCCAATCTGATGAACCATAGAATGCTGACTTAGATTCCTTCGAGCGGCGTAGCTGGATAGCATCACCCTATTCTTAGGTTTCTGAGAAGTAGTCCTGCTGATCTCCATTCCCAGTAGCAGAGGATGAGCCCCTCCCTCCCCCTCCTCAGAACTGGTAGTTTATTCCTGACGGCAGTCATTCTGACTAGAGTGTGATGGGATCTTAGAGTAGATGATTTGTGTTTCCCTGTTGGCTAAAGATGCTGAGCATCTTTTCATTTATTTATTAGATATTTGTACTTCTTTTGAGACCTCTCTGGCAAGTTCACTTGCCTGTTTACTGGTTGGGCTATTTGTTCTATTGGTGTTACATTTTTTTTTTTTTTAGTTCTTTATGTCTTATACTCTTGAAAATCAAAATTCATGACATAGAGGGAAAGAAGTAAATAAAATCTTGATAATTTTGAATTAGATCAGAAGTATCAACACTGACTCATATGTTTTATCTTTAGATATATTTGTGTATACATAGACAAATATATTTATATATATATATATATATATATATATATATATATATATATATATATATATGTACACACACACACACACACACACACACACACACACACACACACACACACATCTGTATTTCTGACCCAGTAGTAGCTTGGAATTAGAAGAACTCTGGGGAAGCGAGTGTATTTAGCTCCTCTACTGGAGAAGTGAGTGTCCCTACTGCTGAGACTATGTAGCCACAAGGATTATGTATCCAAGCACCAACTCCCTCTCAGAAGAGCCAGAACTTTTTCAATAAGTAAGTGACTTCAGGACTGGTTCAAGAAATAGAAAAGATAAGCATAGAACGTCTTGTCCTAGCAAGAAGCAATGACCCTTCGGAAGGTTCTCCGAAGCTGCAGAGGAAAACAAAGCAATCAATAGTCTGCGCAGCTGTGAAGCCTCCACACCACAGTGCTGACAGACATGGCCAGGTATACCCAAAGTGCAGTGCTGACAGACATGGCCAGGTATACCCAAAGTGCAGTAGTGGTACAAAATCTCAGGGATAATCAATAACTACCTGAGAGGATTGAAGACCCACACGCCTTAAACCTCACGCCTGGTGTTGTAAACCTAACTAACTACCGCAGGTAAATATAGCTCTCACAGCTCGCCAAACCACTTCCTTTTGCATCAGCTGGAGACCATCACTGAAACGAACAACTGGTCAAAATGGAGAGAGCACCTGACTGGGAGGTGCCCATCTCCTGTTGATACATCCACGACACAACACTATGCTGCATCAAAGACTCGAGGAACATCTAAGGAGATGGAGGTGGAAGGATGGAAAGATGTAGGAGCCAGAGGACCAGAATGTCTTCTGTGAGACAGTGTCTCTGTGCATGACAGGGAAACTGTGCCCATGAAATAGCAACAATACGGTACCTAAGCTAGACCTGCACAGTGACACCACCAGTTGACAGGCCAGTGGGATGGAGACCTCATAAGGCTCCAGCCCTAGATGAAGGGCTACAGACAATTAAAGACTGCAAAGAGAGGGAGAATCATTCTCCAGGGGCCATCCTCCTGACAGGTTACACAATCCAAAGTGGTCAGCCCTAAATACACATACATATGAGCAACCCTATAAGGACTCGGCGTATGTATGTATGTATGTATGTATGTATGTATATGCATGTGTTTACTTCTGTTTGTGACAAGAATTAAAGAAGAAGAGGTCATGAGTTTGAGAGGGAGTGAGGGAGCCATGGAGGAGTTAAAGGGGGTGGGGTGGGGTAGAAGTGATGTAAAATACAGTACTCATCTATGAAATTCTAAAAAATAAAAAATGTAAAAACAATAAGGGCAAAGGAAGCTGCTGAAGACCTCACCTTCATGCCAAAGGGACCCAGGAACCAACCTGAGAGGACATCACTGCCCAAGGTGGGACAAAGTGAGCTGTACTAGACAATGCTGGATCAGGTGTGGTGGCACACACTTTGACCCCAACAATCTTGAGGCAGAGGCAAGTGAAATTCTGTGTTTTCCAGGCCAGCCTGGTCTGTCCCCCCAAAAATGCTTAAATTCAAGAGTTCAATATAACATTAAAAAAATAAAAATAAAGGTGCTAACTGCCAAGTTCAATAACCTGAGTTTGCCTCCCGGGACCCACACGATGGAAGGACACTGCCACACAAATGCCATGGCATCTATGTGGCCTCCCTACAAAAATACTAGAACTAAAACTAAACCAAGCAAGCAAATAAACAAACTGAGAGCTGGTGAAAAGGATTTCAAAATGTATCCATGTATTGTCACGTAGTGAATTTCATGTACTACAATGGGAGACCCTGACACTGGTCCTGATCCCTACCGCTGTCCTTTTATGTGAGTGTTGAGGATTTTGATAAATAAACAAATGAACACGATCAAGGCCAAGTGCTACAGGAATTGGAGCAACTGGGAGCAGGAAGTAACTCCGGTCAGCCGCTGGTGGCTTCTAACAGATTTGAGCATAAGGCTACGCTGTCACTGGTGCAAGAATGCTTGCTGCGACGTTATCTCTAGCTGCATCCAAGTGTAGATGATCCAATTGTCCTGCAGAAGAGCAGGCAGACAGACTGTGGTGTGTACCCTCGTGTGAGATTGGAATAAGACTGTAAAGGATGAAATTTGGACACACGCAAACCTGAATTCGTCTTAAAGACATCGGAGGAGGCAGGCACTAAGGATGCGGGATTCTACGGATATGGGCAGACCTAAATGTGTGCTAGATCCGCACAACTCTCTGCGACTCCAAATCAGCGGTGATTACTGCCGCAGCTTTGTGACTGGAGTTTTTGTGGCTCGGGAAGGGTTTTCCTTTTTTTCTTTTCCTTCCTTCTCTTTCTTCTCCCTTCCTTCCCTCCCTCCCTTCTTTCCCTTTCCTTTTTTCCTTTCTTGTTTATGGCACACGTTCGTGAGTGTGCAGATGTATGTCACAGGTGTACGCCTGTGTCTCTTTCCACAGCGTCTCTCGCTGAACACATTATTTTGGCTAGGCTGACTGGCCAGTCAGCTTTTGGGATCCACTGGTCCAGATCCCCAACGCTGGCTTTTACATGAGTGTTGAGGATCTGAACTCAGGTGCTCATGTCCACAGAGACACTTCCCTGGCCTCAGGAAACATTTTCTATCTTGATTTGGGCCCTGGTTATATGGATGATGCAGAGATTAAAAGTCAATGACCTGGGCTGGAGAGATGGCTCAGCAGTTAAGAGCACTGGCTGCTCTTCCAGAGGTCCTGAGTTCAATTCCCAGCAACCACATGGTGGCTCACAACCATCTGTAATGAGATCTGGCACATAATAAATAAATAAATCTTAAAAAAAAAAAGTCAATGACCTGAACACCTAAGACCTGCATATTTTCATGATACTGAAATATTTATTTCATCCAGAACACGATGATAAACTCTACCAGCCATCTTCACTGAAGTATTCAATCCAAACTTTAAAACATTTCATTAAATGCAAGGGTAAGTGTTTAGAAATGTTTACTAAGATTCTTGATGCAAAAGACCAAAATTCTAATGTCATTTGTTCCTTAGCAGAAATAAAAATAAACTTAAAAAAATTTTACATTTAAAAAATGTTTAAAGTAAAAAAATAAAGGTGAACTAAAACACTTTCATTCACCAGCAAACATGGAAGCCAGCGCAATATGAATGTGGGGCATTGGCTGACCAGGTGAAAGGTCAGTGGGGTTTTAGACATGTATTAGTTTATATTCTCTATTAAATTTTGTTTTAATGGCGGAAAAAAAAAACATGAAAACGGTTGTTTGTAAGCTAAAAGATAGAGCTGAGAAGACAGATTGTCAAAATCACATGGCATTATTAAAAATGGTATGTGAGGGAAAACGATGTCACTGTAACCACAGCAGGGATGGACTCCTCTAACCGAAATTTTGAGACAGTCTGAGGCTGATGTTCTGAGAAAGCCCCCCAGATGAAGGCGGCTCAGTGCAATGTTCAGACTCGAAATATCACCTGGGGGAAAGGGAAGCCAACAGAACAGAACGTGCCGGAAGCCATCACTGTGGTTCAGATTACAACAGCAAAGTATTCCATGGTAAGCGCACGCTCATGTGACGGTACAACGCCAGGCGGTGATCTTGGGGAGCAGGTGTTGTCCTTTGACAAAAAGAAAACGCTGCAGATTGCCCGACATTTCCCCGGACGGCAAGTGGCTTTCATTAGCACAGGGACACAACAGGTGGGATTCAAGAAAGGAACGGATGTCGCCTGAACCTTCAAATAAAGGTGTTGCTTTGAATAATGAGTTAGAAGTGAACTGCCTCAGAAAGAAATGCTGCGCAGAGATAATGTGGGGACAGATGTTGTCAACATGTTGCACTTTTGATTTTCTTACTAAAAAGCGCATGGCCAAAATCCAACTCTTTACAAACACGTACATTTTTTAAAATTAGGAACAAAATTACATTCTTCCAAACCAAATAGGTAATTGAGTTTTGAACTCAGCCATTAACAGTAGGAGCCCATAGGCTGGGGGAGATGGCTCGGTCAGTCCATGCTTGCTGAACAAGCATGAGACCCTGAGTTCAGATTACCAGCACCCACCTAGAAAGCTGGGTACAGTACCTTGAGGGTCTGTAACCCCAGCCTTGGGGAGGCAGAGATGGGGAGAGCTCTGAGACTGTTGGTCACCTAGTCCAGCTGAATAAGTAAGCTCTGGTACAACGGGAGATCCTGTCTCAGAAAAATAAGATGGAGGACAAAGAGGAAGACACCAGGCATTCAATTCTTTCTCCACATACATGCACATTCACACACAAATGTGCATGCACGAACACATCCACCCACATGCCCCACCTACGCAAAATGTGTGAACCAGTGTCTGTATGAACCAGTGAGTGTGTGAGAACTTGCATTATTGCTAAACGGGTACATAATTTCAATTTTACAAGAAAATGGTTCAGGGGATTGGTTACACCACACTGTGGATGTCCTTAATGCCACTGAACATTCCAGTGGGAAGTGGTTAAGATGGTAAATCTGATGTTATATAGATTCTACAATTAAAACAATACAAAGTGTCAATACTTTAAAAACCAATTTCAATAACAGCTGATTGATATCAAAGGAGGATAATTACTACCTACATCTTTATTTTTGTTTTTTAAATTATTTTATGAAGAATTAGGCCTCATCGAGGCATTTTCCAGCAAACTGTTTTGTTAGTTTCTCTCTCCTGCCTCTTCTTCATCCTCTGTCTGTCCGTCTGTCCCTCCCTCCCTCCCTTCCTCCTTTCCTGTGTCCTCTCACTCCCTTCTATTTTCATGATGTGACCTTTCGTCTCCCCCATCTCCCCCATATCTCTCATCCCCCTTCTCCTGGTAACTTCTATCTAGTTTTATTTCATAGCCTCTACCCACATTCTCAATGCCTTATGTGCATTAGAAGTTAGGAGTTGCCGGGCGGTGGTGGCGCAAGCCTTTAATCCCGGCATTTGGGAGGCAGAGCCAGGCGGATCTCTGTGAGTTCGAGGCCAGTCTGGGCTACAGAGTGAGATCCAGGACAAGCTCCAAAACTACACAGAGAAACCCTGCCTTGAAGAAACAAACAAACAAACAAAAAAGAAAAGAAAAAGAAAACAAGGAAAAAAAGGGAGAGAGAGAGAGAGAAGTTACGAGTTACAAATGAGAGACTATGCGATGTGTGTCTTTACGAGACCGGGACACCTCACTTAATACACTACTGTCCAATTATATCCACTGTCCTGAAATTTTCATTTTTCTTTACAAAAGAGTGAAATGAACTGTGTTTACAGGCCACACTCACTGTCCACCAGCTGGTGGACATCGAGGCTGGTCCTATTTCCTTGCAGCAAGTGTCCCTGAGAGGAGTCCCTTGGGCGAGTTCCCAGGAATGGTACAGATAGGTCGTAAGACACTTGTTTGTTTGTTTAGGTATTTTTGAGGCAGGGTGTCACTGTGTAGCCTTAGCTGTCCTGGAATTCACTATGAAGACCAGACTGACCTGGAACTCATAGAGATCTGTCTGTTTCTGGCTCCCAAGTGCTGGAATTAAAGGTGCGAACCACCATGTCCAGCCAAATAGTTGATATTTTGAGAAATAGCCATACTGGCTTCCATAATGGTTGTGCTAGCGTATGCTGCCTCCAGTGATAAGAAAAGGTTCCCTTTGCCCACATCCTTGCCAGCATTTGCTGTCTTGGCTTTCCTGATCATAGCCATTCTGACGAGGGTGAAACGGAATCTCAAAGTGGCGTTTGTTTGGTGCCTATTCTGAAACTCACTCTGTAGCCCAGGCTGGCCTTGAACTCACAGAGATCTGCCTGCCTCTGCCTCCTGAGTGCTGGGAATAAAGGTGTGGGCCACCATGCCAGGCATGTTTCGGGTTTTAAATTAAAGCCTTCGGCCCATTTTAAATGGATTTTGTCAGGATGGGGATGTGGAGCTAAGTTCGCTCTTGTGCAGGGAGGATATATCCTATTTTGCCGCCAGTGTTTGTGGAAGAGACAGTTTTTCAAGCATATGTTCTTCATCCCTTTGTCAAAAGGTAGGTGCCCATAGCTGTGTGGGTTTATTTCTTGTTCTCTGTCTTATTCCATCAGTCTCCGTGTCTGGTTTGTGCCCGCACAACACTATTTTGATTGCTGTGGCTCCGTAGTATAATCTGAGGTCAAGTATTGTCACACCTCCAGGCATGTTCTTTCTGCTTAGGATTGTGTTTTCATATACATTTTCCAATTGTGGTTTTTTTTTTCTAGCTCTGGGAAGAATATCATTGGAATTTTGATGAGAATTACAATAAATTGGAGGATTATTTTTGGTCATGTTGCCATTTCCGCAATACCAATTCTGCCAATCCAGGAGCATCATCTGGAGTCCTCTTTAGCTCCTTTCCCAGGGTCCTGACAGTTTTTGTTATGCAGATCTTTCCCATTCCTGAGGTTTACTCTTTGGTACTTTACATTTGAGAGGATTGTGAATGGGATACTTTCTCACTAATCCCATCCTTAGCAAACTCCTTACTGGTATATATGAAATGACCGTCTTGTGTCTTAATTTGTATCCTGCCACTTTGCTGAAAGCATTCATTAAACCTAAGAATTTTCTGTAGGGTCTCTTACATATGGAGAATCATGTTGTCTACAATAGAGATAATTTTACGTCTTCCTTCCTATTTTTACCTCTTTTATTTCTCTCCCTTATCTTATTTTGTTCTGGCTAAGATTTTGAGCACAATTAAGATGGATAATTACTAGCTACTATCTTATTAAGATTTTTTTTTTTGGTCAGTTAATGGATGAGACTGAAAAACAAAAACAAATTATAGCCAAGGATGCTTGTCTGCTACTTGGAGTCAGGCACATTTAGAATTATCCTATACAGCCAAGTAGCCATTAACTCAAGTACTCAGGTAAACTAAACTTTAGAACCAGGTCTCCACATTATAGAATTCACAATCTGGTAAATCCATAAAACAAACCATGAAATACTTTCAACCACATCATTCTAAAACATTATCTAGTGATAAAATGATGGGGGGGTAACAAATTCAAATTAAATTCGTTTTAACTGGACACATTTCTTATATATTATTCATCTCTTTACAACTGTATTTATGATGCCTGATTGTAGACACAATAATTATGTCACATTAAGTGGACTTTGTCCAGTATGCTTGGGGCTGGAAGTGTTCCAGATCTGAGATCTTCTTCAGATTTTATAGTATTTGAAAACACATAATGAGTATCTTGGGGTTGGGATGAAAGTCGAAACACGGAATTTGTAGACAGGAGTAGATCCAGTGAGAAGCCATATTGGCAGGGGTGTGTGAGGGGATGAGGGGAGGGGAACAGAAAGGCCAAGTGTCCCCTGCCTTCCCCCTCCACACCTTCTCAGCAATCACCTCCTCCCTCCACGGCCCAGCTAGCACATTCTCTCAGCTCTCCCCATCTCTCGGCCATCTTAGAATCGCTGCACATGCGCAGCCACGAGGTCCTCCTATGACCTGGGCCCAATCACAGTCCCTCACAGGGGTTTGCTCAGTTCTCAGCCGGGGGAAAGTTCAGTGTGGCCTAGGCAGCATCTCGGCCCCTAGTTCAAGCACCATGTACCAGGGGCGTGTACCTCTTCCCTGCTCTTAGACACCTGTGCCCCCTCCTGCCTCAGACCCGGCCATGTCCACCTTTATCAAATTAAATTAGGTAAGCAGATGTGATTGGCAACCACAAAGCCCTAGGGATTTGAAGGATGCTTCTCAGCAGATGGACCACTCCTTCCCATGGCCGAGGGTCTTCAGTAGCTGTGGATAAGAACTCGGGGTGTAGGTCAAAGCACTAGTCACAGGTGCTCTCCTACTAGCTCCCTTGAGCAATAAGGGGCAGAGGCTGACGATGAGCATCGTCTCTCACCCACCCTGGCACACCTCTGCCGTGTGCTGTCTGTGGCCTCTCAGAACAGCTCCAGTGCCCACAGCACAAAGTTGGCCACTGGCATGCCCTTTAGCAACTCCCTTCCTGTCAGTTCCCAGCTTCCTCCCTGCCTTCCACTTCCAAGATGGGCTCTCAAACCCAGACTCCATCTCAGGGTCAGTTTTAGAGGTAAACCCAGGTGAAGACAGATTTCCATGTTGCATAGCCTGAGCTTCATAACACCTATGCCCACCAGCTGCCTGCCTCTCCAGCACATTCTAAGCTCCCTGATATCAAAGTTGTACTTTTCACTAAACTGACAGCTGTCCATCATGCTGCCTGCTAAATGCTCAGGACTGTGTGAGGAATGATAAGATAAATGGACAGGTACAGTGGCTGCACATCTGGGATCCCATGCCGGGAGTTAGTTACAGGCAAGTCTGGGCAAAAGAGCAATAGCTCGATCTTAGGAAAAGCAAAGCAATGTGTTAGAGAGGTAGCTCAGACTGTAAGTACTTCCTGCATGAGCAGGGAGGGCCTCAGTTTGATCCCAGTTTCCGTGTTAAAAAAAAAAAAAAGCAGCCAGGTGTGATGCATGCTGGGAATCCCAGCTCTGGGGAGGCAGAGACAGGTCTACCTGGGGCTGCCTGGCCAGCCAGCCTAGTAAAATCAGTGAGCTCCAGGCTAAGGAAGGACCCTGTCTTGAAAATCAACCTGAATTGCACTTAAGGAACAACATCCAAGTTTGACCCTCTTGCCTTGACACATACCATGTGCAAACCCTAAAAACAAGGAACCAGTGACTTGGGGCCCGACAATCTGGTTTCATCCTCTTCTTCCTGGTGTGATTGGGGAAACTGACAAGACCTTTCTGAGCACCGATTCCCTCGTGTGAAATGAAGCTAATAATAATGTTGGCCTCCCAGGACTGTTGGGGGATGAAGGAAATGGTGTTGGAGAGAATTAGTATGTGATGACAGCCGGAGAGCTTGTGTCCACTGTCACATCTCCAAGTCTAAAAGAAACCTGCACAGTAGAGGCACCCAAGGAACACGTGTTGGGGGTCAGGGGATCAGCTGAGGCACACAGCAAGAGGGCAGGTGCATTCTGGAGGTGCAGACACCTGTTCCACGTTTGTCCCCCCTACCCTCTGCTCATTGGGTAGAACAGGACATTGAAGAGCTCTTGAGACAGTAGATGCCCCCAACTAACACCAAAGGCCAACCCGTGAATGGGGTCCAGCATCTTTCTGCCAGAGGACAAAGCACACAGGGAAAGCGTACAGGGAGAGGATACCGGGGAAGGGAGAGAATGGAGACTCAGCTCCAGAAAAGGAGAGGCTTGCTCACTTTGTAACTCAGTTCTTGGGGTGCTCTTGAATTGCGGGATGCGCCTCTATCTCCTCCCTCAGCTCAGGGGACATTTGATGGCCAGAGTTGACCTGAAAAATATATTCAAGTTTAACTGCTTGAGAAGCATCCAAGGGTCCACAAGTGTCTAATAACGTCCCTGTTAGCTCTGGCACCAGCTTGAATTGCATCAGATTGAAGTAAGAAACAAGTCAACATGCAGCTTGTGCCCGAGCCCAGTCAACAGCCTGGCATGCCCCTCGGTGTGGATTGGTAATGGCTTATTTATAGTTGTTTGTGTGGTGACTCTCATTAAGGGTCCCCAGGGATCCTTCTTTCCGCTAGTTCAGTGAGACTTTATTGCATTTTCATATGTACTTATATGCCGTGATCTTATGGTAGTATATTTGTATGTTTATGTTTATTTGTATATATTATATTGTTATGGCCATCTTATTAGCTACTGTGTTTGTATCTTTGTATATCATGTTGTTAAATCATTTTGCCACACTAGGGCATAAGGATTTCTAGACTTCTTGACACAGAATTCTCACGGGTAGCAGAGGTGTGTGTGTGTGTGTGTGTTCATGCACATGTGTATGAATGCATGTGCATAAATGTGGGTTTGGAGACAGAGAAGGACATCAGGTATTTTTCTGTATCACTCTTCACCTTATTACTTTCAGATAATGCCTCTGACTGAATTTTGAGCTATACTGTGGCCAGGAAGATCACCCTGCCATGCCCCCCACAGTAGTTGGGGTTATTGGTGTGTGTGTCTGCACTTTGCTTTTTTCCTGGATGCTGGGATCCGAACTCAGGTCCTCATGCTTGAGTGGCATATGCTTTATCCACTGAGCCATCTCTCCAGTGCAGACAGCAAGGCTTTCCTCTGTCATTTGAAGTGAGGAAGGGAGCCGGTCCCCCAGGTAAGTGGACATAGCTCAACTTACCCCTTCCAGCCAGCATGATTGCTAAGTACTCTTCACGGCAGGAATGCTCATCATTCAAGTTTTCCCTCTTCTGATGATGGCACTGAGGAAGGGAAGCACATGGCTACCCTTCTTTCTTGCTCAGTATCTCTGGCCTCTTTTCACACACATCCACCCCTCACACCCTTTCCATAATTTCCCTTCAGTAACTCAAGTCTCCTAAGTTGTCTTAGGCCTGGCCAATGTGGGCTAATCAAGAGCCAGTGAAATAAAGTCAACCCAGCTGAGAAAAGGATGTGGCAATTCAAACAGTGTTGTTAATCTGCTAGATGAAGTTGTATGTGAAATGGGCATTTCCACTGTCCTTTCCCTGAGACAATTAAATGTCTTTATTTGCATAAACAGGCTTGGGCCGAGTCTCTGTCTTTTACAAAGGATGAACCCCGACAACATGGGTTTGAAGTGGCTCTGTGTGGCCGCAGGGATCTAAGCAGACAAAAAACGTGTCAGGGAACCCCTCACAGCTGCGTTATTTCCTTTCCTTCTCCCCTCAACCCTGAAGGTGGGCGTTCTGTGCACCCCACAGGCTGGACAGTGGTGTCGGCCCCGCGCCCAGGCAGAACCATTCCATTCCCATGACAGTTACAGCACCCAGTTTAAAGTGTGGGCTTCAGGCTTTGCAACTGCCCTCCCCAAGTCTCCAGTTCATTGCGGGGCACCACCGCCCCTCCAAACAAGGGCCATCCTGAAGGGGATGGCAGCTCAACATACCTCAGGTCACGCACAGATGACAGAATCTGGGCAACTGAAGGGAACCAAGTCGAGACTGGGGGACCGTCTTACGGTGGGGTCAACCTCAGGATGAAGCGCAGAATAAAGGCACGTGTGAGCTGGCCAGCACACACAGGAGGGGACAAACCATACTGCCATCGTACTGGCTACCCACAACTGCTACTGGCTCCTGACACAGGAACTCGGTTCTGGGATGTCAGCACAAACCTAGATGGGCAACGACAGTGCTGCCATTGAAGCTGGCTCCTGAGAAGAGCAGAGAATCCTCCAGGAGAGCCAGCCTCGCCTCTTGTGATGTCAAGGAGAAGCGCCACAGAGGCTGCCACTGAAGACGGCCATAAGCCTGTGGGCTTGGGAGTTTTAGAAAGGGAAGCTTCACCCAGGTGGACCACCACCAGTGGAGTCTGACGGACTGTAACCAACAAAACAACGACTGCAGAGAAACCAGTTCCTGGATAGCCTTGCGGGAACTCCCCACACATGTGCTTACTATGTGGCATGATAAGGAAACTCTTAGAACCCAGGAAGCCACCCGCATTGATAGGAGCAGCCCAAGACGTGTCTTGTGAAAAACAAAAAGGTTCCTCATCTTCTTCACACAAATTTAAGATAAAAGAGAAGAAAGAAAAAGAGGGCCAGAAGAACCTCATGTCTATGCCCAGGACCTGTATTTAAAAAAATAAAAATAAAAATCCCATGTGCAGGAATGGATGTGTAATTTCAGCACTGGGAGAAAGAAAGACAGAGCCCTGGGGCTCGTTGGTCAGCGTAGGGAACTATAAGCGGTCAGCACCTGAAGAGTGACCCTCCACGTGCAGGTGTGTGCGCACACATGACATGCACAAAGTCAATGGGTACCGTGCAATGTGGGGCAAGCATGAACCTGTCACGCCAAGAACTTTGGAAAGTTGTCTGTAAATGTGCAGGCTTGGAAAATTAATCCCTTTCCTGGTGAAGAAACCCCAAGCGGATCTCCTCAGTGAGTCTTTGGGGACCCCGGTCAGGAGGTCGATGGGGAGGGGTGGAGGAGCGGACTGAAACTTACCTAAAATAGAAAATAAAAGAAACAGCTTAGACTCCCAGTCAGACAGCTCTCTGGAGCCCTCAATGGAACCGCAGCAGGAGACTGACTACGTAGGAGCCTTTTTGGAGATGACTGGAAGTCCAGGAGGAGGTTATACGGTTGGTTCATCTCTCAAACAGCTTTGTGTTTTGTTTTGTATGAGATTTGCTCGTTTTATGTATACTTCACCTGCATGTATGTTGTGCACCGAGTGCATGCTTGGTGCCTGAGGAGGTCAGAAGAAGGCATCTCTTGGAACTGGAGTTGCAGAGGGTTGTGAACCACCTTGTGCGTGCTGGGAATCCAACCTGGATCCTCCGCCAGAACCACTGAGCATTTCTGCAGCCCAAATCTTTGCGTTTTGGTTTGTTTTTGTTTTGAGATAGAATGTGACTATGTAGCCAGGGCTACTGACTGGTCCAGAACTCACCAAGGTCCTTGGCTTCCTGAGTGCTGCGATTAAAGGCATGGGCGTGCGGCAATATACCCTCCCAACTTCTAATGATACCCCTGAGCTTCACCTGCAGGAGTCCCTGGAAAGAAGTGGGTTCTCAGTCACTGCCCAGGCATTGGCTTCAGGGAACCAGCACTGTCTGTTACTGCCTGGTGACCAGAACCTTTCTGACCTCCAGATAAAATGGTGGTCATTCTTCTCTTGCAGGATGGTGTAGGACAGGAACCAACTACATGGTGGTTCCTACTTAAAAACTCCGCCTCCCTCCTCGAGGAGCAAAGTGGGTCGCTTCACACCCCCTAGGCTTAAGGAGAGGCTGGAAAGCAAGGGAGGGGCGGGGGGGGGGGAGAAAGCAGAGGGGGAAGGATGGGCAAGAATCTCCCAGCTGGTGCAGAGCCCCACAGCGTAGGGTGCCTTATTGATACAGGTCCAGAGATTCGAGTCCCCTGCACCCGCGTGGCTGACTTTGAAACAGATCCCCGCCTGCCACAGTGCGCTCTCCAGAGGCTCGCGTGAAGTCCACCAGGCAAAGTCACACCCTGCCACCCAAGCCCTTCGGGGAAGCTTGACTCTCTCACAAAACAAGGCACTGGGCTCTTCCCTCCCCTTCCCTTCCTCTGCGGTCCAGCTGCGCCCTCTGCATCTCCGTCCACGTGCAGACACAGAAGGAGTCCACCCCCACCCGGGCCGGTACCCACCCTGGGGCACCGGATCCTGCCGGTTGTTTACCAGCTGGCCATCTCCCCAGGCCCTGCGCGGTGCCGCCACCTGCCGGCCGGAGCCGGAACTGCACCCGCGGGTGCGGGCCAGCGACTGCGGAGGGATGACCCAACGCCGCAGGCATCCGAGGATAACCTTTCCCCTTTCTTTCCAAGACCAAATAAGGGGGCTCTTCCCTCTGCGTGCTGTGCCTGTGGCGGTTAGACCGAGGGGCGTGGAAAGGAGGATCCCAGAACGAGGCTGGCAGTCAGCAAAACAACCCACTACATTGTTCCTGCGCACATGGCCTCCTCCCTGCTCCCCACACGCAGTAGCGGACTCGTGGGTAGGACTGCCAGGGTATCGGGGCCACCTTGAACCCCATCAGTAGCACCTCCAAGTCCCCCCAATCTCAGTGATCAGGGTGCTTGCTCCTGGGTGCTACCCAGGCTCTGGACCCTCTGGGACTGCTGGTCAGCAGGGCTGCTGCTAGGAGCCTTGGACCCTGGGGGACTGGGGTGGGGGTGGGGGTCACACTCTGAGGGGAGCTAGGCCGGGCTGCCAGGCCTCCGAACCCTCGCATCACCCACACGGAGGGAGACACTGTGGTTGACAGTGTTCAGTAACCACAGAAACCAAGATTTGACCTATATTTTCAAACATGACCTCAACTCTAGCTTCTCCTCCTGGAAATCAGAGTGAGAGCGTCTGACATGACTTGCTGTGAATGTTCCTCTTGATTTAGATTCCAGAATGCCACCCAGAAGGTTGGCAAATCAAGAAAGCTCGCTGGCTGGTTTGCGGATGGCTTGGGAGGGTCCCGATTGTTCCAAGAGAGAAGTGGTGCCTGTCCTCATCCACTGCCTCCTGCCAACCACCGGGTCCTGTACAAACCCTTTTGGAGGGTGACTAGATGAGAGCTGCCAGGGTTCTAAGTGTGTGTCTTTTGACTGTCCGTGCACTCTGAGTGTTTTTTGTTTTGTTTTGGTTTCTGGGTTTTTGTTTTTTTTTTTTTTCTTTTTTCGAGACAGGGTTTCTCTGTGTAGCTTTGCACCTTTCCTGGAACTCACTCTGTAGCCCAGGCTGGCCTCAAAATCACCGAGATCCGCCTGCCTCTGCCTCCCGAGTGCTGGGATTAAAGGCGTGTGCTACCACCGCCCGGCTTCACTTTGAGTGTTTTAGGTACTGAAGTGGAAGTGGCACAAACTGCCATCGTATAGCAGGATGCTTACAGCCTGTCATTTTTGAGTCTTAATTGAGCATCCACTAGATGCTAAACACTATTCTAAATATCCCACAGCATCACCATCCACAGGTATTAACACCTCTATTACCGAGAAGGAGTATGCCTTCAGAAAGCCTGGATCCCCACTCACCACCCAGCCAGATCACTAGCTGGGTAGAGGCTCAGGTCTTTGGGGCTCCGGAGTGGGTGTGCCCTTGACCCAAACACTAACTGTTCATGAAGGAGGATTTGATGTATTTACAGTACACCCATATAGTGGAATCTCCTTTAGCTGCTTAAATGGTGATACAGACTGGGAATAATTGGCAGGGGCAAATATTCAGGACACACTGCCACAGGGAAACAGCTGGGATCCAACAGTGTGTAACGTGTGGCTGTGTGGCGGCCACCCGTGGCAGTCCCTGGTGGGTGGTAGAACCTTAGGTGGCTAATTTTACAGGGATCTTTCCTGTATTGCTGAGCTCTTTGGGGACCCACTGTCAAGGCTATGAGTAAATCCCTCTGTCCACAAAGTCTTCTTCCCTGATCCCCCAAATTGAACGCTACAGATCCCCATGTTCCTGTGGTGTGGGAACTTGTGTGGGATGGTTGCTTGGCTACATGAGCGCACAGCTATGTCTCCAGCTGAACTGGTGACTCTGGGAAGGAGACACATTTCTCTGGTTTCCGTGTGTCCCTCCTATCCACTTCGGGGTTCTCATATTTACCTTTAGATTGGCATCACCCAGTGATGATGTGGGGGGTGTCTACTGAAGAAATAATTATGTAATATAGTTGTTTGATGTTGGCCTTTTTTTTTTTAATTCAATAAGTTGCCAAGAACAGACATACTTTTCCTAGTCAGTCCCATACCCTGACACCAGAGCTGCCCTGGCACACAGTAGGTACTCCATAAATGTTTACTACGCAAATGAATACAGCCCTTCTTCTTGAGGAAGCAAAATGGGCGTGTCCTCTGTGCCAGATGTACTATCAGATAATCGAGCATCTATACGAGAGGGAGACTTTCAGTAAGAATTGGTTCTGGTTAACAGAGAAGAAGGGGGCAGCTTGGAGCTAATTGGAAGGCAGAGGAAGTCTTAAAAACTGGGCAGGTAGTGCACGCCTTTAATCCCAGCACTCGGGAGGCAGAGGCAGGCAGACCTCTGTGATTTCGAGGCCAGCCTGGGCTACAGAGTGAGTTCCAGGAAAGGCGCAATGCTACACAGAGAAACCCTGTCTCGGAAGAAAAAAAAAAAAAACTGGGCCAGGAAACCAAAGAAGGCAGGCTGAAGGAAGACCTATTCAGTAATACCGGGAAGTAGCAGCTGGCTCCAGCACTCCTGAGAAACTCCTACCTGTCCCACAGATGTTGCTGATATGGCCAGATGCTGCTGCAGTGGTGGATACTAGCTTGTCCCTGGATTTCGGGTCACTTACCTGAGACTCCAGGCCTCCAATGGAATCAGCTGGCTAAAACCAAGCCGTGTACCCAGTGATGTGCTGACCAACACTTAATCTGTAAGGCAACAGGAAAAAGGCCTGAATTCTAGCCTTCACTGTCTCTGCTGAAAACATCTCCACCATGACTGATTTTCATCTGTCAGCCCCTTAACAACCAGCTCAGGGGACCCCTGAGACTTAAAGGTTGGTGCCAGCGGGCTGATGAGTCGTTCTCTGGTGTCTCCCTGTGTGAGGCATGCCAGCCAGCCCCCCTCCAGAGAAAACACATGTCCACATCTCAGAGTAATGATGACGCTGCAGCTTGGATGCTAGCTAGGACATGGGCTGATGTGCTGTCTGGCTACTGGTTATAGGAACTCTCAGAGAACCCAAAGGAAGGTCAAACGCAGACTCCCAGAGAACACAGCAAGAGTCTGGAGGCAGAGGTGGATGTCAGGAGAGATGCTTAGATCTGTACCAATCGGACTTCAGAAGGAGTCTCTGTTGTGAATGTACAAACAGCCTGTCAAGGACAAAGAGCCACAGCCAGCTCCAGATTTGTTGGTGGGGGGTCATAGGAGGCTTTCCTGCTTGCTTCAGGTCTCAAGTCGAAAGGCAAGTATGGTTACGTACTGGATATAACACCATACAGAGTTCCCTCTGTACTGGGCAGCACACCCATAGATCACTAGTGGGCCATTCTGTTGGGGTTTGAAGCCAGCCAGTCTGGATGCTGAAGGCCGTGGTGTTGATCATGAAGCCATCCTGACTTGGCCCATCAGTAGCCACTTGTGGTTGTCTTTGAATGAACCACAAGGCATGCCCACAGTTTGGAAAACAGAGACCCTGAGGCTTTGATGAAAGACTGTGTAGGCACAGTGTGGTTAGGCTGACCTACCCTGGCATCCTGGGTCCATCCTTGCCAGCTTCCTCCCATGTGGAGATGCATGTGGCAATGCCCAGTCCTGGGTAGCAGGGCTGTATGAGCTAAGATGTGTGACAGACTACACCTCACAGTCTGTTAATAAATGCATTCTTATGGAATAGATTACGTAAGGCAAAATTAGCAGAGACGCCGTTTATTTGAAGTTGAAAATCCTCTCTTACACATCATTTATAGATGGTCACTGTCAGTTCTGAAGACACTAAAATGTGGGCAACGGGCTCAGTAGGCAAAGTGTCTCCTGTGCAAGCATGAGGACCTGATTCATGTCCCCAGAACCCAGGTTAATAGCCATCCTCAGAGCCTAGCAAGAACTCCGTTAGCATTTTGGGTATCCATGAAGAGATTTGAATTCAGTGGTGTGTGTGTGTGTGTGTGTGTGTGTGTGTGTGTGTGTGTGTGTGTGTGTGAGAGAGAGAGAGAGAGAGAGAGAGAGAGAGAGAGAGAGAGACAGAAAGACAGACAGACAGACAGACAGACAGACAGAATGGAGAATGTGGGGGAGAGACTCTCATTATAGAGCCCAGGCTAGTATGCCCTGCATAGCCTAGGCTAGCCTCAAAGTCAAAATCCCTGTTGCCTCCAGCTCTTGGATACTGGACTACAGGCATGTGCCACTCTACCCCGGCTCTTTTGTGTGTATCTTTTGAGAAGGGTCGTTCATTTCCCCAAGCAGGCACAGCTCCTGGTTTAGTCATCTGTCCATCACAGACCTGCTGTTGGGACCATTGGATCAATAGGACCATACCTACTTCATGATTTAAAAAAACAAAAAAAAAAAAACAACAAAAAACAAAAACTAACTGCCTTCTTGCTCATGTTCTGAATATCTTCTTTCCCAACAAACTATGGGAGTGTAGGTTGCTGCAGCAACCTTTCTTCAAAACAACACACCCCTGGTCCCAACGCTAGTCCATTGGGTCCCCCAGCAAGGGACAGAACACTGACCCTTCCATGTGGTCGCATCAAAGCCCCTTGCTGTATTATGTGGGATGCAGGGAGGTAATTCCATTCCCCTCCTCTTGGATGGTGGCAGGAAGCTTTCCATTGCTATGACAAATAGGTAGGACAAACTACTTAAGAAGAGGAAAGACCTATTTTGGCTCAGCGGCTCTGAGGTTTTGGGGATGGCTGGGGAATTGGGGGGGGGTGTTTCTACTGCTTTTGAGTCCAGGTAGTTCCCTAGAGGGAGCACATGATAGAATAAAGTTATTCCCCTCATGGCTGGAAAGTAACAGAGGAATAATGGATAGCCTAACATCCCCTCTGAGGACACCCCCCAGTGACCTAACATCCCCTCTGAGGACACCCCCAGTGACCTAACATCCCCTCTGAGGACACACCCCCAGTGACCTAACATCCCCTCTGAGGACACCCCCCAGTGACCTAACATCCCCTCTGAGGACACCCCCCAGTGACCTAACATCCCCTCTGAGGACACCCCCAGTGACCTAACATCCCCTCTGAGGACACCCCCAGTGACCTAACATCCCCTCTGAGGACACCCCCAGTGACCTAACATCCCCTCTGAGGACACACCCCCAGTGACCTAACATCCTTTCATTAGACGCCACTCACAGAACCTCCATTTTTTTTCTCTTACATGACATAGGCTGGTAAATCAGCCTTTAACTCATGCCCTTTGGACTGTTCAACAAGCTCTAAACCAGTGATTCTCAACCTGTGGGTCATGACCCCTTGGAGGGTCAAATGACCCCTTCACAGGGGTTGCCTAAGACCATTGGAAACCACAGATATTTACACTACAAGGCACAACAGTAGAAAAATTACAGCTAAGAAGTAACAATGAAAATAATTTTACTACAGTTGGGGGTCACCACAACATAGGGAACTGTAGTAAAAGGTCACAGCAATCGGAAGGTTGAGAACCATTGCCCTAAACCATAGCAGGGTATGGGTTCTCTCAGCTAGGTGTCCCTCTGCTGTCTGGTGGCCTCTAACCAAAGGTTCCTAGAGTCATGTGCATGGTCACGTTCACTTTGGAATACAGCCTCTGTAGCTCAGTACCTCAGCCAAGAGCTCTCTCTGGTCTTGAATCCTCAAATCCTGCCAGAATTAGCCAACCGGGTGATAAGGGCCTCGGGGGTCTTGGCCTGATGTTCATTTTCTAAACTGTTAATGTAGGATGTAGGCGTTCTTTACATACGTCGCTTCATGAAGAAAGCAGACAAACCGTGTTTTTAAACATATACATTCATCCCAGGCAGGAAGCATTATGAAATGGAGAGGTGGGAGGGACTCCTGGACATTCTGCCATTCACTCTGCATCTCACTGTACATCTCACTCACTCAGCTACTGTTTACTGAACACCTATTCAGTTCCAGCTCTGGGAACACAAAGGTGAGTGAGCCAGCCTGCCTGGGATAACCAGAGTTGTCCTGGAGGACTCTGCCTCTCCAGTCACTGACTGGCTAGAATCTCAGTTCCCCCACCCTGAAGATGGCAGTACCCTTTCAACCGATAGCGATTCATCTGTAATCTGAATTTTACCTTCATTTTTTTTAATGAGTGAAATAATGGCTCTCCACGGCAAGACTGTTGTGCAGATCTGCTGTGGGACGGTCTGTATGTCAAATTGCTCTGATTGGTCAATAAATAAAACACTGATTGGCCAGTGGCCAGGCAGGAAGTAGGTGGGACAAGGAGAGGAGAATTCTGGGAAGCGGAAGGCTGAGGCAGAGAGACACTGCAGCCGCCGCCATGACCAGCAGCATGTGAAGACGCCAGTAAGCCACCAGCCATGTGGCAAGGTATAGATTTATGGAAATAATTAATTTAAGATAAAAGAACAGTTAGCAAGAAGCCTGCCACGGCCATACAGTTTGTAAGCAATATAAGTCTCTGTGTTTACTTGGTTGGGTCTGAGCGGCTGTGGGACTGGCAGGTGACAAAGATTTGTCCTGACTGTGGGCAAAGCAGGAAAACTCTAGCAACACAGATCAAGAGAGATTGTCAAGATCCACCCCCCTCTCCCCAGGCCACAGGCAAAGCCGCATTCCAAATCTCAAATGGTCTGGAAGGCATAGGCGTCAACTTATGGGAAGAGACACTGAGTCAACCCATGTGACCAAGATCGGTCTTGGTACGGCTGGTGCCATCCCAGAGATGCTTGGATGACAACCTGCCGTAAGAAAGCAAAGCTGCCCAGAGCGGGTTAGGCTTCCCACTCTCCACTGGCTCAGGTCACCCAGCTGGGTGCCACTGGTCACCAGAGATTGGCAAGCCTATATGGATGAATCCTTGCCTGTCCCTCTACGCTCCCATTTTTTGTTCTTGCAAGGGTTAAATATTTGGAAACATCTGAAGATTATCGATAGAACCTTTCACTTTGGGCTGCCTTTTGCTCAGTGGGTTCCTGCAAGAGATTAGGAAATGGTTGATTCCCCTGCCTTGTTGCAAGCCTTCATCAAGGGCCTGTAGTGCCCAGTTGTCCTCTGCCCCAGAGATGCCCTGCCTGCTGGAAGGGCTGGAGTGGGAGCAAGAGCTTTGCATGCTGCCTCTGTGAGTCTACCTGAACCACAGAAATTTGTTCTGTGCTGGTTACAGGCGTATTACAAAGCTTCACCATTCAATGTGTCAGCAAGTGTTTTCTATATTAATGAGCCTGAGTCAAAGGGGGGCTCTCTGGTTAGGTTGTGTTCTTCCAGAACGCTAGGCTATCTGCCTTTCATTGCCCAGAGAAGGCTCTTGCTTCTCTGCCTCTCCCACGTGATTAAAAACCAACTTGTTCTTTTGCGTGTGTGCGCGGCTAAGTCCTCAGACCACATGCAAGAAATTAGACTGGGATCCGGGCTGGAATTGGGGGCGGACTGGAGAGGAGGAAAGGCTGCCAGTTCCGTTTGGCGAGAGCCAGGTGAAGAGACAAAGGCAGCCAGAAACTCTGACAGGCCTGTGAAGTGTTCACACACCGTTGTGTGGAGTTGTTTAAAACTGCATCCTTCAGCGTCACTTTTCCCTACTCAGCCGCTACCAGAGAGCTGAGATATTTGTGGATGTGATTCCATGGGGCTGGCTGCTGGTATGCGGACCCTCCCTGGAAGGGATCACAGGGGATTAGGAAATACTGATGGATTGGGCCACACGTGACTCACCGAGTATGATTTTAGCTATTACTTGACCCACACCACAGATAAGAGACTGACTTATCCTAGAGAAAAAGGTTTAAAGGCTCTGCCTGGTGTCAACCTCAGAGTGGCGGGTGATGGTTTTTTGAAGGCTCCCGCTGTTCTGTTCTGCCTGATGAATTCATGGGTTCCGCTGACTCAGGTTGGTAGCAGGGGAAGGGGAACGCACACTTCCCCCCACCGTATGGGGAAAGGTGGGAGTCTGAGAGGAACCCTGCAGAGTCATGAGATTTAAAAATCTTCAAGGAGCTAGGAGGCATGGTAAAGCACACTCCTAACTCCAGCCTTCGGGAGACAGGGGCAGGAGAACCATGAGCTCAAGGCCAGCCTGGCCTAAAAGAATGAACTAACTAAACAACCAAATAAAGAAATATTAACAACAACAAGAAATCGGGAGGGCCGTTCACCAGGAGGACTTCTGCTAACTGGCCACTGGAGGAAGCAGACAGAGAAATGGATCCTAAAGGGACAAAGTGTGTGTTTGTGGGGAGGCGATAAATGCTCGAGCTGTAGCCAGTTCCTTAAAGGCCCTTGCTAGGGGAAGAAATGAGTCCGTGGGTGCAGTGAGAGACCAAGATGTTAAGTCCTGCATTGGCTCTCACAGTGGGAGCATCATACTCACACAAATGGATCACCCTCGTTTTAAAGACAGGGTCTTGCTACAAAGCCCTGGCTTTTGCAATGCCATCTGGGGTGGCCTCAAACACGTAGCAACCCTCCTGTCCCAGACTCCTGTGTGCTGGGCTGACAGATACGTACCACCACACTGAGCTTTGTAGTATGCACTTCAAAACAGCTGCCAGAGTAGTTTTTGAGTGCACCCATCACAAAGCAGTGATAAAAGTGTGAGATGGCAGGTGCTAACTCTTCGTTTGGTGAACATAGGATGAAATATGTGTCAATACTTCAAATTGTACCCCATAGATAATACAACACTATATATGTCAGGGAATTTTTTAAATATTTATTTTATAATCTATTTATATGCATATGCTACATGTGTACAGGTGTCCCCCAGAGGCCTGAAGAGGTCATTGGAGCCCTTGGAGGTATGGTTACAGGTGGCTCTGAGCTGCTTAGTGTAGGTGCTAGGATTTGAACTTGAGTCTTCTGGAAGAGCAGTGAGTGCTCTTAACCTCTGAGCCATCTCTCCAGACCTCAATTAAATTTCTAGAAGAGTTTTTGTTGTACATGAGCGCACATGTGGAGCCAGAGGCCAGCATCGGGGGTCTTCCTCAATCGCTCTGCTGAGGAGACCAGCCACACTGCTTTGAGCTCGGATGGGGACCATGGTCTGGTGGTCTCGAAGAGGGTGATGGTCCTGAGGATCTTGTCAGTTCAAAGCCAGAAAAGTATGTTTGCAGGAGATGGAGGCAAGGGACATCTTTGGGCTGGTGTCCCTTGAGGTCCTGGGAAATCACCCCAAAACAAGCACCCAGATATTTAGTGATACAGATGTTTAAATATCAGCCCATGTCAATGATGGTTCATGAAAACAGACATGAAGCCGGGTGGTGGTGGCGCATGCCTTTAATCCCAGCACTTGGGAGACAGAGGCAGGAGGATCTCTGTGAGTTCGAGGCCAGCCTGGTCTACAAAGCAAGTTCCAGGAAAGGCGCAAAGCTACAGAGAGAAACCCTGTCTCAAAAACAAAAACAAACAAACAAACCCAAAAAAGACATAAAAAAACGACTCCATCCAGACCTTTAAACTTTTATTTTTGTTTTGATAATTTAATACATGTATGCAATGTATTTTGATAATATTCGCCCTCCATTACTTTCTCCTATGGCCCAGCCTACACGGCAAGTGGTGCCATCCCTGGGATGCTGGTTCTGGGTTCTATAAGAAGTAGGCCCAGCAAGCCATGGGAGCAAGTAAGCAGCACCCCTCCATGGCCTCTGCATCAGCGCCTGCCTCCAGGATCCTGCCCTGTTTGGGTTCCTGTCCTGACTTCCTTCAGTGATGGACAGCAATGCTGAAGTGTAAGTCAAATAAACCCTTTCCTGCCTAGCCTGCTCTTTGGTTGTGGTGTTTCCTAGCAGCAATAGAAACCCTAACACTCCCTGCCCCCATTCTTCCTGACAAATCCCTCCTACTTTCGTGATTTTGTTGTTGTTGCTGTTGTTTGTTTTGACCACTGAGTTTGGTTAGAGTTGTTTTTGTGAGCGTGGGTCTAAGTGATTATTGGCGTAAGAGCAACCCATATCAATAGCTACACCACTGAGGACTATGATTCTCCCTACACACCCCAGCCATGAACTGCCGATGGTTTCTCGGGGAGGGGTGGGGCCTCATGCACCCTTCCACGTCCATTAGGGAATGTCAGTGGGCTCCGTCTTCTACAGGGGACCATAGCTGCTGAAAACTCACAAGTGCAAGGGCCGTGTGTGATCTTTTGCCCTAAGGTAGTGGCCCTCAACCTTCCTGATGCTACAACGCTTTAATGCAGTTCCTCATGTTGTGGCGACCCCTACCCCCAACCATAAAATTATTTCATGGCTACTTCATAACTGTAATTGTGCTACTGTTATGAATCGTCATGTAAATATTTTTGCAGACAGAGGTTTGCCAAGGGGGGTTGCGACCCACTGGTTGAGAACCACTGCCCTAAAGTGTATCTTAAAACAAGTCACATCTGAAAATCAACATCTATTTCTTAAAAACACAGGCCTGAGCCAGGCAGTGGTGGCAAACACCTTTAATCCCAGCACTCGGGAGGCAGAGGCAGGCAGATCTCCGAGGTTGAGGCTAGCCTGGTCTACAGAGCGAGTTCCAGGAAAACTAGGGCCGTAGAGAAATCCTGCCTCCAAAAACAAACAAACAACAAATGAAACCCCACACCCCTACAATCTAACAACACCAGCCCTGGGGGTGGGGGTGGGGCTCCATCATTCTGTGGTGTCCTTCTCTCCAGCTGGTATGGCTGCCACTGATCACTTGGCGTGCACCCCTGTTTTTATGGAAGAAGACACAATTCTCTCTAAACCAGGCCTCTATCAAACATATGGAAAACTCAAGCTAAGCATATTAAAATCACTCTCTGGCTCCGCCAACAGGTACATTTGAGCTTGCATCCCTTGCTACAATACCCTTCTCCCCAAAGGCAGATGCCAGCGAGGTTTCCTCTGGATAATATTTTTCCTAAGGAGGGAACCAGGCCACCTGCGGCATCCAACTGTTGTTTGTTTTTGAAGAAATATTAATAATAAAGCTAATATTTATTGAGCACTTACTCCGTGCCTGGCAACTTTCCAGGCTTCTTCCATGAATTAACCTATGTATTTTTCACAGTGAATACAATCGTTGCTATTTTATAGATGAAAGAGCGGAGGTATGAAGCCTTCAAGGGCCCTACCCGGCCTTTCTCCATAGGAAGTGGCAGAGGCCAGGATTCAAAGGAGATTCACAGGCCCAGCAGGGAGTGTGGCTAAGCAGTCAGCAACCCTGCTCCTGGGTGGGTTTCCTGAAGCAGCTTTTTGTAGGTTTATCCTCCAGACCACGTTAGCACAGAATCCTTCAAATCTCAGTGGACGGAAACAGCAAAAATTTGTTATCTGGCCTATGCCGCGGGATAACCAAGAGCTAGCTGGAAGGTCCCGATGCCCCTGACAGAGCGCCATGGCAGACAGAAGAGAGAGCAGGTCTCACCTCACCATCAGTTTCCTACGTGTTCCTGGGAAGGGCAGCTTAGCATGTGTGCCCAAAGTAAACCACGCGGTCTAACTCAACTTGGGCGGGGTGGGAGGGGTGGAGGGTGGGGGGTGGGAGGTGGGGGTGGGGGGGTGGGGGGTAGCCATCAAACACCTGCAGGGCTGCTGAACCATCTATGAAAGAGGGCCTGGGTCTGGGCTGCGAGAGGGACATGGGTGATCCTTGTGGGACCGAGCATCTCTGCTTGAGGACCACATTTCTGTGGGTTAGGAAGAGGGCTCTTTTTCCTTACCTCTGCTCCTACCATCCATCAGAGATCCTGGTGTGGAAAGCGGCATTTCCCCTCTCCAAGGCCTTTGCACAGGCTGTTCCCACTGCCCGCGTCCCTCTTCTCCTCCCTACCTCCACGGAAGCCTGGTTCTTTTTCATGCTTCACATCTCGGCAAGAAGTCCAGTGGCGGTGGGACGGCCCTCCCGGCTCTGACTGGGGGACCCCTCCGGCTGTTTTTCCTGGCACCCGGGGTTACTTCCTGGCATGTATTACAGATTCTCCTTGGGCAGTGTAGCTCAGCAGCAGGGCAGGTTCTTGTGTGTGTGTGAGTCGGTGGGGAGCTGAGTGCAACCTCAGAACACAGAGCATTTTCATTGTTCTGTGCCCTGTGCAATGATGTGCTACGTGTGTCTTCCCTAAAAGACTGGAAACTTCATGAAGGTGAGTTCCAAGCCTATCTCATTCACCTGGGACACACACACACACACACACACACACACACACACACACACACACACACACACACAAGCGTGCAAGCACGCACACCCCCCCACAGTTTCCCCAAAGGTCAAGTGAGTGAATGATAGAGACACACAGAGAAGTTACTAATATAAAGGACTCTGATTTCCTGTTTGAGAACTCAGAGAAACGATATAGAGGGATTTCCTAGGTTCTAGACAACATTCTCTGTCGAAGATGGATGGTCTCAAGGTAAGCGAGTCCGGAGAAGGGATGAGCAGAGTGTTAATCATCCTACAGCCTCTGATCCTGGTAGTTTATGTAATCTCAGAAAGCAGGCAGGATGCAAAGGAAGGGTATGGGGTGGTAGGAAGCTAATGCATTGTTAAGTCACCCTGCAGAGCATTTAATCAACCCTACCCAGAAGCTCCATCCCAGAGAACCACCTAGGGTTTCCCAGGTAAGGAGCAAGAGAGCCTCGGTCCTCAAACTCTGTCTTAGTTTTGTTTTGTTTCTGTTGCTGTTATAGACAGTTAGACACATCCTGAAGGACATAGGACTGGTTTTTGCTCACAGTTCAAGGGGACAGTCCGTCATGGCGGGGTGGGCATGACATCAGGAGCTTGATGGTCACATTGCAGCCGGAGTCAGAAGAGAATGATGACTGCTGGTAGCCAACCCACGCTCTCATTTCCTTATTGTTTTCCATTTGTGTGTGTGTGTGTGTGTGTGTGTGTGTGTGTGTGTGTGTGTGGTGTGTGTGTGTGTGTGTGTGTGTGTGTGTGTGTGCCTGTGTTGTGCGTGTGTGAGTTCTCACATGCAGGCCTGCACATGTGGAGACTGAAGATTGATGCTTGGAATCATCCTCAATGACTCTTCCACCTTATTCATTGAGGGGGAGGCGCTCAGTCAAACCAAGAGCTCCCAGATTAGGCTACTCTTGCCAGGCAGCTTGCTCAGGATCCTCTGCAGCCACCTTGTAAGGCTGGGGTTACAGGCAGGCCACGATGCCCACCGGGTATTTACAGAGCTTTCTGGGCATCTGGACTCAGATCTGCATGCTTGTGTGGGAAGCTCTTTAACCACTGAGCCACCTCCCCAGCCCCACTTTATACAATCCAGGATGGGTACCCAGGGTGTGGTCTACCCATCGTGAGTGGGTCTCCCTACAGTGAACACGGTGGAGACAATCCCCACAGGCATGCTCACCCACCCATCTTCCAGGTGCTTCTAAATTCTGTCAAGCTGCCAATTAACATGAGCCCTTGGGAATTTCGACTCCAGGGGGCCACTGCCTGTGGGCGGCTCCCAGAGTCTGAAAAGCAAGCACAGGAAAGAGGAAATCCATGGCAGGCACATCTCATCCTGTCTCTGAGGAAGGATGAGCCTCTCCTGCTCGCTGCAGCATCTGCCTCGGTGAAAGCTGAGGTTCTGCTCTGAGGCCCTCCACGTCTGCTTTGCATCTTCTGGACCTGTGGCAGCCACTGGGAAGGACTCCGGTAGACTCCAGCTAGTTATGCCTCGAACTGGCTTGTGTAGACGCGCCCTCTCGGCTGTATTATCATCTGTGGTTTGTCCTTGCCTTTAGCAGACCTGCAAACATCGCTGGAGTCTGTTGGTTTTACTGTCCCAAGCTGGGGGCTAGGTACACAATCAGGTGAAAGACATCCTCTGCTCAGAAGTGCTTGATGAAGCCTCAGTGGCAGGGTCTGGAGAGGTGCGGCAGGGTCTGGAGAGGTGCGGCAGGCTGAAGGCGGCACTGTGTTAAGTGAGTGTGCCGGTTAGGCGACTGTCAACTTGATGAGATTGAAACACACCTATGAGGTTAGTAGCTCACGCCCCTGGGTGTGTCTGTGAAGGGTCTAGAGACAAAGAGAGTGTGAAGGCTCCGACTTACTTGGTGGTTTCATCCGTGGATAGATGTGGAGTTTTAATAAATTATTAGGAAACGGTAGACTGTGGAAGGTGGGCCAGCCTAGAGGAAAGGGGGCAATGTATCACCCTCTTTTGAATGACCACAACGCACATAGGCATGTTAAAAAAGCTCCAAGAAGTCCTGCCAGGAAAGACTTTGGTTTAGCAGTCTTACCCAGGATTTCCCAAACTTATTTGACACCGGAACTTTTTGTACCAAATTGCCTTTATTGACATCCCAAGGAGCTAGAATTCTGTGGCCTACACTTCGACAAGTCTATTAGATTGCCACCCAGGGTATTGATAACTTGAATAGAACATAAAGACGGAGCAAGAGAGAGCTAGCCCCGCACCCAGCCATCAGAGACTGCTTGGAGTTCAGCTGCAACTTCCCTCACTGGCCTTCCCGACTGGACCCCCACCATCAGCTCCCTTGCATCTCCAGTGTGCTGAGACTCTTAGGACTTCCCAGCCTCCGTAAATCCATTATCCAAATTCCCTGCAATCAATTAATTGTTCACATCCTACTGGTCCTGTTTTCTCTGGAGACTCCTGCCTAATTGGATTTTGGAACATATTTTTGGTAGGAGGGTCCGCCGGGCCTCGCAGTTCAGACTAAGGTGGGAGCCAGTGACCGTGAAGGAAGGTGGTCTCGGGTCCTTCGTCCTCATCTCCAGCTCTGAGATGCAGCCGCCATCAGTCAGGAGTGTCCTGTCTTCAGAAATACAGAAATTACACATTCACCAAAACAAATATATTATGAATTTCGATGGGAAAAACTCAAATGGCAGAAACACGGATACAGTAATTGCACTTTCATTTTAAAGCTGATTTTATTTTATTTTATTTTTTTAAATTGTCTTGAAGTTGTTTCTGGACCTTGCCCATAATCGTGGCATGTTGAGTTCTTACAGGGAATCAGCAGATGGTTCCTTAATGAACCGACAGTGCGCAACCAAGGGGTGTGGGGGCTGCTGTTTATTTTCAGATCCAAGGGAGAAAAATTAAGCCCAGAGGTACTTGTTTTCCGGAAAAATCACACTCTCGTGTGTTAGGGTGACAGGAATCTTCTTGATTTCACAGTTTTCTCCTCCCCGCCCCATTTACTCCCACCACGAATCGGAATCTATAAATAGGGTTTAAATATTGCCCTTCTGAGGCTGAGGGTGTTGGTTGCTCGGTGGTAGAGCATTCATTGAGATTGCAAGAGGCCCTGAGTTTGATTCCCTGTGGGCAAAAGTCAGTGATAATAAATACATAGTGCCTCTTGGCTATTTGCAACAAGGCGAACTAGCTACTTTTAATGAAAAGGTTTCCAAAAAGCCTCATTCCAAACAAAGGGCGTGGCCTTGCGGTAAAGAACGCCCTGCTGTTATTTACACTCAAGAAAAGACCTAGGCCAAAAAGAAGTGAGGGACAGCCTCGCTGTGGCTGCAGAAAAAGCCAGGCTTAAAAGATCTGAGGGTTCTGCGTTTCCCCTTTCCCCTTCTCGTTCCCCTCAGAACTTAAAAAAGATGCCCGTTAACGACAGGATTCCGGGTGAGGCCAAGCCTGCAGAATACTTGATCGGCTTGAACGTGGAGCTTCCTGCTGGCTTCAATGCGGCCCACGGAACAGTTCTGCAAACACCTGGTATTGAAATGCTGTTGTGTGGACAACCCGCCATCTCGTGGTCAGAGAGAGAATTGCAAAAACAGCTTTCCGGGTCATTTGCCAAAACTGGCCTTCAGACCTAAGTTATTGACGCCAATAGTTCTTAGGCTTACACTAGAACGTCCCAGCGAGCTTGTAAATGTCTGATGGGAAGGCTACACCCGCATACCGACTACGTCGGAATTCCTAGGAACCCATTGGGTCATGACTGGGAGCTGTGATCATTACAACCAAAGCAGTTGATTAAGACAAAGAAAACTTCAGGCAGTATCTCGCGTTTCTGGGAAATACTGAGTGTGTACATTTCTTCCACTTCCTCCCCTCCCCCCTCTCTTTTTCAGACAAAAATCTGGTGCATCCCAGGCTGGCCTTGAATTTCTGGTCCTCTTGCCTCCAACCACGCTCATTGCTAGGATTGTAGGTGTGCACCACTCTGTATGGTTTTGATTTCTTCCTTTCCTTCCTTCCTTCCTTCCTTCCTTCCTTCCTTCCTTCCTTCCTTCCTTCCTTCCTTCCTTCCTTCCTTCCTTTCTTCCTTCCTCTCTCCCTCCCTCCCTCCCTCCCTCCCTCCCTCCCTCCCTTCCTTCCTTCCTTTCTCTTTATTCTATTTTTAAAAATGGGATCAATATGCAGAAAGCTAGATAGACTGCAAGCAGAAACTTGGAGTTTGACTGCTCGATGTCAGATGTGTGCTTTACCTGCCACGGGGACCTTTTGGTGACTCACTGGATCATGGATCATCATGAAGGTTCCATGAGGATCCCTGTATGTTATGGTTTGAATGTGCAGTGTGGACCCCTGCCCTATCCCCTGACCGGTGCGTTTGAACACGCAGTTCTCAGGTGGTGGTGCAGTTTGGTGAGGCTGTGGAACTTTTGCAGCCAGAGACCTAGATGGCATAGGACCTCGTGCCATGTGGGCAGAGCTACATATGGACAGAGCTACATATGGGCAGAGCTACATATGGACAGAGCTACATATGGACAGAGCTACATATGGAGGTGTGGCACACTTGACCTACAGGGGTCTAAGGAAGCTATACTGCAGGTTTCCACCACCCCAGCCTGATGTCCTGAACTGATGGTCAGCTGCCTGATAGGCTGTACCCCTAAAAGTGTGATTCCAAGTACGTCTTTCCTTCCTTCAGTTCCTCTAGCCGGGTGTTCCAGCGCAGCAATGAGAAAGCTAACCACACATGACGAATCACATAGACCTGATGCGATTGTACAATAAATTCTATTTAGGTGAATTTTATTAGGAGTCTATAACATTACTTTTAACTTGCTTTTTAAAAAGATTCATTTTTATTTTTAAATTATGTTTACGTGCATCTGCACATGAGAGCAAGTACCCACAGAGGCCAGAGCATCAGGATCTCCTGAGCTGGGGCCGCAGGCAGCAGTTTGAGCTGCCCAGCATGGGTGCTGGGGAGCCAGGCACTCTATAGGTGCTCTTGACTGTTGAGACATCTCTCTAGCCTCTTAACTTGCATTTGAAAATGTACTTTTTATTGTGTTTATTTATTTTGTGTGTGAACACATGTGCATGCACACACATGTGCTATGGTGGATGTGTAGAAGTCAGAGGATGACTTGAGGGAGTCATTTCTTTCATTTACTGTGTGGGTCCTGGGGATTGAACTCTGGCCATCAGACTTGGCGTCGAGCACCGTTAACACTAAGCTGTTTTGGAAATCAATATGTTTCAGACATCCCATAAAATAAACAGTCATTCTAACTTCTTTCCAACAGGTGTGGAGACATGTCCCTTGAAGTGTCGCCTCCCCCGGTGCATTGCCTGAGTTAAATTCCTCACGATTGGCCCTTTAGCCAGGACTGGCTGCTTCCTTCAGCCAAAGGAAACCCACCTCTGTCTCTCTCGTAACTTCCTGTGTGCTGGGCTCATCAAGCCATTTCAGTCCTTCAAAGTGATCAGCGATCAGTGATCAAAGGGGGTGCTGGTGTGAGGTGTCGCTCCCTAGCAGGCAGCTCTGAACATCTTCCCATAGGATAGTGAAAACTCGACTTCAGCTTCTCCAAGGCTTGATAATGAAGTCTCCGAAAGGGACAGTAAAAGAGATCAATCAGCAAGTGGGAAAGCTTGTAATTATGTTAGTAGCCATGCGAGTCCCTTGGAATGCCAGATTTCAAAGAGCCAGGTGATTAAAGCTTTAAATAAATATTAGATATACATATATATCAAATTATTATATATACACATACGTGTGTGTGTGTGTGTGTGTGTGTGTGTGTGTGTGTGTGTGTGTCAAGGTCTCACACTGTTGTTAAGGCTGGCCTAGAATTCAGTATGTAGCCCAGGCTGGCATCGAACTCCTAACACTTCTGTCTCATCCTCCTGAATGACAGGATTGCAGGCATGAGCCACCATGTCCAACTTTGCTTAGAGCCCTTATGAAATCCTGAGCTAGGAAGAGGAATGGGGCTGGGGCCATGACAAGGAGAGCGGGGAGAAGAGTTGTTTTCTCTGCTCTGCAGATGAAAAGTGTGGGAAGTATTAACAATTTCCTTCCTTAGACAAGTCCTTTCTCTAAGGTCAACTTTTTTTTATAGACCTAAGCTTCTTGGACTGTAGGCACAGTTTCTCAGATAGCTCTACATGAGCTGCAGAGTCGTGTTTCAGGGTAGCGCGTCTCGACTGCTACATTTTTATGTGTTTATTGGCAGTAATCAGCAGCTCCTAAGTTCTGTGTATTGCCCAGCACCACCCCCCTTCACTAGTGGGCACATTTTTAATTCATCAGCTGCAAAGAGCTAATAATCCATCAATCAAGAGTGGTGTAGCTCCCTAGGCAAATATTTTTCTCAAGCTGATTTTTTGTTTGTTTGTTTGTTTTTCGAGACAGTGTTTCTCTGTGTAGTTTTTGGTGCCTATCCTGGATCTCGCTCTGTAGACCAGGCTGGCCTCGAACTCACAGAGATCCGTCTGGCTCTGCCTCCCGAGTGCTGGGATTAAAGGTGTGTGCCACCACTGCCCGGCTCAAGCTGATTTTTATGTTTTAATTTTTTATTTTTAAATCTGTATTTCTCCCTTATGAATTCTAGCTCTTCTGCGTTGAACCCCATTATCTTTGCTGCCCCTATCTTGAGCTTATGTCAAATTTCCCCCAAATCTGCTCTATTATTTTAATGTTTTAAGTTAAGGCTAATCCGTTCAAGACGCTATTTTTCAAGTCAATGATCAAGTATGGTAACAGCATTGATTAAACAAACCGTCTCTCTGTTGGCAACTGAAATGTGTCCCTCATGTTTTATGTCTGAATGGGCTGGGTATGGTGGCATCACCCTTAGTCCCAGCACTCTGGAGGCAGAAGCAGGTAGATCTCTATAAGTCTGAGGCCAGCCTGGTCTACACAGAAAGTTCCAGACTAAGACCCTGTCGAAACAAAACAAAAGGAACTGGAAAGGATCTTGAGTGGTTTTTGTGTGTTTTGTTTTTTAACTTCTTGGTCTCCTAATACTTGTGAATCAAAGCCATGCAGCTTTTTAAGTTATTATATTAGCTTTGTAAAGAGTTTCGGTATCTAGCACAACCGTTTTATATCAGTGTTCTTCACAGCTAAAATTTTGCTCGTGAAATGAAAACATTTAGAATTGCTTGAACATAAATGTTAAATACTCGTAAGTGACCCCAGGAACACGTTGTTTGATGTTCTGATTGGAATTAAGGTTCTTATCTCTTTGGAAATCACAGACACTCATGGTTATTAACTCTTCCCAACAAAGGGCATGCCACACTCCTCCATTAGTTCAAATGTGGCTTTTATAACCTGTAACAAAATGTCATGACTTTCTTTATGAAGCTCCTCTAACTTTTGATATCTTAACAGCTAATTTTTACAAGGTAATAAAATAAAAATCCCCTAAGTACTGAACACAAGCCTCCTGGGTTTCCTGGCCATGCTGGGTGTCCCTATCACCATTACATTCATTATTATCGCCACTTGTCTTTATTAAATAAATCACAGAAAAGGCAAATCTTTGAAAAACTGCACACTGATGAAATTTACCTCAGTGCCAGTATTGTAAAAAAATCTTGTTTCTCTCTTAACGGGTCTATCAATGTATTGTAGTAAAAATCCTAGGAGACTGTGTATATAAATTCACAAGTTGATTGGAAAACGTATATGGAAATACAAAGCACCAAACGTAGCCACACAAATCCTGCAAGAGTGTTGCACCACAGGATACCAAGATTTGTAATGATGCTCAGTGGCTTCGAGAACAGAGAAGCAAGGCAAATCCAGACAAGTGTCCAACACAGCAGAGCACCGAGGTGTTCCCACACCGTTCACGTCTAACAAAATCACACGATGGCAGTCTAGTTTCATTTTGTGGCTGTGATCAAACTCTGAGACCAAAAGCAACTTGGGGGCAAAGGGCTTATTTGTCTTACACTTTCAGGACAGAAACTGAAGTCAGAAATCTAGAAGCAGGACCATGGAGGAACTCTGCTTGCTGGCTTGATTTCTGTTTTCTGTCTCACTCCCAGGCTCATGATCACTAGCTTTCTTGTTTATTATTTTAAAATTTTTTAAAAAATATTTTAAAAATGAAATAGAATTACGTCACTGCCTCTGCCCCTCCCTCCAGTACCTTCCAGCCACCTTCCCTCAGATCCCTCCCATGCCTCCCAACCCTCATAGTCTCGGCATTATTAGTGTCATATACATGTATATGTATATATGTGCCCTCACGCACAAATGCACATAGAAATACAACTGCTGAGTCTTTTATTGTTGTTTGGGTGAATATGGTTTCAGGGCTGATGACTCTGATTTGGACAACCAAAAAGGGCCTCATCCCTGGGGAGGCCAATTTTCCTTCTCCCAGTAGGCCTTAGCTGTCTGTAGTTCTTTGTCTGCGGTGGGAGCCCCTCAAAGTTTCCCCCTTGCATGTCAACGTGTCCTCTGGTACAGCCACTGTGCCTGTCCTGTCTACGCAGCCATGTCTACGAGAGACCTCGTCACAGCTCACTTCCTAGTATCCGGGCTCTTACAGTCTTTCTGACCCCCATTCTGGGGTGTCCCCTGAACCAAAGGTTCAGGAGCTGTGATGTAGGTGTATTGGGGCTGGGCTCCCCACGATCTGCTGATCTCTGTCTACACTGAATCCCCTCGTGGTCTTCTGTGAGGGTCTCCATTTGCTATAAAGAGGGTTCTTTTCTGTGGACACAAGGATAAGATTTAACATATAAATTATGCTGGACTAGCACAAGGATGATGGCAGATTGTTTTCATAGACTTTTTTTTGGCTTTTTTTTTTTTTGGCTTTTTTGAGACAGGGTTTTCCTGTGTAGCCCTGGCTGTCCTAGAACTCGGGTTGGATTCCAACTCACAGAGATCCTCCTGCCTCTGCTTCCCAAGTGCTGTGATTAAAGACATGTGCCACCATGCCTGGCTGATGGCAGATTATTTTCTAAGGTCCGTAACCTCACTAGCTCTGGGTAAGTGCCTAGGCTTTCAGCACCAGGCATGTCCTGTTTAGTGGGCTTTGAGCCCAGTTAGACAGCTGTAAGTCATCACCAACCCTTTTCAAGAAGTGATGCTGGGTCAATTCAAAATCAGTGCAGACAAAAGTTATGTTTGCCTCCGTAAACACTTTCTATGAAAACTAATTCCAGACTTATATGGGTATAGATGTAAAAAGCTCAAATGAAAAGACACATTACAGACAACACAGAATGTCTTTCTGATCTTGAAATAAGCAGCTACTTCATAATCAGAATACAAAACCAAAATCTCTAAAATATTGATAAACTGACCTGTTTTAAAATTAAGAACCTCTCTGGGCTGGAGAAATGGCTCAGCGGTTAAGAGCACTTGCTATTTCTGCAGAGGACCCAGGTTCAGTTCCCAGCACCCACATGGAGGCTCAGAACCACCTGTAACTCCAGTTCTAGAGGATCCAATACCCTCTCCAGTGCTCTCACAGGGTGCAAAATACTATGTATAATATACATTATCTTTTTAAAAAAGAATTTGTTTGTCAAAACTCAATTAGTTGGTTCTACACGAGAAACCCAATATGTGAATGATTATATATCACTATATTTTTAAAGATTCATTTATTTTTTATTTTGTATTTACTAGTATGCAATTTTGGCCACACACACACACACACACACACACACACACACACACACACACACACCTCATCAAACTGGCAGTTAAAAGGGATCATCTTTAATCCAATAAAGGCCACTTATGAAAATCCTATAGTTTGCATCAAACTTAGAAAGACCTAATGGTGACTTGGCAGAAGATTGGCTTCACCAAAGACCAAACAGAAGAAAAGAACGGCAGCTCTCACGATTTCTATTCATTATCCTTCTGAAGTGTGTAGCCAGTAGGACCAGTAGGCAAGAAAGTGAAATTACAGACGTAGTATTGACAGAGAAGATCCGAAGAAACCTATCCCAAATTAACCCATGAGAGTAAATGATTCAGTGGCTTTGCAGGATGTAAGATCAGTAAACAAAAATCCAGTTGTGTTTCTACATACTAATGGCAATAGATCTGAAAATGAAATTAAGGCAACAATTTCCTAGATGCTGGCACCACAGCATCTAGGAGCAAATTCAATGCAAGAAAGATAAGATTCATGTCATGAAAACTTCAGTGTTCTGAAACTACACTAATGGACATCTAAAGATAGGTGGGGTTGAGAGCAACTTCTCTTTGTGGGTTGGGAAGTTTCATATCCTTAAGATGCAATAAGTCTCCAAACTGGTCAGCAGATTTTTTTTTTCAGAAATTAAAACTCTGATTTAGAAGTTCATGTGGAATTTTGTTTTGAGACTTAGTCAGAAAAAAATTTGAGAAAGAGTAAAGTTGGAAGTCCTTCTCTCTAAGCTTATGGGGAAACTATAGCCGTGACTTGGTCATTCTGACATAGAGTGGCCATGGGTATCAATGAATGGAATTCTAAGGTAAGAAAACACATCTGTAGTTGATCAATTTTGTTTGTTTGGACAGGGTTGGCAAGGCAATGCCATGGTGGGAAAGAAGGGTCCTTTCCACAATAATGCTGGGACAACTGTACCCACACACAAGGAACAAGATTAGACTCCTACTGCGTCAATTACATCAATCATCGCCGTGGCAAAGTACCAGGAAAACAACAGCGTCAATGAGAGTTTATTTTGGCTCACATCCACCGCAGCAGGGAAGCCGTGACATCAGGAGCATGGCAGTGAGGAGGCAGAGAAATGTGGATGCTGGAGCCCTTGATTTCTCCTTTTTGTTCAGTCCAGGGCCGTCTACAGAGCCAGCCACATTCTGTCTCTTTCCTCTGAAGTCAAGCCTCTCTGGAAATGCCCTCATGGGTCTCCTAGGCGATTCCATAGCCAGTCAAGTTCACAAGTTTAACTATCACACTGACCTTACATTGTACAAGAAATAAACTCAAAATGGATCATACGCTAAAGCTAAATCATAAAACCTTTAAAATTTGAAAATCATGGTATTGATTTTTTCAGTATGACATTAAAAATGCAAATAAGCAAAAATAAGATAGACATATTAGATTTTAATTAAAATTAAAGCCGAGCTCTTGGCTCAGGAGGTCATAGGCCCTAGGAGGGAACCTCCCATTGTTTTTGCTAAATGGACATGCTGTCAAACTGCCTTCTAAATATTTATATCTCTACCCGTAGATTGCTGCTGCTCTCAGCTTTTGCCGGAGATGCCTTCTGCAGGAGACAGAATGCGAAGACTCATAACTGTCACTGTACTGAGAGTGAGTGACTGGCGAGTGGTCAACTCTAAGCGGAGCATCTACATCAACTCTCCTGAGGCTCAGGGGACATCACGGAAGAGTGCATAGAAGATGGGAAATGTGCGAAAGATTATCTTCTGGACAGGATATGGCTGTTGTGCCTATGAACTCACAGGGGCCATTGTTACCTGCACAAGGTTATCCGTCAATGCTCCAGCGGGCATTGCTAATTCAACTCCGTGGGTTACAAAGAATGAAAAAAGAGGATATGAAGGTGGGTGGCTGACATGTTAGGGGTGTCTGGGAGAGTGGGAGGGAGAGTTAGGGGTGAGTATGATCAAAGAATAAATAAAAGAAAAATATTCTAAGAAATGGATTAGAACCTTTTCTGCTTCAACGAATCCTATCAGCAAAGAAAAACAAACAACAGAGTGGGAAGAATATGTCTGTCTCATCACAGAAGCGATAAGGGACTTGTGTCTGCCATGTACAAACCTTGCAACTCAACAAGAAAAAGCCAACAGCCCAATCGAAAAGCAAAGAATCTCAGCAATACTTGCTCAAAGAAGAAATGAAATGGCCAAGGAGCACCCCAAAAGACACTAAATATCGTGAATTGGAAAATATAAATAAAACAACAAGAATGCCAACTCATACCTAAAAATTATATGGCTATAATTTTTAAAAGCCAGTTACAAGTGTTGACAAGAATGGGAGAAGCTGGAACCTTCCTTTCTTGTTAGTAGGAATGTCAAATGTGGAGGCCATCTTGAAGAACAGTTTGGCGACTTCTTTCTTTCTTTTTCTTTTTGGCTTTTTGAGACAGGGTTTCTCTGCATAGCCCTGGCTGTCCTGGAACTCACTCTGTAGATCAGGCTGGCCCTAAACTCAGAGATCTGCCTGCCCCGGCCTCCTAAGTACTGGGATTAAAGGTGTGTGCCACCACCGCCAGGTTTGGCCACTCCTTTGAAAGTTAAAGTTAGAGCTGTCAGAGAATTTCAGCAGCTCCATTCTTGGATATAAATGCACAAAAAATGAAAACATACGTTACACAAAACCATAGTCACGATTGTTCATAGCGGTGTTGTTTATAACAGTCAGAAGGCAGAACAAGCTAAAATGCCCATCAGCTGATGAATTGGTAACAAGAATGGCAACAAAGTATTCCTGTCTAAAATGGGATGAAGTTTGACACATAAGAGGACATTTGAAAATACTTTATGAAGTAATAGAAATCAGACTCAAAAGACGGTATGAGATGATTTATTGAAATGTCCAGAATAGGTAAATCTGCAATGATTGAAAATTAGATTCATAGTTGACAGGGATGGAGGAGTGGGAAGAAATTAATGTTGGCCGTTAAAGGTATGAGTTTCTTTCTGAAGTGAATGGAAGGTTCTGGATTGGTGATCAATACAGAACTCTGAATCTGAAAATATACCAAAATCAAATGTGAGTGGTGCCTCCATTTTAAACAGGCGATATTAATATTAATAGCAAACTCTCAGGTGCTGGGGGGCGTGGCTTTGTCATTAAAGCCCTTGCCACACGAACATGAAGGACTGAAGTCCAGAGCCCTAGCACCCACATAAAAAGCCAGGTGTGGCCATGTCCGTCATTCCAGCCCCGGGAAGGCAGAGGCGGGGGACCCTTAGAGCTCACTGGCTAGCCATCCTACCAGATGCGGGAGCTCCAGGTTCAATGAGAAAACGTGTCTCAAAAAATAAGGTGGAAAACAGTGGAGAAAGACATGCAGCATCAACTTCTCTAGCCTATGTATTGGCACACACAGGTGCGCACACACACACACACACACACACACACACACACACACACACACACACGGCTGCCTGTGAATGCTTGGACTCCACATCATCAGAGGGTATAGCCATAGGTACCAAAGAGGAATTTCATCCAGAACATACAAAGGTAGACCAACGAGCGAAGGGTAGAAGGACCTACGTGGACTCTGCAGGGGCTGCATAGTCACCTACCACCTCGATTGGACGGCTCATGTCACGTGTAACTCTAATTCTGACCCCTCCCGCCCCGTAAATGAAAACAATAAAAATAAAACCCCACAGGGGAGGCAGGGTGGGGGAATGGGAAAACTATATATTAAAAAAGGATATGCAGATAGTCAATAGATATATGAAAAATGTCCCACCTCATTAGTGGCCAGGAAAATGTAATACCCCGCCTCATTCTGTTGCCACGCCCCAACCCCGCCCCCAGGCTCTAGAGGCATGGCTAACCATGCACCACATGGGTGTGATGTGAGATATTCGGGAACCTCTGTGGCTTGCTGTCCCTTGTACCCGAGAAGAGCTCTGATTTCCAGCCCCACAGTTTGCTTGTGTTTGCTTTTGAACATGGCTTCTTTCACTCAGCCTTACGCTTGTGGAATTCATCTACTCCTGTGTGTGTAACAGGTCAATTATTTGGGTTGTTATGCTGTATTCCAGGGTCTGACTGGATCACCATTTGCTTTTCGTTTTTTCTGTTACGAACTTGTTTGGATCATTCCCAATCTGTGGCTATGACAACACTCCATGCCGAGTGAGAGAAGTCTGACCCACGAGAATGTGTGCTGTGGGGTTCCGTTCTGTGGGCGGAGCCCCTCTGTGGTCCAGGAGGCAACACACTGGAGAGCTTCTGGATGCTAGCTGCCGTCTGTTCCTTCTTGGTGGAACGCTGAGTGTGGGCTCTCTGACAATGTGAATAGTGAACACACTTAGGATTTGAGCTCTTCCACACGTCAAACACAGTCTACTTAGGCAACTCAAGGCCCACTTGGGACCAAATCAGGCAATATATTTTCTTTGCTGTCCACAGGCTACTAAAGCAACTTTACAAGGCAAACAAGCTGGCGTTGCTCCAGGGAGAAGCTGGCCCCAGGGGCATTGGTCTCCAGGCTCAGTTGCAGGCTGAGCAATTCCCGGAGACTGGTCCGCCTTTTGGTTTTGCTCCAGGCCATCTTTGGCTCTTAGGCAGCACACAGTGCTTTGCATCTTTTTCTATCCTCAGAGCTGTTGGTGATGACTCTTTTTTTTTTAATCCCAACTATGTGTACTGAGATTTCCTAGTCCAAATGAAAGTTGAATCCCTCATTTTTTAATGGACTTCCTCTACTGTGAGGAAATTTTCAGCAGTGATGGGCAGGATAAAATGACCTCAAGAAGACCATTTCTTTCTTCTGTTCCTTCTGCTTTTCCCCTAATTTTCTTCCTTTATTTATTTACAGTGCTGGGGTCAAACCCAGAGCCCTGTACATTCTAGCTCTCAAGTACTCCACCACAGAGCTACACTCCTGGTCCTGAAAATGTCTCTATTTATTTGCTTATATTTTGAAAGTATCTTTTTATTGTTTTTAATTATGTGTGTGCAGGGGTCATGTGCACTAGAGTGCAGGCACCGGAGAGGCCAGTGGTGTTGGATTTGACATGGGTGCTGGGAACTGAACTTGAGTTCTCTGTAAGAACAAGTACCCACTCTTAGCCACTGGGGCCATCTCTCCAGCACCGACTTTGAATCCTTAGCAGCTCTAGGATTGAACCCAGGGCCTTGCATGTGATAGGCATGAACTGATGTGGAGTTATATCCACAGAAAGAGTATTTCTTAACCCCTAAATCCTGTTACACATACACAAAGGACTTGTCCCATTATACATTTTGAAATAAATCAGAATTAAAAGCCTTAGAGTAGTGTTCTCTGCTCTGAAGGACAGCCTTTGGCAGGAGCATCTCCTAATGTCTTTGTGTACAAGGGCCCCTGTCTGCATCTCCACTTGTTCATCTAAGATTGGTTGCATAATGTATTTTATTAGAACTAGTATTTTTAAAGCAGGTGGCTGTAAATGTAGCATATGGACTGTTATCACCGTTGTCGTGTGAGACAATGTCCTCTTTCTAAATTCGCTGTCTTCTGGAAAGACACACTACCCCTTTGGAAGCTAATCAGGTTTAATTACAAGGCATATCTCAATTATGTCTCATGTGGGTGAGCATTTACTAAGAACATATAGTAGTGTGTGTGTGTGTGTGTGTGTGTGTGTGTGTGTGTGTGTGTGTGTGTTAGGCTCTTTCAGGGCCCTAAGAAAGATGTCCCCTTGTTCCTGTTCTCCCTCTATCTCCCTCTCTCTTCCCCACCCCCTTCTTTCCGTGTGTGTGTGTGTGTGTGTGTGTGTGTGTGTGTGTGTGTGTGTGTATGTGTGTGTGTGTGTGTGTGTGTGTGAGAGAGAGAGAGAGAGAGAGAGAGAGAGAGAGAGAGAGAGAGAGAGAGAGTTAGTCTATGATAAGACACTATGACCAAAGCAACTTATAGAAGGAAGAGTTTATTTGGACTTAACAGTTTCAGAGGCTTAGTTAGAATCCATGGCTGTCATGGCAAGGGACAAAGCAGCAGACAGTCACAGCACTAGACAGTAGCTGAGAACTTGTATCTTTGTTTTTAAGACAGGGTCTCTCTGTGTAGTCCTGGCTGTCCTGGAGGTCCCTGTGTTGATCAGGATGACTTCAAATTCACAGAGATCTTCCTATCTCTGCCTCCTAAGTGCTGGGGTTAAAGATTTCCAGCATCATGCCTGGCTGAGAGCTTACATCTTGATCGATAAGCACAACGCAGAGAGAAGTTGGAAGCTCCACAGTGAAGCACCTCCAACAAGGCCACACCTCCTAATCCTTGCCAAACAGTTCCACTAACTTGGGACTTAGTATTCAAACATGTGGGTTCTCATTCAAACTTCTCTCTCTCTCTCTCCCTCCCCCTTCTCTCTCCATCTCTCTCTCCCTCTATCTGTCTCCATTTCTGTCTCCCTCTCTCCTTCCCTCTCCTCTTTCTCCCTCTCTCTCCATCCTTAGAAACAAAAGCATTCTGCAGAAGTCTAAGAGGCAGCTCAAAGCATTTCTGTGTACGTTCATTGCACTGTGCTGTTTTCCCTATGAGATCTTGCCACCTACCCAGACCAGTCCCCCTGTCTTTTGGGAAATAACAGCTTTTTGGGTTTTTTTTCTCCCTAGCACACTGCCCAAGGAAACAGAGCTCAAAAGCCCCACTTGGAAACTAAGGCACTGCTGCTGATCTTTGCAATAACACTTCTACTCCATCGAGTCTAGGAAATCTTTCTGGGCTGAGCGCTGAGGGTGAGGGGCGAAGCTGTCTTCTGGTCCTCTGGGACCCCTCCTGGGTCTGCAGTGCATGTGTGGGTTCTTGCATAACTCTTATGTACCAATCACTGGCAAAGCCTAGGCTGCTGCCTGGATCTGCTTTCCCTCACATCTGCAGTCTTCCTTCCAAGTGACAGGGAAAGCCTGGAGATGCAATGGCAAAGAACAGTTTGGGCTATTACTTAGATATTACCCACATCCTCCCCAGGATAAGTCCTGGGTCTTTTGTGCCTATGACTGATTAAAAACAGATAAGAACAGGGTCCAGCTGACCCAGTTGTTTGGTAGGGCCTCCTGACTTTCTATCCTGCTTTATGAAGCCCAACAAGGACGGTTTGAGTGGAGCTGTGGCCACAATCATTTCTATAGCATAGAACTTGTCACCATGTCATCTACCCTCAATATCCTTTTCCATTGAGCAAGTCGTTTAAAACTCCAAGGCTTGGTTCTTGCAAACATTCATTGCTGGTGCTTCCTCCTTTCCTGACAGCTATGTGGCAAGAGTCACTTGAAATGCCAGGTGACCGTCACTATCAAAACAGGAGTTTATTGGACTTGAGACACCTTCACATCTCTTTTCACACCTTTCCAAACACTCGCTTTCAGAAAATGAACCCTCGGGTGTTGAACAAATACAAAGGGGAAGCTATTATTTTTGTTTATTGGTTTCAGTTTTTGAGATAGGGTTTCTCTGTGCAGCCCTGGCTGTCCTGGAACTCACTCTGTAGACCAGGCTGGCCTGGAACTCAGAGATCCACCCACCTCTCCCTCCAAGTAAGTGCTGGGATTAAAGGCATGGACCACCACCACTCTTTGAGAAATTTTTTTTTTTTTTTTTTTTTTTTTTGGTTTTTGTTTTGATACAGAGTCTCATTCAGTAGTCCAGACTGGTCTCTAACTCATGGCAATCCCCCTGCCTCAGCCTCACAAGAGTTGGGATTCCAAGAAATTGTTCTTTTATATACTAAAAGATATCTGAGTTTGTAGGTTTTTTTTTTTTTTTTTTTTTTGGTTTTTCAAGACAGGGTTTCTCTGTGTAGCTTTGCGCCTTTCCTGGTACTCACTTGGTAGCCAAGGCTGGTTGTAGGGTTTTTTTTTTTTGTTTGTTTGTTTGTTCTTTGGCTCTTTGAGGGGGCCCTACCACCCAGCTCCTAAATAAATCACACAAAGGCTTATTCTTATTTATAAATGCCCGACCTTAGCTTGGCTTAATTTCTTGCCAGCTTTTCTTAACTTAATTATCTCATCTACTTTTTGCCTCTGGGCTTTTACCTTTTTCTATTTCTGTATATCTTTTCTTTCCTTCTTATTCCATGTGTGTCTATCTGTCTGTCTGTCTGGCCCCTTCTTTTCTCACTCCTAGATCTCCCTCTCCCTGGATTTCTCCTATTTATTCTCTCTGCCTGCCAGCCCTGCCTATCCTTTCTCCTGCCTCACTATTGGCTGTTCAGCCCTTTATTAGACCAATCAGGTGTTTTAGACAGGCAAAGTAACACAGCCTCACAGAGTTAAACAAATGCAACATAAAAGACTGCAACACATCTTTGCATCTTTAAACAAATGTTCCACAGTATAAACAAATGTAACACTTCTTTAACTAATGTTTGACAACATGAATCCTTTCATCTTCCGGGTTCACAGTCCCTGATACTTCCATTGAGTTTGCTGTTTCCTTTCTGCTCCTCACTCCCATGCACGTCTATCGCATCGCAAAGGGAAGCCTGGTGTTAAGAACACACGGTGCAGAAATCAGAGAGAGAACCACGTTCACTGTGAGGAGCCAGGACTCGGTCTCAGCGGTCTCAGTATAACAGACAGACGGGCTGAAAGCAACAGCAGCTGAGCCAAAGAACTCTCTGGTCTCAAGTCTCCCTGAGATGTGACCCACAGGCTCGGCTAGCTCTTCTAGCTGCTTAGTCTTCCTCTAGCCTCTCACATCTAACCACCTGCCCAACTTACTTCTTTAGTCTGTAGCAACACCAAAAGGTCCTCAAATCCCATCCAGTGAAGAACACTTTGCCCCCTCTCTCTCCCTCCCTCCCTCCCTCCCTCCCTCCCTCCCTCCCTCCCTCCTCCCTCCCTCCCTCCCCCTGCCCTTCTGTTTGTTTTCCTCCCTTGGTGCTGGGGATGTAGCCCATGGCCACACTTACACTAAGCATCTCCTCTACCCCTGGACTCCATTCCCAGCCCCCACCTTTGGCCTTTCATCAAATCTACCTTAAGAGTCTCCTCTGTGACACTAAATCTGGAGACACGAGGAGCAAAGCAGACATTTGCCTTCCAAATGTACCCCGGTCATCTCGGCTTCCTCCACACCATCCCCTAGTCTCCCTAAAGTCTTGACAGGTTAAGCCTCCCTCACTGAAAAATCTAAAGTCCAAAATGTTGCAAAATCCAAAATGTTTTGAGGACTAATGTTATGCAATGAATAAAAAAATTCACCCCTGACCTTGTGTGGTGAGCTTTGATCAAAGTGCAGATAAAAATGTTGTATAAAATTACCTCCGGGTTATGTGTATAAGGGGTACGCAGAATGCAAGCGAATTTCAGTTTTAGACGTGGGTCTCACTCATTGTCTGACTGATTGTGGGTAGGCACATAGCCCCGAATCCCGAGCTCTTAGCCCTCCAAGCACCCGGATAAGAGCCTCGAACCGACCATACTCACTCTCGGCGCCATCTTCAGCTCGTTTCGTTGAGGGCCTTGTCAGTGTCCTCTCCCTCAGCCAGAGGGGACACTGACCCTCCAGTCTCTGGATTTCCTTCTCCGTTCAGTTCTTCAAGGCCTTGCGGAGGTCTTTCCTCTAAACTGAAGCGTTCCCTTCTGAAGGGGTGAGAGAGGCCCACAGACTCAGAACATAAGCTAAACTTACAGGGGTTCCCCTGATGCCATCCCCGACGGTCTAAAATCAGAGAGCAGCTGCTGGGCAAAGGAGACTCTCCAAGGTTAGCTGCCCGCCTTGCAGGGAGCTCCAGGCACACAGCCCTCACAGATCTTCACCCATTCTGGAGTGGACTCTTCACGGAAACACCCACACTCACCCACACTCCGGAAGCTGCCTAATAACTCCCTGGTTCCATTGCACTCGGATGAGACAGATTCTTTGGTCTATCCTCGTCTTTTGTCTGGGGCCCATGTGGGGTGAATTGACGGTTGTTCACATCACACAGCAGCACATGGGCCAGTGATCTCATTTCCAACAGGAAACTCTGCTCATCCTGTCAAACGTCTTCTCTCTATCCAGCCTCATGCGGCAGTCCCAGCACTGGGCTGTCTCTTCAATTATTCCTCTAGAACCTCCCTTCTTCTCTGGGGTCTCACTGGGCCCCGGGATGCCTGGAAAGAAGTGTGCAGACATCAGACCGTTCAGGATAAATTTCTGGAGACGAGATTCACACTGGAAACACGCAGATGTGAAAGGGAAAGGATTAACATGATCCCAACTACTTAATGTATCTGGATTCCTACCTTCATGTGTGAAATAAGGGGTTCAGTGAAACTGTGAGAATGTTTGGAAAAGCCACTAAGATAAATACCGTTACTCCCAAATCGACTTAGACGTGTTTTGTGTTATCTTTTTACTGTGGTCGGGGGAGATGCCTCAGATGGTAAAGCGCTTGTTTTGAGAGCTTGAGCGACTGAGTTCATATGCCCAGCACCTCCATGGAGAGCAGGCTATGGTAGTGCTTGCTTGTCACCCCGTAGCGGGGGAGGTGGAGACAGAAGGATCTCGGGGGGCTCTCTGGCTAGTCACTCTAGCTGAATTAGTCACTTCCGGATCCAGTGAGAGATCTTGTCTCAAAAAAATCAGGTGGAAAGCAGTTGAGGAAGACAGCTGACATTGATCTCTGGCCTGCACATGCGTGTGCGCATCAACCTACACTGCACACACAAAGAAAAAAATCGTCCTTTGGTGATTCTGCCTTGGGGGTGGGACTCAATGGTTGGAAATTGGGCTATCCCCCAAATACAATAGCCTTGTTTTAGGGTCTTAGGGTGATGCTGTCTTCATTAGTTATCTGTTGCTCAAACCAATAAATCCTTCTTATTTCACAGTTTTGGAAGGTGAGGGATCTAGATGTGGGGAATCTAGATGTGGCTCACTGGGTTGACTTAGGCCTTAGGACTCTCTCATGAAGCGGCAGTCAATCTGTGGCCATCTCAAGGATTGACTGGGGCCATTGAGCTGGTTTCCGAGCTCACAGTCAGCAATTTCTCAAGGTCATTGACCAAGGGCTCCAGTTACTTACTGTCTAGACCTTGCAGAGGGTTGTCCATGACATCAAACTTTCTGCAGGTGATCTAAAGGAGAAACAGGGTAACAAGAAGGGAGCCACTTTAAAAAAAAATAATAACCCAATCTTGGAAGTAACGAATTGACCATCCTGGTGTTCTAGTTTATTTTCTGTGATAAACACGGTGACCAAATGCAACTTGGGGAGGAAAAGATCTATTTTATTTTATACTTTATAGTCAATCACTAAAGGTAGCCAGGAAGGGGCTCAAGCTGGGCAGGAGCCTGGCATCAAGAACTGAAGCAGAGACCATGGAGGAACACTGCTTCCTGGCTTCCTTAGACTTGTCTTGCTCAGCTTGCTTTCCTACATAGCCCAGGAGCACCTGCTGTGTTATCCCAACCACTTATACAGCCCACAGTGGCCTGAGCCCTCTATCAACTAGCAACCAAGAAGGTGTCCCACAGACATGCCTACAGGTTGTCTAAAGGATGCAGTTTCTCAGCTGAGATACTCTCTTCCCAGGTATGTCTAAGTCTGTGTCAGGTTGACGAAAACTGACCAGTACACCCTCAGAAATTGGAGATTACTGGGAGCCATCTTGGAGGTTGGGGACCATGAAACCTTAGAGATACTAAAGTCTAATTCCCTCTGTCACAGCAAAGAAAGCCGAGCCTAGAGGAGATGTGTTGGCCAAGATCACACACCATAGGTTAATATCCAAACCAGGACTTGTGTTGGATATTACATAGTCCATAGTTTAGGACTATGTAATTTAGAAACTGTGTGTTTTATTTATTCAATGCTTACTGAAAGCAAGGACTGCAGCGGACAGCCTGGGGACTCTGGGATGAGGGATGCAACCGTGGTCCTTACCCACAAGGTCACAGCCCTAGTGTAGAGTGGGTTATACTCCGTGGGAAGATGGGGTGGAACCAAGCACCTTATGTCAGAAAGAGGCAAGTGGAGGCTCTCAAGAGTTCAGAGTTCAAAGGCAGACACAGAGAAGGCAGAGTGGGTGTACAGTCAAATGTGACATACTCCAAAGCCAATACATTTAGGCCGATGGGGATGAACGAGGTGCAGCTAGGATGGGAGTCCATGATTTGACCCAAGTCTCCTGATCTAGGTCTGTGGGGTTTAGATTAGGAAAGTATTCGTTGAAGGTTCAAGGGCTGAATCCTTGCTAGGGATGGAGTGCTGCAATCTGGAAGGAGAGCCGTGGCAGCTTTTCAAGGACTGTGATTGCCTTGGCTGCCAGCACCACACACACACACAATTATACACATACAATCACCTACCCACACACTCACACACATACACACACTCACACACATGTATACACACACACACACAAATTTAAGTCTATTCTTTGATAATTTCATAGTATATACAATGTATTTTCATATTACCTATCTGCCACTTTCTCCCTCCAACTCCTTTTGGAACTTCCCCAAATATATCCTCTTCCCAACTTTCTCTCTCTCTCTCTCTCTCTCTCTCTCTCTCTCTCTCTCTCTCTCTCTCTCTCTCTCTCTCTCCCACACACAAACACACACACACACACACACACACACACACACACACACACAAAATGAATCCAATTAGTGCTGTGTGTGCTTGGGTGTGGGGCCATCCGATAGACAATGGGCAGCCCACCTACATCACCCTCCCTCTCCACAAAGTTCTCAGATCATTTGGAAGAAGGGGCCAAAGTCTGTAAGAGTCAGAAGTCACGGAAGACAGTTGTGAAGCAGTGTCTTCGAGCTGTGACAGATCCATCACAATAAACTCTCAGCGTCTGTGGTCGCCTAACTGAGACCATCATGTGATCAAGCCAGTCAGCGTCCCAGCATGGACAGGGAGAGGCACACAAGGCCACCATTATTTTGACCAGTGGTACTAATGTTTGGTGATAGAGAAATTCACATCAGCACCCAGACCATGGTTGTCCTATGTCATTAAAGCAACCTCCAAAATCAGTAAGTGCAACTGGAGGGCAGGAGTCTGTTCTTTTGGGAGAATGATCCTTGCTCACTCATGCCCCTGCCTGGGAGTCAATGTGTGAGATTCCCTTATGAGGAGATGGTAAGAGGTTAGAAAGAGCGGACCTGGGCTGGTGCTTCATTATCCCAAGCACAGAGCAGGAGCTTTAGGAGGGTGGACGCTTAAGAGAGACTGGTGGAGGTCTATTAGAGAACATGTTTGCTCGATCTATTCTCCATGCTGTTTAGAAAGCAGGTGCTGGGCCAATATTATTAATAAGAATAATAGCTAGAGCCCCCAGGCCTGAACACAGCAACAGCAACAGCTCTGTGCCATGCCATGCATCTGGCCAGAGTAAGACTCAACCAAGTGTCACCCAGTGACTATGGTGCCTGGCAGTCAGACACCACTATGGTGAGTGGGTACAGGGTAGGGAGATGGAAGAAAGAGAGAGAGATGCAGCAGTTCATGGGCTGGGGAGAGAGGCAGGATGAGGATGGTGAAGAACAGGTTAATGTGAATGGCCTTCATGCCCACCCGAGTCCAAGGTGATGTCCGGGCCTGGGCTATCACCAAGGGCCAATCTTGGTCTGTGGCCCTACAGCAGCCAAGGTCTGAGTTGATGTCTATAGCTCCTGATACCATTGAAGGCCATGCCAATGCCAGAGTTCTAGGCTGCCACCTGGGTCCATTTTGGTGTCCAGGGGCCAAACAGCCTCAGAGGCCATGCCAAACAAGGTGGCCTGTGCTGCCACCTGGAGCCATGATGACATCTGAGCCCAGGCTGTGTCCTAGGACCATATCTGGGTCCGCAGTCCTACCATAGCCAGAGTCTGTATTGATGTCAGTGGCCACTGTTAATGCCGATGGCCGTGTGGATGCCTGGGGTCTGGTCAGCCATCTGAGATCATGTTGGAGTCTGAGGGCCATGCTGATACCAGGGCCATACTGATGTGGGTGGCCTGTGCTGCCACCAGGGCCATGGTGATAGCCGGGCCTGGGTTGTTACAAAGGGCCATGTCTGGGTCCGTGGTCCTGCTGCAGCTGGGGTGTGTGTGGCCCTCGTGACCACAGGGGTCATAGGAACCATGAGTGTTGAAATCTAAAGGCTGTGTTGAGCTGGCTCCTCCCCTCACTGGGCCTGGGGTAGCTGGCTCTGCTCCTCATTGGATACTGCAGCAGGAGAGCTGGCCACACCCCTCACCATGGGCGTGCACCTCACCTGGGAAGCACACTAGAGCTGACCCTGCTGTCACGGTACACGGGTGAGCCGGCCCTGAGGGCATGAGAGCAAGAGAGATGAGCTCGCCCACCCTCATCTGCCGTGTGGTGGCATGGGTGAGGCAAAGATCCCCTCCCCCACCCTTGCCACCTTCAGCAGCAGGCAAGAAAGCTGGCCCCGGGGTCATGAGGATGGGAGAACTAGTCCTGCCGGGGCAGCACACTAGAGATGTCACTGGTGAGCTGGCCCTGAGGGCCTGGGAGCAAGAGGACTGATCCCACCCCCTGCTGCAGAGGCCTTGAGCCAGACAGACCAGTGGCTCGTGGCAGTGAACACTTGTGAGCGAATATGGACGGACTGAAAGGTTAGCGGTGTGACTCGATGGACCACACGGCCGCTTCCTCTCCTTTGGTGGTGGTGGTGGTGGTTGTTTTATTTGCTTTGTTTGGTTTTTGGTTTTTTTCTTTTAAGTTTTGTTTTGTTTTGGGGGGAGGTTGAAAGGGTGGAGGGCAGATTGGAGGAGTTGGGAGGGATGAGGAGATGGGTGGGATCTGGGTGCATGATGTGAAATCCACCAGGAATCAATAAACGTTAAAAAAACAAATGGTAGCTGGCACTGTTCCCTCACGACTCAGAGGTTAGAAAATCAGGCGACGTACCAGTGGGTGGAAGCGGCACTCGAACCACCGACCTCCTGAAGAGACTGAAGACCTCTCTTCTGCCTTTTGACAGGGGATGTCACTGGACTCTGCCAACAAGAAGGCTGTTACCAAATATTGTCGCTTGACGCTGGGCCAGACCTGTGAATCAAAATAAACCTGTTTTCTTTATTACTTACTCAGGCTGAAATATTGTGTTACCAGCAAGAGAAACCGGGCCAAGAGTACACCAAGCATTCAGAAGCAAAACAAGCGCTCTACTTATCCTCCCTGGGGAAGGACAGGGATCACATTTATTCACTGTCGGAGGTGGCTGGATCCTTCCTCTAGTGGGTGGGTTCTGAGTCCAAGAACTGACTCAGGCCCAGAAATGGAGCAGTGATTTTCCATAGGGAAAACTGGATTATGACCACACACAGCCATGTTTCCAATTCTATATATTTAGTGATGTGTTTGTGGGTAGCCTGTTTATTTTCCCTTTAGGAACATCGTGTTCTATGAGTCATCCCTGTACACTGCTCCCAACACTGCATGCATGCGCGCGCACACACACACACACACACACACACACACACACACACACACAGCCATTCTGAGCTTGCCTCTCATTAGAGTGGGTATACTCACCTCATAGACTTCCACCTGCCCTCTGCTACCCAATATTTCTCAAAATCCACACCTTGTGCTAGCAACAGCAGCATCCCTCAGACACTTTTCAAAATACCCACCCTGGGGCAGGGCTGGGGCTCGGAGGTAGAGCATTTACCTAGCATGGGAGAGTCCCCAGAAACTCTGTACTCATATTCTGTTCTAAGTTGCTTGGCATCTACTAATCACGGATCAGACATCATCCTATGTCCCCTCCCACCTAGATGGTGCTCCAGTCCACCGAGAGGAAGTCTTAGCAATCATGAGTGGACAGCACTCCGGGACCTTAGGAGCGTCCCACCTGCCATTGACAATGAAGGATCCGCAAGGGAAGTGTAGAAGATCATGGCACAAAAAAAAAAAAAAAAAAAAAAAAAAAGAGCACTTAGGAAGAAAATTAGCCAAAGAAGCACAAGACTCGAGCGGGGCAACAACAAAATGTTGCTGAGGTAAGTTGTTTTGCAAACACCTAAATATGGGCGGGAGACATGGCACAGAGGGTTAAGACGCTTGCCACCAATCCTGATGATCTAAGTTCAATCCCTGGGCCCCACGTGGTGGAAGAAGTGGACCGATTCCCACAAGTTGTTCTCTGGCTTCCACAGGTGCTCTGCAGCACACGCAAGAAAGAAAAGATTGAAAAGAAATAAGAATGGATAGACATCACTTCTATTAGGATGGTAACACATGCGTGTGTGTGCTTACACACACACACACACACACACACACACACACACACACACATCCATGTGCGTGCATTGTACATGTATCTGGACTTCTCTGTCTGTTTACCTGTCTGCTCACAGGTACATTCTGCTGCCTCTAACTGCAGTCTCCCTCCACTCCTAGCCTTCCTTCTAGGCTCCCTTCCCCCCTTTTTATGAGATTAAACTCAAGTCCTCATACCCACAAGAGGAACACTTTAGTGACGGAGATGGCTTTCCAGCTTGGCTGCCCTTTCTCTGCTCTGTCATTGAGAAAAACATTTTTATCGTCTGTAACTTTCGAGCTGTTTTGTCCGTGGACCCAAGCAAAAGGGAATGCCATTCTGCGTTGTGTGCCCCTGTAAGTAAAGTAACTGAGCAAAAGCCCCGTCTCCTCTCCCTCCAGGACTGGGATCTCTTCAAGATGTTCACACACACACACACACACACACACAGTCCTGGTTTTGATTCCCAGCATTGCATAAACCATACTCTGAGGCACATACCTGTAATCCCAGCACTCAGGGGAGGGGAGGGGAAGACCAGGAGTTTCAGACATCTTGGGCTACATAGGAAGTTACAGACCAGCCTGGCTGGAGATGCTCCCCTCAAACAATAGGAGAACATGTTTTTGTGGCCTGTTTTGGTGTCTATCATCTGATGCCACCCAGATGACATTATCTAATCCCGTTCGTTTGTTTGCTAGCTAAGCCAAAGATCCATGTTGAAACACTTTAGTTGGATTAAGTCTTTACCCTCTTAGCGTCTCACTGTATGAATTAAACTCCAGCCAGTCTCAGAGGGAACAAAACACCGTGAACCACAGCTGGTGTCTACTGCCGGATTGGCATCAATACCTGAGGATGTGAAACACATCACGTCTTGTTACAGGAGGGACCACTGGGGTTCGTGGCACAAACAGACGCCGGGCTTGAGACACAGTAGGTCCGGAAGAACAGTTGGCACGGAACAGAGATGGTTGTTGAATCCTGGATGTCACTGAGAGAGGAAACAGATGCTGGTGGCGGGTGGGGGCAAGTACATTGTCTACAAAGCTTCACGTCTTAGGAGTGGGTGTATGGGTGTGCTGTGTAGGCTGTGTCTCCCTTTCCCCCAAGTTCCCAGGAGCCACCTGGTACCAGATACACAAGGGGGACTCAAATGCCAGTATTTTAAGTCACTGCATCAGGAATGCCACTAACATCCTGTATGGGAAAGGTGCTTTTAGGGGTGTAAGTGCCAACATGCTGCTCTTCCTTACAGGTAAATGATTCCTTTTATAGTTCTCAGTCAGAAGCAAGCATCTTGTGCCTGTCAGGAAGATTAGCCAGGGGGTGTTTCCTTGCCACTCGGGTGCTCCCCAAGTTCATTTGTAATGTATATGACATGACTTTCCAAATTAAGACAGGGGAGTTATGCAGCTTAAGTTACTGAACATTTTTTCTTCACACGACATAGGCTATTTTTGCACCTTTTGAAAAGGCAGCCTAGACCCCAACTAACAGTGGCTGTGCTCCTATGAACCAGTGATAAGCAAGCCATCCGTCCACCAGAAACAGCCAGAAGCACCAAGAGCCGAGTGGGGAATACCCTGGGCTCTCTCTCCCAGAGACGCTGGGTGCAAACAGGACTTCGAATGCAGCAGGCATGACAAAGCTGTGTCCTGAGGCTCCTCCATTCCCATCTAGTCCTTCTAGCAAACCCCCGAAGAGAGAGCTTTACAGAAGAGGAAACTGAGTCTGGGAGGTTCAGTTCCCCATGTCCCCAGCCCACTTGACTGTGGATTCTGTGTTCTGAACATCAGTGTTCTGAGAGTCCTCCTCCTCTCCTCAGCTTTCCTGGGACATCTCTCCGGCCATCTGTCTCCGAGTGATGCCTAAGCTTTGAGCTCCAACCTTTTTACCGTAGAGAAAGGTCCATGTTTCCTGAGGGCTGTGTGTCAGGCCCTGGGCACGTGCTGAATATCCTTCCACTCTCGGAGCTCAGAGCAGTGATTGGCACATGGAGGGGAGGGGCTGTGCTAAGACCAACAGATGGTGTAGCCAGTGTTCTCTCTGTGGTCCTGGGCAGGCAGGCACCACCAGCTTCCCCTTGGAGTGTATGGCCCCGGGATACCTCTGTGGTACCCCACAGAGAGGTACTCTCTTCTCATCACAGGGGTAAGGAAATGGGCCCAGGAAGGTTGTTGTGTCCTGGTCACACAGTTATCTACGGCCACTGTGTCCTGCTCATTGCCAGCTCTGTGGTAGTCCCTTCTCTCCACTTGCTTGTTTCCTACCTGGAGGGGCCTGTTGTGGGCAGATGTGCTCTCAGACGTATGTGTGCAGAAAACGATGACAGATTTATAATCTTTGCATCTCCACCTAATTTCTGCTTTGAGCCCCCCCCCCTTTCCACCAGGATAATAGGAACTCAATTTCTATCAGTTCAAGGGTCTGAGTCCCTTCTCTAGAGGGATTTAAACAGTCACAAAGGACCAGGGCTGGGAGCCTGCTTGGTCTCCATGTCACGTCTCTCTGCCGACATTCACTATCCTTCCCTAAGAATCCTTATTTTCATCAGGCAAGGCAAAGCCTGGGACAAGGGGTGTGGTGGAATATTAGGTGAAGATGTGCTACATTTGTTTATGCTGTGAAATATTTGTTTCATGATGCAAAGATGTGTTGCATTCTTTTATGTTGCATTTGTTTAACTCTGTGAGGCTGTGTTACTTTGCCTGCCTAAAACACCTGATTGGTCTAATAAAGAGCTGAACGGCCAATAGCGAGGTAGGAGAGGAATAGGTGGGGCTGACAGGAAGAGAGAATAAATGGAGAAAAAGAGAAGCAGGAGGAGGGAGAAAAGGAGGAGAGAGGACACCAGGGACCAGCCACCCAGCTACACAGCAAGCCACAGAGTAAGAAGTAAAGAAAGGTATATAGAATAGAGCAAGATAAAAGCCCAGAGGCGAAAGATGGACAGGATAATTTAAGAAAAGCTGGCTAGCAACAAGCCAAACTAAGGCTGGGCATTCATAAGCTATGATAAGACTCTGTGTGATTATTTGGGAGCTGAGTGGCAGGCCCCCTAAAGAGTAAACAGAATCAACAACAAAGGGGGTGTGGTGGTTTGAAAGAAAATGGTCCCCAAAGAGCATGGCACTATTAGGAGGTGTGGCCTTGTTGGAGGAAGTGTGTCACTGTGGTGGCTTTGAGTTCTCATATATGCTTAAGCCACATCCAGTGAGACAGGTCACTTCCTGTTGCCTTTGGAATAAGATGTAGAATTCTCCAGCACCATGTCTGCCTGCATGCTGCCATGCTCCCCGCCATGATGAGAATGGGCTAAACCTCTGAAGATGTAAGCCGCCTCAATTAAATGTTGTTCTTTATAAAAGTTACCATGGTCATGGTGTCTCTTCACAGCAATAGAAACCCTAATAAGACAAGGGACTACCATGGACAGTCAAGCAGCTTGCTCACTGCACGAAGCTGTCTGGAGAAGGTGATGATAGGTAATCGGTGCTGGTGGAGGGTTGGAGTCCGCGTCCAGCTTTTTAAGGCGTGGACTGCATGGCCACATGGCAGGTACGTAGTCGTCAGTGCCCCCGATGATGTAAGACGCAAGACCCCCAGCTGCGCGTGTACAGGATCCTAACAGAAGGGGTGATGCAATTACGGTGCTGGGTGTGTTGGGCTTGCTAAGGCTTGGGTACAGACACAGAGCTTCTAGGACACCTTTGCCTCAGCCATCAAGGAACTATCCAGCCGCAAGGCTGTAACCAATGGGCTCAAAAAGGGGGTTTCTGTGATTTGTCCAAGGCCGTCTTAGAGGGGGCTCTGGTCCTGCTGGGGTCCCCATCTCTGTTGTAGTGGCTCCCTCTGGCCTGCTTGTCACCAGAGGCCTCTGGGAAACAGGGTTAGGGCCCTTGTATTGTAGCCCACACTGCCACTGGCTTTTGGTTGGCTTTGCTTTTTTTGGGAGACAGGGTCTCATTCTACAGCCTATGCTGACCTGGAGCTCTCTATGTACCACAGGCCCATTTTCAGTTCACACACAGTGATCGTCCTTTCTCAGCCTCCCAAGGGCTGGGATCATAGGCAGGAGCCACCATGCCCAGGTAGCTTGGTTTTACCTATATCCTTACAGCCCTGCCCAGGAAGAGGCCCCAGGCGCTCTGTGCCAGGCCCGTCATCACTGGGCCTTCATCACCCTTCTTTAGTAACTCCTCAAGATTTTCTCTCCAGAGAGCCCAGCTCCCTCCCGACTCCTCACCCAGCATCTTCTCCCCACTTCTGTCTCGCTGAGATCTCCCCAGTGCCCCTGAGAACTGTGCCAGACTTAGGGTACAAGAATCAGGGAGGCCCATTCCTTTTTTGGCCTTCTGCCTGGGACTCAGCACTTGCCTGTGCTGTGAGCTGGAGTGGAGGGGAGGGAAGATCCTTTAACATTCCCAGAGCCTGCCAGCTGGGCCGGACTGACCGGCTTTGGGACTCCTCCTCCTCCTCCTCCTCCTCCTCCTCCTCCTCCTCCTCCTCCTCCTCGCTTGAGAAAGACCCCGCATTCCCACCTCCCCAGCCCCTCACAGAGGCCCCTTCTGTTCCTCGGGACTTTCCATTCTGGGCTAGCTCTGGGACCCTGGGCTTCCCCTCTAGGGAGCCTCCCGCTACCCCCAAGGTTGTGGAAGGGGTTGTTGACTACATCATCCGGGAACCCCGCCCCCTTGAGTCTCTCTGTCCTAGAGCGCTCCCCCCCCCCCCCCCCCCCCCCGGTCTTCACAACTTCCAGATTTCACTGAAAGCACACTTCTTCCAGTTCTCCTCCAATTCTGTGCTGATACTGAGCTCTCTTCCCACTAAAACAGACAAGGGATTGGACAGATGGTTCTTGAGCTGTTTGCTCCCCCCACTTTAAAAAAGATTGTGCTTAAAAACAACAATAACAAAGCATTTAAATCATTGTCCTTAGCAGAGCTTGGTGGGAGGAGTGCAGGTCGGAGGGCTGGGGTTATGGTGAGTTCAAGGCCAGCCTGAGAAATAAAAGTGGACAGGCCAGGGGGGAGGGGAACTGAAGAACATCACACACACACACACACACACACACACACACACACACACACACACACACACACACACCTGCTCAGTCCCCAAGGAGACCAACAAACAAAATCCAAGAAATACTTTTTTTTGGAGAGGGGTGTTTCAAGACAGGGTTTCTCTGTGTAACAGCCCTGGCTGTCCTGGAACTTGCTCTGGAGACCAGGTTGGCTTTGAACTCAGAGATCTGCTCGCCTCTGTCTTTTGCGTGCTGAGATTAAAGGCATGCACCACCATGGTCCGGCAAGAAATGCCATTTTAAACACAGTGATAAAAATCTGTTTTATATTAGGGCAGTTCTAGAAAGAGACATGTGATAATTTGAATGAGATTGGCCTCCATAGGCTCATACATTTGCATGACTAGTCCCCACTTGGTGAGCTGTCATGGAGGGATCAGGAGGTATATCCTCCTTGGAGGAAGTGTGTCATTGTAGGGTGGACTTTGAGGTTTCAAAAGCCCAAGCCAGGCCCATTCACACACACACACACACACACACACACACACACACACACACACACACACGCCTGCTAGGGATCAGGATGTAGATCTCAGCTACGTCTCCAGCACCATGCCTGCCGGCATGCCACCACACTCCCCATCATGATGATGGACTGAGCCTCTGAAACTGTAAACAAGCGCTCAATTAGAAGATTTCCTTTTTTTCCCCCGAGTTAGCATGGCTGTTAGGATTCTGCTCCCACTCCAGCTGCATGACTGCACATGCACAGTCCAGGAGCTAAGCAAGGGGTCTCGCTCCTTCTGTCATCGGGGTGCGCTGGTGATTACATGCGAAAGGCGTGGTCATGCAATCAGCACATGCGTGGAGTAGTTCTGTAAACCCGCCTGCGCATGTTCATGGGAACCCTTAAAAAGCCGGACACAGACCCCTCCTCTCTCTCTCTGTTCTCTCCTGCCCCCACTATCTCTCTCTCTCTCTCCCTCTCTCTGCTCTCTGCACCTGCTCCTTTCCCAGGCCTGGTTCTTTTGTTGCCCCCCCCCCCACACTCCTCCTAATAAAGCTCTGATACTGGGTTTTGTCGTGGCTCGTGCCTCATGACCTTTCCTCACAGTAACCAGTCCCACTTAACATCTTTAACAATGGTCATGGTATCTCTTCATAGCAATAGAACAGTGACTAAGACAAGACCTCTTTTTCACTCAAAGTGAAAATTGTTTAATTCCATGGTTAAATAAACATATATTATATATACACACATACATACATATATGAATTAATTTTCTAATATATATGCCTGCACTTACACAGCTTAGATTATCTACTCTATTTAATGAAAGAGTGAAAATAAGAAATGAAAACCACAGGGATTTTTTTCTAGTAAGACATTAATTAAAATGCATACCTCTTTACATTGTAGCAACGTTGAAACAGCTTTCACCTTTTTATTATAAGCAATAGCAAAATAGCCAATACTCCTTGTCATAGACTTCATATAATCAATTGATTCTTAAAGAATATTCTTGTGACTATTTGAAGACTCGGTATTCATATATGGTTGCAATTGATGAATGGGTATAGTAAGACATGAATTCTTGTTAATATTTTTGTTTATCAAAGGCAAAATAGTGAAGAATCTCCATTTTGAATTTCTTTGCTGACCTGGATAATAGTTTTGAAACACTAGAAAAAAGTTCTTCAGTGTTTTACACCATTTCCAATTCAATAGCTAGCTACAAGATAACACACTGCTAAGTGTGACCTGCAGTCTTGACAGATGAGCAAGCACCAAGGAGACTTTCCTAAGGTTAGACAACCCACAAACAGGTCCCAGCCAATGATGACAAATCACTGACCGATTTCTATAGTGTGAATATTCAACACCCTGACACGATGTTCACGGACAGCATCCATACAGAACCTCAAGAAGAGATGAGTAAATGCAGTTGAATGATCGGGACCTGTTAAACTTGGAGAATTTATTTCCTTTTGCTGTGTTGTGAATTATAAACCTGTATAATTATATTCAACAAGGGCTGTGTTGACCCATGGTTCAAATGGAGCAGCTGGCAGACTCCCGCAGAGGGAGTCCTATCGGACAGACACACCGCTGCCAGACTTCAGCAGCTTCTGGCTTCCACAGTGGGGGACCCGGCAGGAGAGCAGCAGGAAGAGAGAGGGCGTGTTCTCCTCCCCCCTCCCTGTGTTTGTTCTGCAGCTTCCCCCCTCTGGGGGGTCATTTCCCAGAGCTCCAGGCTCCCCCAGCCCTGAGACACTAAAGGCTCTTGGTTTGCCGCTCTGTTGGTCACTGGCCCCTCTCCACCCCACCCAGAGCTTTGCGAGTAGCCCCCCCCTCCCAGCTACTCTTTTCTTTTTGAATGTGCAGCCCTTGCCCGCTCAGGCTGGCTGCTCTGGTCACCTCTAACAGGCTTGCTTCTTCCCGCATTTTGTAGCCATGTACTTAGGGAAGTTAGTCCACGGCTCTGAGTCTCAGTTCTGTGAGGATTACGTATGATCAATGGGATACTGTTTGGCAATATTCCCAATGGCACACATCTTTTTCTTCTGCTAAGCTATACCCTGGAGGAGCAGTCTTTTCTTCAGAGACAGGTTTATAGTGGATGAGAGGGGAAATTTTGAATTTCAAAATCCCAGATGGGACAAGAAAAACCCAGGAGTCAGAGCAAAGCAATCTCTTGGGGGCCCACTGATGTCTATGAAGGCTCCCCACTCCCAGGCAGAGCTGTCCCCTGCCTAGCCAGAACTCGTGGAAGTGGGGCATCCAAAGTGCCAAGAGAATGAACGGTTGAGTCCCGATGACCTATAGCTGCCCTGTGACGGTCTGCAGTCCTGGGGTGGCTAAGGAGGGGATGCTGAGTGGAGAAGCAGGCAGGTCTGCTGATGATTATCAAAGACCAAGTGTGGATGTGTCCCTGATGTGAATGGGTGAAGAGATAAGAACAGGGGTCAGGGGCTTCCAGCACCAATGCCTTTTTGCTGAATCCGCCCACCCTCCGTGCCCAGCTAGCTTCAGCAGAAAAAGAGAGGGAATTCTGAGCTGGATAGCACATCCATTTCACACACCCATTTCTATCCCTTGCAGAATGGCACCTCGGAGATGGGGTCATTTGTAGACAGACTCTTGTCCTTCACAAGGAGAGCCCTGGAAGCTTCCTCAAGGGACCTTGAGCAACCCGTCAACCATCTTCCCATGCCCCTGAGAATACCACCGACTGGTGGCCTTGCCGAGAAGAGACCTGTGGCCACTGGGTGACTTCTCCAGCCCTCTCTTCCTGCTCCTGGCCCCACGCAGCTGGGCTTATTCCTGCACTCTTTAATGCTACTGACTCTGGCTACTGTCATTTGTAACTTAAATAACTGCCGCGTAATGTAATGAAACGCAAGTATGCAAAACCAGAGAGAGCTGTGGTTTCTATGGTAATTAAACTGAGTGTTTCCTTCAGGGCACACTGTTGAAAGAAAAGAAAACTGGCTGTCACAGTGGGGGTGTGTATCAGGCAGTTGCAGAAGTTTGGAGATAGTAGGTGTCTAGAATGTTCTGTGCTTAAAGCACTCCGAAGTCTTTCTAGGTTCTTCCTCCACCAGAATGAAGCGGCGATTGCCAGGCACAAAGTCCCGTAAAGGTGGTCCGTGCAAGTCAGAAGGGAGAAGGCTTTCCCACTCTGCATGGGAAGGAAATCTTACTCGAACATAGCATATTGGCAAAATAGAGATGCATTCATGCCAGAAGATTCGTATGTAGGGCTGAAGAGATGGCTCACTGGCACCAGGGGGCGTGGGTTCAGTGGCAGCACCCACGTTTTGGCTTACAACTGCCTTTAACTCCAGTTCCGGGAGGATCTGCCTCGTTTCTAGTCTCTGTGGGGCACCAGGCAGGGAAGTGGTGCACATACATACATGCAGGCAAAACATAAAACATACACATAAAAAAGTAGAAACAAAATCTTAAAAACACTAAAATGATCTTGCTCGAAAAAAATACACGTGCATACATGTATATGTGGATGTGCAATATTCATGAACAAGGCTTTTTGTGGTGATGGTTGGGTATTGATATCGCGCTTTATCATTGAGCTACAAACCTAGTTTGTGTTTAAAGAATATACCACGCCCCCACCCCATCTCCAGTTCCACCAATGAGACGCATCCTATCTGTTAAGGCCCTTCACCGGTACTTGGCATGTCTCACTTAATGGCAACTTATTTTTCATTAGAGAAATCTGGGACTTTGGTGTGCCTTAGGTGTGCCCCAGGGGTAACACCAAGAGAGCCTTTTAAAATGTCCCAGAGAACCCGCCCGCAGCAATCCGACAACCCACGCGGATTACCCTGGGCCACCAGGGGTCAGAGCTGGGCAGTCTCGCCATGTCTCGATCTTCCCGGCAGGGGTCGCTGTCCGGCCGCAGAGGCCGCGCGGGCCGCGTTCTGATTGGCTGGAGGCGGCGGCCCTAGTCCACCGCCGCACGACCCGGCCACCAAGTGGCGAAGCTCGCCAGTCGGAGCGCCAGTCTGAGGGCCTCCGAGGTAGCGGCGCGGCGGGCGCGGCGCGGCGGGGCGAAGGGGACAAGATCAGGGCAGGAGGCAAGCGGTAGATCGAAAGAGCCCCTCACATCCAGCAAAATGCTGTCCTGGCGGCTGCAGACGGGCTCGGAAAAGGCCGAGCTCCAGGAGCTCAATGCTCGGCTTTATGACTACGTGTGTCGGGTGCGGGAGCTGGAGCGCGAGAACCTGCTGCTGGAGGAGGAGCTGCGCAGCAGGTTGAGCCGGGAGGACCTCTGGATCGAGGACCAGGCGCGCTTCGCCGAGGAGGCGCGCAGCCTGCGGCAGCAGCTAGACGAACTGAGCTGGTCCACAGCGCTGGCCGAGGGCGAGCGCGACGCGCTGCGGAGGGAGCTCCGGGAACTGCAGCGGGAGGGCGCCGAAGCCAGCTCTGCCCGCAGCCGCCTGGACGCCGAGCTGGGCGCGCAGCGGCGGGAGCTGGAGGAGGCGCTGGGAGCCCGCGCCGCCCTCGAAGCGCTGCTGGGCCAGCTAGAGGCCGAGCGCCGCGACCTGGAGGCGGTCCACGAGCGCCAAGTGCGGGAGCTCCGCGCCCGCGCCGCCAGCCTCACCATGCACTTCCGAGCCCGCGCCCCCGGCCCCGCCGCGCCCCCGCCGCGCCTGCGGGACGTGCACGACAGCTACGCGCTCCTGGTGGCCGAGTCGTGGCGGGAGAGCGTGCAGCTGTACGAGGACGAGGTGCGCGAGCTGGAGCAGGCGCTGCTCCGCGGCCAGGAGAGCCGGCGCCAGGCGGAGGACGAGGCGCGGCTGTGCGCGCAGGAGGCGGACGCGCTGCGGAACCAGGCGCTGGAGTTGGAGCAGCTGCGCGCGCGGCTGGAGGATGAGCTGCTGAGGATGCAGGAGGAGTACGGGATGCAGGCCGAGGAGCGGCAGGTCCGTGGGCAGGGACCGCGCCCCTTCCCTATAGCCTTGTCCAGACACCCCCCCGCGTACCCAGTGGGCGAGCGGTGGGGTTCCCTGGTCCCGCAGGCGGTTCAACCCCACCCAGGGAAGCGTACACTGCCAGCAGCTTTGCTATTTATAAAACCACAGAATTCTGGCATGTAGCTAGTCTAAGAATAAGGGTTTGGTGCAGTGATCCTTCAATCAGAGGGTTGATGTCATGTGACAGGTCCCGGTGGATAGCCGGGACCTGTCACATGACATCACTTTTAGATACAGACGTGTCTAGGCACATCCTGACCAACGATCCTGCTAGCTCTGACTTTTTCTTTTCTTTCTTGTTTCCTGGGCTTGCTAGATCCAATAGCCTGAAATCCAGAACTCAGCCCAGATTTCAGACTCAGGTAGCGTACTGGGAGGTTCCAAGGCACTGCCAAGTTCTTACCTGGAGGCCGCCCACGCTTCTGGGACTCCAAGTGCCTCTTTAATTTTACCAGAATTATTTTCCAGCTGGAGGCAGCTATCCATAGCTCTCTGGGCAGGCAGGCCGTCATATTTTTCTGGGTTTTGTTTGTTCCCTTGAGAGGACTAAGTCATTGTCATACAGAAAAAAAGGTCAGAGCTGTTTTGCTCGCAGTATGAGCTGACGGCAGATCTCTGGGTTGTGTAAAAACTAGGAGAAAGCCAGTCCCCGTGGGGAGATGTTATTACAACTCCAGACTCATATAAACGGTTCCTATTTCGGCGCAGCTGAGCGCTAACCCTCTGACGCCTGGGTATACCTGTGGCTGATTTATTGTCTGTACACTCAGTTCAGCCCTAATGCTTGGCTCCCTTCCTGCCCCGCCCCAGCCAGAATTGGATGTACTCCTAAATTGTACTATTAGTAGCTCTCGGGAATTTGGTTTGAAATAACATGAGCTCAACTTCGGGAAGATTTTAAAAGATGAGTTTGCAGCCAGGAGCCAAAGGTTGGAGATGGCTGTGATGTTGTGTCCTGACAAATCACAATGAGATGTGTGGGATGGATGACTGGGGTGATGTGACAGGTGTGAGGTAACCTCGAGTCTCTTGGTTTCCTCTGGGTCTCCAGGGCTGGGCTAGTGTTTTGGTAGCCAGAGAGCTGGAGACTGAGCTGGAGATGGTGGAAAGTGATAAGGAAGCAATCTGATGGGAATTTGGGGTTGTAGACTTCTAGGCTCCTCCCTCTCCTACCCTACTTGGCATACTTTGGGGCCTTGAATCTCTGGTTTCAGGGTTCTTTTTAGCAGCAAAATCTTTCCCCCTTAATAAGATCTTCAGTGGAACCTCAAATCTGAGGCAGATAGAAGCAGAGTTCCCCGAATGGAGGGAAGACCGGGACTTGGAAGCACAAATAGAACCACTGTCCAGCCCTTGTGCAAGGACTCCGACCCTAGTGAAGTCACACTGACGTCACTCCTGACTTAAATAGGACCCACCCTCAGCTCCCTACCCTGGGATCTCTCTGTTTCCGATTTGGCATTTTCCCCCCTGGAAGTGACAGCCAGGACAGGGTCAATGAGAACCTTGATTTTTTTTTCCTTCAGTCTCAATTTGTTTAGGTTTTGTTTTTGCTAAATGTTACCAGCTGCAATCTTAACTATATTATGACCACTTTCTCAGTTAGCTTAAAAGAAATTGCATTTCAGATCCCATTCTGAATGATTTATCACCAATCATAAACAGTGTTCAGAATTATGTTAAAGAGGAAATATTGTTTCAACCCCAAGCTTCTACTTTTTTTTTACAATTCTTTGGAAGATTGCTCTGGAGAGACTGAAAAGATAAAGGCTGGCTTAGCTGACTTCCTGAAAAACATGTTGCATTACTAACAGCTTTGAGGAGCATCAGATCTGGTCTGTGTCTTCCCTCTTAGTCCACACAGCAGTCTCAGGAGGTGGAGACTATCATGAGCCCTATTTTACAGATGGTAAAATTGATGGTGAGCCATTAGTCAGTAAGTGGACCAAACAGAGTTCCATCCAGACTGACGTGAGCAGCTCACCACTGAGCCACATTTCTCTCTTCTGTTTTATACAAGCAAAACCTTTAACTCTGCGTCAGTGAAATAATGGCTCTTTCTCAGAGCCAGCCCAGAGGTGGCCTGCTGTCTTAGAACCTTAGGACGCTGTCAGACCCTGTCCCTGGTGTATGATTTTAGCATTATTTCTTTTACTTGCTTTCCCCCTGTATCCTGGAGGCAGGGGATGTTGGAAGACCTGTAAGAGGCCTCAGAAGGGCCTTGGCGACATTGTCACTTATTCCAGCCTTACCCCAGACACGCTCATGATCTCCCTATGACGGGAGCTCCTAGCCACCAGTTGTTTGCAAATGACTCCAAAATATGAATGAGGCATTTCTTTTCATAAGAATGCAGGCAGAATTAGCTGTGCAGTTAAGGTTCCGCCTTCTTGTAGCCTTCCTGTTTCGGGCTGAATTCTGACTCTCACCCTATCTCAGATTATAAGATTTCCTCAAGAGTAAGCTCATTAGCCCTTGTGCGGTCCGGTTTCCTCATCCGTGAAAATGAAAAGCAGCTCACGGGTTGCTATTGGTTAAATGAATTTAATTACTTTCTTCAGTGAATACTTGTCGAACACTCGGGGTGCCAGGCTCATCTGTTGTGGCCAGGGGATAAAGCAGTGAAAAATAACGGAAGAGGACATGCCCTGATGGCAAATGTCTTGAGGTGGCACCAATGCATGCCACTCACGGAGAAGTCAGGAAACCAGCGTGGCTGGGACCGTGAGTGAAGCAGAGAGCCGATGCTCAGATGCCTCTTTTTAAATCTGAGTGCCACTGAAAGGCCCCAGGGAGTCCTGAGCAGAGGGAGTGTCTTAACAGGTCATCCTTTGCTGCATTGAGCATAGTCTGTGCTGGGTCAGTGTGGGGACAGGGCACCTCGTGAAGACACGCTTGCAGCACCCGAGACAGCAGGAGGCTTGGACCGGGAGCGGCAGCGCTGCCCTGAGGAAGGGCCCTACGTTCAAGGTCAAGCTGTCAAGGTTTGCTGAGAGGTTGGATATAGTAAGAGAGAGGCAGGAAATCAAAGTTGACCCCAGGTCTGTGGAAGAGGAACCAGAAGACGGGCACTCCTTGCTGAAGGAGATCTATGCAGAAGGGCAGTAAAGGTCAGAGATCTGAGTTCAGTGTATACACAGGCTGTTTGAGATGCCTCTGGCATGCCCTCCTGGCACTGTGAGATAAGCCTGGAGTTGAGGGTGCTGCCTGGTACAGCTATAAACACATAATAGCACCCGAGTCATGCTGCCGATGCTCCTCTTCTTCCTACTCCTTCTCCTCTTGAGACAAGATCCCCCTATGTCGTCCTGGCCGTCCTAGAACTCACTGTGTAGACCAGTCTGGCCTTGAACTCACAAAGATCCTCCTGCTTCTTTCTGCTTTCCAAGTGCTGAGATTAAAGGCACGTGCCACCACACCTGGCTCAATTCATGCTTCTTATTAATTTATTTAGTTTTGAGTGTGAATGAACTATCCTAGTATTCAAGTCCCCTCAAGCGCCAACATTTAAGATCCCAGGCAACAAGGACATGAGCAAGCTCTGGCCATCCTGTCTGCTGTGTTCAGCCAGGGCAGGCTCAAGCATGATGAAGAGAGAGCAGCAGCCCACCGTCCCTGACATAGAACTTGAGCTTAGCGTTGCGGATGCTGTTGTTGGAAAATTCTCTGCATAGCGGCTAAAAGACTGCGCTCTCCCCTGGGTTTTCGGAGCCTCGGATAAAACTGCTTCTGTGCGGGCTGGAAGTATCACCCCGTGTGGGAGGCTCCAGCACTCCTGGCCCGGCCCACAGGCATGAAAAGTTTTGGCAGAGCAGAGCTGGAGTCTGAGACTTCCTCCCACTGGCAGGATTGGTTGTGATTTCATTCCTGCCTCCAAAAGTCAGCGGCTTTTCCTTTCACCATTTGGGAAGAGTTGACTCACATGGAAATTCACTTGGAACTAAATCTATTTCAACTCTAGAGCCACTTTACTTTGCTGTTCATATTTTGTGGGGTGGGGACAGAGAACCAGCCTTTATTCTGAGGGAGGGGACAGCATATTCCTGGACAGGGCTGTGGCATGACTCTGTAATTTTGAACTGTGAGTGGAGAAAGGAGTTCATCTGATTTTTTTTTTCCTAAGCGGTTTCGCAGCACTTAAACTTCTTTGCATAGGATAATTGATAAATCCTCAAGTTCTAGTACTTAGGTCAAAGTTCTTATATTAGAAAAGCTATCAAGCCAGGCATGGTGGCACACATCTGAAATGCCAGTACTCTAGAGGTAGAGAATTGTGAGTTACAGGCTGCCCTGGGTTGCAGTGAGACCCTCTCTTAAAAATGTACAACATGCACACACAGGAACACACACACACACACACACACACACACACACACACACACACACACACACACACACTTTAAAATAAAATAAATCCTTAAGAAAATTAAAGATTTTTTGCACCAGTTGTATACAGAAAACTTAACAGTCGTCACCTTATAAATGGAAGTGCTACAAAAGCAGATTTCTCTACGTGACAGTCATCTTTTGAGAATAATGCAGCTGGACATGGTGCACACCTTTAATCCCAGCACCTGAGAGTCAGAAGCAGGAGGATCTCTGTGAATCTGAGGTCAGGCTGGTCTACACAGTGAGCTCTAAGACAGCCAGGGTGACATAGAAAAACCCTGCCCCAAATAAAATAAAATAATGCAAGCAAGGACTCCAGGTGAGAGCTTCGTCGAGTTTAGTCCTTGTGTTTGTAGACAGTACGAACCCTCTGCTGACCCTTGGTGGGGATCTCTAGCAATATTGAAAACATATTTCCCTTTTTCATATTTCAACACTTGTATAGTTTTGAATTCTACAAAGGTTGTGTTGAATATGTACCCAAGTTTGGTTAATTGCATTCACACATAGCGCTACTTCCCATTACAGAAGTTACACGAATACTTACCTTAGTGTTTAAATATTTGCTTGGTTAATTATTTCCCAGAGTGATGGGCCAACAGTGAAGAAGAAAACACAAAATTGTAAAGTGTACATTGATTAGAAGATAGTACTTGGCTTGAAATGGACTTTTTGAAGAGGGTGATATCATCTTGATCGTTTAATCTTAAATTCAGTTTACCTGGTGTGTACTGTGTGACTGGTCTGTGCTGGTCTCTGGCCAGGGGCCTGATTACAGGGGTGTCAGTGTCTCCCAGCTTGGGAAAAGGCAGATCTACTGAAGAAAATTAACCATTTGGGAGTCTGTCAACTTATCAACTCCATTCCAAAAGGAAGACTTATGTGTGGGTCTGAGTTTGTTCATTTATGCCCAGAATGTATTTCTCCTCAGATTATTTTAAAGTATCATTTATAGGTAAAAAGAAGATATTTATATCAACTTTTCTGCCTTTATTGGGACAGGGATGACTTTGGGAGACATTTTAGTTCACATGAGAGTGATTTCTGTTTTAAGTCTTATAAAAAGATTTCCTGTTGTGGCTAATTTTTAAGTAGTGCCTTACTTGCTTGGTTGGATATATTTGGGTCTCCTATGTGGCCTGATATCTGAAGCAGAAGTGATTTTACTAAACTAAGCCTTCATTTTGTCAGGAAGTCCAAACATAAAAGTACCTATCCTATCAAAATCCTCCATATGCAATAAAGAGAGAACCTTCCCTCTTCAAGAGATTCGTTATATGAAACTATTCATATACAGGTTACAGCTCCTTTTATGCCCTGCACTGTTGGTTTCTTTAGTTGGCTCTATGAACCTCTGAGGTATGGATCTAAAAGTTCTTTGTTCTCTTCAGAGAGTGATTGACAGCCTGGAGGACGAGAAGGAAGCCCTCACCTTGGCCATGGCTGACAGGCTGCGGGAGTACCAGGAGCTTGTGCAGGTGAAGACTGGCCTCAGCTTGGAAGTAGCCACCTACAGGTGAGACTATGCTGAATCTGTCTCGATGAAACCAGTGATGGATGGTCCCTGTGGCCTTTGAGGAATCCCTGTGACTTTGTGACCAGGAGAGAACAGCCCTTTGGCATGGCTGAGTGAGGACTATAGAGCTGAAGAGAAGAGAGGAGAAGGGAGAAGATGGGCTTGCTTGAGGTCCCCTGTGCTTCTGTATCCTGGATGTAGTTTAAGAACGTGGCGCATATCTACTTCAGTCTTGGGAGTTAGGTACTAGGCTTACAGAAGAGCAAGCTAAGCTCAGAAAAGTTGGAGGTAGAGGGCGGAGGTTCAAGGTTTGGATGCTAGGGGTCTTGACTCATCGGTGCTGTTGCTTCAAGGAACTGACTTTCTAGAGTCTTGGGTTTGGTCTTGAAAACCAGCATCTGTGTTCTGAGAGTAGCGTGGAACCCCAGAACAGTTTTTCTTTCCCAAGATGTCAACTGTAATACAACCAACCCAGACATAAAGGTCATGGTGTGTTTAGAGGGTGTGTATGCAGAGTAGGGCATAAAAGACAGTTAGTCCTTAGCCCATTGGCTCTTTCTCCTGATTGGATCCCTCCCTGCCTCTGCGTGGACACTGATGGTTGGCTGAGGTGGTGCCCTTCCTTCTGGCAGCTTTCATATACAATGAGGACTGCCATAGAGGGAGCCAGACCTCAGCAACCTAAGGTGGAAGGTCTGTGGAGACCAGGGTTCTCATTAGTAAGAATGGTGACGGCAGCCCAGTCATCATGGATCTGTGCTGCTGGTCAGGCACAGTGCTGAGTGACCTCTGCTCCCAGTCTCTAAGTGGACGCCATGCATCGCTCTTACAGGTGTGAGAGGGGTGGTTGTCCTCGGGGCTGTTGGTGGTAGAGACAGAACCAGCTGGGTCTGGTTGTGGACCTGTGTCTTTCTCACTGAAGTGTGTAAAAGGGGCATGATACCCACTTCATCCCCAGAGTTGTGATCACAAATCAATTACATGTATGATGGTGCTTTGGACACTGCCCTGGCCGGTAAGAGGGCACAGTTGTCGGTGAAACATTGCAACGGTGAGTGTCACCCCTAGCAGAGGACAGAGTCAAACCTGGAGTGCGTAAGAGGGGCACTCTGACTAGGGACAGAGCAGGTAAGAGCCAGGCCCAGCTCATTACTCCCTGCAATATCTCTGCCACATCTGATTTGTGCTATGAGAACATCAAAGTAAGTTGAGTTGCTGTATGCCCACTGAAAAACAATGCCACCTGCCTGCTGTATGCTGTTAGTTCACCCCAGAGCCTTGGGCTGGCCATGATGCCTTTCCTGAGTGGAAAACTAGTTTTTGCTTGGCCCGAATTTCCATTAATGGAGAAGAAGTACTCAATTGGGAATCTTGGGCCCTAGAAGGTTGCTGAGAGGCGAAGTCCTCCTTGAAGGTATGTCTGCTCTTGGAGGAACCTCAGCTGAACTGAGGGTCCGTCCTGGAATTATGTCTTACTTCCCACCATGCGAAGGGTGTCTGGACCCAGGGCTCAGAGAGAGAGAGAGAGAGAGAAAGGCAGGGCACCTTCCTATCATTCTTCCCCTGGGTCCTCCCTGGGCATTCTTAGAAACCTCACAAAATTAACAATTGCAAAATTAAGCCGGTTGGGTATTCACACATGCTGCACAGGAGCCCTGAGCTTCGCTGGTAAGGGGTACTGTAAACAGGCAGGCTTTTCTGGGGAGAAAGAGAGCATTAATGAGAGCTGGTTTTCAAGTGTGAGCAATAGACACGCTTCTCAGACCAGTTTGAGTCGAAGAAGGAATGTGTTACTCATACAACAGAAGAGGCCCTGAGTTCTAGGCAGAGTTGGTCCAGATGGCTGGAAGAGATCTGTCCCTGTGGGCCCTTTCCATCCTGTGATGGCTCTAGGCGAATGGCCTCCCAGCCTCATGCTCCTGAGCCAGATCTCCCTAGGCAGGGGACCGAAGTGCTCCAGACTTGGGTGGGGCCAGCCTCTTAGGAGGTATGTGGACAGGGGCTGGCCCTTGGGGGAGGTAGCCCAAACTGGGCACTCTACTATGGTACATGCCAGGCAGCCCCCAGGTCTGGTTCCTGTGTCCGTCTTAGCGATCACCTGACGTTGGGGCGGGGGCCCTTCCCTACAGAGACGGTCAAACTTTCCCATTCCTTTTCATATCAGTTCATATAAGGAAGCTTCGGTTTTATGTGTTGCTGCCCTGGGGTCTTGAGTCCTTTTCTTCCTCACTTGCCATGCCTCTGGTTCTTGGTCGCCAAAATCAAGTGTGCACAGGCAGGCGGCCCGCCCAAGCATGCGGAGCCTGTCTTTAGCTACAGTGCTCACAGGGCTCCGGGCCTCACTGTTCCAAGCACATTGATTATGAGCCGTTTCAGCTCCAGCCCGCAGTCAGACCATCTGCAGGGACGCAGTTGATTGCTTCTGCCTGTCGCTGCCACGCTTCTTCTAACCTCATCATGGGTTCATGTGGCCATCTCTTAGGCGCTTAAAAAGCCTTCAGCCGGAGTGAGTGATGGGTTTCACTGGACCCCTGCCTGCTGTTCGCATTTGCCCAGGGGAAATCAGAAGCCTAGGCTGCCTCGCCCTGCCCAGGCTGGCTTTGGTGGTTAGTGTGCCTCTACTTCCCACCTCCTGCACTTATCATTAGTCTGGTAGACACCCATAGATGTTGAAAATACACAACTGGTAATACAACTCAATTCTTTATGTAAGTCAAAAGCCTGGAAGGTTTTTTTTTTTTTTTCTTTATCAGCAAGGGGTGTATTGAAGCAAGCTCACATCACCCTCCATTCAGTTCTTCCTCGGTGAGCTGTGTGTGAGCACAGGTGTGGTAATTCCTGTGCGTTAGTGCCCTTGCCATCTGGTGACCTAGGCCGTTTTGTTGTGCCCTGTGAGCTTTACAAACTGACCTGCCAATTTTGAACGTGGACTCCTGTGTTTTCTGAAAGCCATGGTGTGGAACATTCGGCCCCACGGGGCAGAGGGTGACAGCAGCTGAGGCAAGAATTGCCCCCCTCTGGGCCTGGTGTGATTTGCCCCAGGCTTTTCCCTGTGATGGTCATCGCCCCCAAGTGCTCCGTGATTGTCAGAGTCCTGTGCTTCCTCTGACTGAGCAGGTCACAGGAAAGGGGAGAGGCTGAGCCTCTCTAAAGCTGTGGGCACATTTTGCTGCAGTTTTATCTGCTGACCAAGGTTAGCTCTCCAGGGCCTTGATTGTTTTCTCACCCAGATGTTCTGCCCTTCCTGGAACCTTCACAGTGAAGGAGAAATGTAAGTAATTATAAAATAGAACTGCATGTTTACAGCTCCCCAATGCTGGCTCATTAATAAATGATGACGATATATCTTTTTTTTTCTTTCTTTTTAAAGTAAACGTAAGCTAGGATGGGAAACCAGGCAAACTTAGAAGAGTCCAAGGCTGGACATTTTTATCAAATCTCCTTGGCCTATCAGTAGCCAGGCCTGCATGGCAGCTTTGTGTGAGAATGGGACCCCAGGCCCTAGAAGCCAGCCAGCCTGGCCTTGGCTTCGGGCCGTGCAGGTGGCTGTTGGCAGGGGCTGTAAACCAGTGCTTGGGCTGTGGACAGCAGAGCAAGGACAAGGCTCGCAGGCAGGCAGACAGCGGAGGTGCTCCCCTCTGCCTCCAGGGCTGACCACAGCAGTGTGCGGCCTGGAGTGCTCATCACCCTGCTCCGTCATCACCAGATTTTTCCCAGCAGCCGAGAGTTACGAGAGGAAGGATGCTGAGATGCAGAACAGAAAACCCTCCAGAGCTCCTGGAAAGGCGTTGCCCCCTGGGCCCTAACCCCAGAGATTCTGTTGAACCTGAAAATGGCAAGGAGACAAACCAAATCTAGGATCATCCGACTGCAGCGAGCTTTATTAAATACTGGCCAGGAAGATGGACACTGGCCAAGTCCATACCCAGGATTCCCAGAAAATGGTGCCGAATTAGGTTAGCCAGGCGCTCATAAAGGCAGAACCCACAAACCTATAGTAATTCCTGCTGTCATCCAATGGGGGGGGGGGGAGAGGCAAGCATACATCCTGACATACTCCCTGCCTCCGTACCTCCTGTCTTAGTCTGACCAAGCACATCATGTGCCGCTAGGGCAACCAACCAACCTTGTTTCCTGAAGTGAAGACACGTGACTGGTTATCGTACATGAACAACAGCGCCCTGCATTCCAGGGAATTACCTGGCCTTGGGCAAGTGGGGCTGACAGGTTAACTTTTGCCCTTACAATTCCAGTTGGATTGGTGCAGGGTGGGACCAGTTGTAGAGGTTAGCCTCCCTCTGGGTGATTGTCAGGTGCCACCAGCATGGAGAGCCTCTGGCCCAGGACCCTTTGGGGTATGCACCCAGCAGCTGCTGCAGCGTGGAACATTGGAAATGTGGAATCTCAAGCCCAACTCCAAGCTGCTAGATCCAAGTGGCCTTCTAACAAGATCCAAGACAATCTCGTGCTGGCGTGTGTGTGTGTGTGTGTGTGTGTGTGTGTGTGTGTGTGTGTGTGTGTGTGTAAGCAGCCGACTATTACTGTCAGACTTAAGCCTGTCTCAGCAGCAGCCTGGAGGAGACACTAAGGGTAGACTATTGTATGCTGGAGGCAAAGTGGGATGGTTTTCAGCAAATGTGGCCATCTCCGTGGGGCCAGAGTGGATCTGTGTGAGGTCACAGAGTCCCGTGGACCCACCTGGTGGAGACCCAGTTTGAATGAGCTGTGAAGCTATGAACACCCCAGCTCGAACTGTTGATAGATTCAGAGCCTGAGAGTTACCTTCAGGACTTTCCCTCCCTGGAGCTGGGTACCGGGATGCTGCGGGCAGTATGTGGTTGCAAAGGTTCCAGCAGAAGGAACCTAGGGCCTGTGGGGAGGGATTTCTGGAGGTGCAGAAATCCTTGGTTCTAGGGAAGGGAAGTCAGAAAACCACTCTATGGGATGGGAAGGGTGTTCTAGACAGAATGAATGCCTGGCATGAGGAGATGGGGTCTGGAGAGCTGCGTGCAGGTCATGTGTGAGCCAGAGCCTCCTCACCTGTGGGACTGTGTCATATGAGGGAGGGCCTGTGCCCTCAGGCTGCCCCAAAACACTGGGCATGCAGGGTGCCGTGCTTAGAGTAGCCTCCGTGTTAAGGAATATAAACTGTAGTTAAGTTGGCATGAACCCAGGTGACCTTTTTCATGGTAAGAAAGAAGATGTCCTAGAGGACACTCAAGTGCAAGGTTTATGGAGCTCATGGTTGTGGGGTGTGTGTGTGTGTGTGTGTGTGTGTGTGTGTGTGTGTGTGAAGGATTTAGAGGGAAATGAAACTGGTCAGGGTCTGGAAGTGTAGGGACACTTGAACAGACATTTTGGGGCATGGGACGTAGAAGTCAGAGGTGAGTCAAATGATAAAATGCAATATTTGGAGGAAATGCTAGCAGTGGTTTGTGGTTTAGATTAAGGAGGGAGAGGCTTTCAAAGGGTGTGGGCATTGAGCTGAGTCCTTCAGGTGTGTCTGTGGGGCTAAGAAGCAGACCGGCAGAAAGGGACCGGGAAGGCACTCCAACTGGGCAAGCATGCTTTCCAAAATGTGTGGAGGAAGGAAAAGTGGAGGTGAGTCAGCAGAGCTCTGGAAAGGAAGCTGCATGCCGGACCTCAGATGTCTGGAGCCTGATGTAGGGCTTTCTGGAGCAGGCCAGGGACCATCCCAGTCTGGAACCGTGAGCAGGACAGGCAGCTTTGGGCAGATAGGCTATAGGCAGTCTGGGCACAGAGGTTCTGGATGTCTGTGGGTGGAATGGGGGATTTCTTCTGGTCACCGAGTGTCCGTGATAAAGTCCTGACACAAGTGGCAGTGTGGAGAGTGAGCCCGTGGGAGCTGGCCGGTGCTCCTGGGCAAACACCGAGAGCAGCGTGCTGTTCAGCCCCCAGGGTCACAGGCTGGAGCAGCCAGCACAGAGCCCTCATCAGGAGCGGATGTTTATGGAGGACTGGCTTACAATCTGAGGATGGCAATGGACAAAACCTGCAGCATCCTAACCCATCTCACTGATGCCACAGTGTTTCAAGAGCTCATTCCACGGACGAGACATAAACAATGTCTGTCCCCTCCTTAGGTCCCAATGACAACTCAACGTACGGTTCCACTCTAGGATCCAGTGGTCTCACATGGAGAGCACGGGTGACCTCAGAGCATCTACCCTACAAAGTCTTCACCCCAGACTCATGGCAGCCCCATAGGGGCAGATAGAGCCCTTCTCCAGTTGACATCCCTCAGCCTCTGTACCTTAGACCCTCCCTGAACTCCCCCAGGACCACATGCAGATATGGCAGACAGAACTACATCCAAATGCTTGGGATGAGCTGCTGGAATCTCAGGCGGGGGAGGGTCCAGTGACTTCCCAGCCCCACTCCTGTGAGGGAATGTCAACAGTTGACTAGCCTGAACCTGATGGACTCTTGCAAGTGGATGCAGCTGATCTGATGAAGATGACCACTGTTTTGCTTGGAGAACAGCATTCTACACACATCAGGGTCTGGTCCAGCTGATATGGATGGAGGATGAGTGGAAAGGGCAATTGTAAAGTAAGTAGCTTCTTCACAAAACAGTAGCATACCTGTCACCATCCATGAGCTGCTAAAAAGGACAGTGGGGGAAAAGAAGCTTGAAGTCTGTCATGGGGAGGAGGCTCAGCCTGGATTTCTGGTCTGAAAGACAGTCCATGTAGCCTTGGTCAGGAGTCAAATGAGACTTTGCTTTCTAAGTTCTGGACATGTGATGGTTTGAACGAAAACAGCCTCCAGCGTCTCATATGTTTGAACACTTGGTCCCCATTTGGTGGAACTGTTTGGGAAGGATTAGTAGGCGTGGACTTGTTGGAGGAGGTGTGTGACTGGGGGTGGGCTTTGAGGTTTCAAAAGCCCCACACCATTCCCAGTTAGTTCTCTCTCTGCCTGGTGGTAGTTGTCTCCAAATGTGGCTCACAGTTACCTTGCACCAGGCCTGCCTGACTGCCATCATGCTCCCCACCATGATGGTCACGAGCTCACCCTCTGAAAACTGTAAGCAAGCCCGCAATAACTCTTTCTTCTATGAGTTGCCTTGGCCATGGTGTCTGCACAGCAGAAAAGAAACCAAGGCACACATGGAGTGAGAGACTTGTGGAGGCTCTCTAGCTTACCTGGGTGGTGGTGCAGAAATGAAGCATGCCCCAGAAGGCTCATGTGTTGAATGAAGGCTTGGTTGCCTGCCAGCGGACGGGCTTTTGGAAGTGATTGGATCCTGAGGGCTCTGACTCCACCGGTGGATTAATCACTGGGCTCACCGTGGACGGCAGGATCGAGAAGTTATACATACCAGGAGGTGGAACCTGGAAAGAGGCTGCTGCTGTCCCTGGTCACCTCTCCACTCTTCCTCTTGCTTCGCCTCACTGTGTCATTTCAGCCTCACGGCAGCTGCACAGAAACAGGGCAAACAGAAATGTAGGAAACTGAGCCCCAGAGAAACCTTTCCGACGGCAAACTTTCTCTCACAGCGAACACAATCCAAGGAAACAGGAAAGCAACACAGGAAGTCCCGAGGTCCCTCCTCCCGGGACATGGTTATAGACTATGGAGATGGACTGCCCAGGTCTTACAGTGAGGGCTGGTGAGGGTGTCTCGGTGGGTTGCCGCCACATCTGCGTTTGATTCCCTGGAACCCACGTGGTAAAAGGAGAGAATCGACTCCCACCGGTTGTGTGATCACACACATGATGTGGCACATGTGTGAGCGTGTCCACGTCCAGTAAATAAGTATAATAAACCGTTTGGAGGAGGTTAAGTTAGACACAGTCATGTCTGGGTGGCTCAGTGGGTAAGACCACTCGCTGTGCAAACTTGAGGATGTGAGTCCTTTTTTCCCTCCACCTTTAAGTAGTTTATTTATTTTTATTTTATGTGCATTGGTGTTTGGCCTGCATATATGTCTGTGTGAGGGTGTTGTGTCCCCTAGAACTGAAGTTACAGACAGTTGTGAGCCACCGTGCGGGTTCTGGGAATTGAACCCCAGGCCTCTAGAAGAGCGGTCAGTGCTCTTAACCACTAAGCCATCTCTCCAGCCCCCAGGACATGAGTTCTTATCCCCAGAAGCTGAGCTGTAACCCCATTGCTGTGGGGTGGGCAGAGACAGGTGATTGGAACTTGCTGGCTACCGGCTTAGAGGCTCAGTGAGAGACCCTGACTCAAAGGAATTGTGCAGAGTCTGGCTTTGGTGCAGACACAGACCTGTACACAAGTGTGTACTGCCTCCCCGGGCCCCACACTGAACGAACAAAACCCCAGGCAGGTGAATAATGGGCACAGAGTCCCCTGCTTCCACTTTCTGATCACCGCGGATGAGATAACTGTATTCTAACGGAAGACGGTAGGGTGTGGTCTCCAGCCTGCTAATGGAGCAATGCAGATTACTCCTAGTGTTTATAGCCTCATGGTAATGGCATTTCTGGTTGGTCCATTATTTTTCAGGCCACCTGTATCTTCTCACATGTCTTTAAAGACTATATTTCTTAGAGCTTTCACAAGGTTTCTATGATGTAGATTTTATTTATTTTTAAAGTTATATCCTAGTTTTGGGGGGAAGATTTAGAAATCTGTGTTTCACGCTGAGACTTGGCTACTAGGTAAAATATTTGGAATGAACAAAATTTTGTAGTTTAAGAATTAATAATTGAGCTGGGTGATGGTGGGACAGGCCTTTCATCCCAGTGCTAGGGAGGCAGAGGCAGGCATAGCTCTCTGTGAGTCTACACAGAGAAACGTGGTCTCGAAAAACCAAAATAAAATGAAATAAAGGATAAGTAATTGAGAGGAGCTGGGTGGGGTAGTGCACGCCTGTATCCCAGTACTTGAGAGACCGAAGCAGGAGGATCTCAAGTTCAAAGCCACCCTCAGCGACCTGGTGAGACTATCTGAATGTCCAACAACAGTAGGTGAGAGGATGGACCGACACATGAGGGCCTAGCCAGATAAAGAAAAGAGCACTCCTTTCCCCTTGGCTGACCTCAGCCACTGAAAATCACTTTTCCCCCGGGGCCGTGGAAGCAGGAGGTGATGGTGCCAATGACATTTACCAAGCACTGATTCGGTGACAGCCATTGTCCTGTGAACTCTCTGCCACCTGCTTACTTGTCATCACAAACGAAAGAGTGCATCCCGCCGTCCCGCCGGGCGGTGGTGGTGCACACCTTTAATCCCAGCACTTGGGAGGCAGAGCCTGGTGAATCTTTGCGAGTTCGAGGCCAGCCTGGTCTACAGAGCGAGATCCAGGAAAGGCACAAAGCTACACAGAGAAACCCCGCCTCAAAAAAAAAAAAAAAAAAAAAAGAGAGAGAGAGTCCCATTTCAGAAACAGGGAAAGGATGTCACAACTGGCAAGAGTGGCCTGCTGAGGCTTAGGGAACTCAGAAGCCCCACCCGGGATTTGAGTCAAGGCTACCTGCCTCTATCGTGTGCTCCATTGCCTGCTGAGTCTTAGGGAACTCAGAAGTCTCATCCGGGGTTTGAGTCAGGCTATCTAGCGTGTGCTCCATTGCCTGTTGCCAGTGGTTCTGTTCTGTTTTATCAGCATCCTTTGCTTGTCTGCTAATTAATGTTTTTTTTTTGTTTTTCCCAGTCTCTGGTATGGATCTGAAGCTGGCTTTTGGAATACAATTTAGTACTGATCATGGAAAAAATGACCACAGATGCCTAGCAATGGCCCTTCCTTGTTACCTTCACCCCCTTCCTGCATCCCCAGACTCATGTATCTGTGTAACAGTGTTTGTTCCTCCTGTGAATGGAATTCGGCTTGTCCCCCCTTTCTCTCCTCTCTCTTTCTCCTCCATCCGCCAGTGACTGACCGGCTCTGGTCAGTGTCTAGGGCGGCCCATATTGTCATCCCTCCTGCGCTCGTGGAGCTCAGCTTTGCACAGTGAGCAGGCTGGAGGGGGCAGCTCTGAGGCTCTGTGACTCTGCTTTCTCCACCCCCCCCCCCCTTCCACACCTGCCTGGAAGCACCATGTGAACCAGGCACGGATCCACAGGACCACAGCGGGCTCCTCATGGGTGTCACTCCTGGAAGTGTCCCCGTGAGTCCTTCTCTCTTATCTTATCCTCAGTTATGGGAGATGTACTGCTCACCAGCCTTGTGCCCACAATGCCGAGCACTAGCAGCTACGCCCTGAGATTCCATTCAGATCATCCATCCCAGGCAAGCAGCCCTGTAACGGGCTGGTTGGGATGCTGGGTGGCCCATTAGGGCCTGGAGCGGGGCCAGAGGCCACATTACAGTTCACTTTCACATCATGGAGTTGTGCAGGGCTCCTAACGAGGCCAGGGACTGGTCTCCTGCTTATTTGCCTATTTTCCTACTGGAGAGGCAACCAGCCTGTGGAGCTCTATGAAGTGCTCTCTAATAGCCAGTGACTCAGGGGGTTGGCATTCTTGCAGTCTCAGTGGCCTGGAGGCAGCTTTCCTGCCCTGCTCTTAAAATAGCCAGGTTTGGTGGGAGCCTCAGAGAGCACTCTCCATGTTTCTTCAAGTTCTACAAGCCTGTCTCTCCAGCGGCTCTTTGAAGGGGTCACAGGAAATCTCCCTACTAGTGTAGTCTCTGACTCTGCCACATTAGTCCCGGGAGCTGTGTGGACAGGTTAGGGTCCAGTGCAGCCACTGAGGTTCAAGTGGGAAGAATTGAGAACCCAGGGGCCAACTGTCCATCTCAAGCTCTGCACTGGGTGCTTACAAGGTGATAGGTGCCCCTGCCTTCTAGGATTCCGTCAGCCACTAGGGCACAGATGAGGGATTCATAATTGGGACGGAATTACCGAGAGGTTGAATTTGCTGTTATCAATGTGGTACAGAGGGTCTATATAGACAGAGGGCATAATTTGTGTGTTCTGGCATAGGGAAGCCTAGCAACTGGAAGGTGAGGGTCTGGGTTCGAGTTCTGTCTTTGGGTGTTCTGTGGGCCCTTGAAGACGCTGTCTTCACTCTGGCCTGTTTTCCTCTGAGAGGTAGCTGGGCAAGGCCCAGCGCTCAGGGCACCAGAGTAAGTGGATATGGGAGTTGAAAGTGTTATATTCTGTGCTGGCCCCGTCTTCAGTAAAGCTGGATAAAGCTTCGGTTTTCCCCTGGAGGAGAGACAGAACCATTATCCTTTGAGGGGTGGAGGAAGGCATAGTTTTTCCCGGTCATTGGTCCCCTGGGCCCCTCAGCAATATTTTCTCCTGACCTGAACTCCCAAAGGCTCCTTCTGGCCTGAGTCTGGCAGCCTGGGTCTACGTCTGGCCCTGTGGCCTGTGAAGCTTGTTCAGTCTAAACTTGGCCTTGTCTCTAGACCCTGCTGTGGTCCTCAACTGTGGAACGCCTCTCTGCTGCGATAACCCCAGGATGTAGACCCATGAAATCTGACTTGGCCCCTAAACATTCCTCTTGTTATACAGACCTCAGAGGTTTTTTTTTGTTTTGTTTTTTTGATGATGGAAGCTGTTTGTGTTCCTGGAAGCTAAACTGCTTGGTCATGAGGGCGGGGGATTAACGGATTGGTGTCCTGTTTCCTGGCCTTCATCCTGAGTGGAAGTGCTTCAGCCCTGGCCTTGGTGTTCTTGGCATGTGTACTTCAGTGGCAGCTTCTGTGGTCAGCCCACCAGTGTGGACCTCAGGCAGATCCCGTGCTTCTTTTCTCCTAGCTGCCAGAGGGTTCTCATTGCCACTGTGGGGATCGCCACGTTTAACTCAGTAGCCGCGAACCTTGGTGTAGTTCCCTCAAATGCCACGCCCAGCTGGGATCCCGGCTCCCTGCTCTGTTTCCCTGCTGGCCCTGGGTTCTATCATCAGTGTTTCCATGTGGCCGTGGTTCTCATCAGCCTTTGCCATGTGCGCTGTATCTCTGGGAGCTGGGGTTGCTGATGTCGCACGTTGCTCTAGCAACCACACAACTGTTGCATCTGCAGCTTCTAGCAGTCCTGTGGGTCTCTGAAAGTGACCAGCTGATTGGCACTCCACAGATGATAACCCTCAGTGCCTCTCTGAGGTGGCAGGTGCCAATGACAACTTAATGAAGACTGTGGTCTTAGAAATTTGGAGCTAAACCTAGCCGGGTGTTTTCCACTGTGTCCTGTTAAAGGAGGCGGAGGATGGCACTCTGGGTGAAATGGGATGCCCGTGGGGCTGCTTTTCTACACGCTCGCCTTCATCTCTGAGATGTCCACTTAGTTCTGCAGTTGCAGCTCTGTGGCAAAGTACTAGCCTAGTATATGTGTGACCCGAGGTTTGATCCTCAGCATTATAAAAGAGAAAGAAAGAAACACCAACTTCCATCCAGCTTCCTATTTACAGATGGTGTCTATAGATGGAAATGTCTCCAGTCCTTCCTTTCCAGCAGTCTGGATGAATCTCTCCCATCCGAGGTCCCACAGCCGCTTATAAAATAATCACTCAGAGCCTTATATTAATTACAAACTGTATGGTCGATGACTTCAGCTTCTTGCTAGCAAGCTCTTTCATCTTAAATTAACCCATTCCTATAAATCTGTATGCTGCCGCGTAGCTGTGGCGTTACTGGTCTGCGGGCATCTTGTTGCTCCTTTGGTGGCGGCTGGATGGAGTCTCTCCCGACTCTGCCCGTCTTCTCTCTGTACCTCTGCTTGGATTTCCTGCCTGGCTGTAAGCTTTCTTGCCATAGGCTTTATCTGTTATCAATAGATAATAGCCAGCTTTATCTATTATCCAATGAGAGCCACACATATTCCCACAGCAAAGTGTCTGTTCCTGCTCCCTGCTCTGTTCCTAGTTCTCTCTCCAACTGTCTCCCACTTCCGTGACTCCTGTATGTGTATGTTGTTCTGGGGCACTGTGACTTGGGTGAAGTACTGGCCTGGGCCTCTCTGCTGGCCAAAGAAGCTAGGCCCTAGCCTGCCCTTCTTCATCAGTCTCCCCGACACTACTTGGTGTGTGCCTCACTTTGCCTAGGACAGGAAAGGTTTTCTTTCTTCTTTCTTTCTTTCTTTTATTTTTTTTTTGGCGCGGTGGGGGTGGTAGTGGAGGGGGGAGGCTTCCTACAAGGACGTAACTCTCTGGTAGTTTTAGAGTTCAGCCCATGCACCTTCTTCTTCCAGCCAGTATCACCCGAGCATGTCATGTAGCAGATGCTATGCTGGGTGTCAGGGGGACGATAGCAGAGCAGGGTCCCATCCTGGCGCAGCCCCTACCCAAGCTACACCTCCAGGCACAGGTCTTAAAATGCAAGGTCCTGTGACGTTACCCAACGTATTTGATGAAAACCGTTTTTTTTTTTTTCCCCTCTCTTTCATTCTATAATAAACTATTTTTAAAAATAACTTTCACAGGGCCTTGTTGGAAGGAGAAAGCAATCCGGAGATACTGATCTGGGTGAAGAACATTGAAAACATGCCACAAGGTAAATATTAGGGACTGTATTTGTGATGTTAAAATGCTTCCTATTTGAGCGGCCCACTCCACAGAGGGAGGAGGGTTCAACTTATTTAGAAGAGGGTTTAGGAAAACAAACTATTTGCTTCACAGATAACAAATAGTTCATCATACTTTTAAGTACCAAGTAGATTTTAGTTGAAAGGGACGTAATTTAAATTACAATGTGAATCAGAATGACCTTGGAAGTACTCACTGGACTTATCTGCTTGTGTAGACTGTATTTTGAGGTACTTTCTAGCTGAGGAGAAGCACCTAATCCAGGCCTTCTGAAAGGTGGTAAGGATGTGCACTTGTTCATTATATCCTTTGAAGGGGCATATTTTCTTTTTCCAGACCAAACAGTTATGGCTGCAGCTAACACACAAAATTGTTATTTTGGACACCAGGCAGCCAGCACTCTGGAAACTGTAACTCCGCCAGGTCAATGACACTATCCTGCCCCCTTAGGTTGGCATGGCAAGTCCAGAAGGTGTCCGGTCTTGTTTGGGCCCAAGCCTTCAGATGGGGCTTTTTTTCCTACAGCAGTAGATCGGGCACAAGAGAGCTCAATATGCTCGCTTGAAAGACCTTTAAAGTCTCTAAGATAACTTTTAAGTGAAATATTTAAGCCTGCTGAATATCAAAAGAGAATCTGGCTAAGCAATGGCAGGTTAAAAGACATATGGAATGCTCAGCATAAAGTCTTCCTGGGTGTCTGGGGGAGACTGTCGCCAGGACATCTATTCATAAGTGAGTCGCAGATGTTCAAGTTCTTTGTCTAAAATGTTATAGGATTTGCACATCCTCCTACAGACTTCAGATCCTCTCGAGATGACTTACGGTGTGTAGTACAATGTGTGTGCCATGTCACTTGCTGGCACATTGTATTACTTAGAGGAGAATGAGGAGAGATCAGTCTACATGTGTTCAGTGTGGATACATTATTTCAAACAGTCTTATCTATCTATCTATCTATCTATCTATCTATCTATCTATCTATCTATTTATTTATTTATTTATTATGTATACAGTCTTCTGTCTGCAGGCCAGAAGAGGGCACCAGATCTCATTATGGTGGTTATGAGCCACCATGTGGGTGCTGGGAATTGAACTCAGGACTTCTGGAAGAACAGCCTTAACCTCTTAACCTCTGAGCCATCTTTCCAGCCCTTGAAATAGTTTTGACCTTTAGTTCATCAGATGTGTGGGCGTAGAGCCCATAGATGGGGCACCTTCGGAACTCATCACCTGCACGTCCCACCATGTACCTTCCTCAGTGTGGTTTAAGTCTTCCTTGCTCCTGTTAGCCAAACTCAGCTTTGGCGGGTCCCTGGGCTCAGAACTTTGGTTCTAATCATCTATGACTAGAAGGAATTTGTCCTCAGGTAACAGCCAGCAAGCCTGTGTCCTCATTTTGAGAGTAAGTCTGGGGAAAAAAAAATGGAGAGATCCCTGCACGGGACCAATGACTGGCCTGCCTGGTATCAGTTAGCACCCGACATCTAGAAAAGAAGAGCTGTTCACCCACCAGATTTCAAGGTTTACTAAAATCTAACACATAACCTGAAGTTAGAAGAGAGAAATAAAGGGCCCAGGACCAAACTCTTTGGGAGGACTAGCCTTCTAAGTGTGGGACTTGCTGATATTTGTCTGGCCATGCATGCCTTTAGAGTCTGGAGGAAGGCAGGGAGGCGTCTCTGCTAACTTGATTTACTCATCCATTGTTCTTCAAGCTTCTTGAACAATATGCGTACTTCACATTTATAAACTAAATGTTCCTAATGCTTAGGTATTATGTTAAAGAAAGGTGCTGTGGAATAAAGGTGACTAGTTGTGATCCAGCCTTTATGCTTATAAGTAGTTCTGTCTCCTGCAGAGTACAGCTACTCATTAACTATTTATGGAATAAACCTGCTGATGATTGCCTAGTAAGCTGATCAATACTTATTAGTGCACTTAGTTGCCTTTTACATTGTGCCCTGAGATAATGTTGCCTGCTTCCTATGACACAGGAGACCTAAAACTAGCCTGTGAGCTTCCATATCTCTTATTGACCTTGGGGGTTTGTCTTCTGGGGTTTCTAGATTAGGATCAGTATATTAACCCGAAAAAGAAATCTTTGTAAAAAATGTTCCAGCCTGGTCTCTTTCCCTGTATCTTGGGAACCTGACTCAGTGAGGCCTCTAGGCTCCATTGCCATGAAGGAGGGGTAGGGAGGTGCCCAGCCAGCTGGGGTACAGTGGACACTAAGAGATGCTCTCGGAGTGGATGGTGCTTTGGTCTTGTTCTAACTCAGTTGCCGCTCCGGCGAGCCGGTTACCCTGGTGGAGTCTGTGCACCTGAAGGGTCGCACCATCTGAGGATGAGCCTGAGTAAAACAAGAAGCCCTCAGGCTGGCTAACTCCAGGAGGATGCCATCAGGACCGGGGGAATCTCTGACAACTGGATTGGTTTTGAAACTATACCTTGACAAGTATAAACATACAGATCAGCTTAGAAATCTAAAGTCTTCAATACCTGCAGCTCAGCACAGGAACTGATAAAACAAGAGCATCTGAGGTGGAGGGTATGCTGTTTGGTACCCAGTAATCTACACTTTGTAGTGGTAGAGCTTTTCTCTGCTGAAATAGTAAACTTACCTCAACAGACTAGAAATGAATGATTCTGAAACAGCATAATATCGTGAAGGTTTAACCAGAAAACCCAATGTCTCTGACCTCTCTGGCACACTTAGCACACTTCACATTCAGACCTTTGACAGTTCTCTTAAGCTGGAGCAATATTCTAAGATCAGCAGCTGGAGAAGAGCATTAGGCGGAGGTATTTGTAGGGCCGTATTTTATTCTGACGAGAATTCTAAAACAACCAAAAGATAATGTAGAGAATACAAGTATTGTCTTGAAAAGGTTCTTCCTGTAATAACAGTATATTTTATACTAACATGGGATATGACCTACAGCAGTGCTTTTATGGTGGAAAAAAAATAACGATGCCTGTCATCTAAATGAACTGTTTGTTCGATTTTCACAGAGTCCAGAAGCACATCCTATCGCTATACCAACTCAGTATTACAGAGGAAAAATGAGAAAAATCTATTTCCAAGGCAAAAAACACCTTGGGCAGCTGTAAATCACAGCTCAGCTCTGTATTCTAACAGGCCAGGGCACCTTGACTCACAGACGACCACAACTGTCGGGAGCACTACCAGAAGGGGGTTCCTGACCTCCGGGTATTCCTCCTCAGCTACAACCCTGCAGCAAAAATCCCTTGAGAAAACTGTCAACAGTCAAGCCAGTCTCCGACCTGGTGCTCCAACCCATGGCCATCTGAGAAACACTGATACTCAAGTGAAAACATTCCCTGATCGATCCAAAGTTGAAGGCACCAGGGACACCCCCAAACGGCTGGCCACCGAGTCCATTATCTCCAGAGAGTCACACAAAGATCACCGGGACAATGTGGCGGCAGGTGCCATGAACAGCGTTCAGTCAAACGAGAGAACTGTCATTTTGGGAAAGAAACTAGAAGTGAAAGCCGCTAGGGAACAAGAAAGGGACAGGTCAGGGGTCATCAAATTAAAGCCAGAAGAGAAAAGGTTTGATTCTAAAGAGAAGGGTTCAGAAGAAAGAAACCTGAGGTGGGAAGAACTGACCAAGTTAGACAGAGACGCAAGAACGAGAGAAAGCCAGCAGAGGAGGGACGAGCTCAAAGAGAAGAAATCACTGCAGGAGGGAGGTGTGAAGGGAAGGGAGGTACCCATCCATCTAGAAGCATCCCGGGGCAGCAGCCCAGAAGTGTCCACCAAAGGCTTGCAGTCACCCGGGCGGAAGGACGCTGGTGACGGTAAGGGAAGAGGGGCAGAAACCAAAGAGGCCAAGTTCCGGTTGGGCACCCAGGACGCTGCCGGCTCCCCGCCAAGTGATTCAATGACAGAGACCGTAGCAGAAAACATCGTCACCACCATCCTCAAGCAGTTCACGCAGTCTCCAGAAGCGGAAGAGAATGCCAGTTCTTTCCCAGACACAAAGGTCACTTACGTGGACAGGCAAGAACTCCCCGGCAGTAGGAAGACCAAGACGGAAATTGTGGTGGAGTCTAAGCTGACAGAAGACGTCGACGTGTCCGACGAAGCTGGCCTGGAGTACCTGTTAAGCAAGGATGTCAAGGAAGTGAGGCTGAAAGGCGAGTCAGCTGAGAAGATGATAGGAGAGATGATCCACGTTGGGCTGAAAGGGAGGGAGGGGAGAGCCAGAGTCGTAAACGTGGAGATTGTGGAAGAGCCCGTGAGCTACGTAGGTGGTGGGAAAACAGAGTCTTCTACCCCCTTCCAAGTGGAAGAAGCCGATGATGTGTCTCCCAGCCCCAAGGGGTTTGTCGAGGAAGAGGATGGTGACGGAGAGACCCATGTGCAGTTCTCAACGCATCAACATCGAAGGACCCAGCAGCCCCAGGGGAGCATCCCTCACGTGGAAGAAGTGATGGAGGCAGGCGGTGACTCAGAGGGAGAGCAGAGTTACTTTGTGTCTACCCCAGATGAGTACCCCGGGGGGCAGGACAGAGAAGATGATGGATCAGTGTATGGCCAAATCCACATAGAGGAAGAGTCCACCATCCGGTACTCATGGCAAGATGAAATTGTGCAGGGCACTTGGAGGAGGAAAACGAGAGATGACATGGGGGAAGAGAAGCACGTGAAGGTCCTGGAGATTCCAGCACCTTCCCTGGGGGGTGCCGTTGGTTCTGCTCACTTGAAGGAAGAAGCTAGTGGTGAACTGCATGCGGAACCCACAGTCATTGAGAAGGAAATCAAAATACCGCATGAGTTCCACACCTCCATCAAGGGGGTCTTCTCCAATGAGCCCCGGCACCAGCTGGTGGAGGTCATCGGGCAGCTGGAGGAAACCTTGCCCGAGCGCATGAAGGAGGAGCTGTCTGCTCTGACCAGACAGGATCAAGGAGAGCCGGGGAGTGTCTCAGTGGATGTAAAGAAGGTCGAGAGCTCTGCTCCTGGTTCTGTGACCTTGATGGCTGAAGTCAACCTCTCGCAGACAGTGGATGCTGACCAGTTAGACCTGGAGGAGCTGAGCAGGGATGAGGCTGGAGAAATAGAGAGGGCTGTGGAGTCTGTGGTAAGAGAGAGCTTGACCAAGCGCTCCAGCCCAATGCCTAGAAGCCCAGACAGGGAAGATGGAGAGGAGGTGCCTGCTGGGGGCATTCTCTTCAAGCGCTGGGCCACCAGGGAACTGTATAGCCCATCTGTTGAGAGGGATGATGCTGGCTGGACCTCTTCCAGCACAGATCAGCGTGTAACCCAGGGCCCAGTGTCGGCCACTGTTGAAGTCACCAGCCCAACGGGCTTTGTGCAGTCTCACACGCTGGAGGAAATAAGCCAGTCTGTAAGGCATGTTAAACTAGGCCCCACTGAAATGTGGAGAACTGAGCAGGTGTCCTACGGAGGACCCACCGCACAGGTGGCGGAGGTAAGTGGGGACCTCAGTGAGACAGTCAGCTCTGAGGGACACATTACACTGGGTCCCCATCAAAGTCACGTGTCCACAGAAGTCACCTTCCGAGGCTCTGTGCCTACCTGGCGGGGAGCAGGAGACACAGAGGAGCCTCACCCAACAGCGCTGGCTGTAAAAGCAGACATATCCGGGGACCACAGAATGTCTGGCTCTGAGCAATTTCATGCTGAAAAGGAAATTCGTTTTCTGGGTCCTCTTTCTGGGGCAGCCCAGGCTGGTAGTAATTTTGCAACGGAAGAGTCAGTGGGTACCCAGACTTTTGTTAGGCATCTCCAGTTAGGCCCCAAAGAAGGGTTCAGGGAGGAAATCCAGTTCATAGCTCCCATCCCAGACCAAGTGGAGTGGGGAGCAGAAGAGGATTCTGAGCACACCAGGGTGTCTGTAGGGAGAAGCACATCCATCCAACACATTGACATTGGGCCTCAGAGGCACCAAACCTCCAAGCTGATAGCTCCACAGACCTTGGAATTTAGAGGCTCAGAAGGCACGGTCCTTGTGGGGGGCTCGGCAGGGATGACCCAGGCCACTCACAGTTTCACCTCAGGTAGAGAAATCCTGAGGAACAAAGAGAACACATTCCAGAGGGTCATTTCTGAGTCCCTTCCGGACAGTGTGGGGGACACAGGAGCAGAGGTGACAGCAGGCATCAGCAGGTCCTTTAGGCACATTCAGATAGGCTCTACAGAGAAGAGCCCCTCTGCACCCATTGTCATCCATGGACCCATGTCTAAAACATTTGTACTCGATGGTTCAGTGGCGTCCCCTGAGCTAGGCGGGCTAGCAGGGGACAGCAGCACACTAAGCCACCTTGCACCAGGGCCCAAAGAAACTTCATTTACTTTTCAGATGGATGTGAGTCACACAGGGGCGATCCGCAGCTGGACCCGAGACGCAGGGTCGGAAGTGGAAGCTCACAGTGTGTCTGACCGTGGTGGCTGGAGAATTGCTCACAGTAGGACTGAGCAGGTCACCAGCACGCGCTCTCAGGCCTCCGCTGGGGATGGACACCAGACCCGCGGAGAGAAAGGCACGGAGCAGGCTGGAGTTGACAAGACCGTGCAGCCGCAGAGAATGGTAGACCAAAGGTCAGTGGCCTCAGAGGAGAAGAAGGTCGCCCTTGTCTATCTAGACAACGAGGAGGAGGAAGAGGGCGATGGATGGTTTTGATAAGTGGAATGATCTTGTCTTAAATGGCGCTTTGGAAACACACCACTACACACAGCCTTTAACATACCAATATGCAAAGCCTTTACTAAGTGTATGGGGGAGGGGAGGCTGGTTATCGATACCTTTATTTAGAGAAGCTGAGGCAGAGTCAGTTTGCTTTAGAAGTCATCTGTAAAGGTTTGAGAGCTACTCGGGCCTTTTCAAGGCTTTCAGATTTTACATTTGAGCTGAGACTTTTGCAGACACTTTCCATCTTTTTAGTCTTAAGAAACTCCTTTCTCTAAAGCTTTCTTTCCACATACGGAGAGAGTTTGTACCAGTTTTGCATCAGGTCACAGGCGTGACTTACCGCTGTTCTACTGTTTATCTATAAGCAAGACACTTTAACATTAACATTAACCAGGTTAAAATAAGATGCTTAAGGGTAGGTTTTATTTGCATGTGCTAATATCCAACAGTAGATGGACACTGGGAAGGAAAATACATAGAGTTTTCCCCCTTCTGAAGTCTTTTCAAAAGGAAATTATGGAAGGGCTGGAGAGATGGCTCAATGGTTAGGAGCCTGTGCCGCTCTTACAGAGGAGCTGAGTTCAGTTGCCAGCATCCGTATCAGGTGGCCCCCAACCACCTGTAACTCCTGCTCCAGAGGATCCGATGTCCTTTCTGGCCTCTGTAGGCACCTGCACTCATGTGCGCGCACACACACACACACACACACACACACACACACACACACACACACCAATAAAAACAGAAATAAATCTTAGCCAGGCAGGGCAGTGGTGGCTCATGCCTTTAATCCCATGCTTGGGAGGTAGAGGCAGGCAGATCTCTGTGAGTTCAAGACCAGCCTGATCTACAAAGGGAGTTCCAGGACAGTCAGGGGTACACAAAGAAATGCTGTCTCAGAAACCAAATATATATATAGAGAGAAAGCAAGCAAGACTTTATGTTTGAAAAAATATCTACTAGATGATTTAAGGAAAAGTTACTTATCAGAGATTTAAAATTATTTTCAATTTGAATGAATTACTTTTTATGTACAGAACATTTTTGAAAAGAGGGCTTAGAGTTATTTATGGAAAGCACAGCTGTGGTCTTATTGATGCTTCAGATCCATGTGACTGTCCTGATCGTACCGATTTGCCAGCATGGCCACAGGCATGGCCAACTGAGGACTGCTCATGGCATCATTTCGGGTCTTTACAGTCCTCGGCTGTGAGATAGCAGAACACTTTTCTGGAGTAGCTCCCTCCTGCTAGAGCAGTGGTTCTCAGCATGTGGATCAGATGACCCTTGCACAGGGGTCGTCTAAGACCATCAGAAAACAGATACTTACATTATGATTCATAACAGTAGCAAAATTACAGTAGTAATTCTAGGGTTGGAGGTCACCACAACACGAGGAACTGTATTAAAGGGTCGCAGTGTTAGAGGGGTGAGAACCACTTGGTAGGGGCTGTGTTGGGCCTCTTGGTGCTGTAGCCCTTATGACCAGAACATTCACTCTCGCTGGTAAGAGGCAGCTGTGTTGGCAGTGAAGAGAACACAGATGTTTTGACTGCAGCTGGACTGGCGAATTGGTCCTGGCAGGAACGTAGAAGCCCAAAGTAGCTAGTGCTTGCCGAACAAGTGATTCTAAACTCACCTCTCATGGGCTGGAGGTCTTTCTGAGCTCCTAGAATGAAGGATAAAAAGGCAGCAGCATATACAAACCTCAGAAAAGCTTTTTGCACTTTGAACAGAAATCATGAGGGTTGGGGATTTCAGTGTTTAGCAGAAGGAACCAGGTGCTTCCCATGCAGCGCAGCGTTGAGGCATCCAGGACAGGTTCTGACAGAGGACAAAACCCCGACCCTCATGGACCACAGATCGTGGACCTGAAGCTGTGCACCACTGGGTTTAATAGGATGAGTGTGCTCATTTGGAATTGTTCTTTTACACATGGATAGTGTTTCAAAAACTCCCATTGCTGAAGATTCAGCATCACATAAAAATGGCCTCTACAGTGCAGGATTCTGTGAGCGCAGAATAGCAGCTCTGATATGTATGAGCTGGGCTTTTGAACGCAGGCCACAGAATGGCCTGTAGGGCACTGAGGAAGAAGGATCCAAGGTGATGCCATCTTCAGGGAGGGGAGGACCAGGGTACAGGAGGGTCTCCCTTCCTGTGTGTCTCACAGGGCACATCTCCCCCTCTGGTCCCAGCAGCTGGGCGAAGGAGAGTGAGTTTTTTTCATTACTAAGGGGAAGAGAAATGCAGCATGGCTTAAGGTGATCTGCTTTGCAAACATCTTGCATTGGGGTACAGGAAGGAAGCAGATGTGAATGGAATGTTTAAGCCTTTGTTACCTGTAAAGATTAACTCCTGGGTGTCAGCCTGATACAGAAGTTACTGCCTTAGCCTGTCATTTCTAATACTGTCAGGGATGCGCTGATGGATTTTTTTTTTTACTGTAATCAGCAAGTCTGAGTGATTTATTAGACTGTGGTCGAGGTGATAGCCTTGGTGTAATGACAGGAGACAGAGTGACAATGTGGAGTTTATTATGAGACTAAGTGGGCTTAGCTGGATGCCATTGTCTTAGTCCATGAACTTACACATGGACACTAGTATGAACAGGTTATAAATATCATGGCCACCTCTACTTGTTCTGAAAAAACAGATGTCTTCGTATTAAATATTAATTTTCATCGCTAAGCTGGAATGCGCAGCAAGGCAGTGTTCTGTTTGAAGTGTTAACTGGAACGGAGGGGTCCTCGGCTGTCATTGCTTACTAGGTCACAAGGGCAGGGATCTTCTCTGTGACATTGTAGCACGCCACCCCAAAGCTCCCTGAGGTTTTTGAAAGCAGTCACTCTGGAGTCAGATCAACACTGTGGTAGGGCAGGGAGGGTGGGGACACACCCAGTCTCTCCCAGTCTGTTATTGTTGAGACTACAAGACGCTGAATGTTTCTGGGCTTTCCACCGGTTGTTTTGATAGTTTGTTTAAAGTGTTTATTTAGAATTATCTGAGAAGCTTATTTTGCTAACCTGTTCCCTACAAAGGGAACTGTCACAAGAATGTGTAGAAATAAAGATCTGAGGGGAAAAAAAAATCTGCATTGTTCCTAACAAGAATGAATGTTTTCCGGCCGGTTTTCCGTGTGGTTCTTTCAGACTCCAATGAAAGTCAACCTGGGTTTCTGTCCATGTTTCGATGGTAGCCCTGAATTATTGGAAAGGTCACGACTGGAAACTTCCAGTTCTCTGACTCCTCCTGGGATCAGAACTCCGTGCTATAGGTACAAACTAGAAAGCATGCACTAACTAGCTTGTGTCCAGGTGGCGACCTGACAGGTAGTGCTAACATGTCATCACAGCCTGGAAGACCTGGCAGCAGGATGAGACAGCCATCCATTCTGCCCAGGGTGGAGGAGGGTGCCAACTGTACCAGGAGGGTGCCAAGGTACAGTTACCCAGTGCTAAAAACCAGCCTTGTCTCAGGTGGGAGCGGGACAGATGGTTGCTCAAAGCACATGGGACTCATGGTCCCTTCTTAGTATCTTGCAAAACAAAAACAAACAAAAACCTAGTGGCTTAAAACAAAGGAGAGGGTGACCGTTGTCTGTCTGTAATCTAGCCTTTTATCAACAAAACTAAAAACACGAATGGTTGTATTTCTTCTCACTTGTGGGAGCTAACAGCACCCGTGGGAGACATTGATAAGACTCACAGTATTAGTTACTTTCCTGTTGTTGCGATAAAAACAATGACCCAAACAACCCGGTGAGGAAAAGATGTATTTGACTTCCCTGCACAGATCCTAGTCCATCATTGAGGGAAGCCAGGGCAGGAACTGAAGCAGGGCAGGCACCTGGAGGCAGGAGCTGAAGCAGAGGCCATGGAGGGGTGCTGCTGACTGGCTTGCTCTCCATGGCTTGCTCAGCCTGCTCTCTTATACAACACTGGACCACCAGCCCTGGGATGGCACCACCCACATCCATTGTTAATCAAGGAAATGCCCCACAGACATGCCTGCAGATCAACTCCTGGAGACCTTTTCTCAGCTGGGATTCCCTCTTCCAGATGACCTCCCCAACCTTGTGCCAAATTGACAAAAACAAAACAAAACATAAGAAGTAACAAACGAACGGGCACCTCACAGTTTACAGGGGTAAATTCACTCTTCCTGAGGCAGGGGCTCACATCTAAGGAGGAGTTTGTTTTCTGTGATTCTAAAATATATTCCGAGAAATTCAGAAAGGATAAGGTGAGAGACGAGGCACCACGAGTCTTTGGGTGTGCTGCTGCATGGCTTCAGCAACACACGGTTATCCCCGAGTTCTGCAGATCTAAGAATACAAGCCAAAGATGCTCCTGGATTTGCTCCTGGTAGGTAAGTGCTCGCTTCCTGACTTGGAGACCGCCACCTTCCAGCTGTCTGCATGGAGTAGGGAGAGAGATGGTTTCTCTGGCTTCTCTTCTTTATGAGGACATTGATCCTACCGACCAGCACCCCCACCCCGCCTCCACAGTCTGCCTCCAGGTGTCATGACTTGGGGGCTGAGGCTTCAGACGTACAATTTCAGGGACAAGGAAGCCTATGGCAGCCTCTGTTTTTAAAATGCTTTCCCCACTAGCTGCGTTGAAACACACGTCTTCAGTTAGATAGGACACTGGACAGTGGCCACAAATAATTTTGTGCCTTGCTGCCGTCCCATAGGCCCGAGTCTGGGAAAATGGGTGCTAGCAAGGATGGTCTGCCTGCCGAGCTGTTACACTCCTGAGGAAGACAGAGGGCCCCGCCGCCGCCGCCACCCTGTCATGGCTGTTTCCTGAAGTGTCGCTCTGAACAGATAGACAGGACACGAAACGCTTGTGCTCCAGTCTTACTGCCCTCTCAGCAAGGGCCCGAAGCCTCCCTGGCTTCAGCCAGGGTGTAAGGGAAAGGGGGAGGCAGGGACAACCTGCGGGGACCAGCACTCCACCCTGGGGGTGTTCTATCTACCTTGTCCCCAGCAGCCCCGAGAAAGGGGCTCAAACTTCCTGCTTAACTTTGTCACCCTCGCCCAACTGTGGTGTCCCCTGGAGAGAATGAAGGCCACTGTGGACATGGCATTGGAGACTGTGTAAGCTCTGGAAGCAGCTGCCTGTCCTGCCTAGGTCAGCGACCACAGGAGACACAGGAAGTAGAGAATCCGTGTTCTTCTCCCAAGTCACTCCACGAGGGTCTCAGCACCAACACCCAGCACCCCTGAACCCTCGTCCAGGGTCTCATCTGTCATGACTGCTACACTGCCATTTACTGATTGCACTAATGTGTATCAAGCGACACATTGGGTTACAGGCTCGAGAGGATGGGACTCTGTGTGTCATGTTTACTGCGTTAGCCTCAGTTTTTCACACAGGCCTAATTTCTGAGTAGGTGCTCAGAAATACATAACTGAGTTCATTAACAGAGATGCACCTTCACCAACACGTCTTCTCAGGCTTCCGGTGACCCTTGGAGTGGTCTTCATTTTATTTGTTTGCAGTTCTGGAGGTGACCAAATACGTGACAGGAAACCAGAAAGAAGGGCTTCTTTTGGCTTACGGTGTGAGGGGATCCAGCCCATCCCAGCAGGGAAGGCAGGGCGGCGGGAATATGAGGTGGCTGGTTACACTGTATCCACATTCAGGGAGCCAAGAGTAGACAGGGTGGGGGTGGGGCTAAGAAACCTCAAGGTCCACCTCCCTGACCCACTTCCTCTAGCCAGGCATCCACCACCTCAAGGCCCACCCACTTCCTCTAGCCAGGCATCCATCACTTTAAGACCCACCCAAACCTGGGACAAAATGTTCAAACACATGACTTTGTAGGGGAACATTTCACATTCAAGCCCCAGCATTTTGTCCCTGCCTCCGTGGGCCCATGGCCATCTCCTAATGCAAAATGCATTCAGTCCAACAAGGAATTCATACTTCCAACTTTGATTGCACAGAGTGAGTTTCCCCATTCCAAAAGGGAGGAATTGGACCATCACAAGGGAAGATCAGGCCAAAGCAAGATCAAAACCCGGCAGGGTAAAAACCAAACCCTTTAGCTCTGTGCACCTGAGGCTCACAGCGGAACATCTGGGCTCCGAAGAGCTCGGGTGTACCTGCCCTACAGTTCTGCAACCTGAAGCACACATAGCCCCTCATATGACTCTGCTGCAGACTCCATCGGCCAGCATGGCACGTGTGGTCCTGGCATCCCCGACATCTTGAGGTCTCCTTTCCAATTTGGGCGTCACTGCCGCAGCTTCCCACAGTGGCCCCAGTGCTTTTCAGAACCTCGACGTGATCTCCCATGACCCCCTCCCTCACGCGTTGCATCTTTAAAACCAGTACCGTGTGCATAATGGCTGTCACCGTCTGCTGCCACCTGGGGATGTACGATGGCCCCTTGGACCACAGCTGCACAGGCCTCATTCCAAGCAGGGACCCCTGATTTCTCCATCAAGCCTTACTCAGCACCTTTCAAATATGTTTTCATTTTCCAGAACTGGAACCCTTACTGGGTGTGGTTCTGACCTCAGCTTGCCTTTGGCCCAGTGCAGAACACTAGATTTCTCCTTAAAGGGACAGCTAATCCTTTTAACAACCAAGCTGCTTTTGTACCTACCTTCTCTCCAATTTAAATTCACCCCTTTCCCCACCAAGTGCCACATCCTCTATGTCTTTGGCTCCACCTGTCTCCCTCTCTGGAGAAGAAGAGTGAGCAGTGACCACATCATAACTGAATGCCAGCTTATCTACGAGTTTCACCCACCGAACACGAGCCCATTCCTTTACATTTAGGATTATCTGAGTTCATGGAACACGGGCAGAATGCACACTCTTTGCTATGACGTAGAACAAATGGCCGATAGCCCAGGTCCTTATTCTCCTCCATTGTCAGGATTTATACCAACATTCTGCTCTTCTAGGATCCCACCAGGGTGGCCCATTAAGATCTGCTTTCAGCATGCTAGGGGCTTTCACCTATATTTCCAAACTTTTCCATATCCTTCCTGCAAATCAATTCCTAATGCCCCAAAATGACAGTCGGCCTACCACAGCAGTGGACCTGCTCCCAACGCCCGTCTTCCATGTTATTTTTCTCATTGCTACAATCAAACTGCCAACAAAGTGCAAAAGGGTTTATTTTGGCTTTTAGATGGAAGGGGTGTGTGTGTGTGTGTGTGTGTGTGTGTGTGTGTGTGTGTGTGTGTGTAGCTCACGCTCATGTCTGTATACACATACACACCATGGTGGGGAAGGCAGGCAACGTGGTGGAAGCACCAGGCAGCTAGTCACTCTGAGTCTGCAGTCAGGAAGCAGAGGGTAGACAGGAAGTGGGACTCAGGTTAAGAAACCTCAAGGCCCTCCTCCAGGGACCCACTTCATCCTACCAGACCCCTGCCTCGAGGCCCAGCAGCAGTGGGGACCAAACATTCAAACCCATGAGTCTATGAGGGCATTCTGCTTTCAAACCCTAACCGGCTTCGTGGCGCCCAGGCAGGCACCCTGTCTCAGAGCCGCGTGGCCAGCCCCAGTCTTCATTTTGAAGCAGACAAGCGACAAAGAATAAAAGTTTCTCTTTATTGGTCTTTCTTCTCAGTTCCTATTAGTTTCCTACAAGGAAGGCTGTGTGCAGTCTCCCTGCTCCAGGGGCGGTTCTGCCTGCCATCAGCGGCAGTCTCTCTCCTGCAGGGAAGCCCCACCTCTGGAGCAGTCGGGCACAGGAGAGATGACAGGAAATTCTCCTTGGTGAGAGAAACGACCAAAGTGATACAAATAAAAATAACCAAGGCACCAGATCACCCTGAAGGCCGGCCGTCCACAGTGGAGACGCGGACGATTCATGGTACGGCTGTGGCATGCTAGAGCAAACAGCCTTAAAAATCTGCAGTGACTGATAAATTCCACCTTCTAGTTGGAGAGCATCCTAAAGGCAGTGCCAAGTCTTTCTCAAAGCTTTCTTTGGGGCACATTGTGGCGGCGGGGGCGGGGTGGGGTGGAATCAGTCTGCCACACTGTGCCTGGCCTTCCCCGGCACAGTGTACTGAGGAACACTGGTGCAGAATGCTGCCTTGGCTTTCAGGGTTTGCCTTGGCTTCGGGGCAGCCTCAGAGATCCTGTAGAGAAAGAGAGAGAAGACGGGTGAGCATGGCCCCTCAGATCAGCACGGTTCCCATCAGCCTTAGCTGCTGTGAAGGAGCCTCAGGAAGGGATGCAGGTGAGGGAGAATCATGGCGCAGCAGCATCCACACAGAGGTGTGTTTCTTCTCTTTTAGGGCCTTGCAGCCAGCTTCACCGAGCTGAGGCAGTCAGGTCCGAGGTAGGCCAGTGGTGGGGGCAAAAGTGGGGCAGGCTGTCAAGTTCTGGTGGAGGCTTTGTTGGCCCGCCTACGCCACCCTAATGGGGGATGGTACCCTTTCTGGCTGGCCTGTGCCTCCAATGAAGCCACTTCTGTAATTTCCTGACTTGGACTTGACCCTCAGCCCATGGGCTCTCAGGGAATACCTGCTCTGTGAAATGGGGGGCCCTCCCAGGTAGTGTCAAGCTTCTCTCTCTGATGAGAAAAGACATAGGACCAGTCTCCAAGCTATAGTTCCGACACTCCCCGCAACCCCCGGCCTGCCAGGACCTGAGGTAAGCCCAGGGCAGAGCCTCTCCAGCCTCTCCAGCAGGCACGTAAACTTGCAGGGGCTGGTCTATGTGAGGATGGAAGCCAGAGTGTTTTTCAACATTCTTCAAGAGTGAATTCCTTTCTAATATTAGGGCAAGACATATGTTTTATAGCTGGCTTCTCAGGGGACCTATTCTTACATTTAACTATATAAGCCATGGAAAGCCATTGAGAACCTTCCAGTACCAGCCTCAGGTTCCAACTGGCGAAGGGTATGCTATTCAGAGAAAACGTAAGGGAAGCTGACTCACTTGGACAGTGTGTCTATGGTCTGCTGGGTGGCCAGGGTCCTCTTGTCCTGCGATCCATATAAGAACGTCTCAATCTGAACACACTGTAGAACACCAAGGAGTCATCATGAGGTTATGGAAATGTCACATGGAAATAAAGTGTCCTTTGAACTAGAGAAAGAATGCCTCATTCTTAGGCCCGTGCTGTGATGGAATCAGTTCCCTCTGGGGACTTCTCTAGGGACAGCCTGACCTTTAAATTGGATGTTCTTAGGGATCCAGAACATAGACATACAGTGTGAGTACGGCTTCAGAACCTTCTGTGTGCAACCATGTATTTAAAGGTAGTATTTTTAAAAAGCAAGGCAAGTACATTGGCTGACTTTTGCTTAATTTCCTTCTTTTGCTAAACTTTTGGCATTTTATTGTTTATACCCAGTCAGGACAAAGTTGAGGAAGGGAAAAAGAATAAAGAAATTCTAAAATTGGCCAAAGTCAGTCTGAATAATGAGGTGGCAGATTTTGTTCTGATGACCTCTGTAAAACTTCAGTGATAAAGGCAGCACGTCTTTCATCCTGGGGTGTCAAGCAGACCAATGGGAAAGGCAGGATCTCAGTACTCAGTACTGAGTACTCAGTAGCTAATGGACTGTCTTTGCATGGCCAGTGATGAAGAGGAGGGTCACTCAATGGATGGCATTAGGACCACACTTTCACAAATGAAAGAGAATGGACTGTAGCTCCTACAAGGCAGAAAACTCAACCCTGAAACACTTAAGGAGTTAAATATGCAATGTAGATCTTGGAGGTTTCCTGTGAAAACTCTGAGGAACAGCCTTCTGGGCTGAGGTAGGAGACAACTTCTTGAGACAAGCTCCCCACAACAAACTGCTGGAGAAATGTAAGAGGCTGTATGAACATGACCAACAGTTCTGCAGCGAAGTTCAACCATCAGCAAAGAACAAGGAGTGTGTGTGTGTGTGTGTGTGTGTGTGTGTGTGTGTGTGTGTGTGTATCTGCAGTGCACCTTCCCAAGAGTTAGCATTCAGAACGCATTGAGGGTTCCTAAGAGGTGATGAGGAACCGTGGCAGGGCCTCCTGGTACAAGAGTGACCAAAAGACAGAAGAGTTGTTGGGAGAGCTGAATGGAGGCCAGCCAATAAGCCTGCCCTGCCGCACTAATAACTGGAAATGCAAACAGCAGCTAAAGAGTGCACCTCGTAACAAGTAGAAAAATTATGCTCCAACGCTACCAGGATGATGTCACAGAGCAAATAACAAGAACCATTATGAAGTTTTGTACATTGACAGCGGGTATTTAAGTTGGTATAAGCCTCTGTAGACACTTCAGCGATAGTTAATAAAGTTTAAGTAAGAGTTAAGTAAAGAGCAATATGCCTGATTGTTTTCTAATGAGAGACAGAAAAGGAGTGAGCCGGATGGTGGAGGGTGGGGAGGAACTGGGAGGAGCAGAGGAAGGGAACACTGTAATCAGTATACAGTATGTGAGGGGGAAAAAATCTAGTTTCAATAGAGAGAAAAAATAAAAGCCAATAATATTTCTCTATACACAGTAAAAATAACAAGGATATACTAAAGTAGAATAACAAATTAGAATTTAAAAAGTAAAAAAAAAAAGAAGAACTGCAAATAAGTGCATATGACCACAGGGAGTTTCATGTGAAACTTGGAACATGAAAAACCAACCATGAGCATGGGAACAACGTCAGATTCAAGACAGCTGTTCTCTGGGGCCTGGAGAAGTCTAGAGGACTTCATCTCTGCTGTTTGTCTCTTCTTACTTTGAATCATGAGTTCAAAGGCATTTGTTTCACATCACAAACACTTTCCTGCATATCTGAACTATTTCTTAATACATTTTAAAAATGGAGTTTTCTCCATGGTTAAACTGCTTGAATCAGAAAGAAAGAAATATGGACTTGGAGACATTCATCCATTCGCACCTGGGGATCAATTTGAGGTCTTTAAGAAAATGAAGATGCACACAGCCCAAGCATTTTGTCTTTAGAAGCTGTGGAAGATCTCAGGGCTGCCTGAGTGTGGGTTCAAGTTTCGATGTGAAGATTGAGAATGTGACTCTGGTCTTGCGGAGGATAGAAATAACGGGCCTGAATATGATGGAATTTTATTTTTTTTTAAATAACAGAAGCGACTCCCTGTTTTTTAGTTGAACTAACTACATGAAGGTGCAATGGGCTCTTTCTCCTATTTTATTTAGTTCCTATCAAATTCTGCTAATGCAGGGATCTCAGACCTTCCATGGCAACAGGCCCTGACCTTTCTAAACTTGCCCAGGGGCCTCAGCCTGGCCTTGGCAATAGGTTTCTCATTCCAAGGACTTTTCCAGGGTCACTCTAGCCCACAGATACACCACATGACCTTACAACTTTAGGAACCTCGAGGAAGAGCCATTGTTTTGAGTGGGGTTGTAGGACATGCTCTTGACAGTTGTGAAAACTCCGGGAAGACTCTTCCAGTCCTCAGCGTGGGAGGCAGCACATAGAAGCCTCAGTGGGTCTCACCCTTGCTTACTGTACACAGCAGGGCAGAGAGGGGAGTCACTGAGAGACAGACAGTGGGTTTGTGGGGCAAGCATGTGTCCCCTCCCTGCTGCCAGGCAGCCTGAGGTCTCTCTTAAGGTCTCGCTCTTCCTACCAGAACCTGACTTCTCTCTCTCCGTCATGAGCAGGAAGGCCTGCGCTGGCCTGAAGGGAGCAGGTCTGATTTAAAGGCACCCAGACATCCCTGTTTACATGTTGATGAGGGCTCCAACCCAGCAGCTCTTTGGACAGCTGCTGAAGCCAGCACCGCCTGGTGCTAAACTCATTCGCTGCAGCGTTAGGATTTTACTGATAACCTAGTAAGTCTTTGAGACAGTCTGATGAGGTCTCACTTCACTCTGCTGAGCAGACGGCTTCTAGAAGCTTCTACAACGTGGGTGGGATTTCCATCCTACCTCTTTGGTGCTTGAGATCTCTTCTCCCTGGCCCCTAAGTCCCTAGGGAAGAGACAATTGGGTAAACAGTCACAAATGCCCAGGAAGAATGAGAAGGTAAGTGATAAGATTTAGGCAAATTCCCCCAGGGTCTACTACAGTAGGGGTCCCTTCCTTCTAGACCTGCTGTTCAGATCACTTTCTCTGGCAGCATTAAATTAGGGGGCAGAGCAGAGTTAGGGGAGGGGTGGAGTTTGGGACTCTGTTCAACAGACAGGTCCTAGAGGTCCCTCCCATCGGTAGGAACAGATGCCCCACCCAGGGCTATGGTCCTCACAAAAGACATTTGCTTACAATTCCAGCTGACTAGAGGCAAAGGCCCGTCCCATAGGAGACAGGGGTCACCACCTTAGCCCTTACCTAGGCTTACTGATGATTCCAGCGCCCAAAGTGGCAGGCCAGAAACCTGGGAAGTAAAAGCTAGTCCATCTATATACTTCAACAGATATTTTTCCTGTTTTCAACATGCCAGGTTAGCCTCAACAACCCTCTGTAGGGGAGGATGACCTTGGAATTCTGATCATCTGGCTTGGGCTGGTGATGTAGCCCAATTGGTAGGGTACTTTCCTACCATGTATCAAGCCCTGGTTTCAATCCCAAGCACCACGTGAATTTGGTAATCCCTGTAATCCCAACATTATAGGAGAATTAGAATCCAAGGTCATTCTTGGCTACATATGAAGTTTGAGGTCAGTGTGGGCTACATGAGGCCATCTTAAAAAAAAAACTAAGTAAAACACTAATATAATATGTTAGGTAAATAAAAACAAAACAAAAACACAACAACCCAATGCACTGAAAAAGAAATAGAAGTATTAATAAAAGACCAAGGGCTTTATTTTTCTCTAAAATGAACCCATACTTTATTTTATATATAGCAATATGATTTATATATTAAATAACACTATAATAGAATGACTTGAAATAGTTTTAAGTAGAAGAAAAATGGGAAAAATTCCAGGTTTTCTTTATACTGTTTTCTATTTTCCAAATTTCTCCCAATTATAACCTTTTAAAAGATAAAAACAACCTTTAAATTATATGTCCCAATAGCATAATGATGTTTCTAAAGTCATCCTTTAGAAAAAAGTTCTGAAAACAACTTCCATAAGACAGCCTTCTCCAGAGATGGTGTCTGAAGACTGGAATGCTGGAGAGCCATTGCTTTTCCCTCCCGTCTGTCCATGCTGGCATTGACGAGGGCAGCCTTACCAGCCTACTCCTGCACTGAGGACCCCACAGCACAAACCAAAAGCTCCCAATGAAGGCGACCTCACAGGAGGAGATGGATCTTCTGCTACTACAGTCTCAACAGACTGCTAACTCTCTCTCTCTCTCTCTCTCTCTCTCTCTCTCTCTCTCTCTCTCTCTCTCTCTCTCCCTCCCTCCCTCCCTCCCTCCCTCCCTCCCTCCCTCCCTCCCTCCCTCCCTCCCTCCTTCCCTCACTTCTTCGATCTCTCACTCATCCTTCTTTCTGACAATGTTGCCTTTATCCCAGGATGGCTTTGAACTGGCTGTGTAGCAAAGGATGTCCTTAATCTTCTGACCCTCTTACCTCTACCTCTTTGGGCTGAGATGACAGGGTGCCCCCCCCCCATGCCCAGTTTATGTGGTGCTGGGGATGCTAGGCAAGCGTTCGACCAACTGAGCCACACCTCCACCCCCATCTGAGAATGGCTGTTAAGGAAGTTAAAAAAAAAGACACCGTAAAAATACAGCAGTGATAGCTGCGGGATGAAGCCCTTTGGGGTCACACTCAGTGGGCTGCGCCCCGAAAGACTGGTTTAATAGGAATAACCTATTATAGCTTGTGCTTGAGGCTGTTTTAATAGCTGTATATTTACCTCAGGAATACAAATTGAATTCTTCAATGTTCTGCTTCACTTAGCTGAACGTGCTCTAACATTTGCATGTGTGTGTGTGTGTGTGTGTGTGTGTGTGTGTGTGTGTGTGTGTGTGTGTAATCAGTGTGGTGTTTTGATTCTTTTGTTAAAAATGGAAACTATGACCCAGTCAAAGTCAATAAATGTTAATTGAAGCACTGGGGACATCTGGCTGAGCTACAGGAAGAGCCTTCAGGCCTTGGCATTAGAGCGTTCTCCACCGGAATAAAGGTGCCCTGTGCTCTATTGTAACAAGAGACCGATGTACCCGTCTTTATACCAGCCACAAAGGGCATTTCTCAAGTTTTTAAAGTAAAGAATAAGCTGCGATTGCAAGTATCCAGTGGAATTTTAGGAAGCCATTGTGTTGCTATTATTCTCTAGTGTTATATACATGGGTTGCAAGAGTCACAGCCTGGCCTGTTTCTCAGCTTCTTTAAATATCAGACAGAGAGCTTTTCTTCCCTGCTTTTCCCTACCTGCAGCAGTTCCCAAAGAGGCCAAGTTTGTCTTGCTCACACGGCCCTATCACTGTCTCTGGCCTGTGAGTAAACAAATGGATAATTACACTGAACAAGCAGATGAGTTAGAGAAAGTGCTTCTATGGAGTTCATGTGCGTGTATGTATGTGTGTGTGTATGCACATGTGGGTATGATTGTGGGTGTGCAAGTGCATGTGTGCACGTGTCTGTGAAGCCCAGGGGTTGACGTCACACGTCTCCCTCTACCACTCTGCATCTTATATTTTTGAGATAGGGCCTAGCCTGGCTAGCCAGCAGGTTCCAAGGATGTCCCTGTCTCTGCCTCCCCAGTGCTGGGGTTACAGGTGTGCGCCACCACACCTTAATTCTTGGGTGGGTGCTGGGGGTCTGAACTCAGGCCCTCGTGCGTACAGAGCAAACTCTGCCCGCTGAGCCATCTCTCCAGTCCCTTGCACGGCTCTTGGAGATGCAGTTGGCTCCGCTGGCCTGGCGGTGCTGAAGCCTCCACTCAGGAAGCTCCATTGTGAGCAGCGTGGGGAACCTTCAGACTTGTTCTCCAGGTGACCTCCGGGGTAGAAGATGCTTGCTGTTCACTATTTGGTGCTTGCTCCAGGAAGCACGTGACTCACGGAAGTTAAGAGAAGTTAAGAGCTATCTCGAGCCCGGAAGCTGACTTTTCTAAGCGGCCCAGGAAGCGGAGACAGAGCCACCAGCCTGTTGCCTTCCTAGCTGTGTCTGCCCTCTGTGCTTTTGAGCTAATACCCTTCCCAGGGAAGACAGGAGGCGGCTGATGGGCAGCTACGATGTGGGGGTTAGCTGATCTACATATTGGCTTAAAAAAAAAAACCAACAACACACACATACAGACTCACAAGGAAATCTATTGGGGAGGAATCTCTGAAAACAGGCAGCTATCCCCCAGGGGCATTCTTCCACGAGGGCACTGCCACCGAAGTGGATTGGTGATGTCTCTGGTGTCTCCCATCATCCCTTGCCCTCTGGCTGGGGGTCTGGGAATTACATCGTCATTTCTCTGGGGGGGGGAATTCAGATAATGAAAGTGCTGACGGAACTGCGGCCTCTTCATTAACAGAGGCAGTACAGCCAGGGCTCCAGCTAAGGAGTCATTTAAATGACAAGTTACGCGACCCCACGAAAGAAAATTGAGAAAGACAAGTCTGTCACTCCCGGCAAGAGGCCAAGCCAAGCTTGTCACACTATCAGCAGCGTTTTCCTCGTATGAAATGATAAACAAAGCCAGAGAAAGGGAAATTCTTTAAGCCACTCTAATGCTGAGGATCTGTGCTCACTGCTTCCCATCCCGTGTGTGTGCTGTGCATGTTTGTGTGTGAACGAGGCGGGGTGCGCATGCGTGGAGACCAAAGGTCCATGTTGGGTCTCTTCCTCAATCTCTCTGCCCACTTACCTTTTGAGATAGGTTCTCAAAGAACCTGGAGCTCACAGACTGTCTAGAATTGCTGGTCAGAGAGCCCCCCAGGGAGCTTTCTGTCTTTGTGCCTTAAGATTTCTGTTGCTGTGATAAAACAGGGACTACAAGCCACTTGGGGAGGAGAGGGCCTATTTCACCTCACAGCTTGCTTTGTCCCGGGAAGTCAAGGCGAGAACCTGGAAGCAGCAACTGATGGAGAGGCCATGGAGGAGTGCTGCTTACTGGCTTGTTCACCACAGCTGACTCAGACTGCTTTCTTACAGCACCCAGAACCATCAACCTAGTGGCCCCACCCACAGGGAGCTGGGCCCTCCCCCATCAACTGTCAATCAAGAAACGCACCGCAGGCTTGCTCATGGGCCAGTCTAGTTGGGACATTTTCTCAAATGATTCCATCTTCCCAAATGACTCTAAATTGTGTCAAGCTGACAGCAAATTGGCCAGCACGCTCCAGAACTGGGACTACAGGTCTAGGTCACCTGTCATTTTAGGTGGGTACTGGGATCTGACCTCAGGTCCTCATGCCTAGGCAGGAAGTACTTCCCTGGCTGAGTTAGCTTCCCAGCCTGGGCCCAAATCACTGCACTTCACACACATTATCTGATGCGAGATTGTTGCTTCTGTAAAGGATAAATGACTCAGAAACTCAGGAATTGTGCCCGTTTTCACATCAACACACAGTATAACATATTAAGAGAAAAGGAGATTTTAGAAACCTTAATGTACACAGATGTGACGTGTCCTAAACGCTTAAAGACACCACCGTGACATATGTACATTTGCTAACGGCTGCCAGGCAGGGAGGGAGATTAACCTGGGGAGTTGAAAGCATCCACTGAAATAGTTCAGCAGCCAGCACCATGGCCACAGGGTCAGGGGTGGGCCCTGGTTTTCCTGAGTCAGTCAGAAAGCAGCCTTGTCCTGCCTGAACCCACAGCTTCCTCCACATCCGATCCTTCCTGAAGCCGCTGTCTGCAGTAGAGCAGCCCTGGGCCGGCCTCGGTGGTAGGGCAGATGTGAGTCACACTCTTAAGAGCCTCCAGAGACACAGGGAGACAAAACATTAACAAATGGATGCCCAGCGGTTAGGAGCACTTGCTACTCTCGCAGAGAAGAGAACCCAGGTTCGGTTCCCAGCACCCACATGGCAGCTCACAACCATCTGTAACTATGGTTCTGGGGGGATACCACACTCTCTTCTGGCCTCTGTGAGCACCAGGCATGCACACGGTGCACACATATACATGCAGACAAAATAGAGAAAGTAAAGCTCTTTAAAAAATGCATGGCATTGAGCCGGGAGGTGGTGGCGGCGGCGCACACCTTTAATCCCAGCACTCGGGAGGCAGAGCCAGGTGGATCTCTGTGAGTTCGAGGCCAGCCTGGGCTACCAAGTGAGTCCCAGGAAAGGCGCAAAGCTACACAGAGAAACCCTATCTCGAAAAAAAAAATGCATGGCATAATAATTTTCAGTAAGAACTAGAAGGAGGAGGAGGGAGAGGAGGAGGGAGAGGAGGAGGAGGGAGGAGAGGCAAAGGAGGAGGAGGAGCAATCAAAGCAGCAGCAACATGGGGCCATGAGAAAGAGTAACAGGGTATGGCCGTGGCAGAGGGCACACGGACAGCCAGGGTCTTCGTGTGGAGGTCTCACAGAGAAGGACGCCGGGCGTCTGGGGAAATACATCCTACACTCCCTGGTCTCTCTCTCTCTCCCCCACACCTGCAGCTCCCACCCCACAAAGGCAAATAGGCCCGTGGCCTGAGGAAAACACACTGATGGGTGGGTCGGGAGCCTCCAGTGTGAAAAACGCAGGGAAGGTGAGGAGGGGGACCCTGGCTGCAGAGGGAAATGGGAGACGAAGGAGGATTGGAGGGCAGAAGTCATCCCTGACTGTTTCCTGGTGCTCGTCATGGGTGTGGATGTCATCCACATCACCTCCTCTCCTCACTTCCAGGTTGTCAAGTGCTGTGGCTTCTAGGTCTTTATTGATATCCCTTGACTCCCCCAGGACTTGGCTCCATCCCCTGGTCACTGTCTTGGAGGAATGCACCATCATCTTTCTCCAGGACAATTGCAACACAGACATCTAAGAAACAAGGGCACCAGCAGGACTCGCTGCCCAAGCAGACCGGGCTGCACCCCCCCACACACACACACCCACAGCACACACACACACCCACACAGCAGGGCTTCAGTTCTCATGTGGGGAGCCAGGCCATGGACGCTACTGAGCCTGTGAGCTGCCTTCTTTCCTGCCGATATGGAGCTCAGCAATCATGGGGTTTCCTTCTGGACCCTGTAATGCTGGCCTCTGGCGTGCCTAGCTATTACCCTTTCAGCCTGTTGAAGATCACACTCAATTTGCACAGTTGGGGATTTGGCCTTTCTCTCTCTGTGTGTCTGTCCATCTCCTATAAAGCTTGATGCCAATGGAGGAACTAAGGTGCTGTGCACCTGCTGAACTGCAGTAGGAGTTCTAATGTACCAGGAAGGAATGCAGCCCGGTCAATGGGTAGTCTGGGTCCACTGTGTTCTGTTTGCTAGGAGACAGCAAACACGGAGGCCGGGCTGCCAGGGGGTTGAGGCGGACCTGCCTGCAGAGCTGGAATTCTCATTTCCTTGAGGCTACCACAGGCAAGGGAGACTCCACGTTTTCCCCACAGCAAGTTAAGAATAAATGACCTTGACTCCTTGGAATGTCAGTTCTCAGTTTCCTACCAGGCAATTTACAAACATCTCCAAAGAGCTCCGGCCTAAAGACTCTTCCAGTATCCCTTCTCCACTGGGGAGTGGAGCTTAAGGAAATCAATACAATTATGACCTTCCTCTCTCTTTAAAAACATTGTGTGTGTGCGTGTGTGTGTGTGTGTGTGTGTGTGTGTGTGTGTGTGTGTGTGTATGTGGTGTATGTGTGCATGTGTGGTGTGTATGTGTGGTATGTATGTGTGTAGGTGTGGTGTGCATGTGTGTAGGTGTGGGGTGTATGTGTGTAGGTGTGGGTGTATGTGTGTAGGTGTGGGGTGTATGTGTGTATGTGTGTATGTGTGGGGTGTGTGTATGTAGGTGTGGTGTGCATGTGTGTAGATATGGGGTGTATGTGTGTAGGTGTGGTGTGTATGTGTGTAGGTGTGGTGCACATACTCGCATATGTGAGCACAGGTCTGTGTGTGCCATGATATGTGTGCATCAGTTAGAGACAACCTAAGGAGCTGGTCCTCATCCTCCACTTTTTTGAGGCAGAGTCTCTCACTCAAGGCTGCACATTCCAGGCTAGTGGGCCCAGGGGCTTCCAGGGGCTTTCCTAACCACGAGTCCCAATTCTTCCTATGAGAATTGGAATTATGCACTACCGTGCTCAGATTTATGTTAGTCCTGGAGATCCGAACTCGGATCCTTCTGCTTTTTGGCAAACACTTTACCCCTGAGCCATCTTCCCAGCTCAGACCTTCCTCTCTTTAAAGAAAGTGGACAGCCACATCCCCATGACGACTGGGTGAGACAATTAGGAAAGCCAGGAGCACAGAAAAGCAGGATCTGCACATGAAAATGAGGTTGCTCATGAGGAGGCCCCTTAGGGACTCTAAGTCTGGCTCTGCATTTCCTGGCGTATCCAAGGGCAGCAGCAGCAACAACATTTCAAATAGGCAAAGGGAAAGTGAATTTTGTGGTCACTGAAGAGCAGACTCGGGCAGATCTGGGCAATGCGGGTTCTTAGCTGCTCCTGAAACAGCCATCTAGGAGGATCTGGCTGGCTGCAGAAGCCCAGAAACAGAATGGCTTGCTCTCCAGTGTTGATGCAGGATCAGGGGAGACCGTGTTGGCACTGATTTTCTTGTCTATATCCTATAAAACACACCATGTTCCAGCTTGTTCTTAGAAAGATCCATTAGAGTGAGTTTGGGGACTTTATTCTTTTACAGGAATGTTCAAAGCTGACAGCTGTGACACAATGAAGTAATAAGCTGAACCCTGCCAATGACGATCCTTAGTAGGGAGGCCAGATTAAAGCCAGACTTCAAGTGAACTTCAGTATTCCCAAGATATTACTGACCTAGGAAATGGCTGTCTCTTTCTGCAGCCTGGTTAAGAATGTGAGCAATGGTGGCATCCTAGATCAAAACAGGTCTCTATGTTACTAAAGGGAACGAGCCTGTGCTGTGGAAATTTCCATCTGGAGCCCACAGAGTTCTCCATTATTCCCCTGCAGGCAGATGCCTTTAAAAGACAGATCCATAATTCGGTTTCCTTTCTGGTAATTCAATTCGCTGTCTGCTGTGTTTCTGGAGCCTTCTTGTTTAGCACGGCCTTGGGCTCACACCTGGGCCATTTAGCACAGGAGGGTACATCTGGAAATGCCACACTTGGTGGCGGCTGGCTTCTGAGATGAAAACTCAGGGGGGGCTGTTGTAATAAAAACAAGACAAACACTTAGCTAGTCACTGTTAGAAGGCTGCTGGTTCCAGGAAGCCCAGGGCTAAATACGGCCTTTGAGAAGCTCCAGGCAGCAGACGACAAAGGCATGTTTAAAGTCCCTGTCTGTGTCCTGATGTCAACAGGGCAATCAGCCCTGTCCTCAGAGGAGAGGAAGTGGGGAATGAGGACTGCCCCTACCTCAGCACTCACAACAGCGTTCACACACAAGTCCTCACTTGTCTCTGATGCCTGCAGGCAGCCAGAGAGCTTTGGCACATCGGAGCTACTGCTGTCAGGACCGATGGTTAATGAGTTCAAACCAAAGTCACCTTTCACTGTGGGCTTTGGGGTGATGTGCCCTGAAATTTTCTTGAAGCTGAGCTCATTTTCAGAGTTGCAGCGTCAGCCACAGCAGGACCTGCAGTCTCCTGAGGAAGCTGACAAACCGATCTCCGGGCCCTGGTCCCACTCCAGAGATGACAGGACAGTGACCATCATGCAGAAGCATTAAGACCTGTACCTGCCGATCACTGGAAAAAGGGAAGAGCCGAGCTTTGCCGAACAGCAGTGTGGTCTGACACACTGACTTCACATGCCAGCGCCCAGGCCCTTCCTTCCCTGTGGACAGTGTAAACTGCAAGGCCTAGGGAGATGAAAAATGACATCTCATCCGTACCTGCCGCATCAAACTGTCCCAAACCTATGGTAGGACACAACTACCAAAAACGGAAATTTGAAAAATTCATGAGATTATTTTTCAAATTTTATACAAATCAATAAAAATATGTAAATGAAACAGTTGATTACATAGAAAATATTATTTACCAAAATGATTGCATTACCAATAGAAAGTTTTAATAGCCCACTTTTTGCAGAATAAGTAGAGAAAAATTTACAGGATTTTTTTTCCACAACAAAAGCACCAGCCCAAAGGGTCTCCTAGAATGTAAAAATTTTCAAACACCATATATTTTGGTGTATAAAATATAGAGGTAGATTTCCTAATTATTTTTCTGAAGCAAATACAACATTGATACTTAAACCTAGCATAGAAGTATCAGTGCAAAAACCCTAAAATAAATATTAGCCAGCAGATTCTACATCCGCTATGATTTGACAGTTTTCCTTGAGAAGCATGGGTTGGAAATTATTTCACTCCCAAAGGAACATGGTTGGGAAGGGAGTCCCAATAAGGTTCCACCTTCATGATTGGGTCAGTGCTGTTATCTTGGGAGTAAGTTCATTGAGAAGGCTAAATTCAGTCTACCTCATTTTTCTTCCCCCTTTGTCTCTTGCCCCTCCCCCCCCCTTTTTTTTTTTTGCTTTTGAATGAACAAAACAGAAAGGTTACCATCAGATGTAAGCTGCTTGACTTTCCGACATTCTATTATGATAGTATAAGATAGACTCAGCTATCACCAGTTTAGAAAAATAACCCAATGTGACCAAGGGGGAAGATTTATTCCAGGAATGCAAGGTTGGTTCAGCATGACAAAAACATACACTGTACAAACTGAATCTGGGAGGGCTCATGTGATGAGTCTCTGCTAATGCTGGGGGAAAAAACTGATAAAATCGACATTTATTTCTAATTTTAAAAAGACTCTGGAAACTAGAGGTCTTAACGTGAAATAATACATAAACCTTAGTTCTAAAGTCTGCATCTCTTTAGTGAAGAGTCCCTGGAGTCCTTCCCAGTAAGACTGGGAAGGAGACAGAGGACCCATCATCTATCTCCACTATTGTCCACCACTGTGCTGCCCATGTGAGCCACAGCATCCAGATAAAGGGAACCAGTGAGGAGCATGGAGTTGGAAAACATAAAGTAAAATTATGTCTATTTGCAGATGATATAACAGTATCTCTAAAAAATTTAAGAGAATCAGTGTTCAAATTAATCCAAACAATAAAAAACTAAGCTAGCTAGAAAGATTATAAATTGAAGCAGAAATCCCAGTAATCCTTAGATATACAAAGATAAGTAAAAATATGTACTAATGAATAAATCTCCACTTACATTAGTAATAGTAAATGCACAGAAATACACTTAAAAACACGCATAACTTAGAGGCGGGACACTTGTCAGTGTTCACGAGAGACACAAAGCAGGCGTGAATAAACGGAGTGGCAGCCCTTGTTCTTGGGTGAAAACTCAACATCATAAGGACGTCAGTTTCCCGAAATTTATTTATAAATACTTTAATAAAAATAAACTCTTTATAGGATACACATATAGCTATAAAAACCATGTAGAAAAACTATCAAGTTTCCAGGCCCCTGATGCTTTACAGGAAAAGCCACGAGGGCTGTCTTGTCCTACCTCACATTAAATCATTCCACAGCATCTCTGTAACTGAACATGTGAGGTAGTGGCGCCTGTATGAAAGGAGATTAGCAGAACGGGACGGAAATCCAGAAACAAGCTCCAGTGCATGTGGGAATTTAGTGTGTGTGTGGGGTGTCATCCTAAGTCTGAATTTGGGGCAGTGCTGGGCTATGGCAAAATGGTGACAGACAAGCCAGTATTCAGTGTATTTCTGCTACAGGTATTTGGGAAAGAGATAACATGAGACCTTACACCAGCTACATAAAAAACAAACAAACAAACAAACAAACAAAAAACTCCAGGTTCAAAAGAAGAACAGAAGGAAACAAACACAGACGAATCCCTCCATGAACCGGGTATGCAGAAAGACTATAATAACAAGAAACGCTTGGTAAGTCATACTATGAAAAATGTAAAAATATTTGCATGATCAGACAGGACTGCTAATTCATTTTTTGGGTGCATGGATTTTAGAGGAACTCTTTTACTCTACCCCCAAATGTTCGCTTCAATCTACCACAAAAGTGGTGCCACCTTACCCAAATGAGCCATTGTAAATTTTCACTGAACAGCAGTACAGGAGGGAAAGAATGGGACGTGGAGAGGGAGGGGGAACGAGGGGGGGAAGGGGGCGAGGGGGAGCGAGGGGGGCGAGGGGGAGCGAGGGGAACCCCGTTTGTGTCGGCGCTGCCTCCAGCTTTACCTTCTTCAGTTTCGTGTATGCTCCGTTGTGGTTGCCCTGTGCCAGCTCTGCCCTGCCCAGGACCCGGTATGTTTCTGCCACCTCAGGACTGAAGTCACCAAATGCTCCTACTTTGGCTTCCAGGGACTCTCTCAGGATCATGGTTGCTCTCTGAGAAAAGGACACAATGAAGGCTGTGTGGTTTAAACATTCAAAGGATTGCTCGGTGGTGAAGGGCGCTTGCTATGTATGGCTGCTGAGGACCTGGGCTCGGCTCTCAGCACCCACCTGGTAGCTCACAACCTCTGTAGCTCCACTTCCAGGAGATCCATGACTGCCCCGCCCTGGCCTCTGCAGGCATCGGGCATGCAAGTGGTACACAGATACACATGAAGCAACACACACACACACACACACACACACACACACACACACACACACACACACACACCACCACCACCACCACCATCATCATCATCATCATCATCTTCTGACCCAGGAGGAGGCCAAGGCACAGAGCAACAGCTGAGAACTTCTTTGTTCCTATAGGGCTCATCAATGGTGGAGCTGGAATCTGTTCCCTAGCCCCTTTAGGGCTCATCAGTGGTAGAGCTGGAATCTGTTCCCTAGCCCCTTTAGGACTCATCAGTGTTGGAGCTGGAATCTGTTCCCTAGCCCCTTTAGGGCTCATCAGTGGTAGAGCTGGAATCTGTTCCCCAGCCCCTTTAAGGCTCATCAGTGGTGGAGCTGGAATCTGTTCCCTAGCCCCTTTAGGGCTCATCAGTGGTGGAGCTGGAATCTGTTCCCTAGCCCCTTTAAGGCTCATCAGTGGTGGAGCTGGAATCTGTTCCCCAGGCCCTTTAGGGCTCATCAGTGGTGGAGCTGGAATCTGTTCCCTAGCCCCTTTAGGGCCACGCTCTTCTCCCTCTGTGCACACCACTGTTCTCCCATAAGAGAAAACGAGGCTGCACTTGTGGGTCATGCTTCCGGACTGTCTATTCTCGCAGAGAATGCTTAGGAAGCCCAAAGTAAACATTTCCATGGAACATGATATCACATTTTGTTTGCCTTGTCCTATTTATTTATACCAACATGGAATAGAAAAATATGAGTTGGTCATTTTTGCAGATACCAAGACATACAGGGGCAAGTCTGAACTTCCAACACATCCTGAAATTCTTCCCAGATCTTCCACATGAGAACACAGTTATGACTGCACAGCATGAATGCTGAATTCAATGGCCAAATAAAGCCAGGGAGGGCCACAGGAAGGGTTTCCCACAGCACAGCCCTGGGGCGTGGAGGGGAGGGGGTAGGTGCACTTCCTGATCGTACGCCACAGACAGGCGGGCGTGTAAATGAAGAACATTGTTCCTTTTTGGTAATAACCTGAGTTAGGGATTAGGGCTGGCACACTAAAGGTGGTGATGAGCAGAAATCAGTTTCTTAGGGAAAACGACTGTGTAACTTGCCAGGTATGGCTCATGAAAGCAATCGAAGGTCTAGGGTCACCATGCAGACCTGCCTGTGCCCATCCCATCCCAACACCGGTGAGCAAGGACTTAGACGGAAGCAAGAGTTGGGTGAGGTGACTTTCCCAGGGGATCTGACTGCCGGGCTTTGGGGAAGCCAGTCCACGATGGGGAGAAGTGCCAGAGGTCCTTTGCCTGAACGAAGCCCTGACCGCTGCTGCAGTTGACTAGGGAGACCAGGGATGGATGTGTGGCAAGTTAAAAGGCATGTTCTCACGACAATGGAAAACAGACAGGAAAACTGAATGGAGAGGACCCAGAATTATCCAGCTTTAGATGAGAGAAGAGGGCATGGGCACCCGAGAGCCCAGGAGAAGCACACAGCCTGTGTCGGGGCTACTGAGTAGACTGATTTGACCATAGCAAAATAGGGAAGAAGAGGGAGACAAGGCTGGTGGATGCTTAGCTTCTGCAAAGGACAGAGGTTTGTATTTTCTCACAGAACATCTTAGTCTGCAGCACAGTGGCCTTCACTTACTTTTTACTATAAAAATCATTTCCTCCCCAGAGGTTACCTTGCTGCTGGTGCGAGCCAGCCTGTGAATAGGCTGTAATCACATTTGGGATGGTTTAGGTGAGATATCATGCTCACCTGTGCCAGGGTCCTTATAGGACCAGCTCTCGATGGACACTCCTGCTACACCCCCTGGTGAGAGGTCTGCAAGGCAGGGTAAAAAGAACATGAGGCCACCATGTGTGGCTGGGCAGGCTGGGCCACTGCAGGGGGCACCTGGCAGGAGAAGGAGAGCTGACCCCTTGGCCATGTTGTATTCTGTCAACAATGTGCCCTGGATTGGCTGTGTGTACCGAAGGAAGGGATTACTTTGCTATCCCTTTGAAACACAGAAGGGCATGAAGTGATTCTGGAATGAAAGAGCCAGTTTGTTAAACTCTCCAAGGGCAGTCTGGGAGAGCAAGGCACATCCTTTAACCAAGACTACTGATTGGTGCGTGACACATGAGGAGCGACACTGGGCATCAGCTGCCTCTACACTGTGGCAGGAAGGCTGGAAACTAAAAACTAAGATTGAGTACATGGATTGTGGAGGGGGAACTAAGATTGAGTACCTGGATTGTGGAAGGGGAACTAAGATTGAGTACCTGGACTGTGGAAGGTAAGAATCACCTGGCCAACAACCAGGCATCCGTTCCAAATCCATTAACTCCACCGTGAGCAAGAAGGTCCTTGCTCTCACAGAACTCAGCTCGGTTCTGTGAGCAACTTTAAATATCTATATAAATTTATACTGCAACTATTCCACTACGTCAGTGGGATTCTGTAACAAAGAATCAGAAGAGTCCAACACCAGCAAGGGAGGGAAGCAGGGAGCTAAAGGATGGCACTGGCCTCGAAAGAGTCGGGGAGGGCCTACCAGAAGGAAATGAAAGAAGAGACCAGCCATGGGGGGCGGGGGGGGGGGGCAGTGTTAGAAAAGACAGTATGGGCGGGGGGGGGGGGGGGGGGGGGGGGAGGACAGATCAGTCTTGAAAAGTACCTTCAAACATAAGGACCTGAGTTCGATCCCCAGAACCCAACATAAAAATGCTGGGTGTAGCCGGGCGTTGGTGGCGCACGCCTTTAATCCCAGCACTCGGGAGGCAGAGCCAGGCGGATCTCTGTGAGTTCGAGGCCAGCCTGGGCTACCAAGTGAGCTCCAGGAAAGGCGCAAAGCTACAAAGAGAAACCCTGTCTCGAAAAACCAAAAAAAAAAAAAAAAAATGCTGGGTGTGGTGGCATGCACTTGCAATCCCAGAACCAGGAAGCAAAGACAAAAGGTTCCCTGGGGCTTGCTGGTCAGCCAGTCCAGCCTAACTGGTGAGCTGCAGCCCAATGAAAGACCCTGTCTTAAAGGAGGCCTCCCTGAGGATGACATCCAAGGCTCTGGCCTCCACATGTGTGCAAATACGTGCACACGCACTTGCACATACATGAGCATGCACACACACACACACACACACACACACACACACACACACGCACACGCACGCACGCACGCACGCACGCACTAAAATCAGAAAAAGCTGTTATTACAGGAATTTAGCTTAGGGAGAAGAACAAAGTGAGCCTAGAAATGTCAACAGACTCTAGACCTTGGAAGGGGCACGTCAGCTTTGCCACGAGGGCGTCCGGTTCACTGGGGAAACAAATGAGTGCTCGCTGGCCAGGTGGGCTTTCAAACTGTGAAGAGAATAGACAAGTGCAAGCAGAGACGCAGCCCCCGGAAAGAGAAGCTGCTAGAGTGGCCCTGACAAGAGACGATGCATGGTAGGAGGGCAGTGTTAAACCACGCGCGTATTAGGGAAATCTGGAGGTAAATGAGGAGCCTGTGGAGTCTCCACAAAGAGCAAGATGGAGTAAGTGGGAATCTGAGGCCCTGGCAGGGCCCTCTATCTTTGGTCAAGTGATTCAGAAGAACAGTGAAACACTGTTTGTTAGAGTGACTGTGGATCTGCTCCGGCCAAACTGAATGAATGCAGAATAAAAGCTCACGCTCCTTCATGGAGAGAAGCGAGATGGAGGATGAGGACAGCGCTGTGGGGAGGACTCTCCAGACAACACAGGAACACCACTTTTCATCTTCATCTCCAAGACTTGGTGTGCTAGACTGAACACACACATACACACACACACACACACACACACACACACACACACACACACACCCCAAACCTCTGAGGTATCTACTATCTCTTTCTGGAGCTGCTATGATTTACAGAGAACAGGTAAACTGTATACACACACACACACACACACACACACACACACACACACACACACACACACACATATATATGTGATCTGCCTGCCTCTGCCTCCCGAGTGCTGGGATTAAAGGCGTGCACCACCACCGCCCGGCTCTTTCTTTTTTTAAAATTAATTTTTTTTTTTTAAATTTTATGTGCATTGGTGTTTTGCACATGGGTGTCAGGCTCTTTCTTTTTTTAAAATTAATTTTTTTTTTAAATTTTATGTGCATTGGTGTTTTGCACATGGGTGTCAGGCTCTTTCTTTTTTTAAAATTAATTTATTTTTTTTTAAATTTTATGTGCATTGGTGTTTTGCACATGGGTGTCAGGCTCTTTCTTTTTTTAAAATTAATTTTTTTTTTAAATTTTATGTGCATTGGTGTTTTGCACATGGGTGTCAGGCTCTTTCTTTTTTTAAAATTAATTTATTTTTTTTTAAATTTTATGTGCATTGGTGTTTTGCACATGGGTGTCAGGTCCCCTCAAACTGGAATTACAGACAGTTGTGAGCCACCATGTGGGTGCAGGGAATTGAACCTAGGTCCTCCAGAAGAGCAGTCAGTACTCTTAACCACTGAGCCAGCTCTCTAGCCCCTGTGGTTCCATTTTTCGAAACCACCTCAAGCATGCCTTTATGGACCATCAGTAAAGAGACTGAGCTGAAACCTCTGTGCTGTATGGCTTTCATTAGATATGAACATTCCATTCAATACCCCAAAGAAGAAGAAAGGAATTGGCCATACTGACTGCCACACACCATCCTGGCTAGATCCACGGGCTGCAGTGAGTAGGGCTTTGCCCGCTGAGTTCTCAAAGTTTTCAGTCCTTAGTGATCTTTTCTAGTTGGACGTAGCACTTACTTTCTCACAGCTTTGTTTCTAAGAGAAATTGCTTGTGAATGGTTCCTTGATTTATTTATCTGGGTCCCTCCAGAGGCTAGGACATGCCCTGGGCACACTAGGTGCTTAATAGATGCTTGAAGACTGAAGGAGTCGTCTTTGCATCCCCTATGAATGTCTTGACGATTGTGATCTAAACTCAACTCACTTCTTTTTGTCCAGTGATTTGCAGAAAATTGCAAAATTCATCTTGAATCGAAAGGAACTTGGTTCTTCCTGCTCCTTCGGAATCCTTCATATGAGTCATGCTTTCCTGAAAATACTGCTCGGCCACATCTGAAAAGAGCATAGAATAACAATTTTGAAAATAGCTTGAAGATCCGAAGCAGAGATGGAGCAAATATGCTTTTAGTGATGGTTAAACGTTTAAAAATAAGCATTTGGTAGGAGAAGCCATCTCAAGAGACTCTCCTGTGGTCGTTAACCTGCTCGTTTTAGCAGAAACTATTTTCACCTCAGAAGGATACGGCAATTTACTTTTCTTATTTTTCAGACATTTTAGTGTTCTTGGTGATATAGAAAGTGTTCTGGGGGGCAGAGGACTATCCCAGGCCTGAACACACTAGGGTAGTTTCATGTTGATAGATGATTATCTCTGCCTAGAAATCAGTCACTGCTCACAATTCATATATTTTATGGACTCTAACTGTAATCTTGTTATATATGTCTATAACACACACGTAACAACCAAACAAAACCTGGACAATCTGGCTGATACTCTACTGAAGAAGAACCACAACCATTCTAAACTCTTAAGCACGCTGATGAATAAAGCAAAAATAGCTTTACATAAATGGGTGAGAGAAGGAAGGCAGCAGCCATGGGAAATGAAAAGGGGATGAAAAGCAGAGCTGTGACTACGCACTGCCCTCTGTTGTTATAACGAATACCTGAGATAAATCAGCACACACCCAGGGAAGGTTAACGGTGCTCACACTTTGGGGGGTTTCAGCCTGTGACCGGGTGGCTCTGCTGCTTCTGGTGATGTGACGGGCAACGGTAAACATGTCACGGTAACTAAAAGTGACGAGAGTCGGGGACGAGCTGGGTTCCCAGGGTCACTGCCTAGAGGTTCTGCCACCTGTCAACAGCGCCACAGGCTGCGGGCCACGGCTTTGACCCAGGGAACCTTGGGAGGAGACACATAGCCAAACTGTGGCAAACAGGGAACTGAAGTTTAACAGTGAAAGGAAAAGAATCAACTCAGGAAGCCCCAAGGCCAAGTGCTCTGCACAAAGGCTTGTGACGTGAGATCACAGGTCTCTGCTGGCTTTAGAGATTGAGATCATCCCTTGGGCCCAACTTGATTACAGTGGCTTTTGCCATTGTTGCTTTGGTTTTTGAGACAGGGTCTCTCGGTGTAGTCCTGGCTGTCCTTGAACTCACAAAGATCCACCTGCCTCTGCCTCTAGAGTGCTGGGATTAAAGGTGTGCGCCACCACACTTGGCTCATATGCTAAAGGCATGCTTTCCTTTTGTGGAGCTATTAGAAGGTGGGGGACCTTTAAGAGATGGGAGCCTAGGGAAGAAATTAGGCTACTGAGGGCGTGCACTTGAAGATAGTATTGAGACCCTGGCTCCTCTCTTTTCTCTCTCCTTTCTTCCTGGCTGCTACGTGGTGAGCAATTTTCTCTGTCATGGTGTTCAGCCGCCTGCAGGCCCAAAACAACACTAATGGAGACTTCTGAACCACGGGCCAAATTAACATTTCCTCCCGGTAAGCTGTCTATCTCAGGAATTAGTCACAGTGGCAGAGAGTGGACCATCTCAGAAGCTTCAGAGGGGCGGAGCGATAGGAAAGAAGTTCTCCACTGTGACATGGACAAGGGCCCTGGAAGAGTCACTGGCCAACAAGAAGACGAGGGCTTCAGTCCCTCAGCTGGAAGAAACTGAAATCTGCTAAACAACAGGGAAGAGACCAGAAGAGGGCAGAGCTCTAGATGACAAGGGAGCTGGCTGGCTGCTTGTTTGTAGCCTGAGCAGAGACGTCAGCTCTGCTTTGCCAGCTACACGACCTACAGAGCCAGGAGCTGATAAACAGGCACTTAAATAACTAGAATATACTTGTGTTTATGTGTGAAGTGTGCGTGTGTGAGTGCGTGCGTGCGTACGTATGTGGAGGCATCCATACCCATGTGTATACTGAGGCCAGGGCCTGAGACTGTGGCATCTTCCTCTATCATTCTCCACTTCATTATTTCTGGAATACTCTGAGGCAAGGTCTTCACTGCTTATGAAGCTTTCCAATTTTGGCTAGACTGGCTGGCCAGTGAGCCCCAGGATCCGCTGGCCCCACTGCTGGGGTTATGGTTGAGGGCCACCATTCCTGGCTTTTACGTGGGTGCTGGAGGTCTAAACCTGGTTCCTTATTCTTTCCCATGGAGCACGTCATCCTCTGAGCCATCTCTAGCTCCACAACTACAATTTTTGTGTGCAACGGAAGAAAACTAATGTGGAAAATATAACCTGTAAAGTTTATATTGTTTGGATCCATGTTTTACACTAGTTTGGAATTGAACGAGTTTTAAAGGGTAAACAGGAGAAAGAAAACAAATACAGCCAGAGCTGAGTTCTAAATGTTGGGTCCCCCTCAAATTCATGTTAAAATTCTAACCTCTAAGGTGGTGGTATTTCGAGGGAGACTCCTTTAGAGGTGATTGTGTCGTGAGGATGGAAACCCTCATGAATGGGACATGTGCTTCTGTGAGTGGGACCCTGGACAGCTGCCTTGACTCCCTCCCATGTGAAGAGCCAGTGAAACACAGCTGGCTGTGACCAGGAAGCAGGCAGCCCTGCCTTGACCTTGGGCTTCCCAATCTCCAGGGTTTTGGAAAACGAAGTATTAAGTCACCTAATCTATGGTGTTTTGTTATGGTGGCTCGAGCCGATATGGGCATCGAGGGCCTCCACAGACAGAAATGAACACAACTGCACGGGTCTGAGCAGAGGGAGGCTTTCCGTCTGTCCACCCAGAGGGAAAGGGCTATTCAAGACCCGGGTTCCCCACAGTGGTGAACACTGTCACTAAAATTAAAGGCTTACGTTTATTAAGCACCTCATGCTGGTTTTCATGGTTGTAGCTATGGCCTTCTCTCATGTTAGCTGAAAAACAGATGCATCAGAAGTAGCAGGCAGCCAAGATGGATATTGGACAGACAGATACACAATTAAAATGGACAGGTTGATTGGAAGACACAGAGGCCTCAGATCATTTGCTGATAAGCAAACCTGCATAGGATGAGAGCTCTGAGAACATGGCTGATTTGCAGTGGGGTTCTGGGTGCTGAGAAATGGCCCAAGCACATGCCTTTCTTCCGTGAAATCTTCAGAGAGGGTAGAAGCAAACACGTGGGGAAAGTGTCTTCCAGATCGACAGGACTGCAGAAGACTTGGGTCCTGTGTGGTCATGTGCGAGGTTCGCCTTGAGGATCTAGGCAGGAGCAGGGTTCCTGTCACTGCCTCCTGGGCATGTCCCCATCCCAGGCTCTTTAAGTGGATCAACAGTAACTGAACTGGACATCCCCGACTTTCTCCCAGACCAGCAGGAGCATTCCTGTGGTAGTACCCAAGTTCTACGGAAAGAAGTTCTCCCACGTGGAAAATGTCAACTCTTTATTCATTGTTGATCCTTCAGACGAGAAGTATCAACACCGACTCACTCTGATAATTGACGACGGTGCTGGGGGTGGTGCAGCATTTATTTTATAGGTAAAAGCGTCACACGGAACATTCCAAGTTTAATGTGACTGGGTTTCTGGAGTGGAGGGCACTTGATATTTTTATTTTCTTGCTACTTGGAAACCAACAGAAGACTGTAGGCCAGCCCTCTGAGGTTGGATGGGTGCTGTGGGATGTTCTGTATGCTGCGAATGTGTTGCTCTGATTGGTTGATAAATAAAACGCTGATTGGCCAGTAGCCAGGCAGGAAGTATAGTATAGGTGGGACAAGCCGAGAGGAGAATTCTGGGAAGGAGGAAGGCTGAGTCAGGAGTCGCCAGCCAGACACAGAGGAAGCAAGATGTGAAGGCAGAACTGAGAAAAGATACCAAACCACGTGGCTAAACATAAATAAGAACTATGGGTTAATTTAAGTGTAAGAGCTAGTCAATAGTTAGCCTGAGCTAATGGCTGAGCAGCTTTAATTAATATAAGCATCTGAGTGATTATTTTATAAGTGGCTGCAGCGTCTGTGGGGCTGGGCGGGACTGGAGAAAACTCCAGCTACAGATGGGCAGGTCTAGTGGTGCAGGACAGCGACCCTGCCCTCAGTCTGTTCCTGGAAGGTCTCTAGTCAAAGAAGAAAAGTAAAGCTAGGAAATAGAACGTCCCTGCTGTCAGCTGTCGCAGGCCAGCTGACCACATCTGTAATGACCACATCTGTAATGACCCTTGTTTCACAGGGCATTCTGGAACACAGAGACAAAGGGAGATCCCAAGCATTGACAGTGATAATCTCCCTGTCTGTAAGTCTAAAGTCATTTTATCTTTATCTGGAATAAAGGAAAACTCTTTTATTGCAAGACCCTGACTTCTCTGTCCTCTCTAAGGCCTAGATGAACTGCGAACCATGGTTACATGGCTGGTCTTTGAGGAGAGAGCAAAGTGCATGCTGGTCCACTGCAGAGGAGCCATGTCCTGACAGAGATTGTTTTCCGGGGCCGGGACAGGGAGGATAGGCACCCAAGACTCATCTGGAACAAGGGACAAGAGCTTTTCCGGAGAGACAGGAAGCCACGGCCTCTGGACAGGAAGTCTTCTCCCGGCATGTTCCTGTGTTCCGAAGCTGGGCATGGCTTCGCAGAGAGCTGAACAAGCAGCTCCATGTTCTAGCATATGGCCGTCCTTAACTTTAAAAAGCACTTCTAGAATCCTCTGCAACCTGATGCCGGTAGCCTGGGCAAAGATGAAGTCATTCTCTGAAACATGGGTGCATGACTCAGCCGGTAAATCTGAGCCCTGATGGCAGAGGTGAGCCAGGACCATAAATCTCCTCCCATTCCCGCCCCAGCTGAGGGGTTGGCTTGTCTGTGAGTTCTAGCAGGGGGAGGGAGTGACGCTGTGGACGGATCCTTTAACCGTCTCTACAGATAGCTCCATCTGGGGACTTGAAGCCAGACTTGCAAGGAGAGGCTCACACACAGGCAAAGGAAGAGAAAACTTTGTTCAAAGAGCCAGAGATTGGAGGGCTGCAGAGAGGCCCACTGGATGCCAGGAAGCTTAAAACAAACAAACAAAACCTCTCTCTCCATCTCTCTCTCTCTCTCTCTCTCTCTCTCTCTCTCTCTCTCTCTCTCTCTCTCTCTCTCTCTGTGTGTGTGTGTGTGTGTGTGTGTAGGGAACATTTATGTGTACGTGGGTATATGTGCCACAGCGCAACTGTGACAGAGAACAACTTGTAAGAGTTGGTTCTGCCCGTCTACCATTTGGGTCCCTGCGATCAAACTCAGATAAGAAGATCGGTGGTCAGCCCCGTTCCCCTCTGATCAAACTCAGGTAATCAGGCTCGGTGGTCAGCGCTCTTCCCCCAAGCCATTTCTCTGGCCCTGGTCAGGAACTTCTAACTAAAATAAATTCCAGTCCACCTAGGCTTCATCTTCCGAGGCTGTTCTGAGACAGGAGACGGGGTGGCAAGGACAGCCTCATTCTGTGGGAGGGTTCCAGGGACAATGTGGCAATTATCTTTTGTAACAGTGTCAGGAAATACTCTTTATACTAACTGCAAAGGCTTTAAGGACTCCAAGGAATTGAAAAAGAGGAGTCCTAGCCTGATCTTCACCCCAAAAACTGATGAAAGCATTTAGACCATCGTGGGTGCGGCTACCCCTGAGCCTGTAGGGGCCATGGGGGAGGCCTGGGGACTCACTCCTTACTTTTCCACACATCTGACCCCACATGGTGGGTAGCTGAGCTGTTGAACTTACTATAAGATCCGAGGACGCTCATAGGTGTTGCTGGGGGCAGGTACCTATCAGAAAGCATGGTGGCTGAATTGGCGCCGTGCCAGAAGAAGCTTGCAGGGCATAAAGGTGCCAAGAGTCCTCACAGGGATTCACAAGGGGCTCAGACACTGTGGGATCTGCTTGCCTTGGGGTCCTCACTACTCAGAGCAGTCCAGACTCCCCCTTTCCTTCCCCCTGCCCATGTAGAGTCCCATGAGGGCCACACAGGCAGAGGTCAAACATTGTGCAACCTTAGACCTCCAGTCCCTAAGTTTAGGGAAGGCTATGTGTTCTCCAAAGAGATGCCTTAAAACTCCTTTTCAAAAGCATCCGGGTATAAATAACATCGCTTTTCTGAGAAGTTCTGAATAGAACTTACATGTTGACATCTAAAAGGATGACCCAGCCCTTGGGAAATTGACTATCACATGCTGCGTACTTCATCCAGCCCAGAAACGTCTCAAAGAGGGAACAAGCCTCACTCTAGACACACAGGAAGGCAGGCACCTGGCCAGGTAGGGTTCCTGAGGTTTCTGCCCTGCCCCTGGGTCGTTCTCTAGGAAAAAGGCCCAGCAACTCAGGCTTAGGCTGAGTGACAGGACCCCCTGTCTTTCTTCTGCTGGCCCCAAGAGCTGGTGAGTGAACAGCCCCTACCTGTGCTATGGGCTTGGGTTACTTGTACCACTAACACTGGGGATGTGACATTCATGGTGTGACCGACCACCTTTCTGGATGGCGGGTATGGGAGGGGGGCAGTACATGGTCTCCATTCTAAAGCTTTGGGTGGCCTGTAGTTTGCTGAATGACCTTGCACTCTAGTTCTCTAGATGTGAGGATGACTTCCAGAAGTTTCTGAGAGGGGAATCCTTCTGGTGCTAGCAAAACAAACAAACAAACAAACAAACAACCCTGTAAGAAGCTTTGTTTCCTTCTCTTGGTCTCACCCATTTCTTCCCTGCCTCCCAGGGGGCTCAGGTGTGGAAAGAAAGCCACTTGAGTCGCTCACAGGCAGGCAAGTGCAAGGCTGGCCAGGCATTCCGATCAGCGATGAGCCCCGAGTGAGGGTTGGGGATGAGGAAGGTTCGTTCTCTCAGAGCCCACAGGGCACCAGGGTATGGGCAGGCTGAGGAGGAGGAGGAGACCAAGAGGAGCAACATCAGGACGAAGAAGGGACACAGACAGTCACCAGTGGGGGCGTCTCTCAATTTCCACCAGCAGGCTATACCACACCACAGCTCCGCCACGGAGGCCTCAGGTGAAGGCTTGGAAGAGACAGCTAAGGAGGGCCACCAGGAAGGTGAAGGCTCCCGGGTGCCATGGTACCTGGCAGGAGCCTCTGGGCTCCAACAGCTACAAATACCTGGGGCTGCCTGACTTACAGTCTCTCGGGACAATCAGGGGCATCATGGCAGGTAACCGCTGTGGAGGAGGGGTGGGGTGTGCCCCCAAGCCAAGCAGAGCAAGCAGGACCCAGGAGGAAGAGTTGAGGAAAAGGGGGAGCGTGGAAGGTCAATGAGACCTACCCAGGCAGTTACTTTACAGAAGAAAAAGCTCCCGAAACATTTTAATTCCTACCTATGCAAAACACAGGGGGAGGCCAGGACCAGCGGGAGCTGGGAAATACATGTATTTGGAAATAAGGAATTGTACGTAGGGGACCAGGTTACTCAGGAATCCCTGTCCCTGGGCTAAACCAGGGGCAGGCACCATTTGCTCTGCTGTCTTGGGACCCAGAAGAACCTCCTTAGCCTGCTGGCGCCTGGGACCGCATGGGGCCACTTCCAAACAAGGCTGCCGGCACTGAGCGGGCCCTGCAGCACAAAAAGGTTTACACTGACATGTACTTGGCTTTGGACCATTTCGTTTTAATACCCTTAAGGAGAAGCATTATAAACACAAGGCCAAGGCTCCGGACACTTAGCGGGGTTGGGAGAGCTGTTAATACCAAGTTTGTCTATGGCTGCTCTGGGCAGCCGGCCAGGTCCAGGTTAGTGACATTCCACGAGCCTGAATTGGGAATCTTCACGCAAGCACAAGCCTCCCAGACTTCTAGGGCAGTTTTGTCTGCACAAGGAATGCAGGATGGCGCAGGGCAAAGGCACCAGCTCCAGCGCGTGGCCTGAAATGCTCACTTCCGGGCCAGCGGCATTGCTGGTGAGCAGACAATGCCTTCAATGGACATCCAGCAAGTGAGTAGGAGCAGACTGGTGATGGGAAAATCCTCAAAAGGGAAATTATGCTTTTTAGAGATTCTATTGCTTTGTTTTGCTTTTTCTCCAAAAACAAAAGCAAAGCCAAAAAAAAAAAAAAAGTCTACGTTAGGTACAAACAGATTTAAACGTAAAAGAACAAAGGCCAGAATGCCCCCTGGACACTCTGAAAGACACTCAGGCTTGCTTCTGGGGGACCCGGCTAGGACTTGGGGACTAGAAGTGAGCACAGTCCAGGTCAGAAGGTCCTGGGTGGGTGAGAGCCGGGCAGGGATGGGGTGGGAGTGGGCCCAGATTCTAGCTCCCTGACTTCCCAGGAGTCCCCTACAGGGGGCAGCAGAGGCCTGGGCAGTCCTCTGCCCCGAGTGGGTCTCTCACAGCCTTGCCATGGTGGCTTCCTCCATGTTAAGGGACAGCAGAGGGACGGCAGGAAAGACAGGGGACTGTGCTCGCCTGGTCGCCAGCTGCATTCCCTGCCTGTGGTGACTGTCCTGTTCCTGCTTCCAGAGGGAAGTTGAATCCCTGGGCCCCCGGGGACCCGTGCCACACAGCACATTTGCAGGTACAAGCTGGGACGAAGCCTGGGTCTCCGTGCACTGGCCAGGCCAGCTTGCTTTCCAGCCTCGCCTTCATCTGCCACCGTGGGAGCAAAGATAACAGCAGGTTTCAATGGTTGGAATAATGGGGGGCGAGGGAGGGAGGGTGTCTCCACAAAGGTACTCATTTCTGATTTGCTTGGGCCACGGAGAAGAGGGTTTGTTTGCGCAGCCGTTTTGGGGTCCGCACTGCTCCTGGACAACTGGCATGGCATGTCTCTCTACCCTCCCGGCTCCTCCGCCAGCATCCTCACTTAGCATGTCCTCGTCTTGAGGCTTCAGTAGCCAAATTTCCCATCAAATGACCACTGTTATTACCAAGGTGATGGCTGTCCTTTGATTGGCAGGTGCCGAATCTGAAAGGGACCAATCAAGGAGCGGCTCTCAGGCTCATCTCGACTTTGAACTTTTGGTGCAGGGCAATGTGGGGGGAAGAGAGAGAGAGACAGGGGCAGACAGAGAGGAGCTTCTCCAGACTGAGGAGAGGACACTCTGGTGAGAAGAACTGGCTGTGGGAGTATCTTTGAAAAAAAGGGATGCCATGCTCTGCTTCTGCGGACTGTTGAAGGTGTCATCAAGAGCAGTTTGGGAAAGTGTGGGCACCTGCACACAACCGTCACTGCTGCCATAGCCGCCATCATTATTTCCCGAGGCACCTGCTACCTGTGCTCCCGGAGTCGCCCCTCTCCCGGAGTCGCCCCCCTCCCGGAGTCGGCCCTCTCCTGGAGTCGCCCCTCTCCCGTCTAGTCTCCAGCCCCAGCCCCCCTGCTCTACAGCCATTGCGCCCCTCACGCACCTCAGTTCTGATTGGGGCATGAGCTCTTCGGATGCCAGTCAAGAAACGCTCTGCGCAGCCCCAGGGGCTGAGGGTGGAGCTGAGACCTTGAGCCGGCTTCTGGGTCCCAGTGGCTCTCCACACCCTTGTCCTTAGGCTGCCCTCCCTCATCCAAGGTCCCGTGTTTGCTCCACACGCCACAGACTCTTGCATGGGGGTAGGGGAAGAAAAGAGGGAGGGCCAGGGCCAGTGCTTACACACAACCAATGATAAAGAGCGTCTGGGGATGACCCTCTGGGCTCAGACCTTGACCACTCAATGGCTTGGAAAAACCACATTTCCTATGGACTCCGAGTCTTCATCCGGAACTGGAGCTAAGTAAAGCAAGGCCAGTGTGTCCTGTGCGGTGTGAGTCATTCCGGACTCACATTGTCTGTGCTAACTATGCAGGTGTTGTTATCACCCCCACTCTGTAGGGGAGGCAACCCAGCTGTGTTTATACTGAAAAAACTACATAGACACACACACAGACACACACACACACACACACACACACACACACACACACACACGCCTCAATTTGAATTGTCATTGATTCTATGAAGGGCAAAGCCGATGGGTCTAACTTAGAGCTTCGGAACAAATCCATCTCTGTGCATAATTTCCGTTGGCCATCATTCAATTCCTATAGCCAACAAGGGAGCCCGCTGTATCCTGGGTGGGGCTGGGAATCAGAACAGCCTCCAGGCAAAAGGACCGTTTTTAGCCTTTGCCTCTTCCATTCAGTAGGGCAGTCTCGCAAAAGAGACCGTTTTCTTCTTCTGCCCATCAGAACCTTCCAGTTCTCTGAACCCAGAAACTACCAAGGCATGTCCTCATCTTAAGGTTTTGTGGCTCAAGTTCCCATCAAATTGCCACTGCTGTTACCAAGATGACAGGTGCTTCAGGTGTCCTCTGATTGGTAGGTGGTGAATCTAGGGGGGCCTATCAAGGAGCAGCTCGTGCCCACCTGGAACTTGTCATTTTGGTGTAGAGCAATGAAGAGAGAAAGACAGAGACAGAGACAGACAGATAGACAGAGAGAGAGAGAGAGACAGAGACAGAGACAGAGAGAGAGACAGACACAGAGAGAGAGAGAAAGAGAGACAGACAGACAGACAGACAGGAGTAGATGCCTCAGGAAATAGCGATGGCAGCTATGACAGCAGTGACAGTTATATGCAGGTGCCCACGCTTTCCCAAACTGCTGTTGATGACACCTTTAACAGTCCGCAGAAGCAGGGCGTGACCCCAGTTCTAGAAAAACACTTCCACAGCTGGTTCTTCCTACCATACGACAAACATCTGCCCTCCGCCAGAAGCTCTAGATAGATCTGGACCCACAGTGGCTCACATGTGTAACCCTAGTACTTGGGAGGCTGAGGCAGGAGGACTGCCTTGACTGAGTTTGAGGCCAGCCTGGGTTACAGAGCAAATCATTTTTTGTTGATTTGTTTCAGAACAAATCTGAAATTTGTTTCAGAAAATACATATCAGAAAAAAGCGTTAAGTACTTTGGAACCATAAATGTAAAAGATGGAAAACAATGTGTGTGTGTGTGTGTGTGTGTTGAAAAAGAGATTAAAAATCAAACAGAATAAAAGAAGCCATGGACCTCAAATTTCTAGAGCTCGCTGTTTTCTTGTCCTGCAAGGATGGGGAAAACCATGAACCCATGGCGACTTCCATCTAGAATCTCAGGGCTACCTGGGATCAAAGCTGTCCCCACACTCATTTTAACCTTAAACATAATTGAGTTAGTTACCATCAACCAACAACTGGAGATTTCCCATGAAGATCCAAACTTCTTCCTCCTTCTCTGGACAATAAAAGCTGCCTGCCATGTGGAGCCAGGATGCCAGAGCAAAAGAGCTGGGTAGGGGCTTCTCTGGTTTGCCGTGGTCCTCGCCACCCTGTCCTGTCGCTCATCCTACAGAAAACTGCTACCCGCCACTTGCTGAAGTTTCTCTTAACTACCCGATGCCCTCATGCTGCCTAGACATTGGGGTTCCTACAGATATCCGGTGTGTGTGACTTGTGTACTCTCAAATATTGATATTTTCAATGTTTGATTAAGAGTGGTGGAAACCTTGAGTAGAATGTTCAAAGGAGGGCTAACACTCCACTTGGTTCCTCCTTCCATCTCTGGTCTGCTGGGTGAGCTGAGGGGCAGAAGAGGGTAACCTATGGGTATCTGCACTGGCCCCTGCACAGACCAAGTCCCCGCCTGGTCTGTGGCCTTTTCTATCAAGTTGCTCCTTGGGGCTTCCTCTTAGGTCTGGTCTGCTACCCTGACTCCTACTTCCTGAACTGACTCCACACCCTCCCAACACTGATTTTTGGCACCCTGGAATCAATATTATTCTTGATGATTTCTATTTGGTATCTTGGAATATACCTTATTCTTCTGTGTAGGCCACATACCATTTCTGAATAGTTTGGTCCCACCAAAATCACAAGAATGTGGTTTTCTTTTCTTTTCTGTCACACATAGGATGCCAGGATGGCTGAGTGCAGAACCTCCAAATCCCATGTTTTAACTATTCCGCCAAGAAAGAAAATGCATATTGAGTGGTAGCTTCCCTTTGAAATCCTGATGCTATGGACATTTACCCAGGTTGAAAGCTCTGCTGAGTGAGCTCCAAGTTCAGAGCTGTTACCCCATAGCTCAACACGTACGCACACGCACACACACTTCTGTGCACGCACACATGCACTTATCTGCACACATACACATAACAGCCTTTAAAATAATTGCTTTGGAAAAGCACACATGTCCCTATCAGCCAGCCGTGCATGAATTCCCCACAATTCCTAGTGGTGTTTTGGATGAAGAGTGACATTCTGACGGGGAAAGGGTTAGAGAGCAGGTAGAGGAAAGCCCAGGAGAGCCCCAGAGCAGCTGAGCCACAGGACAGAGGGCTCACCCCACAGCCTCACCCCCCAGTGACACACACCCAAGCCCGCTTGTGGAGGAGGGAGGCGGGTTCTGTTCTCACCGTGGTGGTCCTGCTTCCCAGAAGCAACAGCAGCCCGGGCAATAAAGTGTGCAGAGTCTGCGGCCTCCTCTGGGGAGGGATTTTTACTCAGGACGATGAGATGTGCCTGTCACCACAGAGAAGAGAAACAAGTTGTTTACATGCTTGGCATCAGCGATGGGAAACGTCTTTGCAGTGATAAGCAGGAAGCCGAGGAACGGTCCAGCAAACTGGAAGGGATGCTTGATGAAGTGCAACTGACTCGGGGAATCTGAAAAGCACTGGGTGGAGGCCAGAACCCAAATGGATTCAGGATCCATTTGGCTGGAAACTGTCACTGGAGCCAATCCCTAAAATAGATCCTTTAAAAGCTTATGGTCATTTGACTCAGCAAAGACAACAAAGATGGAGGGCGGGGGGTGGTGGTGACTGGTGATGACTTTAGTGGTTAAGAGCCCTGACTGCTCTTACAGAGGACCTGAGTTCAATTCCCAGCACCCACATGGCAGCTCACAACTGCCTCTAACTCCAAAATCTGACACCCTCACACAGACATATATGCAGGCAAAAACACCAATGCAAATGAAATAAAAGTAACAAAATTATTTTTAAAAAATGAAGATTGAACCACACAGAGTGACCACAGAGGAAAAGAATAGACTGGGCAGGCAGAACGTGACAACAACCACTAAGATTTAAGCTGGACTTCAGTTATTTCTCACTTGCAACACAACACTTAATTTTGGGGATACTTTCTATGATTTTCAATTTATATATGAAAACTTGAGAGTGCTGAATGGGTCTGGAATATTCCCCAGAGGTACATGTGTTTAAGGCTCGGTCCCAGCTAGGTGCTACTGAGAGGCGCTGGGACTGTTAAAGAGCCTGGTGGGAGATGTTAGGTCATCAGAAGCGTATTAATAATGGAACACTGACGGGGTCAATGGTCCAGACAGCTCACGCTAAAGGATGGAGATAAGCTCTGACACTGATACTCAAACTTCAAATTCTGCATGTTGGACCCTGTTCTGAATGCTGCTATTCATCCATCAGCCAGGGCATGAAAGAAGGCGAACAGATGCCAGCACCTGGTCAGGCGCGATGACTTAAGAAGTCAAGTCATCCCAGGAGGGCCTTCCGGTCGGCACCAAGCAGGCCTCACACCTCTGGATATCTCTGAGACTACAATCAAGGCAGAGGTAGTACTGAAGCACTGGACTGCCTCATTGCTAACAACCCTGAGCTGCCAAAGTGCAGATTTGATCACCCCAGCCACCCCTGTTAGCAACAGCTTTTGCTGCGGAGTTGGAACACCCAGAGTTCTTCAGTAGGAAGGCTTGGATTTACGACAACTTTTCTCACTACTGGAATTCTTCAGAATGAACCGAACAAGGGACCAGGGGAAGCTCAGAGTAGTCACTAGTTTCAAATTGGCACAAAAACACTGTTCTTAAACTCTGATTTGAAATATTACTGAAATAATAGGTATTTCACAATACAGTTTCATGGATGTTCAGACTACAGAGCTGAAAGATAGAGCCAAGTTATCAAGGGTTTGATGTTTGCAGGAAGAAAAGCCAGAGTAAGACCACCCCCTCCAAAGAAACTTCATGTGGGCAGACTCTGCATCCCCCTGACCATCTAGCCCCAGGGCCCGCAGCTGGAGAGCCCTCTGCAGGATGCTCAGGAAGGCTTTCCTGGCTTTTTACAAGGACTCAACACACCAATATTTGATGTTTCCAATGGAATAAAACTCAAATTCAAAGATTTTCTGTTTCCCTTCTATTCGCTATCATAATGCAAGGAAAGGTTTAAAAAAATAAATCTGCCTATCACAATTATTTTCAAATGAATAATTACATGTCCTGAAGGGATCAGAAATTGCCTTTTGATTTGGAGGCAGAAAGTGACACTTTCCAGTAGCAAAACAACAACAATAATAAAACACCACTTACAAATATCAAGAAAACATGTCCCAAAGGCTTAGGGCAGCAGTTGTCAGCCTTCATGATGCTGTGACCTTTTAATACAGTTCCTCATGTTGTGGTGACCCCCAACCGTGAAATTATTTTTGTTGCTACTTCATAGCCGCAATTTTTTTCTTTCCTTTCCTTTTTCTTTTTCTTTTTTTGGTTTTTTCGAGACAGGGTTTCTCTGTGTAGCTTTGTACCTTTCCTGGAACTCGCTTTGGAGACCAGGCTGGCCTTGAACTCACAGAAATCTACTTGCCTCTGCTTCTAGAATGCTGGGATTAAAGGTGTGTGCCACCACTGCCCGGCTCATAGCTGCAATTTTACTACTGTTGTGAATTGTAATGTAAATACCTGATATTCAGGATATCTGATATACGACCCCCTGTGACAGGGTTATCCAAAGGGGTCATGACCCACAGGTTGAGAACCATTGGCGTAGGGTCTGAACTCATCACACAATTGCCCGGACCTCAGCACTTTCCTGTGTGTGAGATGCTGATACTGTACAAGCAAACACTGATCATTCATCTCATAACTTCAGCTTCTGATCTAATTTATTACTTAGTGTTCAAGAACCTTTTTAAACCACATGCTGGAGGGAGGGAGGAGCGGTGTGGAACACCCAGGGTGTTAAAAATGTGTCAAATTAGCATCTCATTTATTCCGTAAAAATTCCATTCACTTCGACTTAGTTTAATGTATTCCTCTTTGGCTCGGTGTTATTTTAATTTCGAAGAGCTTTCTACTTCCCAGATATTGTGCTAACACTAGGAGTTCACACACAAAAAATATCAAGCTGCTTTCAGTTCTAAAGGAGATCACAGATGAACCGTAAAAATGCGGGGTGCTTGGACTTGTGCAGACACACAGCCGCTTCTGACTGTGTTTTTGCACTCAGCTAACTTCCTCTCTGTGTCCCAATGGTTATAATTTTTAGTGGCTATTGAAGGGCGAGAAAAGACTGGCACCTGCATATCCAGGTTGACCAATAGACGATCCCTTGCACGGGTGTCCGACCTCAAGGCCAAGGGCTGTACTGTCTTACACCAGAAGATCTAAGAGGAGGTGTTCTTTGTTAGTGGAAGGATGAGCGTTAAGTAAAGGACAGCAACTTTCAGAACCCCGGTGACCCACAGGGAGGATCCAGGGAGGCCCCCACTCTCCTTCTGTGGTCCAGGCAGTGTGACTGTCAGTCAGAGAACTCTGGTCCTGTAGTGCATCAGTCTCTGGGGTACAGAGCAGGACCAAGCAGCACAGAGAACATAGAGTAGAAGGGACACATTGACACAACAAATGTCCCACCTCACACTGCGCCTCTCCGGCGTCCGACAGACTCATTTTCCTCCCTAGGCTATGCTCGACTGCCCAGGGTTCTGTTTGCACCCCTGAGGTCAGAATGAGTTACTCACTGACACCTCCCGTTCAGAGGTTCAGGAACTGTGGCTCTATTACATGAAGACAGCTCCTAGCACTGTACTCAACTGCCTCGCGTGCCCTCTCATGGTCTCCCTTTTCTTCAGAGTGCAGTGTCCATTGTCTATCAAAAACCCCTCAACTCCACACAAGCATCATTTGAGACGGTGAGAATGGGGATCCTTCTAAGTACCCGCTAGTAGGGAGGCAAATGTGTTTTGCTTTATTAGTACAATAATTTATCTCTGTGGTTACATTTCAGAAACACAAAAAAGGCAACTTGCAAAGGGATGAAGACACCATAGCACCAGTGATTTGTACCCCACTTTTCCTCAAGGACCCCTTCTTATTCTGCACAGTACCATCCACAGTTCTCTGACGTTCAGGGAGAGTGCCCCTTCTCCCACTGAAGCTGGTGGAGCAGCCTGGATGCCCAACCCCTGCCCCTGCCCTGCTTCCTCTTCCACCTGGCTGCTGTAGAAGGGCCTTCATGGGACATAAAGGATGGGTGACAAGTATCAGGGTCCAGTGTTGGGGTCCAGCCCCGACCTATCAAATGGTTCCTTAAAGCGGGGAGTGAGGAACTGAGAAATGCTAGATAGGAAATATAGAAGTAGATGAAGAAAAAAGAAACACAGGATAGCTTCAGGAGGGTCCTGGGTTAATATCCAGCAGCCTCGAGTTGATTCATGATAGGCTTTTTATACACTAGCAAGGGGAGAGGCAAAAGACCTCGCCCTTTAAAGATTAAAGCACAATGTTCACCAAGTGTAGACCCTTAAAACACCTGGTCACCACGCCCCACGGCAAAGCATCTTGTGATCAGGCCTTGAAGTATAAGACACTGGTAACCACGCCTTTGCACCCTGTTGTGCAGCCGTGGAGAGGAACGTAAACTCTCTGACCTTAAGTCAAAGCACAAGTTGGAATCTTTGTGGGCTCCCACCGACAAGGACTGAGAAGGACAGGAACACAAACAGCAGGTGACCAGGCTGGCCATTTTGCAGTCCCGTGGAACTCAAGCTCAGCCACAACTGTAGGACGATGCTGAAGGAGCCCTGCTGCACGTGAGTGAGGGCAGTGGAGGGCAAGGAAGCAATGGCCACGATGACAAGAGTCCCGCTCGCCTCCACTGGCTTCCACAGAGCTCAGGCTTTGGTCCTCGCTGGCACTCTCCAGGGCCATCACATCAACTCCTTCACCTCATTATGTATTAGTCTCCCCAGGGTGGGGGTTCCCCCTTATGGCTCCTTTTCCATTTATTTATTTATTGTTAGTTAGTTAGTTAGTTAGTTATTCATCCATTTATTTATTTATCTATGTTCTTCTGTAGCCTATAGTGATATCCTTACCAGCTGTCATCCTAAAGTTGAGGAAGAATACTAACTGACCCCAAATTGGACTTTTAAGTCGACTGGGTTAAGACAACAACAGAAACCAAATGACCTTTAGTCTCTCCCACTAACCAAGCTCATTTATTGAAAAAACGTATTCAAGAGCGTAGGACCAGCTCCCTCAGTCCCTGCCAAACAACAGTGTGTGTGCGTTCTGGTATCTCAGGTGCATTTCTGGAGGAAACCATGCCTTCCTCTGCTCCGACACATCTGCCAGTAGATGCAACCAGAGCCAGGGCTGGCAGGCTCTTATCTAACTGGGCCTGATGCCTTGCATCTGTAAAGTGTGCAGTATTCCTTGAGGAGGAAACTCAGTGGCTAGTAAAAAAGATAACAGTATTTCTACTTGCGCAGAAACACTCAGAGACGGGGAACCTGGGTGATCGGAGACAGATTTTTGTCCCCTCTACTTTGTAAGGACTAGGGGACCACAGATTCAAAGGGAAGTCTTTTCTGCTATAGCTAAGTACTGAGGGAGTATACAAATAGCCCAGGGTACCTTTGTGGACTTTAGACTATATTTACCTGGACAAGGAGAACACACATGGGGTTAGTAACAAAGTCTCAACTTGGTGATAACCAGCCAGGGTCTCTTTGTAAAGCAAAGGCTAGAACCCGGGAGAGACTGGGGAAGAAGTATGAGCAGGTACTTCCTTTGCCAAGTATGGTGCTAATCAGGCTATACACACTATCTTCCTTAATCCCACAGGACCAGTGACAGATGTTGCCTCACTTTACAAGGTCACACAGTAGGTCAGCACAGGGCACAGAGTCAGCCTAAGGCCTACAGTACTCAACTGCATGCTGTCTTGGCCCAAATCAAACCCATCAAACTTCCAGAAAGATGACTTTCTTATCAGTGTAATGGAAAACTACTTAAGGGTCGGGAACAGGGGCTGCTAAGTGGTGGACTCTGCTGAGATACTGGCTGGGGAAGAGTGAGGTACCCCAGTGTGGATACCCAGGCCAGGGATCGGGGGATGAGGGATGGAGTAGTCGCCACTGTATCTTCCACCTTCTGCTCTAGCTCAAGCCCCTGCCTTGATTTACAAGCTCAGACCCATGGTCACCGTGTCACCGAGAGGCGCGAGCTCGGCTGTGCCAGCTTTCTGTCTCGGCCCTGCCACAGATGGCCATTCCATCTTCGGCTTTGAGGTGACATCCTTACGCAAGACAGGTCGGGTTACAGTGCGAGGTAACCTGTCCAGTAGGGAAGCCTTTCCTGGGGGGCTGGGGCAGCTGGAGAGGCCTGGCCAGGCAAAAGATGGCTGTGGGGATCCAATGCGGGGGTGGGGGGTGGGTTAGCTAAACGGGAAGTCACCAGGGGTAGACAGAGTCTAAAAACGGAGGCCCTGGACTAGGCCCGTCTCTTTTAATAGTCACAGAGAGTCCTTAGTGGCTTTCCTCCAGATGTCAACTTTGTCCCTTCCAAAGGGCTTGGGAGAAGAAGTCTTGCTATTTATAAGGATTAGCACCAAAATAGACACGTCAAAGGCTTGTATTTCTTTTGCTTGCAAGTATGAGCTTTCTTAAAACTTAACTAGATTTTAAATGCATATAGTTTTTTTTAAAAAAAAATCTTAAAATCTTAAGTGGTGGAAAAGAAGATACAAACTAAAGCAAAGCAAAACAAAACAAAAACCTCTATTTACACGCTTCACCCCCCTCCTCCCACTACTAATCAGTCACCATGAACAGCTTCCTGTGCGGCATTCCAGAAATACTGATGTGTATACACAAACACACACGCGCACACACACGCACAAGTATACACACATTCTAACACACACACACACACACAAGTACACACACATTCTAACACACATACTCCAGACACACACACACACACACACACACACACACACACACGCACGCACGCACGCACGTGCATAATTTATTTATTTATTTATTTAGTTTCCCTTTGACTTTTTTTACATTATAAAAACTGTCACACAACAGCACTCTTCCGTTTTTCATGCTGTCAGATCTCCCACTCTCCCTGTCTTCTCCATTTTACTCTGGCACCTAATCTATACCCATCTGCAAATATGCAAGGGGAAGGATTTCAAGCAGGGTCAACACTGGGCACTGCTGGACGGAACGTGTCACCATTCCGACAGGGATGACGACTCTCTAAAGAGACTACCGAACCCTGAACCCCTCCCCTTGGCCACCGGACAGTTGAAACAGTAGAATTGCCCAAGAATCTCCTGCTGAAAGAAGAAAAAAGGCAGAGCTTTGGTGCCAGCCAGAGGGGATTTTGTCTCTTGGAAAGAGATTTGCAAGTTGTTGAACATCCTTGAATGTGACTAGAGCCAAGACAGGTGATGGGCAGGCCCACAGCTTGACCAGGGCTGCTTAGTGATGCAGACTCCCCCCCCCCTTCCAATTAAACCCGACCCCCATTTCAGGACCTTGAAGATGGACTTCAGGCAGGGGGTCACTGGACCTCTGTTCCTTTTCCCTATGTAGCCACATTGATTACATCTCCTTTTTCTGCTTTTCACCGTTACCTTTAACTGGACTATTGAGGGCAGGTGGGTGGCTGTAGACAGCTGTCACTTAAGCTCGACAGCCTTCTTCCTCTTTATGGTACCTGGATTTATGTCATACTGAGAAGTTTTTGTAAAGGACAAAACCTTCGTTAGCTTTTCAGAGATTTGGGGAAAAAAAATAGAGGAGCCCTATTCAGATTATTTCTAATAAATGGATTGTGTTTGTAGTAAATCCACAGCGGATGCCCCGCTGGTGAGAGGTGCTATCGCCCACATACCATCTGGAGCCAGGCGTGAGCATCCAGCTGTCAGCACCCTGGGCCGACCACAGGTGGGGACCGAAGCCGCATCTTCGGGCCCAGCCGACAAATGTAGGTTTTGTGATATTTTGCAAATCAAAGGTCCCTACTTTTGTGGCCGAGCTGCCCTGAAGGCTGCACAAGAGAAATCCGCCACTCAAGTGCTGGAGAGGGGAAGCAGCGATTCAAGCCCGCGGGGCGGCGGTCTTCATCCCCTGCGAACAGATCAAAGCAGCTGCACCCACACCAACAAAGCGTTGTGATTTGTTCTTTCTTTAGATAAGAAAATAAGGTGTGATTACCGAAATCTGTCAATGTGGAGTTTCATAAAATGGGGCATGCTTGGCTTTCTCTAGCTCCACCACAGCGGGCAGGCGGCGGGCGGGCGGGCGGGTGGCACTCCTTTTAAGTTCCCGGAACGGCCACCTTCCTTTGTGCCGTGGCTCCGAGGGACTTCCTTCATTCCTTCCATCTTAATGGGCTACTTCTTAAAATACTGTGGAACTTTTCTGCATTCTACTGAAAATAAAACATTTTTTTTCCCTCTCTCTCTTTCTCTGTGTTTCTCTCACTCCAAAGGAATGAGGAAAGAAAACCAGCTGGGCAGATGACAGAACCTCTTTGTGGGTATTGAATAAATGCCTGTTACCCGTGGTTCCCTTGGAGACCTGTGGCCACTCTGTTCCCTTCCATACCTCAGGTAAATCTCTGTAGGAAAAAGGGAACAGTGGCAAGTGTTTAGTAATTATTATTATTAATAAGTAAAAGTAGCTTGCCCTGGCCGTAGGCCTGAGAGTCCACGAGGCAGTTGGTGTTTTGGAACGTGGAGCACTTCTGTGAAGCAGAGAGCGTCTTTGTGGGTTTCCTGTCAAAGGGGCTGGGAGATGAGTCTATGATCAAAGAGCTTGGAAACAGGGAGTCTGGAATCCAAGTCCGATTTTCTAATTTCAAATTCAATGTTATTTTCGATTTGCCCAGTCTCTCTTTATTTAAAACACGCTTTAATTTTTATTAGCCTTAAAAATAATAGTTAACTATCACACTTTCCAAGTATTCTAAAAGCAAGTGAATTCCTCTATAACCCAGGTAGAGAGAAACGCTTCTAACTTAGATTCAAAATCTAAGTATTATAGAAGATAGAAATTTGAACATACAGAGACAAATGAATCAGAAAAAAAAGATCACCAGTAAGCTCAGGAAGGTTGCGATACACAAGAGGGACATTAAAAAGCATTTATTTTTTCTATCAGTGAATACTGAGAAAAAGAAGTTAAGACACATCTTCTTAAAACAGCCACAAATGCAACAAACAGGGCTGACAGGGCCGTGCAGCACATAAAAGCGTCTGCTAAGCAAGACCCACACCCTGAGTTTGGTCCCAGGAACCCACAGAGGAAGAAGAGCACCACTTTTAAAAGCCGTCCTCTGACTACCACGTGGGCCTGCACTCACACAACATATACATCACACACACACACACACACACCAGACAATGAATAAAAATTGAGAACAACAAATACTTAGGGATGAATTATCCAAGTAAGTGCAAAACAGAAAATTCTAAGGCAGTGGTTCTCAACCTGTGGGTCACAACCCCTATTGGGGATGGGGGTCAAAGGACCTTTTCACAGAGGTCGCATATCAGATATCGTGTATATTGGATATTGACGTTATGATTCATACCAGTAGTGAAATCACAGTTATGAAGTAGCCACGAAATAATTTTACGGCCGGGATCACCACTACGTGAAGAACTGTAGTAAAGGGTCACAGCATTAGGACGGTTGAGACCTGCTGCTCTGAGGGCTGGGGAGACGACTCGGTGAGTAGGAGCAGCACTTGTTGTAGAAGGATGGGGACCTGAGCTCAGACCCCCAGCATCCATGTACGACATCAGGCCTGGGTACCAGTGAGAGGCACTGTCTCAAGAACATGTGGCAGAGAGCCAAACATGTAGAAGATACACTCACATGTATACACACATCCATCACACACAACACACACACACACACCCCACAACAGCAACCAAACAAAACCACTTACACTTTAAAAGTTATAAAACCTATTGAAATAAACAAGAGAGATGTCTATGTTCATGGACTGAGAGAGCTAATACTGCTAGGCTGTCAACACTTGGCAATTTAAATGCAGATTTAATACAGTGTCTTTCAAAATTCCAGTGGAATTTTTTTTTTTGTGGGGGAGAGGTGCAGAAATTGACAAGGTGACCCTAAAATTCATATGAGAACCCAAGGGGACTATAATAGTCAAAACATTCTTGAAAAGGAATAACAAAGTGAGATTACAGTTACTGATTTCAAAATGTAGGTCGAGAGAACAGAGTTGATGGTCTAGAAATAAACCCTGGTATCTAGGGCCGTTTGCTTTTGACAAGCATGCTGAGGTAATTCCATGGTGGATTTATAAGCTTCTTAATAAATGGTGGGCTGAGATCATCAGATAGCCAAGTGCAAAGAGTGGAAGTTGACCCTTTGTCAGACCACACACAAAACTCAAAGACCTTCTGTGTCAGAACTACAATCTGTGACCCGCTTTAAGGAAACATAGATACAAGTTTTCATGAACTTAGATTATCCAGTGGTGGTGGTGGTGCATGCCTTTAATCTCAGCACCTGGGAGGCAGAGTTCTGTCTCTGAATCCTGAGTTCAAGGCCAGCCTGGTCTACAGAGTGAGTTCCAGGACAGCCAGGGCTACACAGAGAAATCCTGTCTCAAAAACCAAAAAATAAAAACAAACAAAAAAATCCAATGGTTTCTTAGATGTGAAGCTGAAAGCAAACAAAAACAAAAACAAAAAAACAGATGAATTGGATTTAATCGAAATGAAAAGCGTTTACACTAGAAAGGACACAGTCGGAAGTGAATGGAGGAAAACCTTTGTGTACTTGATGGCATCCAGACTCTAGCATCAGGTATATAAATACCTCCTAGGGAACAATGGAAAGGCAAAGGCTTGTCTAAATGGGCACATGATTTGAATCAACATCTGCCCAGTAAAGGCATACAAATGGCCAACCAGTAAAAAAGATACACCACTAGTAATCAGAGAAGTTAAAACTTACAACACATTCAAATGTCACTTCACTCAACAGCACAGCTCCAGTTAAAAACCCAGACGACAAGATGTGTTGGTGAGGAACAGAGGAGTGGCAGCCCTCATCCTGGAACACCTCATTGGTAGGAACCTAAAACACGGAGGTGACCTTGGAAAACGGCTGAGTGGCTCCTCACAGCTGAGGTGTCATGTGACTCAGTGGTTACTCCCAGTCTCACACCCAAGAGAAATGAAAATGTATGTCCGTATAAAACTTGAATATAAATGCTTAGACGGCACTAATTATAATAGCCCCAAAGCACAAACAACCCAAATGTCTATCAAAGGTAAGTTGATAAAAATCTAGTATATCTATGCAGTGAAATACATGAAAAGGACAGAAGTACAGTTGCTAAATATGAATAAACTAGGAATATATCAAGTCAGACACAACAGGCCGTATATTGTCTGACTGTTTATATGAAATGTCCAGAACAGGCAAAGCCACACAGAGCATAAACTGGCAGCTGCTAGGAAAAAATGAAAAAATTGTTGCTAATGGCTGCATCAAAACTCTATGGTAGACAATGGTTACAAAAATTTGTAAATATGAACACCATTATATTATATACTTTAAGAGAATAGCTTTAATGTTGTATGAATAAATGATCTCAATAAAAATGTGAGCAAAATTTAAAAACAAGTGACAATTTGGGTAAAAATATTTACAACATGTATCATGGATACCAGGATCAATATTGTAATATATAAAGAACCTTTAACAGATATGAAAAGCTAGATCAAAAAATCCTATTTATAAATTGGCAAATAATATGAGTAAGTCACACAAAATGACAATTCACAGAAAGAATTAGAGTTCCTTTAACATATGAAAAGATATTCAACTACAGTTTTAAAAATAGAAATGCAAATTTAAGCTATATTGAAATGTCATTTCTCACCCATCAGATTGGAACTAACTTGAAAGCTTGACAATACACTTTGTTGAAACAGGCTATGGGGAAACTGGTGTTCTTATACACATGAGTAGAAATACAAATGGCATGTGCCCCTGAAAGGCAACTCAGAAGAGCAGCACAACTAAAAATTAAAAGAGAGAGAAATAGCAATTCATTTTGCAATAACAGAAAACCAGCCAAACATACTGTGCTTGATCTAGTAGCCTCACTCTGTGGTGGTTCGAATGAGATTGGCCCCTATAGGCCCATATATTTGACACTCAGTCCGCAGTTGGTGGAACTGTTTGGGAAGGATTAGGAGGTTTGGCCTTGTTGGAGGAGGTGTGTCACTGGGAGCGGGCTCTAGGTTTCAAAAGCCAATGCCATTCTTAGTTAGCTTTCTCTGCCACATGCTTGATCATATATATAATGATATATATATATATATATATATATATATATATATGCTTATTTATTTATTACTTGGTGGGAAGAAAGTGAGGGCTATTCCTAATAGCAAAATGACAACTGAAAAATGCAGTAGGGATGATAGAATACAAAACCAGAATTTTACAACTATCACTGTTAAGAATGTGTTAGGAAAGAGTTATCAACAGATGTTAAACCTAGAGAGAAATACTTGACAGAGAGCAGAATATAGAATGCTAATTAGTTAAAAGGGAGGAAATAGTCATTACAAAGTGGAGAAACTATGTATCAGCATGACAGGGTGATGAATGTCATCAATGTAGGACAGGTGGGCACTGTGCCTCTGGATGCAGTAACAGACCCCTTGTCGTGTTCTATCTGGGCACATGTCACTCAGATCGAGTCACGAGAAAACATCAGCCAACTCAAACTGAGAAACAGTCTACAAAAAGCTGGCATCTATGTATATATATTGAAATTTCAGTGTCATGGAAGGCAGAGTCTGGGGAGAAACTATTCTGGATTAAAGACCAGAGCCATGATACCTAATGCAACACACAATCCTTTACTGGATCTGTACTGGATGAAAAATCATGGAGGGCAGAATGGAGATAATCAACTAAGTGGAACGTGACCTGTGCCAAGGTTAAACTTCCTATGTTTCATAACTGTGCTGTGGCTATCCTTGTCCTTACAGAAAACACACCGAATATCTGAGAATAAGGGACATGATATTTTCAAAATGCTTTAAAATTTTGTTACACTTTGATATAACTTGCGTGCATGTATGTGTAAGTATCCAGGAATGCACATGCCATGGCCTGTATGTGGAGGTCAGAGGACAAACTGTGAGGTGGGTCCCCTCCTTCCACCACGTGAGTTCCAGGGATTGAACTCGGGTCTCCGTGCTCGGTGGCAAGCATGTTTACCTGCTAAGCCATCTCCTTGGCCCCTCCAAAGTAGGCAGCCACCCCTTTGGCCATGTGCATACGCATGTGCATGTGTTTATATGCATATCGGCACAGACAGACAGCGAAAACAGACACAGGGGAGGACCACAAACGGTGACTATGGGTCTCACAAACAAGAGGCACCAGCTAGCTCATCTCCCACTCACGTAGTTCCAAGGTCTCCAAGAGTGGAAAAACCCTAATATTCTGGAAAGTCACGTTCATATGTGATTCCCTTTTCCGGTTCATACTTTTAGACGTGTGTACTTCTGTAAGTCAACGGTTCCTATACTGAGGCCTGCCTAACTCTAGTGCCTCATAGACTATAAGTTTCCCTTCTCAAGGAAAAAATCCACATTGGCATGTCTACCACGCTGTAAACCAATGTAACCAACTGCTCGGCTTGAACTAAGACGTCTCGTTTTTATTTAAGCATACACGTCTTTTCTAGGAAGAGCCAGGGACTCTGGGAGCACTCTAGCACACTATGGACTATGGATTGGCGACGCTTCTCTAAACCGAGCTCAAACCTTTCATGCACACTGGCAATACTGGGTCTCGGAGAAGGCACTTTCATCCCAGTGAGTTTGGTTACGAGCTGTGGCCCTTGCTGAAATTAATCTGAATATGGTATCGCTTGATAGATTTCTGAGTTTTAGAAATGGGTAAACAAAGGGGAAAAAAAGTCAAAGATTTGCAGGCAGAAATAGTCATGAAAAAGTTTAAGGAACATTATTTAAAAAGCTACTTATATACTCTATAACACAAATACACTAAAGAAAAAAATCACATGATCATAGCAGCACGTGACAAAGCAGTCAACAGACTCCAATGTCCATTCACAAAGAAAACAAAACCTTCAGTAAGCTGGGGAAGGAGGAAACTTGGTAACAGCTGATGTCGTACTCGACAGTGAAAAGCCTGCAGCTCTCCTTCCAAGGTCAGAAACTAGACAAGGATGTCCCCCTCACGGCTTCTCTCCTTCCAAGATCAGAAACTAGACAAGGATGTCCCCCTCACCGCTTCTCTCCTTCCAAGGTCAGAAAGTAGACAAGGATGTCCCCCTCACTGCTTCTCTCCTTACAAGGTCAGAAACTAGACAAGGATGTCCCCCTCACCGCTTTGCTAACCACGAGTTCTGAACAGTGCGATGGGACAAGAAAATGAGATAGAAGGTGCATAGATTGGAAGTGAAGAAATAAACTGTCTTTATTTGCAGATGATACACTGAAATGCTGACAGAATTTTTTGTTGTTGTTTTAAAAATCTTGGGCCCGAGAAGCACTTATAGCAAGGTAAAAGCTGATCGTTTCCATACATCCACCAACAGACAAAGAGGAATGTGAAATTCAAAACAACACCATTTGCATTACCATCAACGCAAATTGAAATATTTAATACAACTTCATTTTATAATTGGATTCCAAACTAAAATCTAACAAAACAAGTGTAGTATCCATGTTACAAAACTATCAAACTACAACTTCGCTGAAAGGAAGTTTTTGAAAAAAACCACACAGAGAGACATTTTGTGCTCATATAGCAGGACACAATGCTCTTAAGATGTCAGTTCTAGAGACCTAGCACAATGCCGGTCGAAATGTAAAGGAGCTATTTTATGGGTATTGACAAGTGATTCTAGAGCTTATAGGAGAAGACTGAAAACAGTCAACACAGCACTAACAAAGACTGAAAGTGGAACCTAGCACTCCCTGACGTGGAAACAGTGCCAAAAATGAGTGAGCAGAACAGAGTACAGAGTTCAGAGTTAGACCTGCTGATCTTTGATGAACCACAAAGGCAACACAGTGAAGCCTTTCCTACATACAGTGTTGGAGTCACTGAACATTCAAATGAAATAAAATGCTTCTAGACACAGATCTCACCTTCGTAAAAATTAATCTGAAATGGGTCATATACCTAGAACTAAAACACAGAACTATAGGAAAATCTCGGTGAGTGACCTTGGGTTTATAATAACTTTTTAGATAAAATACGGAACATGGAATAATTGATAAGTTGGGATGTCATTAAAATTGTAATTTTCTGGGCCAGTGAGATAGCTCAGTGGATTAAGGTTCTTGCCACCAAGGCTGAGGACCAGAGTTCATCTCCAGAGCCCACACGGTAAAAGGAGATGCCAGACTTCAGAAAGTTGTCCTCTGACCTTTACCCGTGCACCATGGCAGGCATGCATTCACATACATAAACATATAAGGTGACAAAATCAACTAAAAACAAACTCTGCCCTGATAAAGACAATGCCAGGAGAATAAAATGGCAAATCTAGGGGAATATTCGCCAATATCAGATACTTCTGATAAAGACTTACTCAAAATATAGAAGGAACTCTTAAAACTCAACCGCAAGAAAACCTGATTTTAAAAATAGCAAAGACCTTACTTAATAAACACCTCTCTAATGAAGATGCTGGATGGCAAAACCAGAAAGATTCTCCACATCACCATCAGCAGAACCTACTGGAGTGGTCACACCCAGGACAACAACAGCTCCGAGTGCTGCAGAAGATGCAGAGGACCACGGCTGGCGGGAATGTAAAACCATGCAGCTGCTCTCTGAAGGCAATGTGACAGTCTCTTACAAAACGGTTCTTGCCATGTGATCCAGAATTTACCCAAGAGTGGGAAACATATGTCCTCACAACAACCTGCAGGATTTTACAGCAACGTCACACAGAATTGAGAAATGATAGATTAACTAAGATGTCCTTTAAGAGGTGAATGGGTAAATCAAATATTCATTGCTAAAAATGAAGAGTGTTCTCTCTGTCTCTCTCTCTCTGTCTCTCTCTCTCTCTGTCTCTCTCTCTGTCTGTCTCTGTCTCTGTCTCTGTCTCTCTCTCTCTCTCTCTCTCTCTCTCTCTCTCTCTCTCTCTCTCTCTCTCTCTCTCTCTCTCTCTCTCTGGTTTTTTAAGACAGGGTTTCTCTGTGTAACAGCCTGGCTGTCCTGGATCTTGCCCTGTAGACCAGGCTGGCCTTGAACTCACAGAGATCTGCCTGCCTCTGTCTCGGGAGAGCTGGGACTAAAGGCGTGTGCCACCATGCCTGGTGGGAAAGGTGTTCTTTATTTTTTTTCTCCCAGAGCTGAGGACTGAACCAAGGGCCTTGTGCTTGCTAGGCAAGTGCTCTACCACTGAGCTAAATCCCCAGCCCCGGGAAAGGTGTTCTTAAGCCATAAACACACATAGGGGAAACGTAAATGGGTATTGCGGAGCGAAAGAAGGCAGTGTAAGCACATCCTACACGATTTCAACCACACAGCTTTCTGGGATAGGCAAACTATAGCTATCGGAGGTCGCCGGAGGTTCAGGCAGGGGAGGAGGAATCAGAAGGGCAGGGAGGACTGTTCCGGCAGTTGAGCTATTCCGTATGTATCTGCACTGGTGGGTACACATCTTTACACGTCTGTCAGACCCACAGAACGAGAAGCAGCGAGAGTGAGCCCTGGTGTGAGCTGCGGAACTGGGTTCTAATAATGTGTTAATCCAGGGGCATCATTGGTACTAAAATGCCACTCTAATGATTAAATAAATCAAAACAACTCTCTGGCAGGATGCCAATGTGAATCGAGAATTATAAAATATTCATATCCTTCTTCTCAGCACTTTCACTTCTGGAAGCTGACTGAAGCAAAGTGTTTTTACACAAGAACATCCAGAATTATTGATACTGACACACACACACACACACACACACACACACACACACACACACACACACATCATATGCCTGCCGGAGTTCTTACAGTCAATAAATGATGCCACACGCCACACAGCGAAGGCAGCCAGAAACCTGGTAAAACACAACTCTGACTGTTTTTTTTTGTTTTTTTGTTTTTTTTTTTTTCTCACTGGCAGCTGCCACCCAGCCCACCATTCATTCCTACTCCTCACGTCTCTTGAGTCTGTCCACATCTGTCCGTCTTCCCTGGCCTCCTGAATCGGGGCTGTCTTCACCCCATACCCAGGCTGCTGTGGCCCCCTTGAAGCTATCGCTCAGCTTATACCCCATCATCTACTTCACCCTCCTTCCCACGGAGCAGTCCGTTTCGACTGGCAATCTGGTCTCATGTCCCTGCTTGAAAGTCTCCCACTGCTGTCAGGATTTCTTACTGGGACTTTCGATACCCTACCAGAACGATGCCCATCTACTGTTTTTATCACCCCTCTGGCCCGGGGCATGACATCATACTTGAGCGGCCAATCTTTGTCTCACCTTTGAGGAAGGCCTTTTGGGGAGAGTCTGTGGACCTGTCCCTCAGCTTCAGGTACCTCTAACTACGGCCGTCACTTGCACGTTGCTGCCTCACGGGCATCACAGACTCATCGTCCAACTTGGAGTCTACCTCTCTCTAGCACCTGCTCACCCCGCCTCTCCTGCATATAGTACCAGCATGCCCTCAGTGGTCTGTACTCCCAGAAATCCGAGAACCCGCTTCGATCCTCCTCCTGCCCCACCACACCTCATTTCTATGGCCTGTCTACACTGCCTCCCAGACCTGTCTCAAATGATCTACTTTCCTCCATCCCCAGTATCTCCATCCGTCCTCAAAACCACCTCATGCTCTGCCTCTGCTGTTTCAGTAGCCTCCTAAGTGACCTCCTCCCTTCCAGGCTTGGCACACCCTCCCCAATCCTACCTCTACAAACCAGGTGGAAGGATCTTGTTTGCTTTTTCTTTCTTTCTTTTCTTTTTTTTTTTAGTGCTAGTTTTGAATCTGAGTGATGTCTTTTTGGGAGTATGTATTTGGGGCATATCACTCAACCTTTCTAATTCTTGTCTTCCTTATCTATAAGCTGGAAATAATACGTTACACAGCAGTATTAATGATTAAGAGAGATGATCTAGATAAAGTGAGCAGTTGGGGCACTCCAACGTACTGTGAGTGGGAGTATAAATTGTCAGACAAAATTTAAAAGACATAGTTATAATATATTCTTAGTACGGTGTCATTATTATCTCACTGGAAATAACAGGAATGGGTTAGTACATATTTTAAACTCTAGGAAAAATGCAAAAAGGTGCTCTGAGCAGATGATATGATACAAAGCCACCTGACTCGCTGTGGTGGTTAGATCCAGATGTCACCAGTGCAGCTCTGGTGCCCAGATGTTTAGTCAAACATCAGGTGTTTTAAGACTGTATTTTATAGATAGTTCACACCGTCAGCTTTAAGTAAAGGAGACTACTGTCAACCATATGAATGACCCTCAGCCAGTCCGTTGTCCTTCAGATAAAGACACTGCAGTTTCCCACTCCCGGCCTCTCTGTACTGTCCTGGGGATATCTGGCTTGCTGGTTCCCAAAGCATGTAAACCAGTTCCTTAAAACTTCTCTCCCTTTCTCCCTGTCTCTCTCCCCATCCCTCCTTTGCTACAGATTCTATTTGTAGCAATTGTACATATTCTGTTTTCTTTGGAGAACCCTGAATGACAGACATGCCGAGGAATCTCACAATGACAAATTGACCGCCAACCAACAGTATACCTTTAAATGGCTTCAGGCAACGATTTTAGAGTAGAAACAAAAGGCCCAGTCATGGGGCTGGAGAGATGACTCAGCAGTTATGACATTGTTATTGACATTAAGGTACTGCTCTGGCAGAGGACCTGAGTTCGGTACCCAGGACCCATGTCAGGTGGTTCACAACTGCCTATAACTCCAACTCCAGAGGATATGCCTCTGGCTTCTGAGGGCACCCACACATATGTACACACACACACACACACACACACACACACACAATTTTTAAAAAAGTACATCCTTTTTTCTTTTCCAAACACATCAGTCTCTTTAATATTATGAGCTAATAAAGAAAGAAACTTCACCTGGGAACAGTACTTGAGTCCTACATGTGATGTGAAAAATAGAGTCTCAAGCCGGGTGGTGGTGGCACACGCCTTTAATCCCAGCACTCGGGAGGCAGAGGCAGGCGGATCTCTGTGAGTTCGAGGCCAGCCTGGACTACCAAGTGAGTTCCAGGAAAAGGCGCAAAGCTACACAGAGAAACCCTGTCTCGAAAAACCTAAAAAAAAAAAAAAAAAGAGTCTCAGGCTGTCCGTGGAACATGCAGTTAGCAGCAGGGACTGGCATCCTGCACTCACCTGCTTAGCTTTCTAATAAGAAAATCTTTGCTAAGCATCCATGCTGACCAAGTGTTTTAAGATCTTCAGCACATGACAGGGCCAGGCATTTTGTGGTTCTTGTGTCTAGCACAGTTTTGGTGGCCAGTGTATTGCACCTTACCTGTGAGAAATGATTGACAGCAGCATCGTGGAATCCCAGGGCTTGCTCCACGCCTGCCAGTTCCCTTAGGACTGGTACACAGTCGAGACTTTTTTCATCTCTGACGGTCTCAGTATACTCCAAAGCCTTTTGATAGAAGGGCAAAGCTTCTTTTGATCTTTTCTGACCTTGATACAGCCTAAAAAAAATCAAACAAAACAAAACAAAAAAACAAAGGGATTACTTTTAAATGAGTTAACCATTCTACCTCTACTTGACCTGATAGGATTTGCCTTTTGGACCCTGGTGCCCAGGCTTGTTTCCTTGCATGCTAAGCTTCTCCTCCAAAAGGAAGTAGAGCATGATGGTCAGGAGGATTGATTCTGGGAAAACCAGGAAGGGGTGAGTAAGTACTAGCTTCCCATTCACCAGATTCCCGACTTTCAGTCACCTGTAAACAGCTTCCTCACCTATAAGTTAAGAGTAACAACAGTACCTGCTTCCTAGGGTCGTTATGAATATTAAATTAATTCATATTTATGAAAGTAGCTAGTAGAGTCTCTTGACACATACTAAGAGCTATGTAGGTGTTTTAGTTTAAGAAATATATTGTTTCAGTGATGACGCTCATAAAGGATGCTGAGATCCCGAAAACTGATCTGTTTAGAAATTGTCCAATATGGTGCTGGACACAGTGGCGCCCACCTTTAATCCCAGCACCAGAGAGGCAGAAGCAGGAGGATCTCCGTGAGTTCAAGGCCAGCCTGGTCTACATGGTGAGTTCAGGGCAGCCAGAGTTCTGTGGAGACTTTGTCTCAAGATCCCAGAAAAAAAAAAATTGTCCATAGCAGGTGGAGCGATGGCTCAGTGGGTAAGAACACTCGTGTAAGCGTGAGGACTTGAGTCTGGATCCCAGCATCCACGGAGAAAGTCAGAGGCAGCTGCGCCCTCTCTTAACCCCAGAGCTCTGAGGCAGAAACGGAAGACTCCCGGGGATCCTGTGTCAAGGGAGTAGAGGGGAGAGGGAGGGGGAGGGAGGAAGGGGGAGGGAGGAGAGGGGAGGGAGAGAGGTATCTTTTCTAGTATTGCTGATGATATGAAATATTAACTTTGGGGAGGTTATAATTGAACAAAAACTCCCTGGTACCAAGATTATGCACAAATATGGACACACCCACACACTGACCCTGCCAACGGCACAGGAATTGATCTTCAAGAGATATTCAGCAGGACAGGAGAAACACACAAGGAAGTTTACCTTAGTTTTGCTCTAGTGATAACGGAAAAGTACAAAGCACTTCAAACTCACCGTCAGGGGACTGTCCATGCAGGTCACAGTCAGAGTGTGCTGTACAAGGCCAAGGAACCATTAAAGTGAATGCTGGACTTTATTAGCCCAGACACACACCCATTTCATGTTTGTTAGTAAAACAGCAGGTTTTAAAGCTATTTTGTGCATCAGCTCCTGCATGTGAAATTTTTATAGGTAATCTAAATGGGTACAAACGCACAGGGGGACGTCACAAGAGATGGTCATGAACATGCCAGCAATCATTCTCTCTGAGCAACTGAATTGTGAATGGTTTACTACTCTTAATTATGATTTTTTTAATTTACCAAAGTCTCTTCTATATAATTAGGCTAGTTGTGTGTGTGTGTGTGTGTGTGTAATGCTAGCTCAACATTAGAAGTACAGGTGACAATGGAAAACAGTCTTAGTTTCTTAGGACAATAACTTATGTCCCTATAAACTGTTTAGCAAGCAGAACAAGTGACATTTACAGTATTAGTCTTCAAAATATTAAGACTATTATATACATTTCACTTGTGGAGTAACTTTACAGCCAAAGTTATTTATTTATTTTTATGTATGAGTGCTTTGTCTGCATGTACATGTGCAGGCCAGAAGAGGGCACCAGATCCCATCATAGATGGTTGTGAGCCACCATGTGGGTGCTGGGAATTGAACTCAGGACCTCTGGAAGAGCAGCCAACGCTCTTTGTCACTGAGCCATCTCTTCAGCCCAGGTCCAAAGTTCTTAATGAAAGACATGGATCCCTCCTATGCTGCTCTCCAGCCAGCAGCTTTAGTACCTGGGATGCTTCATCTCCCATGGCACAGGTGAACAGACACCATAGAGCAGGCCTCATTCTCACTCGGCCACTGGGTGGTTTTCATGTCTATGTTTGCTGTACAAAGGAATTAACTGATAGAAGGAGAGACACTTTTCAGATCTGGGGTTTCAATGGCCATGATAAGATAAAGGGTGGGGTGTCTCAGTGGTTAAGGTCACTTGCTGCTGTTTCCGAGGACCAGAGTGCAGTTCCAGCACCCACACTGGGTGGTTCACAGTTCAGTTCCAGGGGATTTGATACCCTCTTCTGGTCTGGGAGGGCAGTGGCATGCACCTGTGGGGTGTGTGTGTGTGTGTGTGTGTATGTGTGTGTGTATTACTAAAAATCTGGACTGGGTGGCTTGTGAGTGTGGATGTCATCTATAATCAGAAAAGAGGCCTAAACACAGGAAGAGGTCAGGGGTAGACACATGCTTGGATCAAGCAAGGTTAGAGCTCAGGGCAATTCTGATGTGAGGGGAAAAGATTAACGGGTAACCCAAGCGAGTTTGACCTCTGCAGTCTTGATGAGCTTGAAATGTGTGTGTAATCATTATCTTTCCACACTGAATCTTACTTCTGCAGAGACAGCTCACAGAGATCCTTGGTAACGGAAATACAGTCTAAACATGTTAATGAAATTGCTTAGTCAGATAATTAGATTCTTGGTAGACAGGGCTGGAATAAAAAAAAAATGAGGGTCGGCAAACTCCGGTGGGAGGATCAAGTCTGCTGACGTGTAAATAAAGGTTTGCTTGTTTGCATTTCACGGCTTTGGGACAACAATGGTAAACTGAATAGTTGTCCCAGTGATCATGTAGCCCAAATAGCCTAAAATATCTATATCTTTACAGGCTAAGTTTGTTTGATGTTTTACTTAAAATCTAGAAAAATACCATATGCTTTCTAAATGATTTCAGCTTCTTTTCTACCCAATTCGCACAAAGAACTCAGGCAAGGTCGCCCTTCCTTATGACAGACACGATCGAGTCTGTCCAGGAAGGAGAGCATACATCCTCTGCTTCCAAGTCTACTGGAGAAGACACAGGAGCAAAACAGAGAAACACAGACATCAAGACGAGTGCGGGGCAAACGCTGGAGAAGGAAGCCAAGAGCAGTGAATGAGAAAGCAAGAGAGATGGACAGGGCATGTCTGCACTAACTCAGCCAACGGCATCTCTTCCCTCTGGTGGCCATGTGTAATGACGCAGACCACAAACAACCTGCCCTGAGCTGCCAACAGCACACCGCCCCGTGTTTAGAAAAAGCCATGAAGCGTTTCCGTGTCCAGAGACCATCCTAACACTCACCTCTCAGGAAGAGTGCAGTCTGGGGGCGGAGCCTCGGCTGCAAGCTCTGCATCAGGAGCAGAAGGTGCACACTCTGCTGCCACACGCAAGGAGCGTGGGCAGGAACAGACTTCTGAGGTCTCCTCATCCGAACCTGTCTAGTCAGGTTGTGGGGAGCATGGGCCCCGCCCCGAAGCCCGCCACACATCCTTTACTCTCTCTCCCTGCAACTCGAATGCTGTGGGCAACAGCTCAGGTTGTCCTTGTGAAGACACGGGTTCAACAGCGACATCTCAACTCTAACATCCCTTCTCACCACGAACAACAGAAAGACAGGGAGTGGGAAAGATCAGTTCAAAGTGATGGAAAACAGCGAGTGTGCAGATGAGTCAGGAAATTTTACTAATCCAGCGGAACTAAAAAAAATCAGAATGTTACTATAAGAATAATACATATTCATCATTAAAATTAAGAGAAGACAGGTGAACATAATTTAAAAATACGTGAAACAAGAGCCCTCAAGCCATGTATGCAAAGGCCCCACATAAACCGTGAGCTTAGGTTTCTGGAGCACAGTTTTGAAATGTTTGAGAGGACACAGGAACAGTAAGTAACCCTGGACTTCAGCGAGGGAAGTGCCTCTTCCATGAGATACGCGTTAGAACCGAAAAGGCAGCTGAACTGGTCACAGGACAAACTGAACTCCTGATGCAGGGGTGCAGCTCAGTGGTAGCACTTGTCCAGCATTCACGAGGCCCTGGGTTCGATTCCCAGGCACTCACACAAATCAGCATAAAACAATACCAAGAACAACTCCAGGGCCTGCGGACAGGATAAGGAAGGTGGAACTGCACTCCACAGTATGTATTGACGCCTGCAACCAACATATAATGGTGTCAGAAGGGTGAAGAATGCCTAGGGGATTATCTTGTAATGCAAACAGCCCATAGAAAGATGTGAATAAGCCGGGCGTGATGGCACACTCCTTTAATTTCAGCACTTGGGAGGCAGAGGCAGGTAGGTCTCTATGTGTTTAGGAAACATGAAGAGCTGTTCAACCTCAGAGAACTGAGGGAAAGTAATCACATTATTCGCATCCATATGATCAGCAAAGAAAAGCAGCTAGACCATACTAAATGCTGGCAGAGAGGAGGAGTCACATGAACTCACATAGCCTGCTAATGAGGACATAAACCAGTGGAAAGTTTGGGAAACGTGGAAAGCCTGAGGGTGTGGACACCTGACACAGAGGTGGCTATCCTCCCAGACAGACACTTCAGACTCAGTCTTGCATGTGTGTCTGAAGAGACATAATAATGATCATGTAAACAGTGCTCACAGTAGGTCTAAATCAGGCAAAACTCAAAGGAAAATCACCCAAAATGAAGCAATTAGAAAAACTGATGGGGGATACATCTCAAAATGTATGGGAATGCTATTGGGGGGGGGGGGGCGGAAGCAAGCTACAGAGTGAGACTTAAACACAAAGTTTGAAATAGAATAGAAAATCAGAAAATTGCTCAGCCTGATATGGTAAATGCAATAAGGAGGACGCCCGACAGGTTTCCATTTGTAACTTTTTTCTATTTTGTGAGCTTGGTCACATGCACAGGAGAATTTGGAAAACATTATCTACAGTTTTATGTGCTCCAAATACATCTCTAAAGACAAACAGGAACAACAGGCCGTTGGTTGGACACTGTGTCACAGAAAGCCTTTCTGTCGCCCTGTGAAGTTGGTGGCACCTGCTATTACAGGGTCTCACCACTAAACCCAGGCAGAAGTGGGGCTCCCAAGCTAACGGACCCCCAGAGCCTTCTGAAACTCAAAGGCAAAACGGAAAACATACTCACTCTAGATTCACAAAGTATTTAATAAAAAAGGAATCCAATGAGTACTATATCAAGAACCAACTGAATTTCAGTCTTCCCTCCAGCTCCAACTCACCTAAGCATCAGTCAGGGTTGGGAATCTTGTCTCTGGTTCCTCCTGTGTGACCTGTGGGGCAGCAACGCTTCCCCTGTCCCTTTCTATCTGTGTGGGGAATGTTTGGGGAGTCACCATCTAGTGTGTTGGTGGTGCACTTGGTAGCTTGAGGAAGCACCAGACAGACGAAAAGACAGAGAATTCTGAACAACAGAATGTGACAGTACGTTTGGCAGGTCCACAACTGACACCATGGCATATTTTATTGAGTGAAAATATATCCACAGTCATTCCACAGAGCACATGACATCTAATATAGGGATGCCGACTCGCTCTACACAAACTAAACAAAGCAGCCTCCGTCACCGTTACTAAAGCCACAGGGTCTCCTCTTAGAAGTTCCGGGGTCTGGTGAGAGCACTGTGTATCAGTGAACAGGAAGGTCTGTGTGGGAATGCAGCTGGGGATAGCAATATGATGAGAACCCAGTCTCCGAAGAGGACAAGTGGGATTTCCAAGAGTCAGCATCTGAAAAAATTTGCATCTGTGCCTCTCTCCACGCATGACGAAGCTTCCTGTTGAACACAGTGCCAGAATGCCGTTCAGCATTAGTGAATTTCTCTGCACCGTGCATGGCAGCCGGGGCACTGATTGGAAAGAGCAGGCTCTAGGCTGGGAGTGGTGTGCACACCTTTAATCCCAGCACTCAGGAAGCAGAAGAGGCAGGCAGATCTCTGTGAGTTCCGGACCAGCCTGGTCTACATAGTGAGTTCCAGGACAGCCAGGGCTACATAGTGAGACTCTGTCTCAAAGCACAAACAAAGAAAAAGAAGAAGAAAAAGGAAGGAAGAAAGGAAGGAAGGAAGGAAGGAAGGAAGGAAGGAAGGAAGGAAGGAAGGAAGGAAGGAAGGAAGGAAGGAAGGAAGGAAGGAAAGAACAGGCTGTCTGGCTACTTCCCCATGGTGTGACTTGGGAGATGCCCTGTTTTTCAGCCTTCGCTCCTATGAAAATGGGAATATAAGAGTGTCCACCTTGCAGTAAGGACTGAGGGTGAAATAAATAATATATTCAAGAGCTTGTCACAGAAGATAATCAGTAACTGGCAGCTAATGGGCCTTTTATTCTCCTCTTCTCTCCATCTCTCCCCTCCCCTCCCCTCCCCTCCCCTCCCCTCCCCTCCCCTCCCCTCCATGTATCCTGTCCTCTTTTGAGGGACTACCATGTGCTTAGATGGTTTAATCTAGTTCCCATTTAATCCTCACAGCTGCCTTCTGAGATCCCGTTCTTCTTATAGTGGCTAGAGAGGACAGTGGAACACATAGCAAGCAGGGGTTTGTCCACATCCTCCCGTGGGGTGGTCTGAATGAACCCTGACTTGAACCCAGGGCACTGACTCACAGCCCACAGGGTTCATCACATTATGTCACTTGGCAGGTGGCCCTCTTGATGCTGGAGAAAAAAAAAGTGTTTGCTCATCCCAGGGCTAGTTCAGCACAGCATGGGCCAAGCTGGGGAGGGCTCCAAACATGATGTCACACGGTCACAGAGAAAGCCGGGCGCGGCAGTGGACCATCAGTACATCACCATCAGCAATGGCACCTTGTTATTTGAAAGACACACGTGCATTCGCGCTCACACACCTGTACGTATAAAGTTAGGTATCCATCTCCGGGATCTATGTGCAAGTTCCCAGACAGAACACAATGCTGAGCACTGGGGTTTCGAAAGCCGTCCCATTTCTGCTGGTGATTTTCTAATGGAAACAACTCAGGCACTTTGACACTCTGCAAGTTAGTAAGTCGCTGCTGAATTCGGGGTGCTGTGGCAGAGGAGGGACGGGATGAGGGCTGGGATGTGACACGGAGGGAAGAAGCCCCAGGCCTCCTGCAGGGGTGGAAGTCTGAACATGAGTCACTTTGCAGCCTGAACTATCTGTGTCAGGCCAGCCTGGTAGGCACCATAAAAGGGCAGAGAAGAAGAGGACACACTGAAAGATGTCCTTTTAAGAGGGGCATTAATCCAAAGGCTGCCTGAGACCTTCCCCTGGCCTTCCATTCCCAAGACTCGTGAAAGAAAATGCCACACAGTTCAAGTGTAACTACAGACGCATCCAAAGCCAAAGCCTTGTTTCTTTCTAAAGCAAGTCCGTTTGGACAAAATATTCCTATTTCCATGAGAACACAGAGCGAAGAGATTAAATGAAAATCATGCATTTTAAACACACAAGTTCTGTGGAAAATGCCAGGGTGAAGAATCAGAAAGGAAGGACGTGGCTACATTGGAAACGACTCTATTATAACCAAAGGGATCTCCAAAGAGTTCAACGGGGTCTTTACATTCTTGAGGGTGATTCGACACAGATGTGGACAAAGCTCGCCACCTGCTGTCTACATTTGGTATTGCGCTTTGGCAAGCACTCCTAAGGTGGCGCCAGATTCTGGCAGAGGATACTTGAGTGTTTTGTAGCAACAGTGCTCAACACTAAGAACTGACGCATTAATCAGGTCTCAACAGATGCAACCAATATCAGATGTGGGGCCTCCTCTTTGTATACCTCCTGCACAATGGGATAAAAACGCGTCTCATTCTGAGCAGGCAGAGATTCTGTGTGGGTTAGCCCTCTGATCACCAACAAATGGCTTTCCCCGTCAGTCCTATGAATGGAACCAGTCTGAATATTTGGGGTCTGGTTTCTTTCACTGAATACTGTGTTTGTGAGAGTCATTCACGACATTATGTAATGAGCGGCTTGACAATTGCCTTTTTATACAAACAGATCACAGATCTCTAGCTTCCTTTTGAGGAGATTTGGGCTGTTCCTAGTTCATGGCTATTGAATACTGAGGCTGAGAACATACTTGGATGTGTATTTTGGTGGACAAATACGCAAAGATTTCTGCTGAGCATATATTACAGGTGATACTGCTGGGCCAAAGAGTGTGAAGATGTTCAGATTTAGGAGATAATGCCAAACAGTTTTCTAAACAAGTTCTATCTACTACACCCAAGCAGGTATGAGGGAGTACCACACCCGTGCCAACACTTGGCACGATCAATCTTTTCAAAAGGTTTAGTTAGGCCTTTTAGTGTGAGCATGGCGTTCTCTGACTATTTTAGCTCCCATTTCCCTGATGACTGATGAAACTGAACAGCGTGTTCTGGGCTCCTGGTCTACCTTCACCCCTCTGCTCTCGACCCTGGGGTGATGTTTTGAGTTTCTGCCTTGACTTCCACCCTGACAGACTATAACCTGTACTGAACGGTAAGCCGAATAAGCCCCACCCCTGACCCTTGTTGCTTGTGGTCCAGGTACTTCATCACAGCAACGCAAACAAAACTAGAACAGAGACAAACAAGAGACATGATGTGATGGAAAGATGGCTGATGACCGAGACGCTGCTGCGGGCTCTCCTCCCCTTCAGCAAAGCCACCTGAGAACGTGTATCACCGGCAAACCACAGGGGTAGACAGAATGCTGATTACAGTCTGGGGTTTAAATGCATTCATCTAAACACTAATATAGCAATTTGAAAAAAAAATTTAAGATGTGCTGGGAGTGGTAGCTCATGTCTTTAATCTCAGCACTCGGAAGGCAGAGGCAGGGGACATCTCTGAGTTCAAGGCCAGCCTGGTCTACAAAGCTAATTCTAGGACAGCCAGGGCAACACAGAGAAATCCTGTCTCGAAAAACAAATACACACACACACACACACACACACACACACACACACATGCATACACACATATATATGTATATGTATATATGTGTGTGTGCGTGCACGCACGCACATGTGTGTGTGTGTGTGTGTGTGTTAAGATGTACATTTGAATATCAGAAACTAATATACTCAACATTATACAGACTCATTAGGTCACCAAACACACACACACACAAAATAAAGAATGCAGTTTCTTCTGTGCCATGGGAACATTCATAAGGGCTGAGGGTGGATGGAGGGCCTCACAAAAGAATCAATCTCAGAGGTGCTTCTGAGCAGACATGCTTCTACCCATAAATGCCACAGCCAGAAAAGCAGTTCACACTGGGATCGCTGGGGAAAACAGTACATCTGCAGACTAAAACCCCTCATTTGGATGGTCTCTGGATTATCCAAAGCGAAGTTTCTAAACAGAGATACGCAATACTAAGAACACAGTGAGTGACACCACCGTTAAAACGTGAGGTAGAGGCTGGAGAGATGCTCGGCAGTCTAACAGCAGGTAGTGCTCCTGCAGAGGACCCCGGTTGGGTTTCCAGCACCCATATCAGGTAATCACAATCACCTTAACTTCAGTACCAGGGATCTGACGCCCCCTTCTGGCCTCCTCAGGCACTGCACTCATGTGCACAGACCCACACATATACACACATTTTCTTTTTATCTTAAAACATATGAGGTAGAGGGGAATTATGGAGACTCATTGAGAGTCAGATGGGAAATATTTTCTAGGCAAAATCCAAAGGGATAAATCAAAAAGGAAAAAAAAATGAGTGGATATGACTCTAATAAAATGAAGAATTTCTATATTATGAAGAACACCATAGACAAAAAAAAAGAGCAACAGATATAATAAAACACATGCAACATAATTCACATGTATAACATACATGAAAATCTTGATTATTAGTATGAAAAGCACAGAGAAATCCAAAAGAAAAATAAGATAGACCTTAACAGGCTTTTTGTGGAAAGAGAATCCCAAATGGCTCTCAGGCATATGGAGATATTCAAACTCATTAATTCAATAAGGAAAGTAAATAGAATTTAAAAATAATTGGGTAGCATGGTACACACTTCAAGGCAGCAAGTTAGAAAGAGTTACGGTGCCAAACATTGTCGGGGCTGTAACCAGACAGGACCCCATCCATCCTGCAGGAGGCTGTGTAGCTGGGCAGAGGGATGGGTCAGTGCCTAGAGGAACTGGCAGTGTACCGCTATCCTGTAACCTGGCAGTCCCATGGGGAGGCGGGCAGAACCTCAGAAAAACACCTCTGTATCAGCGAAGCTTCCCGAGATAAATGGTAACAATGCTGGGGGGGGGAGGGGGATGAAGGGGCAGCAGGGATGGTCAGAGCAGGCAGGAAGTAAGTCAGGGGACATGGGGGGGTGGCATGCATATACTCCACATCAGGTGACAAGTGTCACTGGCGCCTGTCTTGGTTGGGGCTGCTCTGACATGACAGTGTGGCTCTTCTTTGCTGCACGATGGCCTTGGGAGGAGCCACGGACAGAGCCTCAGAGCCTCCAGTCATCCTGCAGACAAGCTCATAGCTGCAAGGAACTTAACTTACTGTGCAAAGGACAACTTGATCCGCGCTTGGATTTCTACCCACTCCTCCTTTATAATGTTCCCACACTGCAGCATCTCCTTGGAAAGTTTCTCAGCTTTTATCAAGTTCTCGGAGGCTTCTTTAAATCTGAAATACGTTCAGGAAAAGTCCCTCTGGTCCCCAGGTTCTGGAGCCCCATATCCTGGACTTTCCCTGTGCATACACTCCTTCCTATTATCCCCGAATCGCCTAGCAACTTTTTCCCTGTCTTGGAGAATCAGCTATAAGAATCACAGCAAGGGTGCTTTCTGTTTGTGAAGATTAGAAACCAAAGGATACTTCTGAAGGGCGAGCAGGGCTCTGCCCATGGTATAGAAAAGCTCTATGGAACACTTGAAGATGGCTGTATTGTCGTGATAGGGATTCTCAATGGAGCTGGCCAGGATTTCTTTGGCTTTTTCGGCATGTTGCTTTGCTTGTAGTGACAGCCCTGTGGACAGAGACAGAGAAGGGTCGGTGTCTCTTTCATCTCGGCTGGACAGGAACATGATTCTCCACAGCCAGGAGATCTGGAGATCACCGCATGGTGTCCAGCAGCACACGGACATAGATCTGGGAAGCAGGAACTAGTACCTGACTGGAACAACCAAAGAATCGTTTGGATACCAAGTATTCAAGAGGAAAAACATTTCCCAAAATGGCCTTTGGAGAAATCAAATAAGCACAATGTGCTGGAACTGAGCAGCTTTGACACATCACCAGCATCAGATGTAAAATATAAATAATTACCAAAACACAAATGGAATGCAAGGACTGTAGCATTCTGGGTAGGAAGCAAGATATTCAGGAATTGTGATCCTGGCTGAGTGACAGCAATCTAAATGAAATACTAAAAATTCTGAGTCTTCTGCTCATCCATTTACAAGCATAATATTAAAGCGTTCTTTTAGCATAACACAAATACAGTGGCTATAAATACTTATAAACACAACCCCAAGGAGGTAATAGATGACTGTGCTGTAATCTCTTGTTCCTGTGCAGCCACAGAGGAACAAGAGACAGAGTAATAAATGTTATTACTGATTTCCCCATGTGTTCTAGTGTTCTTCTAGGGGCTGATTAATCTGTGTGTGTGTGTGTGGGGGGGTGATACTGAGGAATACCAGCCTGGGAGTCTGTTCCTTTACCCTCCCCACACACTCCCACCTTCCGCCCCCACGCTGACACCACCTTCCACTCATATTCATATATCTCCAGCCCTATGTTCTGAATTGCATCTAATCATATCTCAGTTCTCTGTAAAAGCTGTCAAAATACGAAGTTAATTCCATTCCTGTGTCTATAAAACAGAAACAATATACATCCTAATGGAGAGAAGCAAGCCTATGTTCTTGGTGTAGGAACTCTTTCCGAATTCTATGTGTCCTATATTTTAAAGGCACAGCTTTAACTTGGCTGTCAGGAATTTATCACTGTTAATTGTCTCTATGATCTACCTATAGTAATGGTCTAGGATTCCAGGGGGGTCCCTTCCTTAGAACTTGAACTTATGGAGATAGCACAGGTTCAGTTTCAAGAACAGAGACTCTGCAGTGAGACTTCCGAGCCTGAATCCTCTGCTCCATCCTTCACTATGACACTGGCCTCAGCTGCCTTGACCGTGAAGAGGAGAAACAAGAGTACCCGACCCTCCACAGGTAGAAAATTCGAAGTCTGAATAGGTTTTATAAGACAATTAGCATGGTGGCTGACCCTCAGTGAGACCTTGCTGAATAGTGAAGACAGACTCAGAGAGATCCATGCAGAAGTGAGTGGGCTGCAGAAGGAAGGGAGGATTTGAACTCCCAGACGGCAGGACACTGGTACTGGTACGTGATTCCCAGGTCTGAGTCTCAGGTCAGCTGCTTATTAACAATGTGATTTTTGCAGCAAGCTGTTTCAACTCCGATGCATTTTCTCTGGATCTAGAGGAGGTGGTAATGAGATGATCTTCAATGCTCCCTCTGGCTCTGACGGCCTCTGACTAACAGGTGAGAATGGGCTGGTCTTGTGGTACTTTCCAGTTGTGAGGCCACTCACTGGACCCTGGGAAGTCTGTGTGCCGACATCCTGTCACTGCTCTCAGCTGATAAACTGAGTGTAGAGGGGTGCTGGGGTACACCTTGTGTGGGCCAGCAGAGTCAGCAAGTCGAACACACCCCGTGATGAGTATCTTATCTACCTTCCTGTGTCCATCCCCACATTCTATCTTCCTCTTAGGATGCTCAACTCCTGCGCATCTGAAGCTGGCCCAAACCAGCTTCTTTCCCAGAACACAGGAGAAGCAAAAACCAGGTCTGACCTCTCAGAATATGCCTTCATTTCAGTATATAATCCAACGTGGTCTAAATGGGGGGCCTCCAAAACACTGAGATGTTTCGGTGAGTGGGAAAGTCTTTTTTTCTTGGTCATGCTTAGTAAAGAAACCTAAAGTTGCTGGTAGACTACGGGCAAAGCTTGGCTAAGATGGAGCTAACGCCAAGACAAACAGAGCCAAATGATATGAAAAGAATACGCTGGATCCTGGCCACATAGTTGGGAGACCAGCTGTGGCTGTCTAAAGCAAGTTTCACCTTAGCTTTTCAAGCTGCCCAAGCTAATGCCAGCTTGGGTCTTTGGCTACTGATTCTCAGGAGTGACTCTCTCTTTCAGCCCCCTGCCTCCCACCTCTCAAGAACAAGTCCAGTCAAAGCCTCCACTCCATGTCTTGGCTTTTCTTCTGACACCTTCGGATCCTTCAAGAACTCTAATTTCAAGACTACAAAAACCCCGTTACAATCTTCCTTTCTTCCTGTTGATACCTGTGTGTATGTTATACACCTTAATGATTCCTCCTAAAAGGAAATTCCCGCTTAGTACTTGGAAAGGAGAGCCATGAAGACCTGACCCCTCTGGTGTGAATCAGTTTGGGACAGGAGGAAGATAAACCCGTCAGCTGATGAGCTGATCCTCACTGGCCTGAGAGACGCTCACCTTTCAGCTGGAGGTAGCCTTGAGCCAGATTAATGTAGGCTTCTGCTAGTTTCCAGTGTGAGTCACCATAGCAAATTCTTGTCAATGCCACACAGCGCACAAGCTCCTGGATGGCCTGTTTGTACTGTCAGAAAAAGAAAAGGAGTTTACCACACAGACAGCTTAGCACTTAAGAGTCACAAGGCCTACTTGTGAGTACACCCACCTGATAAATAATGTTTACTATGTGCTACGCACTTGTGATGTGTCAGAGAATCAAAAATGATCTGTTTGGGGTGGTGGAGTGCTCATCTGGTTAGATGAAGTCAACAACAATTCATTTAAGAAGTAAATACAATTTAATGGTGGAAAATATGGTGGGATGAAGAAAAGCCAGGCAGGTAGAACAGACATTTATTTTATCACCTCCCAGGTGTTCCAGAGACCCTTCAGTAATTAGCTCCTGTAGGTGCAAGTGAAAGTGGACCTAGCTCTCCACCTAAAACTCCTTTGCAGCTGTGATGACTAATACTGTCACTTTGACAGGATCTGGAATCGCCTAGGAGACACAGCTCTGGGTCTTCTGGAGTGGGCATCACTATTTCATGGGTTGAGATTCTAGACTGAATAAAAAAAGATAAGGCAAGCTGAACACCAGCCTTCACCTCTCATTTCGCTTCTCTTCCTGACTGCATGCAACATGACCAACTGCTCCTGCTGCCATAATGGCGTGCACCCTCGACTTGTGACCCACACAAACATCTTCCCTTTAAGTTGCTTTTGCCACAGAAATGCAGGCATGACTCAGACCGTCTCCTATGACATCAGCAAAGAGCGTGAAGTCAGTAAGCCCGACAGGCGGTGAGCCGGACAGGAGGTGAGCCCGACAGGCAGGCGGTGAGCCCGACAGGCGGTGAGCCGGACAGGAGGTGAGCCCGACGACAGGCGGTAAGTCCGACTACAGGCGGTGAGCCCGACGACAGGCGGTGAGTCCGACGACAGGCGGTGAGCCCGACAGGCAGGCGGTGAGCCCGACCACAGGCGGTGAGCCCGACCACAGGCGGTGAGCCCGACCACAGGCGGTGAGCCCGACCACAGGCGGTGAGCCCGACAGGCAGGCGGTGAGCCCGACAGGCAGGCAGTAAGCCAGAGGAGAAAGTAGCTTTGTTTTGTTTCCTTTCTGGACCCTGGGACTTATACCTGTCTCAAGCTGGCCTTTAACCTGGATACGTAGCCCAGGCTGGCCTTGAGTAGTGAGGAGCACATGTGCAGTCAGGGTCAGTACAAGGAGGAAGCCACAGTTTTCCAGTGCCAGGTCTTCGCGCGCAACAACACATTCGCAGTAAGCCTAGATGTCTTCAGGCGGAGCTCTAGGATCCCGTTTCACACTGCCCAAGGAGATGAGGCCTGTGTCTCCTTCTCTCCAAACCTGTGTTTCACTGAAGCCTGGCCAACCCACTACGGAGGAAAAGAGGCAGGACTAAACTCTGCTCCATCCAAGGTCCTTTTTGTTTTATTTTGTTTTTCAAGAAAGGGTTTTCTATACAGCCCTGGCTATCCTGGAACTCGTTGTGTAGACCAGGCCGGCCTGGGCTACCAAGTGAGTTCCAGGAAAGGCTCAAAGCTACACAGAGAAACCCTGTCTCAACCCCCCCCCCCACACACACACACAAAGTCCTAACTTCCTACATACCAGAATGCAGCTGTATTTGGAGATACGGCCTTTTAGGGGGATTTTAATAAAATGATGCCCTTGGGGTTAGGGAGATGGCCCAGTGGTTAAGAGTGCTTCTTGCTCTTACACAGGACCTATATGGCTCATAGACCACTCAGGCTGAATGGCTCACAACTGCCAGAAACTCCAGCTCCAGGAAATCCAATGCCCTCTTCTTCTCTCCAAGGACACACACACACACACACACACACACACACACACACACACACACACACACAAATGACATAAACAAAGTAAACCCGTGCAGTGCAGCAGCAGCCCACAGCGACCCCAGCACCCTCTGCTAGCCTGCCGCCTGGGCACCCCCTCTCAGCCCCGCCAAGTCAAGCACTGCCATTGCAGATGGCTGCCCTCACAGAGCTTTGCCTTCACTGTGTCGTCTGTAGATCTGGTAAGACACCTGGGAATTCTCCTCCTCCTCCTCCTCCTCCTCCTCCTCCTCCTCCTCTTCTCCTCCTTCTTCTATTTCTTCTTCTTCCTCTTACTCCATTTCTTCTTCTATTCCTTCTTCTTCTATTTCTTCTTCATTTTTATTTACTTTGTTTCTTTTTTAAAATTAGACATTTTTATTTATTTTACGTCCCGATTGTACTTTCCCCTCTCTCCTCTCCTCCCATTCTCTCTCCCTTCCTGCCTCCTCTCTACCACTCCCCCCCCCTCCAGAATCCACAGTCTCAGGTCAGAGAGGGACAGGCCTCTGATGGGAGTCAATAAAGCACAGCACATCAAGTCAGGCAGGACCAAGCTCCTCCCCCTGCATCAAGGCTGGGTGAGGCAACCCAGCATGGGGAATAGGTTCCCAAAAGCCAGCTCAAGTGCCAGGGACAGGTCCTGATCCCACTGCTAGGGGCCTTACAAACAGACCAAGCTACACAAGTGTCACACACATGCAGAGGACCTAGGTCAGTCCCATGCAGGCTCCCTAGCTGTCGATCTAGATTCTGTGAGCTACCATGAGCTAAGGTAAGCTGTCTCTGTGGGTTCCCCTATCATGATCTTAACATCCCCTTGGTCATTCAACCTCTCCTCCCTCTCTTCAACTGGATTTCTGGAGCTCATCTCAGTGTTTGGCTGTGGATCTCTGCATCTGCTTCCATCAGATGAGGCTCTCTGTTCACCAATCTGAATATAGGAAATGATCAGTTCAGCCACCCTCTTCACTACTGCTAGGAGTTTTAGCTGGGGCCATCCTTGTGGATTCCTGGGAGTTTCCCTGGCACCAGGCTTCTCCCTAACCCCGAAATGGGTCCCTCATCAAGACATCTCTTTCATTACTCTCCCCCTCCATCCTGCCCCCAACCTGCCCAACCTGATCCCTCACGTTCCCATTACCCTTTCACCCCCACCCCTGCCCCCAGTTTACCTGGGAGATCTCTTCTATTTCCCCTTCCCATGGAAATCCATGCATCCTTCTTTGGGCCCTCCTTGTTACCTAGCCTCTCTGGGGCTGTGGATTGTAGCCTGGTTGTCCTTTACTTAACAGCTAATATCCACTTATGAGTGAGAACATACCCAGTTTGTCTTTCTGGGTCTAGGTTACCTCACTCAGGATGATTTTTTCTAGTTCCATCCATTTGCCTGAAAATTTCATGATGTCATTGTTTTTTATAGCTGAGTAATACTCCATTGACACCTGGGAATTCTTAAGTTGGGGGTGGGTGGGTGGGAATTAGTTTTTTTTAAAAAAAGCTTTTCCTCACATTAAGAATGGGGATTAATACTATGATGCAGGGAGTTAGGTCTCTGTATGGTTCCACAATGGAGATGGTTTGGAAATGGAAAAATTAAATAAAGGGATAATCAACTTAGCTGATATTGACATATGTCAACTATAATTTTTATCAGTTTGGTAATTCATGTTTTACCCTTAAAAAGTGGTTTGATATCAGTGCCAGATATGAAAAATTGATTGATAAGAAACAATCCTTAGAAAGACCTACTAATGAAACTAAGAAAAAATATTCACACACAGACAGAAGAATTTAGAGCAGAACCTACCTCACCACTGCATTATGAAACTGAAGCAGAGTGGTCCAAGGTTATTAGAAAACCAACTTTAATTTATCCAGTTACCATACAAGAATGACCACCAGATGATAGGTACCCCAAAGCTATGCAGAAGTCAACTGGCATCCTATAGACATGTTAGATTTGAAGAGATTTAAGGACAAAGTCATTTCATATGGTATGCCCTCACCCTTTGTGAAGTAGATGTTAAATTCATGGGCAACTCAGAACAAAATTATTCTATACGACTGGAAAGATATAGCTACAGCTGTATTGGAAGCTGGTCCTCAGTTACAGTGGAAAACATGGTGGAGAGAGGAAGCTAGGGACATAGAACGATGAAGTAGGGGTAGAGCTATGGAAATTTCCCAAGATCAGCTTCTCTGTGAAGGACAGTATGCTGATTTGCAAAGACAGTTTAGATTTGATGGTCACACCTTGGCCCTATAGGGTACAGCAGCTTTGAATGCTTGAGACAGGGTTGAAGAATCAGGAAAAAGAACTGGGTCATTTACTAAAATTATACAAGGTCCAAAAGAAGCCTTCACCATTTTTTTTTTTTTTAAGAAAGATTGACTTCAGCTGTAAATAGAATGCTATCAGACCCTGAAGCTAGAGAAATATTAATTGAATCTTTGGCTTTTAGAAAGGCTAATTCAGAATGCAAAAGTATGATTAAGCATTTAAAGGCAAGATCAGCACCCATAGATGAATGGATCCAAAATACAGCTGATATTGAATTTCACACTTAGGATAATACTTGGATAGAAGAAGTGATTTCTAAAAATTTTAAGAAAAATCAAAAGGTCATATGTTTTAATTGTGGTTAAAAAAAAACCAGTTATCTGAAAAGGGATTGTAGGCAAGATATTCCTGGAAATGTTTTTTCTAGAGATAACCCAAATAGAAGGCCCCTGCCTTCTAGAATATGTAGAAGATGTAGCAAAGGCTGACATTGGACTAATGAATGCAGATCAACATAGGACAGACAGGGTAACCCCTTTGCCATTGGCAAACAATTTAGGGTGCCTCTTGCAGGCCCCAATATCAAATTTGGTTCAATCATTCCCTGTCAGCATTGGCAAACTCATCCACAGAGCAATTAAAAGACTTAATATCTATTGTTTAAAACCATACTGCTCCAGATGACAAAACAGCTTCAGTTAGATAATACAAAATTTTCAGGAGAAACCATAAATCAAGTGTCTTGGCAAACTTCTATAAATGATCAAAGACAGAAAGTGAAAATACAAATAAATGGCATTGTAATAGAAGGTTTACTAGACATAGCTGTGGATGTAACCATTTCACCAAAATCATGGCATCTGGATTGGCCTCTTCAGGAGGTAGGGATTGGAATTTTTTTTTTTTTTTTTTAAAGATTTATTTATTTATTATGTATACAGCATGTATGCCTGCAGTCCAGAAGAGGGCACCAGATCTCATTACAGATGGTTGTGAGCCACCATGTGGTTGCTGGGAATTGAACTCAGGACCTCTGGAAGAGCAGTCAGTGCTCTTAACCTCTGAGCCATCTCTCCAGCCCAGGGGTTGGAATTTTATCTCAGGTAAAACAAAATACAAGGTGGTTTGAGTGTAAAGGTCCAGAAAGACAGGTTGGGAAATTAAAGCCACATGTGGCTAACATAGCTATGAATTTATGGGGATGTGATTTGTTTCAACAACGGAAAAACCCAGATTAATATTCCTCCAATTTCAGAAACAAAGTATAAACTAACATATGCGCTGAGAGAAATAGTCAAAGGTATTATCAAGAACAGTCACCAACCGTTCAGGCTGGACATAAACAAGGCACAGCAGCTGCTGAGCTTTCAAAGGTACCAACATCCCTATCTTTAAAATGGGCAACTGACAAACCTGTCTGGGTGGAACAGTGGCCTCTGATATCAGAAAGATTCCAGGCCTTAGAACAGCTGGTACAGGAGCAGCTAAATGTTCAACATATTGAAGAATTGACCAGTCCTCGAAATTCTCCTATATTTGCCATTAAAAAGAAATCTGGAAAATGGAGAATAGTAACAGATCTAAGAGCCATTAATATAGTGATCCAGACAATGGACTCTTTACAGCTAGAATTCCCTTGCCTTCTTTATTACCTAAAGGATAGTCTATTATAGTGAATGATTTAAAAGACTGTTTTTTTAAACTATATTTTTACAAGAACAGGATAGAGAAAAATTTGCATTCGCCATGCCTACTTATAATAATTCCCAGCCTGTTAAAAGTTATCAGTGGAAAATTCTTCCACAAGGGAAGTTAAACACCTTTTGTCCATATTTTGTACAATAGCTATTGGGAAATAATTTGTAAACATGTTCTTCAATCTATAATTTACCATTATATAGATGATATCTTACTAGCTGATTCAGATGCAGATACCTTAGAAAAAATGTTTGAAGAAGTAAAGAAAAATTGCTCTGTTGGGGATTACAAATTGCTCCTGAAAAAAATACAGAGAGGAGAGTCTATTAATTACCTATGATATAAGATAGGTTTACAAAAAATTCAACCACAGAAAGTATAAATCAGGAGAGATCAATTATGAACTCTTATTAATGATTTTCAAAAATTGCTGGGAGATATTAACTGGCTATGATCCACAGTCAGATTAACTACTCAAGAACTAGGTAATTTATTTCTAAATTTATAAAATGATAAGGACTTAAACAGTCCAAGAAAATTATGACCTGAGTCTGAGAGAGAATTGGCTTTGGTAGAAAAGAAACTACAGGATGCACATGTGGTCCAGAGCTTGATTGTATCCTGGTATTACTACCCTCTACTCATTCTCCTACAGGAATTCTTATGCAGAGAGAAGATAATATTTTAGATGGATATTTTTACCTCACAAACAGAGTAAAAATTTAAAGACCTATGTAGAAAAGGTTTCTGAAATGATTCTGGAAGGAAAATTGAGACTTCATCAATTAACAGGAATAGATCCAGTAGAAATTGTGGTCCTTTTACTAATGCTGAAATTGCCTTATTATGGGCAGAAAATGAACATCGGCAAAGAACTTGCAGTAATTTCTTGTGAGAGATTCGCAACAAATATCCCCAAAGCAAGAGACTTTAGTTTATAAAAAGAACTAATTGGATCTTTCCTCACACCGTATGGGGAACACCAATTTCTGGAGCCCCTACATTCTATACTGATACAAATAAATCAGGAAAGGCAGGTTACAAGTAAGGAAATTTAAGTAAAGTGGCTCAAAGCCCTTATGATTCTGTTCAAAAGTCAGAATTATATGCTATTCTCATGGTACCATTAGATTTTCCAGAACCTCTTATAGTTAGTGACTCTTGATATGCAGAAAGTTGTTTTATATATCAAAACTGTTGAATTTATACCAGATGATTCAGAATTAACTTTGTTATTTATTCATTTACAAGAAATAATCAGAAATAGAAATCATCCCTTGTGTATAACGCACATCAGATCCCATATGGGTCTACCAGGCCCTTTAGCACAAAGTAATGATGGAATTGATCCGCTATTGGTAGGAAATGTGCTAGAAGCCTCAGAATTTCTTAAGAAACACCATATTAACAGTAAAGGTTTGAAGAAAGAGTTTTCTATCACTTGGTAACAAGCCAAGGAAACTATAAAGAAATGTCCTACTTGTTCTTTGTATAACCAAACTCCATTACCTCCTGGAAGTAACCCAAAAGGTACCCAACAAAATGAAATGTGGCAAATGGATGTGTTTCGTTTGTACAGTTTGGGAAGTTAAAGTATGTACACCATACCAGAGATATATATCTAATTGCACTTTAAAAGATATGCAAATGGACTAGACATTGTGAATGCAATTCTTACCTGACAATTGTTCTTATTGTATATAGTTTTACTGTGTTAGAATTAAAACCTTCCCTAAATAAAAATTTAGACAAAAAGGGGGAAATGCTGTGGGAAATTTTTATAACACTCTGACACTCCTGAGACTGCCAATAAAGTTTACCTTGAATCAGAGAGCAGAGTTAGCTGCTAGCTGACTAGAATTAGCCATAGAGGTTTTGGAGGCCCAGGACATATAGAGAGACACAGGAAAGCAGTAGGAAGGGGCTTAGAAAGATTTGTGGCCCCTTTTGGATTGAGGAAGGAGAGAGAGAGAGGAGGTCACTGGTAGCATCTTCGCTGCTTCTCTGATCAATCAGGTTTTTACCCCAATATCTGACTCCCAAGTTTCACTTAATAACAGAACAATATAAGTAATCACTGCAGCAGATTGAAGGAGACTGAAGAAATACTGCATCTATACTCAGTGTATATCTGAGTATATCTCATATCTATTCATAGATCTGGTTTTTTTTCCTGGGGGAGTTGTTTTTACAAATTATGTGACACTTTTACATAAGTATTAGTTTCCTAATTTCAATCACTGTGCTGTGGTTATATGGAAGAATATTCTTATTCTTTTTCTCTCTCTTTTTTTTTATTTAAGAAAAAATTTTATTCATTTTATATACCAACCACAGATCTCCCTCTCATTCCTCCTCCCACTCCCCCCAGCCTTAATCTCCACCTCCATCCCCTTCTCCAAAAGGGTAAAGTCTCCCATGGGGAGTCAGTAAAACCTCATATATTCAGTTGTGACAGGACCAAGCCCCTTCCCCCTCCATCAAGGTTGAGCAAGGTGTCCCACCATAGGTAATGGGCTCCAGAAAGCTAGTTCATGCACCAGGAATAGATCCTGATCCCACTGCCAGGGCCCCCCCCAAACAGACCAAGCTACACAACTGTCTCTCATAAGCTGCTCTAGAACTTGTCACGATAACCATCTTTCTGACATCTCAATCCAAACACATATAAATTCCTCTAAGCCTGTGACCTTCCCCTATGTGCATCTGGCACTTTCACAACACTAGGAAGACATTAGACATACAATAGATATTTGTGCGATAAATGAGTGGCCAGACAGGGCCTGGCATATGAGAATGAGTGAGTGACTGGGTAACCTTTGTGAGGGGGGGATGGGAAGGAAGATGCAGGGAACAAGAAAGGAAAGAGCAGCAGAACGGGCTCCAGGGAAGCAGAAATTTCATGCAATCTGTGCTGTGATCCACTGTAGGTCTGGCACATACTGAAAATCAATATATTCTTGAACTTTCTGTTACTGTGATCAAAATACCCCATAGAAACAACTAATGAGGAGTTTGCTTTAGCCCAGGGGTTCTGAGGGCCCAGTCCATCACGACAAGGAGAGTGTGGGAGGAGGGTGGCCACATCACAGCAGTCGGGAAGCAAAGGGAAATGCTGGCCCTCAGCACATGTCTTCCTTTCTCCTCTTCCATTTCCCTAGAGCCTACGCCCATGGGGATGCACCATACGTACACACAATCAGCAAGAGCCTTTAACTTCTGGTTGTTCCTTTCCGGAAACACCTTCACAGACATGCCACCACCACCCACCCGCCCCCATCCCACTCTCCTAATGATTCGGAATCCAGTCATGCTGACAATGAAGGCCAATCATTATAGCCAGTAAACGTTGGCTATTGGCATGCCAACCACAGAGCTAGGAATGGGAGAGCCTACACTCATGACGGAAGGCAGGCTCTTTCTTAAGGGCTCTCTTGAATCTCACAGGCTTGAGGTTAGAAACGTAGTCCCATCTACCTTGCTTCTCAGGCTTGTGATGCGGGCTCCACTCTCGGGGAGCAGGTGCGTGACCTCAAGGTTCCTTACCTCATGGCTGTTGGAGTAGGACTTTGCTCTCTCTTCGCACAGGTGGAGTTTCTCTCGAGGGGGCTGGAACAGTGCTGTCTGAGGCAGCTTGTTGGGGGTCCTCTTTTTAGAAGTGACGCTGACAGCAGCAACGACTTCGTCAAGGTGGCTGGACATGGGGACTTCCTGTGATTCCTGCATGTTCTCATACACATTGTCCTCTAATCGTCAGGTGAAAAAGAAAGGCATTAAGCAATCGTTTTCAGAGCCACTTTTAAAAATTCATACTTTTTTCTCTAGAACTCTAGGTTAACAGCTAGGAAAATGCCAACATTATGCCTATCACTTCTTTAAAATGAAAAACCTTCCATCTCAAAAGGGCATGGTGGCTGGTGTTGAGTTCTTTTTAAAGTTTCAGGCTTATTTCCCCTAAACAAAACACAGATATCCCAACAGAAATGACGTTGAGTCCAAACAATTCACAAGGATGCTGTATGAAATGAGTACATATTGAATAAACTGAACTCCAACTGACCCTGAGGCAGAAAGCAAATGATTGTGGTTAATCTTTCAATACGGATAAGACGGAGTAATTTATCTTATTGCCTAAAATAATCACAACAACAAAAACAAAACAAAACAAAACAAAAACAACAAAACCCTAGACAGACAAAAAAGTTACAAAACAAAAAGATTTAAAAGACAGGACCCTGGCCAGGCACACGCCTTTAATTCCAGCACTCGGGAGACAGAGGCAAATGGATCTCTGTGAGTTCAAGGCCAGGCTGGTCTATAGAGCAAGATCCAGGATGGGCACCAAAGCTACACAGAGAAACCCTGTCTTGAAAACAAAAACAAAAACAAGACAGGATCTGGCAATAGACAGTGATTTTTCCCTCCTATCCTCCCAGTCCCTCCCCATCTCCCCTCTGCCCTGGACCCCATCCACTCCTCCTCCGTTTCTATTCAGAAAAGGGCAGGCCTCCCGTGCATATGCATAAAACACAGCATATCAAGTTGCAGTAAGACTAAGCGCCTCCCCATGTATTAAGGCTGGGCAAGGCGACCCAGTATGAGGAGTAGGGTCCCAAAAGCCAGCAAAAGAGTCGGAGACAGCCCCTGCTCCTCAAACTATACAACTCTCACATATTTGCAGCAGGCCTAGGTCAGTCCCACGCAGGCTCCCTGGTTGTCAGTTCAGTCTCTGTGAGCCCCTATGAACCCAGGTTGATTCTGTGGGGTTTCTTGTGATGTCCTTGACCCCTCTGGCTCCTACAATCTTTCCTCCCTTCCTTCACCAGGATTCTCTGAGCTCGGCCTAATGTTGACTGTGGGTCTCTGCATCTGTTTCCATCAGTTGCTGGATGAAGCCTCTCTGATGGCAACTGGGCTAGGCACCAATCTATGGGTATAGTGGACTATCATTAGGCATCATTACATTGACTTTTTTTTTCTCCAGTCCTGTTTGGTTCTATCCCAGGTCTCTGGGCCATCTAGCCTCTGGGTCCTGGGCCATGCAGCCTCTGGATCCTGGCCTTCTAGGCAGTGTTAGAGGTATGCATAGGTCTCAGGCTGGACCAGTCATTGGTAGGCCACTCCCACAATCTCTGAAGACACTGATTCTTGAGAGATGAAAAAAGTCAATGAGCAGGGTGGCGGCGGCGGCAGCAGCAGCAGCAGCAGCAGCAGCAGCGCACGCCTTTAATCCCAGCACTCAGGAGGCAGAGCCAGGCGGATCTCTGTGAGTTTGAGGCCAGCCTGGTCTACAGAGGGAGTTCCAGGACAGCCAGGGCTATACAGAGAAACCTTGTCTCAAAAAAAAAAAAAAAAGAAAGAGAGAAAGAAAGAAAGAAAGAAAGAAAGAAAGAAAGAAAGAAAGAAAGAAAGAAAGAAGAAAGAGAAAAGGAGGAAAGGAAGAAATAGGAAGGAAGAAAGAAAGAGAAAGACAGAGAGAGAGGGAGGGAGGGAGGGAGGGAGGGAGGGAGGGAGGGAGGGAGGGAGGAAGGAAGAAGGAAGAAAAAAAGTAAACAAACCAAGACCTCAATTGCCTCAGTTTATTATTTGAGTGTTTCTAGGACACAGGGCAAGGGAGAAGGACCCAAGAAGTTACTAGTGGACCCTGAGAAGGAAGAGAACTGAGAGCTTGGGAGACGAATGTGGCTAGAGGTAACAGGCCAGTTTACTGAGAAGGAGAATGCCGCACAGGAAGAGGGCCTGAGATTAACTGAGGAGTCCCCTCAGATACGGGGAAAGATGTTAATCAGTGTGTAAGAAGGAACCTTCTGTAACTTTAAAAAGAATGTGCCTAGTACCCATTCAGGTTGGCACTGTCTATCCCTAGAAGTTAAACAAGAAAATGACGTATTGGGTAAAGCACTCAGAAAGGTGTTTTTTCCTCAGCCGTAGAGAATAATTAACCCCAGACCCAACATTGCTTAGAGTTACCTGATGAAGGAGAGATTCGGGAAATAAAGGCTCATGATGAGAACATTTAACTCAAACCAACACCCAATTAATGTGGATGTTGAATCAACAGAAAAAGACATCACAACATTTATTGTGGTTGCATTCCATGGAACACAATTCCACGGAGAAAAACTTCTTCAAAAGACTCAAACTGAACTTAGAAATAAGAAGAACACATTCTAGGAGGATCTACGTGGGTGACAGGTGAAGCACTGCAGAGGGGAAGAGCGACTTGTAGACCCAGCAACAGAAACTATGGAAAGGAAACTCAGTGACTGAGCTGCGAGGCGACAGCAACGGGCACCACATGCAGATAGTTTAGGTCTCCAAAGGCAAGCAGATGGGAGGCCCGTGTGAACAATTCATGGCCAGACTTTTCCAAACGGAGAAAAGTACAAACCCAGAGATCCTGGAGTCCAAAGAGCAGTAAACACAGAAACACAAAGAAAATGCATGGAGGCCCATCATAACCCAAAACTGTGAAAAAGAAAACCATTAGCAGTCAGGAGAAAAGAAACACTATGTACTCAAAATAAGATAAGCTGGGTGTGGTCGTTCACGCCTGTAAACCCAGCCCTTGAGAGGTGGAGGCTGGAGGATCAGGAGTTCAAGGTCAGCCTCAGCTACAAAGTGAGTTCAAGACTGCCCTCTGCTACATGAGATCCTGAATTAGTTTGCTTCTCTGTTGTTATGATGAACACCATGAGGTTTTATCAAAAGCAACTTGAGGAAGGAAAGGGTTTATTTGGCTTACACTTCAACATCACAGCCCATCACTAGGGCAAGTCTTGGCAGGAACTCAAGCAGGAATCCGGAGACAGAATGGGAACAGAGACCATGGAGGGGTGCTGCTGACTGGCTTGCTCTCCATCACTTACTTGGCCTGCTTTCTTATACAACTCAGGACCACGTTCCCAGGAGTAGCACCGCCCACAGTCATTTGGGCTCTCCCACATCAATCATTAAGAAAATGCCCATAGACTTGATGTGATAGGCCAATCTGAGGGAGGAATCTTCTCAACTGATGTTCCCTCTTCCCAGGTGACCCCAGTGTGTGTCAAGTTGACAACAATAACAAGAAAACTAGTCAGCACAGCTAGTTAGTAAATGGCAAAACAAACCCTGGTATAGCTGTACAGAAAAAAACACTACTCAACAATGAAAAAGGACTGACTGTGCTGTGAGAGTGAATCTCAACAGAGCTCTGCCAAGGTGTGTGTGTGGAGGGGGGGAAGAATGCACACTGTGTGACTCTATTCCTACACAGCTTAAGGAAGTCTAACCCAATGGCTGGTGATCTGAAGCAGTTCAGTGGTGCCTCACAGTGGACCGCAGAGAGTGGTTGGTGTTGGTGAGAAGAGGCAAGGAGAGGGCGGGTAGGGAAAGAGGGGGGAGAGAGTGTGTGCGCGTGCGTGTGTGTGTGTGTGTGTGTGTGTGTGTGTGTGTGTGTAATGGAATGATTATAGGATTATGATGGTCGTTTATGGGCGTACACCTGTCAAAATTTATCAAACTTACACTTTTGTGCCAGTTAATAAAGGTGCTTAAAAAACACACACATACAAACCAGCCTTTCTCTGCTGGGATTTGTCAAATTTGATTCTGTCATTTGCTTCAGCAGCACATTGAGTTTCATCCTGCCATCATTCATTTAGTGATCAACTCAACATTTATTGGGCTCTGCTATCAGCAACGTAACCTACTAGTGTACAAGGTGGAAAATGGAAAATAAAATCCAGCAGGTAAAAAGACTGCAGAAATGGGAGCCACTTCGGCAGGGGCATTCAGCTGGTTTGCAAAGACTTTGGAAGGCAGAGAAGAGAAAGCACCCAAGCAAAGCGACTGACTATCCAGCAACCTTTGGAATTGGGAACACGAGATGAATACATGGCCAGCTGCTGGCAGGGTGTGTGGTGTGTGGTGAGCGTGGATTTCGAACAGTGGCAGCATACCAGAGCCACAGATGTTACTGTGCCTTCCCCCAGGAGGGCTACTGACAGATGTGATGAAGAGTCGGTATACAGAAATACAGGTTCCGCAAAAGGAGGACCCTACAATCCAATAAATGGGTAGACAGGGACAAGCATTTTAAGTTCTTTCTAAGCCTTTGATGTGGCATAACGCCCAAGACTTTCTCACAGACAGTACTTTCCCACACTTTTTTTTTTTTTTTTTGGTTTTTTCGAGACAGGGTTTCTCTGTGTAGCTTTGTGCCTTTCCTGGATCTCACTCTGTAGACCAGGCTGGCCTTGAACTCACAAAGATCCGCCGCCTCTGCCTCCTGAGTGCTGGGATTTAAGGTGTACACCACCACTGCCCAGCCTTTCCCACACTTTTGACCAAGAGAGGCTCCCCACCTCCCCCAGAGCATAAAGCTTATGGAACCAGCACTTTGCAAATACTGCCTGAGGTACCCCTATGTCCCCCCATCTTATAGGAGCAAAGTGGGGGGCTGTTCCAGGCTGAAAAGGCACTGATTTTGAGCTAAAAGTGTGACTGACTTTATTAGGCAGAACTAGTGAGCCATAGGTTTTTAGCAGGGAAAGGGGCTGAAGGTGTTCCCGAGGCTATTAATCTCTAATTCACAGACGTCACCAAGCTCTGAGAGATAGAGTGGCCACTAACTTTCAAGCTTTAGCCATTCTGGTGCCATCCTGATGACTTTTATATCTCAGTATTCAGTCCATATTCACATTGGTTAACTTTTTCTTTAAATCTGTATGCTTCAAAAAAAAAACCAAAATGCTGTGGGTGTGGTGGCGCATGCCTTTAATCCCAGCACTCTCGAGGCAGAGGCAGATGGATCCTTGTGAATTCAAGGCCAGCCTGGTCTGCAGCTGGGGCTGTTACACAGAGAAGCCCTGCCTTGAAAACCAGAAACAAACAAACAAACAAACAAAGCCCCAATGCCTACTTCAGATTCATTCTTACAACAACGAATGGTGGTAGTTTCAGTGTGCCAGCTACATTCCCACAACACACATCAAAATACAAATAGTATTATTTTAAAAGGGTGCCAGAGTCCCACCTAAGGACACAAGTCTAATTACTGCATGCATTTGGAAGTTCTAACTTCTAAATTGGAGCCTAATTGTCTTTAGTTTATACTCAGAGCGGTATTTTCCTAAAAACTGACTTATTGACAGACTTAGGGCCTGGGAGATGGCTCAGCTGGCAAAGCGCCAGCCTTGCAAACACGAGGACTTCAGTTTGATTCCCAGAAATGAGGTGTTTAGAAAAAAAATCTAGGTTTGGCAGTGTGTGTTTGTAATCCCATTGTGTGGGAGGCAGAGACGGGTGGATCCCTGGGACTCAGGGACAGCTAGCCTAGCCTAAACATCGAATCTCAGATCCCAGTGAGAGATCTCATCTCAAAAAAAAATCAAGGTGGGTGGATCCTGAGGAAGGACACCTACAGTGTCTGACCTCCATACAAATGTACACACACGCACAAGTGCACAAATAAAAATAAAATAAATTTATAATGCTCTTAACATACGTTAAAGCGTCTCCCAAGAAAGTCTCATATGTCTTCAGTAAAGGTATGTGGTCTAACCATCACCTCCTTACCCGAAGTTAAAAATAGTTAATGAATATACTAATGTGATCATGCAGAATTAAGTCAGTTACATGGTGGTAGTAGAAGTTAGAGAAACAGAAGCAAGGTGTGTGTGGGGGGTAGGGGGTGGGGCTGCTGAATGGAATACTTGCTGTAACCTCAGATCTGCTTAGATACATAACTTAAAGGAAGACAGTGAAGACAGACCCCACCATTTTCATTCTGGGCATGCTGGGGCTCTAGAGTCAGTATTTAATCACTCTGGGACAAGTCCTGTGGCTGGTTTACAATAAAGTTTTATTGGAAACTGGTCACATTCATTTACTTACATAACGTCTATGGCTGCTTTTGCACTACAATAAGCCTGGCTTATTTATGACCTCACCCTTCCCAGAAAACCACAATGATGCCGTGGATAGAAGCAGCCAGTTTAAGAAGACAATTAACTTCGTTCACTTGAATGGATTTGAGATTGTAAAAGAAATTTACATAAAAACGTTCCCTTTGGAAGTTAGAAACATATCAATACTTCTGAGTGGTTTTATTTTTTTGGTACTGGGGATGGAACCATCCTTTTACTAAGGGCATACTGTTTTCATCCTTACTTACAAATACCATTTGAGGCAGGCTAGAGGTCAGCCTGAAACAGGCTGGAGAAGTGTGTTGATTTCTTCATAGTCTAAAGCAGAGCTCTGGGGGCTGGAGACAAAGCTCAACCACCAAGAGCTCACGCTGCTGTGAGACCCAAACCAGTTCCCAGAACCCACATTTTGATGTTCTCAACCACCTCTCACCCCAGCTCCGGGGGATCCCATGCCCTTTTCTGGTCTCAAAAGGCCATATGCACTCATGTGCACATACACACATAATTCAAATTTTAAAATCCTTGGGGAGAAAAATCAAAATAAAGATTTACAGGCATCAGGAAGGATGCTGTCTTAGGGTTTCTATTGCTGTGATGAAGCACCATGACCAAAAATCAAGTTGGGGAAGAAAGGGTTTATTCAGCTTATACATCCTTCATCACCAAAGGAAGTCAGGACAGGAACTCAAACAGAGCAGGAACCTGGAAGCAGGAGATGATGCAGAGGTCATGGAGGGGTGCTGCTTACTGGCTTCCTTTCCCTGGCTTGCTCAGCCTGCTTTCTTATAGAACCCAGGACCACCAGCCTAGGGATGGCCTTCCCCATTCATCACTAATTGAGAAAAATATCTTACAGCTGGATCTCGAGGCATTTCTTCAGCTGAGGCTTCTTCCTCTCTTGTGTCAAGTTGACACACACAACCAGCCAGGACAGGTGTCTACTAAGAAAAAGGGGAGCTTTTCTTGCCCTTGATTGCCGGGGATGTCTTTCTGTATGCTGCGAATATATGTTGTTCCCATTGGTGAATAAATAAGCTGCTTTGGCCTATGGGGAGGCAGCTTAGAAGCAGACAGGAAATCCAAGGAGAGAGACAGGTAAGAGAGAGTCTGGGGAGAGACGCCAGCCTGCTGCCCAATGAACAACATGCCAGCAGATTGGTAACGCCATGGAACACATGGCAAAACATAGATTAATAGAAATGGGTTAATTTAAGATATAAGAGCTAGCTAGCAAGAGGTCTGCCATAGGCCATACAGTTTGTAAGTAATATTAAGCCTCTGAACGATTATTTTATAAGCAGCTGAGGGACCATGGTGCTGGGTGGGACCAGAGAAACTTATGGCTACACTTGATAGCAATATGGAATGGAGGTCAAACAGAGATGGAGGAAGTGCCCAAGGTCCCGGTGTGAGAAGGCTGTAGAGGCTGCTACACATTCCCACTGACTTTCCCACTCCTGGGCAGCCCCTAAAAGCCCATTATCCAAACTGAGCCCAAGTCCCACTACACCGACCCAGTACTGTGTTGCATCCAGAGATGTTGGCTGGCATTTTAAAAAGTATCCTCTTGCCTTCTGCTTCCTCATCTGTCCAACCCATGTTGGCTGATGAGATGGCCGTTTCAATAGGTGTTATGGTCTAGATAAATAGCCCAGACTATCGTTCAGATGCTGAGATTCAAGAACTTGCACTGGCCCAACTGCCTGTAGGATTCCGGCAACACTAACAACTGATAATTCGGTAAAGCTTGATGCCCCCCATCTTTATCACACAGGACTCTTACTACTACTGTGCAGTTTCAGTGGGCAGACAATGCTCTTCCTATTTTATTATTTCTACTCCTATTTTATTAATGGGGAAAATGAAGCTGAGAGAAGCTAAATTACTTGAATAACATCACAGGGCCAGAAACAGGACTCCAATCTTTTAATGATTTGCTAAAATTCTGCATCTTATTGGCTTCCACTCAAAATTTGTTATTTTGGACCTATGAACCCAATGTTAAGCTTTGAAATAGGTTTCTCTTTTTATGTTTTCATGATAAAAAGTGGTTTGCTTCATTCTGCCTCTTAATATATCCTTACAACAAAACAAATACACATACATATATACACGCATATACAGAGTGTTCATAGGTAGGATATAACACGGATTTTTTTTACTAAAGTATTTTCGTTAAAACTGAGCCATTATTTCAATATTATAAGGCTCTCAAACAAATAAAAATAGAACTGCCATATGACCCAGCTACACAACTCCTAGGCAGGCATATATCCAAAGGACTCTACATCCTACTACAGAGATATTTGCACATCCAATGTTTGCTGTTGCTCTAGTCACAATAGCAAGGATTATCAATGGGATCAGCCTAGATGTCTATCAAAAATGAATGGATAATAAAAATGTAGTACATGTACACAGTGGGATTTCATTCACCCACTAACAAAATTTAAATTATGAGACTTGCAGGAAAATGGATGGAACTGGAAAATACTATATTAACCGGGGTAACCCAGGCTAAAAAGGGCAAATATTACATGTTCTCCTTGTATGCGGATTCTAGCTTTGGGACTGTTATATATGTACATCTAGGAGGAAGTAAGTGGGCAAAGCCAGGAAGTTGCCCAATGGGGGGGGCATTGAGGGAGAGAGGTGGGGAGGGTAATAGAACCTATGTGATATGAAAGTAGAAGCTGGATAACTGGTTGGGGAAATGGGAGTGAAAGGGAAAACCCATCAAACCTAGGCAAGCATGAAAATGATATGAGAAAACCTGTTACATAAGCTAATTGAAACAAACGAGCAAATAGGAATTTCACATGAAGACCTAGATTTCTGGGGTTTCTGTCTTCTTGGAAAACTCAGAACATCTGTCAACATTAGGCCCAGGCAATAGTCAGCCAGGGCAAAGAGGTAGCTGTCCCTACAGGCCAGGGACCTCGCGAGCTCTCCAGGGACCGCAGCTCCCCATTGGCTCCCGGGCATAGCAGAGTGGTCACCATTTGACATGGTGCTGCCGTTTCTGTTCGCGTGTGACAGACAGCAAGTTTCTGGTTTTGTCTCTCTTCTGAAGTGAGAGGGATAGAGCAGACACAGAGGGGTGTGATTTTCCTGGCCCATGCCACTCAGTCCCCAGATTTCATCTAAGGCACTGTTGGCTCTAGGACACTGCTATGTCACACATCATTTGCGACTTGCCCTTAACTGCAGCATGTGCTCTAATCTCAGAGACGTTTAACTGCCAGCGTAAATGTGTGTTTCTGAACGACAGAAGTCGTGCTACCCGCCTGACTTCCACAAGGATCTGAACCAGTGACCTTGCTTTAAATACACGTTTTCAGTGTGTCTAGGGCCATGCAGGAACACCATTAGTTGGAAGACCTCTTCTTCAGTTCACTTACTTTGAGCTACACGCTTATCAGCAGCTGCTTTCCCTTTCTTTGTAACAGCCATAGCGGGGGCTTAACTTTTCATGCGAAATCAGCCCCGGCTCCATACACCACCTTCTCCCTGCCAGCCTTGAACTCAGCTTCACAGGCCTTTCTCCGTCCTCGGCACTCACAACTGCCAGTCAGACTCACCCAATCAATGGATGCTCTTCCTTCTTCCAGACCTGCCTAGTAGAGTGCTGAGACACACGATAGGCCTCAGATCACAGTGAGCAGAAGAGGCCTGGAGTAGTGGATCTCAGCCTTCCAGTTCCAAGGGGCGATATTTAAAATAGGTAACAACTAGAAGATCAGGGGATCCACTCATCTGTGTAGGTGGCCACTATGCAAGAACAGGATTGGGAGGATCCCCAGTGTTCCAGCTGGTAACTTTTTAGTGCTGACTTGTGGGAAGATGTAGGGGGCCTAAGAGAAAAGGGCGTGTAGTAGACTGTTATTTTCAGGTGTGTTACTTTTGTTTATGTTGCATTTGTTTAACTCTGTGAAGCTGTGTTGCTGTGCCTGTCTAAAAACACCTGATAGGCTAATCAAGAACTGACCAATAGCAAGGCAGGAGAAAGGATGGGCGGGGCTGGCAGGAGAGAGAATATACAGAGTAATCTAGGAGAGAGCTAGGAGCCAGAGAAGGAGGAGGACTCCAGGGGCCAGCTACCCAGCTACACAGCGAGCCACAGAGTAAGAGTAAGCTTTACAGAAGTTAGAAAGCAGGAGGAGCCCAGGGGCAAAAGGTAGTTGGAATAAGTTAAGGAAAGCTGGCAGGAAACTAAGCCAAGCTAAGGCTGGGCATTGATAATTAAGAATAAGCCTCCATGTGTGATTTATTTGGGAGCTGGGTGGTGGACCCCACAAAAGACCAAAGGCCAACCAACAATAATAAATTGGCGTACCAACTTGGGGCTGGAATTTCCATCTAGAGCCTGAGAAAGCTGAGCAATAACAAAAAGGGACACGGCTCCTTTAAGAGTTTCAGCAGGACAGTTTCTGCTTGCTGGTCACTGAGCCATTGAGCAGCTAGTATGTTAAGAACAAAAAACTAAGTAAAAATGCCTGCCGCAGTGCAAGCAGTGGCATTCTGGAGCTCTAGGAAGGTTGGCTGCAGTTTCCAGTCAGACAAACCTCCAAATGGCCTCGAGTTTCGTGCTTGGTTTTCAAGACCAGAGAAGTGGGCGGAGCCATCTGAGAGCCATGTGCGCATGGAGAAACCAGGTGTAGGTTAGCAGTTTGAAAGTTTGCTTATGCGGTCAAAAAAGACTAGAGATACGCACTAAAGGAGGTCCAGATGAAAAAAAACTCTAAACAGGTCACAATGTGTTTAACCATGTGCATAGGCTTAAGAAAGAAAGAAAAAAGGTATAGAGAGTTGTAGAAATAAATTGTTCAAAAATGGTCTTTAAAGAGAGTAAAAGTAATATAAAAGGAAAAAAGCCACATAAAATGGGAGATGCACAGGTAGTTTGGATTCTGTTTGTTATTGAGTTGATTTTGAATTTTTTGACTGTTGGGAAGCAAAAGACAGCTGCTAGGACACATGAGATTGTGAACTGGACTGCTAAATTGAACCAACCTAGATACTTCAGGACTATCTTTAAAAAAAAAATCAAAAAAATACATTTTTCAAATGGAAATAAAAAATGCTTGGAGTTTTGTTCCCACGGGAGATGAGAGGCTGTGGATCCCTTCAGGGTTAATATGGATCAGGTTTGATCAGGCAAGACCTCTTGAGACTGGTGATATCTATCAACAAAGGTTACTGCTGGTCTTCCCAGGACTTGGTCATTATCTCAAATTTTCTCTCTGGGGCCCTAGAGAATCTTCATCCACAGACAGCAGGAAGAAGTATGGAGAAAACTATGCCCATATTCCCAAGAGTCAGGGGGTGTGGGTGGTTTTTGGTTATTCAATGGGTTATGGATGTTTGTTATCATTTAGAGGAATATAGTTTATTGATACAAATTTAAAGTTATTTTGTTACCCTGTGCATATGTTTTACACTTATTTAAAGAATTTTTGTATATTGAAAAGAAGGGTTTGGTTTTTTTTTTAAGGTTCTATTCTTGTTTAAGGTATTGTACCGATGCAGTTTATTTAAAAATGTAAGGTAAAGTTCTAGTTTTTGTGTTAGACCCAGAAGAATGAGGACAGGATCCTAACAATTGGGAAATAGCATAAGTAGTATATTATTACAATTTTAAAAAGAAGAAAATAAAACAGCAAACTATTGACAGGCAAATCTGGAAATTCTCTTTATGCTGGTCCCTGAGGACAGGCAGCTGTAAATGCCTAAATGCTAACATTATTTCTTGTGCAAATAGTGGGCAGGAAGCATGGAGAAGTAACATACCTGGGCATGAAAAAAAAAACATTTAAAATAAAGACATAAGAAGTTGTAGTTTTTGAACTCTATTATTTTAAACTATAGGATAGTCAAGAAACATAGGTCAGTAGTTAGTTATTTATAACAATCAAATTTGTAGATAGGTATGTTTTCTAGGTCAAATAGATATATTTTAGATAGATGATCTTTTTTTTTAGATTTATTTATTTATTATGTATACAACATTCTGCCTCCATGTAACCTTGCAAGCCAGAAGAGGGCACCAGATCCTATTATAGATGGCTGTGAACCACCATGTGGATGCCAGGAATTGAACTCAGGACCTCTGGAAGAGCAGTCAGTGCTCTTAACCTCTGAGCCATCTCTACAGCCACTAGATAGATGCTCTTTAAATATGTCAAAGAGCTATAGAATATGGCATTTAAAATGTTTTGTTAACTTAAGGTTTTTCATGACAATGAGACACATCTGTTTCTGGTAGCACCAATTTACTTCAGAGAAGATGATGGGCATTGAAGACATTCCATATGGAGTTTGCTTTTGTTGTGGCAAGATTAGCTACTAGGCAAAGAAACTGTTCTTGCCTTTGACTGCTGACAATGTGCTGTGCAGACTGGACATGCAGGACACACAGGAAATAGTCTGCTTCACAGAAGAGTCTGCCAGATATTCTGTAGGACACAGAGGAAAGCGACTGATGAGCATTGCCACAAGGCAGGACAGTCCAAAATTCCTGCTTTGATGGAGTTGAAGACTAAATAGTTATAGTTGCAGTTTTTCTTAGTTATGAAAGAAAGTAAGCTAGGTGTAAAACTTTGGATTCATTAAGATAGGACAGATAATGCATTATTTTCTCTGACTATGCCAACTACAAATGGACAGAATATAGTGAATGCGATCCTTACTTGATAATTGTTATTGTATATAGTTTTACTATGTTTAAGTTAAAACCTTTCACTTTCATTTAGACAAAAAAGGGGGAATTTAGTAGAATATTTAAAGGCGTGTTACTTTTATTCATGTTGCTTTTGTTTAACTCTGTGAAGCTGTATTTCTGTGCTTGTCTAAAACATCTGATAGGCTAATCAAGAACTGACCAATAGCAAGGCAGGAGAAAGGATAGGCAGGGCTGGCAGGAGAGAGAATATGTAGAGGAAGAAATCTAGGAGGAGAGAGCTAGGAGCCAGAGAAGGAGAAAGACTCCAGGGGCCAGCCACCTGGCTACACAGCAAGCCACAGAGTAAGAGTAAGCTTTACAGAAGTTAGAGAACAGGAGAAGCCCAGGGGCAAAAGGTAGCTGGAATAAGTTAAGGAAAGCTGGCAAGAAACTAAGCCAAGCTAAGGCTGGGCATTGATAATTAAGAATAAGCTTCCATGTGTGATTTACTGGGGAGCTGGGTGGCAAGCCCCCCAAAAGACCAAAGACCAACCAACAACAATAAGGGCAGGCGTCCTCAGGGCAACGGCTCTTAAGAAATAACCATCATGATTGTGTCAGAGTATATGAGTTAAAAAAAACCTGACCCAGATAATGATACGGCATTGGGAAATACCACAGACAAACACAAAACATGGAGACTAAGTAAAAATGAAACAGAAACTGTGACTAAACCCACAGTAACTCCAGAAACTAAAGGAATAATTTAAAATATTTACACAAGCTTAAGTTCTGGCCCAGGTAGTTCCAGTGGTGAATTCTACCAAGCCATAAAAAAAGGAAGCAAAATCAGACCCACACACTGTGGAGCATTTTGAAAAGCACTATATGAAGTTATAGACACATGAGACACAGCAAATCAATATCTTTCTGTAAGTGTATACTGAACCTCAGATGTAGCAAATTAAAGGACCATATACTGTGGCCAAAAAGGTTTATTAAGAGAATGGAAAGTTGGATTAACGTATGATGCCAGGCAGTGGTGGTGCACACCTTTAATCCTAGCACTTGGGAGGCAGAGGTAGGCAGCTGTCTGTGAGTTCAAAGCCAGCCTGGTCTACGGAGTGAGTTCTAGGATAGCTAGGGCTACACAGAGAAACCCTGTCTCAAAAACAAAACAAAACAAAAATGAGCTATGTGCTATATTCACAGAGAAGAAAACCACTTCATTGTGATAGATGCAGGGGAAATAGTTTTTTTCTTTATTTTTTTAAAAAAAGTGTGTGGGAGCCAGGTGCTGGTGCTGGTGGCGCACGCCTTTAATCTTAGCACTCAGGAGGCAGAGGCAGGTGAATCTCTGTGAGTTTGTGGCCAGCCTGGTCTACAAAGTGAGTTCCAGGAAAGGCTCCAAAAGCTACACAGAGAAACCCTGTCTCGAAAAAAAAAAAAAAAAAAAAAAAACCTAAAAAAAAAAAAAAAAAAGCGTGTGGAAATATGTGTGTTGAGTATGTGTGTGTGTGTGTGCGCGCGTGCATATGGAGGGAAGAGATTGATGCTCTGTCTTTCTGAATCACTTTCCACCTTATTTTTTGAGACAGGATCTCTTCTGGACTTCAAACCAGTTGACCAGTGGCTGAAGGATCCATTTGTGTCCCCTTGCCCAGCTCTGGGAATATACAGGGAGCTACCTCGGCCAGCCTTTCACATGTGTGCTGGGGATCCAGACTCAGGTCCTTAGGCTTGCATGGGAAGCACTTTGCCAACCGAGTCAGTCTCTCTGTCTCTTTGAGCACCCCCTTACCCCCAGGTCCAGTCAAGCCTCAACAATCCTGCCTGCATCTCCCATGTACTGAGAACATGGGCATCTGCCATCACACCCGACAAAGCTAACATGGCAACTGAATGCTCTCCTCTTATGACAGGAAACAAGAAAAGGATGCTTTCTCTCCTCACCTGTACTTAAGATTGTATTCCAATCAGAGTAACTAGGCAAGACAATTAAAGGCATGCAGATGGGAAAGGAAGAAACAAATTTATCGTGGCATGATCCCGTATGTAGAAGCCTAAGCAATCCGGGGACAAGGAATAATAAAATTTCTACTAGCTCTGCTAAACACATTCAGTAAGCCCAAAGGATACAACAGAAATAAGTTACATTCCTTCTCTCTTCCATCGTTTCTATTCCTACTTTTTATTAGTTATATATTTGTTTGTCAGCATGTCCTTACACAGCCCTGGCTGGCCTGGAACAAAACTCCGTCCAGCAGGCTGGACTTGAACTTGTATTGATCCTCACATCTGGCTCCCAAGTGCTGGATTACAGGTATGCACCACCACGCCACGGGCGTGTTTCTTTCTTTCTCCTCTCCTCCATCTTCTGTGGTGTGTGCAGCTCTGTGTGCTCCTGGAGGTCAGAGGTCAGCCTCAGGTGTCACTCCTCAGAGTTACCCACACTGTTTTTCATTGTTGTTTGTCTTAAGACATGATCTCTCACTGGAACCTGAACTGTGCCTCGAGCTCCTGAGTGCTAGGATTACGGGTACTGCCCTGGAATGCCTGACTTCAAAAATTATATTTATATATGCTAACAATATATAACCTGAAAATGAAATTGAGGAAACCTGACTATTAGCAATAGAAAAACAACAAACAAAAAACACCTTATGAATAAATGTAATGAAATCAGAGTATCATGGTTTGAATCTGAAACGATTCCCATGGGTTCATATTTGAATGCTAGGTCCCCAGGCTGTGGAACTATTTTGAAGACTGAGTTTTTAGATGGTGGGTGTGGTGTGGGTGGAGGAAGTAGGCCACCAAGGGGTGGGGCTTTAAGACTATAACCACCCTGGATTCCAGCCTGTTTTCTCTGCTTCCGGTCTGCTGCCCTGTGGAGAGTCCCTTCGTGTTCCTGTTTCCTCTGCTGCAATGGGCTAAAACCATGAACCCAATGGGCAAACCTCTTTTGTCTTTTAAGTTGTTTCCGTCAGGCTTTTAGTTATTGCTATGTGAAAGGAACTAATACAAGACACGAACTGAAAATGAAGGAAATTAAAGAAAGCTTAGCTATATGGAGAAACTCCATAGTCATGGGTGACAGGTTTCACAGTGTCTGCACACTTATCTGTAGATTTGAAACAATTCCTATCAAAATATTAATGGTTTTTTTCTCTGCAGAAATTGAAAATTTTGTTCTTAAATTCATATGGAAATGTAAGAAACTCAAACTACATTAAACAATCCTTAAAAAAGGAGAAAGCGAGGTAATTTTAAAAGTTACTATTAATAGAAAAACTATAAAAAGTCAGCCAGGAGCCAGGCACGGTGGCACTCGCCTTTAATCTCAGCACTTGGGAGGCAGAGGCAGGTGAATCTCTGTGAATCTGAGGCCAGCCTGGGCTACAGAATGAGTTCGGTGGGACAGACAGGGCTGTTACACAGAGAAACCCTATCTCAAAAACAAAACAAAAGTCAGCTAGGTATGGCAGCACAAACCTGTAAGAGCAAAACTTGAGAAACTAAGTCAGGAGGACCACATAGTAAAAAACCCTGTCCCAAGCAGGCAAGCAAACAAACAAAAATCCAAAATAAAACAAGAGGTCCTAGCAAAGCCATAGTAATCAAAAACTGCTAAAGAAGCAAAATGCCGGTTCTGCATTCTCAAGCTGTTGTGACCAGCATGATGACTGCGGAAAAAGATGGCCTAGCTCCTGGACATTTGCTGGGGGAGTGGATAGTATGTCTTCATCGAGTAAACAAAGGTCATTATGTCAGATGATTATGTGAGTCAGCTTTTGACTGTGGTGCTCACTGTGTAAGCTGCAGGTATATCAAAACAGCTTTTGAGGAAGGCACCAACAAACAGGCCAAACTGGATGGGGCCAAGCCCATGAGGCCCCAATACTACACAAAGAACGACAGGCAACTGAGGAATGCTGGGGGCGGGAGAGGAAGAACATATCAATCAATTGGCGGTCCAGGGCCAAAACAGTCAGCCCTGGAAATATACAGACATCATATGGACTCGACAGGGTGTGTGTGTGTGTGTGTGTGTGTGTGTGTGTGTGTGTGTGTGTGTGTGTGTGTATACACACACATTTTCATATACACATGCAATAACAATGAAAAAGGCCACACATATGAAGGAGAACAATAAGGGATATATGGGAGGCTTTTGAGGGAGGAAAGGCAAGGCAGAAATATTGTGATTAAAATACAATCTCTAAAAAACAAAAAGTTCTTAAAAAAAAACAAACCTTGTACAACTTGCAAAATTTTAGTTTGTCTAACATAGCTCAGTTGAAGCTGGGATAAAACAGAACAAAATGGCATAATACTGGGGTATGGACAAGAAAAGAAATTAACCCTGACATACACAGTCACTCCTTTTTTTTTCCCTTATTTTTTTCCAGTGTCAGCCATCAAACCCAGGGATTGGTGCATTCCCCCACCCCCTAAAGGTGCGGAGATACTTCAAAGGCAGAAAGAACAGTCTTTTCAATAAATGATGCTAGAACTGGAGAGGCGCATTCAAAGGTGACTTCACACCATCCATAAAAGTGAACTCCAAGCAGAGCAGAGACCTAAACCTCAGGGCTAGAACTGCAAAACGCTGACCAAGCACCGGAGTAAAGTGTTATGAGTTGGGATTCCCTGGATACAACTCCAAAGTACAAGTGAGAGAAGGGAAGACAGATTGTGGTGATATTTTATTTGTGCACACCAATAAAGCTTATCTGGGGATCAGAGGAAAAAGCCAGCCACTGTATTAAACAGAGAGGTCAGGCAGTGGTAGCACATGCCTTAATCCTAGCATTCGGGAGGCAGAGATCCATTTGGATCTCTGAGTTCAAGGCCACACTGGGAACAGAGTCAGGCATGGTGGCATATACCTTTAATCCCAGTGCTAGTTAACCATAGAGGTCTGGAGGTCTGTACAGATAAGGAATCGGTAGAGCTAGGCACAAAGAGGAAGTGATGTAGCTGGATGGAGAGAGGAAGTAAGACGGCAGGGCATGGAAGGGGTTATAGGAGTGAGCGTACAGGAAGTAGCTCTCTCTGGAGGCTGAGGAGTTGGTAAGGTGAGGTTGGTTATGGCTTGTTTTATTCCTCTGATCTCTCAGTTTTCACCCCAATATCTGGCTCTGGGTTTTTTTTTTTATTAATAAGACCGTTTAGCAATTCATCTTACAATGAATTAACTGGACTTCAACAACATTGAAATCTTGATGCTTCAAAGTTAAATGCTAAATTTAAAAGACCACCTAAAGGATGAGGGAATATGTCAAGAATATTTACAATTCAATGACAACCCAATTGAAAATTAGGCCAAATATTTGAACAGACATTTTTTAAACAAGGAAAATATATAGATAGCTAAGGCAAACAGATGGTTAGTATCATTAGTCATTATCAAAATCACAAGGAGCTACTGATTCACACTCACCAAATTTTGACAACAATAAACCTGAACATAAGAAGTGGTGGCAAGGATGTGGAGACACTGGACTGCTCACAGGCTCCTGGTGAGAATGTGAAGTGCTACAGTTGCCTTGGAAAACAGCTGTGTATTAGGTACTATGTAACTCGCACATCTACTTGTAGGTAAATCTGAAGCAGTTGAAGAGGCATATCCATACAGAAACTTATACACGTCTTCCTAGAAGTGTTAGTCGTAATACTGAAAGTATTCCAAATGTCTGTCAACTCCCAAATGGATAAACAGAATGTGCAGAGTGTGGCCTTGCCATATCGCGGAGTCCATCGGACCCTGAAGTTCACAGATTACATTGTAGATGAAATTTCATGTCTTTTACATCAATCCCCTTCTCTGGGATAGAGCCATCACCACATTGCTTGTGGAATGTGATATGTTTCTTTGCTCTTGGAAACATAAATGGTGCATTCAGTAAAAATATTATCTATAAATTTTAAGGCCAGATCCAAATAGTAGGAACACTGCCATAGTAATTAGACCCCTACTAGGGAATTGAACCTAGGGCCTTATGCATGCTAGGCAAGCACTCAACCATTGAGAAACATTTCCAGTCCTTAAAATTATATTTAGTTTAAAAGTCAAATTCATTGCATAAGTATCCTTCCAGCATTTTTCTTGATTTTGTACATAAGGAATGCCCAAAATCCTCCAGGGAAAAGCTGTTAATAGCTGGAAGAAGCCAGGACTGAGGTGGTCATGAATACAGGAACAAATGAACGCATTCAAGGCACATTGACTTGGTTTAAAGATGGAGTAGGTGGGTGGAAATGCCCATTCCATGGAGATAAAGGCTTCAGACATCAACAGGAATCACAGCCGACTCTGAGAAAGACTGGAATATATGAGCGAGCTTTTCACTGTCACCGTGACACAAGTCGCTTTTATTTTGTTACATTTCTTTTGCTTCTCCAACTTCCTGAGGGCTGTGGTGGTATTCTAATTGTACTGAAATGTGATTTTAATTGTATATTAATAAATAAAGTTGCCCGGGGGTCAGAGCTATTAGAGCCATAGACAGAGCGTGGCAGTGGTGACGCATGCCTTTAACCCCATAGATCTCTGTGTGTTCAGGGATACAGCCAGCATTGGAGACATATGCCTTTAAGACCTGGGGGGCTGTATATACAGACAATGACGAGGCAGTCACGTGTTTGGGTTTACAACCAATGAGAAGGCAGAACAAAAGACTATGAAACGACTTACACACATGGAAATAGCTCTCTTTCGGGAAGCTAAGACCACCGCAGGAGGAAGGGTGAGATTTTAGCTCTGAGCTCTGATCTCTTGGCTTTCTCTTTTACATTGGTTCTGTGTTTCTTATTTAATAAGACGGTTGGTTATATTAACAGAGGGCTGTACTATTTAAGGGACTTAAGTGATTAACACTTGGTGAGTATTGGAGATGGCCACGTGATAAGGGAACCTTGTCTCAGAGCCTATTTCTAAAGCTAGAGGTTCCCCTTCTTCCCTTTCTGTTTGGAGTCACTTACTATAGAGACACCTGTACTCTAGGGCTGTCGGGCCACAAGAGCGAGTCATGGAAGCAGCATGGGTGGCCATCAAAGAACCAACCAATGTAGAAAAGGTATATGGATACAACAGTTTTATTCTGATAGAAAGAATGAAGTGACGTCATCTGCAGGAAAATGGATGGAACCGAAGAGCTTGTTTAGAGAAATGAGCCAGTCTCACAAAGGCAAATATGGCAGGTTTTCTCTCCTGTGTAGAAACTAGGAGGCAAAGGGGCATGACAACAAACAGGGAACCTAGATATATGGCAGGAGAAGAAGAGATGGAGGAGGATATAAAATAAAAGTGATGAAAATGATCAAAGCATATTACTTGTCTCTATGGAGATATAAGGGAACACCTTGTTTTAAACATTTTCTTTTCTAATTAAAAAAAAAAAAAGGAACTGTGGATGGACATCTTAGGATCACGTGAGCTTCGGATTCTTTGTGTAAGTTTCTGCACAAGGATGAAGATAATGTCCCTGAAGCGCTCTGCTCTTTTGCAGGAGATGGTCCTTGATTGTCTTTGTTTTCTCAATGCTGAGCAGAGGTTCTGGGGTATCACAGCCGCTCAATGAGCATGCAGAGAACTGAGTTTTGTCCCAGACATAGTTCAAGTGACATTTCCTATAGTGACTTTACATGGTTTTTGGTTAGGGGTAGAAATTCCTTTAGATCAGTTAAGTATAATCATGAAAAACACATTCAAAGAAAGAAAGAAAACAGGGAGAATAAAAATCACCTTTACCGTTCAAATTATATCACAACTACTACACCTGACAATATACATCCATAGTGCCAAGTTAAAATTGCTCAATGCCTTTCAAAGGCCACAAGGAAATGTGTCAGGATTTATGTAAACCAACAAGGGTAGAGAAAGATACTTAAGCAAAATGTCTCAAGAGACTTGGAGGCAGATCTGTATGTCAATTTATTACTAAGCTCTGGCCTGTGCCCTGGTGCCAATCTTAAGCTGCGATGCAAATTTTCATACTGAAAATCCACAACTGAACTCCTTACTGCTAGTTACTGGCTCTTCATGTGACTTTCTGTTCTTTAAAAAAAAACAAAAACATTATCATTTTAACCGAGGTTCTCAATGAACCACCTGCTGCAGTCAGAGCCAGCTCTGCCAAGGATGCAGCACTTCTGTGGATGATGCTACTTCCTTTCTTCCTCCCTACTGAAAATTCAAAAACAGGTAGCAGCACTTTGAAGTTCTCCCTGAAGCTACTGATGCTCCTAGCATCTGTCATGGTCACCTGCACATTGAAAATATTCAGACTCTTTTATTGAAAATCCCTGTCTCAAAAAACCAAAAAGAAAAAAAAAAAAAAAAAAAAAAAAAGAGAATCTCTGAGCCCCATTTGCCCAGAACCTTGGTATAATCTTCTGAAGATTTTTATCGTTTTATGTCCTTATAGGCTAACTAAAGAGCGACAATCTAAGAAACAGATTTCTAATATATTCCTGAACTTTATATCTTAACATTAATTAAATATCTCTTGTTGAAAATATAAATGCCAGATTTCTTTTTGGGGAGAATTCATCCGCTTGCTGATGCTGATGTTGCATATACCAAAATTATGTTTGGCTTGGTCCTAGGCAAAACCATCCCTCAATTTCCCACTTTACAAATATTTGTCCGATTTGAGTTCAAAGTCAACTGTGATTTTTTTCTTCTCTAAATAGATGGTTTGTGTATTACGTCTGTTATAATGCACAGACACAAATATCCAGTTGATTTAAAAATTGCAGTAGAAAATGTCTAAATCCACATTAAAGCAACAATAGCAGCAAAGCACATGGAAGCAAAAATAATCTACAATTAATCTTGTTTACCTTGCAAAACTCCACTGATAGCCTGGGGGTTGTGTTTCCAACTTCATTCTAAAGAGAGAAGAAGTCTCGAAACTCTTCCTCCTGCCCCCTCAGATGGTGGCCGGGTTTTCTCTCCACGTTTCCTTAAAACTAGCAAAACAACAAAAGAACAACCTGGAAAGTTTCTTTAACTCTCGTCCCTCCAACTTTGTCGTAAAATCCTTTGTCTGTTTACTCAGCCCGACGGGGAGAAACTCTCTTTCCTTTTCACAGTTCTCTTGATCCGCGCCTTTGCCAGCTTGGCCCCCTCTGGATCAGCTCGATGACCATCAACAAGTCTGAATCCAGCGGTTTCAGCCTAAATGAGAGCAGCCTTCTTCCATAAAGCAACCTAGTACTTCACAAAACTCCAGGCCAAGGAATGAAGGATAGAGCCTTCACCAATAGGGAGTGGAGAAAAGAATTTTGTCAAACTTTGTAACCCAATCCAGGGAAGCCAGAGGTGGGAATTTTAGGTAGGGGGCCGGCTTTCCCTTGGAATTTTCTTAAAGTGGTATCGCTGACTTGTTAAAAGTTGCCACAGGTTAGAAAAAACATCCATTTAGAGTTTCTCCTTCTGTTTTAAGCCCTATAAAAATATGTAAATCGATATTCCACAAACTGAGTGAACTTCTAATGTGATCCTACTATCAATATGGGAATTGTAACACCAATTTGGAGAAGGGGTAAAAGCTATTTTAACATGATTCATTTTTCATGAGCAACTTTTGGATCTTAATATGCTAAAAATATTTCTCTTAAAAAATGAAAGACAAGTGCCGGGCGGTGGTGGCGCACGCCTTTAATCCCAGCACTCGGGAGGCAGAGCCAGGTGGATCTCTGTGAGTTCCAGGCCAGCCTGGGCTACCAAGTGAGCTCCAGGAAAGGCGCAAAGCTATGCAGAGAAACCCTGTCTCGAAAAAAAAAAAAAAAGAAAGAAAGAAAGACGAAAATTAGGAAGCTGACATTACTTCAAAAATGTTTTTCTATTCTTTTTTCTGCCAATATATTAATGTTTAATATATATATATATAAACATATACATAGAAAGATTATAATTACATCATTTCCCCTTTTCTTTCCTCCTGACCAATCCTCCTAGGTATCTCTTCCTTGATTTCTTTAAAATGAATGGCCTTTATTATTATTATTATTTTTATGTGCACGTGCAGGGTGTGTGTGTGTGTGTGTGTGTGTGTGTTTCAAGGCTGACCATTTGGTATTAGATGGGCAAATTGGCATGCTCTTCTGGGCAATACTATTTCTCCCCATCTCAGCTTTCTTTAGTTGCCTGTAGTTCTTGGCATAGCCTTGAGGCCTCCCGAGCTCTTCCTAGCTGATGGATGTTAGCGTGGCTATTGGGACGGTCCTCATTCAGGCCATGTTTAGGCAGACGTGTCGGTGAGACTATGGATTTGCTTCTGACATTGTTGTGTCTCCACTCTGTATTTGGATTGCTTGTGGTTTTCTGTAATGGTCTCCAGAAGATGCAAAGAGAGGTTTCCTTGATGAGGGTTGAGGATTATTATTACACTTACTAGGCTAGACCCCAGAGAAAGACACCTAGAATATTTTTATTCTTTGAGAACTTCATACAAAGCATTTGGATCAAATTCACCCTCCACTCCTCCCCCTAATTCTTCCCAGATCCATTTCCTCATGTTTTCTCCGCCTCTTCCTCTTTTTAATAACCAATGGAGTCCAATTTGTCCTGCCCATACACTTCTGGGTGTGGGGCCAGCCACTGGAGCAAGGTCTACCTACCAAGGGTCACATCTTTAAAGAAAACCAACTCTCCCTCCTCCAGAAGCCACAAACTGTCCCTAGCTCCTCAGTTAGGAGGCCGGGGGATTGGCGAACCCCTTCTTCCTCCATGCTAAAATGTTGCCTGGCTTGATCCTGCACAGGCAACCACAGTTGCCATCCACTCAAATGAATGCAGAGGGCCTGTTGTGTTCAGAAGAAACTGTTTCACTCCGATCCTCCCTGACCTCTGGTTCTTACACCTTTCTGCTCTCTCTTCTGCACTGGTCCCTGAGCCTGGGGATTAGGGAGACTTGGGTTGTCCCATTCGTGGCTAGCATTCTAGAGATACTTATTTGATCAGTTATGAGTTATGTTAATTACCATCCACTGCACAAAGAAACTTCTCTGATGAGGAAATCCTAAGGTATTAAACACTCCCAAAAGGTTTTAATAAATATAGGATATATACTATGCCATATACTTTAGTAACTCCTGAAGACTGGATTAAATAATAGATAATTTATATTTTTATTTTAACTTATGTCTTATTTTGGAGCTGTTAATATTTTTATTTAATTTAACTGTTTTCTAAGTTATTCATTTCTAAGAGTAATTAGGCTATCAAAAAGTAGTTCATTTTAAAGTTGAGAATGATTCAGGTGGTGGTTCATGCCTTTGATCTCAGCACTTGGGAAGCAGAGACAGGTGGATCTCTGAGTTTGAGGCCAGCCTGGTCTACAGAGTGAGTTCCAGGGCTACATAGAGAAACCCTGTCTGGAAAAACCAACCAACCAACCAACCCAATCAACCAACCAACCAAACAAACAAACAAAAAACAATTGATATGCTTAACAAGAAGCCCCTATGCAAATTAATAGAAACAATTTTTTCTTAAGGACAAAGAATACGTTTTAATGGGGGGGGGATGGATTTGATCAAAACATCATATACATGAATGAGGTTCGTCAAACAATAAAGAATAAGTCGTTGAGGAATTTTTAAAGGTAGAACGTTGTACCCAGGCGTTGGTGGTGCAGGCCTTTAATCCCAGCACTTGGGAGACAGAGGCAGGCTGATCTCTTGAGTATGAGGCCAACCTGGTCTACAGAGCAAGTTCCAGGACTGCCAGGGCTACAGAAAGCCCTGTCTCAAAACCAAAAAAGAAAGACAATTATTGTATCTAAGTACACGACATTTTAAAAATGTTTTACATGCTGGGCGGTGGCACACACCTTTAATCTCAGCGTTCGGGAGGCAGAGGTAGATGGATCTGTGAGTTTGAGGCCAGCTTGGATTACAGAGCGAGTTCCAGGACAGCCAGGGTTGTTACTCGGTGAAACCACGTCTCAAAACAAAAAAACAGACCAACAAAACAACAACAGTTTTTACTTTTCTTCCCTGGTACTGGGGACTGAATTGAGTGCCTCTACTGAGCTACATACCTGTCCCCTTCTTTTTAAAATACTTGAGATAGGGTCTCATTAGCTCCCCAGGTTGGCCTTCGACTTGTGATCCTCCTAGCTCAGCCATCAGAGCAATCAGGTTTTTCGTCCTGAAGAGGTTTTTATGGACTGCCTACCTAGCCATGTTAGGAACTGCCATATTACTCCACTAAATTGTGATTGTCCTTAGTAATTTCTCACATTAGAGCCTGTGTGCATGTTCTGTTTTATTTTTATTTACGAGACAGTGTCTCACGTAGCCGAGGTTGGCTTCTAACTCCTGATCTGTCTCCACTCCCAGAGCACTGAGATTCAAACATACAGCACCACGCCTGGGCCGGCGTGTCTGTTCTTGACACCTTTCAGCGAGGTTCGAGACCTTAAACCCCGTGCCTAAGTTCTTCTTGTAGACTCGACTTACTTGGGTTATGTAAGCCCGACGGCTTCTGTTTAAAGGTCAGAATGGGGGTCTAACAGTAGCCGGGATTGCTGTTAAAGCAAAGGCGAGGCTGTGCACAGCTCTTAGCACCAGGCCTGGGAGAGAATCGCTCCGAGTTTTATTGCTGGCATCCGTCAATGGGAGGCTGAGAGCGGGATGCACGTGAGAACGGAAAGACAGATCAGTTACTGGCGGCTCCTGGGGCTGGCGCCGGCTACACAACCCACCACGACGCTCAGCAGACACGCCACTTTCTTGACGTCCAGCTCCCGAATCGAAGCCGGAAGCCAGAGCAGAGCCACGGCCCGCCCTGGAGGAAGTCGCGCTCTCGGCCAATAGACGCCTGGCTCTGAAAACGAGCCTCCCATTCCACCTACCGTGAGACAGCGGGAGCCGAGGCGAACTATCGCGATGTTTCGTCCTCCGGGCCACTTCTCCCCCGACCCTTACTCCCGTTAGTTAGGCCCGCCCCGCCGCAAGCCCCGCCCTCTCAGCCCCGCCCTCCCTCTATCCCTGGACTGCCTGCCGGCGCAGCCCGGGCCACCACCGAGCGCTGGTCAGCGGGCGCCGAGGTGAGTGTCCCGTCTCCAGGCTCACAGATCGAGGGCACTGGCCCGGCTCCTGCCTGGGACGCTTCATTCCCGACGCCACAGGAGCTCCCGGGCCTCTGCGAGAAGGACCGCGGGCTGTCCGGCCTTGGGTCCCCTCGGCTGCTGTCTCCTCCGCGGCCCCTGGTACCCGAGTATCCCGGTATCCTCTGAATTCCTGAGCCCCTGGGCTCCCTGCTGCCAGATTCTTACGACTAATTCTAGTCGAACTAACTCGGGCCAAACCAGGACGTCTGGTAGTTTTTCTCATGGAGAGAACAGCCTTTTACACATGCTTATAACGTACAGTTTGTAAGACCCTCATCTCCAGCGCTAGGAAGTCAGGTTCTGTATTCTATCAAGTCAAGTCCTGCAAAGTCAGTTAGGGACTGTTCTTTAAAATACTTATGCTTAAAATGGGGGTTTTCTTAAGTTGGGAGATTGTTCTGTTTGCTTCTGTTGAGAAGACTGGTGTTGGACTTTCAGCAAACTGAAGATGCAACTGTATATAGAGAGTTAATACTACAGTATTTATTTACATTAACTGTGGGCTGGCGGTGATGAAGTTGAAGGGGCAGGAAAGCTAACCTTTGAAAGGCTGTATAGCCAATGAGTGCATATTGGAAAAACAGGAGCATTATTAATTCTGGAAATGTGCACCTTATTTCCCAGTCTGTCTTTGTAGCAAGATGCATTTCAGCAGAGCCTAAGGATGCTTTTTGAGGCAATCAGTTCCAGCTGGAGCATTCAGAAAGCCATTTGGTTACCGTGAATGGAGAATTGGGTTATAGTTTTACTTTGCAAAAGGAAAGCTTTCCATTTGTTTAATCTTTGTTTATCTCATAATGGCGACACATTGGCTACATTTTACATTTGTAAAAGGGTGCGTTAGTAGGTAAGGCAGTGCCCAGATTTGGGGTTAGAACCACCTCTGTTGTGTTTGTGACATGGTATCTCATCTGTAAAGTGAATTAGTTCATGTCTGCTGTGCTGCTTGGCTGTGAGGATAAAGATCCTTATGGCAGGTAGCAAGTTTAAAGAGTCTTTGAGTGACCTCAATGGGTAAACGAAAAGTCAACCTTGGAACAGCTGTTCCTATTTCATTCAGTTATTAGCTGTTTGAAAGCTGAAAGTATTTGTTGCTGTAGCATCATGTAGACATGAAGAAAACAGTAATATCTCTCTGCCCTCAGGATTTTACAGACTTGTCTAAAGTGTCAGTAACTAGGTGTGTGTATATAATATATGTGTGTGTGTATATATATGTATATATATATAACAATTATATTTATAACAAATATGTATATTACAAATTGTAAAAACAACAACTGGTTTGCTCTAAAGGAAAACCATGGGAATAGTTAGATGGGATAGGGAAGTGAGTTTTATGTTGAAATCTGCGAGGGGAAAGAGGCAGTTCCCAGGCCAAGAGGAGAGCAGCCAGTGCTTGGGGGAGTTGAGTAGCTCCCAGTATTAAGAGTTCAGGAACTTGGTGAATGTGGCAGAAGAGGCTGGACAGGCAGGTTGGGCCCGATGGTCAAGAGCTCTGAAACCTTCGTAAGGCTTTGCTTTTCTCAATAAGGAGTTGCTCAAGGGTTTATTTAGTAAGACATGCCCAAGAGGGAGAGATGAAATTATGTGTACATTTTGTGAGGCTCATTATTGTGGTTGATATGTTGGAAGTGAGGAAAGTGGACACATGGAGCCGAGGAATACATCTGGCCACGGCAGGAGATGGCAGTGGCCCGTGGCTTTGGCCGATGTAGAGATGTGGCTGGGATTGAGATGTGTTTTGGAAAGAGAAACACTGGCCTTGTGATCGACTGAAGAAGCTGGGGTGGAGAGGGTGGGATCCTCCATGACTTCCAGCTGAGCTGCTGTGTGTGTGGAAGGGTGTTTCCCCCACATTTGCTGAGTTAGGAAAACCTGAAGAGGTGACTGGTGACCAGCATTAACAGCTGTCTGGGAAGGTATGACATCGGAGATGCTGTGAGAGAGCTAAACCACTCACGCCCAGTAAACCATTACTCAGTGGATAATTACCCAGGAAGCTTTGTTTTCTACACAGAAGCATTGATGCTGTCCACCCTTTGGTTTCCTTCACTTTATATGAAGACACGTCAGATGTCGACAGTCAGGTGCCTGGCAATAAAGTGAGAAAGAAAGCAGATGGAATAAATATGGGAAAGTATTAGATTCTTAGGTTGACCTAGAACTGTTACCGAGCACTTCATAGAAGTAGTCTTTTAAGTAAAATGGCAACTGTTGTCTTCTGAGCTAAGAAGTAGGAGCTTGAAAATGATAGAAAGTAACCCCACAGTTACAAGCCTCTGCCTATTGAAAGCCTCCATACAAATGCTCCGTGAGAATTAGTTTCTTAAAATGAATGAAACAATTGAAACCGCACACTGTTCTTTTTCTGTTTCGATAGAGAACTGGAAGGGATGTTCAGGAAAATGGACTTTGCCAGCAAAACTGAAGTCAGTTGTCACGTACTTCCATTTACTTAATATCTGCTGGCATCCTGTGCTTCATTGCAAAGAACCCACACTTTGAAACCCCGGGACCTGGTGTCAGATTCTTGCTTTGAATTCCTTATGCACTCTTTCACCTTTGACAAGTTCAGAAAGCCTGAGTTTTGTTTCCTCCTGTGTTAATAGTGGAAGCTTATTCATCCTTGTTCCTAGTAAGATGGTAAAGTAGTCAGGTGGGGGTGGCGCACTTTGATCCCAGCACTCGGGAGAAGTGAAGCCGCCGGTTCAAGGCCAGCCTGGTCTACAGAGCAAGTTCCAGGAAAGCTAGGACTACACAAAGAAACACTGTCTTGAAAAAAATGAGGGGGTGGCAAATGTAGCTTCCTTTTCTTGTCAATTTTGGGACTGGAAGAGACTTGACAATAATTTTTCAATCAACATATTAACTGCTGTGTCTACACGAGTCACCCGAGGCCCAGAGAGCTTTATAAATGGAAAACACAGGGTTCACGTTCCTAGTGCAGTGTTTTTGACTAGTGACTTTGGGCCTCTTTCTTGGTTATTTCTGACAATCTGCAAAGCTGTAAAGAAAAGGATAAAAGTCAAAAGAAGTAAAAATGTGGAATACTTGACAATATTTACAGAGGAGGAAGTAAAGGAATTAAGCTGTTAGTGATATGAGTAGAAATCATATTTCATGTTTGAGATAAGTAAAGTACAAAATGAGACGGCCCAAAATGAAGATGGGGCCTGCTGCATTTGTGTTTTTTTAAAGCCTTTTCTTTGGTTGCATGCTGTACAACTTGCGTCTGGGGTCTGTGGATACAGAGCAGTTGGTAGAGTGCTTTCCCAGCATGCACAGAGCCCTGGGTTTGATCTCAGTACTACAGAAACAAAGAGGCGTGCCATACAACTGGAGGCTGAGACCGGAGGATCCGAATTTTAGGATCTTCTTTGGCTATATAGCAAGTTCTAGGCCAGCCTGAAATGCACGAGACCATGTCTTACAAAAACAAAAGCAGAAACTAGTCTCTGTTCTCATAAAGATTCCTACTTCAAGTCTAGAAGAAATTTTTCTCTAGTTATGTCTCCCTCCCTCCCCCTCTTCCTCCCTTCCTTTTGGTTTTTGGTGACAGAGTTTCTCTATGTAACAGCTCTGGCTATCCTGGAACTCACCTTGTAGACTAGACTAGTTTCAAACTCAGAGATCCCCCTGCTTCTGTCTCCTGAGTGCTGGGATTAAAGGTGTGAGCCACCACTACCCGGCCAGTTAGGTGTTTTTCTAGTAAGTAGTAAATATTGCTTAATCAGAGTACGCCATTATTATTTTAATGTCCTAAGTATGTGCAGAGATTTTAGTTGTCCCAAAAGAAGGTAGAGAGTGTAATTATCTTTAGTGTTAGGATGTTCTAGCTCTGTAGGCTAACAGGTTTATATGCAGTGCTTGTAAGAAACCTTAACAATGACTCCATTTTTTTTTTTGTCCTCTTTCTAGAAATGGACCAATTTTGACAAGATGTAGAGCTGCAGCGTGCCTGATCAGACATGTTCAGTCATGGCATCCGAACTTTGTAAGACGATCTCTGTGGCCAGGCTTGAGAAGCACAAGAATTTGTTCTTAAATTACAGGAATCTGCACCATTTCCCGCTGGAGTTACTGAAAGATGAAGGGCTGCAACATCTGGAGAGGCTCTACATGAAAAGGAACTCACTCACAACCTTGGTAGAGTATTCTATTGCATTAGTACCATTTATAAATGTGGTCCTGACCAAGGTATTTTTTTTATTCGCCCACACTGTTCAGATCAAGGTGTTACAAATGCAGGCAATGGAGACATACAGGGGCCGTCAGTAGTTGCTAATTCATTACCTAAATGCCTGCCGTTAGGATACAGAAGGGATGTGCAGGCAAGTGAAATATTCTAATGTACCACTGAGATAATCTCCCATGACCCATGCTTCTACTGTATGTTAAAGCAGCCTAGATAAAACGTAAACAAGAGAAAACCAGTAAGCCTGACTCTGACTTGGAGGAATTAAAAAGAGAATGATCTGAAGACTAAAGTCTTAATATATATTTGGGAAATCTAACAAATCCTTTGTGTGTTAACCAAACAAAACCTTTATGTTTTGCCTTGTCGAAATCAGAGTGACCTTGCATTGGAATATAGTACAGTTTGGTGGAAAAAATTTTGTGGCTATAGCAACATTTGATTTACTTTTTATGTTTCAAGAGAAAGCAAAAAGTCTTCATTATAACCTATTATATGTAAGATAAAGAAACTATTTAAATTTGGGAAGATAATGTTCTAACCAGAATTTTATTCCCACTGCTCATTATGAAATGTCCCCACTTGAAATGAATTTCCTTTATATGGCCCTTTGTGGCTATCATTTTACCTGATTTGAATCTTTTGCTTGAATCTGTGACTTGGGTTAGCCTGCTGTTCTTTGTAATTGATCCTTAAGTGTCTGGAAAGTGTGCCATACTCGTTTCATATGTGTGGCATGTAATCTGGACAAATTCGTCTATAAAATACCTGAAGTAGGTGGAATGCATTATAAGGTGTATCTTTTCTTTATCAGGGAACAAATGGCTATGCATGTCTTTAGTGTTTGACTATTGATACCTATGTCAGGTTGAATGCCTAGCTAGGTTTTTAAGCTAAAAATGTCTTGTTTACATTTTCTTAGTCTTCTCTGAAATATCTCTACTGTGTGATATGCTATCATACTTAGCAAGATTTCTAGCCCTTGGGAAGAAGTGGTGTAAGAAATGTATCAAAGATCATAGCTCCAATTTCCCCACCTGCATAAAATAGTGTACAAAAATATTCACGAGCAGATTACTGCCTTTCAGCAGTAACCCAATGGAATAGACTCTTCCGAGAAACTGACCTTTGCTTATAAAAGTTAAACAGTTGGTCTTTTGTAAATTTCTGGCAGTTTTCAGTTTAGGAAAATATGCCAGTATCACACAATTTGGATGTACAAAGTGGCTCATTCACATATCTAATTGAAAATTGTTTTTAGTTAGTGTACAGAATAATAGATCCCATTAGGTCATGTCCATGTGCATATCACTGTGTCTTCTCCTATTCATCTCCCTCTCCATTCCCCTTTCTCCCTAGTCCTTTCTGTTCACCCCCGCCCTTAATCGGCCTCCTCATAGCATGCATTCCAAGTTCACACTCTGCCCCCTTTTTAATCAGCCAAGATGAAATTCTTGCAGGTCTTGAGAATAAAAGTATCTTGTTTTCTCTTGGCAATTAGTATGTTTGATTAATGTGTATCAAATAACTTTAGGACCTGTACTGTGGAAGGCTGTGTAGCTCCCACAGGATTCTGGGAACCAGCAGTCAGCTCAGAGCTGTCCTGTTCCCTGGCCGTGTCAGACAAGGGTTCGGAGTGTTTGCTGCTGGTGGGAGCTGCTGGGATGCGGTTCCTGCCCCAGGTTTAGTTTGTGGGACTTGACTGGAGGCTGCAGGGCTGCTGTGTGGCCTTATGGATCCATTGGCCTTTCGATGCTTATTTTGAACGAGCTCGGGGACCTGCCAGTCATTTCTGTTTTCCCCTTGCTCCATTCTCTCCTGTACAATTCTTTTTTTCACTGTGCTAAATGCCCTTCTTTTCTCCATTTTCCTACGTGTCACCCCTCACCTCGAAGAGCCACTTCCTGAGAAGTAGTGACCCATGGGCAGCCCCTACCTGGCTCACTTTTGCAATTCAAATGATTTGACTTAGCACAGAGGCTTTTATTTATAGGATGGTTGTGTGTCCTGTTTTCCGAATTTGGGGAATGCCAGTGTTTAGAACTACACCAGGAAATAGCCTGTGAACTTAATGGAATAGACCTTTTCATTTAAAAAAAAAAAAAAAAAAAGCAACCTTTTATTTGCATTTCTTTTATGCTGAATTTATCCCTGTGCCATAAGTTTTTGACTCTTTGGTTCCATCTGGGATATCTCTTTTTCTGTGTAGCCTCCCACTCTGGCTTAGGAACAGTGCATTCCTGTTCAGTGGGGACAATCTCAGTTTGGCAGGGGAGCTCATGCATGCTGTATTAGTCAGGGTTCACTAAGACACAGGACTGATAGACTGTATATATATATAATACATATATATATATATAATTTGTAATATTGGCTTACAGGCTGTGATCTGAGTAGTTAACAATGGCTGTGTCCCTGCAGAAAGGCGAAGGATCCAGTAATGGTTTAGTCCACAAGCTTGGGTGTCTCGGCTTCCTCAGTCTGGTGCTGGTGCTGGGGCAGTCCTAAGAGCTGCCGGTTTTCAGTCCAGGTTGGAATACTGAAGTTCTACCACCATTGAAGGAAGGGCTCGGGGTAGATGAGCTTGCCAGTGAGAACGAGGACAAGCAGACAGAAAACACAAGCTTCTTTCCATCCTTCTACGTGGGCTGCCACCAGAAGATGTGGCCCAGATTTGGGGAGGGTCTGGACTTAGGGTGGGTCTCCCACCTCAAATAATCCAACCAGGAAAAATTCCTCACAAGGACTGTACCCAACTGCTTGAGTTTTAATTACTTTCAAATGTAGTCAAGTTGACAGCCAAGGCTAACCATCACTCAGATATTAATCTGACCATGAACTCTGTAAATTCAGCAGTGCGTCTTGGATGTGTGGCATATCTGGATATACATGACTAGAAGAGTCTACATCTAAATCCTTAAACTTCACGTTACTCTCTTTGTGGCTAAGCTTGTACAGCAAAAATTCACTGTTTTGGGGCCATCAGCCCTATGTCCAGCCCCAGTGGTTGGCCTGGACATACCTGTGGAGTCCACCGTTGTACTTCCAGAATAGCACACATTGTTTTTTTAAAGTGACATTTTTCAGACACTTGGTGGCTCTTTAGATATGCATAATCTTGAAGACCTGTTCAATTTGAGTGTTCTTAAAGTGAACACAAGGATTTGAACCTCTTGATTTGCACAGTTTTGTAGGGTTTTCTGGGATGAGAGTAGGTCTTCAGAGGGACCTACTGAACACGGACCACGCTGTCTCTCTGCCAGTGCCTGTTCTTGCGGCTCCATGGCACCCCTCTTGGTTGATCGTGGCCTGTCTGACCTCGGGCTTCAGATTGTACATGCTGCCTTGTCACTCTGTACTAAGCACTGCTGCCTCTGGGAAGGACCAGTGGCCCAGTGGCCCAGGAGCTCAGATCCCCTGGCCTGGCTGCACACACCCCTGAGGCCAGTGCCCCAGGCCAGGATGGCAGCAATAATGGAGGACTGAGTAACTTCCCTAGCCATCTCTGTTTCTACCCTAATCTAGTCACCAGCTTCAAAGGAGGACTCCATACATGTGCCACACGTGAACATGTATACACATATATACCACCCACAGAAGTTAATACCTACTGTTAAAGATTATTAATATCTTTTTAGAAACTATGAGAAGACATTGTAACTCACTATTGGAGTGGAAATTGACTTACTTTTTTTTGTGGTTTAGACTCTAGTAAAATTGAATACCTAATAGGAAAAAAAAATCAGTTGAACAAGGATATTCATTGTATGCTAACATTTTAGCGTGATGAACAGTTGTTTTCATAAGTGTATGTTTAGTATGTTGGTTAAAACTAGTAACAGCTAACTTCTTTTGAATCTTTACCAAGGCATTTGCTTGACAACAAATGCCAGGCATTGTTCAAAGCAATTTGCATGTGTTATTTAATCCTGGGAACAATGCGTGGATGCAGGCACTTTCATTATCCACATTTACAGATGAATAAGGCATTGAGAAAGGACTGGAGTGATGATGGTTGTGGAGGATGGAGAGTGTGAGAGACTGTGGGAGCTGAAGAAGATCCTTAAGTAGTGATAGCTTAAAAAAGGATGCACTATCATATCCGGCTATTACATTACTTTCTTTCAAATGGACACTTTAAAAAGTTGTTAAAGATGGTTGGCATATAGATTCTAAATATTTTGACTTATAATGGTGGTGACTCTGTTTATGTAGGTCTGACATAAATGGCTCCTTTGAAGCTGGTGACTAGGTTAGGGCGAGAAAAGGCAATGGTTAGGGAAGTTACAGGCTTGTTTCTCCCCGGCCCTCACAGGGTAACATTCCTTTTCCAAAACGCTTGGAACCAGAAGTAGCTTTACATTTTAGGTATTTTTCTTGGGATTATTTATTTGTATATACACGGTTAATTTGGGGGATGAGAATCCAATTTAGTCACATAACTCATTTGTATTTCATACTTACCTGAAGTTAACTGCATGCTGTATTTCTAGAACTCCTGAGTTTTAACTGCACCCTATCAGAGAGGGCAGGTATGGAACTTTCCATTGTGGTTTTGTGTTGATGCTCAAAGGTATTGGATCAGGGGCTGTTTGGATTAGATGCTCTACCTAGAGTAGAAGCTGTATCAATACTGAAGCAGCTGGAGGGAAAACAGTCAATTAAGGTGGTATAAAAGAACCTTGCACAGTCACGTGAGGTGAGAGGGATAGAAGGAAGGGTCTAAGTGTGGTTCCTCTTAAGTTCTCTCATGAGGAGTTTCTTTTGTTGTTGTTTTGTTTGTTTGTTTTGTTTTTAAGATAGCATTTCTCTGTGTAGCCCTAGTTGTCCTGGATCTCGCTCTGTAGACCAGGCTGGCCTCGAACTCAGAGATCTACTTGCCTCTGCCTCCTAAGTGTTGGCATTAAAGGCGTGCGCCACCACCGCCCAGCTTCACGAGGAGTTTCTTGTTGCTGGTCAACCTTTTGGACACATGGGGTTTCAACTGCTGCAGGAGGACAGGCCCTGCAGTCACTCTGATTGTACTGTACGTGCTCTAGCTGTGTGCAAAACCATCCTAATTATTTCTTGTATTGAAAAGGTAGAAATAGGTAAGTCTGTCACATGGTCAAGTTTCCGGTGACCCGTTTGTTTTTGGAACAGGATCTTGAAAGTAGTCCAGGCTGGCTTTGAACTTGTTCGTTCTTTTAGCTCTAGCCTCCCAAGTGCTGTGATTACAGGCATAAACCTCCATGCACAGCAATCTGCCTGCACTTTAGTATTTATGTAATGTAGTCCTAGAAAACCAGTTTGCAGAAGTGTGAGCAAGGGCACAGTGAAACCACTGAACTGGACAGCTCTGTGGGTGGGGAAAAGGTTTATTGTAAACATGAAACTGTTTCATGGCTCTCTCAGGTGAAAAAGAGAATAGCCAGAGGCATTTGGGGGAGTCCAAAGCTGCCATGGCTACCTGTTAGGGACAGAAAGAGTAGCCAAAAAGTTTGGGAACGCCTCGCCAGTTATAAAGAGAGCAGGTAGCTTCAGAGCAGAGGGAGCTGGAAGTTGAAGCAGTGTGAGTGTGTGTGTGTGTGTGTGTGTGTGTGTGTGTGTGTGTGTGTGTGTGTATGTGTATTTGGGGAGATTGGCATGAGCAGTTAGATACATAATTTCCAATTACACAACGTCTGCCTTGCAGATAAGGGCAGTCTTATTTGATCAAAGTTCACTCCTCATCAAAGCTGGGTCACAGGCTGCAGCTCCTGGTGTCAGGTAATAGCATCCATGATTACCAGTTTGTTAATTTGTTTTTAATTAAAAAAAATGTTTTTCAAGACAGGGTTTCTCCGCACAGCCCTGGCTGTCCTGGAACTCAAACTATAGACTAGGTAGCCTTGAACTCAGAGACCTGCTTGCCTCCGCCTCTCAAGTGCTGAGACTAAAGGTGTGTCACCATGCCCGACCTCAGTTTATTTTTAAGTTTTGAGAATTTAAACATGAGTATGTTATATTTACATCATTTATTTCATTTCTACCCTCCCTCTCCCCTTCCAGTATCTCCTCCCCATTCTTCTGATATTTTCAACCTCCTCTTCTGTATTTGTTGTTTTACACACCCACCCACCAACACACACACACACACACACACACACACACACACACACACACACACACACACACACCACACAGAGTGTTGCTCGTGTGTACATGTGTTTAGGGCTGACCACTTAGGATTGTCTAACTCTGGAGAAAGCTGATTCTCCCTTGATCAGCAGCCTGGAGTTCTGGATTTTCCACATCCTTAGCAGCCCTTGATATTTTCCATTATTTTGTTGTTTTGTTGTTGATATCTTTTTTTAGTAGGTATGGAGTGGTACCTTGTTGTGGATTTGATTTGCACCTCCCTGAGGCTGATGGTGTAAAGCATCTTTCCATGCACTTATTTGCAGCGTTTATACGTTGTGTTAGCTGGCTTTCTATTGCTCTGGCAAATTCCTGGATAACCAACTTAGAAAAGGCTGATTTTGGCTCGTGGTTTTAAAGGTTCGAGTCCACAATTGAGTAGGTCATTGAGAACCCAGTGGGAGTGCTGGGTGATAATGGGTGGCGGAGTAAATCTGCTCCTCTGTGACTGGGAAACAGCCCTCAAGAAGAGACTGGCTTTTTGGCCTTCCAGAGGCCTTGTCTCTGTGTCAGCTGTAGCACGTGTTCCCTTACCCCAGTAAATGCCTTTCTCGGACTGCTGTTTCTGTCTGTTCCTGTTTGCAGTGTTTAAGATTCCCCTGATGCTGTCTGGCTCAAGATTTTTTTCTGCCTTTTAATTTTTTAATTGGCAGGAAAACAAACAAAAACAGAGCCTGATCAAGAACCCCAGACCGGATCACTTTTGCCTTAGCTTCTGAAAGGGAGGAGCCGGAAGGACAGTCCCATCCAGAGAACATCACAGATCCGCTGTGGTTTATAAAACACATGAAATACATGTTCCAACTTAACAAAATTTTAAACCTTCACATTTAAGGGGAGTTTGAAAGAATACTTTATGCCAGCTATACTTGTTAAAGTTTACTTTTGCATTGGTCATGAAGAAACTTGGTGTATGTAACTGTTGGTGGGATTTCTGTTTTCCATGAAAACATGGGCTTCGAGAGAAGGGAGTCATACCACAGAGTGCCAGTAGAGGTCAGTCATGGCCTGTTCAACACATGCGGTTCCCTAGGACGTTTGAACTTTATTCACGAGAGATGTACTTACCTATTTTGTACTTTCAAAAGGCAGTATTCTCACGGACTCCAGTCTTCTCAAAATTAGTGTACTGTATTTAAACATACACACAGTGTGCTTAGCTTGTTAGTCAACTCTTACTGATGCCTGTCAGTAGCAGAAGTATGGTCTCAGTGCTTTGTGTAGAGCCAGCTTATCGTGGAATGCTCTCTGGTAAAGCCAAGTAGGCATCCAGAAATAATTGAGGGTCATGCAAGCTAACCAGAAACAATATTGATACATCGGCAGATGAAGCTAGATGAGGCTCTGACGGCATTTCTTCCCTGCCCCAGTCTTTGCTTTAATAAGCCCTCTGCCCCACACTTCTCTAGTTTTGCTAGATATATCCATAAATGGAAATGTATGTTGTTACTGGGAAAGACACCAATACTAAAAGACTATTCCAGGGATTTTGATAGATCCCCTTGTGACATGTATACTGGTACCAAATGTGAGGATCCAAAACTTGTACCACTTAGACATCAGTTGATTCTGTCAACAGTGAGTATTCAGATTCTTCAGTCACTTTACAGTGTCCATGTCCAGTGATGGTGCTTATGAGAAAAGGGCGTGGCTGTTATGTATCTAAGCAGTGGGAATGTGTCTGTATGCCTGAATGAAATTGTACGTTTTTTTGTTTTGTTTTGGTTTGGTTTTTGGTTTTTCAAGACAGGGTTTCTCTGTGTAACAGTCCTGACTGCCCTGGAACTCACTTTGTAGACTAGGCTGGCCTCCATCTCACAGAGATTTGCCTGCCTCTGTCTCCTGAGGGCTGGAATTAAAGGAATGTGCCACCGCCACCCGTAATGTTATTCTCTTGTCGAAAATAAACTAGTGGGTTTCCATTGTGTTTAGTTTTTGGTTTTGTTGTTGTTTTTGTTGTTTTAAGCTATTCCTTAGAAAAGCCCATGTATTAGTTACTTCTCTAATCATTGGGGCCTATCTTTCTCATCCCCTAAGCTTCTGAGCTTCCTAAAGCTCCACAATCTTCCCCAAACAGCACCACTCCCCGGTGACCTAATGTTTAATCATGAGTCTGTGGTAATATTTTACATCGGACCTTAACAGTCCTTGCCACTTTGTACAAAATCAGTCTACAGGTTTATACTTGATTTTTATTTAAATTTGAAATTTATATGTTTGCGAGTATGTGTACCTGTGAGGGTAAGTGTCCAAAGAGCCTGGAAGAGGGCATCAGATCCCCTGGAGCTGGAGTAACAGGTGGTTGTGAGGTGACCAACTTAGGTGCAAAAGCCAAATATGTTCTGTGTTAGTTTCTTTCTGTTGCTGTGGTAAAACACTGCGAGCAAGGTGATTTTGGTCCGGAGTGTTAGTCTATAAGGAGGGAACAAAGGCGTGGCGGCTGCACCTGCAGCGGAGGGCTCACATCTTGAACTGCAAGAAGGAATCCTAGAGCCAGCTAGGAATGGCGTGTGGCTCATGAACCCTCAGAGCTTTGCTCCCTGTGACACACTTCCTTCAGCAAGGCCACACCTCCTAAACCTCCCCAGAGGCACCAATTGGAGGGACATGTCATGAAGTCCATCACACACGTTCCTGATCGTTGGCCACCCCCACCCCAAGCACAGCTGTTCCTATAACAAAGTTGTGCAGAACCCGGGATGTCTTTAAGAGTACTAGTAAGGCATCACAGGACAATAGGTCACTTTCTTTTTTTTTTTTTTTTTTTTTTTTTTTTTTTTTTTTTGGTTTTTCGAGACAGGGTTTCTCTGTGTAGCTTTGCGCCTTTCCTGGAACTCACTTGGTAGCCCAGGCTGGCCTCGAACTCACAAAGATCCGCCTGCCTCTGCCTCCCGAGTGCTGGGACTAAAGGCCTGCGCCACCACTGCCCGGCAATAGGTCACTTTCTAAGCACACCTTCCCCTTTGCATATGTCACTTCCTGTGCCCAGGAGGTGAACCAGAGCCACCCTCCCATCCACCTCATGCCGGTCTGTTATATTTGTCTTTCAGAATTCATGCCAGACGCTTTTTATTTTTGTTTTCTAAAAGCTATTCCTGGTTCTGTCATTGAAACCTAGCTTACCTTTTGGTGTTTGGGGGATGTGGAATGAAAAACAAAAAACATATCCTGTGCACTTCTTCAGTTCTCATAGTGTGCATCTTCATGTACTTGTAACCATGAACTTGTAATACGAACCATGTGTGTGATTTGATACCCAGTTATTTACAGGACACCCCGGGGTGGGACTGTCTGCTCCTTTCAACCTGTGAATGAAATTGTGGAAGTTTCCCCTTGGAAAAGCACCCCTCCCCCGTGGCTCATTTCCTCCATCTGCCACACTCTCAGGAGGCCGCCCTCAGGTCCAGAAATGTTGGACCACGGTTCTCATCTCTGTTCATTCTCAGCCTTCTTGGGTCTCATTCTTGGGCAGAACTGGGGGAGGGAAAAGGGGACTTTGAGGACTCTGTGAGGCCACTGTAACAATGCAGCACCAACAGAAGTTCATTCACTTACACTCTGGACTCAAGCATCCAAAATTAGGGTGTGTTCATGGGGTGGAGGCGGGTCTCCTTTTGGGGACTGTAGAGTCTGGCAGGCCTTTCTCCCTGAGCAGGCTGTTGGCAGTCCTTGGCATTCTTTGTCCACAGCTGCCTCTCTAGCCCCCGATTCTCTCATCTACGATCACCTTCCTTCTGTCTGTCTCCTGAGCAGTGTCTGTCTTTTGTGGCCATTGAGCCAGAGGGTTCTGATTTCCCTAAGGCACTGTTTCTCAACCTGTAGCTTGCAACCTTTCCACAGGGGTGGCCTAAGACCATCGGAAAACTCAGATATTTACATTATGATTCCTACCGAACAGTAGCAAAATTATGGTTATGATTTAGCCATGAAAATAATTTTATGGTTGGGATCACTACAACATGAAGCTATTAAAGGGTTGCAGCATTAGGAAGGTTGAGAACCACTGCTCTAAGGGATGCTGATTTTAACTGTTTGAATTTACTAAGTGTCTTGTGATTGGTATAAGTATAAATCCTAAAATGCTGAGTTATTATTTTCACATTCTTAAAATTTATATCCCAAGAAAATAGTCTATTGTGTTTAAGGTAATTAAAAATGTTAATACCTTTTTCCAAAGATAAAATTTAATTCTGAGTTTTTAATTTTCAGCCAGAAAACCTTGCTCAGAAGCTTCCAAACCTTGTGGAACTGTGAGTCTGTTTATTTAATTTTTAAAACAAATAAAACAATCAAACAAACAAACAAGAATGGGAATTTTAAGCTATTTGAAATGTGTTACTTTTGGGTGTGGTTGTCAGGTTGCTGCTCTGGGTAGACGACAGGCTTTGCTAACTAACCCCCTCCGTGGTGTGTTAGAACCTTTTAATGTGTTGAGGTAGCTCAGCTCAGGCAATGAAGATGCTCCTTCTGGGAAGTTTGTGCAACTGGGAGAATCTCTACTGTTGTTCCTATGTCAGGCTGGAGATAAGCTCTCTGATGGCACGCAGTCACATCAGTGAAAGTCTCTCCCCACTTCCTCCATGTCTCGGTAGGTAGTGGCAGTTCTTTTGAAGGTCACCTACATAATACTACAAAATTCCCTGTTTTGTTTTTGTTTTCCTGTGGTGCTGTGGGCTTTCTGTGTACATGGCAGGGCAGTGCTTCCGGCTTGAGAGGCATCCCAATACCCATGCTTTTGTGACTTATTTTTAATTTTTTGTGGTGTGTGTGTGTGTGTGTGTGTGTGTGTGTGTGTGTGTGTGTGTGTGTGTGTGTGCGCGCGCGCGCGCACATACAGAGACTGGAATAAGTCTGTTGATGTCTTTCCCTCTCATTTTCTACCTTACTCTTGAGACAGGGCCTCTCACTGAACCCTAGTGTGTCTTTTGGGCTCTGTTGGCCAGTTGGCCAGCAAGCTCTCAAGACCTTTCTGTCTTTGTCCTCTAGTTGCTAGGGTTACAGACACATGTAGCTCTCTCTGACTTCTTTGTGGTATTCAAACTCTGGTCCTTAGGCTTGCAGAGCAAGCACTTTTATCACCAAGACATCATCCCAACTTCACTTTTTTTTTTTTTTTTTTTTTTGTTTCTAGAGACAGGGTTTCTCTGGCTGTCCTGGAACTCTCTTTGTAGACCAGGTTGATCTTGAAATCTGAGAACCACCTGCCTCTGCCTCCCAAGTACTGGAACTAAAGGCATGCCCACCACCACCTGGCCACTTTTGTTTTTTAATGTGTGGTGGTTTGAAAAAGAATGGCCTCATAGGCTCATATATTTGAATACGTAGTCACCTGGGAGTGACACTATTTGAAAGGATTAGAAGGATTAAGAGGTCTGGCCTTATTGGAGGAAGTATGTCACTAGGGGTGGGCTTTGAGGTTTCAAAAGACCATGCCAGGCCCAGGCTTTCTCTCTGGCTGCTGATCAGGATATAGCTCTCAGCTACTTCCCCAGCACCTTGCCTGCCTACTGCATGGCCTCTGCCATGATGATAATGGGCTAAACCTCTGAAACTGTAAGCAATAAATGTTGTCCTTTATAAGACTTGCCTTGGTCATGGTGTCTCTTCACAGCAGCCGAACAGTGACTAAGACATAATGAATCAAGTATTTGGGTTTAATTTGCCACTATGGAAGATAAACATTTAGATCGCATGTATTTCTCTGTACTCATTTCATTGTGCGATTTCATTGCAGGAGCGTTTTCCTTGCTGTTCCTTGCTCGTGTGTTATTTAGTCTGAGTATTGGGAAGATGAAGGAAAAGCTAACTTCCATATCCACCTTTACCTCGAGTCCCTGTCATTTGTCCCATCCTTTTTCTTTCTTTCTGAAACTCTTCAAACTAACAGAAAAGATGAGAACACAGTACAGTGAACACCCGCAACCCATCAGCAAAATGTAACGCACTCAGCACTGCCGCCTCAGTTTCCTTCTCCTTCCGCCCACATGTGGGGTGTGTGCTCTGGGTGACAGGAAAGCACCCCAGGATGTGACATCACCTGTCACCTCCACCAGGAAGCCCAGTCTCCTCAGTGCTCTTGGGTTTCCCTCTTGCTGAGCAGGTCTTAAGTTCAGCTAGAGAGCTGTGGATCACCACCAAGGTTGGAGTTTGTAGATGGTTCTTCATTCACTCATCCATTTTTCTTAGTTAGGTGCCCTAGCTTAATCAACACAGGAAGTTGAGAGAAGTGATGAGCACATGAAGGCATCACTGTATCTTTTGTTCAGTCTTCTCCATTAAATATGTGAGCTGTAGGCATCTCTGAAGTCTTCTGTGGCTGGGGAAGCTATCTTCACCTCTTGCCTGTAGAGTTTTTTTCTTTTTAACTTCAGTGGATCTTTTTTTCTTCTTGTTTTGTCTTTTATTCTACTAATATTGTACATTATACTGATCAATTTTTATACATCAAACCAATATTATAATGCTGGGATGACTTCTATTTGGTCATAGAATGTAATTATCTTTATATGTGGTTGAGTTTGGTTAGGTAGTAGAATTTTGCAGCTGTTTTCAAAAGGGATATTCTCTGTAGTCTTGTGATTTTTTGTTTGTACTTGGTATCCTAGTATTATTGACTTCAGAATGAATTGGCAAGTTTTCCTGGCTTTTCATTTTTCTTTACCTTGCCCTTTTCTTCATTAAAAAAATATTTGCTAAGTTTGGTAGTGGTCCCTGACTATTCATGAGCTGATCACTAATCACAGTTTCTGTAGCCATACTGTGTGCAGATTTGACCATGAGCTGTTGGTGTTCAGCTCACGATTAAACAGACTTCTGTAACTGCTTCAATCCTCAGTCTTTGAGTCTCCTGTAAGTGTTGTGACACACCTTGGCCTCTCCATTGTCAGCCGCGTGACTCTGCTCCAGCCTTCAGTTCTTGTACCTCTGTAGGGCTTCAGCTCAGCAGATAGGAGAGCCTGAGGCCTTGTTAGTTCTTCAGCTGCTCCTGTGCACAGCTCTGGACTTGTCTGTGTCCACATGGGCCAGTGGTCTGCTGGGTTGCCAGATCCCTCATGGACACTCCCTACCAGCTTTTCCTTCAGGTTTTCTGGTTTGTGTATTATTTGTTCTAGTTATTTTCTACTGCCTTAGGAAGCTGCGAAATTCAACAGTTGCCTGAAATTTGTTTCAGTTTAGCACTGGGGACAGGGTTTTTTGTGCTAGAACTTTTGGACTTACCCTTGCTAATAAGATCTGTATGTCTATCTTACTAGTGTATATATAAATAAGAACAGCTTTGCCGTCAAGTCTTCAGGCAGCTCTGAGAGCAAGTGAATAGTAATTCTTTGGGACTGCGGCTTGGACAGCCTTCTCACCCAGTTTCCCCCAGGCTACCGCTTTTCAGTCTCGTTGTGAACTCTTGGCTTTCCTTAATTCTGCAGCCCTAGACAGTGAGGCATGGGGCTAGCACACATGAAAACAGAGCTCCCGGGCCACCGTCGGATACTCCACAGCAGTTTTCTTACAGAGGTACTCCCCTGTCACTGCAGGCCTTGGGCTAGTTAACCATAGTCTTGTGTGTGCTGCTTCTGAAAAATTTCACAGTATTCTCATTGATTTTATGGAAAAGAGGTTCTTTATCACTTTTGCTCAGAATTATTAGGTGTTTTTTTTTTTGTTTTTTTTTTTTTTTTTTTTTAAGAAACTGCCAAATCATTATAGCTGTGCCACCTGACATTTCCCTGGTGTGGTAGAATCCTCCCCACAGCAGGAACCCACAAAGCCCAGCTTGGCCTCAGACCTGCCATGTAGACAAGAATGACCTAGACTCCTGACCCTCCTGCCTCTCTCTCTACCTGCCAAGTGCTGAGAAGCAGGCATGGACCACATGCCCAGCTTGTTAGTCACTGTGCTTGAGTGCGACAGATCCCTGACAGGAACAACTTAGGGCGGCGGTTCTCAGCCTTCCAACGCTGCGACCCTTTATACAGCTCCTCATGTTGTGGGGACCCCCAACCATAAAGTTATTTTCATTGCTGCTTCATAACTGTAATTTTGCTACTGTTATGAATGGTAATGTAAATATTTTTGGAGATAGGGGTTTGCTGAAGGGGTTGTGACCCACAGGTTGAGAACCACTAACTTAGGGGAAAGAGAGACTTTGGTTCACGGTTTCTGAGGGATCTCGGTGAGGAGCAGGGAAGGTACAGCAGCCTGGCTCACCTGGGGATGGTAGAGGCAGCTCTTCCACGTGCATGCAGGCGGTGGAGATGGGGATGTAGACCGGGATGTAGACCATTAGTCAGACTGCTGCTTCTTCCCAGGCCCCTACCCATGAGGTGGTGCCACGCACTCAAAGCGTATCTTTCTCCTCAGCTAATTCTCACTGGAAATGCCCTCACAGGCACACCCGAGGTGTGCCGCAGTCTCCTGGGTCACTCTTAGGTGGGTAAAATTGACAGTGGAGATTAGCAGTCACACCCAGTGAGGCTTCCCTCCTGGTGTTTGGTGGTGGTCCTGGGTCTCATTCCAGCAGCCATCCTGATGTGACTGGTTTACCACAGTGGGACTTCATTTGTGTTTCTCTAATGGCTGGAGATGGCGAACATCTTTTCATGTACCCACTTGTCATCTGAGCCTTGATTGTCTGTTTTTATGCTCAGATTTAATAGTCCTGATGTAGTCTAAGGTCTTCTTGTCCAGCCCGTTACAAGTCCTTCTCCCAGGACACAGTTTTGCAGAGGAAAAGCTGTCTGCCTCGATGAAATCCAGTGTCTCAGTTTCTGCTTCCGGGTACTGTGCTTTGCTCTCAGATGGAGGAGCCTGGGACTCAGTGGTTTTCTCCTTCCCTGAGAGTCATGTTTCTGTTGTCTCAGTCACCTCCTGTGTGTTTCCATGACGTGTTTCTGGGATTAGCGTCTTAGTTGTTAGCCTTTCTATCCTTCCGCATTGTGGAGGCATTCACTACCCTCTGTCTGCAGTCTATCAAGACACACCTGTTTCTCTTAAACTTATTCCTTTGTGTGTAAGGTATATTTTTCTCCTCTTGATCAAGTTTGAAGAGTTTCCTTTGAAAATTTTAAAATTAATTTCTTTTTGTGGTGGTGGTTCTGGGGATGGCACCCAGGACTCTGCTCGCTGAGTACGCAGCCAGCCTTCCATGGAGCTGCCCCTCACAGCCCCCGCAGCCTCCAGCTGTTTACACCACCTTGTAGGGACTTCATCTTGATTCTCTCATGGTTTTCTTTTCCCTCCTCTTTGAGTATACTGAGCTTCTAGTATTTATTTTCTTCACCTTTGCATGGTCTTTAACATTGTTGCAGCACGTGTTTCTAATGCCTCTACTGTCTTTGGCCTCTACTTGTGAGACTCCGGCATGCTCCTTGGGCTGTTTAATACATCCATAATCAGCATGGCTGTTCTTTTTCAGTGTCTTTCTGCAGGTGCTTCAGTTTTGATCAATTGTATTTTTCTGCCCTTGAGGTCAGTTAGTACATTAAATCCATCCAGTGGTTTTATGTATCATGTATTTTCATTTTATATATGGATGTCTTTGATCTCTAGACATTTCATTTTTCTTTATATTTTATAGTTCTTAACATGTTCATAATTTTCATCTAAATACCCCATCTTAGGGTTTCTGTTGCTGCAATAAAATACCATGACCAAAAAGCAAGTTGGGGAGGAAAGGGTTTATTCAGCTTATACTTCCTTTATCATCAAAGGAAGTCAGGACAGGAACTCAAACAGGACAGGAACCTGGAGGCAGGAGCTGATACAGAGGCCACAGAAGGGTGCTGCTGGCTGGTTTGTTCCTCATGGCTTGCTCAGCCTGATTTCTTACAGAATCCAGGACCAGCAGCTTAGGGATGGGACCATCCACTATGGACTGGGCCTTCCTGCACTGATCACTAATTGAGAAAATGCCTCACAGCTGGATCTCATGGAGGCATTTCCTCAGCTGAGGCGCCTTCCTCTCTGACTAGCATGTGTCAGTTTGACACACAAAGCCAGCTGGTGCAGACCAGGATATGATCATTATGGCTATTTAAATGTCCTTGTTTCCCAGTCATTTACTTAGTGGGTTTATTTGTGTCAATTGGTTTGTTTTTTAAAGTTTTTACTAGTTTGGGGTCATTTTCCTCATTGGATGATGCGCTTTATAAATTTTCCATAGTCTACATTTTATTGTCTTTTGAGTGTTGCTGTTTCCTGGCATTTTTTGTTTGGTTCTTGTATGAATTTCTTAGAACAGGAGGAATCTCGGATCTAAGGATAGGTTAGCTCTCTTTGCAAAGGCCCGGGCTGTCTAGGCTCTCCTTTGAATGCCCTGGGTGAGTGCAGGGTTTGGCAGTGTGCTTGAATGTGAGCCTGAGTCCAGAGAGCTCTGTGGGCCGCTCAGCTGATGGCTTTTCTCCTGCGCTTGCCCAGGGTTTCTCTTACGCATGTGCATTTTATAATTTAGCAAAGAGTCAGGAAAGCCTGTAAGTTTTTGGGGCTGCTGTTTTTGGGGTGGGGTGGGGTGGAGCGAGGGGCAGTCCATCGTCTCCTGAACTCTTTTCCCTTGGCTGCTAGCTGACTGAGCTTCACAGTGGCTCCATAATCTAGGAATTCTCTTTCTGTGCCGTAGTCGCGAATTTCCTCCAAGCAGACAGTTAGGTGATGACGGGACTTGCCTTGCTGGTTCTATTCTTAGGAGACATAGTCTTAGTCACCTGTTGTCACTGTCTGAAAATAGTTGTTTCATAGATGCCATCTGTCTTTTGCTTGTTTCCAGCAAAGTCGGGTCAGTCTGGCCCTTATTACTCCATCGTGTCCAGAAGTGGAAGTCCTGTCCTTCAATTAAAAAGAAAACTTTTCACCGTGGAGTACACGTGTATACTAATGGTTAGGTATAAAGTTCAGGGCAGTTGTAAAGACAGCACAGAGTGTGCCAGGATACTCCTCACCCAGTCTCCCCTGTGCTTAACATCGTGAACTCCATGGGACGTTGGTCAGCACTAGGAGACTGACATTACCATACTGAGTAAAAGTTTGTTTCAGTTATTAAAAAAACCAGACAAAATGACCAGGCCATTTGCCAAAGTGACTCTACCCACCAGTGGTGTTGGTACTAGCATTGAATTTGATTTCCCGCAGCATTTCAGCAAAACAGGATGAAAACAAGTTCCTTTGAAACATGACGGTTTCAGTTACTCTGAAATTAAAAAGAACTGATAGAATTGAAGGTCCTGAGCCTGTGACCACAAGCCTTACAGCTACACAAAGGCAGGCACAGGCACGTCACCTTCACTGACCTCTCTGACCCCTCGCCATGTCCTAACAAGCACCTCCCTGTGACCTCCCTGTCATCAGTTCCTCTAACCCCCAGAGAGATGCCAACATGCTCTCTTTTGTGATTATAAATTAGGAGACCGAAGGTGTTGGGAATGTCCCCATGGTCATGTGACTGTAAGGACATAGTAAAGATAGTACAGTGTTCTGCTATACCTCTCACCCAGTTATCACAGAGGGGCTCGCTGCCTGTACTAAGTGGATTCTCATTTGGTTGTATCCTAAAACTATTTGTGGAATTCAGATTGTGTTGTATTTAATGCTTGATGGATGATCTTTTGTAGACCCTGATGGTTCCAGTGTTCAGTCAGGATTAGGAACACTGTAGTGCCATAGCCTCTTCACTGTAGACACATTTAGTGTATTAAAATGTGTTTTTAAATTTCAGTCACAATAGTGGATACTTTAGTATATATTGTGACTTGGACATTTTCATAGGTAGAACTCCAGGCAAGTGTTTTATTGAAACAGTTTTTAAAGCCCAGCTCTGCCTCTATTTTTATGTGATGGCATCTGGTTTTTCAGTACAACAAATGCACATTTGCATACTTCAGTGTGTGTGCCTGCACATTTATTTACAGTCTTTTGGCACAAAGAACCTTAATCAAGATGCTTCCAAAGTATTATGTTTAAAATGTGTAATCAATTCCTATACACAAAGCAAAGAATGAATCTATTCTGGAGTGTGCCCTTGGTTTAATTGTGTCACATGCTTATCAAACAAGGGCCTTGCTGCCTGACAAACATAGACGCCAATACTACAGCGTGGACTGTTGCCAAGAGACACGGCTGTGTCGCCTAGCCAATTGGCAAGAAGGCCAGGAGCTCTAGGCTCAGGCCCCTCTCTGTCAGTTGGTGGGACAGTGTTGGGAACAGGACAGGGATGCTGCTTGTCGGTCAGACGGTGGTCGGGTGTGCTTGTTTCTCTCTCTGGTTGTGGGGTGTTAGTTCTGCTGGGGAGTTTGAGCATGTGTTATTGATCAGAATACTCGGCTGCTTCTCTTCATAACCGTTTTTGAAAAGCTGGTTTCAAACCTTAAGAACCATTAGTGAAAAGCCTTTAAGTATTTTTTGGGGGGAAAAAGCCTCACAGCTGAGTGTGTCTGGGCTTAGCTGATTTGAAAACCCACAGGTTAGCATCCTCTATAACACTGGTTTAATTTGGCATAGGAAAAGCTTCACAAAATTACTTTCTGTTTTTGTTATTCACTGACATTCACTAAAGATTTTTAGAGTGCAAAAGAAGTTTTCGAAGTTATGTTTTAAAATACTTTTGGAAATTTGACTGGTTTGAAAATAAAGTATTCTAAAAATCTAGTTTTCTTACCTCAAAATCAGTAATAAAACCCATTTTCTTCTCTTCCTACTATCTGATCTCTGGTAGTCATGGTGTTTGGCTCTATCTTGTTTCTGATGGTACCTGGAGTCTCCACCAGAGTGTGCTAAAGACACTTCAGTGGGAAGTGTGATGACTCAGACTTGCCTGGACTTGCAGGTCTTTTTAAAGAAGTTCCATTTGCTGAGAAGGAAAATCTCTGTGCCTTGGCATCTGAGTGTCTACAGATGCATAGTGAACATTTAATCCCTGTTCTTGGGTTACAGTACACATGCCAACTAGAGATATCTTTAAGGGTTTATTTTTTTCATCTTTGAATGTTTTCCCTGTAAGTATGTATGGGCCGATGTGTGTGCCTGGTACCTGTGGAGTTAAGAAGAGGGTGTTTGATCTCTGAAACTGGAATTACAGACATTTATGAGCCACCAAGTGTGTGCTGGGAACTGAACCCAGGTCCCCTGTAAGTGTAGCAAGTGGCTCTTAATGGCCGAGCCAGTTAGAAATATCTTTAGCTAAGTTACATTTTAGAAACCAAAACTGGTGTCTCCTGCTACTCACTAGGTATTGATATTTTTCTTACACAATAGATGTTTTTCTGAAAACTGAATAATTTAAATGGACTGCAGAAATTAGTAATCTTTTAATGAGGCTGAAAGATACCTCATTTTTTTATATTAATGATTTTAAAATGACTGAGACAGAAGATGGATTTAATATTTGTGATTTAGCATAAGCTATTACTCTCAAGGTGTTGTTACTCAGCTGTTATCTGTGTTTTGGGTTGACGTTACGGTATGAAAGGAAGTCTTACCTTATATTTGATAAGTTTTCAAACAGAGCTTGTATTAACTGCTTGTCTGGCAAAATACCGAATAATAACAGCTACTTCCCCCTTCTGTCACAGGTACCTTCACTCAAATAACATAGTTGTGGTTCCAGAAGGTAAGCTCACTTGGAATTTTTAGTTTGAAAACTATGTAGTTTATATTTCGCTTTATGAGTGGATAAAATTATCTCTTTAAACCCATTTTGGTTGGTGTGTTAGGGAATTTTAATCTAAAGGACTTTTTACTTTGTTGAGAATTATGACTAAATAGATAAGTCTAAAAGGACAATAAATGGCCAGGTAAATTACTAGATAAACTGCTGCCGGGAAACAGTAAAATAAGTACTAAATGGGACAAACTAAGAATTTAGTTACATATAAAATCATATATTCTTTAAAGTTTGTGTGTGTGTGTGTGTGTGTGTGTGTGTGTGTGTGTGTGAGAGAGAGAGAGAGAGAGAGAGAGAGAGAGAGAGAGAGAGAGAGAGAGAGAGAACCACCTTGTGACTTGTTCCTCAGATGCCTTCCTCTTAATTTTTTTTTAAATTTATTTTTTACTCTTTGGGGGAAATCTCTCACTGGCCTGGAGCTCACCAAGTAGGCTAGCCTGGCTGGCCAGTGAGTGAGCCCCGGGTTTCCTTGCTTACAAGACAAGCACTTACCAACTGAGCCCGAGCCCCTGCCTGCCTGCCTGCTCTTAGTTACCCCTATCTGAGAACAGGCCCCTATGTCCTGCCTGGCCTCAGACTCCACCCTCCCGCCTCCCCCTCCCCGGGACAGTGGCTGCTGGTGTTTGCCATCACAGCTGGGTTCATCTTTGAATGATTTATTTAGTTACACATTTCCCCCATTGTTTTGACATTTTTATTTGTTCTTTGTTAAGTTACATTTTATCTCAAGGTGGAAATATTTATCACTTTCGTAACTTTTGTTTTCACTGTTTTGTCAAAGATGGGAGAGTGGAGATTAGATCATTTCATCTGAGATCACTTACGTCACACTCATTCTGCCTTCCCTGTCTTTTCTCTCGGAAGCCATTGGGTCCCTTGTCAAACTCCAGTGTCTGGACCTTAGTGACAATGCCTTAGAGATTGTGTGCCCGGAAATTGGTCGTCTGAGAGCGTTACGTCATCTTCGATTAGCTAACAACCAACTACAATTCCTACCTCCAGGTAATCCCTGTCTGTATAGTTTCTTGTGTGTCATGAATCTGCTTTTATCACTGTATGCAGTGGGATGTGTAAATGTATTTGCAAGTATCTGTTTATTTCAAGATGAAACAAAGGGATGTAGGTAAAACACGACTAAGGGTTCTTCTGGTGGAAATGTAAGAAGGTAGTGTTTATTCTGGCCCACCGCAGGAGTGCGTTATGATCAGTGTCCTTTCCTGTCACTGCCAGGCAAGATGCTTGTATGGAAGTGAACTCAGATGCTTATGGTGTTTTTGGTAAAAATAGAATTAAGAAGTTAATATATAACCTCATAACAAGTCTCACCGCTTCCAGCTGTATTCGGTGCAAACACTTTCAAGTCAGTAAAGAACATGATTTTCAGGGTTTATCATGTGCCACCTGTGTTTGATCGTGCCAGCCTTCAAGTGTCTCTTTTTAGATAGCTGGAGAATTAGATGCTCTTTTGAAGACCGCCTGGAAATGTAGCAACAGGGATAGAAGCTTTCATATTTGGCACTAACAGATGCATAGCAGGGCCTGGGAATGTAGCTCGGTTGATAGAGTGCTTGCCTAGCATGTTTGAAGCCCCGGGTTCAATCCCCAGCTCTACAAATCTCATACAGTAATGCAAGAAGATCAGAAGGTCAAAGTTGGCCTCGGCTACATGGTGGGTTCAAGGCCAGCCTGAGGTCCAAGAGACCCTGTCCCCAAAACCAAACTAGAGAATGAAATGCGTGGATCCACTGCAGGGTTTGCAAACCCTGTTTATATACATGCAAGGACACGGAGCACTTTGGGTCCCTGTGAGTGCTCCGTTCTTTCTTTCCTGTGCATCACATTTTGTGGTGGAATGTGGTCATTTCCGTCTAGTACATTCCCAGAAGTTAATGGTGTTCTTCTGACACCACCTGACTGCCTCTTACTAACCACTGGAGGTGTATATTTCCTGACTGCTTTCATATAACTTGTTTTGTCTACACTTCCGTTCCATAAGAATTCAGGCATGCATTTTTTATTTTAATTTCCTAGCTTTTTTTCTGTTGTCTGCACTTGGCTCTTCATGTTTGGAGTGATATTTTATTCTGTAGCAACTCTGCATTTTAAGTAGTGACTTTTTGGATAGCCTGGAGGAAGTTTTGTTTTGAACTGGGTTTCAGTGTGTAGCCCTGGATGTCCTGGAACTCCACAGATCCACCTGTCCCTGCCTCCCGAGTGCTGAGATGAAAGGCATCACCGTGCCTGGCCAAGAGTAGGTGCTTTTCTTCCTAGGCATCCTGTGTAGTGCTGGACGGGCCCTCCTGCTTCCTCGCCTCACATTCACACAGCTCGTTGTGAAGTTGTTTCAAATATTTGACTGGTTGGGACCAAGTCTAAACAGCTCCCCCATGTGTGGCAGTGTTTGGAGACATGGTATGAAGAGAAGGAGGTGGGGGGGTCTCAGGAGTTGTTCCTTGGTGGCAGTAGACACTAGCTGACATGTGATGGTAACTCCTTCTACATAGTCCACGCTGTTATGTGGCTGTTCTTCATGCTGGGTTCCCTCAAAGGCTTCCCATCTTACTGTGGTGGTTTGTTTGTTTGGTGTGTGTGTGGTATGTGCTAGCAAGTACATGCATGTATGTGTGTGCACGTGTGTGCACATGTGTGTGTGTGTGTGTGTGCGCGCGCGCGCGCTTCATAGCCACTAATTGAGATATGAAAAATGTTCAGGATGTAGAATTAACACAACAAGCACACGTGTAAAAGCCTGGCTGTAAGGACAGTCAGAGCTCAGAACTGCTTTAAGCATGCACACAGTCTTTGCATGTTCAGATTGCCATGAAGCCCAGTGTTCTCTCGGATTCTGAAACTTGCCCTATGACTTACATTAGAGGGCGCTTCCTGATAATACTCACCTTTCTACAGGTTCTCTTCCCTCTTCTATTGGATCGCAGAGTACTGCTGTTCTCTGTAGTGTGCCTTTGTCTTCTCCTCGTTCAGCTGCTCAGTTGTGGGGGCCTGGAAGAAGCAGGAGCAGTGTTTCCCTGGGAAAACTGGCAGAGACTGGTGGAAGAGAGAGAATGGGGGAAGAATGGGTGTGGGGGGCGTCAAAATCGGTTCCCCTTATTTTCTGAATTATCACACCATATGGTGATATCTTCCCGGGAGCCAGGTGATAGACAGGTGTATTCGAATAAAGGAAGAGGGAAGATGAAGTACCAAATAGCTTGACTCATCTTCCTGTCCTTCAGTATTCCACTCCCTGGCTCTGTTCTTAGTCACGCAGGCTTTCTCTGTTCTTGGGTCGTGCAGGCTTTCTATTTGAACTAATTCTAGCTGGCCTCTGTGAGCTGCAGCCAACTGCTCCACACCCCTGTCACCTCCAAGGCTCAAGCTGCTTGTCTGAGGTGTCGGAGCTGAAGCACACTGATCCCATCACCTTTGTGCCCTGTTGTGCCCCATGCTCCCCTGTTAATGGTTAGGAAGTCAGAGTCAGCCGTGGCATCATTGCTAGCATGTCCCTGGATGGTGTGAACCATTCTGTCGAAGTCAGAGTCAACCATGACATCATAGCTAGTGTGTCCCTGGATGGTGTGGACCGTTCTGTCACCTCTCTACCTTGTGTAATATGCCTGCTGCTCTTCTCTGTGATATCTTTTTTGTTTCACCTGAATGCAGATACTTTACAGCGTGCAGAGAACACTAGGTAAGACAGGATGAAGGAATTGCCAAAGCCTCTTCTGAGGACTAGTCTAGGGATGAATGGAGTGTGAACGGAGCCGTGCAGTGCGTTCTTTGTATTTCTTTTGTAAATTAAAACACTTAACTTTTTTTTCAATATATTAATGCATGTTTTTATGAACGAAGCATGTATAAATATTTTATTATTATGTGAGAGACTGACGTGTGGGTATGTGAGGTATGCCATGGCGCATGTATGGAAGCTGGGATGACTTTTTGGAGTCGGTTCTGTCCTAAACCTTTGTGTGTTCCAGGGATCAGACTCCCGCCATCGGGATCTGCAGCAATTGCTCTTAGCTGCTGATCCATCTCATTGGCCCTGTCACTGTACGCTAATTATTCAAAATGAATAGATTTTGTTCTGACATATTTTTTCATTTTTTTTTAGTTAGCCATGGGTTTCATTGAGACATTTTTATCCATCTATATCATGATATTGTTCTTATTGCCCCCTACCCTCTACCTCCCACTCTGCTTATCTCCTCCCTCGCCTCCAAGTAGTCCCTTCTGTTATCATTATCACATTTTTTTAAGATTTATTTACTGATTAGGTATACAGTGTTCTGTCTGCTTGTATCCCTGCAGCCCAGAAGAGGGCACCAGACCTCATTACAGATGGTTGTGAGCCACCATGTGGGTGCTGGGAATTGAACTCGGGACCTCTGGAAGAGCAGCCAGTTCCCTTAACCTCTGAGCCATCTCTCCAGCCCTGTCATATATATATAATTATTATACTCTCTTGCCCTGACATATGTTCCCTGTGTGTGACTTCTTTCACTGAGAGTGGTTTCTTGTTACACTCAGGCTGCCGCACATACCTGTGCTATGTTGGTTTTTATTTCAAAGTAGTGTTCCATGGCATAAGGATTCAGTGCCTCTTGAGCATGCAGGGTTTTCAAATGAAAACTAACAGAACATAATGGAACATGGCTTTCTGTGGACATACCTTTTTATTTCTTTGGGGTAAAATATCTCAAGAGGGAAAAAGTTGTTGCTTCATAAGGTAGCTGTACATTTAACTCTTAAGACTCTTCCCAGCAGCCTTCAAAGTGGCCGCCCAGTTCTTCTCCTCCTCCTCCACTGTCAGGAAACCCCTGGCCTCTCCTCCCAGTCCTCACCTCAGCAGCATAAGCCCTGGCCTCTCCCCCACTGGTGGTCCTGTGTGTTTCTACTGCTTATTTTTAGCAGTGCTGTTGGGTATAAAAATAGTTGTTTCATTTTGTATTTACTTTGTATTTTTCTCTTGCCTGAGAGTGGCAGGTACCTTCTTGTGTGTTTATGGGCTATTCAGAACCTTCCCTTTGGATTGCAGGAGATAGCTTCCTGTTTGACATGTTGGTGACTGGCTTTTTCCTATTGCTGAGAAATTTTCTTTGACCTGCCCCTCGCTCCAGCCCCGTGAGAGCGCTTCCTGCCGTCCCACTGGGGCCTGGATTGGCTTCTCTGTATTCTGAAGAGTTCTTGCCTCCAAGTAGTTTCTCTTGGCTTTCTTATTATCTCCATCCCCCAGTTTTCCCTAGCTGAAAGCCTCTGAGTGCCCTGGGAAAATGACATCAGAGAGAGAGAGAGAGCACCAGTCTGCGCATGCACCTTTCAGCCTTTCACAGCTGGACTGATTTCTCATTAGCTTTTGTCTGGGGCAGATTCCTTTTCCTCCTGTTCTTTCAGACAGGGAATAGCAGCCAGGGATTTCTTTTGTTTTAAAATGAGCCTGTCACCTATTGAAGTAAGCTTAAGATAATTGCTGCCTCAGTTGCCAGTGAATTTCAGGAACTACCATTATGTAGCATATCCAGCGTGGTTTGGTTATTGTAAGAGAATGAAGAACTCTTATGACTATTCTATTTTTTTCTTTTGTTTTTTCCCTTTTTTATTATTTTATAATTTCGTGTGCATGCATATATATGTCTGTGCACCACATGTGTGCGGTGCTCACAGAAGCCAGAAGAGGCACTGGCTCCCCTAAAACTGGAGTCACAGATGGTTGTGACCTCCATGTGAGTTCTGAGGCTAGAACCTGGGTCCTGAAGAACAGTGAGTGCTCATCACAGCAGAACCATTTCTCCAGCCCCTTCTTAACTTTATTTTACAGTTAAGTGTGTGTGTGTGTGTGCGCGCGCGCGCACCAATGCCAGTGGAGTCCAGAAGAGGATGTCAGACCCCTGGAGCTAGAGTTGCAGGTGGTTGTGAGCCACCTAACGTGTGTGTGACAGGAATCAAACTTGGATCCTTTGTAAGAACAGTACATGCCTTCAACTGCTGAGCCATCTCTCCAGTCCAAATTTTAAAATTTTTACTTTATTTAAAACCTTTTTGACACGCATGCGCATGCATGTGTATATGTGCATGCGCTTGCTGAAGCATGTATGTGGTGGTCTGAGGACAACTTGAAGATGTTGGTTCTTTCCTTCCACATGTGGGTCCTCCTGGGGATCAAACTCATGTCACCAGACTTGCTGGTGAGCACCTTTACCTGGTGAGCACCTTTACCCGGTGAGCCATCAGTCTGGTGAGCACCTTTACCCGGTGAGCCATCGGTCTGGTGAGTACCTTTACCCGGTGAGCCATCAGTCTGGTGAGCACCTTTACCCGGTGAGCCATCGGTCTGGTGAGTACCTTTACCCGGTGAGCCATCAGTCTGGTGAGCACCTTTACCCGTGAGCCATCAGTCTGGTGAGCACCTTTACCCGGTGAGCCATCGGTCTGGTGAGTACCTTTACCCGGTGAGCCATCGGTCTGGTGAGCACCTTTACCCGTGAGCCATCAGTCTGGTGAGCACCTTTACCCGTGAGCCATCGGTCTGGTGAGCCATCGGTCTGGTGAGCACCTTTACCTGGTGAGCACCTTTACCTGGTGAGCCATCAGTCTGGTGAGCCATCAGTCTGGTGAGCACCTTTACCCGGTGAGCCATCTTGCGATCCCAATGTCTGTATTTTGAAATTACCCTTCCCATAACTGGCCACCATAGGTTGTGGATCTTCCTGTGTGTCTTTTCTGTTTTCTTTTGGATAACTTGAATATGTTTCAGTGTTGCATTTATTTCCTGTGATAGTTTTTCTCTAGAGCTCACAATGTGCATCCTGAGCTTACTCCTCAGGAGACACTGTGCGCCCTCATGTCAAGTAAGAACCTGATGGTGCATGTTTCCGTGTACCTCGGCGCTTGCTCTTAGACCAACCAGACACTCTTATTTCTGTACATGTTAAGATGCACACAAGCTCTTCATTCTATTCTCTGCATGTCTGTGTGCTGTTTGCATTTCTCTTTAGCGTGAAACACTTCCTTAACTCTGCTGGAGGGCAGGTCTGTGTAGGGACAATCAGCCATGTGTTGTTTGCTTTTGTTTTAGTGAAAAGGTTACCCTTGATTTTTCTGACTATGGAATTTTGAGTTGGCTGGATTCCTTTCTTTAAGGGTGACTTTCCATTTCCCCTGCCCTCCATTGCACGTGATGAAAAGTCTCTTGTTAGTTTATGTCATCGCTCCCAGGAATGGTTTACTGTGGCTGCAAGAAGGTATTTTTCATTCATTTGGTATCATAGTTTATCTGTGATGTGTTTTGGTGCACGTTTAAAAATAATTATCTTTCTTGGGTTTTTTTTTCCAACATGGAAAATTTTCTATCATTTCTTCAAATACTTTTCTGTATCACATTGCTGCTTTGTGGATCTGTGTTACATGTTAGATTAGTTGGTATTTTTCTGCATATCATTAAAACTTTGTTCTTTGTTGTTAAGTTTTTTGTTTTTGTTGTTGTTTTTAATGTTTTAATTGAAATACAATTATATCCCCTTTCTCCTTCCTTTTCTTCCCCCACGTCCCCTCTCAAGTTGATAACCTCTTTTTCTTTGATTTTTAGTGGTACACACACACACACACACACACACACACACACACACACACACATATATATATAACTATATATACATAACTACATATATACATAACTACAACCACTTGAGTCCATTTTTGTTGATGTGCCTATGCACTGGACAACCAGTAAGGGGCTCAGTCCAGAGAGGGCCTAATTCTCCCAGCGATCACTAGTTGCCTATAGTTCTTTGTATATGGTGAGACCTCATAACCACCCTCCCCACCCCACATCCACATTAATATACCCACTGATACTGCCATCGTTTAGATCTTGTTTATGCGGCCCTTTCTAGGAGAAACTGTTTCACAGCTGACTTGCTGGAATTAGGGTTCTTACAACATTTCCTCCCCCTCTTCCGCAGTGTTCCCTGAACCATAGATGCAGGAGCTGGGATGGAGATGTATTCGTCGGGCTCCCCATGATCTGTTGATCTCTGTACTGTGTCCAGTTGTGGTCTTCTGTGATGGTCTCCATTTGCTGTAAAGAGAGACTTCTTTGCTGAGGGGTGCTAACAATACTTACCTGTGGGTGTAAGATTTAGAATGCAGGGTGAGGAATTATTCTGGTCTAGCAAAGTGGTAGTAGTATAGAGTCTTTCCTGAGGTCCACGACTCACTAGCTCTGTGGAGCTGGTTAGTTTCCAGTACCAGGCATGATTTCTGTCCTGCTGAGGGAGGGGTCCTTCCGTGCAGCTGGACAGCTGTTGGGGGGCATGCCTCGTCGTGTCTCCTGCCTGACTCTCTGTGTGCTGTAGCGTGCTCTTCTGCTCCTCTGCTCCAGTCCACCCCGGTGCTATCGGGAAAACTGCCACGGCTTATAAGCAACATGTTTCTCTCTCGTGCTTCTGGGGCTGGGAAGGCTGAACTCTAGGTGCAGCAGATTTGGTGTCTGAGGAAGGCTGTTTCCTAGCTTACAGGCAGAAGGGCATCTTCTCATGGTTAAAGAGGCAGGAGGTCTCTGAGGTCGAATCCCCTTCACAAGGCCCTCTCCCCCGGAAGCTAATGTCTTCCCAAGGCCTCCCTTTGCAGCACCGTCGGATGGTGAAGAGTTTTCGACGTGAATTTTGAGGATCGTGAACATTCAGACCATGGCCCCTTTTCACCTTTTGCTGCTTTGTCTTCTTAGGTTCCCTTTTCTGCGTTTTCCAGGTGTTTTCTTTGCCTGGAACTCTGCTTTCTGCCATGTCAGCTTTGTGGGGCTGGCCTGTTTGTGTTCCCCTTACTTGTCCCCTGGCCTGAAATGTGCCAGGCCCACCGTGGACCTCATCTCTTTTTCCCTTGTTTCAAAGCTCACAGTTCAGTGCCACGTGTTCACGGCTCCAAAACAGCTGCCTTTTGAGTCGCTCTTTCCTGTTGTGGTGGGAAATGAGTCTCTTTTCAGTTCTCTTGCCGTGCCTGTCATCAGAATTTCTGTCAGACATTATTGTTTGGTTTCTCAGGTTTGCTTACCTTCGATCACATTTATTTTTTCTGAGCATTGCACCAAATTGTTTGCTTTTGAACAATTCTAACCTAATATCCTCTCGGTGGCTTTTCTAACTTGATACAAAGTCATATCATATATTATGAAGAGAAATGTGAACACACTACAAATAAAGTATTATTGGGGAAAAGCCCCCATCAGTGCAGGCACACTTGCCAAATACTCTATGATCCACTGTTGTAAAGACCACAAAGGCCAGTCATCTTGGACAAGACAGAAAAACTTGCTAATCCTCCAGCAACCATGCTTGATAGTGCTGTGACCCTCAGTCCCTGGAACCCCCCTGACAGACGGCCATGGTGACAGAAAACACAAAGTGGCCAGGCGCCTGCAGAGATGAGGCTTGCATCTGGTTTATAAATCAGACTTTTTTTTTTAATGCTTTAATCCTTGAAAAGCTGTTTTGCGTACCAAAAAAGGAAGGGCTTTTTAGCTCAAATTAAAAACATGAACGAACGGATTGTACCAGAGTGACTAAAAGCATGTACAAGCGCAGGGTTGTGTCCTTCCTGTAACCAGCAGACACAGCTGTGCCTTCAGCGTTACCGATGTGAACTGGTCCTGAAACAGCCTCCAAATGCGATTTTTTCCCCCCTTAAATGGATTTTTTTTTTCCAGTCGGCCCATTGCTCCATTGAGCTTTGGTTTAGATGGCCTCTTAGGGCCACCTCTTAACACCCAAGCAGCTTTGAGCACGGTGCTCACTGGTCACTGTGGAGGCCTTTTGCAGAGGCCGCAGAAGACCCAGTGCTCAGTCCCCCAGGCTCCCTGTTGCTTACCACCCTGCGTGTTACCCTTTATTGACAGACTAACCAACTGTGGCACGGGCTGGCAGGTTGTGCCAGGCGCTGCTGCACTGGTTCTTCAGAGGTGTGGCTCCCACTCTGTGGTTGTGGCCCTGGTTATATGGTTCCACCTCAGGCTCCCTGCATTGATTAACTTTCTAAGATTGCTAGGTGGCCTAGGAACACTGGGTCCTGGGGACTTCATTAGCCATCCCATTGAGCCCTCCGTGAAGCTCCTCAGCAACCAACTCAACGGCAGCCCTTACTGAAATCTCAAAACACAGGGTACCGTATTGTGCCCACTGTGCCCCAGTAATCTAGTCTCTTTAGTCCATATTCTGCTCCTTAATGTACATTATCCCAGGCGGTGGTGTTCAGCCTCCCACCGCTTTGCTGTTGGAAACACATCTGAGAAGTGGTTCCTCCATGAAGCACTCCTCCAGGGTCACCAGGCCACACATGTGCGGCCAACGCTGTATGTCGACAGACTGACTTGGGAGACTTACTGTTTCTCTTGCTTTATGAGACATGCACATTAGATCAACCCTGCTCTGTACGAGAGAAAGTGGGAATCTGAATTCAGGCTGCAAAGGACAGAATATTTTACTGTGTCTTCCAAAGAAGAGGCTGACAGACAGGAGAGAGAAGAATTGGGAATATCAGGATAGCTAGTTATTATTTCAGTAGAGAGCTGAGAAAAAGTTGCCCATCTTGAGACTAGCAGAAGGGGCAACAGCAGGCAGCCAGCCTTCCTCCGTCCTCCGGTGTCCGTCTTGAGGTCACACTGGGAGCGTGTGCGCTGAGTGGCTGTTACAGACTTACAGTGTGTAGCACATCAGTACTCAGTAGCAAATACCTCTACAGCATAATTAGATATAAGCAGCTTCATGCAAACATTTTATTTAGGTGTTTATATAAAATTATCTTAGTATACTGGATTAAATGAAACACATAGCTTTCTCAGAAAAACATGGAACTAAGGCTTGTAAATTTTATTTATATACTTTTATAAACTTTGACAATTTGGCCAAAAGCAGAGGATAAAAATGGCCATTAAAATTCTTCTCAAGAAAAAAAAATGTTTTATCCTTCTCAGTGTGGAATACAGAAAATAATTCCTTTTTAGGAAAGGTGTGAAGGGAAATGGTAGAAAACTTGCCAAATGTCTGAACAACAAAAGTTCATTGTGACAGTATTTTTTAAAATAATTTAAAAAGGCAAGAGGAGCAAAGTTGATGCCTGGGACTTGATGACACCTCCACCATCTGTCCTGCCGCTGGCCAAGGCACACTGAGTTTATGCGCATGGACCATTCCTCTGTGAAGAAGCTTCAGCTCGGCTTGTGTCATAGTCAGAGTCCCTCCACTCAGTGCTTCTGTCTGGGTGCCTGTAATTGTTACAGCCTTGGCCTCCTTGGGCTTGATGCTGTGTAGGGACCGCAGTGATGCTGCTGTGTAGGGACCACAGTGATGCTGCTGTGTAAGGACCACAGTGATGCTGCTGTGTAAGGACCACAGTGATGCTGCTGTGTAAGGACCACAGTGATGCTGCTGTGTAAGGACCACAGTGATGCTGCTGTGTAGGGACCGCAGTGATGCTGAGTAGGGACCTCAGTGATGCTGCTGTGTAGGGACCGCAGTGATGCTGCTATGTAGGGACCACAGTGATGCTGCTGTGTAGGGACCACAGTGATGCTCTCGTGTAGGGACCGCAGTGATGCTGCCGAGTAGGGACCTCAGTGATGCTGCTATGTAGGGACCACAGTGATGCTGCTGAGGTCGATTGCCCGGTGCTGGTGGTGTTGGTGGTGGTGGCCGTGGTGCTGGTGCACACCTTTAATCCCAGCATTTGGGAGGCAGAGGCACATGGATCTCTGAGTTATAGGCCAGCCTGGTCTACAGAGCAAGTTCCAGGACAGCCAGGGCTACACATCAAAATCCTGTCTCGAAGCAAAAAAAAAAAAAAAAAAAAAGTCCCACCCCAGGGAGCACTCTGGTGTGTAGGTGATTTGTCGACGCAGACACCTGTCTCCTAGTGTGCGTCATGCACTGCAGATAACCCAGAGTTCCCCCAGACTCTATGAAATGTTTCCTCAGTTATACTGTAAAATCAGTTGTGTCTGCTATGATAGAAGCCTGTACCAGGTTTAGAACGATTTTTTAATGTTGAAAACCAAGAAGTCAGAATGTTTTTAACTGCCTGATGAATATAGAAATGTTCTGAATCTTCTGGGGTGATTTTTCTCGAGGACAATGAAATGTTTTTCCTTAGGTACAACCTGTCCATGAGCCCTCGGAGAGTGAGTTCTTTTGTGTCTAAATGAGCTTTCAGTGTTCAGAGGTGGCGTGGAGTGGTTCCTATCAAATCTTTTGATGTTTCGCAGAACTTGTATCGTTTTTATTATAGAGAACTTTTAGGTATCAAACAGCTTTCTTGTGTTAGCGGCGTTTGATGTGTTGCATTTACTAACCAAGCCATGTGCATTTGGGCACATGAACAGGGATTACATTCATGTTGTGATGACTGTGTCACTTTGACACAGTCGAGATTGCCCTGGAAGGCGGTGTCCATGAAGGCTCATCCAGATTAGGTTGTTCTCTGGGGTTTATGCTGATTACATGAACTTAGGTGGGCGCGTCTACCCTTGTGAGAGACAGCAGAGCACTAGCATGCGTGCATCAGTGCATTGCTGCTGCAAGCCTTGGCCTCCCTGCACTAGTGGACTCTACCTTGCAGTTGTGAGCCGGCTAAGGCCTTTCTCCCTTCAGTTACTTTCATCAATGACTATCCTGGGACTAAAACCTAGAGGTTGCTATCTTATAACCGCTTATGTTGAGATAACAGTATACTACTACTGTTGGTGATTTAGCTAGGAAACGAGAGTTTCCCGTCAGACTTGACACTTGAAGAAGACAGAACTGGAGGCATATATAGCAAAAATACATATCTTTCAAAGCAATGTTTTCAGTATGTGAAACAATGCGTTTTATATTTCAGTTATTTGAAGCACAATTGTTGCTTTATTTCATGTGCAAATTTTGTCTTAACCCTATTAAAGGTTTTAATTTAAATCTGATGATCTAGTCTGTAAGTGATTTTATGGTTAATGATTATTTTAATGAATGAGAAGCCTTACAATTTGCCTAGGAGCCGATGTAATGAGAAGCAATTAAAGAAATGCAGTTTGATATTGCTTGTTAGCAACCCTTCCCCACACGCCTAACAGTTGGCATTGGAGTGCTTTGTTTAATCTTCAGATCACCATTTTCATCAGATGATTTTATAGCCGGCTCAGTTTTCTCTGTGCATTTGTTCAGAGATGTAAAAACAAACCCCCCAGACCCTTGTGTCAAGACTCTTGGCTGCTGCAGTGAGGAAAGGCAGCAGAGAGGAATGTCCTTATATGCTGAGACAAATATCAAGGGTTAGTTATGCGTTTCCTCTGCTCCTTGACTGGGTCTGCTGACATCCCTGCTCTTCATATGATCTGGAGAGAGTTAAAGCCTGGCATCGTGCTATGGGGAGGGGGGGGGGTTGGAATGTCCCCCACCCCCACCCCCAGTTTGATGGGCCGAGAATTTGGCTTCCAGCTGGTGTTACTGTTGGGAGGCAGTGGAAACCCGAGGCGACCTGGCCCACTTGGAGGAAGTGAGTTAGTTACTGGGGGCACGTCTTTGGAGGGTGTACCTTGTGCCCAGCCCCACCCTCTCTCTTTCCAGCTGCTATAAGGGGAGCAGCTTTGCTGTGCCACATGCTCCCTGCCATGATGCTCAGCTGGCCTCGGCACAGAAATAGCGGAGCCTCATGACCGTGGAGTGAAGCTTCCAACACCATGACCTGAATACATCTTTGTCCTTCAGGTTGACTTTCCCAGTGTTATGTCACAACAGCCGGCAACACAGACCTAATTCTGGTGACATTTTTTCTCATGGTCTGAACACAGAGAATGGCTTGCTCAGAGATAGATTTCTTCACTGTAAGTGATAGGATTCTATGGCATTATTGAAGTTGTATTTTACAGAGCTCTCTCAATTATTTAGCTATCTAAGAACCAAATACCAAGCCTGAAACATGACTCAGCAGATATGGGTCCTTGCCACCAAGCTTGATGACCGGAGTTCAGTCCCCAGGATCCACATGGCGGAAGGGAGACCTGGTGTCCACACATTGTCTGTCCTCTGACTTCTGTGTGTGTACTGTGTAACACGGGCCCACACCTACACACAGACAGATGAATAGAAGGGAGAGGGAAAGGGATGTTTCAAGATTTTTGTTTTGTGGCTCTTAATATAAATAAACCAGTTTCATCAATCAATGTTTACTAATACGTTTACCTATCTTGTATTTAAGAATCTTTTCTAGAATGCCATGGCTGTATTGCTTCATCTACTATTGTTGGTTTGATTTGGATCTGTGATGACACTGTTTCTGAGCTTTATCCATAGAGCTATTGAAGTTTCCCATACTTGAAATTCCATGGAACTTTAAGTACTATAAATGTTTAATAAAACAAATGCCTATCAAATCCGTGTGACTTGGAGCTGGGTGTGCATGTCAGTTGGTGAGTGTTTGCCCAGCAGATGGGTTCAGTTCCCAGCCCCTCCCTCCAAATTAGTGGGGTTTTATCCCTGTTTTCATTTTATTTTCCAGTGTGGTAGAGAGGTTTTACATGTGTTCTGAGAGACCTCTCCCTCTACAGTTCAACATCCACGACATAAAATGAAATTTGAAATTTGGCGTTTGTTCCTGAAAGATCCAGTACAAGGGTGTGATGTCTAAATAAGCTTGTTTTCTGTCCACACAGAAACGTGCACTGCTTCTGAATTTAAAACACTTCTATTATGAGTAGCACAACGAGAAGTAAAAGCCCAATTTCCTGATTTCCAGCACATTGTCTACAGCTAATTTACAGTCTCTATCTGTACACTTCTTTTCTCTGTACAGGACACTGAATAATCTTTTTAGTAATATGTTGTTCAACTTTATGACAATACCAGTAATTTTGCTTCTGGCATGAGTTAGTAATTAAATTTTTATCCTAATGATTTTAATAACTTGATTGAGGTATCATTTATAGACTATAAAATATACCATTTTAAGCACATAGTTGATAAGTTTTTAAAAATATACACAAATTTAGGAATACTCTCTGTAATCCAGTTAAAACATTTCCATCAGTTTCAAGTTCCTGTTTGCTGCCATGCCCTGTTCCCAACCACTGGTCATGCAAACTTTTTCAAAATTTTCACCTGGATGGAATCATGTGACATGTGGCCTTTCTACGTGGCTGGTTCACGTAGTGCAGTGTTTTTGTGTGTACTGTCAGGAAACACGAGTCTTAGTATTCTGTTACTTTTTACTGCCGAGTAGTATTTTTATAGTATGGATGAGCCGTGTTTTGTTTATTCATCAGTTGACTGATAATTTAGATGGCTTCTACTTGGGACTGTTATGAATAGTGTTACTGTGAACACTTGTAAACAAGGTTATTGTGGATATGTGTTTTCCTTTCTCTTCCACAAATACCTCTGAGTAGAATTGCTGCTGGGCTATATGGTGAGTGGATTTTTGACTAGAAGAAACTTCTAATTTGTATTTCCAAAGAGCCTGTGCCATCTGCATTCCTGATAACATGTTGAAGGTTCCGGCTCTGTCTTATCCTTGTTACATTTGGTCCATTCCATCTTTTCCCACTGTACTTGTTCCATTGGCCATGGAGCAGAATCTATTTGCAGCTTTGGTTTGCATTTTACTACTAACTAAAGACTAATAATATATTCTATGTGTTTATTTGTCATTTCTTTAGTAAAGTATTTATTTCAGATATTTAGTCATAAAATAGCCGTTTCGTTCTTTTTAAATCTTTTTTTCTTCTTTATGTGCATGCAGAGTCTTAACATTGATATCAGAATTATTCCGTGGTCGTGCTGTGTCTTCTTCTCTCAGTGACATCCAGAGCTGGCCGCTGTGGCTGGTCTCACTGGACCACAGCTGTCCAGGTGTCCCCGTCTGCATGTCCGCCTGCGTCTGCTGAGCCATTGCGCAGCCCCTAGGTGTCGGCATGCTCTTTGTGTTCTTGATGTTGGGTTATAAGCTTTCCTTGTATATTCTGAGGTTCTGTATTCATTTGGGGCTTAGAGCATCACGTTTACTAAAAAACCTGGGTTTGTGGTTCCCACACAGCTGAAGACTTTCAATGTGTTAAAACTTTTATTTAGCTCATCAACGGGGAAATTGATAAGATCTTGTAACTATTTCAAAGGGAAATCCACAAAATGGACAAACTAGAGATGAGTGACATTAAAATTCATGTTGTAACAACACCAGAGTCAGCTTTCTCCATGGAGCCAAAGGGCCACCTTCCATCAGAGGTAATAGACACATGCTTGTAAATAAAGATGATTTTATATTGTTGTCAGATTTCTACAACGTAGAGCTGTAAAATAGCTTTCATAGAATCCGGATCAGCCCGGAATGGTGAGGAAGCAGAGCAAGTCTGAGGTTGTGAATAAAGTTTTGCTGGAACATGGCCATGTCCATTCTTATACAAACTGTCGTCTATGGCTGCCTTCATGCTGAGGCGGAGTTGGTATACAGTTTGCAAAAACTAAAACACTTCCTAAATGCCCCTTACGCCTGTGGCTGGCCCCTATTCTTGTCTGCATAAAAACCTTTTCTCAGATAGATGACCTGGACATGTTTTTACTTAGTCTGTGGTGGTTTGTGTTTATATTTTAATGATTTTTTTAAAAAAGAGCAGACACTTAAAAATTTAGTGATGCCAAATTTACCAATTTTCTATTTTGTAGATGGTGTTATTGATGGTATAGTTATGAAATGTTTGCCAAACTTTGGGTCGAAAAATGTGCATCCTTTTCTTTAAGTTTGTTTTGTCTCCTTCGTGTATGTCTTAATCCATTGCAGATTAGTTATTATGCATGTTGTAGGTAAGGGTTGAGGCTTTCCCCCCATATTTAGCTGTTCCTGCTCAATTTATTGAAAAGGCTATATCTTTGTCAAATTACCTGGCTTTTCTGCCAAATGTTGGTCATCCATCAACCTAGAGGTTTAATTGTGGAAGCTCTTCTGCCCTTTCCTCTCAGGGCCCCGTGCCCTGATTACTGATTACTAAAGTAGGGTTTTAATGAGGCAGTGGAAAGATGTCCAACTTTCTTCTTCTTATGGGTGTCTTTTGACGTCCTTGAATCTTTCTAAGATTTGTTTTTTATTTTATGTGTATGAGTTTTTGCCTGCATGTATGTAGTGCACCATGTGCATGCCTGGTGCCTCAGAAGCCAAGAGGAGGGACACTGGCTCTCCTGTGACTGGAATTACAGGCTGTTGTGAGCTACCATGTTGCGAACTGAAACCCTGTCCTCTGTAAGAACAGCAAATGCTCTTAACTGCTGAACCATCTCTCCAGCCCCCTCCCCCATTTTTTTTTTCTGACACTGAGTTTATTCACATGTTTCTTTATGTGCATATGAATTGTGTGATGAGGATTAGGGCCTAAAGGACCTTTTACCAAAGTGGTCTGTAGAGACTATTACACTGCTGGGTATCATTTTAATCACCCAGTCTATTTCTTGTTTTTATGTAAACACTGCGCCTGCTCCTCCTCTTATTTTTTGGTGCCTGCACAACAGCCCCGGGACGTGATGGAATAGATCAGGGAGGTCCAACCTGGTCTCATCGCCTCTAGTCTGAGGGACAGAACAGACTTGAGATGGAAAGGCCCAGCCCCTTCCCAGGGGCCTGCCTTGCTTTTCGTGGGTGTCCAGGTGAGAGGAATGGAGCTGAATGATGCGCGTGACAGGCTCTGGGTTTGCTCACTTGCCACGTCCCCTCCGTCCATCATGAACTCCTGTAGATGTCATGTAAGTACATCAGAGTCAGTAGAGGAAGCATGCCGAACCATCGGCAATTGTAGAACTGGCTGTGTTGGGCTAGAAGGTGGGTAAGAAATGCTCACGGTGACTGGACTTTCAGGGCTCCTTACCACACTCAGCCATTGTGAACCTTCTGTAATTTTAAATCTGGTGCTTGAATACATAAACCATGGAAAATAAGGACTGCATAGTAAATACACATTTACTTTTCTTATTTTGTAGAACTGAAGTATAATAAACAGGACTCTGAAATTTATGAATGCCTAACAGTGTTTATAGTGGAAATACTTTTCAGATGTTCTTAGAACTAAAATACTCCCAACACCTTCAGAATTCAGGCATTAGCTTTTGATAAAATAGAAGGGTGATTTTAAAATAGTTTAGGGAATGCTAATTAATAACTACAGTCCTTTTAAAAACCTTATGATATGCTGCCTAGAGACCAATATAGGTTGGGAAGAGGAAAATTACATCTTTTCCTCTGTATTTTTGTCGTTTATAAAGTAACTATTTTCTTGAAATCCCTCTCCAAGTCTCCCTGGCTGCTCTATTCTGCTTCCTAAGCTGAGTTCTCCAGACACTAGGCCTGTCTTTGTAAAGCTGTGGTGAACTTCGCCTGTCTCTTCCACTGCATGGAAACACACGGCAGAATGTTAGCATCCACCATTGAGACTCTGAAACTCAAGTGCTGGTTTCTTTTCAACATCAAAATGAAGGTTATTCCCAAAGAACACACTGTTAAATGCTTGGATTTCTCTTTTTTGTCTTCGTTTAATTATTTCTACTATTGCTCCTTATTAGGCTAAATTACTTTGGTATCTCTAATTAAAAATTAAATATCTTCTAATGATCTGGCTTTTAAGGAGACTTGCGAGCTAATGATGCCGAGCCTTTTTAGTTTGTTGTTGGCCCAGACATTGCCTACTTTAGCTTCCTAATTTAGTAACAGAACTAAAACTGTTCAGGACCTGGCAGGTTCGGTATGCGGGCGCCCAGCCAGGAAGCGTGGGTTTCTCAAGCAAATGGACGCTTGGGGATTTGAGGAAAACACAGCTTATGTTACATGAGCTCTGCACTTCACAAACCCCTGACTATTTAAAGGAACTCAGCTAAGCTGCTGCCCCACACACCAAGTCTGTTTTCTTAAAACACACACAAAATGATAGTTTCCTTTTCTAAAGTTGGAATTGCCTTTCACACTTGTGTTTTTAATTTCTCATAAGTAATATGTGGAAATTAGTTGTTAGTTTTATTCAGTGATTATTTTGTTGCTGTTGTTTTTTGCAACAGGGTTTCTTTGTGTAGCCTTATCTGTTCTGGTACCCTGTAGACCAGGCTGGCCTCCAACTCAGGCCTCCTGAGTCCTGGGATTAAAGACATGTGCCACCACCACCCGGCCAGTGATTATTTTCTCACATCTGGTGCCTTTCCCAGAGGTTGGGTGATGTTGTACCAGGAGTATCACTGAGACTCTGAATCATTAACATTTTATTTACTCCGAGGCCTGGTGTTGTGGTGCACACCTTTGATCTCAACACTTGGAAGACAGAGGCAGGCGGACCAGGTCTACACAGTGAGACCAGAGTAGGTTTGCAGCAGTTGTACTGGCTGGCTACTGCTTGCCCAGAAGACACTGGTCTTCTCTGGTCCATTGTCAATGGGTCTGTGAGAAGAATCTTAGAGATTCTTAGAGAAGGCCTGTTGCTCCTCTCTGTTAAACCAGCCTATTCCAGCCTCTCATTGTAGTCAGGAGGCCAGCCATCTGCCTGTTGGTAAACACTGGAGTTGGGTTACTAGGAAGTAAATTTCATTGATAAAGGATTGATCTTCTCTCTTATAAGGCAGCCTTAGTCTCAGTGGGGGAACAAAATGGATTTTAATACATGCTTAAGTAGTCAAATTCCATCTGCTTCAGGGTCAATAAACTTCCTCATTCAAAAGACTAAATAATGGTACTAATCATCACCAGTTTCTTGAAAAAATTTTAACTACATTTATATTTATTTATTTATTTATTTATTTATTTATTTATTTATTTATCTTGGAAGGCACCCACTTACCATAGAACATGTTTGGAAATCAGAGAATGACTTGGGTCCTGGGGATTGAACTCAAGTCCTCAGACTTGGTGGCAAGCACCTTTACCTGATGAGCCATCTTGGGCCCAACATCACAAATTTCTTGACCAAAACTGTTCAGTTTACTAATCTGTAAAAGAATAAGTCAGTTTGGGGCTAGTGATGTGGTTGGAGGAAAAAAACTAAGTCCCAGAAGTTGTCCTCTGACGTGACATTTGTGTACGCATATGCATGTGTACAGATCCACACACATAACAGATGAGTAAGTAATGTAAAAAAATTAACAATGGTTTTTAAATGATCTATTCTTCAACCTCTGTGAATATCTGAGTAAGGCAGATAAATGTTGAAGGGTTAGTGACCTGAAAGGCCCAGGTGCGCTGAGGAACTCCGGACGGACGGACGGCAAAGTTGACACGTCTCCATTGATGACTGCCGCTGGCAGTGAGGAGCCGGGAGACTCCTGACAGGGTCGAATGCCAACCTCCACTGGATTTACCACTCTGAGACTGCGGGGGACAAATTGGTCGATGGATCTTCCTTCCCAGAGGTCCCTTCTGTGCCCTGTTCTAATTAAAAGACAGTCTTCCCGCGTCGGGGTCGGTCCTTCATTGTCACGTGACCTTCATCCGTCCCACTCTATCAGATGCTCAGGATGGAGAATTCTGTTCACTCTCTTATTTTTGTTCTGGAAGGGTCAGGGGTGGCACAAGCACGTGGAATCACTGAGGAAAGCCTAGGATGTCTCTCCTTTGGAGCCATTCCCCTTGCTTATTCAGACAGGCCTCCTCTCTGGCATGCAGTTCACAGTGTTGGCTAAGAGGCTGGCCAGTGACCTCCATATTCCCATCCCATGTTCCCACACTGGGGTTGCAGGTGCGCTGTGCCAGGGCTTTGTGTAGGTGCTGAGGCGCCAAGCTCAGGTCCTCAGGCTGCGATGTCTCCCTCTCCCTCCTCATCTCTTATTAACATGTAAATCTGTTACACAGAAAAGCTTAAGATAGTGGGGCCCTGGTGGCGCACGCCTTTAATCCCGGCACTCAGGAGGCAGAGCCAGGAGGATCTCTGTGAGTTCGAGGCCAGCCTGGGCTACCAAGTGAGTTCCAGGAAAGGCGCAAAGCTACACAGAGAAACCCTGTCTCAAAAACAACAACTAAAAAAGCTTAAGATATAAAAATGTAGACACAGTGAAATTACCTTTTTCCTTGCCATATTCTTTTGCCTCGTGGTTTATTCCTGTTCTCCTAGAAATCATACTCCACAGAGACTGTCCTGCAGTTGCTCTGATAGCAGCCTTTCCTGATAAGAGGACCCCATTCCTGCAAGGAGTGTTCAGAAAATAAACACCACTTCTGAAACAAAATCAGCAAAAAGAGCTAGCACAATTGAAGAGCTTGCAAAGGCGCAGTATACTGTTCTTAATAATAAAGTCTTAGTGTATGTGATGTTGGTCATTATGGACTCGATACAGTGGGAAGCCACTGGAGGACTTTTAGCTCAGGACATGATCTCGTGAGGTTCAGAAGAAACCGCTAAGGTGACTGCTGTAAAATAGGACCCAAGAGCAAACACTGGGAGATGAGTTAGTCGTGCACAGCACTAATCCAGTCAGGAGATGGTGGTGCCTCCTGCTAACGTGCAGAATTGCTGAGGGAAAGAAGTTGGATTTTAGTGCTCTGTTTTATTTAGTGCTTTTGAATCTTCGCGAATCCCCTCATTTTCTTTAGCCCAGTGGGAGGCTTTATCCTTGATTGTGTGTAATGAATCTCAAGCACCAAGGAGCTGTAAACCTTACGTGGGTGACTTAGATAGAATCTAAGAACAAGGTCTTCCAGTGCTCAGTCCAGGGCCTTCTCCAAACTGTTAGCAGAAACATGTAGTCTTTGAAAACTGTTTGATAGGAGTATTTTATGGTATCAAAAATAAGAAAGAAAATGGTGTAGCAGTTTCTACTACTCCCTTAGTTATTATTTATTAGTGGTTAAAGACAACACAGTTTACGATCTTCGGTCCTAAGGGCATGTAGTCCAAGTGCAGTCTCACCAGATCTTCTTCCAAGACTCACAAAGCTGCAGTTGAGTGGCCAGGGCTGTGGACCCAGCTGAGGCTCAGCTGCAGAAGGAACCAGCTCTTATTGCAGCTTCTTTAACACCATGTCTTGTACTTGAGAATGGAACACAACTAGTTGAATTCATATAGGGGGAATATGTTTTGGTATGTTAGCTATGTAATAAGGGAATTCTTGACTACTCTTTGCCAGTTAGCAAACAGTTTTGTTAAAAAATAAAGTCTTTTTTTTCTTGAGGTTTGGGGGATGTCATCCCAAATCTTACCTCTGCTTTAGAGTATAGATCTACTACATCCTATTCTATGCCAGTTTGGGATCGCCGGGCGGTTGTGCTGGATGCTGTTGTGATGTGGTCGCCACTGATCAGTCCTAAGTGAGCTTCACAGTAGCCACATTCCAGTCTATTCTCTTGTCTACTACATGTATAGGGCCATGCTGCTCTGTTGTAGATGGTCTTGTCTACTGTGTAGGGCCATGGTGATGTGTTGTAGATTGTCTTGTCTACTGTGTAGGGCCATGCTGCTCTGTTGTAGATTGTCTTGTCTACTGTGTAGGGCCATGCTGCTCTGTTGTAGATTGTCTTGTCTCTGTATAGGGCCATGCTGATGTGTTGTAGATGGTCTTGTCTCTGTATAGGGCCATGCTGATGTGTTGTAGATGGTCTTGTCTCTGTATAGGGCCATGCTGCTCTGTTGTAGATGGTTTTGCCTACTGTGTAGGGCCATGCTGCTCTGTTGTAGATGGTCTTATCTACTGTGTAGGGCCATGGTGATGTGTTATAGATTGTCTTGTCTACTGTGTAGGGCCATGCTGCTCTGTTGTAGATTGTCTTGTCTACTGTGTAGGGCCATGGTGATGTGTTGTAGATGGTCTTGTCTCTGTGTAGGGCCATGGTGATGTGTTACAGATTGTCTTGTCTACTGTGTAGGGCCATGCTGATGTGTTGAGATTGTCTTGTCTCTGTATAGGGCCATGCTGCTCTGTTGTAGATGGTTTTGTCTACTGTGTAGGGCCATGCTGCTCTGTTGTAGATGGTCTTGTTACTGTGTAGGGCCATGGTGATGGGTTGTAGATTGTCTTGTCTACTGTGTAGGGCCATGCTGATGTGTTGAGATTGTCTTGTTTCTGTATAGGGCCATGCTGCTCTGTTGTAGATGGTTTTGTCTACTGTGTAGGGCCATGCTGCTCTGTTGTAGATGGTTTTGTCTTCTGTGTAGGGCCATGCTGATGTGTTACAGATTGTCTTGTCTCTGTGTAGGGCCATGGTGATCTGTTGTAGGTTCTTTGCTGGCTGAACTATAAAAATTAACTGTGGAAGGTTCAGAAGATAAAACCCACTTTCTCAATGGTGCTCTGTATAGGAACTCGTACAGCTTTTCTAGATTGTGCTCTAGCCTGCTTTGTTCCTTTTAAATAGTCTTCCTTTTCGTGATGCAACAACTGAGGGGATGTGTCTTTGAAAAACTTGAGTTCTCTCTTCCAGAAGTCCTTTTTCAGTCTGTTTCCTCCTCCTTTATCTTACTTGAGAACTTCATGTTGAGACTGGAGAAGGCTCCACAGTTAAGAGTGAGTACTGTTCTTCCAGAAAACTGGGGTTTGGCTGCCAGTACCCAGTGCAAGCAGCTCACTACCACCTGTAACTCCAGCTTCAGCAGAGTCTCATATTTCTGCCCCCAAAGCACACACACAGTTGTACCCACATACAGCCTGCACATATGCATATAATTGATAGTAAAATACTTATTTTATAAATAACTTACTTATTTTAACTTTATGTAACTTGGTGTTTTGCCTGCATTTATGTCTGTGTGAGGGTGCCAGACCCCCTGGAACTAGAGTTATAAACAGTTATGAGCTGCCACGTGGGTACTGGGAATTGAACCTGGGTCTTCTGGAAGAGCAGCCAGTGCTCTTAACCACTGAGCCATCTCTCCAGCCCCTAAATATATATTTTTTAAAGCTTAAAGGCCAGGTGTGATGGCACACACCTGTAATCCTGGAGCTTGGGAGGTAGAGGCAGGTGGATCTCTGTGAGCTCTAGGCCAGCCTGGTCTGTCTGCTGAGTTCTAGGATAGCCAAAGCTCTGTAGAGAGACCCTGTCCCTAAAGCAAACAAGCAGAAAACTTCCAAAGCTTAATGCTTTATGCTTTAAAGTTTCAGCTTGTGGAACTGGCAGATTAGTTAACTCACACCAACCCTTCTTAAGAAGACCCAGAAAAACTGGGCCAGGGAGAGCACTCAGTTTTGATACTCATGAACTAACAAAATGCTGAAACTTTCCCAGGCCAAAGAGATTCTAGCCTTTAAAATCATTCTGCACTAAAGTGAGCTTGGGTTGCTGTGTTGAGGTACAACCTGTAGAAGATCCACCCTGAATATCATGTGCCAAAAGGCAGGGCAGCAAACAGACTATCATAGCCATGTGCAAGACTGGATGACAGATTGTTAGAGCATCAGAAACAATGGCCACTCACCTAGAATGAGGCATCCCAAGTGCAGAATCATTTAGGAGTTCACAGAAAACCCTATCAGCGGGCTCGAGTGATGGCTTAGCAAAAGGTTTGCCGCATGAGCCTGGGAGCCCGAGTTTGATCCCCACAACCCATGTGAAGAGCTAGGAGATGTCTGTGTCCGTGATCTCAGAACTGGGCACGGGGAGACGGTCAGATCCCTGGGACTCCAGCCAGCCTAGCCCACGTGGTGAGTTCCAGGTCAGTGAGTTACTCTGCATCAAAAACCAAGTTAACTGTCATCTAAGGGGTGACACTGAAGGTTGTCTATGGCCTTCACATGCATGTTCATATATGTACCTGGCACAAGAACATCACACAAACACAAAAGAACATAGGTGGCCAGCTTTGCCTGATTGACATCCCGAAGCCCTGCTCCCCCACACAAAAAAATGTGAAGGGGACCTTAGAAACAGCATTTCACACTCACACACACACACACACACACACACAGAGAGAGAGAGAGAGAGAGAGAGAGAGAGAGAGAGAGAGAGAGAGAGAGAGAGAGAGAGAGAGAGAGAGAGAACTTTTAGTGGTATTCTCAGACAGTTCAGAAACTTTTATAGGGAAAGTATCAAAATATTTCCTTGTCTTTTCCCAACAGCTGTATTTCCAACTGAATAATTGAATGAGGACAAATGATAGAATCAGAAAAGTCAACATTTTAAAACATCAAATAAATATCTTGACAGAGATCATAGCTTCCTACACTGATGGGTAAAAAGCTATAAGAAACTGTTTTTGCTGTTCAAGGTAGATAATGTTGGCATCCACTAATTAATCTCAACTCCACTGAAGGTTGGACAGGCACACTTTATGTCCTAGTGCCCAGAGTGATACAGTTGGGCATATATGACCCTATGCTAGTAAAGTATATCTTACCACAGGCAATCCTTTAAGGAATAAGTGGGCGTTTTCACTGACTTCGTGAAGGCACAGTAAAGAAAATTGAAGGTGATAGAAGTTCTTCAAGATGGAAACTGTTTTAAGTAAATGGTAGACGTGAGAAAAAGGGTCTTAAAGAATCATGTCAGGCATGGCCAAGAAGCTAGCTCAGTAAATGGATACAGGGTTTGCCATGCACATGAAGAATGGAGCAGGATCCCTAGAATCTACGTAAAAAGCTGAGCATGGTGACATGCTTGTGACCGATCAGCCAGCCTTCCCTAGTCTGCATCTGTCAGACAAGTCCCAGTGAGGGACTGCCTCAGAGAAGGTGGAAAACACGCACAGAAGGGCACGCACCCTGGGGTTAGCTCTGACTCAACCCTGTGCTCACAGATACACACACTCATGCACATGCAGTCATATCACCTTGTGTACACACACACACACACACACACACACACACACACACACACACACACACACACACACAAGCACACACAAGCACTCATACCACCCAAATGCAGTTCTTGCACATTTTGTTAGTAGTTTGGTTCAAACAAATTGGTTGTAAAACCATAAATTTTTTTGAACAAGTAGATAACGTTAAGAAATGATTAATTTTAGTATGTATGATAATGATATTGTAGGGTTGTTTTAAAGAGTGTTATCTGTTAGAGTGTGTACCAGAGTAGTTGTGCAAGTGCAGTAGGGGATGGGAAGTGGGCCTCACTGGACGATGGCTTCTGTGTAACAGGGACGCCAAGGGCCTGAGAGCATCAGCAGTTGCGTTCAGATTGCTTGTGCCTCCCAGTGTTTGACACAGGTAGAATAAGCTAGTTTCCCCAAGGTTAACCTACAGAATACATAGCATCACATACTCTACACAAAAATAGATCACTTTCAAGCACATAGAACATTTGTGAAACTCCACCGAGACATGAAATTATACCATCTTCTTTCCTCAAGTCAGGGAAATTGGAGTTAATTTTCCCAATTTAATACAAATAAGTTTCTTTGACTTCACAGTAAGGAAACAACTTAAATAGGACACAGTGCACATATGCAGAAGATAAATATCATTGCCATTAATATTTAGGAATCATGTTTGCTATAGAGCCCTACTTCTTCTGTAAATGTCTATTTTATAGGAAATAATGCAGGCAGGTTGGTCTTTGTCCCACCTACTCTATTGTCGTTACATGAAAGAGCCCATGGACAATATGCTATGTTCTTATAATACTTTATTCAAAAACTGGTGGTCCAGTATTGGCATGGTGGCTGTAGTTGTGGGGCTCTGGCATAGATAACTAAGTAATGGAAAGGTTAAGCATCTCTCTGCGAGAAGATATTTGTAATAGATGTAACTGGCAAAGGGCTTTTAACCATAGTGAAGTATTACAAGTAAGAAAGAGAAAGACCAGAATTTAGCTTAAGGGAAAACTAGTCAATAGACTTGGACAAGCACCTAACCAAAGAGGAAATCCAGATGGCCAGTAAACATATGCTAATGTGCTTAGCCTCATTAGTCCTCAAGGACATGAAATTAAAACCACAGTAAGGTTCCTCTAAGTAACCACAGGGATGACTCAGAAGCGCTGGCAAAACAAGCCCTGAGGAGCCATGGGGTGACAGGGCGCATAGCATGGATATGTTACTGCTCATACTTGTAACCAAGAGTTCTGCTTCCATGATGTAACGAAAAGACATGTATGGTTGTGTCCATAAGTACCTGGAACTAGAATACTCTTTCATGTTGAAATGAGTGAAGTGGTGAATTCATCTATTAGGATACTACATGCTAACAAAAGGAACTGAGCTGGCACCTACATTGGGCAATGCATTTGACTCCACAGAGACCATTTTGAGCAAAAGAAGCCAATTCCAATGCATGCAGAGTGTGTGACTGTGAGTGTGAAAGTTCCAAACCTAGCAAGTTAAGCCAGTCTTTACAAAAGCAAGTCAAAGAGGGTGTGTATGTGTATGTGAGAGAGAGACAGAGACAGAGACGGACCAAGAGATACAGAAAGAGAATTCTAAAATTCGTCTGTTAAATATGTGCTTAGAATTATCCATATTATTAGATTTTTAATTATTATTAATTAGATTATTGAGAAGCTTCATTCCTGTCTTTTCAAACCCTGCCCACTCAGAGTCTCCAAACAAAGGGAAGGCACCAAAAAGCCCAGTTCTGCATTCTTGGCATCTACGGCAGCTCTTCCCCTGAAGTTGCCAGCAGTCCAAGTCCCCACCCTAATGCAGTCAGCTTTTGACCATACTTGGCACAAACTCAGCTTGTGGTACATACATGTCATCACCCCTCGCCTACAACCTATATAATCTCCCTGCTTTAGTTTGGGTGTGCAGCTTCTCCAGCACAATCTCTGAGACTGGAGAATCTGCCTGGGAGTTGCTTTGTTCAAATAAACCTGTTGTTTTTCCATTTTGCTTGATCTGGCTTACTTCTTTGGCGGAGAAACCTATTATGAGGTGGACGAAGCCTATTAATTATTAATTCACCTTCAAGTTCTGAGAGTTCCTGTAACTGGTGACATGTTGGGGATTTAACAATTTGTTTATATCGTCTGAGTTGGGACATAAAGTTCAATGTCCAGTGGTTCTGTGATTCTGGAGAGTGAATCTCAGTTATGCTCATGTATGTCCTCTGATCTTGTGTATTCTCTCTCATGCCTGTCCTCTCTGTCTTTGCCCATGCTGGCCCAGCGATGGTTGCTCAGCTGATCCTTTCAGGAGCCCACTTTTGTCCTTGGTGGTATTGCCTGTGGTTTTCATTTGGTACTTGGTAGACTTTGCCAGCCTTTAATCCATACTTCCTCTTGCTCTTGTGTTTGGTTTACCTTTCTTTACTGTGTGGTCTCTTGAGATAAAAACGTACATTATTTTTAGCTCACTCTTGGTAATACAAGCATTTCAAGATTTAAAAAAAAAATCTCTTTAAGCTTTAGTTGCCTCTAATGCATTTTGATGTGGTATGTTTGGTTTATCTTAAGCTTTTTCATAATTTTGTTCAGTTTTTTTGACCCATGAATTGTTCAGTTTTCAAGTATTTCAAGTCTCTATTCCAACTTATCATTGATTTCCAGTTTAATTTTCTTGTATATTTCTTGCTATATTTGACACAAAGCCTTTAAAGGTATATAGTGAATTGAGAACCTCATCCTTACAAATAGGGACTTAGCAGTCTCATGTGAATTTTGATTTTCATGTAGAAACTAGAGTCCTTCATCTGTCAGCACAGGCTTGTGGAGATCTGAGTTATGTACCTAAACATCTAATGTTTCAGGTGCTGTGGAAGCCTAAATAGAAAGAGCTCAGCAGAGAACAAAGTGGAACCTTTTCTGGTTCCATCATTTTCCTGTAATGTGACTTCAGGGATGAACAAAACCCTATTGGGTATACATGTGCCACATTCTCTTCATCTACTCACCTGTTGATGGACATCCAGGCTGATTCAATTTCCTGGCTATTGTGAATAGTATAGTAGTGAACATGGGTGTGCGAGAGTCTCTGTGGGATCCTGACTTTGATCCTTAACTTTTCACTGTATGTGTGTACGCACATACACCCATATGCAGAATCGGAGGACAGTGTGTGGAGTCTTTTCTTCTCTCATGTAGGTCTTGGGGATTGAATTTAGGTCATTGGACTTGGCAGCAAGCACCTCAATCCACTGAGCCATCTTTCTGAATCTCCTGTGATAGTACTATTTATAGTTTTTCTTAGAGACTTCCACTGATTTTCATAGTTAGCTATTTTTTTTTTTTTTTTTGGTTTTTCGAGACAGGGTTTCTCTGTGTAGCTTTGCGCCTTTCCTGGAGCTCACTTGGTAGACCAGGCTGCATAGTTAGCTATTTTAAGAAACAACAAAATAAGACAAAACTGTTATAGAAAAAAGACAGTCTATAATAATATATTAGGAAGATGTAACAATTATAAATATATATGTTCTTATCCAGATAGGCCCAAAACATATGAAGCAGAAAATCACCGAATTGAAAGGAGAAATGAGGAACTCAATTATAAATGAAGACTTTAATCCTTCTGTATTGGCATATGATCAAACAATTACAGATACAGAAAAGGAGAATGACATTGTTGTTCATCCTGAACTAATCCTTCACCTCAACAGAAATAGAACACATACTGTTCAGAATACACTATGTATACCAGTCCACAAAGCAGGTCCCAGAATCCTTCCCAGTTGTTCTGAGTTGTAGGTCTCAGCTACAATTGTCTTTCAGCCTCATTAATATAATGACAATATAGAACAGATGTGCCAACAACTGATTTTCTTCATCTGGAAACATTTTTGTTTTAACTTCATTTTGAAAAGAATTTTACTAATTTGTTTATTTTGTGTGTTGGGGTGGGTGTGCCTGGAGGTCAGAGAAGAACTTGAAAGTTCCTTCCTTCTGCCGTGTGGGACCTGAGGTTGGAGCTCAGGTTGTCAGGCTTGGCAACAAGTACCCGTGCCCACTGAGCCATTTCACTGGCCCCTTAACTTTATTTTGAAGATAGTTTTGCTAGATGTAGAATTCTTAGTTGACATTCTGTTTTCCAGAAGATTTGCCACTTTAGCTGACACAACCGTAGAGCTGAATCTCCTGCCCAAGTGCTGAGGCATGCCCTCTCTGCTCCCGGGTCCTATAAAGAAGCCTCCCAAGCTGGACCTGCCAACATAGCTGCTTTCCTTACATGGAGCTTTGCAGGTGCTCAAGTGTTTATTTTTCTTTTTCTTTTTTCTTCTATTAAAAATAGATCTTTTCTTTTCTTTTTTCTTTTTCTCTTTTTTTTTCTTTTTTCTTTTTTTGGTTTTTCGAGACAGGGTTTCTCTGTATAGCTTTACACCTTTCCTGGAACTCACTTGGTAGCCCAGGCTGACCTCGAACTCACAGAGATCCACCTGGCTCTGCCTCCCGAGTGCTGGGATTAAAGTCATGCACCACCACGGCCTGGCTCTTTTTTTTTTTTTTTTTTTAAAGATTTATTTATTTATTATGTATACAATGTTCTGCCTGCATGTGTGTCTGCAGGCCAGTAGAGGGCACCAGATCTCATTCTGGATGGTTGTGAGCCACCATGTGGTTGCTGGGAATTGAACTCAGGACCTCTGGAAGAGCAGTCAGTGCTCTTAACCTCTGAGCCATCTCTCCAGCCCCAGATATTTTCATACAGTATATTCTGATTACAGTTTCCCCTCCCCGTTATGCCTCCAGTTCCTCCCCAACTCCCTTTGCATCCAGATCCACACCCATTCTGTCTCTCCTTAGAAAACAAACAGGCGTCTGAGTAATAATAATAATAAAATAAGTAAATAAAAAACAAATTGGAATATGACAAAACAACCAAATGAGAAAAATAGCCACCAGCTGTGGTGGTGCACACCTTTAATCCCAGCACTCAGGAGGCAGAGTCAGGCAGATCTTTCTGAGTTTGAGGCCAGCCTGGTCTACAGAGAGAGATCCAGGAAGCCGAGATTGCATAGAGAGACCCTGTCTCAAAAACACCAACAAAAAGAAGAAAGAAAGAAAGAAAGAAAGAAAGAAAGAAAGAAAGAAGGAAGGAAGGAAGGAAGGAAGGAAGGAAGGAAGGAAGGAAGGAAGGAAGGAAAGAAAGAAAGAAAGAAAGAAAGAAAGAAAGAAAGAAAGAAAGAAAGAAAGAAAGAAAAGAAAAAAGAAAGAAAGAAAGGAAGGAAGAAAGGAAGAAAGAAAGAAAGAAGAACCAAAGAAAAAGCACGAGATGCATAGAGATGCAGAGACACACACGTGTTCCATACACTCTGGAATCCCATAAAAAACCAAAACCGGAAGCCATAATATATACACCAAAAACTGTAATGTAGAAAAACCAACAACACAAAACAAACACCAACCAAGCAGAAAACATCCTGGCTTACCATAATAAGACAAAGAAGTTCCAAAGATGCTGCTTGGTCTGTTTGTGTTGGCTGTCTATTGGTGGGCCTGGGCCTACCCTAAGAGTGGCTTCTTTCTCCAGGGAGAGTTCCTTAAAGACAACTAATGTTTCATTTGTAAGTGGCGATCATTGGGAGGTAGCCTCTGGATTAGGGATGGAGACTTGGGTCCCCTTTCAGCTCTAGGACCCATGTGGTGCAGACCCCTGCAGGTCTGTGCATGCTTCCACCCTCTCTGTGGGTTTACATGTGCTCCAACCCTCTTGTGTCTAGAGGTCTCTGATTCTTTGGTATTCTTTATCGCCTCTGGTTCTTGCAGTCTTTCAACCTCCTCTTCTGAGGGGTCCCCTGAGCCCTGAGGGGAGGTATTTGATGGGGACATCCCATTTAGGGCTGAGTGTTTCAAGGCCTCTCACTCTGTATAATGTCTGGCTGTGGGTCTCTGTATTCGTTCATTCCAATCTCTGCAGGAAGAAGCTTTTCTCATGGTGACTGAGCAAGGCACTCATACATGAGCAGAGCAGACTGTTGTTAGGAGTTGTTACTGCCTGGGGGGAGTCTTGCATGCAGCAGGCAGGAAATCTGGTTCAACATGACTTAGTTAGCTGGGGTCGGTTCACACTTCTGGAGTCTGACCTCAGGCAGTTCATTTTAGACACATTTAAGCACAACTTTGCAAAAAAAAAAAATTCCTGGTGACCATTATCACAATAAAGCTTAAAGTGTGACTACATAGAAACTCTTTTGCAAAGGGCATGTGACCTTTCCCATAAGAACGGATTCTGTAGCTTAAGGGCCGAGGAGAGGATCTGTTAGGATCTAGGCCATCATAGAGGTCACCACACTACAAAGTACATGTGACATCTCCCCTAGGGATAGGTTCTATTGGCTGAGAAACAAAGCTCAAGATCAAGGTCTGGGATAAACATTCTGAGGGATTTGGGTGTGGCCTGGCCCTGTAGATAGCACAGATCACCAGGCTATTATCAGTGTCTACTCCCAGCCTTCTAGTGGGAAACAGGTATGTATCTCCTTTAGTGGGGAAACAACTTTGTGTGTTTAACATTCCTGGTTTCCTGGTGCTTATCTGTGAGCACCAGGACCTTGTGCCTTCTATCACTGCTACATTCCTTTAGCGGTACAGTAGTATTTGATTTTCTCCTGGATCCCTGCCTGTCTAGTCTCACGTTCTTGGCTAGTGTTGGGCATGGGTTCCACCTTAGTGGAGTGGGTCTTAACTCAGATCAGAAACTGCTTGGTTACTTTCACGTTTTGTTCACTGTTGCACCTGCATATCTTGCAGGCAGCTCAGTCTTGTAGACTGAAGGGTTTGGAGCAGGGCTGGTGTTTGCCTTTTTCCTCTGGGAGTGTGCAGGGTACCTTCCAGTGCCATGAATACTAGTCTGTAGAGGTGAAGGCTCTAGGTCGGCACCAGCTTGACTTCTCTGTGTTCAGTGAGTTGTGTGGGTGGTGTCTTCAGCAACGGGGCCTTACTGTTAGTTTGTGGAGAGCCACCAGTAGCCTTGGCAACAGCCTGGGTTGTTTGAGGTTCCCACTGGGACCCCATTGGACAACAATTCAATTGGATGTAACCATTCCCAGTACTGGAAGCTTCTTTTGGTAATGAGAGGTGTCCAGTTGTGAGTCTGTCTCCGCTGTTCTTGGTGATTTCATTTAGATCGCCTTCATATATGTGTATAAGAGGGCTCTGCCGAGTTAGGTTTCCAGATAACTCCGCAAACGTCCCTTGTCTTTGGCTGTCCCTTCCCGTGTCCCCTCCCTTGTCCTCTTTTTCCTCGCCTTTCCTGTTTGATTTTTTCCATTCCAGTTCCCCCACCTTGTTCTTCTATAACTACCTATTCTAGTCCCACTTCCTAAGGGGGTCGGTCCATCGCTCCCCCCAATCCCCTACTCTCTACCTAGCTTTTTTGGTTATGTGGATTGTCGCTTGTTTATCAGTGACATCACAGCCAACATCACATAAGCAAAGACATACCATATTTGTCTTTCTGGGTCTTAGTTACCTCAGAATGATTTTTTTTCCAGTTCCTGTTATGATTTCATTTTGTAGTGGCTGAGTAATATTCCACTGTATAAATGTACCACATTATCCATTCGTCTGTTGATGGGCATCTAGGTGGTTTCCAGTATCTGGCTATTGTGAATAGTACAGCAATAAACACGGCTGAGCAAGTGTCTCTGTGGTAGGATGAAGTACCCTTTGGGATCAAAAGTGGTATAGGCAGATCTTGAGGTAGATTGAGTTCTGTCTTCCTGAGGAACCGTCCGTCACACTGATTTTCATAGTGGCTGTACCAGTTTGCACTCCCACTAACAGTGGGGAAGTGTTTCCCTTACTCCACGCCCTTGCCATCGTGAGCTGCCTTTTATTGATCTTGCCATTCTGATTTGTGAGAGATGAAATCCCAAAGTAGTTTTGATTTGCAGTTCCCTGATGGCTAAGGATGTTGGACATTTCTTTAAGTGCTTTTCAGCCATTTGAGTTTCTGTTGGTTAAATGGCGCGCTGCTTGTGTCTGGCTGCCACAGGCGGCCATGCCGGCAGAGGAGAGTGCTGATCAGAAGAATCACAGTCATGGTTGCCTTTTTAGAGCTTTATTGGGAGAGAAGGTTGTGGGGAAGAGGGAGAGAGAGAGAGGGAGGGAGAGAGAGAAAGGACAGACGGAAGGAAGGAGCGGAAAGGAAAGAGAGGGACGCACAGAGGGCCCACCTGCTTTTTATCCTGGGATGCTGTCGTAATTAAGTACAGAATCCTTACAGTTTCCTCTTTTGAGAATTCTCTATTTGTGTGTGTACATCTTTTTAAATTTCAGTTGTTTTCTTGATGTTCAGCTTTTTTAATTCTTTATATTTTGGATGTTAACCCTCTTTCAGATGTGTAGTTGGTAAAAATATTTTCCTGTTCTATAGGCCACTACTTTGTCCATATGATGGTGTCCTTTGCCATCAGAATCTTTTCGGTTTCATGAGCTCTCATTTATTAATTGTTGATTTTTCTGCCTGTGCTATTGGGGTTCTGTTCAGGAAGTTGTCTCCTGTGCCAGTGCATTCAAGGCTGTTCCCCACTTTCTTTTCTACTAGGTTCAGTATGTCTGGCCATAGGTTAAGGTCTTTGATGCATCTGGAGGTGACTGTCATGCAGGGTGATGAGTATGGGTCTACTTACATTCTTCTACATGCAGCCATCCAACTGACTGGCTTCATCGTTCAAGATGCTGTCTTTTTTTCCAGTGTGTATTTCTGGCTTCTTTATTGACAGGTGTCCACAGGTGTGTGGACTTCTCTCTGCGTCTTTAGTTTGATTCCATTGATCAGTGTGTCTGGTTTTGTGCCAGTATCATGCTATTTTTATTATTATAGCTTTGTAGTACAACTTGAAATTGGGAGTGGCAATACTTCCCGCAGTCCTTTGATTTTCTGCAGTGTTTTATCTATCCTGGGTGTTTTGTGTTTCCATATGAAGCTCAAAATAGTCCTTTCAAGTTCTGTGAAGAATTGTGTTAAAATTTTGATGGAGAGTGTATTGAATCTGTGAATTACTTTTGGTAAGGTGGCTTTTTTTTTTTTTTGGTTGTTTCAAGACAGGGTTTCTCTGTGTAGCTTTTGGAGCCTGTCCTGAAACTCACTTTGTAGACCAAGATGGCCTTGAACTCACGGAGATTCACCTGCCACCACTTCCCGGCAAGGTGGCTATTTTTACTATTATAATCCTACCTATCTATGAGTGGGGGAGATCTTTCCATCTTCTGGTATCTTCTTCAGTTTCTTTCTTCAGTGTCTTAAGGATTTTAATCATGCAAACCTTTCACTTGCTTGGTTAGAGTCACCCCCAAGATACTTTATGTTATTTGAGGCTATTGTGAAAAGTGTTGTTTTCCTGATTTCTTCCTCAGTCTGGTTGTCATTGTATACAGAAGGGCTACTGTTTTGTGTTTTAATTTCTTATCCAGCTACTTTACTGAAACTACTTATGAGCTGTAGGAGTTTCCCAGTGGAATTTTGGGTGTCACTTATGTATACTATCATAGCATCTGTAAATACAGATGCTTTGACTTCTTCCCTTCCTATTTGTGTCCCCTGATCTCCTTCAGCTGTCTCATTGCTGTAGCTAAGACATCAAAATACTATATTGAGTAGGTATGGAGAGAGTGGACAACCTTGACTTATTCCTGATTTTAGTGGAATTGCTTTGAGTTTCTCTCCATTTACGTTGATGTTGGCTGTAGGCTTTCTGTAAACTGTCTTTGTTATAGTGAGTTATGTCTCTTGTATCTAATCTCTCCAGGACTTTTATTAAGAAGGGGTGTTGGAATTTGTCAAAGGCCTTTTCTACATCTAATGAGATGATCACGGCTTTTGTCTTTCAGATTGTTTTTATGTTTTTATTTATTGATTTATGTATGTTGAACCATCTCTGAATCTCTGTGATGAAGCCCCCTTGATCATGGTGGATGATCTTTTTGATGTGTTCTTGAATTCAGTTTGCAAGTATTTTATTGAGAATTTGTGCATCTGTGTTCATAGGAAAATCAGGCTGTAATTCTTTTCTTTCTTTTTTAAGTTATTGTTTGTTTGTTTGTTGTTGTTGTTTTCCAAGACAGAGTTTCTTTGTATAGCCTTGGCTGTCCTGGAACTAGCACTGTAGACCAGGCTGGCCTCAAAGTCACAGAGATCCACCTGCCTCTGTCTCTTGAGTGCTGGGGTATAATTCTCTTTTTTTGTTCAGTCATTATGTAGTTTAGGTATCAGAGTAACTGTGGCCTCATAAAATGAATTGGGCAGTATTCATTTTGTTTCTATTTTGTGGAGTAATTGAGGAGTATTAGCATTAACTCTAGTTTGAAAGTCATCTAGGATTCTGCACTAAAGCCCTGAGTTTTTTGTGGTTGGGAGACTTTTAATTACAGTTTCTATTTCACTATTCTGACTTTTAATTCAGGTTATAGGTCTTTACCTGATCTTGATTTGACTGTGGTAGGTGGTCTCTATTGAGAAAATTATCAATTTCTTTCAGATTTTTCTGATTTAGTGAAGTACCGGTTTTTAAAGTATATCCTTATGCGTCTCTGGATGTCCTCGGTGGCCCTTCTTTTTGTGTCTGGCTTTGTTCATTTGGATCTTCTCCCTCTGCCTTTAGTTAATTTGGCTAAGGGTTTGTCAATCTTACTGATTTTCTCAAAGAACCAACTCTGTGCTTCATTGATTCTTTGTATTTGGTTTGTTTTTTTCTACTTTATTGATTTCAGCCCTGACTTTGATTTCTTGCCATCTACTCCTTTGGGGCGTTATTTCTTCTTTTTATTCCACAGGTGTGCTATTAAGTTACTAATATGAGTTCCCTCCAATTTCTTTATGTACACAATGCTGTGAACTTACAACTACTTTTCCTGTGCCCATAAGTTTGGGTATGCTGTGTTTTCATTTTATTCAATTCTAGAATGTTTTAAAATCTTTCCTGAGTTCTTTCTTGACCCATTTTTCATTGGTTGCTCAGTTTCCATGAATTTTTGAGCTTTCTCTTGTTTCTTCTGTTGTTGATACCCAACTTTAATCTTCAGTGCTCAGGTAGTATGCAGGGTGTTACTTCAGTTTTCTTGTGTCTGTTGCGACTTTCTTTGTGCCCAAGTTTGTGGTCACTTTTGGAGAAAGTTCCATGAAGTGCTGAGAAGGTAGATTCTTTTGTACTTGGGTGAAAAGTTCTGTAAATATCTGTTTGGTCCATTTGGTTTATGACATCAGTTAGCTCCAGCATTTCTCTCTTTAGTTTTTGTCTGGATGACCTGTCTATTGGTGAGAGTAAGGTATTGAAGTCTCCCACTATCACTGTGAGGGTCGATATGTGATTTAGACCGTTCGTTAGTGGGGTTTCTTTTATGAACTTGGGTACCCTTGTGTTCCGACAAATGTTTCTGAGTTGTTGTCTGCTTTGGATTGCTTTCCGGGGGCCTGGTGGTGAGGTTGTTGGTGTTGTTTTTGAGAGTTGTCCAGCATTTTATGCTTGCTGTCGGTGGAGGAAGCACAGTGAGTTCCCCATGTACTAGGATGCTAGTCTTCTAAAATATCCCCAAGCTGTTGTTTGAGCAGTTATTTAGAACATTTCAGGGCCTTGTGGAGCTATACAGACTGCTTCTGTGGTGAACGTTGTGGCACTTCTTCCCATGCTTGGCCTCCTGTGTCACTGGACAGGTTCCTGCGCTCACAGGAACTGGCAGAAACTTGAGAATGTTTGTGTTCTGTCAGTTACGGAGCAGCACCCCCTTGGCCCTTTGGCTTTCTCTGGGGTTTGCAGTGTCCGATTCTCTTGAGAAGAAGCTGGGGCAAGCTTTCTGCATGTTGTTCATTAACCGATTATTCTCAGTGAAAACATGGCTTTAGTAATCTTTTTTTTTTTTAATGTCTGGAATTTTCCAAATGTGGTTCCTTCAGGACAATTGAATTTTCCATTCTTGTGGATTCATTTCTAAGCATATAATCAAAGTAAAGTAAACCTTTAATTGTACTTTTCCTAGAAAACAATAAGATGTGCATACAGCTTCACATTTTGAGTTTTCCTTACTTAGAACTTAACATCAGTTTTTATTTTCTTTAATGCAAAGAAATAAAATAATAAATGCTAAAATGAGTTTGTTTATATAGATTTTCAACTTTAGAGGATGAAAAGAATAGATTTTATAATAGAACATCGATGCGAATAGTGAGCATGCAATTATTGTAACAATTGCTAGGCGCATATTGTAATTTCAGTGTTGATTATTTACATTATAACTGAGAGGATCACAGTGTATCAGGCAAATGCTTGGCCACAAATGTGTGTGCTTTGGTTTTCTTCTATTGGGAGCAGCTGGTCTCTGCCCATCATGAATCTGATGTAGAGTGTCCAAAGCTGTGACTCACTAAGCCGAGTGGGTCTTTTTAGGCTTGAACTCTGGGCTTAGGATGAATTTCCAGTTTCCTAAATAGTCTTCTAAATTTTTCATGGTAGGAACAGATTCCAAGAGTATATGCCTGCACTGCCATTGGCATTCCCTTTTTAAAGTTAATTTTTAATTTTGAGATAATTGTAGATTCACATGCAGATATAAGTCCATATGCTTTAAACCAATCATATCATTTTTCAATTTTCCCCAGCAATTAACACAGATTAGCTCTTGCTACTTGATGGTTAATGAAAGGGACCATGTAGAAAGGTTTGGACTTAACCAAAGTCTTGTGGCAGAAATCTTGTTAAGTACCAACTATGACCAGGCTCATGAATAAGAAAAAATATCTCATGCCCTGTTTATCCCTAGCCATGACCCCCACAGAGAGGATGCCTGGAACATCATCTTCTCCTTCTGCCAATCTCTTTCCCAGCAATGAGACTTTTAAAATGTTAATTTGTAATAAAAAAGTATCACAAGTAAAAACTTGGATAAACAAATTAGCAACTTGTCTACAGAATTGCTAATAGAGTGAGTCCTTGTTTTCCATAAACCATAAAGCACTTGAATTCTAGTTCTGGATGCTCTCTCCCAGTAGGCCTTGTGTAATGTGACCGTGTTGATACATTTCTAAACTTAAGGGTGTATAAAAATAATGGGCGGTGTGGTTGCACACACCTAGAATCCCAGCACTTTAGTAGGCTGACGCCTGAGTAGGCCAGCCTGGGCTATGTACAGGTCTCAAAGCAAACCCCTATAAATAATTTACATCATACTTTTGTCACTCAGCAGTACATATGCCTATTAAAATACCTATTTAAGATGCAGATACAGAGGAAACATTAAAATTGTTTGAACATATTTTATGTTGAATCTTTTCAAACCAGATTGCCTTTTTCTTCCTTTAGTCTTGTCAACTCCGTCTGGCTGTGCCTTGCATTATGCAGGGTTTCTGTGGTGAAAACCGTTGTCTAGAAATAATGAAACTTGTATTTTTGTGGAAGGATTTGAGGGGTTGGTTATGAGCATGGTTTATTCTGTATGTTAGAGGAAACTTTTTAGTTACTACTGCTACAGCATTGGAAATATGGGCCAGAGGTGACTGAATGATATTTGCCTGCAGGGAGAAAGTGACTGTGTGATAGGAGAGAATTATAAACACAGATTTGAAATTAAGATACAATTTGAAAACTCTTCGAACAGCCTTTGAAAGAACAAAACAAAAATATCTGCAAATGATATTGAAAGGACTGTGGGTAGATGCACGCATGGCTTCTGAGAAAGGTTTTCATTTGTTTAAGCTGACAGTCTAAAATTATAATCAGGACCTCACAGACTGCATGTCCACAGCATTAGGGTGACAGGGACAAGCAAAACCAACTCAGATTTAGTGTCCCATTGTCTTCGAGCAGAGTCCAAACAGCTTATTATTTTTCTTATATGAGAAGAAGATGATAGAGGCTGGAGAGAAAGCTCAGTGGTTAAGAGCACTTGTTAGTCTTGCAGAGTCCCAGGTTCAGCTCCCAACATCCACATGGTGGTTCACAGCCATCTGTAACTCCAGTTCCAGGAGATCCAATGCCCTCTTTTGATCTCTGATGGTACCAAGCTTGCATGTGATGCCCACACATACATGCATGTAAAACACACATAAAATGAAAGTCTTGAGTTTTTTTTTGTTTTATTTTGTTTTGTTTTTTAAGATAGATGAAGACCATAGAGCTACTATTTAGAGTGTTAAGCACTTATGGAGCAGATAGGGAAAGTATCTCTTAAAACCTACTAGGAACCTGCTGGTGTTTTGACTTGCTAACTGCTCTGTGGGGTGCTAGTTAGACATGTAGCATTTGTATTGCCCACATCCTTCAGACCCTGAGAGCCCTGGCCTAACTGGTGTTGATGTGGCCTGAGTAAAACATGCCTCACATGCAGCTCCATGAACTCCGTGGTGCCTGTCCTCACCAACGTTTGATAAAATTATTGCAGCAATTCAGTGGGAGCATGTGTGAGTTCGTTTTTCTAGGTGGCTTTTTTGAATGCTATTTTGACCTGATTTCTTGTGTTTTCCTAGACTTAGTTTTTGTGATAGGAAGAATCAAGCACAAAGTTACCTTGGGGAATGTTCGTGTTCTTCAGTATTTTCTTTGTTCATACAGCCTTTCCGGGGAAAACGGGAGCCTGTGTGGAGCTCTTTGCTACTCCTTCTTCCACATGGCTCTTCTGGCCTTTAAACCGCGTCCTTACCTCCTGTTATTTAGTTTTTGAAAGCTTTATTAATACAGTGCAGACAAAAGATTTGCAGACCACATAAAAGACTGTGAACACTGGTCTATAGGGACTAGTTTGTTAGCCAAATATAGTCCCATGAAGGATTTCTTTTTTTTTTTTTTTTAAGGCTAGGAAATAAATAGAAATCGAAAGAAATATGTTTTATGAGTTCTCATTAGAAGCACAATACAAAGTTCTGTGATACATTTGACAGAAACTATATAAATTTAGAATTTTTCTGCTCTATAATGATAGAACTTGTGAGGCCCACAGAAGTATGGATTTGCATGACCTAAATAAATACACACATTTATCATTTATTGAATTGTTTAATCTTTGTTACACTGAATTTCAGGGAACTGAACTATTAAAAAAAAATCCAGTTCTTAGAATTTTAATGAATTTCTGTGTGATCATTCTTACAAATAAAACCAGTTTTTTTAAAAACAGTGTGACAGGTGTTTAGAATCTTTTGCCTTTCTTAGAATCCCAAAATGTGTGATGCAGTACCATCATAATAACATATTAATTTTTATTACACGTGGTTACATGAGCTTAGGAGTAAAAGTTGAAGCAGCATAGCAAAGTTTAAATTTGTACATCTCTCCATGTGAAATCACCTTAAAGCAGTCGACACAAACATAGAGTCCCGGTACTTCCCAATGGAGACTCCTGATCTGAACTTGCAAACCCAGATGAGTTTTCCATGCAGATACTGCTAGTGTGAGTTTCCTATTGATTCTTTAGAAAGAGTTTGCATTTAGCAGTCAGTTATTTATGGCTTTAGTAAGATTCTTTACTATATTGGAAAATATTTGTATACATGTGTGTAATGTATATTTGCACATGTGTGCACGTGTGAGTGGAAGTCCACATGTGTGGAGGTCGAGGGAAGACAGGACTTTCTTCTCTGTCACTCTCCGCTTTGCTAACGGGGAATGAGGCAGGTGGTCACCAGCCCCAGCAATCCTCCTGTCTCTGCCCTGCGTAGCACTGGGGCTATAGGGGCACATACCCAGCCACACCCAGCTTCTTACATGAGTGCTAGGGACCTTCCTCAGGACATCATGCTTGAACCGCGTACACTCTTACCCACAGAACTAACGTCTGTAGTCCCTGGAAAATTTAAACCAGTATTCAGCAGTGGTGATCATCAACTCCTCTCTATTTTTCAAGGTAGCTCCTTTTCTTATGGGAACCTCAAAGAAATAACTAAATGAAGCATTTGGTAATATTGTATATACACTAAATACTTTCTCCTTAAAACATCTCCCTGATTTAAGCCTAGAAAGGGAGATGAAAGTGGTAACATTGTAACATTCTTTTCAGAGGACAGGGTATGGGTTGCTTTTAGTTCTTGTCTGTCAAACAGTGAAATAAAGAAGTATTCTTCTCTGTGACGCTGCGCTGTGTCTTGAGACTGATTATAATGGTTTTATGCCAACAATGGACACCTAGTGTTTCCTGCAAGTCAAAGCCTGGACATCCCTTTGTGCTACCTCAGTACAGAGGGAAAAGTCAGACCCAGAAGAAATCTGCAACAGACAAGCACTAAAATAAAACACAAATGAGGATCTGTGAATGTGGTCTCCATGAGTCTTGAAGAATGAAGGAGCTAAAGAGCTTTTCTGAGGAGATCTATGCATCGATACAAAGCAATAATAAAGATGCTAAATGTTAGAAGAAAAGCTTTTAAAATTCAAAGAGACTATGTCTGAGGAAGGAGTTGAGCCATCTCTCTGTGTGCAGTTAACTGCAGGTGCCACCAAGAGCACTTTCTAGTTTGGTTTGTTTTTTCCTGCAACCTTCTCAGTGGCATTTTGGCAGGTACTTCAGATACCAAATTATTTGGTTAGATATTCAGTAAACATCTGGGAAGTAACTTATTTTTAAGAATCTTGACTGGGGTTCTAGTGAGTAATTTACTAATATACAAGGCACCAGGAAAATGTCAAAGCAGGTGATTTTTCTTAATTGAAGTGGTATCTTTTAACCTAAGAATTTCCTACTGGGGATTTATTGACAAGCTTGACACTTAGACATAATTGAGTCAAATAGTTTCTTATGCTTCTCAAATGTCATACGTGCAGGTGTATTTGACTTTAAAATTCCCTTGTAAATAATTATCTTTCATAAATATGGCATCTGTTAACAGGTCTTTGTAATTGCTAACTTGATTCTTTTTAATGTTTGTGAGTGCGTGTATGTATATGTGTGTATTGCATGTGTTCAGGTACACACATTTGCCAGGGAAGGTATTGGATCCCCTGGAAGTGGAGTCACTGCCAGTTGTGAGCTTCCATTTGGGTGTTGGTAACTGAACCTAGATCAAGAGCAGCGAGTGCCCTTAACTACTAGGCCGCCTCTCCACCACCACTAATTTGATTTTTTTACTTTCAAAAGTTGTATATCACTGTATTTGTAAAATACGTGAGTGATAACTTATTTTCATTGTGCTTCCTGATATTCTCAGCGATGACAAACTTCTGGGTAGTAAAGCCGGGAATGTACAACCAGCCGTCTGTGATTATGTGCAGTGGTGTTCTATCCAGGCAGGCCCCAAGTCTGCAGGCCTAGGAGTAGTCAATGTGTTCTTTACACCCAGTCTGTTTCCAGGTCAGGGTCTATGACTCTTCTTTTCAGTCTCTGACTGTGGGCTTTATTGCCCTGTGTTTGTTTGTTTGTTTGTTTGTTTGTTTGTTTTTGAGACAGGGTTTCTCTGTGTAGTTTTGGTGCCTGTCCTGGATCTTACTCTGTAAACCAGGCTGGCCTTGAACTCACAGAGATCCGCCTGCCTCTGCCTCCCAAGTGCTGGGATTAAAGGTTGTGTTATCACCACCCAGCTTGTTTTGTTTTTTGATGCATGTTTAGGTTTTGTTTGTTTAGCGAATTTTGTTCTTTCTAGATTTTTTGTTTTGCTTTGGCGCTAAGGGTTGTTTTAATAGTCAACATTATGGCTGCTACACTGGGACTCTAGATTATTTTGTGTTCCTCCACAGTATATTGGCATTGGTTCTCCTCTGCTGCTCAGGTATACCTGGTCATCTTGAGCTTGGTGAGCATAGATGTTGCATTATATGAAGGTTCTCATGGTCACACTAACTCTTTTTATAAAGGTAGCTACTTTTAAAAAATTGGGTTTTGGTATCCAGCAGTGTTGTTTTTATATATATATTTTTAAGTCTTGTTTAAATCTTTCAGTAACTTGATCATTTTAACAAGTCTTCAGCTTTTCTTAGTGTATATCGGGGTACCTTACACTTCTGGTCCATAGTGTAAGTATGAGACAGCTGTGCAGCCGCTTGTGAAAATCCTGGGTATTTTCCAACTTGAAGTCAGAGCCGGTCTTCACCGCTACCCTGCCACCTTCCTCCTCAGTTGTCTTCTGGCTTCGTTGGGATGGAGCTGAGGTCTTCCTCTGGGAGCTGGTTCTTACCGTGAGGCTTCTCTGGTCTTCAGATCTGATGGATCAGGGTTGACAGGGTCTCTGCCCTGACTGAAGCAGACCTCCAGTATCTTCCACACTGCTTCCACATGACGTTGTGTTCTCACGTCAGCTCTGTGGCAGCGCTTGCTCAAGCTCCTCCATGTTCTCACCTAAGCCCAAGCCTAGAATTTTCCAGAGTTCCCAGTAGACCTGTGGCTCTTCACTTGGCCATCACTCTTTCCTAGTGTGCTCTGCCTCAGGTCCCAGCTGCTTGCACTGACTGCTCCAGGTTCTGATAGATACAGCCTACAGGTGTCAGGACTGCTGGACTTGGTATATTTATGTTCGCATTTAATGATGTCTTCATCTTTTATTATGCTAGTTCTGTAATATTTTGCTAAAATGCCTCAATATTTTTCATGTTTTTAGGGATTTTTTTTCCTTAGAGGATACTTACCTTTTAAATCTTTCATCCATTTAAAAATAATTGGAATCACTTTGCAGCCAATTAAGCTGACCAAGTTCCTTTCCCCATGAGGGCCTGGTGTACAGTGATTGCAAACTGCAGGCTTCTTGACAGAGTGTGCAGCCTGCTGCCTGTATGGATTGTCCTAAGGGACCTTGAAGATAACCTTCTGGCAGTTACTCAAGTCCTCAATCTCAAAGCGGTCCCCAGTCTAGGCTCCAGACAGGTATGTGTGGTGCCTTTGGAAAGCCTCGGGGCACAGTGACCAGGCTTCACACTGGCAAGGTCATCCTGTCCATTCGCACCAGGCTGCAGACTAAGGACACGTGATAGAGGTCTCTGAGGCTCAAGTTCCCTGGCCACAGAAGACCTACATCTCAGAGAAGTGGGGTTCACCAAGCTAAGTGTAGATGAGTTTGAAGCCATGGTCACTTAGAAATACCTCATTCTTTGTTTTGTTTTTTTTTTAAAGATTTGTTTATTTACTATGCATACAGTATTCCATCTGCATATATTCCTGCATGCCCCAGAAGGCACCAGATCTCATTCTAGATGGGTGTGAGCCACCGTGTGGTTGCTGAAAACTGAACTCAGGACCTCTGAAAGAGCAGTCAGTGCTCTTAACCTTTGAGCCCCCCAAATACCTCATTCTTGATGACTGTAGGGTCAAATATATCACCAGTTGTGGTCCCCTAGAAAAGTGGCAAGCCCTGTATTCCTGAGGGCTTCCACAGTGCTCTCCGGTATCCTACCAAATCATGTTCAGTAATCTGGAATTACACATACACATCAATTTTAGAAGAGTTGCACTTCTTATGAATTTGATTTTTGCTGTCCAAAAGTGCTGTTTTTGAGATCATGTTTAAATTTTTCAGTATGATTTTATGAATTTGTAAATATGAATTTTGAGTTTTCCCTATGTATTTTTTGGTATTTTATAGGTTTGGCATTTTGTTTTTTGATTGTCAGTGTGAATTGGAATTTTGTTCCAACACGTCCCTGTGGTACTGAGATAAGTACTCTCAGGTATTTCTTATGTCCAACTATGTTACAGATGACTTTACTTTTTTCTGCCTTCTGTGAGATCTACAGTTACCTTGCTGTCATGTAGAGATGTTGCAGTCTGACCAAACATCCATGTTCCTTTCATTCATTGCATTTTACTCCTGCGTCATGTAGAGCCTCTTAGACAGTGGTGAGTAGTTACTGGGATGGCAGCATGACTCCTTCTTCCTGATTTCCATGTGAATGGCCTCAGATTTTACCATCTACGGTAGTGCACGCCTGCCCTTGCTGTCGATGGTTCGTTTTATAGCTTTGAGGTACTATGGGAATGGATTATGTTAAAAATGTTGATACATTTCAACATGCTTGTGGATTTCCTTATATAATTGTCACAGCTTTATTGACTTCATTTGTTAGTAATCCTAATGGAATTTTGGCTTCTGTAGTTTTGAAATAAGTTGGGAGCTTTCCTTCCTTTTCTGTCCTTCCCTATTGATATAAAATAACTTTACAGGGCCAGAGGAATGGCTTGATGGTTAAGAGCACATCCTACTCTTCCAGAGTACCCACGTTCAGTTCTCAACACCCATGTCAGACAGCTTACAACCACTTGAAACTCCAGCATCCGGGGATCTAATGCCTCTGGCCTCCATCGGCACCCGTACTCATGGGCACGTAGCTATATGGACACACACATATACACATAATTAAACATAATGAAAATAAATCTTTAAAAAAATAAGTAATATGTATACTCTTTGTAGTATTTGTTCTTCTGATATTAAGTTGATAACAGACATAAAATTAGTGGCGAGATGAGTTTTTTGTTTCTTTATTTAAATTAGTGTACAAAGTAACAATATCCTTATTGCATTTATATACCTAGTTTGGTTCATAGATGGGGGTGTTTTTCTTGATTTAAAAAACGTTTCACTTATTTACTTATTGTGTGTATGAGTGCATGTGTGTCAGCCAGAGGACAGCTTGTAGGATTCGATTCATTCCTTCCTCCATGCAGGTCCCAGGACTCAAACTTAGGACCTCAGGCTCAGTGACAGGCGCGTTTACCACTGAGCCATCTTTCCAGCCCTGGCCTCACTTCACTCGTCTCTTGGCCCCTATCTGCTCAGTGAGCATGATTCTACCGAGTGTAGGAACCAGGCTATTTCTAGGCAGGTTGCTTAATATGCAGAGTAACTGGTTTTTATTTTTAAAATACGAGTACAGCCATGTACTTCATGAAGAAAGTTCAGAAGTGCTGGGCTGCATGTTCATCGGGAAACAATGAAGTGAACATTTCCCATCACATAGTGACAGTGTAGCTGTTAGCATTGTGTTGCAGTTACCAGCAGCAACTGTACAGTTAATGCTGTGTAGGTTTGTGGTCCAGGAGCCACAGACGGCCATGTGGCCTCCATGTGTACAGTAGGCTCCACCATCCAGGCTTGTGTCCTCACAGTTTATGACATTCAGATGACAGAGCTGCTGATGGTTCATTTCTCAGAGCATGTCCTACTTGAGTGACATGCAACTGTGCAGTAATTGAGGACTAAGGACTTGCTCGTGTCAGAGAAGCAGATTAAACTCCAAGATCCACAAATCCCGCCTTTTAAAAAATGACTTTTAATGTCTCTCCGGCCTGATCCTAGTTGTTAAAAGCAAGGCCCGAGGCTGCAGAGTTGTTGATGCGTGCTGGTAAGCCTTGGAGCTTGCGTTAAGGTACACTGATATTTCAGTTATACCTGAGGAGTTGTTGTTGTTGTTGTGTGTGTTTGTGTTTGTGTTTGTGTGTGTGTGATGTGTTTCAGTGTTTTTCAGTTTCTGAAAGCTACCTGGTTCTTGAGAGCCCTTTCTCTGTTAGACACAAAACATAGCGATGTGTTTGCAGTTGTTTCTGTACTAAGATATCAGCCATAAAATGAATACTTTATAGTATGAGGCTCTGGAATTAGAAATGCTTCTTTCTCTGCCTTGTGTCTTTGAATTTACTTATACAGTCCATTTCATGAAATCACATATTGACATCTTGACGTAAGGGTTATATTTTTTTTAACAGATATTTGTTCGTTATAGCAAACTCATGGTAGAAATAATTGAGTAAATAACCCAAAGTTTCATGGCTGATAATACATAACAGTTACAGTTTTGACCTGTTTGTATGTAAATAGCCGAGAAAATATCCTTTTAAAACCTCATCAAAAGATGTGAATGAATGAGAGGGAGATGTGTTGTGTACAGAAGGAATCTAGCGTTGAAATGTTGGCTTTTATTTCTTTGCGTGTTCTCCTTAGTCCAGGGTGCAGTAGAACTTAAGTTAGAGCTGTTTTTAGTGGCTCCGGAAAAAGCCAGACTTGAAAATAGCAGCCTTGTTATTGACTCTGTGTGGCCATCGGGTTGGCCTGGAGTGGGTGGCTTCCTTCCCATTCCATTTAAATTCTAGGTTAGGTCAGTGTTCATCCATGGGGTGATGGTTTAAAGGGGGCTTTACTGTTTTCCTTGGAAATTAATACCTGGATGTTATTTTTATGCTTGGTCTCAGTAATGACTGTGTGGCAGCATCAAAGTCATCTTCAAGATACAAGTGGCTGAAATTTTTAAGGAATTGTGTATTTAGCATAAAAGTAAACAGTGGCCAGCAGTTGTGAAGCTAGGATTGTTCAAGGGACGTTAAGGAAACGAGGCTTACAGAGTGATGGTTACCTTCAGGGAAGAAGTGGAGCGGAGTCCAAGAGGTGTGGTCAGAAGACCCAGCTGGAAAGGGGAGAAGGCTGTAAGCATCGCCAGAGTTGCATGTTGTATCTGTCCACAGTACTGTGTTGATTTTAAGGTGACGTAGCAATAAATAACTTTCAAGTTGTCAAAATATTTATTAGTATAAATCACTTTCATTATAAACACTTTCAGTATCAAGAATGGTAAAAGTGGAGCCGGGGAGACGGCTCACCTGATGAAGGACTTACTGCGTAAGCATGAGGCCTGAGTTCAGATCCCCAGCTCTCTCCTAACAGAGCCAGGGTGGCAGCATCTATCTGTAGCCACAGTGCTGGGTGTCAGAGACAGGAGCTGCACCTCTGGCCATCATTGGCCGGCCAGTCTGTCTGAGTCAGTGAGAGACCTTGTCTCAGAATAAGAGCAACCAACCTCTGACCTCCATGTGCTTGACCTTGGGTATGTCCCCCACACATGTGAGTATGTATACATACACACACACAAGAAGCACATATCAGAAAAGGCTTTTTAGAAAAAAGGTAACTTTTTTAGAGATTAAAAAAATGTCAATAATTTTTTATTAGAAGTAAAAATAGTTAAGAGACTGATTATGTGAATTTATACTCAGAAAAACTATTGTACTTATAATAGTCAGAAAATCAGTATATATATATATTTTTTTTAATTTTGCTTTAATAAGCTATATGTGTTATTTGTATAGCCTTTAGAAAAAAATTAAGATACTCCTGAGTTTCTTTTTTTTTTTCTAACATACAACTCAGTCTTCTAGGATCTGGTCCTGTGTGTACGAGTTTGAGTGCCTCTCCTTCCCAGGATGTCTTTAAACTCCTGTATACCAGCCAGCCTTTGTCCAGGCCTGCCCGTCAGTCACTGCTCTGCTCTCTGGCCTACGAGTTTAGCCTTTCCCAAAGGAATGTGTAACCGTCATGGTGTGGTGTGTGCCCCTCGACTCGGTGACGTGAGATTCAGCTCTGCGGTGTGCCATTGTTCCCTTCTCTTTCTGAGTAGTGGTGGGCTATCTGTGCATAGCAGAATGTCTGTTCACCTGCTGAAGGGAACAGCTCATGCCTGTGAAGTTGCTCTGCCCCATCTTGGTTCCATTTCAGCAGTTCATGTCTCCTCCTTCCCCCTGCCCTCCCGGCCGCTTCCCTGCCTAAGGTTTGGCACTCAGCTGTCTTTAAGAACTGACCTGGTTTCTACTGAGTTTCTGTTTTGCAGATTTCTGCTTCATTATTGTAGCTTTGATTGTTCCCTCCGCTTACTCTGAGTTTCCTGGTCGCTCTTTTTCTCCTCTCTCTTGGTGGAAGCTTCTGAAGCATGTCTGGAGCTTTCCCGGAACCACCGAGCTCAGCTGCCATCCCACCTCCCTGTCTGCATCCTGTCAGCCTGGGCATTTGCTCACGATTGTTTTCATTTGATCAAAAACATTTTCTAATTTTCCTTTCAATTTTTTTTACTTGTTGGTTATTTAGAAGTATGCTGCTTAATTCTGGTATTTGGAGGTTTTCCAGATTTCTTTCTTCTGTGTATTCCTACTTGTATCCCATGGATCAGAGTACACCCTTTGTATGATTTCAGTCCTTTAATTATGAGACCTGTTTAATGGTGTAGCATATGGTTAACCCTGGATAATGCATTGTGCGCTCCAAAACTGTTTCTTGGTGCAGTTTCCAAGGTGTCAGAAGACTCGGCTTGCTTTTCGTGGGGCTTGAGTCTTGTGTATCCTTGCCATACTTACGCCCTGTTGCTCTGCCAGTGGTGACAATGGTGTGTTGAAATGCTGCGTCTTGTGTTGTTTCATCCCTTCATTTGGAGCTCTTATTAGGTATGTATATACTTGTCGTTACTGTTTCTTCCTGAATTTCTATTTTATGATTACGAACTATCTCTCTATCTCTCTTAGGGTAACACATAGCCTCCTGTCTGTTTTTGTGATAGGAAAATAATTTTGTTTCTTATGGTTTTTGTCTGTTGTACTTTTTCCTCCTTGGACCTAAACCCTAGTTGTGCCTTTGACTCTAGCCTGTGTTTCTTACAGATACTATACCTTTGGAAAAGGCAGTCTAACATCCTTTTGCATTTGATTGGGTTATTTAGTCATTTTCCTTTTTGTCTTTGATTTTTCAAGACAGAATTTCTCTGTGTAGCCTTGGCTATCCTAGAATTTTCTTTTTAGATCAGGCTGGCCTCAAACTTGGAGATCCACCTGCCTCTGCCTCCCAAGTGCTGGGATTAAAGGCGTGTGCCACCACACCTAGCCCAGTGTATATTTAATATCCTTATTTATATGGTTATATTCATATCCATCATTTTGCCATTTATAGTTCATGTAACTCAAATATTTTTGTTCCTTTATTTCTTTTATTTTAAGTTTAATTTTTTATTGGGGGGGTGGGGCAAGAGAGTGCAGAGACATGAGTATGTCATGCTATGCGTGTGGATTGAACTGGGACAGGGCCAGTTCTGAGTGGCTCTGAAGTAACTGAGTGCTGTTACCTTCTGAGCCTCTCTCCGGCCCTCGCTTTGATTTGTTTTTAGGTGCACAATTTCAGTTGCCTTGTTGGCTTTTAAGTTTTATGGTTTTAGTTGTCGTGATATCATGAACACAAGCAGTCATGGTTTCTAACAGTAGTCTTTCATGATGTGTGAGTGCAGGAGTAGATCTCTTTGTGTCTCTGGTCTTTTTTGAGCAGCTTGGATCTTTAGATTAAAATTTAACCACTATTTTGAAACTTTTTCAACCCCCTTTCCTGATTCTCTTCTTTTTGGGGTACCAAGTGTTTTTATAATTTCTTCCTGTCCTGCAGGTGTGTGAAGTTCTGTTCACTTTTGTCTTCCTCTTGCTTTTTGATCATCTAATTCCCATTGTCTGTATGGCACTGGTTCTTTGGTCTGCCTTTTCTGATCTACTGTGGAGCTTTTCTCTTGTGCCTTGAACCTCGTTTGCTCAGGGCACTTACTTTGTACAACTCAGTCCTTTGGAATGTGAGACCTGCTCAGGTGTACAGTGTGTGCTCAAACCTGGAGAATACACCATGTGTATTCAAATACACATGGTGTATTCAAAACAGTGTATCTTCTGCTTTAGTTTCTGAGGGGTCAAATGAGGTCAGCGTGGTTCATTTTTAATAATTTCTATTAATATGTTCTTTTCTAGGAAAGCAAATTTTTGGATTTGCATCCTCATATCTTGAATAATGGCTGTAGAGCAGCAGTTCTCAGGGCTCGAATATCAGATAGCCTGCTTATCACATATTTGCATTATGATTCAGAACAGTAGCAAAATTACAGATAGGAAGTAGTAATGAAGTGATTTTATGGTTGAGAGTTAACACAACGTTAGGAACTCTATGTATGATGGGCCGAAGTGTTCGGAAGGTTGAGAACCACTGCTCTAGAGGGTGGTCGAAGCTTAAACTTGACCTCGACTTTTTCCTATTGTGTTGTTTTCCATATCCAGTCAAGTTTGCCTTTCTTAAAATGTCTCTGGATTTTTCCTGAAAGTCCTTGATACTTCCTCTTTTATAGTGACACACATCCTCATCCTCCCAGCCCAGGCTCTCTTCACTCCAGTGCTTTCTCTGCATTTCCTTGGAACTTCCAAAGAGGACTTCACATTCATGCTCTAAACAGTTTGGGCGTCTTGATGTTCATTGTCATCAGTGCGACATCCCTGCCTGCAGCCGGCCCTGGCCTCGGCCTTCTCCTCTGCTCTTCTCACTGTGTGTGGGCACTTGCTGGGCATGGGCACACTGTCCAATGTTTTTACTTCTGTGCCCTTCCTCACGTTTCCAATTACAGCCCACACCCTGCTGGGAATGCAATATCCTCTTTCCTTTTGACCTTTCCAGGCTCCATCCCTGGAACTTTTCCAGAAGCCTGAGCTCTTCCTGTGGCTGTCCCTGCTCGGAGCTCCTGTCACACCTTGCCTCCTGTGAGTACCAAGGCTCCAAGGGTACTGGCCACCTCCTGTGCCTTTCTCTCGTCCCTCGGCCCATGTAGACGTCCAGTCACACCTAGAGGCACTGTGGGAAGTTAGGTCAAAAACGATCCTTTCCGTTTGTTTCTGTTTGGTTTTCTTCTTCATTTTTCTTTTTTATTCACTTTTAAAACACAAGTTCCACAACTCCCTCATCATTACACCCCACATAAGTAGCAACTTTATTTTGTGAAATAGATACGAACATGGACTTTATCAGCGACATCACAGCTAAGAGGTGAGCACATGTGTGAATTTGAGTGCCATGAATATCAATTAAGTTCAGAGGAACCAAAACTCCCATGATACAAAATCATGCCTACCTGTCTGCAAATGAACATTTTACTCAGTTTTGGAGAAACTGAACAATAAATCATGAACATCCGAGGACAAGTTTGTCAGTATTTGAAAAGTGACTTGGGTTAATATGTTTGACCCCACATTACTTTTATATAAAAAAAAATTAGCTCCTAAGAATGTTCCTAGGGCCAGAGATGGTTCAGAAGGTAAATGCTCCTGTTGCCAGGCCTGATGACAGGAACTGGATGCCCAGAATCTGCATGGTGGCAGAGAGAATCAATGCTCAGAATGCCCTCTGACTTCTGAGCACAAGTATGTGTACATATTCTAATAGTAATAAAAATAATAAAAATTTTAAAGATTTTATAGCAAAGACAGAAAAATTTTATGGTAAATGTGCAGATAACAAATACATTTAAGCTTTGTAGGTCACATATGGCCTCTACCATTTCATCCTCATTTGGATGTTGTGGTTTACTGTCTTTAAGATGTAACTTGCCAGTAGGTCTGAGCTAGGTGTGGTATGAGAGCGGTAGTGTGGCTAAGTCCTGGTCAGGAGCAGTAAGAAGAGCTCCTGTGAAGGCATAAGACTTCATTATCTCACGGAGGTGGTGTTGCTCGTTCACATCCTAAGCAAATTGCAGTGTGCCCAGGGTGGTGCTGCAAATCCTAACCAAGAGGAATGGCCTGGAGAGGGGTGAGAAAGGAGGAGGGTGAGGCGACATCAGGCAGTCTTTGATACAAAGTGTCTATGGAGGGACGAAGTAGACCTGTCCTGCCCAGTGCTTAGGTGGAGCCAGGGAGTAGAGGTTTCTTACCTGAACAAAAACTTGGATTCATCAGTATCAGACTGCTGGTCAGGTTCATTACTCTGTGCTCCCACACTTTCTAGTATTTAGGGAAGCCTGGCATTAGGGGGGCAGGTGACTCAGAAAGTGATGTGCTTACTATCGAAGCATGAGGACCTGAATTCAGATCCCCATAAAGAGCCAGATACCTGCCAGGCGGTGGTGGCGCATGCCTTTAATCCCAGCACTGGGGAGGCAGAGCCAAGCGGATCTCTGAGTTCAAGGCCAGCCTGGTCTACAGAGGGAGTTCCAGGATGGACACCAAAACTACGTAGAGAAACCCTGTCTCAAAAAACAAAAATAACAACGAAAACAAAAAATCAAAACAAAACACCATGGTGCACATCTGTAACCCTAACTGATATAGGAGGTAAGGAAAGGCAGAACCTGGGGGCTCCCTGGCCAGCCAGAATAACTGAAACAGTAAGTACCAGGCGCAGAAGTGGAGACATGGAGGAAGACGCGGTGTTGACTTCGCCCATCTCCATACACAGACGAGACATGTGCAGCCCCTAAGAGGGGATGCTTACGTGGGCTGGATGGCTTGCGGTCTAGCCCCCGATTCTGTGCACCGTGTCTGTGGAAATAGTCCTGCACACTGATTTTATTTATTTGAACTGTAGCAGTATTGACTCGTTTCACTTTCTCTTTTAAGTTAATCAGAATGCGATTTGTCTTCATTTTGATTTTGGTTGTAGAGGTTGGCGATTTGAAGGAGCTGCAGACACTAGACATTTCTACCAATCGTTTGCTAGCTTTGCCCGAGAGGCTTCACCTGTGCCTTTCTCTGCAGTACCTCACCGTGGACCGCAATCGGCTGTGGTGTGTGCCGCGCCAGCTCTGCCGGCTGCCCAGCCTCAACGAGCTCTCCATGGCTGGAAACCGTCTTGCATTCTTGCCGCTTGGTAAGTGTTGTGGTCACGTGACAGAATAGATCAGCCAACGCATAAAATACAACATGCACCGTTAACTAGAATGGCTGAGTTTCTTCCCGTTTCTCCTGATGATGCCTCGGTAAATCGGTTTCTACATGAACAACAGCGTCATTACCAGATGAGAAGTGACGTTCTTTTAGTCAGGGGTGTGGTCGTTGCGTGTTTTCCCAGGCAGTGTCCCCCTGTGTGGCCACAGTGATCTTGAACCTTCGCCTCCTTCCTCAGCCTCCCACGTGCTGGGGCTGCAGGCATGCCACCATGCCTAGTCAGGGATCCTGTGCTTAACAGTGCTGTCAGGGGAGACACCAGCTGTGGGAGAGTCCTGTGAAAAGGGAGTTAACGAGTGTGTGTGTGTGTGTGTGTGCGTGTGCGTGTGCGTGTGCGTGTGCGTGTGCGTGTGTGTGTTAGAGAGAGAGAGACTGTAAGCCTGACAGAGCCTTGGGCATTATGAACGGATAACTACGAGAACAAACACACCTGCTACTTCCTGTTTCCCCTTCTCTCTTGCTCCTGTAATTTATCCCAGAGCCGCACATGCGAGGCAAGCTCTCTGCCACTAACCACTACCCTGAACCCCAAATCTGCCTGTGTAGATATTGTTATAAGTACTAAGGCCAGCAAATCTGACTGTCAAACGTTGAAGACTTTATGATTGATGGAATTGCCCACTGTGCTAGAAATGCCGCCGTGGCTGATAAAAGCCTGTCCTCTGTAGATTTCCATAGTTGGTCTATTTTGACCTGTCACATGGCAGACACCATGGGTCTTTAATAATATGGTACATTTATTTCACATGGAACTAAACTATTTTTCAACTTCTAAGAAACAAAGGTGCCAATTTAAAAAAAAATGAAATCACATAGGACCTTAAACTATAGTAATTTCACTCATAAAAGCATCTTATAGTGATAATTTATCTCTAAGGACAATGAAGTAAAGAGTTCACTAGCCCCTGAAAGGAAATGTTTGCCAATATAATTCATTTTTATCTATTTTCAGTTTAAAATCTCTTCATGAAGTCTTTAAAACATTGGAAACATCAAAATAAATTCACATAAGAAAAACTGCTAAATTTAGGGAGATTAATTTCCCACAAATCTACTCCACAATTATAGAATGAACAAATTAACATAAAGCCATTCAAAGGCAAACTATATTTCTCAGAAATCTGAGCTTTTAGAGTGAGACTATTAAATATAAATGTTTGAAGAGTAAACATACCTGATGGACTAACAAAGAGAACTCAGAACAATCGCAGGGGCCACGCACCTGCACGGTCCAGAGGCAGATTGTGCCTCTTGCCAAAGTGTGATCTGTAGGGATTGCTGAGCTTCACTGCCCATATTTGTAGGCCAGAGATGATCATCTCTATCCCGCGTAGTTTATGGATGAGAATTATAAAGAAGTATACAGGTGTAGATGACTCAAAAGTGAGGAGCCGCAGCTGTGGAGTAACTTACCCCATTTATGCTCATCCTCTTGAACATTTCTCATGTTCAAGACACTTCCTACCCCACAGTAGCCCCCAGAACCTTTGGACCACTTCCTAACGGCCCTCAACCATGTGGTTACCGGCTGGTGCAGTCAGTGCTGGTAATAAATACAGGAAGGCAGGGCTGAGAGGGAGGGAGAGACATGATTAAGTCATTTCATTTGTGTGGTATAAAACTCAACTTACAAATGTAACATCAGAGTTCAGAGGGAAACTGCAAATTCTCTGAGAAGCAACCTTGAATTTTTCATGGTTTGACTGTCAGATGTGACCAGCAAGAGATGCACTTATTACATCTAGTGTTGCCTCTGCGGTCCTCTACTGTTGTTATTATCATCAGTAACTATGTATGTAAGGTGTGTTCCCATCAGAAACTGCTCATGTGAGACTACTGTCTGTGCCAGTGTGATGGTGTGGGAATAATAAGCCGTCAGTTACTGTCCACTGCCTCGTTAGCTGAGGATTCCATTTCATTGCTGCACATACAGTCTCTAATTATTATCAAACTTACTACAGACCCATTGGCAAACCAGTTTTATAGGTGCAGAGACTGACAGAAGAGTAGTTGTGTAACCTGCCTGGAGCTGCAACTAGTACTAGAACTGACTCTCAGACTCTGCTTCTAAATCTGGTATTCCTTCCACCTTGGCACAGTCTCTGTGTTCCCGAATTGGTCTGCATAAGGGGACTCCATACTGAAGGTGGCCGTCGCCAGGGCCAGCTTTTACTCTGCCATTTTGGTCTCCTTTGGGCCATCTCTCCAGTTCTTCACAGCGTCTGCCGGCACAGGCTAAGTCCTGTCTTGTTCTTGATGACGCCATTCCTTAGCCTCTGTCTCAACTCTTACCTTTTCACACACCTGCACTTGCCTTCAGGTTATTCCCGCCCTGCAGAAGCTCCCTAGTCCTGGTTTCTCACTCCCCTGGTCATTTGCTGTCCATTCCTATCTATGTTTCAGTAGTGACAGCTTTGGGGTGTCTTCTAAATGTACTGCGCCCAATGCTGGTGTTGCTCAGAAGGCTGAGACAGTGGGATTGCTGTGAGTTTGAGGCCAGCCTAGACTATAGACTATATCCTAGGCCAGCTGGGACCACTGTGTAAGACTTTGTCTCCACGATGATGATAATCTTTTTAAGAGTATACGTTGGAAATCTCCCTATGGACTCTTAAGATAAACTGTAGCCGTCTAATTCTAAGAATGGTCTGAGAAAGGGTCAAATGGAACATGCAGTTGTTAGTGCCCCCTTTTCACAGAACTGAACCATCTAGAAATTTAGCAAATATGAGTGTTTCTTTATGGTCATTCAGACAGACAGATAGACACACACACACACACACACACACACACACACACACACACACACACACACACACACACGAGTTTGCAAGCAACAGAAAGTACTGTTTAGCCATGCTGCTTCGAACTTGGCCTAGAACATATGTCTTGTGAGATGTGTGCTGGGATGTCTCTGTGAGGGAGGTAGGACTCATATTCGGGTGATCACTTACTGAATTTAGTCTCCTACTGAAGTTCAGCTGAAGGGAGACCAGTTTTCTGGGCTGTTTCTTAAACAGCTGTCTAATCCAGCTGCTTCAGAGGGCAGCTCCAGAGGCTGTGGTCCGGATGACTCGGATCGTGTGCAGTGATGTCGGCCAGCTAGCTGTCTTTGAGTATGGGCTGCGTTAGTCACTGGTGATCCTGTCAAAACCAGGAAGGCTCTTTGACTGTCTTCTTCCCCAGATGAAAAGCTCGTCAAAAAGGATGCTCCTGTCACTGCTGTACAACGACAGCTGAATGACAGATGAGCCTACAGAGAGGCTTTGTTCACAGCGATCACTATCAGCATAGGAGGAAAAGAGCGGTCCTTGAGCCTAATGCTGTGAACGTTAGCAGCAGTCTAAAAACGTGCTTTTGCTGTTGACCTGATAGAATGGGGTTGACTGACCAGCTCACAGGATTGTGATTTCGCTCCGAGCGTCTAGAGTTCGGGGGACTACAGAGAAAAGGCCCTTTCCCGGGTGTTCCTGGCTTTCCTTGCATAATTAATCAGCCTAATTATTTGGGAATGTTTTCTTTCTACTTATTCCATGTGGAATAATAGATGCAAGGACGGCAGGTCACTAGGCACGGGCTGGCTGTTGACAAGCATGTTTACCTCTGAAAGTGCTGTGTCGCTAAGTTCAATGCTTGTAACTTCTGTGGATGAGAAGAAAACAGAGGTGACTTGTGACTTTAGCAGATTGAATCCTTGTTAAATGTTTCTGTAGAAAACAGTGAGGGTCAGCAAGGTGGCTCAGCTGGGAAAAGTGCTTGTCATCCCTCCTGCAAGTTGTCCTTCCGTGTGCATGCTGTGGCATATGTGCTCACACACCCACACCCCACACACACACATACACACATATACACACATACATACATACACACACACAAATAAATGTAAAAAATAATTTTTAAAAATAATGAATTGTTTGTTTTGAAAGATTTATTTATATTTTATGTGTGTGTTTTGCCTGTATGTATGTATGTGTACCACATATGTGCCTGGTATTCTCAGAGGCCAGACAAGAGAATTAGATTTCCTAGAACTGGGGTTACAGATGGTTGTGAGCCACCATGTGGGTGCTGGGAACTGAACACAGGCCCTCTACAAGAACAGAAAGTGCTCTTAACTGCTGAGTCATTTTTCTAGCCCCCAGTGAGTAACTTCTTAAGAACATTTGGCATGTGACATTGGGGTTTCCAAAATAACCTTGCATAAATTATCATGGAAAAAGTCCAAAAGTTAGTAGAGCCTAGTAATGAGAAACGATCTGGGCCTCTTAGAGAGTCTAGTGGTGAAGTTCAGTTCTCTTGGGAAGTTGTGAGTGTTCAGACTAGTGCTAGCATGCAGTGATAGCTCCTGTACTGTTTCCTGCACTGTGGCATGGAGAGGGCTTCAAACTGTCCATCTGCCTCCCAGTAAGAGAACATCAGGGCTTTGTCTGCTTGCTCTGTAAGAACTGGATACTTTATTAAGAGAAAACCAGATGTGGCAAGTGAGTGTTAGAAACCAGCTCCTGGGATTTTTAAGCATGCACTGAAGCAAGCCCCTTCTCACTGCAGATGGAGGATGAGAACTAAAGTGTAGTATGTGTACTATTGGTATTGCGTCTTATTTATCCCCACTTCCTTTGTATTTGCTGAGAAAATCAGGAATTGCTATTTATGGGTTTTTTTTTTTATTTTATTTTTGGTTGTGAGCCTAGCCTTTAACAGCTGAGCCATCTCTCCAGCCCTTAAATTTTAAATCTACACAGTAAAACTAATCAGACTCTAAGCCACTATTAGAGCTATATTGAAACTAATAACTTCATTTTTAATTTTTAGCGTACATATAAAAAGATTTAAATGTGTGTTGATGGAATGCCCTGTAATGTTCTGATGCATGTGTCAGTTGATAAGTTTCATGATCCCAGACTCAGAGATGCTTGTCAATTCTATTCTACTGAACTGTACGTGTGTGGATGCAGTTTGAAGAACTGCTACCTGAGACCTTTGTATAGTGGGAGTTAAAGGCCACATCTGTGGCCTTAAATAAGTTGGAATGCTAGCAGATTTGTTTGAGTGGCAGCAGACAGTCACAGGAATTGGAGTTAGGCCTACATTGACCTCAGAGTGTGGCAACTGCTTTCTAAAGGAAACCTAAATAGAAGGCCAAAATTGTGTTCTGTAGGAATAATGTTAGGTAAGTCTGTAATCAAAGGAGAAGTATCAATGAAATGAAAAACTGAAAACGAAATTAAGGTAATTATAAAGTAGAAAATAAATAAAAACAAAAACCAACTTTATAATAAAGTCCAAAAATTAGTAATGGAAAGCCATGAGAGAATTAGTCTATTCATTAAAATCCATAAAGATCTTACTTTAAGAGTGAAGTTTTAATTCTGGAATCCAAAAGTCTTCAAGAAAATGAACGTTCAGGGCTAGGGTTATAACTCATGCTATGTGCTTGCTCATTAGTTCAAGCCACTGTAGCATCCTTGTGAAAAAGCTGGGTTTGAACTCTAGGGAGGAGGAGGCAGCCTAGCCTACTGGGTGAGCTCTTTGTCAGTAGATCCCCGTCTCAGAAAACAAGCTGGACAGCATCTGATGAATGACAGCCCAGGTTGACCTCTGGCCACCACACACATGTGCATCTGTTCACATGGGGGGATGAGAAAGGGAAGGAGGGAGGGAGGGAGGAGAGAGCAAGCACATACAGTGGATAATTGATATATTTGTAATGAAAAATCATTTTCCTTGCCTGGTCCCTTTCTGCTGTCCCCTAATAGGGCTACATTGTCCTCCCAAATCTTTTGCTCTGGCTTTAGATTTTCTTAGAGAATTAGCAGGGATTATTTAATGTGGTTTCTGCAAACATGGGCCAGATGTTGACTTTCTGTGCTAGTGTGTAATGAGAAAGCACACTGAGATTAGCTGAGCTTTATATGGACAAATATGTATTTTTTGCTAAGCCTGAGTAGGATTTGGTGGGGTGGGAAGAGATTGAGATGGAAAAATCAAGCCCTGTCCTCTTGAAAGTACCAATTAAAAACAAAACAAAGCCAGATGGGGTGGCACATGTCTATAATCCCAGCACTTGGGAGGTAGAGGCAGGAGAACTTGGAGTCCGAGGTCTTTCTTAGTCACGTAATGAGACTGAGCATCCTGGACTACATAACATCCTATCTCAAACAAGCAAACAGCCTGTCACCCACTCAGAGAAAGACAGATGTGAAATTTAGGAAACTGAGTGCTGTGAGGGCAAAGCCTAGAGCCAGATACCTGGCAGCAAAGCTTTTTGTTAACTTGGTTCTGGCACTTACAGTTTTTCAGAATGGTGACAAGAATGTGCAGTGTGGCGGGGTCCAGATGATGTTGTTAATTGACTTAAAAGCAAGAATCTGGAATTTCCATCAGGCATCGTTCTGAAGTTCTTAAGTTCAAAACACATGGGCCCGAGTCCAACCGAGCAACAGTTCAGGATGCCTTGTAGCAGAGACAGTGTGCTCTTTGGCTGTCGGCCATGGCACTGGACAATGTGTTGTTTTGAGTCCTCAAGTCTCTACTGTGCTGGGTGGTCATTAGCGCATGTCCCTCCCTAGGATCTTCCCTAAAGGAGATTTTCCTACCCTTGATATGTTTGCCCGAAATCTGTGAGTCAGAACTTACCTACTAGCTTTCTGGTCTTTTAGAGGAAACAAAGAGATGTTTTCCTCATCGCTTGTTTCCTGGGCAATGTCTCTTGCAGATCCAGCTCAGACTTCACAGTGGGATGCCTGGGCTATCTATGTTCCTCTGGTACCCTTCCTCCTCTGGGCAGCGCCGTCCTGATTTTCTGTATGAGCCCTACTTAAAGAGCTGTCCCCACACATGATGCTGGAGCAGGCACTTAGACAGTAGTTCCAGCTCTACAGTTTAATAGTTCTGTGGACTTGACCATGGGAAAGTTATTTAATTATCAGTAATAGGGTAATAGTAACACATTTCATAGCACCGTTGTAAGAATTCTGTAAGATACATGTAAAAGCATGTCATAATTCTTCATAAACATCCAATCAGTATGAGCTATTTTTGCTCTTGCGTCAGACTGTAAAAAACGAGTAAGGACTGTGTCTTGATTTTTGTGCCCCAAAGCATCTCCCTCAGTACCTAGCCTACTGCTTATGGCTCCCATTATTTGACCTGTAATGGAAATAGAGGTCCTGGAATGTGACTGTTTAAACTGACAGCAAAGGAAGCCTTCCACCGTTCAAATCTATTGTAGTCTGTTTATTTTAATAGTCGTCTATGATCTACAGAGTAGAAAGCATCTCGTTAAACTACAATCCACTGTGAAAGTGTTTTGTTAAATGTGTGTGTGTGTGTGTGTGCACGTGCGTGCGTGCGTGCGTGCGTGCGTGCGTGCGTGTGTGCGTGCGCACGCGTGCGCACACGCAGAGGACAACCTGCTGGAGTTGGTGTTCTTTTACCATGTGGGACCTTGGATCAAATTCAGAATAGCAGGGTAGTAGCAAGTGTTTTACCTAATGAGCCATCTTGACAACCCTGAAATTTTATCTTGTAAAAGCTGACTCTATCAGAATGCCTATGGCTGTGTAAAAGATGTAATGGAGTCTGGTACATGGGTCTGTGTTCACAGAAGTTAGCACTTAAAGGAATTCATTGTTCTAGAGAAGTGGCTGAAGTGTCCTTGTTATATAGGGGGTCATATGGGTGATTTAACTTGATTTGAAAGTCATTTTGGAATAGTCTGTAACTGTTCTGAATTTGTTGTGTGGGGAGCCCTTGTGTTTTATAGTATTTGAAATGGTGTAATTGAGACTGGCTATCTGGCTTACTGAACTGTGATGGCTGGTTTGACATTGATAGAGCATTGCAAATAGCCAATTCTGAGCTGCTGCTTTGATTTCTGTTGCTCCCACCTTATTGTTTAAAAGACCTTATTATTCCTCTTTTGATGAGGACATGAATTTTATACTAACCAGGGTATAATAAACACAGACCCCGCTCTGTTCTGGCATGCATCCCTCTGTGCTTGCTCATACTGTGTGGTTAGAAGAGCAATACCCGGAACACACAGGAGCTTTTTGTTCTACAGCCATGTGGACTGCGTCTGCCAGAGGCTTGAGGCTGCAAGAGGAAAAGAACTGGGGTTTGGGCAGGACTCCTAGCTTTGGCACACTTTGATCTGTGAGTCTGGAAAAGAAGGAACTGCTTGAGGTGTGGTCTAGTTCTCTTAAAAGCCACCCCAAGTTGGGTGGTGATGGCACACGCTTTAGTTCCAGCACTTGGGAGGCAGAGGCAGGTGTCTCTCTGGGAGTCAAGGCTAGCCTGGTCTACAGAGCAAATTCCAGGACAGCTAGGGCTGTTACACAGAGAAACCCTGTCTCTAAAAAACAAACTTAAAAAAAAAACAAAAGCCACCTGAAAAGTTATTGATGGATTTAAATTTTGGGCAGGCAGATAGCTGTATGCTTTCTAAGTTTTACATATTGAGTCTTTTTCACAAGGCTTTTTTTCTGCTGCTGCTGCTGCTGCTGCTGGGTGTTTGGTTTTAGTTTTTTTGAGACAGTCTCTACCAGACTGAAACTTAACAAAGAGACAGTCTCTCTACATAGCCATGGCTGTCCTAGAACTCACTATGTAGACCAGGCTGACCTCTAACTCACAGACATCTGCCTGCCTTTGCTTCTTAGGTGCCATAAGAAGTTTCTAGAAATGTTCTTTTATGATGTTTATTTTAGCATAAAGTATTGGTGCATTAATATGAATAAATAATATTAATCAAATGAAGAAAATAAACCACTATCTTATTAACTAGTAAGTCAATAGTCTCTTCCAAAGTCTATTATTTAGTGAAGATTTTTTTCTGTGTTAAGAATATAAGAACTGGGGCTGGAGAGATGGTTCAGTGGTTAAGAGCTCTCTGGCTGCTCTTCCAGAGGACCCAGGTTCAATTCCCAGCACCCATATGACAGCTCAAACCTACTTGTAATTCCAGTTCAGGGCTTCTGACACCCTAACACAGACACACAGACATGCATGCAGGCAAAACACCAATGATCATAAAATAAAAAAAAAAAAAAATTTAAAGAATATAAGAACCAAGCCAGGCATAGTGGCTCATGCCTGTAGCAATGAGGGGCTGAAACAGGAGGATTGTTATGAGTCTGACAACAACTTGAACTGCTTAGTGAGTTCCAGGCTAGTCCGAGTAGGACAGTATAAGGACAGTCTCAAAGCTTTTCCATGCAGCACATACTGATACTTGAGCCTCGTTTACTTAAAATGCCAGTCCTTTGTGCTTGGGAGTCTTGCCAGTGGGCTGTATGCTGGCCAGCTAAGAGCATGCTTTCCTGAGGTCGCCAGAGCACAGCCCTCTCAGCTTGGGACCTTGCCAGACATGGAGTTGTCTCAACCTCACCAGCAGGCTGTGCTGTGTCAGCTAAAACAGCTGCCTGGCTCTCTGCAGGCTCTGACCCTCCCTTCTGATCTCTGTACACTCAGAAGACGGAGGTAAATGACCACGAAGTGCTGAGCACCAGATACTGTACAGTCAAGCAAGCTTGGCACCATACACACCAATTTTATAGACTCACAGATCTGTGAGCTGTTCCAGTATCATCCTCATTGTCCAGCAAAGGAAGAGACTCTGAATCAGGAATCCGTTACCAAGTAGGGATCCCAGATCCAGGCTCAGTCCTGACTCCAAACACACTAAGAGCATGTCGTTGCGCGCGCGTGCGCTCGCTCTCTCTCTCTCTCTCTCTCTCTCTCTCTCTCTCTCTCTCTCTCTCTCTCTCTCTCTCTCATGCACTCACACACATACTCTCTCTCCCTCCCTCCTCCCTTTCTCTCTCTCTCCCTCGCTCTCTCTTCCTTCCCTCCTCCCCACCCCAGATTGCGATACTTGGAAATATTAAGAAGCATTAATATGTAATAGATTTTTTAACACAGTCGATACTAGTTTTGATTCAGCTATAGTGCAAACTAGTGCATACTGTTAGGGGCATATATAATAAATTACGAAGTGCTCAGGAAGTGCTGGCCAGATTCTCCCTAAGATAAACTGTAAGCCAAACAGTATTTTAAAATCATTAACTAGTTGTCTTTCTCCCATAAAACAGAGAGAGGAGAGAAGGCTAAACTCCTTAAGAAGTAGCAAGTGTCGGTGTGGGTTTAACTTGGTGGTGTGATCTCTGCACGTCACCTCATTTAATTTGCACAGGAGCTTCTGTGGTGTATTAGAGCAGAGAGGTACCTCTTCTGTCATGTCCTATTGGGTGTCCTTGGCCTGAAGGGATGAATCATCATCTCCAGAGGCCATAGCCTCCACCTCTTTCTATGCAATTAAAGTATAGAAAAGGGTTAGTACCCTTGCCACATGCCAAAGAAAGTTCTCTCTTAATTGGCCACACTTCCCAGTGTGTCACTTACCAATAATAATGAGAATAATAACTGTCATACACTAGAGAAGGTTCTGTAGCAAGAACCCTGCTTGATCGTTTTTAAACCTAGTCATTCTTACCACACTTAGGAGACAGTTTTCTTTTCCCTATTATACAGATGAGATCCCAAGTCTACATCTCTAGTAGAAGGATGAAGATTCAACCCAGGCTGGCTGACTCGGACCCTGCATTTCCTAACTTAGTGTGCTCCAGGCCTTACTGCTGCTCGAGCCCAAGCCAAGAATCTTCACTTGGCTTTCCTCGAATGCCCTGCCCTGCCCCAGGGCTCCAAAAGGCAAATCTGAGATTAGAGACCGTTTATAATTTTGATTTTGTTTTGTTTTGTTTTTGAGATAGTCTCACTACATAGCCTTGGCTGGCCTGGAACTTGCTATATAGACCAGGCTGGCCTTGAACTCATAGAGATCTGCCTACCTCTACCTCCCAAGTGCTGGGGTTAAAGATGTGCCCCACCATGAGCAGCCTATCTGTAATATGTAAATGAAGTTTTTACTTTAAAAGTTTTCTCTGTCTTTAAACTCTGTAAATTTCTGTTTGTGTTTAAAAATCTTTGTCAGAGGAATTGTGAGGAAATGGATATTTTTAGTGGAATTCTGAGGCCTTTTCTGTTGTTAATGGAATATGGTACCATCAGTTGATATTTTTCTCACCTGTTTTTGTAAGTGTAAAATTTTTTGTTTCACTAAGAGAGCAGTTTTCAATCTTTTGGTACATTACATACTTTAATACTTTGAAAGTATGCTGCATAATGATTTATAATGATTTAAACTCGAGATTCTTTTCGGATGAGCCTTATCCCGGGTAAAGCCCAAGGACCAGCAGTGTTGTGCCCTTTGGCATATGTACCGGCTGGTATCATGGGTGCTGATGTCACAGCCACTTCACTTGCTCTCTCAGTATGCTTTTTACATGTTTGGAGCTTGATTTAGCAGCAGTTAGAGTCTGGAATTGAGTACTTAGTGATGTTTTTCCTTTTGATAATCTTAGTGATTTATTATTGTTGTTCATGTGCAGTGTGCTGTGTGCATGAGTCATGGTGCATGTGTGGAGGTCAGAAAACAGCTAGCAGGAGTTGGTTCTCTCCTACTGTGTGGGTCCTGAGGATGGCACTCTGGTCATCAGACTGGGCAGCAAGCACCTTTGCCCACTAAGCCATCCTAGAGATCTTTCTCTTTGCTTTCTGGTAGAAAGGTAAGCAAAATGCGTTGAGAAATGGAAAACTAAATTACTAGCTAAACATAAATGTTTAATGCTAAAGTGTTTTATGCTAAACATAAGAATAGATTCCAACTGAATTATGGCTGCAAATATAAGCAGAAAGGGGAAGACGAAGAGGGGAGGGAGGGATGGAAAAGAAAAGCCCACAAGTGCTGAATGGAAGCAGATGGACTGTGCTCCAGCCCTGCGCATCACAAGGAGGCCGGCTAGCTGCCCCTAAGGCCAGAGGCAGGAGAAGTCTGCTGAATTTGCATTTAAAACTTTCAATATTTTGATTTTTGGCATTTGTTTTATTGGGACATTCTCTTGCTAGAGGTTCAAGCAGGTCTTGACATCACTGTGTAGTTCAGTCTGGCCTCAAACTCACACACTCCTGCCTTAGCGTCCCTAATACAGGGGGAGGGGATTGTTTTGCAGTTTTTTTTTTTTTGTGTGTGTGTGTGTGTACCAGAAAACCCTATCAACAAAGTCAAATAACAACTGACAAACTGAAAGAAAATCTTTGTAATGTGTAGCAGAGACATAAAGCTTTGCCTAAAAAAAAAAAAAAAAAAAAAAAAAAAAGACAAAAAATTCCAAGAGCCTGATAAATATTGGCGCGGGGAGGGGTGCTGCTTACACTCAATTAGAAAATTACAATGTAAACAATGCTGAGATTCTGTTTCTTAGCCCTAATTAGCAAAACTTTTAAACTGTGATATGAATTGCTTCCTGTGGGTGAGAGGATGCTCTCTCCCAGTGCTAGGGACTTGAGGCTGGCGTACTCTCAGAAGGAAATATTGGCAGTGCTGGAGAATCTGACCAGCAGGCTCACTCCTTGGAGCTTGTGCTGGAGACATGTCTAGCACCTGGGATGCATATCTGTGAGGGTCGGTGTACATGCATATTTCCCAGGCCCCAAGATCTTCGGGCGCTGATGCTTCAGTAGTAATAGACACACCTAGTTCGTTGATAGGGTTTCTCCAAGAAGAGGAAGTTGGAGAAGGGGTTAATTTCGGAGCTTTGGTGGAGAAATTGTGAGGCAGGCCGGCAGTATATTACCAGAATGTCTTGAAATGGTCAAAAGAGAATGAGGACGTGTTAAAAGAACTTAAGAGCAAGCCCACGTTCGTCCCTAATTGCCAAGACTGAAGCGTTTGTGTAACAGGACAAAATAATGATGGTATTGGATTTTTAGACTTCACAATAGAGAGGTCTGTGATTCTCTACTAGTATAAAAATATTTTCAAAGCATAGCTCTTCCTTACAGAAGAATTCCAGTTAGTAAATGTGGCCAGAAAAATGACAATAAAAAAATTGCCATTACATTCATAACTATATGATGTTTCCAAACAAGACCCATGGTAAAATTATTGGCAATGCTTCAATTATTGAGCAAAATTTTGTGGGAGATTTTAAGAAAAAATAGGATGTTTGTATAATCTCAACGCCGGAGTCATGGAGGACCTGCCCTGGGGCCTGAAAGTGTTTCTTCAGAGTAGACTCCCATGGATCTTCCTCATTTCCCCGGTTGGAGCCCTTCCCTCATTTCCTGTCTCCATTGCCTTGCTGCTTCGAGGGACACGTGGCTCCTGCCTCTCTCTGGCCTTTTCACTGTAGTGACATGAAAAGATGGGCCTACATCCCGGCCCCTAATTCCAGATCCCCAGGTCTCAGCTCCGCTTTCTCACCTCTGTGGATTAGAGATTGGGCTGTGTCTCACTTCTTCCTCATCCAGCAGCTGCAGGAGAGTTACACATTCCCTTGTCTGCCTGGCTTCTAAGTCTCCAGGCAGGCTGTTACCTGATCCCTAGCTACCCTCTGCTGCCCACCCCTCAACACCTCCCTCTAGTCTCTCATCCCAGGGAAGATGAGCCATGGGGAATCTTGATGTATGTAATGTTTAAAGAGAACACGTATTCGGTGACACCTTTAGAGCACAGTAGACCATGGGATGGGTACAGGAGCCTCTGCTGTGGGTTTTTTCGTAGAAGAGAGATCGGGACAGCTCCACATACAGTGAGGGCACATTGAAATTGACAGTCAAGTACCATCCCATCAGTGGATGGGAAACTAAGGAGGTAAAAGAGATACCGACCTAACAGTGTCTTCATCAGAATCCCCTGGGAGATGAGGGAGGACGAGGAGCTTGAGGATGACCAGACATGGAGGGATAGCTCTTGCTGAGCTGACTTAGCAGGGCTCTCCGTTACAACTACATTTAACAAGGAAGTACAGAGGGAGGGATGTGACAGAAGGTTCAGGAGTTTGACTGAAGTTCAGCCGAGCAAAGCATCTCCATCGAAGGGCAGGAGGAGGGCTGGGGCAATGACTTGGGAGGTAAAAGGCTAGCTGGACAAACCTGAGGAGCTGACTGCAGATTCCCGGCACTCAACAGAAAGCAAGGCATGGTGGTGTAAGCAAGCCTACCGTCTGAGTGCTGGGGGGGGGGGGGTGCGGGGTGGCAGACTAGAGGCTCTCTGGAGCTCACCGGCTAGCCAGTGCAGCCAACTTGGTGGGTGCTAGGTTCAGTGAGAGACCCGGAAGGCATCCGGCATCGGTCTCTGACCTGCAGAAACACTCACACACGAAGGAGTGGGGCTAGAGAGGATGGCTCAGTGGTTAAAGCGGCATCAGTGCTGTTTCAGAGGGTGCATGTCCATTCTCAGCACCCACACCGTGACCCACGAGCATCACAACTCCAGGGCTAGTGGATCCAATGCCCTCTCCTGGCCTCTGCGGTCACTGCACATGGAGTACCGAGACATGCACTCTGGAACATATACATACACATAAAATAAAAGTAAAATCCAGGGTTTTGGAGGGGAGGTCACAGTCAGTTTTGTGAGCCTGACCTATCACCTTACTGTGCATAATGTTTTCTGTGAATGAAAAAAGGGAAAACAAGGCCCTATAACAGACAATTGAAAATGTCAAAATGTGAGAAGAAATCAAACTTTCTACTCTTGATAATTTCATCTTCCAGTATAAAAATCAAAGTCTAGATTAAGTAAGTTTAGATGAGGTCTAGATTAAGTAAGTTTTCTACACCATGTTTTCGGACACAAAAGCCAATATTACAACTGCCATAAGTTTACACTCAGAACTAAACATTCATTTTTTTTCTTCCAAAAGAGAAATTTGGGTCTTTTTTATGATTGTATATTGCACGGTGCCTTCCTGAAGGAATTACAGCACTGTTCTCTCTGACCCAGATTTAGGTCGCTCTCGAGAACTGCAGTACGTGTATGTGGACAACAACATCCACCTGAAAGGCCTGCCGTCTTATCTCTACAACAAGGTCATCGGCTGCAGTGGGTAAGACACCTTCTTCAGTGGGGACTTAAAATAGATGAACTGGTTTTCATGGGTCTGCTTAATTTTATCTTTGGCCTTCATATGCTAAACCAAATACCTTCATGAACTAAGAATATTAGGCAAGCAGTTGAGAATATTGACGTTGCGTTCAGCTAATAGGCTGTGGTGCAGTAAGTTATTACTTTGCAGGGTAAAGAAAAAAGAGTCAATCTGTTTTCTTTTTTACTATCAAAATAGCTCCACCTTTGTCTTCATTGACGAATAAAATTGTATGTATATAAGCCTAGAGCATGAAAATTTCATGTACGTCTATGTTGCCACACATACCATGATAAACTCTAGAAAGCAGAAGAATTGGCATTATGTTAAAAGATTTTTTCCCCCTTGGAACATGACTGCAAAGACAATTTGCTATATTAACTGCCTTTTATCTAAGATTTTGCCAATTTTAAGTATTTAGAATTCAGCAGCAGACATAGTCCTTTCTTTTTTTTTTTTTTTTTTTTTTTTTTGGTTTTTCGAGACAGGGTTTCTCTGTGTAGCTTTGCGCCTTTCCTGGGACTCACTTGGTAGTCCAGGCTGGCCTCGAACTCACAGAGATCCGTCTGGCTCTGCCTCCCGAGTGCTGGGATTAAAGGCGTGCGCTACCACTGCCCGGCAGACATAGTCCTTTCTTACAAGTCATGAGTCCAGCGACCAAGCAGATGTTTCAGTCAGAGCAACAATAATGGCCTTCTCATGGGCTTTTAGGAGGGTGGCCTTTGCCTTCCCTTTAGCAGGACGGCGCAGGCACCTGACATGAAGTGGTTCCAGGTGGTGGGAGACGAAGGACTCCTGGTTTACCTTCCCCACTTCAGCAGCAAAGGCACACCTTTGAGATGACGTAATGACACATTTGACTCCTCACTCCCAACAGGCTGCACAGCCTGACTCACGCTCCATGTAGCCCAGCGGGAAGGCAGGCGGCAGTACTGAACATAGAGGACAGCTGCTTCTGTGCTGGCCTGGCTCCAGGGAATGGGTAGTAAGTGCTGATTGCTCCAGAGAGAGCCATCCTAGGAACTGGGCCTCTCCCTTAGGAAGAGGCCACATTTGTTATCGTGGGAAGCCCTAAACGAACTCAGCCCGTCGAGGCTGATGAAATCCAAAACCGCCGCCTTGAAGCAGGAACAATAGATTGTGTTACGAGGTTGAGCTGAGTGGCTTTGCTGCAGCTGGCTTTGTCACAGATGTGACACTACATAGTCTTCTTAGTGAATTCTTAAAGGGTTTTACTCTAGCCTGATTCTTCCACAGATGATCAGAATGGCCTTGGTCATACTAATACACATGGAAAGATGTCAGCAGCTCTCACACTGACTCGGGCTGCACTGAAAGATCAATTCTGCCTCTGCCACGATGAAGGGATGGCTGTCGTTCAGCGCTACTGACTGCCAGGATGTTCTCTTTGCGCTCAGAAGAGAAAGTTTTTCATTTTTAAGTTTGTACTGACAGCAATGGTAGTGGATTTTAGAAGAATGCCAAACCTTTGTGAAAATAGTCGGGGAAAAAAGCAAACCAAGTATTAATTAATAGTCTATGGTTTCTTCATATTGTTATGAGCTTATCTCATTGAGAGTAATACAGAAAAATAAAATTATTAATAGGAAATATGTAACGCCCAGTTTTATAGTATTCATCTTGGGGTCTGTGCAGTCCAACTTACAAACAGACTATGCTCCTTTTTCAGTCTGTTTCTTTAACCCAAAACTTTGAGTGTTCTGGTCTTTAGATTCCTAAGCCATTTATCCTTTTTAGGTCATTTAGCCTAATTTATGCCTAAAAATGATACTTCTTTATGTAGTATTTAAATGACAAAACATTTTCAAAATTCTAGGGGGTGCTGAAAAGAGGTCCCACTTTTCCCTTTCCCTCTTCTGCCTATAAAATAAATAAAAAACCAAGGCCCCCGTGCCCAGCCAGAGCCCGGGTGCTTCCCGCCTTTCTATAGCAGAGAGAGGAAAAACACAGGCAGCCCTGACCGAAAGAAAGGGTGTGCCTGGGGTCTAGCAAGGGAGCGTTCATTTGTTGGGTGTTTAGGGAGCAATTTCCCTGTTTGGTCACTGCAAAGCAAATACCATGATGAGCAAAGGGACGCTGCATGTCAGCCCTCATGGCCCTTAGGCACAGCTGGGGATCGTGGAAAACTGTGGAAGGGACTTGGACAGGATGATGTACGAACTGACACCCGGGCTCCATTCCCTTGGCCTCGCTCTTACACATGTTGCTTCCAACTGTCCTGTAGCCCCAGGTATAAAAGCACAACAGCCCTGCTCAGCTCAGGGATCCAGGAAATCCAAGCTCCAGCAGTAGAGTGAACACAGCTTTAGGGACCCGTAGGGCATAATGTTAAAATCTGGTCTCGAATACATGTCTATATGTATGTAGAAACACTACCTTAGATATTTTGTTGATAGTATTTTGCTTATATTGCACAGAAACATACACACACATAAAAATAAACTCTGGGGAAGACTAGAGAATGGAATATGAAATATACAGAAAGCCATGAAATACAAATAAAAATTATTCACTTAAGTTTCTGAAGTCTCATGAAATTATTATTCATGATATTTATAGGGATGTGAACAAAGTTAACCCCTACTCATTGTATATTTGTTGTTCAAATACTGGGCACTAACAAGCATGTCAGGACTCTACTCGAAGTTACTAGAAACACAAAGGATTTAAATGCTTATTCTGGCAAAAATAACAGTACAAATAGTAAATACCCAGAGAGAGGATGCTTGACACTGAGAGCATGAACTAACTATTATGTCCCAGCTCAGAGTCACACGTTAAATCCTGTTGATTACACAGGTCAGCCATCTTCACGGTGGAAGGAGCTTCACAGGAAGCCACCGCTAGGAGGGGGAAGGACCTTTGGGAGAGCTGAGGGAGAGGCTAGCTGGCAGGACCCTTGGGAGAGCCGAGGAGAGGCTAGCTGCAGCCACCCCTTCGATGGGTTCATGCTGTTGGCCAGCTGCACGGCTGCTGTTTTCTCTGGGATTGTCTGTCTCTTACTGCAGGAATAAATGCCTTGAGTTGGTCTACATCGTTCAGAAAGAGTTTTCCAGTACAAGTTAGGGTTTTACAAGGCAGTAAGCAGCACATTTGAGTGTGCAGGAGCACTTCATGGTCAAAGTGATCTCACCTGGGGTATTTCTCCCGAACCCTGGCTGTGTGAGAAAGACTACAAGCGCCTGTGCGTGGACATTTCCAGCTGGATCTTGGAGCAGTTTCTCAATGACCTAATGGTCTGGTATGTAGCCACTCAAGGTTATAGAATTGTTCAACTCAGCTGAGCCAGTGGATTCAACATTTTGTAGATCACAGAGCAGTTGTAGGTTTTTCCCAGTCAGTGGAAGCTGTTGATTAATATATCATGGGTAGACATACTAACCTATAGTACATTGTTAAATTACTTATTTTGAATTAGCATACAAAGAATTATGTTTCAAGCTTCATTTATTTTTGTTCGCCCTCTTCCCTTCACCCTCAGCAGCCCCTTTCTACTTTGACGGTACCTGTGTTCCTCAGTACCTCTTCCTTCTGGTAGTCCCTAGTTCCACAGCCCGAGCCTGCATATGTCAATGCACAGGAACACTGAAAGCTGGGATCCACATATGAGAGAGAACCTGCAGGATTTGTCTTTCTGTGTCTGGGTTTCTTAGGTTAATATAATTTCCAGATCCTTCCATTTGCTGAAAAATTTCATACTTTTCATTATGGTGGAATACAGTTTCATTGTACATGCATACCACATTTTCATTATCCTCTTATCTGTTGATAGACTGCTTCTATTTCCTTGCTAGTTGATAGAACAACAGTAAACATGGATGTGCAGGTGTGTGCAGTAGGATCTAGTCTCCTGGTCACTGACCCAGGAGTGTTATAGCGGGGTCGTGTGAAGTCTGTGAGAACTCTTCAGACTTATTTGTACAATGGCTGTACAGGTTATGCTCCCACCAGCAGGGAGTGAAGTTCCTCTTTGCTCACACCCTCCTCAGCATCCACTGTCATTTGTTTCCTTGACGACAGCTATTCTGACTTCGGTGAAGCAGAATCTCAAAGTAGTTTTGATTTGCATTTCCTTGATGTTAAATGCTTTTTTAAATATTCATTGACCACTTAAATTTCTTGCCTTCTTTTTTTTTTTTTTTTTTTTTTGAGAATTGTCTGTTCAGTCATTATTTTTGAGACATGATCTTAATCATATAGCCCTAGCTGGGCTAGAATTCACTATGTAGACCAGGCTAGCCTTGAGTCATAGAATCAACCTGCCTCTGCCTCCTGAATGTAAAAGTGTGGACCACCACGCCCAGCTGACCCACTTCGTGACTGACAGTTGCGTGTTTCATTTTTGCAGTACAGCTCTCTTACTGACCCCTCTCTTACTCTGCTGGCCATTTCTTCTGCTGCTAGTGTCCTTTGTTCACAAGCCATGGTTATGTAAGGGCTCTCTACACTTCAAACAATGTTGGGTTTCCAAACTGCAGCCCCGCGGCCCTGAGCAGCGCAGTGGCAGCTAACGAAAGTGCTGGCCGAGCTGTCATCACTCAAGACGGAGTTTGCGTTTGCACTCAGCAAAGTGAATTACTTGCCGAAACCAATATGCTAGTGTTTCCCTAAAGCGTTTAGAGGACTATAACAGAATCTAGAGTCTCTGTGAGCTAGGTGGTAATGTCCAGGATGCAGTTCAGAGTTCTGTGGTATGTCAAGATTGGAGGGATTTGGCCCATTCTCAAAAATCAAGAATTAGAGACCAACCTGGGGTGACCTGAAATGTTGGAGTGAAAAAGTGAAGATTATAAAATAATGTTGTAACTTTCATCAATGAGTAGAGAATAGACTTATGAGTGAAAAGACCAGAAAAATAGAACTAAGTCTAAAGAAGAAATATAACAAGAGTTTAGAATTGAAAACTATAGTGCCCGAGATGAAACCGTTGTTTGATGGCGTCATATGGCAGAATAGAGAGGGATGATGGTGGAGGCCGATGGGGCAGATGCGACCCAACCTGAAGATGGCAGAGAGGACCAAGAGGAGAGGGGCTGCCAGACCGTGTGACAATCTGCCTGCTTGCTGCTCAAGGAGAATCAGGAGAAAGCGAGGCAGCAGCAGCAACAGTGTTTGCCAAGCAGTAGCTCTGCTGACCACGTTTTACATCTTCAACATGCGCGCACGCACACACACACACACACACACACACACCCTGCCATGCCGTGTGCTGCTTTTACATCAGTTCTAAGGGTCAGATGCAGGTTCCCATGCTTGCACTACAAGTGCTGGATCCACTGAGCCGTCTTTCCAGCCCTAGATCTTCATTTTTGACATATTGTTAGTTGGAATAATGAAAGCGAAAATGGATGTGAATTAATTTGCTACATCATATATTTTGGAGCAAATATATAGCAAAATCTCAATGGCAAGGTGACATTGCTATTCAGTTAACCTGTTTTAAGCTAAATGATGAATGACAGCTATGACAATACTGAATTAAAGGGATGTTTTCTAATAATTATTATAATTATCTAAACCAAAGGTCCTAGAATTTGTTACCTAAGGGTACAATGTACATATATTTTGTAACCTCCTAGGCATTTAGTCTAAAATGATTTAAACTGCTTGAATTGTAAATCAGAACCAGCACTGTTTAATAATCTGGTTCTGTTGTGAACTGAAGCATGTTGTGTGTTCCGTCCCTCTGATTGACAGTTTATTCCTTGTCACTGTCACTGTCCTGGGTCACTTCCTGTTTTAGATGTACAGTGCTCACTTTTCAAGGCAGTGCCTACCAGCCTCGTCCATGTTCCAAATTCCAGTGGTTGGAACTGTGGTCTCTGCCATGTGCCCCGTGCTCTAAGTAGCTAAGTCCCCTTTCCTTGACTGCCACGGCTCTAATCTTCCTCTGAAGCAGTAATTAATAATAAAAAGAAAGCTTACTCATAGACGTGGGTTAGAATTTGCTGTGTACCAGACAGTGTGCCTTTGGTTCATTGGTGCTATTGCACAAGGTCTTCCCAACTATTTTAGAAACGAAGAAGTTGAAGATGAAGGAAATTGTCTCAGAATCCTAGTAGCAGCCATGTCATCATCCACTCTTACCCTGTCAGTGGCCATCCTGCCTCCTCCTCCTCCTCCTCCTCCTCCTCCTCCTTCTCCTCCTCCTCCTGCCTCCTCCTGCCTCCTCCTCCTCCTCCTCCTCCTCCTCCTCCTCCTCCTCCTCCTCCTCCTCCTGGACTCTCTCCTTTGCCTGGGCTCACAGTATGTGGGCTGGATCTCTTCTGCTGACTCCTCCAGAGTCAAGTCCTGCAGAAGCAGCTCAGGGGAGATGGGCCACAGGAGGGCTGACTCAGTCCTTACACCCTTCGCAGCATCTTGCTGCAGCTGGCTATTGAGAGTAAATCATAGAAGTCACTCAATCGATAGATCTTAAATTTAATTAGCTTCTTATAGCTAGTGGTGAAGAGCAGGGGTATATGCTAAAAGAATTACCAACGAACGATGAAACTTTCTAGAAAGTAAGGGTACACGTGTTTTTGTGACTCGCTTCAACTTAATTTGCCATTGTAATTGCAACGGACAATCAGAGCCTTTAGAAAGCCTGGCTTTCAGTCTCCTGACCTAGCTGTTGTTACTGGGTTTGGGCATTGTCCATGCAAAAACACTCAGAATTGGTCTAGGAAGCAGCAGCTGTTACAGCAGCCGTGATGTGAACTAAATATCCATGAATGATGTACTATAATCTCAGCACTCAGGAGACCAATCAGAGAAGGATCATAAATTGGAAGCCAACTTTTCAATATGCTTTTTACTCCATATTTTTATTGTTTTATTTTTTTGCTCAGGGTTCTCATTATTCAGTGTGGAGGTAAAGTTCAATGTGGATGTAAAGACATCCTTCAAGCTAAAGCTCAGATCAGTCCTGCTCAGGCCAAGGGCTATTTTATATTGTATAAAAATGACCCTATGGTCATGATATTGAGTCTCTGAGGTGATTGATCCACAAGGCCACAAAGAATGCTCTCCTCAGAGAAATACACAAATGCCTGTCTCACTAAAAATAAAAACTGAAGTTTAGAAATAGGTAATATTGTCTTGCTACATGAGTTTGTTAGGGTTCAGTTCCCACAGTCTCGGAGGCCTCTCAGGATCTGTAGGGAAGGGCAGAATTCCCCTTTCCGTGGAGAAACTCCTCTGTCTTTGTTCTTTTGGCCTTCACCTGAGCACATGAGTCTTACTCAGAGGGCAATGCACTTTACTCTCAGTCTACTAATATAAATGTTAATCCTGTCTAAAAATACCTCCACAAGGACAGCTAGCCTGGTGTTTGACTCAATACCTGGGCACCATGCCCTTGCCAGGTTGCCACAAAAAATAAGACATTTGCCAAAATTCCACTTGACAGATGGCTGTTATTTTCCTAAGTCATTGTTTCCTTACATGCGCCACCCCCTTCCTGTTGGGTCGCCACACACCAAACATTGTAGTACTCAGCCCTCCTAACCTACCCTCAGCCCAAGGACTGTGCCCCAAGGAGTTCCCAGCAGTGCCCGGGTTTCCTGTGCTTTCCTTTTTTCCTTCCTGTTCCTTCTATTCTAGAGGGAGTACCTGCTTGCTGCTCTTGTGTCTTCCACACAGCAGGGTCAGGGTTTGTTGTTGTTGTTGTGTTGGTGGTTTTCCGATGACAGAGTGCCTGACAAGAAGCCACTAAAGAAGGAAGGTTTGTCTTGGCTCACGGTTTGAGGGCTACAGTCCGTCGCCGCAGGAAGCCGAGGCAGCAGAGCGGCCAGGAAGCAGGGAGAGATGAGTGCTCATGCTTAGCTTGCTCTCTGCCTTTCCTTCAGTCTTAACCCTGGCCCATAGCGTGTGCTCCCACATGGAGGGAGGAGAGCCTTCTGCCCCAACTTGATCTAGAAATGCCCTCACAGACACACCCAGAGGTTTTTCTCTTAAATAATTCTAGATCCTGTCAAGTTAGCAGTCAGTATTAGCCATCACAGCTCCTTTTAATAATTGAGTCTTTTCACTAGTTATTACAGGTGGAGTTTGTTTGTTTGTTTGGCTAGTTGGTTTTGTTTCCCCTGACTCCTGGCTGGACCCTCACATGTACAGTGACCTTCTGGCAGCTTCTAGTCACTGAGCAGTTGACTCAGTGTGCAACTTGAGATGAGTTGGAATAAGGTTTCAGTCCCTAAGATGGCCACTACTTTATATCCTACTTACCATGAGGGAAAAGAAAAACAGACATTTCTAATTCAAAAGACAAACAAGCAGAAAAGCCTGTCAGCAATCGGGAGGGGGTGGTCTTCCTCTGGTAAAATAGATCTTGGAAAACCAGCAATCAGTATTAGACTTCATGTTGAAAGCATTGAAACCTAGGAAAGTTTGGGAGATGTCCAAATAAAACTAGTATAAAGTTCAAGGCGAATAAAAGCAAGGGAGAGTTACAATACAAAGAATTTAAGAAGGATCCTGCAGGCAGACATATCAGCCAACAATCTTCTGTGAAGTGTGTTAATCGGAACCGTGTAGGATGAACAATGGATTAAACAAATGTCCGAAACGGACCAGAACCTCCTCAGGCAAACTGAAAAGTGTTTGGTTGGGAACTTAAAATAGTGAAGACAACATTCCAATTCAGAGGCGAGCATTTATTTTATTTGATAATGCTACAGTTTATTCTATTTTATATCATGGACAAAAAAAAAAGATAAACAGCACCTACATGTAAAATAATATGACAGGTAACTAGGAGAAAGCATAAGGATAACCCTCCTAACAAAATCAGAAGAATTAGATGCTGTGAAAGAGGTGGTGGATGCATGGAATGCAGGGGAGAGGCTTTTGGGGGAAGGAGATGGATGCATGGAACAGCAGGCGGGTGGGGGAAAACGCCATCTCCAAAGTGACCTGATGGAATATTCCATTGTGTGCACCAAGGGTTGCCAATATGAAAGGTTCTAAGAGTTGATTTTGTAAATTCAATTGAACATTAAGCAGCAGTGTAAATGGATCGGTCACAGAAGAGATGTGAAGGACCAGTAGACATCTCCAAAGATGATTGCTATGAATTATGCACGCGTGGGAAACCCCCTGCTGGCTGGGCCAGGGTATCCCACTTGTGCAGGGAACCGTGCTGGCAGGTTGGGCAGATGCACAGCATGTGGAGCATGGCAGTGGCAGCGGCAAGTAATTCGCAACCCAGACGCTGCATCCATGTGGAGAGTTTATTATAACAGAGATGAAGAGAAAGGTGGGAAAGAGAGACAGAGAGAAAAAGGAAGAGGGGGTTCGAGTGGTGTATACCTTGTGGGAGGAAAAGAGAGGGGGAGGGGCGGGGTTTTCCTTAAAAAGAGATGTCAGGATGCAGGGCGACCCCTAGGGGTGGGACCTCAAGGGGCAGGTCAGAATATTAACGATAAACTCACAAGCCAAACTGTTGATTTTCATCAGTCAGGTCTGCCAAAGACTGAGGTGACTGGTAACTCAGTTATGATTATATAAGCAAGTACTACCCTGCAGTCTTTGGAGAGTACAATTTAGAACCTCTCGGTATTTACATCTTCGTTATATGACAATTTCTGTACATAGGATGTATTACTTTTATTGTGACTCGGTGTGATGATAAGAGGGAAAACTGAAAACACTGAGATGAACGTGGCAAATGTTTTAGTCACACTCTGGACATTACATGGCTGTTTAAAAGATGTCTCTGGTTCTAGCTTGACGGCCCACATGCTTATATGTGGAGCAGAGTATTATGGTATTGTGTGAGCCCATTTGATGGGGGGGGGGGCGGCAGCGAAAGAAAGAGTCTATCGCTGCTTTTTTTTCCTCCATGCGCATAGAGAGAGAAAACTGAAGACCACCAAAACAGCATTGGGTCTGACTTAGAGACTGGAGGGAGGATTTCAAGATGGAAGCCCAGAGAGAAATCATTCACTTTTTCTCCATTTTTTTTATACTGCTTAACTCGTGGCAGTAAGTTATGTTGTTTTTGACAATTTAAATTTATAATATTAGATCGTTTTGAAATAACCTTTAAAAAAAGACTCCTGGCTAAAATACCAGAGCTCATGTGATCAGATGAACAAAACCAGCTCTTTTGCAAGAGAAGTCACTAAGTGGAATTAGTCCAGTCCATCTCCGGTTTCCCTGCTTCTGAAATGTAATGAAACTTCTCTTTAAAACAGATGACTCCCCCCCCCCCAATTACCAGTAGTTAGAAAGTATGAGTTATTTGCTTTTACAACTTGCAGAGAAGGACACTGGTTTCTTACCCAACTAGCCATTCCCTACCCCTTCTTGTCCCATCTTTGTCCAGACCCTAATCACTTCCCTGGTCCTGTTTCCTTTTGTGTCTTTAGTTCTCTTTCCCTCTTTGGAATCAGTCTCTTCTCTGTCCATGTCACCAGTTAGGAAAGAGACATCCAATAGTCTTCACCATGAGTTAAAACTATCTGTCTTCAGCTTACCTTTTTGGCCCACCCTCCCACAACCCAGCTCCCTTTTTCCAGCCCCTGAGATGCATACACAGCCTGAGTCTTCAGGCTCTGATATTGCCGTTGGCCACTCTTCATTCCATGTGGCATCCTAATGTACCAGCCTTCATTCCTGCTAAAACTGTGGAGCTCTAAGTCAAAGTGAACCCCTCTGAATCCATGCCCCCACAAAGTCCCATGGACAGACTCATTTGGCTCCTCTGCTGCCCAGCCTTACAAGGATTACAGCCTAACTGTTTTCCAGTGGGATGAAGGAAGGGACACAGGATGAACTTGTAATGAACAAAGGAGCTTCTGCCTTCCAGTCCTGTGCCCAGTGTGTCCCTGCCTTCTCGGGCCAAAGTCAAAGATACTGTCTTAATAGTCATTCTAGTCTGCTTTCTGTTGCCATGATAAAAACACTGACCAAAAGCAACTTAGGGAGAAAAGGGTGGATTTGGCTCATACTTCTAGATCAAATTCCATCACTGAGGGAAATCAGGCAAGTCCACTGTCCCCATCTCCCATCCCTTGGTAGGGACACACTTGGGTTACAGATGTCAGTGTTCCTGTGTTTGGCTTTTCTGGGCAATCCTCACATTCAAACCCAGGTTGTGAGGCTTGCGCAGCAAGTGCTCTACCTGCTTAGACATCTCTCCAGCTCTTTCTCCACTCCTGAACTCCTGGCATGGTAGTGTAACCTGCCACCTCAGCACTTAGGAGGCAGAAGCGGGAGGATCTCTGCAAGTTCAAGGCTAGCCTCATCGATGTAGTGAATTCCCCGTACAGTGTGACTCTGTCTCAAGAAAACAAAATGAACTTGAAAGCCTCTGGCAGCATAAACTTAGAAAGGGCAGTAGAATGGGGGACGGCGGAGCTCACGCAGCAAGCTTCCCAGATGCCTGAGGAAAGGCTGCTGCAGAGACAGCCTTGCTGAAGTGATGCCGCAGCCACACTCCAGCTGCTGCTTGTGTCTCTGAGCCAGGAATGAGGGAAGAGCCTGCGTCAGTCAGCATCTACTCACTTGGAAAGGAAGCTGGCAGCTCAGCCACCGTGAATTGTCACATGCACATTGTGATCGCCTTGTGGGCAGGCTCACAGCCCGACCTCATGGCTGATGCCGCTGTGTTTTGTCTTTAAACAGCTGTGGCGTTACCATCCAGGTGTCTGAGGTGAAGCTGCTATCCTTTTCATCTGGGCAGCTGACCGTCTTCCTCCCAGCTGAGGTGAAGGCCATCGGTACAGAGAATGATCACGTCCTGCCTCTGCAGGAACTGGCCATGCGGAGTCTCTACCACACCTACCACAGGTTTCCGAAAGGTACGCACCTGGGCCTTCTCTTCTGTCTCAGTCAGGAAACAAATACTTGGCTTTTATCCTGTCTGTTTTGGTTTTCGTCTTAAATTTTTTTGTTATCATGACAGTGTACACATTTCACACTAAACTGACCATTTTACCCAAGTGTGCAGTTCCCTGGTGTTGAGTATATTAGTGGTCTTCCTGTCCCAGCCTTCCGTGAAGCTTGTCCTATGGTCATATGTACAGGACTAGGGCTTTTCTTGTAAAAGTTTTAATATTTTCAACACTGGTTCCTTTGGCACCCCCTGCAGACACACAGAAGCATTCATTAAAATGTGGTTTTCATTGCAAAGGACAGCAGTTCCCAGAGAAACTGGGAGTTTGAAGTTACAGAAACTGGTGTGTGGAAGTGTGTTTGGCTGGCAGAGCAAAGCAGAGTTGAGTATCTCCTCCAGAAGAACTAGGTTTTACATTTCTGTCTCCTGGTCTCCAGCAAATGTAAGGTGAAGGAATACGAGAAGCCCTTGGCAGTGTGATCAAGCAGGCCAATGCTTGTTTTGGAAAGGGTCTAGCCGTATGTAGACTATAGAGGTATTGTTGGCACGTATCTGAGATGCCTCAAGAAAGCACTGGAGGGCTGGAGAGATGGCCCAGTGGTCGGGAGCAGTGGCTGCTCTTCCAGAGGACCTGGGTTCAGTTCCCAGCACCTACATGGCCGCTCACAACTGTCTGTACCTCTAGTTCCAGGGGATCCAACACCCTCACACAGATAAACATGCACACAAAACACCAATGCACATAAAATTTTAAAAAATAAAATTAAAAATTAAAAAAAAAGCACTGGGTGGGACTAGGACATGGCTCAGCAGCAGAGCATGTACAGTGCTCTCAGGCCAGTTCCAGTGCCAGCAGAACGGGGGAGAGAAAAGGAAACAAACTTGAATAAACAAATGACCAGAGCAGTGTTCATAAAATGTATTTCATATTTTTAAATTTTTATTTATGTGTGTATCTGTGTATAAGTACATGTATGGGCTGAGGAGTTCCCATGGAGGCCAGAACAGGGCATCACATTCTCCCACACTTGACGTGGGTGCTGGGACTCAAATTCAGTCCACTCTTGGAGTGTCAAATGCTCTTAACGGCTGAGCCAACCTTATGTCACGTGTTTTTAAAACTGCTAACTGCTTTTGTCTTTGCATCTGGGGAGGGGACACGGAGTTCAGCTAAAACAACAAGAGGAAACAACTTACCCTTCCAGGAGTATCTAGTTAGTCCAGAACTAAGCTGTTCAAAAAAGTGTATTTATGGAGTGTGTGTGTATGTGTATGTGAGTGTGTGTGTGTGAATGTATATGTGTGTGTGTGTGTGCATATGCATGCACGCACACGCACAGTGTACAAGTGGAGGTCAGAGGGTAACTTGGAGGAGTTAGTTCTCTCCTCTCACCATGTGTGTTCCAGAGATCAAACTCAGGTCTTCAGGTTTGGTGGTAATCACCCTTACTAAGCCATATTGCTGGTCTGTAAACTGTTTTTTGTTGATGTTTATCTTTTTTGCTTATACTGAACAGAAAAAATTCAGTTACTTATATGTAAACTATATTTTTCTAAGTGGGTATTGTTCATTCTGGGCAGATATAAAAGGCTAAAAAGACAGTTTGTTTCCTTGCCAAGATTAGCTGGTGAGCCTCGGGTTTCTCCTCATTTTGCGCATTCCTCCTTCCATTGCGTGTTTAACGAGTATTAAAGCTCGTGTAAACCTGTGTCAAGATGCCTGGGTGTGTGTGGCGGGGCGAGGCAGGGCGGGGAGGGGATGAGCTGGTTTGCTTAACTATGTCCTTGTGGCTCGGACCAAGCTGGGGAAGAAAGTTCACTATTTTCGTTCATGAGAATGAAACAGGAAAAGCTTGATTCCTGATTTTCATTCATTCTCCTTAACTTCCAGCATCTGATCGTTTTCAATAATTAGCCTTTCCACAATCCAGCTCTCATTGGCTTTTAATTGACCATGGGCCTGATAGCTTCAGGGAGGCTGTATGGGAGCTGGGGAGAGCCTTCAGACCTCAGCCTCCTTCAATTCTCTGACTTATGAAAGCCTGCAAACCCGCTCTGTGTCCACAGATGCCTTTTTGATCCTTGTTCCTAAAGACTATTTGATCTGATTCTTTCCTTGTCTCTGCCTCAGGACAGCTTCTAGCTGCTCTTAAAAGAGTGGATTTTCATTTTCCTTTAGTATCAAAACTATAAAAAAAAACAGCTTTCATTTCCTAATAATGTTAGATTTTTATTGAATACCTATCAGATAGCAGAATTTTCAACATGAAGTACTTTTAACTATTTGAAGTTATTTGGTAACAAAGAGAAGTATTTTCAAATGTCTAGTGTAAGGAAATAGGATTTTTCACTCATGGGCCCGATTTTTCTCTTGTGTTCCAGGTCTGAACTTTTTATCTCCAATATCATTACCCAGAAGTCTCCTGGAGCTGCTGCACTGCCCCCTGGGACACTGTCACCGGTGTAGTGAGCCCATGTTTACCTTCGTCTATCCCAAGCTCTTCCCCTTGAGAGAGACACCAATGGCAGGCCTGCACCAGGGGTAATCAAGTCTAAGTGGGCACTAGGGTTTACACGTGGGCCAGGGGTGCAGCATGGGAGTGGGGCATGCATGGAATACACCTGGGCCAGGGGTGCAGCATGGGAGTGGGGCATGCATGGAATACATCTGGGCCAGGGGTGCAGCATGGGAGTGGGGCATGCATGGAATACATCTGGCCAGGGGTGCAGCATGGGAGTGGGGCATGCATGGAATACATCTGGCCAGGGGTGCAGCATGGGAGTGGGGCATGCATGGAATACATCTGGCCAGGGGTGCAGCATGGGAGTGGGGCATGCATGGAATACATCTGGGCCAGGGGTGCAGCATGGGAGTGGGGCATGCATGGAATACACCTGGGCCAGGGGTGCACCATGGGAGTGGGGCATGCATGGAATACATCTGGGCCAGGGGTGCAGCATGGGAGTGGGGCCATGCATGGAATACACCTGGGCCAGGGGTGCAGCATGGGAGTGGGGCCATACATGGAATACATCTGGGCCAGGGGTGCAGCATGGGAGTGGGGCATGCATGGAATACACCTGGGCCAGGGGTGCAGCATGGGAGTGGGGCATGCATGGAATACATCTGGGCCAGGGGTGCAGCATGGGAGTGAGGGGCCATACATGGAATACACGTGGGCCAGGGGTGCAGCATGGGAGTGGGGCATGCATGGAATACATCTGGGCCAGGGGTGCAGCATGGGAGTAAAGGCCATGCATGGAATACACGTGGGCCAGGGGTGCAGCATGGGAGTGGGGCCATGCATGGAATACACCTGGGCCAGGGGTGCAGCATGGGAGTGAGCCATGCATGGAATACACCTGGGCCAGGGGTGCAGCATGGGAGTGGGGCATGCATGGAACACACCTGGGCCAGGGGTGCAGCATGGGAGTGGGGGGCATACATGGAAGGGGTGTTGAGGCTGCAGCTTAAAGTAGATAAATTAGTGGTTCTCAACCTGTGGGTCATGACCCTTTTGGTGGGGTTTAACGACCCTTTCACAGGGGTCACCTAAGACCATTGGAAAATGAGTATTTGCATTATGATTCATAACAGTAGCAAAATTATGGCTATGAAGTAGCAACAAAATAACTTTATGGTTGAGGGTCATGACAGCACACGGAACTGTATTAAACAGTTGCAGCCTGAGGAAGGTTGAGAACCACTGGACTAAATGACATGTGCTTATTTCCACTACTGCAAGAAAGCCTGGCTGCCCTCCTCATTTAGGCCTCGGGACAGGTACAGAGCACACACAGCTGTGTGTGTTGTTTGGCGCAGCTCATTCATTCTGACTTGACCCCAGGTGCAAGGGGAGCCAGCCTTCGTATAAAGAGAGCTCAGGCCTTGTGTTTGCCTGGCGTAGCCGAAAGCGTGTGGCCACACTCTGTGTGCACACATGTTTGTTTCTGTTCAGATCGAACTCTTCCAACACCATTCCCATGCCTCTCTCTATTTCTTGGCAGAATGCCTTGAATTCATGAAGAATGTTCACTAAGTAAAATCCAGTGGCCATACTGTTATTTAGAGAAAAAATGCCAGACAGTGAAAGGTAGGAGGAGAGCACTGGAAAATCCCCATATGCCTGGCCTTGGATTAGGGGTGTCACATTTGATTTTTTTCTTTCTTTTTTTTGAGACAAGGCCTCATATAAGCTAGACCAGCATGGAACTAGCTGTATATAGGGGAGAGCCTTACCCTCCTACCTCTGCTTCCAGGATGCTGGAATTGCAGGCATGCACCCCCACATCCAGCTCAAGTCGGGATACATTAAAGCTAGGAAGAAGACACAAAGTCTGATGTCTCACTTTGTCTGTGGAGTATGGCGTTTGAGGTGGGGAAGTTTCCAGATGGCTGCTGGTGCCAGCAAATGTTTCCACTGTGATCATTTTTGTTTGAGACGGAATCTTGTTATGTAACAACCGAGGCTGGCCTCAAACACAGACCTTTCTGCCTCGGCCTCCTGGGGGGTGATGGGCTCACAGGTGTGCGCCACCCACCCAGCATTGTTAGGATCGTTTTTAGAGAACCCTTTCCACGGTCTCCTGCTCTCCTTTTCTCTCTCTTTTCCTATCTCTTTTGTTTTCTTTCATTCTTTTCTCCCAAGTCTTGGGAATAGAGCCCACAGCCTTGTGGATATTCTAGACAAGACTCAATACCCCAGCCCTGTTTTTGTTTCTGAATCTGTGTGGGATAGGAGACAGAGAGCAAAGACTTTGCACTGAGAACCAGGGCAGCTTGCCAAGCTTCCCTGAGCCTCAAAGTGGGGACAGAACAGTCTGCATAGTTGGCCATACTTAGGATTAGCAGATGAGGATGGTAACCACCTGGCACATGAGAGTTACTCAGCCAATGGAGCTACCTTCTCTGGGTCTCTGGCTGCTCCTTCCCAAGTTATGCTTATTTTTTTCCTTGCCCTGGATAATCCTATTTGATATGCTTTAGATTGCTGTTTCAACATTTTTGTATGTTTTAATGTTTTCTGCATACAGAAGCTCTCCTCTGAACCTTTTCAATTTGACGCATGTTCTGGGAAAAACAAACAAGCCCCTGATTCAAACTCACACTGTTTGTTTTACTGTATACACAATATAGTGTTGGAGGGTTTCCACAAACATGGCACCAGTTGTCTGACACTGGCTACCTGGACATGGTAGCAGATCCCACGGGCTGAGACTCAGACCCCAAGGCCGTCCACCCCATCTAGGTACCACTCACAAGCCTGAGCTAGTTTTACCTGTGCTTCTAACCAGTGGGTCCACACTGGGGCTCCCAGAGTCCCTTCTTTGGGTTCAATTAGAAATATTTAAACCAACTTATTGTAAAGACCATCCAATGGGTACATATGCAGGATACTCAGAAGAGGCCTGGGTAAAAGTGTAAAGTGTTCTGCCCTCCCCCTGGATATGCCAGCTTCTCAGAATTCCCATGCATTCAACTGTCTGAAAGCTCCTGAACTTGTCATTGGGTTTTATGGAAACTTCACTGTGCGGTCTGATTGCTAGTAGATGTGGTGTGGGAATCCAACGGTGTGTCTTTCTAAGCTTCATTTGTGGACTCCCTGTGCACGGGTCATCATTCTTCCCTCTAGGCTATGTGCAGCACACTTCTGGAGTGAGGAGGGTCTTAAGACTTAGGGAACTGCTGTCAGTCAAGATCAGATCAAAGTTTAATGGCCTGCTCTAATACAGAAAAACCGGAGGAAGACTAGCATATCTTTGACTGGCCTTGGGAAGAAACTTCTGGGACAGGAATCATGAACGAAACCAATAACAACATCATATGAAGAATGTTCACTAAGTAAAATCCAGAGCCCATACTGTTATTATGAATGATTACTTCTAATCTTAGGTGATCACATAACCAAACTCAATGGGATTGCATTACGTTAAAGAGGACAGCAGACAGGTTCCCATGGAATTCTGCAGGGATTAGATTAACAAAGTAGACCCATCTATGAAAGCAGAAGCATGAAGTGGTCAAGTGCACAGCCCAGTTCTAACTCCTCCAGCTGAGAGATCTGGGCAAACCGTTGACCGTCTCGGAGTTTCATCTTCCCGTCTACAGAACAAGGATGATGCGTTCTGAGCAGTGTAGTTGTGATGAGCACAGGGCAGTGTAATGAATAGGAGGTCCTGCATCACTTAGTATCACAGCTCAGGGACTTGCCATTCTTACTTTTTTACTCGTTCAGCTGCAGTTAGAAATCCTCTTGCATCATTGCTGTGCAGTTTCCTAGAAGACACTTCCTTAGTGTGCTCACAAAGCTGGAAACCAGTGTGTTCCGAGTGCCCATTATAAAGATCATCATCTTCTCATAGAAGTCACTAAAATAAAGTCGATTTTTGTGTTACCTTTACAATGAAGTTTGGGCAACTTCGTCACGATTCCATTTATGAGTACTAATCAACCTAGAATATGTATATGCACCTCTTGTCTCAGACATACGTGTGATAGTATGACTCTAAAGACGAGTGTGTGAGTAGCCAGGCTTAGGGGAGCGCCCTTTCGCTGAACAAGCCAGGGCCTTATGTATGTAGGGATGAAGTACCATGACATCAGCATGGGTGTCCATGGGTCAGTGCTGGGGTCTGGAATTGAGAGCCTGTGGCTCTCATCTCATCCAGCAGCCTGCACTTGTTCACCCGTGGCCAGGGACACTGGCAGGAGCGTGGGCCTTGCTTTATAGTCTTTCCTTTCGAAGTGAAGCCCAAATGCTTAAATTTCCAGTAGGTTATTATTAGAAACAAAATAAATATTTGCAGTACCATAAACTCTAAAAGGTTTAGATAATAGTATTTTGATGTTTTATAATGTATTTAGTTTAGTTTACATTAAAACAATGTATTTTATTAGCCAGAATCTCAATTCATGTAGACAACTGGCATTATTTTAAAAGAGAACATATTGACTGTTCTCTGAAAATACTAATGTCCATAGAAGTGTTAGTGTCTCCCTAAAGTTAACAAAGTAACAATATTTCACATAAGCTGTAAGTATTAAACATTCATATATGTAACAGGAAGAACAGCTAGTAAATTCATGGCTTTGGATGCTATAGAAAATAACTTTTCATTTCCAAAACTTTATCGTGTTTATTAAAATTGAATGTATCATTTATTAGACTGTAACACACATCTGGATTTCCCAAGCATGAAAGGGTCTCACATGTTCTGTTTCCTAACAGGAAAGTGAGTACCCCATTTTCAAGGTGGTGTTAGTTCACTGGTGTGACCAGATAGCACAAGCTAGCCAACCTCACAAGTGTGCTGTCTCAGGTCTAGAGGCTGGAAGCTGGAGATGAAGATGTCAGCACAGTTGGGTCTTTCCGGGGCCTGGGAAGGGGGATCTTCCTGGTCCAGCCCTCTCTCCTTGGCTTTTGCATGGCTCTCTTGTCCCTGTTCCTACTCCCATCATCTTCCCGCTGTACTTATTTGCCTCTTCGGATGGCCCCCCATCAGGAGAACACCAGCCGCAGTGCATTCAGTGCTACCCCAGTGACCTTACTGTAATTATTACATGGACAAGGACAGTTTCGAACTGAGGTTTCTGTGCTACTCAGCCCAGGCTGCTGTAGCCGAATGCTACAGATCAGATGGCTTGAAGCACAGGAATTATGTTCGTGTAATTCTGAAGGGTAGAAGTCACAGATCAGAGTGCCAGCTTGTTTGGGGTCTGGTGAGGGCTCCCTTCCTGGCTTACAGACAGCTAGTTTCTTACTGAGAGAAAGAAAAAAGACCGCACTAACTATCTGGTGTCTCCTACAAGGGCATAACCATGTCAGAACCCCACCCTCATGATGTCATTTACATACTTCCCAAAGGCCCCATCTCCACATACCTTGGAGTTTGGGGCTTCAGTATATGAATATGGAAGAGACACAAGTCAGTCTCGTAGTAGTCACATTCTGAGATAACAGGAGATGGGACCATTTATGAGGAATTTGGGAAAGAGAAAGCTGTACTTATAACAATCTCTAACACATTTGAGATTAAAAAAAACTGGAAGTTTCGCTTTTTTTTATAAACATTTAAAAAAATTTTTTTTACAATTGTGTGTGTGTGTGTGTGTGTGTGTGTATTGTACTTTGATCATACACTACTCTTCTGTGGTCCTATTAACCCCTTCTCTCTATGTCTAACCCCCTTTATCTTCTCAACAAATCTCCCTGTGTTAATGTCCTTGTGATGTGTGTGTGTGTGTGTGTGTGTGTGTGTGTGTGTGTGTGTGTGTGATCTACTGCTTTTAATGGGATTCCTTGTATGAACATGGGTGGGGGCTGTTTACTTGAAGAAGGACAACTTAACAGTGGCTACACCACCTTGAAATATGATTGATTCCCTTTCCCCAGGAACCAGGGGCATCATTCCTCATGAAAGGGTGGGTTATTGGGCTCAGTCTTGTGCCGGTTTAACCACCACTGCTGTGAGTTCATGGATGCAACCACTAAAGACAGCGTTCCAGAGCAGGCTTCCCTAACTTCTGGCTCTTACAGTCTGTCCACACCCTCTTCCACAGTGTTCCCTAAGCCTTGGAGGTAGTTCTATAGATACTTCATGTAGGGCTTGGCACTCAAGACTCACTTATTCTCAGCGCCTTGACCAATTAGAAGTCTCTGCTAACCATTTCCCACTGGAAACTGAAGCTTCTTCTGACCCTGGATGAAAGTAACACTAATCTATGGATATAAACATGTGTAGAGACGATTTGACAGCATGTCACCTCCTCTTGGGGTTCAGCGAATCTTCTAGAGCAGCTCGTAGCTCAGGGAAGAACTTGTGTTTGCCTGTTTGTTACCAGGGATATTCCAGAGGCTCCTGATGAGCAGCCAAAGGGAAGGCTTGCTTAGTGCAAGGCATGTGAGGAGTCTACCAAACCGCCATGCTCTTCGAGATACACTGCCCTCTACGACCAGGAGGTCCACTACCTGGAAGCTCTCCAAACCCAGTTCTTTGAATTTCTAATACATTTCATAGACGTAATAGATTAAGTCATTGGCTACTGGGAACCAGCTCAACTCAGCACTTAAGGTCTCCCCAGATGATGGGGTGGGGACAAAAGTGAAACTATGTAATTTGTGCATTGGGGGTACCAGTCAAGTTAATAGCATGCAGAAGATTCCAAGGGTTTAGGATCATTGTTAGGAAAGGAACTTGAAGGCCTCATGTAGTTCCAGCCCCAAACGCACAGTCCATGCCTTTTTTACAAAACAATTTACTGCATTCCAGTATGTAGAAGCCCCCTCCTCTTTCAGCACCCACACTTTTTTAGTTTGTTTCCTGTAAGCCAGCCGGCCTCCGTAGTCCTAAGATTACAGACATGAGCCCACACACCTCTGGACACCTGAGTTTTGACAGAGAAGTCAAAAATACACACTGGAAAAAGATGTCATCTTCAACAGTTGGTGCTGGTCAAACAGGGTGGCTACATGTAGAAGAATGTAAATAGATCCATATTTATCACCCTGTACAAGATCCGACTCTAAATGGATCAAGGACCTCAACATAAGGCTAAATACCCTATATCTGATAGAAGAGAAAGTGAGAAGTAGTCTTGGACTCATGGCACAGGAAAAGACTTTGTGAACAGGCACTAAGACCAACAATTAAAGCTGCAAAGCTTCTGTGAGACAAAGGACACTATCATTCAGGCAAGGCGGCAGGCTACAGAATGGGAAGATCTTAACCAATTATACACCCAGTAGAGGATTAACATCTACAATAGAAAAAGAACTGAAAAACTGAATATCAAGAAAACAACCCAACTTAGAAAAGCAGGGTACACAACTAAACAGAGTTCTCAAGATGAAATACAAATAGCTAAGAAACACTTGAAGAAACGTTCAGCACCTTCCGTGTGGGAGTCTGTCGGAGTCCTGCTCTGACCTATTGAAGGGTTCTTAGGTGGAGGAGAGAGGAGTGAGGAAATATTAGGGAGAGAGATAGAAATAGACGATAAAGACAGTGACCCAGGATAGCTTCGGGAGGGCCCTTGGGTGATATAATCTAAAGGGCTTTTTATAACATGCCAAGGGGAGAGACAAAAGACCTCCCCCTTGCAAGATCAAAATACTGTACAGCCAAGTGTAGACCCTTCCAAACACCTGGTAAACACGCCCATGGCCAAATCATCCCATTATTCAGCCCTGCTGGGTAAAGCAAGCCCAGATTCTCTGACCCTGAGTAAGGTCTCACTAGGAAGCCTTTGTGGGCCACTACACTTCAGCATCAACTATTAGGTGCAAATTCTTGTCTTAAACGTTGTTTAAATTAGGTATAGGCAAAGCTTAGACTATACCTCCTTCTAGGCGGAACCCCTTTCCATCCGCAAACAGGAAAGCAGACGGTGTCTCTCTTCCCACTGTATGTCGTGGGACAGGTGGAGGCTACATGCCTCCTTTGGGAGGAAAAAAGAAATCCCAGGTTCTAGCAAGTTCAAGTCCCCAAGGGCTCCATGTTCTCTCTGTCTTCTTGGCCCTCTAGCAAAATGGCCCCACCCCTCAGACCTGGTAAGCCAAAGAATTGAGATGGCCCCACCTCGAGCATGCTTGCAGCCAAGATAGCTCTTGAGCCCATTTTGACTCCTGGGACCCAAATGTCTTACAGTCTTCCTCCAGCTTACTGTTCTCTGACCTGTCCAGACCGAGGAGGCAGTAGCATCTCTGATGAAGTGACCCACGTCACACACCTGATCTCTGCTGAAAGTTGTACCACCACACCATACTCACCATTTTGTTCAAGAAAGCTTGAGAATTTTCCAGATCTTCAAGGTCTGCCTCGTGTTTGCTTAGCAATTAATTTCCTTGCTTGCTTTCTCCCCCCTTGCATCTTCTTGTCAGCAACAAGAGGTCAAGTGGTGCATTTAGCTCTTGGCTTAGAGACCACAGATAAGTTATTTCAGTATCACCTGGAAGTTCTGCATTCTGCCTGAGAGAGCACAATTCGGTCACAGGTATGCCGTCTCCTAGCAGAGATCACCCCTGGTTTCCTGGGCTGTGTTCCTGTTTCTTCCCAGGAGCATGCTCAGTGTTGACTTCTAGTAGCATTGTGTTCATGACTGCTGTGCATCCTGAGGCGGTAAAAACTGCCCTCCGCAGTCCCCATCTTTGCTCAGTCTTTGCTCACCACATTCCCCTTTTTTCTTTCGATAGGCTTTTTCTTTCATGCACCTCAAAGCCTTCCAGCCTCTACCTGTTGTCCAGGGTGGGCACCTTCTCCACGTTCCCCGGAATTTTCATTACAGTAAGCCAACACTTCACTGTAGCAAGTTCTCAGAGAGATTTTCTTTTTCCTCTCAGAATGAGAAGGGGAGAGAGAGACAGTTGTTATGGAATAATCTTTTTGTACACTGTGAAGACGTGTCTTTGCCAAGGTACCTTCTGATTGGTTTAATAAAGAGCTGAATGGCTGATGGCTAGGCAGGATTTTAGGGGCAGGGAGAATGCTGGGAAGAAGAAGGGCAGAGTCTAGGGAGTCGCAAGGAGACTCGAGGGGCTGCTACTCACAACCGCAGGATGGGCTAAGAGTGGAAACTCATAGGACTTGATGCTGGGAAATGCAGGCAGGGTTTCTTGTCTTGGGGAGAATGTCTTCTACACCTTTGCTTTTAAGATTAATTGGAAGAGGTTCACCAACTTTATGGGAAGGGTGATCTGCTTAACTCATTTCTGTACATTTAAATATTAATCACATCTAAAAACAATAACCATGGCAACATTGAGACTGATTAACCTAAACAATTGGGGCTCATAGCCTAAGCACTTTGGCATAAAAGCAGCTCTAAAAGGTCTCACTTAAGTCATCAGGGTGTTCAGAAACGCCGCCTGCATGGCTCTCTCCATAATGCTGAGTTCAGTTTTGCATAGCACATAGGACAAAGTGCGTTTGGGTTTGGTGGTTAATAACTCTGCTTTTGTGCAGTTGGGGCCTGAGGGTGCAGTGAAAAGACCTGGCACCAGGCGCTCCAGCTTGGAAGGAGAATGATAACCTGTAATACATCTCTTCACACTGTATGACAGTCTAAGGTGCCTCCTTGCTCAGCTATTGCTAAGTTGAATCATATGCCTCAGCACTTCCATGTGGTCTGGTGTAACTAATCCTCAAAAAAATATGAGGCCCGAGTCTCATGGTGGAGCTGGGATTTGAACCCTAGCAGTCAGCTTCCAACTCTGCATTCTAATCACTGTATTGTACAGTGAGAACACTGTTTTTCAAATGGTGCTCAAAAGCAAAATTAGTATTCCCTACTCTGAGCAACTGCTTTTGGAATGCACATGTGTAGCCAGTCACGCAGCACAGGCCTTTAATCCCAGCACTCGAGAGGCAGAGGCAGGCAGATCTCTGAGTTCAAGGCCAGCCTGGGCTACAGAGTGAGTTCCAGGATAGCCAGGGATGTTAACACAGAGAAACCCTGTCTTGGAAGAGAGAGAGAGAGAGAGAGAGAGAGAGAGAGAGAGAGAGAGAGAACACATATGTATATGTATATCTGTATGCATTTTAGTACATGCACTAAACATTCTGGAAGGATGTCAGTTCAACTGTTTACGTGATTACCCTTGGAGGGAGGAATTGGAAATTACGAGGTTTGAGGTCAGGAGGTGCCTAACACTGTTTTGTGTTCCTGCAGCAAAATCCCCGAGGCAGGGTGTTTTATAAAGAACTGAGGTTTGCTCTGCTGCTAGTTACAGAGACTCAAAAGTGTGGATCTAGCGTCTGGTGAGCTGTGGTGGCATCTCAGTGACAGAAGGACTTGTGATGAGGCAGGAAGGGAAGACGCGGCATCAGGCAGGCTTTACCCTTTCATATTCCACAGCTAAGATCAGGCTCATCCCCATGTGATAGGTGATGTCTTAGTCAGTGTTGCTGTGAAAAGATACTCTGACCACAGGAACTCTTCTAAAGGAAAGCATTTAATTGGGGTTTGCTTACATTCAGAACTTTAGTCCATTATCATCATGGCGGGAAGCATGGCGGCACCCAGGCAGGCATGGTGCTGGAGAGGTAGCTGAGAGTTCTACATCCTGATCTGTAGGCAGCAGGAAGAGAAACACAGGGCCTGGCTTGAGCATTTGAAACCCCAAAGTCCATCTCCAGTGACACAGTTCTTCCAACAAGGCCACACCTCCTAATGTCTATCAAGTAGTGCCACTCCCTAATGACCAAGCATTCAACTGCGTGAGCCTATGGGGGCCATTCTTGTTCAAACCACCACAGGTGTCATCCCTTCATGACAGTGAAGCTTCCATTTCTTAAAGGTTCTGCTAACCATGACATTGTACTGGCAACCAGGCTGCCGGCAATTAGCTTCTGGGGGAAGCTATAGCCAGAACATAGAGGGCACACTTGTATTTTTAATTTTCAATCGTATATGCACTCAGAGGATTGTTTTTACAGTTCTATGAAGCAAAATTTGAAGTTAAGGTGTGTGTGTCTGTGTGCCTGTGTGTGTGCGCATGTGTGAGGTGTGCATGGGTGTGGGTTCACAGGTGTCACAACATGTCTGTGGAGGTCAGAGCACATCTTTGAGAAGTTGGTTCTCCCACCTTGACATGAGCTCCAGGGATTGGGTTCAGGTCTCTCGTCCGGTATAGCAAGTGCCTTTATCCACTGAGCCATTGTGCTGGCTCTAGCAAAAAAAAAAATTCTGATTAATCAGAATGTTTTAAGATATATGCATAAAAGTATACATAATGTCATCTGAGCTTTGTCTATGAGCATGAACATTTGTGTTTATGGGCATGTACATGTGTGCACATGTCACGTATAATGATTGATTTAGAAATTGAAACTTCCAAATTGCTAAAACATCAGTATGCCGATGACCTCTTGAAATACTTTCATGTTAGTTCTGCGTCTCAGAAGATTCAGCCCTCCATGCATTGACTTATGTGCCCACTGGGGCCTGTGGTAGGGGGCAGCTCGGTGGCTCTGCTCAGGCTGGTGTCAAGCTGGAGTGGTCCACCCTGAGTCCTTGCAGCCAGTGACTACGTGAGTGCTGCGGCTGTCGGGTCAGTGTGCCCGAGGATCGGGACCGGGGACCCGTTGTTAGGTGTGCACAACCGTCTTGGTCTTAGAATTTCCTTTCAATTTTCAGACCAGTGGAATGTTCCCTTCTCCTGTTTGTCAGAGGCTTGCTTTTTAATAATCTCTTCCAGATAGTTCTTTCCTGGTTTGGTCTTTTATGAAATGTCTCATATGTCCTTGCCTTCTCTGTTATCCATATTGCTTCCTTCTATAAAACCAAGTAATATCGGTAATACATTGTTTGCATGGATGTTTGGGGATTTCATTTTCTTCTAAGAGGAAGCCTGTTTATTGACACTCACTTAAGGTAACTTATGAAATGTCCTACAAGAAAAATGCCCAACAGATACGTAGGTTTGCTTTGTTTTTATTTCCCCCATTTTGGGGTGGAAGCTAGGACGTCTCGGCATACACTGTAAGCTGGGCATACACTGGCTCTAGCTATATGCCCAGCAGCCCTCTTCATTTTGTGTTTTGAGGCAGGATCTCCTAAGTTGCACAGACTGGCCTTGACCTTGCTGTCCTCCTGCATGGGCCTTCTGGGTAGCCGGGATCACAGGCCTGTGTCTCTGTCCCAGAAGTTGTTTGTTGATAATTGTTTCTTTCTTATTACACTATTCAAAAACTACTGATAGACTGCCTAGTGTGTGCTGTGCTCTGTACTGGGAATTTACTGTAACTAAATCACCTAATTCACTCACTCCCAGAGTCTGGGGCAGCCTCTGGCTCTGCACAGAGATGTTCTCGTGAGAAAGTCTCTGATGGCATAAATGTGATGGATGTATGTAATGAGCTGTTTGCTAGGTGACTCTTCCACAAGTTATGTGCGTGGGACTTTGTCCTATCAGCTCTTATAAATATTATTCTTCTTTTGGCTTGAATTTCTGTAATGAGTCAAAGATATGCTTTTGGTTTTTAATCAGGAAACACATTTACAAGAGAAAGATCCCACATTTCTCATGATGCCTGTGGGCTCCAGTTTGTGCCAGCGGCATTGTGGTTGTCTCATAAGGAATCATCGTAGTTGTGTGTTTGAAAACCAGCTCAAATGCTCTTTCTTCTGCCTCAGCTGTAAAAACACACGGATCCGAAGGCTGCGTAATGCCTTGTGTTCTTTGTGACACTTGTCAGCAGTCTTTCCTAACTGGAGTTATTGCTTAGCTCAGTTCCTCCCCTAAAACCCCTGAAGCCCCTGGGGCCACAGTGAGCACACACTCACGGTGGGGGTGGTAGGGGGGTGGTAGATTCACCAGTAGACTTGTGACAACTCTACCATTAATACAGTAAACAGACACAGCCAGCTGCTACAGGAGCGTCTCAGAAGCAGAGAAGTGTGCAGCCTTGCCATGTCCTGGTAGCACAGGTAGTACACCTCCAGGTCACTCTCTCTGCCAGGCCCAGGCCATCACAGACTGCTTTTGCTTAGAAGCTTAACTTTGAAAAGCCTGTTGGTTACAGTATTAAGGATAGTGTCCTTGCTGTGAAGGAGCTGGCTAGCCCGTGGCCTTGTTAGCCTGCCTCAGCAGCTCAGTGTGTACTGCTCTTGTAGAGGACCAGAGTTTGCTTCCCGGCACCCATGTTGAGCAGCTCACAACCACCTGTAACTCCAGCTCCAGAGGCATCCAGTGCCTTCAGCCTCTGAGGGTACCTGCACTCACATGCACCTGTCTACACACAATTACAACTGAAAATAAATCTTATAAGCAAGAGTCTGGTTTTATCAACTAATTCTCCAAAATGCATTGTGTATGCTCAAGATCTCTTGCGTCTGAAAGCATTTTCCTTGTGACTTGTACAAATGTGTGTATTCTGATGTTGAATGAAATAACGAAGGCTAGAGTTCTGACTGACTTCAATCATTCAGCAGGGCAGGGACTAGCTCAGCTGTAGAGTGCTTGCCTAGCATGTGTGAGTCCCTGGATTCCACCACCCCAGCACTATCCAAAAAGAAAGAAAAGAAGAGAAAAGAAACAATTACAAGAAGGGCAAAATATCTAACAGGAAGTTTATGTAATTTCCTGAGTTAAGAGAAACAATTCCAGCCAGGCTTGATGGTTCAGGACTAGGGAGTATCTGAGGCAGGAGGATTGCAAGTCCAGCATTTTCTGGGCTGTAGAGTGAGTTCATGGTCAACCTGGAAAACACAATAAGAAGGAAGACCATGTCTCCAGGTGAAAGTAAAAAGACAGCTGGGAGTACAGCTCAGTGGAGAGCACGTGGCTAGCATGTGCCCGCCTTAGGTTCGGTTCCTGGTACCATAGAAGGGAGCGCAGCCAAGTGAAATTCTCTTACTGCGGCGTTTTCACTTTTTAAAAGACAGCTTTGTGTGTCTGGTTTAATTATTTTTGTTTTTTGAGACAGAGTCTCACTTGTAGCCCATGCTAGCCTGAAACTCTGTAGCCCAGACTAGCCTTTGAACTTGTACTGGTGCCACCTGCCCTTTGGGGTAGGCAGGTCTTGTATCTCAATTAACTTAATATAGAGTCCCTAACAGACATGCCCATGGGTTTGTTTCCATGACTGTAAATCCTGTTGATTGACAGTTAAGGTCAGCCATGCCTGTTACTAGTGCACCTGGGAAGCTTTTCTGGGATTCGGGTCTGTTCCATTGGTCTGTCTCTCTCGGCCAGCACCAAACTACAGCTCTAGCAGGCTTAACAGATAGAGTGACAGCGCTGCTTTTTCCTTCCCTTGGAAGTTGCTTTAGGTCATTCTTGGGTCAGGCTTCTTTTGTTTTAGTTTTTGGATTTTCTATGAGAATTGCATCTAGCCTGTTAGATCGGTTTGTACAGCCTTGATGTTTTTACAGTTCTGAATTTTCTAAGGAATGCAGTGCATCTCTACGGATTGAGACTTTCCTTTACTTCTTTATCAGCATCTAGGACCATCAACATACAAATCCTAAATGCTTTGTTTATAGCCAAGTATTTCATTTCCTTTCTGTAGTCAAAAATTGCTTTTTTCCTCCAATTTCCATGTGTTCATTGTTCAGATAAAGAAATATACTTTGTTTTTGCAGTTGTTTGGTATGCTGTAGTTTACTAGGGTTTTTTGAAGTACTTTTTGTAGATTACATGGAATTTTCTGCATAGACAATTATGTCTTGCCATCTGCCAATAAATAATATCCTCCCTTCTGTTGCCTTTTTTCTTGCTTTATCACAGTGGTCAGAGTTTCTAGTGCTGTGCTGTGGTTTTGGGAGTAACTCCTTGCCTTTCTCACCATCGTCTTCAGGGAAAACCATGTTCTCTTTGATTGCTAAGTAGAATGGTAACAGCATTTACTTTTCAATATACTCTTTTTAGCAGATTGAGGAGGATTTCCTATATCTGTATGCTGAAAAAATTCTTAAGGGTGAAAGTGTATTTTGTCAAATGTCTTGTCTCTCTTTTTATTTCTTTCTTTAAGATTTATTTTTCTATATGTGTGTGTGACTATTTGCCTGCATATATGTATGTGCACCATGTACATGCCTATTAGATCCCTGGAACTGGAGTTACATATGGTTGTGAACCACCATGTGGGTGCTGGGAATGGAATCGAGGTGCTCTGCAAGAGCAACAGTGTTCTTGGCCTCTGAGCCATCTCTCCAGACCTTTCTTTCTTTTAGAGGTGTGGAGTCTTATTCTGCAGTCCTGGCTGGCCTAGAACTCACTACATAGCCCAAGCTAGCTAGCTTCTAACTCATGAGAGTCCTCCTGTCCTATCCTCCCAGTTCTAGGAGTCTAAACATGAATCACTATCCCACCTCAAATGCTTTTTGTAAGTATTGGTAAAATCATTTGATAGTCCTTATTTAGCTTGTTGATACATTGATACGTTCAAATATTCAGCCACCTTATTTGTGAGTCAAGATAATACTGTCCTCATGAGTTGGGAACTCTTCTTTTTCTGTAAAGGAAATTGTATTAAAATTCTGCCTCCTCCCTCTTCTTCTTCTTCTTCTCCTCCTCCTCCTCCTCCTCCTCCTCCTCCTCCTCCTTCTTCTTCTTGTTTTTTTTTTGACAGGATTTCTTTCTTTGTGTAGCTTTGGAGCCTTTCTTAGAACTCACTCTGTAGCCCAGGCTGGCCTCAAACTCACAGAGATCTGCCTGCCTCTGCCTCTCAAATGCTGGGATTAAAGGTGTGTGCCAACACTGCCCGGCTAAAATGCCTTCTTATTTGTCTTTAACTGTTGGTTAGGATTCTCTACAAAAACCTATCTGGTAATGGAATAGCTTTTAAATCACAAATCCAGCTTTGTCCATAGTCATAGGTTTCCATGGGCTGTCTACCTCCTCTTGCCAAGTTGAGTTTTGGTCATTTGTGATCTTCAAGACAGTGATCTTCCATGTTGACAAGTTTCTGTATTCAAAATGGTCAGTGTGTCCCTTCCACCTTTTAGTAGCTATGAGATCTGTAGTGATAGTTCTGGTTTCCGGAAGAATTGTGTGCCATTTCTGTCTGCCTGGATAAAGGCTTTGAACTTGACCTTCATCTCAGAGATGACTTTGATCCTTTTGCTTCCTTTTCTTTCTGTCTCCTGCTTGTTCACCTGTGACATTCCATCACGCTAAGCCTTACTCCCTCTAAGGTCTAAGGAGGGGTTCCGGCCTCTTGTCTCATCATCTAACTGAGTCTGGGCATCTGCAGTCCATTCCCTGATGGTCTGGTAACACACTGAACACAGGGCCTAGGTACAGTGCCCTTGTTGGCCAAGTCCAACCGTCTGCTTGGTTTCTTTGGCTCACGTGCTTAGAATCCAGGTCTTGTGTGCTCTCCAGGTTCTCACAGGGACAATACAGCAAGACTCCTTTAGTGTGTGTGTTACCTCCCGAGAGCTACTCTTGGGGCAATCTCTGGATGGTGCTGGGATTTTACTCTTTATGGCCCTACAGGCCTTGAGTATTGGTGATGGTAGTTCTTGCCTAAATAGATTGGCACTTCCTTTTCAGACAGCCACCCTACATGAAGCCGCTGAAACCTTTTTATGTGAAGGAACACTAATTTTCTTAGAAGAATCTGTCCACTGATGGACTGATTCATTTCCAGTATGAAGAAATCTCTAGAAGCTCCAGGTTCTTAGATTGGTTCTGTCCAAAGCCTCAAGTTCTTGTCCTCACTTTGCCTTAGGATACTTCACATAGTCATTTTTCCCAGTGGAGCAGTAGATGATGCGCAGATGTGACAACTGGAGCTGGAATCCTCAGCACCCACAGAAAGCTGTGTTGGCATAGCAGCCCCCCAGGAGTCAGAGATGGAATCCCCGAGGGAGCCGAGCAGCCAGTCTAGCTGAATTGGAACCCTGCCTCAGTATAGAAGGTGGAAAGATCAAGGGAGAGAGATGTACAAGGCCCCACACATTTATGCACACATTTGCATCCCATACACATTCTAACAGGCGCCCACACTACACACACTTACACATACACGAAGTCAGACACCTTTACCTGGCACGTGATTTGCTACCCTCTGTATTGGGCTTCAGCCATGTTCTTCAGCTCATGAGAAAATGATTCCTTTAGGGTCACCATAGAAATTCTCTTGCCATGTCTTGAACTGAGATTGGAAGACACTAAGCCTATCTGGTCTTTGGTTAGGTGTTTGGTTGGTTGGTCTTAATTCTCTTCAGTCAGAAAAGGCCATCTCACCCCACAGACTGTGAACTCACCTTGGTGCCATAACTATTGAATGTTCCACTCTCCCAGAGCCTTGCCATCCACTGTCAGTCTGCCTGACACTTGGAGTGCATATGACAAAGTAGTCTGTAGAAGTTCCTTTCCAGGACCACAGAGAACGGCAGAGTTAGGGTCGAGTGCTGAACAGTCAGCGTAGGCTGTCCTGTGAAAGCAAGAGACTGCTCTCCCCTGACCAGAGGATGGCTCTGGGTGGGAGGAGAAGGCCTCTAAGAGCCTGCACTGTCCAGAGCACATGAGGAGCCCCAGGGAACTCATGACTCATCATGCAAAGGTACCCAAGCAAGAGTTGGAGAAGAGCTTCTCTGTTACATAAGGCCTTCGAGTCACGTACGCAGACTCTGAAATTACACCGAGTGAATGTATCAGTAGGAGAAACTCCTTCAAATGGTAGTACTTAAGCTGCAGTAGGTATGTACGTATGTATGTATGTACGTATGTACATATGTACGTATGTATGTATGTATGTATGCTTTATGCTAAATTGGTGGTGCTTTTTATTTTCTTTTTATATTGTTGTTGTTGTTGTTTTGAGACAGGATCTAACTGTAGCCCAGGCTGCCCTAGAACTCATAGCAGTCCTCCTGCCTCAGCTGTCCAGGTCCTGGGAATATAGATGTGAAATGCTGCCCTGAGCTGTGACTTTGAGAATGTAGTTGGAGTTCTTTGATGGCCCTGTTGGCTTTGAAGGATGGAAAAGCTCTTCCCTTAGCTGTTTATAGGGACGGTGTGTTATCCAAACCCCACCGATGGGGGAAGAACACATGCACGCACATGCCTCACCTGCTGCTGCCTGGGCTTGGCTTGAAAACAGCATCTGACATCCTACGTTTCTACAACGCAGCCTGCTGCTCAGGCCCAGTCACTTGTTCTAACAAAGGAAGGCTGTCCCCAGTGGGGAAGAGCCGCTGCTTTTCTCCTGAGCTAACAGTGCTCTCTCCCCACCCCCAGGAGGACAACCGTTGGCTTCGTGGCTTACTGCTGCTCCACCCAGTGTCTGCAGACTTTTGACCTGCTGAGCTGATGAACACTCAGGAGCCTCAGCACAGCCAGCTCAACCCCGCAGCGGCCTGCTGTCGCCCAGCGTGCGTGGTGGGGCCAGGAGAGTCCAGCCAGACGGAACAGACCCTGCCATCCCGTCCTGCCCTGTCCTCTCCAGTGCGGGGGGGCATGCCGAACTCTCTGGAAATGTCCTGATTGGGCTTCACAACTAAAAGACCTTCACCCTGCCCTCAAGTTGGAATATATCCTCCCCCAAATTAAGGACATTTTGTCTTCTGTGTTTTTCTTTTTATGTGAGTGTGTCTCATACATAAACTATTTAGTCAGATGAGCTTCCCCACATCTAATTTAAAGCGAGTTGCAGTTCCCTGAAGAACTCTTAATTTGATAATAGAACCAAATTAACTGTTGGCCAACGTACCTTTGGTGATGATCCTTCTGTCTTTCCCCGGAGGATTATTCCCCTGGTGATTATTCTCAAGCCTTCTCCATTGGAAACTTGTCAGTTTCTAGAGTCTCAGCAACCCCTATGGCCTCAGCAGGCCTGCCCAGCAGGGCAGGGCGCCCGGGCTGGCTGGCGCGGCTAGGCTCCTGCCGAGGCCCAGCAGGCTCCAGAGCACACGCCCTCTGGAAAGTTCCTGCCTTATTTCTAAGTTTTGCAACCTATGAAGACATTTTTTGAAAGGGATTTAAAAACAAAAATGTAGATACTAATTAAATACACTCTTGTTCTAAACTAGTACAGGAAAACAAGTTTTGAAATGTCAGGGGGTTTTGCTAAGATTTTCTTACATATCATCGGGAGGTTTGAGGCCCCTGATCTTCTGCTGTGGATGAGGCTTAGTGGTATTTACCCCTACTTGAAATCATCTTCATTTTGACTGAATTCTCACTAGGAAAACAGAAGTGAACGGGTCCACATTTCACCTCCAACTTCTGCAAAGCCCACGACAAGCTTTCCCTTGCAGAGAGAGACACTCTTTGTGGGGGAGTCCCTGATTTCATCTTCCTTTCAGAGGATGGCATTTTAATCTGCTTTGCTTCCAGATGTTCAGCTGGTTGCTGTGGGGAGGTTCTTTTAGGGGCGGGGGGAAAGACTTCTCTGTCTTAGTGGTCTAATTTATAGGAGACAAGGTTGAAAGGAGGAGCAAGAGGGCTGCTTGGTGGATAAGCCATTTCCAAAAACTCTGGCTGATGACATTTGATTAGCCAGCCTACCTGTAATTCCGGGCTCTCACAGTGCCAAAAATCCTCCATAGTTACTGACAAACGTGTAATCTCTTTGCAGTCACACCACCTGCTGCCCCCAAAAGCAGACTCTCCGAGTAATGGCAGAGGCAGGGAACGACCCTGGCTGCCAGCTGTCTCCTCGCTGGTCTACTTCCTCCCGTCCCTTTTATAACTTGGTCTGTTCGTCCTTAACATTTCAAAGACCTAGAGTATAATAGGAACTGAGGGTCTGGATCAAATGTGCCTCTTCTTCCTTCCTTTAGAATAATGGAAGTTTCAGCATAATCCCTCCATGTATATAAGTTGGAGAGAAAAATGTGACCTGAAACTTCACGTGTGTGTTTGGCTTTAAGTAACAGCTACCTGTCACATGAATGATGGTAAACACATGGCTACGTCTTTCTGATTCTCCCTGTGCTGTCCTATGTCTTCAGTGGAGCCATGAAATGTGCCACCCTGATACTCAGGAATTCTCCTTGGGATAATACTTGTGTTTTAACGTGTTTAGACTTTTACAAAGGTGTTTATACTCCAGACACCTTCCCTCTACCTGTCACGAGCTGCAGTGGATCGAACACCAGCAGTGGGCGGGGCGGGGCGGGGCGGGGCGGATGGCCTCCAGGCTGTCAGTCTTAACCTTGGCTGGGTACAGCATCTGGGCTTAACTGATGAGAAAGAGAACTGAGAAGGTGGTTTCCCTGGCGCTGTTCCTCACGGAGACTTTGTGCTGGACTCACTGATGTCATTGTTAGCCTTCTGGTATTATAAAAAACTAATTAACTGGGGAAAACCTGTCTCAATGCTCTGTGCTCCGGTTGTATCCAAAGCTCTAGAAAAAAAAAAGAAACAGGAAGACTCTTTCTGTGTCTTTTCTACCCTCCTCCATTTCTTCCGTGGGGATCCCACCCTGAGCACTGCACATGCCAGGTAAGGACCCGTCGCTGAGCTCTACCTCCAGCCCTGTGTGCTGTTTTTCCTGGTCAGGTAGGCAGATCTTTCATACAGCAACAATAATAAACGAGTGAGCTGCTTGGAAAGTGTCATCCGTTCAGGTAAGTTTTCATCTTCAGCTCATGTGTGGTTGATTAGTGCAGAGTTCAAAGCGAGGATAGCCTTGAGGACAGCTCTTTCTGTGCTGTACAATAGAACCAAGGCCTCCTTTTTAGTTGATTCCTCACCGGGGTTCTTCAGTAGAATTGTTACCATATCAAAAAATCCTGATTATCAAACATTGTGCAGGTGAAAATGTTACATCTTCAATGTGTGTGTGTGTGTGTGTGTGTGTGTGTGTGTGTGTGTGTACTCACATATATGTATATGTGTGTATATACACATGTATATATGTATATGTGTATACACATGCACACACACATATATAACTGAAGATACCTTTTCACTTGCACATATATGTGCATATATATACATACATAATGCATGTATTTAATTTTTTGCTCCTTGACAGTTTCATATGTTTATGTAGTGACTCAGTCGCTGGCACCCCACTTCCCCTCTGCTGATGGGGCCGCCTTTTCACCAGAATGCCCCCTTCTGTTTCTGTGTCTTTTGTGCGTGGCCTCCTGCTGTGTGATGGGTTCCTCGCCTGAGTGGGAGTGGGAGGTCGTTCCCTGGAACAAGGGTAGCTCGTCAGTGGTAGACAGCGACACCTCCTCCAGGAACAGCCTTAGACCGGAGTGTTCCTGGGAGAGGGCCTGGCTGGCCTCTCCTCATCCACAGTGAGGCACTGATGGTTGTAGTTTTGTCAACGCCCTTGTTTGAAGAACAGGAAGAGCCCTGACAGCGGCCTCCTCTGACTGGAGCCCTGATGGCGGCCGGCTCTGACTGGAGCCCTGATGGCGGCCGGCTCTGACTGGAAGAGCCCTGACGGCGGCCGCTCTGACGGGAGGAGCCCCGATGGCGGCTGCTCTGACTGGAGCCGCCCCGATGGCGGCTGCTCTGGCTGGAGGTAGCCCTGATGGCGGCCGCTCTGACTGGAGCCCCGATGGCGGCTGCTCTTACTGGAGGATCAGAGCCATGAACTGTGCTTGCTGTTTGCTTCTCTTTTGGAAACCTCTTTTGGTCGTTGCCCCATCACTCACTAGAGCCTTCCACACACAACTCACTGTTTTAACACCCATTTCACGTTGTCTCACACTGAGTATTATGAACTGAAATACGGTCTAAAAAGCCTTCAACACCACCTTTCAGACTCCGCGTGTGATTTCCTTTAAAATACACGAGTACTGCACAGTCTCCGGGGGCCTTGCAAGCCAGCTTGAAGGTTAGTAGTAATTAAGTTTCTGAAGTTGAGACTCAGACCTTACTTTGACCATAGAAAGTTCAAATGTGACAAATGCTTTAATGGAAATCAAAACATCCTTAAAGTGATGAGCGTGGATTACAATGGACGAGCACCATGCAGCCTCCTGAGACTAGATACTGAGACATAACACACTCGCTTTGTATTTGTGTAGCTTTATAGATCACTGGGCCAGTGTAATATTTTTATTCCTTGTGATTTCCATCTCCCCTGTTTGTCCAGTCAACCTCTGCTGCATTTCTCCAGGAACTTAAAGCATCTTGCCTGTTCTGTAATCATAGAGGATTTTACAAAACCCAAGTCTGACTGTCCCTGTCCAGGAAGTACCTCCCAGTGACATCAGCTAGTAGATCTAAGTGGTGTGGGTGTCTGTAGGAAAAGAGACTGAGCATAGCCCAGGGACTGTCATCCTCAGAAAAGACAGTGCTTCACAGTCCAAGATGATCTTTGAAGCACGACTGCATGGTCCTTTGTACTTCAGAGACTCAAAGTGCTGGCAGCCAGAGCGGAGGCGGGGCAGGGGGTGGAGCCTTGGGAGATCACTTCTGCGTGTAATTAAGACGCAGGGTTCCTAAGTTTGGGTTGGGTTTTTAGGTTTTGTCACCTTACAGTATGGACAGGATTAACCTTTCTATCTGTGTTAAAGAATATCAGGTTTTGTTTTTCATACTGTTCTAAGGGTGTGTGTGTGTGTGTGTGTGTGTGTGTGTGTGTGTGTGTGTACATTTACTTAGAGCATGGTCATTGTCTAAAATGTATATTATATCTAGTTTGATCACATGCTTATGGAATAATTGTTATTTATAGAATAATTGAACTTAAATTATGTGAATGCTCAGAAATGTAGATGGTATGGTAGAATCTTCATTGTTTCAACAAATTCACTTTGTTCAGGGACTTTATATATTTAGGTCAAGACCGGCAAAATAGTGGGTGAAAGACATCTGAAAATTCTCCATACTGCATAAAAACAAAGAGAAAATTCTCCATAATTTTAGAATCTGCTTTTTCTAGAATTCGGCAATTACTAAAGTACGCAGCAATCCAAGGACTGTTAAACAGAGATGGGTCCAGCAGAACAGTGGGCCTTGGAGTGTAATGATCTGCCTGTTCCCTTCTCCACTGCAGGACACAAAACTGAACCAGCAGCTGCATGGGAGCCACACAGAAGGACTGGACAAGCTGGGACTTTCTCAGGTCCTCATTTCCAGATCATTGTCACTTGATCTGCTAGTCACTGTCACTTGATTGCCTAGATGTCTCCTATAAGAGTACTCTTACTCTATGTGATGGGAGCTTGTCAGGTGTGACAGCTTTTCCTCTGTAGCGTGTGCTGGAAGATCTTCAGAGAATTGATTAGCCGTGGCTGCTTGAACCAGTGGGTAGCCTGGGGAACTAGCAATAGACTAAGAATGTTAAAGAAAAGCTGAGGAATGAGATAGCCAGGGGCCCGGGGGAAGCTCTCTTGTTCCCAAGGGTCAGATGGTCACACACATATGCAGGGCTTTGCACGTCCAGAGGGTCCTCCCCTTGCTCAGGAGGCCCTGGAGCATCCTAAGCACTCATCTCCAGTTGCCCTGAGACTCTGGGAAAGCAGACAAGCCAAAGGCAGTGCCATCACATCTGCCTGAGTGTCTCTACCTGCACTCAGAACCCTGAGCACGTGTGGGGAGACTTACTGGATTCAGGTAGGGGAATCTCTGTCCTGTTATTAGCTGCTCACTAAACTACCAGAGCAGACACTTGAGTGCACGCACGTGTGTCACGAAGAATGCAGACTGCTGAACTACTTAGAAGACCCAAAGGCATAATTATAGTAAACCTTAGAGAGGTGAGTAAATAGGATTTCAGTCACCTCAACATCCTTTAAAGTGTCCAGTTTTCCAACCCCCCCCAAAGTGACACATTTAAAGAAACAAGAAAGTATATGAGAAAAGCATGTAATAAATGGAAACTGTACCCAAAGAAGCCCTGACATTGGACTTTCAGACAAAGACTTTAAAACATACTAGTTTAAATATGCGTAAAGAAGTATAGAGAACATGTCTAAGAAAACCAGAGGAGGAACCAGGTACGGAGCTCTGCTGGCAGAGTGTTTGCCCAGTACATATGAAGCCCTGGGTCCCCTGGTGGCAAATGTCTGCAGTCCCAAAACTCGGGAAGCAGAGGCAGGAGGGTCAGAAGTTCAAGTCTGCCCTCAGTTACATAGAGTTCCAGGCCAGCACGGGTTACTTGTCTTTCCAAACAAGGGTGGGGAGTGTAAAACTGATGTTTACCAAATAGAAAATACTAAATGTAAATGCTGAAGTTGAAAACACTAACTAAAATGAAAACGTCACAAGGTGTGCCCAACACCACGTTTGAGCTGCCACAAAAATGATAAAATTTGAATATAGGTCATTTAAGATTATCTGGTTCCAAAAGGCAGAAACAAAAATGGAGAAAAATTAATAGGCTCAGAGAAGATTATCCATTTGCAAAGGACAGGGGAAAAAAAGTAAAGAAACAATTGTCTCAGAAATCTGTGGAATATTACCAAGCACTGAACTTGATTGGACTCTTTAAAGGGGGAAGACAAAGAGAAAATTTTAAATAGCCAAAGACTCCAGTTGGGTGAAATATCACTGATTTGCAACTCAAGAAGCTCAGTGTATACCAAGAGGGAAAAATCCAAAGAGACCTGTGACTGAGCACATAGTCACATTATCCAAGACAGTCCTGAACTAGGGAAGACATAGCTTAAATTTTGGGTTGTCTTCATCAAAAGCACGGAGACTGGAAGATAGTACAATGATGTCTAAGTACAGATGTAAATGACTATCAGATAATTCTGTATCCACCTATCCTCAGAAGGAAAGGTAGGTAGAGCATCCCCGATGAATTAGCAGCAGCGCGTTTCCCTACAGTAACACCAACCAGAGTCCATGAGGCTGAAATGAACAGAGACAGTAACTCAAGTCTACACACACACACAAGAAAGTGCTGGTAAAGGTTACTAAGTAAATATATGATAACCTCATTTCTGCACATAATTCTCTTTCCTTCCTGAGTTATGGAGCAACTGTGTAAAATGATGATTATTAATGTATGATAATGGTCACACACACACAACACTGTATGACCAAAGTACAAAGCCAGGGGACAGTAATAAGTTCACATAGTATTCTAGTCTGCTTTCTGTTGCTGTGATCAACACCAAGACCAAAAGCAACTTGGGGAGGGAAGGGTTTATTTCAACTTACAGTTCCAACTTAACAGCCCTCACTGAGGAATGCCTTGGAACAGAGACCATGGTGCTGTCTACCGGCTCGCTCTCGTCTCTTTCTGCTGGTTTGTTGTGCAGTTCGGGCCCATTTGTCCCAGGATAGCGCTGCCCACAGTGGGCTGGGCCCTCCCATATCGGTCACAGTCCCTTATAGACACGGCCACAGGCCAGTCTGGTGAGGCAGGTTTCAACTGAAGTTCTCTCTTCCCAGATGACTCTAAGTTACATCGAGCAGACGACAGAAACCAACCAGCACAAATCAGAACAAAATTTTTGTGTGCTATTCATATTAAGTTAGTTTGGAACCAAAATAGGTTATAAGTTAGGCTACTGAGTATAAGCATCAGGGAAAACACGTAAGAAAATTGCTAAAGAATTGAGATGGCCCAACCACTAGCCTGGTGACTAAGCTTCAGGCTGAGGTAGCAGGATGGTGAATTAGAGGCCATCCTGCCCTATATAGCAAGATCCTACCTCAAAAAAATGTATGGGTCTGTATGATATATATATTCATATACATAAAGATGTTAGATGTGGATAAAGCAGCACACAGTGGGTAATAACTAGCTACAAATGCCTAAATTAAAAAAAAAAAAAAAAGCTCTGATAACGTAGCCTAAAACATCATAAAACAAGACCAACAAACATAAAGCAGGGAAAAGGAGTAATGTAGACTAAAGTAGAGGGGGGAGAGGGGAGATGGCCCCCCACATTAAGTGCTAGTTGCTTAAGACTGAATACCTGAGTTCAATGCCCAGAACCCACATGAAATCCAGACACGGTGGCAGGCATTTATAATCACAGCGCTCCCCGGCAACACAAGAGATAGAAAACAGCCCCAAAGCTCAGGGGACAGCTAGCATGGAATATGAGTACAGCAGCAGAAAGAAGAGACCCAACAAGATAGATAGGGAGAAACTCCTAGAAGTTGTTTTCTGACCCCCACATGCGTGCTGTGGCACCCAGACGTGTGTGCGTGCACACACACACAAATACAATTTTTAAAAAGTCTTTAAACAAAAGACTGGTTGGAGAAGTTAAAATGAACACACCCTTAGCTAGATTACAAAAAATGTAGGAGAGATTCAAGTTATACCAAGCATGAAGGGTTACTCCTTACAGAAATAAAAAGAATTATGAGAACAGGCGTGTGTCCATGTGATGCGTGGGAAAATCCTGGCTTTTCAGCTTGTTAGGATGTAGGACCACAATGGAGGTAAGCTTCTGGGCATGACTGTGATGAGGGTAACTGACGTGGGGAGACCCACCCTACTGTGGGGGACACCGTTCCACAGCTGAGGTCCCCAACTGCATATAAGGAAGAAAGCTAACTGGGCACCGGTGTGTGTTGCTTCCTGACCAACAGTCACCCCCAGGTCCTGCCACTAGACCGTCCCATTATGATGGACTGACTGTACCTTCAGACTGTGAGCTCCAAATAAACTCCTGTCAAGTGTTTGCTTGTGGTGGATAGGTTTCTTCATTGTGAATTCTTCCAAACATTTAAAGAATAGTTGACACTAATTATGCACAAATTATTACAAATTATAAAAAATGCCTTTCCCAACTCATTCCTTTGACCAATTATTATATACCAACGTTAGACAAAGTGAAAATATCTTTAGGCCAGTATCACTTAATACAGATGCAGGACTCAACAAGATATTAACAAAGTGAATCCAGCAACATATAGAAAGGATTATACACCATCACCCAATAGGATTCATCTTGGAGATACAAAATTCAATGTAGAAAAAAGTTTGGTCAATATATAACATCACATTATTAATATACACAATAAAACAATAGTCCTAATAGCTACAGAAAAAGATTTAACATTTGACATATTTAACACACTTTCTTCATGAACACATTAAAAAAAAAAAAAAAGGAAGAGCTTCCTCAACCAGATAAAGGAAGCTACAAAAACTCATAGTTGACATGTGAGTGACAAATGGTCAAACATCATAAGCTTCCCCTCTACCTCCTGAAGGCAGCACTAAGACAAAGATAATCCTCCCTCAGTGTCTGTTCCACCTGGAGTTTCTGGCCAAGGAAGTGCGCCAAATGAGGGAATAATCGGTATTCAGATTGGAAAAGAAAAACCTATTTGCAGGTGACGTGCTCTTGCACAGAGAAAGTATTATGGAGGCCATGCATGGTGGTGTACACCTTTAATCCTAGCACAATGGAGAGAGAGGCAGAGGCAGCTTGAGGCCAGCCTTGGACTCACATCGTCAGTTCTAGGCCAGCTGGAGGTACATAGTGAGACCCTAAAAAAAATCCCACTCCCTCTCCCCCTGTTTCTCTATATGTAGATATATATGGACATACACATAACCATAAGGAAAATATTATATATATGGAGATATATGTGGGCAAATATATATCCATAAGAAAACTACTAGAGATAACAAATTTGTCTAGGTCACAGAAGATAAGATTAATACGGAAAAATCAACTGATTTCTTATACTAATATACTATTACTGAACAACCTCCCAAAAGAAATTAACATTAAGACAATTCCATTTGCAGGAGTATCAAAAAGAATAAAGTGTTTGGTAATAAATTTAACAGAAGCCAAGACTCACACAGTAAGAATCACAAAGCCCTGAAGAAGCTAAAGATGCATAGGTAAGTTCCTCACATGAGAGACAGGACTCTTTGGGTGGCATTACTCCCCAAATTAATCTGTAATTCAGTTAATGTGTCATTGTACTGGGTGTACGTTTCAGAAAAAGACAAACTTATCTAATACTAATGTAAAATGCAAAACATCTTCAATATCAAAATCTCAAGAGGATTCACACTTCTCAATCCCAAAGCTACAAAAACAATTCGATAATCACACGAAGATATGCATATAGATAATTGAGATTTCAGAAGTCCCTATATTTATGATCAACTTAATGTTGGCAATGGTTCCAAGACAGTTTGGTGAGGGAATGTGTGGCCATTTTATCAACAGTGGTGCCATGATGGTCACATGTAACAAAATTAGGCCCCAACCTCATATCATATTCAAAACATGTCCTAAAAAAGCCATAGACTGCAATGTAGGAACTAAAATAAAAGAAAGCTCTTAGAAGAAAACAAAGGAATAAACCTTCATGCCATTGGGCTTTATGTGTAACAAAAAAGATGAATTCTACTGAACCAAAATTTTAAAATGCCTCGACTAACAGTGCCAAGAAAGCAGAAGGAAAGCCCCTGTTGTCCAAATGCTCTCAAGCCAATAGCTGATACCGGCCTAGTATCCAGAACTGTTTTTCCTTTTTTTCTTTTCTTTCTTTCTGTTTTTTGAGACAGGGTTTCTCTGTGTAGCCCCAGCTGTCCTGGAACTCACTCTGTAGACCAGGCTGGCCTTGAACTCTCAAAGATCCGCCTGCCTCTGCCTCCCGAGTGCTGGGATTAAAGGCATCACCGCCCCACCAGAACTCTTATGATTCAACAATAGAAAGAAAAACTTCCAGTTAATTTATACATTCTTTATACAAAGAATTTGAATGAATGTTTTCCAGAGAAGACTGGATGTAAACACCCAAAACCAGGTGAAAAGGAACTTGCCATCAGATCCGTTCAGGAAGCAGTGAGGACCAGGAGATAGCACTTAGTGCTCACTGTTTTCCTGGAAGGTGCACAAAAACATTGACAAGAACAGGGGCAGTGAACCGGTCACGCACTGCTGGTCGGAATGTGCAATCCTGCTCACCTTTTCACAACAGGCTTGCAATGCCTCATGTGACTAAACAGACAGGAGTGCTTGCCTTTCCCTAACTGCTCACAGTGGGGACAACTCTACTGCCCCTGGGTGGATGAGTGGCCAAATAAAGTGCAGGATCTCCATATGGTATGGTGTGGCCCAGACATAAAAATGAATAAGCTACTGGCATATGGTGCAACATGGGGAGACCTCAAACACATCATTACATAAAAGGTCATGAGAAGAGCCAGATGCAGAAATCCATAAACTGATGAGTCCATTTCTAGGAAATGTCCAAACTCTTCAAATCCATAAGGATAGAAAGCAGATCAATGGTTTCCAGGGGCTGAGGGGGGCAGGAAAATGGATAGTGATTGGAATGGGTATGGAATTTTGGAGGGGAACGTGATGAATATAGTCTGGAATTGATAATGAACTCTAACACAAATCTTAAAAGGTCTTAATAATTTAAAAAAAAAACCCAGAGCCAGATATTGGGGTGAATGCTGAAAGATCAGAGAAACAGAGCAAGCCACAGCCAACCTCACCTTACCAACTCCTCAGCCGATCCTGTTTCCTCAGACTGAAAGCCTCTGAGTCCTCACCCCTGAGGGTCTCAGCTGAACTGCTGCTTAGTTCCTGTCTCCTCGTGCCTTATATACTGTTCTCCACCCAGCCATGTCACTTCCTGGGATTAAAAGTGTGTGTGCTTCCCAAGCAAAGGCATGAGATCTCAAGTGCTAGGATTAAAGGTGTATGCCACCATGCCTGGCTCTTTTCCCAGTTTGGCATTGAACTCACAGAGATCCAGATGGATCTCTGCCTCCTGAGTGATATGATTAAAGGCATATGCCACCACTGTCTGTTCTCTATGTCTAATCTAGTGGCTGGCTCTGTCCTCTGATCCCCAGATAAGTTTATTAGGGGAAACAATATATTGGGGTACACAATATATCACCACAATGAACATTATGTACTGGAGACCAATAAACTTAGATGAATTTTTATTTCAGTTTAATCAAACCTTTTTTTTTTTTTTGAGGCAGCTTTCCTTACATATCTGCTAATAGACATGGGCTCGTCCAAAAATGTACACATTTGCAGAAGCTGTGAATACAACCGCTGTCACTATGACTGGATGTAAAGGGAATGGGAACAGTGTTAGCGGGCCATCTCGTCTTGGGTTTTGTATTTTAGCTCCAGGTTTCAGGGGTCTCATTCCGTGGTCAGCTGCCTCTATTGCTTTAGGCCTGGGGTGAGGCAGGACATCCTGACAGGCAGAGCACCAAAGGAAGCGGCTGCTCTCGGGGTGGCCAGGACACAGAGATGAAGGATCCTGTGTCTGCATCCTGCCATGGCTCACGCCCACTGACTCGCTTCCTACAGCTAGACTGTACCTTGTGATAGCCCATTCCACTGTGGATTCATCAGTGCCCATTGCAGTGAGGCCCCTCAAGAGCCCACTGTGCACCAGACACTATTGAACTGATGTATTTAAAAACAGGTGGGGAACCATAAAGCACTAAGAAGTACTTTTAAGAGGTTGGAAATCGCATTTGCCTTTTACCTAGATTCCCAGAATTATTTTGGTATATCATTCTTTATCGAGAACGAAGATGTGCATGGAGGATTTGTTTACTAAAGGTCCTACCTTTTCAGTAAAATCATTAAATATTCATAACATTATCAAGTAGTCTCAAAATAACCTAAGGCAGTTTGTAATTCTCTGAACTTGATAAAGGGTTCACTGGCAGAGAGCTATTCTGCCCTCTGTGATAGTGTGCAGACTGTAGTATATTCTGATAGATCAGAATTGTCTTGATTCTAAATAAAGGGGAGAGGTTTTTTTTAACTTTTTATTTATGTGCATTGGTGTTTTCCCTGCATGTATGTCTGTATAAGGGTGTCAGGCACCCTGGAACCAGAGTCACAGACATTTGCAAGTTGCCATGTAGGTACTGGAAATTGAACCCCGTCCTCTGGAAGAGCAGCCAGTGCTCTTAACCACTGAGCCATCTCTCCAGTCCCAGGCAAAAGACTTCTAAATCTCTTGAGGTTTGTGTTTGCTGTGTTCAGTTGACTGGGCTGTGAAGGAATTTTAAGAAATGTAGAGCCCTGTCCTGACAGCATTAGTGTGAGCTCACTCTTTGGGAGATGCTAGGAAAGTTGGGATCTGAGCTGCTCCTGGAGCTCCACCATCCAGAAAAGCAGCAGACAGACCTCTAAAGAGCCTGTTCTCTTGGATTCAGTATGGGAAATACTCCTTCCCAGTCTCCTGGGCATGCTCAATGTGCTGTGTATTCACATAACTTCTAATTCAAGTTAAAGTGTCTCGTACGGATTACAGAAGCAATTCTGCAGGCCACAGCAAACCATGACGACAGAGCTCAGAATCCTTAGTTACGCCCCAGTGTGGGTAGACATGTCTTACTGTGCACACTATCATAACCCATGTTCTTTACCTGGTAGGTAGCAAAAATCATTCCGATCACTGGCAGCATGGATGTTTAAAATATCTTCTATGTATATGTATATTTAACGTATTTTTAAACCTAAAGCATTTCTCATCCTATTATACTTGGAAATATCAGTTTCCTCCCTCTTTTCACCATGCAGTACCCATTTACTTGAGTGGGTATACAAGATATTAATTTTTTAATAAGCAAGCATTGGTTTACTGCTCTGTTTTAACCATGTTAGTTTAGCTCTTTTTAACCCGAGCGATCTTGGAAAACTTTTACCCTTGTATTTTGTCAAATTCATTTTGAAGTAGAGCCATGCAATATGATCTAATTTGGAATACACTTCAGTTCCTGTGACTGGCAGGCGACTGCCGTGAGGTCTCATCAGAGCTTTCTCAAAATCCTTTCTGCTCGGCACCTCGTTGAAGGGCAACAACAAAATGATCTGAGATTGGATCAATTAAGCCTTTATTTAATGCTAAATCCAGTGCATTCATTTGCATCTGAAGCATGGCCAAAATAGGAACAGTTCACAGGGTCACTGAGAAATGGGACCAGGGATCTAGCCATAGTTCAAACAAACAGCTCGGAGAAAGAGCTGTGTTGACGCCAAGGTTGAAATGGCACCAGAATCCGGGCAACAGCAGGAGGCCGGGCGGGCGGGCGGGCTGCAGAGGAGCTGAGCATCCCACCCTCCTGGAGCCTCGGTGGCCAGGAAGCTCTGCAGACTAACAAGTGTGAAGAGATTGGAATGGGGAGAGGAGGGTGTGGAGGGCTGGGAGACTGAACCACCACCACTTACAGAAGACGGCAAGTCTTAACATGGAGCGTGAGTTTTCCAGGGCCATGTTTCCTCGCCATCTTCTGTTTTAATGTTGTACACCGTGCTCAGTGGAAGAAAATCTAAATAGAAGCAAAGAAATCCTGTGGGCTGGTACCTCTGCCTCCACCAAGCCATAACCTTGGGATTCGAAGGGCCCTGTTTTTGCTGTGCTGGGGGCACCCTGCCAGCAGCTGAGGTTGCCCTAAACGATCTCCAGACTCGTGATGGTGATGGTGATGATGTTGGTGCTTTGAACAAGGACAGGGAGCCAATGTTTGGACTCTAAGTGAACCCACCTCGGCCTTCTCTGTAAGAAGTTAAGTGGATATTGGTGGGTTTGCAGGTCAATAAAGCGAGCCCAAATCAAGACACTGTACACTACTGCAGAAGAAATAATGTATGAGTCTCTACAAAAATCCCCTGGATCTGCCATATTTGACAGAAACATTGAAACTCGAAAGACAAGCATGGAAATGTGAGATTAAAGAGCAGAATTATCTGATAGCACCAATATCAAAAGAAAGCAAGAAATAACTTGACTTCCACATGTGCCTGTGGCCACCTTCAAGAGTTTTCTTCACACGCCACTTTCCTTTGGGACACTCTTGCCCTGTCCTGTATCTTCCCCTGGATCTCACTGATGTATCTCAATTGGCACACCTAGCTCAGAGGAGGTGGAAAATTCCACAAATAGAACTCATCCCGCCCCACCCACCCCACCCCACCTCACCCTTGGGTTCCTCTCAGGATCCCTCTGGAGTCCCTCTGCCAAGTCCGCTGCGTGCGAATACAGATCATCTCCATAGATCCCGTCCTCTGCTTTTGCTGGATGTATCCAGTGTTGTGCATCAACAGTTGGGTAGCTTTGACCTGGAGTGGTGGCCAGAGTCTGCATACTGCATTGGCCCCATTGCCAATATTGAAATAATTTTCATCCCTCTTGTGCAGAAAGGCCCTTCCAGGAAAACCTAGGAGTTTTACTTGGAACATTTCATGTGATGTTTTTCACCAGAGTTTTCTTTTTGCAAACACACCATTTGGTACTTCAGCCTTGAATTTATCACTGTGGCTGGTGTGACAATGCCCACTCCCAGGCTTAAGCTATGTGGCTGCTTGTTTCTTGAACCTGCAGCTTCCTCCTAGCAGAATTTTCTTATGTTACTTCTACTTTTCAAAGCAGTGCACTATACACAAAGTCTCTACCAAGTGATATCCCGGCTCCTCTGAACACAAGAAGAATCCCAAACGCAACTGATGTCTAGGAAGGAGCCCCGATCAGACCAGCAACTCAAAGGGAACTTAAAACCAGCGAGTGCCCACCACTGTGTATGACATTTAAAAAAAAAATATTCTCTTCCCAAAGGTGAGTGCTAGGGTGAACACCTGGATTCCCGCCTGGCACTTGAAGGTGGAGATGGGGTTATCAGGCACTGATGGGCAGAATCAGCTACATGGTCATTAAAAAAAGTCCTCCCTGTCCTGCTTAAGAAAAAAGAATTGAGGGCATAAATAATGAATGAATAGAATAAGTAACTGTCATGGTGATGTCGTGTCTACGAAGCAAGCCAGTGAACTTTCAGACTCGCGGAGTCTGCTCTCTGGTTGTTCTGGCCTATATAGAGGTTTAAGAATATCCGGACATGTATCTGTTACATGAAATAATCACCTCCGTCCTAAAAATACTCTCTTGCTACTAATTCAATTAAAAGAATGCAGTGGGAAAGCTTAATTAAGCTTTCTAGGTGGTTAAAACTCTGCTACCAGAAAAAAAATACTATTCTTAGTGCCTCACAGTCAAATGGCAAGACGGAAGATAGACAGACCCTCAGCAGACAAGTGCTGGTTCTTTCCTGTGCCTGAGCACATCATGTGAGACCTCACTGAGCAAGGCTGAGGCTGGGCGGGCAGCGGCACAGGACCTGGGTGTATAGTGTTGTGCCCCCGAGGCTGAGGCTGGGCAGCTGCACAGGACTTGGGTGTATAGTGTTGTGGCCCCTGGGGAGAGCAGTTGACAGGAGGCCAGATGCCCTCAGGACACTCGGGACGAGTTGAAACCATCCTACCCCACCTTGCTTTGATGACGCTGATGGATGAGATAAGTTTTCATTTTTCAGCACCTGGTGTTAACAAGGCAGACTTCACAGCATGGAAACAACAAAGAAAAAAACCAAAACAGTGCTTACAGATTGGCAGGATGTCAGCAGGAGCAGAGATCAGCAAGGGAAGGAGGGAGATTTCACTCCAGACGCCATCAGTGTCAAATGATGACTGGCCACAAAGTCATAGGGATGCAAAGTGCACCTGGGTGAGCTTTGTGGAGAGACCCAAAGTGAGACCAGGCTGGTGGGAGAAGCTGTTGGAAGGCAGCACCCCCAGGAGGTGCGGCCAAGCATAGCACCCACCCCTCTCTAGGGTCTCAGCCTCCTCTTCTTGCCAGGCCCATGGGTGGGGCACGACACATCTGTGTGTACCATCTTCACAGGCCCAAGTTGCAATGGTAAATGGTCCCAATGCCAGAGGGAAACCAGGGTTTCCCATGGGCTGGGCCACCAAGCAGAGCTGTGTCCTTAGCAGTCCTGGGGGACTCTTGGGAGGACAGATAATTGGCACCCACATTGACCAAAGGACTCGGGGTTTCAAGTGAGCAATACAGAGTTGGGGGTCTGTCTCCAAAGGAAAAACAGCTTGTAACAAATGCAGACCACATGGATACAAGTTCCCAGGACAGGGTTGGGGGGTGGGGTGGGGGGTGAGCGGGGAGACGAGGCCAGGGAGTCTGAAAGATGCAAAGCAGTCGGATTGGAGAGGAACAGGGAAGAATGTTCCAGACAGAGAAATAGTGGTGGGCAGCTCTGAGGAAATACTGGACATGTTCTGGGACTGAGAGAAGATAAGTATGACCAGATGTGGTAAGAAATGGAGAGAATCTGGACCAGAGAGACGCCTCTGCGGTTAAGAGCAGCCGCTGTTCTTGCCAAGGCCTCGGGTTCAATTCTCAGCACCCACACGGCAACTCTCAACTGTTAACTCCAGTTCTAGGAATCCAATTCGCTCTTCTGGTCTCTATGGGCACTTCATGCAAGTGACGCACAGACATATATGCAGGCAAAAGACCTATACACATAAAAGAAGACGACTTTTAAAAAATTAAAGAGATCTTCAGAGCGGGGTTGTTGAGAGGGCAAGGGGGACACCCAATCAGGCTGGAACTGCCAACACTGAGCCGAATGTAGCAAAGGCAAGTGGGAATTTAGAGATCTTCCAAGAAACAGGACCTTTGGAAAGGGGTCACCCCACAGGAAAACCTCACTCTTGGTGAGCTCAAAAGATCAGATGTATGAGCGGATGAAGCAAGTAAATGAGAAAGTTAGTCACGTGAATGAAGTGTGAACATCGGCATCTAGCCCTCCACTCTCATGATCCCACGGCATGACAGTCAGCCTTCTGTTACTATGACAAAATACCTTGAATGGCCTACTTATAGAGTGGGAAAAAATGTTTATTTGTGATTGGCTATCCTCGTTGCTTTGGCCCTATGGCGAGGCAGCACACTATGGTGGGAGCACATGGTGGAGCAAAACTACTCACCTCGTGGACAGGAAACGTGAGGAATAGGAAGGAGCTGTTGGCCTATAATCCTCTCCGAAGGTTTGTCCCCACTGATCAAGGACCTACTCTGCCCTACTTCTTAAAGGTTCTACTATCTCCCCAAAGCCCTACTCTGGGGACCCAGCTGTTAGCAGATGGGCATCGAAGGAGATTAAACATGTACATGATTATAGACAGTGCCCCTTACAGGGCAAGGGGGTGGACATAACTCCTTCTGGAGAAGGTTCTCCTGAAATTTTAGTCTTCATCCTCCACCAGACATCACCATGTCGGCCCTCAGCACCCTTAGGCGGGTTGTGGTTGAAGAACTTGAAGTCCGTATCCTCAGAGGGCACAGGGCACCTATGATCATAGGTGATGACGCAGGGATGACTCTGCGTCCCCAACTTGAAGCAACTCTTGCAGATATGAAATGATGCCACCTCCTTGCCTTCTTGCTGGTGTGTGTGTGTGTGTGTGTGTGTGTGTGTGTGTGTGTGTGTGTGTGTGTGTGTATAAAAGCTGTCTTCATGCTGCTGCTGCCTATGGGCCAGAAGCTTGTGGAGAGAATTTGGGTCCTTCCTCTGGAAGCTGTGGTCAACTTCCCAGGGGTCCCCACATGGCCTTCCCGGGTTCTGGGGCTCCCCAGCTGCTCTGAGGCTTCAGTGTGCTGGGATTACTAATGCCAGATGTTATTAATGCCTTACAAAGAAGGATCCTCCTGATGAGAAGGAGACAGAGTTCTTCAGATTCTCTAAGAAGTAGCTCCACTTCTCCATAGACCCAAACCAGACCCCTGGATGTATCCACAAACTTAAAGCTGCTCTTGGCACCCCCTCCTCCCCGCATGCCCCTTCTGTATCCCCATACCAGCTCAGGGTTGCATGCTGCCCCTGAAAAGGTTTGGATCCCTCCAGGTGGCCCTGTGGGGACAGAGACGACCCAGCATGGTTGGATGCACCGGGTGTGGGTGGATGAAGCCTAGACAGACCGGAGTCGGCCTTTCTCTCAGTTCCTGTCAGCCATACCGTCTGTGTCCTCGCCAAGGGGTGGGGGCGGGGGTTCATGAATCTCTCACCATCGGGGCTAACGAGTCTGCAGGTGTGTATGGATGCACACCCCACCCAGACGCCGTGCCTCTGGCCACCCCAGCTGTGTTAGGATCTCTGGTGGCAGAAGGACAGATGTGGGGAGGCTGCGAGCACAGATGTGGGGAGGCTGCGAGCAGGGTGCTTCTAGCCACAGACCCGTGATGACTGGGGAAGAGGAGATGGAATCAAATGGCCACCCAAGGGCTCCACCAGGGCCCTTTGATGTCTACACCCCAGGGCCAAACACGCTGGAGAGATTGTATCTACCTTGGAAACCTGCAGTTACTAAGTAACAGCTACTTGAAGGTCCCATTTCCCTTTGTAATCAAAGGAGAGGTTTGTTTCAGCACAGCCTCGGGTCAGGCTAGCAGGCTCGGAGGGGGCGGGGTCAGGCTAGCAGGCTCGGAGGGGGCGGGGTCAGGCTAGCAGGCTCGGAGGGGGCGGGGTCAGGCTAGCAGGCTCGGAGGGGGGGCGGTCAGGCTAGCAGGCTCGGAGGTGCTGTGAAGCCTGCTTGATCTGAGACAGGGCACCTGCTCTGCGCTGTGCTGCCCGGCTCTGGCTCCCCTCAACCCTGAACTCACAAGTTCACGAGGGCTCCTCTGGGTCCTCTGAGACTGGAGGACGGAGGACAGAAGGGAGGCTGAGCCATCCTATGAGCCGAGAGAGTGCCACTCTCCAGTTCCCACACACTGACTCCAAGGGCCAGATGCACCCTTTGTCCGTAGGGGTCGAGGTTTTGCCTTTAGAAAAAGTGTGTCCATGCAGAGCCCTATTTCCTCACTTTACAAATGTGGGGGGACAAAGAGGTGCTCCTAGAATCTTTCTAAGTAATCATAGAATATGCCCAACTTAGCCCCAAATTCTTCCTCCTACCCATGCCTTACTCTCTAGGGCTCAGCACAGTATATGGCCTCATAGCCATAGAGCTGAGTGAGGCTGGGCTGCAGTATGGTATAGGAAAACCTTTGTCCTCACCTCAGAGCAATTTCACTCCCCAGGGCCTGGTTCCAACCTCCACTCAGATGACACACTCCTGCCAAGCCCATGGCCTCTTTTCCTCTCCTGGTGGCTCGGGGCCCAGTCTTTGGAGACATTTGGCTTTGATGCACCTCTAAGTGCTGGGACAAGTTACTTGGAGGCTTTTAAGCCCAAACAAGGTCAGACATTGTACCATATCTTCCTGTACAGACAGGCCTGTGCCCTCAGTGGCCCTGCGAAGAACTTGCAGATAATAAAAACGTGAGTTGTTCATATCTCACTCACCCCCAGCGCCAGCCTGTGGTCGGGCTCAGCCTCACTCATCGATTATGGCTTAGAGGTCTCTGTTTTTATAAGGTTGCATATATATATCACAAATCCTATATAGCAGGATGTCACAGGCCTTGCTGAGATAAAGCCCCCAGGATGAGCATTGTGCCTGGCTCTCCCTGCTCTGGGCTGCCACTCGGCCAGAGCCCAGCGGCACTTGCTGACTTTGGGCTGAGCCTGGCCAGGAAATGCTGCTTTTTCCAAACCACAACAGGATCGCTTTGGTGGTGAGGTCACTTAAAGAAAGAAGAAACAAGGCCCATTTGTTCGATGTGTGTGTGTATGTGTGTGTGTGTGTGTGTGTGTGTGTGTGTGTGTGTGTGTGTAGCATGTGCGTCCGTGTGGATGGAGTTCCACACGTCCAGGCTCATACACAGAGGCCAGAGGAAGCTGTCAGATGCCCTGCTATGTCGTCATTGTCCACGCTATTCCTCTAATACAGAGTCCCTCACTAAAGCCAGAGTGAGGCTGTCAGCCGGGAAGCCTGTCTCCATCCCGGCGCTGAGGTTACGGGCCTGAGTGCAGCCACACCCAGCCTTTCTTACGTGAGTGCCAGAGATTTGAACTCGGGCTCTCAAGCTGGCTTCCCAAAGGCACTTAACTCCTGAGCCGTCTCCCCAGACCTTCATTTGTTCGATGTCAAGTTGGAAGTGGACCCCGAATGCTGGCTTCGGGCTGCTGACTGGCTGTGAGTGACAGCTGGTCCATAAACTGGAAAGCCACAGCACCCTGGACAGTCCGGTGTAGGGAGCAGAGGAACCCAGTGTGCTACGCTACAGACTCTTCCATTTCTGTGTCCCCAGCTGGACAAGGGGTGCAGCTGCCATGTGCAAGCACATCTGGAATGGTCATGGAGAGCCTCGCTGAGAACACAGGGCAGCCTGGCCCTCCCCCTGCCAGCTGCTGTCTGGAAGAGCTTTGCGGCACGTCCTTCCCACACAGGGCTGTTAGTGGGAGGGCCTCAGTGCTCATCCTGGTGCTGTGTGAGGCTGCCGTGCCCATATGGGCGGAGTGAGCGGTGCCAGCCCCTCTCTCCCGTGACAGTGTCCTTGATTCTCTTGGGGCTGCTTTCCTCAGATGTGAGGAGGTCACGCAGGGGACTTCAGACGTCACAGAGCGTAAAGTCACAGAATGAGTATTGTGTTTGTCACCTTTACATGATTGTTCCAAAATGCCTGATGGAGAACAGCTTTGGGGGGTTGGGGTGGGGAATTGCGTTGACTTAGGGTTTCAGAAGGTCCAGTCTCTGTCACTTAGCTCCGTACTTCTGGGCCTGTTACGAGGCAGAACGTCATAGTGGCAGAAGTGTGTCCTGGATCAGAGCAGTTTCCTTTATGGTGGATAGGAAGCAGAGAGAAGAAAGGACCAGGGATAAGACACCCCAAAGGACTCAGTGCCACCTTCCAAAGGTTCCAGAATCTCTCAAAATATCTTCAGCAGCTAAAGATCAAGCCTCAATCTACAATCCTGTAAATATGAAGGGGGACCCTTCGTATTCAAGCCATAACAGGTTCAAAAGCCCCAAGTTCACAAGACTCTCTCTAAGGCCCAAGAAACCTCAGGAAAGTGCTCCCAGCAGAGGGATGGCACTGGTGTACACAACAAGACATCAAAAGCAGGCCAGGGATTCCCCTCCCCTCGCCACCCCACCCCCCACCCCTGCATTGTGTCTCCCACACCCACACCCCTCTCTCTGGCTTTAGTTCCAAAGCCAGCCAGGGGACCTCGCAGAGGAGTCAGGATGCAGCCTCACTAGCCTGACTAGCTGCCCATTTCCTGAGCCAGAGAACCACTCTGAGAGGCCAGGTTTCATTTTCTGGGGCCCGTTTCCTTTCTGACACACCTCCTCTGTTTTTTTTTTGTTTTTTTTTTTTGTTTTGTTTTTGTTTTGTTTTTTTTACCCCAAGTTCAAAGGTTTGCTCTATCAGCATCTACCCGTTTCTCCAGGCTTGCCCAGCAGCCCAGCCCTAAGGCTCAAACGGTTTCCATAGTCTTCAGCCCTGCAACTGGTTGAGGAATACAGACCTGAGCCCATAAGCACAAATTAACTTGGGCCTCATAATTAGCTCTCCAATGACTTGGTGCTAGTGATTGGCCCAATTAAAGATAGTGGGATGGGAAAAGGATTCCTTGCCCTTTAGAGTGAACCTGGAAAGCAGCACTTTCCAGCTCCCTGGGCACGTGGGTGTGAGGCTTGGGACACCTGCCACCATGGAGGGAGCCAGACTGAGGACGAAACCAGTACAGTTAGGGATGGGAAAGGAAAGCGTCAGGGAGAGACCAGACCAGAGCTGGAGGAAGCCAGTCCTGAAGTCCACTTCAACAGTGGACATAGACGTGGGGAGAATAAACTTCATTATGACTTGGCACCTTAATAAATCAGGGTCCTTGATCTTAGGTGAGCAAGAACTGGGGTGCTCCTTTGGGGATCTCCCCACTGCTGCAGATCCCTCTGTGATAAGCACATCTTCCCTGAGACTAGTCAGTGTGACTCAAGGATGATACTGCAGGTTGATGCCACAGAAAAGTCTGTCTGATTGACAGGCATGTATAAAGACTTCACTCGGTCCATCCTGGATCTCCTCCAAAATGACGATGCACTGGGGCCGAGGACCATGGGCTTCCAGACTAGAGGAGGGAGAGAGAGAAGCCACACAGATGCCCCCAAGATCAGCACTCCACCTCTGCTTCCAGGGGGCCTCAGCACTCCACCTCTGCTTCCAGGGGGGCCTCAGATCCGGCCCTTTGCAATCATCTTAGAAAAAACCAGAAAGTCCTGGAGGTCCAGACTGCCAGGGAACCTGAGTTCTAGCCACAGCTCTGCTGTTAGTAGTTGACTTTGGACAAACTGTCAAATGTCCCCATGCCATGGTCTCCTCATTTGTGAAATGCAAGGCATACTGAGGTCAGAGGGTTAGTGGAAGGACCGAGCTCACCATTCATGAAATGAACTCATGAAATCAAGCTTCACTGTTGTTAGTAATGTTTTTCTCACTGTTGGTAAGAATGGGGACTTCATCAAATCATGTCTGGCTCTGTGTGTATATGTATGTGTAGATAGATTTTTCTTTGGGACCACCAGCTCACAAATAATGACTCAGAGACTTATTTTAATTATGAAAGCTTGGCCTTAGCTTAGGCTTGCTCCTAACTAGTTCTTATAAGTTAAATTAACCCGTATCTTTTCATCTACATTCTTTCACGTGGCTCGGTTACCTTTACTCTGTACCGCCCTTCCGGCTTTCTCAACATCTGGCTGGCGACTCTGCCTTTCTTCTTCCCAGAGTCCTCTCTGTCCCCAGAAGTCCCGCCTAACCTCTTCCTGCCTAGCTATTAGCCATTCATCTCTTTATTAAGCCAATCAGAAGGCGCCTTGGCAAAGACACATCTTCACAGTGTAAATAAATATTCCACAACTTTCCCCCTTTTCATTTAAACAGAAAGGAAATGGCCGGGCGGTGGTGGCGCACGCCTTTAATCCCAGCACTCGGGAGGCAGAGGCAGGTGGATCTCTGTGAGTTCGAGGCCAGCCTGGGCTACCAAGTGAGTTCCAGGAAAGGCACAAAGCTACACAGAGAAACCCTGTATCGAAAAACCAAAAAAAAAAAAAAAAAAAAAAAAAGAAAGGAAAGGGTTCAACTTTAACATAGTAAAACTATATATAATAAGAGCCATGTGTGTTTGTATGAGTGTGTTTGTGTGTTTGCATGTGTGCATGTGTATGTGTGTTCGTGTGTGCATGTTTGTGTGTGTGTGTGTGCATGTTTGTGTGTTTGTGTGTGCATGTTTGTGTGTGTGTGTGTGTGTGTGTGTGTGTGTGTGTGTGTGTGTGTGATTTCCTTGTGACTTATTTCCCTGACAAATAGTGTCTGGAAGTCTTAGGCAATGCTCCCTAACAGCACTGGAAGATTGGAAGCTTCCAGAACTCCTAGACAGGACAGGGACCAGTGTGTCCACTGACCAGTGACGAGGACCTCAGGCATCTTGAGCGTAGAGAAAGTCTTGGGCCTCAGTCTTCCCAAAGACTTGAGACTCAAATGCTCTCAGGGCAGCACAACAAAATCTGAAGAGGTGGGTCTTCCCGGCAGTCTGCTCTTGTGTCAGTGTGAGGAGCAGGGGGTGTCCCGAGGCCTGTGTTTGTTCCCTGCTCCAGACCCCCTCTCCAGGTGTTTTGGGTGGAGTGTCATTTCCTTCCAGCAGGGAGAGGTGAGCTCTAAGAAGAGGCCCACCGTGGAGAGGGAGCAGCAGAGAGCAGCAGAGCTACCTCCAGCTGAGGAGAGGACTTGGTGACGTCAGACTGAGAAAGGTCAAGCTGGAAAAGGTCACAGGAATTGGCCAGAGGGGAACTGGGCGTGTTTCTGCCCACGGCACTGCTGTACACCCACTAAGAACCCAGCCTGGGAAAGGGTCCGGGGAAGGCTGGCCGTCCATCTTGGCCCTCTTGCCCCTCACTCCCCTAGCCATGGAAGAAGCTGTGACACTGCCTGCCCAGAGCATCCCCCAGGGGCTTGGCTGTCACACATCAAGATCCACACAGGTCAGCTCCTCGCAGGGCTAAATTAGCATCGTTCAGCATTCTGCTCCCTCTGGACTCCTGGGGCCTCGCGGATGCTGATGATGCTGTCATAAAGCACTGTCATCTGGCCCCATCATTCATTCTGATGTCGGAGCTGGTGTGGGGAGCACATCCTATCCTGTCTGGCTGCATTCAGGGCAGGGGCCAGCAGTCGCTTCCTCCCTGTGAGCACACGCACCATCAGCCCCTCACAGGACTTCCTGTTCTAAGCCTATGGCACTCAGGACTTGCTTTAGCAAGCAGGGTACCGTGGAGGCTTCAGAGTGCTGGCCGGGCTAGGGCTCTGCTCAGTTTCTGAGTACTTTGCTAGCATCCTCAAGGGTTCAGTGGGGGAGGGACCTTGCTGTGTAAGCATGAGGAGCTGGGTTCAGATCCTCAGCAGCCGTGCGAAAAGTTGGGCATGGCCCCATGCACCGGTAACCCTGTGGGCATACAGAGGCCAGAAAATCACCGGGGCTTTCTGGCTGCCTGCCTAACTCCAGGTTTAGTGAAAGACCCTGTCTCAGGGGAATAAGGTGGAAAATGATGAAGCAGGACTCCAAACATGCTCAGCTCGGGCCTCCACATTCCCATACAGGCATGTGTATGTGCTATCACTTACCACACGTACTTTCGCCACACACACACCACACATACATGCACATACAACACACACACACACACACACACACACACACACCACACACTGGCCAATGGGGCTCCCTCGCTTGCTTTGGGACACAGACACGTACATCACTCAACTGACCTGGAGGTGGACAAGGCTCCTAAAATAAAAGTAGCCTCCTAGACCCCCCAGCCAAGGCTATATCAGTCAGTCAGCAGCCAGGACCACTGCCCTGGAGAACCCAGCCCAAGACAGCAGCCTGTAGACTCAGGAGCTAAACAATGGTTTATTGTCCTATGCCACCAAGTCCTAGGATGAGCCATCATACAGCACAGGGACAATAGTCACTGACAGGTCTCCTGTTGGTGCTGTGAGCTGTTGGTTCTTTCTGGAGAGGAGCTGGAAACCGAGGAAGCTGGTGGTCCTTACAATATGGGTGCCCAGCACCCTCTAGGGTCAGCCCTCAGGAGCATCCCGGAGGCAGCAAAAAAGGAAAAGACAAAGACCCGGGTGCTGCAGCAGCTTTACTGGGCATCTAGGAGGGGCAATGCTCCGTCTGGGGTCATGGTCCCCAGGGGTGAGTCAAATCTAGGTTCTGCTGCACGAACTTGTCTCGGCAGGCCTCGGATGGTCCTGGGAGCTCAAAGCCGTGAGACCTCTTCCTTCTCTCCTCCTCCATGGTCCCCGGAAGCCCTCCTCCACCTCCAGGATTGAGTCATGCCATCTATGGTCCCAGGGAAGGAGAAGCTGGAAAGTCTTGGACCTTCCAGGTCTGTGTCTCAGAGTCATAACCCGCTGGGGAATTACCCTGACTGGGGAGAGCTGCCTCCTCCACAAAGGTATTTCCAGGGCAGCCCAAATCCAGTGACTAATGGGCTATGGGTGTAAACTTTCGTCCCTTTTTACAGTGTGGGACACTGTGAGAGCTGCCCCAGCTCTGGAGCCTTGGCAGTGGACCATGCCACAGTCCAGCTTCTGCCTGTGCTGAGCCCCAGCCCCACACAATCTACCTACTTCCTGGGGAGGGGTGACCCCCCGAGGTACTGTCTTGGTCAGTAAGTACCAGAGCTCCCCGAGGCTGTGGCCCACTTTCAGTCCTGCCATGGACAATCTGGCCTGCAGCCCCCAGAAGCACAGATGTACAATCACAGTGACACGTTCAGGCAAGTCATCCAGGTAGACTCTCAGCAGGTTCCTGAAACTGTCCTCAGCGGCGCCCAAGATCTGTCCGTCTGCTTCTGACTCTGAGGTCCCCAAGAGAATGGGAGAAGTAAACTTCCTCCATCGCCTAAAATCTACCACAACTGGGCTCCCAGGACAGCTGCTTCTGAGGCAAACACTAGCCTGAAGGACTTTAGGCTGGTTTATGTTGCTGTTACAGAATACCTGAGACTGGGTGGTTTATAAAGAACAGATATGTTTTGGTTTGTAGTTACTGAGACCAGGAAGTCCAAGACTGTGATTTGTTCATTTGTTCTCTCTCTCTCTCTCTCTCTCTCTCTCTCTCTCTCTCTCTCTCTCTCTCCCTCCCTCCCTCCCTCCCTCCCTCCCTCCCTCTCTCTCTCTCTCTCTCTCTCTCTCTCTCTCTCTCTCTCTCTCTCTCTCTGTGTTCATGTTTATGTGAGAGAGCATACACATGCATGTGGAGGTCAGAGGTCAAATGGTTGTCCTTCATCAGGTGCTGGCCACCTTGTTTTTTGAGATAGGGTCTCTCACTGGGACCCAGCGTTCAAAGGTTAGTCGAGGGTGACTGGCCACCAAGCCCTAGCGATCCTCTTGTCTCTGCATCCCCAGCACTGGGGTTATAAGTGATTGTCACCATGCCCAGCTTTTCACATGGGCACTGGGAATAGAACCCATGACCTCACTCCTACACAGCAAACCCCTTTCCAGCTGAACCATCTCCCCAGCCTGAGGGCATGACATCAGCATGGTGAAGGCCCCATCCATGTACATGGTGGAAAATGGGATGAGCACGTTGATGGAACAAACAGCCTCCCTGTGACAAGGGCTCTTGAGGCAACCAATCCAGCTCCAGAGAAGAATGGCCCCGATGGCCCACGCATCTCTTGGAAGTCCCGCCACCTCTCAACACCGTTTCATCGTGAAGCAAGGTCAACATGAGCTTCCCAGGAGACAAACTGCATCAGGACCCCTGACATCCTGTAGCCAGTGTCTGCCCATTGTGATAGATGCTAGGTGACGAGAGAGAGGAAGAAATTCACTGTCTCCCATCCCCTCAACCCCCCCCCCCCCAGTCAGAAACTCAGCAGCTCTTGGGTGCTTCTGAGGACAGTTTTGGGAATCTAGGAGTCTAACTGGATGATGTCCCTGCCTCTGAGGGCTGCAGGTCACACTGCCCAGGCAGGGCCTGAAAGTGGGCCGTAGCCTCAGAGGGCCCCAGTGTCTGTACAAAACTATCTGGGGCTGCACTCGTGGGAAGAGTCCTGACAGCAAAAGCCGAGATGACCCTGACGTTGCCGGTGCTTTGTAGAAGACGCCCCAGAATTCCGCATCAAGAGAGACTTGCCACAAGCCGACTGACATCTGCCCAGAGCCGGGCATTTTTCTTTGTTAACAGTGTGATAGGAATCACTAATCTATTTCATCTTCATCCTTCAGAGGGGAGTCCATTCATCCTCTAGATCTGCGGGAGGCTAGATTCAGGAACCCCTCAGATACCAAAATCTGGGGTGCTTGAGTCCTTTTAGAAGATGGCGTACTATTTGCATCTAGCCTGTGCCCACCTTCCTGTGACCCTCCTGCCATCTCCAGGTGACTAAAGCTAAGAGCTTCACGTGCTGTCCTGGGAAGGAATGCACAGGAGAAAAGGATCTGGGCACGTTCAGTGTGGATGCAATATTGTCCTCAACGTTTCTCATCCGCAGCTGATTGAGTGCACAGATCTGGAGCCCAAGGACACAGACAGCCATTTTATATGTCCCCTTGACACCCTAATGGACTGCTGCAGGGGCTGCTGGGTCAGAGAAATGGCCAGCGTGGAGGGTCAGGCAGGAACTCTGGGGAACACACAAGCCCTCCGTGGAGATGTTGGGCCAGCTCTCCAGCCTCCTCTGGGATTGGAGTCTGCCTGTGTCTCTCTGCCACTGGTCCTTGGTGGGTTGGTGGCTTCAGACATCTATCAGTTCTTTGCACATGGACAGCCCCCTCTGCCTGAAACATGGTCTCTGCTGGTCTTTTCCCAAGCCAAGGTCCCGAGGAAGGGAGTCATTTGTGTGGACTCCTGACCTTAGAAGTGACATTCTTTGACAGTGGCCCAATTCTACTTAGTAGACATGAAGCACTGGGTGGCAGGGGTCATTGAGAGACTTCATGCCACACTAGCAAATTGGCCACCACTCACATGCTGCAGGATGACTGTCCTTCCCCTGGCTGGTGCAGGAGCCACCCCTCACCCACCTCCCGAAAGTTACGGGTTTCTCTCTTTGGGGAAGAGGTCCCTCACTCCCAGGACCTGCTTAGCCATCCATCTTTGCCCCTTTTCTCCCAGCTCTATCCCATCATCCCAGCTGCCCGAGGCTTTCTTTGCTTTTTGCTTTTACGTATGTGAAAGGTAGCAACTATCTGCACAGACTCTTCAAACAGCCAGGGTGGGATCACTGTTCTCTTGAGGCTGGAGGGATGGCCCGCTCTGGAGCCTTACACAGGCTCTAACTCCACTCACCCCCTCCCTGGGATCCTGCAGGTGGGCAGGATCATTTCAAAATTTTGTGGGGAGGGAGTCTCCATTGTGCAAGACCACCACATACTTGCAGGTGGTACCCACTGCCCATATTGCCCCCCATAATGCCCTTCTTCTACAAAAAGATGTCCAGCCTGAAGACTCTAGACTCCAGGAGTGAGATGTAGCATTTTCACGATTTGTGAAGACAAGGAACACAATTTAAGTGGGGGGAGGGGGAGGATGAAGAGAGTCTGACTGAGAATGGAAAGGAATGGAATGTGACCCTGAACAGTCCAGATCCAGCCCCTCCACACTGCACACCAGGTTACCTCCCACACCCTCCTAGGAAGGCTGCTCTTGAGCTGGCTTCCAGGTCAGTAGACCACAGACATGAGAACATGGCCAGAGCCATGGAGAACCCCCTAGGACCACAGGCTGAATGCTGGGGAACATCTAATTCCTCTCACATTTGAATTCCCCTGGGATTAGGAACATGTTTACTTCCCTAATGCATCCTAATTAGTGTTACACAGGGAAACCACAGCCCATGGGTTCCCCATATACACAGTGCTGTCAAAGGTGCGGCAGTTTCTAAGCTCTGCCCCTTACTGCTCTCATGGCCACCACAGCATTTGGTACGGGCAAGCCTCTGCTGGAGGTCGTCAGAGATATGTGGATGACATTGGAGGAAATTTTCCATTAGACACCATGATTGGGTTTCTCGTTCTGCTTTGTCTACCCTTCTGTCACCTCAAGGACCCACATTTCCTCCAGGGGTCACATTATGCTCTGGTTCGCATCTCAAAGGCCTATGTGTTAAAGGCCTTGGTCCCCCGTGTGCACTTTGGGGAGGTTGTGATACCCTGAGGAAGAGGGGAGCCCATGGGAGGCTCTCGGGCGGATGGGGCGTGCCTTTGACGGGTTGTGGGACCTCAGCCCCTTCCTCAACTGCTCTGCTGCCTGGTACAAGACCAGCAGTTTGCTTCAGCTGACACTCTCACTATGACATGTGACCCCCACCCCTAAAGACCCAAAACAATGGGCCCCACTGCTGGTGGATTGGAACTTGCAAAGCTGTGAGCCAAATGAGCCTTTTCTGAGTTAAATTTCAGTTATGCTGCTATAGTGACAGAAAACTGACTACCATACCCTTTCTGGGAGAGGCTTGGCTTGGTTCCCCCAGGGGATGTGATGTCATAGAAGGAAGGGGGGTCCCTAAAGAGTCTATGCATGGGGCATTTCCATTGGGCACAGTGGGCTGAAATCATTGAGACACAGGCCTCTGATGTCCCCACGTGACATAGGCACTTAGACACAGACACACGCATTCTCATGGGTGATGGGTGATGGGGGCTGCCAATTTCCTAGGAGGTCAAGGCTGTGCCTGCACAGGAGAGAGCATGCTTCCGAGGTGGTGGGAAGAGAACTAGTTAGACATGGGGTTCTGAGTGAGGTATCCTGGCCTCTGCTCAGTCGTGGGAGCTCAGCTTTCCTTATCTGTGAAATGGGACTAGTGTTCTCGGTGCTTACGTGGAGGGACAATGTGTCACAGTAGGGGCTTTGTAAATGCTGGATCCCCAAGTGGTGGCTCCATCTGAGGGCCAGGGTTGAAAACAGCTGTCTCGGTTCTACATGAACATACAAAACTAGCCTGTGAAGATAGGCCCAGGTACTGACCTGGAGTGTCCCAGCCATGACAGTGGGGGACCACACTTGCCTTCTCGGCGCTTGCAGCCAGGGCCTGTGATGATCGACAGAGTCACTGCTACTACCTGGGCCTGTGAGCTGAGCCACTTGGCCCTCTGGCTCGAGCAGCCACCTGCTCCCAGCCGCAGGAGGTCCGGCCGCCTGACCTTTCCCTCTCCACGTCACTTTCCGATCTGCCGTGTCGTGGACCAGGCTTGGCAAGATTCTCTGAGAGAATGGGGAAAGGTTGTCTCAGATTTGACATTGTGTCAGGATCAGCTTGCTAAAGCTTCAAGCATCAGATGGAAAGCAGAGACCCTCCCCGCCCCCCAGCTCCCGGGAATCGGATACTCTCCATGGGGCTTTGGGTGGACGGCATGAAGGGCAGAGGCTCTCCTGGCCCATCTGTGCCCAGAATGCTTCAGTCTTACCCTCCTGCCAGCCATGAGCTTTGGTTTTGCAGCTCAGGCCAAGTGCCAACTTGGCATGAGGCTCTGGACTCCAGCCTGGGTCTGCCTTAGCCAATTTAAAGGAGATGGTGGTCACCCTTCTTGGGTAGGGACCATGCAACCAGTCCCACCCTGGGGCCAGGAAGGAGGTTTCCACGCCTGGGATTAATGCCGGGCTTAAGGCTGCCCTTTCAGATCCAGGCCAGGCTGTGGAAGCAGAGAAGGGAAAGACCGAAGCTCAGAGCTGTTTTCCCGGCTTCCATCTCCATATCCCAAGATAGGTCAGGGCATGCGGGCCCCTGCCTACTTCCCAATGGCAACCTTTCTCGACTGCCTCCCACACAACCATGCCCTGCATGGAGGAGAGAGGGAGCCACCCTCTGGGATGGTCAGCAGCCTAGGGAACAATTAGCCGTAGCTGTATGCGGGGGTTACTTACCACCATGTGCAGGCTCCACCACAGAGCCCTGCTGAGCTCAGGGAGCTGGCCGACAGCTCTGTCTCCCCATGTGTGCTGGCTTGGGTTGCAGCCGGGTTTCTGTTCCAGGCTGTCTGCTGGGCATTTCAGGTCGAGCACACTGTCCAGCTACATCTGTGGCTGGCAGGAAGCTGTGGTGCTGTTTGCAGGCCCTGCTGGTGCGTTCCCAGTCTCCACTCCCCTGTGAGTGTCCTCAGGGGAAGCTCTTCCACTCTTCTCTGTAGCCTCCCACCTTTCCAACGGTGCAGCCTTTGAGTGCCTCGGCAGAGTCCGCGTGCCCGCCCTTGCCAGGCCACAGCCTTGCTTCGTGAGCGTCTGCATTGATTAAGCAGTAACTGTATACGCAGGTATACATAGCATGGAAATAGAGCAGATGCATGACCCCACACCAGCATGGGAAAAGCACCTGCAATTTGAGATGTAATCACTGGATTCTCAGTCACTTCCAGATGCGCAGGGTCCAGCCCCATTTCCACACGAGGGAGTGGGATTTTTGTGGGCACGTGTGATGGTGGCAGAGGGGTGATTAGCATCCAGTTGTTTTGAAGTCATCATTTTTTTTCATTATGCCATATGGCAGTTGCCTCCTCCTCCTCCTCCTCCTCCTCCTCCTCCTCCTCCTCCTCCTCCTCCTCTTCCTCCTCCTCCTCCTCCAGCCTTTTGTTGTGGTTTGGAGACAGGTAAGGCTAGAGGTCTCCTGAGCCAACAATGCAGACACAAATGAACTAAGGTGTGAGCACAGCTCAAGCGTTCCAGGAGAGCTCCTAGGGGAACAGTCCTCATCAGGGGGCAAGGCTCTGAAGCCTGGGAGCCTAGCAGGGCCATCAGGAGATGACCTAGGGGCTATTCCCAGAGGACAGCTCAGGTGGCCGGGGGAGGTGGGAACTGTGCACCTGTATGGCATAGAGTCACATCCTACAGCAGATCAGGCTGGCCAGGGAGGAGAGAGCAACATGGAGGCTTAGGAGAGGCATCTAAGTGGGCCGGTCCTCCCGCAGGTTTGCCCTGGAAAGGGGACTCAGGAATGTATCCAGTGGGGGGTAGTGAGGGAGAGTGTGGAAGAGTCAGTCTCCAGTTGTAGTCAGTCTCCCGTAGGAGATGGCATAGGCTGGAAATTGTATTTTAAAACTTGGAGTCAAGGCTGGGTGATGGTGGCGCACACCTTTAATCCCAGCACCCGGGAAGCAGAGGCAAGCAGATCTCTGTGAGTTCGAGGCCAGCCTGGTTTACAGAGCAAGTTCCCGGACAGTCAGAGCTAAATAAAGAAACCCTGTCTCGAAAAACAAACAAGGAAACAACAACAACAATGAAAACAAACAAAAATCTTGGAATCAACCAGATGATTCAGTAACACGGGTGGCTTGTCTGTCTGCTAACCATGCCATTCTGCCCAGGTCTCCTGGACTTTCTCCTTTCTAGGGCCGGCTCCTTCTGGTGCCCTGGGTCAGCAGCTTTGGGAGGACCACACAGACCCTTCTCCTGCATGCGGCTCTCATGGGCCTCCCACACCTGCCCTCATGGGCTGCCTAGCGGTCTCTGCTCCCAGAGTCCTCTCTGGTAGAGCTTGGCTGATGGTCAGTGTGGATCCGTGAATTGTGAATAGAAGCCATGAGTGTGAGCATGTGGAGGCCTGAGTGGGTATGTGCTGTTGATATGGACACTGTCATGGCAAGGACACTAGTCTCAGGCCTATGAGAAAATGGCGAAGTCTCTCCTCCCACCCCTCACCCGAGGCGAGGCTCAGAGGGATGGTTAAACTTTCCTCTGGTCGCCGTGAGGATGCTGATAGTATGTGCAGAAAAGGTCCACCTGAGCTTTCTCCTGACCCCAATATTTAACTGCCTGGAGACTGCTCCCCCATAGAGACTGCTCCTTCCTGGCCTAGCTGTGCACCATAACCCCTGCCTCCTTGTTTATCTGTATATAGTAATACTGCCTCCTTGTTCAGCTGCATGCAGTATAATCTCACCTATGGCTCTATATTGTAAGCACACTGAGCTTCTGGGACGCTACAGTTTCTCTAGCAGAGAACCTAGTTTGGCCGACTCCAGCTTTTTCCTTCTTTGCCCCTGGGTCAGGTCCATCACTGAAGGCTCCTTTGCCCGAAAATCTATTCTGCCTCTGAAACGATGAGAGAGTAGGCGCTCCTCCTCCCTTAGGGATGACAGGTCATCTTGGCCATCATCTTAGTTGGTGACGGAGCATCTGGAATGTCTGTAGTAGACACATACTAGACATGAAGACAAGGGAAGCGGGCTCTGACTCTCTGGGTGGATGGATGAGGATGGATGGGTGGGTTAATGTGTGGGTGGGTGGGTGGGTGGTTGTGAAAGAAGGAATATGCTCTCCCAGGTGGAAAGCTGCGCCGACGTCTCCTCTCCTTGGGCTGGGGACAGGTGGAGGAGGACCCTGCTGGCTGAGTCACCTCTCCTCCTGTTTGAGTGTTTCTTTTTTTGGTCCCGCAGGGTTGTAAGTGACAGGAAAGCAGGCTGACTACCATGACCAGAGCCCTTACTCTTCAAAGATTCATCATTATTTTTTTTTTATGGGAATGTTCAAAATCCTTTCTTCTTGGTGTGTGTGTGTGTGTGTGTGTGTGTGTGTGTGTGTGTGTGTGTGTGTTGCTGGGGATTGAACTCAGGGCCTCATGGATGCTAGGCAAGCACTCTACTACTGAGGGACAGCCCGCTTCTGGACTTTTGAAATCTGTGGCACATGATCACGTCTGTAGCTCCCCTACTGTGCAATCACATGGGGACAGCTTTTAAGAACACGAGTGTGTGCCAGTGGCTGAGATCTGAGTCCTCACTCAGAAGGTCAAAACTGAACCAGAGTTCCCCACAGGGGCCCGGCCTGGAGGCCTGCCAGCAAGCCCAGTGCTAACTCTGTGAGCCTGTGGTGACCCAGCCGTGTGAGGCAGGACTTCCTGTTTGCATGTGGTCAAGAGTCTGAGAGTTAGAGCAGGATGACTGTGGAGGTGTCACCCAGGACTGGCTTCCTGGTCTACAGGTTTGAGGTAGGGCCCTGGACTAAGCCTGTCAATCTCATAACTGATTGTACGACTTCCACATCTTCCCTCCAAAATGGAAGCCATGCTCAAGATGGTGGCCTTTTCACTCCACTGTTAGCACAAAATCCTGAGTCAGGACAATTTATAAACAGAAGAAACTTATTTTCTCATAGTTCTGGATGCCAGGAAAGTTCAGGGTCTGGTGAGGACTTCTCCCTGCTGGCAAGATGGCAGCCTGACCCTACATCCTGACACGGTGGAGGGCAGAAGGACAAGAAGGGCTAGTTAGACCCTTCTAGACCTTTCATGGGATACAGATCCGGAACACCTGGGCTGAATCCTTGGGCCCTCATCTCCTCTTAAAGGCCCACCATACACTGTAGCCTTGGGGATTAGCTTCAGGGAGGACTCTGTTAGGACACAAACATCCAAAATACTGCCTTGACTGCCCTATCAGCCTGGTCCCTGGACAGACGAGAGACTAGTCCCCAGGACATGCACTGTGAGCCAGAAAATCCCTTCTGCTGCTAATGGTCACAGCTATTCAGGCATGCTTGTTATTACGGCATTTACCTGGTCTACTGTGTCATGTTTAAGATCCATGTTTTCTTACCAATCCCAGGTAAATCACCTCCTTTTCCATTGGCCAGCATAGCCCGTATGTGATAGTTCTGGGCTTCCTCCCACCCCCCAGCCAATCCTCTTCCATTGCTGTGCACAGCCCGAATCATTAATACCTCCAACCCTCCCTCCCTCAGACCTGAACCACTCACTCTGCTTGGAGCCTGTTGAGAAGGTGTGATCGCGATGCCAAGCCAGGCTAAGGAGCCACGGTGACTAGGTGGCCTGCTGGGAAGGCCTCCCCTGGAAGCAGGTCCCCAGTTGGCATAGAAAGCTGTTTTCACACTTGCCTTATTTTTCACAGCAGCTGGGGAGCTGCTGGCCTCCCCTGACTGTGAAACAGGCAGGGAGAACTCTCTCCTGGGGAAGGCAGCAGGGAGCAGGAACCGCCAAGTACACATACCCTTCCCAAGCCTGGCTCTGCCTCTCGGGTCATCTGGATCCTTCCCCACACCCTGTGGATGGCCCTAAGTGCCTCCTGGGCAGGACAGGTCCCACAGTGAGCAGGCCACGGCTCCTGGCCAGCAGCGGGCTGCTGCTGGGAGGTGGTTTTTTTAACAACCTCCCGCTGATTGATTTCTGCATGGGAGGGGAAGAGGTAGCCACTGCTCTGGGAACCTGAAAACTGATGCTGCTTTATCCAAATCTGTTTCCTTCTGGTTCTCAGCAGCGTGACCTTGGGCCTGTCACCCAGTGGTTCCTTCACCCCTGGGAACACTTACTGAGGCCCAAGAGGGCCCTGCGCTGCCTGCCTTTCTAGCACAAAGGAGCTGCCTGGGTAAATGCAATTCTCTATTCCCATTTTGGGGCATCGAGAGGTTAAGTCATGTAATGTAGGACACACAGCTAGTGGCCACACATGACAAAGAACTTCCTTAGCGCACTGCCAGCCTTTGAAGACCTGACTGCTCGCACGCACGTGTCTTGCTGAGACCCATTCCCCAAATGGCCTTACCATGGGCCTATTCATCCTTGGCCTCTGTTACGTCACTTCCTCTGGTCCCCTAGTGAAAACACTACAAGGACACCATGGTCATGTGACCCCAGCTGCGGTGACCTGCTGAGCCACTTCCTTGATGTGTTTGAGACCTTGCCTGCTGGTGGGAAGGAGCCACTGAAGGAAACCATGGCTGGGTGACATGTTTGCCCACCCAGAAGAGGCACGGGGACTAGGCTTATTCAACAGCTGAAAGTAGGGAAGACCTTTCTGTAGTGACCACATTGTACGCGACACAGAACCCCAGTATAGACACAGCCCAGCACAGAAGTTCCCAGAACTATAGTGTGTCCCCACCTGTGTGGTACCTCAGCTAGGACAGGAGAGTGAGAACCCCAGCTTCTGGGGGCCTGGGCTAAGCCCAAACAACAAACTGGAGGAAGGGCTCAGGCCCTTCCGGGAGAGTTGGTGGTGTCATAGTTTCGTTTCTGCTGCCGTGATAAAATACCCTCCTGACAGGGACTACTAACAGGAGAAAGGGCTTATGTGGGTGACAGTTCCAGAGGGGCGGAGTCTATCATGGTGAAAACAAGGAGTTCGGCCAAGCTATAAAACCTGTCCCAATGCCACACTTCTCCTAGGAAGCCTCCGCTCCCTAAAGATTCCATCACTTTCCAAACAGTGTCACCAATTGGGTACCAAGTTAACACACACACACACACACATACACACATACACACACACACACACACACACACACCCCTATGCATTTCATGTTTCATATTTAAACCACAACAGCGGAGAGGTCTGTGAGCTCATGGGAGTGAGGAGGAACAGTCATAAGTCACTGGCCTGGTGCTGGGGACTCAGCTAAAGTGTGTGTACAGTGCCCTACCCAGAATGTGTGTGACCTCTATCCATCTCTTGTGGGGTCCCCAGGTCTTGCTCCCTATGGGTTAGTGATAAGACCCAAGTAATCAGTGTGGCCTAAGCCCTCACTCAAGACAGGCAAGTCCACGGTCTCTTCTCTCACAATTGAGTAGGCTAGCAATGAGAAGACATCCAGTCATGGAAGCCACCTCAAAGTTGGTGAAGAAGTAGGGGTTCCATGTGGCAGGAAGGAGATAACAGAGCAGAGGATGCCTCTGGTGAACCCCGTGCGCTCGTCCTATAGGCTGGCTGCCCCCCCACCCCCGTCCCCGTCCCCACTCTTCACTGGCTCCTGGTTAGGAGTGACCAGTTGCTTCAAGTTCATGTCAGAGTCCTGCCGTGGCCCTCTGGATCCTCAGAGGAAGGAACCAACCTGGAAAGAACACTGCAGGACTTTTAAGGGAAAAGCAACTATGACAGCTGCAGACGGGAGCTGGGATGGGTGGGAAGAGGCCTGGGTGTGACTCAGACCTGGAACTTGGGAAGAGAGAGAGGATGGAAGGGACTAGGGATCGGGTAGGAAAAGCCTCGTTCTTGCTACATCCCTGAGAAGAAATTCCCACCTCAGGCTGAGTGGATGGGCAGCCTTAGAAGGAGGCTGGGCTTAGAAAGACAAGATGGTTCCAGTGCATGGCCCGTGGTCATTATTATCTGAGCAGTGCAGGGAAGCATGCGGTGAGGTCCGTGTCACGACCGTATGCAGCTGCGCCAACTCCAGCAGGCTGTCTGGTGAAGGATGCCCATGATGAATTCTGTGCTAGTTTCTCGCTGGGACCAAACAGCAGACAAGAACCAACGTAAGGAAGAGTCTATTCCGACCCACTCTTTGAGGGGATTGAGTAGATCATGGCAGGTAAGGCGTGGCAGGCAGTGTGAATGTGAGGTCACACAGTCCGCAGTCAGGAAGTACAGATGCAGGTACCCAGCTTGCCTTCTCCTTTTGATTCAGTCCAGAACCCCAGCCCATGGGATTCAGTCCAGAACCCCAGCCCGCATCCAGAGGAGATCTTCCTCCTTAGTGTGTTGCCATGGTGAATCTAATCTAATCAAGCTGACAGTTCAGATGAACCTTCACAACTCGCCATCAGTCTCCAGGCTCTGGAGGCCCTCTGGGCCTCTTCCCCCACCCCTACCCCTTTGGCTGTGGAGCTTCTGTACCTTGCTGACTGCCATCCCTTAGATAGGTAGCTCTTACCACTGGGCCCTGCTCCCATCATTGGGCGCTTCTCCCGCCTCCCAGCTGCTGAGAGATCAACAAACTATACTGGATCACCATAAGTAGGGCAGGAATGGTCCTCTATGGATGAGTCTGGGACACAAAAAGCCTGGAGATGGGGAGGGGACACTAAGACCTCATTGTGACCACACTCACACTTGGAGCTAGCTAGAGTCCTAGGGTGGGACGGGGTCAGATGGAGCTCAGATACTGACTGGGGACCCAAGTGAAGAGGTGTGAGGCCTGGGGACATGCTGGCCTCCCTCCTCAAGAGGCCATAGCTCCTGGGACCTGTTATCTTTCTAGTTCTTTGTGGTCTTGCCTTAAGTTGACAGCGTGAGGGGAAACGGAAGCTGGAGCGGGTGGGAACCTCACTGCACGTGGATTCCCAAATCCCTCAAGCCTTGGAAGTGGGGAAGCCACGCCCCAGGAGGGTGGACAGCTTTCAGTGGGCACCACGCCCACCCTTCCCCCTCCTGAGCGCTATTTCAGCAGCTTCCTGCCTTGATTCCTCTCCTGCTCCACCCCTCTCTCTGTCCTGGGTTAGGCCTGGATAAACAGAGGCTGAGAGTCAGCAGTCTGAGGCCTGGAGAAAAGTGGAGCTTCTGGCCTTAGGCTGCTCAGTGAAGGTTGGTTTGAAACTGTGGCGTTCTGATTCAAACGGAGAATTTGGGGGTTCAGAGCTAGGCGATGCACTGGGCCCCGCCCACGAAGAATGTTTGCTTAAGGTTCCCGTCTGGCTCTTCGCTGGACTTGGGAGAGGATTCAAGGTTCACTTCTCCCACGGCAGGGACACCTCTGAGTGTGGGGACAGATGGGCACATGTGTCAGGCTTAGAGGGAGCAGGAGTTTCACCCTCCTTCCCCTAGAAGGGGCTCAGGTCCAAGAAGGAAGCTCATTGCCAAGTGGACAGGACCACACCTCGGAGACCATAGAGTCAAACACACAGCAGAACTTGCATTTTCCGCTGACCTGTCTGCATTCACAGGGACTGTCTCCCACCACCCCCGAAAGTGGGCTGTACCTTGCCTGCAGTGACCCCTACAGAGCCACTTGGAAACGACTTAAAACAGGGAACACCTCTTTGGGCTCAACCCATCTTCGGAATGTCCATCCAGAATCCCTAGGTGTCTCCGTGGCCACATGGTTGACGTTAACAGCCCTGGGACGACCTATGCTGTCCACTGGCCTTCTTTGGGGCTTCATTTCTCTCCACAGTGGCTACTGCTAATAGCACATGCCACCACCCTGCATCTGGCTCCCCCATTTGGCTGGTCACCCCCCCCCCACACACACACACAATGGAAGTGTGGATGTCACAGGAAAGAGCGATGTCTGCTTTGATTGCGCTGTAGCCTCTGGACCTGCACTGTGCCCAGCATGCCACAGGAGCTCAATAAATATTTCTGGAACAAATAGAAAGGACACTTTCTTCAGAAGACGATGACGCTTTCCATCAGGAGCAGAAGACCTCTGGGGACCCTGTCACTCTGACGAGCTCTTCTTGCGGGACCTGCTTTGGGCTAGAATAGAATGCAATTCCTTTCTGGTCCTCACTGAAACCAGGGCTAGCCTGAGCCTGCTCTCCCAGGTTGGTGACAGGTCCTTCACCACGCTGTCCATGAAGTCCTGAACAAACCAGCCTTATGTGGCCACATCCGTGTGCACCCCCACGTCACTCCTCATGCTCTGGAGCCCAGCGGGACCAGAGTCTGCATTTTAACTGCATTTAGCTGTTTGGTTTGGGACTGCCTGGACTGCCCACAAATGTTCTCTTTGTGCAAGACGAACGGGAATGCTTTGTCGAAGCCATCTTGATGCCTTTCCCCTGAAGCTACTGAAAAGAGTCGGCGGCACCGGCAGCCGAGGGGAGCGGGCCTTCGCCTGCCTTCCTGCACAGAAGCGCTGAAGGGCCAACCTGCAATTAGCAGCTCAGAGTGGGGAGGCGAGGCGGGCACAATAGGAAGGCAGCGAACAGCAGCTGTAATTGCAGGGTGTGCCAGCCATGGTGACGTGCAGGGGAAGGTGGCATTATGACAGCAACCACCTATGCGTGAGCGGCTGTCGGGGTGGGGCCTGTGGGGACCGGCACGGGAGGAAAGGGCAACAGCAATACCAAGAAAAGCCTGAGCCTGGCAGCCAGAGGCCCGGCACACCTGGGCCCCGTTCTCGGCGGAGCACACCCGAGGGACAGTGGCCCCAGAGTGCTCAAAAGCCAACAGGAAACTCTTTGAGACTGAAGGGTGCAGCTTCCTGGAAACAGCCTGTCGCTGTACCTAATCTACTGTCTGTTTTTAGGACGTCATGGTCATCTTCAAACTGAAGGACCCCGGCCACCAGGGACCCATGGAGATAGCCACCCGCCAAGAAGAGGTCACCCTGGTGGACTTCCTGCCTTTGCCTGCCTGCCCTAACCAGGCAGCTCTGTGGTTGTCTGCCTTGTCTTGTAATTCCGAATGATTCTTCACTGAAGACTGTTCTCACTAACAAAGCAAGGGCACAGGGGTACACCCATGTAATCCCAGCACTCAGGGAGTCGAGACAGGAGGAGTGTGAATTTGAGGTCAGCCTTGGAGAAAGAGAGAGAGAGAGGGAGAGAGAGAGACAGAGACAGAGACAGAGACGGAGAGAGACGGAGAGAGAGGGAGAGAGAGAGAGAGAGAGAGAGAGAGAGAGAGAGAGAGAGAGAGAGAGAGAGAGAGAGAGAGAGAGAGAATATTAGCTGGGTACACCTTCTTTCAGAAAAGCAGGTACATGGTATGCACAAAATGACCTTCCACGCCAGCCTCTGAAGGGAAAGCTCCCATTCACCAAGGAGGTCATCTCCTCTGGCGGATTCTTGGAGCTCCAGATCCAGGCGTTTTTTACTGACCTATATAAAAATGTGAGGAAGGTGGAATTCAGGACACTTGTGACTCACCTGAAGACAGGGAGGTTAGAGGTTAGAGGGTGAGCAGGTTTGGCCCTCAGACCTGAGGAAAATATTAGCCTGGATGAGCCCCTGGGCCATCTCAGGCTCAGTGTGACATTGCCCAGCCGTCTCCTAGCCTCTTCTCTCTCCTTGGGTATATGCTATTCACTGCCAGCCAATCACTGTTTGCCAGTCACTGTACCAGGTACCCGGATGAAGCCCCGAATGACCCAAACGCTGCTCACCAGGGCCTCAGAGTTCACACGCAGAGAAAAGGGTATTTGATTTCATGCATGGTTAGTGCTTCGACGGAAGGAAATCTGTGGGGACTAGGGAAGGCTTCAAGCGTCTAGAGGTCAGGCTGCCCCTACTTCTTATCTGCCACATCCTCTCACCTGGAACCCCTGGACCTGCCTGTTCCACCCCGTGAAATCCAACCTGTCTCAGTGTTCATGGCCAGGTTCACTGCTTCCAAGGAGTTTTCCATGGGCCCGTGGAGGACACAGATGACCAAGTTCTGCCCCTACAGTGGTTCTGCTGCCCTTGCTCTGACCTGTCCGTTGAAGGTTCAGCGGTCCCAATGTAGCGTTTAGCTATGCTAGGACCACGTAACGAGAGGGATTTGAGTGTGAGGCAGGAAACTTCCCCTTTCTTCTGATGTCACATGGAACTATGACACTGGAGGATCTCACAGTGATTCCCCCCACCCCACCCCAGCTTGACCTCTGTGGACCAATACTCTCCCTCCAGGCCAAGAGTCTACCCACAGTGTTGGTTTGTTTGTTTCCTCAGAGGCAGATGGGCAGCGTTGCCCTTGATCTGTGGAGTGGGCAGCCTACTTGTTTGTTCCGGGACCGCATGCCAGGACCACCTTCCTAGAAGTCATCAGTGCCATAGGCCACATGGTGACAGAGGTACTGGGGTCAGGTCAGTATCTCATCATTTTTCTTGGAGAACTCCCTTGTATATATGAGCTGCCTCGGGCTTCCCTGTGTGGCTCTGGGATCGGCCAGCCTTAGCTGCTGTTTCTTCCCAGCGCAGCATGGGTACATGTAAACACCACCCTTCCCTGGGACTTCGTAGCAGGGTGCTAATGTGGAAAGAGGACCCCAGAAGCTGAGAGCAGTCTGTCATAGAAGGCTATGACAGACTGCTCTCAGCTTCTGGGGGGCTTGTCCTACATAGCAGAGTGGGGTCCTGGGCAGAGGGAAGAGGTGTTGAGCCATGGAGACTGAGTCTCTCTCCGGGTTCTGTGTGACCTTGACAGGGTGTTCCAGCCCTCCCCACCCAGCTTCCTGTGCACCCGCCGCATCTGCACCTCCTCAGGTCCTATGGCCTGCCTAGGAGAGCAGCAGCCCTCGTATTTTTCTGTCTTGCATGTGGGCAGTATCTAGTGTCATACTACAGACCAGTGGGAGCGTGGCCTGGGACTCAGGCAGTGATGGTGAGAGAGATACCAGTCACAGACAAGCACATCGTTAGGGACAGAGCTGGTCTGGGGGATCAGCTTCATCTCTTCCTGGGGATCCCAGTGTGCTGGGGGCTCTGCTCTTTAGGGACCCAGCACTAGGGACGGAGAAAACACCAGCCATGCACAAAAACCCACCTCACCAGACAGTAGGGGTCCATGCCAGAGGGACCAGACAGCCATGGGTGACCCCAGCCCCCAAGAAGGGAGTGGCTGGGCTGTCCCCCACCTCTGCCTGGACTACCCTCTGAGCACACTTCCCTCGACCACCCCCTTCCTCTTGGGCTCCCTCTTCCAGCTTTTTTCTGCTTCCTCCAGCTAGGACAGTTTTACACGTAGAATGTTTATGGAGGCCCAGCGTCAGAAGATGTTGACATCGGAGTCAGCTCTGCCCAAAGCAGACTAAGGCGGAGACCATGCCGACCCATCCACCCTATCATGGTTTTAAAACCTCCTGCCTGGGAACACAGCAGCTTTGTACTTGAAACCCAGCTCTACTTTCTCTGGAAGCTAGGGGAATCTTCAACGGAGTAGGACTGCCTTTTCCGCCCACTGATCAGCGTCATAAAGCCCTGAAAGTCTGAGACATTTTCTTGAGTCATGCAGGTCCAGGGGTGTCTGGGAAGAGTTGTGGGGAAACACAGTCTCTCTGGCCACCTCCGGATGAGCATGCTCAGCACACTGCAGAGAGACCCAGCATTGCTTGGCCAAGTAGACTGGATCACAGTATTTCAAGATCCAGATTTCCAACCGGCAGCAGGATGGTTCCCTGCTTTGGCGGTGAGGAGGCCAACTGCAGCAAGGCTCCCTGGGCTCCCCTTAGCCTGTGCTGCCTGGATGGAAGCAGACCCTGCATGTCACCTGAACCACCGTGGGCCCAGCTCCACGTGTCCCCAGCCCCAGGCCCTGGGTATCCCAGCTGGAGCGGGCTGGAGGCTCCTGTTTGCACGCACCCCCCAGCCAGTTCTAAGGACATCAGAAATAATGAAAGGAGGTAAGGCAGGGAGGGACCTAAACTAAAGGCCTCTGAGGATGAAAGCCGGAATCCAGTCTTTGCACTGGAAAAACCTGTCGTTTCTTGGGTAGAGCAAAGAGAACAGAGTATTGTCATCGTGCGTTGGTTTCATTTCAAGCCTTTGCTTTGCGGGTTTGGTCTGGTTTTAAACTTTTCTCTCTTCCCTATGGCCACTGTGCATGAAAGGCTGGGGTCAGGCCTGGCATGGGGCTGGGGAGCGGGGGCTGCCCGCTCCTTTTTGATGTCCCCAAGAACAGCTGGAAGCTTGTTCTACCTGGAGATGTCTGGCTGTCTCCTTCCGGCTAGTCCCAGACTTCGCTGAGAATAATTCTTCCTTGAAAAAAAAAATAACAATTCCCATTAAATGTTTCAAATTGCCCACGCCAAACTCAAAGCTCAGAGAGAGCCCTTTGAAGGCTTTTCAAGGGAATAAAAATAAAACCCATTCTCAGATGCTGGAGAGCTGCCGCCGCAGTAAAGCCCAGGTTCATGAAATGTGGCTGAGATAGGTGAGAGCCGGGGTTGGGGAAGGTTGGATGGGCGTATGGAAAGGATTATGGGCCCCGCTGAGTGAGGTTGCTTCCGGTGACTTCACACGCATTGAGCCTGTGCTGACCCTGTGTCTGGCTATGACCATTAATGAAACAGATAATCCCCAACAATGGCTTGTCCCCAAAGCAGGGGTCTCTTCCTTCCTTCCTTCCTTCCATCTTCCAACCAGATGACTGGGAGGAGGGGGTTACCCAGGCAGAAAGCTCACAGGCAGGTCTGAACTGAGGTCATTCTGGACCAGACTCTAAACCTGTGTCAAATGAAATTCAATTCCTTCATCCACTCAGTAAATATTGTTTCAGCATTTACTCAATGCCATCCTTCTTCTAAGTGCTGGAGAGGCAGTGGTCCACAAAACAAAGACTTCCTGGATACGTGGACTGCATGGCCCAGCAAGTCCAGGGGTAGCATGTGATAGGTCCCTAGGGTAACACTTCCCAACTGGGATGAAAAGACAGTTCTCCTCCTCCTCCAGCTCTTCCTCCCCTCCTCCCCCTTCCTCCTCTTGCCCTACATTTCTCCATCTATCTTGCTATCACATCTTCTCAAGTTGCAGAGTTCCTCCAGATCAGAGATGGTGGAAAGACAAACAGTTCTTCTCCGATGTCACCACTTGGGGTGGGGAAGGCAGGGTTCTCTCTAGATTACTGCAGGTACACCCCATCATCCATGGCCTCTAAGTAGCCGAGAGGATGCAACACACACGTGTAGACCCACACCATCACAGGGGGACCATGACAATCATCAGAAGAATGGAAAAGGAAAGGAATGGGGCTTGGGAGCAGGGGCTACCTGCTCCATTTTGATTTCCCCCAAGAACGCCAGGAGGTTTGTTCTAGCTGGAGCTGTCTCAGAGTTTGGTGCAGATGCTGTAGAGTCCAGACCCTGAGTCTGACTGTCTCCTCAGCTGCTGGACACTGGGTAACCTCAGGCAAGTAATGTCACCTATCTACTTCCTCTCCCCGAAAAAAAATGGGGTTTATGGTCGTGCCAACTTCTAGGCTTGTGTCCTCTGCTTCTTCTGATCCAATTTTGGGAAGGCCTCTAGAATTTTAACTTCAGAGACTCGTGATCCAGACTCTGCTTGTGATGGTCACGGTGACATGTTATCAGTGCTGATGTCACCTCCAGCTCCAGCAGAGGTTCTAATGTTTTCAAGTGAGCTACTCCCAAACCTGAAAGGGTAAAAAGGACCCTGACATTGGGGCCCACTGAGCAGGGCACGGATCATTCCCAGGGAATTCTGAACCTCCTTACTGGGCAGTAACCAGTCTAAGGATTTGGGTTTGTGTCCAACATAGGCAGTTACGGCTGCATCTCAGAGCCTTCCGTCACCTCCTGTCTCCCATACCTTGCGAGAGGAATCCTTGGCCCAGTGCACATCTGGATCTACCACTGATTGGATGGGCAACCTCAAAGAGACTAGACAGTTCTTTCAAGGCCTTTGAGTTCCATGTTTCTCATGCATAAAATGAGCACATTAGAATGATGGTTTCTGCTGGGCAGTGGTGGCACATACCTTTAATCCCAGCACTCGGGAGGCAGAGCTAGGCGGATCTCTGTGAGTTCAAGGCCAGCCTGGTCTACAGAATGAGATCCAGGACAGGCACCAAAACTACACAGAGAAACCCTGTCTGGAACCCGCCCCCCCCCCCAAAAAAAAAGAATGGTGGTTTCTAAGGACGCTTGGCTTAGTGCCAGGTAGAAGGACAGAGTCCCCCGCCCTCCCAGAGGACAGGGCTTTGGAATAGCATAGTAGAGTTGACTTCACCCCAGTCCAGTCCTACCCACCATCAACATAAAGGCTTCCTCTTCTACAGCACCACTATGCAGTTCAATTTTCATTCTCTATTTGATCTGCTCACTATCTATCTCATATTCTCTTCTGGTCTCCCACCCTCAGTTCCCCTGAAGTCTCACCCACCCGGCTGTCCTCTCCCCGGCCCAAACGCCCCTCCTTAGCTGTAGGAAGAGGACAGTCTTTTTCCTAGCCATATTATTAAGTTATCTGATTATCTCCAGCGGACTTTCAGATTTGAAAAAAGGTAGATTGGATTTAAAAGAAACAAAAAAAAAACAACCCCCCCCAAAAAAAAACCCACATTGCTATTTCTTGATTTTTTTGTTTTGTTTTGTTTTCATTCCCACTGTAAGCTCACTGCTTGTGAGCATCTCTGACCAAGAAAAGACTGGATGTGAGAATGTAAGCAAAAGAAAAACTCAGGGAAGAATCCTTTAGACACCATCTTTGTGTGGGGAACGGGAGGCCGCTGTCACTTAGTGCAGGATGGCAGGCGGGGGAAGGGAAGGAACCGCTCTGGTAAGCCAAGAGGGTGGCCAAGGTTTAACCTTCTGAGGGCATCGTGTTTGGAGCCCAGCTGTGTGCATTGATGAGGCCCATTTAAATATTTAGAATAATCAGCAAATTCATTTTTGGAATAGGAAATGCTTGTATGTTATTATTAATAATTATTATTATTACTATTTTTTTACTCAAATGGTGCAAACTGAAATGGAGTGAAATCTCAGGCTTACTCGAACCCCAAGCTTTTGCTTGACTCCCAGGAGAGCTTGTACCAGGTAAAACATTGATTGCCTGGAAGCGTTTGTCCCTTTGTATCTGGGTATGTGTTGTGCAGATCCTGTAGCTGTAGTAAATGTGTTTCTGCACCCTGCTTCCCTCCCTAGCCTTATGTCTTGGAGCGCATGTGCCACCTGCCCCATTTAGAGTTACCTTGGGGTAGATGGTTGCAGGAAGTGGAGAAGGAGGGCCTCGGTGCCTGTCCTGGGGTGCAGGGACCGAGCCTGGCACCAGATGCTTATGAAACACTTGGATGCCCCTGGGAATGCTACCTTCCTCTTGGACCTGTTGGTCCAGATTACTGATTAATATTTTCAATAATAATGTAAAACTCAATCACTGAGTCCAAAGAGAGTTCATCTTTATAGTAGGGGCATAGCTTTAAGATTCCATCTGGTCTTGGTTAACATCCTTCCAGCTGTTTCTACACAGTTCCAATCAACGAATACATGCCTTTTAATATCACCATTCCTAAGCATTTCCCTGTACTAACATAAGATGTTATCGTTTTGATTTGCAATGGAAAAACTGTATCACTATGTTTTTCCATCACCCAAGCATCTATGGAGTTGATCTTTTTGCCAGAGTTCTCTTGCTGGCATTTAAATACAACGAAGAATGCAAAGTATGTCTTCTGAAAACTGCCGATCAACTTTGAGAAGAGCTCAGCTCTCTGTGACTCTACATGTAAAGATTTAAAGCCTCAGGAGTCTCACATCCCCCTTCCCCAGCTTCAGAAAACGGCCCACCCCAGCCCATCTTCGTCACACATGCCCTTCCTCAGAGGTTCTTGGCAGTGGAAAGTCTTAGTAAACTATGTCAAAGGCCAGGAGCCAAAAATCACGCCCTGAGCTAGCCAGGAAAACATTCTCCTCCCTAGCCATGCCCTCTTCTCACCAACTCCGATCCCCCCAGGCGCCTGGTAGAAAAATCACTGAGCAGAACCATTGGGTGCGTTGATAGCTACCACTTCTGGGCACGACATCCCCTGAGATTCTCACTGGATCCAGTCAGAACAGAGCACAGACGGTCCTCTGGGAGTTCGCCCTAAAGACGAAATGCTTGGTGCAGATGTGGGTAACCAGAGTCACTGTCACAAAATGCAAAGAGTGATGCTGGGACTGGCCCAGTCCAAAAACAGCTGTGAGAGGACTGAGTCCCAGAGCACATCCCATGGTAAAACAGAGTGGTCAGCGCTATTAGTCCCGGATCCTGGAGAAGAGCTGAGCTGAACAACAGTGGGAGCATTAGCCAAGGATACTGAGCTACAGGATGGCAGAGTTCTGATGACAGCCTGGGCGTGTGGACTGAATACAAGCTCTGAGAATAACTGAAATATGAGTGTCTGCCTTCCTTCCTCCTTCCCTTCCTTCCTTCCTTCCTTCCTTCCTTCCTTCCTTCCTTCCTTCCTTCCTCCCTCCCTCCCTCCCTCCCCCTTCCTTCCTTCCTTCCTTCCTTCCTTCCTTCCTTCCTTCCTTCCTTCCTTCCTCCCTCTTTCCTTCCTCCTTTCTTTCTCCCTCCCTCCCTCCCTCCCTCCCTCCCTCCCTCCCTCTACTCAGAGCCTCTCCTCCACAGTCCTCATGACCTGCAGAAAGACCCAACCATAGAAAAGGATAAGTGCTGAAGGCTTTGGGAGATGAAGAGAGGCTCATCTAGACCTAAGGGAATCTCTCAGCAGCCACGCCGGCTCTCCCCCAGGTCCAATCACACCCACTCTGACATCTAGCCCTCTCAGCCTCTAAAGGCCCCATTGGAGTGCCAGGTAGTTGAGCTCCAACCATGGGGACTGGGTCATGATGGTTCCTACTGGCACTCTTAAAGAAGGTGACTGTACATTATGTATCTCTGACTCAAAACTCAGAAATCCCGAATACTTCACAATCCTAAATGATTGGAGTGCCATCATGGTTCCCCTAAGCTGAAAATTCCATGCCTGATCTCACACTTGGGGTCACAGTAAAAATAGATGCCCTACAAATATTGATTAAAAAAAATACCTTTGGGCTCTGTGTGTGAAGCACAGCATATAAGACATGAATGAAGGTTATGTTTAGGCACAGGTCTCATCCCCAAGACATCTCAGTACACATATGCAAGTGTTAAAGACTTCCAAATCACTTCTGGTCCCAGATATGTCAGGGAAGGGATGCTCAAGTTCAGTGACAGGTCCACTTAGCAAACCACAGGCTTCCGTCTCTCTGCTCAGACTTATATGCCCCTACTGGTACTACAAAGTCTGGTGGTTTATTAACCAAGCAGGCTTTATTCCCCACAAACATACTCCTTGTAGGCAAGTACAGGTTTCTGTCTATGGGCTAAGCCTGTCATAATAAACCACTTTCTTCCTGGTCGTCCTCCATATACATTGTCAGAAGGAATATGGAAATAAATACATTCATAAACATGGGCATGTTCTGGGCAGTCTTTGGGTAGCAGCAATTTCATCTCATCGCATCTAACTTAAGCCTCCCAGGCTTGTGGGGAATGGGAAATATTACCCATTTCAAAGAACTGGAGACTCAGAGAGCCCTAGAGAGTAGGTGGCAGGGTCACAAGTCTAACCAGATAACCAACTGTGCTGGTTAGTTTTATGTCAACTTGACACAAACTAGAGTCATTGGAGAGGAGGGGGCATCAATGAAGAAAAAATGCCTCCATAAGATCTGGCTGTAGGGCATTTTCTTAATTAGTGATCCAAGAGGGAGGGCCGAGCCCATTATGGGTGGTGCCACTCCTTGGCGGCTGGTCCTGGGTTCTATAAGAAAGCAGGCTGAGCAAATGATGAGGAGCGAACTAATAAGCAGCACCCTCCATGGCCTCTGTATCAGTTCCTGCCTCCAGGTTCCTGCTTGAGTTCCTATTCTAGCTTCCTTTAGTGACAGACTACAAAGCTGTAAGTATAAGCCAAATAAATCCTTGCTGTGGAATAATCCTTTTGTACACTGTGAAGATGTGTTGCTCTCATTGGTTTAATAAAGAGCTGACTGGTCAGTACTTAGGCAGGTAGAGATTAGGTGGGAGAGCCAGACTGAGAGAACACTGGGGTGAAGAAGAGTGGAGTCGCCAGCAGGATTTGGAGAAAAGCAAGATGAACTTGACATGCTGAAAAAAAGGTACTGTCAATTGATAGAGTACAGATAAGAAACATGGGTTCATTTAAGTTGTAAGAGCTAGTTAGTAACAAGCCTAAGCTATCAGCTGAGCATTTATAACTAATAATAAGTCTCTGTGTGGTTATTTGGGAGTTAGCTGATGGGACAGAAAAGTCTACCTACAAACCCTTTTTTCCCAGCTTGTATTTGGTCACAGTATTTCATCACATCAATAGAAACCCTAACTAAGAGACCAGCTTATCTGGCTTCATTTCCCAAGTTTTTCCTTATTCATTTAAGGAGAAATCATCAGTAACAAAGGAAAGATTGTATATATTCAGAAGACCCTTTATCATTAAGTCAGTGTCCTTCACAGGGCCTCAACTCAAGGCTAGGAGACATTTCACCTCTTCCTGCATAAGCATTTTCCATTTTCATGTTGGGCCTTTCTGACTTCTCTCATCAGCAGACTGCTTCTGACTGGGTTTGGTAGCTACATTTTTATTTACATGCAAATTCACAGCAAGCAGCTCACATGTAAATACTATACTAATTATTAAACTTGTATGGCTCATCAGAATGCTGGATGCTAATTGGCTACAAGATTGCCCATAACCCACAGTAGTCTGAATTGGAGCCTCACCAATTTTTGCATCTGCATAATAAAAGAAGACAGGAGGCTGAGAAAATGTACACCTATTTTATGGGGTTTCTTCAAGGTCAAATAATCTTTTATTCCCTTCCCAATCTGCATATTTATAAAGACCTGTGTACGATTAATGAGACGGAAGATTAAATGGTTGCAGATTAAGAACATACCCTACTGTTCTGATTAGAGTGAAAGTAACTTAGTCAATCAGATTAGAATTCCAAATTCAAACCAGCTAAGAGAGGAGTAACGACCTAACGGTCCCCTCAGGAATGCCACTGGCCTTGGGGATTATTTCTACCTTTGCAAAGCCCCTTCTAAATGTTCCTGAAGATGAACCAAGAAGAGGGAATAAAATCACATCCTATCATGAGGAGGCACCCGATATCATTTGGCCCTGTGGGTCATAGAAAGAAAAACAGATTGCGCACATTGATTGTGCAGACTCTTCCTTGGCGAGCCTGAAGAGTTTTGACTGGCTAGAGAGATCTAAGATGTGTGGTGTCCTCTCCCTGCCCTCATGAGGAAGCTTGCGGCTTCCTTTGGGATGCTAAGAGTAGTGTGTATGTAGATAGTCTCAAAGTGGGATCCTCACCTGGGCTTTTACAGGTCCTTTGACCAGGGGTTCCTGAAATGTGGTCTTCAGCTCTGTATCTGAATGACCTGGGACATCGGCCGAGCCCCAACAAGCTGGTCAAGGCTGGTCATCTGTGTTTTTGATGAATGCGTGGTAATTGTGATGCACGCTTCAGACTGGAAATCACAAGTGGTTGGAACCAGACAATTCAGGGACTCCAGGAAAGTGTGCACATTTTGTAGATGAATTTCTAAACAGTCTTATTAAATAAGAAACACAGAGCCAAATACAAAGGCAATAGCCAAAAAGATAAGAGAAGAGCCATGACTACCTTATCTTACCACCTGGCCACTGTTGCTTCCCCAGAAAGAGCTTCTTCCTGTCTGATTTGTGGTTTGTTTTTTGCTTTTTTTTTTTTTTTTGGTTTTTCGAGACAAGGTTTCTCTGGGTAGTTTTGCGCCTTTCCTGGAATTCACTTGGTCGCCCAGGCTGGCCTTGAACTCACAGAGATCCACCTGGCTCTTGATTTGTGTTTTTATTGTCTTTCTGTTCTGCCTTCTCATTGGCTCTAAGCCCAGCCACATGACTTCCTCATCACTGCCTGTCTATACAGAGCTCCAGGTCTCTATAGTTGGTACTGGGATTAAAGGCTCATGTCACCATGCTTGGCTGTGACCTTGACCACACAGAGACTCTGCCTGCCATGTGATCGGATTAAGGGCGTGTGCCACCACCTCCTGACTTTTGCTTATGGCTATGTGACCTCGCTATGTGACCTCTGATCTCCAGGCAAACTTTATTAACATACAAATAAAATCACATTTTGGCACAATTAAAATATCACCACACATTTCATTTGTTTGTTCATTTATTTAGTGTGCACATACATATGTGTGGGCAGGCACATGCATGTATATGTGTTTGTCTGTGTGCATTGGCACACATATGGAGGCCAGAGAAGCATGTCTGTTAATCTTCATCTTCCTCAACACCCTTTTTTTTGGGGGGTGGGGTGGGAAGGGTCCCTCACTGAACCTGGAGCTCACTGATTCCAATAGACTGGCCAGCAAGCCTCAGGGATTCTCGTACCCTTGCCTCAAACATGCTGGGGTTTCAGGAGGGCCTGGCTTTTTATATGGGGGCAAGGGATCTGAATGCAGGTTCTCATGCTGGCAAGCATTTTACCACTGAGCTAGGTCCCCAGCCTGACATTTTATTTTTGTGTGCATTTTTTGAGGAAGTTCTTCAGCAAGTTCTAAAAAAGAAAATAATAGTAATCGTCTTGAGACAGAGGAAGATCAAGAGAGCAGAATTCAGTAAGTCCTAGGACACTAGTCATAACAAAACCAAGGTTTAGAGCTGTCCCCAGCTCAGTATACTCTAGTATCTCTTTCCTTCCAACCCTAGGGGGGCAAGGGTCAGCACAGGAGACAGAGTAGCAGACAGCCTGCAGGAGAGCTCTTCCCAGCAGGAAGGACGCCCCTTTTCCACAGAGGAAGAGAGTACCAGTGTAGCAGGAATCTTAAAAGTTCTTATTAATAAAATCAAACCCGAGGCCAGTTATTGGGGTCCATTTTGGTAGATCAGAGAGACAGAATAAGCCACAGCTATCTCACCTCACCAGTTCCTCAGCTGGTCCTGTTTCCTCAGACTGGAAGCCTCTGTGTCCTCATCCCAATGGCTCTCAGCTGAACTGCTGCTTAAAAGCCTGAATGCTTATCCAGCCAAATGCTTAGCCAGCCAAAAGCCTCTAGTTTCTGGTCCTCACGCCTTATATATCTTTCTGCTGTCTACCACCACTCCCTGGGATTAAAGGCTGGCTTTCTGGGATTAAAGGCGTGTCACCATGCTTGGCTATTTCCAATGTGGCCTTGAACTCACAGAGATCCAGAGGGATTTCTGTCTCTGGAATACTAGGATTAAAGGCGTGTGCTATCACTGACTAACTAGTGGCTTGTCTGTTCTCTGACCCCAGGTAAGTTTATTAAGGTACACAATATTTTGGTGAACACAATACCACCACATCTCCTCTCTTTTTGTCTAAAATTAAAAAAGCTTATAACTAATACAAGAAAAACTATCCAATAAGTATATACAATATATACAGCTAAAAATTACATTAATGATGTCTAGTCCATTAACATTTGACAGATTCAGATGAAAACTCCATTATATATATAAAATGTCCAGTCCAGTAACATCTGATAAACTCAGACCAAAAAATTCTCATTATTTATCTTATTTAAAACAAGTAGTTCCTTTTTAAAAGTAGATTCCATAATCTCCCTTTTTATCTTATCATATCCATATTCCCTTATTTTTCTTTTCCTAATACATTCAGTAGTCTACCTTTTGTCATTTTTATATCTTCCCCTCTTTCTTCAGTGTAGATTCAGTGATCTACCTATTTATCCTATTATTTCTTTATCTTTTTTCTCAGAGTAGATTCAATGATCTATCTCATATCTATATTCTCTTTTTCTTTTTGCTTTCTAGGGGTGAAGATATCTTTAGGGAATCTTGAAAAGAAAATTTTTGGGTTAATTGTCAAGTCCTGTATCATTTGTCCAGTCTCTGCATAAAAGGAAAGTTCAGGGCTTGTTTCAAGTCTTTGTTCAAGTAGTCTGTCAGGCTGGATCATCTCAGCTAGCCATCTCGAAATTGTTCTGACCAGTTTGTAGTCCAAAGTCGATTTTTCCATGGTGTTAATCGGCTTAATGGCTTTATCATAGTCCATGTGGAATCATCGTTGTAGGATCCTGTCATCTTTTTGAAGATTTCAAAGTCACTGTTAGGCGTGGTCATGGTTTCCTGCAGACTTTTTTTTTTTTTTTTTTTTTTTTTTTTTTTTTTTTTTTTTTGCCTCCTCTGTGGTTTGGAGCAATCACAGTTTGATAAATGTCTGTCTCTCGGAACCATGAACATTCTTCCCTAGAACAGAAAATCTTCACAACAATTTCTCCCCACCATTTTTCTTGCCAAACTTTTCCAAACTGACCTTTGCCGATGCTTTCCTGTAACACGATGGTCCTGGCAATTCTTCTCTGAACCAGCAGCAGTAAACCTTTCGTCCCAGGTAGCAGCATCACCGCAGTCACCAACATGATGAGAAGGAGCTGGCAACGTGGAGCAGTAGCCACTGTTTCCATGGTCCCACCACTGTTTGTGGTTCAGTCCGGGCCAAAGCTTCTCCCAAGCCTCCTAGGCTGGCTCAAACTCGGGATCCTCCTGCCTCTGTCTCCTTCAGCAAATCCTACCGGCTGGGGCTCACAAGGCCACAGGCAAACAGCTTTTTCATGAATTCGTAACACGAACGTTGGGCGCCAGATGTAGCAGGAATCTTAAAAGTTCTTATTAATAAAATCAAACCCGAGGCCAGTTATTGGGGTCCATTTTGGTAGATCAGAGAGACAGAATAAGCCACAGCTATCTCACCTCACCAGTTCCTCAGCTGGTCCTGTTTCCTCAGACTGGAAGCCTCTGTGTCCTCATCCCAATGGCTCTCAGCTGAACTGCTGCTTAAAAGCCTGAATGCTTATCCAGCCAAATGCTTAACCAGCCAAAAGCCTCTAGTTTCTGGTCCTCACGCCTTATATATCTTTCTGCTGTCTACCACCACTCCCTGGGATTAAAGGCTGGCTTTCTGGGATTAAAGGCGTGTCACCATGCTTGGCTATTTCCAATGTGGCCTTGAACTCACAGAGATCCAGAGGGATTTCTGTCTCTGGAATACTAGGATTAAAGGCGTGTGCTATCACTGACTAACTAGTGGCTTGTCTGTTCTCTGACCCCAGGTAAGTTTATTAAGGTACACAATATTTTGGTGACCACAATACCACCACATACCAGTCTCTTCCCGAGTCCCGCACTGGTGGGGTATAGCCTCTTCTACTGAGCTGGCCACTTTTCTTTTCCTCTAGTGTTCCCACCAGACTCAGAATTTTGTCCTGTTTGCACATGGAGGACAGCTTGCCTTCTCTGGCTTCAGGCTTCTTCACCTGAAGGAGCTTTCTCCAGACCTTCTGCCTGATGGCTAATGTCATGGCATCTGCATTTGGGGACAAGTAGGTTTTGCGGGCCACATCACCACCACCGTCTTTCTGCCCCGGGCTTCACATACTGTACAGGGTCAGGGCAGCCAGCTGTGGGGTCAGTTACCATCTGACTCATTAGCAGACATGGCCTACCTGGAGGGCACAGCTAGGTCAGCACCCGGGCCTGTCTGGATCTCAGGTCTAGATGACAGGAGTGGATATAACTCCACCATATATCTCCAAATAGCCGAGTCTTGAGGACACTTTACACAGCGTTGCCCTTGTCTTAGAGTAAAGGTTCTCAGTCTTTCAGATGGCCCCCGAGGCTTCTGCCCGGCTCGTCCCTCCAAGCAGAGCTTCCCCCAAGGCCAGGGGAACCATGGAGGGAGGCACAGATTATCTGTCTAGGTAGGGCTGTCTCCCACATTTGGTCAGCCTTTAAACTGAAATCCAGCCCCCCTGTGTTTTGCCCACCTCTCCCTGTGTCTCCCACTGCTTTGGTTCCTTACCACCCTGGGGTCTAGATCACCAGCTTTTGGTTCTAGAGGAAGGAAAAACCAGGAGTGTTTTGGCAGCGTTGAGATATGCTGCCATATCTCACCATAACCACCAGAGGCCACGGCTACTCTCCACACAAAGCCCCGCCCACCACCCTCAAGAGGCCCCACCTACCACAGCCCGGCCAACCAGGAGATCTGAGGGTCTCAGAACCAGGTGCCCCACTCTTTTCCCAGTTGCTTTTCACCCTCGTGGCCTCTAACCACCACGCTGTGCTGCCCACCCCCGGCTTCCTGCGGCCTCACACCTGTTCTTGCCGCAGCTGTCTCTGGGCCTCTAGGGTGTGCTTTGGGGGAAGTCCTCCAGGAGGGCTCTGTCCACACCCCGCAAAGGGAGAGCCTGAGCACCTGTCCTATGACTTCGGTGTTGGTCCAAACCCAACCCCTCACATGGTATCTTTCAAATTATTCTGTGACCGCGGAGAAAAGAAGGGCTGAGAACAGGTGTCTACACCTGGGTGGGGGTCTTCAGCCTCAGGTGTGTGTGGGGGCGGAGGGGGTTGGAAAAGAGACACCAGAAAGGATCCATACCTCTCCCACCCGAATTTTGGGGTCTAGAGAATCAGAGACAAGGAGTGCTACACCTGATGGTCCAGCACAGGACAGGAACAACCGCTGGGCTAGCCTACTCTAGCTGCCCTCAAAACACCCCAGACGGAGTGCCTAGCGCAACGAAGGCTTGTGTCCTGGCAGTTCTGACAGCCAAAGAGCAAGTTCAAGATGTTAACAGTTTCTTCTAAGGTGTCTCTTCTCAGATAGCCGCTTCTTCCTGTGTCCTGGCGTGGTCTCTGCCTCTCCGTCTCTGTGTTTCTGTCTCCTCCTTACACCGTGTCCATCCAGATTTCCTCTTATAAGGACACCAGTCAAATTGGTTTAGCAACCCTCTGAGGACTTCATTTTAATTTAATTATCTCTTTAATTATTTCCAAATATGGTTACATTCTGAGGTTCTGGGCGTAAGGATCTCAACATGTGAATCTCGAGAAGGAACACAGTGCAGCTCGTGATAGGATTTCAGGAGCTCCCCAGTTCCTTGGGGCCTGCCAAATTCTGAGGCAGAGCCTATACCCCTCTCTGGAAAGCTCCGGCCTCTGGGCTGAGAGTCGGAAGTGGAGGGAACACGTGAGCCTGTGCAGCCCAGAGAAAGCCCTGTGTCTTAGAGGTCGAGAGCAGGAAAGAAGCCAGTCTGGTCCATGATCCTTTGTTTTTAACTTTCCTCACATTAAGGATCCAAGCAGAAATCCCCGAGAAGAGTGAGAACACAACTTGGTTTTGTGAAACGGGTCCCCTATTCCTGTTTTACACAGAGAGGGACAGAGTTCCTCAGGAGGCTGGGGTCTTGGTATTTAAACCCAGACCATCTATCTATTCCTGAAGTTCATGCTCTTGACCATAAACTTGGAAAAAAAATGGGGGGGGGGTGTTTAAAAACGTTAAGATAGAGAAGGCCTTCTCCAACATAAATCCAGAAGTGCTGACATAAACCATTAGTATTTAACATCATGTGAAGAAAGCCTACCCGGCATCCGGGTAGGAGGTGGGGATGGAAAGCGAGGCTAACATCGGCCTTGGGACCAAGTGACAATAATGACTGCCACCACAGCTGGGAGAATGAAAACAAAGGAGAGGCCAGATAAGACCTGTCTTTAATATATACCAAGCATCTCAAGATCAATGAGAAAGAGTCCGGCAGCCTACGGGGGCAGCTGGTGGGGAAAGGGGAGGGCTGGGAGGAGATGATTCAGGGAACAAAAGCAAGTGGCCGCTTGCATGCAAAGGGTTATTCAAGGTCATCCACAGGTGAGGACATGCAGATTCTGAGTGTCCTCTCACACGTGAGAACGGGAAACTGAAGAAGAGACGGCCGTGAGGGAAGAGAAGCGGCTTCATTTTTTGGAAGGGAGTATGAGTTGAGAGAACCCATCTTAGAGCACTCTCCGTTGTCCAGAAGCAACTAAATCAAAATGCCAAGGCAAACCCTGCTCTACCAAGCCGTGGCAACTCAAGGTACCTGCCCCTCAGACAGATCCTCAGAGGCATGTTCATGGCACCCACTTGAAAACATTAACCCCCAGGAGCAGCCTAAATGCCTCATGCTGAGAGTAACCATGCCCCAACAACAGATTTCAACAGCAACAGAATTCAACAGCAAAGGAGTAAGACACATGGAAGACCTGGCATCCGGGTAGGAGGTGGGGATGGGAAGCGAGGCTAACATTGGCCTTGGGTTCAGTGCACAGCGGAAGAGAACCTTGAACCTCTGATCCTCCTGCCTCTATCTCCAGAGTGCTGGGATTACAGATGTGTGCTGTCACACCTGCTTTACACAGCGCTGTGGATGGAGCCCCGAGCCCAGTCCATGCTAGGCAAACATTTTGCCACTGGGCTATGTTCCAAGCCCAGCCATTAAAAAAATAATACTAATTTTGTTTGTTCTGTGAGATTGTCTTACGTTTGTCAAGCTGGCCTCAGATTCTCTATGTGCCTAAGGAAGACCTTGACTTTGATACCGGGTCCTTCTGCCTCTACCTCCCACTGGCTGGGACTATAGTTGTATTATATGCCTGTCCAGCTTTTTTTTCCCCCCTTAAAACATAGTCTTACTCTATAGTCCAGATTGGCCTAGAACTCATAGGCAATCCCCCTGCTTCAGTTTCCAAAGCACCCATGGCCGGCTCCTTAATACTAATTATAAAACTATCAGGGTGGTAGCTGTGCATGCCTTTAGATCCAGCCTGGTCTGCAGAACTAGTTCCAGGACAGCCAGGGTTACACAGAGAATCCCTGTAACAAACAAACAAACAATCAGACAGACAGACAAACAGACAGACAGACAGACAGACAGACAGATAGATAAAATGAATCCGTGGCCCAGCCGCCAAGCGGACTTGAGCAACTTCTCCATGCCCGGCTGCAGCGATTTGTTGTTTTCGCCTTGTCAGTGAGGGGGAAGCCACTCCCAGTACAAGCCCAGTCCCTCTGCTTTGTTCTGGTTGTCCTCTGTCCCCAGTGAGGTCACCCTCTCGCAGGAAGGACAAGTCACTGTGAGAACAAAGCTCCTAGAGGCTCCCGGACAATGAACAGACCCCCACCTCTTGAGCCTTTTCTAGGAGATCAAAGTTCCAGACTCCTCCTGGTGTGGGCATGTGGGAGCAGGCATCACAGGCTCCTCCGCTTGTCCCCTCTGCCCCCTTCGTGACAACGACTGACAACACCAACAGCTGGGATGCCACCTCTCTGAACACAGGCTCTGGGTCCCTGGGACAAGCTGCAAACTTGGAGCCTGGTTCCTGAGAGCCGGTGGCCGGATATCTGACTTATAAAATGGACAGCCAAACAGCAGGCGGTGGGGAGGGCGGGCAGAGAAGGGCTTTGGTGAGGGAGGCAGGTACCTCTTGACTGATTGAAGTCAGGACCCCAGGGGGAGCTTTCAGGTCACCCCCGCAAGAGGCCCCTCCTCAGGAGTCCACATTATCAGGGCGAGCCAGGTTCCCTGCTCAGAAGTTCTGGACAGGGTCTCATTTCTGTAAGCCTAAATAAGCGCAAGAGATCATACCTACATGCTTCGAGCACCCTGGAGAAGCTGGAGGTCTCTGCACAGAGGCAGGGACATTTTGACCTTCGTTTCCTGGTAATCATGAAGTAGCACAAAACACGTGCTCGCACACTGCTGAGTGAGTGAGTGAGTAGTGGGCTCCCTGGGCCACCTATGAAGAAAGTCCCAGCCCCCAAGAAGGGCTGTACCCTCAGAAATGCTGTCCTCTCCCTTCTCCCCGCAAGGCTGTGACCCCATTCTCCTCTCCCTTCTTGACACTCTCCCTCCATTTCTGCTTTCCAAAGAGGAGGAAAAGCATTTTGATTATGAAGCATTTCCAGGGCCGCTTCGGTCTGCCAAGTGCTGGGCTCTTTGTTAGCCCCCCTTCCCAGCCTCTGCCTGAGTGGAGACAGCGGTATTATCTCTTCACTACAGGTGAAGGAGTGCTGACCAAGAAAGGTCATAAGGCCGCCCAAGGTCAGACACCCTGCCGCCCAGGGCAGGCCAGAGGCCCTGCCTGATTTTCAAGCACAGAGCCTGGGAGTATTCGGATGGCCGTATTCGGACTCTGGAGCCAGTAACTGCTGGAGGGAGGCGCTGGCACCCGCTGGAAGCAACCGAAGGGAAGAGGTGAGAATGCAGATGTGATCCACGTGAGGAAACCAGGCAGATAAGAGCTGAGGAACCAGACAGGCAGGCTTCAGCCTTGGTCCTTTAATGAGGCTTTTAACTCACAGGCCTGTGCAAATTTGATTCCTGTAGGTAGCCAGAGAAAATTCCAGAAACGGAGGCTTGCGAGTACAGGGACCCATCCACAGGACTCACCAAAGGTGACCTAAGTGAGTCTTCCCAGGCATGGACTCTTCTCTCAATGGCACTGTCTCTTTGGATACATTCTCCACTTTTTTGGGTCCAGAACACTCAGGAGTGGGAGGCCATACTCTGCCCTCTGGCAGCCTGTGGGCAGGGTCACTGTGACCTGGCCATGGAGTGTTGGAGGAGAGCCAGCCTGGAGGTATCTAAGTCCGTGGTGGCCAGCAGGAAGCCCACTCTCTACCCCTGGCCCAGCTCCTGCCTCACCACCTGGGTTGTGTTTCCAGCAGCTGGGCTCTGGGGAAACTGGGACTTGGAAAGAATCCATTTGCCCAACGAGCTGCACGTGGCAGGGTGCCGGGGCGCCTGGGGAAGTGTGGTGTTCCAGACGTGGTCACCGCCCTGTCTCCTCGCCACTTCCTGCCTGAGTGCAGAAGCTGAGTCTGGCTGGGGTAGGCATCTGGTGACTGAGGACAGAGTGGACGCGAGGGACAGCAGAATGGGGAGCTCCAGGTTGTCCGGGTCCCCCGCGCTCCCTCCCACAGCTCCATCCACCTCTTCAGCATCTGGCCTTGATCTGTCAGAAGTGGATCTTCTCTGAGGTCAAGTGCCTGCAGCCGGCTGTGGCCAGGAGCAGTAGAGTGGAAACTGTAGATGCAGGATGGAGAGTCAGTCCATCAGAAGAAAGCCTCTTGGATAGCTTGGCCTCTCAGTCTCGGTTGGATCTGGCTACCTGGATGTTGGGATCTGCTCTTTATCTGGTACAACCCCACAGTTAGGCTCTGGTGTATACCCCTTGCCCCCCAGATGCTGGGAGCTGTGAGGTACACCCACCCACATCCTGACCTCTCAGCTACAACACAAACCACATCTACTAAACCCTCTTCTGCACAAACTCAACTGTAGGCCAAGGGGAAGACAGCCCAGGAACTTGTTGTGTCTGCTCCATTCTCCCTGGGTGAGCAAGCGGGACCCTCTTTGGGAGGTCTGGGGACATCGCTGAGATGATCAGGGCTCTCTCCAAGTTCTATGTGAAGCAATGACTGACTGATGACATGACTTGTTGGGGAATATGGTGGAGATGAAACTCGAATTGGATGTGCACAGCCCATTCCCTGGTCCTACCCCACAGCTGACTTGGCTACCTAGAGAAAGCCCCAGGAATCGGCATCCACTACCATATCCCCCAAGAGCCAGCTTGGTTCTGGTGCACACCAAAGCCCAAGAAATTCTCCCTAGCCAAGTAAGTCTCAGACTGTGGTGTGTCACAGGCAGCCATCATGTTATGGAGTGACCTTCAGGTTCTACATGGGAACCCTGAGTCAAGCCTTCCAGAAAATTTACTCTACCCTGGGACAGTTGAAAATCCTGATGCCCACCCTGAACCCCCAACCAGAGAACCCCAGATTTCCGAGAGTAGGACCAAGTCATGCACATTTTGAAAATTTAATTGATACATAAAAACCCAAAACTTCCATATATTAATGGGTTACCATGTCATGTCTCAATACACGAACAACTTGCTTAGCGTTTAAATCAATTAAACACTTATCTCCTCAAACATTTAAGCACCACACTCTTTCAAGTTCCCTAGGTGACTCCAGGACCGAGAACCACCTGCCCTCCTGCTTCTCAAGCCAGCAGGCATTTCAGTCCCCCAGGAGGGCTATGAAACACAGACCATCTTCCTGAGGGTTTGGTTTTGTTTTGTTTTGAGGGGAAGGGCTTAGAAAGACCCAAGTATCTGCATTTCGGAGGAACTCTTGGGCGGTATTAGTGCTGCAGGAGTAGGGCTATTGAAGCAGAGGAAAGAAAATGAAAGAAAAACAGAGGAAAAGCCATGAGCAAATCGGGTAGCCATTGTTAAGGTGTGCCCGCTTTCTGGAGCAGGCCCCACCTGGCCCTATTTTCCTGAGCATTACATGCAGCTCCCCAGGGACGGGTTCTCCCACACACACCAGCTACCCACAGGAACTCTTTCTTCGAATATAATTGCTGCCATATAGATGGAGAATTGGGACCTGGTGTTCAGGGCCCCAGGGGAGGGCTGGGCAGGTTGCACACTGCACACAATCAGGAGCCACCATCACATGAGTTTGAACTATGCCCCCTTCCTCCCACCAGGGACTGCCAAGCCTAACGGGCTTCCAGCTGAAAGCTCAGCAGGTCACCATGGAGATTTTCACAGGGTGCCTTGGAAAATCTGCACCTGCGTGTGCTTTAAGCTGTTATCTGTGCCCCTCAGTGTTTCTGCAGGAGCTGTCTCTTCCTCGGTGGGGATGACTAGGTGGGCCTGATCCAGCTTGTGTGGCAGGGGTGGTACCCACCCGAGTTCATCCTCCATCCTGCTCAGCCTGGCTGACCCAGCCGACCCTGGCACAGGGCCCTTGGCTGGGGAGGGGCCCAGGTCCTCCCTCCCTGCCACTGCATGTTTCTGGTTCTCCCTCCTCCCCAGGGCGATAAACCTGCTGGAGGAATTTGTTTTCTCGGGCAGTGCACACTGCATCCCACAGAACTACAGGCTGAGTCACTGCTGGTTTCCTCCGGAGCCACCTCCCCTCCGGCTTCTCCTTTCCGGAAGGCGCTTCCTGACCTGACTACGTGTCCTGGGTGTTTCTGTCTTGTGATCCAAGCTCAGCTGCCACCACATTCCTTCCATGACACTTGGCTGGTGTGGGTGGGCAGCTGTGAGTGGGCTCTTCTAAGTGGGGCCCCACCACCAAGAGAACTAACTCTGTAGCCAAGGAGCCCAGCTGGTGGGGAGCAGAGGTCCACAAGCAGCCCCCAGGAAGAGGGGAGATGGGCAGGGCACTAAGGAGTTGGGGGGTGGGGGCCCATCTGACTTATGAGATGGGTGCCACCTCTACCAGGTGTGAAGTGGAGGGCGAAGAATGCACAAGTCAGCCCGTGCCTCCCGTGGCTCCAGCTCACCGCAGCAGAAATCAGGGTTCCTGAAGCCAAACGACCCTTCTCCTCACCAGCACTCCAGACTTCCACCCCAAGCTGCTCCTCCCAGTGCCCCATCGGCTCCACCCTTTCCTCGCTCTGGAGATCCGTCATAGTCATAACCATGTCCTTTCCTTGACGAGGAGGCCTCTCTCACTGCCTACATCCAAAACTCCTGTGCCTCCCACTGGCTGTGCGGTTGTTTGTCTTGGCACACCTGAGTTTGACTGGGTGACTAGGCACTGTCACCAGGAACTCTAGCCAGAGCCAGATGGGCACTGTGATAAACTGACAAGCCCTGTCTCTCTTCCCTCACCCCGCAAGCGGGCAGAGGAACCCACAGTGAGCAGGGCTTCTCCCCTGGGAAGACAGCATCATTCTCCGACCCCTCCCTTCAGGGTGGAGGCTCCCGCAGGGGCCTCTGATAGACCTGAGTAGGCTACAGGGCTGGCAACATCTTTCTCCAAAGGCTGCATTTGGGAAGAAGGCCTAGAGAAGCCTGAAAACTGGCCTAGGCCCAGAAGTTTCCCGAAGATGTCAGGGAGCTGTGCTCTAACTGGGTGGACCCCCTTTCTTGCAAACCAAGCCTTACATGTTCTCCATTCTGAACAGAGGTGGAGGAGATGAAGAAGAAAGGAGGCACACAGACTGGGTCCCTTGGCGGCAGATGGGCCTTGGGACCTGCCACCAGCTGCAATTACTTGCTCCTGCCTATAATTTTATGTGGAGAGGCCACAGGTGATGGAAAAGGAAATTGGTCCCCAAGGGCAGAACACCGTTCTGATATGCATTTATTATCAAAGCAAAGGGGGTCACCAAGCTGAATGTGCAGTAGCTGCCTCTGGAAGTGAGATGTGCATGCCGAGCGGAAGATAAGAAGAGATGCCTGGGGGCGGGGCAGTGTGTTAGCCAAGAACCTTTATTGTAGAGTTCGGAACATTTTTGCTATCTCCTGACTGGTTCTTCCTCTCAAATCCACGTTGCTCTCTCTAAGGGCCCATCCAAACAGAACTGAGGAAGCTAAGAATCTTCATACAAATCCTCTTTGCTTCACATAGTTGATATATATCTAAAGACTGGTGGGTTATGTTAATTAGCTTTATTGTAAATTAAATATGGTTTTAATCGCAGAGTTTGAAGCTTAAGATAATTTGATGGCAAAGTCTTTGTTTTCAAAAGCACTCAATGCTCATGGCCCCTAACCTAACCACCTCGAACACATGGCTGGGACAGTTTCTGATTAATGTCATCACGGAAATTCACAGATGGAAGGAAACTCAGGTGTGTTCACTGTGGTTTCCAAAGGCTTTCTGTTCCCTTTTTAGCCAGAGAACTATTTTGTCAAATAGAATCCTGCCAGCAATGGATGGATTAGACAGGGCAGCGTGTCCAGCTGACTCGGGGTTGAGAACCCCAAACTATACCTGCTTTGGGTACCCATGCATCTCACCATATTTCCTCTTGAAGCCCCTCAGCACTCCATGGGACCCCCAGTTTGGATGGCATGCCTTCAGAGTGTCGCAAGCATTCTCTATGAAAAGATAATCTGACTGTAGTGTAAGTACAGATGTCTGTGAACAGACAGGGAAATAAGCTGCCAACCTAAGCAAGTATGTAAATAGAAGCCATAAGTCTGAGGGAGAAGAGACTGTCTATAACCCTGTACTCTAGCTGATAAGTTGATTCCCATGGGGTGGTGCCCTAACAATTCAGAAATGAATGTATGTAAACTGGAATCAAACAATCATGGTCATGAATGCCAGGGTCACTGTTGAAACAGACAAGCAAAGGAATGAGCCACTGGGGTTGGATTAGGGCTGGAGACCGTGGTATGGACTCATGCTTTACCCATAGACATATTCACAGACATGTGAGGACATGCGGGTTAGTATGCCCACACAGATTTCCTTACTCGTTTGTGTGCGAGGCTCAGAAGCAATGACATCCCAGGATCCCACTCAGTGCCTGGATGTTGATTTCCAATACTACTTTCTAACAAAAGTAACCAGGTTCCCTGGTGGAGACAGCATGTCTTACAGCTGGAGAGGGGAATGGGAGATGATCCTGGGTCATGCTAATGCCCAGAAGTAAGAAAGTACTCAAAAACAAGCCCAAACCAAACCTGATGATAAGCGGGTGACAAAGGGATGTGGTAGCCACAGGAAGAGTTTCTAAGCTAGAGGAAGAGAGCTGTCTACTGTTCCACAAGTGATTGATGACAGGAAGATGGAGAAAATGGATAAATCCCACATGTGGGAAAAACCAAGTAGATAATCTTTCCTCTAGGAGAGGGATTGTAACTCCTCACCCCGTAAGTGTGGGCTGTGCCTCCTTATTACCCTTTCAAAGACTCCAGTGTGAAAGCAAGAGGAGGTTAAGGAGGTGGGTGGGATGGGACATGGTGCAGAGAACTACCACAGAGAGTCTGGCTGGCACTGTGTCAGCCAGAGGATCGACATTAATACCAACAGTGCTAAGCCATGTTTGCATGCACTGTGTGTGTAAGCGAGGGAAATGGTGCCCAACAAGATGGGGTCTTTTTCTCTAAAGCCTGTAATCTCAGGCAATGATGAGGAAAAACCACCAGACAAGCTTCAGCTGTAGGGCAGCCTGCGACATATCCTGCCACAGGAGGGTGTGAGGAAGTATCACATCTATGATTTCCCTAAGGAGATGTGGTGACCTAACGTAATAGAGTAACCTGAAAGAGTGGTGGCGGACGGAGGCCAGTAGTGGGGCTGGAAGTGTGGCATGGGTGACATTTGTGAGGCCATCAGTTCTTCCCCAGGACTAAAATAAGAAAGAAAGAAAGAAAGAAAGAAAGAAAGAAAGAAAGAAAGAAAGAAAGAAAGAAAGAAAGAAAGAAAGAAAGAAAGAAAGAAAGAAAAGCACACAAGGCAAAGACTGAGGAAATCGGAATTAAATGTGGACTTTCATTAATAATAAGGTATCAGTACTGGTGGACATGTATGACAAATGCACCGTGTTGATGCAAGACGTTAATAATCAATAAAACTGGATGTGAGGTGTATAGGAAACCTCTTCCCGACTTTTTCATAGTTCCAAGTCTGCCCTAAAATTAAAAGGTTGTTTTTGAAAGGAAAGCAAGAGGTCTCAGTGGGCAGGTAGGAGTGTGTGCTGCTGAGAGCGACAACTTGAAGAACCTGTTCGTGTGTAAGAGCATGCAAAATCACCAAAGGCAGAATCATTTCAAAACAAGAGGCTCAACCCACCAAGATGTAACATTCAAATGCGTATGCTCCAGAGAACAGTACTACAAAAAATTAAAAAGGACAGGAAGAATGGAAGAATAAATAGGTCTAGATGGGAATGAATTCAGCAACAGATACAACAGCTAGACAGAAACAACAACATGAATAAACCCAACAATACTATCACTATCTCATCAACATTTATGAAGCATTTCATTCTACAGAAATTGGGTATACATACCTTACAAGAGCCCACAAAATGGGTCAAGACAGACTACACCTCAGACACAAAACAAACTTAATAGTCTTAACCCTTGACAAACCCTAACAATCTGTTCATGCCTAAGAAAACTCAACTGATTAGAAATAGGAAGGAAATTCCTCATCTTGACAGAGAGAGCTCAGTGCAGACTTCGAGCTTAATCATGAAGGCAGAATGCTTTCCGTCTAAGATTAGGAACAGAGTCCCCTGTGGTCACTGAGTAGAGTCCTGAGTGTTCTGACCCCTGCAATAACATAAGAAAATTCTACAGCTTAGAAAGGGGGAGATCGAAGTGTTCCTATCTGCAAATGATATACTTTTATATGCAGAAAAATCCCAAGACATTTACCAAACCATAGCAAAGCCAAGACCCTTCTAGTAAGTTCAGGAAGGTTGCAGGATCCAGGATAATTGTACAAAAGTCAGCTGCTACTTATACTAATAGTGATCACTACCAAGTAAACATGGACTGCACTTTACAAATAATTGAAAAGAGGAATTTATGCCAATTCATGAGACATGTGAGAACTGTGGGCTGAGAATTACAAAGCTCTGATGAAGGAAACCAAAGACCTAAAACACAGAAGAAACAAAGCATGATTATAGTATTTCACTTTTCCCTGTCTGATAGACAACCTTAGTATAGTTCCTATAAAAATGTTGCCAGTGACTTTTTATAGAGATCAATAAATTCATTCTAAATTTATATGGAAAAGCAAATTAATTCAAATACCTAACCTTTTTTTTTTTTTTAATATATAGAAAGGAGAGCCTGCCCAGTTTCCAGCCTTATTATCTAGTTACAGCAGTGCAGAGTGGTGTTGGCAAAGGGTTACAGACATAGATCAATAGAATAGAACAGAGAACCCAGAAATAGACCCACACAAAACTGCCCGCCTGATAGCTGGGAAAGGCGTAAGGCGATTCAGTGGGGAGATGAGGCTTTGCACCAGATGGTGCTAGAGCAATTGGACGCCTGTGGGCAGAAGGGTAACCTTTGACCTCATTCCTCATCTAATTCACACAGGATCCAAAACGGACTGTGAACTTCAATGTAAAACTGTAAAACTTTTAGGGAAAAAAAATATAGGAGAACTTTTTGGAATTTAGGGTTGAACCAAGAGTTCCCAGACAAGATACCAACAGCATACCCCATCAAAGGGAAAACCTGATAAATGTGACTTCATTAAAGTTTAAAACTTTCTACAAGATTTTGCTGAGGGTGAAAAGACACACAAGGCTGGGAGAAAATCCTTGTGAAACACTTATCTCATGGTCAACTTGTATATATAATACGTAACAGCATCTCAAAATGTAGGGGCAGAAGAACTAAGAGCAAAAAAAAAAGCCAATTAGAAAATATCTTGAAGAGATGGGCTCCAGTATTGGGTGTTAGGGACATGAAAGGTGAAATCACAATGAAATCCCAGTACATTCTCTATCAGGATGGTTCCAATTAAAGGTGGGGACCTACACTCAGTTCTCTGCATAGGGATAAGGATGGTGCTAACTGCCAGCAGAGGATCTGGATTGCTGGTATGTGCTGTAGTAGAGGGGTAAAGGGCTCAGCCGGGCTGCAAAGCAGCCTGGTATACAACTAGGCATGCTTCATTTGGAAAAAGAAATATGGATGGAACAGGAGGTGTGGTTAAGTGAAATCATCAGGCTCAGGAAGACACACCTGCATGGTTTCATTCATATGTGGAATATAAAATGTTGAACTCATAGAAATCGAGGAAACAATGGGGTCACCAGAAGTTGTGGAGAGAGGAAGACAGAAAGGGGGATCAGTGGGCACTAAGTTCCTCTTGCATAGCATCAGGGAGCTCTGATGTGCTGACGCTCTACCACACAGTAGGTGCCCACACATGTTGATAGTATGCTGTATGTTTCAGAAAGCTAGAAGAAAGAATTTGGGGTCTTTTTATCCCTAAAAATGATATTTGATTAAATAGATATATTTGACCTGATTTGACCATTGTACAATTTAAATAGGTATTGAGATCATATATGGTATCCACTAATATGTACCTTTTTTTATGTTTTTTGTATCTGTTTAAAAATAAACTTAATTAAAAATTTAATATGTAGAGTGTAAACTAACATAACATGCAACTGTCACATGACCCAACATTGCACCCTGGGTTTTTATTTTAGAGAAAGAAAATGTATAGTCTCATAAAATCAGCACACAAATATTTACAGCAATTTTATTAACCAGGTATTCTCCAATGGTGAATGGTTAAACAGACTATGGTACATCCATTTCAAGGACTATTAGCCAGCAATGAAAAGGAATCAACTGTTATACATACCACCTGGGTAAATCTGCAGGGAACCATGCTGAGATAAAAGACAGTCCCTAAATGTTACATGCTGTGTGCTGTGTGGCTCCATTTGCATGACATTCATAAAGTATCAAAATTATAGAAATAGCAGTCATCTTCCTTATTTCTTGGGGCGAGGAATGGAGTGTAGGGAGTCGGGGTTGAGATTGGTAGGGAGCTAGTTCTATCTTAAAAACAGCCAACGGGGTATTGTGGGTATCTCTTGACTGTTTCTGTGTTAATCTCCTTGTTGTGAAACTGTGTATAGTTTTGGAGGATTTTACCAGTGGAGAAAACTAGGGAAGGGGTATGTGATATTTCCCTGCTTTTTCTTTCAGCTGTTGGCAGATCTACAATGATCACAAGGTAAAAACTTTCATCAAATTGGCTTTTCATTTATTTAGTTAGTTGACTGAGTGTATGTGTGCGCTCACACACATAGGCACACGGTGGCATGTGTGTGGAGGTCAGAAGACAATTTTCAGGGAGTTGGCTCTCTCCTATTTTGTTTTGAGGAAGGGTCTATCTTGTTTCCACCCATGCACTCTATGTATACTCTAGGTACTCCAGGTTATGTGGCCTTGGAGCTTCTGGCCAGTGCTCCTGTCTCTGCCCGCCACCCAACCACAGGGTCACTGGAATTACAGATGTGTACTACTGCACCAGGATTTTTACACAGGTTCCAAGAATCAAACTTCAGTCATCAGACTTACATGGCAAGTACTTTTACTAACTAAGGCATCTCTTTGGTCCAGCATGTTTTCTATTACATTTAATATATGCATGTGTTTGTGTGCGTGTAGGCACATGCTTGCCACTGCATTCATGTCAAGGTTAAAAGACAACTTAAAGGAGTCATTTCTTACCTTCCACCATGAGAATTCTGAGGCTGGAATTCAGGTCATCAGGGTTGATTCAAAATCTTTACCCATTGAGCCATCTCCCTGGACGACTGAAATGACCGTTGTTAGAGATCAGCTAACTGACCTACAGGTCATCTGTACCCTGCAAGTGAAGCAATGGCTGGGAGTGCCCCACAAGACTAAGCAAAGGAGCCTTGAGGAATCCACGAGGGGTTCTTGCTACAACATGTCAACTTTAAATATGTTTGCAAATTCAGATAGGAACAGCTCTGGCCAAGCCAGGTTTACTGGAAAGAGTTAACAGAGACTCTTCAGGGGAAGGGGATGGATTGGAAGGAGCACTTAGTTTTAAGGAAACACACACGCAACGGCAACAAAACCAGCTCGTTTTAGAGGCCAAGCGAAGGCTGGGCAGCGGTGAAAACAATGGCCATATTCACAGAGCTGGGAAGAAGTTCAGAGCCTGGTTTCAAACACCGGCCCTCTGACTCAGATCCAGAGTGGCTGAGGCAGGAAACGGGCCGGCAGGGGCCTCTTCCAGCTCACACTGGGGTGGGTGGGGGCTGCAGATAAGGAACTCTCTGGAGAGGAAGAAGCGAGGGCAAAGAAGACCTGTTCGGATGTGGAGAGCCGGAAACAGGCCTGGCTGGGGTTTTCCCTGGCTCCTGGTGATGTCCACAGCGGGGCTGGGAGACCTAGGCTGGAAGGGACATGTAGCTAATGTCTGAGGCTGTGCACACTGCACCTGCCTCCCAGGGTCTGGACCATCCAGGCAGGAGACCCACTGTCATCGAGTTACCAGGATGTGGTGGTGTGGTCCTGAAATCACAGCCCAGAGAGCCCTTGACTGCTGGAAATCTGGGGAAGCCATGGGAAAGAGGCCATGTGTGACTTGGAAAAGGATAAATAGGAGTGCCAAGGAACAGAGAGAGAGGTGACTTCCTAAGAGATGGGACAATGGCCTAGACGCAGAGGGTCTCCCACAGCCAGCTTGTCTGGCCCACATGACACAGGAAGCCGAGCCACAGCCTTGGGTCCCTTGGACGCTCCCCTGGGGAGGCATTGAGAACTGTGGAGGAGTCTTGCATGAGAGCCAGAAACAACTGGGTGCTTCTGGATGAGAGAAAGGGGAAGAGGTGGAGCGGGCTGCAGGGCTGGCTGTTCCTGTAGCGGCCCGGGGAACAGCAAGCAAGTGTGAAATGGAGAAATATTTTGCAAAGTGTATTTGAAGTACATCTGAGAAGCATTTTTGGCCAGAGCAAGGAGGACTAGGTATGGGGACCTGTTGGTGTGTGGTCACTCAGCAACCTCGTTCTCCTCTCTGATTCTAGGGACTGACTCCCTTGGGTGGCTTAGCTACAGTTCCTATTGCTGCTACGAACACCAGGACCAAAAGCAACTCGGGGAGGAAAGGGTTTATTTGGCTTACACTTCATCATCACTGCTCATCATCAAAGGAAGTCAGGACAGGAACTCAAACAGGGCAGGAACTTGGAGGAAGGAGCTGATGCAGAGGCCAAGGAGGGGTGCTGCTTGCTGGCTTGTTCCCCTTGACTTGCTCAGCCTGCTTTCTTATAGAACCCAGGACCAGCAGCCCAGGAGTGGTGCCACACACAATGGGCTGGGCCTTCCCCCATCAATCACTAATTAAGAAAATGCCCTGCAGACTTGCCTACAGCCAGATCGTACTGAGGTGTTTTCTCAGTGGAGGTTTCCTCCTCTCAGATGACTCTAGCTTGTGTCAAGTTGACATAAGACCAAGCAGCACAGCTGTCTCCTTATCAACTTGACACACAAACACATCACTGTTAATTCACAACCTTTCCTTTCTTGATCATCCCCAAGATCACAAATCAATAAAGACATCACAATATAAAACATTTTTACAAACTTAAAAAGTCTCACAGCCTTACAATTCAAACACTTTAAAAGATGTCTCTTTAAAAGCACCCAGTCTTTTAAAATCCAAAGTCTCTGTAAAACTCCAAAATCTCCTTTTCTTTCTTTTTTTTTTTTTAAGTTTAAAATCTGTCAACTCTGGGCTCCTATAAAATCAAAAATACTTCCTTACTTCAAGAGGGAAGAACCGGGGCACAGTCACCATCTGAACAAAGAAAGCAAAAATCAAACTCCAGCAATGTGAAGAACTCAATGTCCAAATCTGGGATTCACGCACAATCTTCCGGGCTTGGGTTGCTTCTCTGGCTCCACCCACTGTAACCCGCATAGCTTGTCTTTCAGACTCTGACTGGCTTCACTCCACCATTGCTGCTGTTCTTGGTGGTCATCCCATGGTATTGGAATTTCCAAAATGCTGGAATCTTTTGATGCAACTGGACTGCACTTTTACCAATAGCCTCTCCTGGGCTCTCTTCAGAGATTCCTGCCCTGCCACACAGTGCCAAGCTTCAGCTGCTCTCCATGACCCCTTCCTGTCTTCAAAACCAGTACCATCTGGGTGACTCTGACACTACCAGGGTCAGCTGCTAGCACAAAGTATGGCCTTGCTAGCCTCTGGAACACAGCTTGCATTTGTTAACTCTGAGGAAACACCTCCAGAAGACTTCGATGATTCTGGTCTCTTCTTAGTTAACAGCTGATGATTCTTCAGCCCTAGCTGATGAGCATCCATTATCCCAGGAAATCAAAAGTTTTATGTTAACAGTTCTGGTCTCTTGCTAATCATGGTTGATTCTTCAGCTTCAGTTGGCCAGACATCATGGATTCTTCACCCAGTGGCCTGGTAGAAACTTTGCTTCCCTATGAAACTTCACAAGCCAGGCCACCATATGCACTGCCCTCAACATCCTTATCCTCCAAGTGGGCCTTCTCCAGAATGGCCCACTGAGCTCTCAACACTCAATGACTTTTCTCTCCCAAAGTTCCAAAGTCCTTCTACAATCACCCTAAAAACACAGTCAAGTCTGCCACAAAATACCCCACTCCTGGTACCAAGTTCTGTCCTAGTTAGGATTACTATTGCTGTGATGAACATCATGATCAAAAGCAAGTGGGAAGGAAAGGGTTTATTTGGCTTATGCTTCTACATCATGGTCCATCTTTGGAGGGAATCAGGGCAGGAACTCAAGGCAGGAACTGAAGCAGAGGTCATGGAAGAGGCTGCTCACCAGCTTGCTCCTCATGGCTCACACAGCCTGCTTTTTTATAGCATACTGGTCCACCAGCCTAGGGGTGGCACTGCCCAAGCAAACTGGACCCCCTCCAGTATCACTAAAGAAGATATATCACAGGCTTGCCCACATGCCAGTCTGATGGGAGCATTTTTTTAATTGAGGTTCCCTCTTCCCAAATGACTCCAATTTGTGTCAGATTGACATAAAATAAGTCAGCACATGAAATATATTTGTATTTGTGTTATGATGACAAAAACTGACTGTGACAGAAGGCAAGAATGTAGTTGGGGTTGGGGATCTAGCACAATCAGTTACATGTTTGTCATGCAAACACAAGGACCTGAGTTCTGTCCCCAGTGCCCATGTAAAAAGAAAGGCATGCGGGTGCTTTTTCTCCCAACAGTGGAGAGGTAGAGTCGGGGGATCCCTGGAGCCCACTGCCAGCAAGTCTAGCCTACTTGGTGAGTACCAGGCCAATAAGAAACCTCATCTCACAAAACAAGGTAGACAACGCTTGAAAAAACGACACCTAAGGTTTCCCTATGGCCTCCAAATGCACACACACACACACACATACACACACACACACACACACACACACAAACACACATCCAACACACATTTGCACATACATATGCATTTATACACATGAAAAAGCACACATGTGAACACACACACACACAAACATCAGTGGCTTTTTCAAAAGATGGAGTAGCGTTCTGCATTTTCTGGCACTTTCTGTGCCTGACTTCCACAAAGAGATAGCTTTATACTCTTTGTGAACCATCTCCCAGGATCCCAGGGTAGGATCTCCAGGGGAAGAAAGGGACCAGCCCTCTCATATCCAGGTCAGGTTGGAGACCTCATTCTGACACACTGTGTCTGCAATATTATTTTTGTCTGTCAATGTGTCTTGGTTAAGGAATGCACACAAAATTGGCAAAACCTTCTAGATGTGACTATAAGGATGCTTCGAAGAACTTAGCATCTGCATCAGTAGATAGAGTGAAGATTCTCCATCCTTACAACATGGCAGCAGCATCTGATGGTGATAGCTTCTGAACAAAAGGCAGGGTATGGTGAATTGAGTTTCCTTTCATCCTTGATCTGTAGTCCTTCAGCATAAGGCTTCCCCCTGTCTCGTTCTGCCTACTCCTACCTCCAGTGCTCAGTCTTGGCCTCTGAGGGAGACTTACTCTATCAGCTCCCCTGGTCCTCAGGCCTTCAGACTCAAAGTAAATCCTATCCCAGCATTCCTGTTTCCACCTAGCAGAGGGCAGACTGTGGTACATTTTAACAGAGTCACACGAGCCAGTTCTCATATTATGACTTCTTTTAAAAAAATTTTAAAATCATATATGTTTATTTGTTTATTGTGTGTATGTACTGGAATACACACGTGCATGCGCATGTCTTGGTGCGTGTGTGGATGTCAGAGGACAACCTGTGGGAGTCAGTTCTCTCCTTGTACCGTGTGGGTCCTGGGGATTGAATTCAGGCCATCAGGATCGGCAGCAGGTGCCCATATTTGCTGAGCCATCTCACCCGTCCCTTGGTTCTCATACATTTCCTGTTGGGTCTGCCTCTCTGGAGAACTTTATGTCTCTGTCAGTGCAGGGTACTATAACAAGACACTACAGACTTGGGCAAATTAAAGAGCAGACATTTCTTCCTCATAGTGCTGGAAAAGCCCAAGACCAATCCAATGTCAGATTCTGTGTCTGGTAGGGACCAGATTTCTGGTTTGAGGACAGCTACCTTCTCTTACATCTTCACACGGGGAGGAGAGAAAATTCTAAACTTTCTCTTACCAGTCCATCATGGGCTCCACCCTCGTCTCCTCACTTGAACCTAAACACCTCCCAAAGGTGCCCTCCCATACCGTCCGTTTGGGTTACTTCCCACCTGTGGTTCTTTGGGAGACCCAAGTGTAAAGTCCATACTCCTGGGCAGTGAAGGAGTTAAACTCCAAGGACATTTATCACAATAATTAAGCCCTATCAAAATTAAGCAGGCATCACTCTCCCTATGATAACTGGACCTTTCAATGTCAGGCCCAAGGACTCCTACTCAGCTTCTGGGTGTAATTCATCTGTCGAGACAGCTCTGTATTAACCCACTAATCTATGTGTGGCTAATGACTCAGGACGGCCCATTGACCTTGACTTCTCTTGAAGGTTCTCATTGTGGCTGCCCTCCCCAATAAGTGCAGGGGTTGGACGTGGGTGGCTTGGCACAGCACTCTTCTCCCCTCCCCAGCTTGACATGAGTATAGAAAGCATTCCTTCCCTATCTTTTGGCCAGGGTTTTTACAAGCCTGCCTTGGAGCCTCTCCATACGTCCTGTGAGCCTTCACCAGCAATCTCTCAGCTCAGCTTCCTCTACAGCCACCTCCCACCCGTGGGTCACCCACTTCTGACACCAGGTGCCCAGAAGTGGGGGTTGAACACTGCTTCGTAGAGGAGACCCCAAGAGACCTCACCGCACGTTGTTAGACCCACACACAGCACCACAGGAAGACCCCGGGGCAGGCAGAAGGAGAGGCTGGAGGCGCTGTTTGAAGGCACCGTCCTCTTTTCTGGAGGAGAGACATGGACATTATCAGCTGCTGACCATGGCTTTTGCCCCTTTCTGCCAAGGCCCATAAATGGCCACCAGGCAGATGATCCCTGGTAGGCTGTAGGCACCAAGGTCACAAATCACGGTGACCAGAGCCCAGAGGACCACCCTGGGTTTGGTGTGAGTGGCCTCACAGTAGGCTCTACCTTTTATTGGAAGCCCCCCACAAACCCCAAGCTTCCAGAGGCATTCATTAAGCTTCCTCTTTCTTCTTTGTCTCCTTAGACACTGGACCGAAGAGCTACATTTAAAATTTTCCCTGACTGATTTATACCCTGCCTGCCTCCAGAAGGGATGACAATGGAACCGCAGGTACAGTGTGGCCAGGCATATGTAACCAAGACAAAGGATGGGGAACAAAGGCAGAGGATCATGGCCAGCCTCAGGCTTCCAGGACAGCGGAGTCGGAGATTTCATTCTCCGGGTATCTTTAAACTTCCCCAAGATGTAAAAGGTTACTTCCTTTATTTCTGAAACCCTCTCCTCCGGGCCCCATCTGAAAGGCAGCCCCGCTTTTGTGACTGAGCAGGGAGGGCTGATTTCTGCTCACAGGAGTTGTTCGGGGCTGGGCTGGCTGGCACAGCGGCTGAGGCTGAGGCTGGCTTCCTCGCTGTCACTTGACGGCTTTCAGCACACTGCCTGTGCCCACAGAAAGCCCGGGCAGGATTGTATTTCTCAGCTGAGTCTGCACACTGGTGACATGCTGTCCGAGCCGGGCCCAGCCTGGCTTACAGTGTTCTTCTCTCATCATCCTTACAGGAACAAAGGAGGAAACCCGGAGGAGTCCCCGTTTGAGACCACTGCACCTGGCCCTGTGGGCCATCCATCCAGAAGAGGAATGCGTATTGTGCCCCCTGGAAGAGGCGGGCACGATCCCAAATCATGTCCGGAAGTGAAAGGGGAAGAGGAAGAGGTGAAAAGTGCTGAGTGTGGGCTTTGTAGCGAGGTTCCCTCTTTGGGGAGGGCCAGAGGAGGCTTTGGCTAAACTCCACCCACTTCTAATCACTCTCTGAGCCTTAAGAACAAGCCCAGCAACTGGGGAGGTTGAGGCTGGAGGATGGCAGATCCAAGGCCAGCTTGGGCAACTGAGTGAAACCCGGTCTCAAAAAATGGAAAGGAGGACTGTGGGTAGAACTCGGTTGGAAAGCACTTGTTTAGTATGGGGCAGGCGGTGTGGGGGTGGGGGCTCAGTAAAGTTAAGTAATAAAATAAAATAAAATAAAATAAAATAAAATAAAATAGGTAAGCAAAATGAAAGAGGAACACAAAAACTTCCTTTGGTTTCCGTCAATAAATCATAAAGAAATTTGTCCTCAAAGCTTGCATGGATGGGCTGGGTGGAGCTCAGGGGTAGAGCACAAGTCCAGTGCGTGCAAGGCCTGGAGATCCATCCCCAGCACCCTGACCGGGCAGATTCCGCAGTGGTGTCCTCTCGTGCCTTGGCCAGGGTCTAAAGACACAGATCAGAGAGTTCGAAAACATGAGACTGCCCTTGGCAACTCTGCATCGGATCTGAGGACATCTTCCAGTGCGTGCTTTCTTACTTACAGTAATGGGGAGTTAAATTAAACTGCAGAAATGAAAAGCCACACATGCAGATGATCACAAAAACATTCACGCGTGTGAGGTGTGTGTGTGTGAGGTGTGTGAGGTGTGTGTGTGTGTGTGTGTGTGTGTGTGGTGTTCTCCTCCCCGAAGGCCTCTGTCCCTCACCATGCACAGCAGCTCGGGTCGTTTGGGCAGGGACAGCTGCCAGAGGCGGGCTTGCCTCACCCCTGCCTCCCTCTCCAGCTCCACTCCTCTCTGGCAGCAGCTGATGCCCAGGATAGGTCGGAGTTCCCCCAGGCAGCTGGTCCTGGTTGAGAACTGGGAGGCTTGACCGCTCCCTGTGTGTGTGCCGGGGTGGGGTGAGGGGGCAGGACTGGAACGCAGGCTTGTGAAACCCCAGCCTGCTGACCTTTGGGGATGGTGAAGCCACCTGTGCCTTGGAGGCGGGGGAGGCATGGAGGTGGGGTGTGCAGGGAGAGCCAGGAAGAGGACAGCTGAATATGGCTGTGTCATTCACTCTGGGCTTCCAAGCCACCTTCCCTCCAGGCTTTTCCTTCTCCCCATTAGCATCCTCATCCCACGCCCCAGGGCATGCGGTCAGATGATGACAGCAGCCGCTCACCCTGGGTGCTGCACGTGGGTTTCCCTGTGTCTCTGCAGGTCCCGCCCAGCCACCCGGCCCGCGTCACTGGCTGCTCCTCCACCTCTTACTCTGTAGCCCTCATCTCCCCAGCCTCTGCCTAGCTTTCCAATGACCTTCGGGCTCTCTGACCTGCACGACACAGTCACCTTAGGATTTACCACCACCTGGCACCCCGTGAATACGTGCAGTTATGTCCGCCCTGTGCTATCTAGAATTCAAAGATGGGGCTGGGGGTGGGGTCGAGGCCTGACACAGAGGGAATGCTCAGGAAATGCACGTTGACGGAACACAGGGATGAGAAGACAACTTCAGACAGTTCGAGTCACTTTGCCCGGAAGGAAGGTTGAGAAGCTACTGTCTCGGGGTTCCTGGACACCCTGGTGTCTGAAACACCACCTCCACGCCCCATTCCCTGGTCAGACATCCCTCCCTGCCCTTAGCTCCACAAGAAACGATTCACCTCTGCTGTCAATCATCCCCTACCTCCCACCTGGGTAGTATCACCAAGAGGCCTCAGGAGGATCAAGGGACCCCCTTAACCCAATGTGTGTTCTTAACTTGCTGAGGAAGAAGATGGCCATGCCCCCCCCCCCCACGGGCCACGAGGGAGCCTCCTTTTTGCAGGATGCTTCCCGAAATGGTGTCTGGCAGCCCACTGAAGATGGGCGGGTGAGCCGGCTCTACCTGTCTTTAGATTTGGAATCTAGGTCACTCTCTCTGCTGCTCCTCCCTCCTCTCTTAGAAGATAAGCAGGATCTTTCCTAGGGTCTCCTAGTGAGGAGACAAGGGCAGCGCTTCCATAGAGCCCACACCCTGCCCGGGGCTGTCAGGAGCACTTCATTTTGGAGCCAATATAATTTATGAGATGCAAATGGATTTAGCATTTAAAAGAGGTGGGGAGGGAGTGGGGTGGGGGACAACTTGGAAAAGGAACAAAGTGCATTTTACACCCTCTGCCGAGGCGTGTTTGGGGCTCCATTAATCATCTCAGACTAAAGAGATTTAATCTCCGGCCAGCCAGGCTGAAGAGCGCCTGCACCTCTCACCCAGCCCAGGAGGCCAGGCTGGGCACAGTGGGCGCTGGATGCAGGCCTGGCCTCCCTGCAGGCTTCAGCCGCCGGTGCACGGCACTTGCGCTCAGCTCTGTTCTGAGTCACGCAGTAGATGAAATTACAGAGGTTTCTGCGCACGGTGAATCAGAGAGCAGGATCAAGCCAAATATTTGGACAAGCCTTGCCCTGCAGGGCTAGGGAGCGGGCTGAAGACCCTGCAGCCAGCATGCAGCCTGCCAGCCAGCCGCAAGCCTGGAGATTGCTTCTGACAAAGTGCTGCTGCAGGGCTGGCTGTGGCTGGGGAGGGAATTAGCTCAGATCCAGAAAAGCAGGCTCTCCCAGCCAGTGCTGGGAAAAGAGGCTGTGGGCATCTCAGGGCTCTGAGCTATGCTTCGGTGTTCTATCAGGTGGAAGAGGCTTGCCTGGGTGCAGCTTTCAAGAGGAGCGTGGGTCGGGAGGTGATGGCTCCCTTTGAGTCACCCTATCTCTTCTCTTTCTGGAAGCCCTCAGGGTGGCAGGCATGGTAATCTCTACCACGCCTGCGTAGGCCTGGTAGGAGACACTTAAGAGACGGTGGCCACAATATCTGAAGTGGGACAGCTCAGTCCGTTCCTAAGACTTCACTGCCGTGACAGCTTCCCTAATTGCTACCCTTTGGAGCTTCAGAGTTACCCTTTTTGAGTCTGTTTGGAACAATAAAATCAGTAATAAAAACGCTACTGAAGTCTATCCGGGATCTTTAAAATAAAACAAAACTCACCTTTGAAACAGCCCAACATCTTCAGGTTTATTTTAAATGATGCCCTGCCCCCTGCCCCTTGCAAGGAAGCTTCCAGGTAGACAAGTTATCTGCAATGAAGGAAACGAAACACCTCTTGATGCGGATGGCACCTACTTGTGGACTGACCATGTGCCAGGTTGTCTCCTTCTTGATATTTCACCTGGTAATGTCTTGAGTGGGCTCCTGAGGGCCTCTGGGTGTTCCTATTTTCTCATTTTTGCAGATGAATAAACAGTCTTGGGAGGTTATGCAACTCCCTAGGGTCACATGGCTAGCCAGTATACAGCTAGAATTTAAACTTAGGCAACCAGACACCAGCTTATATTCTGCCTCCCAGCAGCGCTAATGATATTTGAACCTGATAGCAAAATAACCATGGGAACTAATTCAAGCAAAGCCTAGAGTTTCTAGCCCTCTCTAAGTGTTCAGACCTAGAAAGAAGTTAGCTCAGATTCAGAAAAAGGGGACTGCAGTCAGCTCTCCTGGCCAGTACAAGACTCAATGGCTGCCTTCAAGATCCTGGCCCATACTCCAAGCTCAAAGAAGGTCTACAAGGGAGATGGTTTCCCCAGACACAAAGTGGTCTTTAACTAGAATCTAACCTGTCTGCGCCAGCCCTGCTTCCCCATTGACGAGACTCGGCCAAGATCTTACCTGGCACCCTCTGAGACAGAAAGATTGTGGAGCCTGCACTAGGTAGTGGAGAGTGGGCTGTTCTGGAGATGGAGAAACTGAGCTCAGAACTTGGCTTTGGACATCATTAGCTGTGAGCACATCCTTCTTGCTTCAGAGTGCCTCAACTCGATGGGGTGAGACACCTGTTTATCATGGTTGCAGATTGTGTAGGATGCTGCTTGCATCATGGTACTTGGGTCTCATTTGTGAGTATTTGCAATGGAAAGGATAATGACTTGACAGCTGGGGTTGGAATTATTTGCAGACAGCTTGGCTCAGATGTCTAGTGGGTGGTCCTGGGTATTCAGCTGGTTCAGCTACAGATGATGATCTATATGTGGCCTGGGCTTCCTCACAGCATGGAGACCTCTGGGTAGTTAAATTTGTTACATACTAATTCTATTTGTTTTCTAGGGCTGCTTAACGAAACATCACAAACTGGGTGACCTGGAATCATATGAGGTGTTTAATAGTCACTGAGCAGCTGGGATCCTTCCATCATTGTTTAGAAGGGGGTTATTCAGAAAACTTCCCAGATGAGCAATGGATCATAGCACAATGAAAAGGAAACACTTTCACATACTGAGCTGCTAAGATTTGGGGCTTATTTGTTACTGCAGCAGGGCCTATCCTATCCTGACTATAACAATCATTCAGTGCTGATCTCTACTGAGATATACAATGGTCAGCCTTAGCTACCAACATACATTTCAAAACTGGCATTTGTGGAAACCACAGAACTTGCTATTGTCAGTGTCTATGAGACTGAGCATCTCCTCATGTAGCTGCCAGTTTGCACGGCCCATCTGGCCACTGTGTCTTCCCGTTGTGTGGCAATGAAGGCCCACTGCCTTCCGTGTTCTACTCAGGCCATATTCATCTCAGGGGAACAGACAGTGAGGGCTCTCTGCCCAATGTCTGCAGGATTATAGGAGACTCTGACAAGGCTTCATCATTCTGCTTAACTTGCAACCCAGGTCTCTTTTCAACTGCTTCTCCATCAGGCATCTGATGAAAATTTTCCCCCTACCTTTAGGTTTCTCCAAACTCATCTAGAGGGCTCTTTCTTTTCCTTAGAACCTGACCTGTCTTGGCAGGACAGAGAATAGCAGCCTTCTGCCGGCCATTCTTCTCCCTGAGCCTCCGCAAGTTGGGTCTGTCTACATGGTACACTTTCCCCCGCCCACCCCACCCTCCTTTTTTTTTTGTTTTGTTTTTGAGATGGATTTTTTCTGTGTAGCTCTGGCTATCCTGAAACTCTCTCTGTAGACCAGGCTGGCCTCAAACTCACAGACATTCACCTGCCTCTGCCTCCCGGGTGCTGGTATTAAAGGTGTGTACAACCGCTGCCCGGCTCTTCTCATTTTTTTGAGAAATAAACCTTATGCCCCAACTTAGTTTCTCTCTGAAATTCAGTAAATCTTTTTTTTTCTTTTCTCTCTCAAAAAAGTCCAATTTTGGTACAGAAAAAACCCAGATTCCTAAGATTACTTTTCTCTTCTATGATTTAAAAACTGATTTTGAAAAGCCAAAGCCAAAAGTTGGAGTCATTGGTCTATGTTTATATTTTACATTTTCCCATCTGCAGGGAAAGGAGATTTTTGGAAGAATTGGGGCAATATGGAAAGTTTTCAAGGGGTGGATAGAGAATCTTGAATGTTTCTTTCTGAGTATGGTTATGCATAAAACTAGAGGACACTTGCATCCTGCTGAGGTGTCTCACCTGCTCCCTACTCACAGCACCCTGATGTAGAGATCAAATGTCTACTTGGATGGAGAAAGGGATTTAGGAAGGCGCTGCGCCTTGCCCAGGTTCAATGACAATGCTTAGGCCTGGTGACTGTGGTCTCTCCCTAGGGCATGTGTCGGCACAGCTAGAAAAGGGAACGTCCAAGTACATGGAGCCTACGCAAGCTGGGGTGAGTTCCATGAGTGAGACCACGCCTAGCATGGAATCAGAGTGTTTATGAAGAGCCCGTGCTGCATATTCAAAAGGAGAGACAATCACCAAGAGTGCAGACACTGGGCTGCCCTGGGCTGCAGCCCTGGGTTCCAGAATCTGGCGAATGAGCGAATGGAGAAGCGTAAGCAGGGTGTGCCCTCCGAGAACTCACTGTGAGGCTGAGAAAGCCCATCTCATAGACAGGGAACGTTGGCGATCAGATTGAGCACTAACCGAACTCAGCAAGCAGGGCTACAATCAGGGCAGATACCAGCCTGTGGGGGAAACCACCGTGATGTCTGAAGCGTCACCCATCTGGGGTGTCTCAAGAGTGGTCTCTGGGTGGCTTCACAGAAACCCTCCTGTCTTGGAGCTCAGTTTTCTGTTGGTAGCTGATGTGAGAACTGCTCCAAGGCAAGACTAACTTCGTTGGGGAAAATGCATTTTTAAGCAAATTAGGACAAGGAGGGAGACTGAAGGGTGTGCCCAAATCTCGTGAGATTGTTGCCCCAGAAAGGGGATTGAGAATTTCCCCATGGGGAAAAGCCAGCCTCTGGTGGAGACCCAGGGCCCTTGTCAGAGGTGGAAACGAAAGCAGAGCAGAGCACAGGTACCTCCGGGGAAGAATCTTTTGCTGAGTGAAAATGATGTGCACTGTACGATGGCCCTTCGCCAGGCACCATGGACGCCTCGAGGAGCCATACAATGCCTGGGTAGAGTGGGCTTCTTGTAGCAACACTGGAAATTGCAGGACTCTCATTCCTGCTTAGAGGAAGCTGACGTGGTCAGATGGGTGCTGTGCTTGGCTCCTGGAACCTGTCGCGCCCTGAACAGTTGTCCTCTCTGAAGGTGCTCTGGACTGGAGGGGAGCTGGAGCAAAGGCACTTAATCAGAGTCTCGATGGATGGGATTTTATTTCTCACTCCAATTCTAGGTTTATTCAACACAATCCTTTCGTTTACCCAAGTGCAAACACAACCTTATCTAAAATGCTACCAAGTTATAAAACGAAAAATGAATTTTATAGTACCGGCTGCACAATAAAAGCAAAAAGAAACAGAGAGCAATTGCCAGACTTAGCCTGTGACATCACCATGAATGGCAGGTGATGGTGGGGACGGGGTTAGGTTCCATGAGGACCCTGGAGAACTGGCCCACCAGTTTCAGAGAGTGGCAGAGACACGGGGACAGGGAAAAACAGCCTTTTATGGGATGGAGGAACCCTTCAAAGGCGTTTAACCCTAGAACTTGAAGATAACTCAGCAGAGCACATGGTCAGTCCTAACAGCACAGCTGCTTGGTCCCCTTTCTGCAGATGTGGCCCAGCAACAGCAAAGGCGTGACTGGGTTGCCTGACTGGTCCTAGGTCATCTGTGGAAAACAGTGTGCTGCCATATGGAAGCTCGCTTGTCCCAGCTGGCTCTGCTACCAGCCAGACTCTCAAGAACTGGGAAGGGCGAACTTTCTAGCCAGAAAACTACAGGGCACATTCCTGAATCAACAGTACCTCTGCAGCCAGACTCCTCCTGCAGAGGAAATATCTCAACTGCTCTCTTCAAAGCCTGTCCCCGATAAAGGATCCTTCCCTACAGATCCTCGTCTGTCTAGAGAAAGGACAAAACTGATCAGGGGGAGCTTAAGTTACTGAGGTATGCATCGATCTTCCTGCTTGTGGGGAGGATTTGGAGCTGCAGGGGCTCCTGTGGTGAGGAGATCAGGAGATGGGGACCTCCTACGCATGGGGGACCCATGCCTTGGAGAGTGAGACCTCATCATCATCCGTGCCGGTGACCTGCACCACATGGGGAGCTGTGGAAGCATTCTCCTGGGTGGGTTGAATGGCTGAGGGTGTGGCGGAGGCCGGGGTGAGGGTGTGGGGGGCGCAACACGGCAGTGGCCACCCTCTCTTGGCCATCGATTGCCCTCCATCCATGTGTCTCCGCTTCATCTGGGTTCTCAAATTCCACATAAGGCACAGCCTTTGGGTAGATGAGGACGCATCCTTTCTACAGGCATGTCAATCGTTTTTATTTTCCCATACGTAGAAAATCACATTCCTGGGGAGCCTCCCAATGTGCGCTTGGGCGGCTTTAGGCGAGGGCCCCCACCCATTCCTCTCCTTTTCATCTCTTGTAGGTGGTTTAGATTTGGGGCTCCACGCCGCCCGTTGTCATGCCTATGCTGAGAAGGGCTCAGGGAGCCCGCAGAGCTATCAGAACTGGGGCTTCCTGAGTGACTGGACTCAGAGGAGGAGCTGGAACCACTGCTGGAGCCTGTGCTGGTGCAGGAGCCCTAACCAGAGGCTGAGCTGGACCGAGACCTCTTCCCCAGGACGCCACCACCTTTGGCTCTTCTCAGGCCCAGAGGCCAGTGCAACCGGGATGGATGGATTTAACCGCTAGTTCACCAGTACAGGATCTAATCCAGTGGAGCAAACGCATGGCATAGATGATACAGTCCTCCCAGGGTTATAGCCATAGCAGACATTGCCAATGGATTGCCACTGTCTCTCTGACGGAGGCCAGACTCTGAATTCTCCTCAACGTTGTTCTCCAGGCAGCCACGACCAACGGAACATTGGAACGGAGATTAAACCAATCTTCCTGGGCTGTCACAAGAATGCCATGCACAGACCACCCAAAAGCCAGAGATGGCCTGGAGATAATGGTGTGCTGTTTATGTTTTCCTCACAGAAAGTTTTAAAAAGGTTTGACATTTCAAAATTGGGAATGTTAAGTAAACATCCAGATGCCCAGCTTCTCTTGAAATATTGGGGTGACTGATGCTTTGAGGTCATAATTGTGTTCCATGTGGCCCTTGCAGGCATTTGGGGTTGGTTCCCGTATCTGCCTCTCTGCCTGAGCCATCTGAACACAGCAGGAGCTCTCCGAAGCCTGCCTGAGTTAGGACCCCCTTTTGCCACATAGGTGTCATGTGGCTTTGAAAATGCCCTGTGTCTCTTTCCCTGGCCTTAAGCTTGCTCCTCTGTACACATGGATATACTTCCTGAGCAGATGCAAAGATTAAATTAATTAGAACAATGCCCCCCACAGGAATCATCCAAGTATGCAGAACTAGCAATGCATGTTCCCATAAACATTCTAGACACTTTCTAGAATGATGCTATAAGTCCTGCCTCGCAGGTAAGACAATGAGGCAGGGAAGGGGCAGGGTGGTATCTCCAACCGTCCAGACAGACCCAGGCACTGCATGGTCCTTGCTGGGTGAGAGTCTCTACACCTCACCCCAGAACTTAAAAGTGGACCAGAGATGAGTATCTACACCCTCGTATATGTTGAGCGAAGGCACAGATTTGATCTCTAGGGAAGGAAAGAAAATTCGTGTCTGGCCTTCCTGTTTCAGGAATTTAAAGGATGGGGCTAATTAGAGTAGACATGCTTGCCTGATGTGCATACTCGAAGCTATAAGGGGCCAAGGCCTCTCTAATGAGAACCAATCTCTCTCCTCCCTCCCACATATTCTCAGCTATTCTAGGCGGGCCTCAAGTTCAGTATAGAGCCAAGGGACTTCTGAGCCTTCTGTCCACCTCCCAAGTGCCGAGATCACAGACATGCACACCACCCTGATATACGCAGTCTTCAAGATCAAACCCCATGCCTCATGCTTGCCAGACAAGCACTCTACTGACTGAGGCACACCCATAGGCCTCTAATGCCCTACTTTAAAGGGGGGACATTCTTAAAGACATACGAAGGGCTTGTTTGATGTGATAAATGGCTGACAAGAAGTACCCGAGAGGAAGGCTCCATTTCGCTGGTAGTTTAAGAAGGGACATAATCTATCACCCCAAGGGAGACACTGCAGCTGGCCTGTGAGGTGGCTGGTCACATAACATCTGCAATCAGGAAGCAGAGAGAGGTCAAGGAGGGGGTCTGCCCCCAAGGACCCACTTCCTTCCCGCTGGCTCCTGTCCCAAGGCCTATGACCCCTGGAGATGGAGTGTTCAAACATGTGAGACTCTTAAGGACATTGTATGTTCAAAGCACAACAGAAAAAAAAGTAAAAATAAACAGGCAAAAGTCCCCAGCTACTTCCAGCATCACCAATGGCATCCACTTCCTCCCCACCCCCCACTTGCCAGCTTCCTCGCCTTCCTAGTGACAAAGGCTAACCACACTCATGTTGAACTCTCTCTTGACCTCTAAAGCAGCCTGTCCGAGGCCCCACCCCATCCAGGAATAACCAACTGCCCCTCTGTGATTCCCGCCTCTCCTAGGAAATCCATTGCTGGGGCCCGGAGTGTCCACACTGGCCCCGAGATCACAGCGGAGATTGTTGGTGGGGACGTACACAGGGCAGGGACATGGGGTTGGTGGCAGAGGATGGACCAGTGGGCAGGGCGTCGGATGGACAGGAGAGTCAGAGAAGGGAAGGAGCGTTAGGAGAAAGGAGCAAACCTCCGGGCCGTAGGGACCCGAGCCTGCCTGCCTACCTCAGAACCGTGGGCATCGCCCCTCTCTCCTTTCTAGAAACAAAGGTGTCACTTGTCAAAACTCGGGCCACCAGTCTTTGGTCCCCTCTCCCGTGGGTCCAGCCATGTCTTAGCAGGTTTTGCAAGGATGAGGGTGTGGCTTGGAGACACCAGTGCCTCAGTGACTTTGCCCAAATCCTCCCCTCCCAGAACAGGCTCTAAAGGCCGTCTCTGTATCATGAGTATATGCAAGGCTGGGATCCAAGAGGTGAGCGGCAGCAGCCACGTCGAGGGAGGAGGTAGAAGATGGAGTCGGCTCGGAAGAGGGCAAGGGCTCCAGCGGGGAAGGGCTTGGGGAAGGAGGGGCGCCATTTTGTCCTTTCTGCTTTGAGGGTGGGAGACAAGAGGAAAAGGGGCCAGCACAAGTGTCTCGGGGTCCAGGGGCATGCCCGTGTCTGAGATTTCTGGGAAAACATGAGTGAAGCAGAGGCCATCTCTGACTCAATTTTTGTCTGTCGAACTGTGCTACTTTGGACTCATCAGTACTCCCGGCCTGAACCATGTGAACCTCTGACCTCCACAACACTGCTGAAGGCCACAGGGACGTGGAGAGACACTCCAGGAGGAAGGAGAGCAAGAACAGACAAGCTAGGAGGACCCACACTAGTCATACCCGGCCGTGCCTTCCAAGAGCCCCAGCTGGTCAAGGGCAGAGAGGCGTTGGGAACACAGATGTGAAGCCCATAGATGCTCTGGGCTCTCAAATCCCTGGCACCATTCCCAGGTGCCACGGGCGCCAGTTTCCTCAGATTGGCAGCCCAACCCACCCCCTTACCCCCACCCCCACCCCTGGCTGGCTGTATGGTTGAACTGTTCTGAGGTCACCTAGGTAACCACAGACTTGCCCTTATCCTCTGTCCCCTGTTATGGGTGACAGGAGGAATGTGTAATGTCCAAATATTTTTCCTGGAGCAGGAAAAAGTGGGTAAGCTGGGTAAAGGGGAGGTGGCCGAGAGAGCAGGCGTTTGGGAAGTGGTCTGCACACTCTGGAGGTGAGTGGTTTTCCAAGGCCCTGGGCGGGCCTGTCGGCAGTGACTACATGTGCGTGTGGCATCATGCCCAGGGAAGAAGTACGAAGGAGTTTCCTCCAGAGTTGTGACTACTGCTTCTGGGCCCCACCCAGATCTGAAGCAAACAGCTGCGGGAGCCAAGGAAAACTTGCTGGCATTGACTCCCAGAGGGGACGAGACGAAATCTCTTGGGCCTAGGTATTGGTAGTGGGTATAAAATTCCTAAGACTCGGATGGGCAGAAATGTAACCTTCCTTAATTTCTACTAAACGTCCTTGGCTGAAGAATCCTGTTTTGACTTGTCAGTCGAGGAGGGCAGGTCATACTGTAGTTACAAGTCTGACCGCTGTGGGCAAACTCAGAGTCTTTGAAGAAATGTTGTCTCTTCATAGAGCATAGCAGTGCCCATGTACCCATCTGAGAAAGGGGCTGGGTGCTTCCCAGGATGTGACACACTGGCCTTCTTTCGATGGTGGGGTACAAGTTTAACACCTTGCATTCTGGGATTCCCAACCTAGTGAGGTCCCTATCCTCCCGCCTCCAGTGACAGAGGTACACAGGCTACACACTCAAACCCTGACTCTTTCATCCCACCCCTCTCTGATCCCCAGAATCCACACTTTAAAGAGCCGGGTGTGGTGGTTCACATCTGTAATCCAGTTGCTGGGGAGGCGGACCCAGATGGATCCCTGGGTCTTGCTAATGTCCCAAGAGGTCATACACGGTGGTGGTGGGTCTGAGCCCATGGAGATACCCGGACTCTAATCCTGGAACCTTTGCATATGTTACAAAGGGAACAGTAAAGAAATGGTCGAGTCAAGAGTCGTTAAGCACAGATATCGTCCTGGGCTATAAAAGTGACTATATACAGAGGGCAGCCCCATTTCCCTGCCTTCTTACATGGCTCAACCATTTTTCACGTATGTTGGACATTTGGCATAAAAGAATTCTACAGGGTGCAGAAGAAAGTTCACTCCCCCACCCCACCCCCACCCACCCTGGATGTAGACCTGAGCTCCTCAATCCATGAGGAATGGCTCTGGGTTGGGGTAGGCTTCAGGTTTCCACAGACCCTCCCCTTGCCTATTTCTAGTCTTCAGTGTGACTTTTCCGGGCGCTCTACTGGAAGCCAAGCAAACCTCTGCCTCTTTAGCCCAGAGAGGGGTCTTCTTCGTCACATCTTTTGGCTTATCAGGCTTCCCCCACATGCGAATCCCTCCAAGGTCTTTGCAAATAAGATTTTCTTGATGCATCTCTCTTTTCTGTCCTTGCTGCAGCATTGAATTGTATGCAGCTGCCTTCTACTCCTTATCGGAAGTGGAAGTCCTTTCTTCTGCCCTTCAAATCAGCAACAGGTAAAAACAGAAAAAGCACATAATGGGTAGCAGCCTCTCAAAAAAAAAAAAAATGAAGAGCCTTTATTTTGGGGTCTCCTGGAAGGTCCAATAAAGCATTCTTCTTCTCCCCTCAAATTCTGAAGCAGATGAAAAGTGCTTAATAAGTAATAAGACAGATAGGACCCTAGCTGGCCCTTCGTTATGGACAAGTGTCTTCCAGTTCTGAAGGCTTGAAGTCCAGGGTCAAGTTGGTCATGGTCAGGTTCTGAGAGTATTCTCTTTTGGGTTACAGGCCGCCAGTGTCTCACTGTGTAACCACATGGTAGACAGGGGTAAGGCAGCCCACAGGGCTTGTGTTAGCATGCAGACTTAACCCTCATGGCCCAATCACCTCCTGTCCTGGTTAGGATTTTGTCAACTTCACATAAGCTAGAGTCATCTGGGAGGAAGGAACTCAGTTGAGAAAATGCCTTCATTAGATTGCTTATAGGGGCATTTTCTTGATAATGATTGATGTGGGAGGGCTCAGCCTATCAGGGGGTGTGCCAACCCTAAGGAGTGGTCCAGGGTAGTTTAAGAAAGGTAGCTGAGCAAAGTATGGGGAGCAAGCTAGTAAGCAGCATTCCACCAAGATCTCTGTATTGGTTACTGCCTCCAGGTTCCTCCCTTGAGGTCCTGCTCTGACCTCCCCCAGTGATGGAGTGTTCTTGAGACATGTAAGCCAAATAGCCCCTTTCCCCCCTAAGTCATTTTGGCCATGGTGTTTATCAGAACAAGAGAAAGAGTAACTAAGACACTTCCCAAAGTCCAGATTAAATGCCACCACTATGGACTTTGGGATCTCAACATACAAATTAAGGAGTAGGATTCAAGCATCAGGCTTTTTATCTGTGGGCAATACCTTTTATACTACCAGAACTAAAGGTTTAATGCTGAACTCAACTCTGGAACTAGTAAGCTTAAGATATGAAGTGGGCCACTCAAACAGAGGCAATTCATGATTGTGTGAAAATATGCAAAGAAGTACAAGGACAGGATTGTCCCACTGTGGTGAATCTGGGGGGATTTTAGCTGGAGACTTTGAGAGTGAGGGAGCCGGATGGATGTGAAGGAGAGCAGGGCCAGAAATGAAAGTGGGTGGAGCATCGAAGAGCCCGAGAGCGAGGCGGGGCTGTGATGACTGCCAGCTACCAGGAGAGCAGAGCTAGAAGGCACAGAACTGGGAGGTAGGTCTTGAGATTTCAGGCCTTGACCCCACAGCCACGGCCTGGGTGCATCTTTCAGACACTCGGCTCTCGGTTCCCATAAGCAACCACAGGACCACAGGCATCTCTTCATCATCTTTAAGGAAGACGGGCATGACTTCCAGGTATGACTTCCGGGTCTCTCTGTGTAACCCTGCCCACTTTCCCAGCCTCCGCTCTCATCATCCCACTTGGTTTCCATTCAACCTTTGGTATCACTCCGTGACTCTCCTGTGACACCTGAGACTGGGCCCAGGAGGGAGGGGAAGCCAAAGGCCAACCGTTCTTGCGATACAGGCTGGCCAAGACAACCTACCGCCATGGGTGAGCCTAAGGCAGAGTCAGGCCATGTTCCAAGCTTTAAGCCCAGAGACAGGTTTGGGGTTGGGGAACTAAACAAGGAGAGGCTCAGAGGAGAGATGGTTTAGGATGCTGGCAGCCTAGGAATGGTCTCCCACCACAGCATCCCCTTTACTATGTTGGACCACAGATGCAGCCACTACTGGCCTCCCTGCGCATAGACCAGGAAGAATTAGCTTCCCCAGATCAATAGTTAGCTTCCCCTGACTCATGGCTGGGCCTAGGAGACAGCACCTCCATTCCCAGTATGCCTCATCCTATATGTGCCCTATATTTTCCTATGAAAAAATAACCTCTCTCCTCTGTAGGGGCCCTTTGTCTACCAAGGAGCTATTGCTGCTGGCCCTACAAGAATACCATGGCACCTCCTGGCATCACTTTTTAAAAATATAATAGTTTTATTAATTCTTTGAGAATTTCATACATGCATACAAATGTATTTTTAATCATAGTCACCTCCTATTCCTTCCCTCTAAGTCTCCCCAGACCCACCCCATCTTCCCACCCCCATTCCAACTTTATATCGTTATTAAAATACAATTTAATTAATTTGTTTTTTATAATCTACAGGGTCCAATTTGTGCTGCTTGTATAAGCCTGAGTATGGGGCCATCCACTGGAACGTGGTTGATCTGCCGGGGCTACACCCTTAAAGAACACGAGTTATCTCTCCTCCAACAGCCATCAATAGCCATCAGCTCTTCAGCTGGGGTGGGGGCTCAGGAGCCCCTTCCCCTTCCAGGGTATCACTTCTTAATGAACCTTTACCCTACTCACTCTTTTGCTCTTAGCCCATGTGGCCAGGAACACTGTGTGTGTCACAGAAAGTGTATTAGTTTATAGGGCTGGTTCTGGGGAACCTATTTACCAGACATCAGCCTGACCTCTGACCTCAGTTGTCAGGGCTTCCCCCACTGGCCTTTTTGGAGCTAGCTCCTCTCAGGAGTAGGCCTCCCTAATGCTGTTAATAGCCAAAACCAGCCCAGATAAGATGCTTTCTCACTGGGGCTTCAGGAACTTCAAGGACCTGGGCTGGACTCCAGGACAGCCTTTGGTGGCCTTAGGGGACAGCCTGAGCACAGAACTGGATGGATGGGACAAGGATGCTATCTGCTTCCCAAATAAGGTTCGGAAGAGCAATCTGGAGGGAGAACAGAAAGGCCCCAACCTCACTGAGGCCATCTACAGAGCGGGAGGCTTGGCTTCCTAGACTTCCAGCTTTGCTGACCCGGGCAGCTCCCTGTCTGGTCAGTGTGGTGTTAGGAAACATTTGGAAAAGATGACTTTCGGAATGCTTCCAGTACTGCAGGCAAGGGCTCAAAACCATTGTGATTTAGAAACTGGTGTTGGATGTATTTGTCCTGGCCGCATGGTGTGTGAACATACCCTGTGGGACGAGTATCTCCTAGGGGACCATGTGCACAAAGGGACTTCCCACGCAGACTGTCAGACTGGAGCAGGGAGCCCAGCAGCCACCTGGCTGTGGCAAAAGAAACTTAGAAGAGAGTGACATACCTTTAAAACTGTGCTAAGCCCCAAGTAGGGTCTCCTGCTGGGGTCAGGTGAGCCCTAATCCAAGTGCAGGTAAGGACAGACATGAGAAACCGAGAGGTCAGGGCAAAGAGGAAGATGGGCTGATGAGGGAGAGGGAGAGGGAGAGGGAGAGCTGCATTTGTAACTGAAACAAGAGAGGGAGCTGCATTATTTATGAAATGGCCAGGCACGGAGTTAACGAGGAAGGAGGGGGCCTTTAGAGGGGAAAGTGGTTTCCAAACATCCGTATTTTGCTGAAAAAGACACATACAAGCTATGATTTAGAGCGTGCTGAGGTTTAGAACCGGAGATGTCTCTAGAGCAGTTAGAGACCTTGGGAGGGAAGACAAGGGTCTGCAAGGGGAAGACAGAGGGGTGGAGCAGAGGGCTGAGGCCTTGCTGAAGGCCGCGGCTGAGACTCCTGCTATAAGAAGTTGAACCCACCTCTCACTTTTTAGAAAGATTAACTTTTTTTTTTTTTTTTTTTGATTTTTCGAGACAGGGTTTCTCTGTGTAGTTTTGAGCCTTTCCTGGGACTCATTTGGTAGCCCAGGTGGCCTCGAACTCACAGAGATCCGCCTGCCTCTGCCTCCCGAGTGCTGGGATTAAAGGCGTGCGCCACCACCACCCGGCAAGATTAACGTTTTATTTACAATAAAATGTACAGCTCTGCAGTATTCCACTGGATGGGGTGGGCCAATTACATGTGCTTGTGTAACCAACATTGGAAACAAGGTACAAAATATATTTGTTCTGGAACATTCCCTCACATGCCAACTACTTTTGAACTTCTGTCAGTATGGCTCCCTTTTGCTTGTTCTAGATTTATAGAAGTGGAATCCATACAGTCTGTGTGTGTGTGCGCGCGTGCGTGCGTGCGTGCGTGCATGTGTGTGTGTGTGTTGTGTGCGTGTGTGCGTGTATGTGTGTTTTTCTCAATTTGGCCTCTTTGCTCAGCATTGTTTCAGAGATCCACCCATGTGGTGGGTATAATGATGAGTCTTGGTAATGCTGAGTAACATTCCACTTGCTGGGCATGCCACGTTGAGTTCTTGTTTTATTGTCAAGCCCTTGGGTGTGTGTTAGGGTTTCTATTACTGTGATAATAGCACCATGGCCCAAAGCAACATGGGGAAGAAAGGATTTTTCTCAGCTTACAACTATCAGGTCACACTCCATCATGGAGGGAAGCCAGAGAAAGAACTCAAGGCAGGAACCCAGAGGCAGGAACGGATGCAGAGGCCATGGAGGGAACTGCTTATTGTTTTTTCCCATGGCTTGCTCAGCCTGCTTTCTCACAGCACTCTGGACCATCTGCTTGCACCACCCACAGTGAGCTGGGCCTCCTACATCAATCGTCAGTGATGAAAATGCCCCACAGGCTTGCCCACAGGCCGGTCTGGTGGAGGCATGTTCTCACTTGAGGTTCCTCTTCTCAAATGACTAGCTTATATCAAGTTGACAAAGGAAAAAAAAAAAGCCCAACCAGGCCAGAGGGTTTCCAGTGTCTGAGTGTGACTGCTATGAACATCCTTTTTTTTATTTTTAAATTTTATCTATTATTAATATATGTGTGTGTGTCCGTGTGTGCCCCCGTGTGCACCTGTGCACACCTGGCAACACCATGGTCTGTACATGGCAGGCAGCGGAAACCGGCTGAGAGTCAGTTCTCACCTTCCAGCATGGGATTCAGGGACTGAACCCAGAGCGTTGGGTTTGCTTGGCAAGTGCTTTTCCTCACTGATCTCTCTCTACAGCCCTTGCCGTTTTAAAAAATTAATTCTGTCTGTATTTTTATGCTATAACACTCTTCCACGCGCACACACGCACACACACACACACACACACACACACACACACACACACACCTCTGTGTAGACATAAACATCTGTTCCTTAAGGTTGGTAACTGAGAGTGGGATGGTAGGGTCATGTGGTCCCCGTGTGCTTACCCCTAAAAAGCAGTTGTTGAGTGGCTCTTCACATGAACCCACGTGTCATGTCTCCCGTGACTTCTCAGCCATCTCCACGCGCTGGTCAGCGCTCACCGTGTTAGGTGTGAACTGCGTTTTATCAGCCCTTTAGTTTACAATTCTCTAATGATTACAGGTATTGCATACAGTTTTCTTGTACTTATTGGCCAGGTCATGCATCTTCTTTTGTGAGATGCCAATGGAGTTCCTTTGTCCACTAAAAAAATTAAGACTGTTCTTAATCTTGCTGTTATTGACTTGTAAGAATTTTTACATATTGTAGACCCACCAGAGGGAGGTTTTTACTTACTGTCTTGAAGTTTTAATTATATGTAATAGTGAGTTTCATTATGACATGTTCATGCTTCTATATAATGTATTTTGATTGTATTGACACTCCATTCCCCTCTCTTGTGCCCCTCCCACGGATTCCCCGACTGCTTCCCAACAAGCCTCCTTCTACTGTCTTGGTTTTTTGTTCTTGTTTTTGTGGGGGCAGCGGGTTTAACTGGGTTACTTACAGAAGCGTGGCTGAGGGCTTGTTTACAGGAGCGGGGACCCTTTCCCAGTGACCACACGTTGAAGAAAACGCCCCCTCCCAAGGCTTTTGAAAGTAAAGTGACAGCCACTGATCTTGCTACCACTGTCCCCGAAGCGGACTCACGGTCACCTCTCCCATGCCACTTCATATCATGTCCGTTTGGGTGCTGTGCTAGGTTTAAACTGCACGGAGATCCAAATGGGTGGAACTCTAAAACTCTCCTTAATCAAATTCATGAAGCTCTATTTCTACTGAAATTAAAAGGAAAAAAAGAAAAAGAAAAGCTAAACAAATGAACAAATAAAAAAGGAATTTTATGGCTCCTGAGTAAATTCTCTCTCATTTAAAAACTCTAATCTCCTTGGTATCATCAAGGATTTAATTGAGTTGATCAAAGTTAAAAATTCCTTTCAGAGCTCCAGCCTCTCAAAGCAGTCTTCCTGCCCCCAAGCTCAGCCAGGAAATGGTTTCCACTCCATACAGAGCAAACCATACCCCAGGCCTCCAGAGTGGCCTGGAGTTTCCGCGTGTGTGGGAGGTACCTAGAGGTCACCCTGTGGGGCTCCATGGTCTTCTCTTCACTTCCAGGGTAATCTTGTCTCTTACCAGCCCCCCTCATCTTCTCCCTCAGCCATGTTAGCTCATTGCTCCCTACCACCAGCCCACACAGGAAGCTGTAAATCTCACCCAGGCCCCACCCCTACCCCACCCAGGGGAATGGGCCCACTGCGTCTCAGGTTTACTCTCTAAATATGATATACCGCTACCTCTTGAAATCACTCTATCTGCACGTGGATCCCCGGCAAGGTGGGGACTCTGCATGGGCTTCTAAACAGAAACTGCAGACACTTTCAAGTCCGTCCTTGGGATCCAAAATGCCCACACCACCGGGCAGTGATGGCGCATGCCTTTAAATCCCAGAACTCGGGAGGCAGAGCCAGGCAGATCTCTGCGAGTTCAAGGCCAGCCTGGTCTACAAAGCGAGTTCCAGGAAAGGTGCAAAGCTACACAGAGAAACCCTGTCTCAGGGGAAAAAAAAAAAAAAATGCCCACACCTAAAATGTTCACACTCATCGCTTCTCGGCATTTTGGCTAAGATCAAGTGTAAAATGTTCACACTCTCTCCCTGCCCACTTTGTAGCGTGTCTTTGTCTCGCATTCTCTTCCATTGGAAATGTCTCCTCTCTCTGGCCCCTCCCCCACTCCAGCACAGGAAGGTTGGTCCTCTCCTACAGGGGTTTACTAGGCTGGGCTGGGCAAGCTTTCCTATTCTGTGGTGTGAGGCAGCAGGTCCATGCCCACCCTCCAAGATTTTCAGATTGGGGGCAAATCTACTTTAAGGCCAGAATCACTTTAGGGCCAAAACCTCATACTTCAATGCTTGTTTTTCAGTCCTGCTGTCATTCCCTGGGCTCACTGGGTCGGCAACAGAACATTCTTATCACCCAGGACATCCTTCATTCCAGCCGCTCCTCACAGACAGTGACAGCTGGGGGTAGGTGGGACAAAACCACAAGAAAGGGAGGATGAAAAGGAGAAGGTGCATTAATATAATTCAAGGTGGTAATCCCAAGGTAAGAACTTACTCCCCTCTGAAAATTTATATTCTTCTTTCCTTAGAAAACCGTAAAAATGTTTATGTGTATGGTTGGTTGGTTTGGTTTAGGTATTTATTTTTCTCTGTATTTGAGTGTCTCGTCTGTGTGTTTGCATGGGCATCAGAAAGTACAAGATCTCCTGGAACCAATGGTTGTGAGCCACCATGTGGATGCTGGAAACCGAAATCTGGTCCTCTGGAAGAACAATAAGGCTCTTAACCACTGGGCTTTCTCTCCAGCCCCTTCCCTTTGAAATCTTGATGGAAGCTTCCATGAACCCTAACTTTTGCATGATGGGAGAGGCAAGCAAATATGCCCTTTGAATGAGGAGATACTATAGTGGAAAAAACAGTGCCGTGGAAGTGTGCATGGGTGTGTGTGTGTGTGTGTGTGTGTGTGTGTGTGTGTGTGTGTGTGTATGTGTGTGTGCATGTGTGTGTGTGTGTATGTGTGTGTGTGTGTGTGTGTGCATGTGTGTGTGTGCAGGGACTGGGGGTGCGGGGCGGGGGAGCTGCCCATTGGGAGCTGGAACCACACAAGAACGTACCTTCAGTAATGAAGAAAGTGAGCTTCCTGGCTCCGAGATGGCTTGGGGGATAGCTCACATTCCCTACCTTAGGCTTGTGACAGGAAAAAGAGAGTCTGTGCTTCAAGTCAGAGTACAGAAAGCGACCAATGCATATGGGACAGAGAGTATTCTGGCTAACGTGGAATCCAAAATTGTCATGAAAGCCGAGAGGCAACATGGGGCCATTTGTTCATACTTTCCCAGAGTTGCTTCTGAAATGACATGGAGCCAAGGGCACAGGAAAAGGTCCCTGCACCCTAGCATGGGTGGGATGGGGGCAGGGTGGGTTTCCGGTCCGTCCTGGTCGCTGGGGAATGCTAGTCTTTGGGGACACTTCTTCAATAGGCACTCAACAACCTTGGAACTTGAACTTCCCAAAGCAGAGTCTGAAGTGGCACCGGCAGGTGGAAACGTCTTGATTCCGCTGTCTGTCTGTTTGTTTGTTTTTCCTCACTTTGTTTCAGTTCACTGCGGCATTTTTTCCTTCTTCTCGGGAAATAAGTGAATTTCCCAGAATAAGAATCATGAATTTTCTATAGGACCCAGTGGGCAGGCATCATGTTTCAAGGCAAGTTTGTGGAGACTTTCCTTGACAGTAAATTCAGAGATTTAACCACAGTTCAGAGAGCCTGAAATTGTATGTGGTGGTGGTGGTGTGGTGGGTAAGGGGAGCTGGGGTGAGGATTGGACCTAGGTAGAACATGCTAAACAAGGGCTCTTCCATTGACTAGCCCAGCCTCACACCTGGGAGGCTGGGTTGAAAGATGGATGGTTTTTAACCTCTTGTCTTCACCCCTCCCTGCCTAGCACATATCAAATCTAGGGCTATCCCAGGGAGTAAAGAGGGGATACATTTTGCTGATTCATGCAAGTGAGTAATTCACTTAAAATTTTTTTTTCCCCATTGAACTTAACTAAACTCCAACCCCTTATCCATCTTACATCACTGCTAAATCTTTTCCAATCTAATGGATGAAAGTGGAACCACTTCTTGATTTTTTTTTCATTATTCTTTTCTCTCCTTCTTTCCAGATGTCACATTTGGGCAGGATGCATTCTTGGCTGAGAGGAATGGTACAGTTGTGATGAAGATTGTCCATGCTCAGTGGCTCTAGGACATTGGTGCCCATAGTCCTGCACACTTGTCCGTGGTCTACCCAGCAGCCATGCCAAAGCAGGTGCCTCTATGTCCTCTTACTCCATTATCAAGGCTTCCCAGCACATCTGTGTTCCCTTGGTGCTATACAAACATTGGCTGTGCCACCCTGGGTTGATGGCGGCTCTGGGAGACCACCCTGGCCATCTGCCAGGACAAGTTCCTGCTGGTGTGGCTACTTTTCCCATGGCACTAGGGTGGGTATGGGCTTCTCCAAGAGGCTTGCTTGTGCCCAGCTTTACATTCTTTCACTTCACTTATTTATTAAAGAAGCCAAAAACCTTGGGTTATTAATGACTGTTATCATTACTATATAGTTTTTAAAACCCCCCAGGCATTCAGGTGTATTTCTCTCCCTATCCATGTGTAGAAGAAGCTTCTAGATCCCAAAAGAAAACAGAATGAAGAGAAAGGGCTGCGATGGGCTTTGAGACGGGAGGAGACAGGTGCTGCTGTACCAAGGTTCTGAAAAGCAAGCAAGAGACACCAATTTGGGCTTAATTCGGGCAAAGGGAATCTTTCAAAAGGGCGTCAGGTAGCAGACAGAATCATATGGAGGCCTACAGCACAAGTACAAGCAAGGAATGAAACCACAGCACAGACCTGGCCTGACGGGTCCACCCCATCACCTCCACGCAACATCTTTGCTTCTTCTGTCTCAAGAGCTGCGCTCAGTGGCTACACTATCCCTGTGAATACTACTGTCCATTTCTTCCCGAGTTGGTTGCTATAATTTGAGCCTGGATGCAAGGCATCCTGGGAGAAGGAAGTGTTACTGGACATACTACCTCTTGGGTGGTTGCTTTTACTCCACACCAAGACTGCCACACATAGACACTTCACCCATGGCACCAGCACCAGCATCAGCACCAGCATCAGTGTTGATGCTCCAACCAAAGACCAAGGTTCAAATGTTGAGAAATCAAATAATCACAGGGGTTCTTTCTCTTTTCCCGTAAGACGCTCGGGATGAGGTTGCTAAGGAGGTTCTCTGGTTGTCTCTAAGATGCTCCACTCAAACATCCAAATCAAGTGGCAGGTGGGACCCGATGGAGCCACAGTGACAAGGAGGAAGAACGTAGGCATGACCAGGGTCAAAGGAAGCACAAGGAAAGAGCCTACTGAGGAGCCTGGGGTGAGTCAGAGGAGCCCTGCTCCTAGCACTGCTGGGCTAGGTGAAGAGACAGAAGGAAGAGCCACCGTGACCAGTCAGCCCCACTGCCCAATAGCGGAGCTGCTGAGTGACAGCGGCTCTACCCAGCCTCCCTCCCACTTCCCCAGATGCAATGTGACACACCAGATTCTGCCACACTCAGTTCTTACCGAGAGGCAGCAAGAACGAACTCAACTCTCGGATGTGGCTGTCAGTGACAACCTGCCATCCGCTGCACGAGGAAAGAAAGGTCGGGAAAGCAAGGGCTGGTGAAGGGAAGAGCCCCAGGTGAACCATGACGGCAGCTCCCTGTTCGTCCACATAGAGATCTTTTGGCCTCTTTTGCACCTAAAAGTCATTTCTCCCAGGGAAGCAATTATTCCTCTGTGTGTGTGTGTGTGTGTGTGTGTGTGTGTGTGTGTGTGTGTGTGTGTGTTGGGTGGGGGGTGCCAGCCACCAGATGTCAAAGTAGACACGAGACAGGAAGAGAAGCAAGTATTTCCACACACTGTGCTTACGGTTTCCTGTCTCTGGGGTTGCTCCGGTCAGCCTGGCTGGGTGGCTCTTCCTGCCCTTTCCTAAATCTTGAGCCCTTCTGTGTCTCCTGTTACCCTGCTCGTGGATGCCACAGACTTCCTTTGATTAGAGAGAAACAGCCACATCAATATGGGTGGTTGTTAGGAGCCATTCAAAGATATGTCCATTGCATTTAAACACATACAGGGCCTAAGTGAAGGCTGGGTAAATGCCCAGGATACTCAATTGGAAATGACATCCTACCCTGGAACACATTTGCCCCAGGCCCTGACACAGGCATCACCTCCCAGTGTTCACTCCCCAGGACTCCAAATTCCCCACACTCAATGGCTCAGTTATTGCCTCAGAGGCAACCCATGCCACTTGGAAAGGCCAAGATACTCAGGAGGCCATAGTGTCACAAGTCAATAGGAAACACAGGGGTGGTATCATTGACCCAATCTCTTTGTTCTGAAAAACAACTCAGATTAAAATGAATCATTTCTGAAACCCCAAAAAGGACCCGCTCTGTGAATTCTTTCAAAGGTCATCTTAATAATCCAAACCAGCCACATAACCAAGAAAGTATTTTAGCCTGAGATGGTTGAAAACACCCCTAGGCAGGTGCTGGTTGCTTGGGGTAAGGCGCACATTTTTAGAGCCTCAATTCCAGATAATGGGGGGTGTTCCCGTTTGCCTTTTCACCACGCAATAACCCCGAGTCTTCTATTGGGCACTCTCACCCTATATCAAATTGAATAAATCATGAACACAAGAGAAATTTGCCGATGAACAGATAGGATGTTGCACTCCACGAGTGCATCAAAGGCAGGGATGCAGCATCAGACAAAGGATGCACTTAGCTAATGAGAAAACAGAAGAGAAAGGTGGCTTCTCTTCCAAGGATGAAGTCATCCCAGAGGGTTTAGTTGGTGCCCTCAGATTCCCTTTCTTGAGGCTTCCACATGAGTGGTTCCCTTGGCCCCCTCATTCTTCACCACCACAGAGCAGAGGGCTCAAGGAATCCCTGGATTCATGCACACTCAAGTGTGAAGGGTCAGTATCAGCCAAGCAGAGAACCAACATGGAGTGTGAAGACACACTCAGCGGAACCAGAGATGCTTACTGGACCGCCTGGATGGGGCAGTGGTTCTTCATGGTCAGCATTTCTGGGGAGGGATAGCATGGTTATCCTGTTCACTGAGTATAGGTGAAAATTCCAGCTCTGAGCTTTCTTACTCTTGCTGTGTCCATGAAGATTTCTGCTGGGGGATGAAATGGGATCCTATTTGTGCAGATGCCCAGGCACATCAGCTGTTCATAGTACTATAGGGTCCATTCAGAAACCCATGTGACCAGAACTGGTTCCTCTGGGTATCATCAGAGCCAGCCAGGTTCCATAGGAAAACTTTGCTCGAGCCTGGACTATCCAGGGGTGTATGCACAGAAAGCCATCCCTCCTCAGCCTCCAGAGTACCCCAAGCCATTGTGCACGTGTCTCTGGCCTGCAGGGGTGCTGAATATCAGTCTCTTAGCATTTATTCATATGCCTTCTGGAATAGCCCCTGGAGGCTTTGGCTTTGGAATGCATCACACTACCTGACACCTGACTCTTCATTTCAGAAGCTATACAGGACATGGAGTTCCCATGTAATTAGCTCAAAATTAATTTAGCCACAATGGCTTATTATTAGATTTAATTATAAATGAAACGATTCACCAGGGATGTTTTACTTTGTAAACAAGCACCTTGGAGTCTGTAGGGAATTTAGGTGTTTTTTTTTCTTTCTAGTCTCTAGTAACTGCAGGGTTTTAAAAAAAAATAGTGGCCACCCTCCAAAAAAAGTCATTTGGATATAGCTTCGGAGCAGAGTCCTTTGGTATCCTGGCTTGGGATGGGACAGTCGGTTTCTGAGCAGCCTGCTGGGTGAGGGAAGGTGCTCTTTACTTTTAATACACTGTCCAAAATCACCTGGCCCCTTTCCACAATCCAGGTGCTTGTGCAGCTAAGTCAGTCGCTGGAGTTAAAGAGTTCAAACACAAGGTTTGGGTTTATCACCCCCCAAAACACTTGCAAGTGAAGTATCTCAGCACACGGTGATGCCACAGCAGAGCTCTGTGGATGAAGTACTTGCCACACAGGCGTGGGGACCTGAGTTTGGATCTTCAGTACCCATGTCAAAAAGTCGGGTGTGGCTGTGAACCCCTGTAACTCCAGCACTGGGGAGTCCGGGGTTGGAGACAGGTACATTTCCAGAGCTTACTGGCCAGCCTATCCAACCCATCAGTGAATACCAGGCTCTTCAAGAAACCCTGTGTCAGGAAACAAGGAGGGGAGTGAGAGAGGAGAACACCAACATCAACCTGTGGCTTCTGAGTGCCCGTGCACGTGTGCAAACACACACACACACACACACACACACACACACACACACACACACACACACACACACACGGTGTTATACATTTGTCATCTCAGCATTTGGAAAGCTGAGGGTATGAGGATCATGAGTTAGATGCTAGCCTGGGCCACATAGTGAATTCAAGGCCCACCTAAGTCATGTGAGGGCCTGTCTCATCAAAACAAAACAGAAAAAAAAAAATAGCAACCACGATGACATGTGACAAGAGCCAAGACTAAAGTATGAGAGGTGGTGTCTCAGAGCCCAGCCAAGTCAGGAGCATCCCCTGCAACTTCAATGGAACTTTTGGGTCTTTGCCCCATTCCAGACTACCCTGGGTGGAACTGGCATTTTTATCACCGTTCCTAGGAGTTTGGCAGGCTCTTATAGAATTTCAGAAAAGTGTCTAAGAAAACCCTGGGGCAGAGTCCCCTGGCACAGTTTGGATTGCTTAACAGGTCCAAAGCATCTAGCTGAGTTCACTCTGGCAAAGACCAGGTAGCCTTTGGATTGTCTGTGCCCGGTTTCCACTATGTCAGGAGCTAGGCCACCCTCAGTGGCCTTCCCTTTCCTGTGTAAAAGCATGAGCTCATCTGGCTCGAGAGCCGAGCCCAGGAAGTCTCACCTATGAGAAGACGAAGGAGCGCTGGGCAGAAGCAGGCTCCGATGGCCCAGGATGGCTTCCCAGCAGCAGCTCATGGCTGCGCCGGAGGAGAAGGCTGGGGAGGGCTGCCAGCTGCGGGGCCCAGAAGATAAGAGTGTTAATTTAGCTTGGCTGACATCCAGTAAGCTGAGCGAAGCAAGGCCTGCAAGCTCAGAGTAAAAATAAATAAATAAAATAAAAATAAGTTGGCAGCTGTCTTGGCTCCCTTTGTAACACTAGCTACACGGGTTCTGCGCATCCCCGGTGCCCGTCAGGCACCGTGTCAGAGACCTGGCGTGGCCGTTCCCCGTCCCTCAGCAAAACCCCGACGCGGGTTGAGTGGCCGCCTCCATCTCACAGGGAGGATGGAGTGACTCTGGTCACTCAGCCCTCCACTCACCCCCCACTGTTTTCGGTAGCCCTAGGCAGGAAGCGGAAACAGGCTAGTTGTCTTTAAGGGGACCAACCGACCCCTAGCAGATGCAGGGTTTGAAAGAGCTCTCCTGTATCCTAGTAAGGTTTCAGAACAGGAAGCTGTGTCTTCATCGTCCTCAGCTGGAGCGCACCATCCCGCCACTCACTCAACCCTGAACGCTGATGCAGACGACTTGCACCGTCAGCCACGTGGCAAACTGGGAGACGAAGCAAGTTTGCCAAAACACCCATCTTAAGGCAGACGCACCTGTGACAAATAGCCCACGTGGCTGCCCCTCTCCGAGATACCACAAAAGATGAAAAGAGGTCACTTAAAGAACGTGCATACCATGTGCCCGATACACGACTGTGCCTTGGTCCAGGGGCTCTTACCTACCTCTGTCTCCCTCTCTCTCCCCCTCCCCGCCCTTTCCCTCCCCTCTGTATGTGCCAGGTACATTCTGAACCATTTCTTCCATTCGTCCCACAGACACCTGAAGAGACCAATTCAAACTCTATCCAAATTGGAACGGATTCTCCCACTGGCAAGGGAACTGGAGAAACTTTCCCTTAAATGCTGTGTCTCAACATTATTAATTCATCTACCCTTTTTTGTTTTGTTTTGTTTTTCAAGACAGGGTTTCTCTGTGTAGCTTTGGAGCCTGTCCTGGATCTCGCTCTGTAGACCAGGCTGGCCTCAAAATCACAGAGATCCACCTGCCTCTGCCTCCCGAGTGCTGGGATCAAGGGCATGGGCCACCATCATCCAGCTTCATCTACATTTTTCTTTTAAAAGCAAACATTTTGTGTCCTTCCTCAAAATCATTTGAAATTTCTAGTGGAATTGAACACTGTGATTCAAAGCCAAACAAGTGAATTGTATAAATTTAATATGTTTCATGAAACTGTCCCCACCCCTTGAGATTCTAAAATGACCTTCCATCAAAGACAGCCTGGCTGCTCCCAGTTGAGTCCTAATAGATGAAGCAACTGTCAGAATGTGATGACCGCGTATGGACAGAAAGACAGACCTCCAATTCTTTCACATCCTGGTACTCTAAACTGCCCAGCACCCTGTGAAAGAATTTATATCCCCTCCCTCCATTGACACGTAAATGATCAAAAGTGGACCCATCATAATCTTACCTGCCCCTTGATAAAGTGATAGGCTAGGAGGTGGGCATATGACACATCTGGACCAATCACAGAACATTTCATCTCTCCCTGGCGACAAGGATTGGTGCAGGAGTATCATCACGAGATCTCACCCTGCCTGGACTATTTGAATTGTTGGTGCCTGGGAGTGGTTAAGGAGGGAAAGAGGGGTCTGCTCTGCTCTGGAATCTACAGTGTTGCCAAGGGGAACCTGGAGGAGTGGTCTGAGACAGTGAAGCCCACCCTCAAGGAGAGGCCCTGGTGAGAGGCAGAGAAGGAGGAACAGTCCAGGGAAGGCGTTGCTCTCAGCTTCTGTGGGCTCCATTGACCCAGGAGACACTGCCAACCTGATCTGCACGAAATAATGATTTCTCTTATTTTTAGCTGCAATTTGTTTAGTTAAGCTTCCCTTCATGCCCTCAGCTACGAACAAGAACAACCTAGCTAAAATAAGGATGCAGAGGTCCTGGGTGGTGCTCCTTGGTGCTGGGTAATTAGCCTTGATCATTCCTGCGTGCTATGATTTCCTGCCTCTGCCTTTTCTCTCTCGGTCTTTCCATCCTCACACTTCTTTAGTTCTTTTTCAACATATCCTTTTGTCCGTCAGCCTCCTGAGTCTTCTGGGCCTTGGCTGCTGGTGGACACTTCTCACAGTGTTTTTTCATCTAGGAAACCAAGATGCCCACAAGCGTGCCCCCCCCTCCTCCCCCACTCTCTGTGCTCCGTGATCTGTCTGCTGACCTGGCTGCACTTGGCCCAACTGCTGGAGGCACCCACCCTGGCCAGATGTGCCTTGGTAGGTGGAAGGACTCAAGCCACAGACAACTTGACAAATGCACACAGGAAGCGGCCCCACTTCCTCAGAAGCTGCCCAAACGGCTGCAGTACAATTTTAGCATCTGGCTATCCAAGCAAGTTGGGCCTGATACATTTATAAAAATCATTGGCTGAAGAAATCAGATTCCAAAATCCCATCTGGGAGCATTTTTTTTCTCTCTCTCTCTCTTTAGTGCCGCACGTGTTTTAGGAGAAGTCAATGAAAATCATCACATTTAATTTTAATTTGCACAGAGACATGAGACATGATGAGTCCAAAAGATTCAGGTGACAAATGCAAGCTCATGCAATTGGCTATTGTGTCAGCCATGGAGCCAGTGAAGCAGGAATTCAAGTCCCGTTTAGCTGCATCAGCTCAGCCGAGTTCTTCATTCTTTAGCATTTCTTTCCCTGTGCAGAACATAGAGGCAGTAACGTGTGAACTTGCAGTACAGTTGCTCGGGGATGCTGTTGCTCCTCTGGCCTTCATCTAGCTACCTTTGTGTGTTTGCACCGAGTAACTGGTCAGTGGTACGGAACTGTAGCCACAGCTCAATTACCAAGTTCGTGTGGGGCTTGTTGGATTCAGAAATGTCATAAACTGGGTTAAAATCCCAGTTAACAGCCGGGCGGTGATGGTGCCTTTAATCCCAGCACTCAGGAGGCAGAGGCAGGTGGATCTCTGTGAGTTCAAGGCCAGCTTGGTCTACAGAGGGAGATCCAGGACAGGCTCCAAAGGTACATAGAGAAACCCTGTCCCAAAAAAACAAAACAATAGTAGTAGTAGTAGTAGTAATAATAATAATAATAATAGAAAGAAAGAAGGAAAGAGAGAAAGATCCCAGTTAACCGTACTGTGTTATATTACATAATGTTTGTTAAAGCTGGAGGGAATGGTGATTGCTGCCTGTCACTGTCATTCAGGCCACAACCACCGCATTTGAAGTACAGAACTTTCTGAACCACTGGCCATCCCAGAAGCGTACAAGCCTCTCCTTGTGTGGGTGCTTAAGAAGCACAAATTCCTTCTGACTCTCCACTGAAGTTTGCACTGTATTCCTTTGCATGTTAATGAAAACGAGTTTTAGAGCATTCTCAGTTGTCTAACTAGCCAGAACGGTAAACCAACTAGTTTTTCATGTTAAAATCTGACTAGCCTAAAGGTAGGGAGTAAGACTACACTTTTCACTATGGAGGGAGAGAAGGAAGCCTTCCCATTTAAACTCATGTTCATTATTGACTTAAACACGTAAGTCTATTTTCAGATCCCAAGGGCTAGCGCTCATGAATATATCCTTTTTTAAAAAATAGAATTTTGTGGTAAGATGACCAAATAGTTTAGGAGGAGAGAAAAATATGACCTTGTGTAAAACACACACACACACACACACACACACACACACACACACACACACGACTTGGCTAGCTTTTCTGTAAGGTCCATTCAGATGACTGGCTTTTTATAAGATGTGAAATAGTAACCCACCTATGTACATCCGGGTTCTATAAATACACACCCCCAGCATACTTCTAAAAGGAGCATATGTGCGGTGGGGGGGATGGAGGAACCATGAAGTCCTGAGAGGGGTTGTTTGCTCAGGTTATTAAAGAAGGGTGGCGAGCATTCCCAAGGATATGAAAATTTAACATCATCTGAGGAAACTCTTGAATATGGTTAACGCTGCTGCCAAAAATCTCAGCTATGTTATGTCAGAATGTTCAGTTGCAAGCTTCACTTTAATGAATGGGAAGACAGGGAAACGGTGGGAAGTTCGTGCATCGACACACGGCGACCTTAAACGATCCAGTTCCCAGCACTGACTCAGCTCATTCATGCAGGGCCTGCACTGGCCGGGTGTCTGATCTGCTGGCTAACACCTGGGCCAGCCGCTTACCTACAAACGAGGGCACTGCGGAAGACTGAAACAGCCTGGCTGCCTTCTCCTTCTCCTACTCAACATATAGATGGAACGCCAACTTGCTCGGCTCTTTCTGAAAAAGTGGGGGCTCTAAGAAGAGCAAGTCTAGAGTCAGAAAAGCAAAGCCGTCTCTGCCACCCCACACTGGAGGCTCAGCTCCCCTTCTTCCCGGTGCAGCCTGCTCGCAGAGTTACATTGCTATTTTTATCAGTTCTCTTCAACCCAGCTGTTGCTTCATGTTAACATGGCGAATGGTGCGAAAATCCCAGCAGAGGCGCGTGAATCCCAGAGGGACCTGTCTCCTGTCATTTCTAGAACAGATGAAATGTCATGGGCTTCATGGGGGGTGGGGGGGTGGAGTAAGAACATTTTACCACAGAAGCAACAAGAACGTAGCTGACATTTAAGTGACATGGCATCCAGGGCCAGACTCCCTCCTTATTCCCAACCAAAAGCCCCCCCCCCCCCCGCCTCCTTCCTAATGGCTGCTAAGGTCACACACCGATCTGCACAGAAAACCTGGAAGCCGCAATCTCCCCATTTCAGGGCCAGGCCACGGCTGTCCCAGGTGCTAGACTTGGTGGCATCATGAGGTGGAGACAACTGAGAGGAGTCCAGCTCGGAGGTGGCCTCAGAAAACCCACTCCCTCTTCCTGACTTTAAATGTGACTAGCAATTTTAAGCCTACCCTTTGTATTTCCTCTGTGAAAATAACAGCATCTGGCCAGACTGTATGCAGAGGGGAAAAGTGCCACCTAAAACTCAGATGATTTAAAAATACAGCTCTAATTGCAGCTTTGTTGTCCCATGGTTTGGCAAATTAGGGGGGCAAATCGGAGGGGCACTTGCAGCTTGCCCCAGGCATGACAAGGCTGCTCAGTTACACATCTGCCTCTGTGGTGGGTAAACTCTTTCAATGCCTATGAAAATATGATTTTAGGAGCTTCCACCTAGAATAGCAAGTGTTTCTACAGGGCGGGGATGTTATTTGGTTCCGAGTGCTCAATGCTGAATATGAACTCCCAGGAATCCTCTGAGCTTTTCCCCCTCACTTTTGTTTGAGGACAAAGTGAGTTCCCTCCTGCTCCAAAATCCTCAGAGTGTGTTCGGCCTGGATGGGAGCAATCCCTTTCAGGACTTACATGGTCTTTAGGGGTAAGAGTCAGAGAGGCTATGTTTAGGTACAAACTTGAATCTACTCTCGGTTTTACAGTACTTTCAACATTATTAAAAGGTTTCGGGGAGCTGGGGGTGGTGGCACACGCTTGTCATCTCAGGACTTGGGAGGCAGAAGCAGAAGAATCTTGAGTTCAAGGTCAACCTGAGCTGCATTGTGAAATTCACCACCACCACCACCACCCCAAAAAAAACCCACAGCAAACAAACAACAATAAACCTCTAGGGAAAAACCAAACACAACAGCAAAAGAAGGAAGAGGAGAGAGAAGAAAAGGGAGAGATGGGGCGGGGGAAGCAAGAAGCCTGATAGAAAGCTGAGTGAGCACTGAGCACTGACTCCATTTTGCTCTCCAGTTGCTATGTGTACACACAAGACTAAAAGGTTGTCAACTTTTGTGGTTGTCAGGATGGCTCAGTGGGTAAAGGCACCTGTGCAGGCAAGCCTGATGACCTGAGTTCAATCCCTGGGACCCACGTGGTAAGAGAGCATCACCTCCTGCAAGTTGTCTTCTGACTTCCACATGGGTGCAGTAGCACATGATCTCTCTCTCTCTCTCTCTCTCTCTCTCTCTCTCTCTCTCTCTCTCTCTCTCTCTCTGTGTGTGTGTGTGTGTGTGTGTGTGTGTGTGTGTGTGTGTGTGTGTGTGTGTGTGTTTATTTAACTTTTCCAGGATCCCTTGCAGCTCAACTTTTGGGTGCCACTCTTTTTGATCTATGAAATGGCTTTGCATAGTTTGGAGAACAGAAGGTGCAGACCACCCCTGTTTCTACTGCTGATAAACGATACAGAGGCTGTGTTGGATTGTGCCTTAGCCATTTCAGTTTCAGTCTTTTCCTGCAATGTCAGGACACAGAAGGCTCCTTAACTCTTTTTGTCTCTTTGCTTGTGGGCCAAAAACTACCATTTGGGAGCCAGCAAAATGGTTTGTGGTTAAAGTGCTTGCTCTCAAGCCTGGCAGCCTGGGTTTGGACCCCAGAAACTCTACAGTGGAAGGAAAGGAAAAACTGACTTCTGCAAGTTGTTCTTTGCTCTCCACATGTGCATAGTGTCTCCTGTATGCACACAACAAATCCATCAGTCAATCAATCAATCAATCAATCAATATCAACCAAGTATAAAAATATTCGTTTTAAGACCACCCCTTGGCTTGTGAGCTCAGATTTCAGCTCTGATTCTTGGCTCACTGGAGTGCTGCCTATAGGTAGTGTATCTACCACAGTTTCTGGATGCACCCCCCCCCAATCCTTCAACCCCACAGCTGTATTCGTAGTTCCTCTCCACCCATCCGGAGGTCTGTGCTTGGAACCTTCCAATGCTTTTTAAAAGCACACATCCTTGTATTAAATCCCTTTCTGTTCAAAATAGTGTGGTTTCTGATGTTTACAGTGTACCCTGACCAAGAAAATGGAGACTCAACTGGATTCTGGTCTGAGCTATTTCCTTAACAACTGAGATGGTTGCCCTTTCTTGGCCCTGTGTCCCTCCATAACCACCAAGATCACAGCCTCCATCTTCATGGGAGAGATGGGAATATTAACTCCTTCAGTTTCTAATTTTCACTTGTCCCTAAATGAGTTCCTTGCAGGAACAAAAAGAAAGCAGATATGCCCGTTTTGGGAAATCTTTCTGAGAGCCTTGAGTGGTCCTATAAGGTTGACCTTAGGGGTCTTTCCCGGCATGCCCCACAGACAGCTTCCTTCAAACCCCACCCAGTACCCTCCTCTCCTCCATGGTCCCTGTGGCTCTTCTCACCTTGCTCCACCTTCTCTCTCTGGCACCTCCAGTCTACTCTAGGACCCAGGGGATGGTACTCAGGCCACTAGGGCACTCCATAATACTAGACATCCCACTCAGGGATGTTCAGATAGGCCCTGAGCTTGAGAGGGGAGTTTTTCCATCATTCTATCTGCTGTTTACATGAGAAGGTGTCTGCTGAGTAACATATATCTCTTTATATTGGGAGGAAATATATAAACAATCCAAGTTGTTTGCAAAGAGCATGAATACATACCCAAGTGAGGGATCCCTGACAACGACAAGAGAAGCAAAAGTTTAAGAAGGCAAGAGGCTGTGTCTACCCATTGATATATACATTGGAGGCATGGTGGCGCACTCCTTTAATCCCAGCACTCAGGAGGCAGAGGCAAGTGGATCTCTGGGAGTCTGAGGCCAGCCTGGTCTACATAGTCAGTCCTAGGACGGCCAGAACTACATAATGATGCCCTGTCTCAAAACAAACAAACAACAAAACAAAACAAACAAAAAAGCCAACAAAAATAATATTGCTATAAAACTCACAATATAACATTAAACATTTTGTGTGCCGGAGCATGTGTAGACACCAGAGGCCATGCTGAGGCCGATGGTCTGGTCAGACAATAAAAGCCGTGAGTCACCCATGGTCCTGATACGGCCAGGAACTGTGTTGATGTCTGTGGCCAGTATTACCACAGAAGGCCTTGCAGATACACGTGGTCTGGGCTGCCAACTAAAGCCATGTTGGCGTCTGTGGGCTGTCCTGAGCTGGCCCCATCCCTCTTTAGCCACTACACATGGAGCTAGCTGTGGAACGGGTGCAGGAGAGCTGGCCCTGACTCTCTCTGGTGTCGACCTCACAGAGGCGCAGGCAGTGGTGTGGGGTGCAGGAGAGTCGGCCTCACCTTTTGCCAGCCTCTGCATGGCTCTCCACAGTAGATGGCTTCTGTCCAGGGTGCAGGTGGAGAAAGATACACCTTTCCTTGGGGGTGGCTGGCCTCTCGGAGTTTGAACATGCTCTAGTGAGTATATGTGGACAACACAAAATGGACTTGTATTTTTTTTTGGGGGGGGAGAAGAGGGTCACAGTTGAGGGAGGTGGACCGGGGTGCGTGATGTGAGATTCCCAAATAACCAATTAAAAAATTAAACATTTTAAAGTGAACTCAGTGGCATTTTATTACATTTTATTTATTTATGCATGTCTTTTGTATGTGCATGTATGTGTGTGCATGTGCCGTGGCGTGCATGTAGGAGTCAGAGGACAGCTGTTGGGAATCCGTTCTCTCCTTCCATCACACCAGTTCCAGGTGTGGAACTCAGATTGTCAGGCTTGGTGGCAAGTGCCTTTCCTCATGGAGCCCTCTCACTGGCCCTCATGGTATTTGATACGTTCACAACATTGTAACAACCACAACTTCTGCCTTCCCAGTGTCGGGAAATAAAATACCAATACTGGTTAAGCAATTACCCCCGATTTCCTCTTAACCCTCAGTGCCTGCCTGATCATCTCAGCCTGATTTTCCTTTCTCAGGACTTACCTGTCCTAGACATTCAGAGAAATGGAGTCATTCAATATGTGATCTTTTGTGTCTGAATTCTTTCACATAGCATAAGAGTCTCCAGACTCATATCCATCGCAACCCGTATTGAAACTGCATTCCCAGCTGGCGTGGTGATACAGTCCTATAATCCAAGCCCTCGGAAGGCTAAAGCCGGAGGACTGAGAGTTTGAGGCCAGTCTGTTCTACACAGCAACATGTGTTTGCCTCATAAAAAGATAAAACTACTTTCTTTTTATGACTGAATAATACTCCATTGTGTGTATCTACCCCAATGTATCTACCCATCTATTGGCTGATGGACAGACGTTTGGGTATTTGTAGCGTCTGACTATTTTGAATAGTGCCACTATGAATGCTCTTGTGTAGGGTTTGGATATTTGTTTTCATTTTTTTTAGTATATACCTAGAACGTTATTATTTGATCATATAATGATCTTACATTGAAATTTTTACCTTTTTTATGGATTTTCACTGTGGCTAAATCATTTTAAAGTCCTGTTAGCAATGCACAAGGTTCTGATTCTTCCATATTACCGCTCCTGCTTATTTCGCCTTTTTTGGGGGGGAGGGAGTTCGAGACAGAATTTCTCCATGTAGTTTTGGTGCCTGTCCTGGATCTCGCTCTGTAGACCAGGTTGGCCTCGAACTCACAGAGATCCGCCTGGCTCTGCCTCCAGTGTGCTGGGATTAAAGGCATGCGCCACCGCCACCTGGTTTATTTTGCATATTTTTGTTATAGCTGTTCTTGTGTTGATTGCTACCCAATGTGGTTCAGCTTTTGATTTTCACAGAGAGCATCTTCTTATGTATTTCGCTTCTTTATCTTCTTTGGGGAAAATGCCCATCCATTTTTTTTTTTTAAAATCTGGAGTTAATGGCCCTTGCAACTATATTGACTTGAGCCTAGATACTTTCAGCTGTTTAGAACTCACAGGGAAGCAGAATGATTTCATACGGTTGCCGCCCTGACCGCCTTCAGGGCTGAGTCACAGGTGATCGGCTCAGTGAGGAGCCTTTGCCGGGGCTGCACTCTAGACTAGATTCAAGTGTTACTCCATTTCACAGTAGCAATCCTTTTTTCCGTGGCCCTTGACGTGGTTTATTGATGTGTTTGTGTTTGTCATCTGTCTCGTTTAGCAGAGCATTTGTTCTTTGGGTTCAGAAACCATTGATGACCTTGTTCACAGCCTTGTTTCTGGAACACTGAGCCATGTCAGGCCCAGAAGGGATGTGCTATTAGTATATAGGGAAAATCAGGAAATTGTTAAGCAGTATCTGGAGGTAATGCTGCCTTGGACCTGGGACATGTGGGTGGGAGGCTGTGAATTCAGCATGTGGGGAGAGAATGTGTTGTGGTTATTTCGAACTGGAAAAACAAGACTGGCATCTAAGAGAGTCAAACAAGGAGCAGCGAGGGGCAACGCGAAGAACTGTCCCGAGTTCCACACAACTGTAGAATGTCCTGCCGGCAGTCAATGGGAGAATCTGGGATTATCTGCTTCACAGCACTGCTATACACATATAAGCAGAGAGGAGCATTTGAAGAGATTTAATATGTGCTGAACTTTCCAGGAATGCAACACTCTATCAATTTAAAAAAAATTTTTTTTGCCTCTTTTTAGAACCTTCACTGAGAGTTGTTCACCTTTTCAGGAAAAAAAATCTTAATTAGCAACATTGTTTGTGGTCTTTGCGTCTGCAACATAAGGGTATTGGTACAGGCTATGTTTATGTATGGGGCACAAACAGATTGGATCATTGTGTCTGCTAGTCTGGACATACCTGAAAATGTGTGCATTGAGATATTTGTTATTGAAAGTGATTTCTTCTTTGCATTATATTCAGTCTATGTGGAGTTTTGAAAGAAAATGGCCCCCCAAAGGAGTGGCAATATGAGGAGGTGTGGCCTTGTTGGAGTAAGTGTGTCACTGTGGGGGCAGGCTTTGAAGTCTCTCCTCCTAAAGCTTCCCTCAGTGTGACAATCAGTCAGCTTCCTGTTGCCTCTGAGTTATGATGTAGGACTCTCAACTTTAGCACCTGCCATGATGATAATGGACTGAACCTCTGAAACTGTAAACAAGCCACCCCAATTAAATTTTTTTTTAGTATAAGAGCTGCCATAGTCATGGTGTCTCTTCACAGCAATGAAAACCCTAACTAAGACAGAACACTAAGGGCTGGAGAGATGGCTCAGCAGTTAAGAGCACTGGCTGCTCTTCCAGAGGACCTGGGTTCAATTCCTAGCACCCACATGGCAGCTCACAACTGTCTAACTCCAGCTCCAGTGGATCTGACTCCCTCACAAAGACATGCAGGTCAAATACCAATGCATATACAAAAATTGTAAAAAGACAGAACACTATATTAGTTATTTTGAAATTCTATCTATAGGTTATCTGTGAATTTTATTCTAGAATATTAGACATAGGAAGGCATTAAGTATACTAGAGGTTAAAACTGCTGAATTAAATCTGTATTTCTCATCATGATAATACAAATAATAATATAATATCGCAGTGGAATAGCCAATATTACAGTAAGACTTGACAGTCTTGTCTGAGGTGAATGGCAAAGGAAATATAACCTTTCTTATTTTTATTCCAACACCCAGTTTTCTTATTCTTGTTGCCAAAATGTTCCACTTCACACACTAAGGGCAATTTTCCAACTATTTGACCAGAAGGATGGCTCAGCGGGAAGGGCACTTGCCACCAAGCCTGATCACATGAGTTCCACCTGCAGGAGAACCCACCCGGTAAAAGAAAAGAACCAAGTCCCCAACTTGTGCTGTGACCTCCACATGCACCTGTGTATAGGTACTCACTCTCAAGGAAATGAATGTAATAAGTTGACTAAAAACGTGTGTTCGAAGCTCAAGGTAAAAGGTGCATCTCAGAACCTGTAACATTTCCACAGAGGGCATGGTTGGAGCCGTGTGGTGATGCGCAAAGTCAGGCCACAAGTGTGGGAGACAACAGAATGTTCGGGAGCTGGTGTGCTGGCCGAACCTCAGCTGGGGTTCTGGCTCCATTCCTTACTGACCACATTGCCTCAGTCTGAACTGTTTTACGCTTGAGCCCTAGTTTCTGTCTCGGAAGGCTGGAGTCCAGACACCTGCCCCCTGACCCAGCCATGCTTTCCCTAAGCACTGTCAAGTACAAACAGGAGGCTGTGTAACGAAGTTTCATGTTGGGGACTTTGCATTCCTGTCCTTTTCAAAGATGATCCTCTACAGGTCTCAAATTGGTCAAATAATTTGTCAGCATAAGCAGATAATATCCAGCATCTCTATAGATGAAATCCTAAAACAATGCATCACAGCTTGGATAAATCAAACTTAAGTTTCTACTACTTCCTATATATTCTGCTCCATATAAACCTTTGTCTGAGGTTCCCACCTGAATTCTGTGGGTGTGCATTTTTCCACGTAGACCATAGCTTTGATCACTTAGGAGGCTGGAGTCTCCAAAAGCTGGGCAAGTCAACCCCACTGGTCTTGGCATGGCTAGCAGATGGCCAAGCTATCTATCTATCTGTCTGTCTATTTATTTGAACTTTCAGACAGTTAAGAACTGTGTTATCTAAGTTATATTGTTGTATCATGTTTAACTCAATCTTTTTAAAATAAAATATGCTTATTTATTGCAGGGAGGAAGACACTTGTACCATCAGGTCTATGCAGAGGTCAGAGGACAACTTACAGAAGTTGGTTCTGGAGTCAGGGATTTAGCTCAGTGGTAGAGCGCTTTCCTAGCAAGCACAAGGCGCTGAGTTCGGTCCTCAGCTTCAGAAAAGAAAAAAAGAAAACAAAACAAAAAAAAAAAACAGAAGTTGGTTCTGTTTCCCCCGTGTGGGTTCCTAAGATAGAACTCAGCTCATCAGGACCATGGCAAGTGCCTTTACTGGCTGAGCCACCTGACTGACCCTCAACTCAGTCTTCCTGGTGGAGACTGTAGTCACTGCATTGACTTTAATGAAAAACTGAATCACCTGCTCAACAAATACAGCCTGTGTGGGAAGCATTAGTGAGTGGGATGCCCAGAGGCGTGATCTGATGAAGATAGGTTCAGAGGGGAAGGAGGCAGTGGGGGAAGGCGGTAGGCAGACACTGTGAAGTTCTAAATATACAGCCGCCTCCTGCAATACTAGAAAGAACTAGGATCTAAGAACTATAACTGGGCCAGATCCAGTCTGGGAGGCCCGGAAAGATTGTCCTAAGTTGGTAGGAATCCTGCTTGGCTGAATCCCGAAGGATGGAAAGAAATCATGAGACGAAGGAAAAAGGAAGGCTGCTGGTAGAGATGGGAAAAGAAAGGGGAGGGAGGTTATATGACTGTCACTTTACCTTATATTTTAAAATCTGTAATGACGACTCCAGAAAGTTCTGCGTATACGATGCGTGTAATTCTACAAAAATTCTTTCCAGTTTTCTGTGGTTTCAGTAAACGAAGGCAATGACCCAAATATTTCTAAATACCACCCCAGGATCCAAAGGGAGACAATGGCCTGGAGTTCATGCAGTTCCAGGGCAATGGTCACCCACTGGAGTGTCACGATGGCTGAGTGTACAGGTGCTCTCTACAGAGCCTGCTGACCCGAAGTTCAATCCCCTGTACCGTGTGGTACAACCAGGGAACCCACTCCTATAGTACTCCACATGAGGCTGTGGCACACATCCTTCAAATAAACCAATAAATGCAATTTTACAAAAGAGACTGGCTCTTAGTCCAAGGTAAAGACATGGATTGGAAAGAGGCCACAGTGTTGGTGTTGGATAAGGAAGATGGGGCCGTAGGATGCAGTGCAGGAGCCCGTCACTGTTCGTCTAAGAAACTTCCCAGCTCTGTGTTGTGTCTACTACTGGGACCGGGGACTCATGGACTTTAGATCTGAAAGAAGCTTAGGAGTATTTTTCTTCTATTCACTTTTCCTCTCAAACAGACAGATTTTTGCTATGCCACACCATCTGGCTAAGAACTTTTTGTTAGAACTTTTTAAAAATTTATAAGAGCGGTGTATTCGTAATTTTGCAAGTTGGAAATGGAGAAAATGAGTGAAGGACCAGGAGAGCGCAAGACCCTCCACTGCTCTGATTTCTTCGTGGAGTGTGTGTGTGAAAAGCCAGGTGTCTCCACGGCATTGACTGGAATTCAGTGCTTTATAGTTCTTTAGCTTATGGTTTGATAACTACCCTTCTCATAACATAAAAATTTAATGTAATTAATTTTCTTTCAAATGTTGGCTTAACAACAATTTATTTACTTAGGGGCTGGCTGTACTAGTGACTAAGCCTTGAGCACTGGGTAAGTACTCTGTCACTGATCTAGCACTTCAGCCCATTAAAAAACACTGGGTTGTGTTTGTTTGTTTGTTTATGTTTGGGTTTTTTTTTTTTACACAGACTCTTGCTATTACCATAGCTGGATCTGAACTAGCTCTATAGCTTTGGTAGGCCTTAAACTTGTAATCTTCCTGTCCCAGCTTCCTGCATAGCTAGAATTAGGGGACTGTAATTCCTCCTGTGCCACCAGGCCCAGCTTGCGTTTACCATATATAAAATGTGATATTTTACATTCAGTTCTGAGTATTTTCTAATTTATGTTGTTACTTCTTGAATTTTAAAATGTTTTATTTAATCCCTAAATGTTTGATGACTTCCCAAATGCTGACCTATTAATTTCTAATGTTGTATTCAGATGACTCTAGTTTGTGTCAAGGTGACAGAAAAGTCACCAACACAGACCCTTTAAACAACATGTTCCTAACGACATTACTATTCCTAATCTATTTTGGCATTAAAATAGCGATTACAGCTTTTCTTTTGACAAATATTTTCATGCTGTATCCTCCCAGACAACTCCCAGGTTCAACGATTCATTTAGAGATGTGGAATTCAGCATTGTTGTATTTATGGCTCTAGTTTATAGAGAAGAGATATAAAACAAAAGCAAGTGTAAGGATACAGATAATTCCTTTAGCCACCAACAAGGCACATATCTTGTTAGGGAAGTGAAGGATCCAGTGTCCAAAGTCTTTGTTGGGGGAGAGGGACAGCAATTGATTATGTAGACATTCTTTGCCTAGCATGCACCCAAATTCTAGACTTGTAGATGGTAGAGAGTTTTTCAACATGAACTTACACTGTTTGTACAAGCTGTTTTAGGCTTGGAGGGCCATTACTGTTAGTTTGGAGAAAGAAACGACACTCTCTAAATCCACACCCCAGCCCCAAGCCAAGCCTGTAAAAAAGCCTGTTTAAGAAAGCAGTCTTAGTCAGGTCTTGTACATTAACACTTTTCTGAATGGCTATGTTGTTTCCTAACCTTTTAAAAAAAAGTTTTGTGACATTTTATTTTTAGTGGCTTTTAAAATTTAATTTAATGTAGATGAGTGTTGTCTTAGCTAGTTTTCTATTGCTGCGGTAAAACACCATGACCAAGGCAGTGCATAGAAGAAAGAGTTTATCCAGGCTTCTGGTTCGAAGGGTCTCTCACCATCATGGTGGGAAATTGTGGCAGCAGACAGCAGACAGGTGATGGAGCAGCAGCTGAGAACTCCCAGTTTGAACCACACTCAGGAAACACAGAGCACTAATGCTGTGGATATCGATCTATATAAATAAAACACTGATGGCCAGTGACCAGATAGGAAGTATAGGCGGGACAAGGAGAGAGGAGAATTGGGGAAACAGGAAGAAGGAGGAGAGATACTGCAGCCACTGCCAGGATAAGCAGCATGTAAAGACGCCGGTAAGCCACCAGCCATGTGGCAAGGTATTAATTTAAGATATAGTTAATATCTTTAATTAATACCACGTTGGTTAATTTAAGATATAAGAACAGTTAGCAAGAAGCCTGCCACAGCCATACAGTTTATAAGTAATGTAAGTGTCTGAGTGATTATTTTATACGTGGATTGTGGGACTGTGGGGCTTGGTGGAACCTGGAGAGAAGCCCTCCAGCAACACACTAACCCAAAATGGTGCTTGTCTTTTGAACCCAAAGCCTGCCCCCAGTGACATGCTTCCTCCAGCCTGGGCCTCCTTGTCTTCCCCAAATAGCCACCACCTGGAACTAAGTATTTAAATACCCAACACTTATCAGGGACACTTCATTCAATCTACGAAAGCTGGTTTGCCTGCCTGGACATCTATGTACCATTTGTATGCCTCATGCCTGATACATGTGGACGCCAAAGGAGGACATCAGATCCTCTGGAACTAGAGTACAATTGTAAACCACTGTGTAAGTATTGGAAATCTAAAACAACGAATTCTCTGATAGAGCAGCCAGTACTCTGAACCATTGAGCTAGCTCTCTAGTCCCATAGAGGGGCTTTCTTACAGGCATCCTTCTAAAACCTCACCGAGCACTTGGCCTTTTCACTGAGTATTTATATCATCCATATTTAATATAGTTATCAGCGTGATTCAATTTAATTTATCTTGCTACAATTTTACTAGTGATTCACTACGGTTTCTTTTATGTGACTATATCAAAATTCCTGTGAAAAGAGCCTATGGGAGGAAACATTTATTTTGGCTTATGGTGAGACACCAATCAATCTTGGTGGAATGGAGCAGTTCAGATCATAGTGGCCTGGGGAAAAAAAAAAAGGGTGGGGGTGGGGGGAGGGTTAGGGGAGAGTCAGGACAACACACAGCCCTGAGTATTGCTCCCAGTGATCTGTTTCCTCAAACTGGGCCCACCTCCTATTTTTATCCCTCCCAAATAATACCACCATATTGTAAATCCATTAAGGTGTTACTCACTCATGACCTAATCTTCTCTGGAAACGTGCTATAGTCACACACCCAGAAGTGTCTTACTACAGTCATGCAAGCAAGATTAATCATTGCAGATTCTAATTTTGCACTTTCCCTTTCAGTTTGGACCTTTTAAAATGTTTTATTATTTTAAATTATGTTCAGATATGTGTATGTGTGTCTGCATGTGGGCATGTGTGTATTTGTGTCGGTGCCCTTGGAGGCTAGAGGCCTCAGATGCCCTGAGGTTGGAGTTGTAAGCTGCCTGATGTGGGTGCTGGGAACCAAACCCAGGTCCTCTAAAAGAGCAACGAATGCTCTTGACCACTGAGCCACGTCTCTGGCCTCTAGACCAGTGTTTCTCAACCTGTGGGTTGCGACCCTGTTTGGGGCTCAAATGACCTTTTCGCAGGGGTCAAATATCAGATATCCTGCATATCAAATATTTATATTATGATTCATAATAGTAGCAAAATTACAGTTATGAAGTAGCAACAAAAAAATTTCATGGCTGGGGATCACCACAACATGAGGAACTGTATTAAAGGGTCACAGCACTAGGAAGATTGAGAACCATTGGCCTAGACTAATACTTATAATTCTGTTATTTCTCTATGATCAGCTTATCAATTACATCTCTTGATTTTGTTTTTCCAGTGACTGCTCTAGGATTTAATAACATATATTGTCATACATGGAATATATGAAATATGGACTTTTATATATTCATAGCATATACATTTATGTAAAAAATAAAATGATAGCTATAACACAAAGGTAAGGAGAGAAGAAATAGAACTGCACTGTTAAAGGTTCATGAACTATACAATTATGAAATAAGACAAAGGTAATTTAGCATATAAATGTCTGACTGGGCAGTGGTGGCACACACCTTTAATCCCAGAGGCAGGTGGATCTTTCTGAGTTCAAGGCCAGCCTGGTCTACAGAGTGAGTTCCCAGACAGCCAGGGCTACACAGAGAAACCATGTCTTCAAAAACAAACAAGCAAACAAAAAAATAAACAAACAAATTCACATCTGATAACAACAAACAATTGCCCTTGTTAAAAAACTCTTAGTCCTTTTGACTCTACGGTAAGCAAGTTTTCTGCTGGTTAACTGAATCCTGCCATGGCAATCAGTGTGTGCTGGGCAGACATTAGTGAGGACTCACTACCTCTTTTGCTTTCAGTTACTAAATACAGACAGTGACTTGAGCAAGTATCTAGTTTATAAGCGTTTATTTCCACCTAAGTTTTTTTTCAGTGACTGTCTTATTTTTATCCACTAATGTCCCTAGAGTTTTTTACATGAAATTATAACCCATATACTCCGAATGCCCAACACTGAAAAAGAGACCCTCAGGTTGTATTGGTTCCTGTAAAGATTCTCTGGCTTGAGTGCAAGGAATTAACTGAGGACTTCGGCTCTCATTCGTGTGGAGTCAGCACATCAAGTGCTTCCGGGATCTCCTAAACACTGTGCCCATCAGCTCCTTAGAGTCATTAAATACCTTTTCAATGTTTGCGTAGGAACCATGTTATCGCAAATTCTTTATCTAGGAAACGATCACCAAAATGACACTCCGTATTGCCATTTACTGATAAATCTTTGGTTTACATGGGAAAGCTAGAGTTGTGAAGGAAGATCTTTGTCCAAAAAAAGAGTCAAGGCAGGACACAGGATCTTTGGTGAGAGCTTTCTTACTGTGCTTATCCTCTACCATAATTCTGTTGCTTGTTTTTACAACATCAGTGTTCATGTACACTACTAACTCACCTCTGGTGAGCTTAAATCACCATTTTCCCCAGACAAACATGTTATCCGTTGGCAATAGTGTTTGTAAATTCATGTTCTGCTTTAGTTCCCCCTTCATTTTGCTTCAAAATTGAAGTATTATTTTTAAATATGGAAGATATTTATGCAGGTCAAAACTCTAGGCTCCTAAAAAGGAGGAGGCACTTCTCTTGAATACACTTCCATGGACCCCTTTCTCTAACGTGTCCATGGTTCTTTGTGAATCAAGCAAAGACAGGTAGGTACATTTTCAATCCCCCCTTCTTCCTCACGTGAAGGTCGTGTGCTGTGCACTCTCTCCTGTGCTTGCCTCTCTTGGGAGTTACTTATTTGTTGAGTTTCTTCATCTGTAACATGGAGAGAACACCCTGTGAAGCTATGACAATTAAACAGAAGGAGGCAAGGCCCAGGGAGAGAAGCAGGGATCGGTCAGGCATGCCCAGTACCACCTTCACCTGTGCCCACAGCCTGGCTCTGCTACCCCCACAAAAGCATCGTGGTGATAACACTCCCACCGTGCCCCTCACAACTGCAGCAGCTGGCAATGTCCTTGAAATAGTCAGATACACACAGCAAATCACCCAGCAAGAATAGTTTTGAAGTTTCGCGCATGCGCTAGCAGCTCCGGCCAGATCAATGTTTAAGGCAAGCTCTGAGATCCTAGAGCTAACTCCCGACAGGTCTCCTGGTAGAGCCCTGCCCTGTCTCCCACAAGCAGCCACATATCCAACCAAAGTGCCATGTGGAAATAAACAGACACATGGCCACTTTGCAAGGCAAAGATGTCTTAAGTATTCCCTATTTGCCCACATGCTCACTACGCCCTGTATCCTTCCTTGCTTTGCAAAGGTGCATAGTTCCATCTGTATCAATTTTCTTTTCCACGAAGAACCTTGCTCTTTCTTATGTTGCTTGTCAACTAGGACTCTAGCCTCTTGCTGATCATTTTGCTGCCTTTATTGAAATCTCATTCTGCCGGGCATAGCATTCTGCACAGACAGGACTTGTATTCAGTACTTGTCTCATTTTCTAATGTTTTGCCCAGTCTGTGATTAAAATTTGTTTGTCATTCTTATTCCTGATTCTCTGAATGCAGCATGTTTCCCCCCCTTCTTCCCACTTTACTTTTTTAAAATCTTGATTGCTGGTTTTCAGCAGTTAGACTATGATGTTTGTGGTGGATTGAATGGAATTGGCCCCCATAGGCTCACATGTTTGAGTACTTGGTCCCTAGTTGGTGGAACTGTTTGGGAAGGATGAAGAGGTGTGTCCTTGTGAGAGGAGGTGTGTCACTGGGAATGGGCTTTGAGGTTTCAAAAGACGTGGGCTATTTCCAGTGTGCTTTCTGTCTTCTGCTTGAGATTTTGAGATGTGAGCTCTCAGAAGTTCCTGTTGCCAGGTCTCTAAGGGCTCCACCATCATGGACTCTAACCCTTTAGAACTATCAGTCCAATTAAACCTTTGGCTTTTAAGTTGCCTTCTGCCTGAGTTTTGCTGTGCTTTTCTCATGAGTTTATCATCAAATCTTTGTCAGTTTGCTTGATTGTTCTTTTTTCTGTTTTCTCTCTATACTTCCCTTTCTGGAATCTCAACCATACACTATTCATCTTACTTGCTTCGCCTCACAGGTTCATTATTATTTATCTTTCCCCTCAGAACCTCATTCTGTAAGTGTTGTTGGTTGTTTTTACTCTTTACTTTTTGCTCTTTTGGGGGCCTGCCACCCAGCTCCCAAATAAATCACACATGGAGGCTTATTATTACTTATAAATGCCTGGCTTTACCTTGGCTTGTTTCTTGCCAGCTTTTCTTAAATTAAATTGTTCCATCTATCTTTTGCCTCTGGGCTTTTTCCTTTTTCTATTTCTGTATATCTTTCATCCTTTATTACTCCATTGCTGGCTGTGTAGCTGGGTGGCTGGCCCCTGAAGTCCTCCTCGCCTCCTTTTCTTGCTCCTTGATCCTTTTCTCTCTTTTTCTCCTATTTATTCTCTCGCCTACCAGCCCTGCCTATCCTTTCTCCTGCCTCACTTTTGGCCGTTCAGCTCTTTATTAGACCAGTCAAGGTGTTTTAAGTAGACAAAGTAACACAGCTTCACAGAGTTAAACAAACGCAACATAAAAGAATGCATCACATCATTGCATCATTAAAACAAATGTTCCACACATAAATAAACGTAATGCATCTTAAAATATTATTCCACAACATGTAAATTTTCTATTCCTATGTCTCCAAGTACACTTATCTTTTTTCTTGTGGTATCTAATTTCTTAATTACATTACATATGTTTTATCTTTTACTCTCTTACTTCAGGTATATATTTTTAATCTCTAGCAGTTCCATTTAGACCATTTTAAATATTCCATTTCATTTTTCAACCTATGTTCCTCTATATACTTGAGCATATGGGACACAAGTACAGTAGAAACTTTAATTTAGTCACTTAAAATAATTTATTCATCTCTAATAAAATCAAAGGTTTTGTTATTTAATTAAAATATATAATTACATTGTTTCCCCCTCTCCATTTAACCCCTCCCATCCCCCACCACCGCTCTCTCTCAAAGTCATGACCTCTATTCTTTATTATTATTTCATAATAATTGTTACCTGCTGAGTCTGCTTAGTGAGGCTCATTTGCATATGATTTTAGGGCTGACCACGTGGGATTAGATAACCATTTAGGAGGCTTATCCCCGGGAAGATTAGCTTCCCCTCTCTAAGCACTAGTTAGTTGCCTGGAGCTCTTCATCTAGGGGTGGGGCCTCCTGAGAGCCCCCAATCCACATTGGAAAGTCAACAGATATTGTCATTATTCAGGTCTTGTTCATAGCCATATAATTAAGATTTCATGACATCTCAACAATATGGCTGCTTAACACATGATGTTTTTATTATCACTATGATAACTTAATGATATTCATAATGATAACTTCCTGAACAATGAGCATTGTATGTTGTATTTTTGAAATAATGTTAATCTTTTTTTCTGACACGCAGGTAAGCTGGTTGGGACAGCTGATCCTTTCAAGCTCAGTCTTAGGGCTTGTTATGAAGATAACAGAGACTTAAGATAAGTTGGCCCTGTCATTGTCCAGTGCTCTGTGCCTTAAACACCCTGGTGAGTGGTGAGATGGCAGGCCAGTCCCAGTGCTGCGTTATCTCCAGGAATTGTCTGGTGTACTGCTATACAAATCTGTATATTCCTGACATAACAACATACCACAGGCTCAGTGACTTAAACTGTAGTTCTGGAGACCAAAAGTCCCAGTTCACAGGCTCTCTTCCTGGCTTGCAGATGGCTACCTTTGTGCTATGTCCTCCCATGGCCTTTCTATATTATATGGACAGGACGTGTCAGGAGGGCTCTCTTATTTCTCTTCTTGTAATGACACTAATTCTAGAGGATGAGAGCTGCATCATTCTCATCTCATCTAACCTTAATTACTTTCTTATTCCAAATGCAGCTACAATGCGCTTGGGTAAGCCTTCACCATGGATTTTAGAAGATACAAACATTCAGTATCTAACTGAGTGATTTTCCTTTTGGTCTTGAATGATTTCTTTTCACAGATGCACAGAGGAAAACCTAGCCAAATATTCAAGGACACCCCTCTATATTCAGGGCTTTTATCTGTGTGGTTCCCTCTCTCCAGCAGTCAGCTCTGGAAATTCTTACTCTAACTCAGTGATCCCACTTGGTTCTCCATGGATCCACCCTCCTCACACTGCAGGCTGAAACCAGCCTCTAGGTTGCAAACTGGGGCAATCTTTAGTGCTCTTTTCATTAATTTATCTTGAGAATCACATGTCCATATCGTCCATCGGTTATATCTTAAAATTGCCATTTCACGTATCTCATCTGATTTCCTAGAAGTTTATGTGTAAAGATATAGTATCTGTATACTGTCATGACTGGAAAGAGAACTATGTGTTTTGTATAATTACTGTAATTAATAATAAAAAGGATTATTCCATGAATGAAAAGTTGGGGCATCCAACCTCCCTACCTTCAATGTACATGTTGCTATATGAAAGCATGTAGAAATATTCAAAGTGTCCAAATAAGAATAAAAGACAATCTTCCTCATCTGGCATAGCATTGAAAACAAAAAAAGAGAAAATCCAGTGTATTTTGGAACCCTAAAGTTTTTGGTTTCTCAGATTTTTCACCCAGCTAAAAATTATTATGCCATAGTTATACCCATTCCTTAATCACCCAAGGAATTGCAATTCTGGATTAGAAATATTTCATTTGTACATTTAAAACTTTCTTAATTTAATTTTATATGCATGGGTGTTTTGTTTACACATATGTCTATTCACCATATGTGTGCCTGGTATGCACAAGGGCTAAAAGAGGGCATTGGATCCCAGGGACTGGATTTACAAATGGTTGTGAGCTGCCATGTGGGTGCTGGAAATCAACCCAGGGTCCTATGGAAGAGCAGCCAGTCAGTGCTCTTAACCACTGAGCCATCTCTCCAGCCATTGATTTCATGCATTTTAGGTTGTCGCTATAATATTGTGATGATGTAAGTTATCAAAGCCTTCTGCCAGCCCCATATATCATACAGACACTCCTTGATGTACAGCAGTGTTAAGTCATGAGAGACCCCGTGCAAGAGGAAACATTGTAAGTTGAAATGCATTCACTCAACCTAGCGTCCTGAGCATCACAGCTGAACCTACCTTGCTAAGCATGCCCTGAACACTCACACTAGCCTAAACGTGGGCAAACTCATCCAACACAAAGTCTCTTCTATTATAAAATATTGACAACCTCATGGCAGGTATTAAGTATCTGTCTAAAAGCATGCAGGCCAGAGTGCACTACAGTACTGTGGCTCATCAGTGTGAGCATGCAGCTGAGTGGCAGCCCTCTGCTCCTGCCCACCATTGTTAGAGAGTGGCCATGCCCAGACTGTTGTCCAAGAAAAAGGAAAAACTCAAAATTCAAACTATGGTTTCTACTACTATACACATGGCATATGTCCCTTTCACACCACCATGAAGTCAGTGATTGCAAATTGAACCATTGAAGGTGGAGACCATTTATTTATTTCTTCCTTTCCTTCCTTCCTTCCTTCCTTCCTTCCTTCCTTCCTTCCTTCCTTCCTTCCTCCCTCCCTCCCTCCCTCCCTCCCTCCCTTCCTCTCTCTCTCTCTTTCTTGGTGTGTGTGTGTGTGTGTGTGTGTGTGTGTGTGTGTGTGTGTGTGTGTGTAAGATGAAGCCTTCCTCGTTCCACCAAAAAGCAAGATGGAATAAATCAAATAAAATATAAGCATTAGATTTTATCTGAGAAGCACTTTTTTTTTCCTCTTTTGGCCTTCAGCCTAAGAAGTTGCCTCTAGAGTAAAGCAGTGTTTCTGGATCCATAGGTCATGAAAGTTTGATCTCCCTCCTGTCTCTGATTTCAGAGGAGGCTCTTTAGCAGCCACACTTCTCTCTAGGTCTTGGTGCTTGGAAGCCGAATTTGGTTTTCTGAAGGCTTTGCTATTTGCTTTGCTTTGGTCTTTCCGTTGTCCTAGCCCATTCCGCACATGCGGGCTGAGCAGGTGGATGATGTGTGGACTCTTCTGGGTGGTAGTAAGGACATTTGTCGATAACAAAGCTCAAGCCTCCTCTTGGTCTACAGAGAGGGGGGCATGCACTCAGGTGGCTTGAAGATAATGGGAGGATTAGAGGAAAGCCGGTGAGAAAAATGACGAGACAGTGCCCCAGGGCCCTCTACAGCAGTCCCCCTGACCTGGGGGTGGGGTGGGGTGTGGGGTGAGGGTTTGCTTCCAACAGTCTTCATCACCAGTGGTCAACAACAAGAGGGAAGTACAGTGCAGGAAGATATTCCAGAGAGTGGCAGTGAGATGGCTTGTTGGGCAAAGGCGTTTGCTGCTAAGTCCGATGACCTGAACTCAATTCCCAGGACCCACGTGGTACAAGGAGAAGACAGTTTTCCTCTGATCTTGACATGTGCACTGTGCCATGATATTTTCAGAGAGAGAGAGAGAGAGAGAGAGAGAGAGAGAGAGAGAGAGAGAAAGAGAGAGAGAAAGAGAGAGAGTACATTTTCTTAACTTATTATAATTGTCCACTTTTTATTCACCATTATTAATCCCTTACTGCATTCATTTAAACTTGGTTTTAGATGTGTTTGTATGGGGGAAAACACAGCATACACAGTCCGGCTTTCTATGTTAAAGTTCTGCATCTACCAATTCAACCAACCATGCGTGAAAAAAAATGTTTTTAAACCATGTCTATACTGAACATGCGCTCAGCTTCTTCTTGTCATTGCCCCCTAAGAACACAGTATGACAACAATGTGTGTAGCATGTCCCTTCTACCTAGTGTTAGGAGTATTAGAGACGATCTGAAGCTCATGGGAAGATGTGCAGGGATAATATGCAAATATTACATGTGAGGAATTTGAGCAGCAATTGCCATGGTTTCTGGTTCACACAGGGGGTGAGGGACCCCTCCCACAGATATTGGGGGACAACTCTATAGGGCTCAGTCCAGACCCTCCAGTCATCTCCTCGGAGTCTTGAAACCCCTGTGGCTCAGGGTCCACTGGGTTCTGATACAAGCTATGCTGGAGGGAACATCTTGATAACATTAGAAGATGGTTTTATCAGAAGCTAATGTCTAATGACTTGCTAGGAGCTCTTAAGGAGATGGCTTTCCACACTGCAGGTAGGGTGGGGGCACTTCTTAAGGAAAAGCCTCGTGTTCTTTGCCAAGGAGAGGGATGTTAAAAAGACTAGAGTCCAACCCGCTCCATGGGATTGTGACCTCAAGGACTCACCTCCTCTGGTTTTCCTTTTCCTCATCTAGAAACAGGATGAACAAGCTCTACCTCCAAGAGTTTTCACAGGGTTCAGAGAAGATATGAAGTACTCCCCATTCTGGGCTGGCATTAGTGAAATGGCTCAATAAACAATGGGAGATGACAACATTGCTCTTATTAATAAAGAACGTGGACCCAATTCACTCTTCAAGGAGCTGCTTTGATTGGCTAAATTTTTATTAAACATTTTATAAATGTGTTTGAGGGATTTGAGTTTCTGGATTCTTTCTGGTTAATGGTCTGTGTGGAATGACGTTATGCGGACTTCAGGAGTGAGGATGTATTTCCTCTTCATTTTTCTGCAATGGTCTGTAAAATCTGATGTATGGCTTCCTTCACTGGCTACCAGGCCACACCAGTGAAGCCATCTGAGCCCTCAGAGGTTTTGTGTACATTGAAAATTTTTAGCTATTGATTTTCTCTCTCTTGTAACAAAGGTCTATTCAGGTGGCCATTTTTTCCATGAGTGACTTGTAACCTTAAGACATCTGTCCATTTCATTTCATCTAAGTTGTCAAATACATTGCCACAAATGGATCCTAACATTCTTACGATCCTTTTACTATCTGTGTACCTATGGGGATAGCAAACACTGTTGGGGAAAAAACTTTTTCCTTGTCAGTTTATCAAGAGTTAAGAATGTATGGATCTTCAAGACCGAGCTCATGGGTTCCATCAGCTGCCTTATGGCCTATGTATCTTGACAGCTCTCTGATCTCACTGCTCCCTTTCTTCTCATGACTAGGGTTGTATTTGCCCCTCCTTTTCAAATCTCTTAAGGTGGAACCTGAGGTGACTAGTGTCACACTCTTCTAACCCAGTCAGGGCTGGAGATACTCTTCGTGGGACTTCCTTAGCCTCGTTCCACAAATTTCAACATGGTGGGATTTGTCTTGTAATCCATTCCAAAACACTTCTAATGTCTGTTAAGAGTGTTTCTTCATCAAACAAACGGCAGCTCATGCTGGTGAGGATGTAGGGTAAGGGGAACACTCTTCCATTGCTGGTAGGAGTGCAAGATTATTCAACCATTATGGAAATCAGTATGCCTATCAGGAAACTGGGAATCAAGCTACCTCCAAATCCAGCTATACTACACTTGGGCGGATACTCAAAGGACTCTTCATCCTACTACAGCGCCCCTTGCTCAACCATGTTCTTTGATGTTCTGTTCATAATAGCCAGGAACTGGAAACAGTTTAAATGTCCATCAACAAATGAAGGACTAATGAAAATGTGGTAATTTACATAAAGGAATATTACTTGGTTGTTTAAAAAATTAAATAATGAGATTTGCAAAGTAAATGGAAACAAGTAGAATCATTCTGAGTGATGTGATGGAGACCTGAAAAGACAAACATAGTATATATATATATATATATATATATATATATATATATATATATATATATATATACACATAACATTATGTGTCAATGTTAGCTCTTAAGCCTTTAAAAGGCGAGCTGCAATCCATATAATCACTGAGGTTAGGTACAGAGTAAGGGACTGGGGGGATGGAAGGGTCTCCCAAGGAAGGGGAAATAGAAAATATAGTTATGGAGAGATGGGATGGGAGGAATGGAATGAGAGGATTAAACAGAGAAAGGGTTGAAAGGGGTAGGAGAAAGGAGGGTAAGGGACGGAATATGGGAAGGGACAACTAACACTAAGGACCATTTGAGAGGGCATATGAGAACTACCTACAGCAGAAGCTTTTTACAAAATATATATGAAAGAAATCTAAATGGAATCACCAAACAGTGGGGGAGACCAAACCTCAACTAGACTTCTCTTTTCACCAAGTGAAACCTCCAGTGCCAAGAATGTATTATATGTAATAGAGTTGTTGGCCAAAGGGGCCCCATGGAACACACACACACACACACACACACACACACACACACACACACACACGCAACTAACTCAAGTTAATATTTCCAGGGCTATTGGTTGCTGTCCACAAACTGAGAGTAAAGGTCTGTTGTTGAAGATAACACCTACATATCTCATTGAACACGGAAAAGCCAAGCTGGTGCCTAACTAGAGACTGTACCCCCAACTGACTAGTGTTCATGGTACGGAAAGTTATTGTGCATGCTACCTGCTGCAAACCTTTTGATCTACAATGGTGATCTGATTGCATGATACACTGGTGTAATAGTGGTGCAAAAGCTATGGGACTAACCAACCACTATCTGATTAGATTAAAGGCTCACCCTATGAGATGGAACTTGTGCCTAGCATTGCTTAGGTGGCTGAGAATCTGAGACCAGATAGGCCAAGGACCTAGGGGAAAACTAAATACTATTGTTCTGCTAAAGGAACCTAGCAATAAAATGACTCCTAACAACATTCTGATATACTTTGAGATCAGTGTCTTGCTCAGCCACCATCAGAGAAATACGGGAACAAATATAGAGGCTCGTGACTGGACAACGTGGAGAGAGAGAGAGAGAGAGAGAGAGAGAGAGAGAGAGAGAGAGAGAGAGAGAGACCTTGGAATACTCTGTTCTAGACGGAAAGTCTTCATCAAACCCCTCCCCTCAGAGCTCAGGGATCTATTAGGAAGAGGAGGAAGAAAGACCATAAGAGCCAGTGGGACTGGAAGACACCAAATAAACAGGGCCTTGCAGACACAACAGGACTGACACTCATGTGACCTCATAGAGACTGTGGCAGCATGTAACAGGACCTGCACAGGTCCCCAAGACAGATGGGGCACCAGCGCTGAGAGGGAACTGGACACAAACCCCCATCCCTAACCCAGATGCTATCTCTAAATGACAACCGCTCACAAAGGAAAACCCAGTTTTCCGCAGTGGCAGTGGTGTCTTACTGAGGATACAAATCACACTGAAAGGGAGGCCCATGCCCAGCAGGAGACGACCAGCACAAGACAAACACAGGGGGACTTGGGGGGATGTTTTGTCTCATAATGACCTCGTTGGGCATTTTTAAACCTTTACAGGTCTCTTGCTTGTATATTATGGTTTCCAACTGTGTGTTTTTATAGTGTGTGTGTGTGTGTGTGTGTGTGTGTGTGTGTGTGTGTGCATAACTGTATGTCTCTGAGTGTGTGTGTGTTTCTCATGCTTTTTCTTCCTTTCTGTTTGTTTTGTTTTATTCTGGTTTGATTGGCTTTATATTTGCCTGTTGGTTTTCTAAAGAGAAAGAAAGAGGAAGAAGGTGGGGGGGTGGACAGATGGGGAGGTGGGGAGGACATGAGGGAGGGCATGAAGGAGGGGACACTGTGATCAGAATATATTAGATAGAAAAAACTATGTTGAGTAAAAATTTAAGAAAGGAAGATCGAGTCTTCAGCCAATAGGTTCTAGAGAAACGCGTTGCTTAGCTTCCAGACATGGAGAGCAACATCCATGTATCTTCGAATGACTGACTTCTAACGTAGTTCCAAATAGATCTAAACTCTACTTTGTATGACTTGGATTCTTTCAACCTTACTGAGACTTGTTATGGCGGGAATAATGTCTGCTTTGGGAAATAGTGGTGCTGGAAAAGAATGCGTATTTTGTTGTCAGGTGCAGCTGGTGTCTACAAACATTGATCAGCTCGCTGTTTGGAAGTCATGTTAGTCATCTTTCCATCACTACAATGGGAGAACTGGGGTAATTAGCATACAGGGGGAAGAAGGTGGTTTGGGTTTTTGTTTGTTTGGGGCCCTCAGTTTTGAAGGCTCCAGTCCAAGATTGGGTGGACTCGTTGCCTGGGGCCTTGGTAGACACGCTGATAGCACCTGCAGGGAGTGTTTGCTGGAACAAATTGCTCATCACAACACCCTGAAGCAAAAGAGAGCAAGGAATTGGCCAGGGTCCCATAATCCCCTTCGTGGCTATCTCCCCAGGGATCTAAAGATGTTCCATAAGGCTCTTCCTTCTGGAAGTTCACTTCTGGAAGTGCTGTCCTGGGGGCCAAGCCTTAAATCCATGGTTTTCAGGGACACTCAGCATTTGTATACAGCCGTAGTGTTTGATAACCTCACTGGATTTTCTGTGTGCTCCATCAATTATGGAGAAGGGAGTTTTGTGCCTCTGAGTACAACTTTTCATTGTGTCCTTTCATTTCTAGCCGGCCTCTGTTTAATGGTTCTTGAAGGCTCTGCTATTAGATGGTGCACACTTCTCCTTGCTGTGTCTTCTTGATGAACTGATTAATGTATCATCATGACACAATGCTCCTTTTTCACAGTATGGTCTGATTTCTGAAGTCTACTCTGAATGGAATAGAACTATTCCAGCTCTTCTTTAATTAGTGTCAGCAGCATGTACCTCCTCCTTCCTTTGCTTTTATACTATCTGCTTCTCATATTTGGCATATGTTTCTAATAGGCAACCTGTAGCCAGGTCTTATAATTATATCCACTCTGGCCATCACTATTTTATATTTAATACACTTACAATTAATGTGAATTTTAATATGTTTAGGTTTAAATTTACCATGTAGTCCTTTTTTTCTTTTTCTCACCTATCTTACATTCCTGTTTTAATTCATCCCTTATTATTGTTTTGTAGGGCAGGTCTGCTAGTCAGGAGTCATTCAACATTTGCATGTTCTAAAATGTCTTTATTTTGTCTTCATTTGAGAAAGATTTTTTTTTGTCCGGGTAAAGGCTTCTGTTTTGAGCTACACATACAGCTTTGTGGTAAAGCATTCGCTTAGTATGAATGAGGCCTGTGTCTGATACATAGTACTGAAAGAATAAAAGGTAGTTCTTTAAAAGAGACTTATGAATAATTATATGCCAATAAGTTGGGTAAGCCAGAAAAAAAAAATGGACAGATTCCTAGAACACACAACCTACCAAGACTGAGTAAGGCAGAAATAGAGAACCCGAAAAGATCAGTGTGAGTGGGTATACTCAATCAATAACCAAAAATTAAAAAAAAAAATCCCCAAACAAAAAAGCAACAGCTCAGGATCTGATGGCTTTACTTAGGATTTCTATTAAACATTGAAAGAAGAATTAAAGCCAACACTTCTCAAACTACATAGCAAAAAATAAAAATAAAAATTGATGAGAGAAATTGAAGAAAGTACAAATAATACAAACACACACAAACATATATATATAATACAACTAATATAAAAGTACAAATAAAGTACAAATGGAAAGGTATCATGTGTTCATAAATTGGAAAAGATTTAAATTGTTAAACTGTCCCCTGGGCTGTGAAAATGACTCAGCAGTTAAGAGCATTTCTTGCTCTTGCAGAAGACCAGGGTTCAGTTCCCAGCACTCATGATGGATGTCTCACAACTGCCTGTAACTCTAGCTCCAGAGGATCTGCTGCCCTATTCTGGCCTCTGAAGGCACTTCACACCACACACACACACACACACACACACACACACACACACACACACACACACACACACACACACACTAAACAGACAAAAAACCAAACCTTTAAAACATCCAACCTACCCAAAGCAATCTAGATTATGATTTTGTCAACTACCTTTTTCTCCCCCATCTCCATCAGGTTTCCATTACATATCTACAGACCCCAGGAGATTGATCTACAGCTCGCTAACTCTGGCCCACCCCTGTGTTGGAGTTCACTGAACTTTTCTGAGACAGTACCTGATCCATTTCATTTTCTGGAATATTCATCCTATACAGTGCATTTTTAAATCTCAGATATGATGTGTATATGGCTACTAATTATACCTACTATGCCATTTTGGGGTCTATTTTTATTGTGCTTTTATCACTATCTAACATATTTTCCTGCTTCTTTGAAAAAGTGATAAAAGTGAGGAAGTTGGCTTCTTAGGAAGCCAACAAGTGTAGACTTTACAGTTTGGACACTGGGAATTTCTGTATCTTGTTTCTTTTAATATTCTTGACAGTTGTCCTAAAATTTATTTAAGGGACTTGAGATTTTGAATTTTGTTTGTTTTGAGGCAGGGTCATATTTTATAGCTTAGTCTGGCTTTGAATACTGTGTAGCCCAGGCTTGCCTCAAATTTGTTGTCACCTCCTGAGTGTTGGGATTACGGCATGTGCCACTATGTCCAGTTTAATGCCTTTCTTCAATGTCTAACACTGTAGACCCCTGGTCATCTCATGAAATGTCCTTAGGATGTTTTGGAACGCACAAATTAAGATAAAGAGGGACTTATATAGCAGATATATTTATCAGAATTTTGCTAAGTTAAATTTTACTATTTTAATTAACATACTTCTTAGTGATTGCAATAAGTAACCAGATCTAGCAAACCGTCTAATATATCCCATGACATTTCAAGTAGTAACGAGAATAAACATTACTCTGAGATATATGCCACAATGACACTGGGATTTGCATATGCCCAAGCCTTCTGTTTATGACAGTGTTGAGGTTCTGTGCTGTACGTGTAATTTGTTACCAGCATACGTTATGGGAGGAAAGGCTAAATTTTAGTGAGACATTAGTAACTCATCTGAGTTCAAGGACTTCTAATTCTGTCCTCGGGTCCCTTAACAGTATGTGGATCCAGGATGTGAACTTTGATGGAAACTGGATTACCTGGAAATTGTACGATTTACACTATTGGCTAAGCTTGTAAACCGGCAAGGATTTGATTTTAATTTGATATGGCTTTGGATATGGCTTGAAGCTGAAATGTGTCCCCAGGCTCCTGTTTTGGACACTTGTTCCCCGGCTGGGAGTGCTATGCCGGGAGGCTATGGAACCTCTAGTTGATGGTCACTGGCTCGGGGACGTGGCTCATGAAGGGCAGGCCTTTGGAGGGTATCCCAGGCCTTAGTTCTGACCTTGCTCTCAGCTTCCTGATCTGCAGGGATGTGAGTGGTCTCCGCTGCATGCTTCTAGCACCATAAACGGAGCTGCTCCCCCAGGACAGACTAAAACAACTCTGAAGCCATGGTCCAAAACAAACCTTTGATTCCTTGTTTCTGTCAGGTGTCTTGGTCATGATGATGCAGACATAATTAATCTGCCTGATATTGTCAGGGCGGAGAGCGGGGGAGAGTTTTGGTACAGGCCAGAAAACAGTATTTGCAGGATAACTGAGAATGTCCTCCATGCCAAAAATGAGTCTTTCTGGGCTCCTGAGGCCAGAGCAGTTTTCCCTTGATGGTGAGGAGTCCACTATCAAGTGTCTTCTTGCCCAACCCCCATTCTGGATCTCAAGACGTTACTGAAAACTGAGAAATGGCCTAAGTCGGCTGTTTATTTTTGCCTGTGGTTCCTCAGCAGGGCCTTACACTCCTGAATTTGTGGATGCACAGTCCTTTTCCTATCCAGTGTGTCCCAACCAGAAAGTCACTGTAATTTTTGGGCTTGTTCCCATACTCCCCCCAAATGTCATTAGTCATACCCTCCTTCCCATTGCTGCCTTGAATAGGCAATCATTATGATGAGGCCAGGCTTGTTTCAGAATTCCATGAGAACCACAGTGTCAGGTTGTCACAACTCTGGGGCTGGAAACGGAAAAGGCTGTGATCTGGGCCTGGCTGGCACCGTCCCTGTGAGTCATTGTGGAAACACTGTCCCCGGATGCTACTGAGAGGGCCGGGTTGCTGATGAGCTCATCTGTCAGATGAGATCCTGACCCCCTGACATCCTAAAATGTTCCATAATATGTGGGACATTACGCCTTCCATCTGGTGACACTGAAATTTGGGTTGTTTTATTCTATTTTAGGGTCTTTCACAGTTCCAATGTGTTAAGAAAAACAAAATACATTTTTTAGATTACAAAGTAATACATATTCATTGTACAGAAATTGAAAAAATGCAGAAAAACATACAGAACAAAATTCTACCACCCAGAGATACAGATTTTTAAAATGCAGTACAGTTTCCTTTCTGATGCTATTGCATTGTAGTGGATATAATACTTCGGTAAGTTGTGGGAGTTTTTTTTTCTAATGAAAACAGTGCAACTCCCACAGTCTGCATTATAAAATACACAGAATTATATCATTTTTGCCCAAGAGGAGACTATATAAAACCAGCTCATCCAACACAAACTTTCTAAAAATGAAAAAGCAAAAAATCCCAAGGGGCAAGTAATTGCCCAAGGCTCCCAGCTCATGAGCCAGAGTCAGAAATGGAAGCCTGGCCTGTAGCCTCAGCATCCCGCCGTCTCATGACCCGCCCAGTTTCCATCCCTCCGGGGTTCATCTTCCGACAAGAGCAGAAAGGGTCCTGGCCTCTCTGCCTCCTGACCCTGGAAAAACAGAGAGGAGTTCCCAGGCTTGCTGAGCAGGAAGTGTGCCTCAGCTTTCAAACTTAAGTTATTTAACATCTTTGAAATGTTTGTCCCCTGTGGGGAAGCTTGAAATGTGAAGAACAACAAACAAGCCTTTCCCACGTAAAAGTTGTTTCTCATTACCATGCAAAGTTAAGAGTAACAAATGGGCATGTCTGGCAGATGAATGACTCCACCAAGTAGTTCTTCGGTAAAGGTGAAACTTTGTAGAATGTATATTCTCAGGAGATACAAATTCATCCCGGATCATAAAGGGGTGGCCTAGTGTGGATAATACAGTATAACACAGTATCCTGTGTCCTAGAGTATCATATATGAGTGTGATGTGTAGGAAGGAATACAGTGGAGTATTGTGGTGTACAGGACAGTACAGTCTATAATGTGTGTAATGTATGGGTACCCAGTATAGTATCACGTATACACATAACATCATGTAGAGTATAGTGTGACACACAGTACAGTGTGGTATATAGTATCATATGATACACAAAGCATTATCTATACCATGACACGTGGTGTAACACTGTGTCTAGTATGCATGGTCTATACTATAGGATGACATACAGTATAGAGTATGCTACATCATATAGTAAAATAAATGTGGGTTCACGGTTAAGTAGTCTGGGATTTAAATCCTACCTTTTTACCTGCCTGGATGTGTAATCTTGGGACTAAAGTTCTTTTATACAAGAAAGTGAATATATCAATTACAGAATAAGTACAAACAGACAATAAATCTAGAAGAACTATACAACTGCTTATTGATTGGTTGGTTGAATCCTGGAGATCAAATTCATTGCCATATGCATCTTAGATTAGTACTTTATCACTGAGTTATAACCCCAGGGCTTTTTAACTGTTCACTTTTAGTGAGAAAGAGTCTCACTAAAGTTGCCCAGGCTATTTATGAACTCCCTCTGTAGTGTAGGAAGGCATTGAACTTGCCATCCCCCTCTCAAGTAAATGGGATTATAGGCCTGAGCCAACAAATCTGGCTTGCTTCCTATTAACTAAGAAAATACAAAATTAACCTAATAAGATGTCTTTTGGAGAAGTAGAAATGTTAGAGTTTGTTAATATCCAGGATCAATGAAAGTGAGGGTAAATAGTTACTCTTTGTCAGTGTAGGTGAGATCATACCGTATTGGCACAACCATTGTCATGCACAATTTAGAAGTCCCATTAACACTTTCAATGTATGTACCCTTACTCTAACAATGGTTACATTTTATGGAATTTAATAATGACGGGGAAAGGCTCTTGTCCCACCAGAAAAGAGAAACACTGGGCCTGGCAACACTCTTCCCTCATGACTCTCTTCTTCTAACAAGGCCACGCCTACTCCAACAAGGCCACGCCTCCTAATCCTTCTCCAACAGTGCCACTCCCTGGTGACTAAGTATTCAGACATATAAGTCTCAGGGACTCTCATTTGAATTCTCATTCAAATCAGCACAGGCAGTATCAACTTTTGCAAGTATCAACACTCATGTCGTGATACATACAGCCCCCAGGCAAAAAAACAAATACAGAATTGTACTTAAATATATATTTATTTTTAAAATTGACAGGCCAATGTGGTGGCTCATGCCTGTGATTCAGCATTTAGGAAACTGAGTGAGGAAGATTGTTGTGTATTGGAGTCCAGCCTGGGCTAACTAGTGCATTCCAAGACAGCCTGAGGGAATATAGAGTGAGACCTTGAATCAAAACAACAACAACAAAAAAAAACCCTCAACTGTCCTGATAGTTTTTGTTTTTGTTAACTTGACACAGGCTAGAATTATTTGAGAAGAGAAAACCATGATAAGGTTGGCCTATAAGCAAAGTTGTAGGGTATTTTCTTAATTAGTGACTGATGTGGGAGGGCCCAGCTCACTGTGGATGGTGGTCGCAGGTATTATAGGAAAGCAAGCTGAGCAAGCCAGTAAGCAGCACTCCTCCATGGCCTCTGCTTTAAGTCCTGCCCTGACTTCCCTCATGAAGGACTGTGATGAGGACACGTAAACTGAAATAAACCCCTTCCTCCCCAAGTTAATTTTGGTCATGGTGTTTTATCACAGCAACAGAAGTCAAATGAAGACAAGGCAAAACAAAAAGTATGTACAGACCAACCGATGCTTCAGGGAGAATACGACCTCTCATTGCTGGAGGGAATGTATGTGTTAGTACAACCATCTTGGAAAACAGCTTTGGCAGTATCTACAGAGACTAAATGAAGATGTCTGTGAGAGTACATTATACAGAAAGTGGTAGATATCTGTACTGAAAGAAATATACACAGCAGCATACGCGTGAGAAACTTAGAAACTTCCCAAATGTTCATTAGTACTACCATGAGTTAATAAATTACAATCTATTCATGCAACAGAAAACTCTTCAGTTATGAAATTGAGTTACTCATTAATACATATGGTCATATACATTAATTTCCTAACTCTATTGAGTGGAATAGACAACACAACTGTTAAGAAAACTCCCCAAATAATCCTGTTTATATAAATTTCATATGGCTTGATGGTGATGGTGCATACCTTTGATCCCAGCGCTCAGGAGACAGAGGCAGACAGATCTCTGAGTTTGAGACCAACCTGATATATAGAGTGAGTTCCAAGACAGCCAGGACTACACAGAGAAACCCTGTCTCAAAAAAACCAACCAACCAACCAACCAACCAATCAATTCGACAGGCAAGCTAAGGTAGACTTTGGAATTAGCAGTCAAGAGGATAGCGACAATGAAGGGGAGAAGGAATGATTGTGAGTGGGTTTCTCCCTGTGGTGTCTGGGGAATCCTTCCAGCCTCAAGGCCTGTTCTGTTCATCATGGATCCATCTCACACACAGTGCTACACAGAGGTGGCATTTCCTCCTTGCCGGCTCACTTCTGACAAGACTCGTGCATTGGGAAATTGTGAGAGCCCAAGTAGGAAACCTCAACACCTGAAACCATTTTGTCATTGGGTGAGTATGTCCCCAAGTACAGGCTTGTCCCAGTGCCTAAGTGGATTAGTGAGCACGGTATTTAAAACTTAGCAAATATGTGTGTGCTGTATAATTTTATTATATCTTATATGTCCAAACTTGATATTCTTTTTTTCATCTTTGAGGCAAAAGAACAATGCATGGACCTTTGAGAAATGCCAGCATACACCTAAATTATATCAAGCACATTTTCTTTCTACACTCTCTCATTTAAAAAACATGTTTGTTTTGGTTACAGAATTTCAAAGGGATGAGCCTGGAGACATTGGACTATTATCCTAGCTGAGGCAGGAGGATTGCAAATCCTAAATTGAGTAATTTAGTGAGACCCTGTCAAACAAGGGAAAAGGGAAAGGAAAAGAAAAAAGAGGGCTGAATATTTAATTCAGCTTGCTTAGCCTGTGTGAGGCCGTGGATTTGATCTCCAATACTATTTTAACAAAACCCAAGAGGTAAAAAAAAAAAAATACAGAAAAATATAAGTACATGTCTGTGGAGTCTCTATCCCCCTGTCTAACAGCTGTTTGCTGGTTAGTTAGTTAGTTAGTTAGTTAGTGTGGGGGGTCAGAGGAGACCCTTTGGGCGTCTGTTCTCTCCTCCCTTCTTGTTGAATGAAGCAAGGTCTCTCTTGCTGTCTCAGACACTGTGCTGTGTACTTGACCTTGACTCATCCATGAACTTTCCTGCCTCTCCTTCCCCTCTCACCATAGGAAAGCCGGGCCTACAGATGTCTACCACTGCACTGGAATTTTATGAGCTACGGGGCATGAACTCAGGTTGCCAGGCTTGTGAAGCAAGCACCATCACCTGCTAAGCCACTTCGATGGCCCCTTTCTGTGTGAATTCTGAGTGTCACTGAGTCCCTCTCTCAGTTTCCCCTTCCTGCCCTTTTCCTTAGTACTATGAGAGGGTTCCCTCTCCTGACGTTAGCTTATGTCATCCCCATGTTTACTTTAAGTGCATCTATTTTACAATCTGGAGACCCAATTTAACTTTTTAAGGTATTGATTTAAAACTGAAGTTATATGCAATCTTGATTATCTTTAAAAATGCCTTTAGTCTATGGCCATACCACCCTGAATGTGCCCGATCTCGGAAGCTAAGCAGGGTCGGGCCTGGTTAGTACTTGGATGGGAGACCCCCTGGGAATACTGGGTGCTGTAGGCTTAAAATAAATAAATAAATAAATAAATAAATAAAAATAAAAAAATAAAAAATAAAAAAAAATGCCTTTAATGAGCCATGAATACAAAACCTCTTAAAATGAGGAAATATCCATTCCAGAGAGATTTAGTGGAATCAAGGAGTGTTATCCACATGCGTGTCTGCCTTGCATGGAAAGCTATTTCCTATACAAATAAACTACTGAGACCACAGCCCATCTATCAACTAATCTCAACTTGTAGCCTAAGCACTGCCCACTAAATGACATATGCTTCATATAATGCTCAACAGCTGAATGATCAAAGATCAACTTCTGGGCCACAGCAGTTATGGCAGGCACCTGCTGGTGGCTGCTGGCCTGCCTGCCTGAAGTTAAGGACAGCTGTGACCTGCAGTTGGGGCTCCTGGGGTTATGCAAACCAAATGGCTGACCTCAGATGCTTTTGTGATATATCCAGGAGCTTGAAGCAACTCTGGTGAGGGAAGTCTGAGCACCTGTTGGACCAATGACTCGACTATTGTGTGTCACCTGGTATTAGGCATCAAGAGTTGCCCTCTCCATCACATGGATCCCGGCCTTCCTGGAGTGGATCCTGATTCTACCTCCATCCTCCATAGAGAATCCTCAGTGGCCTGTGAATGTCCTAGCATAGGCTAGGATAGCGTGGATCTGTTTACTGCCGAGATGAGCATTTCTTAGGAGCTCCGTGTGCACACCCACGGCACTCGCTGTGCGAACTCCATGCACTCTACTGTCCTGTAACCAAGTGAGAACAGCTGCTCCCACCTCACAGGCATGAGATGTGCTGAAGGAATTCACACGAAAGCCTTACTTCTAGCAGACTCACGGTGGAACTCGGAGAGTGTCCTGATGGTCTTGTTCTCTAGTCTCCCATCCCCCCTCAGCCATGCTGCCAAGATGGGTTCTGCTCCAGCAACTCTGGAATGGCCTTGAGTCACGCTCTGCCTATGTACCAGACAGTTCTGGCCTGGGATCTGCTCCAAGCTGCTCCGTGACTTCTCTGTCTCTGGATTGTTCTAGGATCTGACCCCTTCCAAGGTAGCTCTGGAATCCCCTGAGATCTCATTCAGGTGTGCCTTTCTCTGGTTATGACTAGAAACTTCCTGAATTGTGTGAGCAGGAAATTCTTTTCTCTTACACAGGGCCATCATCTGTTTGGGTCTATCCAAAACTACGCTTGCTTAATCCAAAAATGATGGTTGTGTCAGAGGGTAAAGAGAGCAGAGACAGGGTAAAATCCAACGCACCAGAAGACCTGACTGATCAAGAGGGGTGGTCTCTTTAACTAAAGCCTCAGCCAGAGAAGTGGTTCTCACAGTTTGATGCACATCAGAATCACCTAAGGAGGGCGGTGGTGGCACACGCCTTTAATCCCAGCACTCAGAAAGCAGAGACAGGCAGATCTCTGTGAGTTCGAGGCCAGCCTGGTCTACACAGTGAGTTCCAGGATAGGAACCAAAGCTACACAGAGAAAAACCTGTCTTGAAAAACCAAAAATAGATATCACCAAGGCCAGTTAAATCAGAAGATCCCGGGGAAGGGGAAGGTCCTGACATTTTTTTGAAGCTCTTCTGATAATTCTAAGGTAGCCAAGTTAAGAACCACACCTAGAAATTGAATTTGGGGGGGGGGGGATCTGTTTCTTGGATCTTGATCCAGTGGGGATCAAGATCATGTAAACATGTAATTTATAAATAAGAGAGAGTCTGATCCAGGAGTTCTGCAGCTAGGTCAGGGGTCTCGACATCAAAATTGGGGCAGACACCTACGCCTGAGTGACTTGCTTAAAAACCAGGAGGGACTGTAGGAGTGTTACAGTGCACAGCCACGAACCAGTCTCTTTCCTTTCATGCTAATAAGTCTCAGGAAAAAAGGGAAGGATGGGTGTCTTAGTCACCATTCTATCGCTGCAAGAGACACCATGACCCAGGCAACTCTTGTAAAAGAACGCATTTAACTGGGGGTTTGCTTACAGTTTCAGAGGGTTAGTTCATAATCATCATGGCAGAAGTCAGACAGGCCTGGTGCTGGAGCAAAAACAGAGCTTTCCATCCTGATCCACAAGCAGTAGGCAGAGAGACTGCCCCTGGCATGGGCTTTTGAAACCTCAAAGCTCACCCCCAGTGACACACCTTCTCCAGGAAGGCTACACCCACCTCAACAAGGCCACACCTCCTAATCCTTCCTAAACAGTTCCACTAACTGGGGACCAAACATTCACACATATGAGCCTATGGGGGTCATTCTCATTCACACCACCACAATGAGATTTCTAGACTAAGATTACTTGAAATAGCCCACTCTGCCCCCTAGTTGGCTAAGATTTACATTTCCTATCAGGAGGAAACAGAAAATGTTATACTGAGACACAGGACTTATGTACCTACACAAGCACACTTTCACCACAAGAATTTCATCTTGAAATGACCTGTCATTGGACCAGTGAGATGGCTCTGTGGGTAAAGGTGCTTGCTGCTAAGGCTGACAAGCCTGAGAATCTTGAGTTCAATTCCTGGGACCCACTTGCTGGAAGAAGAGAACTTATTCATGCAAGTTGTCCTCTGACCTCTCTCTCACACACACACACACACACACACACACACACACACACACACACACACGAATTAAAAACAGCCTTTCATCAACTCTAGAAACTATGGTACACTGTTTGTTTCTCTTTGTGACTGTGGCCATGTGTAGCTCATTGTTGCTGATTATTGATGCTTGGCAGAAAATGTTGAACTTTATACCACAAGCCCAGAAACATAGCAAAATTCAAAATATTTTTTAAAAAACATGTGTGTATCTTGTATGTATATATACAGTGTGTACTGTATGCACACCATAGCACATGTGGAGATCAGAGAACAAGTCAGTTCCCTCCTTCCAACATTACATGGGCTGAACATAAGTTATCAGGGTTGTGTGGCAAAGGCTTTTCCTGTTGAGCCATCTTATGGGCCCCAAACTTCAAATCTAAGTCCCTTTCTATTGAGTGTATATCACTTCCTCACATACAGAGAGCCATTGGGTCAAAAAGTAAAAATTAAACCATCATGAGCTGGGAAACATGAATTTATATATTGTATTTTTCATAAATAAAAACATGGGAGAAAATACCACTTACATGGGCTATATGTTTTTACCATCCTGGTATCATGAAATAATTTCAAATGATAATGCATACACATCTGTAGATGTAATTCTAAATGGTCTTATTAAATAAGAAACACAGACCCAAATAAAGAGACCACTCACTTCCCACTCACTGCTGTCATTACCCTGAGAGAGAGACCTTTTTCCTGTGTCCTGTCTTTTTATTGACTTTCTGTTCTGCCTTCTCATTGGTTCTAAACCCAACCACATGACTTCCTCATTACTGTCTGTCTATACAGACCTCCAGGTCTCTATGGTTGGTACTGGGATTAAAGGTGTGTGTCACCATGCTGGCTGTGTCCTTGAACACACAGAGACTTTGCTTGCCATGTGATCGGATTAAAGGCTGTGCTACCACTACCAGACTTCTGCTTAATGGCTTGCTCTTAGCTCTGATCCCCAGGCAACTTTATTAGCATACAAATAAAATTACATTCCAGCACAAATAAAATATCACCATACACATCTGCATGGTTAGAACATGTAAACAACATACGAGGCAGTACAGAATGTCAAGAGAAAGCTTCTCGAGACATCCCTCACACCCTTGCCTCAGTCACTCTCTCAAGAGAAAATACATGATGAGCTTCTCATATTCTTTCCCAAAAGCAAAATATCCACCTGCAAAGAGGGGATTTGAAATTCCACATTAATGTGAACGTTCTCTGAGAAAACTCTAAGATAATTCCATATCAACAGGTGGGGTTTGGCTCATTTCTAGCAGTAGAAGAATATTCCATATGAAGATCGTGATATCATTTACATCAGTTTTTCCTGGCCTCTATTATTATTTTCAGATTCTTACCACTGTAGACAATAGTAAAGTCAGCATCACTGCCTATAACTAATCTGACAAACTTTTGTGGTTACGTGGGTAACTAGTATTTAAGATATTTCGCGAGATAACTTGCTATTTGAATTATAAAATTTGTACCTTGAGGCTATCAGACACTCTGGGGCTATTTGTCCACCTTGCTGATGTGCACATGCTGGGGGGAGGGACAGAGGATTTTGCCTGGATCTCCAAGCTCTAAAGTCAATATGAGGAAAGGCAGGCAGGCAGCAAAATCTACATGCTTTTCTATATTTACTTTCGGAATGAACAAATTCATGATGTTTCTCTCTCCAGGTGACAGAAATGGCCCAGAAATGTGTGAATTTCAAATAGTTTTTCTCAATTCCAACTCATTCTGTTTCTCTTTCCTCTTAGCAAGGAGCGGATCTGAGGCAAGATAAACAAATACCTGCTCTGGGGCCGGCTGCTGCCTGAGGCACACGGCAGGAGAAAGCTCGAGAATGCACATTTGAAAACTGCTTAACACTGACTTATAGAGACCATGCACACATGAAACTCCACCAGGGTGAAAGGGTCGTGGCCAACTTCCCCTCTCATAGACAGTCATTGCTGGTCTTTAGGGAACCTTGGGGGAGATGTCTCTAGAAGGATCTCTTAGCTTGAGCACTGTCGACATGTGCTGGATACTTCCTTTCTGTTACTGCAGAGCGACTGTTCTGTGCACTCTAGAATGTTCAATAGCATCTTGGACACCACCCCACTAGAAGGCCGAAGCACCTACCCACAGCTGCCTCCAGAAATGACCACACTGAGGGACACCATGCATCCCTCTTCTGTCGTAAACAATAGTTCCCCTTATCTGAAGTTTTACTTTCTGTGGTTTCAGTTAGCCGTGGTCAACCATGGTCTGAAATAGAAATGGAGAATTTCAGAAATACTCAAATCCATGATTTGTAAATCATGTCCCATTGTAAGTGACGTGAAATCTTGCCATCTCACTTTGTCCTGCTAGGGATATGACTCATCCTCTCGTCCAGCTTATCCACATTGTATATGCTACCCTCCTGTTAGTTACTTGGGCAATTTTCTTGGTTATCAGGCTCACTGTCACCATACTGCCGTGCTTGTGTTCCAATAATCTCTATTTGACATAAGTATGGCCGCAGATAGCAAGAGTGGTGTTGCCAAGGAGGTCCCAGGACATAGCATGTAGACGGACAGATTGACTCCGGAACTGTATGGCAGTGCCGTGGGATGTGTGGGAAAAACAAAACAAAACGTGGTATCCATGGAATTCAGAAACGAGCCACAGTTTCAGACATCCACTGGAGTCTTAGAATGTAACCCCTTTGGATGAAGGGGCCATTGTAGGTATAAGATAGAGAAATAATATTCTCTTATGTGTTTGTAGTAAAAATTGCTTACTCATTCTCACCTTGATAGGTATTTGTTTGTTTTTTGATTTAGTTAGATGTTGTAAATAATTCTGTTATAAATACAGCTAAGTGTTCTACAGAGAAAATTCCTTGATAGAAGATGGCTAGGTCAAGGGGATATGCATTTAATATGAGGACAGATATTAACCAGTTGTCTTCTAAAGAGATTGTACCAATTTTCACTCTCCCTAACAATGTACAAGAATGCCTGTTTCTATACACCCTTGCCAAGTCAGCTTGTTAAAAAAACAACAGCAAAAACCTTTTCATCTTTTTTGATTCCGAAAGACGAAAACTGCGGTCTTCCGGTAACCTCAGCTCTGCCACTGTGCTCTGGAACAGGTTTCTGGAGAAAAGCTGCTCAAAATGCACCATCTTATCGATGGTCCAAAGGCCAGGCCAGGAAACCCTGATGAGGAGGGGCTCTGACAGGGCTCTTCAGCCCCCTTTCCTTTCTAAGGCCTGCATTCAACTTATTTGAGCTCCTGGAAATTGGAAATGATTCTCCAGGAGAAGACCTAGCCCCTTCAAACAGCATGCTTACTGTGCAGAACGTGCCGGAGCAAGGCTGCTGGAAAGCCCTTCGCATTCCTGTAGATGTGTATATGATAAACATGTTATCGTTTTCTGTGCCACTTGCCCCTCTTGGTGCTGAGAGGTGCTGTCTGCTTTCATCTGTGTGCTGAATTACAGATATACATGATCAAATGAAGCCAAGACAAGAATCAAGCCTCATAAAATTTTGCCTACAGCATGTACCAAGAAACGTTGATCGTGCCAAGACTACCCTGGCTGAGAGAAGTCAGGAGTTGTGCAATTACCCAGCAGAGGCTGAGATTTCTCACAAAAACAGGAACCACATCGAAAAGCCTAAGCACAAAATGTATCCTATTCTTTCTAGAGGCCATTTTGATATTTCACTAACACGAACATTGAAAAACATGGCTTTCTGACCTCTAGGATTTTATTGAAACCTCTGTAAAGCCCAGCATGAAATAGATTTTCCATTTCTGGGTTTTCCGAGTGGCTCCTTTGGGCTCTAAGTTAAACTGAGTTTTTAAATAAGACCAAAGGATTCTTCCACTGCCTGCTTGAATACACAGATTTTTTTTTTTTTTCATGCCAGGGATATTTATTGAAAGTCTACAATGTGCCAGACTGTAGAGAAAGCATTAATGAGAAAGACCCTACGGCTGCTGTTTGGACTTCCCGCAAAAGAAAAGGAGATCCAAGGATCGGGGCTGGAGTCAGGTGTGTGTGGTGGTCTCGAGGTCCACCTGCAGGAGCTCCTGGGGCTCTGGGGTTTGGCTCAATTTAGTTAGTGCCCACATGGACTGACCCGAACAAAGGGTTCTGGCTACTTCTGGGAAAGCAGTTGAAGGCTAGGATCTGATCGCTTCCTAGTGACCCCATGCTGAAGAAGAGATTTCCCTATTCCGATTAACATGAGACAGCCAAACATAAGACACTAAGCACTGGAGAACTGAGCTGAGCAGCAGCCTGCTAGCTACAAATACTCACTTCCTGGAAGAGAAGGACACCACAGAACCATGCAGGGCTACACAGGGATGGCACTCAAGAGCAGCATGACTCAGAAAGGCCCAAGTGAGACAAGTGTTGTTTAACAGGAGGGTGAAGTAGCCCCAGTTCCTGCATGGGGATGAGGTAGGTTTGTCTGAAAATATTGTAGGTTGCAAAGACTGCGAAACCTATTAGGTTGAGGACTGGGTGGGAACAGTAGTCAGCCTTCAGGGTCCTGTGAAGGTCAAAGATGTTATGGCAACCTCTGCTGGGCTTCTTTCGACTTTCATATCTCTTTCCTAACAGGAGCGCAGGGTTAGCATCAATAGTATGGACCACATTTCTGCTGCTTACAGCCTAACATGAACATGCAACCGACACTCGCAGATCAACTTTTGTGAGGTCTGCATTCTTCTTGACCATCTGGCAAGCAGGACCTCATCTTTTGATACTAGCACCCTAATCTGGGGAGAAGAGTTTCCCTCCCTGTCAATCTACTTGTCCTTGGGGTTTGGGTGACTTTGAACCCTCTCAGGACTCCAGAGGGTGAGCTAGTGACCCAGATTTGACCAATCAGATTATCCTATTACCTTGGCCATTGTGGTTGGTTCAGACACAGGCAACTGGACCAGGCTCAAGTGAAACTTTGCTAATAAAAAATGCAAACTCTTTTTTGAGGAAAATTGCTAAATAGGAAATTCTAAGACTGAAGTTGCTGCGGAATTATACGAAAAGCATCCCTGTCTGTGAGTGAGAGCAACATAAAGAGGTACAGAAGAGAGTGGGGAGAGGGAGACGAACAGAGGTGCTGATTCAGCTTCCCACCGGAAATGGTGGAACTAGAATTATAGTGGTCCCCTTTATCTACAGAGGATACACTGAAGACCCTCAGTGGGAGCCTCAACTCCAGATCCTGCCAAACACTATAGATGCTATGTTTTCTTCTCATATACATAGCTGTCCATCATAAAGTTTAATTTATAAGTTAGGCAAAGAGCAAGGTTAAAAATGGGGTCTGGCAAGATGTGGGTGTGGTAAGGTGCCTGGTGTCTAGCCTGACGATGGGTGTTCCATCCTTGGGTCATGTTTGGAAGAGGAGAACCAGCTCCCAAGTGTTGCTCTCTGGTCTCCATGTGCATGGCAATCGTGTGCTCATAACACCCACACCCACATGCACACAACAAATAAATAAATATAAAAAAATTAAAACTAAAAATAACCAATAATATAGAATTATAACAATACACTTTAGTACAAGTTATATGACTAGCATCTCTTGCTATTTCAACATATTCTAGTGTATTCATTTTCTAATGACCACCAATAACTGAAGCCACAAATAGCAAATGGCTTTGCTATGGCTAACGGGGCAACTCTTACACTCTTGAATCTTCAGGTAAACAAACCAACACATTTTTCTCTTTAATGTATGGCTTATGTTGGTTTGACTTGAGTTTCTTACACCTAAAATAAATAAATAGATAGATAATAAATGAATAAATAAATAAATAAATAAATAAATAAAGAAAGAAAGAAAGAAAGAAAGAAAGAAAGAAAGAAAGTGACTAATGGTTCAATGGACAGGTGCTAAGGAAACAGTTTGTATTAACTTGCTGGCAATTTCATCTCGTTTTTTCATTTTCCTGCATAAGTAGTGACAATGAGCCACACTCTTGCCCTGGCTTTAAACACAACCCTGTCTCCCAACTTATCTTCCATGCTTGTGATCGTTCTGTACTTTGAACAGACTCACCTCCTTTCACTCTGAACACTTCGTTCTTCCCTCTGCTTGAGTCCGTCTTTCTGAGTTCTTCATTTTGCCAATGACTTTGGACATTCAGCTTAAATAGCCCTGCCTCTGAGAAGCCTTCCCTGTCCCAAAGCTAACGTATCGGCACAATGCCTGTCTTGATAGAGGAGTTTGTTGTCTTTATCATAGCCCTTATTGACATATGACAGTTGCTATGTACCTTTTATGGTCTACCTTCATGACTACAAGCTCTATGAGAACATGGGCCTTTTCTGTGCTCTCAGTGCATAGAACAGGGTCTGGCACAAATTGGGGTCTTTGCAGAAGTCCACGGATACAAATCTATCAATGAACAATCACACATGCAGTTGCTGTTGGGGTATGAAGGTGGAACTTATTTACGCAATTTACATGGATCACTCAATCCTCAAAACAACCTCAAGTAAGAGTTCCTGTTGCCCTATAATGGGGAAATTTAGGTTGAGAAGCTGAGCAATTTATCCAAAGTAACACACCTCGAAGAAGTAGATAGAGGTGTGATAACCAAAGGACTATTGGATCCAGATTTTGTGGCTTTACTTTTTTGGTGACTCCCAAATTTGTTTTCAATCTCAACACCTAAAAATTCAACAGACATACATTCCTGCTAGACTGTGAATTGAAGTTTGAGGATAATTTGCAAATGTGTCATAGAGAGAATCTATCATTTTCTCTGGATGAAGGATCTTTGGGAACATTTAGACCCAGAATGGGTCTAAGCAGACATCCTAGTAGACACAGCAGAGGTTCGTCATGCACTGTGAAAGAAACCACTGAGGTGGGACCAAAGGACGATGCCAGCCTTCAGGAGAAACATCTGTGCCAAGAGCACAAAGGCAGAGCGCAGTCATGCGAGTTTCATATGCAAGCCGCTGATGTGGGTGGGATGTTGAGGTATGTGTGTGGAATACAGCCCCTCTTCGGAAGGATACAGAATGTGAAAAGATAATAAACTCAAGGTTTGGAATTACTGTAATTGACATGCGAATCTATTGCTGGTTGCTGGAGAGCACTGCAAAACGTGAATACAGAAGAAAAAAACTACAATATAGCAAAATGACAACATATAATAGGAATTGAAAGACTTATTTGAAGTTCGATAGAGTAAAACACCCAGCTGTCAAAGATTCCAGTTTTTGTGTTTTTCAAGTTTATTGAATCTTTATGTAGACTTCCACGTGGAAGAATATTAACTGAGCCAAGGAAAGCTCTTTTATCTCCTTTTTTGAGAGCTTGCATTCATCCTTTTCATCATCAGTCATACAAGAATAAAAGCCCATGTGATATTAAACTAAGAAAAGTGAAAACAGCCCTTTTAATGCTTCAAAAGGATGCATCAGGCAATGTTAGAAGTTATGTATGTGGACGTGTCAGGTTCTGAAGTGTAGGAACAAGTACATAGCAGACATGAAACTCCACTGATTTGTGTTGTAACTGGAAGCATTTTCAAACAATTTCCTACGTTTCCCCCTCTAATTAAAACACTGGTCACTCTAAAATACTTATAAACGTTTACTGGTGGTTTTAATATCACTCAAATTGAAGTGAGGCTTATAACTATATTTTATGGTAAAAATATTTCATGTGACCAGCATGTCAGTTCTATTAATTCCAAAGGCTGGGGAATTAATAACCTATAAAATACTAAAATGTTACCTTGCTATTCCAAACTTATTTTATGTTAACATAATTTAGACTGACAAAGCCTTTCAAAACTGGCATAGTAAATTTACTAAATCCTTCTTTGAATGTCACTTTAGTTAAAATAAAGATACGATTGTCAAAACTAGGAGGTTAACATTGATAAAAGTTAATCATGTAAGTTTGAACTACAGACCTTGGTTAAATTTCACCAGTTTCCCATCTGTGTCTCTTTTTTGTACAGGAATCCAGTCAAGGGGTGGGTCCTCTTTTGCATTTCATTGCCAATTCCTCTTGGTCTCCTCTGCTCTGTTGGGACACTTTCTCTCTCTTGCTCCCCAGTATACCAAGTAGATCAAGCTTTGCACCTGCTTAATGGCTGTTGGTCGCTCCCCATTGGCTTCAGCGTAAAGGGCAAGTCAACGGAATGCTCAGATTCTGCATTACGTCCCTACCAACCACACTTCCGGCCTCATGTGCCAGTACTCGTTGGCCCTCCATCTGGAGGGTGCGCCATGTCAGCCATGGATCCTCTCTCCTGGCATGTTCAAGAGCCCCCCCACCAGGAGAACAGTCGGCTGAAAGGCTCCTAAACATACAGCAAGGGTTTATTTAGTTGTACTCCATGTCAAGCACTGGGAGTATATGAAGTAAATCAGCTTTTTTTTTTTCTCTCTTTATGGAGCGCCCCCTCTAGAAGGGAGGAGACAGATAAACGTAAAGAAAAGTTTGTATTTCCACCGATGCACTGTCTTAGAAAAGGGCCACACTACAGAGACTTACCAGATAAAAAAAGAGGTTTACCCTTCAGATGGGGGAGCAGGCTGATGTGCACAGAGCAGCTGTTAGCTTTTCTGAATTGGAACAGTGACATGACAGGCAGAAAGGCTCTGACCAGGTGACCAGATCCTGTTTCTTTTGCCTTCATAGGAAGAGCTAATGAGAGGGCCCCTTTAATTCTCTAGATTCACTATGGCATGGTGTCCTGGAAGAAGCCTTCCTTCTGTAGACGCTCCTTGTCTGAGCTGTCACAGGACGAAGTCCCTCTCAAGGTGACTGAGAAGCTGGATTGTGTCTTAAGCTGGATCATCGCTATAACCCGGCAGCCTCTTGGGAGGAAAAAGGGCCGGTCTTCTCCACTCCCGTCCAGTGCTCAGTGCAATGCTGAGCCCCTGGAGCCGCCTGGTCACTGTGGCTTTAAGGAGGCCAGAGGAGGAGGAGGACCAAGAGCTGCTTCTCAGCAGCCCACAGAAGTGCTAGGGATATGGTTCACACCAAGCTAAGTGCTGGAAGTTGCTGGCTACTGGACTTCAGGTGCAGGCTTCTGAGATTTGTAGAGGCTTCAATGCCTTCCTCAAAATACCGACTTTAACTATAACTAACAATTGAGCGTGCTCTGGCAGTGTATCGAACAATAGCTGTATTCTTTTTCCCTTCTCTCCTTCTTCCCTATCTCCCTCTAATCCTCTTATCTCTCCTGATTCTTAGGCAATGGCTTTGTGATGCAGGAGCTGCTAAGAAGAATGGTTCTCTCTAAAACCATGCAAACAGTTTGGCCTTGGCTGCACTTATGGCTAAGCTCTCTGCCTGGCTTCTAGGGGAACCGAAAGCAGGGGCATCTACCAGGCGGTGGGTGGGCAGTCTGGGTTGAGTCTGGTGTGTCCCAGGAGGACTGCACATGGAAGGCAGAGCTGGGGGGCGGGGGCGGCTCGGGGAGAGTCGAGCACCTTCCTGAAACCTCGTCCTCACTGCCCTTCCTTCTCTCCCCGGGTGAAAAGCTGGTGAGGAGGAGCCATTCCTCAATGTCCTTTACCCTTCGTTTTGAAGGAAATCATCAAAGCAGTCCTGTTTTCCTGGAGGAGAGGTGCTGAATACCGCTGCTGCAGCTTCTGGCAGGTTAAAACACATGCATTTCCACACACCTTGCTGTTTTCCACCAGATTTAGGGGGTTTTAAAATCCGCCCTGCAGTCTGGACTCGGGCCTCGTTCCTTCAAAGGGCCTGACAGTCTAGAGGGGAAGATAAGAGCTCCCTGCACCCCGCCCACTCCCCCCAAATTCCCCTGAATACTGAAGAGAGGCTGGTATCTGGTATCCCTGTGCGGCCTCAGTGTTAGACGGTCCCCAGCACATTCATTGCCTTGTTGTCCTTGAGGGAGGAAGCCAGCGAGGCTCCAGTTTCCTTTGTAACTTCCCAGTTCCTCTGTACATCTGCTCGCCCACCCCAATGACTTGTTTTAAAGTCCTGAATACAGGGTCGAATCTCTCATCTTCCAATGAAAATACATGTGTGGGTCTGCATCCATTGCATGGGCACCTCTGGGTTTGGACACAAGCACTCCAATGCTAAGGACCTCTACAGAGGTGGCAACTTTTGGGATGGGGACCAGCAGAGGCTCACTTTTAGAAGACCTCTCTGGACAAAATCAGTAACCTAACAAAACAAAACCACTGTCTCAATGACATCTTTTCCCATTAGAGGCTCACTTTTAGAAGACCTCTCTGGACAAAATCAATAACCTAACAAAACAAAACCACTGTCTCAATGACATCTTTTCCTGTTAGAAAAATCAGTCCACCGAGTGGTTCTTCATTGGCCTTCCCTGAGTGGCCCTGCCTGGTCACAGTGGTTCATACTATCCCTTTATCTGTCAAATGGGAACAGAAGGTGAGATTAATTTTATGGGGATGCGAGGATTAAGTGAGATACAGCTTAGCGCTAAGGCTATACTATTATTCACAGCCCAGATAGGCAGGTTGCTTCCTTCTCAAGGTGTCTTTTTTTGCTTTCCAAGCCCCCGCTGGGACCGAGTGGCCAGGGACGGGGTCCAATTGTGCTTCCAGCCTAGCGCGCGGGGGGGAGGGGGAGGGACGGGGACTCGGCTGCCGTCCAGGCCTGGACACAGGTGTGGCCCTGACCACGGTGAGGGCGTGACCGGCCGACGTCTGAGCAGGCCCGGCACGACACGCACGAGGACGAGGAGGTGGCCGAGGCCCCGAGCGTCTGCGCCGTCCCGCGGGGCCAGGGCTCGGCTGTGGCCGCGGACCAAGCGCGGGGACCGGGCACGCGCCGCGTCACCGGAGCCAGCCGTGGGCCCGGGCTGGACCCGGAGGCGGTGGGGGGCGCGCCGCGGCCGGGCCGCCACGCCCAGGGAGGCGCCCAGGCCCTCATCAAGTGACCAGTATCCCTTCCAGGAGCACACGGTCCTTCAGAGGGAAGAGCGCTCCAGCCTGCGGCCCCGGCGCCAAGCCGCCGTCATCTCCTTCCTGTGCCGGGTGATCTGTCGTCTCACCCACCCGGAAAAACATAGTCCGCCGTCCCCCCCCCCCCCCCCATGCCCTTGTGGAACGGCGGTAGCTGTGGAGACGGCGCGACTCTCCTTGCCTGCACCCTCGCCTTGCCCACGGCAAACCCGTCAGGACCCACCGAGAGGAGAAACCAGCCCTAAGAGGGGACCTGGAGGGAGAAGAAAGAGAGGAAGCCGAGAGGAAGGGAGAGGCAAGGCCGGCGGAGGGACACCGCGGCGCCCGCTCAGTGCGCACGCGCGCCGCGAAGAACGAGTTCCGGTCTGGCCGAGGCCTGACTCCTAAAAATAGCCCCGGTGTGGGGATCCGTGCGCGGATGTCCCGGCGAGTCCCGGGCTGAAGGAGGCGGCTCCGGGCGGCGCGGAGTGCTGTGGCGGGCCGGGCCGGGGCTGCGGCGTGTGCGCGCCCGCCGGCTGGAGCGGAGACCCGGTGAGGGGGCTGTGGGCTGCGGGGATGTGGTGGCGGTGGCGGCGGCGGCTGGGGAGGGGGTCGGGTCGCGCTGAGATGGGGGGCGCTGGGGTGCGGGGTTGCGGGGCGGGGGAGCGGCACCGCCGAGGAGGGGCGCCCGCGGGGCTCCGGGGGCCGGGGCGAGGCTGGGCGCGGGGCGCGCGCCGGGGAGGGGGGGGCCCTCGGGGAAACGGAGGGGCGCGGCGGCGCGCGGTGGGGGCGGGGTGCCCCGGGGCGGGCCCGGGGGCTGCGGGCGCGGTGGCGGCGGCGGCGGCGGGGGGCCGTGGGGAGGGACCGTCGCGGGCCGCCTCCCGGAGCGCGCCACCTCGGGGGGGGGGGGGCTGCCCGCCGCGTCGCACCGCTCCTCCCTGAAAGTTGACGGAGTTCCCAGGGGGCCGCGGAGCCGCTGCTCGGTCCATCTCTCCAGCTTCGCGAACCGCGGGGTCCTCCCGCGCGCTAGACCTCCAGTGCGAGCGGGGCGCGGGGTCTGGGAGGGGGCGGCCCTGTGATCGCGCTTGAAGTTCCCCCACTTGTGCTTCGGGGAAAGGTTGGTTCGCTGGGGCGGAAGGTAGGGGTCTGAACTCTGCCGTGGGGATGTCGGTGGCAGGGTGTGCGTCGTCTGTCTGGGGCTAGCCCGGGCGGCGGCCGGCTCCGAGCACCTGCGGGTGCGGGGAAAGGTCTCGGGGAGTAGGGGGTTGTTGCAGAAGGGACCCGCTTCCCTGCCCGCGGGGGGCGCGTGGTGAGACGGAAACTTTGCCTTTGGGTCGGATGTCATCTGTGTTTGGACAGTTGAGGCTTGCAGATAGGTGGTAAATGCAGACAAGTTTGGGAAAGGTGAGCCTTTTTGAATTAGCATTTCCTCCCTCTCCCTCGTGAAAGTTAAATTCTTGCTCAGATCTTAAATAGACTCTCCTAAACTCTGAAGCTAGTCTGTCATGATCCAGTAGAGAACCGTGTGTAGATTGAATACAACATTGCATTAACCTGTATGTTAGTTTACTATGAAATTGGGATTCCAGTAACTGCAGTTATCTCGAAGACCCGCTGTGATGTGTTGACAACGGTATACGTATTTTAAAACTAATATTGTATAACCGTTTCCAAGTTTGTAGCGTAGTGTGTTTCCCTTACGTCTCGTATCATCCATTACTGTGTGACAGCGAGGTTCTCTAAAGCAGTAATTAGGTGTATATTACACAAGAGTGCTTTCCCTTTAAGAATCCGGCTGCGTTGTTTTGGCAACTGCTAAGTAGTCTAGTTGTCAGTTTTAAAATCTATGTTACCTTGGCAGTACTTGAACAGTCTTTGGAAAAGGTAAACAAAGTAGTGTTTTTTTTTTTTTTCAAACATACTAAAATGACATTTCTTTTAGTGTGAATTTAGAAAATAAGGATGAAGCAACTATTATGCTATTATGACACTTGTATATTCACTTTTGTCTTGTTTTTGTATATTTTTGGAGAGCTCTGACTATTTCTTTTTTTTTATAAATGGCAACTTTTAAGGAGACAAATTCCCCCAAAGATGATTTAAATGATAGTAAATGTAATGTTATACAAATGGCGTGTTTACTGGAACATATCTGTGTGTCTATAAGACATAAAATTAGTATTTGTTGTGGATTGACTGAACTGGAATTACTTTTAATTCTCAGTGCATATTGTTGCAAAAGTTGAGAGGACAATGTTAAAATAGTGAAAGCAAAGAGCTAAAACTGGCCATTTTCGTGCTTGCAGACGACTCTAATAATTCTCGTTGCACGAGTGTGTCGAAAAATATGTATGTACTAAGACAGTCGATGCTTGTGAAGGATGGTGACCTCTCTAAATACAACTGTACTTACCATTTCCTTCAATTCATTCTTTGTTAGGCATAAAATCATAGTCTTTCATGAAGGTAAAATTGCACTGAACTCTTCTTATAAGATATTAAATTGAAGAATTGGAGGGTGATCAAAAGAAGGAAGAGCTGAGGCTTAAAAATGATTGTAATTTAGCATGTTGAATTATGCCTTAAGAGTAATTTAATTCTCTATAGTTTATGCTTCCACAACGGGTATATGTGACAAAGATGTTTTGTTTGGTTTTATTTGGTTTTGGTAAATGTCATTGGAAATACAGTTTTTTAAATGTTGAATTGTTTCAAATACTGATTGTGTATTTTTTCACCATGGCTTTGTATTTGTATTTGAAGGTGAAGTTTGCTAGTGTACTTAAATCTTAGTAGACTGTGTTCTGATTCAGAAGAGGTCCGCGATCTTTTTTTTTTTTTTTTTTTTTTTTTTTGAAGTAGCATGCTTGTCAGTCCACTTGGAAAATGGTCGGTTTTCCTTTTGCATCTTTTAGTCTGGTAAGAAGAGAAATTCGTTGTAACATACGGTAATGAAAATCATGGGTGTTCTGAGGTATTTAAATTTCAAACATTCTGTCTTATCATATCATACTCCCCCTCTAGAGATAAACTCATGGTTCATTGGAATGTTACAAAGTCCTAGTGTAAGCTTTTTATCAGTGAAGGGGCCATGAAAATACTGTTTTGTGTATTGAAAATGATCACTGTTGCCTTTTACAAGATTAAAAAGATTTCTAAATGTGTTCTTCATAAATTGAGAACTGAATGCCTTCTCCACTTTAAGTAGTGAAAGAAGAGTAAATAGGAGAACTGAATGAATTTTTAAGGTAGGTAATCTCATGCAAGGATTCTGATCTGCAAGCCTTGAGGGAAGGCTCTTTGACTTTTTTTTTTAGTCAGATCTTGATTTAGATGCTAACTTTACTACTGACAAAATTAATGAACTAGCATCAGTAAAGTGGAAAAGAATTGTGCCACCTGTCCCATGGTATTAGAATTTAAATGAGATGAGTTCAGAGCTCACTGCTTGAGCCTTGATGTACAAAAATGCGTGTTACTCTGTTTCCTTCCTTCCATGTATCTTTTCCTATGAAGATTATGTATGTACGTTTGTGTGAGAGTGCTTAGTGTCTGTGACACAAAGGACTTGGCACAGGAGTAGGCTCATGTGTGTAGTTGGAGAAGATATCCTGGTGCCAGTGTCTGTTTGCTCTCAGATTGTATATAAAATGTCTACATTGACTCTTTGACTTGAGAGTTTTGATCCGTGATTGTGACTTATTTCTAGTCTCAACTCTACCCCAATTATTCTAGAATTAGATTTGAATATAAGTAGTTTTCCAATTCTTCAGTGAATTCATGTCTTGTATTACTTATGAGAGTTCTTTTCAATGTCTTTAACATTTGAATTTAGAAAAAAAGTATTTGTTCAACCTACCTATAATAAATATACTTGAAATAGCTTTTCATTAGTAAATAATCTCTGATATTTTTCATACTTTATTTTGCCTGGTCTGTGAATCTAAATGACTTCATCTACTTTATCTGTGTACCATATGATAAATGCACTCTCTGTCCATTTTATTATAATTAAATAGTATAAGCTCACTTGTTCATTTGAAAGTCTTATGTTATAGCATAGGCTTTGTTTAATAGGATTTAATTTAATAGATACATTTATATTAATTTTTACAGACCAGTAATATTTGTATTAACTGGATCTAGTTGATAAATCACATTTAATTTTAATATTGAGTATCTTAATAGTAATTGAAGGTGAAATCACAAGTATCTTAAGTTTAAAACATTAGACTGTGTATGTGATATTGAACACCATATTTATACAGTATCATATAGTGTTAGGTAATTTAATTCCATTAGTTAGCACTTGGTGGTGCAGAAACCAGAGAGCACTTTCTAATATAGGTGAAAACCAGACATTAATTACATTTCTAACAAATACCAGTCAAGGCTTTTCTTACATATCTTTTCTTACATGACTGAGGATCAAACCCGGGTATCATTCATGTGAGGCAGCTGAGTCCAGCCCTTCAAGGCACATCTTTTAATGGCTGTTTTGGATTAATGTTATTTTTATTTTCTATGCAGAAATATGGACTTTGTGGATTTTTAAGAAATTCACAAAAGTTTTATGCTTTGAGAAATGTTTTCAGTAATGGATGTTGAGTTTGTGTTCTGTGAGTTGGTCCTTTTCTCGTTGTTCTTGTGACTAGCGCATGCATATGCATTTTGGCTTGGATTTGTTTGAGATATGACTTGTGACTCTTGGAGCAAAGAGCTACTTTCTGTTTGACCTGGTAAGATAACTTGTAACTTGGTTTTTTTTAAACAAGGTGCTCTGGCATTGCATAATGTCATGTTTGCCTGTCTCACCTTTGGTCTTTACTCTTAGAAGTTTACCTGCTGTGTAAGATTAGAATTGTATTTCTAAAATTCAGACCAGTATGTCAGATCGCTCTTTTTTAACACTTATTTTATGCATGTATTTTGCCTGCATATGTATGTATACCATATGTACCTTGTATCCACAGAGGTTGAAGAGGGTGCTGGGTTCTCTGGGATTGGTGTTAAGGATGGTTGTGGGCCACCGTGTGGATGCTGGGAACAGGAAAGGATCCTCTGAAAGAGCAAAAGTGTGTTTAACAACTGAGCCACCTTCAGCCCTACATGCCAGTTGGTTTAAAATAAAAAACAGAAACAAAAACTTCGAAGGCATATGAAAGATAAGTAGAGGGGCTGTAAAACAAGGTTAAGAGATAGCCCTCTAAAATCAGACTGGTGAGTGAAAGTAACCACTCGACCTCGTGTTCTTCGTGAAGTCCTCTGTCTGAGGCCTGTTCATTGTGTGAAATACCGATCATAACGTTGACTCCATAGAGTTGTTGAGAGGATTCTGTAAGGTGTGGGTAGTAGAATGACTGTAATTTTTCCTGTACTGTTGCTGTTCTGTTACTGTGGCTGCAGTTAGTCAATGGCTCACCTCCTAAGATCATTCCATTTCAGTCTTTCCAGACTCACACTGTCAGCCATTAACCTTTGCTTTCCTGCCTTATCCTAGGCCAGCTGTGTGCTCTTCACTGAAATAGCCATGTGTTTTTAAGGTGATGACTCCTGCTTTTTAACTTTCTAGATTAGTAGACAAGCTTGCTGTCTACCTAGACATCCATTTGGAATCTCAAACATGACTAGAATACAACTAGATTTTCCTCTCCACTATTCTTTTTTATTTCTCTTCCATCCATGATCTTGTGTTTCTAATGGCTTTTCTCACCTTAGTACATGACTTCATTCAAGCCAGAAATAAAATATTCTTGTTTCATTCTTAAATCTACTTCATCCACAAGTCCCGTTCTTCACAATTTATCTGTACATCTTTTATTCTCTATTGCTTCTTTATTTTAAGTTACTGTCTTCTATGTCATTTACACCAGTCGTCTCCTGTGAGCTCTCCCACCTTCACACCTACTTCCTCTTTTTGAGACAAGCCTAGGCTGGTCTTGAACTTGCTATGTAGCTGAGGATGACCTTGAGTTCCTGATCCTCTAGCCTCCATCCCTCAAGTGCTTGGAACTCAAGGCAGGAACCCGGAGGCAGGAACTGAAGCAGAAGCCACGGAGGAATGCTGTCCGTGGCTTGCGCAGCCTGCTTTCTTATACAGCATGGGACCACCTGCTCAGGGGTGGCATCATTAACTCCATTAACCATTAATCAAGAAAATACTTCACAGATTTGCCCACAGGACACGCTGATGAAGACATTTTCTCAGTTGAAGTTCTTTTCACCTAACAAGCTAGTGTCAAATTGACCCCCACCGCCACCCAGAATTAACCAGGACCCTCACACATGGATTATTTCCTTTAAGACACTTCTGTGGAGTCTGATTTGTTTAGTTTTTTTCCCCTAGTTGTGGTCTTTTTTCCATTATCTGAATATGAATTCCACAAAGGCAGCGAGATCTTGTCAGTCATTAACAGTACACTGCCTGCATTTAGAAGATACTGAGTATTGGAATGAGTGTTTCTGTATCTCTGCTCACGTTTTCTCTGGTGGTTGAAATGTTGCCTTGCTTATAGACTTCCTGAACTACTTATCCTTTTAAGTCCTAGTTCAAATGTTATCTCATCCGTGATTCCAGCTTTAATCTCTCTTGATGAGTTTTTCTCTCTGTTCTTGTATACTTTCCAAAGCACTGGATACATAGATTATTTGTAGAATAAATCTCAGTTTGGGGTATTGTAACTGATGCCACTCTCCTGCTAGATCAGAAACCAGCTTACCTATATCTATATCTACCATCCTATTTATTGATAAGGAGTGAATTCTGAGGAAATGTTGAAGTTGGTTGCTCTGATCATCTGAAATAACCGGCATCCCATTTTCTCAACTCCAATTTTTAAAATTTTACTTTCTAGATCATAAACCCTAACATACATTTTCTGTAAGTATTAGCATATTTTCATCATTATTATAAAGGAACAGATTTGAGAGCTCTTGAGGACCAGTGGCATTTCCTGAGTCAGTTTGCCTTCTCATAGTGTGATGGTAGCCCTGCTGACTAAAGGATGTATTTGTTTCTGTTTTGAAATGTATAATCTTATTGTTCTTACTCACCCAAATTCTCCCTGCTTCCATTCTCTCCTTTCAGTTTATCCAACTAATTTCACATTATTTCAGAAAGGTTCCAGTTTAACACAGTATTCAAGAAACACACTACTAGTTCGCCTGTATTGCTAAGGAAAAACTTGAAACTTGTGGCCAACACTAGGAACTTACCCATCATTTGTAATAGTGAAAATAATTCCACATGATAAACAGTTGACTTAGAAGTGGGCTTTTGCAAATTGGGTACTACTTTAGCATACTGTTTGTTTTGATACTGAAGACATTTTTGTTAATGGGGGTAGATTTAATTTGATCATGTGGATTATGAAAGGATGTGAAGAAGCTAGTGGTTAAGTTTTTCCTTTCAGATATGACTTAATTTTCCCAAATTTTAGTATTGACAGAAGACTTAAAAAAAATAATTTTGGAAAAAATCCCAGCTTTGAGAAAGTAAAAGAGTACTGTAAGTTTCCTGTCATCTAAGTTGGCCAGTCATCAACATTTGCCATATTTGCTTTATTACTTTCTTTTTTTGTCACTCTTTGTGTTTGCAGAGTGACCACAGATTCTAGAAACATTATTACCTTATTCACAGTTTAAAGCTCCCTGATTACATCTTCTGGAGGATGCCAAGGGATGCATGTTTGTTTAAGATCAGAAACACAGCTAAGACCAAACATACAGGTGCCTGTATAGTAGTGGCTGGAAATGCTGCGTGAATGTGTGTGTACATTGCTAACAAGGAAACCACATAAGAAACATATGCTATTAACATACACTGTCAGGAACCTGCGCTGCAGCTCTCCTTTTCCTCTTTGCTTTTTTTACCCTCCCCTTTTCTTCTTCCTCTTTCTATTATTTTTATTATTGAATTGCTTGGAGTAAGTTATACACATTGTGATCCTTTCCTCCTAAACGCTTCATCTAGTACCTTTTAGTAACTGGGACACATTCTTTCATAACCACTCTATGGTAGGTGTAAGAAATTTAATGTTGATATTATTATTTGATACAGTTCATATTCAGATAGTCTCCAGCTATGCCAGTAATATTTTTAATGACATTTTTCATTCTGATATTATATGTTGTATTTAGTTGTTATAGCTCTTGGACTGTTTAAATATGAAACAGTTCTTCATCCATTTTTGGTCTTTCCTAACGTTAATAGTTTTAAAGAATGTAGGGTCTTTATTTTGATAGGATTGTCGGTCAGTTAAGATTTCTTCTTTTGCTTCTTTGTAATTGCATTCAGGTAATGTCTTTGTGGCATAATTCCATGTTCAGTGAGGAGACGTGCTTCATCACATCTGGAGGTAGTTTAATGCCAGCCTGGTGATGCTTGTGCTGTTTACTGGGAGAGCTCAGTGAAAGTTTTGCCTGCCAGTTTTTTCTATTATAAAACATGTCACCATCTCCTTTGTTGTTATTGAAACATCTGTTTCAGTTTACCCAAAAATGTTCAGGTAATGGTTTTGGTGTCGGTGGTGATGCTTGCTTGAGTCAGGTACACACACAGTGATTGCAGATGGTGTTTTTACTCCTCCTCCTCCTCCTCCTCCTCCTCCTCCTCCTCCTTTATGTTTTTTGTTTTGTTTTGTTTTGAGACAGGGTTTTTCTGTGTAGTTTTGGTGCCTGTCCTGGATCTCTCTCTGTAGCCCAGGTTGGCCTCGAACTCACAGAGATCCGCCTGGCTCTGCCTCTCAGCGTGCTGGGATTAAAGGCATGTGCCACCACTGCCCGGATCTCCCACTTCTTTTACACTATTTGGTGAGTACTCCATTCTGTTGTGAAGGGATTTTCTTTCTCCCCTGTTTCATTGGACCAATATGAATTCCTAGGTTCTTTTTTTAATCACATAGGGTTATTCTCTATTATTGTCCTTACTCATTTTGAAAAACATTTCAAATTAACCCACATTTGGTCAGTGGTAACTCTTTGGCTTTACTCATTGCTTTTTTTGACAAGTTCTTATTATTTTTGGATCACTCCTTTTATAGAACAGTAAGATAGTCTGGGATAATCTTAGGATTTTCTTGCTGCTATTCTAGAATTAGCTATAACATTATTTTTTTCAATTAATTTAATTAAATTTTGTATGTATGAGTGTTTTGCCTGATGTGTATCTTTGTGTCACTTGAGTGCCTGGTGCCCACAGAGGCCGGAAGAGGACTTTGGTTCCCCTAGAATGGGAGTTACAGACAGTTGTGAGCCACTATGTGAGTATTGGAAATTGAACCATGGTCTCTGGAAGGGTAGCCAGTGCTGAGCCCTCTCCTCAGCTACACCTCTCCTCTGTCCCTTTAAGTGAATAAGAGTATAAAAAAACAGAGAACTGGACAGTAGGTAATGTCATCCAAGTTGCATGGTTTTAGGGTTCTTTTAACTTGTCAAACTAAGAAATGTTCAACTTAATGTTGTTTCCTCAGGTGGTAGATGGTAGTTTGTCTTTACATTCCCAAAACTCAGGAGAAGAAAGTCCCCTTCTCCACCATCAAGTCCAGGGCCTATTGCTGTCACTAAAGCTAAATATCCAGCCCTTTGAAATGTTACCAATCTCAAGTAATGCCTGACTCTTTGCAGCTGATTCTTCTACTTAATTCTTCAGTGGTTGGTCCTTGTTTTCCAAATTGTATTCTGAGTTTCATGGGAGTAGGAATCCTATTTCATAAGTCTGTATATGCTCAATAAGTCTGTTTTGTAATATTTTGAACATGGTAGTTAGCCATATGCTTATAATATATAATCAAAATGAATCAGTGTTGTCTCATATCAAAATTAATAGTCTGATGTTGTTTAAATTTTATGGAATCTGTTCTTTTAAGTGAGTTACTAATTCATGTGTTTAGTTTTATAACTGTTTTATTAGAATAAATGATAAACTAATTTTTTTCACTTTTAAACAATCTCTTGTGATTAAAATATATAATTAATGAACACCAATGTGTAATATTGACATTGTTGCTATAATGCTTTGCTTTTTACAAACATAAAATGAGATTACATCTAAATCTTTATTAATTTTGTCACATATTATATACCTAATAGACATTACATTTTTTTTTAATGGAAGTAAAATTAAGTGCCACAATGTATGGTGCAAAGAATATTTGCTCTTGAGCTAGGATTCAGAGTTAGAATTATTTTTCTACCCATTCAGTTTCTTTGGTAATTTTACTTTAGTTTTCAGTACCTTGTTTATCTGTTTCATTGAGGTGCTGGGGAATATATGTGAATAAGGCTTGTCTTTCATAGTTAACTTGAGTGTGTTGGGGAAAACACGTGTTTGTATTCTGCTTTGGTTGGTTGCTTGATTTTGATGTGTTTAACACATGCAGTGTGGAATTTGGTAGAAACACATAGTAGGAGCAGTTAACCTAGTTTCAGAAGCCAGGACTACTTAGCTCCAAGGAATTGATACATGAATTAAAGCCTAATTGATACCTCTTCAACACAACTCTTGCACCCAAGGCTCAGGGAACATCTAGGAAGAGTGGGTAGAAACTTTGTAAGAGCCAGAGGACCAGGAAGTCTGTTGTGTGTCTCCAAGACAGGACAGGGAAGGTACACCCATGATACTTTACCAACATGACTGCCTAAGCAAGATCCAAAGAAGTACAAAACCAATAGACATACTTAACATGGAAGGGGAATTTCACAAGGCCCCACCCATTATGAACCTTCTTAATAAAGATGTACCATCCTTCAAGAAAAACAGAACAAAAAATGTGAAGAGGGAGAATAGAGCTAACTAGAACCAGATTGCTTTAAAGAAACTTGAGAGTACTTTATGATTGAGTAGGAAGTGGCAGACAGGATGTCCACCAAATAGTAGTGGAAGCTAAGGTTAAATTGGAATCAGGTTATGAAAAACCTTTAAGCTTTGTTAAGGTATTTGTACTCTATCCAGTGAAAATTGAAACATCTTAAGACCAGGAAGAAATGAGTCAAAAAAGCAATGTTCGTGGGACTGGTCTAGAGCTCTGTCCGAGTAGAGTATGTACAAAGCCCTAGGTTTGGTCCCCAGCATTTGGGGGTGGGGTTAGGGGTGATGGTGACATGATCTAGTTGCACTGTGGAAACTTATCTCAACATTTGAAGTGGTTGAGTTTGGTGGTCAGAGAGAAGAATTAGGAGGTTTAAACCTGAAAAGGGCACAGTAGCTTGGCTAACAGTGGTGGGGAGAGGATTGAAGAAATAGATGTATTTGATATCTAGAAGTAGGCTAAAGGAACCAGTGATGGAGCGGATGATAAAGTTTGTGCGCTGGGCAATTGTGGAAGGAATGGACTGCTAACTGCTAGAGGAAGTACAGAAGGAAGAGCAGATTTCAGATATGTAGTCAGAGAGTGTAATCTATGACATTACTACCAGGAGTACTACAGATCTAGGTAATGATATGGCTTAGGAATTTTGTCCTATAATGGGTGTTGGAAGAGGAATGGAAACGGAGATATGAAGTGGTTAGGGAAGTGAAAGGACTTAACTATTAGGGAAAAAATTCTGAGGGTGTGTCTGCCCTAAGGCAGGAGACCCTGTCTTGATAATCTCAAAGTATTCAGTGTTTGGTTTTGGAAAATAGAAGTGAAAAATTTTAATGCTATATTTTCAGCATTATCCTAAGTGAAAACAAAACACTCCTTCCAATACTTTTTTCCAAACAAAGCAAGAGATTATTTAATGCCCTAGGCATTAAAAGTGGCTACTCAGTATTGGCTAAATTGCTCCAGCTATTAAAACTTATGTTAAATAGTGGCTATAATTGTGAAACATCAGATTTACAGATGATGGGGTACATGTTTTATATATTTACAGGTATATAATTTATGTATAATAATTAAAAAGGAGGCCATGAATTTGAGAGGGGGCATGGAAGGGGCTAAAGGGAGGGGAAATGCGAGGTGTTGAAGGGAGGAAAGGGAAGTGGGGGAAATGATGTAATTATATTTTAATTAAAATTTTAAAATGAGGTGAATAATGTAATGGATCAGTGAACATCTTAGTATCTTCCTAATCATTATTTATAGTTCGTATTTTAAACTTTGACTTTAAAAATGATATACATATTACCAGAAAATATATGGCATTGAACTCTGAAATACTCATTATGTCCCAGCAAAAGTCATTCTGTGTGTATTCTTTTATTTTTTTTAATATAACAAATTGGGTGTGAATTGGAACAAAGTGATGGGGTACTGTGCCATTGATAGATCATTTTGAAATATCATAGGAATTATCTTAATTTACTTAGTTTTTGTATAAATTAGACTAATGTATTTTTTTTAAATGTTCTTCCCACTAATGGACAACCTCAATTTGACTGTGGAATAATGTTAGGAGAAAAAAAAACCTTGAGAAAATAGGTAGAGTGTTTGTGTGTCATGCAGCTTCCTTTAATGTTGGATGTCTTATAAAACCATAGTGTAACAATCAAAACCAGGAACATAATAGTGATATGGTACCACTAACCTATGAAACTTTTATCAATTTGTCTATTACTAACCCTTTTCTGTTCTAGGATCCCACTCCATTGCGTTTGTTCCTTGTGTCTCTTTGGTCCCCTTAACTCGCCTGTCTTCATTCTCTCCTTGTCCATAAGACTTTTAAGGGATACTGTCATTATTTTGTAGATTGCCCTGCTGTGTAGTTTTCACTGATGCTTCCTTCAGATTGGGGATTTTGCATTTTTTGCAGTAGTGTCTCTGAAGTAATGGCATTCTGTTAGGAGATATGTTTTGTATCCGGAGTATATAATGTCAGTATATAACATGCTAGTCTGTTCCCTTCATTAAGGTGCTGTCTGCTGTCTTCTCTGTGAAGTCACAGTTTTATAATTGATACATATCTTCAGGGAGATATTTTGAGGCTCTGCTAATTTCCGGTATCTCTTCACACTCTCATCCATTCATTTTAGCATCTATCTTACAGCACTTACAGCACTATGTACCACTGTGGAATTTACCTACTGGTGGTTTTGTAGTTTCTTTCTCCCTTAACCATTTATTAATTGATAAGCCTCTGTAATGAAGAGGCGTTCCTTTTCCTTCACTTACGTGTTGATTCGTTATTATCAGTACAGACTCAAAGATGCCCATGTTATTTTGTAGGTTATAGTCTGATGTAAATCATGTTGCTCAGATTGTCCTGGTTTGACCACTAAAAAGCTCCTCCCTTTCTCCTGTTCCTACTGACATAATCCGTATTCTTTCGGAACACTTTCTTACAAGAAACTCCAGGCTTTATATTTCCCCATCTCAACTCTAGAATCATTTCTAGATAACCTTGACTTCCTGTTTTGGTGGATGGTATTTAGAAATCCACATCTGGATACTGATGTATTCATTGATACAGTGAGATTTATTACTTATTTTCTTCATCCTTTTTCCCTTCCTTCTCTCCCTTCCTTCTTTGGTAGAAGGTGCTGAAAATATATGTGTGTGTACTGACTCACATATGCACACACAAGTCAGTTTTGTAGCACAGCATTTGTATTCCAGTTAGAGAACCATATGGTTCATAGGATCAGCGAGGTTAGGGAAACAACACTCAGAAACTTGACCAATGACACATTAAAGAAAGGGTAAATAATTTGATTTCAGCCATGTTCAGTTAAGTAATACATAAGTGCATAAAATATGGCACTTTACAATGGAGAAAATTGCTTATGTGAATGAAATGTCCCAAGTATTGTGGCTTGTGAGTTATTGTGAAGTGGTAGAATTATAGAAATCAAATGAAATACTAGATATGGATGTATGTGTCTCATAAGATGTGTGGTGAGCTGTTGTAACTCTGTTGAGTCAATTTTCCCTTTTACATCTTGGTATTTGTGCTGCATTTCTGTAATGATTTGTATTTCTTCCCTACTTTCAGCTATTTCCTTGATTTCTTCATGTATTCTATCTATTTGTTTTTAATTTTAGATTTCTGATTCTTGGTGGCTTTCATATCCTCTAATGCTTGCTTGTGTTATCTTAATTCTGTTTAGAGTATTGGTTCAATCACTTTTTTCTTCTCTGAGGTGATAGTTTTGGGTTGAGAAAGTATTCCCTATTTGATATGTATCAAATTCTGTTTTGTGATATTTCTGTCTTATATAATATTAGCGGGACCAGCCTTAATATTATACATCCCAGAGGCTCAGGAGAGAGAACTACTAACAGTGAGGACTATTTCGGGAAATAGAACCTCAGCACACCGAGTTCTATAGTCCACTTGCTTTAATTCCTCTGGCATAACATCCTATATACACAGCTTCAGTTCTGTTCTCGTGCCTAGCTCCTTTCTTGCCTGATTTCTCTCTTGTTTATCCACTGTTCACTCTAAGTTCTATCTTAATTCTCTCTGCCTCATCTAGCTCCTTTTCACCGTGTTCTTATCCAGCTAGGACTTTCCCATCTGACTCTTCCTCATCTTCCATCTCATTTCTCTAGTACTCTCTTCTAGCCCCTCAATCTAGTTCTTCCCCATCTCAGTTTGTTCCTCTCAAGTTCTTACCCATCTATTTCTTCCATTCACCTTTCACTTCTCCATCCCTTGTGCCCTGGATAGTCCTGGTATATAAAGCCAGGCTTCCAGGATCAAATGGAGGGGTGATAAGAATCACATTGAGAGGCAATAACTGTTAATTATCATTTGCAACCCCAAAGGGAAGTGACCAGTGGGGAAATGAATTAACTAAAGGCTAAATTCGGGTAATATCTAAGAAGAGGGATCTTATGTGCTCAACTATTAAACTCTTAAATGTGATTAGTAGAAAATGTTAAGAATCTATAAGTTGCTAGGTCAATGGGAGAAAATAAAACTGTCTTTTTTCCTGTGGCTCATATCTGTCCAAGCTATCTGCCATTTTTCTGCAGGGTGGGGGAAAGTGTGCTCAGTCGCTAGGCAACCTGTGTACAGCTAGATGCCTCTGGTGATAGTTAAAGGGAGATCCTGGAACTAGAGGTAAGTTTTGGGAAAGGAGGAAGTAAAGCTTAATTGGCATATCCTCCAGGCCTTCTCAAACAGATAGCCTGAATGGTTAAGTCTGTTCTTAGAGAGTACAGAGGTATTTCTGATAAGGTACTTTCCTCCATCTGGGGATGGACCTGGCCGGATGCTACCAATGATGATAATTACAAGGAGGCTTGACTGGGGTTCTGGCTGAGCATAGCTGTTAGCACAGAAGGTTATCTAAATATTCCTAGAAGTGGTTAGGTAAGGACTTAGCAGTCTATAAAGTTGGTAAGGTTGTAAGAAAGGAGGGTCCGAGCTAAATTGTGTAAAGCTATTACTTAACGTCCACCTGACCTAGGCGGTGTCTCCTTGTGGAATTTATCTTAAACCAGGAGACTTGCATGTGGACTGTTATTACTGCTAGTCCTTGAAAGTGGCCACGGGAGATATCTGATTCCAAAGAAAGCCTTTCCTGAGGCTGTTCTCCAAATACCTGGAATGTGTATGCCCAGGGAGTGATCAGTTCACACTGTTAGTCCTTCTTAGGGAAAAGTCAATTGGGAAAACTATGAAGGCACACATGATTTTCATAACAGAAGACAGCTGATATATAACAAGCCAAGTAACACCAAAAACTCCTTGGAATTTGGCTTCCTTTGGAGGAAATCCTTGATCCCTCCAGGTAGTGGCTTTGCCATAACCAGCTGAGTTCTTATGATATATTCCTGCGGCAAGCAGCATTTCTGGACTTCACTTTTAAATTTTTCATGTTTTGAGGTACTGTACAGTGCTCATAGGGTAATAATTTTCTCTACTGACAGTGTGGAACTGTTTAGTTACTTTCAGTAATATTTTTGTTTTTATTTTTGTCTGTTTTAATGGAAAAGGGTTGTAAGAATTCCAACTTTATGATTCTTGTCTTGTGTAGCCATGAATTTCCATATATATATATATATATCTTTATTATACAATTTCTAATAATACATTTTTCTTTCCTCATTTTTGCCCTTGTTCCTCTGGGAACTATGTACTTGAGAGTGTCATGTTACGTGGCACCTAGACTCTTTAAGTTACTCCTGTTCCTTTGTTACACCAGGATTTTGGAATTTTTTTCCTTTTGTGTTCTAATTTGCCTGATTTAGAATGGCTTTTGTGTTTTTGATGTTCTTTGAGAACGGCCCTTGAGTCCATTTCCTAGCCTCTTTTCCACAGATCCTTGTGTTGAAGTCAGTGTGTGAAGCTCCAGAGATCAAGGGCAGGGTTTTGGCTATAACACTTCATTCACAGCTGTTCTTCAGGAACAACATTCTGTCAAGTTATGGTGTGTCATTTTCCTTTCCATTAAAAAATTAAGTGGAATATTTTAGAGTAAGTTATACTACCACCATTGCACTCTGAAATCTCTTATTTCCATCGAATTATACTGTCAGGTGCTATAAAGCTTTTAGTGAGGAAGAGACTTGGGCATTCACCTTCTATTGATGAGCTAGCTAGAGGCTCTAGAATGTTTTGGAGGAGAAATAAACAAATCAAAATTAGATATTCATGCCCCAAAGCATGTGCATGCTAGTTCTGGATTATTATTAGAATCATAATGCTTTTTTCCTGAAAAAAAAAAAAAAGCAAAAAAAACAAAAAACAAAGTTGTTAATTTAAAGGCTTATGTCCATAGTATAAATTGAGAATGCCTTACTTTTTACAAATATGTGAGTTATAGGACCAATGAATATATATGTGAGTTATATTCAGCCAAGGGTGCCGTGTGGTACTCTTTATTCTTACAGCAATCTAGTCTGTGGCATTTTCCGAAAAGATAACTTCTTCTGATGTTAAATCCTTGAAAATCAAGGTATAATGTTCCTTCCACCTCTTTTTTTTTTCCTCTCTTGTTTTTTGTGGTCTTGCCCATTTTACATTTCCTCCAATTTATAATACAAATAAAAATCTTTTGATGTTAGTGACTGCTTAAGAGTTATCTACCTGCCATTTGAGTGCTATTTAAATGTAATCAGTGTGTATTCCCATATGCTGGTCATTGGAACTTCACTTAGGAGCTTTAACTTCTTTTTATGGTTTCTGTAAGTCTTACACAGGCATTTCACTGAACAGGCATTCTTGTGAAATGGGCTCACCACTTCTGCAGTTTGAGCACATCTTTTGTGGACCATGTGAACACTGATTCATGGAGTAGATCCAGCTCCAGTGCATGGTTCCAGATCCATGTCCACTGGAAAATGCACATCTTGGATTTCTTTCTTCCTTATTGTTCTTTTGGATGAACATTTGCCAAAATTAATATTTTTTATTGATTCTCCCCCAACTTCTTGTATTTTGGCTGAAGTCTGAAGCTCCCCAAGGTAATTTCTTTTGATTTTGTTCCCAACTCCTTTTAATGGCTTTATTCTTTACCCTTTTCTACGATCTTAACCATTTTTATAGCTTTGATTTAGAGTAGAAACATACATGATGTAGTTCTTTGCTACTAGGAGGTAGCGGTGTAGGAAGGGTAAATTCTATTAGTTACCATGCTTTATTGATAAGTGTCATGTAATTCTTAGATATTATGATGGGTCACAGAGTTCAGGAAGGAAGGGTGTGCAGGTGATAGAGGATACTTCATGAGGCATTGATATTTGAGCAGGAGAGAAAGTTTGTTTTCTTTTAATTAAACATGTACAAAAGATATTTTGCACAGAGAGATTTTTGAGTAAAAGTCAAAATTGAAAATCAGAGCTATATATAGTCCACATTTTGTCTAAAATGAAAGACTTTTCAGAAATAGATGGTAAGGGTGAAAGAGCTTGAGGCCAGACTGTAGTTCACACAAAGGCCTGGATAGTGAGTGTTGGATTTTGTTCTTGTGGTGAAGAAATTAGAAGTGTGGGACTTCTTTAATATGCTTGTAAAAGACACTAATGCTTGTCCTTTTATATCAGTAGAGATTTATTTCTTAAAGAATTAGTGCTCAGAGTCACTTTTTACACAGCATAGTGCTAGGTTCATTTTTTCTTTTGACAGAAATAGAGAATACGTATAATTGAAGTAGAAGGCACAGGCAAAGGCTACTTAACTTTTTCTCATTCTTCCCTCTACTCTACTGTCTTCTTGATCTCTTTCTTCAGATTACCTTAATATGCAGGGTTTTTCTTTAATTTTTTTCTTTTAAAGTTTTTCAGAGTTGAATGGCTTTCATGATATGGTTGTGGATCATGTATATTCTTTGTTGGTTACTCAAACTTTTGAAAGTTTTAAATGAAATCACATCGTTTGTACTCTTGTGGGGCTATCTAATCATTTGGATGCCATCTACCAAAGTATTGGGCCACATTCATAGCTCTTCTGGTATGCATTGAAGCCACAGGTTGGACACTTCTGCAAATATCTGCCTACCCTTGCCCTCATCAGACTGCTTTCACAGTTTATCCATGTTTATTGTATTTAAGTGATATGTTCCATTTTGTCTAGGTTGCATTTTCTGCATTCACTTTTGATGGATATTTTGGTTGTTTCAAGTTTGAAGCTAAATTATGAATAAAACCTGAACATTTGAATGAATACAATTCTTTATACAGACAGACATTTTCATTTTCATGGGAAAATACAAACGAGTAGGATTCCTGGTCACACAACAGGTTTCCAGTGTAATTGTGTAGTTTTATTTTCTCAACCAGCAATGAGTGAAAGTTTTAGTTTCCCCATTATTTGTGTTGTATTGTCTGCCTTTAAAACTGAGCCACTTTAATTAGTATATCCGTGTATCATGCTATAACTTTAAACTGCATATCCTTAGTGACTAATAATATTTAACATTTTTCATTTACTTACTGGCTATCCACATTTTTGGTAAAATGAATCTTTTAACTATTTTAATTTGGTTTCTTTGTATTTTTATATAAGAAATCTTTATATTTTCATGATAGGTTGGGCTTGGCACACACCTGTAATCCCCATGCTCTGGATGCTGAGGTAGATGGATTGCCAATTCAAGGCCAGCTTGGGCCACATAGTGAGATCCTGTCTCATAACAAACAACAAATTTAATCAGGAAACTAGAACAGTTCCTGATAAGCCTTTTTAAATTGTGTCCATTGTATTATGGATATATATATATATATATATATATTTTAAATCTCGGTGATTTCTTTCAAAGAAATTTTATCTTTGTCAAGTGTTTTCATTTAAGGTACCTGGTTTTTGTACACTATGTTGACAAACCTGTGCCTTTTAGCAGAACTAAAAAATTAAGGTTTGTGAAATATATACCCTTTTAATTTTTATTTATCCTTACACACACACACACACACACACACACACACACACACACACACACACACACACACCACACATGGCAGATCAGTGTGCAACTTGCAAGAATTGTTTCTCTCCTTCTACCTTGTTGATTCCCATTTGGACTCAGATTGTCAGGCTTGATGGCAAAGAGCTTTTACCTGTTAAGCCATCTCACTGGCCCCTAGTTAGTAGAATTTTTGTCTTGGGTTTACTATGATTCATTTTGAGTCAATGTTTGTAAATGGCAATTAATGTCATTGTCTATTTGTTTGTTCAAGTATCATTTGTTGCTGAGACTTTTCTTTCTATGGTACCTCTGTTGAAGATTAGATGAGAGAGGGAAAGAAAGAGGTGGGGGGAAGGAGGGAGGGAGGGAGAAGGTGGAGTGTTCTGTATTCACTATTTTCAACTGATTTGTGTGTGTAGGTGTTTAATTACAAGAACACACTATATTACATTGTCTTAAAATCAGGTAGAATAAGTCCTCATATCTTTGATTATTCATAAGATTGTTTTAGTGGTTGTATTATTTTAAACTTTGACCCAGTAACTGGCAAAAGCAACAGAGGGGAGGAAGGATTTGTTTTGGCTCCTGGCTTGTGGTCCAGTGGTATGGAAGGTGTTGTGGTCAGAGTGACTCTTAGCTGTGGTGCTAAGAGTATGGGGCTGCTTGCTCACTTCTGGGGAGATGAGGAAGGAGAGATGGACAGGAAGTTTGGCTATGAGACTCACAACCCAACCCTAAAATATCCACTTCCTCCAATTAGGCCTTGCTTTTCAAATGTTCCAGAACCTCCTAAAACAGCACCAACAACTGGGGGCCAACTGTTCAAACACATGCCTCTGTGGGTGACATTCTGTATCCAAAGAGTATACCATAGCATTTGTATTATCAGTTTTGAATTGCCATGTCAGTTGTTTGCATTTTTTGTTTCTGAGCCAAGGTCTCCTGTGGGAGACCTGCTCCCACTACCCCCACCCCCAGGGTACTCTTGAGGAGGGTGAAAAATATTTAGATAGAAGGATAGAGGGGAGAGAAACAGAAACACAGGATAGCCTTGGGAGGGCGTGGATCAATATCCACCAGCCCCTTCTGTCTCTTCTAAAGGGCTTTTTATAGGAATGCCAAGGGGAGGAATAAAAGACCTCCCCCTAGCTCAGCCAAGTGTAGACTCTTCCTAGGGTTCACCTAGTAATCATGCACATGGTCAAGCAATCCTCTAATGCAGCCTTGCTAGGTAAAGCAAGGTTAGATCTCACTAGGAAACCTTTGTGGGCCTCCACAATTCCTCCTAGATATAATAAAGGGTCTCCCAGGTTCCTCAGATAGACTGTGCCTATCTTTGGTTATCCCTGATTGATCTTCCTTAACCATCATGGAGATATACTTTCCATCAAGCATACTCTGGCTTGGAAGGTTGGAAGCTGTCAAGAAGAAAGTTGCCAGTCTTTGGCTACCAGCCTCTGGCAGGAGGGGGTACAGAGCTTAACTCAGCTCTGGCCCAGATCCCTAAGAGCTTGCAAACATCCACAGCATTATCCATAGCTGCCACACCTCCCAGTAAAGGAGTAGAGGATAATAAAGGTAGAATATCCTTTTTGGAGTGAGTCTAAGGTGATTATAGCAGTCTCAGCAGCGCCAATCCCTTTTACTGGATCAAAACTCTCTCCTATCAGATGTTCAATACAGTTTTCAAGAGACTATTCTGATTCTCAGGAGAAAGCAATCATTTCAAATCACTTCAAAGTATCCACTCAAGTTAAAAAAAAAGAACCCATGCTAATTATAAAAACTTTTACAAACTAACTTGATTGTGGGAGGCTTACCCCTTTGTAGGAGACCTACTCCTTTCTAAACAGAAATAGAGGAAGAGTGGAAACTTTTAGGAATAAGACAGAAAAGCTCCCCTACTTATGACACTGCTTAAATTTTCCGGGGGCCACTGAGGTCATAAAATTATATTTTAAGCTATCATAAAAAGTATTCAAATATTTCTGAAGGAAAGAGTAATAAAAACTTCAAGATGCTTCTAATGTGATTGATTTTGTTTATCCTTTAAAAATTGTTATCTAATTTGTCAGGACCTGACATATATATTGATGTAGTAATAAAAACGATTTATACTTACATTCAACATTTACACTTTTTACAAACTTATATTCAAAAGGAAACTTAGCAAACATCTAGAAGAGATTTCTTAACTGAACTGTTACATTTTCTTTTAACAAGACAGAAAGTACACAAATCTTTTTAAAGTTTGGAGTTTATAGTCAGCTTTGATATTATTCTGAAATTTTCTTGAGAGTTTGAAGTCAGAGCCTAATTTATCAGTGGCTCTAAGCTTGACTAAGGGAAAAATTCTCTCTTCTAATTTTTAAAGCTGCTTTTTAAGATTTATTATGAGTGTTTCAAAGTGGCTTGTTGACAAATGGTATTAGCATTTTAATTGCCTTCTGACAGCCAAGCTATTTGCCTGTTTCTAGTTCTTAGTAGGTAAGGCTAAACTTTGTAAAATCTTTTTGGGTGAAAAAACCTCCTGCAATTTGCACTTAAAAAAAATGAACACTGAAACAAACAAACAAACAAACAAACAAACAAACAAACAAACAGTTTTTGGGCAGTGTAGTACTGGTATCTCTGTTATGGACTTCATTTCCCAAACTGCCTTTCTCTATATTGTCAGGTTGTTACAGACTACATTTCCCAAGTTGCCTTTCTCTATTATCATCCCGCTCTTATGAATGAACTGCATTTCCCATACTGCGTTTTTTGGGTCCAGGAGAAAACATCCGTTCATATAGTATGTATTCCTGCTGAAGCCAAAATCAAGCTTCTGCTTTTATCATGGAAGATTTTTTTCTTCCCTAGCTTGCATTAGGATGCCTGCATTACCATTTAACGGGTGTACCTCTCTAATCAGATTTTTCACCCGATACTGTGCCCAGAGTCCCGCTTGTCCTTGTGCCCTCAGACAGGCATTTGTTGCCAGAAGTGAAAACCCTTGGGTGCTTTACCTCCCTACCTCACTAGGTCAGTGAAAAGGAATGAGAATACTTGAAAAAAAAGAGTTTTTTTTTTTTTTTTTTAAAGATTTTCCCCCCATAGAAAAAAGAAAAGAGCCCCCCCCCATAGCCCCAACTTGGGGTTTGCAGTCGAGTGGTCGACTCTTGCCGTTCCTGCTGGCCTTGTTTGTACAGTCAAATTTGTCTCAGCTCTTCTCGTGCTGTCATTACTGCTAGAACGCAGACCTTGCCTCCCTCATTGGAGGGAGGATTGCAAAGCCTCCACTGCTGCCTTCACGCCAGCAGCTTCTCCTCAGCTGCTGTCCCACCCTGATGGGGAGGTTGTCTCTGTTCGGCTCTCCGCCTGCGCTTTCCTGGTTGTCTCTTGTTAGGCTCTAGCCACAGGGGATTCTGGCTAGGGCCTAAAGCATCTGCTGATTTTCTCATACCAGCTTGAAGGCGAGATGGGACTAGCAGAGAGGATTTACTCTGTTTCAAGAGGTTTTTTGCTTTTTCAAGAGCAATTACAGGTAATTTTCCCATACTGATAGATGTTATTTCTAGGTGAGAAAGAAATCTGAGCAGGAAAGACCTGAAAAGCTTCCAGTTTTTTAGGGAGAGATTACTAAGTTTTTCCCAAGAAAGTTTTCAATTTTTGAGAAAAAAGATTATTAAGTTTTTCCCAAGACTTCTGTTCCTTAAACTTTGGCTTCATGGCCAAGAGGAAACTAATTCTGATGGTATGATGTTTTCGTACAGTAACAATGTCAGAGTAGTGAAGAGTTTTATTTCACTTGCATCTGCCTCAGGGAAAATTCTTTCCTCTGCTGCACAGGACTTAGATTTAAGCTGTCTACAGGCCCAAAACTTCCACAGTAGTTTTTTTCTGCCCGTTTTTCTCACTTTGATTCTTCGCAGGAGTTTGCATTCATAGTCCCATAGTTGGAAAATCAAGGACATAGTTCCTCTGTCTTGTTGCTTATCTTATCCCAGGTTTTTTTCTTACGCTATATTCCTGTATTCTGCCGTAAGTCTTTTCCTTCTTACCCTAAGTTTTTTCTACACTATATTCCTACATTATACCTTATATTTTTTTCCTAATTTTTTTTTAGATAGAAATTAAGAGAAGAAAAAAAAAAAAAAAGAAACCTAGATGGAGAGAGATATTGACCATAGCCTCACTTTTCACTTGGGTATCTTTCAGCCACTTTGCTTTTACTCCTGAAAATAGAATACCCCCACCTTAATTTTACAACATAATTGGTCATGCCCAAACTTCCTGTGGGACCTCAACCCTTTTTTCTCCAAGTCTCTGGTCCCATTCCTAGCTCCATCTGTGGGAGACCTGCTCCCACTTGTGTCCCTCAGGGTACTCTTCAGGAGGGTTAAGTGAGAAATATTTAGATAGAAGGATAGAGAGGAGAGAAAAAGAAACACAGGATAGCCTTGGGAGGGTGTGGATCAATATCCACCCGCCCCTTCTGTCTCTTCCAAAGGACTTTTTATAGGAATACCAAGGGGAGGAGTAAAAGACCTCCCCCTATTTCAGCCAAATGTAGACTCTTCCAAGGGTTCACCTAGTAACCATGCACATGGTTAAGCAATCCTCTAATGCTGCCCTGCTGGGTAAAGCAAGGTTAGATCTCATTAGGAAACCTTTGTGGGCCTCCACAGTCTCCTTGTCACCTTTGAACTCACAGAAATTCTGCTGCTGCCTCCCAATTGTTGTGATTAAAAGTGTGTACTGCCATGCTTGGCACGATGTCAATGGTTGGTGTCATCCCCTCCCCAACACACACACACACACACACACACACACACACACACACACACACACACACACACACGGTTTCTTTGTGTAGCCTTGCCTATCCTGGAACTCACTCTGTAGACCAGGCTGGCTTCAAACTCATGGAGATCAACCTGCCTTTGCCTCCCGAGATTAAAGGTGTGTGTCACCACTTCCTTTCTGTATCAGCTTTTACAAGGATGTTTGCTGGAATTTTGATTGAGTCTGTAGGTAATTTAGGGAGACTCTGTGTTATAACGGTATTGAATATTGAAGTGAATGAGCATGGTGTCTCCATTTATTTTCGATCTTCCTTAGTTTCTTTTAGTGTTTCTTAGTATTCACTGTGTTAGTCTTGCACATGTGTTATTAAATTTGACTGCATGTATTATACTTTTGAGGCCAAAATAAATGACATTTTAAAATTTAAAATTTTGGGCCTGGAAAGATGGCTCAGAGGTAAGAGCACATACTGTTTTTGCAGGTGATCTAAGTTGGATTCTTAGCCCCCATACTCTGGCTCACAACCACCTGTAATTCCAGCTCCAATAGCCTCTGGCCTCCACTGGCACCTTTGCTTACATGCATGTACCTATAGATAGACACATACATACTATAAAAATAAATCTTAAACAATTTTTGAATTTTGTATTTGCCATTTAGTATATAAAAATGCAATTAGTTTTGAGTTTGTGTCCTACTCTTGCAAGACTCACTTTTTAGTTTTAGTCACTTTATTATAATCTTTTAGCATTTTCTGTATATGTTGTCATGTTAAGTGTGCGAAGAAGCTGTTTTACAGTCTGGGTGTGTTTTTCTTGCACAGTTGCAGTGGTTAGGACCTGCCCCTCCCCAAATGGTGACTAGAAATGATGAGAGCGGGCATCACTGTTTTGTTGCTAATCTTAAAGAGGGAAGTCTGTTTCTGCCTTTAAGGATGGTGTAGTTGTAGGTTTTCTATAGGTGCCCTTTCTGGAATGAAGAAGTTACCCTTCATCCCTAGTTTGCCGAGATTCCCATTCTTCTCTTTATGAGTGGGTGTTTTATTATAAATAGATAGCTTTCAGTACATTCATTGAAATTTAGTGGATGGATTTTTTTTTCCTAGATGTTAACATAGTGAAGTACATTTCTTGACTGCTGAATCAATCTTGTGTCCTTGAGACAAACCTCACTTGTATTATGTTCCTTTTTTTATATGTTGATGGATTTGACCTGATAATTTTTAAAAGTACCTTTGCATATGTACTCGTCAGTAATATTAGTATATAGCTTCTTTTTTCTTCTCTTTGCTTCATTTTTATGTGAGGGTATTTATGCTGATCTTCAACATATTGAAGAGTCGTTTCCTGTTTCTTTCCTAAGAGAGATTTTATAAGACTAACATTAAATATTTAGATGTTTAAAGAATTCACTAATTAAAAAAAAAAAGAATTCACTAATGAATTTACTGGTTCTGTTTGGATCTGGAATTTTTTTTCTGTGGTAAAATCCTTTTGATTATGATCTCAATTTTTATTAGACCTGAAGTTATTAATATAGTTTGTTTGGTGTCTCTCTGCTGTGATAATCTATATATTTCTTTTTTTTTTTTTAAGATTTATTTATTTATTATATATACAGTGTTCTGTCTGCACACACCCCTGCAGGCCAGAAGAGGGCACCAGATCTCCCTACAGATGGTTGTGAGCCACCATGTGGTTGCTGGGAATTGAACTCCTCAGGACCTTTGGAAGAACAAGCAGTGCTCTTAACCTCTGAGCCATCTCTCTAGCCCAATAATCTATATATTTCAAAGAATCTTCTCTACTTCTTTTAAGTTGTCAAATTTATTGATACCAAATTGTTCTTAATATACTTTTCATGTTTGAAAGATTTGTAGCAATTGCTTTTTCAAAAAAAAATTTGATATATAGTAGTTTGTGTTTTTATTCTTATTAACTAGTCTAGATAGTAGTTTTCGAAGAACCAGTCACCTTCGTGTTACTGACTTTGACGTATATTTGTCCTCATGTACTCAGCAGTTTCAGCTTATCATTTCTTTAGTTCTGCTTTAAGTTTAATATATTGTTTTTCTTAGCTTATGGTGAGAATTTAGAATACTAATGGCAAACCTTTGTTCTTTTCTAACATTAGCACTCAGGAGTTGTAAATTTCCAAGTATCTTTAGTTTCCTTTATAATCTGATAGTTTAGTTATCTCTTAGTTCAGTATACTTTTTCCTTATGATTCTTTGACTTGTATACTTACAAGTATTTGGAAAATTCCCAGTGACTTTGTTATTAATCTTTAATTTGTTTGTAGTCAGAAAACATTTTTTGTATTATTTCAGTCTTTATAAATTTATAGTCCTGTATATGTTTGTGTTGAATATACCAAGAGACATATGTACTTGAATACATTTTTTTTTAACATGGTTGTTTGTAGTGTTCAGTTAATCCAAGTTGGTTTATAACATTATTCATAGGTTAGATGTCTTTACTGAATTTTCTATCTACTAATGTACTATTGTTAAGGTATTTTGAATCTTGAAGTATAATTGATTTATCTACTTGTTTGATTCTGTAATGCTTGCTTCGTGTATGTTGGAATTATTATTGGCTTCATAAACATTTATAATTATTTTGTATTTTTAAAAAGCTGGCACAAAGTATTATGAAATGTTCTTTTATTTCTGGTAATAGTCCATATCCTGAAATCTCCTTCTCCAGTGGAAACCGGGTGGGTGACTTAATTAAATTCATTTCTGATACTTTATCTCCCACGTTGCAGGCTCAGTCCTATTTAAGCCCCATTTTAGATGTTTGCTCCCAGTTCCAAGTTGTGTTTTTTTATTTCTGAACAACTGGTATAAACCATTGGTTACCAAAGCATCCTTACAAGTTTCATTGATTTGCTGGAGCAGCCCACCAAATTAAGGGGGTATTTTCTTTTTGTTTACCTGTTATACATGTGAATATTTTTTTTTACCTGAAAAGCTTTGGATCAAGTATTTCAGATTTTAGATTTTTAATGATATAATACTTGTATGAATGTAAGGCAATATCTTATGGGCCATTCTGTACATAGAAGTCAGTTATGTTTGATACATAATCTTACGTACATAGTGGGAGGGTAATTTTATACAATTTTGAGTATATCAGTGTTCTTACTTCAACCTGTTATATGAAGACTAGGTATGGAATTTTCTGCTTCTGGAGTCATGTCAGTGCTCAAGATTTTCTGATTTTGAATATTTGAATTGGGTGCTAGTCTGTGATGGGTGTTATGAAGAATATTGCAGGGGATACAGATGAACTGCCAGAGAAAGGAGTTATGCAGAGAGCAAGGTATGTGGATAGGCATGGGAGCTCTCTGGACATGCTGTCCTCCAGACCCCCATGTATCCAGCAGCATGTCCTTTGGGTTTTTAGAGGGTTTCATTACTTAGGTATGATTTATTACATCTTTGGTGATATTTTGTCATGATTTGGTCTTGTTTGGGGGAACAGTCACATCTGGGAGCTAAGAACTCCCCCCAGTTGCCAGCCATCTCATTATCATAAAAAAATCATTATCATCACTCTAGCTTAGTGGTTCTCAACCTTCCTAATGCTGTGACACTTTAATACAGTTCCTCATGTTGTGGTGACCCCTAACCATAACATTATTTTTGTTTCTACTTCATAACTGTAATTTTGCTATTGTTATGAGTCACAATGTCAATATCTGATATGCAGGATATCTGATATGCGATCCCCGTGAAAGGGTCATTTGACCCGACCCCCCCTCCCCAAAGGTGTTGCAGCCACAGGTTGAGAACCACAGCTCTAGAGATTCCAAGACGTGAAACACTGGGCTAAGTGTCAGGAACAAAGAACAGAGATCATATTTATTTCTTAGTATATCACAGCGTCACTCTTAGTCATGTTATTAGCCTATATTGTCTTAGCCAATTGTAGAGCTTAACCGTTTTCACCTGTTTACTCAGCTAAGGTGTTAACTGTGCGACATGCCGGTTCACACGGCAGTCAGAATTGTCCCTGGATGTCCACCCGGCTTCACCACTCTTCTAGTTGTGTAACTTTAGAAATTGCTTCTTTATTATGTCATTTCCTCTTGAGGATAAAGATAGGACACTGATGACTTTTTTGGCCTTTTATCAGTTAATATATGCCAAGTCAATAGAGTACTCTTTCATTGTAACACTTACTGTGTTGCAGTGTTGTGTTAGGCCTTCCCTGAACGTCTTCTCTGTAATTTCAGTTCTTTCCCTCGGACAGTTCTTCCTTTCCTGCTATCTTTATTAATAGTTTTCCGTTAACCTACCGCATTTATTCATTATCTGTCTTGTGTTAAGTTCTTTCTTACTAGGACTTAAATCCTTTGAGGTGAGAAATAAAGGTAGGGAGATATTCTTAGAACTTAGAAAATGTGTGGAGTATATTAGAATCTCAATAAGTATATTCTGAATGTTTTGAATTATGTGCTAGATGTTGACTAGCTGCTGAAGATATAAAAATGAGCAGTGTACATAGATCTTTTAAAATGCCTATTAGTAGCCAGGCGGTGGTGGCAGCACACGCCTTTAATCCCAGCACTCCAGAGGCAGAGGCAGGTGGATCTTTGTGAATTCGAGGCCAGCCTGGTCTACAAAAGTGAGTTCCAGGACAACCAGGAGACTGTTACAGAGAACTTCCCTCTCCCCCAAAAAATTGAAAATAAATGCATATCAGCATAATAGAAGAGGTTTATACTCGTAAAACTGTAATAATTTTATTTGTTTGAAGTGGTGATAATTGTGACGGTTTCCTGAGGATGGCCTTGATGATGGTGTGATTTAACTGAACATTTATTTGATCCCTATAGAAGACAGAGGGGATGGTCATTTCTTTCCTGTGAGAGGTAAAAGTGTAAAGTTACTGGGGTTGACAGTTTAGGCAGTGTGAGTAGTCCCAGTTAGGGGCAATTTAGATAAATGGGCAGTAGAGGAAATAGGGCCAGCAGCTCCAGAGGTGCGGGCTGTCTTAGTTTCAGCTAGGTGAGGCAGTGAGTTTGGGGGTCGGTTAGATATTTGATAACGTCTACAGCACTAAGTTAATGTCTGAAGTTAGACCGTTAGGAAAGAAATATGAAAACTTGATTCTTAATACCGCCTTTTGAAAAGTATTTGAGATGATCAAAACATGGTAACAGTTTATAAAATTGAGCAAATTTTTGTAGAAGTATATTTACCGTGATCTATTAAATTTCCATTTAATCAGTTATTTACCTTGAAAGAAGCTGGTAAACCTTTATCTCCACTATGACACACAAAGCAAATACTAATTTTTTTCTGTATAGATTAAAAGCCCAAAGTTTCATTTTAAAACAAGCTTCTTAATACCTTTGCCAAGAAAAAGAGGCTTCTTTGTGTATCTTTTAATGGCTGAAGTGTTTAATATTTAATTTGCTAATGTAAAAAGAGTATTTGGCAGTTTGTGTTGATTCCTTTAAAGGATGTGTGCTTTTCAAAATAGAAACAAAAATAATGACCTCACAACAATTAAAACTGCCAGCTTAGATTCTTAACACCTGATTTCTGCAGAGACATATTCCGTTTTCATTAGATAAAGTAGATTTGCTTGGGGGTTAGTTGAATTACCTAAGCATGCATTTCTGTATCATTGTATTAACACAACTGTATGACTTAACCATTTTTCCCTTTTTACTCAAATGGCCTGCTAATGTCTCCAGGCAAGAATGTCAGGACCAGGATGTTCTTTATGCGTGTGATACATTGGGTAGTTTTCTTAATTGAGCTGAATTGTTGAAAGTGATGTTTTCTGTTCACTTTTTTCCCTTGTATATTCATTACCTTATTTTTTTCTTATTTAATAGAAGGTAGCTGGTGAAAGTATAGGTATACATCTTGTATTGGAGCACAGACACATATTAGGATGATGCAAATCATTGCCTCTAGTGTGTTTTCCTTTTAAACACAATACAACATTTGAACTCTTCTAAACTAGTTTGTTTTTTTGTTGCAGTTAATGAATTCAATAGGCTGTATACACAGTGCAGTTAATATAAGGATGCCATATGATATAGAGAATAGGAAAATAGGTTGTAGGAGTTCAGTTTTGAATCACATACTGCAAGTATTACTGAGCATTTAGGCAATATTTCCTGAAAAAAAAAAAAGGGTGTGATGTGACACACACTTTATTGGCTGGCATTTTATTAGCTAAGTAAAACAAATGCCTTTTGCCAACTGAACTTTGCATCATTTAGCAAGTATTTTTGAAGTTATCTACCAAGAATGGTATTGAGTATTAGAATTTTGTAATAATAAAACGTGTTTAATTTTCTAAGAGTCAAGAATAATAACCCAGCTCCTTATTTTTTCCTTTATTCTTTCTTAAGGAATTTCATCTTGTGGAAAAGGAACAAAGAAGAATTTTCTACAAGGATCAAATGTAAGAGTACTTGATGTCTAGTAAGATATTTTTCCTTTTACCATATTATGAAATGTAACCATAGTGAAGCGTTTTACTAAAAATCAAGCTATTTTTGTGACCTTGGATGGCAGTAATTTTAGAGTTTATCTTGGGAGATTAGTTTAGATTTATTGAGGAAATTTGTAAGGTCTCATTGGAATGTGTAATATTGAACATATTGTCAAGTTTTCTTATGTTTTATCTGGCCTTCATAAGATAACCTTGAACTTTTCATCTCATGTATTCCATGTAAAATGTTAATTAATATATTAATTTTCACTTGACAATACCAGTCTTAAGTAGAACATCCTGGTTTCCTGTGATAATAAATAGGAAAAGGAAAAAAAATAGGATTAGAGGACATGAATTAAATGATCTAAGGAAAGATTTTCAAGTAAAAAGTCAAAGGAAGTCTATTTGTGCCTCAGAAGAAGTGAAGGTCAGAGAGAAAAAGAGAACACTTTTAGGGGCAGTTTAGAAGATTGAGTGTTTTGTGTGGCTTTAAGTTATCTTCATGAGCTAATGTTTACAAAGGTATGGATTTAGTTATTTTGATGGCATTGGTCTAGTCTAGTGCTTAGAATAAGCTAGTAAGATGTGTGTTCCTTAGATATTTTCATGAGTAAAACCTCATCTGAATTTCACTTTTTATTTATGATAGAAGAAGCATAAATTATATTAATACTAGATAGTTTAAAATTAAGTAAATTTGAAACATTTAATAGGGATTGAACCTGATAGTCACATTAGTAAAATCTTGGGGAAAGTTTGTTCATTGTTGTTAATTTTTTTGCTCTTTTTTTTCCTTGTCATTTCAAGGACACTTTTGCTGCTGGACATAGTGGCATACCTTAATTCTACCAGTAGAGAAACAGGGGCAAAAGAATCAGGAGATCCCTACCAGTATTGTCTACATAATGAGACCCTGTCTTTTTTTTTTTTTTTGGTTTTTCGAGACAGGGTTTCTCTTGTGTAGCTTTGCGCCTTTCCTGGAACTCACTTGGTAGCCCAGGCTGGCCTCGAACTCACAGAGATCCGCCTGCCTTTGCCTCCCGAGTGCTGGGATTAAAGGCGTGCGCCACCACCGCCCGGCCTAAAATTCTTTTTTTTTTTTTTTTTTTTTTTGGTTTTTCGAGACAGGGTTTCTCTGCGTAGCTTTGCGCCTTTTCCTGGAACTCACTTGGTAGCCCAGGCTGGCCTCGAACTCACAGAGATCCGCCTGGCTCTGCCTCCCGAGTGCTGGGATTAAAGGCGTGCGCCACCACTGCCCCGAGACCCTGTCTTAAAGAGAATAGTTTTGCTGTTTAACAAAGGCTTTTTTTTAGTAATCAAATGGCAGAAAGAATTGGTTTTTATGTTATAGGCATATCAGTTTCTTATGACTATATATTAATATTTATAGCCTTATAACTTGACTGTAGAAGAGCCCATTCAATGGTAGCTGGTGATCTAAGAAATTAGAAAGGAAATGCTTACTATTCCAACTGAAGCAAAGTGTCCTTCAGTCTAAAAGTTTCTTACATGCAGTGGGGGTGATAATAATAAAATCCAATTCTCATTTGAATATAAACCCTGGGTAGTTGTAAACCTTTGAATTTAAATTTTCTCATGTATTTAACATTAAGTAGAATTTAATTTTTGCAAAACAATTTTTCTAGAAATTACTATGCTGTCCTGAAAAGTATTTGGGTTGGCCCTAAGTATCTGCATTAACAAGTGAAAAAGTATTTTAAGAGCAAGTTGGTGGTAAGGATGAGAATTTTCCTTTCTGAAACTTGCCATATGTGTATTCTGTGTCTCCTTTATGTTCCACATGAAGACTTGCTCTTTGATAGGCATAACTTGGGAATGAAAAGCTATGTGTAAATGGGCTTTAGTTTAATTAAGGGCAATTAACATAGTCTATTTTCTAATAATTTGAGTAACATTTTGCCTATTTGTAAGTACTTAAAGTTCCCTATGGTTAGGCTCAGTTCTTGTACTTTCCTGTAGAGTTTTGAGTATATTCTTGTACTGTTTTATAGAATGAAGTAGTAAAAGAAATGAAGTGAGTCACTAGCAATCATTGACAGTTCATTGGTGTTTCTAAAAATTGTTTTGTAGACTAATTCTGATAAACAATTTAAAGTCATGTCTTTTTAGTCATGATTAATAATTTATGGGTTTTAAATATGTTGTGTTTTAAGGAAGCATATGTAAAATCTTTGAGCGCACTATAGAGTTAGCAGGAGTGATTATTGACATAAGTGTCCAATTATCTAGCAAATTCAGGATGCTTCATTAGCCAATACTTATGACCAGCACATCTTTAGGGGTGGGGGCACTGGATTATCTGTTATTTGAAAATGATGTGTTATTTCTCTAACAGATGTAGATTCTATTACTTAATGTCTCACCTTTAAGCTTCTGTGACTTTTCAGCATTTATCTCTAAATGTCTCTAACTATAAAACGTAGAAATGAAACATATGATGGCATATAACCTGTTATTAGAGATTTACAAATTAAAATATAAAGATGATATATTTTAATCAATTAAAGTGTTTTTAATTTCTCACCTAACCAAATCTTTTTTTTTTTTTGTATTTTGATACATTGAATTTTTAACCTAAAATTTAAGAAATAAATACCTTATGAAAAGTGGTATTTTGACAGTTTAATTTTAGGCAGGACCAATACAGAACACTTCCCTTGTTCTAACCCCCCTCCCCCCCACAGGGTTTCTCTGTGTAGCTTCTCTAACATATAGCTAGTTTGGAGATATCATAGCTAGGTCACAGACTCTGCAGGTTCTTCTGGCTATGGATGGATACTGCCCTCTGGGGTTCAAGGCTCAGAGTAGAGGATAAGTTAGAGTTTGGTCCTCCTTAGTCTCACTTTCATGTGCATGATGTGTCTAGCACTGGTTCATAGTGGCCTTAGGTCATCATGATTTGTTTTACAGACCAGAATATTTGCCATGAGAACCCTGTACTCTAACCACTAATGAAAATAGCATCCCCCTTTCAGTGTTTTCTTTCTTTCTTTTTTCTACGTTTTCTGTAAATATTTTATTGATCTTATTTCTTGAATCTGTAGTATTTTATTTGAAAAATTAAGTTATAAAATTAAATGTGTTTGTAGGATGTGCCCTCTTTTGTGTGTGTATGAAAATGACAGAAGCATTACTTTTCAAGCATATAGGAGTTGTATTCAAAATACAGCATTGTGCTTTCCTTGTGTCATGAAGTGCTGGTTAGAAGTGTCACTGTATTCATACAACAGATTCCATTCTCAGTGTGTAATCATTCTCAATGTAATTTACAATAGAATGGAATATTCACTTTCAGTAAACAGGAGCTTACCATAGTCTTAGTTTAGAACATGAATTTCTGCTTGGATTTAATGGTCAATATTAGTAAAAATATCCTTTTATTGAGTGAAATTGGAAAATAGTTCTTCAAGAACAAAGAACCATTGGTTGTGTTATATATTATAGTAGGATGAATGTGTCTGAGTATATTTTGTTTATTTTTTGTAAGAGACTTTAGGACATCTTTTTTTTTTTCTTCTTCTTCCCTTCTTTGTGGTATATGGTTGCATTCTCTTATATAGAAGTTAGGATTAAAATTATTTGGTATTTGTTTCTGAATATCAAAGTAGACCATGTCTCCCTTTTTAGTATGTAGTGCAGATGGTCTCTAATGTGTTAGTCTTTTATTAACTTTACGGATGGTACAAAAGCAGATACAATTACTAAATTACATGAGGTATCTAATACTTCATTATAAAATAGGCTTTGTGTTAGGTGTGGTTTTTCCCAGTTGGAGGCCAATGTCAATGTTCTTGGGGTGTTTTAAGCTAGTCTAGGCTAGACTGTGCTCTGGTCTTCAGCAGGTTGTGTGTCTGTGTGTGTGTTTGTTTGTTTATTTTGTTTTTCAAAACAGGGTTTCTCTGTGTAACAGCCCTGGCTGCCTTGGAGCTTACTCTGTAGACTAGGCTGACTCAAACTCAGAGCTCCATCTGCCTCCGCCTCCTGAGTGCTGGGATTAAAGGTGTGCGCTGCCACTGCCTAGCTCAGGTTAGATATATTGCCTACATTTTTTTACTTAAACTATTTCCAGTTAATGATGGACATATCAGGATTTAGCCCTTTGTAGGTTGAGGAATGTTTGCAGTTAGAGGACCCAATATAATTGTGCATAATTGCAGTATTTTTTTCTAATGCAAATGCTTTGGAATACATTAATAAAAGAAAGAAATGGGACATTAGCTAAGAGTGGTAGCCTATGCCCATAATCTCAGCAGTGAGGCTCAGGAAGGAAGGATGATCATGAGTTTTAGATCAGCCTTGGTTATATAGAAAGCCTGGCACTGCTCAAAACAAAACAGAGTAGAACACCTCTATACTGAAAACTACAAAGCACTATTGTAGTATGTCACTGAAAGAGGTTTAAAACAATCAGATAAATGCGATGACATACTACATTTATGAACTGGTATGCTTAGTGTTAAAATTGTGTCACTTTCAATGCCAACAAATTCAACACAATTCATATAAAAAAAAACCCATCTGGCTTTTCCCCACTGCCATACAAGCTCTCAAAAGTGGTTACTTAAAACATATAAAGAACATTTTCATAGTTTCCATATTAATTGAATGATATTGTAATTTTCAGCATTTATTGATTACTTACTTACAATACTAGGCCAAATATGAATCTACTGGCTAACCATATATATGCGCGCGCGCGCGCGCGCGCGCGCGCACACACACACACACACACACACACACACACACACACACACACACACACGGAGTCTTAGTCTCTGTAAGTCTATGAGTATTATTACTATTCTGAAGATTTGCCAGATTTAAATACAGGTTTCTTAACAGCAGAACCTGTCCTATTAACCACTACCATATGCCTCACATCTTATAATATTTGAAACAAACAAAACTGAGAATGACTGAGAAACTATTCCTAGAATTTTTTGTAAGGGGCTATGTGCTTTAATTTTCTTTCTTATTACATTAACATTCCTATGGCCAGAGAATTATACAGTACCTACTTCATTTTTAACAGTGAAAAAACTGACTGGATGATTAAATGACTTAATAAAGATCATTAATACCTAGTTATCAGTAGAGCTAGGATTTAACATTGGCTCTATTGAGTACAAGGCTAGTACATTTGCTTTTGTACTACTTTAAGGACTTTGGGGCTGGAGAGATGGCTCAGTGGTTAAAGAGCATATACCACTTTTCCAGAGGATCTGGGTTTGATTTCCAGCACCTTCACCATAGCTCACAGCTGTCTGAACTCCTGTTCCAGGAGATCTGCCACCCCTTCTGGCTTCCACAGGTACTGAGTACACATGTGAACAGACATACATGCAGGCAAAACATTCATTCACAATAAATAAGCCCATTAAATAAATAAACCTGAACTCTAACTGGGTGAGGTGGAACATACCTTTAACCCTATGCTCAGGAGGTCTACATAGGAGTTGAAGGCCAGCCAGGGGCTCAGAGTAAGACACTGTCTGAAAAACAGACCAAAAAACTGTCTTGGCTGAACTTTTTTCCTTATGGAACATGATTAGATTTAAAAATTCTTCATGTCATATTATAGTCTTGTTCTTAAAAATGTAATATTTAAAATTATAAAAAATAAACAGCTGATAAAATGGAAGTATAGTTAGGAGTAAATTGGTAGCATTTAAAAAATAAGATTACATCTTGATCTTGCTGAGTTCTTAGGTCTTGAAACATTTCCTCCTTCATTTTAAGACTACACATGAAAACTAAGGGGGATGAGATCACACAGTACAATGTACCTACCTGAGCACTGTTAGTGTCAGGGTTCAAGATTTAGAGCTTAGCAGTGCTTACTTTTGCCTACTAAATACCAGTTATAGTTGGTTAAGCTTAGTTTACCCATCTAGCCTCTTTAGGATCTGGTTTTGGAATAATCCCTTCAGTAAATTCTTTGCAGAGATACTTACTTTTATGTAGAGGGTTTTATTTTTTATTTTTACTTTTTTATTTAAATCACCTATTGTCTTAGAACTTTTCTATTGCTTTGGAGAGACAGCATGACCAAGGCAGCTTATAAAAGAAAGCATTTAATTCACAGAGTGAGCCCGTGCAGGGCTTGCATACTGCAGGAGTAGTTGGGAGAGAGAGGGAAAAAGAGAAAGAGTATGAGAATGAATAAATCACACCCAAGGACATGTTTGAATATACCAGTAAAACCTCGCTGAAATTAGTACTGGATTCTGGTTGGTTGGCCAGATGTGAGAGAACTGTAAAGTAGTTTCTAAGGCACTTAACCAGGATCTCAGAAGCAGTAAGTGGCTACAAGTAAGTGGTCAACAAGGTTGCCATTATACTGCTGTCTCCCAACAGTCCTGAGGTTGGGTTCAGCAGTGTTTACTTGAGTCCTTATTTTAAAATACTCTTACAGTCTTCCTTTTAAAAAAGATTTATTTTTATAGTGTGTGTGTGTGTGTGTGTGTGTGTGTGTGTGTGTGTGAAAATGTAGGTCACTGTGTGTTCTTTTCCACAAAGGCTAGTAGTGGATGACATTGTGAGCTACCAAGCATGGGTACTGGCAACCAAATTTGAGTTCTCGGAAAAATAATAAACACTCAACAGTTGAACCATCTCTTCACCCTCCTTACCCTCCTTTTATAAACACTGCTTTACTGAGTACTTTTAGGTTATCGGAAGTCTGCTTTGTGTAGAACTGCATAGGAAGCTCTCATTAAAAACATTTTTTAGTTGTTGAGATTATAGTATAATTACAGCATTTCTCCCTTCATTTTCCTCTGTCCAAACCCTTCTATATACTCCTTTCAATTCATAGGCTCCTTTTTCATTAATTGTTCACACCCATTCTAGAATACTTAAGTACAGCCGGTTCCATCTGTCTGTTACTTACATGCATATTTTCAGGACTGATCATTTAGTGTTAGATAACCAATTGATGTGCTCTTCCCCTGGAAGTTTTTTTTTTTTCCCAGGCCCCAGTTTTCCTTAGTTGCCTGTAGGGTTGAGACTTCCTGGGCTCCCATCCATTAGTGTAGTCTATTGTCCTTGTTCTGCTCTTGTTTAGGCAGTCATATTGGTGAGACTTTATGGTGGAGTGTCTGATACCCCTAGGAGACACAATCTTACAGCAAACTTCCTGTTCCTCTGGCTCTTACAGTCTCTCTGCATACTCTTCCCAAATGATTCCTGAGCCTTCCGTGCAGGAGTTGTAATGTAAATGTGTCCTTGGGACTGGCCTCCACAACTCCACATTTTGGTTGGTTATGGTTTTCTGTAATGGTCTCAGTCTGTTGCAAAGAGAAGTAGGAAGCTCTCGTTTTAATGACTTACCTATGTGTTCATTATATGGTCTATATTACTTACAAGGAATATCTCTAGCCTTATCTACCTTTTGATATTTTGACTTAAAAGTCTTATCAGTACATAATATATCATTAATACAGCATTTTCATGGTTTAAATTAAAATTACTGGATGAAGTGACAAAGAAAAGAATATGATTTGTTATGAAAAATATAAAAGGGCCTAGCAAACATTGTTGAAATATCTGTTACGTCCTTCTCCTTCTGGAAACAAATGAATAACCAGTGGTACATTTGCTTGTAGGTGTCAGTTTTTTTTTCTTCCTACAAGTGTAATAGAGAGGCTAGTCAATTAAAAAAAAATAAAAGAAATAAATGAGGATTTTTATCATCTCTTTATAATGAGAGCATTGTTAAAGTGGTTCCAAGGATGGCTCAGAGTTTCTCCATCTTTATCAGGTTTTTTGCATGTGTGTTGTTCTACTGTCTGTTCTAAATTTGTTTTTCTATTCACTACCAGCATAATCCTAAGCAATGTGTAGTTGACCTAGAACTCGTTTATGTCCAAGGGGGAGGGAGACAAACAACCAATAATTAATCCTCAACTTCTTTACTTGGGATTTATTCTAAAGATCCTATTTTAAATTCTGATTCTTCTATTTATGTAGTTGCAATTAAAGAAATAGGAATTGTCTTACAAATATCAGCAGTATTTATTTTATAATTATATATGCATTGAACAAAATTCATATTTTAAAAAGCATAGTGACTGTTTCTTCATAACCAGCAATTCATAAAACTATAAAGAATCCTGCTAATATTATGATGCTTATGAGTGGTTAAATGTAGTATGGTTAGTAGAGGTTATAATTTTCAGATTACATATTTTGTTTAGAAAGTACCTTATACATGCTAGAATTTTAAATACTAAAAATACAGAGTACTTTATAAGTGCCTAGCACTTGGTTTGATGCTTACCAATGTGACCAATATGGTACAAAGGACATTGTTATTCTTATACCTAGGCTTGGAGAAGTCAAGGACTTTTCCAAGGTCACACAAAAACAGAGCCAGGATAAAATGAATGCTAGATTTTATTACATTTAAAATAAAGTCCCGGCCGGGCGGTGGTGGCGCACGCCTTTAATCCCAGCACTCGGGAGGCAGAGGCAGGTGGATCTTTGTGAGTTCAAGGCCAGCCTGGTCTACAGAGCGAGATCCAGGAAAGGCGCAAAGCTACACAGAGAAACCCTGTCTCGAAAAATCAAAATAAATAAATAAATAAATAAATAAATAAATAAATAAAAAAGTCCCTATCTCATGACATCTGACCTCTGCTTCCCTTTACACTGTAAGTTTTTCCTACAGATGCCACATGATAAATGTATCCCAGTTCCTTGGTGTTTTATGTTATAAAAGAGGGTGAAAAGAATATTATTAGGATAATTAACAAAAGCATACTTGATGAGGACATGCTTCACATGTTCTTTTAAGATGTCCATGAATTTTAATTGTTAGAGAATAGATACACCATTCAATAGTGCTGCTTAGCTGTGATGCCTGTGAACCACAACAATAATCAGGATGACAAGCTAGTCCTAAAGGTCCAGTAGTAGCACTTATAATCTTGGTGATAACCAGTAGCTGTCTAATTGGACTTAAGGCCTGCTCAACAGGATGGAAATCATGCCTGATATTTTCCACTTAGCCAACCAGACATGGCTAGTGAGGTTCTAGATCTCAGAGGAGAATCTGCTGTTGACACTCTTATGAACCAGTGTAATTCCTAACTGTCATCTGTACCCACAGGTAAGTGTAGCTCTTACTACTCCTCAAGTGTCTTCACAGCTGATTGGAGACCATCACAGAAAGCCACAACCAGTCAAAATGCAGAGAACACTGATTGTGGAATACATAGCCCCAGTTAATACATCTACAACACAGCCCTATGCCTAAGGCTCAGGAAGTGAGTTTACTCTACAGTTCTTGAAACTTTAAAATATATTTGAGATTGTTTTTAAACATAGAGCTAAAGTTACATTGAAAGATGAAATAAATTATTTCAGAGGGCTGGAGAAGTGGCTCAGTGGTTAAGAGGATAGAAGAAGAGCATAGAAGGGAGTGGAAAGATTATTACAGGCCAGAGAACCAGGAAGTTGGCTGTAAGAAAGCTCCACCCATGACATCTTAATAATATGGTTACTTAAACAAGACTTGAACAGTTGATACGACAGCGTAAAAGGGGGAAATTTATGGGGCCCTACCCCACAGGAAATTAAAAACTGCCCAGAGAGTGAGAATTAATCTTCCTGAGAGATGAGCCCATTACGTGGTTATCTAATCCCAGGTAGTCAGCCCTGAAAAATATTCATACAAGCAATACTAAATGGACTCATCAGGTTATATCAATTATTTGCACATATGTATGTAGCAATCATAATTAATAAGAGGCCATGGATTTGAAAGAAATTTGGGGGCACGAGAATGGTTGTATTTATAGTTTTTGAGGTTATAATGTAATTACATCATTTCTTCATTCCTTTCCTCCCTCCCACATACCATTCCTTTTGCTCTAATTCAAATTCATGGTCTCTTTTTCTTTCTTTAATGGTTGTGTATGTGTGTGTGTGTGTGTGTGTGTGTGTGTGTGTGTGTGTGTGTGTACGCATGTTTGAATTCCTAAATATTTAAATACAATCTGTTCAGTCTCTATAATGTTACTTGTATCTATGTTTTCAGGGCTGACCATTTGGTATTGAATAACCAAATGGTGTACTCTTTCCTTGGGAAGACTATTTCTCACATGTAGCATTCCTTAATCGCTATCATTCTTTGCTTAGGGTTGAGGCTTCATGAACTTTCTTCTTCCATGTTATCATGTCTATTGTTGTCCTTGTTCAGCTTAGGTTTAGGTAGCCATGCTGGTGAAACTTCATGGATGTAGCTTCTTGGCTTTTTTAGGAGACACAATCTTATAGCAAACTTCCTGTTCTTCTGGCTCTTACAATCTTTCTGTCCCCTCTTTCACTCAGCAGGACTTTTGCTGCGAAGCTTCCTTGATGAGTGCTGAGGTACACTTATCTGTGGGTATAAAGATAAATATTTAGAATGTAGCTAGAGATCTTGGTGGTTTAGTAAAGTGGTGACTATAGGTTCTCCTTCAAGATGTGTGACTTCATTAGCCTTGGATAGTTGGCTAGGTTTCTAGAACCAGACTTGGTTTTCCTCTTGTTGAGAGAGTCTTAAGTCCAATTAGAGAGCTGTTGGTTACCACCAAGGTATGTGTGCCACTACTTTACTCTTAGGGTTATCATGCCATGTTGGTTGTTGTGGTTCATAGGCATCATAGCTAGGTAAGACTATTGGTTTCTTCCCTTCTTTGGAACCTTGAATGGTGCTTTCAGGTCACATCCAGCATGGGTCCTCTGGATTGTATGTACAAAGTGCATGGTATCTTCAGCATCAGTAACTAACCTTCCACCTCTTAGGGAAGCCCAAGGGCAACAGCAATAACCTATAACCTTTTGGGAGTCTCTTGGACAAATGTGACTAATGAGTCAAAAGAGGGCTTTTCATGCTGGTGTTGGGGTTTTTGTTAGATAGTCTGTGTGGCTCTTGTGTGGGAAGCATCGTCAGTCCAGGTGGGGAAATTTCATTTAGACTATGTGTGAATATTATCTGACTTACATGTATTGTAAGTGTTTTTAGGTAGATAGTAACATTATTCCTTATGACTTTTTCAGATATCTTTACTGTTATTTTACTTTCTTCCTTCTTTCTCTGTTTATTTTTCCCTTTTCTCACCCTCATACCTAAATAGAACCTATGTTTCCTCCATTTACCACTTCAGATCACTTGTACCTGCTATTCCCCTTATTCTAGCCCTCCTCTCCTCCAGTAGTCCATTTTTACTTTTCTGATTTATGCAATTACTCCATACTTACATTTGAAAATTTGAAAATTTGGAGTTATGTGCCTCAGATGAGAGAGAATATGATATTTGTCTTAATGTGTCTGCATTACTTCCCTCAATATGTCTTTTTTTTGTTCTATCCATTTATCTGAAAAGTTCATCATTTCATTTTTCTTTACCACTAAGTAGTATTCAGTAGTGTATATATGTACCACAATTTTATTATGCATTTGTCAGTTGTTTACATTTCCTAGCTGTTGTGTCTAGAACAACAGTGAACGTGGCTGAGCAAGTATCTATGGAGGAGGAATTGAAGTCCTTTGGGGATATGCCAAAGAATTGTATGGATGGGTTATTTGATAGGTTAGTTTTTTGCTTTCTGAGAGTTCGCCACACTGATTTTTAAAGTGGCTTCAATAGTGTACAATCCCACCAACAGTGAATGAAGGTTCCTTAACCCCACACCTCCTCCAGCATTTGTTGTGGTTGTTTTGTTGATCTTTGCTATTTTAACTGGGGTATGATGAAATGTCAAAGTGGGTTTTGATTGATGTTTACTGTAGCAAGCAGTTTTGGGCCTCCAGCCCCCAAATCATGACACAGAGACTTCTTATTAATTTTGAAAGCTCGGCATATAGCCTAGGCTTGTTTCTAACTGGCTCTTATAACTAAAATTAACCCATTTCTATTCATCTACGTGCTGCCATATGACTCATGGCTTTTACCACTCCTTTTGCATGTTTTGTTCCCTCTACGTTCAGCTGGTGACCCCACCTTTTTTCTTCCCTGAGCACCTCTATACTCAAAAGTCCCGCCTAGCCTCTTCCTGTTTAGCTATTGGCCATTTAGCTCTTTATTAAAGCAATCATAGTGACACATCTTCACACAGTGTAAAAAAGGAATATTCCACAGCAGTTACCTAACTGCTAGGGCAATGAACTCTGTTTAGATCCAAGGCCCATTTTTTGAATGTTTTTTTTTTCTTTGACTCTGTTTTTTTGAGTTCTTTATATATTCTGGATGTTAATCCTCTGTCAGATGTATAACTAGCCAAGATTCTATCCCATTCTGAGGCCTTTCTTCTCACTTAGTTTTTTTTTTTTTTTTTTTTTTTTAGCTATCCAGAAGTTTTTTTAGTTTTATGATGTCCCATATGTCAGTTGTTGGGATTAATTCTTGGAAGTTCTATTCAGAAAGTCCTTTGACACACCTGTATACTGTAGGGTACTGCCAGTGTTTTCTTCTAGCAGCTTCCGAGTTTGAGGTTTCATATTTAGGTGTGATCCATTTGGATTAGATTTTGTGCAAGATGATAAATATGGGTCAAATTTCATTCTTCTACATGTATATATGCAGTTTTCCCAGCACCATTTGTTAAAGATACTTTCTTTTATTTTCCAGTATATTATTTTTGGCTCTTTGTTGAATATTAAGTGGCCAAAGTTACATATACTCATGTGTCAGTTTTCTATTTTGCTTCATTGGCCTACATGTCTTTGTGTGTGTGTGTGTGTGTGTGTGTGTGTGTGTGTGTGTGTGTGTGTGTGTGTGCGCGCGCGCGCACCAGATCCTTATTGTTCTTATTACTGTTGCTCTGTAATATAATCTTCAGGAGTGATAATCCCTCCAGCATTGTTATTTTTTGCCCAGGATTGTTCTGTCTGTCTGGGGCCTTTTGTGGTTCTATATGAATCTTAGGATAGTTTTTCTATTTATGTGAAGAATGAGATGGGGAGTTTGATTGTGAACATTGAATTTGTAAATAGCTTTTGGCAGAATGGACATTTTCACAATATTAACTCCACCAATCCATGAACAAGGGATGTCTTTCCATTTTCTAATGTCTTTCTTTCCTCAGAGGTTTAAATTTTTCATTGTAAAAATCCTTCACCTCCTTGGTTAGGTTTATTCTTAGATGTTTTGTTTTCATTGAGGGTTCATGGAAGTATGCCTATGATCTCTTTTTCTATATGTTTGTTGGTGTTGTATAGAAAAGCCATTGATCTGTGAAGTTGATTGTTTATCCTGCCACATTGCAGAATTTGTTTGTTTTTAGAAGTTCTCTGGTAGAATTTTGGTGAACTCTAATGTATAATATCATATCTGCAAATGAAGATAGTTTGACTTTCTTATATAGCCCTGTCTTTCTTGTTCCTGATTTCAGTGGTATTGCTTCAAGTCTTTCTTCCATATATAATGATGTAGGCCTTGGGTTTCTCACATACAGCATTTATTATGTTGAGATATGTTCCCTCTAGTCCTGTTCTCTTTCAGACTTTTATCATGAAGGCTTGTTGGATTTGTCAAAAGATTTTTCTGAATCTATAGATAAGTCATGTGATTTTTGTCTTTAAGTCTGTTTATGTGGTATATTACATTTATTGACCTGTCTGTTTTGAACCATCCCTGTAACTTTGTTATAAAGTCAGCTAAGTCATGATGGATAATCTTTTACTGTATGTCTGTATCATTGAACTTTTTTGAATTTATGTTCATCAGGGATATTGGTCTGTAGGGTTTTGTTGTTGTAGTTTTACCTGATTTTTGTATTAAAATAATACTGGCTTCATAGAAGGAATCAGGCAATACTACTGTTTTTACTTTTTGACTAGTTTAAGATGGATTGACTGTAGATCCTTTTAAAGTCTGGTAGAATTTTGTTGTGAATCTGTCTGGTTCTGGACTTTTTAGGTGTAAGGCTTCAGTCTTCTCACTTGCTATAGGTCTGTTTAGGTTGTTGTTGATGATGTTTTCTTTAATTTTGGTGGTTTGGCTGACTTTAGAAATTCACCTTTTTTTTTCTTTTTTAGTTTTTTCAACTTAATGGAATACAGGTTTTTATATTATTCCCTTACAATATTCTGAATTTCTTTGGTGTCTATTGTAATGCTTCCCTGTTTATTTCTGATTTTGTTAATTTGGGTCATCTTTCTTTTGGTTAGTTGGGCCAAGAGTCTGTTGATCTTGTTTATCTCCTTAAAGAATCAGCTCTTAGATTCATTTATTTGTGTGTGTCTGTGTGTATTTTTGTTGTTTCATTTGTTTCTATTTTATTAATTTCTGTTGTGATTTTTAGTAGTTCTTGCAGTTGACTTCATTTGGATTTGGTTGTTCTTATTTTTCCAAATTTTTGAGATATGCATCTTTACGTCATTTATTTGTGCTGTTTCCAGCAGTTTAGTCTAGGCGTTTAGAACTATATAGTACCTCATAGGACAGCTTTCACTGTGTCTTAGAGGTTTTGTTGTATTGTGTTTTCATTTAGTCCCAGGAATGTTTTTTTTTTTTCTAATTTGACCCATTCTGTAATGAATTGTTCAATCTCCATGAGTTTATGTTTTCACTAGAGATTTATTTGCTGTGAATTTTCAGTTTTATTGTATTATGATCAGATAGGTTACAAAGAGTTATTGCATCTTTCTGAATTTGCAGAGATAGGTTTTGTGGCCCAGGATGAGATCTGTTGTAGAGAAACTTCCTTGTGCTGCTGTGTAGAATATATATTCTTCAGAGAAATCCTGTCTCAAAAAAACCAAACATACAAACAAACAAACTATATATTCTTTGGTGTTTGAGTGAAATATTCTATAGATGACTTTTGACTATCAGATGTGTAGGCTGTCAGTTAGTTCTGATGTCTCACTGCTTTCTTTTCCAGAAGACCTATCTACTGGAGAAAGTGGGGTATTTAATTTTCGTACTCTTTATTAATGGGTTGATGTTAATTTGTGCATTTAATTCCAGTAGTACATTTTAAATGGAATTGGACGCTCCTGAGTTTGGTGTATGTATATTTAGGACAGTAATTTTTTTTTTTTTTGGTTAACTGTTCCCTTGATTAGAATGAGTGCTATTGTTGATCACTTCTGATTAATTTTAGTTTGAAGTTTATTTTTATCAGATATTAGGATAGTGATACCTGCTTGTTTCTTGGCTCCATTTCATTGGAGTACTTTTGTTCTTTGCTGAAGGAGATACAGTGATTTCATAGTATTTATTTCTAGTTTTTGTGTGTGAGGTTTACAACTTTTTACACATACAGGTTTTCTTCCAATTATTGAAAATAAATTATGAAATGTTTTCCATTTTATGTTTTCTGATTTCTATGGTATAGGTAAAGAAATATTATTAATACTCATTTTGATTTGGGATCATAAATATTAATAACATTATACAATAAATAGATACAGTTTTTAATAGTAATACTTATATTTGGATTACATCACACCAAATATCTGAGAATTATATTTTAGCCTCCATGATGCATATAATGCATTTACTTTCAACTTTCTTGTTAAAAAAGTTATTTTCACTTAGAAATTGCCAAGATGTCTAGCTAGTTTAATGGTATTCTATGTTGGGAGCTAGTAGGATCTGGGTTTTCTCATTCACGGTGTGGTATGCTGTCTCAGTCAGCTAATGCATTGAAATTGTAACATGTTGTGAAGAAGCAGAGCCCGGAAACTGCACAAGGTGCTGAAGTAGAAGCGACAGTTTGATAACATTTAAAGTTGATTCTTAAAGACGCTTTTGCTCTCAGGATTTTTTTCTGTCATAATTGTAAAGGCAGCTATAGTTTTTGTTTGTAGTAATGTTTTCTCATCACAATAATTATATTAAATGAAAACACTGAAAAAACTTCCCAGAAGTCACTAATTTCAGTTTCCTCGCTTATGTCATCTAGTATTTTATCTTTTATCCACAGAATTTTAGAAGCAAAACCAGAATTTTATTTTCTACAAACAAAAATATGTTCAGCCCTTTTAGTAGCTGTGATAGTTGATATATGGACAGGCCATCGCTGTGTGCTCTGTCCCTGCTTTCCCACAGCTCCACTGTTTACATGTATAGAGGCAGAAGCTCACTATACGTGTGTCTCTTGCCACTTCCCTGTACTAAGTCCTGAAAGTAGACTTGAAATGGATTTGTAAAGGTAAGTGGAGAGTCCATTTCTTACTGCCATGTTTGGGTGTTGAGTGTTGACCCAGTTGTTTACAAACTTCATGTCTGCAGCATAGTTTGAAGTTGTTACTATGTAACAGAAATAAATACTTTTGTTCCAGGGGGTGGGCTTCATTTTCTTTCCAGTTCATATTTTGTCTCATCAGTTTGCCCATATTCTAGAGACTCCAAATGTATAATTTTTAGCACTGTAGAATGAGTCTTAGATTGAGTTTCCCATTGATATTTCTACCTGTCCATGGCTGCCTCAAGTTTAATATGTTCAAAATGGGATCCCCTTAGGTTTTATTGAAGAAGTAGTGAATTATTAAAGATTTCCTCCTAATAAAAGGGTTCAGTTGTTGATTGTTTATATATAATTGTTTTATTCCATAGTTTTAGTAGCTTTTGAAACATTTGGTATTTGATTGATTCACTAGAATCACAAAAGTAGAGACTTGATTAGCTCAATTTGATACTCAGCCAAATTTAGTAATAAGATTTTACTTTATTTTTTAAATCTGTACAGTTAAAATACTTTAAAAATTTTGAGTTAGATTATTCTTTTTATTTTATGTATGAGTGTTTTGCCTGCCTGAATGTGTGTACGGCACATGCATGCTTGGTGCTTATGGAGATTTGAAGAAGGCACCAAGGGAATTGGAGTTAGGAATGTTTGTGAACCATTAGGTGGATGGGAATCCAACCTTAGTCCTCTGCAAGAGCTACAAGTGCTCCTAACTACTGAGCCATCTCTCCAACCTTTAAATATTTATTTACTTAGCAAGCTTCCTTCACATAGTGGACATAATTATTCTTAAGATATTTCACTATTATCATGAATGCTCAATTCTGAGATATATCTTAAATGAGGAGAGTAATGTTTAATTGAGTTGGCAATGTTTGTTTAAAAATATAATTCCTGAGTTTCAAAGACCCAGATAGTTTTCAGTTATCAAAAAGTTTAAAGTAATTTTTTCTGTGTTGCCTGAATATAATTATAAGACTTGAGATTTAATTAGAGAGATTCTTCCTTCCACCTAAGAAAGATACAGTATTTACTTTGTATGAAAAATGTTTTTTATTTTTATTTTATTTTATTATTATTATTATTTTTATTTTTTTTTTTGGTTTTTCGAGACAGGGTTTCTCTGCGTAGTTTTGCGCCTTTCCTGGAGCTCACTTGGTAGCCCAGGCTGGCCTCGAACTCACAGCGATCCACCTGGCTCTGCCTCCCGAGTGCTGGGATTAAAGGCGTGCGCCACTAACGCCTGGCGAAAAATGTTTTTTAAAGGATGATTCTAAATGTTATCTTTTTAATAAAACCTTTAGCTGTACTTTATAGAGAAATCAGTTATTTGATCCCAAAGAGCTGGTGGTTGTTAATCTTTATTTAGAATTAATGAAATTTGATTCTTGCAGTTATTTTAAAGTCATGTATTTACATTTTTGTTTTAGTATTTGTATGTTTTGAAATTAAGTAGATCTGTGTTTCCATATATCCATATCAAGAATGTTTTCATCTTCCCACACCTAAATTCTATACCTAATAAATGATAATTCCTTATTCACAAATTCTTCCTTCCCTCCAGTGCCTGGTAACTACCATCCAACCTTCTGCCTCTGTATGTGACTAGTCCTCCTGTGACTGACTTAGTTTCTTTAGCACCCATCTTCATTGTTGCTCCATATTATCATGCAATATATAAAAGGATCCCTTTTCCCCCAAAGTTTTAAAGGACAAATAACTGTGTGTGTGTGCATTTCTGTGCATGTGTACCATATTTTATTTATTCATTCAAATACTTATGGACATTGGGTTGTTTTGCCATTGTTTTAAAAATTATTTGTTCATTTATTTGAGGCGGGGGGCGGGGAGAGGGAGAGACAGACAGACAGACAGACAGATAGACAGACAGTGGGTTTGCACATGCCACACTGAGTGCATGGAAGTCTGAAGACAATGGCAGTCATTTCTCATCTTCTATCATGTGTCTACCAGGGATGAAACACAGGTCCTTGAGCTTGGTGGCAAGCCCCTTTATTCACTGAGCCATCTCGCTGGCCCTCTTTTTCTTTAGACTATTATAAATGCTACTCCCATGAACATTGGTGTGCATATGTCAGTCTGTACTTTAGATTCCTTAATTTACATATCTGGAAGTGAAATTGTTGGGTCAAATGGTAGTTCTTTTTTTTTTTTTTTAAAGCATCTGTATACTTTAAGAAAACAAAACAAAACAAAAAACCCACAGCAGCTGCTGTGTTTTATATTCCCATAAATCAATGAGGGTCTCAGTTCTATAGGCATGTTAACATTTCCTTTTTATACTTGAAAAAAGTAATAGTGATTTTGGCTTGGCAAGATGGTTGGGTGAGTAAAAGTACTTTCTACCAAGCCTAATGGCTTGAGTTTCATCCCTGGAGCCCACATGGTGGATCTTCACACTCAGTCGTGACACATGTGCTCCCCCTCCCCATAATAACATGTAAATAGTCATCTGAATGTATGTAGAGAGGGTTTTCAATGCCTAGTAATTAGTCATGTTGAGCCTTTTTTCATATGTTTACTGACCATTTATCCATCTTTTGAGAAATACTTGAGACAGGATTTTATTCTGTAATCAAAGCTGTCCTGGAACTCATTATGCATCCAAAACTGTCCTTCAACTTGTATTGTTATTCTGTCTTAGCTTCCCAAGAGCTGCAGGGATTTCATGAGCTCCCACTCTTAGCTTTCCTTTGCCCATAGTTGACTCACTCCTTTACTATGTGAGTTCCAGGGATTGAATTCGGGTCACCAGGCTGGTTGCAAATGTCTTTATCTACCAAGACATCTTGCCTGTCATATCTTTTGCCCATTTTTAAATTGGATGTTTTTGCTTTTGGATTTTAGGAATTCTTTATATATTTTGGATACTATTCCCATGTCATATATATAGTGTTTTATTCTTTTCTCTGGGTTGCTCTCTTATTCTTCTGCTAGTAGTGTTCATTGAGATGTATTTATTTATTTTGTATATATGTGTGTATGGTGTGCATGCATGTTTGTGTGTCACATTTGTGTGGGTGCACCTGTGCAGTGCATATGGAGGTCTGAGGTTCCTTGACATCTAGTGTCTTCTTTGGTGACTCTCTCTATATTGAGGCAGGGATCTGTTGCTGAATACAGAGCTTCCTCCTCTGCACTGACTCTAGGCTCCTGTCATGTTTACCTGGCTTTGGGTAGATTTTGAGGATACAAACTCTGGTTCTTGTGGTTGGGTGGCAGGTGCTTTACTCATTAATATTAATCCTAGCCTCCATACTTTTAATTTCAGTGAAGTCTTGTTTGTTGTTCTTTTAATTTGTTGTGGTTTTGGTGTTGTGACTAAGAAGTCACTGTCAGTCCAGTTTCTGGAAGCCTTTTCTGTTTTCTTCTAAGAGTTTTACAGTTTTAGCAGTTAGGTTTGGATTTCAATTTCAGATTGATGTTTGAGTTGATGTTTGTATGTGGCATTAGGTAAGCACGCAGATGATTCTTCCTTGTGGGCATCTACTTTCTCAATTTGTTTGAAAGGATGTCCTTTGCTATTGAATGATCTTGGTATTTTTGTTAAGAACCATCCATTTATTTTTATTTCTGGGCCTTCTATTCTATTCCATTAGTCTGCATGTCTTCCTCTGTGCTTATGCAACATTATTTCAATTTGTGACTTTAGTAAATTTTGAAATAATAAAAAGTGAGTCCTCCAGTTTCAGTGTTTTTCAAGATGACTTTTACTGATTGGATTCCTTTGAGGTTCAGTAAAGATGCAGAGTGACTTTTTCAAATGCTACAAAAATATGAGGATTTTGATATAATTGCATTGTATTTATAGATTGCTTTGCCTAGTATTGACATCTTAATATGTAAAGTTTTACAGTCCATGAATAATATTTTTGACTAGTGTTTTAACATTTTTAGTATATTAGTTTTTAATATGCTTTATTTCACATTAAGTATGTAGAACTGTTTGATATGTTGGTATTGTATTCTGATACATTTCATGAAAAATGTTTTATAGCTCTCATTCTTTAAAGTATGGATCTTTTAGAAGTTTGATCCTTGTGTACACACACACACACACACACACACACACACACACACACACACAGGTTTTGAGGTTAAATTTTTGTTGTACATGTCTGTCCTTTGATCTGATATATAATTAATCACTTGGCAAATTTTATATGTGATTATAAAGAAAGTATTTTCTGCAGTCATATATACAGTGTTCTGTGTGTCACTGAGATTGTTGACCTGGTTGTGTCTCATTCATTTTGAACTGTTTGTTCCATGAGTTGCTAAGAATGCTCTGCTAAAATCTACTTACTACAACTGGTTTCAGACAGGCCTTTGGGGAATGGCTTTGTTTACAGTCAGATTTCTGTTCCTTACCTAGTTTATTTGGAAAGTCCATTTGTATAGACATAAAATTCAGTACAGTAGTAAAACTGTATGAGAAACTGTATCCTCAAAGCAGTTGGTAGAACATTGGACTCGGATGTAGACATTTTAAAGTTCCTGTACTGTAGGAAAGGAGAGTGTGTCTCTGATGTTGCTGGCAGGAAGGCATATTAAAAGCTTTTGAGCCATTGCCCGCCGTGTGCAGTTGTCTTGAGCATGTGCCTGATTTCCTTTTTCTCTTTAGCCCTTAATTTTTCTTGAGCTTATGCAGTGTATAAAAATGTTGAAAAGTGCTTGGTTGTCAACAGGGAAAACACCAGAGAGAAAGTTACTGCACAGTAAATTGTGTAGTAAGCATTTTACATCCTAACCAGGATAGTTTACTTCTATGAATGGGCATTTTTTATATTTCAGTTAAATTTTTAAAACAAAGGAATGATTGGAGAGCGTGACTTAATGTACAACATCATTTCCTCACTTAAAAATAGCAAATAAGCTCTTGATTATAATTTTACATAGAATGTCTTATTTTGGTTTTGTTTTTTCTTTTTTGAGTCAGCGTTTCTCTGTTTAACCATGGCTACCCTGGAACTTGCTCTGTAGACCAGGCTGGCCTCTAACTCAGAGATCCATCTGCCTCTGCCTCCTGAGTGCTGGGATTAAAGGCGTGTGCCACATATAATCAGATATCATATAATCAGATATAATATTATATGTGATATTAGGTATTATAGCTTACTGGTAAAATGAAATTCAAAAAAAATTGCACAGGGCTGGAGAGATGGCTTGGAGGTTAAGAACACTAGCTGCTCTTGAAGAGAACTAAGGTTTGAGTGCTAATACCCACATGATAGATGACAACTGTTTGTAACTCCAGCTCCTGGGAATCCAGTGCCTTCTTCTGGCCTCTGTGGGTATCAGACTCACAGATGATGTACAGACATACACGCTGGCAAGACATTCACATATATAAAATCAAAACTATTTAGTAGTGATGGTGGTAGTGGTGTATATGTGTCTTGAGTGTGTACGTGTGCTATGGTGCACATAATGGTGGTCATGGGTCCACAGATAGAACTCGGGTGGACAGGCTTACATGCAAGCACCTTTACCTGCTGAGCCATTTCACTGACCTGAATAGACCTTTTTTGTAAATTGTCCCGTGTCTTCATCCCTGCGTATGTATGTGTCTTTCCTGCCTTGAAGTTTGCCATAATAAACTATGGCATCAAATTTTGTTTGTGTTTACACAGTGTGTCTTTCTCTCTGCTTGTAGCCTCATGTTAAGTACCACCTCTGGAATTCTCAGAAAATGAGGATTGTTTGTAAATGGGGTTCGGTTATCTTTTTTAATTAGAGGTTTAATGGAAAGTTATAATGTAAATACCCATATACTTGGATTAAATGTGTCACCTCCTGTTTTCTGTTTCTATCCTCTTTTTTGCCTTCTTTTGAATCATTAATCCATTTTCTCGTCTTGTAACATTTTTAGCTACCCATACTTTTTATTGTTCTTCCAGTGGTTTACCCTAGAGATGGTGAAATGTACCCTTGACTTATACAACTCAGTAAAGAGTTCCCTGTTTGCTCATCAATAAAATATTTGAAAACACTTTAACTCCATTTGCTACCCTCCTGAAATAATATTATTTTGTGTCTTCTAATATTTTAAATCCTACAAAGTATTACTTACTGTTAACATTTTAGTTAGTATTTGTGTAGAATTGTTTATGTATTCTATTTCTTGTACTAAACTTTTTGTACTTATTCAAGTCATATCTGTTATCTGTTTTTCCTTCTATTTAAAGAGATCCCTTTCAATATAATTTGAATGATGCTGTTTCTTATTCACCTAGAAATGTGTCTGTTTTGACCTTCATTTTTGGGGGTGGGGAGCATATTTTTCTGAGATAACAGAGTTCTGGTTTGGTATTCTCTCTCCTACTTTGTAGCATTTTGCAACAAATCAGCGAAGTATATATTTTATGGCTCTTTTGGAAATGTTTTCAAAAAGCATCTTTCCTTTCCTGTAAGCTCTTTGTGGGGGGTTATACTGGTGGCCTTTCTCCTATGCTTGCTACCATGGTAGTTTGGAAAGTTCTTAGCTACCATGTTTTCAGATCATTTCTCCTCACTGTTTTTCCTTCCATTTTTATAGCTCTACCTGGGTATTTCTGGACCATTTTCCCATATGTTTCTCATTCTCATGGATTTTTTTAAAAATATATATCATTTAGTCTAGATGGTTTCTTCTTGCTTATGCTCTGGTTTGTTGATTTTATATTTCTTCAATTTTATCTAGTCTGTTATCAAACCATTTCATAAGTTTTTTCTTTTCAAAATTGTATTTTTTATCCTTCCATTTTTAATTCATTTAAAAATAATTCTTAGAACACATTAACCCAAAATCTTCCTGATAATGCTATTTTTTGATCTAATATAGGTAAGTTTCAACTCCACTTTAAAATTATTTTTGTCTTTTTAAAATTTCTAGTATTTTACATGAATTTGATGGTAATGTTGTGTTTGAGCCACGGTTTCCTTTTGCTACTGAACGGTAGCTATACTAATAGCTCTCACTAGTCTAGGTTGCCTTACTCTCCCAGGGTTGAAATGACTGTAGCTGTCCTTCCCATGTAGATGATGTTCTGTTTCTTGAGTAACTTTGTGTCCATGGGATAGACCTTTGGAGTCTTTCCAGGTGCTTGGTGTGCTTCCTAGGGCTGATCCCCCTGGGCAGGCCTGGAATCTAGTTTCTGCACTTCCATTTGTAGATGTGTTGGGAGCTCTGTTGGCTTTCTCAGTCTCAGTCAGTAGTTTTAGAATCCACTTCTGCCAGCAACAACAGAAGTAGAAAGACTGGTTTCTTCTAGATCTCAGACCTGCACATTATTATGTGTTGAAAGTTGCATATTGCCTTAAAACACTACTTTTTAGCTTTACTATTTTAGTTCTAAGAGGAAGGTTGACTTCCAGTGTCCTGTTTCACAACTGTGAGACAAAATACTTCGATAGTGGAATTCATAATTGTTCCAACTATAGAGATAGTACATATGTGTATCTTGAGGCACTGGAAGATCTTGTATACTTCAGGAGTCACATTTCTGCAGTGAAGTGTGTGAATATTTATCTTGCCAGCACAATGCACATTTTTTAATGGTAGGAATTAGAGTGTGATCTGTTAGGAAACATGATTTGGAATAAGTCCAGTTCCATTGATGTCCTAGTTGGCTTTCTGTTGCTGTGATAAACACCACGACCAAAAAGCAACCTAGAGAGGAAAGGGTTTATTTCAGCATACAGTTTACATTTCATTGTCCAGGGAAGCCAGGCAGGGACATGAAGGCAAGAGCTGAATGAAGCAGAGACCAATGAGGGAGACTGCTTATTGACTTCTTCTCTGGTCTGCCCAGCCAGTTTTTTACAGCCTAGGACTACCTACCCAGGCATGGCCTGCTTACAATGGGCATCAGTTACCATTAAGAAAATGTTCTTTGACATGCCCACAGGTTAATCTGATGGAGGCCCTTCCTCAGTTGAGGTTCCCTCTTCCTAAGTGACTCTAAGGAAGTGTCCGCTGACAGAAAGTAATCAGCACGGTTGCTGATAGTGCAGATCTACCTGGGTTCCACATCTTTGAGTCCCTAAACCTTCCTTCTCTCTTGTTGCAGAGCCTGTGCATATAATGTTCTCTTGTATGTATACCTTCATATTCAGGTGAACATCTTCTGACCTGCAAATCCAAGTTGGGTATCGGTCAGATAAATGACATTTTCAGTTTTGAATGGTATGGATTCATTTGTGTGATGGTTTAGTATCTTTTCGCCTTTGTGGACTCTGAACTTTGTGAGATGAGGAATCATGTATTACTGACACACACCCCTGTACCTTTTCTGTCTCTTCTTGTGTCTCTTGATCCATTGTGTCCTGGCCCCCCCCCCCCACACTCTTGTTTTCTTTTTCTCTTTTCTGCTATACTTGGGATTATTGAACCTAGGGCCTCCAGCATGCTGGACAAGTGTTGTGCCTTAAAGCCCTAGCTCTTGAGCATTTTATAAATACTCGTGATTTGATGTTTGGGAGTACATTTATTGTAAGTGAGTGATGAGTTAATAAGTTATTGTAGCAGATATTACAATTGTATTATTTAAAAAGTAAAATAATGAACATGGGAAGATCAGTAAGCAAGGATGTACCGAGGAAAAAACCTATTGCTTTCAAGCAGATTTGCATTTAATCAGACCCTGAAATTGCATGATAGAGTTGAAAATTTGCTCTGGATTTCAATTTCGTGTTTAAATGGAATCTTAACAGATAAGGGGGTATTCATTTAATGCTCAGAGAAATAGTATTTTACTTAAGTGTGTAATAACACAAAGTTTATATAGTAGTATCTTCGTAGACTGATGAATAGTATTAAAATTTGGCTGTAGGGTCAATTGATTTAGAATAATTTATAAGGGCAAATTAGAACCACTCATATTAGCTATCTTTTGCATGAAGGTCATCCGGAGCAATAAAGAATATTGTGTGTTGCTGATGATAGAAGTTTCTAGAGTCTGACTTCCAGAAGTGTTACCTTAGTGTTTACCCCTTTACTAAGTGACTTTTGCCATGTTACTTAACTTTTTTTGTGTCTACGCATCCCTAGTCTCCATATTTAACAAAATAGGGATAATAAAGTCTAAGTATAGAGAATCTAGGTAAGAATGAATGAACGGAGATTTTTCCATACTTAGAAAAATGCCTGGCATATACAAAAAGTCTCAGCAACATTGGCTATTGTTGTTGCTGTTGTTATTATTATGTGCATTGTGAAAACTTTGAATACTGTAACTACATTTGCTTAGCAGTATAGGTACAGAGAGATCCAGGTGAACTTTAAGAGGTAAAATCAAAGACTTCAACCTGCTTACTCCGTTTTGGTAACTAGAAATTCCAGCCGAAGAATCTTACTGTGTCAGCATAAGAGCAGATTTGAAGTTTCTATAGCGTTTAATGATTTACAAGTTGTCAGAATTGAAATTTTCTCATTTGTGCTTTCTTTTAGATTTTCAAGAAAATTTCAGCAGTAGCCTTGGACTAGAAGGTTACATAATACAAGCTGTGTACGATGCTTTAGAATATTGAAGAAAATTAGCTACTGAATTAATTTTTTGGAATATAAGGAAGAAAAGGTATCTGAAAATGGGGCGGAAGAAAATACAAATCACACGCATAATGGATGAGAGGAACCGGCAGGTAAATGAAATTTTAATTTATTTAATTGGTCATTATATTTCTAAAACATAGAATGGTCAAAGCTTTCTTCCTTTCTTTTCTTTCTTTCTTTCTTTCTTTCTTTCTTTCTTTCTTTCTTTCTTTCTTTCTTTCTTTCTTTCTTTCTCTCTCTGTCTCTCTCTCTTTCTTTCTTTCTTTCTTTCTTTCTTTCTTTCTTTCTTTCTTTCTTTCTTTCTTTCTTTCTCTCTCCCTGTCTTTCTTTCTTTCTTTCTTTCTTTCTTTCTTTCTTTCTTTCTTTCTTTCTTTCTTTCTTTCTTTCTTTCTTTCTTTCTTTCGTTCGTTCGTTTTTTAGATAAGAGTTTCTCTGTGTAGCTTTGAAGCTACACTGGAACTCACTCTTTAGACCAGGCTGGCCTTGAACTCACAGAAATCCGCCTGCCTCTGCCTCTCAAGTGCTGGGACTAAAGGCACGCGCCACCACCTCTGGGCTCAAATCTTTCTTAAAATTGATTTCAACTCTAAATGTTTAAAGTTCCAGAATAAATGATAAATATTAGATATAAAATGTGTCCTGTCATGTGCTTTAAAGAAACCTTCAAGTATGTTTTCTCATGTGTACAGTAGAAAAGGAAATCCTTCCATTTTTCCTTGTAGTTTTCATGCAGTGCTTGGCCTTTGATTTGTAACTCACCTTTGCTAGTCTCTTGTGATTATTGTGGGAATACCATCCCTTGTACTAAGAAGTGTATGTATAGGTTTGCAGTTACCAGTCAATGTCTTCTAGTCACTTACATTTTTATGGTTAGCCAAGAAATAATGAACATAGTTTTGAAGCCTTATTATCTCACATATTTCTAAAGCATACATGTATCATACGTCAGCTTTAATTGGTAAGTTTGCAGTACCAGTGTCAGTGAATTCTTTCAAATTCAAGAGAGTTTCAATATGATTCTGACCTGTGGAGTCTAGATGTTGTATTTAAAACTAATTGGCAATATGTCCCCAAAACTAGCTGCCTGTTTTTCTGAGTGTTATCAGCACCATCATGCCTATTCATTTGTATACTTTCTATATTGAGTAGGTAGTATAAAACTCTATGGCCCATGGGCCCCAAATCTTTGATGTTGGTTGTTTTAAGAAAAGTTGACTGGCCCCTTAATTTAGAGAAAAGAAGAAAAAAGAATTTAAGAGAATATTATAGTAAGCCTCTCATTCCTCATGTTCAAAGCATGTTCAGTAGGGAGAGATGTTATCTCTGGGAAGTTTGTCAGAGGTTCGAAGAACAACTTCTGCAAAGTAGGACCAACACAGCCCTTCAAGTGTGCTTTCTCAAGGTCAGTATAGAAGTTTACCTGAATGCATATATAACTGTAGACTCAGCTCAGTGAGCATTAGGAAGAGAAGGGCTGTTAGTGGGAGTCATCATGGGCTGAAGTAAGCCCTTGTTTCAACTCATAAAAACTGCTTAGCAAAAAGACAAGGCCTGCACGGTATGTATGGTACATTGGGAAAGTTGATAAAATAGAGGAGATGGATAAAATAACCATCCCATCATTGGAAAGGAAGGAGTCCAAAGAAGACTGTACATAAACTTTTCAACCTGTGAAGATGGTAACATGAAGAGAAAGGAGGATCTGCTTTACAAGAACACAGAAGTATAAATGTGAAGTGAGGCTTGTATGCAAGCAGAGAAGTAGCATAAAATCTCCCAGCTCTCATCTTACGAATACCCATGGTTAAGTTGGCCATAGCCAGTCTAGACCTATGTGTTGAAGACTGCATATTTAAAGGGAAAGAGGAACTAGGCCTATGTAGATGGCTATGTAGTAGGAACTTTATAAGTTGAGAGGATGACTTTGTCTAACAAAAGATCCAAAGTTTGACAGGAAGGGAGAGGGGCCAGATCCAGGAGAAGTCAAGGGAGGGGATGCATGATAAAGAAACTGTACAAAATTATCAAAAAACTAATGAATAATTTTTGACATCTTATAAGTCCTGTTACCACTGGCTGGAATATCTATAGAACTGAGATGAAAATAAAGTATCTATTGTTTTGTAAAACAAATACATTCTTGACCAGTTGCTTACAGAGAGAGTGTTAGTATATCAAATTCTGTTTTCCTATTGGCTTATGTTATAAAATCAGAAGGACGTAAGGATCTCTCCTCTCTCCTCCCCTCTCCTCTCCTCCCCTCCCCTCCCCTCCTCTCTCCTCCCCTCTCCTCCCCTCCCCTCCCCTCCCCTCTCCTCCCCTCCCCTCCCCTCCCCTCCCCTCCCCTCCCCTCCCCTCCCCTCCCCTCCCCTCCCCTCCCCTCCCCTCCCCTTCTATATGTGTCTCTGTCTCTCTCTCTCTGTCTCTCTGTCTTTCTGTCTCTGTCTCTGTCTCTCTCTCTGGTTTTTCAAGGCAGAGTTTCCCTGTACAGCCCTGGCTGTCCTAGAACTTGCTCTGTAGACCAGGCTAGCCTCAGACTCAGAGATCTGCCTGCTTCTGCCTCCTAAGTGTTGGGATTAAAGGCATGCACATCACCAATATGAAATATTAGAAAGATAATAGTAAAATGAACTATAATTGAGTGTAGCTAGAGTTTTCCTGCCTTGCCCACAGTCAGGACAAATCTCTGTCACCCGCCAGTCCCACAGCTGCTCAGACCCAACCAAGTAAACACAGAGACTTATATTGCTTACAAACTATGGCCGTGGCAGGCTTCTTGCTAACTGTTCTAATATCTTAAATTAATCCATTTCCACAAATCTATACCTTGCCATGTGGCTCGTGGCTCACCAGCATCTTCACATGATGCTTGTCATGGCGGCGGCTAGCAGTGTCTCCCTCTGTCTTCCTGTTCCCTCCTTTCTCCTCTCTGTTAGTCCCACCTATACTTCCTGCCTGGCCACTGGCCAATCAGTGTTTTATTTATTGACCAATCAGAGTAATTTGACATACAGACCATCCCACAGCACTTGAGGCTTAGTAACTAGAATTAGCCTGTTCCTACCTTGGACTTGGTTGCAATGTTGGTGTTTTTATGAAGCTACCAAGTGGGTAATGGCTGTCCAAACCTTTCAAATACTGTCTTGGCAAAGAAGGGAAGAGAGAAAAATTAATTGGGCAGTTTTTTAGATTAGATTTGGTATAGGTACATCTGTCATAAACCAAAATGGTATCTTAATTTTACTTTTCAAAAAGTGAATTATGAGTTAAAGATTTTTCTTTCTTACATAAAAGGAAAAATAGTTTCCAATTAACCTAAATCAACTTTATTTTAAGGGACCAAATTAGATCCTGAAAAACTACACACACACACACACACACACACACACACACACACACACACACACACATGTTCATTCTGTCTAGGAGATTTAAATATATAGCATATAGAAATAAGATCAAATACTGGGAGAGTTGACGTAAGAATCTGTAACTCATAATGGGATAATTTAGGAAAAGACAATAGAGAAGCTAATAGCAAGTAGAGTTTTGAATTGTAAGTATAAATTAACCACATAAAAAACTACACTAAAAGTCTGAAAAAGTACATGGAAAATCTTTGTGACAATATCATACACGTCGAGAAAAGAGCTGTTTCACTAGCAAAATCTGTGTTTGTTCTCTTTGTATTGAGGTCAAACATAAAGGAAAAGTTCACAGATCTTAATTGTATGATTCATTGAACTTTGGAAGAGAGCGCATGGCCCTGTAGCTAACACACCCTGACGCGCCACCCCAGAGCCGCTACTTGTCCTGTCTCCTGGTCTCCTGCCCCAGGGAGTCACAAACTAATCCTCGATGCCATCCATTTAATAAATGTATTGGTCCAATTTATTTGTACAGTGTGTATTCTTTTGAGCAGAAATTCATAAATGTTAACCCTTGCATATAAATGTGTGTCATTGTATTTTTATATTTTATCAATTTATAAATGAATGTAACATAATTTATGCCTTTTATCTGTTGTAAATAGACATTTGGTTTTTTTTTTTTCCTATTTTGTTACTATTATGAAGAGTTCTCTTGAGTATTCTTAATTTGTGCACATGAACACTTGGTTAATGTATGTATCCAGTACAGTAACTGAGTTAGAGGGGTTTTGTCTGATCAGCTTTTGTAATAGTGGACAAGAGTTTTCTTTCTTTTAAACAAACAAACAAACAAACAAACAAACAAACAAACCAAAAAACTCCAAACAGAAAGTCCAAACACACACAAAGAAAAAACAATAAGACAAAAATAACAGACCACCCCACCCCCCAGCACACACACAAATAGGGAGTTCATTTTATTCATTTTATATTGGCCAGTTGTTTTGGGATATGGGAGTTTGTCTAGGAGTATGGTTGCAAATAGTTTATGGGTTAAGAGTAGGACTTTGCATCTTCTTTCCCTTCTCAGTGCTGGGATTCTATCTGGCCAGAACCTGTATACGTCTTATGTGTGCTGCCATAGTCTCTGTGAGTTCATATGTGTATCAGTCCTGTTGTGATCTGGAAGACAGTTTTTGTGGAGTCAGCCATCACCTCTGGCTCTTATAAACTTTGCATCTCCTCCCCAAATCTTGAGGGGAGGAGTTTGATGAAGACATCCCATTTAGGATAGAGTGATTAAAAAGCTCTCATTCTCTGCACAGTCCAGTTGTAGATGTCTGTGTTAATTCCCATCTACTACCAAGCAGCTTCTCTGATGAGGATTAAGGGAAGTACTGATCTACGTGTAGAGCAGAATGTCACTGGGAGTCATATTATTCCTAGCATCTATAGTACCTTCCAGCACCCTGAATGCTAAGTGGTAGAGGTGAAGCTTCTAGTTAAGTACCAGCTCAACTTCTCCATGTTCAGTGGCATGAGTAAATGTCCTCAGCAATAGTCTTCTAGTCAGGTTGCAGAGAGCTACCAGGAGCCTTGACGGTAGCCTATGGTGTTTGAAGCAGAGGTCCAGGAGACCCCTTTGATCAACAACTCAACAAGATGTAGTCTATTCCTGGTACTGAAGATTTTACTTAGTGGCATAAGATGTCTAGTTGTGACACTGTTTCTCTCATTATATGGTGACTCCATTTAAATTCCTTTCATTCATTTATTTATTGTAGCTTCTACAGTAGTAAGTTCCATTTTTTTTTTTCAGAAGGCTGTTAGTGTTCGTTGTCCCTTCCCATATTTCTTCCTTTACCCTGCTCTTCCATTCCCTTTCCCACTTAATCCTTCTATTCTGGTATCCCTTTTATTTGTTCCTAACACTATATTCTATTTCTCCTTCCTTGAGAGGTCCCCTCCTCCTCCTCCCTGGTCCCTTACCTAAGTACCTCTATGGTTATCTGTATTTGACAAGATTTTCTAAAGTGTTTCTGTTTAATTTATATTTAGCTGGCAGTGTGACACTAGCTGCTTCACATCTGTACTAGTACTAGGAATTACCCTTTTCATTTGATCCATTCTAATAGACTAGTAGACAAGCAATAGTAACTAGTTTTAATCTCAAGTTTTAGGGATATCTGATGAAGTTGTTTGCCTTTTCGTGTTTTTATACTATCAAAATTGTGTGCATCCCAGCGAGTTTCGTTAGTTATGGTTGTTTTCCTGAGCATGGGTGAGTGTTTTTTTTTTTAAGGAGGAAAATGAGTATCTTACTAGTGGCTATATTAGTGAAGAAAATGTCTCTTACTCCCTCATCAGCGATTAACTGTGCTAACTGCTTAAAAATTATCAAGAAACAGGGAGCCCCTCTCCCTTTCGTGACAGAGTGTTGACAGGCTTAATCTTGCACAGATTTTATATAGGTAATCAGAGATGCTGTGAGTTTAAGAATCCAGCCCCATGTCATGTTTAGAAGTCAATATTGCATGCATCCTGTATTAGTCAGGGTTCTCTAGAAAAACAGAACTGATAGAATTACATATATTGATCCAATCAAGAAAAATCGATCACATGTATACCCAGAAGCTTGGGTTTGGGTTAATTCCAGGTATAGTCACATTGACAAACAAGAATAGCCATTATACCCTCACACACATTTTTATTTTTATTTTTATTTTTTTGGTTTTTTTTTTTTTTAGATTGAACAAGAGTCTCACTAAGGTGCCCAAGATGGTCCCAGATTTGAGGGTTCAACTGACCCTTCCACCTTTTAGCCAAGACTATAAGCTTAGGCTACCACCCCAGCTAGATTAACCCTTTTTTTCCTTCCTGTATTGATGATGCTGTTTACACTGTGTTTAAGAACTTTCATTTCCCGCCGGGCGGTGGTGGCGCATGCCTTTAATCCCAGCACTTGGGAGGCAGAGCCAGGCGGATCTCTGTGAGTTCGAGGCCAGCCTGGGCTACCAAGTGAGCTCCAGGAAAGGAGCAAAGCTACGCAGAGAAACCCTGTCTCGAAAAACAAAACAAAACAAAACAAAACAAAACAAAAAAAAAAAAAAAAAAGAACTTTCATTTCCCACAAGGCAATGAAGAACATTCTTTTAGATATAAGGACAATCTGGATGTTACATGCCTCTCCATTTAATCACAGAGTTGATTCAGTTGAATTGGCTGTCTAGACAGGTGTCTTCTCCCACCCTCCCACCTGTGTGTGCCTGGTGGAGAAGGTCATGTTCCCAGTAGAGGAGGGCTGTTATTTGGTCAAGCATGAGTAGCTGCACTGCCTGCTTGGAGCTCCAAATATGGGCTAAGATGATTCTATGCTTTCTTCTCAAAGTGTTTTGTTTTACTTTCTATGTTTTGGCTCTATTATCTATTGGGAATTTATGTTTGAGTTTAAGTGTAGGGGTCAGATTATTTTTTTTCCCAATGGATATTCAGTGACCCAGTATAATTCATTGCATTTCTCTCCTGCCTGAGTTTGAGTCAAATACAGTGTATTTATGGGTTTATTGATGGACCCTGTATTTAGTTTCATTTGACTATTTGTATATCCTTGCTCAATTCTACACTACTGTAGTTACTATAATTTGCTGTCTGATAGCATAGTTGTTTATCATTGTATCTCTGCAGAACAAGCTGGCTGTTCTTTTCATTTAAAGTGAAACTGTCAAATCAGTGTTTACACCAAGGCAGCCTGTCAAGAATATCCCTGAATTCATGTGTTCCCACTGAATATATACATCCATTTAGGGTCACAGAAAACTTCATAATATTAGAAAATTTCATAATTATCACCCTTGAACATACTTTTCTTTTGGTTTTTATTGTTTCTCCGTGGGGTTTGATGCTTTTGAACTTGTGGATCTTAGACACTTTTTGACTTGTTTATTTCTAGATATTTGACTTTAAAAACAAAACAAAATATTAGTTCCCCCGAATCAATTTTTAAAATTTTATTTACTATTATTACTTTGAGCGAGTGGATGTTTTGTTTGTGGAGATGGCCCTGGGCTGCAGCACACTTGTGGAGGTCAGGGAACAACTTTGCAGAGTGGTTTCTCTTCCACCTTTCTGTGGGTTGCAGGAATTGAACTTGGGTTGTTAGATTTGTGTGGCAAGTACCTTTACCAGCCAGCCATCTCATGAACTCCTCAGATTGTGTTTTATTGGTTTTGTTACTAAGTACTGCTTATAAAGTATGCTTTTTTATGTTGATCTTAGCCAGTAGCCTTGCCTCAGATCACTTGCTGTTTCTAAGACTTTATATGTACTTCTCCTTCTCTCGATGCGTATGTCATCATAGTCTTAGGAAGAAAAAAACCAGTAAAATTCTCTTTCAAAGGTTGAATATAGAGAATACTGGCACAAAGATTGATGTGTTCATTATTTGGAAGTATGTCAGTCTTGATACATTTTCTACAGATATTTTTATTTGTAAAAGAAAATGAGGTGTTTAGACTTTAAAGTTTTTCCTAGACCCAGTCTTCTTTCCCTTACAAAGGTAGTCACTCATTTGTTTTCCTTCACATACGTGTTCTGAGAGGGTATGATTTCAGTGTTCATCAGAATGGCCTTCCTTTCTCACATGATGGCCTGGTCGTCTGTGCTGCCTTCCCTCGGTGCTGTGTTTTTGAGACGTGAGTTACTCCTTCAGTTCAGCGGCTTGTTTTGTCCTGTTTGCAGTGAAGACCACGCGTCTGTCATCCGTTTTTACCGTCTGGCTGCTGCTCTGTGTGTCCATGGGAACATACTTCCTTTAAGTGGGCAAGTAACGTTTCTGTGATGCGTGTCATTTAAAGAGTTGCTGGTTCAGCTCTACGATACTTTTTTTTCTGTTTTGACAAGGCGAAATGCAGTCTTTTTCTGTGTGTGGTTTGCCAGTTCCCTGCTGGATTGTTGATCTTTTTGTTGTTGTTTTGGTTTCTCAGTTCTCTAGAGTCTAGATTTTCATTCTCAGTGTGTGGTATCTGTATTCGTAAGCTATGATCATTATCCTTTTATTCTTTCTCCTTGTCCCCCATTATATTCTGTTTTATTTTTGATTGTTCCTAAATTGTATTTGTAAGGAAATATTTCAATGTGTTGAGAATTCTTAAATACTCATTTTAAAGACTTAGTCATTAGTGTGTGTGTTTACAGAGTGCTGGCACTTGCAGGTACAGTGCACATGTAGAGGTCAGAAGACAACGGGGTTGAACTCCGCTCATCTGGCTTGCTTGGCATCTTATAGGCCCAAGATGTTGAGATTTTTTTTTAAACTTGTGTTAAAGATTTTTAAAAACATTAAAGTATAAAGACAGATACTGAGAGATACTACATAAAAAGTGATTTTGGATGTATAGCACAATATTCAGCCTTGCAAACAGTACGTTGTATTAGCTACTTACAATTTTTAGTTAAGTTGATGCTTATTGGCCAGAGGGATATTTGAATGATCATATATAGAGTATTATACCTTCTGTACTTGAGAAACATCAGACCATAACATGACTTTGAGAATATTAAGATCTATATGAAATTAAGAAAAAATAGTTATTCCTAGATGTGTAACTATTAAAATGCTTTAACAAAAGAAAGTAATTACCCTTTCTTTTTTTAGCATAATATTTTTATTGATTTTTGGGGAATTTCACACAGTATATCTCATCATCCTTACTTCCCAGTCCAGGTCGGCCCAAAAAGATTAAAAACAAACAAGTCCAGTTTGTATTGTTCATATAGTCACTGGAACATGGTCAAGCTCCTGGTGGTCAGCCTCTTAAAGCAAACTGGGTCCTTCCCACCCCTATCCCACCATAGCCATCTGTTGTGGAGAACTACACTTCAGCATCTTTATCACAGTTTTTAAGTGTTCTCTTTGATGGCTTCCTGTCTAGGTTAACTTTTTTTGGAGGGGGTGGGTTGTCACAGAAGCCTTCTGTGTCTTTCTCAACTGTGAGTCTGTAGCCATCAATACCACTGTAGAAGTAGCTTCCTTGTCCTCTACAGTCAGCAAGAACATGGATAATGAACTTCCACATGGTATCTGGTTCATAGGCATCCACTTGTCTTCTGTCATCATCGTGTGCCATGGACCTCAGCATGGTCTCTGGTTCAGGCCATGGATAAGCAGCAACATGTTCCCAGTGAGAACCCAGCTTGTTGGCATCAGCATTCATCAGCATGGCCTTTGATGGTAGTACGGGTCATAGACATCAACACACCTCTGCCTGCAGCAGGACCACAGGCCCAAACATGTTCCTCTTTCCCCCCAGCATGGATCACTGACATCAACATGGCCTCAGGACACCTTTCTTAACGATAATTGTTAAGCTACTCTGCTGTCTTTTAGGTTTTTTCACTTTACAAAGGAAGTGAGCAAATTATTTTCTTTATTATTGCTGCTCTTTTGTGCATGCATATTATAGTTATGACTTGGAAGAACATTGTAGTAATAGTATTCCTATGAGAAACAACGGAAGTGTGTACAGTGGCTTTCCATCATAGAAGAAATCCTGTTTCTTCAGTATCTAATGCAGTGCTTGAGTAGTCTAGTCTAGACCAATAGTTAGAGTTCCTAGGAAGAAAAGTATATGGCACTTTTAGGTTCAGAGCAAAACATTATAAAATTACACCTCTATAATTGTGTTCACTTATGTGCTCTCCTGTCTCTCCCAGACTCTTACCCACTGTCTACATTCTACATCAGAGTTGTACAGTTGTTATAGTCAAGGAGCATTACCTAATACATCATTAGCACTCAAAGTCCATGGTTTACATTATGCTTCACTTCTGGTATTGTACAACCTGTGAGGTAATACTATCTCAGTGTTATTTTTGCAATTCCTCAAAGACATAGGATGTGTAAACTTAATATGCTGAAAGTTGCCTATTTTTATCTTTCGCCCATTTTTGAAAATAAGACTTTTAATTTTCTTATTGCTGAGTTTTAGTTCTTTATATATGTTGGACAATGTCCTGTATGAGATATTGTTAACAAATATTTTAAGATACCTTTGGGTTTTTTTTTTCTTTCCTTTTTATTTCCTTGCGGTGTCTTTTGTAGAACAGAAACTTCTAATTTCAGTTAAATTATCTTGTTTGACAGGTCATATTTGGGTTTTGTTACTAACAAGTCAAAAAAGCAAACAAGTTATTGATGAGACCAGGAATGGTGATAGGCACCTCTGTATAACCCCAGCTCCAGTGTGGCAATGGGCATCTCTGTGTAACCCCAGCTGTCAGGCGTGGTGATGGGTACTGCTATATAACCCTAACTCTCAGGCGTGGTGATGTGCACCTCTGCATAACTACAGCTCTCAGATGTGGTGGTGGGCACTGCTGTATGACCCCAGCTCTCAGGCGTGATAATGGGCACCACTGGATGACCCCAGCTCTCAGGCATGGTGATGGGCAACACTGTATAGGCCAGCAGTGTGCCAGAATCAAAGCCAGCCTGGGCTGCTTAGTGAGGCCCTGTCTTTTGAAGAATAAATGAAAAATGGAAAAAAAAACAAAAACAAATAAATTGCTAAATCATTTATTGCCCCAAATCATTTATCAGTTCTGTAATACCACATTTTATATTTAGGTCTTTTATCCATTTTGAGTTAAATTTTTGAGGGCTTAAGGTATATAAATAAATTTATTTTTTAAATATTAAGTTGTCTAAAATGTTCCAACATCATATGTTCAAAAGCTTCTTTTCTCGGAGTTTTTAACTTCCTTATTAAAGACCAGTTGACTGCATGGTTCTCTCTTTTCTGTTCCATGTCCCTTGGTAGATACTTTGAGCAGTGCCACATAGCCTTAATTATTAGATTTCAGTTTTAAAGTACTTTGTTCTTTTCCTTCAGTATTCTTTTGGCTCTTCTGGAGTTTATAACATTCAGACTTTTCTACACTCACCCTCCAGCAAATCTGGAATCAGTCCACTATGCTTCTGATACTTTCTTAGAGGACTAAATATGCTTAACATAGAATCCACCTACAAACTGCACTTGCTGGTGTTAGCTAGGAAAGTTGAAAACTTAATTCCCTGCAAAACCTGTACATATGTTTATAGAAGCTTTATTTTTAATTGCCAAACTCTGGAAGGCACTAGTATGTCTTTCAATACATGATTGGAGAAATATACTGTAGTATATCCAAACAATGGACTATCATCGAGTAGTTTTAAGACAGTGAAACCAGTCTCAATGATAATGTATATGTCATACATCTGAAGAACATACAGGAAGTGAACTCTGAAGTAAACCATGGAGTTTGAGTGATAATGATGTGCTACTATGGGCTAATCAGTTATGATAAATACATCATTCTGCCAGGGAACTTTGGTAACAGGAGGACATGCATATGTAGAGATGGGAAATTGTAGTGCCTCTTACTCTAAAAAATACTAATTTTAAAAATTAGACTAAGTGCTGAAGGAAAAATGAAGTTTTTAAAGCCTAGAAGTACTGTGTTAACTTTCAATTTATAGACTTTGATGGCACCATTGAAGCATTTTTAAAAATTGATTGCTGAAAAGGCCTTTTCTAAGCTGACTCTAGTTTATATATGTTGGAATAATGAAGAACAGATTGTTAATATGCTGAGTTCTTTGATTCACTAAACTCCTTCCTTTAGCATCAACTTTTCGTGATTCATAACTTCAGAGAAGTGCTTTTGAAAATGTATTTTTGGGAAGAGCAGAGAAGCTGAGATGGCTGAGTGAGTAAAATACTTGTTGCCCAGGCATGAGGACCTAAAGTTCTGAGCTTCAGCATCCATATACAAAGTCATATATGGAATGGCAGTGCCTGTAGTCCCTAGTCATGGGAGAGCAGAGACAGGCTCAAGAGCCAGACTAGCCAGCTGGTGATGACAATGTCTTAAAAAATAAAATGGAAGGGCTGGTGAGATGACCCAGCAGTTATGAGGGCTTGCTGCTCTTCCAGAAAACCTGAGTTCAGTTTCTAGCACCTACTCTGAGCAGCTTACAACTTCTGACTCCAGAGGAGCTGGTGCCTTCTTCTGGCCTCTGTGGGCACCCTGGCATACATGTGACATACACTCACATACGGTAGTGGGATGGCAAGAGAAAATGGCTTAGTGGTTAAGAGCATGTACTGCTTTTGCAGAGGGCCTGAGTTTGGTTCTTGGCACTCATTTCACAATAACCTGTAACTACAGATCCAAGGGATCTGACATTCACATCCAGGTACTGCATTTGTACCTCCATACAGACGCACATACATGTATGTAATTAAACATAAATCTTAAAAAAATAAGATGGAAATATACAGAGACCTGACATTGACTTCTGACATTATCCACAGGTGTATAAATCCATGTGCAGGTATGCCTGCACACACATACACATATGTGTGCACACACACACTCACTGTACACACACATAATAAAAAATGTACAGCAGAGATACTATTCTTTATACTGCTTATGAGCATTTAAAGGAAGGGTTTTCTTTAAGCTTCCCTAGAGCATCATTTGAAGACACATTACTTGTCTCGTCTTTAAACACTATCATATTGATTTTGAAAGTATGTGTGGAGTTCAAAATTCCATTGCAGCTAGTACATCTAGGTACATCAAGTTGTAAGTAATTTAATTTTAATTGTTTCAGTACCATATACATTACTTTTTATTATTTTTGAGATAGTGTATTTACTAAAGGTATAATGTCATGCCAGGATTCAGAAAACCTGTACTCATCGTCTGTAATAAATACTAAAAATTGAGTTGGGCGTGATGGTGCATACTTTTCATCCTAGCACTTAGGAGGTAGAAGTAGGCTGACCTCTATGGGTTGGAGGACAGCCTGGTGTACAAAGTGAGTTCCAGGCCAGCCAGAGCTATATGTGGGTGTGGGTGGTAGGCGCTGGCAGTTTGAGTTGCGAGGTGTCAGCGGAGGCGGCACAGGCATGACAGTGAGGGAGAAGATGGCTTAGTGGACGGTCTGGGTGGACCTGGAGATGACAGGATTGGACGGTGAGAAGGATCAGATTGTGGGGGTAGCCTGTCTGATAACTGACTCTGATTTCAACATTTTGGCTGAAGGTCCCAACTTGATTATCAAACAGCCAAAGGACAGCATGTCAGACTGGTACAAGGAGCATCATGGGAAGTCTGGTCTTACCCAGGCAGTAAAGGAGAATACAACTACATTGCAGCAGGCAGAGTATGAATTTCTGTCCTTAGTACAGCAGAGCAAGGGCTCTGTCCATGTGCAGGGAGTTCATTTCATGCAGACAAGAAGTGGCTTGACAAATTTATGCCCCGGTTCATGAACCATCTTCATTATAGGGTGATTGACGTGAGCACTGTTAAAAAGCTGTGCAGACACTGGTGTCCAGAAGAGTAGGAATTTGCTCCGAAGAAGGATGCTTCTCATAGGGCACTCGATGACATTAGTGCAAGTGTCAGAGAGCTTCAGTTGTACCAAAACAACATCTCCAAGAAAAAGACAAGGTGAAAAGAAGTGGGAAATGATAGAAAGTGGGGACGTGAGAAGGACTAGGAGTTGGTGCCAGTTCTCAGCTGTACAGCCCACCTAGTTCTCTGGAGGCCACTTTAGTGACTCTCTCCTGCTGGTAGCTCGGCAGAACCCCACTTCTAAAGAAGAAAATTTCCAGTTACCTTTGCCTCTCCAGACTGGCAGCAGACAAGACAGTGCTATTTCTTCTAACCTGCTGTTTCCCTTACAACATAGCAACTTCTTGTAAGCTTCAGGCCATGCCCATCCCCTTGATCTCTTTATGCATTTGCTTTTCGGCCATTCCTTTTGCTTGGAAAATAAATAATAACGTTAGTTCTATTGAAATGCAAAAACAGCAACAACAACAAAAATCTTTTCAATGACAATAGTATATAAAAATACATAAATGAAAAAATTTAAAGACATTTGTAAAGCAATAATTTTATGTGCCTAAGAATATTTTAGATAAGTAAAGGATAAATTATATAATAGGAAGATGATAAAAGATAAGTAGCTTTATAAAGAAAGGAAATCCCAAATGAAACAGATAAAATGAGATTGCCAAGTTATTACAAATAATGCATTAAATACACACTAAAAAGATTATTATTCCTGCCTATCATTAACAAAGATTAAAAGGAGTAATTGTATCAGTATGAAATATGAAATTGTTTGAGAATACCATAGGGCTATTACCCTCCATCTTAATGATAGTTTTGTAAGACAGCAAAATTCCTTACATGTTTATACAAATGTATGTATGTTTATGGTCTCATACAGAAACATACAAGGGCAACTATGTGGGTAACAGGTTAAATGTATACTTATATGATAAGAACTCTTAAAAAATTAAATAGTTGATTTTTCTTTTGAAGGTAAAGGAAGCAGCCATCACAGAAATGTGCTTTAATATTTATTCCTCAGGCAGGAAACATAATGAAGTTCCTCAAGTGAAAAGTAGCTGTTGTCTAAGGAACATATATGTACACACATGTATGTTCATACCTGTGCCAGTGTAATAGGGTGTAAGGGAGATGAATGGGCAATAAAGTCAAACAAGGAGCTGGAGAATAGACTGTTTTTACTGTGTGCTGAGTGAGTTTGTTATCATTTTCACTGCAGTGAGAAATACCAGCTCTCACTTAAGCAGGTTGAACATTTCACTTTGGATGGTACATGGCAGTATGCAGTGTTCAGGATGAGTTGGGAAATCCAATAAGATGATTACATGAGCAGTGTAGATGAAATTCGAGTGATACTGATATAGATAGACAAGGGAAGATACAAGGTCTATTTTAGAGATGAAGCTGGCAATTTGCTGATGGTGTGGATAATTAAATAGGAGTCAGCATAATCTTAAAAGGGTTATATTGTTTTAAAACCATGGAAAATGTTTTGGTCTCAGAACTACCTCAGTTAGCAGGTTTTAATTAGAGAAATAGCAAAAGAGATCGATGGTTTTGCTTTTGTAATTTGAATAGATAATAATACATTTATTGAAACAGATAAGACTGGAAGGAGCCTTTTTTTTTTTTTTCATTGAAACAACTGCTAGTCAAAAATATGTGAGGATAAAAGGGAAGGAGCCCTAATTAAAAGTCTGCAGGCACCTAAACACATGAAGTCTGATATGTAGGATTAAGTGAGCAGAGGAAGAAGATACAGCTGAAAGCTGAGAGGAAGCAATGAGTTCAGTTCATAAACAGCCGGTGTAGAACTGCTTAAAGAGCCTGGTCAGGTTTGTCCAACACTGCTGAGGTGGAAAGTAAGATAGCCAGTGATCGTTGACTTTAATCACACAAATTCGAGGTCACTTAGACATTTCTTTCAGGTGTTTTTATTTTCAAGTAGAGAGAGGGCTTGGACTGGAGTGACAAGGTGGAGTTGGAAGAGAATGCCAGAGCACATTTACATGGTTGCGGTATTTGACCTAGCCGAGCAGGCTACAAAGAGACGAGAAAGGCGTACGAGAATGAGTAAGGTTAGGCATCAGTGACAGCAGAGAAGGAAAAATCCAGAAAAGTGTGGATGAAGCAACTAAAAACTAATTCGGGGATAGAATGATGAGGTAATGTGTGTGTGTGTGTGTGTGTGTGTGTGTGTGTGTGTGTGTGTGTGTGTGTGTGTGTGTGTGTGTGTTGTGTGTGTTCTTTTTATCCAGCGTGAAGTAGTTTTTGAAGGAGATTGAAGTTGTAGGAGACAAGATAATGATATAACAAACATGAAATTAGGAGTATTAGGCATTATTGCACATGAAATTTATGTTTCAATCCAGAGATACTAGGTTTGTTCATGTGTATTTGTTGATAGTTTGATAATTAAGTGTATGTTAGAAAGTCGGTTCTTGCTTGAGTCTGTGTCAGGCAAGTATGTTAATGAGAGAAGAGGAAAGGATTTATGTATATTTGAAGGGGTCAGACTATAATAGACCATCAAACCTAAAGAGTTAAAAAAAATGTGAAAAGAGATACAGTTATGCATCTCTAATTGAAAATTCCAAATATCCCAAATGTCTCCAAAGTCTGAAACTTGGGTTCTTACACAATGTCACAGTGGAAAATCTCATACCTTATGTAATGGGTTATAGTCAAAATGTGGGTACACTAAAAATGTGTGCAATTGTCTTCAACTTGTATGCATGAAGTATATATGAAAGGTAAGTTCATTGTATGTCTAGTCCAAGGTCCAGTCTTCAGGATAACTCAATTGTGAACATGCAAACATTCCAGAAATACACAAGACCCCCAAATTTGAAACACATTTTGGTTCTGAGCATTTTGAATGAGTGTTACTTGACCTATATTAACAAACTGGTAAGGTCAGTGGATCTGAGGACTCGACAAGGTAAAAGAATGTCTGGAGAGATGATACAAAAGTAAAAGCTGAACAAGACGCCATCAATGTGAACTCTGTGACATTGAGAATTTGAGATGATAACAATTATTGGTGGTGGTAGCACTGAGGATGTGACACTGAGTGATTAGGAGCAGGACTGGGAAAAGCAGTCAGGTGGTACTGCTTGAAGAAAAGTGACAGGATTCTGAGTAACTTCGTGCTTACCCCCAGGAGGGATATTGGATGGTGTGACTTCATGGTAGAAAATTGAGAGTTCTCAATACCTGAGAGTTTTGAAGGGTAAGAAGAGAAACTATGGAAGAGAAAATAGGAAAAAAGGACTTCTCTTCCAGGAACTTTTAGAATAAGGGATATATTGCTTTAAAACCATGAAAAACATGATTTGGTCTCAGAACTACCTCAGCAGGTTTTAATTAGAGAAACAGTAAAGAGATTGATGGCATCAGATAATGTTGCTTGTTTTAGACTGAATTTTAGTAGAGATGGGAAAAAGGCTTGGCAGGGAAGAAGAAGCATAGGTTAGATTGGTAGTTTGACTTAATCATTTAGGAGCTGAAATCTAGGAGAGGTTGGTTTCTGATGGTACCAATTTAAGGTGAAATAGAAGAACCACTGGTCACCTGTTCCCTTGCCTTCGGTAGTAGTCCCAGTCAAGGGTAAGAGAATAATACCTCCCTTTCAGAGCCCTTGGGCATACACAATGAAGACAGGACTGCAGTGCTGTGGCAAAGTGGAGGGGGAGGATTGTGTGGAGCATGAAGTAGAAACCTTTCACTTTGAAATCTGGCTCAGTATAAAGAAAGACTCACCATTAAGGAGCTTTATTTCAAGTACAACTAAGCTTTTAATAAAAAACCTGTTTTTCTCTGTCTAGGTCACTTTTACCAAGAGGAAGTTTGGATTGATGAAGAAAGCCTATGAACTCAGTGTGCTGTGTGACTGTGAGATAGCCCTCATCATTTTCAACAGCTCTAACAAGCTGTTTCAGTACGCCAGCACAGACATGGACAAAGTTCTTCTCAAGTACACCGAGTATAATGAGCCTCACGAAAGCAGAACCAACTCGGATATTGTTGAGGTAACACACATATTTAGTAATGTGTGAATTGCAAACAATTCTTAACTGTAAAAGTGTCATTAACTGTCACATTTCTTTGTACTTCTAAAACATTGAACTATTTCTTAGAAGGACCTACATTTGCTATTTGCTGTCTCAGTTGTTATTCAAACAAAACAAATTAAGCTCTATTCCATACAAATTTAGCACTTAAGCAGTATATAGTTTTAACCAATGATTACTTATTTTGCTTAAAAGTCAATAGCTATAATTTTAGCACATCTTAATTATTTCATTATCCTGAATATCAGTGATGACTCACATTAACCATAATGAAAGGGAAGTAAAGTTTGAACCGTCCCTTGTGTGTAGAGGCAGGGAATCCTTGTCCTGTTTTATTTGTCCACACTTCATTTAGTGTCTCTCATAGTTTTATCAACCTACTTAAGTTTAGAACAACAAAAGAAGGTTTCTGTTTGATTTTGTTTGTTTGTTTTTAAGACAGAGATTGGAGATATAACTTAGGCTGGCCTTGAACTTGCCACCATCCTCTTTCCTTAGCTTCATGAATACTTTGATTACGGGTGTAAGCCACGACACCCAATTTCCTTGAACTTCTTCCAATGACATTTGAAGTTAACTTCACAATTACCTTTGTGTATTTTTATGTTTAGTCTTTGTATTTAGAGGTTTTGTTCCATTTTAATTTTTGAAGGGAATGCTTTCATTGGCCTAGTTCTATGATATTAGAAAGAAATCACTTAAATTGGGCATTTCTTTGGAGAAAGTACTGAAAACCCTGTAAGAATGACACAGAACTGAATATAAGAACAAATGGAGTCTGAGTTTGGACTTTATAGCCAACAGTTGAAATGCAGGTGAAGATAATTATAACTATTATCTTGTGTGGGAATCAAATTTATTTACCTTCAGGCATAATAATATAGTTATGAAAATGCATTTAATTTTTTTCCCCTGAATCTTCCTGCATTTTGGGTTCTTTTTTGGATAGTGATTTAATTTGTTGCTGAGGGGAAAAAAATCTCCTTATTTAAAAAAGTAACATATTACTTTATAGTTATTAATGAATTGTTTTCAGTGAGAAGTAAAAGCATAGCATAATTACAGCTATGACCAATTTACCCCAGTTTATTTAAAGAGTCACTGCTTTGAACTTCCCATGAAAGGGGGTTGAAGGTTTTGTTGTTGTTCTGGAGACAGGGTTTCTTTGTGTAGCCTTGGCTGTCCTGGAGCTCTGTAAACCAGGCTGGCCTAAATCCACCTGCGTCTGCCTCCCGAGTGCTGGGATTAAAGGCGTGTGCTACCATTGCCTGGCCCAGTTCTTTATTTTGCTTTTGTTAATCACTTTGATATGACCATGTCCTTAGAAACACTCTTTAATACAATTATGTTTATGTCCTTTTGCCAATTACTGTTACTCAGCACATATGTTCTATCTTAGAACTTATTTGCAACACAAATTGTCTTATACAGTTTTCCCTATTAGACTTCAAGAGCACATTTTGTATTATAATTTGGTAAAGTAGATCATCTTAGTAAGTTTGCCAGAGACTCTAAATTTACTTGAATGTCCCTAATATGTTTCAAATGGCTTTTCATTTTAAACATCTAAAAGTTTTATCAAAAGTTCTGCAGCCTTTCACTGAACGAAGGAGTAGAATATGAACACACACAGTAGGTGTGCTGGCTACTGTCACTGTGGAAAGCAGTCGCCCTCTGGATCCTAACTACTCTACTCTTTCATTGCAGCAGTGTTGTTCTTGGCCTCTGGAAATTGAGGGCACTTCGCACAACCTAAAGCTAACATCTTTAGAGAATGTGAAGAATAGAATCTGGTTTAAACTTCTCAGAATTTTCAGACTACCTCAGTCTTCATCTCTGTTGTGGTCAGCAGTCAAAGTGTAAGAGAGTAAATCCCAAACATTTTTAGCAGTCTCCTATGCCCCAGTCTGCTTCAGTATATTCAGTATGAGTGAACTTGGTAGTTCAGTTACTTGTTGGGGAATTTTTTTTTTTTTTTGGAGAGAGAGAGAGAGAGAGAGAGAGAGAGAGAGAGAGAGAGAGAGAGAGAGAGAGAGAGAGAAAATGAATGTATTCGTGTATGTATTCATGTGTGTGTGTGTGTGTGTGTGTGTGTGTGTGCTTACATGAATTTATATGCACCACATGTGTGCAATCCTGGAATTGGAGTCACAGATGGTTGTAAGCTACTATGTAGTTGCTGGGTACCACACCCAGGTCCTCTGCAAGAGCACTAAGTGCTCTTAACCTTTAAATTATGTCTTCAGCCTTTACCCATTGGAATTTTGATGGTTTTTGTTTTGTTTTGTTTTAGTCTTTTTTTTTTAGATGTAAGCCAACATGAATCTTACTAATAGTTCTCTGTAAGTTATAATTTTATAGTATATAGGAGTAACTATATTATCAACATTATTGATTTGTTGTGGTAGGATAAAGTTTAAGGCTTTATTGGTGGGCTTAATTCTTTGTCTCCTTTTAGATAAGGCCTTAGGTATGCTAGTGTGGCCTCCAACTAGATGAGAATGACTAGTTCTTCTGCTTTCATCTCCTGAGTGCTGAGATTATTGGTGTGTATCCCCACACCCTGTTTATGCTGCTGAAGATCAAACTCAGGGCCTCATACATGCTAGGTAAACACTTGACCAACTGAGCTGCATCCCTCGTCTTATTTCATTGTATATTAAAGTCTTACCACGCAAGTCTTAGTCATCTTTATAAGTGAAAGGAGACCTGCCTTACAGGTTTGGATTTTACATCCAGGTAGGCCTCCTTCCACCTAAAAAGATGATGCACTGTGGCCTTGCTAGTGGTATATATGCATGAGCTGAGTTCATATTGATGCATCTGTAAGGATTGTTGGGGACCAAACTTAAGTTTACTCGTAACAGTAATGACAGAGACCTTCTAATGACCCAGACTCAAAGAACTTTGCAAGTATCTCCCTTGAGGAAATTTTAATAATAATGTTGTACGTTTTGTTGTTGTTGTCATTGATTTCCTTTTCATACAGTTTCCTTTCAAGCACTTGTAGTTGTAGGCAGGCACTTTGTGTTCATTTACTCATGTGTCCACGACATTTGAAGGTCTTCTGTGCTGCGGGCTCTGCGAGGAGCTGGTACTTTTCTAATTTGAACCACGAGAATACTGTGGTTTTAAAAACCACAGAGTTACATCTTATAATCGGGCGGTGGTGGCGCATGCCTTTAATCCCAGCACTTGGGAGACAGAGCCAGGCAGATCTCTGTGAGTTCAAGGCCAGCCTGGGCTACAGAGCAAGATCTAGGACAGGCACCAAAGCTACACAGAGAAAGCCTGTCTCGAAAAACCAAAAAAAAAAAAAAAAAAAAAAAAAGTTTTTCTATAAATAAACTTCTAACAATAATGATAATGAGGTTTCAGATTCCTTGGCCATCTCATGTGGGAAAATAAACAAATAGGTGTAGACATTTATAAGTAATCTACTATAGATGTATTCTGTTCTGTTGCATCCTTAACACACGAGTCCTTTTGAGATTACTATGGAAAGAAGGATGGACACATGGTGCTGTTAGCCACACCTGCATATTGCTACATAAAATTATATGTATTAAGTTCATGGGGTGAAAGCAGATATGCTTTCTGAGAATACTGCAAAATTAATATTGTACAGGTTGGTGAGCACCAACTAATATGAAAATCTGAATAACTGTAAGCAGATTAACTTGTCTTAGAATATATAAATCTGGAAGTTAAAATGACCAACACACATAGTCATCAGTATTCAACACATGCATGTTTGGATAAATTGCATAAATGCAGGTCTAGAAAAAGTGTAAACTTTAGAGTTGTGCCTCAGAATAATTATACTTACAGGGATGAAGTGAGGATTTTAGCAGCTGCTACTTAAGTAACTTCTGGGTTTTTCTGTTGTTTTTTTTTTTTTAAATTATCCATTTCCCCCCTCCTTTTGCAGAAATCCTTGTATTAAATATCCTGTTTAATATTTTTTAAATACTGATATAGGGCCATATGAGAATGTTCGGTAATAGCATATATGGCCGTAGAGATCATTGTGCTCATTAAGAATCAAACTAACTAGAGGGGCATGGCCATTTCTCTGTCTTGTTTATGTCTTACACACCATTCCCAATAGAGGGGGGTGGTGGTGCTTGTCACCCCCTCTCCTGGAGTACCATGGCAGTTGGGGGGAGGGAGGGAGAGAGGGACACACACACACACACACACACACACACACACACACACACACACTCACACACTCTTGCATGTCATCTACCCATCACATCCAGTGCACAGATTTTTAGGGAGAAATTGGGACTCAGGTAGAATGACTTGTCCATGGTTATGTAGTGAGTGAGTAGTAGAACTGAAGATTAGAGCGGGATCCTTTGCTTCCTTGTTTACTGACTCCAGTGAAGCTCTGAAACATTTCACCATAGATTAATTTTATACATATCATCAATAACACTAGTATAGCACTAGTAACCATGATTGCTTTCTTTAGTGGTTAACAGACAATTAAGATAATTGCAGTAAGAATAATAGACAACATTTATTAAAATTAGTCTGATACACTTACTTTGTATGTGTGGTGTATGCATACGTACATGATTATATGTACATGTATGCATGTGTATGGAGCCAGAGGCTGATATGGATGTCTACCTCTATTATTGTCAACCTGGTTTTTGAGACAAGGTCTCTTTACTGCAGGTGGAACTCAGTGATTGGGCCAGAGTGGCTGGAATCTGCCTGGCTCCCATATTCCTGCCACCCCTTCTCTGGAGTTATTTGCATGGTGATGGGAATGCAAACTCAGTTCTTGATGCTTGCATGATGGGCTCTTTACCCGGTGAGCCATCACTTGATCCCCTGGACTGAGAGACTCACTGTTTCATTGTGCTATCTTAGAGTCCATACTGTTGTCCCTGATAGACAGCTGAGGACACAGAGGCACTGGTGATAAAGGGAATAAGAGGATGGATAGTTTGGATTCTAAAATGTGTATTTGTGCTTACATGTGTGTAGAAATATAGGTGTGTGTTCACGTTTATGGTTGCATCTGAGGATACCAGAAGTCGCCATTGGGGGTCTTCCTTGATTGTTCTTTTTTATTTACCGAGGCAAGGTTTTGCACTCAACCAAGGTTTCTCACTCAAATTTCCCACTCAGTCCTTTTGTTTAGCTGACAGCTTGCTGTGTAGATCCCCTGTCTCTCCCTCCCCAGCACAGAGATTACAGGCTGGGATTGTACCCACCCACCTGTCACTGTGAATGCTACAGCAAGTCATTTTCCCAGAGCTGTATCTCCCCAGCCATGAAAATGTTCCTACATTCAAATTACACAGCAAACTGAAACCAACACATTAAATAAAAATAGAGAATCACTATAAAATGCATCTATCAATTAGAAAATAAAAAAGTGCTGGAGAGATAGCCCAGCTTTTCCAGAAGACCTGGGTTTGATTTCCAGCACCGACATGGCACCTCACAACTGTCTGTAACTCTGGTTCTAGGGGCTTTGACACATGAATAAATAATAAGAGAAATCTTCTTAAAAGATGGTAATAAAAGTGATTGTGCCAGGAATACATTATTTAAAACCAGTAGTTCAGTATAAATCACCAGAGAACTTTTTCAGAAATGTAGTATTAAAAGAAAATTGGAGATGAGGTCTAAAAAATCTTGGTTTACTTGTTCTAAGTGGAATTGTAAGCTAACAGCTTGAAGTGAGCACACTTTTTTGACAGTTATTATCAAGCTTTTTCAAACATTTTATCCCTCAAAATATACCCTGAATTAATTTCAGGCAGTGAGCAAGCATGAGTCATAATTTTAAGAAATCTTTTCGAACAAAGTTTAAAATAGTATACCAAATATTGGTGTAAGTTGCCATTACATAAATAAATTTAAATTTATAATACTGCAGGATCTAGAGAATTTTGCAATTGATTGATATTTTGATTTTTATAATCAACTGTGCTGAAAATGCTACTTCATATAAATATGAAATACTAAACAGCAGAACTATGATAAGGGCTATTTCAGAACTTAAAAATTGTGTCCTAATCTTGTCAAACTTCATGATACAATTTGCATGCTGCGTGAGTGTGTGCATGCGTAAGTTAGCAGCTCAAGCAGCAATTCTTTACCATTCTTACATAGGATAATTCAAAAACACACTGATTTGATAAATGTAACTAATAGCAGTAGAAAAAAATATTGTTTTTCCATGAATTATTATGTTTCTGTAAGTTCAGAAAACTTTGCATGTGTAATCAAAACACTGCACTTCATAGTGGACAGCAGTCTTAAACAACAGGAATGTTTCAGGCAGCATTAGCTGGTGCTCCATGGTGTGATGGCATGCCCAGTGCAGAGGGTGTGTTCAGAACTCAGCCTGCTTCCGCCCACCTCTTAATGTGAATGCTGGAGATCTCAACTACTATCCCCATATTTGCACAGAAGCAGTTTATGTTTTGGTTTGGTTTTGAGTGTTTGAGGCAGTTTTCTATAGTCCAGGCTAGCTTTGAATTCTGTTTGTAGCAGAAGCTACTCTTGACTTCTGATCCTCCTATCTGCACCTTCCAAGTGCTGGGGTTACAAGTGTACATCACTGTGTGCAGCTTACATGTTTATATTAAATTAATTTTGGGTACTTGCATGTTCATAAACTTTGTATTTTGCCATTTATTTTTATTTTTTATTGTTTAACAAATTCCACATTCATTTACTCCATTTGGGGTTGTGACCACATCTTTCAAAGGCCTTAAGTGAGCAAAAAAGAAAATTGTTGAGTGGCTCTGTCTCTACGGAGCATCTGGGGTGGGCCATATAGCAACGAAGGACATGCTTCCATTTTGATTTGCTGCAAGTCTAATAACACTGCTCCCAAAGAGGCTTTGGGAGCCACTAGCCCCTCACCCACCTCCACCTCCTCACAGTGTGGATGAGAAATGGGACAGACAGAAGAGTATTTCAGTGGCTTGCCTAATGTTTCCCAGGGCTGCAGTTGGAGTGGCAGGGAAAGGGGAAAATAATGAGGCATCTGCAGACAAGACAAAGCTTCCCTCCACCTCAGCCCCTGCCTTCTCTTTTATTCCTTCCAGAGCCTGCAGCAGCAGGATGGTGACTCACAGGGTGAGGCACATGTCTGCAGCCTCCTCCTCGCCATGCGCTGCACCACCACCTCACACAGCAGCGCTCACCGTAGTTCTTGCAGTTCCAACTTTACTGTTCCTATTCGATACCTGTTCAATATTATTGTTTATGATAGAGTTAATGGCAGTTTATTTATTTAGTTTTTTTGAGACAGGGTTTCTATATGTAGCCCTGGGTGTCCTGGAACTCACTTTGTAGACCAGGCTGGCCCCAAACTCACAGAGATCCACCTGACTCTACCTCCTAAGTGCTGAGATTAAAGGCTTGTGCACCACCACTGCCCAGCCAGTTATTGGCTCTTAGTTGTGTGCTTTTTATAAGGAACTGTACATCTCTAAATGTGTTTTTCTTGAGGTTATATTTACTCCATGAGAGACTAATGTTGATACATAAATGAGAGTCCATGGGAAGAAAAGTGTGAAACATCACTTTGCAATAGAACTCACATTTCCATAAGACACATTTTTGTCATTGCTAATTAATATCTATGTGTTCTTTTTATGTTCACATGTGTCAGATTGAACATTTTACGTTTTAATCATGTAAAAATATGCTTTACTTCTTCTCTGGAAAGTCTACAATGTGTTAATGGAATCTTTTTCAAGGTTAGAAGAGGAGATAAAGAGCACTGGAAGAATGGTCAGAGAACATTTGCTGTGAGGGTGATCCCATTACTGGTACTTACAGAATATGCTTGCAGAAGGAAATGGGGTTTGAGAGAGAGAGAGAGAGAGAGAGAGAGAGAGAGAGAGAGAGAGAGAGAGAGAGAGAGAGAGAGAGAGAGAGAGAGCGAGAGAGAGAGCGAGCATGTTGTAGGTCAAGAAGGCAGTTTAGATGGAAGTTAGGGAAATGTAGTTGGCACTTTATTTTAAGTTGATAGGAGCTAAGTATAGCTGAAGTCTGGTGTTAACAGGGAGATAACTCAGACCCGAGAAGCAAACCAAATCCTCCTGACTCGTGTAAGGCTGTCCTTATCTGGGAGGTCTGGCTTGCCACTGAAGCAGTGCAGTAGAGCACTGCCTGGGCTGCACAGTGTGGGCTTCTCTGGGGACAAGCGTGTCCGAATTGCAGGGTTACTTTAAAAGGGGAGTGCAGAAAAAGATGGAAAAGAGTCAAAGATAGTGAATGTGGTATTATTTCTGTATTTTCAATTTATTGCACTGATATTTATCATACTGCATGTCACATATATTGTGACTATAATGTTAAATGGCCACTTTGCTGCCATTATCCTAACAAGATATTGTTGGCTATTTTATTATCTTAAAACTGAATTATTTTTGTTTGTACTCCTCATTGAAGTTTCAAGGACTCTAGACTGATGTTTCCCACCAAATATTATTTATCAACATATATTATACTGCTTCTAGAAGTAGAAGATCATTTGAGCTCCCTGATAGGTGTGTCCAACCTTTTGATGTTGCAGGAATGACATCTGCAAAATTCACTCTTGAGAATCATTTGACATTAGACAACTCATCTCCCCTAAATTGCAGAAAAAAACCCTCATTTTTTAAAGTAAGCTTAAGATTTTGTGTTGGGCTACATTCACAACTGTCCTTGACTATGCAGCTCACGGGCACAGGTGTGCCTATAAAATGTAGTTTAAATGTAGTTTAGATGGTATTTCAGTTCTTTTACATAAATGACTGTACAGACATACAGTTTTTGAAACCTAGCCCTTCAAATACATAGCTTTAAAAAAGTGATACGGTTTTCCTATTTTAAATTATATTGTGGCTCAGTTCTGAAAGGTTATTTAGTGCCTTGACTATGTAGGAAGGAATGTGTCTTTTCTTGTGTAGATTAGCTCTGTCTTTATTTTATACACTAGCTCTATACATATACAAATTACAAATGATAGAATAAGATTTGCATACATTAAAATATGAATGCATAACTTATAATTTTTAGGGTTTTTTTGGGTTTGGCTAACTCAATTACTTTAGCATGTATCCTAAGGGCATTCTGTGAAGAATCTCACTCGGTGGTTAAGAGATGGATGAGGAAGCTGTTTATTCAGCCAAAAAGATGTTTCTTGTAGTTCTCATTTAGTTATTATACAATAAAACATCTGACAGTAAACTTTTTGTATTATTTTTAAAGGATAGCAGTTTGTAAAACTTAGCACATAAGTAAAGGCACTGTGTGTAAGCCTTCTTGACTATAATAGGTTAGTTTTGCAGGTTAGAATTACCTTTTATTTATTGCCTTTTGTAATTCAGTGGAAAATGTTTTCCTGCAGTGCTTTGTTTTTATAGAATTTTTCTTTTTACATTTTTTAAGGTTTAAATTGTTATTCCAGAATCTACCGTGAAAACTTTTAAAATGTGTACATTCTTGCAAAAGGAACAGAGGAACAACAGCTAGTATTTGTACAGGAATTTAGAAATCACTTTAATTTTTTTTTTTTTTTTGTTTTTTGTTTTTCGAGACAGGGTTTCTCTGTGTAGCTTTGCGCCTTTCCTGGAGCTCACTTGGTAGCCCAGGCTGGCCTCGAACTCACAGAGATCCGCCTGGCTCTGCCTCCCGAGTGCTGGGATTAAAGGCGTGCGCCACCAACGCCCGGCCCACTTTAATTTTTTAATGCCATTTGTATTCATGTAGAATTATTGTATAATAATTAAAAGTTATATCATTATTTGCTACATGTGTATAGTTGACTTATTTAAACGTATCTTACCAATGTAAGATAGTAGAAAATAATGCTTTCCATGAGTAGGCACTTAGTGAAGATGTTTCAATATAAGCTTTTAAGCTGTATTTGATCTTTCATTTGCTACTAATTTAAAGTAAATTTTTGTATTTAGCATTCTAACTAACATATTTTGATATTCCAATCATTTATTGAGTTTTAACAGTTACTAAGCTCAGTGTTTAATAAGATAAGGGAGAAAAGTGTTAAAGTTATAAATCTCATGGGCTTTAACTGTCAACTGAAGTAATGTATTTTGAAAAGCATTTTGAAAACAATACCATATTAGTTAGGCTACCTCTAGTTAAAAGCAGAAGACACAACTAAAATTGCTCTTTAAAAAGTGGGAATATTTTTATATTGTACAACAGAAACTTCAGCAGTATGCTAGACTTTAGGCTTTGTTGAAACAGGCTAGGGTTGTGCCTTGCTCATGCATCAGTTTTGTCCTCCTGCTCACCTCTTCATGTTGGCAAAGGCAGTTTCAGACCTCATATGCACATAGTATTGTCATAGGCAGGACTATCTAACAGACCTGATGGAAACATTATCTGGGCTGGCCAATGTGGAAACCACAAGTAGTTTTTGTATTCCAGAAATATCTCTCTAGTTCATCTGAGAGAATAAATTTTTAATCTTGCTCAGTTCCAGATAGGTAATCTCACATTGGTCAGTGACTAATTGTGTACCAGTGTTAAGTATCAAGATAAATCAGGACAAATACTTCTCTGCAAGTTTTCTAAAATTACTTAGTTGTCTTGATTTTGAACACATGCTTCCCCTGCATTCCACTTCCAAGTATACTAGTCATGGTAGTAGAGAGAGGCTGAAATGTGGTGGTGAGTCTTTTCTAGCCAGATGTCCCACCATTGGGAGGTGGTTTAACAGGAATCCGGACAACATGGTAGTTTTATAGTAGTAGATATATATCTCAGTAGAACATATTAGAGTTTTTAGAATGGATATCCCCACATATGTGACACAAAAATACTAGAGTGTGGGGCTAGAGAATGCAGTGGGTCAGAGCTCATAAAGCAGTGACACTTGTCTGCTACACTCTGGACACCCCTAAGAGGTATTTAAAATATTGGTTGTCACACTATTGTTGTAGAATATTAACCTGACAGCAGATAACTAGCATTTTAAGAGGAATGTATAGCTTTAAAATATATTCATCTGAGTTACATTGAATAGGGAAATTGTTTTCCTTAGTTTTCTTTCAAAATTAAAGAACGTTGTCTTCATATATGGTCTTGTTTACTGGTCATCTCCATATCTTTAGTTATAGTATTCAGTAGGTATAAATTCCAATGTGATGATTATTCACGATCATATTCAATGTTTCTAAAGCTTTTAATAACTTATATGAAGTACTCTCATACTACCTGCTATCTATAAACCATTGTCCAAACCTCCTTCACTGTTAATAAAATTGAATGCATATTTTAATTATTTATCAAAATATTTAGGCATACTTAAGACTAATTCACTAATCTTTTCTATGCCAACTAACTTGCCTGTTTGGGCATTTCATTTAAATAATGTCATACAATATATCATCTTTTGTGACTTCTTTCATTTACATTGATGTTTTCAAAGCTAAATGTAGCATATATTAGGACTTTCCCTATGGGAGACTAATAGTTCATCTGCTGCTTTGAAGTTTGTACGAACTTTTTTGTATGGGCATGTGTTTTCATTTCTCTTGATGTCTGACTAGGAGTGGAATTTCCTGAGTTATATGGTAAGTTCTGCACTTAATTTTTAAAAGCTACAAAATAACTGAAAAAAAAAAACATAGTAAAAACTTTAACAAAGAACTGCATTTGGTTTTCATGAGAAAAATTTTTTCATTTTTCTAAAAAAATTCAGTATTTTCAGGGACAGGTTATCTGGACTAATTCTCCCATGGAAGACAAAAACACTACCCGAACTGTTAATAAAAATGTTTTTATGGTGTCAGAAGAGATCTGAAAGACTATGCCAAGCCAAAATCTCAGGGATGCTAAGAACATATAGGTGAAGAGTTATTTAAGGGTCTGGCTACCCTGAGTCATGTGCCCATCTCCATACAACTGTTGAAAAGCCAGGTTCTCCTAGATGCAGATGCAAGGCGAAAACTACCGTTTATTTTTAAGTTGATGAGTCTAATGCATTACCCTTCACATAAAACTGGGGCCGTGGGAATGATCTACTGCGTTCTCCTGTTCATTCCCAGTGAAGTACACTAAGAGTGAAGGAGTGGAGTGCGGCGCTCACGCTCGTGCTGGCGGCTGCGGAAGAGAGCGCTAGATGCTGCGGGGGAGGAAGAATCACGAGCCATGGTTACCTTTTTAGAGCTTTATTAGGAGGGAGGAGAGAGAGAGAGAGAGAGAGAGAGACCGCACGGAGGGGACATACAGAGAGAGGGAATGTCTGCTTTTTAGGCTGGGGCTCCATCGCAGGCTGATGATGTAATAAGGACAGAATCCCTACAAAGAGTTCTTTAATGAAAAGAAAGGACAAAGAGAATTTATGTTTGAGAGTTTATAAACCAAGTGTCAGCATTAGATGGGATTTCAGGCTAAAATTTTATAATACAAAAAGTCTAAGAAAGCTCCTGTGTCAGAGAAGCAAATTTATTTCCCATTTGAAGAGTGGCACCTTCTCCTGTGTTTCAGAATCTAATAACTTTTCAGAATTATTGAGCATCATAGAAAGATGACCAAGCATGCAGAAATACAAGACAAATCTTACCGTGGTGGTACCAGCTTGTAGACCTACCTGTAATCCCATTACTTGAGAGATAGAGACAGGAAGATCAAAAACTCAAGACTGGCCTGAAGTATGAGACCTTGTCTGAGACAAGAATGTAAGGTGCAGTTGGTAAGCAGCTAGAGAGATGCAGACTGTCTCCCAACTATTTCAGATTACACATATTCTGTTTTAGGGAATAAAAGGCAAATTTGAGAATATCTTCAAGAAATAGGAAATTTAAAAAAATGACAGAAAAATTGGAAAGTATTAAATGTTTTTTAGACATCGAGAATGCAAAAACCAAAATAACTCAGTATACATGGTGGTAGTGGATTTCTCATAGCTACAGAGAGAAGTTCTGGACTGAATGAAGGTATTTTCTGTAATTTAGTATGAAGAGTTAAAGAGAAAATATTAAGAGGGACAGGGTAGGAAAGAAGTATTGCTAGTGTTTTACTGCAGTGAAACCTATGATCATAAAACTAAGGCCTTAAAATTCAAAGAAGACAAAGCCTGACCACCACCTACTCACTGAGGGAGATGTGACTAGGGTCCTGGAAGGACTGAGGAAGAAATGTGATGGCATGCCTACAGCTGCCCACACACGGGCAGCGTCCTCTCGGCAGTTCAATGGTAGCAGCAGATCACAAGCCTCCATCTGTTGTCACTTTGATTGTTGAGTATTGCGGTTGTTGAACAGCTGAAGGATACAGCATAGTGGAAAGTAGACTGACCAACGGGAAAAGTAGATTCCAGCCCCAGTTCTGCTCTCCACTAGCACTGTGGAGAGCAAGTGCTGTGGAAGCTGGTGAGAACACTGAAGCTGGCCGGCCTTCCGTGCCTTGCCTGGCCTTGTTAGTAGATTGCAGCATTCCACTTGTTAGTACCAAAGGCAGGGGAGAACCTTTACTGCTCTGCCTTTGGTAATGATAAAGAGAGAAAAAGTCTTTTTATGGTAGCTGGGTCCTCAGAAGCACTCTTCATGCTTGGTGATAAGGAGCAGAGTTGGCTGTCAGACAGAGCTGTATTAGCTTATTATCTACAAAGCTGACACTGCCTCTTAAATTCCTTTCTTGTGGCAGGAACCCATCTGAAATGAAGGCTTGCAGAGCTGAGATGCTACAGCACTTTACTTCCTCATAAGTACCAATAGGCTTAAACCTTCTTCTTTTTTTTTTTTTTTTTTTTTTTTCTGTGTAGCTTTGCGCCTTTCCTGGGACTCACTTGGTAGCCCAGGCTGGCCTCGAACTCACAGAGATCTGCCTGGCTCTGCCTCCTCAGTGCTGGGATTAAAGGTGTGCGCCACCACTGCCCGGCTATAAACCTTCTTTCATAGAATTAAAAGCTATATGTAATTTTAAAGCAGAGTTGTGTCGTTTTGTACTGTATATTTAAAAATGCTATGAGATACATACTTTGTAATTGCTATTTGTAGAAAACTCAATGATAAACAATGCAATCTACAAAGAATAGCAAGGCCGAGTGTGTGTGTGTGTGTGTGTGTGTGTGTGTGTGTGTGTGTGTGTGTGTGTGTGTACCTTTGAAGACCAGAGGTTAGTGTCTTTCTTAGTTGCTTCTGTCTTATTTTTTTGAGACAGAGTCTCTTACTGAGCCCATAAGCCCTAGGCATCCTCCTGCCTCTGCAGCCTCAAGGCTAACATTAGAGGCATGAACCACTACACCCAACATTTTCAAGAGAATAATGGAGATGAGTAAGTTGTCATCTTGTGTAGTAAGCACTTTAGCAACTGAGCCATTTCCCCAGTCCAGAATTACGTACTCTTTAAGGTACATGGAAACTGTGGGAAAGTCCTGAGAGATTTAAAGTTAAATGATCAATTTCATGATGAGATTTATGTATAGATGCCCACTGTACTTGTTCTTTTCCTAGAGCTGTGTAGATTTTAAGGGTTCAGTATGTTCCATTTCTTATGTTAATATTTTCACTACTGATGACAGCTTTAGAAATTTGGTGAGTAGAACTTGCTACCATGGATGGTGAGGATAATTGGACAACAGGACCTCTTTTGGCCAAGTACACATAAATGTACATGTAATATAGTTAGACTGTGAGTCTATGGAGCTTAAGGCCACTGGGAGAATAAATGTGGTGTTTGTAACATGCTTATGTTAAATGAGTTTCAAGAGTTGTGTATAGAATTCCTAACATATGAGAAGCATTTGGAAAGGCTAGTGTGCCTAGTGTATAATCTTTAGCATGTAAAGATAAGCCATACTGAGTAAGGTGAAATTTCGGAATCATTTGAAGGAACGTAAGGATAAGCTCTCAAATTATAATGTTCTATGGATACATTATACTTCCAGGAAAAATAGGAATGAAACAAGTATCCATAGTCATTGCAAATCAAGTTTTGTAGGGTACCCAGATCGTTGGTATGACATCTGAGTTAATCCCTTACTGGTGACATTTCTGGCCTAGCTCTTTGACTGTGCTTGTTTCTGCTCCAAAAGTGGCAGGTATACTCGGACATTGATCTCTAGTGCTGTTTTTGGTTGTGCTGGAACTTAGCATAGTCAAAACTGTCTGGAGTTGTTAGTAGCTCTGCCTTAAACTGAGTGAGATGCATCAGAAGTTTAAAAATGGAATTAAGCATTCTGAAGGTAAATTGGTAGTCTATTATCTTTAAGCCCTTAGGGCTTTTATTCTTTTAAAAATTAGATCTTATTTTATGATGGCCTTTTCTTAGAAACGAGAAAACTAACCATCTATTATATCTTTACTTCAAAGTAAGAAAAAAAAATCAATGTGGTCCAGGGGAAGACTTCATAGACACTCAAGGAAGTTATCTAATAAATCAACTCTAGATTAAAGCAAACTGAAGGGACTGTAGAGAAAAAGCTAGCAAAGGAGAGAGGGGATGTACTCTAACTTTTCAGTACAGATTTTTAATATATATAAAGTCACTGGGAATGTTGACGTTCATCATACATAGGAAAGACTCACTGTTGATAAATAAACATTGGTTTGAAGTTTTTATTTTTTAAGAATATGTGAGAAATTCATAGTATAGAAGAGAACAAATTAGCAGTAAATTATTTGGATTCTGGGCTAATTCCTAATGAATAGGATAAATTCTGATAGAAAGGAATGCCAGTAGATAAAATGGCAGACATGACCTGAGCATAAAGATCCTGTCATTTCTCAACATATCATTTTGATAGATTCTTGTTACACTCTTACTAACTTTACTAACCATAGTCTAGCTCTGTCTCTGAACATGAAGTGATTTTAGTCTCCTCTAAACACTTTGAAAAGCAAGAGTCCAAACAAGCAAGTACTCCTGTTTCTTAATGTGCAGTGGGAGAGCTCACTTTGCGCCTGTCTCAGGCTTGTGTTACTTGGAGAATGTAGTATATGTGTAGTCACTTGACAATCATTCAGTGGCTCTTAAGTAATGCCGTTTATTCGACCTGTGCTCTCTTAACACATTTTACAAAAAACTCATGGAAAGTTAGTATTCTTTTTGTGTGAATTTTCCAATTGTATTTCAGACGTTAAGAAAGAAAGGCCTTAATGGTTGTGAGAGCCCTGATGCTGACGATTACTTTGAGCACAGTCCACTCTCGGAGGACAGATTCAGCAAACTAAATGAAGATAGTGATTTTATTTTCAAACGAGGCCCTGTAAGTACTTTCACTTTACCTTTACTTTTTATTTGTTGATCCTTTTTGTTAACTTCATATTTAGGCTCTGAACAAGAAGGAACACAGAGGGTGCGACAGCCCAGACCCCGATACTTCCTATGTGCTAACTCCACATACAGAAGAAAAATATAAAAAAATTAATGAGGAATTTGATAATATGATGCGGAATCATAAAATCGCAGTGAGTACTAAAGTATGGTTTGTGCTTTTATCATGTGCATGAAGAAACTGACCACACATCCTACCTCATTTTTAACAGAAGATTGATGGCAAGTCTTAGAGGAAAGAAGGTGTTTATGAACTCTCTTTGGTTTGACAGAGCTTTGAAATGCCAAAATCTTACAGTACTAAACGTTGAGTGTCTTAAGTGTAGAAATGAAGAGAAAACGTCCTAATTCATGTCCTGCCACTAATTGCCCTTTGTATCTTTTCTTAAGCTATCCATACATCCTGAATTACAATTGTTTGATCTGGGAAGTAAATGAGTTGGCTCACATGATTTTAAAAATTGTTTCTAGTTTTAAAATTCCTTGATTTTCAGTATAAAGTACACATATAAGACATTCCCATCTTTCCCATTACTTAATATACATATTTAGTCGATCTTTAGAATGCTAAATGTGGGGTTGGGGATTAGCTCAGTGGTCAAGCGCAAGGCCCTGGGTTCGGTCCTCAGCTCCGGGGGAAAAAAAAAAAAGAATGCTAAATGTAAGTTAGTTGAGTTTGTTGTACGATTTCTTTCCTCTAAATCATTTTACTTGCTTTATGCAGTTATCTTCATTTTAGAAGAACTGGGCTGACTGTTGAGCTCTTTGTACCATAGCCCAAAGTGCTGAACTGCAGGAACCCTGAGTACTGACTGCTCTTCTCTCATACTCAGTATTACAGAAGAGAGCGAGATTTATTTTAAGGAAACTCTTAGCCTCAAACTAATCACACAACAAATAGTCACTGTAATTTTTCTGTACACAGTCACCTAATCTTATGAAACAGTCCATTTTGACCTTACTGCACTCGTGTGCCTGGACTGAAAATACGGAAAATCCTCTTACTAGACTCCAGCGAGAGCAGCTAGAACCCTGCTGTAGCTGCTCTCTATCTACCTCTGTGTGGAGGGAAAGTGGTTGTGGAACCAGCTGGCTCCAGTGCTGGGCTTTTGTTTTTCTTGTTCTTTTCTTTTTCATTATCATACTTGAAGCTCTTGCCCTAAAAAAATGACACACATCATATGTCATTTCTTCAAAGTAGTTCTGTAGGAAGAATCACATGAAAATAGCTTTAAACAATTTTTTTGAGCTAATACCATTATTTTTTAAAACAGAACAGTAGCATATAAAATTTCTCTGATCTCACAGGGACATTGTTCCCACACTCAAACTTTAAGCTGCAAGAATATACTAAAATTGCTTCATTGTTTGCTTCTTGACTCCCCACATACAACTTTAAATTATGAAGAAGCTTACTGTTTATCATGGTCAACAAATGTATTGGAATTGGTCTATGGGGGAAATACCAGAGAAAACTAGGAAATGTACTTTAAGAGAAAGCATATGAAGTATTTTGACTAGAAGATAGCTTTTTTTTTTTTTTTTTTTTTTGGTTTTTTCGAGACAGGGTTTCTCTGTGTAGCTTTGCGCCTTTCCTGGAGCTCACTTGGTAGCCCAGGCTGGCCTCGAACTCACAGAGATCCGCCTGGCTCTGCCTCCCGAGTGCTGGGATTAAAGGCGTGCGCCACCACGCCCGGCGAAGATAGCTTTTATAACCTTTATAAGTTAATCCTTATACAATTTTAAAGATACCAAGACTCTCTAGTCTAACTTGGCAGTAGTTAATCTTAATGTGTAGGTGGTTTTTTTTTTTTTTTTATATTTCATTACATAGAAATTACGTTGTGTTCTGTGTATAATTACTTGACTTTTCTAGTTTAAAAAAAGTCCGTTAATCAAATCATACTGGACTTATTCATAATATCCCAAAGTTGATGTATTAAGTTAATAATGTGTATATACTTTACCCTTTGCTTGTATTTGGGTTTCCCCCAATGTTAAGCCAGGTTAAGATGTTAATGTTAAGAGCACACCTTTAATCCCAGCACTCGGGAGGCAGAGGCAGTCAAGATCTCTGTGAGTTCAAGGCCAGCCTGGACTACAGAGCGAGATCCAGGAAAGGCACCAAAACTACACAGAGAAACCCTGTCTTGAAAAAAAGAAAGAAAGAAAGGAAAGAAAAAAAGAAATGTAATGTTAAATTGGTTTGCACTGGAGTTCTAATTAATGCTTCCTTGGTAACTGATAAATTTTGTAATGTCTAAATTCAACAATATTTTAATTTCAGGTTTTAACTTTTAATTTCATCTTTTGAATATTTGAAACATACTGTATAGTTATATTAACATATATGTATCAATATAAAATGAAAATAAAGTTCATGTCAGATATATTCATATTCAAGTATAATTCTAGAAGAAACAGCTTAACACTGCAAATGAAGAACTTATCCTCGTCCTCTTCTTTGAATAATGAGAGTTAACTAGTTAAAGTTATTTAATGTGGATGGAATGAAACCAATAGTTTTCTCTTCCTTGTTCTTCCTTACAGCCTGGTTTGCCACCTCAGAACTTCTCAATGTCCGTCACAGTTCCCGTGACCAGCCCCAATGCTTTGTCCTACACTAACCCAGGGAGTTCCCTTGTGTCACCGTCTTTGGCAGCCAGCGCAACCTTAGCAGACTCAAGCATGCTGTCTCCACCCCCAGCCACATTACACAGAAATGTGTCCCCTGGCGCTCCGCAGAGACCACCAAGTACTGGCAGTGCAAGTATGTCGTCAAGTGTTCTGTTGGTGCTCTTAAAAAGAGGATGAGAAATGAATTGCTGACAAAGAAAGTTTATTCTCTTTAGTCTTCACTTTATTGTCAGTCCAGGTGTGGTGGCCCATGCCTTTAATCCCAGTATTTGGGAGGCAGAGGCAACCAGAACTCTGAGTTTGAGAACAGCTGTGTCTACATAGTGAGTTCCAGGACAGCCAGGGCTATGTAGAGAGACCCTGTCTCAGAAAACAAACCAACAAGCAAACAAAAAGCCCGCATTATTGTTGGGATGAGCAAGAGTCACTGTTCCATGTGGGAGGCCAGCTCCTACCTTTTGAATGGTTCTTATGAGAGAGGGATAAGAAAATATTAGATAGAAAGCCCTAGTTGATGAGAAGAAAGACAGAAACACAGGATAGCTTCGGGAGGGTCTGGATCAATACCCAACAGCCTTTTCTGTTTATTCAAAAGTGCTTTCTATAACAATGCCAAGGGGCAGGGCAAAAGACCTTCCCCTTCCCAGATCAAAGCATACCACACAGCCAAGTGTAGACACTTTCAAACTCCTGGTAACCACGCCCATGGTCAAATCATCTCCTTATGCAGCCCTGCTGGATAAAGTAAGCCCAGATTCTCTGACCCTGAGTAAGTTCTGACTAGATAGCCTCTGTGGGAAAAACATTGTTGGGCCAAGTAGAATAGTATAGAGACCGTGCCATCTATAACTTTTCTTTATCATGGGGGAGCCACACTGGTGACAGACAGAGAATTTAACTTCAGTGTTGCAAGTGAAGATTGAAAGTTGAATGTGACCCTCATGCTAGAAGTAGAGGAGTGAGCCTGCTCTGTGCATCTCTTCCTACTGAGTTAGTTCAGTAATTCCGCAGCAGTTTGCAGTACATTTGCCATCTTAGTCTGTAGTTTAGTATTACCTTCCCACAGTGCTGGATTGAGTAGTGCTCTCTATGAACTGTCTCGTTCTCGTCAGTATTTACTAGTTACTATAGATGCACAGATGGCGGTCTATCAAGAGCTCTGTAGATAAGTTCATGTATGTGTATACTACACATAGACCCCCCCCCACGGCTCTTTTTATATATATAGTGTAACTTATATCAAATTATACATTCATTGGTGGTAAACTTTAGACTGAGCTAGTTTTATATTGATTTGATTTTTAGGAATAGAATGTAGGTTATAGTGGGATAACTGCATTTGTAAAATAAATGCAATTTTTATTCAATCTCTCTTTTCTCTGTAACATTGTTAGGTGGGATGTTGAGCACTACAGACCTCACGGTGCCAAATGGAGCTGGAAATAGTCCAGTGGGTGAGTGGATTCCTATCATTTAACTTTGTAGGTGTCTATTTGAGCTGAGCTACAACTAAGTATTGTCCTGAAATAAGGCTTTCTGCCTTCTGAGGGATAGTTTACTATCCAGCTTAACAGTTTTCTACAATAGCCCTGCTTCATCCTTTACACACTAAGTTCATTCATTCATTCATTCACTATGTATTAAGTGCTTCCTCTATACCAGCCATTGTTGTTTCCCAAAGACTAAGTTGCTCTAATTTAAGTTGCAACATTTACATCAAGATCTTTTTTAAAAAGAATATTTTAAATTTATTTTTATAGCATTTTACACGTACACACACATATCCACTCGGATATATGTATATCACACACACAGAATGTATCTTGATCATATCCTTGCCACATTCCCCTTATTTCCTGACACTCCTCGATGCCCACACACCCTCCTTCTACCTTTACTAGCCTCTTCTTTTTTCTTTTCTAAATAATCCATGAGTTCAGTTAGTGCTATCTACTTACCAGTGGGTATGAGACCATCCACCAGATTATAGACACCATACCAGCAACTACAACTCCAAAGAAAAAGGACTCCCCCTTTCCCAGTAGTTATTAACTGCCAATACCTCCTCGGCTAGAGGTGGAGTCTCTCCTGACTCCATGGTAGATGTTGAAAGGCTTGATCTTGTGCAGGTAGCCATGGCTTGGAGTTGGTGAGTGTGCTGGCCATGTTTTGTCTAGAAGACAGCAGACAGCATTCCTCCCCATCAGCTGGTCCTTACGTTCTTCCCACCCCTTCTTGCATGGTGTTCCCTGAGCCTTGGTGGGGAGGGTGATACAGGTGAGGGTTGAGTACTCAGTGGTCACTTATTCTCAGCACTTTGATTAGTTGAGTCTCTGCATTGACTGATGCCCACTACAGAAACAGCTTTTCTGGCTAAGATTGAAAGCAGTATTGATCTATGGGTGCAAACACATTTAGAAGTCAGTTTGACTGCTGCCTTCAATGACCATTTCTTAGGGATATGCTTTCTGTAACTTCCGTCACCACTGAAGTTAAACTATTAGAAAGTACTTTATTTTTTTTTAAAAAGCATTAAATGTGTTCAGAAATTGGAATACTAAGACATGTGTGCATATTACTCAAGTTAGAGATCCAAGTGATTCCCTTGAGGATCTGCTTTGGTGGTCATATGTAAAGCATTCACGGTTTGTTGTAGTCACAGTCAAATAGGCTTTCACTATGGGGCTGTATGTGTATGGTGGTGGTGGTGATTACATCCAAAGTCTCACACATGCTAAACAAACACTGTTAAGTGGCTTTATTCCCAATATGCTATATGCACAACAGGTCTTACACAGATTAGCTCCACCTAGTTAAAAAACAAAACACAGTTTGGTGCGAATAATTGGCTACTAAGAGAGACTGTTTATTTCTGGTTCACTTTAGTTAGGGTCCAGCCTCCTGGAGTCTTGGTGATTTAAAGATATGTCATATTGGGGCTGGAGAGATGACTCAGCAGTTAAGAGCACTTGTTGCTTTCTTGGTTCAAACCCTAGCATCCCTGTGGAGGCTCACAACCATAACTCCAGTTCCACAGGCTCCACTGCCTTCTTTTTATGCTGGGTACCAGGCATACATGTAGTCACATACGTACATGTAGGCAAAACACACATACACATAAAATAAATAATTCTGAAATATATTTTAAAGTATATTTAAAGACTATCTTTCCAGTCCTGACATGTGGTGAAGATAGATTATTTTGCAGCTATAACATCAAAGTAATGATTTTGATGTTATATCTGCAGTACAATATATGATATTTTTTAGTGGACTTAAATGGATTAATGACCTGCTATTGAGTCTTAAGAGATCAAATGTACCTGTGGATCCCCATACTCTTTCTCTGATCTGGAATGTCACAAATTGAAGATAACTGTTTCCCAGCTGAGGGCAGAGTGAAGTGGGACCTGAATTTTTTTTTTTTAATATAAGGAGATATTTATACACAGAGTTAAGGATGTAATGTTATCTCAGCTAGGCAAGCACTGGGGTGGGACTTCTTTTTTTTTTGTTTTTTTGTTTTTTTTGTTTTTCCGAGACAGGGTTTCTCTGTGTAGCTTTGCGCCTTTCCTGGAACTCACTTGGTAGCCCAGGCTGGCCTCGAACTCACAAAGATCCGCCTGGCTCTGCCTCCCGAGTGCTGGGATTAAAGGCGTGCGCCACCACCGCCCGGCTAAAAAACAGTGCGGGACTTCTTAATCTTGTCCCCATTTTAAATGAGCCTAGACCAGGCTGCCACCTTCCTTTCCCTAAGAGTGATGGTTTATGTTCCGACCGAGAATAAAGTTATTTCCACCAAAAGAGAGGGGGAGAGAGGGGGAGAGAGGGGGAGAGAGGGAGAGAGAGAGAGAGAGAGAGAGAGAGAGAGAGAGAGAGAGAGAGAGAGAGAGAGAGAGAGAGAGAGATCAACTGTAGAAAATATATGAAGGTCTTGCTATCAGTTATCCATTAGGGCTGCTACACTCGTACATGTGTGTTTTCAAATGTGTTTGGTTTATTTAATGACAACTCAGTTTTACTGTCTGAATCCTGTGTACTGGTTTCATGTACACGTACGCTTCCCTCCTGACACCAATAGGGCAGTGTGTTTCAAGTCCACCAGGACTTGACACTCTTGTATGCTTGTGTCCCATTGGGCCGGGACTCCAGAAGGCCGGCGTCTGTAATACAAAGTGAACAGAGTGAACAGCCCCTCTTAGTAGCTACACTGTTTGCATCATACAAATTGTTTGTAATTCAGCGATACTGATCTCTTTGGGACCTGTTGTGCATAATAGCCTGGGAATGCAGGTGTTCAGTAATGTTTGTTTAACAAACATGTATGAAGCCTTAAATTTAACCACTAACGTTGCACACACAAAGTGTGTACCCAACAGCATTTTAGTCAAAGCTAATGTCTTGGTGTGAGTGTGGGGCATACCTGTAACTGCAGTACCCCAGAGGTCATATGGGACAAGAGAATCCTGGGTTCTAGACCAGCCTGATCCACACAGCAAGTTTGTAGTAAAACTGAAATTCAAATTAAAGAGCCAAAAATACATACGACTTTCATTTGCTAATTCCCATCTGCTACTCCCTTTTATTGGAACTCCCAAATGTCTTCATATGCTTTTGATACCTTGTAAATTAGTCTTGATGAAAAGGTTTGAAAGGTTTCAGTGGTTATAAAATGTCTGTGCCTCTAAACCCGGATCCCATTTCTGAGGCTTTGTCTAAAGAAGTAGGCTAGGGGCCAGAGAAGTGGCTTAACAGTGAAGAGCATTGGTTGCTTTTACACGGGACCTAGATTCAGTTCCCAGCACCCACATGGAGGGAACCCAAACTCCAGTAACTCTAGTTCTAGAGGATCTGATGCCTTCCTTCTTCTGGCTTCTGAGGGTTTCAGGTACTCATATGGTACACAGACATGCATGAAGACAAAACACTCATTCACGTCAAGATAATTGATCTTTAAAAAGGAAGTCAAGTGTTGATGATGGCTTAGTTGTAGTGAATAATAGGCTGAAGTCAGCATAGTCAGCATTGTGAACATTAGGTGAATTTCAAGTGAGGTATTTTTTTAGTTGTGACTTAAACCTGTGCAGAAAATAGAAATATAGAAAAAAAGCATAAGGACCCCAAACTGATTCTAATAGTTAAGGTGATAAAATAATGTATTTTCCCCTTTCTTTTACTTTTTGAACTTTATGTGACATAATAGTGATGGTATTCCTAAAGTCATAAAATTTTTATTGTAGTAATTTGGTTTTCTGGTCTTTTTCCCTGTGATTTGATTTTTTTTCCCTAATCTGTCATTATTTTAAACTTAAACTGGCAGCTGTACACACTGTAATTTATATAGCTCTGTCATGGTGACAGTCTGTTTGTGATTTACTACATGTATTTCATTACCAAGAATATAAATAAATGTGTTACTCAGTTGATACTGTAGCTCAGATACTTTCTTAAGCTTTGACCTATATTGTAAAGTCAAGAATGAAAAAAAAATTGATATATCTAGTACCTTCACTTAAAAAAATTGGTGTGTGGGGTTGGAAACAGTGTATGTATGTGTGTGTGTTTTGTGCACATGTCATTTAGGTAGGCGGTATGCACACGGTACAGAGGCTGGAAAGTGGACATCCAGTTTCTTTCTCTGTCACTCTTCCACGTTGTCTGCTTGAGACAGAGTCTCTCACTGAACCCAGTTTATTGCTTAGCTACACTGGCTGGCTAGCAAACTGGGGATCCACGTCTGTTGTCTGTCCAGAGTTTGCTAGCCTTCCCCATGCTGGACTATAGGGAGTGGCCACCTTGTCAGGCTTTCCTGTGCCAGTGCTCGGAGTCTGAACTCGGTTCCCCATACTTTCCTGTGTGAGTGCGCGGAGTCTGAACTCGGTTCTCCATACTTTCCTGTGTGGATGCGCGGAGTCTGAACTCGGTTCTCCATACTTTCCTGTGTGCATGCGCGGAGTCTGAACTCGGTTCCCCATACTTTCCTGTGTGGATGCGCGGAGTCTGAACTCGGTTCCCCATACTTTCCTGTGTGAGTGCTCGGAGTCTGAACTGGGTTCCCCATACTTTCCTGTGTGAGTGCTCGGAGTCTGAACTCGGTTCCCCATACTTTCCTGTGTGAGTGCGTGGAGTCTGAACTCGGTTCCCCATACTTTCCTGTGTGAGTGCGCGGAGTTTGAACTTGGTTCCCCATACTTTACTGTGTGAGTGCGCGGAGTCTGAACTTGGTTCCCCATACTTTCCTGTGTGAGTGCGCGGAGTCTGAACTTGGTTCCCCATACTTTCCTGTGTGAGTGCGCGGAGTCTGAACTCAGCTCCCCATACTTTTACCACAGCAGCTTTAATGACCGCTGTCTCCCCAGCTTGCACTTTCATTTTTTTAAAAACATGTTGGGAAAGAGAAATACATATTGGACTAGAAATAGAAAGCTCAAGAAAATTCTGGAATTGTTAAGTGTTGAATGAAAGTGGTTTGGGGATGCTAAAAAGATGGATGGGGAAAGATCCCCCTTTCAAAGGTGAGTGAACTGAGTTTCGTTGGATGGATAGTGTTAGGAGCCTGGTGTGGGAATGGTGGAGGGTGCCATTGGGTCCATGTGTTTAAAACATTGGCTTGGGATGACAGCACTTACCTGAGAAAAGTAGTCCTTGTCCGTTGAGTTTGGACTAAAAATGATGGGAAATGAAGCAGAAATTTGTAACTTACATTGAAGCCTTTGTGCTTCTATCATCATACTGTGTGAGAAATTCAGAGTCTCTGGCAGAGGAGAAAGGTGCATTTTTAGTGCTGGCCACCGTGGGCGGATTGCAAAGAGGAGTAGTGTTTGGGACGGAGGGCACAGATGATGTGTTTATTAAATATTTCTAATAGGTACATATTGTCCATTCGGGGGATTGTCATCCGACTAAGGAAATGTGTCATCGGTTATTTCAAAGTCAGGGTCTTTTTTGTAGTTTAAGAAATGTTAAATCTTCACATAAATGATCTTTTTTCATCTTTTACTAGGATTTTTGTGTATGGAGTAATCTGCTAGCATGTCAGTTTTGTTGTTCATCGCTGTGAGCTCACTGTAGAGTAGGCTGGCCTCAAACTCAGGTTCATCCCCTGCCTCTGGCTCCCAGGGGCTAGAATTAAAAGTGTGTGCCACCACTTCTGGCTTGAATCTTGCTTGAGTTTTTCAGAATCCTCTGAAGTTTGCTTGGCAATTGAAGTTCAAAAGTGGCTTCATAGTAAAATATGAATGACATAACCATCTACTGTTCAGTGCTAGGTGGGTACTAGTTCTCAGGCCATGGGGTAAACTTGCCATCCACTTGAAGGTGTTGCGTCAACTGAAAAGATTTATATTTTGAAATATGAGCTGAACTGATATAATGGGACAGCATACCTTCTACCTATAGTAACATAATTGAGATTAGGCCTGTTAAATTTCTGGAGAAGTGGGTATATGATTTACTCAAGTGTTTTTGTTAAGAGCAATAAATTGCCAGGCAAACTGAAAACATGTTTTAACAATAATCACACTAACTTAAGTTTATTCAGTTAGAAAAGACATTTTCATTCCTGATTTGTAACTTACGGCAAGAGGAGTTATGTAACTGCTTCACAAATCATTCTGAACAGTGTCTCCATAGAACTTAAACAGAAGCTAAGAGGCATGCGTGGATACAGTCTAGGAAATAACAAGCTTGCACTTGAGGTTAGCTTCAGCCTGGCAAGTTGCCAGACACTTACATCATCCTGTAATCACTACCTGCTGCAGTGCCTGATGGAACACTAAGATACCGTCCTTTTAACCCCCGTTCACTCCTGTAACTTGATTCTCATGGGTTACTATGGCCTCGTATAAAATGCATCATGGATTTCATATAGGTAAGCCACAATCGTGCTTCTTGATGATGTATGACACTAAATTACATATTTGCACCATCTGATGATAATACTGAAATATTAGTTCTTTTTTTTTGAGACTTTAGTACAAGTCCGTGAAATAGTCTTTCAAATACTGGAGAGTCAGAACACACGTTCTTAGATTATATATTAAAAGAAACCTTATTAACCTTATTGCTCTACAGTATAAAGTTCTCCTAATTTTGAATATGTTATTTGCAAAGTTTTTTATCCTCCAGATAACAAAATCTGGATTAGCTTATTAGTGAGTTTTGCTCTGCAAGGGGAAGAGGGGGTGACCTAGAGCAGAGGTGTTTCCCCTTGAACCGCAGTGCTTTCTGGAGCTTATGAGGATGCTGGAAATTGCCCTGCAGAGTGTGGAAAGCAGATTGAGCCCAGATTGAATAAATTCCCTTCAAGACAATGAAAGCAGAATGCAGGAAATAGCCTCACAAAATTAACTAAAATAACAGTCCCCACAGCAAAGTAAAGTGAGACACAAATAAAACGGGTGTGTCACGTGGTGAAAGCTTTTGAGAACGCAAGAATTGGGTGAAAGAAAGGTCAGGAAACAGCCTAGTCGTCACCCTGGAGCGCCGTCCCAGCGGCACTGGGCAGTTCCGAGGTGCGCCCTTACCTTCTTGTCTGTGCTCTTGGTATTTGAGTGCCAGGCTTAGGAATAGAGTGGCTAGGATTCTGCAGAGTTGATTATGTTACATTGATAAATGTTAATTTTCCAGTTTCCCATGCAGATAATTCATTTTTATAATGGTAGTTTTTTAAACTTCTAAGTAATATTTATAAGTAGACAATTATATTAAGGCCTCTACTTTTATTACAGCTTTGTCCTTACAAATTTTTTATGTCTCCCTAATCATAGTATTTCATTATTTTTTATTTTTATTATTTTATGTCTGTGGATGTTTTATCCGCATGTATGACTATGCACCACATATATGCCTGTTATCCTCAAGCCAAAGGAGGGCATTGGATCCCCTACAACTGTAGTTACAGACAGTTGTGAGCTGCCATGTGTGTGCTGGGAATTGAACCTGGGCCCTCTGAAAGAACAGCCCAGTGCTCTTAACCACCGAACTCTCTCTCCAGCCCCCTAATCATAATCTTTTAAACTTTAGAATCCAGTACTGGTAAACTGGCTCAACAGCTTGCTCCCAAATCTGGTAGACTGAGTTCAATCCCACGTTCCACACGATAGAAGAAAAGGACCAACTCCCACAAGCTGTCCTCAGATTTCCAGGCACACCCTTCCTTCCAAATAAGCATAATTAAAAAAACTGTAGAGTTCATATATCAGGCTATCATTTGAATGTACATAATGTACCTGAAATTGCTTTGTAAACCCCCCAAATAGTATGCCAGTTTTTTATTCAAGAAATTCTGTAGAATTAAAATATATGTGTGATGTATGCATATATGTATACTAATGTGCTCAGCTGTGCTGGCATATTGACAGAGTTTGATGTTGTGGTATCTTCTTGAATCTCTCCATCTTATCTGTGGAGACAGGGTCTCACTGAACCTGGTGCTTGCAGTTCCAACTAGATAGGTGTAACTAGCAAGCACCTCTGGTTCACACCACCACCACTGCTGTGGTTGCAGGCATGTAACCTCATACCTGGCTTTCTTAAATTCCTTTTAAGATTGTGTGTGTGTGTGTGTGTGCGCGCGCGCGCGCGCGTCCTTGGATGCCAGAAGAGCTATTTCTGTAGGTGATTGTGGTGGTTAGGAACTGAACTCATAGCCTCTGTAAAAGTAGCAAATGCTCTTAGCCAGTGAACTCGCTCCAGTCCTAACTAACCTGGCTTTCTTACATGAATGCTTTGGCTATCCTGCTTGTAGGGTAGGCACTGTATCCAGTGAGCCATTTACCCAGCCTGCTGATGGCTTCTTTTGCTTTGTAAGGTTTTTAATTTCAAGTAATACCTTTGCCAGTTCTGTGGGCTATTTGCTGTGATACTGGGCTTCTGTTCAGAAATTTCTTGCTTATACCTCTATCTTAAAGTCTTTTCCCATAGCAATTTCAGTATTCTGGTTTTTTAATTAAGGTCTTCAATTCGCTTTGAATTGGTTTTTGTGCAGTGTTATAGTTAGGGTTCTAATTTCAATTCTTTGTGGATATATATCCAGTTTTGCAGCACCTTTTACTGACTAGGATATAAGACTATTCTGAGTCCGTGTACTGTGTCAGCAGCTAGGTGTCTGTAGCTGTGTGGACTTACTTCCAGGTCCTGTACTGTATCCATTGATCTCCAGGTCTTTTTGTGCCAGTTCTATGCTGCAATTGTCACTGTGGCTCTGTGGTGTAGATAATGAGATCTCTTTGGCTGTGTGCTTTCTGTCTAAAAGTGCATTGGCCAGTCTGTGGTCTTCCGTGTTTCTTCATGAATTTCAGGATTGTTTTTCTAGTTCTGTGAATAATGTTTTTGGATTTTTGCTAAGAATTGCAGTGCCTGTGAGGATTAATTTTGATAGTACAGCCATTTCATGATGTTAATTCTGCCAGTTCAGGAACATGGAAGTTCTTCATCTAATGTCTTCAGTTTTTCTCTTTCAGTTTCTTAAAATTTCCCTTTTAGAAGTCTTTGACTTCTTTGGTTAGATTTATTTAATAGAGTTTTAAAAATCTAAAACAAGATATCTTAGCTTAATTCTTAGTAAGTTTGATATTGGTCTCTGTGTGAGTGTGTGCGTGTGTGTGTGTGTGTGTGTGTGTGTGTGTGTGTGTGTGTGTGTGTATGTGAATGTGTATAAAGTCCTGCCTTTGTGTATTGATTTTGAATCATAACTTTACTGAAAGTGTTTTTTGGACCTACAGTTTTCTGATGAAGTCTATGGAGTCTATTGAGTATAGGATTACATCATCTGTCATAAGAGATGATTTTTCCTTTTTGAATTTGATCATTTTGATCTTTCTCTTGTCTTATTACTCAAGATAAGACTTCAAGCACTATATTGAATAATGGTGAGAGTTGACATTCTGTTTCATTCAAGACTTTAGAGGAAATGCTCCAAGTTTTCTCCATTTAGCATAATATTGGCTGTAAGTTTGTCTTATATATTCTTTATTATGTTGAAGTATGTTCTGTCTGTTTCTATTTTCCTCAGAACTTTTATCATGAATATGTATTGAATTTTGTCAAATAATTTTCCTGTTGAGATAGTCATGTGGTTTTTATGTCTTGAAGTCTGTTGATATAGATTATAACATTTATTGATTTGCTTATGTTGAATCATTCTTGTGTCCTTGGGATGATACCAATGTTGACATTGTATAAAGATCTTAATATGATCTTGAATTCAGTTTACAAGTATTTGCTGAGAATTTCTATATCTGTATTGATTCTTTTGATTATAGAGATTGGCCTCTAGTTTTCTTTTTTGGTTGTATCTTTATCTGCTTTTGGTATCAGGATAATACTGGTTTCATAGACTGAGTTTGGTGGTGTTTTCTCCCTTTGAGAAGTGTTGTTCTTAGATTTTCTTTAGAAGTTTGGAAGAATCCACGTAGTCCTGGCTTGGTTTCTTGTCTTCCTAGAGCTTTGAGGTACATTAGGTTGTTTACTTGAGCTCCTCCTGGTTTTCTTTTCTTTTTTTGAGACAGGGTTTCTCTATGTAGTTTTGGTGCCTGTCCTGGAACTTGCTGTAGACCAGGCTGGCCTCGAACTCACAGAGATCCGCCTGCCTCTGCCTCCAGAGTGCTGGAATTAAAGGTGTGTGCCACCACCGCCCAGCCTGGTTTTCTTAATTTGAACACAGAGCTATAAACTTTTCCTCACAGGACTGCTTTGGCTGTGTCCTGGAGATTCTGGTGGGTTATGCTTTAGCATTCATTTGATTCTGAGAGTTTTATAATTTCCTTCCTAATTTTTTAAGATGATTTTTGTTCCATTGAAAAGGTATAGCTCAGTCTCCAAGTATTTATGTATTTTCTTAGCTTAATCTTGTTATTAATTTCTTGTTTTAATTCACTAAGATCTGATTACATGCAGGGAATCATTTCAGGGTTTTGTATTCATTAAAGCTTCCTTTGTTGTCTGTAATGTGATCAGTTTTAGGAATGGCTCCATATGCTGCTGGGAAGCATGTGTATTCTCTCTGTGTTAGCTAGCATGCTCTGTGGATACCTATTGAGTCCAGTCAGTTTGTTTTATAGTTTAGGTGTGAAGATTTTTTGATGATTGTCCTGTTAGGAGCCCTGCTTATATGTGAAAGTGGGTAATAAAGTCTACTGTACTGTGTCAGGACCTAATGTGGTCTTTGTGCTCTTTAATGTTTGTTTTATGAAGTGGTCAACGACAACTAACCAGAACAACTGCCAACAAAATCAATGGTAATAGCAAACCTTTGTCAATAATTACTTGAATGCAAATTACTAATTCATCATTTAAAGATACAGACTAACCAGTGTGCTTTAAAATGAGGTTGCCTCTAAGAAACTCAATGTCTCGTGTAACTAGAAAAGATCCAAAACCTTAGAGGCTTCAGGATTTGTTGTGTAAACATTTACAATAGTTTTGTCCTCTTGAAGAATTACTCCTTTTGTTAATATGTAGGGGCTCTCTTATCTCCTAACTAGGTTTGGTTCTAAGTCTTCATTGTCAGATGTGAGGATCCATAGGTCAGCTTGTTGAGTGACAGCTTTCTGTTGCTTGGTAGGTTGATTTCGGCCATGGACAAACTCAGATTTTGGATCTCTTCTAGTTCCATGAGTTTCTTGGAGGCAGCGAGTAGACCTCATTTTTAAGCACAGTCTGTACCTTTAAATGATGAATTAGTCATTTGTGTTCAGGGTGTTGGGAAGGCTTTGCTGTTACCATCGATTTGGTTGGCAGTTGTTCTGGTTGGTTTTTCCTTGTTTGTTTGTTTGTTCTTAACAGTAGTATTGGGTGTTTGCTGGTTTGAGACTTCATTAATTGTCTCTGTTAGACTTTGTTAATCCTTTGTGTGCGTTCATGAAATATATATACTCTTTCTTCTCTTGGGGGACTAACTCCTTTGTGTTTAGTATTCCCTTAATCATTTCCTGCATTGCTGGCTTAATAGTCACAGATTGCTTTAAGTAGTGTTTGTTTTCAAATATTCTTTATTCTCCATCAATTTTAATAGATTATTTTGATGGATTTGACAATAATGGTTTAATTAAGTTTTTTACTTTCAGATCTTGAAATCCACCACTCTTTGCTTTCCTGACTTCTAGGCTTGCTGACCTACCATTATTGTAATATTTCTGCTTCTAAGAGTAGGCATTTTTCCCTCAAAACTTTTTGGGTTTTTGCTTTGTTTTGTTGGGGTGTGTGTGTGTGTGCGCGCGCGCGCGTGCACGCACATGTGCACATATGTACCATGGCATATGCTTTCAGATCAGAGAACAGCTTTTAGGAGCCAGTTTTTTTCTTTTTCTTGCTACTTTATAGGATCCAGGGATCAAAGACAAGTTGTCCTGCCTGCTCTCAATCACATTTACCCACTGAGCCATCTCATTGACTCTGCCTTGTAGCTTTTAGTATTGTTTCTTTACTTTGTATTTTTATTATTACCTTTATTTATTGTATTGTGTATGCGGGGGGTGGGGGTATATGCATAAGCCTCTGCAGTGTGTGTAGAGGTTGAATGACAATCGATTGGAATCAGTTTTTTTTCACCACGTGGGTCCCAGGGATTGAACTCACTCAGGTCTCAGAATTGGTGGCGAGTTCCTTTACCCACCTATCCATCTTGCCGGCTCTTCTTTGTACTTTGACATCTGGCTCAGGTACGGCATGAGTTCGTTGGTCATGTCTGTTTGAAGTTCTAAGTGCTTCCTTTGTTGGATATCTATTTCTTTGTCTCAGTTTGGGAAATTTTCAAATATAATTTTAGTGAATAGGTTTTCTAAGCCATTAACTTTATCTTAAAGTCCTTTCTCTTTATTATGGATTCTTAGGTTTGGTTTCTTGGAAATTTTATTTTGTTTCTTTGTATTTATCTGTATGTGTTACTGTGTTAACTTTGTCTTCCGTCCCTGAAATCGCTCCCCTGCTTCATCTTGTCTGGATGCTTTCTGCCTTTCATTTGATTTATTGGTTCTTTAGTTTCCAGAATTTCTAGTTGGTTCTTTTTCAGCTTCTTAATTTCCTTACTGAATTTTTCCTTTACATCTTAAAGAATTTTCCTTCAAGTAACTGATTTCTTCAGTCCACCCTGGTTAACTTTATTGTATGAGTCTTCAGTGGAGTTTGTAACTTTGTTTTCTTGAAATGAATTCCTTACTGTTTATTGGATTCTACAGTCATTGACACGTTTCGTCTGTAGGACGCACATCTCCTCCAAGTTCAGCTGTCTCCTCATCTTGTCTCCAGTACTGAGACGCTGTCCTGTTTGAGGCACTGTGGTGTAATATTACTGCCCGTTTCTCTTGGTTGTGTGTTAAGCATCTGGTGGAATTTGTGTTCTGCTTCGTGTTTGTCTCCCCTGTCTTTGCCTCGCTGATTCTGTTGGAGTCCTCTTGTTCTGTGTCTTCACCTGGTGCCTGTCGGGAAAGCGACTGCGGCAGCAGCTGTGATGCTGACAGCTGTCCCCGTGTCAGCTGCAGAAGACACTGTCCCTCCGCCTACGGCCCGGCTGGAAGATGGGCATGGGTGCCAGTTGGAGAGAATGTAGTTATTTGTTGGGATTTTTGCTTTTTTTGTTTTTCAAGTCAAAGGTATCAGTATTCAGTAGTGAGGGAAAATCTAGGGTTAGCAGTATGAAAAGCAGTAAAGTACTATTTATAGGTTCAGAGAAAAGAACAGACTAAGAGCCTTGCCAAGGATAAACAAATTGCAGCATCCAACACAAAGTACAGAAGTCTGCATACAAAACAAGACCATTCTGTTTTCAAGTAGTTTTTACTCTTGTATTTATGTATTTATTAGTAGGGACATGCAGGTTTTGAGGTGCACATGTGGAGGTCAGAGGACGACTGTGGGAATCGGTTCTCTCTACCTTGTGGGTCCTGTACATCAGACATCATGCCTTGGTAGCAAGTGCCTTTACCCACTGAGTGTCATCTTGCTGCCCCCCCCACTTTAAGATTTTAAAATACAAACACAAAAACAAAAGTAGAAAAAATTTAAAATATATAAATACAAATGAGTATTTGTCAACATAGTACAATAATGGCATTGTGTTTTATTATAAATGGTAAACTTTATATGTCATAAAATTCTTACATTTTGTTTATAAAATTAATCATTTTTAAAAACAGATTTATAAATGGGCAGTTAGCATTATTTTAGATTTATTAATTAAAATATTTTAGTGATGCTTTACATGTTAATAAGCACTTTTTTTCCCCTTTCCCAGGGAATGGATTTGTAAACTCAAGGGCCTCTCCAAATTTGATTGGAAATACTGGTGCAAATAGTTTAGGCAAAATCATGCCTACAAAGTCTCCCCCTCCACCTGGTGGTGGCAGTCTTGGAATGAATAGTCGGAAGCCAGATCTACGGGTTGTCATTCCCCCTTCCAGCAAGGGCATGATGCCCCCACTTGTAAGTTGACCCTCGCCTTAGCTCTCTTCTCTGAACACAGTTTATAATAGTCTCTGTCTTCCTTTGAGGTTGCTAAGCCTCCATAGTGTCCATTTGTCTTTCTTAATGACTTTTCTACTCAAAATTAATATTTTAAGAGAGGAATATACGTGTTTAAAAACCAGATTATGACAATAATAAGTAAAACTGCTTAATGGCTATTTAAAATAAAAGCTGAATATGGAGAGGTTATTATACTCAATTTTAATTTTGCCAGGTTCAAAACTTTGTTTAGAGATCTGATTCCAGTTTATGAATTAAACATGTCATTTCTGTTCTCTTTCGGCATACTTTCAGTTTATATTACATGCTTTTCTGTGAGGAATAATGAAATTATTTGTAGGAAATTCTGGATACGAAAGAGAACTATTGTAGAATATGTAGGCAAGAATGCTTGCGAATTAGAGAGGATTATCCTCTAAATAATCTTCTGTTTCTTCCTTTCAAATAGCCCTTCTCTTGAACCAGAGTATACTGCTCCTACTGCACCCCTTGACATGTCTTTACAGTTCTAGAGTCATGTGCTTTTGAATTGTCTTTTCACGTGAGGGCCAGAAGGTGTATCTTCCTTGGCTTCTTCTAGCAAAGTTTAGAATATATGTGCAAGTTTTAAAGGCCTTTTTGCTTCAACAGCAGTTTGACTATTAGCATACTGAATGACATGCCAGGTGCCTGTTCTGCTATGCAGTTTCTAAACTTGCCCTTTGAGTTGTTGTTACGTGAAAGTGATGCTGCCAGGCTCAGGTAGTAATTCTACATTTGTGTAATTTGTCATAGATTCCAAAGCATTAGTAATTTGTTCAGGTTATTTTCTCATTTGACTCTCAATCAGGTTATGATCATGACTAGGCAGAGATGAGAAAATGGAACTGAAACTTAGCACCTGTTCAGAATAGCAATGCACATACCCAGGATCTTCAAGTCATAATTTGTTTAAATCTCAAACTCTGCTTTAAAAAAAAAGCCCAGGAAATTTAAAATGAATTGCTTGAATTGCTTTCAACTTTGTACTGGGGAAAAAAGCTCCCTTGTAGGCTTCCCTTGAGCCCATTTTGGTGCTGCTAATTCACAGTGGTCAGATGGCCTGGAGACTAGAGAAAGGTGGTTACTGTGGGGAAAGACATTGGGGCTAGTGTGACTAGTGAATTGACGGAGGTCAAGCATGCACTGGCAGAACCTCACAAAATTCCTGCAGGTGTAGGGTGAGTCTGTCCTCTCTACAGGCTTTGCACTGCGAACCCCACGAAGTGCACCATATAAAACGAAATAGGACATAGAAAGACTTCCTGAAAACCAGCTGGCCACTGCAGTGAGGACAAGCTTTGTTTGAATCTTTTTCTTTCCATGAAATAAATACTGATGAAATCTTCCTGTATCTGGAAATGGAGAAAGGATAGTGTTTCTACCCGTGGTTAGGAAGCAAGAAGATGTGGGTACCATAGAGTGACAAGGTGACAGAGGAGCTGTTGCGTATCACAGAAGGGTGATAGAGTGGGATAGTCCCTGGGGAGACTGGCCTACCCAGCTCCCACCTTTAGAGGGCTTTGGATGAAAGCTTTTTAGTAGATATACAAAAGGGAACCACAGCAACAGTAACTTTCAAACTTAGTCCAGTGCCTGAGAAAAGGATTGAAAACTTTGCCATGGCAGGCTCCACAAGGTAAGGAATAGGAGATAGGAGAAGAAGCAAAACCAGACAGTGTCCGTGAGCTGCAGGACTTTAGCATGTAGTGCGACATGTCTGAAATTGTAGTTCCAAACAAGAACAGTAGAACAGTGGTCCAAAGGAGATAACAAACACTCAGTAGGATAAATACTTGCAAGCAAGTGTACATATACACACATATACACGCACACACGCACACACACACACGCACACACACACACGCACACACACACACACGCGCACACACGCACGCACGCACGCACTCACATTCAAACTACTAAAAGCAAAGGGCAAAGAGAAATTTTTAAAGACAGCCAGTGAATAGAAACACATGGCTTACAGACCAAAGATAGGAAATTACTACCATACTTCTCTTCAAGCTGGTAACAATGAAGCAGCAATAAACACATACACCAAACAAACTCGGATCTCTATACCCAGCAAAAAATGTTTTTAAAAAATAAATGCAAAGCCTTTTCGAACAGAAAACAGGAATTTATTGCCAGCAGAACTACTCTACAAGAACTATTGCAGTCTTCTTGAGGAAGTGATAACAGTGTCAGCAAGATCTTAACTATATGCAGAGAAACAAAGACCAGAGGGAATAAATGAATGGAATAAACAGTTCATAAACCTTTTACTTTAGAGCAGCTTTTGATTCATTGGAAAGATTGCTAAAATCATAAAGTTCCCTTATATTTCACACACAGTTTCTTTTAACAGTTTATACTACTGTGGTGCAGTTACTAACATTAATGACCAGTGTTATAAATTATTACTTACTAAAGTTCATATTCACACACATTTCCTTAATTTTAAACTTCATCTCTCTGCCAGGAGCCAGACTAGATTACATAGCATATTTCCCTTATTAATCATATCGTCTTCAACCCTTGTAGGCTATAAGAGTTTCTAAGGCTTTGCTTAAATGACTTCGGCATTTTTGGGGAATGCTGCTTACATGTCTGTAGAATGTCCTCCAGCTGAGATTTGTTTGATGGGTTTTCAGATGAGCCTGCAGTTAGTGGGTTAGGAAGGTAGGCCATATAATTAAGGTGTCTTTTTTTTATATTATGTTACAAGAAATGTTTATTGGAACAGTTCACCAAAACAGACCATTCTATTTCATAAAATAAAACTTAGAAAATTTGCAAGAACTGATTCTCTGATTAGAAAGATATCAGGGAAAAATCTTAGTTTAGAAATTTAACAATAAATTTACTTTTAAAAACAATATTTTCATTAATTCTTTGAGAATTTCATACAGTGTATTTTGATCATATTCACCCCCTCCTACCCACCCAGATTTGTGCCCTCTTTTTTAAAAAACAAAATAAAACTCACAGAGTCCAGTTTGTGATGTCAGTATGGGAACTGGCCTGGAGTGTGGTTGACCTACGGGGTCATACCCTTAAAGGACACCGACTCTCCCTCTCTCAGCAGACTTGGTGTCACTCGCCCCAGGTCCATGCTGGGACTTTGTCTGACTTGAACTTGCACTCGTCTTTACATGCCATCACAGTCACTGAGAGTTCCTGTACCTGACTGCCCTGTGTGTCCAGACAACAGCTTCCTTGTAGCCAGCCACCACCGCCAGCCCTTAACCTTTCTGCAGTACTCTGCTGTTGTGATCCGTGAGCCTCACATTTGAAAGTAATCTGTGGGCCTTAGAAAGAAATACCAAGAGAAATTTGGCAATACACATAGCCAGTGGTCAGTGGTCAAGAGTGCTTCCTGCTCTTGTGGAGAACCATATTTCAGTTATCAGGACCTGTATCAGGTAGGTAACTCCAGCTTCAGGGGATCTCTTCTGGCCCGCATGGGCATCCACATTCATGTCCATAGATACACACACATACACAAAATTTAAAGTAAATCACTTTTAAATATATATATATAACTAACTGAAAATGAAAATACAGAATACCAAAATGTTGAGGACCATCCAGAGTACTGCTGCAGGAACTATATAACATTAAATGATTATACTAAGAAAAAAAGAAAGAAAGAAAGAAAGATTAGGGATTGCAAGACGACTTAGCAGGTATCTTTGTTAGAGTTTCTATTGCTGTGATAAAACACCATGGCCAAAAAGCCAACTGGGGAGGAAAGGGCTTATTTGGCTTACACTTCCACATCACTGTCCATCATCAAAGGAAGTCAGGACAGGAACTTGAACAAGGGAGGAAATGGATGGAAGCAGCAGCTGATGCAGAGGCCATAGAGGAGTGCTACTTGCTAGCTTGTTCTGCATAGCCTTCTCAGCCTGCTTTCTTAGAGAGCCTAGGACCACCTGCCCAGGGATGGCACCACCCACAATGGACTGGACTCTCTCCATCAGTCACTAATTAAGAAAATACCCTACAGGCTTGCCTAAAGCCCAAAGTTATGGAGGTGTTTTCTTAATTGAGGTTCCTTCCTCTCAGATGACTTTAGCTTGTGTCAAGCTAAAGTGCCATCCCCTTATCTTTTCATATCATTTAAATTTTGTATGCCTTTCCATTCTTGGTATTTTTAACCTGGGTCTTCTTACTGTCTTTGGTCAGCATGGTTAGAGAATTATCAATTAATCTGAAGAATAGGTTTTTGTTTTGTTTTTACATTAAACTGTCCAGCACAGCAGGTCAAAAGTCCCCTGCTGCCTAAGTGGAGAGACTGATTTCAACACTAAGAACTCATATGGTAGAGAGAACTGAGTCCTGCACACACACACACACACACACACACACACACACACACACACACACCTGTATGTGCACACACACTCATGTGTGCACACATAGAGAATAAACAGTTTTGATGAGAATGAAAAGAAGGTCCTAAATCAGTAACTATAGGTTTTGGTTTGAGAAAGAAGAGCAAGTTTAACCCAGAGCAGCAAAGAAAAGAAGATAAAAAGCAGAATTAAGGAACTTTAAAATGGTAAAAGAGTAGAGGAAAGCAGTGAAACCAAAAAAAAAAAAAAAAAAAAAAAACCCTATTCTTCAGATTAATTGATAATTCTCTAACCATGCTGACCAAAGACAGTAAGAAGACCCAGGTTAAAAATACCAAGAATGGAAAGGCATACAAAATTTAAATGATATGAAAAGATAAGGGGATGGCACAGACAGACCTGTCCCATAGATTTGATGGCTTAGGTAAAAAACAAATTCCTTGAAAGATACCGACTACCAGAAAATTACTCAGCTAAATAGAGAAATTGAATTCCTCATTTTAAAGTCTTCCAAAATAGAAATTCCAGACCTAGATGGTTTCACTGGCAAATCTTACCAAACATTTAAGGAAGAATTAATAGCAACTCCCAAAATCTCTTTCAGGGGGGAAAAAAACAAATCACTTCCCACTCATTTTATTAGTGCAGCATCACTCTTAATACAAAGGCAGAATAAAGCATTGTAAGGAAAAATAACTATAAACAGGTATGCTTCGTGGACTCTCTACATACAAACCCCCAACAGTTTTTGGCAAATAAGTACATCGCTGTATTAAAAGGATTAGTGATGATCAGGCAGACTTCATCTCAGGAATGCAAGGGAGATTTTGTATTTGAAAGTTAATCAACACAAATCACCTATTATCAGGACATGACATTTCATGATACAAAACAAAACCTGTGAGTAGATAGAAAAAATTCACTTAACCAAAGGTCATCGCCAAAACCCTAGGACACAGCACCTGCCTTTGGCTAAAGTAAGAAGCTAGTCAATACTTGTCTGTCATCACTGTTCACATTCACTGGAAGTCCTAGCCAGTGTTGTTAAAAATGAAAACTAAGGTGTATTCATATGGGGAAGGAAGAAAAGTGTAGTTTCTATTCAAAGAGGACACAGGTTTCCATACTGAAAAGCATGAAGAATCCACCCAAACAAACAACACTGGGGCATAACACTGTAGGAAGGGCCCGTCAGTGAGTCTAGGAAGAGCAGAGAACCAAGCTAGTGTGGCAATCTGTTGTATCACACCAACAATGAACAAGGAGAATTTGACTTTTAAAGTAGCACAATCTAGAGCAGAAAAAGAAAAAAGTAGCTAAGCACAAATACCACAAAATATGTTCATAGTTTGTATGTTAAAAGCAACAAAAGTCTGCTGTAAGCAAGTAGATGACCTAAATGAAGAGAAAGATGCATCCTGTTGATGGAATCAGAGTCAGATCGTCAGTATACCAAATCTTCCCTCCCAGATTGGTCAGAAATTAAACAGAGACCCTGCCAAAATCACAAGTTCCTTTGTAGAGATCAACAAAACAGTTCTAAAATATATATGGAAAGGTGAAAGACCTCAAATAAAACAGAAAGACACTACCTGGTTTTAAGACCCGCTATAATGCTTCACCAGTTCCAAATGTGTTGACAGAAGGATGGGCAGTAGCTCATTAAAATAGCCCAAAAAATAGAGCTTGCAGATGCACTTAGCTGGGCTTGACAGAGGCATTGAGTCGGTTCAGTGGAGAAAGGGTAGTTATCCTAGCTTGTGGTGTTGAAATAATTAAATATCCATTTGCAATAAAGAGAGAGAGAGAGAGAGAGAGAGAGAGAGAGAGAGAGAGAGAGAGAGAGAGAGAGAGAGAGAGAGAAACTTGATTCACATGTTTTATGTAAAAACTAGTTCAAAATAGATCATAGACTTAGTTAACATGTGAAACTTCAAAACTTAGAGGAGAAAACCATACAGTAGTAACATGTGATCCATAAAGGAAGAAATTAAATATTAGAATTCACAGAAACTTAAAGTTTGTCTATAAAAGGCACTATGCAAAGAATAAAAGGACAACTGATAAATTAAGAGAAAATATTTGCAAAATTTGCAAATCACATATTCAGATAAAGGGCTTATGCCTAGGATATATTTTAAAGAACTCTTGGAACTCAGAAACAGAAAACATACAGTCCAGTTTTAAATGAGTACAAGATCATTTTTCAGAGCCTGCTTGAGAATGTTGTTTGGTGTTCTTTGTACTGGAGTTAGGAGGAGTCAGGCTGTCACACAGCTTTCTGTGTATACTCACGAGTTAGCATCGTGTATTTTCTAGTTCTGTCTGCTTCCTTAGAGTAAGTTCATCGAGTATCTGAGTGTACCTGGTGCTCTGATTGTGGTAGCGAAGCTCCATTCTCTGATTCAAAGACTAGGGCTCCTTGGAGAAGTGCTGAGTTGTAGAACTGGTCTGGTGTAGGGAAGCACCAGATAACCCAGAGGGGCCAGGGAATAAGGATATAGTTATCAAAACGTTGCAGGGACCAGTCTTCCAAAAAGACATCCCAGTTGCCAAAACTAGAAACATTTAAATTACAGTAGTTTGAGGTTATAACATGAGGAATAAGAAATGCTGACTCCATCATTCACATACATATGGTTGACTAAATAAGAAAGACGTGACACATCCTCCTTAGATAGCAGCTCTAATTAGTAAATTTGGAAGAATAAAAAGAATAAAAAGCAGCTTTAGAATAGCATAGTGCAACAGCCATAATTGCTGTAGGCAGACCAGTAAATAAGTGCTGCAGGTAGTGGGCAAACATTTAAAGTGAAACACGTTATTTATATAGCCTCAAATTGCCTTTCCCTGAATATGTGGTGTTTACAGAGGGGAAACTTGTGATTTTACAGTGGAGAATCCTGGAGGACATTACCTTAATTTAGGTAGCCAGCTTAACATCGCTAGTAGTAAAGTGAAAAGATGACATCTGCCTTCTGATAAGGTCAGGTATTCTTCAAAAGTTCACATCCTAAAAAAAAAAAAAAGTTCACATCTTGGTGGAATCACTATTAATGGAGTGCAAAGCTTTACAGATGCGGTCATTTTAGTCACAGCAGTTTCTTTGGGATGTTAACCTCAGAAAACCGAGTACACTGTGTGAAGGAGCTCTCTTTGCAGGTGCTCTCTGCTGTGGAGTAGAAAGGTTAAAACACAAATGTGCATAACAAAGAAGTATGCCTGAAAAGAGCAACCATTTAGCGTGGTTTCTTGCTCACCTTGCCAGAAGGCAGTACCTGCTAGGAGTTTTCAGAAATTAAGTCACTTAAGGCATAGAAAAACGTGTTAGACCCAAGCACATTTGAAAACTGCTTAATAAAATTGTATCTAGTCACAGAAAAAAAAAAAAGAAACAAAACCACGAACCCCTGTGGAAAATTAAAAATTTGTCATATAAGCTATTTACACACATATCTGTAGATTAAAGTGTACACTTTCTTTTACACACACAAGAATTTGACACTATTTTGCTGTCTGTCTTCCAAGTTGGAGATAGTGGAATGATGTGTCTAAGTGAAGAGCTGAACTGTGCTTTGCCCACGTGTATGCTGAGTGCTTGTTTTGTTGGGTAATAATCAACCCCTCCTTTTTCAGCCATTCAGTGCAGAGAAACCGGCTTTAAGATTATGACTTCTGTATCAGGGAGGCTTAGGACACTTAACAAGTCGGAAGAAACTTGACTTACTCAAATACATTGGAAAATAACAATGAGCAGACTGTTTCTAGCATATTAATATTTCATAAATGCTTGAAAGAAAAGGAGAAAACATGTTTCATTCAGTTTTTACTATTTGTAGATTTTAATTCCCTTTTCCCCATCTTATTTTTTTCTTATGCAAGGTTTTACTCCCCTAAGATAGTTTGATTCATGTGAATACTAGGGTTTGCAAATGGTAAACATACATTATTATTCAAAACGGTAGCATTTATTAGCAAACATGTGTTGTGTTTTATAATGCTGTGCTGGCCACCAGGAAAAAAAAAGCACACAACAGTTTCCCAGTTGGGGTAGTGATGCAGGGATTCAAATGTGTAAGTGCAATGTTGCACTTGGAAGTGTCCCAGGAGCATCTGCTGTGTGTAGGAGAGGTCCATGTAAGAGTAGGTGGAGGGAGAGGTGGGTTAGGGTAGGATGGGCCTTAAATCCTTGGCTAGAGAATTTAAAAGAATTTCCCATTATTTTGAAAAATCAGCTATAATATAGAGGCGAGTAAGTTACATCATTTGTTATGTATATAACCTCTGTAAAGTTCCCAGCAGCCACTAGAATACAATGCCATGTTTTTCTAAAGAACTTGTTGCAAGTACCAACAGTCTTAGTTAACTCTCTTATCCCTCTTATGTGCTGAGTACAGTCGGAGGAAGAGGAATTGGAGTTGGTGAGTGTGGTTTCCTGCTTGAAAGGAGTTGAAAAATATATAAAAAGTACTAATTATTAAATGTTTTAATCTAACCAGTGTTCCTTTGTTACACAGATATTTTTCTATTTGTTTTCCACTATTCAGATATTTTTAATTAAGAAAGTCATCTACTGGTACTACTGACCCCTAGTTTTTGTTTATTGTTGTATATATTGGTGCATTTTATTTGGGGGGGGGGAGACATACTGAAATAGCCCGTAAAAACAATAGCTGCCCATGAGCACAAGACACTTCAATCTTTTTCTTCTAAGAAAATACACAAAATACCTTATGTGGCTCTCCAGATTATTAAAGTATTTTTAGAAAATGACTTCACCCTCAGAGTCCCTCAGATTGTAACACAGAATGTGTGTTATGTTTCTTTCTTTCAAAAAGATTACATCATTTTTGGTGAGGTCACCTTTTTCAGAGTTGGAATTATTTCATCCTGCATGAGACAGTCTGAACCACAAGGGGGTTCCCTGTTTACGGAAGGAAACATCTGTAATTGAACCTACACAAATTTACTTTTTATCAGAAGATATTTGGTTCTTAAAAGCAACCTTTACCTTTTTTTCCAAAACAAATATTTTCTTTTGTCTTTTCCTCTGGAAAATAAACTTGACTAAAAGTCACTTAGCTCTTTGTTGGGAACTAAAGCCCAAACTTAACAGATGTCATATGCATTCCAAGTCAGTTGCTAATTATATGACTCTAGTCTAAGGGGAATGAAAACTTGTAAGTGTTCAGGTTCTAGCATGGGTAGGGGTTAGGAGTGCATGAGAGCATGGGGTATAAAGGCATCCGTTGGTTTCATGTACTTATTATTACATGTTTATGCATGCTGGTGTGTTTTGCACAGTTTGTTTTCTTTTCAAATAAGGTTGGTTATCTGTTCTCTACTCTTAAAATAAGAGATGGTCTTTTATTTGCTCTGTGCTTGCTTTATTTGAATGTCATTTTGTTTTGGCATCTGAAATACACTGATTAGCTATAAATGTGATGCTAGATTATACAATGAATACCTTTGGAGGAAAATGCTTTGGTTAAGGATACCATTAATGGCTGCATTATAGTTCAAGCTGAAATAATTTCTCTTATACTAGACCCCACTGTTTAACCTTAAACAGTTGTCCTAAATGCTTTCCTTAATTACCTAGCACTGTGCTGCCCTCTAGTGGTTCTGAAAGTCACTTCTTCATGGAATACATTGCTGCAGAGATGTGGTGGGCAGAAGCAATAGAAGGGAGTGTCCTACCAAGGAGGTTGCCGTGAAGATGAGCCTCGAGTGGGATAGCCTACACCACACCATCTCAACACTGTGCTTATTCACCTAGTGTGGTCTGAGGCTGAATTAAGTCCAGAGTAAATACCTACCAACCCATTGAGATTGTTGACTTGATGCTGACACTCAAAGTGTCTCCCCTGTCATAACAGTGTATGCCAGTGTATGGCTTCCTACAGAAGTAACACATAGCTGCAGACTCTCAGATAGTTTGAGTGTGTTCAAAGGTAGAAATTATGAAAAGAACAAAGATTACTAGAAACTGTAGTCATTCACATTTCTTAAATTTGATTCAGACTCTAAAATTTAAATCAATTGAAAATGCAAAGGAGAACCAGAAATTCAGTTCACTAGAACTTAGAAAGTTACTCAAACTGTTTGTGCCCTAAAATAATCGTTTGATGGCTCTGATCCAAAGTGAAGCTCCCAGACCCATGTTGGGGACTTTTTTGGCCTTGCACTTGTAGAATCATTTTATCTCATTTCAGATTTAGTGGGATGGCGGTGGGTCAGAGGAATGTAAATATATTTGTCTGTTGGAATCACCAATACTGTAAACTTGAACTACAGAAAGTGTCTGAGGACAGTAAGATGCTGTCTTGGGCTCCTTTCTAATACTCCTTTGATTGTCAGCAGGAGTCCCGGAAGCCAGGCAGGACAAGCATGCTCACTTCCCTCTGTAAGCAATTAAGGGAGTCAGAGGAGTGAAGTGGCCTTTCTCCAGACCTTGTCTCAACAAATAATAATAAGAAGAAGAATAGTTGACTCCTTTTATTTATTCCCACCCCGGCTACGATATTACTATGTAGATATAGCTAGTCAGTGAGTATTTAATAGCACTCTATTCATAGCCCTTTGAAAAGTATATTATTTAAAAACTTAAAGCCTTTCCTTTAAAAAAAAAACAAACTGGAAGACCAGGACTATACAGACCTGAATGTGCTATAAAGACCTAGGTCCCCTGCAGGGTGAGCCAAGGGGAAACTGGGACACGGCGTGGATAAGCCACAACCTGAAACATTAGTGTTTAAGGACTGCGAAGGAGGTAGTCTTGATTCCTGGACTCTTAGACTTCTAATCTCACGTATTCCAATGACTTTGGCCACCATCAGCCATTTCAAACCTACACAGACTTCATTTAATGTAGCCTGACAATACTTGCAAGCAACATCAGGCCCTCATTAAACTAGCACACAAAAGTGTGACTGCCTGTAAGATAGGCATTAATATGCTGTGTTTTTAAAGGGGGGAAATAAATAATGACTATAAAAACAGATCTCTTAAAATGAAATATTTAGTTATTCCCATTAGTATCTTTAAGATTTTCATATCATCACTGTGTCAGGAAATAATGGCATCCACATAAAACTGTGAAAAGTGTCACATTTAAATTGAAAGTTATTTTTAAACTATTCAGTCTGAACATAAATACCACATAATTACACTTCCTCTTTTTTCTCATCTCTCTCAGAATGCCCAGAGGATAAGCAGTTCTCAAGCCACTCAGCCTCTCGCCACCCCTGTGGTGTCCGTGACAACTCCGAGCTTGCCTCCGCAGGGCCTGGTGTACTCAGCGATGCCCACAGCCTACAACACTGGTGAGCCGTCTCTGGGGCCTCTCCTCTCCAGGACTCTCCTCTTCACCGTTTCTGCCAAACCGCTGTACTTGTTTAGTGTTGTAAGCATGTCTAGTGATAATACTATTTCTGGGGTTTTTTGTTTGAAATTGAAATGCATATTTTTAGAGTGCTAAACCTTTAAAAAAATACATAAAATGAATTGGTAATAGATGTAAGTTATTTCTCCAATGTGCTGTTAGTGCTTCTGCTTTTGTCTTGTTTCAGTTAGCAGTTTTTCTGTTTTGTTTTGTTTGTTTGTTTGCTTTTATTTATTTTTTGAGACAGGTTGGTTTTGTTTTGTTTTATGAAACCGCCCTGGACCAGGTTAGTCTCACTCATAGAGATCCACCTGTCTCTGTCTCGAAGTGCTGGGCCAGGCCTGGCCTTTTACTGCTTTTTGACGAAGAAGCAGGTAGCCATTGCTAAGTGGCAGGCACTCCACCAAGGACGGCAGGAGCAGGTGCTCACTGTTTGCACGTCGTCTCTTACTGTACAGTGTCTGTTCGTCCACACTTTGGAGATCAGATGGTTGGTCTTTATGCTGTAAACGTGCTTTGGGAAGGGCAGACGTCTCTTAGGGGTCTCTTGCCTCTGCTGTGCCAGGCAAGATGTGTTTTCCTCCAGAGCCCCTGGTTCGGTCTGTGTTTTTGTACTGTGGGGGGAAATGATCACCTTCTTCATCCCTCCTCACTGCCAGTCACTCTGCTGCTGAGAATAAAATAGGCTTTCATTCGGTTTGTTGTTTTGTTTTGAGACTTTCCATCTTAAAATACTCTGAAGACAGAGGGCTGTTATGACAGTTCAGGAGTGTCACAGTGATGCGGGAGGGGCCTCCTGACCAGATGGACCATATGGAGAACTGGTGTGCAGTCGGTCCCCTGTTGGTTTACCGCTCGTTCTAAGGCAGACAGGAGGCACATGTGCTTTCACTTTCTCCCCAGCTGAGCCAAATACCCGTGGCTCTGGGAAAGCAGTAAATCACACCTTGTCGGTTGTCCAGAGACTGCAGTGCAAAGAAGTCAGCTCCTGAGTGGACTGTGGTGGAGAGCTCCTAATTTTAGACTACAGGGTTAAGTGCTTTGGCCCCAGCACTCAGACTGCTGTGTGGCGCTATCTGGAGGAACAGGCAGTTTATGCATTTGATTGGCACTGTAACTTAGTGTCAAGGCCACATCCCAGGCAGTAAATAAAGAAATGAATGAATGAGCCTCTTTTTAAATAAAAGTAAAATAGTCTGAATCCCATAGACACTTCTCATCCCCATCAGTAATGCCACTGCCAGTGTCAGAATTATTGAGTGTGTTCTACAGATAGGTGTTGAACATGGGTGACAGGTTCCTTAGCAGGCGCTGTAAACAGAGCATGTGGTCAGTAGTGGGGTTCAGCTCTGGAAGAGAGAGACGAGCAGCCCTGGGAAAGACCTGTCCTCTGTGTCAGGGCTGTCTGTCAGCAGAGACCAAGGCAGGAAGGAGTCCGCCAGGCAGAGCAAGGCGAATGGCACAAGCCAGGGCAGTTAGAATTGAGCTGGAGAAGTACGGGATTTGCTGGATAGGTTACAGATGTTCATGTTGTCTTGGGAGCATTGGGGAGCCAGAAAAAAAGGCTTTATCAAGGAGTGTCACAGTCGTATTGGTTGTCTTCAGAACTGTCATTTAGGCTCCAGTTCTCGTTTGTAGGAGATGGTTCTGTGGTTAAGACTTGGTGCTACCCTTGCAGAGGACTCCAGTTTGGACCCCGGCACCCGAGTCAGGTGGTTCCCAATGTGCCTTAACTCCAGCTCCAGGCAAGCCCAGCACCCTCTTCTGGCCTGTATGGGATAGACAGACACACAAACACACACACACACATGCACATAGTTAAAATAATAATTAATAATATAATAATAATAATAGTTACTATTATTATAAATATTATATTATAAATAATAATAACTATTAATAATAATAATAGTTAAAATAATAAAACAAATCTTGTTTTTTTAACTGAATGCCAATAAGTCATGGAGAGGTAGTTTAGTGGTCCAAGTAATAGTGTGTTGGTGCCTGGGCTAGAGCAACGAGGACACACTGTGTGGTGAACCCTGACGAGCTGGAGTGATGGCAGGCAGGATTGACCAGACTGAGTTGTTGACGGTGGTGGAATCTGAGGGCAGCAAGGAAGGAAGGAAGGAATGTTAGCAGTCAGTGAGCACCACAGTGGCCTGTGCTGTTGGAGTGTGAGTGCAGATGATCAAGAAAGGAAGAGCAGCTCTCAGGAGAGCAGAAGCCTAGTTCAGGTTATGCCAAAGTTAAGGTGTTGGTAGAGATGGCCAAGTGGGATGTGTCAAATGGGTGGCTGGACAGGCCAAGAAGTCGAAAGTGGGTTGTGGATCAGACATGTCCCTAGGGCAGGCATCAGTATGGCAGCCACGCCAGCCTCTGTGGGGATGGCTGAGACTTTCTGGGCATGTCAGTGTGAAAGAATAGTCACCTAGAAACCTAAGTGCCAACTGCACTGTCTCAACTCGGTCTCTTTTTTCCTTAAAAAATGTTAATTCAGTAGCAAGACCAACTGCTTTAAACACCTTTCTTGAGACATGAGGAGAAAGTTAAAAGTAGAAGTCTCTGTCACCTTTCCTCTGAACTAGATGAAGAATCCAAGTGTTAATGATGAGCGGAAGTCACTTCATGACATCAGGATCTACTGTCCTAAGCCTGGGTCACAGTAATTATGACTGATCATTGGTAGAAAAGGACTTGTGTGTCATAGAAAGATATTCATGAACTTCAGGTGACATGTGCAGTCAGGGAGCCATTAAAACAAATGTAGTTCATTGTGTCGTGGTGTAAGTTCAATGTCTTTGTTCTAAGCTTGGCACATAAGAAAGCTTGTCTTTACTGTCCTACTCAGAATCAAGATGTATTGATCCAATTTCAGTCCAGTGTGTCTCTTTGTCCCAGAGGGCAGGCATATTTATCTAGAATAATAACTGGAGAGGAACTCCAGCATGACTGGCTTGTGGTAATAGGAACTTCCTTTTGTAGATTACTCACTGACCAGCGCTGACCTGTCGGCCCTGCAAGGCTTCACCTCCCCTGGAATGCTGTCTCTGGGGCAGGCGTCCGCCTGGCAGCAACACCATCTTGGACAAGCAGCCCTCAGCTCTCTAGTGTGAGTAACTGGAACTCTCCCTGAGCTTTTGCACACGGCCTGCACACTCCTCCTGTCACTTGGAGTCTTTTGCTTTGCAGGCTGTCATGAACAACCAACCCTGCCACGATTCCCGTTTATGTAGACACAAGTGTTGGGAGAAAGTATTTTCTTAACACAGCTCTAGAGAGGAGCATGGATGCTGAGCAAACCCGGCATTCCTTGAAGGGATTTGGGGAGCAGAACTTTCCCTTTAAACATAGAGTGTCACGTGGTATCAAGGGATTCCCAAGGCCCAGGTGCCACCTGTGTGTGCCCCTCCTCACTCACAGATGAATAAGCCATTGCTTCCCAGAATCACCTGCGTCTGCTCCCTGAAGAAAGGCTGTGCCTTCACTTTCTCCTTAGATCTTAGTAGAGGAGAAGTAGTATTGAATACTGTATGTATGAATCAGGTGCCACGGGACTCCTTTGGTTGTTTCTGGCCCAGTACACAAACTGCCTCATTCATAAAGCAATGTTCCTTGTGGGCAGGGTGTGAGGCAAGGAGGATTTACGGTGGTGCCGGGAGAGACCGGACTCCCTGAACATTAGAAGGAACCAGTACAAGAGAGCATCCGGAAGAGGGGCAGCATAGCACCAGCTGTCTGCTTCGCACCTGATCAGGCCTGGGACACCTTAGCCCCCTGCCCACTGTGCCAAGAGCCAGCAACTCCTTTCTCTTGGATGGTGAAAGAACCCCACATGTGGATTCCACCCAGCAGTGCTCTGGAGAATTGTGTCATGAGTGAAAGTGCCAAGTGCCTTAGGGAGATGATTTGCCTGTATCGAAGCTATTGAAGCCTTAGAATTGTTCTGAATGGAAGTGTTAACAAATGGTAGACCTAGCTGGGCGGTGGTGGCGCACGCCTTTAATCCCAGCACTCGGGAGGCAGAGCCAGCCAGATCTCTGTGAGTTCGAGGCCAGCCTGATCTATAGAGCGAGATCCAGGACAGGCACCAAAACTACAGAGAAAAACCCTGTCTTGAAAAACAAAAAACAACAACAAAAAAACAATGGTGGCCCTAAAAGCTGGACATTTGGTGCTACCTAGAGTCCCAGCTGCTCAGGAGGTTGAGGCTCAGGAATTGAGGACCATCCCTGGGCAACATAGGGAGACACAGTGACAAAACACAAACAAATAATAAGCCCAGGAGGTAAATGGAAATGGCTGCAAGCTTAGACATAGAGGGAAAGTCCTGTCTCCCATACTACCCCAAGCAGGTTCCTGGCCTTTCAGAAGCTATTTGCTCTGTGGAAAACAAGGATGATTCCATTTACATCTCATGGCTGTTGTGAGGAGATGAGATGTGCCTGTCACGGGGCCCCAGCAGAGAAGACACTAAGGGAAGGGAGACAGGGAACAGAATTCAAGGCCTGTATTGTTCTCTCTTGAGACAGCGTCAGACACTCAAACTGCGGAAGTATGTTTGGGATCCATACATGCTTCCCAGTTTGCATCTCAGAGCCTCAGCTTTCCCAGACAGGCAGTGTCTGCTGAGCTGTGCTCTGAGTTATGCAGATGCACTACCAAACCATCTCACCTCTGTTGTCTTTCCACAGAGCTGGAGGGCAGTTATCTCAGGGTTCGAATTTGTCCATTAACACCAACCAGAACATCAACATTAAATCAGAGCCAATTTCACCTCCCCGGGATCGCATGACCCCATCTGGCTTCCAGCAGCAGCAACAGCAGCAGCAGCAGCAGCCGCCTCCTCCACCACAACCTCCACAACCCCAACCCCGGCAGGAAATGGGGCGCTCCCCTGTGGACAGTCTGAGCAGCTCGAGCAGCTCCTACGATGGCAGTGACCGGGAGGATCCACGGGGCGACTTTCATTCTCCAATTGTGCTTGGCCGACCCCCAAATACTGAGGACAGAGAAAGCCCTTCTGTAAAACGCATGAGGATGGACACATGGGTGACCTAAGGCTTCCTGGTTCATGTTTGTTCTTTGTGTTACTGCAGTGAACTGCCCTACATATCTTAAATTGGTGAATAAGGACATGAGTTCAATATATTTATATGTACATACATACATATATATCCCTTTACATATATATGTATGTGGCGTGAGTGTGTGTATGTGTGGGTGTGTGTTGCATACACAGAATCAGGCACTTACTGCAAACTCCTTGTAGGTCTGCAGATGTGTGTCCACATGGCAGACAAAGCAGCACCCTGTAGGCACAGACCAGTCTGGCACTTCCTTGGACTACTTGTTTCGTAAGATAAACAGTTTTTGCAGAGAAACGTGTACCCATATATAATTCTTCCACATTAGCCTGCAGAAACCTAGGGGGCCCCCTATTTGTTTTATTTAACTGTGCGGTGACTGTAGTTACTTCAGAAAAAAAAATGCTTTGTAGAACAGAGCAGTAGAAAAGCAGGAACCAAGAAAGCAATACTGTACATAAAATGTCATTTATATTAATAACCCAACCTGGCATGGGTCTATTGCAAAGGGGTGCATGGGAAAGGGCTGTTGATAGTAAACAAACAAACAAACAATAAACAAAAGCCCCACACATAACTGTTTTGCACGTGCAAAAAAATGTATTGGGTCAAAGAAGTGATCTTTAGCTAATAAAAAGAGAGAATAGAAAACACGCATGAAATATTCAGAAATACTAGCCTAGAAATATAGAGCATTAACAAAATAAAATTAATATATTAAGTTATAATTGGAATATGTCAGAAGTTTCTTTTACATTCATATCTTTAAAAATTAAAGAAGCTGATTTTAGGTCATGTATATTTTATATGAAAGAAAACACCCTTAATGAATTGATGACTATATATAAAATTATATCCACTACTTTTGAACACATTCTGCTGAATTATTTATATAAGCCAAAGCTGTATGTTGTAACTTTTTTTTTTAGAGAATAGCTTTATCTTGTTTTAACTTTTTAGTTTTATTTTAAGAGGGGAGAAAAAACAAAAATATCTTGCAAACAGAACCTTGGAAAAAAAAAGCCATGAACACTTATTCTATATGTAAATTAAAAGTTGAGCCAAACTCTTTGTGTATATAGCATCTTAAATATATTATCACCTTTGATGTAAGTACCTACGTATTGTATGGTCACCAGATTATAAAGTATATTTTTGTGGATTGCCGCCAATTTGGGGGGAAAGGCGAAGTCCTTAAGTAGAGTATTCACTGTTTAATATTTACTATTTTGTTAAATATACTGTACTTTGGATTTTAATTCTTAGCCCAGTTTTTCAGAGGATTGTGTAAAGGGGTTTCCCCTCACTGGTGGTGAATGTGTGATGTTCTGTTGTAATCTTTGTGCTGTATGGGGTGAGCATCATTATATATTTTATATGTGTACATAAATAGCAAAGTGGCAAAAAATTGGTGTTAAGTTCATCCTGCATAAATATAAAATGTGTTGTAACAGATTTTATAAGGCATTATTTAAAACTTGCCTTTTGTGAGGAAAAAAGAACGGTAGAAAGCTGACCTAATTTAACTAATATTAGAGAAGATGGCAGAATCGTAGATGAGCACAAAGGTTTTCTAAGTGGTAAATAATTAGGGATATTTGTGGGGAAAGGGATCTCTTTCTCCTTGACTCTAAAGACAGTGATGCAGCTGGTTACAGAATCCACTAGGGTTTTTAGCTGTCCCATGGAAAGGCGTGGTCATGTAAGGAGCAGCTCTCTATGGTGCGGATCCTTGGCATGATTCTCGCTGTCCTGACGGAAACTGGTGCCACCCTCAGCTTGGATTTTGAGCAAGGCCTTACTTACAGGGAGACAACTCGTTGGTGATAGCAAGTTCATCCGTTTACTGGGCTTGTGCCATGAACAAAATTCAAAGTCCTGTATATCTTTTATCCTAGATTTTTAGATACTCCTTTTCCTGAGAATCTTTAAAAGGGTTTTAAAATGGCTGCTATTTTATATTGAACAATGTTAAGCAGCTACCTGCAGTTTTTACTTCTATTTTCTTTCCCCCCTAAATTATGATCCTTTTGATGTCTCCTCATGTGCCCTTATGACAGCCCACCTGCCAGGCTTCCTGACTGGCCCAGAGGGATTAGGTGTGCCCCGCCCCGTGGTGAGCACAGGCTGAGCAGGGGAGAGCGCTTCACTGCAGTTTGGTAGCACATGGTAGGAGAAGCCAAAAAAGCGAGGGTGATGTTTGGTCTCCTCTCTGTGGTCTGAACATTTGGCTCTTACTCAGAAAAGATTAGATTTTTTTTCTTGAAATGTACTGAGTTGAGTTACAGGCACATTCTTCATAAGGTCATACCTAATTAAAACAAGACAGTCTCCCGACACTGAATTTCCAAGATAACACTTACCACTTTGTAAACCATTTATAGCTTTGAAAGTGTTAAGTGGCCCTTTGGTTATTATTTATGCATGTTCATGAACTTCTGCTGTATATTGGAATAGGAGTTAACACAGTCACATTTACTGTCTATTTTCTTGTGTGCCTTATGAGATGGCTTTTCTGACTGTATCTCAATAGTCTTTCTTTCTATGCAGGTTTATAATCAGTACAACTACTGTTTTCTAAAGTGATACTACACAAGGCTCGGAGTTTGTATTTAAATTACACTGACCAAGTCACAATGTATTCCGTTTTCAGGAACTGAATATCTGACTGTTAATCTTTTCCCATATGCCCAATGTGATTTGGAGCGTGTGGGCTTGACATCCTTCACCCAGACACTCATGTGTGAACACATCCACATCCACAGCTCTCGGTGGAAGCCAGCCTAGAGTGAGGAGGACGCTGAGCTGACGGTGTTGCTTTCAACCTGACTTTCTTACCCTTTGAGGCTCGTGTGTTTTGTATAAGACACCATCACAGGACAATTTTATCCCCTCAGATAACATATTTTATTATTAAAAACAAAAACAAAAAAAGCTTACGTTGCACTGGACATAGGAAGTCCCCCCCGGCCGTACTTCCTCAGAACTCTAAGTGGCCCACACTGAGAGTGAGCGTCACCATTGTGTGAACACAGGTGGTCCCAGTCAAAACTCCATCCTTTGAGCCCTAAGTACATCCATTGTGTTATACAACTAAATCAGGGGTTTGTTCTAAAAGAACAGTACATGTTTCACCATTTCCTTTCAGCTGTAAAGACGACTAATAATGTATTGACATAATTTCTGTATTAACCATCACGCGCACAAGAAATACATAGTAAATACGGAACCTGAAAACTCCTGGCATTGGATCATAAAAAGCTAGATGATTAGAATGTGAAAAAGACTTGACAAATGTAAAACTTTTATTTCTCTGTAGAAACTTTCTTCACTTTGCTGTGCAAGAAGACACTGCTTTGCTATATTTAAAATGGCTTTTTTAAAAGAGATTTATGTATTTGGTACATGTTTGTAGTCAACAGTTCACACAAGCTGTACGCGGTTTGATCCTGTAAAACCGTTTGGCGGCACAAGCTGGACTTTGTTGCCATCCTTGAGATGAACCTTTTAAGAAAAATAAGTTCATCTCAATCTTTCCCTGAATGTGTTGGTTTTTCTTCATTATACAATAAATATTATAGTGAAGTTTTTATCAAATGGTTAAGACAATGCAAGAGGTCGTTGTACGCTGTTTGTCTCCTGCACTCACTCCAGTAAAGATGGCCTGGCTTTGACCACACACCCAGACTCTGTCATGTTTGCCTGGAGGAACAGGAAGTGCCGGCTTGGCCACCAGGCAGCCCTGCTCCCCCGTCTCACCTTGTGGCAGGCATCCAGACAGCCCTGGAGCCTGTTGGGAGCAGCCAGCCATCTGTTCCCCAGTTTCAGCCTGGCTAGACTGCAGCTCAGTTAAATCCATTCGGTCTCCAAGAACTACGCCACTCACAGAAGGTACCCCGAAGTGTTGAGGGGTGGACGTAGCCCTTACTGTCATGCCCCATTTATCCTTAAGGTTTATGGTGTGAGCTGCATTTTGTCCAGATTACACACACAACACTGGGGTCAAGGAAGCAGGAGACAGCTGTACTTGGAGTTGAGGTAGCTGTGTGTCACAGCACTCCGGTAGGGCCTTCCCACTAGTCACCTTTCTGGTAGTAACTGAGCCAGGAAGCCAAAGAAGCTCCAAACAGTTGTTCAGACCCGCAGTGAAACATGTCCTCTTCCTCCTCTTTGCCTTGTGAGCCAGCTCCTAGCTAAGCAGATTCTTGGTGTCAAAATAAGTTAATTTTTTGCACTGGTTTTGCTTGCTGGCTATAATGGGGCTCTTATTAGCAGGTTTTGAAAGCTGCTCGAATCCTGTGGCTAAAAATATTCTAATCGCAGCTGCAGCTACTTAATATCAATTCACTTCGAGTTCCTCGTCAGCTCCCATGGGTGCCTTGTTCTAGCCTTTAGCTCGGTTTTAAGCTGATTTTGTGTCTGAGTGGCAGCAGCCGAGAAAGTGGTTTGCAGAACCCTGTGGCAGCTGGAGGACTGCAGCCCACCCCCGGCCACCTGTCCAGCAAAGCACCACTCAGCTGTGGGGGAGTCTGGCGGAGACTGGGATGAGGTGCTACATATAGGCAAGAAGAGCCCAAAGGGATGTGTCCTAGTTGGTTCTGGAACTGATGGTGTCAGTGTGTCTCACTACAGATGGCTGTCCCTTTGCCGCGGTGAAGGTTCCTGTTAGGCTTCACTGTAAAATGCTGTCTTCCCTAAGTATCTTGGAGGTAGCCTGAGTACTAGGTTCCCCCCACTTTCACCCATTTTATATCTTGTTTTCAGCAGTTATTAGCTCAGCTGTTCCCTGTTTCCTTCGCCCATATTCTACATTCATCAATGGGAATTAAACTCTGAGGTATGGCTGACCTCCCCAATCACTGGGCTGCATCTTTAGGGATTGACAGCAATGTATTTTGGTCTATGGGTTGTAATCTATCATTTTGCTCCACAAACTGTTCAAGTTTGGGCCTTCAGGAACACCATCGGGTTCACACACCAGTTCTCCAGCACTTTCTGACCAGGCTTCAGCACATCCTTGCTTCTCGCACTACAAGATGTTCCATACTTGTGTTTTCCCTCTCCTTAACCTGGGCCAGGTGCTCCCTCAAGGATTCCTGGTTCATTCTGTTAGAGGATGACATGTTGAAACCAAGCTCTAGGCAGTAGGTGTGCTCACTGTTACTGGGGTGTTAACAGCATGGGGCTCTCTTTGCACACTGGAAGCTGTGGGATGCCCACTCATGGACGTGCCTCAGGCTGTTCAGAGTCCACCTGGCTGCATCCTTTTTGTCTTGTCTCTCTTCACTGGTAGCTTGCTTCGCTTCCGGGAAGAACCCCAGCTCCTCCTACCTGTGATCGCCTGGCCTCCTCCATTCTAGTACATACAGAAACTAGTTACGGATTTGCCATCCCATCCCTTCCTGGGGAATGCACGTTTACTGGCTACGTTAGAGCATGTGAAAGATTGAGGTCGGAGGTTCTTTGCCCTAGCTTTACATTATTCAGTCAAGGTCATGCGTAACAGTAACTTCGTTCCTGTCTCCTTTGCGTACGGTTCTTTGTTGCACAGTTGGGCTCACCTGTAGGTGCTCTGGGTTTGTTTTGCATACCCTTCTTCCACCATATTAGCCTCATTTATGTATTTGTGTTTTGGATTTATGAATGGCATCCTAACCTTTTGGGGGACAGTGTTGGGGATTGATCCCAAACCTTGTACGTACTAGGCAAGCATTCTACCACTGAGTTGTAACCCCAGATCCCCATTGCTCCTTCTCTAGGAGCTGTACAAAAAGATCTCAGAAATGTCACACTGGTACCCTGTTCCCCATCCTCCACATCTCCCACTTGGCCAGTGTTGATAGCCAATCTTTAGTTTCCCATGTAATTCTTCCTGTTTTCCTTTTGTACAAGTATACGTGGTATATCTGAAAATCACTCCATTGGAATAGTCAGTTCATAGAAACCAACATCATTGTTTTTAAAGCATCCTAGCATCCATTATGTGGACGTGCCCTGAGTTCTCAGTTTGTGCCTGTAGAGCTTTATAGATGTAGTGGTATTTAGAAATGAGCCTCCAGCCAAGCAGTGGTGGTGCACATCTTTAATCACAACACTTGAGAGGCAGGCACAGAGGGATCTCTGTGAGTTCAAGGCCAGCCTGTTCTACCCAGCAAGTTCCAGGAAAGCCTCAGTAACACAGAGAAACCCTGTGTGTGTGTGGGGGGGGGGGGGGGGGCTCAAAAGAAGCAATCTGATTCTAAGTACTCCAGAGCAGAACAGAGCAGTTTTTAAGAGAAGACAGAAAAACATAGCATCCAATAATATATTGCCATGTCTAGAATCTAACCAGAAATTTCCAGGCATTAAGGGAAATAATGAAATCTATAACCAGGGGTAGGGAAATCACCAAATATGTTCAGAGTGACATGAGTGATACAGTTAGCAAATAGTGTTAACACAGTTCTTATCAACAAATAATTATTGGGAACATGAACTCAGTGGTGGGGAAACTGAAAGGTATAAAAAGTTCCAGGAATTAAAAATACCTAAATTAAAAGATGCATTTAATGAGATGATGGCATATTAGACATGCAACAAGAAAAACAATGGAGACCTCACAAACAGGAAGGTTGAGTGAAAATGAATGTAATCTTAATGAGAGTTACAACATCAATAGCTCTCTGTAGATAGAGAAGAAGAATCGGGAAAATTTAAGGATGACTGCAATTTTCCAAATCAAATGAAACTAAGAACAGAAGAATTAGAAGTAGCGGACATAGAAAGTAAGGAAACTTAATTCAATGGTGGTGGCCTCCTCAGGCCACCATGAGTCACTTCTGATTTCCCTGAAATAATACCAGGCCCTTAAATGTAGAACTCAGGTTGCTGCACATCCGGCCCCAGACCTTATTCCTGCAACATTTCCTCAAAACTCCCTTAACACTCCCTACGTACCAGGTCACTGGCTACTCAGCTTCTTGTGTACATAGTTCCCATGTTCCACCCTTAAAATATCACACCCGTCCACTGTGCCACTGACTTCCACTGTCCTTTTGAGTGTAGCTAAGGAAATGCCAGCTCCAATCCTTTAGAGAACTTACGAACTATGACTCTCCCAGATAACACATCTGGGACCCAGAGACTTTTATCACGTGTCCTTCTAGCTTATCTGCACCTTGAGGGCAGGGGACGGGCCCTGTCTGGTTAGCACATCACCTCTTGGTGTTCTGAAAGGTTAATGAAGAACTAAAGCATGTGTGCACGGATGGATGAATGGATGGAATACAGATAAAGAGTAGCACGTGTTTTGTATTTGGGGCAATGAAATAACCAGATGCAGCCAGATGTGAAGGTGGAAGCACTAAGGAGATGAGGACAGCCCTAGTCTCCATAGCAAATTATAGGCTAGGGTTGTCTCAGAAACAATTTTACTGAATTAAATAACCAGATGCTTCCTGGGGAATTGGGGAAGTCTCCCCTGGACCAAAAGGCCTGGAGAGGTATGGAGAGGCTCTGCTGTCACCGATGCCTCGGGGTGGGGCAGGCTCTGGAACCTTCTGCAACTTTGAGCAGGGGTAAGAAAGGGCACAGGTGATGGGTTGAAGCTGCCAGTGCCATGCTGTTCCTTCGGGGGCGGTGAGAGGCGGGGGCACTAGCCTCACCTGGCCTCAGCAGCTGCACTGAGTCACCTGGCTTTGCAGTCCTGGCCACTCTCCCCACCCAGGTGCCCCTGCTCAGCCTGGTGAAGCCAGCCAAACCTTCTCCCTGGTAAGGAGCATGAAGAACCCCGCCTCCACGTGCTGAGCCCTGGGAGGGATGCAGTGAGGAAGTGGGAGGATCTTAGCAACAGAAGCCAGGCTGACTTCTTTAGACAAGGAGTCTGGGTCTCTGACTTAAATACTACATCCACTGAATGAGTCTTACTTACACCAGCCAATCAGAGGGGCGGGAACTAGGGCAGAGCATGTGGCTGAGTGGTAGAGCGTTTGCTTAGCATGTGCAAAACCAATCAAATAAAATGAATCAAATTTAAAAACCTAAAAACAACAAAATAGGATCCAGCTAGAATGGTACTTCAGTGGTAGAAGAGATCCCAGGACCAGGGGTCAATCCCCAGCACTCTCCCTCCCGACAAAGGGAAAAGGGAAGGTGGGCTCTGGTGCCAGCCACAGTTCTTAGATGCCTGCAATGGACTCTTCTGACCAGCACTGGCCAGTGTTCCTGTAGGCCTCATAGTCCAATTCTCTCCACCACTCTCTCCCGAAGCCTTGAGAGACCACCAATGCTTCCAGAGACTGACTCCCAGCTGCCCCAGGGTCTGGACACCAGGCAGGTCATCAGCGCCTCCGTCAGCCCCACCCGGAGCAGGCTGGTGGGTAGCAGGGTCAAAAGGCTATGGAACCGTAAGAGCACAATGCTGGGGCTGCCAGGCGGGGCAGGTCCCCGAGCACCCCGTTTGTCAGCTGTAGGCTCTTAGATGTCAACCTGTAGAGTGGTGACAGGCAAGGCCTACTCCCGAGGGGGCTGGGAAGGCAGGGGTTCCGCACACAGTCTTTGCCCTCCCATGGGATCCAATGAACAAGGAACCCCACGGGTTATACGTTAGTACGTTTTGCTCCTGGCTGCAGCCATCTTTCACGTGATGTCAAGTTTTCTCCACTAGGTCCATACAGCCCGGGGCCTGGACTGTCCCACATGACTGTGGAATCCATGACCTTTAGTGTTTCTTCCCCCTGGTCCATGTGCCCTGCTGTTCAGGCAGGCAGAACACAAGCCAGCCTGGAGCCTTATTTCCCTGGTGTAGAGCCAGCCCATCCGATACTAAGAGAATTCCTTAGTGTTTTAGTGTTTACCCTGAAGCACTATGCCCACCCAAAAAGATGAGGTGGTTCTTTAAAGCACTCACTTTCTTGGGGACTGGAGAGATGATGGCCCCATTAAGAGTGTTGACTGCTCTTGCGGAGGACCCACCTCGTTATCAGCACCCACACCAGGCAGCTCACAACTGCCTAGAACTGCAGCTCCAGTGGGTCCTACACTACCTGAACCCCAAGGGCACCTGCCTTCACATGCACATTCCCACAGGGACACAGATGCCCCTAATTTAAAAATGTAAACCATCTTTTCCAAAGCACCCTAGTCACCAAAATGCAATAGCAGAAATGAACTCCACGTAGTCTTCCGCAGACCTAACTCAACTATGACGCACATCATGGAGGTCAGTGGGCCAGAGTGCACTGGTTACCACTCGTCTGTCCTGCCCTGGCCACACGTGTGCAGCAAGAGCCACGGCAACTTGCCCAGACCCAGCAGGAGGCAGAGGCCACTGCCACCTTCTCCAAAGCTGTTCCTCAGCTTTGAACTGTTAATATCCACATATGAAAAGAGGGAGTCGTGTTTCCTTCACAGAAGAAATATTTTATTCCACTTGAGAAAAATACAGAGATACAAGTTACCGCTGTAACTTGTCTAAAACTCAGTGACATACTGATACTATCGCATAGCACCTTGGTCTGCCCAGACAGACAGACAGAACACATCTCTGCGCCAAACTCACCCCCGCCCTCAGCAGGCAGGGTCACTGTGACAGTCATGTGACCCCATCCAACCCCCGGGGGCACGGACACTGCAGATCCCTTGTCATGTTCTACTGAGGAGCCTACACAGGACTGTGTGCAGGCAGTCACCATCAGTCCCTAACACTGGCGACAGAATTCAGGGGGGGAAAGACATTCGTTGTCTAGCGAAAACGATTTTCCCACAGGACTCTGGGCCCTGCCTGCTGAAGTCAATGGTAAAAACATTTAAAAGAAACTTCACAGCTACAATGGTCATGAGCATCCAGATAGAAATCACTTAACATAATCGATGTTTATTGTATTGAGATTCACCGGTTTATTTTTGGCCTCAAAGTACTTAATTCTGAAGATGACTTAAATTGGCTATCTACACCCTGGGCAGACTGTTTTTCAGACAACTGAACAACAGGCTCACGGAATATTCTGCTCCTCCGATCAGATTTCTAGGCCTGAGTGTCAAGTGGCGCCACCATCCCCAAGCTCACCACTGGAGCGACCTGCCTGCCTTCTGTTCACCCTGAAGCTGAGCTCCGGGCCACCTCAGCCCCTTCCCTGCTGTGACAAGGCCGGCTGACTTAGCCCTTTCTCCCACACCCCTGCAGCACATGGACGGCTACTGCCACCAGGGAGTGGCTGGGACCACCTCGGGCATCTCGCCCCTCTGGTGGCTGCCGCTTTTACAGCCTCTCACAGCCAGAGTCAGCTTGGTGGGCTTTGGATATGCCCCCCAAAGGCAAGCATCTTAAAGGCTTGTGCTCACCTTGGCACTGGGAAGATCTGGGGTCCAGTGGGAGAGGCAAGGTCACTGCAGGCATGACCTTGGAGGGGATACCAGGACCCAAGCCCCTTGTCACTCCCTCTCTTCCTGGTCATAGGAACAATTTGTCCCACCACACTCTCCTCCGTGATGTGTGTTCTTACCATAGGCGCCCCCAAATCAGGCCATGGGTCGAAATCTTGAGCCAAGATTATTTTGTCCAGTGAGAGAAAGCTGACTGACATTGCATCTGGTTTGAACACTGAGACACAGAATCTGGAAGTTTAAGGACAACACCCAAAAGGTAGAGTATGGAGGCAGCGGGAATACTCTGCTTCGGGCACAGATGGTCGGGGGTGGGGGTGGAGGCCTCTGTCCTTGGCAACACGCGTCGGACAGTGGGTTGGCCTCAGAGGTGCATGTGTTAGAACCTTAATGGCGGATGTAGTCTCTTCAAACTACTCGCCAATAACAGCTGCTCCCAAGATGCCCACTGGGAGAATCCCTGGAGCCATCACCACAGAGATGCTCCTACTGTGAATCTGAGCGGTGGCCCTGTGTCTGGCTTAAGCTATGTGTGAGACCATAAAGCTCCAACAGTGTGAGGGACCGTACTGCAGCGTAAGTCAAAGGATGGCAGTTGGGATTCTGAGCATTCTCACTTCTGAAGTAGCACCACCACCTCAATGGGGCCGAGTGAAGAGGCAGGCATGCCAGGCTGTCCCAACTGCAATGCGTCGCTCTAAAACTCAGTGACACACTGCATAGCACCTTGGTCTACCCAGACACAGGACGCGTCGCTGAGCCCACCCCCCAACCATTAGCAGGCTGGGACACTGGGACAGTCATCTGACCCCACCCAAGAGTGGGAGCGCCAACATCGCAGATCCCTTATCACGTTCTCCTTGGGCGCTCACCCAGAAGGGCTGTATAGCCAGCCCCGACACGTCTTCAAGAATCAGCCACCAGTTCCATGTAAACGTCTCTCTTGCTAGGACGATGACGTCTGGGATCCTGCATCCTTGGGTTAGGCCAGGCCATTCCTCTGTCCATACAATCCAGATTGGCGTGGTAACTTCTCTAACTGTCCATACATCCCAGGAAGCAAAGTGCAACATGCCTGGCAAACAGCCAGTGACAGCCACACACACCCAGAGCCAACTGCCAAAGCATTGCCCATTCTAGAATAAATGAGCTTAGGCCCCTGCCTGGGTGGTTGAGCTGACCTGGCTGCCTGACGCGGGGAGGGTGGGCACTGGGATTGCCAACCTGGGCGCTGGCGCTGGAACTGGGCTCAGTGTCATCGAGTCATTGGGGACAACAGTTGCATTCACGCTACTTGAGGCTTCCCCGGTGGCTTGGATTTTAAAGTAGACGAGATAAAACACTGGCAACACAATCCCAATGAGAAGCATGAGGAAGACAGCATTCCACCACTGAATCCCGCAGTCTGCGCCGTCGCCTGGTGGCTTCTGGGTGACGGGGAGCAGTGGCTGATCCGCGGCCTCCACGCAGCAGCTGTCGCTGTGGAAGACGTCAGACTGCACAGCCCGCTCGATGTTCTCATCGATTCCCTTAAAGAAATCCGTCAATTGGTCTCCCTGGGCGCTTGTCCCCGCGGCTTCTTCATCTTCAGACAGTTCTCCCAGGGTCACTCTGGTCTCAGAGGATGGGGCCCCCAGGGGGGTGAGTTCTTGGTGGGTCTCTGTGAGGATGCCATGATTTCTCACCGGAATCTTGATGGACTTCAAAGCATACAGGTCTTGTTCCCTGATGAAGTTGTTCACTTTCTTGATATCTGCAACCTAGGGAAGCCAGGCATTATAAACATACAAAGTTCCTCAAAACCAGTACCCGGCCCCAGCAGAAACCCTCAGCCTGCTGGGGTCCCACTGAAGAAGCCCATGAAGACTAGAAACTGCACCCACAACAGCTTTGTTTTGCCTGAGTAACTTGAGCTTTAGATTTTTTTGGTCTTTGGTTTTTAACCTCTTAATGAATAGCTTAGAAGTCAACGGTTCTACTTTGAACAATTTCAGGTCAGTTTGGGAAAGTGTTGTGAGCCCAACAGAAGCTTCAGGTGAAACAGGACCAACACTGCTGCCCTTTCTGTCAAGCTCGGAGGCAACAGTGCCCGCCTCTCACACCAGAGTCCAGCTGAGCAAGTGGCCAGACAAGATCCCTGAAGCCTGAGCTGGCCCTGGACACACTCAGGGACTCTACCACCTGATGGCTCCCTCGGTGCTTTCCTGGAAGTCGTGCAGGCACGGGAACTTAGTGACTCCAGGTCAGTTCACCTTGGGGAGGTCCTACCTCTCACTTGAAGCAGGTTAGGAAATCAGCAGTCAACCTAAGGAGTCCCAGAATGAGATTTTCCCATTCCCAACGACGGAAAGGGGAACGTGACTGGATTTTATTGAGTAACACAAAGCTTCTAACAGAAAAGGAGGGACAGGAAGCCAAATTTTAAACTCCCCCTCAAGCTGCTTTTGAAAAACTTATCTAGAATGTAAGCACAACCCACAGGGTTTATTATTCTGGCCCATAGTGTGGGATGACTTGATTCGGCAGCCACTTTTAGAGTCTCACTGAACTGACTCGCGGGATGCTTTTTATCTGAAACTTAGCAGCTTTCATTCTTTGCGCAGAAAGGAATAGCACATGTATCTGTTGCCAACTGAACTGGACCGGTTCGTGGGGGCACTAAAAATCCACTCTGGGTTTGTTTATAGACCATCATTCTGACAGGCCCACTCAGTCTACCCTTCAAGCCTTTGTTGGGAAGGCTCTGTTTTTCAGCCCATGGTCTGTAGCTTATGCCTACGGAAGCAGATGGTAAGACGCAAACACAAAGGCTGATGTAATACAAAGATGCCATGTGTCCCTGGAGACCAGCCTCTACTACTCCGGGAAAGACTCCCACACCCACACAATCTTTTTGCTCATTTGGGTCTTGTTAGATAAACAATAGACCATTTTTAGGAGGTCAAAATTCTTGTTTTTTAATGGTGTAGCTGAGGCAGCCTGGGTGAAAGCTGCTATCAGTCTATAGCACGGAGTTAGCAGCGGGGAACGAGCCGTATTGATGCAGGAGAAAAGAGCGATTCCAGAAATGCTTTCCTACTTACTTTGCCACTGTTAATCACTCTGAATGCTAAAAACATAATTAAAGAGAAAGATATGGTTATACAAACGCACAGGACAGAGGCTAGACCATACAGTTTCTAATAGAGAGAAGGCAAAACTCTATCAGTCGGAGCAGGAAAAGGTCGGAAGAATACAAGTTGTGAGAGAAGTAAGCATGCCAAGAACACTGGGCCAAACTCCACCTACCATCTCCAGCCCCTAAGATCTCAGATCCAATGTGCTCAAAAGACCACACAGTTTCATAGCGTCACTGGGAAAGTCGGGGCAAAGGAAAACACAACCTTAACTGAGGTTCCCAACTAACTGAGCAGTCGGCTTACTCGGGGACTGAGCCAGCTTACTTTGCAGCCATACTGGAGAGCCAGCTTGTTGAGGCTGTCCTCCTGGGCCAGCTCCCGCTGCAGCAGAACCACGCTGCCCGCTCCGGGCTGCTGAGGGTGTTGGATGCTGTTCTTCTGGCGCTCCTTGCCCCGGGGTCGTAACACCACATGATGTGACTCTTCCTCAGAGGAGTCCCCGGAGTCTCCACTGCCATTCTTGAACATGTAAACGTGGCTGTCTGGCGTCCTACAGACAACGGCTGGGCCTTGGAAGGTCTTGGCTAACACTTCCTTCTGCCTCATTTTCTTAACTGCAAACCAAACCTGGGGTTAATTCTACACAAATCCTATTCATTCCCCTCTGGCTTCCTAAAGAGAACTGTCTCATTAGTAATTTCCTAATATTGCGAATATTCAGCAAACACCCACAGGACGGATCGACAACATCCTCACACTAGCCCACGTGGGACTTAGGCAGAATAGAATCATGCTTTCCCTAACTGCTCACTATGTACAGAAACACAAAAGATCCCCCACCCTCCTTCCCCGTCCACAGCTGTGCCTCCCCGAGCCCACACACAGACGCCACTTGTGTCTCAGAGTACTGTTCTTAGCAACCAGATACTGAGAACTTCACATTCAGAATCTTTGTACAGAAACTTCGTGAGGCATTCCAAGGTGTCTTCTGGAAGGCCAAGGACACAGCTGAGGGCAACCATGGGTCGCAAAGTCTCTTATTTTGACCCTAGCTGACTTTGACCCGAGAGGCGAGCAATGGAAAAACGCCTGTCAAAGTTCAAGCTGCCCTTTTCTCGAGGTCACTCTGCATTCATTACACCCCCATGCGCCCTTTATTGTCACCTAGAGCCAAACGCCAGAGCCACAACTAACCTCCTTCCCCTTCCAAATGGCTCGAATAGGACGCTAGGCATTCCTGGCGGTGCCTTCCGAGAGGCCCTTTAGAGGGGACAGCCAGCCTCAGTGCATCTCCCTCCAGTCTCGGATTTCAGAGCCCCTGACACCCGGGGCAGCCGGAAGAGACCTCCGTTTCCCTTCAGTGACAGGGTGGGGTGTCCCTAAGCAGGAGATAAAACAAATTTGAGGCGGCCCCACCCCTGGGCCTACACGGGCCGGGCCCCAACTTTCCATGGAACACACATCCTGCCACCCCCACAAGCCGGCACCAGCCCTCCCGGGACACAGCGACGGCCACCAGCCCTGGAGTAGCAGCCCACCCGCGTGCCCACGGTGACAAGCGACCCCCGCAAGCCCGGGTGCCGCAAGTCAACTCCGCAGCCCCTGCTCCAGGTCGGGGTACCTCGCTCCCAGACTCCGCCGCCGCCGCGCCCGCCGATTGGCTGCGATAAGCAGCTCTTCCGGGGGCGGGGACTGAGAGTCAACCAATGAGTTCCGAGGAGGGAGAGCCCTGGCCGAGCCGGAAGGTGCTGAGAGGTCAGAGCGCTCGGAGGGGCGGGCCCTGATGGGCGGGGCTCCAGGGTGGGGCTCCAGCACCCGGTCCAGGACCTTCGCCCTTCAGCCCGCTGGCCCCGGCCGTGCCCAGTTTCCACTTCTGAGGCTGGCCTGGAACCCGGCCTCTTCTGTGGTGGCCACGGCTTTCTGCTGAGCCTCCGTCTTCTTCGCGGCAAGAGAGACCTTTGACTCGTGTGTGTCCTGATCCGTAGCCAGGAGCGTCCCCATCACGGCATCCTGACCCTTGGGTCCTCGACTCCCTATCCTTTGATGGGTCGGATGGTTGCCAGCCCCCGCCTGGAGATAAATGTCCAGGGATGTGAAATATTGCCGTGACAACACAGACCAGATTTAGATAAACAAGAATATATACCACCTGTGGCTAACCAGAGAGCCCCTGCTATTCAGAAAAGAAAGGAAAAGCAGGTGATAATCTGTGGCAATGGTTGCAACAAACACAGCCAAGGGCTAAAATCCTGGAGTCAGACTCATCCAATAAATAAAGAAGACACTAAGTGACCTGGACCTGCAGTGCACCAAAGATGTCTGGCTGGCAACTGGGTCAAGGTGTTAAATCTCTCTGGGAATCAACACAAAAACAAGAGCCCAGAAATCCCTCCTATGGCTTAGAATAAAACTAAAAGTCTTATTCTAAATGTCTACGACCAGGAGAGCACTGGGTCATGGCCCTCTCTGCCAGCCACAGGGCCCTTCTCTCTGGCTTTAAATGTCTGGTGTTTGAGGTTAGGCTTGCTAATATGCCTAACAGTTCCTTTAGACACACACTCATGTTCCCCACCGAGGTATTTGTGATGTGTGACAGCTTCCCCGGCTTGGATGAGGCTGCCTGAGAAATTTGAGGGGTATGACCCACCCATTAAAGTGTGCCGGGGGCCCTGCCACAAGAACAGGTCCAATGCTCTGATCCTAAGACAGCGGAGACCAAGCCCACAAGCAGAGATGTCCACTCGGTCCTCCAATGCTTGTCAAACATGTTGTCTCCTCCCAGGTCTGGCCTTGTCCTGGGAAGGAGGACACAGGTGGCAGGGCTAACTATTTAGCTCTCAGGATATGGCTCCAAACTCCAGGGCTGATCGGAGAACTGCAGTGGAATTCCATAAGCATTGTCCTTTCATTTTGTAAAGAGAAATGGAAGAGACAGGGCAGCTAACAGTAGTCACAAAGCCATGCCAGGAGAGAAGCAGAGTCTAAAGCCAGTTGGACACTCACCAACTGTGACCTTGACCCTAAGCTTCCTGAGCCTTGGTCCCCTTCTTCTACTGTATTGTCCCCGATGCCTGGGATGGCCACCCAGTCCTGCCTGGAACAATCCCAGAATATGCCTGTTATCACAGCACAGTTATTAGGAAAGCCTCTTCTCTTAGTGTCCAGACATGCCCTGCACTTCATGCATGTTTGCTCGTGGTCTGTGTACACGACACACACTCCTCACGAAGCCCCAGCAGTCATGGCTAGTTCTTCATGGCTCGGATGGCTGTCGGTGACCAAGTCAACCCTGACCAATCAGCCAAGGTGGTCAGGGGTGGCGAGAATGATCCATCGTCTCGAATTGGTTTCTTCTGTGATGTGTTCTCTAGCGACTCAGGACAATCCAGTGGCTGCTGGAACACAGCCTTCTTCCCGTAAAGGGGAGAGCATGAAAGGCTCTGGTTTCCACTTGTGGACAAGTCGTGTTAGAAACGAAGCCTTTGGAAGAAGCACGGCCGTGCGTAGCAGAGCTGACTGCACCAAGACGATGTTCGTGGGAGGGAGGGTATGATCAGCATGAAAGGAAGAGGTTGTGTTTTCTACATAAAACATCATTGGAAAGTTAAAGAAGGGGAAGAGGAGATGCTCAGTCGGTAAAGCACTTGCCACACAAGGTCCCGAGTTTGAATCCTCCCAAGCCCATGTGTGGGTCTGAATTTCCACTGCTCCAGTGGCGGGGTGGGAAGTGGACAGAAGAGATTCCCTGGAAGCCTTGGGGCCAGCTAGCCTGGAGTACTCAGTGGTGAACATGAAAAGATCCTGTCTCAAACATGTGGGAATGCATACAGGCCTCTGAGGTGGTCCTTCAACTGCCATACATGTGCATGACACACATGCCCATACTCAACACACAGGAACATGCATGCACACGAGAGAGAGAGAGAGAGAGAGAGAGAGAGAGAGAGAGAGAGAAATTTAAAATGGAGAAAATTCAAACAAATTATCATGAATTGTATAGAAATGTTTGCCATCTTTGATGTGTTCATATCTTTAAAATATAAAAAAGCATTCTCATCTAAGCAAGAAAAGACACTCCATAGAAAAATTGCCAATTATATAAATAACTCATTAAGAGATACAGGAAAACAATCCCCATTATCCTTACAGTCAAATACAAGTAAACTCAAGTGACGTCAAGATATTCTTTCTAGGTAACTGATGTGGGAAAGGCACCACATTGTCATGTGTGTTCTGCAGAATATGCTTGGGAAAGTGGACAAAGAAATAAGTGTAATGGGAGCACACTGTGTCCTGTGAGAGTCTGACTCCATGGGAGCACTGGTGTGACTCCATGGGAGCACTTGTGAGATCAGGAAGCAGTCACTTTCACACTGTGTCCCACTGGAGTCTGATTCTGAGCTCCCATGCTGGGATTGACCAGTGAAGTGATCAGGACTTGTTAAAAGATTCCGCTACCAGAACGTTCCTGACAGTGAGGAACGGGGCAAGAGAATCAGTTAGCTCTTTCATGGAGTGGGATCAAGCAGATTCATTTACTCTTGAAACACAGTTATTGACATGGAAAGGCTATTGTGATTAGGAAGAACTGTCTTCACCAATCTCCCAAAAGTCATATAAAGAGAAAAATTCCCACGGCACCACCCTACACACACCCAGGGGTAGCAGACACAGGCAAGTGACGGTCTTCTTTAAGTGACTTCAGCCTGAGTTGTGTTCATTTGCCTTCTTCATCTTGCCTGCTACGAGCATCCATCACAGAGCCTCGCATCACATGCTCTCCAGTCGAGGAGTCCCACTCTGAAAGCGCTCTCACCTGTGTCTACAGGAAGCGTGCTCACACTTGAGTTTTCTCATCCGTAAACCGGGGTCTGAAATAACCCCCGCTACTGTGAAGATGAAACGTTGCTAGGATGATCCCTGGTGAGTGTTCGGCAGGCTCTGTTCATACAGTAAGCAGGAAATGCTGGCTGGCTACAATATCCTCAAGAGGACATAATTAGAAGCACAGAGTTCATTTTCATTAAAGAAATTCCTATTCAGGCTTGCCGTGGACTGAACGAAGGTATCCCCTTCCATTGCTGTTGAAATCCCGCCCTCCGGGGTGAGCTTTTAGAAGGCCGAGCCTTAGGAAGGGGAATGGGATCAGTGTCCTTGTGAAGTGGATGGACGGCTTCCTTGCCCTATTTCTACCACAAGAACACAAAGAGAAGGCAGCAGTCTGCAACCCAGAAGAGACACCCCAGCGCACCCCCCATCCCCGAACCACACCACTGCCACCACCCTGACTCAGGACTTTCTGCTCCTGGAGCTGTGGGAAATGAGTCTGAGGCACTTTGTCAAAGCCGCTGAACCTGACCGAGACTGGGCCCTAACATGAACATCCGGAGGGCCCAGCCTCGCATCGGGACAGGTTCATCAAGTGAAGTTTAATTCCCCTTGTCTGTGTATCCGTTTATATCACACTCAATTGTCCCCAGGGCTGAGGGTGGGCGGTTCCTGGAGACAGGAACCTGTTGAACAGAGTAAGCGTGTGCTAAGTAGATGTCAGCTGGGACCACTGCCCTTCAGACCCAAGGAACTTCCTTGGGGAGCACGGTGCCTTCTAGAATGGACTATTTTAGAGGTTTCCTGTGGACCGTCACAGGTTACTTCAGGCCACTCGCCCTTGCCTGTTTCAAGTCAGGGCTTCTTAGAGGTCCTCACCTTAGGGTTCAGCTCAATTTCCTCAGAATCACATCCACATTCCTTCTGTATGCTATGGGTAGGCATTGAAAGATTTTAGAGGTGGGGCTTGACACCCCCACTTTGTTCCTGTGAGGAGTAAGACCTCATCCCCAAGGTCTCCCCTCAATCATTTTTCCTATTCTTCAACTTTCTCTGGTAATCCTTTGAACTGAGCTCCAACATTTGGGAGTTATATCCAGGGTTTAGAAGGCCTAATTCAATGTTTGTTCCTCAAGATGGGGCATCTGACATCCTCACCATCACTCATCACTGTGATGATATATTGTGTACCCCAATAAAGCTTACCTGGGGATCAGAGGACAGAACCAGCCACTAAGTTAGACATAGAGGTCGGGCAGTAGTAGCACACACCTTTAATCCTATCACTTGGGAGGCAGAGATCTGACTGAATCTCTATTAGTTCAAGGCCACACTGGGCTGTATGAGAAGAGAAAGAGAACCAGGCAGTGGTGACACAGGCCTTTAATCCCAGGAAGTAATATGGCAGGACACAGAAAGGTATATAAGGCATGAGGAAACAGGAACTCGCTCTCTTGAGGTTGAGGATTTTGTGGAGTTAAGCTAGTGGCTGGCTGTTCTGCTTCTCTGATCTTTCAGCTTTCACCTCAATATCTGGCTCTGGGTTTTTTTTTTTATAAGACCTTTTAAGATTTGTGTTACACATCACTCAGATCCATTGGCAAGTCTAAGCAAGGTTTCAATTTTCACATCTCATCAAGATATCAATGCTTCTTTGCTGATGCTGCAAAGACCTGGGCTCTTGAGAAGTTGGACACACTAATTCCTTGGGTCAGTATTTACCCAAGAAATGAAGACCAGAACAGGAAGAGACATGGGTGTGTGACTCACAATTGCCCAAATCAATCCCTGAATAGCAAAGTTGATGATGGCACTTCTACAGTAAAAACCTCTCAGGGATGAAAAGTAACCCATGATGTATGGGTCCTCTGAGCAAATCTCAAAAGCATGATGTCAAGGGAAAGAAACCAGATGCCTTAAACGACAGTGTTTGCAAAATAATAGGAACAGAAATTAGGGTTATTAGAGATGGAGGCAAAGGTGCAGTGAGGGAATGGGATTTATTTATAAAGTGGTTCACAGAACTTTCTGGGAAAACAGCAATGTTCTAATTTCAATTGCAGCAAATTACTTTTCAGTAAGCTTGAGTTAAGAGGGGTGTGAAGCTCCTCAAAAATTCAAGCATAGACTTAGATGACCCAGCCCACTTCTGGGTACATAACACAAAGTATGGTCTGTATACCAAAAAAGCACATGGCAGCATTCTCATAGTAGCCAAAAGTTGGGACCATTCCAGGCACCTACAAACAGGTGCATGGCTACAGCAAACGTGATAGAAGGCATACATGGAATATTACTTAGCCTTGAAATGGAAGGAGCTTCTGACACACACTGCAACATGGAGGTCTCCTGAAGACATTCTGTTGAGTGAAGCCAATTAAAAAGGTAAAAAAAAAAAAAAACAAAAAAAAAAAACAAACCTATGACCCATTTACATGGGGTCTCATCTCTGAATATATGAACTCAGAGACAGAAAGGTGTGCATTAGTGTTGTTGGTTGTTTTGCTCTTTGGGGGGCTTGCCACCCAGCTCCCAAATAAATCACACACTGAGACTTATTCTTACTTATAAATACCTGGCCTTTAGCTTGGCTTGTTTCTAGCCAGCTTTTCTTATCTTAAATTATCTTGTTTATCTTTTGCCTCTGGGCTTTTTCCTTTTCTTTTTTTTTTTTTTTTTTTTTTTTTTTTTTTTTTTTTTTTTGGTTTTTTCGAGACAGGGTTTCTCTGTGTAGCTTTGCGCCTTTCCTGGAGCTCACTTGGTAGCCCAGGCTGGCCTCGAACTCACAAAGATCCGCCTGGCTCTGCCTCCCGAGTGCTGGGATTAAAGGCGCCACCACGCCCGGCTCCTTTTCTTATTTCTGTATCTCTTACTTGTATTCTTACTCTGTGGCTGGCTGTGTGGCTGATCCCTAGCATCCTCCTCTCCTTGTTCTCTTGCTCTTTCTTCTTTTCTCCTAGATTTCTCCTTCTATTTATTCTCTCTGCCTGCCAGCCCCACCTATCCTTTCTCCTGCCTTGCTATTGGCCGTTCAGCTCTTTATTAGACCATCAGGTGTTTTAGACAGGTAAAGTAACACAGCTTCACAGAGTTAAACAAATGCCGCATAAAAGAACATCTTTGCATCATTAGACAAATGTTCCACCAAATTAACAAATGTAACATACCTTAAAATAATATTCTACAGCCCGTTAGTGCTCTGGGCCTCTAGGGTACAGGTGTTTGATATTATAGCAGTAAGATGTGGGGCCTTTAAGAGCTGATGAATGGGGTTAAAGCACACACTTCTTCAGACTGCTGCCTTTTCTACTTTGGGGAAGACATGGCTTTTCTCGCCCTACCCCCACCTCCACCCAGGATGGCTCAGCAACACACACCATCTTTGAAGCAGAGAAACCCTCTCCAAGCAGATGACAGAGCCTTCTGGCAGCTTGATATCAGATTCCTCCTCAGCCTCCAGAATGGTAAGGAAACAGATTTCTGCCCTTTGTAAATTACCTACCTTATCTCAGTGGTCTGTAATAACAGCACAAATGGGCCAGGTAGTGGGAGGGAGGAGAGGAGAGAATGGAGTGATTCCTGCTCCCAAGCTTGTTTCAAACTCACCATAGAACTGAAGATGACCATGAACTCCTGACCCTCCCGCTTCAACCAATTGTGTAATAGGATTACAGGTATGAGCCATCAAGCATGGTTTTATGGGTGCTGGGGATCAAACCCAGGGCCTCAGGCATGCTAGGCTAGCACCCTCTCCACTGAACCATATTCTCAAAAGGACTCCATGTGCTCTATTTGAGTGGTGGGTTTGCTGGCCGCTCATGTGAAATATGAGTGTTGTGGAGGCAGCATCCCACCAGGAAATCCTCACCCTGGCAAGGCAGCTATTCACCACAGGGGTCTGATGAACCTTTGGAAGTGGACGGCTCAGAGTGAGGTACAGACTAACTACAAACATCACCCTAGACTTTTGTTAATTGATGCTTTAATTTAGCGTGTGTGTGTGTGCGCGCGCGCGCGCACGTGTGGAGGTCAGAGGACAGCCTGCTTGAGTGTGTTCTCTCCTTCCACCATGTAGGTCCTGGGAATCCAACTCCAGCCATTGTGTCTTACACTGGCTGAGCCATCCTCCTGGGGCCCACACTGGGTTTTAAATGCTCAGAATAGAGAAAGAGGCTGAAGTGCCTTTGGTATAACTTAGATGTTATGCTGTCAAAATTAATTCCACCAGTTTGTTTTAGTCTTTCTTACTCTGACTACTAGAAAATATAAACACATCTTGGGGCATATTCTGTGGGATAGCCCTGCTCTGGGGCCTCCCTGCTGGAGCTGAACTCCAGTGTCTGGGACTTCCCTGGCTGGAGGCCTCCTCTCTCAAGGGCCTTGTTTAACAGGCAGAGATACATTGAAGTCAGGAGGGAGTCAGGCCAGGCAGCTGATAACTTGGCAGAGACTAGGACAGAGAAGGGAGCTGAGGGTGCTGTCCAAAAGACCCCAGTGCCTTGCCACCCTGCCTTTCCTAGCTCTGGCTCTCTGTCCTCTGCCCATCTCCTCCCCCTGGCAGTAGGATCGGGTACAGCAAGAAAGTGGGCAGAGTTCAGAGCCTTCAAGTTAGCTGAAGATCAGGGGCTGTTCTACCAGGAAGGTGAGAGTTGGAGCTATATTGGCGGTGTTTCTGGGGCCAGAGTGGGAGTGGGTCACCCAGACTAAGGGGCAGGTGGAAGCAATATGCAGCCAGGGACTGGGGAGTGACAGAAACAGAGGTCACACAGGTTGTTCCTGCACCCCACCAAATCCATTCAGGGTATCCGATCGATTGCTGCTTGCAGAGCCTGTTTGGGGGAAGTTCTGGGTTATCAAAAGCGGGCCAGCCTACTGGGCTGTAGATGGTAAGGTCCTAGTGTTTCCCAGGCTGTGGGACCTTTCACTTATACATAGGAGCAAGTTTCCCAAGGGCCTGTGCCAACTGTTCCTACCCTAAAACAGATGTCAAGCCCAGGTATCTTGTGTACACACAGAACATTCTCAATGTTAGAGTGCTCAGAACTTGGATGGGGCCTAACAAGCCAGGGATGGCCACTTGTCCTCAACAGGCCTTTAGAAACATGCTGGAAAGAAGAGAGAGGGGATTTACAATTCATCATGATGGGATGAGGAACAGGGGGCTCCAGGGATCCCAAGTCCATCTTCAGGGTTCCGACATGAGACTTAGGTTTACACAGAAGGCAAGAAGTATGCACAGCCAAGGAGCCCAGGTCGAGGTGTGGTCCTGCTCACAGTGACTCATAATTGTCTCAGCCCTTTGCTCCCGGGCTGTCCTTCCAGTTGTCAGAACAATGTGAAATCCCTTCTGGGAGACAAGCTCTCTGACTGTGACCGAGGTCCCAGCCTTTCCTGTTTCCCATCGTGAGACTCTGGGAAATTCCAGTTCCTTGGGGTTCATTGTCTCAACGGCCTGATAGTGGAAAGGAGGGGCATGATGTGTTTGTGGCTCCCTGCCCCATGGCTACAGCACCAGACCTGATTAAATATAATGGACTGGAGTGTATATTGGACTAACAAGTGACCGCAGAGCAGATGGTCTCTTCAAGGATGGAGGACACCCAAACCCCATCACTGAGGATCTGCTCTGTCCTGGACCCTCACTCAGAGCCTCACAAGATGTCACAGGCTCTTGGAAAGTTAAGTCTCAGTGGCAGTCAGGGTTTATCTATGAACAGCCACAACAAAGGAATTGGGGTCACAGAAGTGGAGAAGACAAAGGAGACACCAGGACAACCCAGAGATAAATATGGCTGGGACCCCCGTTGTGTCTGGGAGGCGGGGGAAGGGCAGTGTTATGGGCATCGAGGGTCATGCGGAAGACTGGTTAGTGAGAATTAGAGTTTAGAGGAGATCCAAATGCTGTGGCACCAACTCAGTGCTATGGGGAGGAAGGGACACACTCAGTCTCAGCCCCTACTGGTTTCTGTAAACTCAAATGTCAGCATCACCCATTGGCAGGGCCCTCAGGAAGCCAGCTAACCAGGTTTGGGAATCACATTGGCTCGTGTCAGGTTGGCCCCACTGCAGGACAGAGTCACAAGGGGCACACGGTCTAGAGCCAGCACCATCTAAACTGTCCCAGTACCCTTGAGAGGTGCCATTCTTAGAGAAGGAACAGCCTGCCTTTTCGGGAACTGATTCCTGCTCAGCCCAGACACGTGTGGGAATCCTAACTCTTAGCCCCTGTCTTAGCTAGGGTTTCTGTTGCTGGGATGAAACACCATGACCAAGAGCATGTTGGGAAGGAAAGGGTTTCTTTGACTTACACTTCCACATTATAGCCCATCACTGAAGGAAGTCAGGACAGGAACTCAAACAGGGCAGGAACCTGGAGGCAGGGGCTGATGCAGAGGCCATGGAGGGGTGCTGCTTCCCGGCTTTGCTCCCCCTGACCTACTCAGCCTGTTTTCTTATAGAACCCAGGACCATCAGCCCAGGGGTGGCACAATTTGAAATAGGCTAGGCCCTCCCCCATTGCCTGTAGCCCCATCTTACGGAGGCATTTTCTCAGCTGAGGCTCCCTCCTCACAGATGACTATCTGTGCCAAGGTGACAGAAAACGGGCCAGCACAGCACCAGAGGATGGGATTGTACTGGGACGTGTAGATACATTTGAAGAGCTTTAAAGCTGTGCTTAAGTAAAGACAAGGCCTCAATCCAGTCTGACTGGTGTCCTTGGGAGATCATGACATACACAGGGCACCCTGGCCACACAGGAAGGGCCACAGGAGGCCACTTGGGAGGGTGTGATCTGCCCAGGGAGAAAGGATCCTGCTGACACTTTGATCTCTGCCTCCAGCCGCCAGAACCCAGATACTACATTCCTGATGGCCAAGTCATGGCCATGGTCTTTTGCTATGGTGGCCCTGCAGACCAAGGCATTAGCCAGGCTCTGTTGCTTCCACTATATGCACCCTTGGCAGGACGACACACGTGACGAGGAGGGGCCACCTGTGCTTCCATACCACACACGCACGCACACACACACACACACACACACACACACACACACACACACACACACACACACACACACACCACTAGTCACAAACACTGAAAACAAAGGGCAGTAGTGCAGACTTTGGACTTTCTCACACATCCAGTTAACAAGGCCTCTGATTTGCCTATTTCTGAAGAGTGGCCTCCTGGGACAGGGTCCAGGGATTTCATTCATCACTTGAGCAGTACTGGAGAAGCCTGGGTTTACATCAGGACTGTAGCTTTCTCTGAATTTGAGAGCCATGGCTGCAGTCTCCGGGAACAGCAGAGCGACAGCTCTTGCATTGTGAGCCCCACCATCTAGACTCACTTTTTTAGACTTTCATCCAGATCCATTTTTGAGCAGGACTGTGTGCTGTGATTAATCCTGGGGGCAGGAAGGAGATCCCATTCTATACCGGGCCAGGTGAATCGTCTCAAGGAAGACAGAGATGTGAGCAGTGGAGACTCACAGGGCCACAGCACTGGGGGACAATGGTGTTTAGTCCTAATGGTGGAATGTGGGAGGAGTCTTATGAGTGAAACTTCACTAGAGTTCTTCAGGGAAACATTGGGGACCGTGATTGATGTCTTGTAGGTGACCTTTAGAGATATTGAGTCGACATGGTTTTTCTTTGCTTTACGTATGACAAGTTCAGTGGCAGAAGTAGAAACTCCATTGTCTGTTGGAATTCATAGAGAGGGAAAAACACTCCCCTCCATCTCGCCCTTTGCAATGCTTACAATTAAGAGGAGACTCCTAATATATTCAATATGTGAACACTTTAAAATGAGAGATAACGGAATATGTATTAATTTTTTTTTTAATCACTGTGACATAAAACACCTAAGAAACAAAGAACGATTTTTGTTGTGCTCCCGGCTGCCTGGGCCTCAGGTCCTGGGCTCTGCTGCCTTTGGCCTGTGTGCGGTGAGGCAGAGCACTCTGGTGGCAATGGATGATGTAACAAAGTGGCTCAGCTCATGGTGGACAGGAAGCACAGAGGCAGGAAGTGGCTTGAGACAGGCAGTAATCTTCTGGAGCGTGCTCCAGTGGGCTACTTCCTCCAACTCGCCCCCACTTGTCATTACCACCTTCTGGTGACGCCACCTGACAGTCACAGATACTGTGAGTCTGTCAGTAGCAAAGAAGAGATCCAGCCTAGCACTTCCACCCGAGGCCTGAGATGCTCCAGGCCCCTCAGCCAGCCCCACTCAGGTGGAGCCAGGACCTTGACTCTGCTGCATAAATAGAGTTCCAGGATGAATGACAGGAGGCTAGCAAGTTTATTTAGCATTTAGGCACGGGACACATGGGAAAAGGACAGCTCACATTCCCAGCACACAGTCCCACTTTTAGCTGTTTACAAAGGCTACGAGTTATGTGTTTACACAATCCTGTGGCTTCTAAGTTAACATTCCTTGACAGATGTAGTTTATGAGTTTTAAATATTGAGCAAAAATTAAAATTTAAGCAAAATACATTAAGTGGTTTACTTAATGTTCTTCAGAGAATTTCTGATTGTGAATGAAATAATGTGGTTTATGGAGTGTACTGTTATATTGAGGGGTAAGAGGAGATAACTAACATTTGGCCGAAGTAAGTATAGTTTATTGTTGTGTTTTGTTTTGGTACACACATACGTGCATGAGTCTGTGCATGCACGTGTGTATTCTGTATATGCAGGCACAATAATATATACAGGTGTACTTGCATGTAGAGGCAGGAAGAGGACACAGAGTGTTTTTCTTATCACTATCCACCTTATTCCCTTGAGATAGCATCTCTCCCTGAACTAGAAGCTCACCGTTTCGGCAGCTTCCAGGATCCGCCTATCTCTTTCCCACAATGCTGGGATTACACAAAGCCATGCCTGGATTTTATGTGAATGGTGGGGCTCTGAACTCAGGTCCTTGTGCCTGAGCAGCGACCTCCCCTGCCCACCGAGTCACCTCCCCAGCACCCATCTCATTTTCAAGTCTTACTTTAGACTTTGACCTTTAATTAGCCTGTGTTCCTACTTCATGAGTTTAGTTTCTCTCTCTCTCTCTCTCTCTCTCTCTCTCTCTCTCTCTCTCTCTCTCTCTCTCTCTCTCTCATTCTCCCCCTCTCCCCCTCTCTCCCTTTCTTTCCCTCCCCATTTTCAAATTATTTTTCTCTGTATGTCCTAATAACTCACATTCATATAAAAGATTTTCTAGGTGTCTGCTAGTTGGTAACTACCTGCTCATGTTTATGGATAGCAAACTAAAGGCTTCTTGGATGCCTGAAGCCTGGGATGGCCTGGATACATTCAGTTTTACCACCTCTTGGCACTGACCTTCTGAACTGCGTTGTCTTTGTGGGGATGGTGTTCTGTCAACGTAGGGTGCTTAAGAACATCTATAAGTATAACAGTGAACCCAAAAATTCTCTGCTGTTGCCTCCAGGCATTCCTTCCTAAATGTTTCATAAGGGCACAAAAGTCACCCCAGCTAAGGACCACTGTTGGGCATGGATGCGGTATATTGTCCTGGATTCAGTTCCCAGAACCACAGAAACAAGGACAAACACAAAGCCTTGCTGTGGAGTCATGTGATTGGACCCACTACAAGGGAACCTTGAATATCCCCAGTGCATTTCTCAGCTGTTTCTCTGGAATGTTCTTTCCTCCATCCCCTTTGCAGCATAGAGTGTCTTTCTCTTCCAGCTGACCCACACTGATCTCTGTTCTTCCTGCTTTCCTGGTTAGTAATCTAAGGCACTGGGCCACCCCAGCGGCCACCCCAGCGGCCACCCCAGTGCTATGGGATGGTCTGTATGTCAAATGCTCTGATTGGTCAATAATAAAACACTGATTGGCCAGTGGCCAGGCAGGAAGTATAGGCGGGACTAACAGAGAGGAGAATTGAGAGAACAGGAAGGTGGGAGGAGTCACTGCCAGCCACCGCCATGACAAGCAGCATGTGAAGATGCCGGTAAGCCACGAGCCATGTGGCAAGGTATAGACTTATAGAAATGGATTAATTTAGGGTATAAGAACAGTTAGCAAGAAGCCTGCCATGGCCATACAGTTTGTAAGCAATAGAAGTCTCTATGTTTACTTGGTTGGGTCTGAGTGGCTGTGGGACTGGCGGGTGACAAAGATTTGTCCTGACTGTGGGCAAGGCAGGAAAACTCTAGCTACATCCTAGGATCTGGACTGCACCCTGGTGTGCCCTGTGGTAGTCTGTGGAGGCTCATATTCTGGTCCTGGGATAATGATGAAAAGGAAAAAAACCAGAGTTGATATGACACCCTTGAAGCATCCCAACTGGTCACAGCTAGAATCGACACAACCAACCTGGGAGCTTAGGAAGTGGCTTTGTTATGGCTTAAGCTTGAAGGGTTCCCCTAAAGTCTCAGATGTTGAAGGCTTGGTTCCCTTACACTGTATTCAAGGTGGGGCTTCTGAGAGCCAGCGGTCCTTCATTAGTAGATCAATCCTTTGCTGGAGGTGAAGGCAAGGCAGAAAGACAGGACATGAGAAGAAGGAGGAGGAGGAGGAGGAGGAGGAGGAGGAGGAGGAGGAGGAGGAGGAGGAGAAAGAGGAGCCCCACGCTAGGATCTGGATGACCTTTCCTGCTCACCTGGAGCTGATGGAACAGTAACTGCCTACAGAGCATGCGTGCTCTCCTGAAGATATTGCAAACAAGGAGAATGAGAGGATAGACCAGTGAACTTGTTGTACAAGCAAGGCCTGGGTTCAGATCCTCAGCACCTAAGTAAAAGCCAGGCAAAAAGCTGGGGCCCGGGCACACGCCTGTAATCCCAGCAGGGGAAGTAGAGATAGGAGAGTCTTAGGAGCTTGTTGACCAGGCAGTGAGCTCCAGGCTCAGCAAGAGACACTACCTAGAAATGAGATGGAGAGGGATAGAAGACACCTGATATCTGATTTTGGCTTCTAAGTCACTCAGACATATATAACACATACAACAAAAAGTTAAAAATAGGAAAGTAGAAAGTTTAAAAATGCTGAATTTTTTTTATAAAGTTGAGAAAATATTCCCAAAAGTAAAGTAAGCATCAGAGATGGAAGATATGTTGGTTGACTAGGAATGGCCCTCATAGGCTCATGTATTTGAATGCTTGGTCATCAGGGAGTGGCACTCCTTAAGAAGGATTAGGAGGTGTGGCCTTGTTGGAGTGGGTGTGGCCTTGTTGGAGGAAGTGTGTGACTGGGGGTGGGCTTCAGAGTTTCAAGAGTCTGAGCCAGTCCCAGTGTCTCTCTCTTCCTGCTGCCTGTGGATCCAGATGTAGAACTCAGCTCCTTCTCCAGCACCATGTCTGCCTGAGAGTCACCACACTCCCTGCCATAATAACAATGGACTAAACCTCTGAAACTGGAAGCAAGCTCCAATTAAATGCTTTCCTTTATGAGAGTTGCCCTGGTCATGATGTCTCCTCACAGCAATACAACATTGACTAAGACAGAATTTAAGAAATGAAATATAAGAAATCAGAGGACCAATCCAGAAAAGTACAGTATCAGCAATGGGAATTTCATAAAGAGAACACAGTCAAAATCAAGGGGGAAATAATATAAAAATGTTTCCAGAATTTCCCATGACTAAAGAACAGGAGTCACTTTGGAAATGTGAAATGGATTCACGTGTAGGCACATCATATGCAAACTTTCAAATACTGATGACAAAGAGTGCTTCCTTATAAGCTTCAAGAAGACAATGAATAAATACCTATTATATTCAAATGTGTGGAAATAAGAACAGCTTCCGACTTCTGATGAAGTGGGAAGTCAGAAGTTATGTGAAGCAGCAACTCTGAAACTCAGAAGAGAAGTGGCTGATGGTCCAGACTTCTCAGATCCACACTGTCAGTGACGTGACACTTAGGATAAAGCGTCACACTTTGGGATAAGCAGCCTTCCTCAGAGTTTACATCCTGTATATCAGCAGAGGATGCCACCAAAGGATGCGATTCCTCCAGACAAAGGAGCCAAGCAAACGCAAGGCAGAGGCAGGTGGGAGCAAAAGCGTTTGCACAGAAGAAAGGAGTAGGGGTGCAGGGTCCCCAGGCCAGGCTGACGCAAATCAAAAGTACCCCGAAGTTTCGAAAAAGTGTAGGATTCGGTTGTTAGTGGAAACGAAGCATATTAGAAACCTAACAGGTGTGACTTCAGGAAAAAGAAAAGCCAGTGTGGGGGCTGTGATTCAAAGGGCTACCCCCGGTGAGTGATGGGCTGTAAGCAGTGTGGCAACCCCAGTCATAGCTGTGGTTAGCAGTTAGGACACAGGCTGTGGACAGTCCTGGTGGGTCTGTAGGGCATCACAAAATGAACACAAAATCCACTACCATCACGAGTGGCTGGGACTGCTCACAAGAGACTCTCAAGAACTGGTCCACTGGCATTTCCCCACAGGAAGGAGTGGGGAGGGTCGGTAAACCCAAACCTGAGATTCCAGCCCTCCCGAAGCTCCCAGCTGCACGCGGTTTTGATCTCACGGTCTCAAGAGGTGATAGGCTATAGATGGTGGATGCGCAACTGATAACTGCAGGGGTCCTGTGCAGTCATGGAGAAGTTGTCGTTATGATGGGATTGAGACGTTTTGGTGGTACAACTGCTTTGGGGTCATCCATAGTCCCGTAAGTACTCCCTCACTCAAGCTCTCCTTGGCTCCCCGAGTTGAGCCTTGGTGGAACTGTGACTTTGGTCTGTTGTTGGTGCCCTGTCTGATGGGGGGGTGGGGGTAGGGGTGCAGGCATTTGTTGACACATCTCTAAGAAAAGTTCACCTAATACCAACTAAAAATGAGGGTTTTTTTAAATTGATTTTTACATGTATTATTAGTTTGTGTGTGCACACACTGTGGTGTGCTTGTGGCCTTGCAGAAACTGATGCTCTTCCCCCATCATGTGGACTTGTGGGACTGAACTTGAGTTGTTAGGTTTTGTGGCAAGCGCCTTTATCCACTGAGCCATCTCACTGGCCAAGGAGCCTCCATACTTGGGAGTCACACCTAGTGATGTTCAACTGCAAACGAGGAAAGCGAAAGTGTGGGCTTCTGCCAGGGCAAGTCTGGCACAGTGAGGGCGCCTGCTCTGACCTCAGCTACCAGGGTCACTGTCACTGACACTCAGCTGAGTGTCATACCCTGGGGACATCCCTAGCCAGTGTCTCGCAAATGTGGACATGCCAAGGCCTGGCCCCTGGGCCTGTTCTACAGACCTGTCTGTTGTGGGATATTTGTACACTATCTGAAGATGTATTTGCTGTGATTAGTGTAATAAAAAGCTGAATGGCCAATAGCCAGGCAGGAGGTAGAGATGGGATTTCCAGGGAGAGAAAGGAAGTAGGAGGAGATAATCAAGGTACAGAGAAGACACCAATGAGACATGGACGGACTTGGATATACAGAATGAAAGAAAGGGAAAAAGTCATATGGTAAAACGTAGATGAATAAGAGCATGTTAATTTAAGTTACAAGAGCTAGTGGGACAAGCCTCAACTAAGGCTGAGCTTTCATAATTAATAATAAGTCTCTGTGTCATTATTTGGGAGCTGATGGGTGGGACAGAGATAGACTGGTTACACCTGTCCAGTGGGAGCTGTAGCCCCACCACTCAGCAAAAACCTCTCCTACAGAGGGGTTCCCAGCAACCCTCAACGTGTTTCCAGAGAAATCTAACCTGAGACAATTTCACTCAATGTCAATAACCCAGAATTCATCTGTTTCCCTCTCAGATTTTTTTTTTTTACACAAACCCTGGAACCTCCATGCAACACTAGCCAACATGCACATGGAGAGAGAGAGAGAGAGAGAGAGAGAGAGAGAGAGAGAGAGAGAGAGAGAGAGAGAGAGAGAGAGAGAGATATGGAGAGAGAGAGAGAGAGAGATATGGAGAGAGAGAGAGAGAGAGAGAGAGAGAGAGAGAGAGAGAGAGAGAGAGAGAGAGAGAGAGATGTATTATTTTCATGCTCTTAGATTCCTGGGAAGGGGATTGCAAGGATGATAGTATATGAATTTGAATTTAAATAGATGTTTTTAAATTGCTTTCCAAAAATGATAAAAATTTATGTTTCAGCAGCAATGCATTTGAGAACTCTCTCTCCCTGGTTCTTTGTGCACAATACACACTAGCAATTTCTTTATTTCCCATCAGTTTGATGAGCATGAGTGAAGTGTTGTTTAATTTGCACCACCGACAAGTCTGAGCATCTCTCTACATTTGTCATTTGGGTTTGCTCCTCAGTGGCCTGCTGCGTTAATTGGATTAGGTACAGTGAGGGGCACATAGCAGAAAAACTAAGAAACTGGATAAAGTTTATTTATGTCTTCTGCAAAACAAATAAATAAAGCTGGACATAAGCATTTCAAGATTGGCATTATGACTTTGCAAACCCATCAGTGACCCAAATGTCTTCCAGTGTTCTACTTCAGTTTCCCTCAGGAATAGATGTGGTACTCAGCCTCCATGTCCCATGATGGTTACTAGGGTACCAGATGCAATATCCTTGTTCCAGGAAGCTGTGGAGAAACAGAGAGAAAGAGGGCATACTCCGTCTCTATAAAGAGACTCTGGATATGACACCTAAGACTTCTGCTGCCATATGTTTATTAGAAATTAACCAAACTACAGTTAGCTGTAAATGAGGTTGAGAAACTTGGTCCTTCAGTTAAATAAATTACTACCTGTCTTAGTTAGGGTTTCTACTGCTGTGAAGAGACACAAATGTTGTCACTTGTTTTTGCTCTTTGGTCTTTTGGGGGGGCCCCCGCCACCCAGTTCCCAAATAATTTGCATGCAAAGGCTTATTCTTAATTATAAATACCCAGTCTTAGTGTGGCTTGTTTCTAGCCAGATTTTCTTATCTGAAATTATCCCATCTACTTTTTGCCTCTGAGCTTTTTCCTTTTCTTACTTCTGTAAATCTTACTCTTACTCCATGGCTGGCTGTGTAGCTGGGTGGCTGGCCCCTGGAATCCTCCTCTTTCTCAGGTTACTTCTTTTTCTCCTCCCAGATTTCTCCTGCTATATATTCTCTCTGCCTGCCAGCCCTGCCTCTCCTTTCTCATGCCTTTCTATTGGCCATCTAGTTCTTTATTAGACCATCAGGTGTTTTGGACAGGTATAATAACACAGCTCCACAGAGTTAAACAAATGCAACATAAACAAATGTAACACACCTAAAAATAATATTCTACAATATATCCCACTTTTTGTCTAAATAAAAATGAAAGGTTTTAACTTTAACATAGTAAAATTATACACAACAAAAACAGCTATTAAGTAAGAATTACATTTACAATATTCTGTTCATTTGTAGTCAACATATTCAGTGAAAACAATGCATTATCTATCCTATCTTGGTGAATCTAAAGTTTTATACCTAATTTACTTTCTATCATAACTGAGAAAAGCTGCAACTATAACTATTTAGTCTTTAACTCCATCAAAGACACAGAAGGATGTAATGTCACCTAACAACAGAGACATCTGATAGCCTGGACAGTCACCCAAAGTTCCTCTGCAACATTGGGGCATCCATCTTCAGCCTTCAGGTGTAGAGTATCTGACAGACATTTCAGTGAATCAGGAAATTTGAAGGACTGTCCTGCCTTGTATGGGTAAAATTCATCAGTCATTTTTTTTCTGTGTGTTGCAGAATGTCCAACAGACTCTTTTGTGAAGCAGGAATCTCGAAGGACTGTCCTGCCTTGTTTTGGCAAAGCTCAATAGTCTTTTTCCTGTGGGTCTTGCATGTCCAGTCTGCACAGCACGGTGGCAGCAGTTAAAGGCAAGGGCAGTTTCTTTGCCCAGTGGCTAACCTTGCCACAGTGAAAGAAAACTCCATAAGGAGTTTCTTCAATGCCCATCATCTCTGAAGTAAACTGGTGCTGCCAGGAGCAGATGTGTCTCATTGTCATGAAAAACTTTACATTACCAAACATTTTAAATACTATATTCTATGGGCCTTTGGAGTATTTGAAGACCACCTATCTAAAATATATCTATTTAACCTAGAAAACATATTTAACATATCTACAAATTTGGTTGTTTTAAGTTACTAACTACTGACCTATGTTTCTTGGTTGTCCTATATACTTTATAATAATAGCTTCTAAAACCTAGAACTTTACCTTACATTTTTAAATGAACTGCATAGGTACAATACCTTAAACAAGAGTAGAAACATATATACAGTGTTGTAGCATGAATCTTCAAAGTTCTTATTGATAAAATCAAACCCGAGGTCAGTTATTGGGGTCCATGCTGGTAGATCAGAGACAGAACAAGCCACAGCTATCTCACCTCGCTGGATCCTCAGCTGGTCTTGTCTCCTCAGACTGGAGGCCTCTGAGTCTTCATCCGGAATGGGTCTCAGCTGAACTGCTGCTCGAAAGCCTGAAGCTTAACCAGCCAAAATTCTTCTAGTTTCTGGTCCTCACGCCTTATATATCTTTCTGTTTTCTACCACCACTCCCTGGGATTAAAGGCTGGCTTTCTGGGATTAAAGGCATGTGTCACCATGCTTGGCTATTTATCCAATGTGGCCTTGAACTCACAGAGATCCAGAGGGATTTCTATCTCTGGAATGGTAGGATTAAAGGTGTGAGTGCCACCATTTTCTAGCCTTTGTATCTAGTGGCTGTCTGTTCTCTGACCCCAGATAAATTTATTAGAATACACAATATTTTGGGGAACACAATACCACCACACAGTGTAACAAAAATAACTTTAAATTTGTATCAATATACTATATTTCCCTAAATGATAATAAACATCTATAGCCCACCAAATAACCAACAGTCACCCACATCATTTATTGGGAATGTGGACATCGTATTCTTCAAACTGTTTCTTGTTGTCTGTGGATGAAGTATCTTTAGGGTCTCAGAAAATTTTGAGATAATGACTAAGTCTTGGGAAGACCAGCAGTAACCTTTCCTGATAGATATCACCTGTCAAGATTCAGGAGGTCTCACCTGATCAAACCTGATCCATATTAACCCTAAAGGAATCCACAGCCTCACATCTCCTGTGGGAACAAAACTCCAAAGCATTTTTTATTTCCATTTGACAAGTATATTTTTTGACGTTTTAAAAGCTAAGGCATTCCTAAAGTGTATAAGCTGATTTAATTTAACAGTCCCTCTTTCAATTCCAGGTCTCTTTGCAGCTGTCCTTTGATTTTCAACAATCAAAAAAATTCAAAATCAGCACAATAACATACAGGATCCAGACTCCCTGTGTATTTCCCATCCTATGTGGCTTTTTTCTTTTATATTACTTTTACTCTCTCTTTAAAGACTTTATTAGTATTTTTAAACTATTCATTTCTTTCTATGACTATACCTTTTTGCTTTTCTTAAGCCTACACACATTGTTAAACACACTGTAACCTGTTTAGAGGCTTTTCTATCTGGACTTCTTTTATTGCGTATCTTCAGTCTTTTTTAACCATATGTGCAAAACTTCAAACTGCTAACCTACACCTGGATCCTCTGCACATGGCTCTCAGTTGGCTCCACCCACTTCTTGGGTCCTGAAAACTTGTGAAACTCGCTGCCAGTCAGAGGTTTGTCTGACCAGGTACTGCATTCAACTTTCCTAGAACTCTAGAATATCGAATCTTGCACTGTGGCACATGTTTTTACTTAGTATTTTGTTCCTATTTAACACACTGGCTGCTCAGGGGCTTGCCAGCAGGCAGAAACTCTTAAAGGAGCCATGTCCTCTTTTTTCCCCCCTTCTTTTAAGCTTTCTCAGGCACTATGAAAAGTCAAGCACCACGTTGGAACACCATTGGAACACCAAAATGTTGTTGTTTGTTTTCTGCTCTTTTTTTTTTTTTTTTTTTTTTTTTTTTTAGCTCTTTTTAGGGGTCTGCCACCCAGCTCCCATATAATTCACACACAGAGTCTTATTAATTATAAACTCCTGGCCTTAGCATGGCTTGTTTTTAGCCAGCTTTTCTTATCTTAAACTATCCCATTTACCTTTTGCCTCTGAGTTTTTTCCTTTTCTTACTTCTGTAAATCTTACACTTACTCCATGGCTGGCTATGTAGCTGGGCAGCTGGCCCCTGGAGTCCTCCTCCTTCTCTGGCTTCTTCTTTTTCTCCTCCCAGATTTCTCCTGCTATATATTCTCTCTGCCTGCCAGCCCTGCCTATCCTTTCTCGTGCCTTGCTATTGGCCATTCAGTTCTTTATTAGACCATCAGTTATTTTAGACAGGCACAGTAATAACACAGCTTCATAAAGTTAAACAAATGCAACATGAACAAAAACAACACACCTTAAAATAATATTCCACAGCACACCATGGCTATGGCAACTCTTATAAAGGAAAATATTTAATTGGCATAGCTCACTTACAAAGTTCAGAGGTTCAGTCCATTGTCATCATGGTGGAACATGGCGATGTGCAGGCAGATGTGGTGCTGGAGAAGTGGCTGAGAGCCCTACATCTATCAGGCAACAGGAAGTGATCTGTCTCATGGGTGGTATCTTGAACATATATAAGACTTTAAGGCCCACCTCCACAGTGACATACTTCCTCCAACAAAGCCACACCTCCTAATAGTGCCACTCCCTTTTGGGGCCATTTTTTTTCAAACCACCACACTACCTTAAGTAGAATGAGGAGTCTACTACTGAGAAGGATGTGGGCATGGAGGAGGCAACTAGAAATATCTGCTGCTGTGCCCTTCCCTTTACACATACTTCCTCATAAATATTTGCGTAGCTTGAACCATGTGAAGTTGATATTTCACTGTTAGGACATAGAAACATCTATTTCATTTTATTCAACCTAGCAGACACAACTCCTTTAGATATGTATCCTTTGCCTTCTGGTCCTGTACAGAAAATATTTTCCTACTATCATACACACACACACACACACACACACACACACACACACACACACACACGTGTATATATATGCCAGATTTATCTGTAGTCCCCTCTGCCACTTAGAAATCTTAAATTTATATATGATCAGCCACACCTGCTCTTCTGTTACAGCTTCTGGGTTGTCTGGCCTGGTGAAGGCATATGTTTGCCTGCGTTGTAAGATTTGAATTGCGCCAGGCGGTGGTGGCGCACGCCTTTAATCCCAGCACTCGGGAGGCAGAGCCAGGCAGATCTTTGTGAGTTTGAGGCTAGCCTGGGCTACCAAGTGAGTTCCAGGAAAGGTGCAAAGTTACACAGAGAAACCCTGTCTCAAAAAACCAAAAAAAAAAAAAAAAAAAAAAAAAAAGATTTGAATTGCATCACTTATTTGCTCTTTATATGTAAACATCGCATTGTCCTTGATTAAATTTTTGTATATTGTAAAAACAGAGTCTAGCTTGGCAGCCTTCCACCTAGACAGCCAGTTGTACCTCCATCCACAGTGAACATTAACGTTGTACCCCCGAAAGGACCTATTTGGGGGCTCGTTGGACAATGGGAACTGTTCTGTGAATGCTTTGACACCACAGGGCTCCCTCCCTCCCCCCTCCCTCTCTCTCCCCTCCCCCTCCCCCCCCTCCCCCTCCCTCTCTCATTCTCATGACAATTATATACAGAGAGATACTCCAGGCAGATGGCCATCCTCCATAGCCATGCACACCCTGCTCAGTCTGTTTAAAGGCCTGGTCTGTGTGCCATCAATGGGTGATCCATACTTTCAAGTGTTCTGAAAGTCACCCACCACCATCCCTGACGTGCAGGCTCTATGCTAGATCCATTGTAGGAGGATAGAAGTTGAACTTTGCCCACCCCGGCTGGCTTCCGCACTGCGGCAAGGGAGGGTGTCCCAAGCTTTTCCACGCTCAGCATTTCCCAGGTGCTGTTCTAAGTCTGTGAAGTGTGCCAGCTCTCCCCTGCCCCCCATACTACTACAACAATACCAGGACATGCCACTCTTTTCTTTGTCCTGTTTTCTTTTTATAATTTATTTGTTTTTTGAGTGTATGAGTGTTTTGTCTATACGTACGTGTACCACACGCATACCTAGTGGCCACAGAAGCCAGAAGAAGGTGTTAGATTCCCCTGGAACTAAAATAATCAGATGATTGTGAGCCACCATGTGGATGCTGGGAATTGTACCCCCAGTTCTCTTCAAGATTACCAACTGCTCTTAATTGCTGATCAATCTCTCCAGTTCCAAGGCACAGGGCACTCTTACAGACAAGGAAACTGAGCCTTGAAAAGGAGTACCTACCTGAGATCACCCCACCCCGACTTCCCAGTGCAGAGCTTGTCAGAGGGTCCAGGAGGTCTGCTGTCTCCTGGCTACTGTAGTGTGACCATCGATGGTTGGCCTGGGGTCTTTAGATCCTATTGATCTCAGTGGCTGCAGGCTATTGTCTGAGCCTGACATAGGTTACCCGGAGGGAAGTGAAAGCACAAAAGCCTCGGGGCATCAGGAGACCCTCACTGGATCCTTGAGTCTGACACATGGAAAGCAAGCAGGAGAGCAGGACAAAGAGGTAGCAAGCTGGATGCAGGGCATCTCCTATATGGTGGCTCCAGATGCCCTGCTTCACTGGGCAGAGACTGGCCTGCCTCCTCCCTCCCCGTGAGGTGCATCCTATTGGAGACAGATCTCTGTGGGTCAGTCCTGAAGTGGCCCATCTTGTAAGCACATCACAAAGACAGCTGCCTTCTAGTCTGCCTTCTTAAGGGTGTTGGTGGAACACAAGTCCTTGGAAGGTAGACAGGCTGCCTCCTGCTGTGGAGCAAGGGTGGGTTTATTTGCTCTTTGGTAGAACAAAGATTGCATCACCCTCTGTGCAAAGCCTGACAGATGGCTCCTTAGAGAATGTGTGCTGTCCATGTGTCTTGTTACCTCATGGGATCTGAGGATGTGGTAGGTTGATTTATGCTCCCCTGAGAAGCTATATTCTGGTTCTGACCACCCTGGGCACCTATTTGTGTGACCTTTGTTGGAAATACGGTCTTTGCAGATGTAGTTAGGTTTGGATGAAGTCCTGTTGAGTTAGTGTGGTCCCAGAGTCTAATGGTCATGTGAAGATATGTGCATGGACTGGAGTGACGGAGCAGCTGCATGCCAGCACAGACCAAGCTTGCCGGCCACCCCCATCCCAGAAGCTGAGAAGTTAGATTCTGGGGGGTAGCTGACCTGTTCACATCTTGAGTTCAGATTTCTGGCCTTCAGAACTTTGACAGCATACATTTCTGTCATGAGAAACCATCCAGAGTTCATGCTGATTTGTCTCAGAGCCCCGGGAAATGAATGGAGGGCCAGGGAGCAGTGTGACATGGGCACACAGCTCCTATGTTGCTGGGAAACAAGTGGCTAAAGCCCTGTCCTTGGCCCAGGCTTCTCCTGTGTCTCATGCCAGCCGTTATAAAACAGTGACACCCTGACCTAAGGGCTTGTGAGTCAGCTGCTGAGTGAAGACTCCCCCTACTGACTCCTATTTTGAGTTCTCATTCTTCACCTTGTAACTCTGGTTTGAAGGCTGTGGGGCTTAGAGGGTGGGGCCTGACTGGTGGAAGAGGCCACTCAGGGTCTTTGAAGGTTGTACCTGCTTCTGGTTCCTGTCTGCTCTCAGAACGTGGTGAACAACACACCCTCTCCATGACACCTTCACTACCAGGACCGACTGAAATCCCTTTACAACCGTGAGCCAAGATTAATCTTTCCTCTCCCTGGTTGTCTCTTTCAGGTACTCTGTCGCTAGTGGAAGAAAAAAAAAGTTAATAGGGGCTAGCTCAGCAGTTAAGAGCGCTGGCTGCTCTTCCAGAGGACCTGGGTTCAATTCCCAGCACCCACATGGCAGTTCACCACTACCTGTAACTCCAGTTCCAGCAGCTCCGACACCCTCACATAGACATATATGCAAGCAGAACACCAATGCACATGAAATAAAAATAAATTAATTAAAAGAGAGAGAGAGAAGAAGATCATACAGACATGACCTCAGGCCCCTCACAATTCCTGACAGTTAAGAGAGTAGAAGCTGACAGGCTGTGGCTTTCTCAATAGGAGGGGCAGGGACCCTGGGCTCAGGGTGTGCAAAGACTCCCTGGAGTCTGGTAATATTCTCTCCCAAGAGATGGGGGTGGTGTGTCCCACGTATTAACGAGTGTTGATGTTAAGAGGTTGAACAGCAAGAGGTAAGAGGTAAGGCTCAGGCAGCCTGCTGCTGGCTCTCCTCAGCAGGAGGAGGGATTGTGGTTTTGAGGCAGCAGGGCCTTTCTACCTCAGATGAAAGGCAGAGAGGACCAATGGCGGCAGAGCAGCTCTGTGCCAGGCAGCTTCCGTCACTGTGACAAATAACTAAGATCATCACCTTAAAAACCAGAGGTTCCTGCAGGGCCTGGTGGCCCATGCCTTCAATCCTGGCACTCACGAGGCAGAGGCAGGCGGATCCCTGTAGGTTCAAGGCCAGTCTGGTTTACATAGCAACTTCCAGGACAGCCAGGGCTGCATAGAGACGCTGTCGCAAACAAAAACAAACAAATGGCCCAGAAGAGTTTATTTTAGTGCGTAACTGTTGAGGTTCTCACTAGGTTTGGGCGAGGGGCCACATTCACCTGCGGCAGCCTCTCTTCCTCCATTGCTGACTCTGTAAATCCTACTGCTCTGGGGAGACAACAGACAGACGGAGAGGCTCTGCCTGGGAGTCGGTTCCTTCCGGAAAGGGAGTGTCCCGAGCTCCTCAGCAATCAGGCTAAGGTGGCACACCCTGTATGATGGACACACATTAACTAAACCAGAAGCTTCCCCCTTCCCTTTGGGTCCAGGAATCAGACACAACGTGATTGAAAGCACATACTGGACTACTCATCATCTGTGTGCATGGGGCCTCCTATCTCTGAAACTTTAGACAGGCATCCACACTTTGCAGAGTGGACCTGAAGTCTCTCTGGAACTGCCACCATACTATTTCTCTTTGGCACTAATAACTATCCTAATCTCTTAGCCCAAAGAAGAATTCTCCTCAGTTCTCTCTCTCTCTCTCTCTCTCTCTCTCTCTCTCTCTCTCTCTCTCTCTCTCTCTCTCTCTCTCTCTCTCTCTGACTCTGTCTCTCTGTGTAGCTTTGGCTGTTCTGATAGCTCTATAGATCAGGCTGGCCTTGAACTCACAGCCTTCTTGAACTCTCAAATTTCCAGAACCCTTACAAGTGTTATTGCAAAACCAAACAAAAACAACACAGCTGTCATCTTAAAGGAAATAAGAGATCCTTTATTGTACTAGACAATTTTATGTCTATTTGACACAAGCTAAATCATCTCAATTAAGAAACCTCAACTAAGAAAATGCCTCTATAAGATGGGGCTGTGGACAAGCCCTTAATTAGTGATTGATGGGGCCATCTCTGGGTTGGTGGTTCTGGGTTCTATAAGAAAGCAGGCTGAGCAAGCCGTGAGGAGCAAGGCAATGAGCAGCACCCCTCCATGGCCTCTGCATCAGCTCCTGCCTCCAGGTTCCTGCTGTCTTGACTTCCTTTGATAAGGATAGTGATATGGAACTGTGAGTAAATAAACCCTTCCTTCCCCAAGTTGTTCTTGGTCATGGTGTTTCATCATAGCAATAGTAACCCTAACTAAAACAGTGATTTAGAGCTGTAGATGGATTTTTCTTTGGGCTACTAGCTCACAAAAAAAATGACGTTGAGACTTATTAATTATGAAAGCTCAGCCTATAGCTTAGGCTTGTCCCACTAGCTCTTGCAACTTAAATTACCTTATTTCTATTCATCTGCATGTTGCCATGTAACTCGTGGTTTTTACCTCTCCTCTGCATGTCTTGCTGCCTGTGTGTCCAGCTGGTGACTGTGCCTTTCTACCTCTCTGAGTCCTCTATGTCCCCAGAAGTCCTGCCTAACCTCTTCCTGCCTAGATAATGACCATTCAACTCTTTATTAAACCAATCACAATGACACATCTTTACACAGTGTAAAGGAATATTCTGAAACATTTTCCCCTTTTTGTCTAAATATAAAGGAAGGGTTTTAACTCAATGCAAAACTATATACAATAAACAGTGATTAAATAAGAAGTAGTATTTAGAAAATTCAGAGAAAATGCTCTATTATCTAACTTGATGAATTTAAAGTTTTATACCTAAACCATTTTCTATCATAACTTGTACTACCATCTTAAAACTATCCTTTTAGACCTCAAAACATTTTCTTAGATAAACAATTTAAGTTTTTATGTCTCTCAACCTTATACATTTTATATCCCTTTTGTGAGTTTTTTTCCTTTTTGAATTGGTAACAAAGAAAACTGTAATTATAACTATCTTATCTTCAACTCCATCAGAGACCCAAGAAGGATATAATATTACCTGAGTAAACAGGAAGTGCAGATTAAACAACTTCCAAAACTATAGAAATGACAGAAACAGCTGGCTGCCTGGACAGTCACTAAGGTTCCTCTGCAGTGTTGGGGTATCTATCATCAACCTCCAGACCTAGAATATTTGACAGACTTTTCTGTGAATTTTGAAGGACTGTTCTACCTTGACTTGGCAAAGTTCAACAGGACCCTTTCCTTTATGTCCCGCTTGTCCAGTTTGGACAGCATACTGTCAGTAGTTGAGGCAAGGCAGTTTCTTATCCAGTGGCTAGCTTTTGCCACAAAGAAAACAAACTCCATATGAAGGTTCTTTGATGCCCATCATCCTTTTTTGAAGTAAATTGATGCTGCCAGGAGCAGACATGTCTCACTGTCTTGAAAAGCCTTATATTATTAAAACATTTTAAACGCCATGTTCTGTAGGTCTTTGAAGTGTTTGACAATCACCTATTTATCTAAAATATATCTTTGAGGGCTTTGAAAATATACCTAATATGTCTATAAGTTTGATTGCTATAGATGACTATTAACCTGTATTTCTTTATTATCCTAAATAGCTTCCAAGGACTAAAACCTTACATTACATTTTTAAATGTGCTGCAAAGGGACAATATCTTAAATAAGAAAAGAAACAAATATATAGTATAACAAAAATAACCTTAAATTTGTATCAATATACAAAAATTCATACCAATGTAAAATATTTGAGACCAGTGGTTGTTCAAAAGTAGACTCAACAATCCACCCTTTTATCACGTCATTTCTATACTATAGCCCCTCATTTCTTTATCCCATCATTTCTATACTATATACTTTTTCCTTTCGGAAAGAGATTCCTGAATCTAATCTCCTTTGTTTAGCCTTTTTCCTGACCATGACCAATAACAACTTGTAACCAGACCCCCTAAATGATGACAAACATCCATAACCTACTGAATAACCAAAAATCTCGCACCCCACCTCTTGGGAATGTGTCATGTTCTCTAGACTGCTTCCTGTTGTCTGGGAGTCATGGCATCTTTGGGGGACCCTGAAAAAATTAGGATAATGGTCAAGTTCTGGGAGAGCTAGCCATAACATTTGTTGTCCAGTCTCTGTGTAATGGGAAAGCACAAGACTTAGCTGCAGTCCTGGCTAGAATAGTCTGTGAGGCTGGACCATCTTAGCCAGCAGATTTGAAGCTGTCCTGGATGCAGAATTCTGAAGAAACCATAACAGAGGCTCTCTGAGAGGCTGGATCACCTGGGCCACCTACTTTCATTGGTGTCTGGTCCCCTTGTTCTGAAAACACACAAACTTTCAAAGGTAACATATATATCTGCATTAACACAAGTATGGACTGTGCATTGTACACAAGCCAGCCAAAGATGACTTTTTTTGTTGTTGTTTTATTTGAGCAGGTAAAATATATGTCATCTGTCTTGTAGTTTTTCTAGGTTTATTTCTTTATGTCTATAGCCAGGATTTTCAGGGGATCTTCCCCAATCAAACTGGATCTCTATCAAGCTTGAAGGAATCCACAGTCTTTTGTTTTCTGTGGAAACAAAAGCATAACCTCTTCCCCAAAGCAATTCATTTTCTGACTTCTATTTCAAAGTTAAGGCATTCCTAAAGTACCTAGTTGGTTTAATTTGTCAGTCTCTCTTTCAATCCCATGTCTCTCAGCAGCTATCGTTTGTTCATCAGCAATTAAAAAATTCAAAGTCAGCAGGGTGCTGGTGGACACCTTTAATCCCAGCACTTGGGAGGCAGAGGCAGGTGGATTTCTGTGAGTTTGAGGCTAGTCTGGTCTATCGAGTGAATTCTAGAACAGCCAGAGCTACACAGAGACATTCTATCTTAAAAAACAAAACAAAACAAAAACAAAAAATTCAAAAAGTCAATAACACACCATATAGGATCTAGATTCTCTATGTATTTGCCATCTTTAAGTGACTTATCCTTTTTTGTAATTATTTTATTCTCTTTAAAGACTTTATCTTATTATTTATAAACTACCTTTTTCTATGACTAGCTATATCCATTTTCTTTTCTTTTTAAGTCTACACACATTTTAAAACATATTTTTACCTTTTTAGAGGTTTTATATGCCTGGACTTGGCTTTACTAAGCATCTGCAGTATTTTCTGAGTGTGTGAGACAAATCTTAAACTGCTAAGTCAGCCGCCATGGGACTCAGCTTAGTGTGTGCCCGTATCCATGTCTCTGTATGCTGCTGAGCCTACCTGAGAGACCACAGGCACCAGGAAGCCACGTCTGACTCTGTGTTCTGAATTTTTAAAAAAGCTTTCTCAGGCCTTATGTGTGTCTGGACACTGAATGCCCATGTATAGACAGATTTTTCTTTAGGCCGTCAGCTCATAAAAAACAACATTGAGACTTATTAATTATGAAAGTTTGGCCTATAGCTTAGGCTTGTCCCACTAGCTCTTATAACTTCATTTCTATTCATCTGCATGTTGCCACATGACTTGTGGATTTTACCTTCAAGGGTACACCCCACTGACCTAAAAAACCAACTCCTTTAACACACGGGCCCTCAGGAGAGGCACACCTAAACCACGGCAGTCCCCAGAACTCAATTAAGTGGTGTGAACACCGAGGTTCCTATTGTTCAGCCATAAGCTTTGAGTGATCCCAAACCAGGAATTTCTTTGGTTGAGTTTAAGAGCCCATGGGCCGCTTGGAAGAGGTAAAACCTTGATTACAGTGTAACATCCTTGCCCACCATGTCCTAGGCTCATCCCTTCCCTCTGTCTGACCTCAGCCACTTGATGAAAAGACTGAGTATCTAGGGGACTTCATGGCAAGAAGACTCAGACTTTTGAGGTTGCATTGGATAAAAGGGGCCCAATCTACCACCTGTCGCATGGGAGGGAGTACCCCTTTTAACTGATGAGGTTTAGGGAGGGAGGGAGGGAGGGAGAGAGAGAGAGAGAAAGAGAGGGAGAGAGAGAGAGAGAGAGAGAGAGAGAGAGAGAGAGAGAGAGAGAGAGAGAGAGAGAGAGAGGAGTACATCCATGGCATGTGTGGAGGTCAGGCTTAGTGGTAGTCATAATTCATATTTTTCCCATGGAAAGTTTTTGTTTTTCCTTCAGTTATGACAAATGTCTTGACTGGGTATAATGGTCTGTGTTGGCAATTATCTATCAGAACTTGAGATACATCTGCCCAGGCCCTTCTGGCTTTTAAAGTTTCAGTTGACAAATCTGTTTCTCATTGGGCCTTGTGTATATGACTTGGTGTTTCTCTATGCTGTTTTCAATGTACTTTGTTTCGCCCTTTAAATATGATGAGGGGTGCTTTTCCCTTCTCATTTTTGTTTCATGCCCCAAATGCCTCCCTCCTCTATCTGGACTATCTCTCTTCCTAACCCTGGGAAATTTTCTGTTATTATTCTTCTGAAAATGTTTTATATGCCTTTAGGATGAAATTCTTCTCCTCCTCCTGTACCCACTAGCCATAGGCTTTGTCTGTTCAAAGTGTCACATGTGTCTTGACCTTCCCCTTGGTGCTCTCTTATTTTAACTCCATCCTTGCTGGACAGTCTTCAAGCTCAGCTGTTCTGTCCTCTCCTTGATGCATTCTATGCTGAGAATTTTCACCGGGCTTTTTATTTGATGCACTGAATATTTATTCCCAGTATTTCAGATTGGGTTTTCTGGAGTGTTCCTATCTTTGTTGGATTCTTCTTTCATATAATTCATCACCTTCCTTATTTCATTCAGTTGTTTGTGTCTTTGAATACACTGAAGACCATTATTTTGAGTTCTCTGTCTGGGATTTCACCTAATTCACTCTCACTAGATGTTGTTATTGTGGGATTAATAATTCTTGGAGGTGTTAACATTGTCTTTATGTGTGTGTGTGTGTGTGTGTGTGTGTGTGTGTGTGTGTGTGTGGTTTTTGTAGGTTACTGCATTGAGATTTTATATATCTGATATTATTTCATTGCTTCTTTATATTATTATCCTATATATATATATATATATATATATATATATATATATATATATTTAAGGAATATACCTTAAGGTTATTTGCAGTGCTCAAGTGGGACTTGGATATAGTAGAATTGAGTGTGTAGTTCAAAAAAAATGCTCAGTCTGGGAGCTCAGGGTTCCAGTGTAGGCTGTGTATCACTCCCTGAGTAGGATATTAACTGGGAGAGCAACCACAGCTGCTGGGTATCACCGTTATGCAAATATCAAATAGTGACCCCTCTGACTTCAGTAACCATTGGAGGATAAACAATCAAGGATAGTATGGAATGGCATCAGATTTTAGTTAATAAGATTAGGAGTGAGAAGAACTTAGAAAGGACAAGTATTAAATACTAGGTTGACTTTGAAAAGAAAATCAAATCGTAAAGAGAGGACAGTTGGGATGCTGTAAGGACCAATAGATTTTGTTTGTTTGTTTTTGTTTTTTCAAGACAGGTTTCTCTGCGTAGCCCTGGCTGTCCTGGAACTTGCTCTGTAGACCAGGCTGTACTTGAACTCACAGAGATCTGCCTGTGTCTGCTTCCCGAGTGCTGGGATTAAAGGTGGGTGCCACCACCATCTGGCTTGGATCAATAGATTTTTAGCTCTAGAAAGTTATAATTGAGTTTATAAAAGGGGAAGGGGTGCAGACGAGAGGAAGTAGGAATAGGGGGAGGGATAGGAGATAGAGCTGAAGAACAGAGGGCACTATGGAACACTGGGTAGAGAGACATAAACAAACATCTTGAAAACCTAGCTACGTGGTACACAGGTAAAAGCAAAACCAGCATGAGGCCTCTCTTCAGGAGTGGAAATTAGTAAGGCATGAATACTTAATGAGCGATTTGCTGGCGCTGCTGAGCAATTCTGTTGAAAGGTGAAGTTCTCAGATGCCTCTGGCTCTGGGAGGCTCCACTTGATGCCATGTGGGGGAGGGGCGAGTGCGGGCCATTGGTCTCTGCAGGCTCAGTGTCTGTGGGGTTCTGGATGGAGTATGGAGAAAGGGAGAGTCTAAGTCCTTTTCTCCCATGAACCTCTGCACTCCACATGGCTTCTTCCGTCCCTCGGGTCCGGGTGTAAGGAGCAGTGCTTCCCTGGCTGGTTCTACTGCTCTCTTGGATAGCTTTATTCTCTTGGCCAATATGGTGCCAACTGGCTTAAGCCGTTCTTTTCTTGATGTTAAACAATCAATGCCGAATAAATCCCATTCCACGAAGCCCTAACACAGCGTGGATGCTCTAGACAAAGGCGGGATTTGCTTCTCAGGTGGGATGGCATGATATTTCCTTGTGCTGCTCAGAATGGTGCCCAACTTAAAGCATAGGAGTTGTTTACTTCTGCAGTTTTCCATTTAATGGGAAACCCTAGGGTCTTAGGTGACTGCAGGTAACTGGAACCACAGAAAATGACTCTTCGCCCAGAAGGTGTCTCCTGGTCTTCTCTTCTTAAGAAGTAGTGGTTAGCTGAGACACATAGTTCAGCAGTTTCTGATTTTAGTAAAGCAAGGCATGCACTCCAGAGGAAGAGCCAAGCAGGCTGTTCCATGGGGAGGAGCAGCAACTCCCTGAGCTCTGTGCTGTGAATTTTAAAGAGATTATTATGAATATGTATGAGGTAGGCAACATTTTCATATTTTTTTACCCTGTAAATCATGTTGGGACCAGATCTCCCTCTTAGGGTAATTCTTCTCATCTCTGAGAAAAATTCACAAAGGGTTGGGGTATATGTGTGTGTCAAAATCACAGCATAAATAATATTCTAATAATGAAGCTAATGTCCTTTGAGGATGCAGATGTTTTTTGCATGCGTGTGGTTGGGGGTGGGGGTAACTGGGAGAGCGTCTGGTGTCTTCATTTCTGACAAGTGGGAAAAACATCACTTCGATGATTTTAACTTCAAAGGGCTATCGACCCTCAGGAGACACTGACACCAGGATACTTTATCTGTAACTCCTGCCTACCTGCACTCAAAGCCATAGTCAGGAGACCACAGGCTGCACGTTTACTTCCGGTCCTCTGCGGCCCTAGCAGACTTACAGGCACCAGATAGCTGGTGTCTCTGGGGCAGACCCCTAGAAACACTTGGAAACCTCATGCTCAGGGGAGATTCCCACAAGGTCTCACAGCCAACATCACCTTCCATTACCTTGACTTGCTTTCTGCTTCTTCTTCCCTCCCAAACAAGCGGTGGCTCTCTTGAGGACTCACTTAGTCGGTACAGAGAGACTTGGCATGTGACTGCTTTGTGGTTGTTAAAAGTGCTGCCTTTTCACAGAGCAGCCTTCTGGGTCAAGTGAACTATGCTGAGGTGACCTCGAGGCCCTCCTTCTCTAGTTTACCATGGGCGGAAAGCCCTCCATGGGATGGATGCTCCTAACAGCATGAGGGCCTGAAATTACTCTGACACACAATAGAAGATGGAATCTTGGTGAATTTTGTACACCCCAGTGAGATCCATTAGCAGCCGTCATATCGGTGGAGGGCCCTTCTGGTTCAGCAGAAGCAAAACCCACAAGATCCCCAGCTGTACGACAGGCCCAGAGGCTCTGTCCCACTGGCAAGCCTAAGAAGTAGCCACTGCCAGGCCACTGCAAGGGGACAGTGAGTGTCAATGGGGAAGGGTTGTAGACGGGTACATCTGCTTGATAAAGCTCTAACACAAGAAAGAACTGATCAGGAGAGATCACATGGCATATTATCAAGTAAAAATAGAGACTGCAAAACCATACAGGACACTCTAACTTGGTGTGTTACATTTTATAAGCCAGGCATGGTGGCCCATGCCTGCGAGGCAGAGGCAAGTTGGAGGCTAGCCTGATCTATGTATTGAGTTACAAGCCAGAGAGTTCTGCATAGCGAGACCCTGTCTTAAAGAACAAAAATTAAAAAAGGAGGGAGTGGGGTGGAGAGATGGGTCAATCGGTGAAGTTCTTGCCATGCAAGCAAACAGGAAGACCTAAGTTTCGGTTCCCAGTGGCCATGTGAAAAGCCAGGCCTAGTGGCACATATCTGTAATTCAAGAGCATAGACGGCAGAGGTGTGTCTTGTAGCTCTCACTGGTCAGCCAGTGTAGCTGAACTGATAGTTCTAGGATCTACAGTCTCCATCCTAACCCACAGGAACTAACGAGTGTTCAGTTACAGCAGGAGACATTTGCCTGCCACTGCGGCCACTATGTAGACGCTTCGTCCTCAGTCAGGCTGGGTCCTGATGTCTCCCTCCACCGAGACATCATCCCCAACTGCCCTCTGGTTACCTCATAGAGTACTCTCTGCCCTGCCTTGACCTCTAATGTAGACCTCATTCATTCTTTGCAGATACCACCTTTCCCAAGTAACAGGGTTAGGCCAGAAGAGGGGGTGGTCCTCAGCCTCTGGAGGCCGAAGAGGTGGTGAAGAGACTCCATTTCCTTGCTCCATGGTACAAGGGAATAGATGGGTGGGAGTGAGTCCACAGCATGGAGACGTGTGCCTTCTTGGAAAGGAGGTTCCTAGGGGAAGGTCCACTGAAGGGCTGCACCCTAGGGGCTGGAGGAGGGGTATCAATGTCTTAGGGGAGCTGATAATTCATGGGGAAAGAGCGTTGTGCACAAAGGATGTTGGCAGAGAGGAAAGAAAACCACTTTGTGTATCGACCCCATCTAGGAGGCCTCCTAGATCGCAGGCTTCGCTGGAATGGTGACGATAAATGAGATCAAGATACAAGGCCCAGGGACTAGGTGTACATGCCCTTGCCCCAAGCTCCTCCCACCCAAAGGGCCACCCTTCTCAACCCTTCAGCTTGCCACCCCCCCCTTTTTATCCAGAAAGGCCAATCTGCCTTTCGACCATCATCAGTAACGCTTTCTGTACTAATTGACATTTTCTAGAGAAGCAAAGTGTGTGTGAGTGTGTGTGTGTGCACACGTGTGTGCATGTGTGTGCACGCACACACAATGTACCATATATATGCCTATTGTATGGAACTGGTTCATAGAGCCATGGAGACTGACAGGCTTCAGAATCTGCAATTTGCTGGCTGGAAACCCAGGAGAGACAATGGTGTCATTCCAGTTTGAAACCTAGCAGACCTGAGACCCAGTGAGACCCAGCCCTTCCCTTTGGAAGGGAGAGAGAGAAGAGAAGCCATTATGAGGACCACAAGGCAGGAAGACCTCATTCTTGCTCTGGGAGCCTCACTCTTCATTGTCTGTTGAAGACTTTGACTGACTGGACGAGGCCCATGCTTCCTTTGGAGGTCTCTTTCCTTCTTCAATCACTCTGCCAATTTAAATATTCATCTCTCCCAGAACATATCACAGATACGTCCAGAATCATTCTGGGCCAAGTGGGTGGGCATCCCGCAGCCCAGTCAAGTTGACACATGAAATGAAGCCTCACTGCTCGTGCTGGATAGTTCTCTATCAACTTGACGTGAGCTAGAGTTGTCTGAGAAGGAACCACAACTGAGAAAATGTCTCCATAGGTTGGCCTATAGATAAGTCTGTGGGGCAGTATGGTGATATTTTATTGGTACTAAAATGTGATTTGTATGTTAATAAATAAAGTTGCCTGGGGGTCAGAGCTAATAGCAAGCCTTAGCAGAAGCTGGGCGGTGGTGGTGCATGCCTTTAATCCCAGCTCTTGGGAGGTAGAGCTAAGCAGATCTCTGTGTGTTCAAGGATACAGCCAGCATGGAGACACATGCCTTTAATCTCAATACCAACCATAGAAAACCTGGAGGTCTGTACAGACAGGCAGTGACTAGGAGGTGGTGTGGTTGGGTTGACAACCAATGAGAAGGCAGAACAGAAACACTATAAAAAGACAGACACAGGAAGTAGGTCTCTTTCAGAGAGGTACAGTGACAGTGAAGGGTAAGGTTTTTAGCTCTTAGCTATTGCTCTGACCTCTTGGCTTTCATCTCTGTATTGGCTCTGTGTTTCTTATTGAATAAGACTGGTTATTGTCTCAGTGAATGACTGATGTGCGAGGGTCCAGCCTATAGCGGATGAGGCCAGCCCTAGGCACGTAGTCCTGAGTTCCATAAGAAAGCAGGCTGAGCAAGCTGTGGCTAGAAGTAATTAGCGCCCACACCTCTGTGGCCTCTGCTCCAGTTCCTGCCTCCAAGTTCCCACCCTGGCTTCTCTCAGAGATGGGCTTAGAAGCTGCAAGATGAAATAAACTCTTTCTCCCTCAAGTTACCCTTGGTCATGGTATTTTATTGCACCAACAGAAATGCTAACTGAGACACAGCCTCGAATAAACAAGTGAAAGCAGGGCCACAAATCCAAACGAAAACCTTCCCATGGTCTTGGTTTCCCAGCAGCCCCTCTGCTTCTGGTTCATTCCTGAGGCTTCTGGGTGGGTTGTGTATCCTTCCACCTTTACATCCTCCTCTCCGTCAGCTCTTTAGCCCATTCCAACGGGCTTCTGCCTCCTGCACCCTCCCTGAGAGACTGGCTGATGGGTGGCTCACTGCCAAATCCAGCGACCAAGGCAATGTGTCTTATTGTCCTCCTGGACCCCATCCCCGCTCACCTTGTCCTGCTTTGGATCTTTGCTGTGGAGTATTTGTTCACACTGTCAAGATGTGTCTCTGCCTCAGGCGCCTTTTGATTGGTTTAATAAAGAGCTAAATGGCCAATAACTAGGCAGAAGAGAATAGGTGGGACTTCCAGGCAGAGAGGGGGAAACTGTGTCAGGGACAAGGACAGAATCTCTAGTTAGTGGAAAAATACAGACCCCCAATAAGACAGGGAACTAGATCATCTTACAGTCAGGTTGCCTAGCAACAGGACATTGAGTCAGAGCCCTTGACCCTCTCACCCTGTAAACATCCTATACAAACATCCTGTTGGCTTGCCCCACCTTATGCAGATGACAGCTTCTTGCTCCCCCACCCTGTGGAGCTATATAAACCTTTGTGGAAGAGAAATAAAGTGCACCTTGATCAGAATCCAGACTTGGTGTCTTTCCTTTGTATCTCCTGTCCCTACATTCCCTCCTTAGGGTGGTCGAGAACCCGTTGAAGCCCTGCAGGTAGAGCAAAACTGGGAGGAGGAATCTGGGTGTGTGATTTCTCCAGCAGATTGGGAGCAAGTCAGATGTACCGTAATAAGAAGAGGCAACCGAACCATGTGGCAGAAAGTAGAGTTAAAAACATATGGGTTAATTAAGCCATTAGAGCTATTTGGGAAGAAGCCTAAGCTAAGGCCAAGCTTTCATAATTAATAATACATCTCCAGGTCATTATTTGCGGGCTGGCGGTCCAAAGCTAATCCAACAAGAAAGCTTGCTGCAGATCTTGTCCTTTTGACTTGTGGGACTGTCCCCACTGCTGATGTCCTTAGTGCTCATTGCTCCTCTGGCTGTCTCCCATCTCTGCTGCTGACTCCTGTCTGTGTGTCCACACCTTGAGCACTGCCGTTATCAGATGTTGTAGGCTCTCTGTCACACCTCACCCTGTAGGACATACCCCTTTGGCCCATCTTCCACTGGCTCTGCCTTGTCCCACGTCCTTGGTCGGTCTGTCCACATGTCGGTCCATGTCTGTCTACAATGTGTCCAATCTGTGTCTGGTAGGCAATTCCATTTGGATGCTTCAGGATGCCTTGGCCTAACCTGAGTCCCTCATCTCTACCCCTTTCCTCAGGGGTGATGGTAGATCCGCCAGCTGGATCTCCCAAAGCCTCACTGCCCCATTACCCCTCCTCATTCTCACCTCCACGGCTGCTCTCCAGCATTACATCTGGTCTCCGTCTCCCCTCCATCTTCCACACTTCCGCACATGGCGGACCAGTCATGCTAAAGCACCGTATTTGTGCCCCACCCCCACTCCTGGCTTTTTACCATCTCTGGCACTAGATCCGGGCTTCTCCTTAGAGCAGACAAGACTCTGCAAGGCACCCTTCCCCTGTCTCCCCATTTCTTCCTCAAACATCCCATAGCTCTATTACAGCTCACTCAAAGTGCCCACCCTGCCTCTTCTTCACACCCCGCCCCAGCCTGGGAAGCCCGTTCCTTCTCTTTGCCTTGTGGTACAATGCCCAGAAGTAACAATGGCTAGAGCTAGGCAGATGAAGCTGAAGGATGGGGCGGGGTGTGTGTGTGTAACGAAACCAAAAGTGGCGTCTTTGAAATGGTCAGAAAGATAACAGGTGTTTAGGAAAGAGGATAGGGAGAAGAAAGAAAGAGGAGAGAGAAAGAGAGAGAGAGAGAGAGAGAGAGAGAGAGAGAGAGAGAGAGAGAGAGAGAGAGAGAATATGAATAAATGGGTTTTTAAATCAGGACCATTCAGACTATGTCTTCTTTACTTCAGATACAGACAAGATTTTTTTTAATAACTGGACCTTCTTCAAGGGCACTGGAATATCTTGAAGACAAGGTTTGCGGACACATAATTCCCTGCTTCAAAATTTACTGCAAAGCTATAGCAAAAATACATAAATACAAAGCCAAACCAAGAACAGCCCCATAGACCGATGGGCTAGAGTTGCTATGACAGAACAGTCCTTACAATGGAGGCCAGTGGAGCCTTGACAAGTCTGTCAAACCCACTCAACGGACAAAACAGTCCTTCCTACAAAAACCGTAGGCATAATGAATTTCCAAGTTAAAAAAAAATAAAACTGCATTTTTACCACACACAACAGAAGAAATTGGCCCATGATGGTTTTTAATCTCATTTGTGTTTTTTTTTTAAAGATTTATTTATTATGTATACAGCATGTATGAGTGCAGGCCAGAAGAGGGCACCAGATCTCATTACAGATGGTTGTGAGCCACCATGTGGGTGCTGGGAATTGAACTCAGGACCTCTGGAAGAGCAGCCAGTGCTTTTTAACCTCTGAGCCATCTCTCCAGCCTCTCATTTGTGTTTTTATTCTTCTTGGGATTCTAGTGCTGCTCAAATCTGTGATTTAATGGGTTACCATCAGTTTTTGAAAATTATCTTCTTTGATCTTCCCATATGATATTCCTGCCCTGTTTCCTGTCTCCTCTCCCTCTTGACTTCCAATTATAAACATGGCGGACACTTTTAGGGTGCCCTGGATCCTTTTTACATTCTTTCTCCTATTCCCCAACTTGTTAACATCAGCCATACATCTTTCCCTATTTAACTCAGCAGAAGAATTGGGAACTTAGAGCCCAATCAAAAGAGACAAACAAATAAAAACACATTGATAATGATATAGTGTATATATGTACATATGTATATCTGATTGATAAAAAGTTAGGAATAGGGAAAGATGTATGGCTGATGTTAAAATTCCTGTTGAATCCTTCTATTTGAATTATAATTTTTAATTATTTTTCTAAGTTGTAGATTTTTTTCAAAATTATTATTGCATATATGTGTCTGTATATATACATGATGTGGGGTGTGGTAAATACAGCCCAGCACATATGTGGGGGTCACAGGACAGCTTTATGAGAGACTGACCTCAGATCTCAGGTCTTTTCCCTCTGAGCCTTTTCACTGGCCCCAGGTTTTGACTGTTTTTCTTACTATTCTGCTGTTGGAGTACAAATGTAATCATATGGACAGTATTCAAATGTGATACAAGTCCATTTAACTATATCCAAAATAGTTCATTACATTTTCCATTTCTATTTTTTAAGGATCTGGGAGGAACTTTTGAGCAGACACAGTGTACCATATAGCCATGTGAATTTCACCATTAGTTGGACTTATTTAGAAAAAGAATTCAGGCAATACTACATGACCTACTTGTCTTCTCTGCTTTGTCCAGTAACTAGTGTTCCAGCAGAGTACTGAGAACTGGTCCATTAACCCAGGTGTGTTTCCCAGCTCTTTTGCCAGGCACTGAATTGCTACATAGAAGCCACTTAGGTTCCTCATCTTTGGTTTTTAATTCTGTGAAATGTAGAATAAAGTCCTTAGTTTTAGAAGATGTGGGGAATCAACTAGATTCCTAAATGTGAACTCCTTGAGGCCAGTAAGCATTGAGTGGGCACTTGTTATGTGTAAAGAAAGCCAGTTAAGTGCTAAGGATGTATCACTCAATAAAGACTGTGTTGAGTGTGTGCATGTATGCATGAGTGTGGTACCAGACAAGAAAATGGTAAAAATAAAATACGCAGTATTTTAGGTGGATAGGGCTATGCACAGTGCAGATGTATCCAGGGAGACAGGAATATGCTTAAGCAAAACCACATGTGTGTACTTGTTACCTCTTCATGCTAAACTCCTAGAAGGTGACTGGCTCAGAGTGGCAGCTCAATAAGCCTTTGAGAGATTAAATGAATAGCTGTGAGGATGCTTTCAGAACAGACGTCCACCTTAATAACGCATCTTCCCACATTCAGTTGGTAGAGGCAAGTGTTCGGCTTGGGAATTGTTCAAATGAAAACTGGGGTAATCCAGCTCACCCTCCTTCCACGTCCACCCCCATCCCACTGTAAATCTGTTGAAGAGCCTCCCTTGCCCCGACCCAGGAGCAATGTCCTGCAAGGATCACCTGACTGTGGGACAGGGCTGGTGCCTTGTGGTGATTTGAGTTTTGTTGTCACGCTCTGGCAAGGGCTGAGTCCAAGGTGCTCTTCTGAGAGAGAGGTGTAGTTCAGGTGCTGAATGGACAACGGGATGAGCTGCAGGGGAGGCTCCAGGCCAGCAGGGGGCACTGCGGCGCCGTGTGAGCCCAGACTTATCTAGCCGTCCTCACCCAAGACCCAGCAGCCCGTGAGAGCCCGAGAGTTCCCTTTTACACTCAACACTGATGGTCGAGATTTCCCCAGGATCCACGGCTGGCTCAGTTTCCTGAGCTTCTTAGAGAACCGGGAAGGCCCCTGTTTCAGTTACAAGCTATGTTGATGAGTAAGAAAAGAAACTCGCAAAGAGAAAACCCTTGGTTTTTCTTACTTTCTAGCGGGGCTTTAGAGATGTGCAGCTCCACGGTTAGGGTCACTTATCCAGGCCAGGTGCCTGGGGGCTCTTTGAAGCTGGTACCTCAGAGACCCGAAGACTCAAGCTACAAACACCCTTCCCAAAAGGGCCTGAAGTACCCCTCTAGAAGCCAGACTCGTGCCCACATCCTTCTCCCTAGAACCCTTGGGAGAGCTGCCTTCCTTGACCCGGAGGAATTGCTGTGTAGAGGCTGTTCAAATGACTAGTCCCGGCTTAGGTAATACTGTTCTGGGTTAGCCATGTGGGACCGGGTGTCGTCCAGGATTCTGAAACGCAGAGCCAAGGCATGAGAGAGAGAGAAGCATGGTAGTAGAGTAGAATGCGTGTGAGGGGGTCCGAAGGGGAGGTCCTATCTGTCTCTCCTTCCAGCTGCCCCTTTAGGGTCTTCCAATGTCAGATGTATGCACAGTCCCTGTGGGCCTGAGAGGGCAGAGGGAGTAAGGGGCTCCAGGCCTGGCTGCCTGAGCAGGAGGTCCAGGGACGTGACTGGCAGGGCTTCAAAGCTCCATTCCTCTTTCCATCGGAGGCAAAGAGCTGGGTGGTGTGCATGCATGTGTAAACGAGTGGGTCTCTGATTCTTGTGCCTTCTCTTGGGGCTCTTTTAATTTTTCTGTTGGCTTGTCTTGTCCAACTTCTATGTGATGGTTTTGTTTTACCCTATCATGTTTTATTTTGTTACATTCTGTTGTTGCCTGGTAGAAGCCTGCTCTTTTCTAATGAGAGACAGAAAGGGGTAAATCCCGATGGAAAAGGAGGTGGGGAGGAACTGAGAGGACTGGGAGGAGGGTCAATTATATTCAGATTATATTGCATGAGAAAAAAAATCCATGTTTAATGAAAAGCAGAATAGTTTAAAAAAAAAAGATCCACTCATCAGTGGAGAGACACTTAGATAGTTTCCATTTCTTGGCTATTGTGAATAGAGCTACAATGAACTGAGGAGTGCAGGTGTGTCTTTAACACACTGATGTCATTTCCCTGGTGTATAAGCTTTGTAGTGGGATTGCTGGATCATAAAGTAGTTCTGTATTTATTTATTTTGTTGTTGGTAGCTATTCCTATGGGAGTGAGGTAATCTCTCAAGGGATTTTGATTTGCATTTTCCCAATGTTTCCTGATATTGAACATTTTCATACACCCATGTCTTCTTTTGAGAAATATCTATGTGGATCTACTGTGCACAGATCCAGATTGGGTGTTTTTTGTTTTTTTAAATTTGTTTGTTCACCTTTGGCTATTGAGTTTCTTACGAGTTCTGACTATTACTCCTGTCTGATGTTTTAATTGCAGACTATTCCTTCTGTGTTGTGGGCTACCTCTTCACTCTGCCGACTTTCTCTTCTGTGGTGCAGAAGCTTTTCAGTTTAGTTTGTACATTTCTCCTTTTTCTTTCTGTGCGTTTAGGATCATAAGTAAAACTTATCCCTGGTTCCAATGTCCTAAAATATTTTCCTTCTGCTTTATTCTAGTAGTTTCAGGTCTTAGATTTAAGTTTTTAATTCATTTTGAGTTGACTTTAAAAAATTCATTTTTATTATTTTTTAATGATGTGTTTATGTGTGGGTATGTACACATGAATGCAGGTGCCCAGGGAGGCCACTAGACAGTGTGGAACCTCTTACTCTAGAGTCACAGATTAAGTCTAGGCCACCTGACATGGGTTCTGGAAACCGAACTTGGGTCCTCTGGAAGATTAGCATGTTCTCTTAAATACTGAGCCATCTCTCCAGCCCCATAAGTTGACTTTAATGACCAATGTGAGAGAGAGGTCTACCATCATTCTGCATGTGTTCAATTTCCCCAGCATCATTTCTTGAAAAGACCACCTTCTCTCTACTGAACATTCTTTTCATCTCCTTTGAAAATTAGGCTGTAGATACCTTTAAGGCTTTCTATTACGTTTCATGGTCTATCTGCTTATTTTTATGCCCAAGCCATGCTATTTTGATGTCTGCAGCTTTATTATATATTTTGAAGTCAGGTAGTGCTTCCTGATTTATTCTTTTTGCTCATGGTTACATTGGCTCTTTAGGGTTTTTCAAAGTTCTATACAAATTTAGTGTTGTTTGCTCTATTTCTGCAAAGAATGGCATTGGTCTTTGAATAGAGGTTGCAATAACTCTCCAGATTGTGTTGGGCAATGTGGACAGCTTAACAATATAAATCTATAAACAGAGTGTGTGCTGGCTAATTTTTTTGTCAACTTGATACAACCTATAGTCATCTGAGAGGAGGGAACCTCAATTGAGAAAATTTCTTCTCCACAAGATCCAGCTATAGGAGCCAGGTGGTGATGGTGAACACCCTTAATCCCATCACTCAGGAGGCAGAGCCAGGCGGATTTCAGTGAGTTCGAGGCCAGCCTGGTCTACAGAGATAGTTCCAGGACAGCCAGGACTACACAGAGAAATCCCATCTCAAAAGAACCAGAAAAAAAAAAAAGATCTGGATGTAGGGCATTTTCTTAATTAGTCATTGTTGAGGAGAGTCCTAGGGCATTTTCTTAATTAGTCATTGTTGAGGAGGGTCCGAACTATTGAGGATGGTGCCATCCCTGGGCTGGTGGTCTGGGTTCTGTAAGAAAGCAGGTTAGCAAGTCATGTGGAACAAGCCAACATGCAGCACTCCTCCAAGGCCTCTGCATCAGCTCCTGCCTCCAGCTTCCTGCCCTGCTTGAGTTCCTGCCCTTACTGCTTGTGATGATGAACTGTGAGTGAATAAACCCTTTCCTCCCCGAGTTGTTTTTGGTCATGGTATTTGATCACAGTAATAGAAGCCCTAAATAAGACAGGATCTTACTCCATCCTTTGTCATCCCATAGAGCTGTTTTCTCTTTGGTTAAATATATTCTTGGATATTTTACACCTGTTGTGAATGGGATTGCTCTTTAGATTTCTATTTCAAATACCCTGCTATTGTCCTACAGCAGTACTGCTTCATTTTGCAATTTGACTTCATGTCCTGCCACTTTGCAGAATTTATTAGTTCTGATAGTTTTTGTTTGAATCTGTGGGATCTTTTCTATGTAAGATCATGTGCTATAACCTGCACAGCTTTAGGATTGACCTGACAAGAGAGATGAGGGGATGGAGGAAGGACAGACACAAAGACACATGTATAGGAAAGCTGGGATTGGGTGAGCACTGCACTCTGATGGAGATGAGCCAGCAGCCTGGGAATACAACACCAGTATTATAATAGCACTAATCAAAGAGATGGTTTTATTGTATGCAGCTGAACGAGGGGGAGGGGTCAGCTAATCTCAGTAGGAGGCTCTGCAGGGAGCAGTTTCAGGTGGCAGTCAGAAAGGAAGAAGCTGGAGTGGAGAGTTTCTGCAGAGGCTGGTTTAAAGGTCAGTTGTTTGTAAACCCCTCCTCAGACCAGAGGATGTTGTTGGAAGGAGGAGGAGGCTTGGTGGGCATTGGAGGGAAATAGAGAGAGTGAATGTGACCAGAATGTATTATATACATGTATTGTAGGTAACTGTTGCCATTCTGGGGTTTTGGTTCCAGGTTTCGGCACCAAAATGTAAATAAATTTGTTGCAACTCTGTGGATTTGGCCCCAGGTTTCAGCACCAAAACGTGAGTTTCGCAACTCTGGGGGAAAGGTATCCTGACTACTTGTGGGAGTCAGGTGACCCCTGGAGCTGCTAGGACAGCTCTGACAGCTGGAGCTGCGATGAGACAGCTCAGCCCTGGAATAGAAGGTATTCTGACCGCTCGGGAGAGTCAGGCCTGGAGCTGCTAGGACAGCTGAGCAGGGAAGGGTATCCTGACTGTTCCCGAGTCAGGCTATACCTGGTGTGGTGGGGGGATGGTCTCCCCACAGGATATAGCAATCCTGCTCCTCTCCTGGAGAGCTGCTACAGCTGAGCTTTGCCCAGCCCCCACTTCAGGGGGCTTCCTAGAAGAGCTCTACTTCTTCTCTGGGCTACGATGTTGCTTCCTTTTGCTTCACTCTGTAAAAGGGGAAACCCCTGCAGAAATGAGCAGTCTCCTCTGGCTCCAGTGAAAAGGGTTACTTTTTCAGCTCTCGCTTGCTCTGTCCACTGAGGGACGTCTCAGCAAGGTTCTTCTGTTCAGCCCCTACCTTGCTCTGGCCACTACGGGATGTCTCAGCAAGGTTCTTCTCTGCACCAGAAATGAAGATCTTCACGCCCAAAACTCTTTTGAGAAAGAGATATATTTGGGAAGGAGGAATCCAGAAGAGTGGCTGCCTCTATCAGGGTAGAGAGAACAATCCACAACTGACCAGGCAGGGTAGTTTATATAGGATCTCTTCGGGGCGGAGCCAACCAGGGATTAGTTTTTTCTGTTCAGGGACTGGTCAGTTTTGTGGGCTAGGGGCAGAGATAACTCTGATCTCAGAGCCAAACTGTGTTTCTTTCACTGGCCTTTCTTCATTTTTTGACACTAATTCTAAGGCCAGGCCATGCTTCTTTCACTGAGTCTGATTCTAGGGACCAAGTGTGTTTCTTTGGTACTGGTTTCAGAGTCAGGGCATGTTTCCTTGGTTCTGGATTTGGAGATAAAGTGTTCATTTCTCTGGCTCAGATCCCAGACCTAGGCTGTGTTTCTTTCCCTGGTTCTGGGCTCCAGGGTCAGGGTAGGTTTCTTTAGCCAGCCCCGTTTCCCTACATGTATGAAATAATCAAAGAAGGAGGATCTCGGAGAGGTCAGTCTGGTCTATGGATCGAGTTCCAGGACAATCAGGGATACACAGAGAAATCCTATCTTGATAAACAAACAAACAAAACAAAACAAAGAATGTATTTCACAAGTTTTTGGCAGTTCTGGGACTTGAAATCAGGATCTTGAATATGCTGGGCAAATTCTCTACCCCAGAGCTGTATCTTCATCCCTTTATATTATATATTCCTTAACAATTTCCTGTAGCTAGAATTATTTTTAATTGTTTTAATGTTTAGTCTTTGTATTAAAGATATACATAATTACAGAGAACCACAATACTGTTGGAAAGTTCTGGGCTTGGCTGCCTTTAATGAATGAATTCAATACCTTCCTGTATTTTCATGTAAACAATTAATAAACATTCTTCCATTCCCACTTGAGATTTCTCTTAAGAGTTTTGTTTTGTTGGTGATGATTTCCCTCAACTTTTGTCTGTCTGCAAAAGGCTTTATTTCTCTGTCATTTCTGAAGGATAGTTTTGCTGGGTAAAATAACTGCTGGATGGCAGGTTTTGGTTTTGGTTTGTTTTCCAGCACTTGGAAGATTCCATTCCAATCTCTCCTGGCCTGCAAGGTTTCTGCTGAGAAATCTGATATACTTTCAGTGATCCCTTCACACAGAACTGGATGTCTTTCTCTTGCAGCTTTTAAAATATGTTGCCATTGGCTTTTGACAGTTTACTTACATGCCTTGGATAGAACCCTTCAAGGCTGAATCTTTGGGGAGTAGTTTTAAACTTCATGTATAAAGATGTCCAGATCTTCCCTAAGCCACAGAACATTTTCAGTTTAAGTTTCTATCTTTGTCTCTTTCTCTAAAACTCACATTTTGTTGACATTATTCACTTAGTTGTACCCCTTAGCTTAAAAATGTTTTTATTTTCTTTCCCCAGTGACTGGGTAATTTAAATTGTTTTATTTTTATTATGTGTATGGGAATTTTGCCTGCATTTATGTATGTGTACCACATGCTTGCCTAGTATCCTTGGAGGCCAGAACAGGGCATTGGATTCACTAGAACTGGACCTACAGGTTCTGAGAATCGAGCTCTGGTCCTCTGGAAGAGCAATACACACTCTTAACTGTTGAGCCATCTCTGCAGCCCCAGAGTAGGCGATTTAAAAAGACCCGTCTTCAAACCCAGAGACTTTCAGATCTAATGCTGCTCAAGCTCTCCCTTGTATCCTTGCTTCCTTTGTTACAGTCTTCGATCTAAAAGCTGTGTTGGATTATTTTATTATGTAAGTTGGGGCATCCCTTATGGGGGCATTTGAAATGCTCACAAATAGGGAATGTTTTCAGTGCCAACACACTGCACAAAAACAGTTTGAATTTCTAATTTTTGGAATAGGGTAGATCAACCAGTAAAGTCTACATACGTATTTCAGATCCGAGAAACCCTGAAACCCGAGGAGCTCTGGTCCCAAGCATTTCAGATAAGGGGCAGACTGGCAGTATGGAGCTCTATGTCACATTTATCATTCAGGTCCTGAGTTGTTTTTCTGCTGTCATTGAATTAATTGTCCATACTTTTTAAAAACCTTACTGACACTGGGTGGAGCTCTGGGAGTCATGTTGAAGAGAGGGAGGAGAGACTGTACGAAGCAGGGGATTCAAAGCCATGATGGGGAACCCACAGAGACAGCTGACCTGGGCTCTTGGGAGCTCTCAGTGGACAGCTAGGGAGCCTGCATGGGACTGACCTAGGCCCTCTGTGTGTGTGTGTAATAGTTGTGTATCTTGGTTTGTTTGTGGGGCTTCAAGCAGTGGGATCACTGTCCCTGAAGCTTGAGCTGGCTTATGGGAACCTATTCCCCATGCTGGGTTGCCTCACCCAGCCTTGATGCAGGGGAGGAGCTTGGTCCTGTTTCTACTTGATGTTCCATGCTTTGTTGATGCCCATGGGAGGCCTTATCTTTTCTGAATAGAGATGGAGGAGGAGCAGATTGGGGGGGGGTTGTAGAGGGGAGGAGGGTTGGGAGGAGAGGAGGGAGGGGAAACTGTGGTTGGGATGTAAAATAAATGAAAAAATGTAATTAATAAAATATTGATATCGAACTTAGTGCGGACACCCGATCAGCATAGTGCACTATAGCCCAGAACTCCTGCACTCAAGCGATCCTCCTGTCTCAGCCTCCTGAGTAGCTGGGACTACAGGCATGTGCCCCAACCTGTGGGCCCCAACTCCCCACTGTGAGTGGCTGCCACCTTGCTTGCCAACCTTGACCAGATGTCCTCCCTATTCAGATTCCCTGCCGGTTTCCTTCTCACCTAATGATCACCTGAGAGATCACTGGAGGTTCTTTGTTCCTGTATCCTGCACTTGGTGTAAACAACTTAGATGCAAGACTATAGAAAATTCGGTAGCGAACTTCTGCCCTCCGGGGATCCTCCATTGGGTTGTAAGCCTGTATTTAAGGTTTCCTTCCTCTTTCAATAAACGGCATTTGGCGTTCGGCATTTCAGCCATGGTGAATGACTCGCTGTCTCTTGTCTCTATTTTTTAATCTGCAGCCCCTCGCTCAGTCATGGTGAACGGGTATCCGTAACATGGGAACGGGTATCGGATATCGGTAACGCGGGCGTTACCGCAACAAATGGAGGCTCCTACCGAGATCTGAGAAAGAAGGAACAAGCTGACAGACACTCTTGGAAGGCCAGCCGGCATTTTAAAGAAAAAAGAAAAAGGTAAGAGTGAATTGAAATGGGTGCATCTAGCTCACAGTCAATTAATTGGACTGTTGAAGCAGGAAGGCACCAAAGTTAAGTAAGGGCAAGACAGCTAAAGATTTTAAATAAAGGAAATGTTCCCAATAGAGAAGAGGGAAGGAAAGGAAATTTCCCATTAGAAAAGGGAGAAAAAATTTTAATCAAGAAAAAAGAATTTTCCCCGATAAAAAGGGGAAAAATTTTTGAAACTAGGCCTAAAGATTGGGGCCCTGTAGAGGAAGGATGAAGGAAAGAGAGAAGCCTCTTCCCAGTGGTAATGGAGGATGTAAAGACTTTTTCCAGTTGTAAAGTTTTCAGGATAGCTGAAAACTCTTGAATTTTTTCTTCCTGCCAGTGCAGAGCGGCAACAATAAAACAACAACAAAACCTTGTTGACTTTCCCTAATCCGCCTCTTCAGTCTCCCTTCGTATACTTTATAAATGTTCTCTGGGGTCAGCTGCTGGGAAATCCCTACATTCATGCTATCATGTCTGTTTTACTTTTTTACATTCTTGTGGCTCTGTGTTTGGGGGTATAATTTTCCCTGCTTTAAGTTTTACAGGGTGGTGGGGGGCGTCTACAGCTTGGCATCCATAGGAAGACCTTCACCAGCAGTGGACTTCAGCATAGGCATAGAAGGGTCAACTGTGGTCAACATCAGTGATGATAGCAGTGCCTTGAAGTCTCTGGGGATGCTGAAGTTAGGTTTTGAGTGCTCACTTATGGTCTTATTTTCTCACAACGGGAGACATAGCTGAGAAAACCCCAGCTTCACCTTGGGTCTGCCATGGCTCACAAGCGGTGATGGAGCGCTGGGCCTCAGAGCACAAGACCTGAAAGCAGCTGGTGTGGTAGTTTGAATGAGAATGGCCCCCATAGACTCATGTATTTGAACGGTTGGTTCTTACCAGGTGGAACTATTTGAAAAGGATCAGGAGGCGTGACCTTGTTGAAGGAGGTGTGTCACTGGGGCTTTGGGGTTTCAAAAGCCCACACCATTCCCAGTCTGTCTCTTTCTCTTTACTTACAGCCTGTGAATCAGAGATAAGCTCTCTGTTACTGCTCCAGCATCACGTCTGCCTGCCTGTGGCCATGCTCCCTGCCATGATGGTCATGGACTAATCCTCTGTAATGTAAGCAAGCTCCCAATTAAATGCTTTCTCTTATAAGTCGCATTGGTCATTATGTCTCTTAGACAACTGTGGTATAGGGGTTGGGGTCTTAACTATTGTAGAGCCTGGATCTTAGCATATAGATGTAATCAATGAGATCATCTGATGCAGATTCCTAGGATGACAAGGTGGAATCTGTGATCTTAAAACAGCCCTTCAGAAATAGAAGGATGCCATGGCAGAGGAGGCCAGCTCTTACTCCAGTGCAATATAGTGTAGTAGCTGAATAGGCTGTGGGTGTAAGGGACATTACTGGAGGAGTGTGCAGCTGTGTAGACTGTAGCCAGCTCCTTCAGCTGGCCATAGTGCCTGAGAGGACTGTAGGTGTCCAGGGTGGTGATGGGAGCCACTTGTGTCCTCTTACGGGGGACTTTTCAGATTCAAACCATAGCCTACTCATTTAGTTACTTTCATTTGAATGGAGTTGTTCATTTACTGTTTTGGCTGTATTTGGTGGGAAGATAAGAGCTTGGGGCTTCTGCTCGGCCACCTTCACATGCTAACACTCCTAAAGTGTCCATCTATTTCCAGTGTACTGAATGTATTAATTGTGAAATGAGTGGTATTTTTGTCCAGTACTTCTGAAGCTATTGAGGTAATCATTTGCTCTTCCCTTTTGCATTATATCCCATTCTATTGACATGTGTAATATTACTACTATTCTATTGATATGTGTAATATTACTACTATTCTATTGATATGTGATATGCAAATTTGACCCTTCATTATCTTAAACTTTCCTCTGTCTCTATCGGCAGCTTGGGCCATTCCCTCAGTTTTGTGTGATGCTGGTACAGCTTCTCTCTCTTTCAGTACTGTTTGCACAGTGTGTTTCTTGCTAACATTGTACATTTATATCTTTGATCCTAAAGTGGAATGTCACGTAGATAGCATACAGCATGGACATTTATTTAACTTGCTGACAGTTTGTGCCTTTTAATTGGACAGTTTAATGCATTTATATTTAATGTGATTATAGATAGGGTGTAGTTTCCATGGATTCTGTTGGTTTTCCACAAATCTTCTACCTTACATCTTTATTACGATCTTTTTTGTGTGTGAAGATATACTCTTGTTTTAATTCCTTGTTGCTTCTCTGTATGGTTTTAAGTTATATCCTTAGTATTTGCCTTGATAGTTGCCATTAACATCTTAACAACTTAATGTGTATCACAATCGAATGTGTAACTTAATTTTAGTAGTGTACAAATCCCTTGCTACTATACAGCTCTGCTCCTTCATTGCTCCTTTATGCTTTAAAAAAAAAAGCATTTACTGTATCAACTGTATTTTATGAGCTATGAAATAGTTCATTCTTTTCCTAGGCAAAGTGCAGCATGGTAAATTGTACAGGAGGAACATGCAAGTATATAATGGTAGCAAAGACAGGGAAATTGGGTTTTCTGGGTGAGGTGGCATAAGGAGGTTTGATTTGGTAATATTTTCCAGAAATAGATTGTATTTGTCAGCGTATTGCTGTGACGGGGGAGTGGGGGTGGGGGTGGGGTGGGGTGGGGGTGGGGGTGGGGGTGGGGTGTTGCTTACTTCGCTGACAGTTTTAGATGTCTTAGTCTGCAGTTCTCAGCCCTGCTGATTCTGGGCCTATAGTGTGGCCACATATAACCACGGGAGAGTTCTATGGCACGTGGCTAGGTGGCCAGGAAGCTGAGCACAGTTCATTCCTTTTTTTTTTTTTTTTTTTTGAGGCAGGGCCTCTCTGTGTAGCCCTGGATGACTGGCACTTGCTGTGTAGCCCAGGCTGGCCTCGAACTCACAGAGATCCACCTGCCTCTGCTTCCCAGTGTTGGGATTAAAGGTGTGGCCACCACACCCGGCTCTCAGTTCATTCTTAAGACAGCCTTACAGTTAGGAATGTGTTTCTCCACCTCAGAGGAGGGAAAATTGGCAACGGATGTGGCTAGATAATGTCCCAGGTGCCAGTGCCCCTTGAAGCCACATCTGAGGTTCAAGTACAAGTCTTCCGACTCCACGGGTTCTCTCCATTTTTCTTTTATTGAAAGTGGATTTTTTTTAGTACAATACATTCTGATTATGTTTCCCCTCCCCAACTCCTTCTAGGCCTTCCCTATTTCCCCTCCCATCAGGATCCAGACGCTCTCTGTCCCTTGTTAGAAAACAAACAGACATCTAAGAAATAATAATAAAATATAATAAGTTAAAACCAAACCAAACAAACCAGAACAGGACAATCAAACAGAAGGAAAAGAGCGGGAGAAAAAGGACAAAGAAATACTACAGATGTAGAGACGCACATGCTCTTATACACGAGAAGCCATCAAACGTCAAACCCTGCCCAGGCACACGCCTTTCTTCCCTGTCCATGGAGAGGCAGAGGCAGGATGATCTCTGTGAGTTCAAGGCCAGCCTGATCTACAGAGCGACTTCCAGGAAAGCCAGGGCTACACAGAGAAACTTTGTCTCAAAAAACCCCAAAAACAAACACAAACAACCAAACCAAATAACCCCCCCCCAAAAAAAACAAAATACCCAAAAAGGGCCCCCACAAAACCAGGAGCCATAATATATAAGTATAGGACCTGTAAGGTCTTTGGTTTACTGACAAAACATTGTAAGACGAAGATTCTCCAAAGGTGCCATAGAGTACATTTAGTGTTGGCCATCTACTGCTGGGCACAGGGCCTGCCCTTAATAGTGGTTTGTCTACCCTGTGAGACTCCCTTCGAGAAAATTAATTTTTCATTTGCAAGTGGTTATCAGTTGGAGCTAGCTTCTGGGTTAGGGATGTTGGCTTGTATCCACTTCCCCTCTCTCTCAGGGCTGGGACGCCTCCTGGGCAGATCCATGCAGACCCTGTGCATGCTGCCACAGTCTCTGAGGTCATCCGTGCATCAGTCAGGCAGTGTTTAGAAAGCCTTGTTTCCTTGGTGTCCTCCATCCCCTCTGGCTCTTACATTCTCTCTGCCTCTTCTTCTGCAGAGTTCCCTGAACCCTGAGGGAAGAGATTTGATCTGACTCTATGAATTTTTTTTTTTTTTTTGAGCTGAGAACTGAACCCAGGGCCTTGTGCTTGCTAGGCAGGCGCTCTACCACTGAGCTAAATCCCCAACCCCGACTCTACTAATTTTTACTGTTGACCTTCAGCCATCCACTGGCCTCCTCTTCTGTCTGCTCTAACAGTGTGCCAAATCTGTGCTCCTGCAGGCCTGTGCGGGACTGACAGCCTCTTCTTTCTTGTGAACACTAAGGAGGTTGGCTGCAGTAAAGAGCAAGACTCTACAGCTGAAGTAGACTTCGTAGACTTCTGTGGCTCTGGGAACTGGACTTGCTCTGTCTTGCTCTGGTCATTTCTTTCCTTCTACCTTCTATTTAGTAGAACTTTACAAAATAAGACTCGAATCAACAAAGAACTGTAATATATACAATATGCTGGTTTGAAATATGTACTCACTGTAGAATGGTTATATATGTTGGTTATATATATATACATATATATATATCCATATGTAAGAGAGATGGCATGGATATTCTTTTTGTGGCTGAATTATTCACTTAGCCTCCAGGTTCACTCATGATGTTCTTACAAGTATCAGGATGTCCTTCTTTTTAAAGATAGAATCATTTTCCACTGTATCTGGGTCACACAGTGTAGCCTTGCACTGTAGATGGACACACAGGCTGTCCTCACGTATTTCCTGTTTTTTTAGTACTGAGAAAACTTAAAACCTGTTGTCATTGTTAGTAAGTGTGGTCACTATGTGGTTGCACAAGTGACCTTTTCAATTTACTCCTCTTGTTTGAATTTTGTACCTTGTCCACATGCAGCCACACTCCTGACTCACTTTCTGGCAATTACCATTCTACTCTCTGCTTTTGTGAATTCAATGTTTTTTTAATTATTTGTGTGTGTGTGTGTGTGTGTGTGTGTGTGTGTGTGTGTGTGTGTGTGGTGTAGTTTATGTACATGTTCATGTGATTGTGTGTATGTGTATGTGTGCACACTCATACTTCTGCATGCATGCTTTTACATGATGCATTTCAAGACTGAATTATTTGCTTCCACTTGTTCTGAGGCAGGGTTTCTCTTGCTGTTTGTGCTGCTGTGCTGTGAGCATCTAGCTGAATATCCTGTCTCCTCACCCATCTTGTCACAAGAGTACTTAGATTATAGGTACACTCCAGTGGAGTTGGCCTTTTCCGTGATTTCCAGGGACTGAACTCAGGTTGTCAGCTTTTCAAGGCAACTGCTACTGCCCTTTGAACCATCTCCCTACCTGCCTTAGGGTGTCTATTGCTGTGAGAAGACACCATGACCATGGCCACTCCTTTAAAGAAAAACATTTAATTGGGGCTGGCTTACAGTTTTCAGAGGTTTAGTCCATTGTCATGGTGAGAAGCATGGCAACGTGCCGACAGACATGATGCTGGAAAAGTAGCTGAGAGTTCTCCATCCAGATCTGCAGGCAGCAGGAAGAGAGAGACTCTGGGCTTGGCATGGGCTTTTGAAACCTGAAAGCCCACCCCCAATGGTGCAATAATACACTTCCTACAACAAGGCCACACCCCCTAATCCTTTCAATAGTGCCACTCAATTCTATGAGCCTATGGGGGGGTATTCTCATTCAAACCACCACACTACCCCTGATCCATCTTTTTTGTTAGATAGAATCATTTTTCACTGTATCTGGGTCACACAGTGTAGCCTTGCACTGTAGATGGACACACAGGCTGCTTCCACATCTTGGTTACTATAGGTATAGTAAACATGGACTGCAGATGTCTGTCAGTCTGACACTAATTTCATTTCCATTGGGGTTGCTGTGCCATGGCAGCAAAATGTTTCCCCTTCTGAGAACCCCAACTGTTTTTCCATAAAAGCTGTCTCTGTAACTTCCACCAGCAAGGCTAGGGTTCCCTTTCTTTACCTCCTCGCCAACACTTGTCATTGTTAGGTCCAAAGGAAACTCCAGTTCTCCAAACTCCAAAAGGTAGTCCAAAATATCTAGAAACAGCCTCAGGCTGGACTATAGAAGGATTTCTGGCAGCTAGATAAAAGCCAGCATTCCTCAGAAACTGTTCCCCTCTACCAAAAGGAGCCATCTCCCGTTCTGGCAGAAGAACAAATGGCTCCCTGTGATGACTCTCAGCATATCTAAGCTCACGCTGGCCTCCAGTCTCCTTCACCATCACAAGTCCCTGCTACACATTTCAAAGTCCAGGCTAGCATCCTAGCCCTTCCTAAATGTTTCCAGCTCCTGGGCTTCCCTCCCCGCAGCTACTCCTTCTCCTTTTATAACCCTGCTGCTCTCGAGATGCCCCTGCCTCAGTTTCTCTCTATCCCTGCTATGCCTTGTCCATAGCAGGACATGTTCAGTCTGCTACTTGCTCTCCCTGCTCTGGACTCTTCCAGATGCCTCTGACTACTCTCCCTCCCTCCCTCCCTCCCTCCCTCCCTTCCTCCGTCTCATCTATAATAAAAACCTCCCCTTTAACCATACTATGTAGTGATCATGTCATCAGCTTATACAGTTAGTCTTCATCTTCTGATACCAGTCATAGTAACAAGGGCAAGAGACATTACACTGTCATCTTTTATTTCTTCATTCTCTCTTTCCTTTTTTTTGTGTGTGAGTGTGAGTGTGTGTGTGTGTGTGTGTGTGTGTGTGTGTGTGTGTGTGTGTGTGTATAGCTCTGCCTGTCCTGGAATTCACTTTGTAGACCAGGATGGATGGCCTCTAACTCATAGAGATCCACCTGCCTCTGCCTCCCAGGTGCTGGGATTAAAGAACATATTTTTAGGTGTCCTTTTGAGAAGTGACTGCTGGGACCCTTTGTCCATTTTAAAGCCAGGTTCTTTTCGTAGGTGTTGAACTGAATCCCTTTTGTATTTTACATATACTACCTATGTACATTTTACATGTTATCCCCTCATTGGATGTACATCTTGTAGACATGTCTTTTGTTTGCAGCCTGTCCCTTTCCTGATTGCTTTGTGATGCAGAAGCTTTTGATTTGGATATAAACCATTTTCTTATTTTTTTGTTCTGTTACCCCCGGGGTTTTTTTGTTTTTGTTGTTTTTTAGTCATAACTAAAACTTGATTCCTCAGAACAATTTTTGGAACTTTTCTTCATGTTCATTATAGTATGTTTACAGTCTTAGGTCTTAGATTTCAGTGTTTAACCCACTGGGAATGTTTTTGTGACTAGCATGAGATAAGGTTTTGATTTCATTTTCCTGTATGCGGCTATAACTTCTTCTGTATGAGGCTGTCTGGTTCTTCTGGCTCAAGTTATGGAAGCCAGGTCTATCACCATTGGGTGTTTTTTGGCAAATCTGTGAAAGTCAACTGTGTGTGAATTTATTTCCGTGTGTGTGGTATATTGTTCCACTGACTAATCTGCTTCTTATAATCATTAGCATGTTTTGGTTATGATATCTTTGTAGTATATTTTCAAGTCAAGAACTGTGATGCCTCTAGCTTTACTCACTTTAAGAGTATTTTGACTATTCTTTTGTGGTTCCATTTGAGTTTTAGAAATGATTGTGTTTTTCTAATTCAATGAGAAATGTCATTGGTATTTTATATGAACTATACTGTGTCTGTAAGTCACTTTCAATAGTGTGGACATTTTAGCACTATTCTTCTAATACATGCGCACAGAATATATTTTTTTATTCATTTATGCCTCCCCTAACTTCTTTCATTGATGTTTTAGTTTTAATTGTACAGATCTTTCGCCTTCTTGGTTAAATTTGTTCCAAAATATTTGATCTTTTGATAGCAATTATAAACAGGCTTGCTTTCTTGCTTTGCTTTTCAGTTAATTGTTGTATCACAAATTAATATCCATACAGTACATGCCCACCAACACAGACTTATAATTAGTGTTTATGTAGTTGCCTTTAAATAAGAAAGAGACACTGTTTCACAGCAAGTTCCTCCAGCTCTTACTAGATCAGGATTGGTGGAATTGACTTGGAAATAAAAGAAAACAGGCAGACAGGCGTCTGCAGAAGCTGAAGGCCGCAGTTTCTCTGCAGAAGTGGGGACTGTGTGTGCATGGTGTGGTTTTATACGATGGAAAGGGGGGAACTTTGGGGATGGAAGAGTCCATCTGCAGGCCAGTTCCTCTGCATTCTGGAAGTAGCAGAGGTCGATGGGTTTGGTATGTGGATCTCCTTATCCGAAGCTTCCGCGGGTGTGATCAGTCATGCCCACTTTCCTGCCCAGAGTGTGTCTTGGTTCACTCGAGGCTTGTGGGTCATTAACACAACATTTCCCATCTTCCCACTCCCCTCTTCTTCTGCAATGTGCTCCAAGCCTTAGGGGCAGAGGTTGTGCTATAGATGTATCAGTGGGACGGGGGCCACAGTTCTGGTTTGGTCAGTGTGGCTTTCTGTGATGGCCTGTCTATTGCAAAGAGAAATTTCTATCATGAGGGACGAGAACTGCTCTTCTCTGTGGGCATAAGGACAGGTATTTAGAATGTAGTTAGGGATTAAGATGGATGGTAAAGTGGTGGTTGTTAGGTTCTTCTCTAAGATGCATGGCTTCACTTGCCCTGGGTAGTTGGCCAAGTTTCTAGGACCGGCCATGATTTCCTCTTCTTGAGAGGGCCTAAGTCCAATTATAAAGTTGTTGGTTACCACCAAGGTATGGATGCCACGACTGCACACTTGGGGTTATCATCCCATGCTGGTACTTGTTGTGGTTCATAGGCATCGTAGCTGGGTAGGACTGTTGGTGGCTTCCCTCCTTTGAAAGCTTGTGTGGTGCCTTCTGGTTCCATGAAAGCTAGTCCTCAAAGAGGAGGCTTTCAGTTCAGGTCCAGACCAGGGCTTCTGGGCCTTGACTGAGAAGTATGACATCTTCAGCAATAGGCACTTACTTTCCACCTGGGGGTGGGGGACAACCGAGGTCAGTGGCAATTGACTGTAATATTTGGGGAGTTTCATGGACAGCCCTGACCAACAACTCAGAAGAAGGCCTTTCATGCTTGGTGTTGGGGTTTTTGCTCAGTGGTCTTTGGCTCTCGGAGGGAGCATTGTCAGCCAAGATGAAAAAATTTTAAACAATATTTGTGTATTTATACCCAAACTTAGATGCATTATAGTTTTTAAAGCTAGATAGTTAATAGTATGACTCTTTATGAACTTTGCAGACATCCTTTCTGTTTTTCTGTTTTTTGGTTTGTTTTTTTTTTACCACTTTCCTTTCTTCTGTATTTATCTCCCTTCCCTTCCCCAGTTAGGGCATTTGTGCCCTGCTCGTCTCCTCTCTATTGGTCCCTCACTCCCATACCCCAGCAATGGTCTCTTCCTTTCCTGGGTTCTGCAGTTCCTCCAGACTATGGACATACAACTGAAGATTTAGAGCTAGGAGCCTCCAATGAGAGAACATGTGACATTCACTTTTCTGGGTTAGGATTACCTCACTCAATATGATCTTTTCTAGTTCTATCCATTTACCTGCAAACTCCATGATTTAACTTTTCCTTTACAGCTGAAAAGTATTCCATAGTGTCTTAGTCTGGGTTACTATTGCTGTGATAAAACACCATGACCAAATAGCAAATTGGGGGCGGGGGGAGGGTTTATTTGGCTTACACTTCCATATCACTGTTCACCATTGGAGGAAGTCAGGACAGGAACCCAAACAAGGCAGGGAACCTGGAGGCAGGAGCTGATGCAGAGGATGTGGAGGGGTGCTGCTCACTGCCTTGCTCCGTATGGCTTGCTCAGCCTGCTTTCTTATAGAACCCAGGACCACAAGGCCAGAGACGCCACTACCCACAATGGCCTGGGCCCTCCTCCATCAGTCACTAAGAAAATGCTCTACAGGCTGGCCCACACCCTGATCTTATGGGGACATTTTCTCAGTTGAGGTTTCTTCCTCTGAGAATGACTATAGTTTGTGTCCAGTTGACATAAGACTAGCCAGCACACGTAGTGTATATGGGAAAGCACACGAGGCCTCAGACATAGACCAAGAACTACGGACAAGTAAAGAATGCTGAGACCAGGAGAAATATTCTTCCCTAGGGAGGAGCATGCCAGTTGGTATCCAAAGGCAAATGGTCAGCTCTGAAAACATACATACAAATATATATTATACAGACCAAGAAGGTTATAATTATATATTTAGGAACACACACACACACACACACACACATACACACACACACACACACACACACACACACACACATCACCACCACCACCACCAACAACAACAATTAAAGAAAATGAAGCTGTGATTTTCAATGGGAGCAAGGCAGGGGTGTGGGGGAGGGGGAGGAGGCAGGAAGGAGAATGGGGAAATGAAGTAATTATAATCTTCAGAAATATTAAAATGTAAAATCAAGTGAGAAAATGAGTGAGTAAAACTGATTCTGCTATCCTTTACATTCCCCTGCATAGTGACCAGGGCTGGTTATTTCTTTGTGTTGATTCACATGTCTTTGCTGCCCCGCTCCCAGGTCTTCCTTTTCATGGCTTCTCAGTGTCTTCATTCCTGCAGAGTTTCAAATGCCCTTTCACCCCCCTGCAGGCTTGTGAGAGTTTCGTGTCATCCCACACAGCCACTGGCTCTGGCTGCCTTCCAAGGTTCCTGGTCACAGGTTTCTGTCTCTCCAGATCTATAGGAAGATGATCCATGTGAAGGCCAATAACTTAAAAAACATCACATTTCCCATCTTATCTCCAGGAAGGTGAAGCAGTAACTTCCAGAATGCCTCTTCATCTCTAGCCAATTGCACATAATTATTAACCGTTAAGTAAAGCTCTTGTCCCAGAGACCAGACACCAGGCTCCAATGGAGAGGCTGTAAAACGCAAGGTAGACTTAGTACTGGACTTCTGATTAGGAGTAGACCACCAGGGCTAGCCATTAACACCACACTATCCAGGGCCATTGTTAAAGGACTCATCAATTGTGAATTAGAGTTTTGAGCCACACGTAACTTTTGTGGCATGGTGTCACCATTAATCATACTCTATAAGACTGAGAAAAGGCAGAAGTGAGCCAAAGGTTGAAGGTTTAAGGTTTCTCAGAACCAAGCTGGCTTTAATGATATTCAAGAGTAGATGATGTATTGTGGTAACCAGTCTTTGGTATTAGTCCAACTCCATGGGTGATCCCAAGGGCTAGATAGCTCTCCAGATGCCGAGTGTTCTGGAAAATAGCACTTAGTATTCAGTGAGAGTCTGGGGAGAAGTCATAGACGGCACATCTTATATTTTCAAAGCTCTAAATGAAGACCAAATGAAAAGTAGAGGTCTAAGATTTCCACATAAAACCTAACAGTTGCATTAGGCCGAGGAGAGAGGCCACATTTCCTAGCAGTTTGGGACTTCCTTAAAGTTCTGTAGTACCGGAAGCTGACTTAATCAGGAGAGTCACCCTTGGAAGCCAGGACACACAGCAAGCCTGGAGCTGCAGGGACTTCCGGCTTACAGGGCTTCTCCAACACCCTCACCCCAGTTACCATTACTATCACAAACAACAGCAGCAACGCTGTCATGTCTTTGAACTTGTGTGTACCTGGCACTGTCCTAGGGTTTGTGGTCACTAACATACGTGGTTGATTTTTTTTCAGAGTAGTCTTTCATGGTAGGCCGTATCACCCCTATTCTACAAGAAAGCTGAACCATGAAGACACACCAGCCCAGTGTCAAGGTTGCCCATGGAGTGTGTTCATGCTGCCTCTCACTGCTCCCATAAAGCCACTCAGGAGCCTGGCTCCTCCCCTGCTCCTCCCTGAAAACTTCAGCCCCAAGAATTTTCTAGTCTCTTCTAGATAATAATAATAGTTCTCCAGCTACTTTGTCAAGTCAATTTAAGTTGCAAAACATGGTCCCAATCCGGTAATAAAAATATCTCATTCTGTGGCACAGTCCAACTCTGAATTTCACTTGAATTTGACTCAGCTCCTCCTCCCAGACTTGGGCAGGACACCTGCCCGGAGGATTGGTGTCTTGGGGCTTTCCCCATTGGGAATTCTGCTTCCATCAACTTGGAGAGACTGTAGGGGAATAGGGAGGAGGGAGACACCTACCCAAGGGCAGTTGGCCCCATGTCCACGGGCTCCTCACCTGCGGATTCAGTCAACAACAGATTGAAAATATTTGGAACAAAACATTGCATCTATGGTGAATATGTGCAGACTGATGTCATCATTCCTTAAATGATACAGAACATCAGCTATTTAAACAGTGTTTACACTGTCTTAGGTATTATAAGTCATCTGGAAAGAACTGTAAGTCAGAGGAGGATATGCATGGATTCTGGTCAAATACTAGGCCATTTTACATGTGGGGCTTGAGCAGCTGAACAAATTTCTGTGGGATTCTCATAACCAGGGGATTGTTAGGGGTAACTGCGCTGCTGTGGCCATCAAGTACATAAGCATTCTTTGGGCCTTGTAGGTGTTTAAGTTGACCTTTGCTTCTAGAGCACTTTCATAGTTATTTGGCGATACAAGCCTATCTCCCCATCATCTCCAGGGGATCTTAACCTGCAGGGTTAGATGGGAAATGTGCTCCCCTCCCATGTAATGGTGGATCTTCCTCAGCTGCTGGGATGCTGGTTGGTCACAGCTGGCAGGGCCTGATCGTGGTCCCCTCGCCACACAGTTCTGTTGAAGACACATCAGGTCACTCTATACTGGCATACTCTCGCATGGGTCCTGATGCACTCCAGAAATGCAGGCGCATTCTGGTGAGGTGACCTTTCCTTTGTCCTGCTCTCAGAGTAGCTGGTCTGCCTGCCAAGGATGGCTGACTTGCATCTCCCTCAAAGTAAAACCCTAACCTCCGATGTGTGTTTGGAAATAGAAGCATAGAAGGAGGCAATAAACATTAAATAAAGTCACAAAGATGGGACCCTGGTCCTATGCGATTAGCGTCCTTATGAAAAGTGACAGCGGAGCTTCCTCCCTCCCCTGACCTCAGAAGAAAGAGCCTGTCAGGACAGCAGCCACATGGAAGTCTGAAAGAACCTGAGCTAGAAACCAAACCCTGCCAGACTTTGCTGTGGACCTCTGTCTTTCAGAAGGGTGACTGCCACTCAAGCCACCCATGCTGTTGGCATCCAGAGCAGACTGAGACCCTTTTCTATTCTCAGGTGTGTGCTCAGGACCAGTTCACGGTGCTGTTCAACCTCCTGGGCACGTGTATTTAATCACCTGGTAGGGCCGCACAGAGCCTTTCTTCCTGGGCCTAAGAGGAGTGGACTGCACCAGATCTTGGCCTGACTAGCATTGGTATGTGTCAGCTCTTTCCAGAGGAGCCCTGCTCCAATGGCAGAGCCTAGCTCTCTTAGATCCGTGAAGTGGGTGAGAGGTTTGGGTCTGAGAATGTTGGCATGGCAATCTGGGCTGGTAGAATCTCAGGCATGTGGTCATTGTCATCTTGACGTGAGGCCAAGCTTCCATGTTCTGGTAGATAGATAGACCCACCTCTGGAATTCAGTCTCTCTGACTATGATTAATGGTCTTCCTAAACTCAATTGCACAGAACCTCTGTGGTACACAAGTGGCAGGCCGTGAGCTCTGTGCATTTACCAATGTGTTCCTTGGTGTCTCAAGTGCTCCGAACAGCACTCACTCTCTTCTTGTAGAAGTTACCACACAGATGGGAACCTGCATAGTGCCTGGCATTGGTGAGGCAGGAGGATGGCAGTAGGGATGAGGTCCTAGGAGAGACTGAACCAAGGCTGAAGTTACCATGAAAGGGACAAGTTGTCGAAGAGGAGGACTGGGTTCCCCCAGCCAAGGGCAACTCAATTCCCATTGGAGCAGCACTGAGGCACCCCAGAGCATCTGCAGGTGACCTGTGGCTCATTCTAATGCTAAAACATACATCTATAAGTCAAGATTTAAAATGCTAATAAGACACATGAATAACATTGTATGTACAACATGATGCATGACATTGTATATACAGTGACATGTGAATGCACTTGTGCAAGAAAGCCTGTGCTGTGCAGATGGGAACATAAAGATAAGCCTTTTGTGCACCCGGGCCCTGTGAGCAACTGAACTTGGCTGTGGCCAGCTCCCTCCTCAGAAGTGTGTCTAATCACATCTCTGACTGTTCTCTGTTCTGGGACACAAGAACCTGGAACCCCTCTTTAGAGGTGCTCACCGAACCCTGATATCCACAGATATTAAGAGCTCAATAAATCCTGAAATTGTTGAGTGGGAGAGGCCTGCTTTCCAGTGTCAGGAGAAACTGTGACTTACAGAATGATGCTGAGGCCTTGAGGTGAAGAAGGTCCACTCCGGTGAGGGAAACTTCTTGCCCATGGCTGGGAAATGCTACCACCCGACTGTTCCCCATGGGAGAGGCCAGGCCCACATCCAGATCTGACTGCTATGTCCCCTCTGCTTTCTCTCAGGCATGCGTGAGCCATCTCCTTTTCCTTTCTGGGGCTCTTCCCACCTGGCCCCCAAGGTGGCCATCACCAGAGACAGAGCCACACTGCTTTGAGCAAGCTCTCGTCCCTGGAGAGGGACAGCATCTTCGATGCCCTGGAAGGGGAGACCTATTAGGCTTTAGAGCCAGAGAGGGGCAGCCCGTGGTTCGGTAGGTTGGCCTCAGGCCTTGGCTGAAGCAGGAAGAAACGGATCAGAGAGAGGCACTGTTGGGGCTGTGGGCTGAGGGTCATTGCCGCTTCAGCATCACCCCGATGGGCTGTGTGACCTTGGCAAGCGCCTTTATTCTCTAAACAAGCCTGGTGGGGGAGTTTGCAGGCTAATGCTTTGCATATGCATGCTGCAAGGGGTAACAAGGCAGGCTCCGGGAAGCATACTTTGTATTTTGTCCTTGGGGCACAAACAGTACAAACTATTTATTTTAAAAGCAAGGCTTAACCGGCTCATCCAGCTTAGCCCTAAAACACCCCTGGTTATCTTGGCTGTAGTCTCTGCAGGAGCAGCACAGTCTAATTAGGTGTCCTTTTGTGCCTGGAGCCCAGCTAGCCTTCTCCCAGGCAGAATGCTGTCAGTCTGGCTTTCAGGGTCCTGAGTATTTGCACATAGTGGCCTCTTGAACTCATTCATCCAGGATCCCCTGAGTCCTGTGTTTGCTACAGGCCTGGGGGAAGAGTCCTTGGGTCTGAACGAGAAGTACGGTGGTCTCTACATCGTCGGTTTCTACTTGTATCGCTCCATAATGCAGCACTCAGGTGCCAGCAACTTCCACCCACCACTGCTCCCTTGAAGGCTCTCCCCTTTATGGCCTTCGGCTTGCCCATCCTTCTCCTCCAGGTTCCCCTCTGTGAGATTCTCCTGGGCTCCAGGATGCAGAGTGAGTGGCAAGCGCTCTGCGCTCTGGCCCTGAAAGATGACTTGAGGACAGAGAACGCCACCCCTCACCCCCCACATGCCTTCAGTAACCTCTTAGCATTCTTTGTTGATTGGTGGCCTCCCCACTCTGAACAGTGATGGATGCTTCTGGATCATTCTGGGAGATTAATTACTCACAGCTAAATGAGATTTCTTTTTTTAGGTGTTTTCACCTACCTATCAGCCCCAGGCCTCAAATCTGGCAAGCCGGTAATTCTGTCAGGCCTCTGGAGGGCAATTGGAGTCCTGGTGAGTTATATGTACTGTGGATATGTACCGTGGTCTTACACAAATCTCCAGGGTGGAGAGAGAGAGAGAGAGGTGCTGAAGACCTCAGGAAGTATACATGACAATGAGACAAGAGGAATAAATATTTTGGTGTTTGATTTATTAGTGTTTTCTCTTTCAGAGGAGAGCCAGGAAAAACCAGCCTCATTTTCTAACTGAGAGGAAGCATAGGCCACAGGAGGGTGGGCTGCTGAGCATGGAAGGGTGTGAGCTGGCCACTGACCACTTGCTTAGACACAACCTAATGACGCATCTGCTCCCCTCTTGTGAGATCAGCAAGCAGGCTTGGGTGTCTGCCCGCGGTCCTGTCGTGAGTCTGTTGGAGAGTCTGCTCGTTCCATTCTTTGCCTCTTGTTTTAGAATAGGGCAGTAGCCGAAAAGCCGAGGTAGGGCAGGAGACAACTGCCATAGAGAGGGCAGTGTACAGTCCCGAAGTCGGGAACTTTCTGTGGGGGGCTGTGCATGGAAACGCCGGGCTCTGACAAGAACCCGAGGGAGCAGGAGAGCAATGCGGACAAAAGCCTGGGAAGGAACAGATGATAAGGGAATGGGGTAGGCAGGTGGGGCTTCTGGAATAATCCCAGCAGCCCTGGGTAGAGGGACTCTGCTGGCTGGTTTGCACCTGCTGTTGAGGTGATGAGCACAGATGGATAATGGCCAAGGAAGAAAAGGGAGGTTTGGGGTAGAAACTATAAGTGGGCTGCTTTGCATTTGAAAATGGAATTGTTCCCTAGAGAAGCATGGGTTAGCCCTGTGAGGGGCAGCAAGGCCCCAGACATCAGAATGGCCAGATTATAGAGCCCTGGGAGACCCGCCATGCCTCGGGTCCTTCTGATAGCAGAGGGGAGCACCAAGCCACTGGGAGCCGCAAGGCCAGTGCTCTCAGCTTCATAAACAGAGGAGTTCATGAGCTCCCCACCTGTCCCTGGAGGCTTGGTCCTCTCATTTATCCACCCAGTCTACCACAAGTGGGATTATATTCCCCCAGGAAGCTGTGGGAGATCAAAGAGTCCATGGCCTCAAGGACTGGACTGGTCATTTTCTAGAGGAAGACAGTTCCATAGCTCATGGTTTTGAGGATTTGAGATCATGATACCGGTATCGTCTCAGCCGCTTTGGTTCTCCTAGGCTGTGCTGTATGGTTGATGATACCATGCAGGAATATACATGAGGGAAAGAAATCACAGGATGAAACGGGAAGCCAGAAAACACAGAGAGAGCAATTTGTTTTAATATCCCTGTCCTGAGGGGACTAACTGGGGTCCTGTGAGAACTATACCAGTTCCTTCTGAGATTGGTGCTCCCAAGTCCTAAGCATCTCTAGGCTCCTCCTCATGTGGATCTACCCACTCCCAACAGCATCACGTTGAAGATCAAGGTTCCCACACATGATCCCTTGGGGGACACACTAAAGTACATTTAAACTGTACCACAAGGAGATAGGCTGACCACCACGTACTGATGCAATGTGAGGTGTAGAGCCTAAGAAATGGGACTGTCTCAGGGAACACCGTGAAAGAGGGGAGAAGGACTGTCAGGGGCCATCTTGTGGGAGAGATCAGGATCTCACCCCAGCTGCAGTTGCCTGCACTGGGACTATACAAGACTATCAATAGACAATCCTGGTTGAGGGAGGGGACTGCAGGGCCCCGCCCCAAATGCTGAACTATTGACTACCGATAGATTCTGGGGGAGGGGTAGTCATTGTCTTCTGGTATGTAGTAACTAGTGAGCCCACCAACTTCTAGTGCAGTGATTCTCAACCTTCTTATCACTGCAACCCTTGAATACAGTTCCTCATGTTGTGGTGAGCCCCAACCATACAATTATTTTGTTGCTACTTCCTAACTGTCATTTTGCTACTGTTATGAATTGTAACGTAAATATCTGATATGCAAGATATCTGATATGTGACCCCTGTGAAAGGGTCAGTCGACCCCCCCCCCCACCAGGGGTTGTGACCCACAGGTTGAGAACCACTGTTCTAGTGAATATCTCCAAACCCAGGCCCACATAAGCTGCTCCAGTCCAGCTGATCACCAAACGAAACAAGATGGCTAAGGAAAGGAGCTTGTAGGGAGGCAGGCTGATGGGCAAGTGTGGGAAGAAGATATGAGTGGGTGAGAATAATCAGAACACATCGCATAGTGGGTGAGAATAATCAGAACGCATCCCATACACGTGTAAAATGGTCAAGAACAAACTCAGTAGGAGAAGCCTGTCCCTTGTGAGAGACTGCGAAAGAGGAAGTTGACCATAGCACAGTAGGTTTGTGGGATGGCTGTAGGTGAGGTGGAGGTGGCCTTTCAGGAATTGAAAGATGTCTCTCCATCTCTTGGTGCATCTCTGTGATTTCTTTCCTCGGTTACACCACAATGCTCTCTTTGTTCCTAATCTCCGAAGCTTCACTGTGATGGGTAGTGTGTGGATTTACTTCTGTTTATTCTTTTTACTATAGCAGTAGGTCCCTTTATCCATGTTTGTGCTTTCAAGAGATCTACACCGCAAAAGATATTAAATGGAAAATTCTAGAAACAAACAATTCGTAAGTTCTAAGTTGTGTTCCATCATAGGTAGCATGATAAAGCCTCTACACCATACATCTCTGCCTTGCTTAGGAGTGAGCATCCCTTTGTCTGGTGTATCCATACCATATACAGTATCTGCCCATTAATCACTTACTGGCCACCTCGGTTATTAGATGGCTGCGGTGGGTTGATGTGTTTGTGTCGCGGTCACCTTTATTTACCGGCCCCCAAAGAAAGCCAGAGTGTTGTCAGCAATTCAGCTATGCCAAAGAGGAACCCAAAAGGGCTTTCTTTGAGTAAACATATTCTCAACCATGGAAAAAAATTATATGGTAAGGTTGAAAAAGCATTATAATTATTCTGTTCTTTTTGTTATTTTCTTACCGTGTCTAATTTAAAATTACACTTAATCATAGATTAGCATATGTAAGAATAGGAAACAGTTTGAATAGTATTTAGTTCTGCACTCAGCTTTAGACATCCCCTGGGGGATTGGAAGCCCCCCCACCGGTGGGGGGGGAGCGGAGCTGCTGTGTCTGTGGAGCCTTTGATTTAAGGACTCCTGTCTTGGGCTCCCGACATCCTCAGCCATTGTGTCTTCAAACATAACTCCTCTACCATTTCCTTTATTCTGGTCTCTGGAGTGACTATTAGAAGAAGTTGATAACTTTCAAAACATCTTTGCTCTTTCTTATCTGTACTTTCATTTTTTAAAACTCATCTGTCCCTTTGTACTGTCTTCTGGGTAAAATTCTTCACTATTATCTTTCATTTCTTGAATCCTCTCTTTGATTCCTTTAGTCCAAGATTTCATCCGCTATTTTGATTTTTGCATTTTGCAAACTTTGCTTGTCAATTCTGACTTTTCGTATGGGATCTTTTTTTTTAATCTCCTTGATCTCTTCCATGATTTCCTGTTCTTTTAAAATGTGTGTTACCCTTTATCTCTTTGAATACCCCAAAATAGCCACATGAAAGTCCAGCCCACATGCGCACCTGGCTGTGTGCAGACAGGTTGCATCTCTCTATTATGACCTCTAGATAGATCTTCAGAGAGGAGCCGGGGCATGTTCTTCAGCATGCTTGGCTGTCATTATGTCTGCGAAGCACAGACAGTGTCCCTATGTGGCCAGTGCAATGTCAGAGGTACAGAGTTCGTCTGAGGGCGCTGGGGAGGGAGGCCGTCAAACTTGCTGGCTTTGCTGCACTAGATCAGAAGGGCAGCAGATCTGATGTCTCCGTGGGCAGAGTTTTGTTTATCCTGAACTCAGAGCCAACAGCCCTATTAGTTTTGAATGGACTTAAATATTTTTCCACATTTGGGCAGAGCCACTTACTTGCCAGGAGAAGGGTACAATAAACATATTGTTATGACTGTCTCAGGATGGGGGCTGGGCCTCATTCATCTCTTATTCCTCTACCCTGCATTTTTTACAATGCTCAATAAAAGTTTATTGATTTGCATTGTAAAATGGATGGCTAAAATGTGAGTCATGATGGCAATAAATTTTATATACCATAACTTTTATCTTCAGATGGGTGTTGCAACTCTCTTGGGAGCCTCTCCCCTTAATTGAGCATGTGATTATCACTTTCCAGTTGATGCTGAGATCCTGTTAAAATTATTCCAGGGCCATTAGATAAGTCATAGTAGATTATTCCATGTCAACCATGTGGTGCTTTGCACATATGCACTGTATATGTGTATGTGGACATGGAGGTATAGATACAGAACACAGTTGTAAATTTATGATGTAATACATGTGGGTATATGATCTGTTTGCTTTGCAAAAGAAAATATTAGCAAAGACCATTAACACATCAAACCAGCTCCATTGTAACATTGCATGTCCATGTGATCTTCCTTTTCCTGAGTCCAGTCTAATAAAATGGCATTTGGTTTCTACTGAGCTTTCAAAATCTGTCAGTATTTGATAGGTCAACAGTTATAATGGTATGTTGACTTTGCAATATACTATTTTAACGATGTGTTAATACATAACGATCTTTGGACAGGACTTCCAGAATTGCTCTTTTATAACGATCAGCTGGCATGTTAAAACTAACCTCAGTGGCAAGAAAGCTAGTTGTAGGAGAGACATCCTCAGTTGAACGTGTGATTGGCACACACAGCAATAAGCTGGAAGTGAGTGCCCAGAGACTTCTAAATCTTCTAAGGAGCAGTGAGATTTCAAGGGTCCTGGGGAAGCAGCTGCAGGGTGCCTTTTTAAAAAGGGGTCTTGGCATTGTAATGGCGTGGAGGAACACAGCCCTTAGGGGAGCCCCACTCCCTGGAGACCAGCGAATGAGTCCTCAGTGGACAGGTCTGCATCTGCAATGAAGTCTAGTCAGTGTGGCATCATCTGAACTGGAGGGGGAGGGGAGGGAGGGAGAGAAGATGGGGAGAAAGGAAAGGCTAGGTACAAGAAAGAGAGCAAAAGAGAGCAAGTACTTGAGAAAGAATGGGGTGAGGATAGCGGGAAGCTGAGTGAGGGGTACTCTGTCTTTCCTGAGGCCTGTGTAAGGTGGGCTGCGGGTCTGTGTGATGTTCTGGGCTGTCTACACTGCAGAGGCTGGTGGGCTGGACTGGCATTCACCTGGTGGCTCTGCCAGAAAGGAGTCCCGCATTGGCTTATGGGGGTCTGGTTCTTTGGCCCCTTACCGTTTCACTGGAAAGGGATGGATCCTTGAGTCCTGAGCTGATAGTCTGTTCCAAAGAAAATTCTATTATCTTTTTTGGTCATGCTTTGAACACCTGCCTTGAAGTGTTGGAGCTGCCCAGGCTCTGGAAAGAATTATTTGCCTGAGAGGGGCTTTGAGGGCAAGAGGGGATGGGTTGACGGCACCCAGAGGTGTGAGAAGAGACTTGCTTCTGGGGAATCCCATAGTGGGCTCTCTGTCATGCAGGGTCTCGGCCAGTTACATGGCCTGCTCCGACAGCACTGTGAAGCCGTGTGCTTAGCTTTTACCTTGACAACAGCTGATGGTGGAATATCGGTAGGCTTTGCCAAGATCCTTACCAAGCCACGGGGTTTCTTTGACTCCCCGGATGTTACTCTTGTTCTCCTGGCCGATGAAGAGAGAAAATGTAGATGTCCACAGCAACCATCTGGAAACACCTTTCTGTTCTGTCAAGGGGAGGCTAACATGGGGGAGAATTTGAAAAATGGCAAATATCTCTTTTTCATTGACTTGAAGCTGCTTGTCCAAATATTTGTATCACTTGAAGTATAAACCAAAGACAAGAAAAAAAAAAAAAACCAGAAAGAAAGAAAAGAAAAGCCCCCACTGAATTTAGAGTGCACTTTCCTTACTCTTATACAAACATCTTCTGGTACATTCTTTAATTTATCTTCAAATAATGTAAACAACAGACAGTGGAGTTAGCAGAGGGCAAGTGTGTTTATTTAATATATGCATGTGCTGCACCCTGGGGACCCAGTGTCACAGAAGAGGGGCATGATAGGATTTTTGTCTAGTGCAACCTGCTTTTCTCATGGGGAGACAAGCAGTACACACGTTCCTTAGAATTTAGGACAGGTGCTGAAGAAAGGCGCAGCCAGCCTTGGGGAGCCACGTTAGAGGGATGGCTTAGGGAAGGGTCACCCAAAGGCTCACCCTTGAGTTGCAGCACGTCAGATGCAGGTGTGTAAGCCCTGGGGGAAACTGCAGGGGTGGGTAGGAACATTGCAAACAGAGGAGACAGCATCTGCAAGGACTCAAAGGCAGGGGAGGGAGGGAAGGATCGCAGGGCACAGTGGAGCCAGTCTGGTGCTGTGTGTGGGAAATACTGGGAGTGGCGGGGAGCGGCCACGTGGGGCAAGCTAGTGGAGGACATTAGGTAGGAGGATGTACTGTGCTTTGTATATAATATAATAATATACATTTCTTCAAATATACCCTGGCTGTGGTATGGAGAATGTCTTATAGGGACCAGAGATAATTGTCATGAAAGGATATGTGGGCATGTTCTCATTCCCTTAAATTTCATGTATTGAAATGCAATCCCTGGTGGGACTAGGGGGTGGTGCTTCTAGGAGGAGGAGATTGAGCCATGAAGGTGAGGCCTTTGGGAACAAGGTTCATGGATCTTTAACAAAGAAGCCTAAGAGAGCTCGATTTATTCTTCTATCATGTGAGGCAAGAAGCCACTGTCTGTGCAGCAGAGGATTCCTCAGCTGACGCTAGGAACGCGGACCTTTGCCTTGGCCTTCCTTCCCATCCCCTAGGACTTTGGGCCATAGACTTCTGCTGTTTGTAAATTATCCATCCTAAGGTGATCAAGACCGGAAGCTACAGCAGGGCCACAGCAAGGAGCCTGTGACTCTGCATGTGGTAGTGGCAGAGACAGAAGCAGACAGGTTAGAAACATCTAGAGACAGAGCCAGTGGACTCTGTTGGCAGTGCATTCAAGGCCATCTCATGCCAATCCTGTTCTCTCACTCTACCATGGTGTGCTGGTGGGGACCTCCAGCGAGCCTCCAGGCCTCAGGTCTCCATCTGGGAGAGTGGTTGTTGCGAGCCTACAGTTTGGGGCCTAAATGAAGGTAGTTGGCCTCATGAGTAATCTTGGTAGGCAGAGCCTAAAGCAGGATTTTAAAGTGACAATCATCTGGATACAAGGGCTCCCCAGAGGACAGAAGCCTCTGTGTGGGCAGTGGCTAAACCTTCCCTGATGGTACATTAGCTCAAGTCTTTCGAAAGATGCGTAGAGATAGAGATAATCATGCAGTGATAGAATGGCTCTTGCTAAGCATTAGGGACTCAATGACTAGACAAGAGAAGCCCTGCTACCGATTAATCATGGATTGAAAGCGATGTGTGCCATCGGACAGCTTCCTTGGCAGCATAAGGAATCAAATTCCTTATGACTAGAGGCCTGGGGTCAAGATTTTTGTTTCTGAGGCAGTGTTTTTCTGCCTAAACCCGAGCAGTCTTGGAACTTGCTATGTAGTTGAGGCTGGCCTTGAACTCAGAGATCCACCTACCTGCTTCTGCTTCATAAATGCTGGAATTAAAGGTGCGCATACCACACCCAGCCAGGCCACATTTTTAACGTAATGACTAGGGAAGTGACAAGAGATGGGATCTACCACAATAGAGACTGGATATTATTTTGTTATTATTTTAACCATATGGGTGTTTTGCCTGCATGTATGACTGCATCACTTACATGCAGTGTCCATGAGGCCAGAAGAGGACATCAGCTCTCTTGGAACTGGGGTTACAGATGGCTGTGAGCTGCCATGTGAGCGCTGGGATTCTAACCAGGGTCCTCTGAATCAGAAGTCAGTGCTCTTAACTGCTGAACGTCTCTCTAGCTCTTGTATAGCAGTTCTTGATAGTGAGAAACGGGGAGGTGTAATTATTAAAATGAGAGGAAATGTCAGTGTAGCAGCAGAAGAAAGTCCTTACCTATGGAGAAGCTTAGAGAAGCTAATAGAACCATCTATTAGGGCAAGATGGCGAGGAGTGGACAAAGGTCGACTCAATTTATACATTAAATACAAGGGGCAGATGATCACACGATTAAAAGTCATAGCATGTTCTCTGATTTCCACCCTCAGGCAGATTTCATGTTTGAATTCATGGATGAAAGGTGAAGTTGGGTCCCTGGAAGAAAGCTAAGAAAATTGTCAGTCCCGATCTTTCCTCCCCTCAAAGGAATCTCCAGCCGTTTACCTTGTAGAAGGTAATGTACTAGACATCTAAATTATCGCTGCACACTGGATCCAAGCTGTAGCCAGAATCCAGTGCACCACCATAGTCTCCCCTTTAAGTCGGATAATAAATGGTCTTGCTTCAGGACCATTTTGGTTCATAGTGGCCCAAGAGGTTCCATGAAGCCATCTTGACTCTGAATGTAGAGTTAGAATGGAGGGACCTGGCCATAAAGAGCCGTTATAGTAGCAGGTGGTAGCCTGTGAAACCCTCTTCTTCTCCCTAGGCCCGAGAGTAAAATGTGATATTTAATGTAGTAAGGATGTCTGTTTATTATATTAGTTTTGGAGTTAAGGATAGAATATAGTACCATGTACATGCTAAGCACGGAGCTATCCATGCCGGCCCCAAGAACGGCATATTTTAGTGTTGTTTAAAGATGTAAAGAATGAGGGAGGACATGCTATTCCCAACACATTCTTATGCAATGGATGTCTTGGCCTTAAAAGTTTTAGAATCCTGTCTGATGACAGTGGATTCCCACAACTTGTAAAATTACATTTATTTGTATGTGTGTGGGTGAAGCGTGTGCGTATGACATGTCATGACAGCATGCACACGTCCTGACACGTGGACATCAGAGGACAACTTGTGGGAATTAGTTCTTTTTTTCCACTAGGTGGGTACCAGGATGGAACTCAGGTGGCCAGTCTCGGCAGTAAGGGCCTTCGCTCTCTAAGCCATCTCACCAGCCCTGGACTCCCACAATTTTGACCAAGAATTAGCCTCCAGTGAACGTCTCTTCTAGGTGTAAGATCTTTGTTAGAACACCATCGGCATGGTTCGTATATAAGGAGAATGGCCACTGACTCTGCACTTAGGAGGGGCAGGACACTGCATCCAGGAATGCCCTCCTCAGCACCAGTGTTCTGAAAGAGCCAACACTGCCTAGAACCTCTGAAGAATCACACTGGGACACCACATCCAAGGCACGAAGATAGCCGGACCAGATGGGAAGTCATGGCTGATTACATGGGAGGCCACAGTAAGAAACATGCATCCTCCAGAGCAGGAAGGAAGCTGGGCCGCACCAGACACCAGTCAGGACAGTAGAGCAATGGCCCCGGACACTTCCGGGAAAGAGTACCATCCTGCTTCTGCTGTCAAGAGCAAATGACACACAGCTGGTGGCCCAGGCTTCTGTAATCCAGCTCCTCGGGAGGCTGAGACAGAAGGGGACGATTACAAATTCAACCTCTGCCTGGGCTACAATGTGAGTTCAAGGGCAGCTGGTCCTGAAATTTTCAAAAGGTCCTGGGGCTGGGATATTGCTCAGTGGTAGAGTGCTTGCCTAGCACAAACAAGGAAGGGCCTGGTTCAGTTTCCAGGTGGAGTCCTCTGGGTACTAGGGTAGTCCATAGAGAAGGAGTACCTCAGTAGCAGAACTAAGCCTCGTGGAGCCCACAGCAGGTGCCCAGAGGGGACCGGAGAGCTGCGTGCTGTGACCCTGGAGCACTTCTCTCTCTCTACTGGTGAGCCTTTGCCTGTTCTAGCATTTTCTCTCGGGTATTCACAGATCCAGAGAAAGCACTTAAGGGGTGTACCTGGGACCACCCTGGAGGAGCCACATCTGCACATGCCCGCGATGATTTGACCTTGGAGCTGGAGCCTGAACCAGACGCTGAGATTGGATGAGACTCCAGGTGCAGAACAATAGTGAGTTTCACATGTCACAAGGTGTGATGATTGATTTTTAGGTGTTACTTTACCTGGCTAGAAGATGCCCAGCTGGCTGGTAAAATAAGTCTAGGTGAGTCTGTGAATGTTTCACACAGACGTCAGACCCAGACAACTGAGCAGAATGGGCTGTCTTCAGAATGTGGGTGGGTACCCTCCAATCAGTGGAAGGCCCTGTAATAACAGGGTGGATGAAATGAATTTCTTCTTCTGGCACTGGCACGCCCCAGGCCTGAAGCTTCCTGTGGGACTGATCACATCTTTTGGGGAGTTGTGTGTGAGTTCAGGAGTTCTCAGGACTAAGGATGCTCATTTGGGAAAGACACCCTAAGTTTTTAAAGCCTTGGATCTGGGTGAAAGGCAGGTAGAGGGCTGAGCCTAAGCTCCTCCATTATCTAGAGAGCTAGTGGGGGAAGTCAGGAATGTGGTGCTACAGAAGCTGGGGGGGGGGGCGAGTCAAAGGAGCTGGAGAGGTCTTCAGTTGGTCTAAGCAACCTGACACTGGAAAGTCACTGGTGATCCATCAACACCAGGGTCGGGGCAGAACCGGGCATGAAAACCAGGGTGGAGACTGCAGGGCAACCAGGAAACAGAACAGAGGGCAGAATTCAGTGTAGTGTGGCCTTGGAAGACATGGACAACTGCTTCACTCTTAGAAGCAGGACCAGATGCAGCCAGGCGTGTACGAATGGGAAAAAGGGGGGGGGGGCTTTTGCTGAATGAGGGAGGGAGCGAGCGAACACTGTCGTTCCTGCTGACCCTGGTGGTCTCTGTCCCCAAGATTAATCCACAGGCTCCTCTATGGTCCTGACTTCTTCCTTGAACTTCCTGGGGCTTGTGTGGTCTTTCAGGCTGGTCTGCATAAGAGGAGTGTGAGCTCCAGGAGGCCGGCTGCTCTTCTGTGTTCTGGACTGTTCTAGCAAATACTCACCAATGGGGGACCATGTCAGCCTCATCTAACAAACCAGAAACACTGAGGCTACTCAGTGTTTAAGTAAATCCCTTGCTCAAATCTCTGCCCCCTGCCCCCCACCCCTTCATTAGAAGGCTCGGAGGAAGGAGAAAATTCCTGCATGGGCAGGATTTGTGCCCTCCAGCCCTGTCATTCACTCCAGCAGACTGGTGAGGCAGCTGGTCCTCCTCGGCACTGCCAGACCTGGGCACCCTGGGGCAGGGAGGAGGCCAGGGGACTGAAGAATCAATTAGCATTCCCTTGGGGAGACGCAGGTCTCCACCAGCATTGCATTTACTGGTGATCTCTGCGGCCATGGTCCCCCACCACTGTGTCTCAGGGGCACCAGGCTACCGCCACAGCAGGGAAGGACACCACCCCCTTCCATCAGTCAGTCCCAGGGGACTGGCTTTTGTCTTTGACTTGCCAGAGAGCTTACAACTGTGATGGAAACACATTTTATTACACATGTTCGACTTGCTTCCAAATGAATGAAATGATGAATTTTTTCACATATGATGGCATCCAACATTGGCTGCCCATCCTTTTGTATTCTTTCATAACCAGCACCCAAAAGTAAACCCCAGCCAGCCCAACCCAGGGGCACAGTACTGAGTGTCAGTTAACTAGTGGGAAATATATACATCTGACTTTCAAACAAAGAAAAGAGCGGAGGTGAGGTTGCCACCCAGGCTCCTTTGCGGCGGCGTTCTGACCCATCCGGCCACACCCATCTGGCCACAGACAACTGCGACCCCTTTGTCGTGCACCAGTACGAATAGCACCGTAAGGTTGCGAGACAGACGCTCGTGACACGTCCGTGCAACCACGAGGGTACAGTACTCGAGGGACAGTGTGGGTTTAACCCAGAAACATCACCGGCATGATCCCAGAGCTTTGATGGCTCTGGACAAAACAGAGAGTGTCATGATGGAGTTCAAAGTGACGAGGCCAGCATCTGCTCAGAAAGCGCGTGCACGTGGGGGGAAGCACTGAGGGGCTCCACAGTAATGGTGTGGGGCTCCTTCAGGGGACAGACGGCAGTGGGGGCACCAGGGGCACGAGGGATGGCGCACACCTATGGGGACGTGCTCACACTTGCTCTGCCTCGCGCAGTGGGCCTCTGCAGACCCACAAGGAGGACTCTGTGGCTGCCCGAGCTGGCTTTGCTGGCACTCTCATTGTTTTCCGGCTCTAAAAATATCAATGTCTTTGGGTAAATTAACAAGATGTTGGGCTGAGGGAAAACGGACAGCACCTTCCCTTCCAGCTCCCCAAAGCTCCCCCGAAACTGTGGGTTTTGGAAACAGGTTGGAGAGTCTGCTGGTGATCAGAGGGAGCTGGGGGGAGCAGTGTTTAGCACAGCATTGGGGTGATGACCAATGGGTTACTGCATCCTGACATTTTCTCAGAGCACCTAAGGAGGTTTCTCAACACTCCTTTTCAATTCAAGTGGAACCAAATGAATTCCCGGCCACCCCTACCACGTCTCTGTGATGGGCCTGTAAAAATTAAAAACAAAAACCAAAAAAAAAAAAAAAACAAAAAACAAAAACAAAAACCCAAACAACAAAACTAAACTAGAAACAGCACCAATAAATCAAAAAGTACTTAGAGATGATCCCATGGAAACTAGCCCAAGAGCTTCTATCTAGCACCAGGAGAAGATGGGCCTCAGGGCAGTTCCAGACATAAGCACCCACGAAAACCCACCAAGATGTGAAGCAGAGGCAGCCGCCGGCAGCAGCCAGGAGACTGTCAGCTGGTCTGCTCTTGGCGAGGCCAGGCTGGTCACTTCCCTGGGCTTCTGGAGATAGAAAAGTTCTGTGGTGAGGGTGAAGGCATGGGGATGGAAGAGAGGGCCTTCTCCATTTTTCCACATCGCATCAGGATGGGTCAGTGATGACAGCTGTGAACAATGAAGGTCCCAACCATGAGATCTTGGTTAGAGGAAGGCTTGATGGACGTGCAGCAGTTTCAGCCGGGTGGTGTTCCTCCACAAGTCCTGGCACACCTTCCTTGTGCCCAGATACTGAAATCAGCCCTCATGCTGCAGAAGCCAGGACTGACTGATGTGTGTTCTCAGATGTCCTGAATATCATCCTAACTTCGGAAGGAAGGCCAATGTCAATGGAAAGCTACTTGGCCAAGATGCAGCATGAATATAATGTGCAAAGCCTTATGGAGTGCTGGCCAGAGTGGATATGCCTGGAGGCAGAATGGGAGCTGGCACACCCCTGAGGAAGCTGAGGGCACCTTTATGTCAGGAAGCAACCCTTTGCACCATGTGCGCATGTCCCATTTCATAGCACCTTGAGGAAAGGCTCCCTTGTTTTCCTGTGGGGTACGCCGCTGAGCTCTGAAAAGTGGATGGCTTCCCCAATCCAGCTCTTCAAGGATGCTCCCCACCCAGGTGGGGTGCAGAGCTTACGTGGTACTGGCATTTGTGTTGGTCTATTCAGATTTAAACTGATAAATAGGGGCAAGATTTCTAAGGCGAGGCCCAGGATTTTGAGACTATGTTTTTGAGATGGACAGAGGCCAAGTCTTGACCCTTGTGATCAGGCAACATAACCCTTTTCCAGAGAAGCCATAGCAGAGGCCGGTCAACCAGAGCATTGCTGGCTTTCAGGACACAGCCTCTTCTAATGTGATATCTCATTTCCAGGATATTTCCACAAAGCTACATCAAGCCTGAGGAATTCAAATGTCAACAGAAAGCCAGGACAGAAGCACTAAACACTCTTGCTTAAGTTCTCTCTCTCTCTCTCTCTCTCTCTCTCTCTCTCTCTCTCTCTCTCTCTCTCTCTCTCTCTCTCTCTCCTCTAATCTGCCAGAGGTGCCCCTTTTGAGGTACATAGGATCTTGGAAGTTAAAATTACTTTGTGGCTCCTGTGTAGTTTTTCCTTAGCAAGCCAGCCAGTGGCCATCAACCATATATGAGTTCAAAGGACGAATGGTAATGTCAGCTCCGCTCTCTAGCTCCAGGCAACTGGATTTCTTGAGGCAGCCTTATTGCGGGAGCAGAGGAGTGCTTTGGGGGTCCTGGCTGCAGGGCTGGTGTGCTTTTTGGGTAGGGTGAGGGCTCTCCACTCACTAACTGCCAGACCTCAGATCTTGAGTCAGAGCCTTGAGCAAGCACTGTGCTGTATGTAGGTCAAGAGCTTGGCGGAGAGGGAGGCTGGCGCATCTTATTTGCGTAGAAGTCCCTACAGGTCTGGCAGCAGCGTTGGTACCACCGCATGTCCTGGCAGAGGTTCTTCTCTCGGATGACCCGGCAGTACACCGTCCACTGGTCCCGTGTGCATTTGTAGGTCAGAGCAGCTAAAGGGACAGTGGAAAGGACACATGAATGCTCTGAGGGTAAAGCCTTGGTTAAACACACAGAAGCAGCCCATGGTCATATCAGTTTCTCTTACCTTCAAGTACACATTAGCCTTGCATAAATTCAGGGACATCTAGGGCTATAGAGATGCTACTTTCTCCTACAGCTCCATCTCGGCGTCTAAGCCCTGATAGCTACTCTTGCTGCATTTTCAGAGCAGGAGACACTAGACAGCTTGCTTCTGAGCTTGGAGGAACTGGTCTGTGATAGACCATACTGCTTCTGTTGGCATTTATCAAGCATAGTGACAGGGAGCAGTGGACAATAAAGGATCCACAAAAGCATGAAGTCTAAGGATAAACAGATGGCTCACATTTCTTTCAGTGTCTTAGTCCTTTAGAGAGAAAGCCTTATACATAGGGGGTCCCTGAAGACATCAAGTAGACATGGGTGTCACCTCTACAAGCTCAGTGGCTCCCCCCGACTCAGGTGGAAGCTGCCTAGAGAACCTTCCATGGCAGGTGACAGGCTCCAGGTAGTGTGGTGGTGAATGCTGTTGACCTAAGAGGAGTTTGGATCATTCAGGAGACAAGCCTCTGGGCAGGTCCATCAGGAATTACCTAGAGTGGGTTAACTGAGGTTGGAAGACCCATCTGGAGAGTGGGTGGGACCGCTCTGTAGCCTGGGGGCTTGAAATGAATAAAAAGGAGGAAGGTGAGCACAGGCGCTCATCTCGCTGCTTCCTGACTGGGGACACAATATGACTCTGTCTCATTGTCAGGCCACCATGACCTCCCCACAATAGTGGACTGTACCCTTCAAGCTTAGCCAAACAAGCCCTTGCACACGTTTCTTTTGTCAGGTATTCCATTAAAGCATTAGATGGTTCTCATGTTATCCCATCGCTGGATGGACTATGCACATGTAAGCAGTCTTGTTTTGAGCACCGAGAGCCAAATTGCTTACACCAAGACTGTAACCTCTCCATCCTACCTATGTGCAGATCCATCATGGCACAGAGGATCCCGTGCAGGTATCCTGGTGAATCTTTCTAGAAAGAAGGGTGGCTCTTCATCCTCCTCACATACAGGGGTCAGGGTTGAGGCTATCCTCCTGTGTTGGCAGAAGGGGGAGTAGGATTCTCCAAGGATGGTGTGGGTGATGGCCAAATACCTCTGACCCTTCTGCAGCCCTAGCAAATATTGGTCCCTCCAGTGCTCAAAGGTGGCGGTGGCTTTCTGGCTTACAACAGGGGAACAGTGGCACCCAGAAACCAGGGTCAGGGGAGGTACTCACCAAGGCGCGGGGAGGTGATGGTGTTCACGTTAATCTTGTCATTGCAGACCTCCTGGTGGCACTGTCTGTAGGCTGCTGGCTTTGAGAGAGCGGGGCACTCACTGCCATGCCGTCCCGTCACCTTGTGCATGCACTGCACCACACGAGACTGGAGCCCCTTCCCGCAGGTTGATGAGCACTGCCAGAGACAGGGCCAGCCTGAGCGGAACGGGTATGAGATGGCCCTACCAGAAGGCTGCTCCTGGGCATGCCATTCCCAAGTATTTGCAATATCAGAAGGCTGCTCCTGGGCATGCCATTCCCAAGTATTTGCAATATCTGCAAGTCATAGACTCACTGCCTGCTAGAAGAGAGCTTCAAGAGGGCATGCTTATGCCTTGCTGAAGCATATACTGAATCCCTAGCCCCCAGTGGCTTGTATAGGCGGTTGAGGCTTTGGTCAGTCAATGGTTAATCTTGATTGCCAACTTGATGGGATTCAGATTTGGAATCAAATCTTTGGGCATCCCTGTGAGGTAATAATGACTAGGGTGGGTTGAGATGTGAAGAGCCTGCCCTCAATGGGAGTGGCCCCACACCATTGGCTGAGGTCCTGGACTGAATGTGTTGAGCACCAGCATCCATTACTTACTCACGCCTGACTGTGGGTACAGTGTAACCAGCTGCCTCAAGCTCCTGTCTTCCCCGCCATGAAGGACTGCATCTGTCTGATATTTTGTTACAGCAATGTCACCGATATAGAGGTGACTGGGCAAGGTGAGGAGGCAGGGCACCCAGGATAATATTAGTGTTTTTATAGAAGAAAAAGACTAGAATGTCCTCACCATCATGTGAGGATGACAAGATGGCTCCCTGCAAACCAGGGGACACCAGCCCCATGGTTTGGTGATGTTGGCATAAACACAATTGTCTACCCATCTCTAAAAGCATAGCACAGGAGTATGAGCAAGATGAGGTGCTTGATGATAACCACAGTATCCTTAGCAGTATCTGCCATACACATTTTCAGTGGTTAGAGTACAGTCCTACTTAGAATTGTCAATATCTCATGTGTGAACATCTTATGGCTGCTCGAGGAGTCCATGTCCGGTGCCTTTGGCGCTTGAGGTTTGTGAGCGTGCATGCCTTATTCTGTGGGGACCACTTTCCCTCGGGGCGCTTTTCTGAGTCCCTCCCATGTTAAGTGGCACATGACTGTATTTCCCAAGGTACCTTGGTCCTTTCCCCCACCCTGGCCCCTTGGTCTTACTCTCTCCAGGACCCTGTGAACCATTTCTCCACTAAGCTGGTTTCCTCCCAAGTGAAGGACCACAGCCATGTGCACACCTTGTTCATCCAGTGTCTGCAGAGGCCCCGCTTTACTGATTTATGGGGTCCTGAGAACACTCTGCAAAACTTTAATATGGCCCAGGCTACACAGCAGCCCAGCTGGAGTTAATAACAACGCCTGGGGGAGGGGGAGAAAGAGACCGTCCTTAACATGCTGCATGTGCAGAGAAAGCCAGGTGCTATTCCATGGAGTAGGAGCAGGGCCTTTCTGGGAGGTTATGGGGACTCACGGGCTCAACGGAGGCATTGGTGTACCATTTTGCCCAGGGAGGCATTGCCAACTCCCTTTTCGAGAGACTTCTGGGAGTGGGGGCTTTGCTGCCCTGTCTTAACAAGCAGGATCATGCTGGTGTTTTCACTTTCAAGTGTAAACAGTCAAGGGAATGTTGCTTGGAAAGATCACCAATCTTTGGATGACAAGAGGGGAAACGTACAGGCAGCTCCCCTCTGGGCCCCCTCAGCATGTTCAAACCAGCTCAGGCTCTCTCCCTGACATGCAAGGCTGGCCCTAAGCCTGGCTACATGCCCAGTTCTGTATCCCAGCTACACCCACCAGAGGCTCCCAGCAGCCTGGAGAATTCATTTGGGCATCACCAATGCAGATTTCTAGATGCTAACCTTAACCTCAGGAGTCAGTACTGGGTTTCATGGATGTCTGAGGGCTGCTGAGGCCATACAAGGAGGTTCCCACTAATAGGGAACCCTCAAACATGGGGCAGGTGCTAGAGCAATGTGATTTTTAGGGCTGTCTTGTAGGAAGCTAGGATCGGCTGCAGGGGTAACCTGGTGAGCTTTGAAAAAAAAAATCTTGATGTCTCAACCCCCACAAAAATATATCAGGGAAGGCCAGGGACATCACTTTTTTTGGTTTTTAAGTTCTTCAGGTGGTTGCAGTGGGTGTCTGGAACTGAAAGCCCCGACTTCACCCAAGTTTCTGTGCTCTGTAGAAAAGGCGAAGAACTCTTCCTATGTATTTCTATCCAGCTAAGCAGAATTAAGCTAGAATGACATCCAGCTGCGGCCTGGACGACTGAGTTTACGTAGAGCTGACAGGTGTGCTCAGACGGAAGCAGGGATGGCTTCCCATCAAAATCGTGCTTCATGTTTTTGTAAGAAGAACACCGCTCCGAGTTCGGGGCAGCGAGGCATGCTTTCAGATAGTTCGTAGCCAAAGTAGTGTCTGAGTAACCTCAACCAAGGGTCATTATGGGTCTTGTGAAAGATGGCCCAGAGGTTAAAACAATGAAGGCAAAAAAAAAAAAAAAATTAGCTATGTGCTCCTGGAGACAGGATTTCATAATTGCAAATGGAGAGGGGTGGCAGGAAAAAGTATAAAGACCACTGATCAGAGTAATTACACCTACTGAGTCCACTTGCAGAAGGCCAGTGACAGAAAGGGCAACGGCACTCTCAGAGCAGTCACACCAAGGAAGAGCAAAGCCATACCACCTGGTACGAGGCCATGTCCATGCAATGCCACACTGATTTAGAGCTGTCCCATCAGGCGATGAAGAGTCCAGCTCAGAGCAAGTCCATGCCAGCCAATGCAAGTGTTCACGAAGGTTTGCGTTGGGATGTCCCGAGGGAGCATCCCATTCAAAGGGCAGTTTCTCAAAGAAACTAGATGGCGATGACCATGTCAGGCCAGTGTCTTGGGGGATGATGGGACAGATAATGCAGATATCCCACTGTAATGCAGAGGACTGCTATCTCAGTCAGTGGTGAGTTCAAAAGGCTCAATTGAAAACCTCTAGAGAAAGAAAATAGCTTATGTCTATATCCAGGTGTCTAATACACAAGTTCAAATAATTAAATTAGGGCCAGTGAGATGGCTCAGCAGGTAAAGATGCTTGTTGCTAACTCCAGGGAGAGAACTAAGTTTCTCCATAAGTTTCCTCTGACCTCCATGTGTGTGCCTTGGTATCCCATGCTAAGGGCTTTCCAGGAAATAATGGAGAATTCCTGCTGATGGTCCTTGGGGCTACCTTCCACACTGGTTGCATTTTGGTTTGAGCCTGCCCCTAGCCCAAAAGTCACACAGCCCACAATCTTGTTGGGAAGGTGGTTGGGTGCAGTTTATCATATCAGGGAGTGGTTGGTGGGGAAAGGATGCGTTGGTACCCTGCAGGGGTCGGGGATCTCACCAGCCTCAGTAAACATTAGCACTGCTATTACTCTTAACAACAAAGGCGTGGCCAAGGATAAAGTAAGCTGGCCGGGAGGCTGCAGGAGGCACAGCAGGAGGCGGGCCTCTTCCGCAGTTCCCTCGGGCTGCTGCGTTGTCTTTAGGATCTAGCTCACGGTTGATCTGGCAGCCAAATCTCCAGGAACACAATTAGGGGCCACGTGGGCAAGAAGGGGCAGTTTTTGCATGGCACCTTTCTGGGACCCCAGGCTCGAGTTACAGAGAACAGAGGCATGCTGTAAATTCCATTCTGTGGCCTCCCCTGAGGCCCCATCCTTAATTAAACAGCAAGGAGATGACAGTGTCTCCTGATAGCATCGGATTTGCCCCAAGCCTTGCAGGGAAGCCATTTTTCAGGCTTTTACAGTCTAAGCAAACACATCTATACAAACAGATCTGGTCTTGTTGGAAGCTCTCTCACGGCTGCCCCCGCCCCCCCCCCCCCAGTCACTCCCCTTTCTTTAAAGTGGCCCATTCCATCAGCATTTAATGTGGCTCCCTGAGACTCAGTTAACTGAGACAAGTGAAGTAAACTGGCCATAAATTCATGACGGAAAGCCCCTTGTCAGGCTAAGTAAAGGACCCGCTCTCCTCCCTGTCCCTTTGGGAGCAAATACCTATAAAACACTTTGTATTCTGCCTAGTGACCATGCAGCCCCAGCATCCTTCTGTGGCCTTTCCCTGGGCAGGAAGGGAGACTCAAAGACACCCCGAGGCAGAGGTGCCATGGGGGGAAACAGTAGTGGAACAAAGATTTTATGGGCTGGAGCTGTGGTTCAGTGGTGGAGCCCTTGCTTAGCATGTGTGCAGAAAGAAACCTCCAGCTTTCATTCTTATCAGCAGCACAATTTAAAAAACCAACAAACCAACAAACTAACTAACAACACCTCACCACCACTACAACAAAAGTCAGGGTGTAGACTCATTGAAACAAAAAGGGAGATTACACTTGAATTCTCTCCTATGCTTTAAAAAGTAAATTACAAAGTGACTTGGGAAAAGACTTCTCTCCGGGTAGAGAATTTTAAGCAAACCAGAGGAAACAAGTTGTCAGACCCTTGTGACAGGGTGCAGCAGCAGTATGGCTTGGTCTCTTTCAAATCACAGGAATTATACTAGCCATTAAGAGCAGGACCTGCCTGTTGACCGGATCCTGGCCTTAGGGATGTTCTGGTTCTCACACGAATAGTGAATAGTTGCTTGGTCAGGGTAGTGCTTGGGGCACAGTGGGTGCTCATATGTAGGAGATGAGGTGCCAGACCACCCCCAGCAGGGAGGAGCCAGGCCCCTGCTGCTGTCCCTCAAGGCCCTGCCCTATGACACCCTCCTGGCAAGAAGGAACTGTCTCTGCTCTCAGCTGTAAGGAATTAGAAACACTAAATTCTAGTGGGCTATTTCCAGGATTTAATTTTTAAAAATGCTGTAAGAATCTTGTGAGAGAAAAGGTATCATCCTGTGAGAACTCGTTTTGGGAGTTCAGGTCAGGCTGTCCTGCCTCTACTGAGACTGGGTAGACTGAGGCAGGAACTCCCATGGGGCGGCAGCAGGAAGCCACTCCTAGCTTCTTGAGGGAATCTGAAAGCCAGCCTGCCTCTGGCAGGTTCTGGATAGTAGAGATGGAGAAGGAAGCCCACAGTAGCTCCATTTTCTGTTTGTCTGAAAGGTGCCTGGCCGGTGAAATGTCATTAGTGCTTCAAAGGTTTCCTGACAGTTTTCCCTCCAGACTTGGCAGGAACAGCACACCCCCGGGCAGCTGTTGAAACCTGAAATAGCTGGTCTGGACAATAATGAAAACCTCCACGACGTTCGTGCTAACTCTGACACGGAAGGAAGAGTTGGACCCATGCGTGCGCACGCATATGCACACACTCCCTCCCACGTCTGCTCTCGAAGCTCTTCACAGTCTTGGCTGGGTCCCCAGTGCCTCTCCTCCCTCTGAATTTGCAGCTTGACCGCCCTGATTCAGGTTGAGTCTTTACAGCCAGGGAGCCAGAAAACCTGGTGCCCACTGATGATCTGCAAGGGCTGGGAATCCCTCAGAGGATTGGCATGGAGGTGTCTGCAAGGGTGGCTCCCAGTCCCTCCCTTGAAGGCAGGAGATTCCCATCATCACTGTCCTCTCCATCCCTGGGGGCGGGAAGCCATGGTTCCCCAGGGAAAGCTGCAGACAGAATAGGAAGCAGTATGAGCCTCAATCTCCTCTGTAGAAACCTGGGATAGAGGGTTGTGAGGCTCAAACAGGGTCACATGAGTGGATGCACTTTGTCATGGATTCTGCCCAAATAAGTAGGACTTTCTGAAGGGTCCAGGAATATAGAAATATAAAAGTATACATGTAAGAGATGAAAACTGACAGTCATCAGCTCTAAAGGTTAATGCTAACAGTGACTCTCTGCTTACGGCCAGCTCCTCCGTCAACAGCCAGGGGGTAACTTTTAATCCTCTTGCCCCTTACAGCCAACAACTGCCTGGACCAAAGTTAACTTTTAATAGATGTTTCTACATGACTTTATGCATCCCATGACTGATGCTTTCCCCCTTGCTATAAAAAGGGGGCCACAACCTCAAAATCCAACTCTGGCTGTGGACTCAGCCAGCTGATAAGCTTTTGTGCCCCATTTGTGGTGATATTTATTTCTTTTTTTTCTGGAATAAAGTTTGCTTCTGGTTTAATAGACTTTGATGGTCTGTCCCCCATTATTGTGCGGCCCTGGACCCAACACTTCCACCAGCACCCCATTCAGGGTTCCCCTAGACGGCTCTTGAGGTTACACAGTAGGGACTTTCTGCTGTTCTTAGGACTTAGCATACCCTGGTGTTGGCCAGGATGATAGAATTCCTAGCCACTCCCCCATGACCATGCATGCCCTGGCAAGACTTAGTCATCTCAGGGCCTTACATCCTACGTAATCCGCGTGCAGTGTGATCACGTAATCTATGTTAGCTACATAAGCCCATATGCGCCTGTGCAGGGGAATCCATAAAAGCAGGTCCCACGTACCCCTCCCTCTCTCTTTCCTGTACAATCATTCCCATAGGCCTGAGCACCCCCTTCTGTTCCCTTCCCCTGATAAACTCGTACAGTGGGCTTTGTTTTGCCTCGTGGCTTCTCTCACATGCACGGTAAACAGCACCGCATAGTAACACAGGAGACCCAGAAGGCACATGGAGTGGCCAGCCATTTGCATCTTGGTGAGTGAGCATGCCATCCCGTGCAGAATTGGTGGCTGAGGCAGGGCTGGCTGAGAGTCACAGTAATGGGGCCACAGGCCCACAGCAAGTGGAGACCGCGCCAGGGCAGGCAGCGGCTCTGAGGTGTGAGGGCAGAAGAGCTTTCTGTAAACACCCCTCACAGGACATGGGTGGCTCATTTTTAAGGCCATGGCACTTATCACCCTGTCAAGAGCACAGGGAAGTGTCCGGCAGCTCCAGACCCTGGGAGCATCCTGACCACAAGGCTTGTGTGAACAGGACAGCAGGGGCATCCCTTCTTCCTCCCGGGCTCACTGCTTGTGCTGGCTGGTCTTACAGTCAACTTGACACAAGCTAGAATTATCTGAAAGGAGGGAACCCCAACTGAGGAAATGTCTCCATAAGATCCGGCTGTAGGGCATTTTCTTAGTGATGGATGGGGGGGGGGTCCACTGTGGGTGGTCCCATCCCTGGGCTGGTGGTCCTGGGTTCTATAAGAAAGCTGAGCAAGCCAGTAAGCAGCACCCCTCCATGGCTTCGGCACCAGCTCCTGCCTCCAGGTCCCTGCCCTGCATGAGTTCTTGTTCTGACTTCCTTCGATGATGAAATGTGACATGGAAGCATGAGCCATATGAACCCCTTTCTCCCTGGGGGGCTTGCTTTTTGGCCATGCTGTTTCATGGCAGCAGTGGAAACCCTGGCTAAGATGCTGCTCATAGATATCTTCTGCGTGTTGTATTTTCTGTGCTGCCATTTCCATCCCCCAGACAGGAGGAGGCCAGGCTACTTGCAGACTGGTGGAGATGGCTCCCTTGGGGCTTTTTAGAGGCCTTGTAAGTCTGGCCAGCTCCTTTAGAGGCGGTTGCACTGCTACCAGGAGGTCAGTGGTCATTTTGATCTTTTTGGTGGTAGAGCCGTCAGATTTAGCCCGTGTTAGGTCTCAAATGCAGGATAAGTGGCTGAGGTGCCTATTTAACACACCAAAGTGGACTCTGGCCACCAGCCTCCCTCAGTCTCCACCTGTTAGAGCCACCCTAGCTGGCACACTCCACTCCATAGACTAAACTCTCCAGCCCCCCTCCCAGCATCTCTGATTCCTGTATAACCCCGCCATTTTGGCTATTCTGATCTCTTGGTCTCCTGGCTTCTTGGCTCCTCTCCTACCATCCCCCCTCTTTCTCTGCCCCCCCAACTCTCGCTGCTTCTCTTCTCTACCTGCTTTACCCACTTGTTCTTCTTGCTTACTCAGATAAGCAAGCATCCTCTCAGAGCTCCCTTCTCTGGTTCTTGCTCACTGGAGCTTGCTTTCCACCCCTGGGCACCCCATCACATGGAAAGGGATACTTCTCCACGGTGACCCTGGGCATCTCACTGACAAATCTTGGTCCCCTTGGGGTTGCCCTTGGGGACTGAGACACTGTCCTATGGCACTCACCCCTCACAGTGTCTCCCTCCCTGTGCCTTTTGTCCTTTGCTATTGGAACCCTCCTTCCGGTGGGACCCCTATTTATGGCCCCTTTCGTAAGTCTCGTCTACTTCCTATTTGCTTTGCTCCTGGGAATTCTTCATTACCACCCTTTCTTCAAGGGCCTTTCCCTTCCTCCAGCTAACCATAGGCTCTTCTCAGCCAAGCTTAGACTGTCGATTCCTCCCTCCAGCCTTAGCTAATCTCCCCTCCCCCCTTTGGACTCAGATAGTATTAAGTCTCACTGCCTTTTTTACTGAAAATATGGCTTGGCCCCCATAGACAGTCACAGTGGCCAGGAAACGGCACATTTGATTTCCAAATTCTCACAGATTGTGACAATGTCTGTCCTCACGGCACAAGCAAATGATCCAGAAACTCTTATCTCTCAGCATTCTTTGCTCTCCCCTCTCACCTTATCTAATCTGTCTTGGTCTCTGCTCTCGGCTCTCCCTCTGATGACTGGGTTCAGTCTTACAGAGACTCAAATGTCTGTTGTGGATGAATAATATTGGAAACGTCGTCATATGCTATTTTATTCTACTAAAAAGCTGGATCTGGAGATGAGACTTGGTCTGTCCATTTTAGACTAGACCCAAGCATGTTGCCACCAAAGCCTTTGCCCTGGGCCAGGCTAGCCACCTGACTCTGTGACAGGGAGAAAGAAAACAAAACAGAAAAGCCCAGGGAAAAGGCATTTTGTTCTTGAGAACAACTAGGAGGTAAGCCATTTCCAATAGAAGTTACTGATGCTAAATATAATTACATCACACTTCTAAGATATTTTTGGATAAGGTTTATAAATTCCTAAGGTTATAATGGTCTATTCAGACTAACACAAACTGACTTAAAGATACATGTATAACCATTTTTGTCTTTGCTAACATTGTTAATTTTTAGCTATTTGGAGACACTGAGTCATTAAAAAATGATATTTTGTAAAAAGTACATTATAAAAGAATCAGGAAAGTTATGTTCCCAGTATCTCCATGGAATATATTTATGGTTTCAAGTTTATTTTGCTATTAAAGGTTCTTCTATTCAAAATTCATAAATTTTTGTGTGTGTATGTTTTCAAGACAGGGTTTCACTATGTAGCCCTGGCTTTCTTGGAACTCTGTAGACCAGGTTGGCCTTGAACTCAGAGTTCCGCCTGCCTCTGCCTCCTGAGTGCTGGGATTAAGGGCATGTGCCACCGCTGCCCAACTTCAAAATTCACAAATTTTAAGACACAAATGTAACAGAGATAAAATTAGGAAATCATTGTAAACTGCTAGAGATAATTAAAATATAAAAGTTAATGGTCAGTTACCTTATGATCAAATTCTTTAATGTGCTCAGAACTGTGTTTGTGGTCATGCTAAGTATTTATGTAATTTATTTACAGGGACAAACTTGGAGAGAAAGAACAATTTTTATCTCCCATTATATAGTCCTCTGTATATGTTGTCAAAGTTAAACCCGAGGCAAGTAATTGAAAATAAGTTCAAAGTAAACTTAAAGCTTGTTTAGTGAATATTCAAAATTAGGCATATTAAAATAAAGAACGTAAGAGGTCAGTTGACAGTCCTCCATTCCTCGGAGAGATCTGAATATGGCATTTAAGGTGTTTAATGGGAGGGAGAGGCAGGGCAAGATGGACGGAAATGCCAGCTTCTGGCAGCAGTCCTGAGGCTACCTCCAAAGAAGACAAGGGACCAGTGGGCTCTACAGGGAGCCTGCTTCGAATGTGGTGACACCTGTCACTGGGCAGAGGACTTCACTTTACCTCAGCCACCACCAGGAGCCTGCACAACCTGAACAGGCTGGACACTGGAAGGCTGACTGTGTCGCGTTGCCTTGCCAAGGTAGGCCAGGCCCCTACATTTCTCCTCTACAGGAAAATCTCTCAGATCTTCTGGGTCTGGCAGCCAAAGACTGATGCTCCTGGAACCTTGGCCCTAACACCTCCATCAAGATTACCACAGAGGAGCCCAGGGTAACGGTTCAGATTAGGGGGTGAGTGTCTGCCATTTTTAATTGACATGGAAGCTACTAGGCCCATAGTTCCTGGTAAAACCTGTCCTTACCCAAGTCTTTTGAATAAAAACACTTCAAAATGGAGGGAGGCTCAGTTACCTGGCCCAGGTACCTACCCACACTTGGTTTCAAGTGCAAAGGTTAGGCCTTGCATTTCCCCAGAGCTAACAGGCTTCCTGCTGAGAGAGGTGGACTCACAATAAGGTTTCAATAAAAAAAGAAAACTCAGGACAACCATGCTGTTGCTGCTGACTTTAAAGTCTACTTTTTTTAACTATTCTTTGTGCTCCAATGATAACTTAGAAAGGACTTGCTTTCCAATGATGACTCTCAATAATTAAGCACCTATGCCCATGTATATGATTGAATATTTCCATATGGAAAGGAAAAGTAAAGTTTAAAGATTAAGATAGCTGGATGTTTCCAGAATGGAAAGGGGGGAAAAATAGGTTTATACACGTTGTGAAGGTCTGAGGAAGTGATTTAAGGTATGTGAAAAATGAAACTTAGAGATGATACAAATGATATTAAAACTTGTTCGGAGTTTAACATATTAACAGATAGAGTGCTAAGGTATTAACCTAGTCTTGGTAATAGTTCTAAGTACTGGCTGCTGAAGCTTTTTCAAAAATAATTAAAATTATCATTGTCACATGCTCAAAATTTTCCCTTTGTTTTCTTTTTTAAATCTAGACTGGAAAAGTGTGCTGGAAATGGCTCTGTCCTATTCATATCCAGTCCTCTTAGGTGGTGGTGTGAGAGCTATAGGACTGAGGAAAGAGTAATCATGCTTCCGTCCCAGAACCACCTTTCTGGCCCTCAACCTCTTCTTCTCCTTTGTTCTCTTTCCTGCCAGGAAATCTCTGTCTTATTACAGATGAATGTTCATGTTGGTACTGATAACTGCTAAGGCTTTATTTTTGCCGTGACTCAACACACGATTCTGCTCAAACTGTTTGCAGACACGAATTAACTGCTTTCTCTAGAACAAGAACTTCAATACAGATTAAAACAGACGCAGTCCTGCAGATAGATCTAAAACTTTTCTCTCTTTCGGTCAACTTTAGGAGTTTTATGTAAACTTCAGGGAGTCAAGACTTGGACCCCCCACTTCCCCATCACAGCTCAGATGGGATCTGGATCCCTTGTCTGGTAAGTGCACTTCTCAGTCAATGGGACTGCTACGTGTAAGCTCTCCCACCTTCTGTCTATCCCTGAGGACAGGTGCTTTCCTTCTCACCCTGTTGGGTGGTCTCTGTCTGCCTGACCTTCCAGACAGTGTAGACCTAGAAGTTTCAAATATAGGTTTAAAATAGACACCCCCACCCAAGCCCTTGACTTTACCTTCTGTCCATAGTCTGCTGTGGAATAATCCTTGTGTACACTGTGTGAATATGTGTCACTATGATTGGTTTAATAAACAAGCTGATGGCCAATAAATGAACAGGATAAAGTTAGGCAGGAAAGCCAAACTGAGAATATTGGGATGAGGAAGGGTGGAGTCAGAGGAGTTGTCAGACAGACAGAGAGTGAGTTGGACACACAAAATGGGATAGAGGTAAAAGCCAAAAGCCTTGGGGCAGCATATAGATTAATAGAAATGGGTTAAGTTATAAGAGCTAGTTAGTAGTAACAAGCCTGAGCTATTGGCCAAGCATTTATAATCAATATTAAGAAGTCTCTGAGTGATTATTTGAGAGTAGCTGTGGGATGGGCAAACTCCACCTGCAATAGTTTATGTCTATCACAGTAGATATTCACTTAGCTGACAGGCACCATCCAGGAGTCAACCTTGGCCCTAAGGCTGCTCCCAAACCAGCTCATCTCATTAGCCTTGGTGGCTCTACAAAGCTGGCAGGCCCTCAACTGACGGCCAGAAGAGGAGGTCCTTGCCTCTTCCTCAGTGGAGAATGTTGCTACTATGTGAACCAGCCTGGCCAAGTAGATGAGTAGATTAAAGAGTTTGAGGAGCTGACTCACAAACTATGGCCTCCAGGGGCCGACTCCTATGTGGGGCTCTCCTTTTGGTCTGCCTTGGATGGAGCCTCCGGATCCTTCAGCTCCTTGGCCACTGATATCCATACTTCTTGTGATAATGATTGCTCCCTGTTTCTTCACGTTCTTTCAGGAGAGAATTGGTAAAATAATTTATCCAAGGGTCAGTAAACCAGATGCTTCTGACAATTTCTCCTGCTCTCCCACCGTAGCTTGCCTGTCTGATTCCCCCTCTTTGACCGGTGGTCCAGCCTTAAGATCCCCCTCCTCCACATGTCCCCATTTAGCCAGAAGTAGCTGGATGACTACAGTTGTCCCTTACCACCAAGAAAAGACTGGAATGTTAGGTCCAAAGTGGGCCCCTGAAATGGCAGTGCTGCTGACAATGTTTTAAATGACAGTCTGGGTTCAGCTCAGGCTCAACTTTGACTAGGCGAACGGAAGGGTTACTACCTAAACTGAACATTCCTCAGAAATCTTGTGAAGCAGGTTTCTCTTTGTCAGAAAAAGCCATTACTTCCCTTATCCTCTCCCAGCCCCCATAGCCAACTACCTCTGGCTATGGGGCATCTAGTCCTCTATTAACTCAGACAAGCCTGCCACAGATCAAAGCCCCCACAGTAGCTCCCAGGCTCTTCTGGCCCATGGTCCCCCCCCCACCTACTACTGTAGTTCCCAGGCTGTTCCAGCTTGCATACCTCCTCCCACTACAATGTACCTTCTTAAGACTGGCAAGGTTTTCCCCACCTTGTTCTCTCTACACAGCCTGGTAGTTTGATTCCCTAGTAAACCTTTCTTTTTACCCCCAGAGTTGTCTAGTTAGGTGCTAACCCTTAGGACGGCATCTGCAGGTATGTGGTTTCTCCCATCCATCACCTCCCTGGGACAGGCTCACTTTTCCCACAGCACTTGGGAGGAAGTGCCCTGAGGCTGCAGAGGTAGGAAGACAAACCTTCCGAGCGCCCCCAGTCACGGGCTCCTCTCAGTCCTGACTGAGCAGGTATTGTCTCCCACCAATTATGGGGTCCCACTGATATGAGGAGGCCAGGAGTGGCCCAGAGTGCTAGTCTTCTAATTCCCATCTAGGCTGCTTGCTTACTAGTCACAGGGAAATAGTCCACAGCAATTGGGTTGAAAATACAGCAGACCCCTCCACGGGCAAAACAGCAACACTGCCTGCAAAGTGGGACGGCAGAGAGGACACCAAAGACCTAAAACAGGTCCAGTCTGGACGACAGAAAACCCACGGGAAGGTCCATGCCATGGCACCCACATTCGTTGTTCCAGCCACCTGGAGAGTGAGGGCAGGGGCTTTATGGGGAGTTGTATTTACCTTCCCCCCCCCAAGAAGCCAGAAAGAGAAAACCATGGGCACATTTCTACCTGGATTGGGCTGTTCTCAGCCCCCACCACCAGTGACGGCAGCATCAGAGAAGATGGTGGGGTAGACAGCTTTGGGGGTGGCTCTTGAATGACTTCTATGTTCCTTCGGCTCCACCTTGTCCCCAGCACACCCTGTGTACACTTGCATACTTGCAATGTAGCATCTCTGGGTTCTCATCTGCGTGGCGGAGCGAACCTTCTGTGAGACCTGGCTTGATGCATGAAGTTAAATCACTGCAGGGCTGTGGGCTGGTAGAGCTCTGGCTGGACCTGCTGTGGCTGGGTTGGGGGGCTTGACTCTGCCACAAACACACATGGCCACTCAGCCTGTACAGTGGCCAAGATCTGGGGAGGTCCTCATGTTCTATGGATCCTCATTCTTAATGCCACGGACAACTGACCAAGCTGGCTATGTCAAGGTGAGCACTGTGGTCCTGCCACAAGTTGCTCTGAAAAGGCAAGAAGCATTCATTCACCGAGGCACGACTAGGAAGGAGAATGCCCGGCCCAAGGCTCTGCCTCTTGAGATGGGTGGGTGAGGGCCTGGAAGTTTGAGGGATACTGTGCTAACATCCTCAGGCAGGGAGGGACCTGGGAGTAATGGAAGAGGGAGCCACATAAGCAGATTTTGCAGAGCTGTACAGCAACCCGGGATCTTCTCTTATTTCTAATTATCTTTGGTACTTTGCTACTGTTTGTACCAGAAATTCAAAGTCTTTAAGAAAATAAAAGTGCCTACTCCATCCTTAAAACCAGAAGGGCTGGGCTGAGAAATTCAAGCCTTGGGTGGCTGGTGATGGACTACAGTATCCTAAGGCTTACAGGCACCAGCCCTTGGGCTCCCAAAGCCACCAGGTGCCCTGAGCACTAAATTGAGGTCTAAGAGCTTGGACTCTGCCAGAAGACTGTTGGTGAGGGTTTTAATTGCCTCAATCTCCTTTTCTGAATGACAGGAGTGATGGGTTGGCTGGAGAAGAATAGGGATGTGAGTCACAGGGTACAGAGCAAAGGAGAAACAATCGCTCTGTATCCCCCAACAGTAGATGGGTGTGTGTGGCCCCAGGACTCACTTCTGCCTCCTGCCCAAGACTATCTGTGGCCATAGAGACCATTAATCCCTCCCAGGCTGGCTCTGGATAGCCTTGGTCAGGGAAGCTTGGTTAATGAGGCCAGGTCAAGTTGATGAGAACAGTCTTGGGACCTGGGGCTTTAACAATGTGAACTGAGTGGTGTGTTTTAGGCAGTTGAGCTTAGTTGTCTTAGTGTCCTCATCTATACCTTGGAACGCATGAGCATCTTTGAGGAACAGGCAGGGACAGCTTTTGGGCATCCCATCTTGGAGATACAGACAAGGATGAGAGAGAGCGAGACATACACGGAGTCAGAGCACGGAATCTACTGCTTGCTGTCTCCACTCAGTGAGCATAACTTGTCAGGGTTGCAGAGTTCTTTTGTGATGGCTTTGAAGTTAGATTTCATCTACTTGAGATTCATCCTGGCGGCTCCATGCTGAACTTCACTAACGGTCATGCTTTTGGGGTACATCGATTGTGTTTGGGGGTGGGGAATGGACTGATGACCTTAATTCCATTTCTTTGGTTAGACATTGTCAAGGAATAGGAAGGTCTTTTGGTCTTCTTCAAATTCAGTTATCCACAGGCTGCATTTTGGCACAACAAGAGACACTGGATTGTTTAGCACTGGAAGCCTTGGAGGGTTTGTGTCTGATATAGGCTGGGGACGGCATGGACATTTCCTCAGGTGCCAGAATCTGAAGGTACAGCTTTCCAGAGGATAGGCCATTCCTCCTCCCAGAAGCCAGAGATAGAACCAAACTGCCTGCCTGGGACATACTGCCAGATTTTATAGTGAAACCCAAATCCAAATTTTCAGGAACCATTTTAAAACATTTTTAGATATTGGCAACTGATTCTGAAATGTTTACAGTACTGACTGTGCAGGTCAAGTGATCACAGATGGTTCTGGGACCCTTGGATGGAGACACCAGAAGTGTGGAGAGGTTTTCAGTTGCTGAAACCATAATATACTCCCTGCATTCATGAGATACCGAGTGTCTCTGCAACAAGGCTCTCAGTACAATATATAAGCTAGTTCTTACACAGGCCTCAGTGCTCAGTAAATACGAATCATTCAAAGCTACCATGACCACCGGGCGGTGGTGGTGTATGCCTTTAATCCCAACACTCAGGAGGTAGAGGCAGACAGATCTCTGTGAGTTCGAGGCCAGCCTGGTCTACAGAGCAAGTTCTAGGACAGGCTCCAAAGCTACACAGAGAAACCCTGTCTCCAAAAAAAAAAAAAAAAAAAAAAAAAAAACCCAACAACAACAACAAAAAACCCCAAAAAACCAAAACAAACAAACAAACAAAAACCTACCATGGGTCAAACAGCAAAGAATAAAATAAAATAGAAACTATACTGGAGAGCCTTGGTACAGTATACAGGTGTGTATGCAGGTGCACATGGATGTAGATGCCAGAGGACAACCTCAGGTATGGTTCTTCACCTGCCATCAACATTTTTCATTGGTGGGGTTCTCACTGGCATGGAATGCACTGATTTGGGAAGGCAGGTTGATTGGCAGGAAGCCCCAAGCACCCTTGGATCTCTACTTCCCTAGCACTGGGGTTACAAGAGAAGCTGTACACGCCAGTTTTGACAAAGAAGCATCACGTTGAGAAACATTCAATTGCCATTTGAACCTTTCGCAGCTCTTGGACATCTCCAAGGAGTCTTGCCTTCTCTTCCCTGCATCTTCCAGGCTCTTGCTTACAAAATAAATGGTACTTCACAGGCCTTGAAATGGGCCTGCTCAACCTAGCTCCTGGATTTGTGAGGCTTTCAGGATGGGTAGCTATGTGGTTAGGCTCATGGTGGTTTGCTGGGTACCACCAGCATGTTGCAAGGGGCAGCTGGGCTGGTAAGGAATACCCACCGTGCACTTTAGGCTGCATTTGGATTGCTCCCAAATGCACACACTGCAATGGGAGGCTCCCAGCCAGCTGAAACAGTGCAGGCTGGTTGAAAAGAGCAGAGAAGGTCAGCAGTGAGTACAGTTCTGAGGAGTGGGCAAAGAGTGAACTTGCCGCACCATCTCCAGCAGAACGGGAGCTCACGCTGGCTCACACCGCCACGGCGGGCTGGAAACCCAGCACGGCTGTTCTCACCTTAGACCAGTCTCCAGTTTTCCACTCATAGCAGCCGGAGTAGTCCTCACACGCCTCCTCAGCTTTTGGCCTCGTGGACGCATCACATTTCCCTTGGGAGTTGGTGCATGTCACAGTTCGTTTCTGGGTCCCCTTGCCACAGTTGGCAGAGCACTGCAAGACACAGCAAGGGCATTCAGTACATTCCCATTCGGTTCAAGTCCATTCACATCACAGAAACCCTCACCGTGTACCAGGCCCAAGTGGGGAAGTAGACATGATGGTGCCTCATATTCCGTCCTCAAATGCTCACGGTCTTCAGTCCCGTTATCCCCTCAGGGGACCCTAGCCAGGGGGCCAGTCATGGATACAGGAGTCGGGACTCAGAAGAACTCATGGAAGAAGGTCAAATGAGGGAAGTGGAATTTAATGGCCAGCTAGAAAATTTAATGGGCAGTTCTAAAAGATCAATTCAGGGCACGAGTTCAAAGGGCAAACAGAACATGAGCTGGCAGGAGAAGCAGGGGCCAGCTGGAGCCAAGCGGGGCTCTGACCGAAAAGGAGTCTGGGCCAGCTGGAGCCAACTGGGGCTCTGACCACAAAGGAGTCTGGGCCAGCTGGCCTCTAGATACACAGGGCAAAGATGTCAAAAAGGAGGCAACAGCTAGAAGCCATGGGGGTTTCTCATAAGGCAAGCTTGGAATTTCAGTGTGGATACCAAGAATGGAGAGATCAACGCTCTACACAGTAGCACAGCTGACTTATTAGGAGACATGACAAGAAACAACTTGGAGAGGGGATCTGGGCAGAGCCAGGGTGATCACTGATGATGATCAAGCCCTCAAGAGCTCAAGAATGCAGTGTCCTTATGCGGTAAAGAATGACAAAAGCCAGGCAGTGGTGGTGCACGCCCTTAATCCCAGCACTTGGGAGGCAGAGGCAGGCAGATCTCTGTGAATTCGAGGCCAGCCTGGTCTACAGAGTGAGTTCCAGGACAGCCAGGGCTATGCAGAGAAACCTTGTCTTGAAAAACACAAAGGCAAAACACACACACACACACACACACACACACACACACACACACACACACACAAACACACACACACACACACACACACACACACACACACACACACACACACGGCAAGAGTTCAAGGAGTTGACAGGACACGGGGACACTAGGTCCTCTGGGAAACATCCAGATCCTGCCCCGACCCACTCCACTGTGGGAAGGCATGCCATACTGGCTGGTGAGGGCACTCATACATCTCTCAGAGTAAAAGGGAGCTCAGACAAAGCTTGTCACCTTTGGACTTGTCACCTTTGGGAGATCATAACTGACAAGAGTGACAAGCTGGTGGGTGAGCAGAGGGTATATGGTCTGTAGTCCCTAGTCAGTCGCAGAGGAATACAGACCGCAGCTCAGGGAGCCCCCATCCCCTTTTAATTTGTTATGTGTGGCTCGGTGAGAAGCACTGTCTTCACACACAGACGTGGAGGAGGCTAAAGGTTGCATTCTGTAGAGGAGACGTCAGGCTAACTCAGTTTATCATGGGTAGCAGGCCATCAGCAGGGTCTGAGGGATAATAAGCTAAGCTTTTAAAAAGTTTCATCATGTCCAGAAAAAAAAAAAAAACCAAACACATCTGTAGAGGACAAGCATTATTTTTGACATTTGTGTTATTGATGTTTATCCTAAAGTCATACCTACCTACCTTCTTCCTATGAACTTTTTCTTTATTTAAAATTTTATATGTATATGCCTGAGTGTATGTATGTGCCCCAGATATGTGACAGTGTCTTCAGAGTCAAGAAGATGACATGATATCCTCTGGAACTAGAGTTATAGCCAGTTGTGAGCCATCATGTGGGTGCTGGAAACGGAACCTGAATCCTCTCCAAGAGTTGCCAGTGCTGGTGACCATGAAGCCACCTCTCCAGCCCTGTGTGAACTCTTCTTCCTGTGGTACTTTGAGATTAATCTTGACTGGCTTGTTTCAAAAGGCACACACGTGCCTCAGAACAGGGGTCACCTGGAAGAGCTGGGGAAGCACATGTCTATGTGTGTGTGTGTGTGTGGCATTGGTAAAGTGCCAGTTGAAAGTGACCTCAGATGTTAGGGGCCACTCCATAGAAGACTTCAGGATACGGGGCCTCTTGGCCCAGCAGGGCCATGGCAGTGAATCCAGGTCACTAAAGTGATGGCTTCTGAAAAGACACACCAAGACCAAGCTCTCAGCACAAAAGAGGGACAGCACCAGAGGGACAAAGATGGGATAGGAGACAAAGGAGAGGGGAGAGAAGGGAGGAGGAGGGACATTTGCCCCAGAGGGACAAAGGACTGCCTCTGGATGAAGTGTAGGCAGACATGGCCCATAGGCAAATTGCAGCTTTAAAGAGAAAATAGGAGACCCCATGTTAGCATGAGTTGGTTTGTTTGGATTGGGCATGTTAATTAGGGTGGCCAAAAAGGGGGCTTTTGATTGCTGGACTTCAATACTTTGATAGCTGGACCTTGGTAGTCAGCCTCAGGGGGAGGAGGTGGCTAAATAAGGGAATAGACCTTGGTGGCTAGCTATAGGGATGTAATCTATGGTTTAGCAAGGGAGAGAGAAGAGGGAAGGACAAGGCCTGCTGAGCATGGCACTATGTCTACTCTGAGAGGTTGTCCTATTTCTTCACGTGGCCTTTTCCTGACCACTTCAGCAACTCTACCTTTAACATTGAACTTGTGGGATGTGTCCTGGTACTTGTGCCCATAGCTCCTCAGCAACCACAGGGCCAAGTTACCACCTCTGCCTGTGGTCAGTTCTGGTGTCCTACTCTAGTCTGTGCCACTCTCTCGTGCTGTGGAAAAATGCTTTTTTCACTGTGAATATGTATTACTGTAATTGGCTAATAAAGAGTGGATTGGCCAATGGCTAGGCAGGGTTTTTGAGGCAGAGAGAATGCTGGGAAGAAGTAGGGCAGAGTCTGAGGAGTCACCAGCTAGATACAAGAGAAGCAAGAGATGAACCTGCTGTGCTGAAAGAAGGTACCACCATGTGGCAGAGGGTAGATAAGAAATATGGGTTAATTTAAGTTGTAAGAGTTAGCTGGAGACAAGCCTGAGCTATTTGGCCAAGCATTTATAATTAATAATAACCCTCTGTGTGGTTATTTGGGAGTGACTTCCAGGACACAGAGAAACTCCACCTACTTTTGGCACCCAGCATGGGGCCAGGATTTCCACATAAGACCTAACAAAACTTAAAAAAAAAAAAAAAAAGATTCTAAGCACACAAAAATGAAGACAAATGTGGCTTCCTGATAACTGCCTTTTCTTGAGCAGGCTTGAAATTAACAGCAAACAAAGAGGTGTGGCTCCTTTAAGAGGTGGTTTCCTTGGCTTGTTGTTAGCTGCTAGTTACTGAACACTTAAATGGGGTTTATGAGCAGTGGGCGATGTGCTACTTGGTGGCAGCAAGGACTCAGTAACTTCTCAGAGCTGGGGCTGTAAACGTGGTTCCCAATGGTACTTCCACCATGTAGCCAAGCTCTCAGGGAATGGGGTGGGGGCAGGGGAGCTAGCTGCCAATGCCATGTGCTAAGGTACCATGCCAGCAACTAATATAGCTGTTTAAGATTTGTCTCATGTGATCAAAAAACAATACAGATGCTCAGTAAAGACAGATCTAGACGGAAAAAAAACCTCTAAACATGTTACCGCTAAATGTGTTTAAAAACGTGCAAAGGCTTGGGAGAGCAAGGAAAAAGGGTAAAGATAGTCATTAAAAATATAGTTTTAAAATAATAAAGTCCTTTAAAAGAGAGTAAATAAATATAAAAGAAAAAAGCCATTGCAAAGATGGAAAATACACAGAGTCTGGATCCTACATGTTATTGTTTTATCTTTAAATTTTTTGTCTGATAAGAGACACTAGATTATGAAAGCTGCTAGATTAAACCAACCTATATATTTTTAAAATGTCTTGACATCAAAATGGAAGTCAAAAGATAAGTTATTTTGGGGAAGAGGTTATGCTTTTATTTCCACAGGAGATGAGAGGCTGTGGATTCATTCCGGGTTGATATGGTCAGGTTTGATCAGAGAAGACCCCTTGAAAATCCTGACCACATTCATAAAGAAATAAACCTAGAAGAACTACAACACATGTGATGTATATTTACCTCCTCAAACATAAAACAAAAAATCGTCTTTGGCTGACCTGTGTATAATGCACAGTCTACACTTGTATTAATGCAGATATATATGTTACCTTTAAAAGTTTACGTATTTTCAGATCAAGGGACAGACACCAATAAAAATGATGGCCCAGGTGATCCAGTATCCAGAACAGCTTCAAGGCTGTTGACTGAGTTGATCCAGTATTACAGAATGCTCCAACTAAGATTTAATAAGTATCCTGATTTTCTCAAGTTTCTCCCAAAGATGCCAGTGCCCCAAGACAACAGAAAGCATTCTAGAAAAAAACAACATCCCAAAAGATGGATTATGGATGTTTGTTATCATTTAAGAGGGGTTGGTTACAAGTTGTTATTGGTAATGATCAGAAAAAAAGCTGAACAAAGATGATTAGATTCAGGGATTTTGTTCTGAAATGAAAAAACGGGGATATAGAAATGATTAGGTAAGTGGGTAGATTATTGAATCTACTTTTAAACTAAAAAAGCAACTACTAGTCTTAAATATTTTACATTGGTATGGATTTTTGTATATTGGTATAAATGTAAAGTTAATTTTGTTATACTGTATGTATATTTCTACTCTTGTTTAGGGTATTATGTTTATTCAACTCATTTAAAATGTAATGTATAATTAAAAATGCATATTAATAGTCATCTATAATAGTCAAACTTATAGTCATTTTAGATATGTTTTCAAGGTCAAACAGAAATAATTTTAGATAGACAGCTGATCTTCAAACAATTCAGAGATCTACAGAATATGATATTTATGATGTTTTAACAATATAAGGTTTGTAATTACAATGAGACATGTCTGCTCCTGGTAGCAACAATCTACTTCAGAGAAGATGATAGGCATCAAAGAAACTCCATGTAGAGTTTGCTTTTTTGTGGCAAAAATTAACCATGGAGCAAGAAACTGCCCTTGCCTTGACTGCTGACAGTATGCTGTTCAAATTAGACAAGCAGGACACAAAAGAAAGTGACTGCTGAACTTTGCCAAGATAAGGTAGGACAGCCATTCAGAAAATCCTGCTTCATAGATAACTCTGTCAGATATTCTGTGCCTTGTAGGCCAAAGATGGATGTCCCAATGTTACAGAGAAACCTTGAGTGACTGTCTAGGCAGCCAGTTGTTTCTGTCATTTCTCACATTTTTTGGAAGTCACTTGTTTGCACTTTCTGCTTACTTAGGTAATATTATTTCCTTCTCTGGTATCTGAGGGTGTTGAAGATTAGATAGTTATAGTTATAGTCTTCCTTGTTAACAGATTCAGAAAAGAACTCACTAAAGAGGTGTAAAATGTATAAGTTTGAAAGACATCAAATAATAGTTTTCAGTTGATAATACAAGTTAGGATAGAAATGTAAATTAGGTATAAAACTCTAGATTCACAAAGATAAGATAGTATTTTTTCTAAATTTACCAAACACATATGGACTGGATATCATACCTGTAGTTCTTTTTTTGGGGGGGTGGGGGTGGGAACAGGGTTTCTCTGTATAGCTTTGGAGCCTGTCCTGGAACTCACTCTGTAGACCAGGCTGGCCTTGAATGAACAAAGATCTGCCTGCCTCTGCTTATCAAGTGCTGGGATTAAAGGTGTGTACCACCACTGCCTGGCCATACCTGTAATTCTTACTTGATAACTGTTTTTGCTGTATATAATTTTACTATGCTAAAGTAAAACCTTCCTTTTTTATTTAGACAAAAAGGGGAAATATGGAATATTCTTTTACACTGTGTAAATGCATGTTGCTGTGATTAGTTTAATAAAGAAGCTGACTGGCCAATAGCTGGACAGGAGGTTAGTCAGGAGAATCAGACTAAGGACATTTGGAAGAAGAAGGGCGGAGTCAGAGGAGTTACCAGCCAGACAGAGAGAAGAAACAGGAGGTGCAAGATGAAAGAGGTAACACCATGTGGCAGAATGTAGCTTAATAGAAGTGCGGTAGTTAAGTTGTAAGAGTTAGTACAAGCTGGAGCTATCAGTTGAGCATTTATAATTAATAATAAACCTCTGTGTGGTTATTTGAGAGCCAGCTGGCAGGACACAGAAAAACTATGCCCACCCTCTGGAATTTCAATCACTGCTGTCCATTTGTTTTCTTGGCCAAGGGCTCGCTCTGTCCTCTTTGATCAGTAGCCCATTCCCTTGAGGCTCTCAGCCATGAGGATAGGCAGGTGCAGGTGGATGCTGCAAAGGACCCAAGAGGGTGATACTCAGTCTCTCTTTACTTCCCTGCAGGATGGGACTAAGAAGCTGAGGAGAAGAGGGCTTCTAACAACTTTGATTTCCTTCTGATATGTGGTCCTCGTTGCAATAAAGTCATGAGGAAGCTGGGGAGGTAGTGGGTGTCAGGGGTGATCAATACTGTTGGGTGAGTAAGTTTCTAAATCTCTTCTCCCATAAGAAAATGAAAGCCAGTTTCTAGCAGAAGGGCCATAGGTACATTGGCTCACAGCAGAAGGACAGAATCCCAGCTTTGTGGACAATTCAAAGAGGACGATTAGATTCCAAGTTCTAGGCAGGCAGCATCAGATAGATCCATGTGGACACAGGCTCAGGATTAGGGTTAGGGATGTGCAGAGACAGGTATAGAGGAATGTCTTTAAATCCTGTTTTGGTGGGCAACGCTTCCCAATGTGGTGGTCTTCCATGCTGTGAGGGGTAAGAATGGATTCTATTTTTCCCATAAGGAAGAGTCTGAGTGGAAAGTTTGGGGATTTGATCTGATTAAAGTACAGATCTTGTTTGATTGAGATCAAGGTGGTCAAAGCACTGGGGATTACATGGCCTGGGGAAGGGTGAGGGGGTTTTCATATGCCTCTGTCTCAGGTATAGAGGAAGAATCCCCATGAATAATAAACTAGGAACCTAAGTGTAAATAAAGAAAACCAACGAATTTTAAACTCTCCACTTTTCATCAAATATCTTAAAAGGCAGGATGAGGACCTCTGTCCTTAAATAGGTATATTTCAAGATTTGTCTGAAATTAAACTTCAGTTTAGAGCAGCCAATGGCAGGGTTTCTGTTCATTAAAAATGGGCCAAATACCTTTTTATTCAAAATAATTATGTTTGGCAATCAAAGAGAACTTTAAAAATATTTTCCATACTGCAGAGTGTCTTGGATCTAGCCTCCTTAAGTTCTCTAGACTACTCTATGTTTGGTGGAACCAGGAGAAGTCCATCCCTTTATTTAGCTATTTTTTGTTTGTTTTATATCCAAACAATCAACATAATTGTAATGTCAAGGCAAAGCCCTAAAGATGACTTCACCAAAGATAAAATGTTATTTCCAGGACCGGCATTCCTACTTAAAACTTAGGCCTTGACTTTGACCTCTTTCCAGCAAATTTTTTGGTGTGAGATTCGTAACTCTTGACTTGCATACCAAAGGCTGTCCCTCCCAGAATCTGACTCCTGCAGCCTGTAAGCACGGCCTGGCATTGCAGAGAAGACTTTGAAACCAGCTGCTCAGCTAGACCATACTACAGCTCAACCGTGTCCAAAGGAGAAGGAAAAGGTCAATGGGTAGCTGTCTGTCTGTCTGTCTGTCTGTCTGTCTGTCGTCGTCGTCGTCGTCGTCGTCGTCGTCGTCATCATCATCATCTGTCTCCTGTCCATCTATCATCTCTAGGTAGGATTTGCACAAGGAATGGAAATCAAATAGTACTTTTCCAGTGGTGTACACATTCTCAGAACTACATTATGTATGTTTGTTTGTCTGTTTCTAGCCATTTTGTTATTTTAGATGGGGCTTAGGGAAGTAGCTGGAGCGAACTTGTGAGCTGACCATGGGGCAGGAGAGGACTTGGGATATGGGGATGAGTTACAAATACCCTGGCGCAGACAGCACACAGAGGGACCTGTAGTTAAGGCCTAAGGCCCTTGCATGGCTTCAACCTCAGCGGCAAGCCCAGGCACTCACCTCGGACCACTCTGACGCCTCCCAGATAGACAGGCAGTCCTGGCCTTCACAGCTCTGCACTGGTGTCGGCCGGGGTTCTGAGCAGTAGAGGGGCCGAGTAGTGACATGTGTGCCGTTCTGTAGCTGGTACACGCAAGTCACCTCCCGATGTTGGAGACCCTTCTCACAGGTCGCCGAGCAGGGGCTCCACTGACCGGCCACCCACCTGCCCGGAGGGAGAAAGGACATTAAGAGAACAATCTGGTGGTGGGCAAGTGCGGAAAAAGACAGATCGAGAAAGCTTTGTCATCAATTCTGGAAATAATTCCAGACCTTCAGAACAGAGCGTGACCTGAGAGGTTATCTAGTTCAGTGGCCTCTTTGGTATAGGGAGCTCTCTGCTACAACACTCCCATGTTAGATTAAGTAATATTCCAGCTGGTCACTCCCTCCCTGTAGTGGGATCATATACCCTATCTGTTGTCATAACACATGCTTAGCTCAATGGAGTGTGAGTGGACATGAAACTGGTCATGTCCCAACAGCAGCTTAAAAAAAGATATTTTTGTGTGTGCATGTGTGTGCACAAGTGTATACATGTGTGTTTGGAGGCCACAAGAAGGTATTATTGATTCTATCTTGTTTCACCTATGCTTAGGGGCGGGGTCTCTTCCTGAACTGGGGGCTAATGTTTTGGCTAGGTTGGAAGCCAGGAAGTCCCAGCGATCCTCCTGTCCGCATCTCTCCCGGGAGCGAGGATTACAGGCGTTTGCAGAGACAACCAGCTTATTATGTGGGTGCTAGGGTGCAGAATCTCATCTTTGCAACTGTAGAACAAGCATTCTGAACCACCAAGTCATCTTCCCACACCCCCATTCAACAGAAGCTTTCCGTGTGGTTATGAAGTTGGCTGATTCTGCTTCCCACCCTCTACCATGAGACTCTAGCACTGTTTTAAGGCAATGTGATATGGGTTACCACAGCATTAGCTGACTGATACAGTCTGCACAGAGGCCTCTCTAGTGCCTGGATGAGTACACCAAGACCAGGTCCTTCCTGCCCTCCACGGCCCGAGAAGCCTCCAGACTAGAGACAGTAACTCGTGATGATGGCATCTCTTAGGCCACTAGAAAATGGTGCTGACGACGGCCCTTGAAAATGCTTTTCTCAAACGGTCTCCTCACTCGTTGTTTCGGTCATCTATAAATGTGCGTCTCTCAGTCGGCTTCAAGGTACTGGGAAACAACTGAGCAGTTTGGAAATCACAGTTCACCAGGACACAAATGAGGAGAATGCTCTTTGGGGGATGCCAGTGAACTGTCCCTGCTTGGGCCTTGGGTGATGAGCTTAAGCCTCTCTTTCATCCTTCCTTATATATTCCTAGTGCCCAGGAGCTTAATATTTATAGAAGCACCACCAACTCTAGAGGGTGAGCATGGACAGCCATTCCATTCTTTATTAAGATAGCTTTGAACACCATTTAATGAAATCTTACCAGGCCACCCCACTCTTTAGAAACGCTGGTAGAATTTCTAGAATCTTTTGAGTGGGCACTGGTCACCCATTTCTCCCTCTCCAGTTCCAACTAGCAAAGCTCTTCCTGTTGGACCCACCACTGATGCAAGAGGAACAGAGATGATAGTACCTACTGTGTGGTGTGGTAGTGGGAAGAGAAATACACTGTTTATAAACTGTGACCACAGCATCCAGCCCACGTTAGCCTGTGTGCACTCAGCTCTGTGTACACTCAGCCCCGTGTGCACCCAGACACAGTTGTGCTGTGGTCTCTTTGGTAGGTGATGGGAAACAGGGCAATGAGTTAGCATTCAATTTCTACTGACTGCTCCCACAGCACTAAAATAACATCTTATACATTTCTTCCTGTTCTAGGCTTCGAGGTCATGGATTCTCAAGCCCCCCTCATGGTCATGTTCTGCTCAGTCACAAATCCTCTTCAAGTGGATACATAGAATGCATGGACTGAGCAGCAGGAGAGAAGGCAGGCATTTGTTTTGAAATAGAGACACTGTCTTCATAAATGATTTCTAACTTTGTGTTATTTCTGTATTTAAACATTTTTAAAAGATTATTTATCTTAATGTGTATGTGTGTGTGCCTCAGGGTATGTATGTGCACCCTATGTGCAGGATCCCTTGCTGCTAGGAAGGAGGTGTCATAACCCTTGAAACTGGAGTTCCAGGCACTTGTGGGCTGCCATGTGGGTAAACCTAACCCAAGTCTTCTACAAGAGCAGTGAGCACTCTTAACTACTGAGTTGGTTCTCCAGTTTCTTCTTTCTGTATTTTTAACAGCCAGATCCTGCCTCTGTCAGCTCTATTCACTCTTCCTACCTACTCTCTCTCTCTCACGAGCTAACTCCTGGTCAGATCATCCTGACGGCTGCAATTGACATTGGGCTTATAAGTGTCAGGTGTGAGGGTGAGCCTGGCTTGGTGCTGGTGCAGCTGAGCTGACCCCAGCTGTAAAAGTCTCTCTGAATCTGTTCAGTCTTTTGTATTTCCCAAGTTTGAAAAGAACCTCTGCGCCCCAGTCATGAGACTATGGCCCACTCTAGGGTCTACAGATGTACTTCCAGTCCTGGTATCCCACAAGATGCCACCGTCCAATTACTGCCTAAATTCTGAGGGTCCACAGTCATGTGCTCAAGTGAATGTGGTAAGCTGCTCTGGTCCATAAGGATCACACCAGGTGGTCACTTTTCAACAGAGTCCAAGAGGAAAACAGAGGAGGGAAATGTTGACCTTGGTTACAACATGGGTGGTTTTTAAAGACACGCTGAGTGAAATAAGTGCATCCCAGTGACTACACTTACATGAGATACTGGAGTAGTTGTGATGGTTAATACTGTCAACTTGATGGGATCATTGAGGAGACAAACCTTTGTGCGTGACTGTGAAGGATCATTTAGATTTGGTTGAGGTGAGGTAATCTACCCTAAATGGGAGCAGGATCATTTAAGCTTGAGTCCAGACAGAATAAATGGAGACAGCCAGGGGAGCATCAGCATTCATCTCTTTGCTTCCTGGCTACAGAAATCACGGGACCGGTTGCCACCTGTTCCCACTGCCATGTTTTCCCTGCCATGATGGACTGACTGTGTCCTCATGGAATGGAAATAAACCCTCTCAGGTGGCTTTTGTCTGGTATTTTGTTGTAGTGACAAGAAAAGTAACTAACATAGCAGTCAGACCCACAGAGAAGAACAGAATGGGGTCTGGAGAGGCTAAGGGGGTGGCGAGTGTCTGTTGGATGGGACACTGGGTACCTGAAGAGCCCTCCGGCACATGTTCCCACCTGAGATGCATGCTGAGCAGCCTGCAGGGGTCACTCTGCCACACGTGTAGACCTTTCAAGCTTATTTTGGCTGCTTTTTAGGCAGACATATTTCTGCTTCTCGGAGAAAATACCCCAGTGAGGCATGAGAAGAAAATGAGTTTCTACACCCTTGAGTAATCTTGCTACTGCTTTTTTTGGTAGCAGGAAGCAACCATTTCACTGAACGATGGCTGCAGGAGGCCTCCCTCCTCTTCCTTAAGTACTTGGATATTACCATCCCACTCAACACTGCCGTGTCCTAAAGTTCCAAGTCCGCAGATCTGGGAAAGGTGCTCTGTAGGGTATTTTCTGCCACAGTTATAACTTAGGCCATGTTTTTCTTCACTTGTGATTCCTACTCACTTCAAGGGCACATAGCATTTATTAACCAAGTGAGTTGAGAGTTCTTCCAAGCTATAGAGCTGGAGTTCTTTATGAATGCACGGTGAACATGTCTCTCTCTCAAGGCTGTCCTTTCTTCATTCCTCTGGGATTCAGAATAGAATCTCTTTTGGTCCACAATAGACTTATTTCCTGTGCATGGACAAACTGAGCATCCTTTGTCCAAAATGCTGGGGTAAGAAATGTTTTAGATTCCTGGTTTGCTTTGGATTTTGGGAAATTTGCATATATATCAGGAGATCTCCCAGGCATTAAACATCTCAGTCCAAACACAAAATTCACACATGCAGCCTGAAGGTAATTGTATGTAGTATTTCTGGTGTACCCATTTTGACCACAACCTGTTACTTGTTGTGTGGTCAGGTATGGAATTTTCCACTTAGGGTACCATGTGGACACTGAAAACATTTTTAAATTTGTGGCATTTTGGATTTTGGAGTAGCCAACTTTAGCCTGTATTTGCTTGAAAGGTATACTATTCTAATTAGATGTTCTGGGTAGATCAGTGACTATAAAATGTACACACACACACACACACACCTGGAAAACATAGCTCAGTTGGTGAAGCCCTTACCACACAAGCATGAAGAAAGACTTCTTTGATCCCCACTCATGTACAATGCAAGCATGGTGGTGTGTGCTTACAACCCCAGGACTGGGACATGGCTCCCTGGGGCTCACTGGCCGGCCAGCCTAGTCTACTGGGCGAGTTCCAGGCTAGTGAGAAATCCTGCTTCAAGAAAAACCTGAAATGTGTGTTGCCCAAAGAAAGACACCCAAGCTTGACCTCTGGCCTCCACCCATACAGCATTTGCACCAAACGTGCAAATGAACACACATATAAAGACACTTTATCACAGATAGGTGTGTGCATAGGCACAGTTCAAGATCCATATGCATATTTCAGACATATGCATATACATTTTACTTTTTGATGCTGTAACAAATAACTAAAAATCTAATAGTTCAAGACAGCCCTGACTTGTGAACTTGAGGGACTGGGGATGCGAAGTTCACCCTAAGTGTTGGTGGGCTGGTTTCTTCCTGTCCTTTCCACTTCCTCCTCAACACCGCTCCCTTGTCCTGGTGATGGAGGCAGCCATCTTGGGATGAGTCTTGATCAACTCCCTATTCTCTTTTGCCTTCCTGTGATCACATGGGGTCTGTTTAGACAGCCCAGGATAATCTCTGTTTGTAGGCCAGATGATCGGCAACCTGTATCTGCAGGCTTAGGGCTCCTCAAAAAGAATTCCACAAAGTGGGTGGCTTAAAAAAAACAGAAGTTTGGGGGCTGGAGAGGTGGCTCTGCGGTTAAGAGCACCAGTTGCTCTTCCAGATGGACCCAACACCCACATGGCAGCTCACAACTGGCTATAGCTCTGGTTCCAGGGGAACTGACCCCCTCACACATACATGCAGGCAAAACACCAATGCACACAAAATAAAAATAAATAAATAATAAAAACAAAACAATAAAACCCCAGAAGATTATTTAGGTTTTCTCAGTTTTGCAGGGTAGACATTCCAGATCTGCATGTCACTGGAGTTAGGCTCCGTCTGATGGAAGGTCTGCAATCTAAGTCTCTCCTAGGCTCGGGGAGGGGCTGGCAATCTTCGGCATTCTGGCTCATGGGAACATCACCCCAGTCTCCGTCTTCATCTTCACATGGAGTTCTCCCTGTGTACCTACATCTCCCCAACTCCCTTCTCATAAGGGCATTGGATGAGGGGACCACCCTCCTGCAGTGTGACCTCATCTTGATTAATTACATCTGCAGTGACCTTATTTCCAAGTCAGATCACACTCTAGCCTCTGGGAGTTAGGGCTTTGACATAGTTTTCTTTAAACAGAGGCTGCACTTCAACCCACCACACAACTTTAGTTCTATTTTCAACTTAATTCTCTTATACTGTGCAACCCAACACATTTCCAGGTCCAAGAGAATAGGATGTAGGGGGCCAGTAGGCCGCTTATTACAGATTCATCTCATTCACAACTCTGAGAATTTTCAGCTTCCATTCACTAGTTTTTATACTAAGGATCAAACCCAGGGCCTTGTGCATAATAGGTAAGTTCTACCCATGAGCCAGCCCTGGTTCTCTTCACTTTCATATTTTTATTTATTTATTTATTTATTTAGAGTCTTGCTATATGGCCCAGGCTCAACTTCCAACTGAACTTGAATTTTCAAGCCTCCCACTTTAGCTGACCAAGTGCTCAGATTACAGATGTATACTACCTGCCTAATCAAAATCCATTTATTCACATTGTGATGGGGTTGATATTTAAACTAGACAAAGTTCTTGTGAGTTCTCCTGAAAAAATGATTGAGCTGTCACAGAAATGATGGTGGTGTCAGAGGTAGTTTTCTGACACAGTTTCTTTATGGTGAATATCCAGTCTTAGATGACTAAAAGGAGGACACATATTTCCAGATAGTTTCAATCATAGGAGACAGGGTGACATGTGGTATTTCAACACAATACCAGTGAACAAAGGAATTACCCAGGGTGCTTGGAGTTAACCTCATGCACCCTCAGCATGGAGGATAAGGAAGGATCCGGTATCAATGAGCAATTGGAATGTTCACCACAGTTGCTCAACATGTCCAGGTCAAGAAAGGAGACACCGGCATGGGATTCTATGTGCTTGTTACAGAGGTGGGCACATTCTGGACATAGCTTCGAAAAGAGAGCACACATGGACTTCCACAGCCTAGTATGGATGACAAACCACTCTAGCCATCCCAGGAAGCTTCAGGGCAGGCCACAGCCACTGAGATAGTTAGCTTGCTCAATCCTAGCCTGTTTGATCCAAATGCATTCATGCTAAATGAGTCCAGACTCCAGGGCTGGGATGCTCTGTGTAGCATCCTAGCCTTCGTGAGCCTTTGTTGAGGAGAAGGGGAGGGACTGATGAGTGGCCACTTGTTGGCTGTTTGACAAGTGCTGCAGAGGAAAAGTAGCTTGTTCTGGGTCCCCAAGGTCCAAATGAGATTGGCCAAAGAAGCAGGGCTCAGCAGTCAGGTGGGGAGGGCCTGTCAACAGAATATACATGACGGGTGGGGTGAAGTGCTGCAGTCTGCAGTGCCCAGTTCCTGGAGGGTCCTTATGGATGCTGCGCCACTGGGCCACTGAGTGCAGGGTTCCAGAGGGTCTTTGGGAGCCTGTAGTGCTATCTGGGTTGGAGACACTGGGTTAGGGATCATGAGCAAGGAGGTCTTAATGGAAACTGAGGGTAAGAATTATTTTCTTTCTAAGTCCATACAGCCATCCCTCTGTGTCTTTGAGGGAACAGAGTTCACGATCCCCTCAGCTACCTAAATTTGTAGATGCTCAAGTCCCTTATAAAAAAGGTATGGTATTCACACAGAACTAACACCATTCTGGATACTTTAAGTTGCCTCTGTATGACTTATAGTGCTGGAAATGCTAGATAAATAACCATCCTAGTAAATTATTTTGAGAATAATGACAAGATAAAAAACATCTGTACTTATTTAGCATAGACATAATCCTTTTAAAAATGAGTATTTCAGTTTCAATTAATAGTTTAACCAGTAGATAGAGAACCCACAGATGGGTGTGTGTATGTGTGCTATGTAGGAAGGAAAGCCCCTGAGACGGGGGCTTGAGAGTCTGAGTACTTTGGGTCAGATATGAATTGTGCCTCTGAGGAGACCAGGTATGACAGGCCAGGCCAGGGAGGGTGGGAGGATCATGCAAAGTCGACCGAAGAAGGGAGAATACCTGCAGCGTGAGGGTTGAGTGGACTGAGCGACAGTCTCTGGGTCTGATTATAGTACAGACTGTGGGTGGGTGAGACCTGGGAGGAAACAGTCATACTGGAGGTGTTGTGCAGCAGCAATTTCCTCCCGGTAGAACATTCTATCTTGGGAGAAGTTCATAAGACTGCCAGTTCTAGAGGGAAGTTCATGAAGACGCAGGAGGTACACAGTTTATCTCAGGAAGTTCCTGAAACTGAGCAGTCACACAAAGCCCTGGCTTCTCCAAGGTTAGACAGCTGTAAAGGCTGTGGAGAGACACCCTCTGGCAAGCCAAAACTTCCCAGAAGAGACGCCCTCCAGACCCTGCAGGTGGTGCTGAGCCACCTGCAGTCATGCAGCAGGCTCCTGGCTCTTAGCTTTTGGAGCAGTCACCCATACTGTGGTAGGCTTTGGTGACACAACTGTCTCCAGGTCATTTCTGCTCCCGTAAGTAACCCCCTCACATATATTCCTGTAAGTGACACCAACAAGATTATTGGGTCACCAAGTTGGGCTTTGGTGGTGCCTTAGTTAGTGTTTCTATTACTGTGACCGCAACAACTCTTCTAAAGGAAAACGTTTAATTGGGGGCTGGCTTGCAGTTCAGAGGCTCAGTCCATTATTGTCATGGTGAGAAGCATGGTGGCATGCAGGCAGACATGGTGCTGGAGAGGTGGCTGAGAGTTCTGCATCCGGATCTGAAGGCAGCCGGAAGACAAGGGGACTGGCTTGAACATCTGAAAGCCTCAAAGCCCGCCCCCAGTGACACACTTCCTCCAACAAGGCCACACCTCCTAACAGTGCCACTCCCTGTGAGCCTACGGGGGCCATTTTCATTCCAACAACCTTAGGTAGTATCCGTATTTTGGTCTGTTGTCAGTTCCCTATTTTGGGGTAAGTAGACCTTTGTTCAGACCTCCCCAGGAATAGTGTTACACAACAAACGGACCTCAGGAAGGGTAAAGGAGAGAGGCTGGTCTGCACACCTTTCTAGCCAGCTCCACAGACCTTCCTTGTCGGGTCTCACTCAACTCTGGGAGAGGCCTGACAGTGTGGTCAGGTAAGGAGTGTGAATTATCACTTCAGGGTGGTCTGGAATCAGAGGCAACCCTGGTTGGGAGACCCTGGTCACGCATACAGGGTGCATAAGGACAGAGGGACAGAGGGACAGAGAGAGGGGAGGTACAAGAGAGTGGCAGATGGGAGGCATGCAGATCAGCCAATAGGGAAGCAGGTGTTAGAGAACATGCTAGAAGGCTCCTCTCAATCTGAATTAGTCCTCCTCCTGCCTGTCTCTCAAGTAGCAGAGCTGACAGGCATGCTCTGCCACACCCATCTTCGGGCTCTCTTTTTCAGTCACATAAACATCCTTCCATCCGTGGTACACTTGACTCACTGCACCTCATGCTCAGACAGCAAGAGATGCTGGTGTATTGAAGCCAGACACTCTCAGCTTCTCACATAGCACCTGGGTTGGATGGACCCAGACTCACATCCTCCCTCCATCAGCTTGCCCGCTGTATGACCAGGAAGGCTCCACAGCCTGTGTCCCTTCTTTATAAAACGTCGGCACTGTTCACACCTCACAGGCTTGTTGGCTGAGATGACCTTTCCTGAGGGCCTGAGAACTCAGTGAGTCTGCCGTGCTTTGGGCCTCACAGATACAGACTACTCTGTGTGTGGTGGTTTGAAAGAAAATGGCCCCCAAAGGGAGTGGCGGTATTAGGAGGAGTGGCCTTGTTGAATTAGGTGTGGCCTTGTTGGAGGAAGTGTGTTACTGTGGAGGCGGGCTTTGAGGTCTCTTGTTTAAGTATCACTCAGGGTCACAGTCCACTTCCTGTTGCCTTTTGATCAAGATGTAGCCAGCACCATGTCTAATGTACACCACCATGCTCCAGCCATGATGATAATGGACTGAACCTCTGAAACTGTAAGCCGCCACCTCAATTAAATGTTTTCTTTATAAGAGTTGCTATAGTCATGGTGTCTCTTCACAGCAACAGAAACCCTAAGACACCATGTAACTATTATTTAAAATGTAGACATTGGTTCTGTCAAGAGGAGCTCTGTTTTCCCAGGGGACCCCTGGGAAGGGCATCTAGGTGGCCATCCTGAAGCAAGATTAGCAAGATTCCCCTGAAGTTGATTTTTCTCTAATTCTTAATAAGTTTGCGTGATTCTGTAGCACGGATCTTAAAAGGTCTTATTAATAAAAACCAACCTGGAGCCAGGTATTGGGGTGAACGCTGAAAGATCAGAGAAGCAGAACAAGCCACAGCCACCTCACCTCACCAATTCCTCAGCTGATCCTGTTTCCTCAGACTGGAAACCTCTGTGCCCTCATTCAAATGGATCTCAGCTGAACTGCTGCTAAAAGCCTAAAAGCTTAACCTAGTTCCTGGTCCTCTCGCCTTAATATACCTTTCTGCTTCCTGCCATCACTTCCTGGGATTAAAGGCATGAGTCACCATGCCTGGCTGTTTCCAGTGTGGCTTTGAACTCACAGAGATTCAGATGGATCTCTGCCTCCCAAGTGATAGGATTAAAGGTGTGTGTGCCACCATTTTCTGGCCTCTATGTCTGTCTAGTGGCTGTTCTGTTCTCTGCCCCCCGATAAGTTTATGAGGGTGCACAATCTACTGGGGGACACAGTATAACACCCCATGATTCAGATGGGAGGAGCAGGTACGATAACATGAGCCCGCTGCTTGAGGACTAGTGAGTATAGCTCAGGGATCTTATTTCCTTTGAGCGTTGGGATCCACCATGCATGGGACAACAGCAGAGCAGTTTAAATATTATTTGAACAGCAAGCAATGCATCTAGACAGCACCTCACAAGCACAGGGAAGCTTGCAGGGATGTGAGACCATTTTCCCTGGCATAGGACTTCCGTCCCCTGGTACAAATGCCCAGCTAAGGGAAAACCAACCCTTTGCTCGGTCTCACTGCGGTGACTCGGTCTTTCCTAGGACACCTGTGACTTTGTTCCATATGTGTGCTGTGGGCCTGGGGGAGGGGATGTGCCAAGTCTTGCCAAAAGTCCTTCCTCCCCGTCTAACACCAACCAACACCACGAGGACCCCGCGTAGCCACGGACCCGCCCATCTGCTCCGGACTGAGTCCCTCTCCCAGCTCCTGGCAGACTGGAGCTAGCAACTCCGAGAACACGCAGATAGCTTTCACATATGCCATTTATAGTTTCTGAAGACAGGAGACTGCTTTTATTAAACAGATGTGTGTGAGGAGGAGCAGCAAGGAGCCGCAATGGTGACCCACGGAGCCTGGATGGGATGTTCTCCCCGGGGAACCAGCAGGGCCCCTTTACGGCCGCGTTACATGAGGCTTCAATTCTGCCTCTCTCCACTTAAACTCGAGAATTATGAGTTCTCATATACCATTCCCCGAAAAGTAATATTATTCACATATTTGTTTTTTAAAAGAGGAAATGAAAATCTGACATGCATCATGCCGGCCTGTGGATATGAGATCTCCTAGAAGCAGGCACCTCTGTCTGTGGAGAGGCCCAGCTACTCCCGATGCTCTCCGTGGCATGGCCAAGAATGAGCACTCTGGAAGGAAGCAACCTCCATCCCTGAATCTTGACTTTAAACAGTCATGCGCCTGCTGCTGGATCCTAAGCTTCACAAGGTGGGGTTTGCCAGGATCTGCGACCTTTGCATGTCTTTTGCCCTTGGACAATTGTGGTTCTTTCTTATTTGTTAGACAGAGTAAGTAAAGGAGGGGGAAGGGAGAGGGAGGGTGGAAGTGGTGAAGAGGGAGGGAAAGAGAGAGGAAATTGACAGTCTGTCTGTCGATACTTTGTTAAGATATGCTTTAAGGGGAATTTTTTTGACAATAGTTTCTCCAGATACTACACCAGCTGTGTGTTAGGCAATGTTCTAAACCCTGTCATGATTTGATATAGTTGACCCATTCTACAGGTGGAAGGACTGAGGCACGGTGAGGTTTAGTGGCTTGCTCAAGATCACTCATTAGTGAGTGGCAGATCCACTTTCCAGAAGTCTCATTAGGACTCAGCTCACTTGTCACACAGTTCACTCATTGAAAGAGTATCTTCAATTATGAAACCACTACCATCTAATCTTGGAACACACTTATCCCTTCCACAAGAAACACATACTCCTTGTCTGTCTTCCCCAATACCCAGCCATCCCTCCCAGTCCCAAATGGACACTAATCCACGTTCTGATTCTACACACTTTCCTGTTCTAGAACTTTCATTCACTTAGTGTCACATGACTCATTATTTGGCTTCTTTCAGTTGGCATGTGTTCTCAGAGTTTATCCAGGTCATGCCACATTTCTATGCTTTACTCCTTTTTATTGGCAAATAATATTCCACTATGTGGATATGCCACGTTTTATTTCTTCATTCACCGGTTGACAGAGATTTGGATGGCATTGCAGACGCCCATACTTTGTACATTATGAGCAATGCTAGGATGAACAATTATGTATGTTTTGTAGGAAATGCTCCTTCTCATTTTTCTAGGGGTATACCTGGGAGAATCATTGTATGGAATGGGAATTCTGCACTTAATGATTTGAGGAGTGCCAGCCTGTTTTCCTAAGTGGTTGTACCATTTTATGCTCTCAAGGTAGGAAGACTCCGAATCCTACACATCCTTTCTGTCATGGCCTTTCCTGATTCTCTATCTTGCTAGATGTGAAGTGGCCTTTCCCAGTGTATTCATACTTTTCATTGTGGTCAAATATACATGACATACAATACACTGCTCTCACCACTTGTACCCCCACAGTTTCATGATAGTAAATAAAACCATAAAATCCCATCATCCCCACCACGAGGGTCCTCCTCCCCTTCTCCTCCTCAAGTTCAAGCTGTGCCCATCAAACAAGAACTTCCCTTCCTCCCAGGACTGCTCTGCTTTTGCCCTCTGTGAACTTACTGCCTCACACAGCCCTGGCCCCCTGACGTCACTTCCTATCACGTCTTAAAGGTCTGTCCGTATCGTCGCGTGAATCATCGTTTCCTGTCTTTCTGAGGCCGAACACAGAAATCAGTCAGGAAAGAGACAAGTGGCCAAATCAGATAGTGGGCAAAAATGAGGGGAACAAATCACAGAAGAAATATAAACGCTGCCTAAACATAAAAATAGGCAGCTGATACACACCAAGACAAAAAAATCAATTTATCATCACTTCCTGCTCACAAACCAGCGACACCAGAGAAAGTAACCAAGCCAGATTTATCTGTTAATGGTAAGATGGGAATTCCTACTTCCTCCTGGGGACTCTGTTCAGTGGTCTCATTTTACCTGTCAGGGAGAGTTGCCAGGGGCTAGCCCAATGTGGCCCCATAGCCTGGTGCTGGCCCTCCTCCATCTTAACAAGTCCAGTTGAGAGAGCAGCTTTCCTCTGAGTTTTCAGATGCTGGACTCTAAACTCTTAAGCTGCCTGTGTGGGCCAAGTCGTGTCTGCTGAGGAATTTGGCCCTGCGGCCTCCCGTCTGGGACTTTACACTTTAATATCCCACGCTGGCAGCTGTGGACTTTCTGGCCTAACCTCTCAAAGGCCAGGAATGTATTGCCTCCATCTCCCATCCCAAGGAGGCATGGCACCACCACCTGTCACAGGCTACTCCATCATTTTCTCCTTGGCTTTCATCCTATATATTTCTATGACACACTAATGCTGTGTTTGCCTCCAGGTTGGCTTAACAGGTTAGCCTAAAGAATTCTCCTCTGGAAATCTTAGCGGGAACAACAACAAAAGTTCCTTCAGATGAATGATGAGACCTGGCTTTCCCAGGATGTACACTGAATGACACCCAATAGGAAAGAATACTGCAGTCCGGAACTCAGAGATCTGCAGGCAATACCCCAGGCCCAGTTAACACCAGCAGAGGCCCCTGCACAGCTGCCCCAACTGCCTGGCTCCACACAAATGATTCAATATGAAAAGTGCAGGCGGACCTCCTCAGCATTCCACCCTGTGGCTGTCCTGCTTTGGCTACGAAAAGATCTCAAGATTTTATAAGACTCGGGAAACATTCCTAGGGGGAGTTCTCAAAGGCTAGACTGTGCCAGCTCTGCCGCTTCTGGACAGGCTATTTTAACTGTAGGATGTGGAGGTCCAGAGGCACCCCCACACCAGCTGCATGTCCTGTAAGGGTTCTGGTGCACAGTTGTAAGGGTCAAGGGATCACGCTCTGCTACCCCATCCTCAATACCCTTACTGCAAGCCACACACTCAGTCCTGACTTCCCCCAGAGCATCCACCCAAAGCCAGCAAGTCTCCGTAGCAATACTCCAAGGCGATGGCTCATTGGTCTAGTTTGAATCCCCCGGTGCCTGCTAATGTGGCACCATGTTAGAAGTGGTGGTTGGTGGTCATGGCTTCCAAAGGCCACATGGGTAGTGAACTTGAAAGGAAAATGCCCCAAGGTGACAGACAAGCAGGGTGGAGCCATGTGGACACAGCTGGTGCCTGGAGATCCCAGCCCTGAGTCAGCGGCTGGCACTGGGCAGTGTCGACCTTTTCACTTGCCTACAGTGAGCACGGGTGCCTGGTGGGCATGACACGTCACCACAGACCTCAGTGCAGATGGCAGCTGGGACACTTGTGACCCTGTCAGCCACTCCTTATTTTCCTCAGCTCCCCCCTGACCCCCCTGGGCGTGGCTGCTGGCCACTCTGCCTTCTGTTCCTCCAGCTTCTCTCCAGATCATCACGCCCTGCCATTTAGCCTTTGGCTCTTCAGTTACCATGGATTTTTTTTTTTTTTCTTTAACAGAAAACATGGTTCCTGGAATTGGGGAGAAGATGGCTCAGACAGTGAGGTGCTTGTTTTTGTACAAACATGAAGACCGGAGTTTTATCCCCAGCACCCACATAAAAACACAGGCATGGGGTGGCATGTTCCCATCATCCCAGAGCAGGGAGGAGGACACAAGAGGATCTTGTGACTCCAGCCCAGGCCGTCTACCCAAATCAGCAAGCTCTGGGGTCAGTGAGAGGTCCTGCCTCAAAGAATAAAGTGCAGGGGATGACGCCTACTGCTGGCCTCTAGCCTCTGCTGGCGCGCGCGCGCACGCGCACACACACACACACACACACACACACGTACACACGAACACATGCATACAACACTTACACACACACACACACACACACACCCAATATCCACATTACACACAGACCCACACACCATACACAGACACACCACATATACACACTACATAGAGACAGAGAGAGACAGACAGGCAGACACATACACACATGTAGAGGAAACTGAAAATGTGGTTGCTAGGATGCTGGGCCTCCAGCTCTCTACCCTGACACCCTGCTGGTGTGGCTGGCAGTGTGGTCATACAGCGGAAGTCCCGCCATGCTGTGGTGCCTAGGTGTGTGCGTGATTACAAAGTCCAGGTATGACAGGTCAGGAAGAGGGCCTCAGCATGAACTGTTTTCTGTACCACATGTAATGCTATGTCCTACCAAGACAACCCCCAAGGGGATCTCAAATACGGTTCCTCCCCATGTCCAACAGCCACCTCACCTGAGGTCTAGCAGCTAAGAGGCCATCCCATGTGAGGTCTCTTCACACTTCAGGGTACCCCTGGGAATAGCTCAGCCATGTTATCTCCTTACTATAAAACCTCCAGCAGCCACCTCTATCTGCTGACTTTCCCATCCTGGGCCTGACTTTCAAGACAGTTGGAGGATGTTCTCATTCACCCACCCTAGGCGCCGCTGTCTCATTTCAGTGAGGATTACAGACATTTCCAGAAAGATGTGCAAACAAACAAAAATACGTCTTCAGACTAAGGACATAAGAATGAGGAAAGTTTAAGGCAAGGGTAAATGGCCTCATTGCTCCTGCTTTGGTTGGCCAGGGATGCTTGGGTGCGCCTTGATCCAGAGACACTGGCATGACTCCCTCTGCTGGGCCCTCCTCCCTCCCTCCTCAGTTGGCCTTTGCAGGTGCTCCTCCAAGGCCCCCCACAGTCTTCTACCTCTCTGACCTCTGCTCGCACCCCCAAGACCCATTAAATGGTTGGAATTTAATTTGGCTCCTGCAAAAACATCCTGGGCTTGCTATGGCCTCAAGACTTGTGAGGGTAAAGAGGCCCGGGTGTAGTTTGGGTACCATAGTTATGGCTTTGGCTTTGGCTAACCAGCTGCCCCTGGGTTCAGTGTTTCGACCTGTGAAATGGGTCTTTATGCCATGAACTGATCATATACAGCCAACTATACATTCCCTTCTGGACTAAGTCAAGACTCCAACAGGCACACTGAAGAACAGTAAGCTGGCTGGTTAAAGCTCACGCCTTTAATCCCAGCACTTGGGAGGCAGAAGCAGGCAGACCTCTGTGGGTTCAAGGCCAGCCTGGTCTACAGAGTGAGTTCCAGGACAGCCAGGGCTACACAGAGAAATTCTGTCTCAAAGAACAAAAAATAAAAACAAACAAAAACGTGAAAGCCAGCATCCTTCTATCCTGTACCCTTGTTCCCGCTCCACAGGCTCCCGCTGTATCTCCCTCTCCTCGGTGGGGAGCCTGTAAGACAATATGCTCACAGCCTAAAACTCCACTTTAGCACACAGGGAAGACTGCGTATTAATATTTCTGCCTAGTAAAGCAAGCAGCAGTTTCCTATAAAAAGTTACAGTGGGATAAATCTACGATAAAATATTCATGTCCTTTGTCTCACTTCACAGAAAGCTTCAAACATCCCAGTCGGATGGAGTCACAGCAGCTGCTGGGCAGATGTCCCTAGGCAGGCAAATGAGACAATAATTAGTCCCAATTAAGTTCGCAGTAAACTATGTAAGGGAGGCTTCTAGCCATTCAGCCCTGCATGGCTTGCTGTGCCAAAGGCAGTGAACCCAGCCGGTCCAGAATGATTTAGGAACTCAGGACTGCTAGGGATAATTCATGTTCTCAGTGAACTGCAGTGTCTTGGCATGAGAGGAAAGAATGAATCCCATAGCCACTTTCAATTGAAAATAATAATTTGTTAATCACTTTAATAGCTAATGAGCCACAGGAACCGTATTTGTGAGTCCTTCCAGCAGAGAAGAGGGATTCGTTAAGTTTCTGGGCTTATTAAGTCGGTGGCATTGAGCCACCCGGGGTGATTCTAAGATTTTTGTTCTGCAAGTATCCCATTAGATGGCCCATTTTCACCAATATCCAGCTTCTCCTCCATGTTTATCTGTTTCCTGAGTCTCTGCTCGGGGAAAGTTTGCAGCCTAACTGGGCACTGGGCTTTCCCACCAAGATCCTCAGAGCAGATGCCCCACATCGTCCTGTTATATGGAGTTTGTGACATATTTGCCCTCCAAGAGTTGCAGGTTGGTGATTTTAATGGTTAGAAATTTGCATGCGTGTGCGTGCGTGCGTGCGTGCGTGCGTGCGTGTGTGTGTGTGTGTGTGTGTGTGTGTGTGTGTGTGTCCATATAGAGGACAGAAGTCAATGTCAATTTCTCTGTTACTCTCCCTAGTATTTTTTGGGGGGACAGGGTCTCTCCCTGAACCCAGGTCTTGCTGTTTTGGCTGGCCTGGCTGGCTAACGCGGCACCAGGGTTGACTCATCTCTCCCCTATCCCCGACGCACCCTTCTGTGCACAACTCTCATATGGGTGCTAGGGATCCACACTCAAGTGTTTGTGTTTGCACAGCAGGTACTTTCCACACTGGCCATCTCCCGACCTCTGACTGGAGAACGTTTTAGTCAGAGAATTGCATAGAACGGTCTAGTCCTTGGTGCAATGCTCTGGCCACACAGAGCTCGGGTGGCCACCCTGCATCCACAAAGGCCTGCTCGTGTCTGGCTGTGGTGATCTTTGTCCATGCCGTATCCCTGGCTCTTTTGAAAGACAGCTTTTAGCACAGAGTCTTGGGCTGGTACAGGACCCTGACATGTTTTTTTTCCACAGTCTTGAACCCTGTATCAACAAGGAAAAGTGAGGACTGACGGAAGCTTCCTAAAATGATCTTTGTTGGTCTCTAGAGGATTGTGGACTATGATTCACTCATTGTTAGGAATCTTTTTGGCCTTAGTTTTCTTTTAGTTAGTAGAAATGATAATTTATGCATATGGCAGAAAATCTGGGAGCTCCCCCAAAATATAAAGGGGAGGAAGAAAGAACACACATGATCCCACTCTTTTTTTTTTTTTTTTTTTTTGGTTTTTCGAGACAGGGTTTCTCTGTGTAACTTTGTGCCTTTCCTGGAACTCACTCTGTAGACCAGGCTGGCCTCGAACTCACAGAGATCCGCCTGGCTCTGCCTCCCGAGTGCTGGGATTAAAGGCGTGCGCCACCACCGCCCAGCTATGATCCCACTCTTTATCACAGGTATTTCCCTTAACACCAATGTCATGCTTGCTATAAACAATTCCTAGGTGATTCCCCCCCCCCCTAAATATTGACTTCTTAAGGCTCATGTAACACTCTTGTATATAGTCAGAGCTATAAGTTACCTAACTACCATACATGGTTTGACTGTTTGGAGAGCTTCTATTATAACCCCCCAATATTTTGGGTGATTTTCCAAAGGTGAAGCCAGAAGTCCCAATTCCAGTGTGATGAGCAGGGTAACCAGAAGACCAGGGGAACTTCTGACCTGGATCTCTGCATGACAGGGGCTCACTGTACTCTGAGCGGGTCATGTCCTCCTCAGCAGCCTGGAGGGCCCTCAGAGGAGGCACGCCCATTCTCTAGATGTTGAATCTGAAGTACACAGAGTCTGCTGTCTCTCTCCAGGCTTCCTTCTGCAGTGCACATAGCCTGCCAGCTGTTCTTCACGAGGCAACAGCATCCAGGCCATTGGCTTCCGCCCGCCTCTTTTGCTTTGGACACACCCTGCTGGCCAATGCCTCGCTAGCATGTGGCTTCAACAAACCCATGTCTGGGCGTAGCCTGAGTAGCTTCAAGTAAATAAGCGATCAGAACCACGCTAACGGGACCTTTTCATGAGCCAGATGGCATGTGCTCGAGTCTGTACTGGATTCCCAGGAAGATAGGCAACAGCAGCCCGCATGAAGTAACCTGTGAGTGAGAGGCAAGGTGGGCACCTCCTTTCCTGGATGACAGAGCCCTGTATGATGCGACACAGCCACTGCTCGTACTCCCAACACCTCAGCATAAAACCCAGAAAGGCATGGTCTGCGCCCCCAGGTCTGAAGCTATCTTCTCTCCTTGTTCATTTTTTTTCCCCACAAGAAAAGCTCCACAAGGCCGAGAGGAGGCCCTTCACCTTTGGCAGGACACAGAATCTGGCACCTTGTAAGCACCCAGTAGATCGCTGGGTAAGAGTCAGAAACTGCACAGTAGCTTAAGTGCTTAAGGTCAGTGGACACTCCAAGGCCTCCTTTCTAAGAGCTAATGCCAAATACTGAAAATGGGGGTGCCGTATTCTACATCTATAACTGTATATATAACACATATAAAAACATATCAAAATAGAGATGTGTATATGATTTATTTTTTTAAAGCTCCTAATCCTCCGGTTTCTGCCTCCCAAGTACTGGTTAACAGCTGTATGCTGTCATCTAGCTTTGTGATATATTTATTCCAAGGTAGAAGAAACTGTGTACTTTCCAAAATTTGTATATTAATTTCTAGCTTTATTGTTTTATGACTAGTATTTTCTTATAATAATTCTACTTTATGGACCCTACTGCTTTCTTCATGACCAAATACGTAGTTCGGTTCTGTGACTCAAACAGCAGAAGCTGAGAAATACACTGTTCCTGCTCTAGGTGTGGTGCCTGACACATGCAATGGGACTTTGGCTACATTGTTAGGCCGTTTATATCTTCCTTAGTGTTGTTCCTTATTGTCAGTGAGGGTGCTGGGTTGATGTCTTCTGCAACCAGTAAGATTCCATTTACAACTCTTTTTTTTTTTTTTTTTTTTTTTTTTTGGTTTTTTAAGATAGGGTTTCTCCGTGTAGTTTTGGTACCTGTCTTGGATCTTGCTCTATAGACCAGGCTGGCCTCAAACTCACAGAGAGCCACCTGGCTCTGCCTCCCAAGTGTTGGGATTAAAGGCATGCACCATCGCTGCCTGGCTCCATGGCAACTCTTATAAGGAAAACATTTAATTGAAGGGGCTCACTTCCAGTTTCAGAGGTCCAGTCCATTATCACCATGGTGCTGGCTACATCTTGGCTAGTAGGCAACAGGAAGTCGACTGACTCACTGGAAGGTATCCTGAACATATGAAACCTCAAAGCCCACCCCTACAGTGATACGCTTCCTTGAACAAGGCCATGCCCACTCCAACAAAGCCACATCTCCTAATAGTGTCACTCTCTTTGAGACTATGGAGGTCTCTTACATTCAGACTACCACATACAGTCTGCCACTGCATTATTTGGACCCTAAGTATCCAGAACTGCTCTATCCCGATTGTAGACCATGACTTCTTTCGGGTTAATTCCTTCATTGGCACATTGCATGGTTTTTTGGCTTGAAGTTTGCCTTGTCTGAAGTCAGTGTTGTGACCACTGCGTGCTGTTTTGTTTCCTGTTAGAAAGTGTTGTCTACAATATTTTACCTTCTCTTGTTTTCGTTTATGAGTTTAAATACCACATCTGCTGACTTTTTCTATTATCCCTTTGTACCCTTTGTGGTTTTAGACTTCCTGAAGCAGTTTCTTTTAGGTGTCCTTTCTGTACACACCATATAGACAGGTCTTAGTTTGTCAGCTGATTTGAAAGTATTTTTCTTTTCATAGGTGAGCTAAACTCATTCTGATATATATGTCCTTAGCTTTTAAACAGCATTTTACTACAGTCACTGCACATGTCTTATTATATTTGTGTTTCTATGGTTCTACATCCTTGAAGTTGTTTCTGTGTTTTCTTTTGTAGCTGGAATGCTCACTGAAACTATACATATAGGAAAACACCCACATTGTAAGTGTAAAGCTTGATGAATTTTTAGAAATCAAGGCATGTAGCTACAACTCAACGCAAGAAGAAAAGCCACCAGGACCCCAGAAGGTGTCCTCAGCTTCCCAGGTGCTAGTCTCCCCAACAATTCTTACTCCTATCACCATAAATAGTTTGCTGGGGGTTTGAACTTTATTTAAACATAGACATAGAGCATGCATTCCTGTCCTCTGCCTGCCACTTTCTCCACTCAACAATGCATTTGTGAGATGGGTCCATGTAAAGCCCCAGTCTGTTCTCATTACTGTGGCTATAATATCCTGTGCAACTAGACCATGTCCATCACACTGTGGATGGACACTGGGGTTGTTTCAAGGTCGAGGCTCTTATGAGGAGCCCCGCCCTGAACATTCTTGTGCACATGCTATGTAACTTCCTGCTGTACACACAGAGATGTACATTTGGGATCATAAGCATTTATTTGTTTAGCCAAACAGATTTCTAAAGCCAGTTTACATGTTCATCAGCATGGGAGGAGAATTCCAGTTGTGTCCTGTCTTTGCTAAAGCTTAGCATTTGTCTTTTCCATCCTCACGACTCTGGTGGTGTGAAGTGATAGCATGCTTCTGTTTTAATCATACATATGAAAACTGCAGGTGAAGGTTATGAAGAAGGAGAAGAGGATGACCAGCAGTCTAAGTGTTTGGACCAAGGCCAGTGGACATCCCTAGATCCCTCCTTTTTGAGTTTGATATGGAAAGGACACATCTTTGTGAAATGGCATTTGTCTCCTCTTCTCTAATCGTTTTATTCTCTCTTTCCTCCCATCTTTGGTTGTATTATTTGAATTATATTAGAACATAAACCATTCATATATTATTGTTTCTCTCTGTTTCCACTTCTGACCTAGTCTTATCTCCAAATCAATTGAATAAAGATGGCGGCCATCAGCCCGGGAAACAGGATGTCCCACCATCGCTCCACACCAAGCATCTTAAGTACAAAGCAAACTGGCATCCAAGGACAAATCTCCACTGATTTCATAGATAAAGCTTCACTGGACTACAGTCCTGGCCGTTTACACAACTGTCCATGCTCTCTGGAGGGGCTTGATTCCAGGAACAACCCTCCTCCAAGATATCAGCGTGTCCAAATTGCCCAGGTCCTTTATCTAAAATGGAGATGGTATCTGTATATAATCTAGATGTATTTGTCTGCAAGCTTTAATCTCTTGATTACTTTTATGTACTTCAGCGTAAACAGTTGTTAGAATGTACAGCTCAGGGAATAAAGGCAAGAACCAAAAACTCTATACATGTTCACTGCAGAGACAGCTACTGTATACCTAACACATAGCACATGAATGAGATGCTCAGTGGACACCAGCAATGGTTCTGAATGGCACAAGGCTCCAGCAGGGCTTGAATGCACAGCATTTCATTAATGTGGAACCAGGATAATTCTTGGCACACAGAAATTTATGTTTCTCATTTTGGAACTTTGTGGATTTTCTTTTTTAAAGAATATTTTTAATCTGCAGTTGGCTGAATGGCAGAGACAGAACCTGTGGCCACAGCAGAGTCACCGCACCGTCTGTAGCAGTTCCTGTGCTACACTGATAGTTGAGTAATTTTAACAGAGACTGTAGATCTTTCAGAGTCTAAAATACTTGACATCTCCCCTTTATGGATTCTTGCTCTGGTAAATGCTATAAGAAAGGCTTCTGGGTGTGATGTCCTGGGCTCTTTCATACGGAAAGCTTGTTTCAAAGCCCCGGCGCTTGAAGAACAGTTTAGCTAGGTATAAAAGTCTCTTTTGTGTTTTATTTCCTGTTCTGCTATTCTGTAAGGATACCACTCAAACCCATGCAACCCCAAAGAAGAGTGGGCATCTGTGTTCCTCTCACTGGAAACACAGGGGTGGATGGGCAGCTAAGAAGGTGCCCATTCTATGAGGAGCTCTACTACCTGACAGCTCCATGTTCCTGTAGTGTGTCTTGACACAAATGGCAGTCTCACTATGGAGCCCTACTCCAAGAAGTCACGTGATAGGAGGCTACTGAGCTGCAAATATGGCGTCATGAAAGGAGCCTCTCGGGGCCTCTTGGACATCAGTTAAGGGGACCAGGTTCTAGCCCCACAGTGATGGACTGTTATTCTGTTTCCCTGCTTCTTCTATAGTCACATCGTGGGAAATCCAGAGTGCTCTACAGACCTTCCAGTTACCTCAGCAACAGTGTCAGACTTAAATGGTCTTGCTGAATACTCCCACACTTGAACTTCCTTCCTCTCCAAATTCCACAAGAGCCACTGTCTACATCTTTAGCCCCTTCTCTCATCATGTCAGGGGTTGACAACATGTAGAAGACACACTCCTGGGACCTGTGAACTGCTCTTTTTGGGAGACTGAAGCCTATGCCTTAGGCTCCTGGCTCTTCTTCAGCTGCCCTGACTTCTCAGAACTGACCAGCAGAGCCTCAGATGTGGCCTTCTAAAAGTATCTTGAATTAGACTTCATCCTGGGATAGGGTTTTGGACACTTGTAAAAATAATAAACCACAATGATAAACAGGGATCATAAAAACACCAAATTTAGCAATTACTGCATGTCTGGAAATGGCCTGAGTAATTTGTTTCTATTAATTGACACTTACAACAACCCCACGAGGTAGGCAGTATTCTCAAGCAGCGTCTTACAGGGCCGGGGTGGTGACCTGCACTAGGTCCCAAACAACAGCTGTGAAGCTGGGGTGGGAACCTGGCTGCCTGGATCCTGGCTCTCTAACCATGAGACCAACTGCTCCTGGGCTGTGCTCTGGCTTCTTCTCCCCTCGGGGACCACGCTCCCCGCCTGCTTTCTCCTCCCTATCTTACGCTCACCCTCATTTTCAGTTCTGAAAGTAGCTGTGGTTTATAGCAGCATTTTCCCTTCTGTCATTTGTGAGTGAGTGAGTGAGTGAGTGTGTGTGTGTGTGTGTGTGTGTGTGTGTGTGTGTGTGTGTGTGTCTTAAAGAGCTTATTTATTCTTCCTGGTCTCTCTTACACTAAGAACACCACCAACAAACGGTCCTTATTAGATTCTTCTAGGCAGGGCTCTTCCTGTGAGCTTCTGTTGGCTTGACTTGTGACTCACTGGGGTGGGGTGTACTGCTTTCTACTGCCATGGCGCACATATCTCACACTCTTGGAGTCACCCAGAACCACCACGGAGCCCTGCTCCTGTGTGTCTCCATCCCTGCTGATGGAATCAGAATGGAATCTCTCAGGATTTCCCTTAAATGCTGCACACCACTGACTTTTGTATCTGCAGGGTCAGAGCGAGCTCTGCTCTGCCCCTTGTTTACTTTTCTCAAATCAGAGGGGCCTAGATTTAACCTTTCTCCAAGTATCCCTCTGGCTGGCAAACTCAAGAACAAGGCAGCCAATCATTGCCTCCCAGCTGCCTACCACTAATATCCCTGGTGTGTTGGAATTAAAGTCAGAGTGACAGATTCTTCTGTGCCGCCTTGTCTAGAAGCTCTAACATCCACTGCCTGTCCCCCTGTTCCCTCACCCATCTCCAGGCACTAGAACATCTGCTGAACAAGGTCCAGAGCTTCCTGCCAGCTCCGGCTTATCTCTGAGATTTGGATAGGGTGCCTGGCCTATTGTCCTCTCCTTCAGGAGCCTGGGCTCTGGACCTCCCCGCCCTCAGGAGATGAGATAACTGACCAACCATTTTTACTTCACTCTTTGTACCACAGGCTTACTGCGTTTGTCCTCTGGTTCGAGGTCAGTATCTAATCCATCAATGTTGGTTCTTCTCACCACAGTTAAGATTTCCAAGCACTTTTGTCAACACATGTCAAACAGACGCCCACTAGCATCAGTAACTAGAACGGATACTAGAGAATCGGCTGGAAGTGCAGACTCCCCAGTCTCTGCAGGAGTCAGTGCACTGGGAACCCCAGAGTGGGGCCCATCAATGTGTCAGCAAAGAAGCTCCTCTTTTCTCTCTAGCAGGAGATTCTGAGAATGCATCAAGCAGATATCATGAAAACAATCACTGCAGCAACACTGAAGTTGTCAGGAAATAACCACTGCGGCAACACTGTACGTATAATATGACCACTGCAGCAACACTGTACTCACGGAACAACCACTGCATCAACACTGTACTCATGGAATAACCACTGCATCAACACTGTACTCATGGAATAACCACTACAGCAACATTGTACTCACAGAATAACCACTGCAGCAACACTGTACACATGAAATAACCACTGCATCAACACTGTACTCATGAAATAACCACTGCAGCAACACTGTACTCACGGAATAACCACTGCAGCAACACTGTACTCACGGAATAACCACTGCAGCAACACTGTACTCACGGAATAACCACTGCATCAACACTGTACTCACGAAATAACCACTACAGCAACACTGTACTCACAGAATAACCACTGCAGCAACACTGTACACATGAAATAACCACTGCATCAACACTGTACACAGGAAATAACCACTGCATCAACACTGTACACATGAAATAACCACTGCAGCAGCACTGCACACATGAAAACCACCACTGCAGCAGCACTGTACATATAAAACAATCGCTACAGCAGCACTGCACATATCATGAAAATAACCCTGAAGATATCATGAAAACAATCACCGCCATCAATGTTTTATCCAACCTACTGGGCAGGTGCAGCTGAAATGTCCTTTCTTCCTGATGTCAGAATTCAGGGTAAGGGCTCTGTCTGACTTTGACAGAAGAGGACAGGGGTGTTCTCTTCCCAGGGAGCGGATTAATGATTAGGGAGGTGACAACGTGACCAAACCACCCACGCAGTATGGCCTGAGAACATTCATTTCCACCACTGTGGTGTTAGTTTCTTCTCTGACTGATGTGGGGAATAATACTTGGAATAACCTACTTTTCTGTCCTCAGGCTGCTTTTGTCTGTGGTGTTTAAATCTAAATCCTGGTTAGTAGACAGAAGTGCTGGCAGGATCTAGCACTTCCCATCCATCCATATCAAGTTCAATCTCATTATTTTCAAGGCTGCCACGGTCTCAGCCCAGCCAGTAACAAGCTACCCAGCACAAGGTGTCTGGAAAGCTACACTCCAAACTCTGAGCTCATAACCCAATTTCCAGGTCTGATGACACCCAGCCCCTTTTAGAATCCCCTTCCCTTCCTCACCTCATTCTGTTGATAACACTATCTGAAGCCCAGGAACACTTATAGCATTGGCAATGAACCACTTGAGATTTTTCTGCTGTTTCAATTTTCCCTGAAATACATATAAATTATACGGACTGACTCTGACAAGAAGGGAAGTATTAGAAAACACCAGGACTCTTCCCGATATTTTATTACCTGGAAAATACTGGCATGGGCTATTTAAACTTTGTAGTTATAACTGTATTAAAAATGTGTGTGTGTGTGTGTGTGTGTGTGTGTGTGTGTGTGTGTGTGTGTGTGTGCGCTCATGCATGTGTGCTCATGCACGTGTGCACAGTGTCTTAAGACATTGATGAATAGCCCATAAAATGCTGGGGTTCAACAGCTGGCTTATGTTTATCATTAATATAGTTTTGTAGGGGAGCTGCCATGATGGGTTTGGCTCACGTTCATCGAGTGCTTATTTGGGATGAAGGAATTTATAGGCATTACTTCACCTAATCTTCTCAAGACTTCTATGAGAGAGGATCTAATTTCACAGTTTTACAGATGGAGAGATTTGGGAACATGCCCAGGGGTTTGTGTGTAGCTAGTGACAAGGGGGGGGACCTAAAGCTATGCTCTCTACAACCCAGAGGTGAGACTGCCCCTCTCTGGCTAGTTAGGCTACTAAGCTTAACCAATAGAGTGCTCCGGTGCCTCCCCATGACAGGAATTTACCATCTTGTATTTGTTCCATAGTTTAAAACAGCTGTATAGAGCAAAAGCCACAGCAAAGCATGGCCAGGTAAACAAGGGGTTGGAGGGATTTCTAAGAAAAAGAGAAGGGCTGGCAGAAGGGCTCAGGATGAGGTCATGGTCCAGGTAGACAACAACGTTCACCATAGGGATGAGCTCCATGACTAACTGCACCAAGTGAACTTAAATGATTTAACCAGGGGAGACAGACAGACAGACACACAGACATGAGTGCGCGTACACACACACACACACACACACACACACACACACACACACACACACACACACACACACACACCAGGGTCCCAAAACCAGCCTCTGAATTCTACTTTGTCTGTGGAGCATCTGTCCAGGTCAGACACCTATCTCTTGGTATGTAAATTCTCCTGTCACTGGAATGAAATCTCATTTCCAACTCAGTGAAGTCTGGTATGAGTGAGGCACTTCCTCTACCAATCTTTATCCACTCATTTGTGAAAACGGCCTCTTGGGGCTTCCTGGGTGCTGGAGCTGCTGTCACTGAAAGGAAAGCACACCCCAACAAGTCCCCATTGGTAGAGTCCTCACTGTGTACCCTCTTAGCTCCACAGAAAGCACCCTGCAAATACTAGTTGAGACAAGAGCATCACGCAAGTCCTGCCCCTTGTTGGAGAGACAAAAATGGTGTCAGTAGAGAGGAATAAACGCTGCCAGAGGGGGCATTAGGAGTGGCAAAGGTATCCCGAGTGGCTGCCACCCGACCTGGGCTAGCTCTTTATTTGACCACCAAAGTTTTGGAGGAGATACCAGAGGCTGTGGGCTTGTCTCTTGAGTGGGCAGGCTTGCTCAGAAGACCATCAGACCTGGGCCACAGGCCATGCTACTTCTCCAGTCCCTGGTAACTTTACACACTACTCACAAGGGATCTGAGACAGGGTGGGCATCCCTCCCAGCCTCTCCGAGGCCTTGGTCAGCTAACTATGGGTAGAGGAGGCAATGCTTATGGAGTTCAGAGGGGGCCTGTACCTCTGTCTTCCCCAACAAGTGCCTGGGAGCCAGAGTCTTGTTGGAAACCTACATCCTAGATATCTCAGGCTCTGCAATTGTTTCTGTTCTAACACATCTCCACTTAACACACACACACACACACACACACACACACACACACACACACACACACACACACACAGAGAACAAAGCAGAAAATGAACCAACTCTAGTGTTCATTACAAACCTTTAGTGTTCTATGTGTCAATCATCTTCTCACCCTGAGATAAAATACCCGAGAAAAGTGAACGTATACAGAGAAATGGTTTGTGTGGCCCATGGTTTTTAGTCAGGGTTCAGCTGGCTCCACTAGCTTTGGGCCGCTTGGGAGGCAGTACATCATGGCGGCAGCGCAAGGCAGAGGGCCGCACTCATCTCACGATGGCCAGGAAGCTAGGAGACACAGACGGAAAGGCACAGGTCCCTACTGTCTACTTCAAGGGACTAGTACTGAAAACCTAACCCATCCTGCCAGACTCTACCTCCTACAAACCCTGTCTCCTACCAGCACCATGGCTAGGGGCCAAGCCTTTACTACCTAGACCTTTGGGGATGTTAAAGATTTCAACCAGAATGGTTTAATTTTACAACTTCGAACCTGGGTTTTAACTTCCAGAGAAGGAAGCCATCACATCCTCCCCTTTGCCTCACGAGTTCCTAAGCTGAGGGCTAAGGAAATGCCATTGCTAACTTCTCTTGACCTTTTTTGACACTTAAAAAAAATTTTTTTTTAAAATATAATGGGTTAGCAGGAAGTATGTGAGACTCACGGTAAGATGGCGTGGTGTGAGTTCTTGCCATCACTTGGAGCTTGAGGAAGCTACTCAATGGCTAAGTAGCTCGGAATCTTCATTGATAAAATGTGGTGAATGTGTAGTCAACTTTCCAGAGGATAGTGGGGTTTGCCCATGTAATGGCCCCAGGCGACTATGGGATTCCGTATAAATGCAGCAGCTCAGCCACTTCCTCCCTTCTCTCCTTACTGTCCACCCACAGGGGTAGACTGGCCCTCCAGTGGCCTTTCTGTAACTGCTACCTTCATTACTTTCATCTTATAAAAAGAACACAACTTTAAAAAAAAAACTGTATGTGTGTGTGTAGTCTAGAGGTTAACCTCAGGCATCATCTACTTTGTTCAAGGCAGGGTTTCACATTTGGCCCAGAATCTACCAATTTTGCTAGACTGGTTGACCAGCAAGACCCAAGAATCTACCTGTCTCTCCTTTCCTACTACTGGGATTACAAGCTACCTCTACCATGCCTAGCTTTCTTCTTCAAACATGTATTTTGGGAATGAAACTTGCGTATCATGTTTGTGAGACATTGCTATATGAGCTATCTCCTTAGCCCAAGGAAAATCTGAGTTTTCAGATTTTTCTACTTTTACAATAAATTCATTTTCAAGGAGGTTGTCAAAAAAAAAAGTTTCTCTGGGACTTATGGGAACTAACTTAGTTCTTGCTAGGGAAGTAGAGGGTACCAATAGGGTTCAGCTAGTGACTGGTACACCTGTAGGATCCACTTTCTTTTCAGCCAGCACACCTAGTCAAGTTACATACAAGGATTCAGACCTCAAGCCAGTACAGCTTGGGAGTTGAAATAACCGTGGTGGAGAAGTCTAGGTTTGCTAACAGGTTGTACCACACCCAGTCACCAAGAGTTTGGAAAAGAAACTCTCATGCTCTGAGAATCATAGAGCTGCTGATGTTGGCAGTTCCTATCCAAGAGTAACATTCCGGGCCGGCTGCCTTTCTTACCCATGCACAGGAATTTTCCAGTACAGTAGCCCTCCTGCTAACAGACCTGTGGGTTCTCAATCTAGCTGGACAGGGGCAGCTGGATGGGCTTCATTTCTGACTTTTGGTGTGACCATGACATCTGCATGCTTTACGTGGGGGCCCATCTGTTCCTGTCTGCCCATGATCATCTTCCTTCTAGTGAGGATGCCTCAGTTTTCCTTTGGGATGCACACGGGTTGGCAGGAGGGTGTGTGAGCTGCACCAGGCCTGTCAGACCTAGAAGGGACTTAGAGTGGAGGTCTGCAGAGGAGAATCTGCAGGGCCCAAGCAGGGCAGGTCTACAGCAACTTGCCCCGCACCTCTTTTTTTTTTTTTTTAATCAAAGTTGCTATGAGTTTTTTGTTTGTTTTTGTACGCTCTTTAAAAAAAGTATTTATTTTCATGATTTTTTTAAATTGTTTTTTGTATCTCTGTATGTGTGGACATGTGAATTAATGTGCCCACAGAGGCCAGAGGTGTTGCTCCCCTAGACCTGGAGTTACAGTTGGTTGTGAGCTGTCCAGTGTGGGTGCTGGGAGACAAACTTGTATTCTCTGCATGAGCAGCAAGCCCTCTTAACCCCTGAGCCACCCCTCACCACCCCCACCTCCCCCCACCCCTCCAACACCTGTCTCTATATTCTTTTGTTTTGTACTTTCAGATCTGTTATCTTGGATCAAAGGCCCAGGTTCTTCCTCTTAGTTCACTAAAGGCCTGATGTGCTTCCAGGCTGGTGATGGCCTGGTGTTACCTGTTTGCATTTCCCCTCTGTCGCCATGGCACCAGAACTGTTGGCAGGGACAGGGGTTGCATAGGCAGCCATATTAGCTGATTAGACTATCATCTTCCCTCCCATCATAAAATAAATAATGTCAACTCAGCAGGAAGAAGCAGTGGGCACAGTTTGCTTTTCTCATGGAGGCAGAAGGCCACACTGGGCAGTGTCTCCTGCCGGCCAGTGCCCCCTAAACTGCCAAGAGCATTCTTTTCTGAAGGAGGTTAGGAGAGATAGCTCCAAGATCAAAGGCTTGGGAAGTGGGGTGATTACACATTCTGATAGCGGTTGACAGCATCAAAAGGCTATGAGCGTGAGATCATCCTGGTTATGTACTGTTGCTGGCAAAGGGCCAGGCTGCCTCAGCCAACGTGTTTCTCAGGTTCTGGATATTTTCACAGATATGATGAGGTATTTGGGGGATGGTGACTAGGACCAATCATTCTCTCTCTCTCTCTCTCTCTCATACACACACACACACACACACACACACACACACACATCCTTATATACATAGTGCATAAACACATAGTCTAGAGGAAATTCATATGATATTTTTAATGTATCTGTTTCCTACTTGTATCATCATGTTGGAGCTCACAGAGTTGCAGATTTTTTTAAAAAATCATTTTGGGTTTGGGATTTTTAAATGAGGGATACTCACCCTGTATTAGAAATGGAGTTTGTGACAAGCAGCTTATGAAATTTGACTTGCAAACCACTTCCCTTACTTTATAAGCTATGCTCAACACTTTTAGGGTAGAGGCCACTACGGCTGCTCCGTGAGCCTACTTCCTACCTGATATGTCCCTCTCCAATGTGTCCAACACTGTTTGTTTACACCAGTGGTTGGATCTCTCTGAGAAGTGGGTCACAGAAACTCATTCCTGCCCATGAGAAGGTTAAAAAGACCAAACCACTTTCCTACCAGAGCAATGTCCTTGAGTTGCACTAAAGAAATCTCTCATTCTGCTCCTTCAATGGCATTAAGTCTTTTAAGGTGAATGTGTAGACACCCAGATGAAAGGAAGCCTTTGAAAAAATATAAGCTGATAGCCAATTCTGCTATCCCTGGGACCTGAGAATAATTTCATATCCCACAAGGAAATCCCAAGTACTTAGAAAACCTTCAAGAGGGCTGGGGGATGGCTCAGTTGGGGGAGTATTTGCCTCCCAGCATGGGGACCTGAGTTCAGCCCCCAGAACCTATGTAAACATGCCAGATGGAGAGGTTCCCTTGCATTTCAGTCTAGAGAGAGGGTGACAGGAGGGTTCCTGGGGCTGCTGGGGAGCTTCAGGTCCCTTCAAAGGAGGTCTCTGAGGCTTCTATATGCATGTGCACACATACATGTGCCCTGTATATACAAGCATGTACACCTGCACACACTTACATCTGCACATACAAACATGCACAGACGGACACACACAAATGCATTGAAAACACAGCACTTAAGGCACCGAGGAGCTGAGCGGTCAAAAGTGCAGTAACTTTGCAGAAAGGACAGGAATGCGGGCCCACAGCATCCTCTGAGATGGTCAGGAGTAGCCCAGCTCCCATCTCTTACTGGTGCCCCTTTGGCATGGTATGGACCCAGCCTGGGTGGTGTCTTTCCAAAAGGCTCCAGTGTTTTCTTATGGAGCAATAGATATAAAATATAACTATGAGGGAAGTGCTTGGTTATTTAAAAAAATATGAGTGTTGGAATATTTCCAGAGTGCATGCCTTACTTAGAAAAGAATTGCCCTGTTTTTGTCCAAAGAGATCTTGGCCATAGCTCTAGTTAAGACTTGTTTTAATTGTCTCACTAGTGTGTGGCATTTTCCCGTTCTTCTCCTGTCTCACTAGTGTGTGGCATTTGCTCATCCTTACCCTGTCTCACTAGTGTGTGGCGTTTGCCCATTCTTACCCTATCTCACTAGTGTGTGGCATTTTCCCATTCTTATCCTAATGTTTCTGTTTCAGGTTTTGGAGAAGAGGAGCCAGGCATGAGAAGAAAAGGAGGCATGGTTCCTTTTAGGGTGGAAGAAGAATGACTGGGAAACCAAACTCAGAAGTGAGGCATGCCAAGCCCAGGGAAATGCTGGAAGCCACCAGGATAGCCAGGTCCTGAGTGTGAACCCTGCATCAGGGTAAACCCTGCAGTGGTTCAGATGAGAAATGTCCCTATAGTCTCGGGCATTTAAACACTTGTCCCCTTGCAGAAGGAAGCATGTCACTGGGGGCAGGCTTTGGGAGTCTGACGCCACTTCTAGCTCGCTTTCTCTGCTCTGTGCATGACAACTGTTTCTGCTGCTGTGTCTGCTGCCTGCTGCCATGTTGTCCCTGTCATTATGGACTATGACCTTCTGGAACCATAAGCAGGGCAGGATGGAGCCAGGTGGGAAAATCCAAGAGAGACAGTGGGAAGAGTAAGGAGAGTGAGGCGGACGCTGCCAGCTGCCACCAGGAGAAACAAGTAAAGTACCGGTAAGCCACAAGCCACATGGCAAGGTATAGATTTATAGAAATGGGTTAATTTAGGATACGAGAGCTAGCTAGCAAGAAGCTTGCCATAGCCATGGTTTAAAAATAATATAAGCCTCTGTGTGTTTACTTGGGTCTGAGCGGCTGCAGGACTGGGCAGGACACAGAAAAACTTCCAACTACACAGCATAGGCACTAAAAAGCAGTAACCAAGTAAATGAAGACATGCTCACCAAGTGATGCTATTTTCTACATGTTGCATGGGATAAAGTCTCTCACTGAGCCTGGAGCTGATCAATTCAGCTGGGGTGCATGATCAAAGGGCTTCAGGGACCCACTGGTCTCTGTCCCCTAGCCTCAGCACATGGGGTTACAGATGTGCCAACTGGTCTGACTTTCACATAGGTATGAAGGATCAAACTCAGGGCTCCATGCTTGGGCAGCAGGCATTCTACAGATGGAGCCATCATCTCCCCAGCCCCAGGGGCAGCTCTGTGATGTCACATGAGGATGGCTGCCCTCTCAGAACGGGTTCTATTTTCCTGGCCAGTGTCTGTGGGAATGAGAATTTCTGGGGGCATACCCTGCAAGCAAGCTCTTCCTGAAGAAGAGTATGGAGAAAGCAAGGAGACCCAGAGGCAGCTGAACAAAAGGTGTCTGTATACTTTTAAATCTCCCCTAATATACATTTATAGTTGTGGACTATTAGGGTTCTTCTGTGGCTCCTGTGATCTCAGAGGCTACAGGCCAGTCACACTCCAGATTCTGGGATATCCTGGGTCTCAATGGGACATGGGCTGGAATGGGTTAAATGTCCCCACATCAGTGAAGCTCATTTAAATTGCCACTCTCGTATACTTGGGCTATTTATCTGTCTCTACCTCATCTGGACATGTGCACAGCCTATGTGTGGGTCATCTGTTAATTTATTATTTGATTAGTCATGGTTCCTTAGGTTACAGATGTAAAATTCTCTCCCATTCCTTGGTTAACTTTTCACTTTCTTGATGGTCCCTTTTGAAGTAACATAGCAAAGCAAAACCTTAAAATTGTGATGACTTTTAACTTGTCTTTTTGTTGTTATTGCTCATACTGTTTTGTTTTGTTTTTGAGACAGGGTTTCTCCATGCAGCTTTGGTGTCTGTCCTGGATCTCACTCTGTAGACCAGGCTGGACTCGAACTCACAGAGATCCATCTGCCTCTGCCTCCCAAGTGCTGGGATTAAAGGTGTGCACCACCACTGCCTGACATGTTGCTCATACTTTTGGTATCTTAATAGTAAATCCACATCGGGAAGATTTTTGCCTCTGATATTTTCTTCACTGTATGCGTTCAGAGGTTTGGAGCTTTGATGCCTTATGAGCAAGTTTGTGTGCCCGGTGTCAGTCCTGCATGTGGCCGTCCAGTTGTACCAGAGATGCTTGCTGAAAAGACAGATTCCCCGTCAAACATTCTTGGAACCCTTGCTGAAAACCAACTGCGAGTAAACATACGGGTTTGTTTTCTAGACTTTCAATTCCCTCTGCTGCTCTGTGCATCCACTGTAGTGGGGCTACCGCGTGGTGTTAATTTCTTGCTAAGACTTGAAAGTGGGAGGCATAGAGCTTCCAGGTTCATTATTCCCTGTAAGATGGCTTTGGCTGTACTGAGCCCTTTCCAAGTCCACACGACTTTTAGGATCAGTTTGCCCACTTGGGCAATGAAGGCAGATGGAGTTTTGACAGAAAGTGCATGGGGAGACAATTGTGGGGTATCACTTCCTTGAAACATCCCAGCCCGTGAAAGTGAGATGTCTTGTGGTAAGGTCTAGTATTTTCCAGGTTATGAATTTTGGAATTATTGTTGAGTGTTTCATTCTTCTTGGTGTTTAGGAGTGTTAGCCCCTTTTCTTGCCATGGTGACAGAGTACAGAAGCAACTTAAGAGAGGAAGATGTTTATTCGGGCCCACAGTTGGGGGGGTATAGCCCACTATGGTAGGGATGCACACAGCTGGAGTGGTGTGGCTTGGTCACATCTGGTGGATCTGGCAATGGGGTATTCTAGCCAGAAACAGAAGTAGACGGAGCCTTTCAGATGTGCTCCCAGCAGCCCACTTGTGCTAGCTAGGCCACAGATTTCAACAGCTTCATCACCTCCCCCAAACAGTGCCACCAGCTGGAACCAAGTTCTCAAGTAAGGAAGCCTGTGATGGACAAGCCACACTCAACCCAGAACATCTGGTAACTAAAACTGCTTTCTTCATTTGCAATGCACAGAAATCTAACTGACTTTGCTCATCCTGTCTTATCTTGCAACTCCCTGAGATGAATTCAATTTCCTTAGTAGATTCTTTAGGAACTTCTGATTACAAGATCATGTTGTCTGCACACACAGAGTCCTGCCCCTTTCCTCTCAACAGGAGTCCCTTTGTTCTGTTTTCTCGGGGAGATGACCTGGCCAGAGTCGCCAGGACAATGCTACACACTGATGACAAGAGCAGATATGGTGCCACGTGCTTATCTACTCCAGGAAAACCTCTCTATCTTTTGTGGTGAGCATGATGGCTGATGGGAGCTTTTGTGGTTATTGTGTTTATAGTTTTTATTTCCTTTGCTATGTGTTATTCTGCTCGGCAGTTTGTGTCCTTCTAGAAGTGTATGTATTTTATGGAAGTTATATAATTTATGGCATGCAACTCTTCATGGTATTTATCACCCTCCCTTTAGTTTCTGTAAGATCGAAAATAATGCCCCTTCTTCCACAATTTTAGTAACTTGAGTCCTTTTTCCCTTGACCAGCATAGCTAAAGGTTGATCAGTTCTGTTGACTTGCTCATATAATCAATGTCTGGTTTTGTTCTTTGCCTCTATTCCCCATTTCATTAATGTCTGCTGTCATGTTTTTAGTTCCTTCCTTCTGCTGGCTTTGGATTTTGTTGCTTTTGCCAAGCTGTTGATTTTTAATCTTAAAAAAAGAAAAGATTTTGTTTTCATTTTTGCACATGTGAGTGCATGTGGGTTTGTGCGTGTGGGAGTGCAGTACCTTCAGAGGCCGGAAGAGGGCTCTGAATCCCTGAAGCTGGCGTTACAGAGGTATGCCATCTGACCTGGGTGCTGGAACTCAACACTGGTTCTTTGGAAAATATATTTGTCATTGCTGAAGCATCTCTACAGCCCCTTTCTAATTTGTTTTAGATTTATTTATTTATTATGTATACAGTGTTCTGCCTGCATTTATGCCTGCGCACCAGAAGGGGGCACCAGATCTCATTATAGAAGGTTGTGAGGCACCATGTGGTTGCTGAGATTTGAACTCAGGACCTCTGGGGGAATAGTCAGGGCTCTTAACTACTGAGCCATCTCTCCAGCCCCAAAATTAATTTACTTTTTTTTTTTTTGTGCATTGATGTTTTGCCATTCTAATTTTTTTTGAAAAATGTAAACATCAGCTCAGTGGTTAAGAGCACTGGTTATTCTTCCAGAGGACCTGGGTTTAATTCCCAGCACTCACATGGTGGCTCACAGCCATCTTTAACTTCCAGGGGATCCAGCATCCTCTTTTCGCCTCCAAGGGCAGCAGGCATACAAGTGGTTGTACCAATATACATGCAGGCAAAATATCCACACATGTTAAATAGAGGAAATGTAAACATAAATCTTAAAAATGTAAAATTCTTAAGCTAAGAATTTCCTTATGGATGCTTCATCTCAAAATTAAGGTTTCATTTCTCCATATTTGTGAGTTCTCTAAGTTTCTTTCTCTTACTGATTTCTAATTTTATTCCACTGTGGCCTAAGAACACACCGTGTTCTCTGTTCTGCCACTGGATTCTTCTCTAGAGATCTAAGTCTTGTGGTTTATAGGACTGTTATGTCCTTTCTTATGCTTACCTAGTTTTTCAAATCCGCTCTTGGAACTGGGTATAGAAGGCTCTTTTAGTACTCTTAAATTCCACCTCTCCCTCCATTTCTGTCACGTGTTCTCTAGGGTGTTGTGGCTACATGCACACGTTTTGCAATTGTTACATCTTCTCGACAGATGCTCCCATTATCACTACAAAGCGGTTCCACCTCTACTAACATTTTTTTTTTTAGCCCTAGCGATTAAACTCATGGCTTTGCACATGCTAGGTAAGTGCTCTACCACTGAGCTCCATTCCCCAACTTTACATGTTTTTAAAAGTCTATACTTTGATATTAGTGTAGCATCCATGCTTTCTGTGACAGGGTTAACTGTCAACTCGACACAATCTAGAATTACCCAGGAGGCATGCCTTTGGGCACACCTGTGAGAGACTATCTAAATTAAGGTTATCTCCTGATCATGTCTGGGAGGGGTTATCTTGATTTTGTTAACTGGTGTGGCTTCATTGGGAGTGGAGCCATTCCCTGGGCAGGGGTCCTGAATTGAACATTGGCCCGCATTGCTCTCTCTGTCTGCTGGTGACAGTGTGGACACTGGCTGCTTTTGCACTGACTTGCCCACCAGATACAGACTGTATCTTTGAACTGTGAGTCAGAATAAAGCTGCTTCCTTTAAACTGCTTTTTTTTTTTCTGAGTATTTATCATAGCAGCAGGAAAAGAAACCTGTATGACTTCTGCTTGCATGATACCTTGATTTTCATTGCATGTCTATATAAATAGGCATTTTCAAGGAGAAAAGAATGATTATTTCATGTCTGTAGACAGTTGGCCAGTACTGAACTTAAGAAAACTCATTCGATCCCATGAGAAATGGACTGTTCTGGGATTTGGTCACCATGCCCATCAGGTGTGTGTGTGTGTGTGTGTGTGTGTGTTTAACTTCTCCTGCAATTCTGCCAGTTGGAGAGCCTTCCATCATCACCCTCAATTACAGAGCATTTACTCTACAAAGTTTGTTTCTCCTGGAACCTGGAGAACATACCTTCCCCTTTCATTTCCGATGGGCCACTTTGTAACAAAGGACTAGAAAGCCAGTAACAGGCTCTTCTTTGTATGGGGTAGCGCCTTCAGAACTTGGGCTCTCGCTGGGGGCCAGGTCTCCCCTTATCTCAGGGGTGAAGTAGCCATGTAAGGCAGGGGCTACCGCTCTCAGCTGTCTGTTTGGAGGAATCCCTAAGACTGCACTTCACGTTGCCCAGCATTTTCCTTTCCTGAAATCATTACGGAAATGTTAAAAGGGAATAGCAAATGCTTCATTTTATTATTCGGATAAGGCGGGGAAAGAGAAGGGCCTCTTTGCTATGCTGCGGCATTTATATGGCAATCATTTCCTAACAGGAGGAACCCGTTACCTATGAAGCTGGTGTCTGGGAATTCGCTCGTCTTTATCTGTAATAACGGAAGGCAGGGATACCCAACCAATCAAAGAAGCTCTGAAGTCACCTTTTCTTCCTCTGTCTTGTGCTTCCCTAATTCCGGTAAACTAGGAAAGGTTTCAAAATTCTACCATTTAGTTGGAAGGTAAGTGAGGCCCTGGACTCTGGATAGCGTCTGAAAAATGTTCTGGCATCTGGCTAATGGAGATTCATCCTCATCGCTCACACATCACCAAGGCCTAGTGTATGCCAATGTTCCCACAACTAAGTTCACTATTTTGACTTCAGGAGAAAGCAGGAAAATTCTCTGAGGTTTCATAGTAGCAAGAAGTGGATCAACAACAGCATCTTTTTCAAATCACACCTGTGACTTAAGATACACACATTTCAAGTTTCCTTCTGAAGTCATGGTCTTCCAACCTCCTCTCTGCATGTACATGCACACCACAGAACACACTTTAATAAGAAACGGTGGTATTCCATTCAGTTTTAACCAAAAACAAGGCCAGCCTGGTTGAAGGTAATTGAAGAAGGAACACAAATTTAAAAACCAAATACCCTTCTCTGCAGATGACTATTCAATCCAATTGCAAGTAAATGTTCTTTTCTGAATCACCCTAATTCAATGTACAGTACACCATGTACTGCCTGGGAAGAGGTTCAAATCATAAATGCTATAGGGAAATATCTAATAACTTGGAATAGCTTTTCAAGTGGCTAATAAGCTCTAAAAGGCTGCAAAAATGTTAACTCTGGTAATGCATGAGTTCTGGGCTCCAAGTGGAGCCCATTGAGCTGTCTGTGGCTGGGTCTCTAGGGCTGGCATACAGAATCACTCTTTTGATGCCAATGACAAGGCTCTCTTCCCGCAGACTGTGGTCAGCAAGGCGAAGTCTGCTGGCCACATTTGTAACAGCTGATCCAACCTGAGATTTCTGCCTCGCCTGCCAGTGGTGGGACCAGGTTTGCTGATATTTGTGTTGGTGTGCAAGATTCTGGAGCGGGGCCAGCCGTCCTGTGTCAGATTCTAGATGCTGTACGGCAGGGCTGGGAGAGACATCCACAGAGCCAGGCACAGACTCAGAATAAAGAGGTGCTAATGGTGTGCAGTTGGGAAGGCAAAGGAAACTGTTGGGAACCCAGTGGAAAAAGAAGACTGAAGAAAATTAAGAGAGCAGGAGAAAAAGGGAGATGTAAGGGGAAAAAGACGAACACCTATGTTGTTTTAAAGGTCAAAGAGTAATAATAACAGAAAAGGTCTTCCCTGCGCCAGGCTCAGCAGCGGATCATTTCAGCTTCATTAATAAAGCCCACACCGTTAGTTCTAAGGCTATCCTCCGGGGTCATTGGCTCTACCCTCCAGTTATGCCCACCCCATCCCAAGTGGGGTGTAGAGACATTTGTTCTCTAGTCCCACAGGGCTCCAAGTCCCACCTGCCGTACACAAGGCAGCTTTTACCTGTGTGTCAGATCTCTTTCTTTTTCTAGTCCTAAATTTCTGAGACCAGGTTCTCCACTTTTCGCTTAAGTAGCTTGAGTCCACATAACTACAGACCATGCTCTGCAATAGTTCAAATGTTACTGTTCAAATGTGTATATTACATGTCTAAAATAGATGCATGCTATACACACATTTACATATAGTAAGTATATATATATATATATATATATGCTGTGCATGCATCTAGCTAGGATTTGCAAGACTTTGCAAGACTTTCAAATTCTATTATCAGACACATTTCTTGTGTTAAACAGTAAGTAATATCCACGGACTTGTGGCAATTCATTTTCATGTGCCTGTTTTTTTTTTTTTTTTGAGATAGGGTTTCTCTGTGTACTCTTGTCTGTCCTAGAACTCGCCCTGTAGACCAGGCTGGCCTCAAACTCACAGAGATCCACCTGCCTCTACCTCCCGAGTGCTGGGATTAAAGGCGTGTGCCACCACTGCCTGGCTCATGTGCTTATCTTAAACAACATTAAAGGGTCAGATGGTCCAAGAATAAACAAAGTCAGCCTAGAACAGCCAGCCAATGTGTCCTGTGCAATCTCTCCAGAAAATTCCAGGTGTTGGATTACCTTGCCTCAATTTCATTTTCTCTTCCGTTTGTAGAAATTCCTCTCATTCTTTAGGCTGGCTTTATTTGACTGGAAGAGGATGGGATTTTAAAAAAAGCATGGAGGGAGGGAGAAAACACCTATCTATGAAGTCACAGGCGTACAAGACAGTCTTTCCTCTCTAAATAGCCAGGCACTGAGAAGGTGCCTGGTGAACAGGAGGAGGGCTGGTGACCAGAAAGACGGGATGTTGCAGAAGGTACAGAATACGATCATGGCTGTGGTAGATGCTCAGGGGATGGTCAAGCAGGCAAGAAAAAGTCATCCAGTGTAATAATGTGTCCTCCATTGTATCTCCATCCTGAGACAGGACCTTCAGAGCACGGGCTCTTTGTGCGTGAGGGTCCAGTAGCTCAGTGGTCAGCGTAGGCAGTGATGGGGAGCAGGGCCAGCAAACTATCGTGGCCTACGTCCAGCAGAGAGAGTGTCCCGCTCGGCCACAAAGGGGCATCTACATCGCACTCCTTCCCCGCCAAGGCTCAGGAACCATCATGTAGGAGGGGGTAGGAAGGGGTAGGGGCCAGGGACTGGGGAGAACCAGAAGAAGCAGGGTCTTCTGGACATGACAGGATTGCTGCCTCATGAACCCACAGCCGCTATGGCCGCCTGCATAAGTAAATGTCCGAGCCTGGAGCCAGGAGGGGCCTGTGAGTCCCCGCCCCCAACAGAGGGGCTCTAGGCAAGCAATGGGCTCCGGGGGACGGAGAGTTCTGGAAGGTTGACCATGCTCTATGGGTATATGAGCAAGACAAATTGGAATTAGTGGGTTATTACAAAATAAAAGGGGGAATATAATATTGGGAGGGATGGAGGGTGGGGGTAGATCTGGAAGGAGTTAGGGGGAAAAGTAGGGGGTGAATATTATCAAAATGCATTGTGTACATGTATGAATTTTTCTTTTCTTTTTTCTTTCTTTTTTCTTTTTTTGAGACAGGTTTTCCCTGTATAACAGCTCTGGCTGTCCTGGAACTCGCTTTGTAGACCAGATTGGCCTCAAACTCACAGAGATCCGCCTGCCTCTGTCTCCTGAATGCTAGGATGAAAAGAATGTGCCATCACTGCCCAACTTGAACATTTTTGAAAAATAAATAAAAATATTATATTAAAAACATAGTGTGGAGGGCCAGAGTCAGGAAAACAGGTTCCTGTGTACATTCACTTTGTTAGATTTTATTTACCTTTAAGTTGTGGAAAACGTTAGAGAGAAAGCTAAAGAATAATAATAAAAAAATCCTCTTCTTTTAATTCTAACCTGTGTCCTCTTGGAATCAAGTCTTTTCTTCTGTCTCGATTCTGGGCCTGTTTCTCTGTAAGACTATTAATTTCCAATCATATCCTGAACGTTGTCAACGAGGCACTCACTGGCCAGCCTCAGTGCTGTCCCACACACATGAGCCATACATGTCATTTGCATTTTCCAGGAGCCATGGGAACAGTGAAAAGAAACGTGGCTATTTCATTTCAAGAGTGTGTTTTATGGCTGGAGCTGTAATTCAGGGGTAGAGCATGAACAGGCAGATGTGAGACCCACCCAGGCTTGGTCCCCAGCATTACAACACAAACACCCCCAAACTAGAAAACAGCAGGGTCAGTGAAATGGCCCGGCAGGTAAAAGTGCTTGCCATTCAAACCTGAGAATCTAAGTTCCGTTCCTGGAACCCAGGGTGCAAGGAGAGAGCCAACTCCCTAACATAAGGTTTTCTCACCTCCACACATGCATAAAGGCATACATGCTCTGCTTAATAAGAAATAAATATTTAAATAATAATGACAAAACACACAACATACTTTCCCCCAGCATATTTAAATTAGTTATTCCGGGTGATTATAGTCTACACACTCTCATTTCATATTATTAAATTATCTTAAAATCCTTGCAATCTTGAATCATTGCTATTTCTAATTTCATTCCCTTTGAAACCTGCCACTTTTATTCACATATTTTATGTGCACAGCCAATGTCACCTTGGATCAGCTACTGGCTATCACATTGAATGGTACACCCCTAGAGCATCATGGTAGAATCCTGAACTTCCGGCTTAGCAGGCAGCACCCCTGGCTGTGATACTACCCTAAGCACAGGTCGTTGCGATGGGCAGCAGCTTCGACAGTACTTCCGTTCTTCTGCCTTAGCTCTACTAGATGAGATCTGTCCCATCTGTGTCTTATCTTAGGAACAGGGCCAAATACATCTGTGGAATCTGAGGGCCCCTCTGGCTCTCTCCTTCCAGCCGCTGTGGTCACCCTGAGCGTGTGTGTGTGTGGGGGCTCAGCCACAGTCCATTGCTGTTCTAGCTGGGCCTCTGTTAAGGTCTGAATCTGAGACCTCCCTCATACGTTCACGTTTTGAATGCTTGTTTCCTAGCTGGTGGTGTTACAGCGGGAGGCTACGGAACCTTTAGGAGCTGGAGCTTAGCTGGTAGAAGTGAGTAACTGTGGGGAAGGCCTGTGAAGGGAGGGCCTGGTCCCTGGTTCCAGCACTCTGTGGCTACCTGCTCTGCAGAGCCCCATAGACAGCATCACCACACATCCCAGGTGTTACCATGAGCTGAGCTACAATGCCGTATTTCCTTCGTTAGCTACAGCACCTGCAAACCCTCGGAGGCCATGAGCTACAAGCCGTCTGTCCTCACTGAAGCTGTTCCCATGGGATGCTCTGTCACAGAAATCAAAGGTAACTAATAGTGTCTATGTAGTGACAAACAGTCAGTCACAAATGGAAACTCCACACGGGGCTACTCTGGTCTCCTCTGCATATCCTCCACTCCAACTTCTGACTGCGTTCTAGTTTTAAATAGCTGTATTTTTTTGTATTTTCTCCAGAGTTCTTTGTCGTTATTTGTGGCCCCATAATTACAGGATGTAAACCCTTTAAGCAGCAGCTTTTTTTTTTTTTTTTTTTTTTTTTTTTTTTTTTTTTTGGTTTTTCGAGACAGGGTTTCTCTGTGTAGCTCTGCGCCTTTCCTGGAACTCACTTGGTAGCCCAGGCTGGCCTCGAACTCACAGAGATCCGCCTGCCTCTGCCTCCCGAGTGCTGGGATTAAAGGCGTGCGCCACCACCGCCCGGCTAAGCAGCAGCTTTTAAACTCTATTCCTTATTGTTCTACAGAGGAGCCATGGCCTGCTGTGGGGGAAGGGGAGCAAATGTTCTTATTTTATTTGTCTTCTGAACATAATTTAAAAATTTTGATGTTAAAGTAGTTTGCAAACACTGATCAGAAAATAAGATCCATGAAGGCATCCCTAGGGTTGTATTTTTGTTTTTGTTTTTGTTTTTAATCCCCTTGAGCCTCTCTTGACCTCTCTCAGTCATGAATGAGCTCTTCCCCCATTTTCTGCTCCTTCTTCTAGGGGTAGATAGACCATCCTTGGTTTCAGGAAGAGAGACTGCCACCTGTCTGATCACTGAGTTTTTACAGCTGTCAGATCTTCCTTCTTTGGCCCCATAACTGAGCAAGGGACTGGAGGATGGGCTTGAAGTATGGCTACCAATCCTCATAATACATAACTTGAGGGATTTATTATGGCTCACAATTCCAGGTCCCAGGAACTCAAGCAGCTAGTCACCTCACACCCACAGTCAAGTGCAGAGAGAGATGAATGCTCCCAAGATGCTTGGCTCTCCTATTTTTTTTTCTTTCTCATTCTTTAATAGTTCAGGATCCACTCCATGAAATAGGGCTGCCCACATCCAAGGTGGATCTTCCCATCTCCATTAGTAATCAAGACAACGCTTCCCTACCCCCAGACATGCCCACGGGCCAACCTGATCTAAGTCATTTCTCAATTGAAGATCTTTGCTTAGTGATTCTAGGTTGTGGCAAGTTGACATTCAAAACTAACCACATGCAGACTTTCTGATGAGTCCTCCCTTAAAGCCTTCAGCATGAAAGAAGACTTTCATTCTTAATTTTGGAGGAGCTCGCTGAATCAACGTAAGGAACATCACCTGCTTGCTTTTCCTTCCCATCATCTCTGAAGCACATGCAAAGAGTTTAACAAAGGCTGTGATGATGTAATGATGCCTTTAGCAAGTTAGGGTGCCTGGGCAAACCCAGACAACCTGAGTTAGATACCTGGGGCCCACGTGGTGTAAAGAGATCATCAATGCCTGAAAGATGTCCTTTGACCTCCACACATGTCCACACAAATGCCATGGAGTATGTATACACACACACACACACACACACACACACACACACACACACACACAATTAAAAAATAAAAACAGTGCAAGCAAAAGGGGTTGGTACAAAAGCCAAACATGTTATGAGACTCCTGAATCAGGCCAGGGGTACACACCATACTTAAAAGACCCCAAAGATTCCACATCAAAAAGCAAAGCCTAGTCAGCAAAGGTAAATATGCCTTGACATGATGGGCAGGGCCACAAAGCAAAAACTAGTCACTCAGCGCGGGACAGAAAGGAGGCAGAGGCATGACATCACACAATGCATCACAGTCCCCGAGTACCACGCTCCAGCCACTGAAGCAACTGAAAGAAACACGGGAAACCAGTGCATGCTCTTCGCACAGTTCATCCCAGTCCAGAACTCCAGATTGTACGCCAGAGCACATGGGCAGCACGGCCATGTCATGTTTCAGCTGGGTCTGTCAGAGAAGCACAGACGGCTTCCAAACAACAACAAACACTCACAGAGACAGGTCAACCACAGCCCTTAGCCTCTGTGGACACTTTATTCTTAGACACTAAAATTCTAGCACATATTTCCTCTTCCTCCAGACAAGCGATTTAGGGGAGCCAGTGGGTGCCAGTCAGAAGTGTGTGCCCACGGCAACGTTTTCTCTGTGAGATGTTGTCACTCATGATCTGTAAGCTGCCCTCCAGCTAGGACGGTATATTTCCATTAGTGTTCTGGCTTAGGAGACAGAAGGTCAGAACGGCGCCATATCGTGGTGCTTCAGTTGGTAACAGACGCTGCCATAAGATTACAATGGAGTTGAAAATTCCCATCACCTCCACCATGTCACAGTGCAATGCACCATGCCTGTGGCAGTGCTCATGGAAGCAATCCTACTGGGCTGTCACGTTTATTATTGGAGAGGGCTGGGATGTGCGAGTGTGTGCAAACACGCATGTCCTATACTTGCCTATGCATGCTCACGAGGAGGTCAGAGGTCAGTGTTGGGCGTCTCCCTCTATCACTTTATTGTATTTTATTTTTAGACAGTGTCTCTGGATGAACCTAGAGCCCACTAACTGGTACACTGGTTCCAGCAAGCCTTGGGTATCCGCCTGTCTCCACACATCCCTCCAGCTCTGGGGGTGTAGACATACACACAGATGTTCCCATCTTTTACATGGGTGCTAAGGACCCAAACTCAGGTCCTCATGATCGCACTTTACCCACTGATCCATCTCCCCAGCCCCAGCACATAGTACAGTACTCACTACTGTCAATGATAAAAGGTGAGAATAAGTTACCAGTTCATGTACTTACTATGCTAGAATTACTATTGTTATTTAGAACGCACTCCTGTTGAAAAATATTGTTCACTGAAGAGAAGTTTGTGTTAGAACAGCACCAGCCTATCCAGTCCGTGTCTACTGATATCCTTTTATGCTTAAATGAATGCTCTATTTTGTTCATGTCCTCGGATCAATAACCTGTAACACTTCTACGCTGTCAGCCTACTTGTGTAGCAAACATGACATTTGTCTAAATAGGGACTTCTCAGAATGTGCCCCCTTTGTCAAGCAACATGATTACTTTTTTGAGCAAGCAAAAAATCACTCGCCACGCCACCGGAATGTGGCGCAGGCTGGTTCTGTGCTGTTACCTGTGGACTGCCATCCCCTCACCCAAGATGCTGTTATCCAACATGCTGGTGGCCCAAGCCACAGAGTCCAGCGACTTACCGGGACTGGCATGGGTGAGAGTTGCACCTTCGGACCTGGGGCTCAGGGCGGCTTGCTGGGGGGCAGTCACTGTCATTCACCAGGGTTGTGGTCTTGTTAACAATCCGGGTGCATGACACGATGGTCCTGCGTTCTCCTGGAAGCCAAACCATGGGAGCTAAGAAGTTACGGAGGCACATACCCAGAAAACCATTCATTCATGCTTATGGAGGGGTGTCTGGCTGCACCTGCTGATCAGTGAGCGAGCCATTTCGGTTGTCAAAGAGGGGGAGCTCTTCTCTTAGGAATGGGTGTTTAAGGCATAGCAGAGCTGTTTGGAGCAGGGCAATATTCTAGAACAACCTGAGAAAGCAGGGGGACCTTCAGGTCAGTGTGTCCTTGGATAGCCTGGGAGCTTCTAAGGCCAATGCTTTGCTTTGGGGCTTTCATTTCCATCAGAAATTGCTAATCTTTTGATCTGCATGCTTGAGATTTAAAGTCTATGGAGATCTGGTCCCAATTACACCTGTACATCAGCTTTCACGGAGAGTGCGGTCACCGCTTCGTTACAGGCTTGTTTTCTCGAGAGAAGCGGGGTGGCTGCTGTGATGGACACACAGGCGTGCTTTGCCCAGTGTGCCAATGCCTCCGTGCCACGTGCTCCTGGGCAGCTTTCCCACTTCCCTAGCCCGGCTATGTCCAGTCTGCTCTCTCTCTCTCTTCTAGACTTTTCCAGCTGCCTCTGGATATTTTCTCTCTCTCACCAACAATCAAACCCTCCCACACCACAGAACAGTCACGCCGGCAGCTTCTTTACCTTCCTGAAAGCAGTTTTCCTGCTGCTCCCTGGTAAACCCTTCATTTCTTTCTTCTATTCTTTGACAGTTTCACATGTGTATATATTGAATTTTGGTCATTTCCACCCGTTACCTTCTCTCGCCCCCAGCCCTTACCTCCACCCGTTACCTTCTCTTGCCCCCAGCCCTTACCGAAACCTTCTTCCCCACAAGCCCTCCCCTACTCTGACGTCTGTTCCAGTGACCCCAGTTGCTGGCGTGACTGGGGACTTCTTTATCAGAACATGGGCAGCTTACTAGGGCGCCTTCTTAACGCCCTACCAGTGAACACGTCCCTTTGCCAGGTAGGGCCTTGCAGTGACAGTCAGTCCCCTTGGCTCTTCCTAATGGAAAGTGTGGGGCAGTCACCACACTTTAGAGGTGACAAAGTGCAGGTGTGGACGGAGGGGGCAGGTTGTCTGCTGAGGCTGGGCAGAGAGATGCAGAGTCAGGACTCACTCGGGGTGTGCTCTGCCCGACCTGAAGGACTCTTTCCTTTGCACTCTGGAGAGTGTGACCGTGGCAGAGAGGACAGGGGACTTGGGTATGGGTGAGGTCCTCATCTGGTGTCGTTGCACCAAGTTGGAGGTTTTTTGTGATTATTCCCAAGGCCACTTTTGTTTTCGCATCTACCACGCAGTCGCATGACTGGCAAATCTCGACTGCCAGGGTTCAAGTGCAGGCCAAGGAGCAGTGTGGGCCCACTAACGAACCCGTGGGAGCTCTGATGGCTTGGCCACACGCTCTGTTGAGATTTTTAGGGCTTAAGTTCCTGTGGAAATACAAATTCTCTATTTCCACACTGGGCGGACTGGTTGGTGCAGCGGGCCCTGAATCCAGTATTTCTTCAGCAAGGCAACACCCTCAGCTCCCCGACTCCCCCCCCCCCCCACCCCTTACCTCCTCCACACTGCACGCTGCATCCTTCCCAACCACTGTGGGTCCAGAGAAACAGAGCGTCCTGTGGCTTGGCAGGCTCACTCTGATTTTCAGCGCTCTGGTTTACTGGTATGGTGTATTCGTAATGAATTCCATAGTTCTGGTCGTGAAATAACAGCACCTGGAGCCAGGAGAAAAGGCAGGCCTTGCTGAGATGGAGGGAGCGCCCATGTATTGTTGACTGTGCAATCTGGGGGACCGTGGCTGCTTCTCTGCTAGCCAGCTCCTTTCTGAAGATCAAAGCAGGTGAAAGCTAGAGGTGTCCATCTCAGCTTCAGGTTCCTGGGACCTGGCTGGGGTATGGGGCGGCCACGCTATTATTGGTGAGTTCTGTTCTTTTCTATTCTACAGAGGACCTGATTACAGGAGGAATTTGGGCTGGTGAACCCACAAGCTGTCTGTCTGTGGCATTTTTCTACATCATGCAGCAGGGTCCACATTCCCATCACCTTGCCTACAAGGCTGTGCTTGCAGATGGGAAAGACACAAACACACTGCTTCTCCTACAAAGAGTTCTGAGAACAGTGCTAAGCCATTTCTTTGAGTATAAGCTCGCTGCTGGCTAGTTTATGCCAACTTGACACAAACTGGGATCATTTGGGAAGAGGAACCATCAATAGAGAAAACTGGCCCATCAGCAACCCGGGGCACCATGTTCTCCATTGATGACCGTGGTGGGAGGGCCCAGCTTCCTATGGGTGGTGCCATCTCTGGGTGCTAGAAGAAGGTAGGCTGAGCAAACCACGAGGAGCAAGGCAGTGAGCAGCGTTCCTCCACGGCTTCTGCTTCAGCTCCTGCCTCCTGGTTCCTGTCTTGTCTGAGTTCCCTCAGTGACAGACCTGGACGCGCAAGATGAAATAAAGGCTTTCCTTCCCGAGCTGCTTTTGGTCAAGAGTGCTTCTCATAGCAACAGAAACACTAACCGAGACAAGGGCTGTCCTCCTGATGGTGTCTTCCATCACCAGTCACTTACACTGCAGTAAGTTTACTCGGGGTACGTCAGGCTCAAAAGGACTAGAGATACAGTCTGTGGCAGAGGGACCTGGGGGGACCTGTTTGAAGGATGCTGAGGATGTCTGCATCTTGGTACTGCTATGGAGCCTGAATGATGACTATGTCTGTTGGAAGGCAAGAGGCCTGGGTCATGGTTGGACATTGAGGGTCGATGGAGGTGCAGAGAGGTCTGAGCATCGCCTCTGGGGGCCATGCTACAGCTTGGGGACCATGCATCTGAAACCCTAGTGAGGGTTCAGAACAGAAGGGCCTGTGCTTCACCTGGGGGAAAACATGATAAGCCTTGTAAGACCACCAGGTGCCCGACTGGCTTTAGACACAATGGAGACGGGTTATGTAGTCATAATGATGCAACGCAGGCTTTTCTGTGGGAGACGGGCCTGGCTGTAGAACAGTGAGTGTTCCTAGGGCTAAGTGGCTAGCAAGTTCATTTCCAGCCACAGAGGTCTAGGGGAAGGGCCCAGAAAGGAGTTAGAGGCAGAGTGCACAGTCCACCTGCCTAGGCTCTGGTAGATGGGGCAGGAGTGTCAGATGACAGAAGGGTGGGTATTGTCCCAAGGCTTCCTGGGCTACAAGGCTGAGTAGAAGGATGGGGGTTGGGGATCTAGAAGCAGACCCGATACATTTTTATTTTCCCAGCTAATAGACCTGCACCCACACACTCGGAGAAATGTTTCCTGCTAAAAAACCAAACGAAACAAAACACCAACAGCAAAAAAAAAACCACTGCCCTCCCGCCCCCACCCCCCAAAAAAACAAAAAACAAAACTAAGTGACTAGTCTTCACAAGACATCTTTATTATCCCAGTGTGAGAACGAGACCAGCAAATTGAGGCTCCACAGGAAACTAGTTTCATAGCCATGTGTGATTAGTGTATGAATGTGTCTAGTTGGTTTCAAATGCTGATCTCCGGGACTCCATCAGTACCCCTGACTGTGAAAGTAATGTACACATCCCAGTTTGGGGACCACAGCTTTCTATGCTGAGGCAAGGGAACCTTGATGTGATGTGGAGTAAAGAGCACATTTCCAGGGAGAAAGCAATTAAATATTAAATAAGGGCTGAACACCCAGATGGTTGTAAGATGCTTTCTCTGACTTCAGTCATGGTCCGAACAGCCTACGGCTGTGTCCAGACTTCACTGGGCTGAAGATCCATCAGTATATAAGAGTTTTTGGTGAAGAAGGGCCCTATGCACACTTCAATGCTTGTTAGAGAAGGCAGAGTCCTGCGCTAACAGCTGATATTTCTGCACGGGCTTTATTTTGTCTCTAGTCCCTCTCTGTGCCCCTCTGAATATTTGCTTTGAGCTCAGAATAGTTGTGGGGGGGGTTGTTTCAAAGGCTTTGACTGGGAAATATCTCATCCTGGACCAATGGCTCTGGGACAGGTCCCTGGGTCCCAGAGATCTACTTGCAGAAATGATCTCCAGTGGAATCACTGGCAGATTCCCAGACAGTTTATAGCCCACATGGAAGCTGGCTGGCTTTCAGCTCAGCAGAAACTACAATGGGGTCAGCACCCTCATCAGGCCACACTCAACACCCACAGTAGGTGCTGGCCAGAGAATCTTCTAAGTGTTAGCTCATCTCCAGGGGCACAAATAAATGGGGGACAGAACTTCGGAGACCGGCAGGTACTTCAGACATGACCCATGCACAAACTGCCACAAACGCTGATCTTCAGGAGGTCAGAATCAACAGGCATCACCTGGCATGTACAAGGCCTGTGTTCAATCTCTCTCTAGCACCCTCACAAAATTATCCATAATGGGATGCTGTCATACATAGTCTATGAGATTGCTCAGACCCTGAGAAGGCAGCCATGGCATGATGCCCTGGAGGCCTTTGATACTGAGCCCATGTTTAAGTGGCAGTCATGGAGTTTCCAGGAAATAAGAGATAACACTGGCATCCTGGCTAGCCTGAGTGTACAGGTTTCCTAAGGCCACCTGGGAAGTAAACAAGATGGAATCAGATTCTTTCTTGATTCTCCAGCTCTGGTCACAAGCAGAATCTGGCCAGTCTGAGTGATACCATATGCTGCATCCACAGTCCACTTCCAGAAGGTGTATCTCAGCTTTGGGATAGCTCTATGCATGCTGCCATCTGATGCAAAAACAGATTCTGAGCACAGCTGTGCTGGGTAGTTTTATGTCAACTTGAGAGGAGGGAACCTCAGTTGAGAAAATGTCTCCATAAGATGGGGCTGTAAGCCATTTTCTTAATTAGTGATTGACATGAAAGGACCCGGCCCATTGTGGGTGGAGCCACCACTGGGCAAGTCATCCTGGGTGTTCTAAGAGAGCAAGCTGAGCAAGCCAGGAAGCAGTGTTCCTCCATGGCTCTGCTTCAGCTCCTGCCTCCAGGTTCCTGCCCTGCTTGAGTTCCTGCCTTGGCTTCCCTCAGTGGACTGTAACCCTGGACCAGGCAAAGCCTTTCCTCCCCAAGCTGCTTTTCTGTCATGGTGTTTTATTACCACAATGGACACCCTAAAGTAAGACAATGATCACCTGCTTAATGGTGCCAGCTGTCCCTGGCTGCCACCCATGTGACTGCACAATCCCTTCCTGGAAGTCTCTCCCTTTGAAAAAGATAGGTGCTCAGCTAGTGAGGAGCCAGGAGGAGATTTCCCCAAGGTGGAAGGAATGAGACCAAGAGAGAGGTAGAGGGTTGGGGAGACACCTCAGTCAGTAAGTGCATGCTTAAGTCAGTAATGTGCATGCTCCAGTGAGTAATGTGCATGCTCCAGTGAGTCATGTGCATGCTTCAGTCAGTAAGTGCATGCTCCAGTGAGTAATGTGCATGCTCCAGTCAGTAAGTGCATGATTCAGTCAGTAATGTGCATGCTCCAGTGAGTAATGTGCATGCTCCAGTGAGTAATGTGCATGCTCCAGTTAGTAATGTGCATGCTCCAGTCAGTAATATGCATGCTCCAATCAGTAAGTGAATGCTTCAGTCAGTTATGTGCATGCTCCAGTTAGTAATGTACATGCTTCAGTCAGTAACACACATGGTACAGAAGCACAGGACCTGAGTTTGGATCCTCAGCATGCATGAAAAAAGCTAGCCATGCCGGGCGGTGGTGGCGCACGCCTTTAATCCCAGCACTCGGGAGGCAGAGACAGGCGGATCTCTGTGAGTTCGAGGCGAGCCTGGGCTACCAAGTGAGTCCCAGGAAAGGCACAAAGCTACACAGAGAGACCCCTGTCTTGAAAAACCAAAAAAAAAAAAAAAAAAAAAAAGCTAGCCATGACATCATGAGTGTGTAATCCCAGAACTGTAGGTGTAGGCAGAGATAAGGGGATTGATGAAGTTTACTGGCCAGCCAGGCTAGCCAAATCAATGAGCTTCAGGTTGTGTGATGGATTCTGTCTCAAACTATAAATGTAGACAGCAATCAAGAAAAGACATTGGCTGCTGATCTCTAGCATCTACACGTGTGCACAAATGTGTACCGGAATGCACATTTGCATACCCTCAAGAACATGTTCATTCACCACATATACACACCATATAAACACATTGCACATATGCATATACACACATAGATGAACAAATGAAAATAACAGTAAAGAGAGAAAGGCCTCAGTAGCAGGGAGCCTTGCAAACTCTTGGGAACCAGAGGCATCCCCTTCCACCCAGGTCCTGGGAACAAGACTAATAAACCCACTAGGATGCCAGCTTAAGCAAATGTCCAGGGCCAGCACTTACCATCAGATGCAGTGGCACCGTGGTGGGTCCCTTGGCTGAAAATTTCTCCCACAGGCCTCTTCTCACATAGCGGACGGTTGTTCCCGCAATCTGGAACTCTCCAGGGAGTTCGATCTTCCAGTCGCTGTTGATGGATCTCTTACTGGAGTCTTTGAGAGCTAAAAGGGAAATTGAGCGTTGGAAAATCAGGACCATTTAGTCTGTCCTCGGAGGAAATGTGGGATCCTGCCTGAGCCTGAGGCCTCCGTGAGGGCACGCAGGGGCCTGCAGTGAGAAGATTGTACTCTCCGGGCACCAAGGACACAAGGCTGATTCACAGAAAGCAAACTTCTCTGGTTCACGGGAGAGAGAGCTGTGAGGGCTAATAGCAATCTTCCAACCCAGCTGCCCATCTCAGTACCACTTCCAGTAACGGGACTGGGGGAGAGGCTGGAGGCTGGAGATGCCAGGATCCAGTCCAAACCTATGGCGGGAGGTGGCTTCCTACCCGATGAAAGAGTTCTACATTGGTATATTCAAGGCCACAAAACATGTCTTGGAGCTTTAGGCAAAGCTCATCCATTCATTTGAGACTAAAAAAATATTAACAAGTATTAGTTTTCTATTCTGGGGTTCAGTGCGAGAGTTGATTATGTGTATACTATATATATATCGATAATCACTATTCTACATTCTACGTGTGAAAGAGAACACACAGGACTTGTCTCTCTGTCTGTGTCTAGTTTACTGCACGCCCCACGATCTCCTACAGTCCTACCCTCTTTGCTGCCAAGGACAGGCCAGAGACGGCCAAGTGACCAACATCATCTCTAACCCAGTTCTGCTCAGATCCCTTATGCGGCAGAGTGACCTTGAACTTCTGATCTTCCCGATTCTACCTCCCTAGTGCTGAGGTTACAGGTGCATCCCATCATACCACATTTATACACTGCTGGGGATTGAACCCAGGGCTTCCTGCATGCCAGGCAAGCACTGTACCAATAGAGTCACATCCCCAGCACCTTAAAAAAAGAGCTTTATTTACTTTTTTATTTCTATTTCTATGCATGTGTATGTATGCTTCTTCGTGAGTTCATGTGTGCCGCGTGAGGCAATACCTGCAGAGATCGGAAGAGAGCACCAGGAATGGAGTCACAGTCAGTTGTGAGCCATTGTGTGGGAACTAGGAATTGAACCAGGGTGACTGAGCATGTTAACCCCCGCGCTATCTCTCCGGCTCCCTCCCCCTTTGAGATGGGGTTTTACAGTAGCCCAGGAAGGCCTTAGCTTCCCTGCAATTCCTTGCTTCAGGTGTCAATCACTCTGCCAAGCTTGGTACTACTTTTTTAAAAATGAACTGCAAATAGCATACAAGTATTAAAAAAATACTCAAACCAAATCAAGCCCCGAAGCAAACAAGGCAATCCTCCCAACCCTGAATCCTCACTCTCACAAGTCATCAGGGAGATATAAACCAGCGCACCCTCGTCAGTATGTGCTCAGGGATAACACAAGAATTAGCAAATGGCGTAAGGACATGAGAAAACCATGCACAGGTGGCTGGGAACGTACACTTCTCCGGCTAGTATGGAAAATTCACGGGAAAAGCATAGGTCCAGCACAGGATCTGTTTCCCCTACTTCCAAAAAATATTCACAGGAAATGAAATCAGCACCGTGCAGAGATGTGCTACAGCAATGCTCACAGCAGGCAGAGCATGGAGTCAGCCGAGATGCCAACTGATAGATGAATAAAGACTATGTAGAGTACATACACAAAATGGAGCATTATTTAGCCATGAAGAAAAAAGGTAAACATCCATCCGTTTTACTGTTACCTCTCTGAGCCTTTGGAAGGGCAATGTAACTCCAGTATCCCCCAAGGATCCAACACCCCCACATGGGGAAAGCGAATATTCCTGTAGGAAGTGATGCTATTCCGTTACACACTTAGGCATGAAAACCCCCAGCTACTCACAGATGTGGTGACAGCACCTGGCAGATGCCAGGAGGGGTAAGGGTCTGAGCTCTGGGCATTCGAGACCCCACACTCTTACTCCCATCTCTGAGGCACAGCTTATGGGGGTAAGGGCATCCATGCACTGTCACCTCCCACAGTACAGTTAGGGTCTTACCGCCTTCTTGCTTAGAAGAAGCTACCGCCCTCTGTGGTAGAATTCTGACGCCCTTTGCTTTTGTTATTGTTGCTATTTAGAGAAAACCACTGCACAATACAAACAAGCAAAAACAACAAACCAGGATCTAGTCTGGCACTTGATGACTCAAAGTGACATTAAGTCTTAAGGTCATTCTGCAAAATGAAACTCTGATGCACTCCTGTCCACCACTGGAGCCCTAACACCCCGACTTCTCCATCTCACTTTGGAGCCCCAGTTTAGAGTCAATAATTTCTAAGACCCTGCCATGTCTTATTATCTGCCTGCAGAGATCAAACAACCCACTAACCACCGATTTTGGATACGGAGACTCACAGGGGTGTCTGGGAGCTGAATCTGTCAGCCATGCTGGGTCAGAAGCCTGAGGCTGGATCCGGGGTAGGTCCAGCCTCGGCTCTCTGGTCTGTGTGATGCCACAGTCCCAGCAAATACAGTGGGGGAGCAAGATTGGGGCATTTTGACTGTTGTTACCCAGGGGAACAGGTAGGGTACTGTCTAACGTGGAGACGTACTGGTGAGGAGCATACCCCAGGGAGGCTGCATATAGGAACTAAAGGATTCCCAGACTCCAGGGAGGGGGAAGGGAAGGGAACACTCTGTTACCTGGAACAGGTCTATTTTGCTGGAGACTTTCTGGCTACTGAAAAGGAGCCAGAAAGAGATCATAGGACCCCCAGTTTTTCTCTTCCATCATCAGCTCCTGCAAACTGCTTAAGTACCCCATCATGCACTCTTACCCATTACCTTCCCAATGACTCTTGGAAATACGTTCTTCACATGTCAGATGAAAAAAAAGGAAGCACAGAGGGGTTAAGGAACTTGCCCAATGACACTCAGCTATAAAGTTGTAGCAACGAGACCTGAGCCCAACAGACCAAGTCTCACACTTGGCATATCCTCTTAGCTGAAGGGGATAGAAGTATGCGCTGTCTTTCAGCTTCACTGGAAGTTTGGGAAGTCACTTCTTGCACATCATATCTACTTGATTTGAGGAATCATTGTAGGCTGGTGGGAAGTTCCAGAACAGAAAAATGAGGGGCTGGAGTCCCCTAACAAAGAATGAGTTGAGGATGCCCATGGAACAGCAGGGTTGCCTCTACCTGTCTCTCTCCTATTCTGAGAGTTTTCTGGCAGGGGCCTTAGGACAGAGTGCTACTGTTCTCAGGGAACTCACAGTCTGGGGACAGACGACAGCAGAGTGACATGACACAGCTTCATCTGCTCCGAGACAGAGGCACACTGGAGACTTGGGCGTGTAAGTGGGGTGACACAGACAGGCGACGAGACAGCTTCCTGGAAGAAAGACCCTATGCCTTTATCCATGGCAGCCAGGAAAGAAGAAACTTCTGGGAGTGCACAGCACACCTGGAGGTGGGGCCCTGACTCCTGACCCTTGGAGGCTGCAGTTAAGATGATCTCCTTCGGCAGGAAGGCGGGGAGCAAGTAGAAGGTGACGCTCTCCTTTCCCACAGGTCTGGCTAAGGAAATGGGGTCAGAGGTGGAGGGCAGTGTCAGGAAGGAGGCGGACGGAGATGGTCACTGTGGTGGGGGGAGAGCTCTCTGGAGCACTTGCAGGAGTCAGTGAGATGAGCCACATGCCACCCCCAGCCATGCCTACGCCCTTGCTGGAACCCACGTGTCACACAGACCAGAGAATCTGGGTGAAGAGAGAATCCTCGCTCTTCTCAGCAAGTCCCACATGCGCTGACCTTCGGCATTCCCCCACTGGCCTCCCCTCCCAGCTCAAGGCTAGGGCTGGGAGTCTAGATGCAAGGTGGCCATCTTGACTGTCTAACATATTTGCATCTAACCTATTTCTGTTTCTCCATCTTCAAGGAATCCCCCCCACCAACCCCTGCCCCCAGCCAGCTTCTCTTGAGAATGTTTTCCCTCTAGTCATATGGGACTATGTCCAGTTCTGGGCTTTGACTACCTTTTGCCTTAGAGAGACGTACTTCTTTTCTTCCTAGGCATTGTCCAATAATGGACATAGACCTGATCTGGCAGCACACGGGAAGAGCCCCCCAGGAGTGTTGATAAAAGCAGACACTGTTTCCTGTCACCTCATTTGAAACTCTGAGATTCAGCAGCACCTGAAGCTGAAGCCCAGAAGCCCAGTGACTAGGACCTAGATTTGTTTGTCACCCGTGTCATTAGGAGGCCAGCCTCTAAAATCACCAGTCATGGCGAGGGCCCCACAGACAGAGGAAGAAAACTACTCGCAGGGGTTCCTCAGGGTCACCTCAGCTCTTTACAAACACAAGCTCCGCAGTGCAGAGATGTGGCGGGCCGGGCACACGCTGCTGGGCCACTGCTCCCTCCCATCCTGCAGTACCTGCCCAGGTGGTCTCCATCCCCCCCCCTCCCCGGGCTTTGTGTGCACACCTTTGTGTACAGGTGGTCTTCCCCCCCTCCGGCTTTGTGTGCACACCTTTTTAAGATGGTTAGGTAACTTACTGAATTATGAACTCAAAATCCCCCCGGCCCATGCCCAAAGTCCAACATCTGGGAGGGAAGGGTTGGGGAGAACGTCTAGACAAGAGAAAAGGCACGCTTAGGGTTGGGGGCGGTGACTACAGTGAGCTGCCGAGTCCCAGGGGAGCCACGGTAGAAGCAGCGGCTGTGATGGGGAGGATGGAGGTGAGGCCCACGGAGGCCCCGGGTGCAGAGCCCTCTGCTCATCGGAACCGGGGCCTCAGAACAGAGCTGTGCATACTTCCTGCTGTGATTTCCCAGTGTAGGCAGAATTTGAAATAAGAGCTTCTGCAGGCATGGGGACAGCGTCTAACCCCTTTGACTCGGGTGGGAGTCCCCAAGCAAGACACAGCTCTCTAAGTTCCTCTGTTCCACACAGAAAGTAAAAATCAGAACTTAGCACTTGCCATGCCTTTCAAAAGGATGAAACTTCAGTCTCAGGGTCTATTGGGACACCAAGGTCATGTCTGAGAGTGAGCAGGTAGCTTCTGTGTCGAGTCTCGTGACCCAGCGACTTGGTGGGACTGTCACCTCTTGTCCCCTTAGGTTGTAGCAGGAGCTGCTCTCCTCCCTTCTGTGAGCGGGCCTGAGCAGGGTTTGGGGAAAGGGTCTCTGCTCTGAGCAGGAGCTCGGCCTGAGGCCGGGGTAGACAGCACACCCAGCTCCAGACATCAAACCCACTTTGTAAGCATATCAAGAAGCAAATCAGTCTGCAGTCAACACTAGGAGTTGGGGACTCTGTGAAGACTCAACAAGGTGACCCAAGAGATCATACACGCTCGGATGCAAGGGCAATAACCGTTCCGAGCAGAGGAATGGGACAGATTCCTGCAGTGGCTTATTTCATTGGAGAGGTCCGAGGTTCTGGTTTATTGAGGAGATTCCTCTAGCTGTGTCTGCCAGGGCCAGAGGCTGGATGTTTTCAACCACAATCCAAAAACAAGGGCACACATTTTGTGGACTTTCAATTGTTGGGCAGACTTTTTGCAGAGTACCCCAGGGACAGATGCACCTTTATTTGACCACCAGGGCAGAACAAGATCTCTGCACAGCCCAGAGTATAATAAAGTCACATGCTGACCATCCAGCCATTTTCAGCTCGCACACTTCTCTGGGTGGATATTTTCCCACCATCTTAGGACTTTTAGGCACCGTAAGAGAAGACAGTAAGTATTCCCTGGAGCAAGGTGAGGGGGCATTCCTTGTCAGAGCTGGCCTTGTGGAGGCAGGCTCTCCACCGGCCTGCTTGTTCTCTCCTGGCTCAGAGGGGTGCAGAAGACCAGCGGGTTCTTTGCAGTTTTCCTCTCCTGGAGTCAACTGGAAGACCTGACCCACAGTCAACCTACTTCTGCTCCTGGCACTGGCTCAGTTTTTTTTTTTTTTTTCCTTTTCTTTTCCACCAGGAGTCCAGCCAGCACTGTTCTTAGCCATGGATACAAACTGTGGAGGCATTTCCTGTTCCAGGTGGTTTGGAGCAGAAAGCCAGCCAGCGTGGGCTGAAGGTAGGCGGGGGTGAAATTCTTCAGGAACTGCTCCCAGCAAATGTGAGAGTAATTCAGAATTGCACTGGGTTGACTTCCAAAGCTCCCAGCCCTGAGTGGAAACACGGCCTGTTGGAGCGGACTCTAGAAACATAACGAGCGAGCGTGGACCACCTTCAGGCTTGCTCCCGTCCGTGTGCCAAGGCCTGAAATCCTGGGATTATGAATTTGGGGTAAGATAAGGGGACCGAGGCAGGTTCCAAGATCCCATGGAGGCACAGCGCTGCTTCTGGGAGCCAAGTCATTCAGACACTTAAATCAATCTTCTTGGGATACAGATTAGCTTCTCCACAGTGCATACAATGAAATGTCATCTCCATCCGTCAACCTCTAACTGGAGCTGGACTCCACTGGCAATACTGAGGGGCTGCAGGCTGCAGTGAATTCAGATGGAGGGAGGAACTGGGCATGCAACTAGGCCTCTGGGGGCTTCGGCTTGCTGTCTGCAGATCTAGCCCAGCGATGATACTCTGTGGTATTTTGGGATGTGGGGTGTCAGGTCTCTAAAGGACATCACTGTCCAGTAACTGGGAACCACAAACATGGGCATTACTACTCTCCTTTGCATAGGTGGCCTCTAGGCTTCCACAGTAGAGCTGACAGGATCAATTAACAGCAAGCCCTCTGCCCCCAGCAGCATCCACCTCCCCCCCTCCCCCAGACCCTGATGTGGGTTCCAGCGAAGAGTTCCTTTATATTCTAGGGCTTAGATATTGAGGATTTGTTGATTCTGATATCATCCTCTGCCATGTTTACACTCCACAGAAAAGCAGACCTGGAGAAAGTCTTATCATTTCATTCAGACATTTGGGGATGGGCCAGGCAGGATGGGTGCTGGGGCCTCTTGGGAGCCCAAGGACTTTGCCTGCTGAGTACCTGTTGCTGGCCTTATGGAAGAACTGATGTGGGGCACTCAGAGCTGGGCCAGCTCTTAGACCACTGGCTTCATAAGTTGGTAAGATAGGGGTGAGAGTGGACCTTGGCCTCTTGTGGAGCCTCAGTGCCTCCCCCCTTAGGAACAGACGCATGGTTCCCTGGGAAATGATACATTCCTAGAGCGCTAGTTGGGAAAGGTAACTGTTGGGGAGACACTGAGTGGCAAGACTTCTAAAGCCAACGCTGCGGAAGTAGACCCAGCTTCCTCAGGTGCACAGGAAGCGGTGGGGGCTCCGGGAATTTAGGAAAAGGCTGCCACTCTGGAAAAGTTGTCCGAAGCAGCACACAGCCTGTTTTAGGCAGCGTTCATAAGCATCATTCTGGGGGGGGGACAGACAGAGTGTGGTAGACTTGGCTGGGACAGAGGCCGATGTGCAGTGTTCCTTGGAGTGTCTCCCCCTCAGCCAGTATGGCACGTCACTGAAGGCTCTATAATAGTGCCATCGTCATCATCTAAGGCTCTACACAATAGTGCCATGGTCCCCACGGTCCTGATTAACACTTATCTGCTAGAGATTCATGCTGTGGGATGGTCTGTATGTTGAATTGCTCTGATTGGTCAATAAATAAAACACTGATTGGCCAGTGGCCAGGCAGGAAGTAGGTGGGACAGGGAGAGAGGAGAATTCTGGGAGGCAGAAGGCTGAGGTAGGGAGACACTGCAGCCACTGCCAGGAGAAGCAGCATGTAAAGACTCTGGTAAGCCACCAGCCACGTGGCAAGGTATAGATTTATAAAAATGGGTTAATTTAAGATAAAAGAACAGTTAGCAAGAAGCCTGCCACGGCCATACAGTTTATAAGTGATATAAGTGTCTGAGTGATTATTTTATAAGTGGATTGTGGGACTGCAGGGCTTGGGGAACCTGGAGAGAAGCCCTCCAGCAACAGATTCATTTTGTGTCTCTCTCATTAGAGTTAACTCAAGCTGTGACCACCTCTAAGAAAGGCACGGATACTTTTGTATAATCTGAAAAGGTAGGAATGTGGTCTAAGACACAATTTCTTTTTCTATCAGTGTTAAAAGTTCAAATGAAAAGGTTTCATGGCAATTCTGATTTACCCCAAGTACTGAGCAATTATACCCCCTCTCCGACACCTTGCCTCACAGGCTGAATCGGAGATCAGCCAGGTCTCGTTTGAAATTTAAACCAAACAAGGACCATGGGGTTTAAACTGACCAAAGAATATGGGTGACAGCATCTCTTTCTAGAGTGAACCAAGAGCAGAGCAGCCCCTGAAGCCCTGAGGAGTGTCTGTGTTCTTCCTGAGGCCTGTGGAAACAACACAAGTTCAATGCAGCACCCTGACTCCCTGCTGCCCAGGACCAGGCTGATCTTTGCTGGAGGTTAATGGCAAGACTGGAATCACTCACAGGGCCTCCTTTAGCTGGGGGTGGGGGCATGTTTCACTGAATCAGTCCCTCTATAGGGGCAATGAGCCCCCGTCAGGACAGAATCCAACCCTGCAGAGATTCATAGGTGTATGAGCTCGAAGTCAGCAGAGTCAGTCACTGTGACGTTAGGTACCCAGAGCTTAGGGAAGGCCAGCACTGCTCTGTATTTCCATTCAGCTGAGCACCATTGCTCCTCCAGAGAGCCTGCAGGGGCTTGCTGAAGGATGAGCCATGCCCTACACTGTCTGGGCTAACCGCACCGGACTCCTCAGCAGTGATTTTGGGAAACATACTTCCCTAACACCTCATGGATTCCTCCACATTTTCATTCTCCACCCTGTCCAAAATCGAGGGTTCTAATTGACTCTACCCTGCCCACTTGCCCCAGACATACCTTGGATCTTGCTGCCAAAAGTGCTGTCTGGTCCATTTTGAGTACTTACAGTGTTACAATGAGAGCGTAGGGGTAACACCAGGGTTAACCTGGGACAAGGTGTATAAGGAGTGCACGTACATACAACAAGGGGAGAACCTAGTCATCAGATCAGTAGAGCAGCAAGTTCGTGTGAATGAGTTTTGTTTTACCCAGGAAACTGTGAGCAGGCTTGTCTTCTACCACGCGGATCCTCCGGGCCCCGGCCGGAATGACAGCAGCCTCGATGTAACCTGTGGTGACAGATGACATACAGCTGAAGCACACCTCCGTCCTGGATCAGAGGCCCCTCCAGACTCCCCCATCTAAACTGCCCAACCACGCCCCCCTGTGGTAGGCTCAGAGACTGCAGGCTGACACAGGCTGAGAGCGCAAACACCAACTCACACTGAGTTCTTTCTTCTAAGTCTACAATTTCTTGGCCATTCAGTTTCTAGAACACGCCACTGGTATTCACTCCATGTTGAGTTGCAATTCCCTCTCTAGAACATGTATTTTTAAATCTCAGAGCCCAGTCGCTCTAGAGGGCAATGACTATAAGTCAGGACGGAGTCCAACCCTGCAAAGCTATGTAGGTGCCTGTGTGTGCTAGAGCGTGCTGTCATTTGGAAATAGGAGGGTTGCACACGTATTTGGCTAATATGACGTCCTATTGGAGTCAGGAGGACCTTAATCTGACATGATACCTTTTTATTAAAATTAGATTTACTTATTTTTTTTATTGTGAGTGGGGAGGTACCAGTGTCACACTGCATGTGTAGATAATGTCGGGGGAGACTTAGGAATGTCAGTTCTCTCTTTCCACCACGTGGGTTCTAGGGATCAAACTCAGGTCATCAAGCTTGGCCGCAAGCACCCTTATCTGCTGAGCCATCTCGCCAGCCCTAGATACCTTTGAAGAAGGAGGGATTTGCATACAGGTATGGCACAGGCAATCGCCTTGAGAACACGAAGGTGGAGACTACAGCGACGCTTCCACACACCAAACAGCACCAGAGTGCCCACCACCAAAAGCCAGAGGAGACCAGACCGACCCCACCCACACCTTCGTCTCAGACTGCCTGTCTCCAGGCTAAAACCCACAATTCTATTGTTTCTGCCACCTGGCCAGTGGCACTTTGTTCTGGTTGCCTGGAATGAACATGGGCACACATAAGGAGTGCTCTGGCCCCACACATCTGTTGGAGGTTCCTCCATGCTCTGTCACAGTTTGACTTTCCTCTGAACATCCTTACAGGATCATAACAAAAGGCAAAGAGATTCACCCTACAATGAAACCACGATTTCCCCTGGCTGCACACCACCTCCTGCCTCCGCTGCCCTGGCGATGATTTCTGTCACTGTCATGGCATATGCTTTTTCCTGCTTCATTGATTATTTCCACGTAGCATGGGAGCTGTGCGTGCTGTGGCTGTTCATGGTGCTTGGAAGTGGGTCATTAGTAACCCTTGAGGGTGGAAATGCCTGGCGGCCGTCAGGGAGCCAGTCAGGGAATGTCAATGTCAGTAAGCAGCCCGATGTGACTTTGGGATTCTGGAGTGCAGACTGGTAATCATTTACACCTGCGTCTAGGCTTGAGCCTGGGGTCTCCATTTCCCTCAGCCTCTGTGAGGATGCTGTGTGTCCCAAATGTGATCACTGAAACACTAGAGGGACTTATATTTTAAAACACACTTACAGATTTCTAGGTCCACCTACATGAAGGCTAGAAAATATCTGGAGGGTTATTTACAGATTGATTTTCTCACAATACAGATGCTCTTTCATTATAAAAATAGTGCTTAATAATTAAAGCAACCTAATCAAACTAAAAACTAAAATTTGACTTATACTGCTAAAAAATTGGACTTATACACTTAAAAAACATATTTTAACATTTTATCAGGCTTTTCAACATGTCTTAGTACATTTAAACACACACACATTCTTTTCTGTTAATCTGATGCTATACATTCTTGTAAGGTACAAGGAGAATTTAAAATACAGCCATGCAATGCACAAACATTCATGTAAAGTTAAGCAAGCACCATGTATATGAAATAACAAGAACATTGTTTTGCAAGGTACAGATCCACGACTCATCTAAACCAGTGGTTCTCAACCTGTGGGTCACAACCCCTTTGGCAAACCTCTATCTCCAAAATATTTACATTTTGATTCTTAACAGTAGCAAAATTACAGTTATGAAGTAGCAACTAAAATAATTTTATAGTTGGGTGTCATCACAACATAGAAGAAATGTATTAAAGGGTCGCAGCATTAGGAAGGTTGAGAACCACTGGCCTAAACCATAGAGAGTATAAATACTGTTTGATGGCTCTGAGATCTTGTATTGTTGGGAAGAAAAACACTACCACAATCTCAATAGATACACAAAAACAACGGATTAACTTCACTGTCTCTTCGTGACACAAGCTGTTCAATCTCTAGGGGAAAAAAAAGAACTTCCCTGCCTTACAAATGACAGCACCCTGTTCTCAAATCTTTTTCAATGGAAAAGAGTCTTATGAATGCTAAACGATATCCATTTTATTCTTTTTTTTTTTTTGCTGATTACAACAGGAATAGATATATTATTCTGCATTCAGTGTGTGAAGGTAAGGTTATTTACATGTATATATCACATGCATTGTATATAATATAACCACAGCAGGCCTGTGAGCTGTGAGGGACAGGACAGTGAGGTACGGAGCAGGAATTTCCCTGGCTTATAGTGTGATTTGTTTACACTATAAGTGTAACATGGGTTTACACATACCAGTGAAATCACTTTTATGATAAAACAATTTCTATTTTTTTAAGTTTACACAAAATACATGAGATACATGTATGAAATCACTTTTATGATAAATCACTGGTATGTGTAAACCCAAACTGACTTGCCATTTTGCCAGGATATCCAGTGGTTGCAAATAAGTTTTCGCTAATTGCAGACCAACTAAATAAGTGTGCTCCATCCATGTGAACAGGTCTTTTCTCTCAAGGATAACTGGACCGGGTGATAGCCCAAATGATCCAATCATTTCCTGCAACAGCACCAACTTTGGTTTACACATACCAGTGAAATCACTTTTATGATAAAACAATTGCTATTTTTGTAAGTTTACACAAAATACATGAGATAATAGACTGTGGAACTTTTATGAACAGCTGAATCTTAAGGACACTTTATCCCATTTAACTCTCCTATTGGAAAGACCTTTATTGTTTGATATATGGTCACTTATATGTGTTCTTGCAAATATATTTGAATAAGTATATGTAATATTTGTATTTGTCCACATTGTGCATGAATGTCGGGAGTAGCATTGTAACTCAATATCATATGACACTACAATATTTTAATAAATATTTGCTATTTTAAAAACATGACCTGTTTGAAAGGTCACATGCATTACTGTGTATAGTCTTGCTTCACATTTTTGTTTCAATTGTTAAGTAGTTGATGCAACTCTTTCCTTGGTGATGGAGATTTATACAGGTATAAAATAGGCAGCATTGGCCCACAGTCATCAGAGATATGCTCAGGTTGCTTCCCTGCCTTTATTTCATGACAGCCAATAGAAGGCTATTTGATTCTTGCAACTGCTCCAGTTTTTGAGATATAAGATCAAGCAAGATGCTACAAGACACGCTGCCTACACTGTGGATTGTGAAGATTGTGTACATGTGGTGGAATCTAATCCCTTGAGAGTGGGGATTCAGGAAATCTAATTGTATATGGTGGCAGTAATTATGTGGTTATTGGCAGGTGTACATCCAGGAGGAAGAAAGAGACATTGAAGGAATTCAGCACAAAACACTACGGACATTTCATCATAGAGTTGATGGCATAGCCTGGAGCTCAGAGACCAGGCTTGATTCACTGTCTCCAGTAACCACGTTTTGTACTTCAGTTACTGATACAAAGATTAGATTGCTTACTTCGGATCTTCAAGATAAAAACGAATATAAGATTTTGGAGGGTCATGCAGATTTCATTAATGACTTGGTGTTCCATCCCAAGGAAGGCCATGAAATTGAAAGTGTAAGTGATGACCACACCTGCCATATTTGGAGCTTGGAAGGGAAGCAGCCGCCTCATTTTCTTCTTCATTCTCCTGGAATGAGTGTGTGCTGGCACCCTGAGGAAACTTTTAAGCTGATGGTTGCAGAGAAGACCGGAACAATCTGGTTTTATGATAAACTAGGGCCCAACAGGCAATTTCATCTCTTCAATCAGAACAGACACCTTAAGGTCAGCACACTGGTGCTTGAAAAACACCTTCAAAGTTGGTGCTGTTGCAGAAAATGATTGGATCATTTGGGCTATCACCCAGTCCAGTTATCCTTGAGAAAAAAGACCTGTTCACATGGATGGAGCACACTTATTTAGTTGGTCTGCAATTAGCGAAAACTTATTTGCAACCACTGAATATCCTGGCAAAATGGCAAGTCAGTTTCAAGTTCATCATTTAGGACACTCTCAGCTCATCCTCACTGGTTCTGTAGCTGTCGGATCTGGTCTTTCCTGGCATAGAACACTTGCGCTATGTGCAGGTGGAGGAGATCACAAGCTCTTGTTTTGGGTGACAGAAATATGAGTTTCCTCCTTTTTTTGATCCTACACTTTGTACTTTTAGTATATATTTTGGAGAAGTCATTATTTTTGTATTAAATATATAAATTTAGAAATGTCTCAGTTGCCTTTTCTGATAAATAAAATAATAAAGACTTCTTGAAAAATTAAAAAAAAAAATAGCCAGTGTTAGAGATAGTGCTATGTCATGGAAAATATATGCATAAAACTTCAACAAGATATCAGCAAACTCAGTGGAGAAACATCTAAAAAGAACTGTATACTATGATTCAATATGGCTTACCTCAGGACAGCAAGGTAATCACCCATATTAATAAGAGATAAAATCTACATGATTATCTCAATAGAAACTAAGAGAATACTAGGAGTAGAAAGGGAGTATCCTCAGCATGGTTAAGGTTATCTACAAATAATCTCACAGCATAACTAACTTCAAAATACTGAATGATTTTTTCCTCTTAGGATCAGAGATTTTAAAAAGCATATCTTGCTTGCCTTTTTTATTCAACAGTGTATTGGAGGATTATAGACAATTGGGCAAAAACAAACATGTAAATATATAAATACATGAAAGACAAAGGTAGGAGCAAAAAAATGTAAGATTATGCCCATTTGCAAATGCTAACATCATATGCACAGCAAATCCCAAGGATAAACTAAGGTAACTGTTGGATAATATGAGATCAACTATAAAAATCAGCTGCATTATGAACAGTTGAGAAACTGTTTAAGTACCTTCTAAAAGCAATAAAAAATTTCAGAATAAATTTAAGACAAGATCTGTAAGTCTTCTACACTGAAGGCTACAACAAATTGTTGAGACATACAAAGGAAGATCTAAGTAATTAAAAGATATGTTCATGGATCAGAAGGATTTCTTTTGGGGGATGGAGTGGGGCTGGGATGGGGCTGGGACTTGATCTAGGACCTTGTGCACCCTAGGAAAGCAAAGCAGGCTACCACTGAGTTCCATCCACAGCACCACAAGACTTAATTACAACAAGGGAAGATATCAAATGATTTGTAGATTTAAGGTAATAACTATCAAAATCCCCCAAAGATTTGTTTTTGCCAAACACAACAAATTGATCTTGAGATTCATATGGAAATGCAAGGGATTCATGATAGTCAAAACAATATTTCAAATGAAATTGGAAAACTCACACTCTGATTTCCAAACATTTCAGCTAACTGCACTAATCAAAACAATATGGTATTGGCATGAGGATAGATAATTCTATCAATGGAATATGACTGAGAGTCCAAAAGTAAACCATTTGCTGCTTATTTAAAGCAAAGATGCCAAGAATATTCAATGGAGGAAGAATAATCTTCAACAGTGTCGGGATAATTGGCTATCCCCTGTCTCAGTCCATACCCTCCAACAAAACCCAACTAACTACAAGTAGATCACGGACCTAAATGTAAGAGGTAAAACTACAAACTTCTGAAGACAAAGCAGAAGTTAATCTCTGTGCCCTAGGGCCAGGCAGCAGTTTAATGCTATAGCAGCAAAGGAAAGACAAAACTTGGATTCTATTGAAGTTAAAAAGCTCCGCCTTCTCCATTATGGACAGTGTGAAAAGGCAGTTCATAATGCTGGGGTAAAAAATCATTGTTAGTCATTTATCTCATCAAGAAGCGGCATTCAGAATAAATAAATAACACAATTCAGCAAGAAAACAAACACCCCAGCTTAAAATAGGCCAAAATTCCAACAGGCCTTTCTTGAAAACTGATAGACCTGGTCATTATACACACTCATGAAAATACGCCACGTGTCACGATCACTAAGGAAGCGCCAATGGAGAAAACGAGGCACCATATCTCTCCCACTGTAACTGCTGCATTAAAGGGCAGCAGGGGGACTGGTGAGCAAGTGGGGGACTGGAACCCGACTTCACTGCTCGTTAGAATGCAAGGTGTCTCAGCCACTTCGGAAAAGTTTGGTAGTTTCTCAAAAAGTGAAGCACAGAATTTTTCTGTGACCCAATTCTATCCCTAGGACTCTAACACACACAAAGAAAATGAAAACATGTGTTTGCATAAAACTGGCACCCAAAGTCTTATACCAGTGTTAGTTGTGGTAGCAAAAGCAATACGAAACAAAACAAAAACCTGAAACTGATGAATGCATTGTAAATGTGGTCTAGCCGAAAAAATGCAGTAGTATTTGACAAGAAGAGAAGAGATGTTGCTGTACGCGTTGTAACAAAGACGAACTTTGAAAACACTAAGCTAAGTAAAAGAAGCCACACCACCTATTCATGACTGTAGTTATGTAATGTTCAGAACATGCAAATATTGATATATTCTGTATTGATATACAGAAGTAGATACAGAAGTTGGAGTAGGAGGAGAATTTGGAAGGGTGACTAATTGGTTTTCTCTCAAAATGCCTCCTTTCTTTAAAAAAATGGCTACAATTAAAACCACCACCACCACCACCACCACCACCACCACCACCACCACCACCACCACCAACAACAACAACAACAACAACAACAACAACAAAATCACTCCCCTCCTCCCCCCACTACACTCATTTTGAGATTGCACTAGATTTTATACCCTAGATATTTCTTAGAGAAATTAGTTCCTTCTGGGGAATTTGAAGAATTATTGGATTCGGGGCATACATAATAGTGAAGTGTCAAAGATAAAAACTATTCAGGGTCAAAGTGATTAAAATGTTTTTCAGAATTTTCATTTAAACCAGAAGCCACACACTTGGGAACAAGATGAGCTTGTGCATCTGAGCTGTGCTCTGGGTGGTGGTGTGGTGGTGTGGTGGTGTGGTGGTGTGGTGGTGTGGTGGGGTGGTGGGGTGGTGTGGTGGGGTGGTGGGGTGGTGTGGTGGTGTGGTGGGGTGGTGTGGTGGTGGGGTGGTGGGGTGGTGTGGTGGTGGGGTGGTGGGGTGGTGGTGTGGTGGGGTGGTGGGGTGGTGGGGTGGTGGGGTGGTGTGGTGGTGTGGTGGTGTGGTGGTGTGGTGGTGTGGTGGGGTAGTGGGGTAGGTAGGGTGTGGGGGTGGTGGGTAGCTGCCGAGGGGTGGGGTCTTTTTTTCTGTTTTGTGACTAATAGCTTGGTAGCAGCATCACGAGCTTGCAACATCTGAGGCCGTGTGTGGAGCTGCCTAGGTCTTAATTAGTTGATTTCCCAAATTCCTGAGCAAGGAACATTTGCAGCCAGGCATGGTCACCATGCTATTTTTAAATCTAATTTTGGCATAAGTTGCAACACTGAAAGGGCATCTGCTTTCTGTCTCTTCCTGTGCCTCTCCTGGGGTGGAGACGCTCATCAACAGTGGCAAGCTCAGGGCAGATGTGCAAACCAGGCCAAGAGAAGTGGCGGGGGTGGGGGGGCTCCGCTAACCTTCCTTTCTATTACTATTTTCTCTGTTCTTTTCTTTTTTCTCATCTGTCTATCTATCTATCTATCTATCTATCTATCTATCTATCTATCTATCTATCTATCATCTATCTACCTACCATCTGTCTATTTATCTGAGACAGGGTCTCTCTATGTAGCCTTGGTTGTCTTGGAACTTGCTACGTAGACCAGGCTGGCCTCAAACTCATAGAGATCATAGCGATACACCTGTTTAGAGTTCTAGGATTAAAGGTGTGAGCAACATGCCTTCTTAGTTTCTCTAATTTTTATACAAAAGGAAACAATAAAAAGAAAGACCATGAAATGAAAGGCAGGCCACGGCCTCTCACTGTTCTCTAGCCAGCTCTGACCCAAAGCTCAAAGCCTACACTAGGTGGTAGCACTAGTGACCAGGAAGGGAAAGAGTGCCATCACCAAGTCCCAAAGCATCTTGCCCCTCAGGTCAGATGTCCCAAGACTTAGTCACGGATTATCACATGGAATGTAACCAGAGGACAGAATCACTCTGAGAATGCAGAAGGTCGATTCACATTTTAGGTGAAGGAAGCAAGGCTTCATTAACCTTAGAGTAGTTTCCCATTACAGTTGCAATCCCAAGCAAGAGGGAAACAATTTGGTTTTGCGAAGAAGCCATGGGTGAAAGCAAGTCTTCGCCATTGTTCTAGGACACATGCCATTTTTACCTCAAGCGACAGGAATGGTGACCTCAAGTTTGTCTCGACTCTACCAGTTAATATCGTCAGGCTATGGGCTTTTTCCCCTGTGTAATTACGTTTACCTGAACTTTCCAAGTAGATTTTCTTCTACAAGATTTGGGTTTATAGTTTTGTTGTTAAGCATTATTGGCTAAATACTGGAGAAAAACATCATTGAGATGTGAGGATAGAAGTATAATCCTGATGATGTCCTGGGATTCTTTTTCTATGTTGTATCAAATGAATGGGAAAACAAAGAGATTTTATTTTGTTAAAGAAATCATAAGATGTCCAGAAAGGATTTTGCTAAGTTTCTGCTTTTCTCTATTGACAAAAATTGTTTATGAGAATTCAGACTCTTTTCAATTTCTAATGGGGTTACATCCTGAAACATTCATTGTGAGTTGAGAATATCTGAAGTCAAAAGTACATACACTACACTTAATCTCCTGATGGCCACCGCTCAGCACACTGTGTGGCATAGCCAGCTCTCATTGTGTCCTTGTGGGAGCAGTGACGGCTGCCACAACATCTTGGGAGAGAATTATACTGCAAATTGCAAGCCTGGGACAGAATGAGATCCAAAATTCAAAGTCCAGGTCCTATTGAAAACGGATGGCTTCCTCAGTACCATGAAGGTGGAAAGCTGTGGTGTGAAATATTGTGAGTTGGGGACCATCTGTGTTGATGTTTGTTGGCGAAGGTGGTTCTCGATTAGAGCTGAAAAGAGCTCCTTGCACTCAAGAAGCCCATGAGTGGAACCCATGCTTTACCTGACCCTTGGAATGTGTGGTCAGTAGAGCCAGGTCAGATCAAGGCCACCGCCTTCATCTCCACCGGGAAGGCATCAAGATCCCCTCGGCCAACAGGAAAATCCAGTCCAGTGATAGGGAGATAGGGAAACTTCCCTATGAAGGAGGCACCAATCAAGACGAGCTTCCCTGTCTTAGCATTTCTTGCTAAGGTAACACATGTGGTTGATAATAATACAAAGCTACCCATGGCATGCTAAGTTATGTTTTTGCCTAGCCTCTCAATTCATGGTTCTTTTGTCTTTAGTATTGGTTTTAGTTTAGTTTTTCATTGCTGGTATGTGTCCTATATAAGTAGTCATTGGCCTTTGTTTTACCCATGGCTTCATTCATGACTCATTCTTACTAATTCTATTCAGAAAACACTCAGTCATGTAAGCAAGAGCCCCACACCAAGCATGTCACCTTCAGGACCATGTAGTCAAACATCTTACATGAGAAACACTTGGGAATTGTCTTTGCCACCACACATGTGGACACCTTCATACAAAGATTGTTCTTGACTGAGAAAAAGAAAACGGATGCAGTTGGTGTGTGCACATGTTAGTGATTGGTCTTGCTCTTCTCAGTCACAGCGGAACTTAGTATCATCATATGACCTTGAACTTTCCCACAGAGCAGCCATTCTCCACACCTAGAGATGGGGCGTAGAACTCAGGATATGGCAGTGGCTCAATGCTAATTGTTGAAGACACAACATGATGTGAGTCTGTCCATATTTAAAAAGCAAGACCACATCAGCCTCTCTGTGAGGAACCTACTGTCTCTTCAAGAACAAAGTGCAAAGGGATTTAGAACCCATCACACATCTTGGTCAGGTCCCAGTGGGAACTTTGGGCTAGTTGCATACTGGATGTCCATGGGAACCAGCCACCTTTCCAGTTCCAAAGAGAAGGATGGAATAAAGATGACAACATTAAAATGACAAGTTAATGCCTGAAGGAAAGGCCTCATGGCAGAAAATTTCAACCCATAAATTCAAATAGCCTAGCCACTTCAGTCCAGTTGAAGGCTTGGGAATCTTAAAGTCCATCCATTAGAAAGTCGGTTTGATTTCTTCTACCTATGGATAGCTAAAAGGCCTTGTCTGTTCAGGACTGGGAGGGGTGGGTTGGGGCAGCGAGCATTCTACGTTTAGGAAGCCAGTTGGCCAGGCGAGGCATTGAGGTCTTCAGTCATAGGTTTCTTGCTTATCTAGGGCACTGTGCACACCTACCCTGGATTCTCAGCTCAGGGGCTTTTGTAAACAGACCTGGGAGAGTTCAGGCTAGGGTCAGGCCTTCATGCAGGACCTGGCAAAATGTGTGCTTTTGATGTTGGTTTATCTCTCTGTATGGCGTTTCTCTTTGATACTCACCCTGAAGGATGATAAGATATTCCTCCCATCGTCTTTCCTCAGAGCTGGACGCAGATGAAAGTGACCTCCCTATCTATACCAACAAGATTGGCAAATCCACTTGACTGGGGTCACCGAGATGCCACATGACCTGGGACCTTCACAGGAGTTCTCTGCTGAGTCTCTTTCAAATATATGGATTCATCTTTAGCCAGAAGTGTCTTTCCCCTACTCTGGCTCCCATTTACTTTTCAAATCAGCTTTTTATATAACTGATCTATAGGCAGGCCCTGTGACACCCTACCTCGACTGTGACCAATGTGATGACTGTATGCCTGATATTGAAATGTATGCATGTCAAATAAATGTTCCCTGGGTGGAGGGCAGTGTGCAGGTGCCCATTGCAGTATCCCGTGTTTATGCAGTCTAAAACATCATAGAATCCTAGAACATCATCAAACCCTTTGCAGCCAATAATTGCTCACATGCAAATGAACATTATACACAGATTTTCAATAAACTAAATGCACACTGACGTGATCTTACACTCATGGACTCGGGTGGTGAAGATTTGAAAATCAAGATGAAACAACCCCCTGCCTCGTGTTTTAAAACTAAAGCATGACATTTGGCAGCTGCTCTGAAGTGAGTGCTCACAGGCAGTGATGCTGTTTGCTTGCCTTCCTCTGAAGGTTTGTTGGGGGAGGGGTCTGTACTCCAGCAGACAGAAGTAAGCATATTTAAGCTACAAGTCCTGGTGAGACAGTTACCCCAAAGACGCTCCCCATGTGATTTTCCATCCATGGGAGACTCACTTTCACGGCCACAGAAGATCAACCTCCTCAGGAGGAACACACAGACAGAGCCCAGCCCTGGGTGGATAGAGACGGAAGGGCGGGGAGAACAATGCCGTGGAAGGGTAAAGCATCTCCCTAGGCCAAAATGAATGCTCTGTCCTAACCCGGGCTGTCTGACATGTCATCTTCTGTGTCTACTTCCACCTGGTAGAGGATTTCAAAGATTGTCATAGAACATTCCTTAGTGTTCTGCTGAACTGACCAACAGGGAGGGGTGGGTGTGGCTGCGCTCAACCCACCTAATGAAGAACGATGCAGCTTCACTCAGTTCTGATTACTGAAGGAGAACATAACCTTCAATTTAAATGAGGATTCTATTTATTGTTATTGTTATTAGTGTGTGTGTGTGTGTGTGTGTGTGTGTGTGTGTGTGTGTGTGTGTGTGTATGCACATGCTTGCTATAGTGTGCTTGTGGAGGTCAGAGGACAACTTTGGGGAGTCAGTTCTCTCCTTCCCCAATGTGGGATTGAATGCCTGTCATCAGGTCTGGCATCAAGTGCCTTTGCCTGCTGAGCCCTCTTGATGATTCTATATACGGTTTCTAATGCTTGTATTTATCAAAAGAAGTCAATACTCAATAGTGACCCCTTGCCAACTGTGGAGGTTTTATTCGCAACTATAACAACTACATGAGGCAAATCCAGGGTGGCCAGAGATGAAACAGTATCAGATACACCAAAGCAAACAGCAGAATCAGTTTTTGAGCTGTGCTGTCCACGGAGACTTTTGATGACAAGGATATTCTCTGTCTGAATGAGACCCACCAGCCCTGCTGGCAACAGAGAACCTGAAATGTAGCCATAATTTCTAAGTTAGTTTAATTTCAGCCAATTATGATTTAAACTTGGGTAGACCCGAGTGTCCAGTGAGTGCATTTTGTACTGGACAGTTCAGTTCCAGAGGACACAGCCTCCCCAAATGAACCTACTCTAGTGGTAGTTCCTTCCATGGCTCTCTGGAACAATGGGATGCATGGAAATTCTAAACATATTTTAAAACATTTATTTATTTATTTATTTATTTATTTATTTAGTGTGTGGTGATATTTTATTTGTGCTGAAATGTGATATTTTATTTGTATGTTAATAAATAAAGTTGCCTGCAGATCAGAGGTCAAATAGCATAAACAAAAGTCAGGCGGTGGTAGCCCACAACCCTAATCCAATCACATGGTGGGCAGAGTCTCTGTGTGGTCAAGGACACAGCCAAGGGTGGTGATACCAGTCTTTAATCCCAGTACCAACCATAGAGACCTGGAGGTCTGTATAGACAGGCAGTGACGAGGAAGTCATGAAGCTGGGCTTAGAGCCAATGAGAAGGCAGAACAGGAAAGTAATAAAAGCACAGGTCAGACAGGAAGACTCTTTCTCTGTGGAAGCTACTGCTAGTCATGGCTATTGCTCTGATTTCTTTGGCTATTACTTCTGTATTTGGTTCTGTGTTTCTTATTTAATAAGACTGTTTAGAAATTTGCCTACGTGTGTGTGTGTGTGTGTGTGTGTGTGTGTGTGTGTGTGGTGTACACATGTATGTGCATGTGCCATAGTGTATATGTAGAGGTCAAATGTCAGCTTGTGGGAAGTGGTTCTCTATTTCCACCATGTGGGTTCTGGGGATTGAACTCAGGTCATTTTTAAGCTTTGTGGCAAGTGCCTTTACCACATGAGCCATTTCTCTGGCCCTAAAATTTTGTTTTTTAAATTTAATTTTGCATCTGCAGTTATCTCTGGATTTGCTTCCTGAATAGTGTGTCTCTTTCATGCTTTCTAAATGGCATATTCCTGCAGACCAAGTTCTATCTACCCGGGAAGGCATGTGTAGACTTCTATCTTATCCTATGGGCTTTTCTGTGAGACAGAGACTTACAACCATGGGTCAAACTGAATTAACATGTTTCTATGCAAAGCAACTTGTAGGAACAAAAATCAAAGCTTTTCAGCACAGATGTGCTCAGTCCACGGTCCCCTGATTGCATTACTTTTGGTGATGCTGGTAAGTGAATGCCCACAAAGGCTCTGAGGGGTCACTTTGTAGGTCATTTGCCTGCCTATTCTTCCTCATTCTCTCCCGTAGACTCTCTCAGTACCTCACTGAATGTCACAGGCTGATGCCCTCTATGACAGGAGACCAGCAAACCACTCTGGAAAAATCAGCCAGTGGCTGGAAAGCTCAAGAAGACTCAGCATCTTAGTGTGACATACAAAAGTCAGGCTACCATTAGCACCGGGGCAAAGAAGATGAAATACACAGCCCTTGGGCCCAGTACTCACCTGTCCCCCGGGAGTGGCTGAAGTCACCCTTCACCACACGGCACGTCTTGCCGTCTCCGCTACAGACACCACATCTGTCTTCTTTGGCCGCAGACCCGATGATGCCATCACAGCCAATTTTCTAGAAAACCAAAGAGCTGAGTTCATCGGTGTTTTCAGATTCAGTGATATTTTGAAGCAGATGCCCTGCAGGATTTGTGGGACTGATTTCACTGAGAGGCATGGTGCCTGGGGGTTCTGACACATTTTAATTATCATTAAATTCAAAAGAGAAAACAACAACATCAACCACCAGAATTAAGATCAGAAGTCTTTTTAACTTTTTACAAATTTATCAAATGTGTTTAAAAGCATGCATTGTGGAATAAAGGAGCCCTGCTACGCTAAAGCACCTATAGCAATTCCAGCTGCATCTCTCCAAGAGGCGGGGACTACTTGATTCTGCCTTGTTAGAGCAGAAATGTCGGGGTAGTGATGCAGGTAGCTGGAGGGGGCATGGTCACACCATGCTGCTGCCTTACTTCTTACTCTGTGAAGTCGCTCAGTAGAAACTGACAAGGGCCGAGAGATGGAGCATCCCAGATCATGGAGTTTGCTCAGAACAGAAAGCTCGCTCAATTTCCCATTGCTAACATGTGTGTGAGTGAGGTTCTGCATCCCATGTCTGAGTCTCACAGTTACTCTATCCAGGCTGTCGGTGGCACAGTCACAAGCTGGCACCAGGACTGGCCCCTCACCCCAGCCTCTTTGTATCGCCCGGACCGGATTCCTTTTGGCTTCCCCACGTGCTCCTGGCTCTAGGGCTTTCTTCCATTGGATTTCTGTGATTTCTAAACCACGCCCACGATGTCCCAGCAAGTCTCTGGCTTTGCTGTTGGCCTTGCAATTCAGTGAGGGCTTCCTGATTATTAAGCAGCCCCGGATGTTCCATGTAAACACCCCATGTGGTCACCATAGCTTCTCCCAATGGCGGTGACAGGAGGTTTGCACACCAGTAGTGAACAGATGCAAGTTAGATGGCCCCTTAGACGAACTGTCAGTTTCTCAGGCTGGGGCAGGCCTCCACATTCTGCCCATGCTGCCTGGTGCTATGGCCGCCGCCTCTTGCATTTGGAAGCCAGGCCTGCCAGGAGATCCACGTCAGAACATCACCGAACCTGAGGCCAGAAGGGCAACCGCCAAGGCAGTTGGCCAACAGGGCACTTTCTCTCTTTGCTCAGGTCAGGGAAAGGAGTCTATACTATGTTGGGCAGGGACAGACACTTTTCTTTTGAAATGGAAGCTCCCATAAAGCACAATTAAAGTCATGACTGCTGTCAGTGGGCCTTGAACAACTGCATTTCTGAGCCTCAGGGTTGCAAGAGAACAAGATGACCGAACCCAAGGAACCAGTAAGTGCTCCCCAGGCTTCCCACAGCATCCCGATGGTCCTGAGCTGTCTTTCCACTAACTAACCTTCAGGAGACCCACTTCTGAGCTCTCCAATTCCTGGTCAACACGTGCAGGTCAGGGTGCTGCTCTGCTGGAGAAGTTAGGGTGTGTGACACCCAAGGCCAGGAGTACCTCATGGCATAACTGAAAATGCAAGACGGCACGGGACTGGCAAGCCAGGCCCAGATTCTCTTTAGTCAAGACAGTTCCTGTGACGCATGCAGACTGACGTCAGAAGAGAGCTAGTTCAGAGCCAGGTGCGGGAGTGGGCCATGGCAGGTCATGTGGAGAGGCCACAGTTTGCCCAGGAAAAATAAGTATTGGTCTCTACTGATTCCATGCCTAGACTTTTTGCCCTGTCCTCCTCAGCAAAAAGCCTCCTGTCATCACACCTGATGGTCAAGGCATCACCTCCTCTCTTTGTCTTCACTGGGAACTGGTCCTAGAACCCTTCAAACACGGGAAGATCCAGAGATGCTTAACTTCCTTACAGAAAATGATGTAGCGTTTACACAGGACTTGTACACATTCTCTTGTATGCTTTCGATTGTCTCTGGGGTGGCGGGGTACATACAATAATGACTATAATGTAAGTGCTATGTAAATAGTTTTTATATTTTTATAACTAAAATATAATAAATTGATATTTATTAATGATGACAAGAAAAAAGCTTGCATATGTTCAGAAAAAATGCGACTTTTTCTGAAATATTTTTGCAGCTAAAGTTAGTTAAATCTATAGATAGGATCTGTAACATGGAAGGCTGGCTGAACCCTTCATCCAAGGCAGCCATTGAACACCTACTGTGTCTAACCTGAGGGTGAAGACGTGTAAGAAAGCAGAGAAGCTATGTGGAAACAAGCAGATACATCAGAGTGTATGACGACTCTTGCCTGCCTCTCCCCCAGCTCCTGTGACTCTGGGTCTCTCCTTACTTTCCCAGCTGCTGGGAGAGGTCAACTGAGTACATGTCAACCTTCTACTTCTCTTTGGCTTTCTTAGTAATTCACCTTCTCCACAGATGTCAACAACCAAATGTCTTCAACCCAATTCCTCCTCCACTCTCCAGACACATACCGTCCCAGGTCTGCTGTGTGACCTTCCTGGAATTCTAGACAGCTTTGGATTCAGTGAGTCATTTTATCTCCAAAGCTGCTCCAGGCCAACTTGGACATTTTAGTCAGACACTACCTGTATGTCTTGACAATGGTAAACACGTCACCCTAGCCTGAAACCTCTAAGCCACTCGATTATACCCATTTGTCTGCCTAGCGTGGCATTTTTGTCTCCTGATAATACCCAGGGTCTATTTTCCTATGCTCAGGGCCACTCTTGGTTCAGAACCTTCTTGCTCAGATATACATGAACCATCACACTGTTGGTTTGTCCCTCGGTGCTACTGATCTCCACCTGAGGATACTCAGTGAGGAGACGCATGACTATGGAATTCTATAACCTAACGTAGCCACACCTGCTCTCTACAACATCAGCTCAATGCTTAGCATCTCAGCCTCTCTTCCCCGATGGTTAATAACTGTCACCTTGATTAGCTTGAGAAGTGCCTAGGAGACTAGTAAATCAAGCCTTTGGGCTTATCTTTGGGGGTGTTTCCAGGGAGGATTAACTAAGGGGGGAGACCCAATGCATCCCAAGGTGGAGGGTCCAGGTAGGATAAAAGAGGAAAAAAGAAAACAGTCCGGCCCAGACATTCTCTCTAGACACTGGTGTGAACTGGTGTGAACTGCCCTGCTCTGCCAAGCTTTGTCTGCCATGGAGGACTGAAGCCTTGGGAACTGGGCTAAAGTAAATATTCCCCCACCGTGGGGTAGATCTTTTTCAGGTATTGGTGACAGCACTGCTGGAGTCAAACACATTTTCCTTCTCCAAATGCACCCTGAACCTCATCACCTCCTAGTCTGTCCTGTAAGCCCTGAGTTCCTCTCAGCAAGGTGAGCTGTAACCGTCTACGTCCCCCACCACGACGGACGTCAGGGACCAAGACTGCTTCGCTCCTCTCCTTCAATGCCCCATCACACTTGGATCCTCCCTGGGTCCGATTCCTCTGGGTTAGGCCTGTCCCCCACATTCCACCACCCTGCGTTTGCATGCCTAGACTGAGGCAGCTTCGCTCTTGCCCCCTTTGCTGGGAGATCTCTGTCCTTAGCTCTCCCGGAGTTCTCCAAAACCATCATCTCCAGAGGCCTGCCTCGCCACCTCGTCAGTCCTTCTCGGCTTCTCAGTCACACCCTCCTCACTGCCTTTTCTAGGGCAGTATTTTATTTTCTCCTGAACACACATCAGTGCTTTATGGATTTTGGTTCTTTTTCTTCAGGACTATTTTGGGATTTAAAATAAATATTTTTATTAATTCTCTAGGTATTTCATACCACACATTTTGTTCATACTCACCCCTCACTTCCCCCAGATCCACTCCTACATCCCTACTCCCTTCCCACTTCCCATCCCTTTTCTTTCCCTTAAAATAATATCCTACGGAGTCAAATTTTCGCTGTCTATATACTCACTGGGGTGGTGCCATCCATTGGAACACAGTTGCATCCTTGGAGAAAATCGATTCTCCACCCCCTGGAATCCATCGACGGTCTCTAGCTCCTCAGTTAGGTGTGGGAGCCCCATGAATCCCATCTACCTCCACGCCATAATGGCTTGATCTTATGCCAGTCTTGCACGGACAACCACAGCTGCTTGAGTGTGAGTGTAGTGGTCCCACCTTGTCCAGAAGACACTGTCTTGCAACAATTGTCCCCAATATTTGGCTCTTACGGTCTCTCTGCAATACTTCCTGAGCCTTCATGGGGTGATATAGACATCCCATTTGTGGCGAAGAACTCTATAGACGCTCACTTTGCCCTTTGATCAGATGTGAGTTTCTGTATTAACCAGTCCCACCGCACAAAGAACAGTCTCTGGTGAGAACTAAGCACCCCACTAAGCATCTATGGGCACAGAGACATGAATTTGGGAGGCAGTTTGATACTCTGTTCATTTAGCAAAATAAAAGTAGCAGGTCCATTCCCCAGACTTGTGAGTTTCCTAGCCACAGATTTTTGGCCAGATTTATAGTACCAGGTATGTGTTTCTTCCCATGGAATAGGTCTTAAATCTAACCAGAAAGTGGTTGGTTATTCCCACAATATTCATGCCACTGCTGTACCTATGGGCCTGTCTTTCCATGCTGGTCATTATTGCAGTACACAGTATCTGGACAAGGATCTGAGAGATCCATTGTCACAGTACATGGAACATTCTCGGGCTGAAAAGCCTGAGATTAAGTACAGTTGCATGGATGTGCCCGTTGGCACAGACTACTAGGAGCTGAAATGATGTTCAGCATGAACTCAGGCCTCATTGGCTGGAGAATCGCAGGATTCTTAGAAGTACATTCTTGCTGGCAAGAATACCAAAGCAGATGCCTGCAAGAGGCTGGGGTGGCTCAGCTGGCACTGCCCCGAAGGGTACGAGAGCTTTGACTTGTAAAGCTGCTAGCAGAAGAATGACATCATTGGCTTGCAATGTGCCAACTTACAGGATGATCCAGGCAAGCGTGTAATTTAGGAAGGAAACAAACCCTGCATTTGGTCTGCTAACAGGCTTCCTGAGAACCTGTCAGCAATGCCTTGTTTCAGTAATAACGATAAGGGCTTTGTTCATCCTGTCCAAGAACAGGGCCTGGAACATTCTTTGCTACATGAAAGTACCCCCAAAGGTCCTGCTCAAGCACTCCTTGGTGCCCTTTTCCCTGGGAGGTGTCCTTGCCAAAACCCGTGGGCACTCAGCATATTTCTGTTTGATAACAAAGCCAGGCAATGCCAGAGGAGCTGGGGCCTTGTTAAATGTTTCCTTGGGAAATGAACCAGTCTGTGACTGGCTCGGGCTGTGCAGGGAGAAAACCCACTTAGGTTGGAACTGCTGCGGGAGTCAGCCGAGACACTGATCTGTGTCTTCCTCCCACAGCTACTGATGGGCCCACTTGACAGGGATACAGTGAAGGCACAGGCTGACAGTGGCTGAGGAAGGAGGCCCCCAGGGGATAGGGGACTGAAAACTCATATTCTCCCAATTCCCAAGGTGGGTGACATTTTTAGGAACTGGACCTTTTCCCCAAGGGAAAGTGCGATTAGGTTCTGGTGGCAGAGCCCTCACAGACAGGATTAGTATCTTCCAAAAAGAGGTCTCAGAGGGCAGCTTCATCCCCTCCATCGTGTGAGGATGGAGCAAGAAGAAATCACTCATGAGAAGCGCGCCCTCACCAGAAGCCAAATTGTTGCTGGAGAGCTTCTCTCCAGGTTCCATTAAGCCCCGCAGTCCCACAATCCACACATAAAATAATCACTCAGTCGCTTATATTACTTATAAACTGTATGGCCGTGGCAGGCTTCTTGCTAACTGTTCTTATATCTTAAATTAACCCATTTCTATAAATCTATACCTAGCCACATGGCTGGTGGCTTACCGGCAACTTTACATGCTGCTTGTCCTGGCTGTGGCTGTAGTGTCTCTCTCTCCTTCTTCCTGTTTTCCCAATTTTCCTCTCTCCTTGTCCCACCTATACTTCCTGTCTGGTTACTGGCCATCAGTGTTTTATTTATATAGAGCGATATCCACAGCACCAAATATGCCCCATGCCGAGGCCCTGGACTCCTCGGCCTCCAGGACTGTGGGAGGTGTTTCCACGGTTGATACACCAGCCTATGCCCTGCACTACCTCTCGGCAAGTAAAGTTAGTCACTAGGACGGCTGCACATGCTCAGGTTGAGCTGAGTCATCAGGAGATGACCCCTGAAGGCAGAGGTGGCTTCACCTGAGCTGTATCCCACTGGCCAGTGAAATGTCCGAGCGTCTCCATCCTCCTTCAAGATACTACCCCAGGAGCCGCTCCTTCGGATGGACAGAGAGGGACAAGAGGCCCGTGAAGTGCTTCTTTCTCCCTTCCTCCTTGCTCTGACTGTTGGTCAATCTCATGAGTTGGGGGAATCTATATCCCAGAGGGTGGAGGGCTCCCCAGAGGCCAAGCACATCCATCCACCTGCCTGGACACTGTCTGCGCAGGTGTTGGCTTAGACCCACCAAGTGTTCGTAAGTAAATAGAGCATGCTGTTGGTTCATCCTCCAGACCAATCTCATGCTCTCATACTCACTGGCTCTTTGCATGAATCACCATGTCTAGAGGAATTTTCAGATAGTTTCAGGAGCCTGCTGGTTAAGCCTGCCATGGGCACGATGCTCAGTCACTGCTGAGGGCAGGGCATGCGCTGGTGGCCACTGGCCACAGGGGGCAGCATAGACCTCTTTGGGAAAACTTACTTCCCCTGACCCTCAAAGGCCTCAGCTCCACCACAGGCCCAGTTTAGGGGAAGAGAGAACCCTTCGTCACAGCCCCACCAAGGACAGGAGGAAAGGCAAGTTACCTGGCATCTGCCATACACGCAAAGGTCAGTCTCGTAGGGTCCGCAGGGCGTGCCATCCAGGACCCTGTCAGCCACCAGCAGCGGGGACTCCTTTCCGAGGGGTGAGCAGTAGAGTTCACATGGCTTATCTGAGGAGGGAAAGGTTGGTGGCTGTTGATTGGCAAAGGGGTATGTAGGCAATGTGGGGAAGAAGCACATGTGGGCTGTGAGCCCAAGGGCAGAATGATTAGTACACAAAGGTCTCGGTCACTTAGTCCTGTTCTCAGGCACCATCACCTGCTCCTGTGGACATTTAAAATAGCACACAGACCAAGACCCCCTCCCTGACTCAGTGAATAGCGGAGCAGACAGCTCTATGGGCTCCCTCCTCTTGGCTCCCCTCATTTGCAGAGACAGGGCATTAAATACACCAGCTGCACAAAGGTGCCGTTGTGAGCTAGCCCACCTCTGCATACGTGACCGTGTGTTAGATCTGAGGCTGGGGCCTTTTCCTGTAGTGGGAAAGTAAGGGGGGTGAACAAGAAGGCCCCAGGTAGGGGGACCAGGCACTGTAGGTGCTGGGACAGTGGTTCCCCTAAGGTCATTAGTATGTTTCAACTGGAAAAGTCTTAGCGCCCTGCTCCCCATTGGCCCAGCTGCTAGGTAGGAATGGTAGAACTGTGATACAAGGCCTGAAGGTCCTGGAAGAAACTGAACAAAGGTCTAGAAAGGGGACTCAGAGACCACGAGGACAACTCACGAGAGCCATGCCAGCAGTTAGATGAAAGTCCCTGTTCCCTCGGCTTCTGGAACAACATGAGTTCATGGAACACACTAAGCTCTTCTGTCTTCGTCTCTGCTGTTCCCTCTGCCTGTGAATCTCCCGTTCTACTCGGCTCTGGAGGAGGCTGCTGTCAATGTAGAAGCTTCCACCCCAGAGCTTTCTCTCCTGCTACCCCGACACAGGATAGGACAGGCATCTCAATGTGTGCACTTGGCATTTATATCCACTCAAGCCCAGGTCATCGGCCTGGTGTCCTAGAATTGTTTGAGCAAATCTTAGATATAAAGGGATTTCTTACAGGCAGGTTCCATTGATAATGAAATACTAAAGACTCTACGGTCCAAAACACTTCAAATTCCAAAGCCTTCTGAACTCTCACATGACATTACAAACAGAAAATTCCACACCTGCTCTCATGTGATAGAAGCCGTTAAAATACAGGTGCACTAAAACCTGTAAGATTATGTTTATGCTATGTGTATAACATGTATATAGCCATAAGTAAAATCCATGTTTCCATTTGTGTTCCATCACAAACAAACACAGCTCATTGTGCAAATGCAGATATTGCCAAATCCAAAATAGTCCCGGTTTGAAAGAAGTTACAAATATTTTAGAGGAAGGGTTTTCAATCTGTACCTTCACACTGAAGTACAGGAACCCTTGGGCACATGGGGCATGCTTTCATCTTCTGTCCCCAGACCAGAACTAGAACTGTTCATAGGACTTAGTAAATGCACTTGAACAAATGACTGGATCTTGTCTCTGTAAATGGTATAAGAGTAACACACCTCCTTGCCTCCTCCGCCACCTAACCCTAATCATTACATTTACGGAGTTGTTTTGAAAGGAAACCCTGAGAGAGTCACAGAGACCTTCGGCTACCTTACTGGACTCTGTCTCCCCCAGCAGCCTTCCCCAGTGAGGCTTTTTCGGGGATCTCTGGCAAGTAAGGGAGGGGCTGAGAAGGGTTTTGTAGCTGATGTGGCCTTGAGGGGCCTTGGCATCCCAACAGGAGAGGACTTGTCAGAGCAGACATGCTGTCTTGCCCAATCTCAAGGGTTTGCATGATTCCATGGCAGCCCATGATCAACCACTCTGTGGAAGGGCACCTGAGAGTATGAGAAGCAGGTTCCCAGGATTCAGGTTCAACTCAGCTCCTCTATCTAGTCGGAAGTGAAACAATGAACTCTGAGGAGCAGACTGGAATTCTACTGTTTCCTAGGCAAGCTGTTCATTCCTCAAGCATGGCTGGAGCACTGTACCCCAAGCATTCCACAGGCAGTGCTAAAAATGGGCAACAGGTAACACACGCTTCTCAAGGCCCTAGGGGTCCGATGGACAGGTGTGGAGTAACCCTCGATCGAATGAGACAGGTCACATGACACGGTCTAATGTGAGCACGCGGAGTGCCTGCTCTGGAAGGCATGCCTCATTTCCAGGTGGGCGGCTGGAGCTATCCCTCCATTTAAAGGAAATGACCCAAGAAAGCAGCCAGTGATAGAAGAACTATGAAAGACAGAGGTGGAGACTGAGGTCAACTTCTAGGAAGCTTATTGGATGGGATTAACGAGAGGTGGTCAGGGGTTTGGGGTTCCCTGTGGGCGCCTTCGGGGCACAGCACAGCTCTGCAGTCTGGATGGATAGTGTGTCTACTGCACACCAGAGGTACGTTCTATGCCATCTCTAAAGTCTTATTATGGAGAAATAGTTTGAAACTATGGGTCTTAATTCCCTTTGGACTAACATGCTGGTTCATCACTGGGGGTAACTGAGGTTTAAGGCGATTCATTTGATAGCAGTAATGATAACGATGATGATGTGATAAAGAAGAATCATAGGCATTTACCATATTCTGCGTGCCAAACAGCATGCTAAGTAGTGTCAACAGCACTCGGTATAGTGAATGCTGCCACTGTCCCACTGAACAGATGAGCATGGGGCTCAAAGAATACCTGCATTTCCTCTGGCAGGAACAGCCATGCGCTTCTCTGTTCCAGCTTGCTGTTCTTTCAACCATCACTGTTTACTCCGAATGAGGAGCCCTCAGGAGCCCCAAATACCAAGGGATAAAATGGTACTGCTGAAAACAAACCGCAGTGTTCATAAATATTTATGGTTTGGGTTTCTAAGTGTGTTCTCTGATTCGAACAGAAATGGGAACGGGACTTGGGCAGAACGGCAGATGCTGTTCTGAGGGAAGTTGGAGTCTGTGGAAGTTCCAGCATGGAAAGGGATAAAGGTGGTTTGTTTTGGTTCTTTGGTGCAAATTTAAGAGAAGCAGAGACTCTGAATCAGGGGAAGAAACTCAGATGGACAGATGTTGGCTTATGATCTCAGACAAGGCATTCTACTGAGCTCTACCTGCCCTCGACGCTGCCCTTGACAAGCAGTGCAGACGCTGCTCACCAGGCCCAGGCAGCCAAGGACACCGGGGCTCTAGCACTAAGGTCAGAGGTGAGAGTCCTTCATAGGTTAGAACTGCCTGCATTTGTCCATCTTTTCCCCCTCTCTGGAGATTACACTCACAGTGTAAGGTGCCCCTACCTCTAGCAAGGAATAGTTCCTTCTCCCAAAGGGATTGAGGATAGTCTATTTTAAATCATGCAAAAGGGGCTCAGAATTTCTCAGCACTCTCTGAATAGGCTCCTATGAGTAGGGAGTTAAATCTCCAATAGAAAAGACCCCACTAAATAACATGAGGAGGTGGGCTTCAGCTCTGAGCGCAGTGCGAGAACTTTTGTTTTGTTGGCTTTTTGTTGTTGTTGTTTGTTTGTTTGTTTTTGAGACAGGGTCTTACTATGTAGTTCTGACTCTCCTGGAGCTCTGTAGACCAGGCTGGCCTCGACCTCACAGAGATCCACCTGCCTCTGTCTCCTGAGCGCTGGGATTAAAGGTGTGCGCCACTGTGCCCTCTAGGAGTATAGAAGGTGATGAAAACCTTAAAAGTTGCGCAGCCACACACAGCAAGGAAAGATGCCTAGAACATGTCTCCTGCATGGATGGTGTTTACTTAGATGAATTCTGGCTGAGGATGGTGTGCAGTTAGGTGAATTCTGGCTGAGGCTTCTGTCTGGTTTCTCAAAGGCTTGCCTGTTGATAAGGGCTTCTGACTGACCAGAGGAAGCCACAGCCAGGGCAAGATGGGCCCCGAGGCTTGAGAGCTGATGATTATGTCAGCTTACAGAGGGCTGGAACTCATCCTGCGCTCCCCGGGGAACATGGGACACCGTGGCTCACACTGTTCTTGCTGCTCTCTCTTGGACTCGTTACAAAGTCTTACTGAGGCAGAGTCTACCTAATGTAGAGGCCAGAATTGTCAGGCCTTCCTGTCTTCTATCTTAGCTACTCAATCTTCTCTTCTCTAAGCCGTCCACCAGGACTTCATAACCAGGCCCCAGGTTCCAGGATCTAGCTGATTGGGTCAGTAGAGTCCACCTGACATAAACAGACCAAGCAGAGTCACCGTGACCTAGAAGCCAGACCCTACAGACTTACAGGACTCAGTAAACTGGAACAGCACTCACCACGTGACCATAGTCAGAATGACCCATCTTTTTCCTGATAACTCAACATGTGAAAAGCTCCGAAAATGAGTGTTTTCTTCTATGTGCGGCAAACTCTCTAGTTACAAAGGCAGCCTTCCCTGGCAGGGGTGAGTACCCGCCTCATTAGGGGCTCCCGGCAGGCTGTCATGTGCCCCTTCGGGTCCCAGCGGAGGTGTTAGTGTGGGGCTCCTGAGCCATCATGGCCTTTCAGACACTACAAAGCTCTGAATTCTGAGCCATAACTGACCTGGAAGGATTGAGAGATGGGATACAGATTCACTTAAGAGGAGTTGTGGGTTTCCCTGGTTGGCTGTACATGGAGAAGTTTTGAGAAAGGCAGCCTTCAGGAGAGGCAAGATTCCCATTGGTAAGTTTTGGAAGCCACAGAAGGTTCTAATACCTTTAAAATTTTTGGTTCCAGCCTTTCATTGGGTCCTTCAAGAACACCATAGACCTTTGTCACAGTGAGCCTCCATTTCTGGGCTCCTTGGTTGAGTAGGAGTCTCAGCTCTGACCCTCACATCCCTTCTTCCCCCACACAGGAGCTGGGGCGGGTGGGTCTGTTGTGTGAGGCAAGGCAGCTGGGCAAAGGCTACTTTGTCCAGACATAGCTTTCTAACAGTTTAGTGGGCATGGAGCCTGCTGTTGGCCTGGTCACACGGGCCTGAACCCTTGAATGTTTCTACTGTGACAAAATCCCACAGGAAAAGCAGAAACCGTCTGGATTTGGCAGGTGGCCACGACAGAGCGTTTCTGTCTAAAGGCTTCTCCTCTTTGGGGTCTTTTCTAAGGAGACCCTTTATCTTCCTTTGGAGGTGGGATGGACTTGTGGCCCTGAGTCCTCCTTCGGAATGACTGCCTCTCCAAGAATTCTTTCTAAAGGAGGAGAGAGAGAGAAGAGAAGATACTGCTTCCCTTTCCTGAACCGTGCGTCGCTCACCAGCAAAGAATTCTGCAGCGGTAGCAACGCTGTGAATAGGGAAGTCATGATGGACGGCTGGAGCCAGAGCCCAGCCTCAGGGATCGCTCCTCTCCCGGCTCAGCTAGAGTTACTGTGCCTTTTAGGAAGGAGGGCTTCAGAGGAACACTTATCACCAGCCATCTGAATCAGCCATTTATTATTTCGCTGTTGCCCTTCTGAAATGCTTCAAAAAAGGCTGGCTTCTGTTATACTGAGGGAAATGGAACCACATACTTAAGAAGTCATGGCAATTTCACACCAGAGGACAATGGGTCAAACTACCCTCACAAAGCCCTGAACCCAAGGCCTCTCCTTCAAAGGCTAAACACTACCAGTCTGTAAGCTCTGCTTATCAAATATGGCTGGCCTTCTCAGGTCAAAGGTAACACCCACCAGAACTAATTATTTGTTACATGGGCAGGATGGAACAAGAGGCAAATGGGTGAGAAAACGCATTCTAGACCCATCAAAGTCCTCAAGGAGCCTCCCCACGAGGGTGGGGTGGGCAGACAGCAGTCTCCACTGCCACGATGATAAGGGAACTGAAGCACTCGGCTATTCCAAAGCTGTTAGCAGTGAATAGAAGTTTAACATGGAGTTGCTCAAGTGAGACTTCCGCCCTAAATACGCGAAGCAAAAGGGGTTAAAAATGAAGCAGTCAAGCAACAAATAACACCCCCCACCCCCCACCCCCCCCCCCACCCTCCCCCCACCCCCCGACACACACACACACAGAGCTGAGCAGACATGGAGAAGGTGTGAGGTGTCCCATCCCGAATGCCTGCTGGCTCGAGGGAAGGAGGAGAGGACAGAGGAGGCATCAAGTCATTTTTACCTGGCTTTCTGGAGACAATGAAGCCTTGGTGACAGACAGGGTGGATCTCACCAGAGTGAGCCGCTGCACTGGAGTGTGACAGCCCTCTGGTGATGTCTCCGTCCCAGTCAGGGGTCTGAATATGTCTGGGATAGGTGGAAGCCTGAAGGCTGTTCATGCACCACATTAAAGGCCAGACAGGGGGAAGTAAGGGTACCCCCAACAGCACCCTTTTATTTGGGAGAGGGAAGTCTCCTGTCTCCTTTCTCTTCAGGGAGAGTTGGGGATGAGAAAGCCGAGCTCCTCCCCCATTCTGCTGACTAGGTGGCAGCACAGCCATAATTACCCAGCCCCCAGAGTTAATGTCTTTTTAAAAACAAGGAAAATGTCTGGGGGATGAGTTTTCTATTACCTTAAAAGTCCCCAGATAAGCAGGTACCACTGAAAACACCGCGTGCTATTTTTTTTAAGACAAAACTGAGTGGTCAGCTTCTTGAACTAAAAGATGCAGATCACTTGGGAGGCAGAGGCAGGCAGAACTTTGTAGTTCAAAACCATCCTGGTCTACAGACGGAATTCCAAAATATCCAGGGCTACACAGAAAAACCCAGTCTTGAAAAAAAAAAACACAAATAAATAGATAAGTAAAAATTAATTAATTAATTAAAATAAAAAAGAAAGGAAGGAAAGGAAGAAGGAAGGAAGGAAGGAAAGAAAAGAACAAACAAAACAAAAAAAAAAGAAAAAGAAAAAAGCTGTAGACCGGAAGCTGCTGTTGCCAGGGATATCTGGATTTCTCTAGAAACAGCTAGGAACATTTGAACATGTAATTGCAGGTGCCAGAATGGGCATTTCAGGGGAAGAAAACCAAGATGGCACCAGATTTCATTCTTCTGTAGAACATCTGGAGGTTACAGAAATCAGACCCCATTGCATTAGTTCTAAGTGTCCCTCGTTGTGTCTGAGCACTGAGGGCCAGTGGGTTATTCTCTGAGTCAACTTTGTCAGCTGCAGGAGCTCGGATGTCACATAACCTGTCACCTCTTTTGCTTACTCCAAGAGACCATGAATGGAGCTAGCTTGTGCCTGGCTTGGGGCGTGATTGATCAATGGTACCATACTGTCAGCATTACAATACAGAGTCACGTTTCTCAAAGAGTTTTAGGCAAAAACCCCCAACACTCTGGACTAGGCTTCGGGGTGTCCTCACCTGTAATGACCAGACATTACAGACTCTACGGAGACATGACCCGACACCTCGACTTGTTTCTTGGTTACTGTGGCTGTTTATGGCATACACTCTCCTGATGGGGAAGAAAGTCCTCGGAAAGTGGCCTGTGTTGGCCACCTGCTTCCATACACAGTTCTCAAAAGTCTTCCAAGCACTCTAGGCAGAGAGTAACGCCAAGCCAAAATGAACCCAGGAAAGCAAAATGGTACGCACTCAAACACACCATTCTACTCTTGGTACCTCAGAACACAGTGCACTGGAAATCAGATGCTAGCACACTGCACTTGACATGCTGTGAATGAATCTAGCCTCCTGTCTGCCATATGGCCTGTGTGGGGAGATCCCAAGCTGTTAGTATTCAGTTCTACTTTTGTAGGAGTAGGGCCATGGCTGACTTGGGCTGAGGACAGGCGTGTTCTTGGGTGGGACGGGATGGGGCTTGAGCATTATGAGCACCCCTACGTGGATTTTACGGTTCTCGGGAAAAGGAGGATAGAGGCTACATTGAGAGGAAGGGCCTTTACCATCAACCACCACCGCTGTCAACAGGCCCCTCTTCTTGCTACTCAGTCGGTCATGGGCTTGGCATTGCTGGTCCCGGAAGCTGGGCACACCCTTGGGGCAGGGCAGGTTCTCACAGGCGGCGTGCTCTACGCTGGCCCCCTGGCAGTGTGTGCCTCCAGGCCCAGGGCTAGAAGGAAGAAGATTTGTGTTAGCCAGCTGGTCTGGTGGAAACAGCAGGGGGTACTGGACTGTTGCCAGGAGAGGGTGGGCAGGGTTTCCAGAGCAACCGGGTCTCTCCTATAGACCACATCTGGGTAACCCCCGTCCCACACTGAGGCATGCTCAAGTGAGCCAGCAGAAAAATGCACCAAAGGGCTGTAAATAAAGGTCATCGGGAAGCAGGACACAATGAGTGTCTGTTTGGCAAGATCCACAAGTCGTCTCTTCCAGCTAAATTGAAGACTTGGTCATGTGTAACCTTGAACACCCCAAAGAAAATTTTGGTACTTAAAAATTTTTTCATTAAAATGAAGACATTAAAAAACAACAACAACAGTTCTTTGATATGTTCTAGAAGTTGCCAAGTTTTAGGAAGGATGAGTAAAGAGTTCTCATTTACTTTGTAGTAAGTGGGGTGATTAATTCACTCACACACAACCAGTCTCTGGACATTGGCCAGTTAAGTCCCAGCTCTGCCACCTTAATCAGGGCAAGTTTGAGGTCAATCCTGTGGCCTGGCTTCCTAGGTGTCATGTCTAGACTGACTGGGTGGTGAGCAGTTCTAGAGAATGGGCTGTGTTCACTGGCAGAGACCACATATCTAAGGTGCATCAAGATAGAATGGCAGGATGCAGGCTGGGCTAGCCATTACAAGGCTTTGCTTAGCTGCTCTGAGGGGCCCCAAGGTGTCCTTGAGAGACTCTGACCTAGACAAGCTCAAGGCTTCCATACATCTCCATGGTAACAAGCTCAAAGGCTTCCATACATCTCCATGGTACCAAGGTCATGGTGATATAGTGTGATTAATTACTTTATATTGAAATTCAGCATAAAAGACAAAACTGCGCACTGTGGGTATTTACACACTCACATGCCTGTTACCTACATTTTTTTACTCACCAACCAAGTATGGGGGGGGGGGTCTTATGTCCCTCCCTCTGTCATTCATCATGCCTGCAGGCTACCCTCTGAGCATGGTTTTAGAGGAAAGATAAAAGAATAGAGAGTGGCATAGGTCTTTATAAAAGTCTACCCTAGAGTCCAATGAACCTTTTCAATCAAGGAAGGGCAGAGATGATGTAGTTTTGAGCCACACGGTTTACCATGGCAACTACTATTGATACAGAAGCAGCCACAGCTAACATCTGAAGTGATGGGCGCAGTTACGTCACAACCAAACTTTATAAAAACCTGTGGTGCAGCAGATGAGGCCACTCTCATAGTTTGCAAGGCATCTATGGCACGGAGAAGGAGAGGCCCCTTGCAGGTCCCTGTCAGCCTCATAAACACTAAATAGTTCCTTACCCTAGAGGAGAGGAGGTTGGGAAAATTATACAGACTGATGGCCCTCCAAGGGGTCATGAGTTAGGCTCATGAAGAAATGGCCGTTCCTTTAAAGGGCTGATGGTATCTGACAGCTGGGCCTTGTGTGCTGTTTTCTGCCTAGAGCACCAGGCAAGAACACCTCAGAGAAGTGATCATATGGTGAACTTAGATAGACACAACCTCACACCATGTCCCCCAGGACTCTGGGCTCAGGTACGTGTGTACCACGTATACACAGAATATAGGATTTCTGTATTACAAAGCAAGTACAGAAGGAACAGAGAGGGACTGGGCCCCAAAAGACACATGGGGTACTGGGAGAGACACTTTTAAGGTAATAGGTAAGTTCCCATGACTGGGAACCTAGAGGGGATGCATGATATAGCCTGCATCTTCTGGCAAGCTGGTCCATGCTAAACCATGTCCTCCTCTCCTTCATTTGTATAGTAAAATCCTACACTGCTCCAGTGCCCAGAATGGTAACCTTAGTGGGAAGTGGGGTCACTGCAGATGCAACTAATCAAGATGAGGTTACAGCGGAGGACAGGTAAAGGTCATTGCTGCTAAACCTGGTGGCCTGTGTTTCATCCCTGGAACCCACATGGTAGAAGCCAGAGACTGACTCCTGCCAGTTATCCTCTGACCTCTGCACCAGCACCCTCACACATGAGCACATGCACACTCCAAGTAAATATAAAGCATTAAAAGTTTATTTTTATTTATTTATTTATTTATTTATTTATTTATTTATTTATTTATTTATTGGTTTTTTGAGACAGGGTTTCTCTGTGTAGCTTTGTGCCTTTCCTGGAACTCACTTGGTAGCCCAGGCTGGCCTCGAACTCACAGAGATCCGCCTGGCTCTGCCTCCCGAGTGCTGGGATTAAACAAAAGTTTATTTTTTAAAGATAGACAGCTGCACACAGAAAACTCCATGAGAGAAGGGAAGCAGAGGTCTTGGTAAAGCTTCTGCACGCCAAGAGACACCAGATATTGTCATCAAATCACCAGAAGCCAGGAGAGAGGACCAACCATGCTGACCCCTTGATCTTAGACTTCTAGCTCTGTAAACTCTGAGAATAAACACCTGTTGTTTAAGATCTGTGCCAGTGTGTTGTGGCACCCCTAGCAGGCTCTCATAGAGGTATCACCAGCACTGGATGATGTAAGAGACCTGAACCCCGAAAGCAGCAGCCCATTGCATCTCATGCATGCTTGAGCTGCCTCTCTCCGGATCATCACTCATGCTGTATCTTCCCCCAGAGCAAATGGCCTTCCTGCCTCCTGTCCAGCTCCCTGCCTCCTGCCCTCTTATTCTCTATCTGGTACTCAGGCCATTTCCATCCTACCTTCCTTTCCACGTGGAATTCTCATCCTCTTGCTTGGGTCTCTGCTGTGCTGTGTAATGCTAATGGGGTTTGAGGAATGGTGAGCTGAGTCCCTTCCCCCCCTTCTCTAAGAGTCCCCAACAGGGCCTGGGGGGGACTTCAATAAACAGCAGGTGGAATTGAGCTAAGTGCCTAGGTGGTTACTTTAAAATGACAGGGAGGAAGGAGAGGAGGAGGAGGAAGGGAAATGAGAGGTGGAGAGTGAGAAAGATGTCAGAGTGGAAAACATCAGGAATCTCCCTACGTCTGTGACGCGGGAATCTGTCTCTACCTAGACAGCTAAAACTGTCATCAGTAACTATTTTGAAACATGGGAGTGTATGTCAAAGCTTGTAGATTCCTGGCTGGTAAACAGTAGTTCACTTTGGTCCACTTCATCCTTTAGTATGGTGGAAGCTAATATTCATCTTCCATCCCAAGCACTAGGAGAGATAATCAAGACCCTGATGGAGCCAGGTGTAAGAAAAGCCTTCTTGGCTAACTATCTAGCCTCAGGTTCCACGTGCTGACTGCTGCTGCTGACCACTGAGGTGTAGACACAAACTGACATTGCTGAAGACCCTGACAGGTGACATGGCTTCAAGGGATTTTCAAAGATCCACTTCCCTGCTCCTCACCACCATTTTCCCCTCCTAAATGCCAGTCAGCTTCCAGGACAGTCAGGGCTACATAGACAGGGCTACATACCCTGTCTCTAGATAGATAGATAGCATGAGATGAGTCTCCAGTTAAAAGAGTCTCGATGCTCAGCTTTGTTAATACAAGGTTCTAGAGAGACATTGAAGGGGAACAGGCTTCCCTCCCCATTTCCCTAGGCACACTGCATGAGGGCCTCCAGGCAGCATCCTCCTGCATGCCAGAGGATGACTTCAAGCATAGGAACACTTGAGCAGATTTCTGTCCTGTTCTTCAGTGCAGCTTCTCACCTCTGACACCCACCCTGCCTTCCCAGAGAGTTCAATCTACAAGTGTCCCCCTGGTCTGTGGGCCCCGTGATGGACAGGGTGGAAGAGCTACGGTGGATGGTTCCCAACGTCAACCTTGGGCACCTACCCTACATCCATGTGCACACAAGTAAATGCACAGCCACACAGATACAAACAAACATACACTTATGCATGACACACACATACATATGAAAACTGAAAAAGGAAAACGAGACCCATAGCGCAATAATTGATTAAAAAGACAATTAGAATCATTGTTTTGACCAACATGGGAAAAGAGGGAGACTAATCAACTAGCCACATGGTCCACTACCCAACTAATCCCTCCATCATGTGTGGCAAGATCCCAGAGCCCCTACTCTTCATGTCCAGCTCCTCAGTATAGTGGTTCCTCAAACTCATAGTTTTGCTTCCTGTAGTGTCAGTTATGGGCAATCAAACATGGTCCTAAAATATAAGATGAGACATGCCAGAAATACATTATTCATAAGTTTTAAATGCCTTCATTATAGCAAACAGTTGTGATTATTTTATCACGATTATTAACCTCTTACTGTACCAAATTTTAAAGTTAAACTTTTCATGGGCCTAGATGTATAGGAAGAAGCATAGCATATATAGAGTTTGGTATTATCCATGGTTTCAGTATCCCAGTAGATAAGAGGGGTGGCAACCTCAGAGACTATCTAGAATAGCCAGGACATTGCAGGGACCCTCCTACATGAATAATCATCCTGAAACCATTAGAAAAATACACCCTTCATCCATGGCATAGAAAGACAGAAAGAGTGGCTGTGGGGAGGGTGTGTCTGGGCAGAAGATCTGTAAGCAGCTTCCTGACAGAAGTTCTGGGAAGCATGACACAGGTGGGCCTGGGTTTGCCAAACATCCCATGCTGGGGTTGCCTGGATGAAGCCCGAGTCATAGATAGCCTGGGCCTTGGGAGATGTTTTGCTGCATCAGCAGGGGCAGGGAGGAGAGGCTGGATCCACATGAGGTGGGTGTGAAGCAGAGGGCTGGGACTCTTGTTCACCCCGGAGGTCCTCTGAAGCTATTCAGGGTGGATAAAAACAAAACACCTCCAGGAAGATTAAAACAACAGAAACCCCAGCACGACAGGGCAAAACTGAGGACAGGAAAGATAACAGAACTCATGACAGAACAGGCATTCCCTCTGGAGAGCTAAGAGCGGGTCCACATCCTTCCATTGGATTTCCTTCAGAGAACTTGAAGACCCAGACCTACGGGCTCTACAGCATAGGCTCAATGGCTCTGTAAGGCCTTGTGACAGGGAGGTGCCGGGAAGTTGAAATCTTACCCTAAAGCAAAGACCTGAGGACACACAGGACACAGTCTGAGCAAAACATTGGAAGAAGTTCTTGACTGTATCCTTCAGATGCAGAAACCAAAGATCCAATGGGGAAGGGATCACTGCTTAGTGGTGTGAGTTAGGGATGGCGCTGAGAAAGAGCACAGAACTGCCCATCCATTGTCACAGGATGCCTGACACAGGGGCAACTGGCTGGAGCATGAGGGTTTTTAAGGATGCATCTTTGGGGCTGAGTACATGGTTTATTGCCACTCAAGCAAAAGGACCAGAATTTGGATCACCTGTACCTACACAAATGCTGGGTAACCATGGAAACCCATCCCAGCACCTGGGAGGCAGAGACAGGAGCTTCCGAGCAAGAAAGCCAATGAAGTTAGTTGAGTTGTTGAGTTCTGGATGTAAGTGAGAGACCCTGCCTCAAAATGTAAGATGGTAAGCAGCTGAGGAAGAAAGACACTGGATGTCAACCTCTGATCTCCACAGGCATGTGCATAGACATGCATCTACACACATATGAACAGACATGCACCTGAACACATATGAACACACATACACATGGAAAAAGATGCAACCCTGACGTGAATCTTCAGTGTCTAAATAGTTATCTTTCAGGACCTTCTAAAAATTGACACAGTTGAAGCTTAGATAGATATAAACTAAAATGACTTGAAGAGGCCCTGCACAAGAAAAGGAGATCCAAGGGAGATACACACGAGATGCTCAGCTTCACCACTGGTGAGTGAGACCCACACCCTAGGAGACATGGCCACCAAAACGGCCACAGTGGAAAAGACCAGTGACAACCTGTATCGGCAAGGAGGGGGAACACACAAAACCCCACCAGCTCATGGCAGCAGAGACAGGACAGCCACTGTGCATAGCTAGCCAGCTGTCATATGGTCACACATGCAAGCACTGGAAGCTGGCACCTTCACTCGCAGGGTGACAGCACACACATGCATGGGTGCTGCAATGTGTGTGAGCCGGACGGGATGAACAATAACCTGCAGGAAGTTTTATAAATATGTTTAAAAATTTAAAAAAAAAAGAGAGAGAATAAGGAAGTGACGTCTTGAGGAGGAACAGATGTGGACAGAAAGGTGAGTCTCATCCCCCTCTGACCCTTCCCAAGCTCCTCCTGGTCTCCTACGAGGGCAGGCTTCCCGGCACCACAGACAGCAGCGGTAAGGAGATGGTAGATTAGGTAGATTAGGGGGTAGAAGGTCTGCTCTTGAGTGGGAAGGGCAAGAAGTATAAACCCACGTAGGCCTAGAGAGCGGGATCCAGCTGGTGCACCTTGGGGGCAAGAGCAGTTCCAGTGCTGAGGTCTCCTCTGCAAAGTGTCGAAGCTGCAAGTGTTACTGCTGCTAAGAGTAGATAAGTCAGGTTTGTTTTTAAATGAACGACCCACGGGAAGTCCAGGTCCTTAACACTGAGAGCCCACTGGTGGGCTCTCACTGGGGGAGCAAAGCCAAGCACAGTCCCAGAACTCTGCCCTTCCCGCCACTGAGTATCGAGTAACTAGCTGCTCCCCCGACACTTGCTGTGGCCACAGGGTGACAATGCTGTGGTGGTCCTGATGGGCCAGCTCTCACCTCTGCTCCTCATCCCGCCCTGCAGGTATGATTGGGACAGAGACGGCCCTTCACACAGGAGCACCCAAACCTTCCTCTCTTCACCCAGCGTCAGAATCCAAAATAGAGAAGAATTTTCCACTAACTCTGACCGACAACAATAGAAATGGTAGGAAAGAACACACTTAGGAAGCTGGTTTAAAAACCTGGATGTTAAGAGCACTGGCTGTTCTTCCAGAGGACCTGGGTTCAATTCCCAGCAGCCACATGTCAGCTCACAGCTGTCTGTACCCCAGTTCCCGGGGACCTGACACCCTCACACAGACATCCATGCAGGCACAACACCAATGTACATAAAATAAAAATTAAGAAATAAACATTTACAAATAAAACAAGACAAAACATGGATGGTTCCCCCTCTGTGTACACTGGGAAGTAAAAACACCAATCGCTACAAAGACCAGGACCAGGAAAAAGGGGTGGGATGGTGGGGGACTCTCTTGCCAGTATCTCTGGGCAGTGAATCAACCAGCTGCAGAATGGAAGGAAAGGGGCCAGGGATGTGCAGATAAAGCCATGGGGAGAGAGAGGCTCATGGGAGTAGTCCAAGCTGTCCACAGCAGTGAGCTCTGGCCTTCTCCTGAAATATCAGGGCAGTGAGCTGTCTGATTTAAGGAGTGAGACAGAGAGTATGTTGTTTTGGTCAGCTCTTGGCTCAGAGGCCATGATCAGCTGTGCTTTATAAGTCACCCCACAGGCATTGTTCAGGATCAGGCCCTAGGCTGCAAGCCCTAACTGCCTGAATGCTGACCCAGTCACTTCAGGAAACACTTCAGGGCCGCTGCAGATCCACCTGCCCAAAGTCGGACTGGCTTTTCCCTCCTCACCTGCGTTGGCTCCAGGAAGGTAGGATGGACTCTTGAAGAACATTTCCCAAGGAGACAGGGTGAGCTGTTCCCATTCCCGACAGGAAATGGAGCTGAATGGTCACAGTGAATGATCAGACGGACTAGCTAGGCATCAAAATTACAGGAGCAAAACCAGGTCATGCTCTAGGCTGGAATAGGCAAGGCTGGGGTGACATGCTCAGGCTCCTTCCTGAGCGCTTCTGGCTGTGAGTGATAGCATTGCAAGGGAAAGGTGGGCTACAGGGCCTGGCTTTTTAGAGCATCCAAGACTCTGTACAGGTAAGGGGCTTACTGGTGATCTATTACTTGGTATGATTGTTTCAGTTAATTTTTGTGTTTCTGAAGGGAAAAGAGACATTCAGGATATGTCATGGAGGCCTGGGAAGGGCAGAAAGATTGCTTTCCCCTGGGAAAACAGGCAAGGAGATGTCCCGGCACATTTTATTGAGTTACTGCTCTGCTGTAGGCAGGGAATGGATGGTAGAGCCGGCCCTAGGCCTTCATGAAGCTCCAAAGCCAAAGGAACAAAGCAGAATCAACTGAGTTGAGACCCAGCCATGCTGGAAGGGTGCACAGGGTGACACTTCACCCCACTTTAAACAGGGTGGTCAGGGAAGGGCCTCCTCTGAGGAGAAGAGGCTTCCACTGAGATCTAAGCGAAGGCCAGTTAGGGCCAGGAGAGCATACTGATGAAGGCTCTGGGCTGGATCATTGTGGCTGAAGAACGGACAAGATGCTGCAAGGTGAGAGTATGCTGAATGGTGGCCATGCTGGTCCCCTAAGACACGCTGGCCCGGAACATGAGAATGTGTCTTCATTCAGAAAAACGGTTGTAGGAGATGTACTTTACGATCTTAAGCTGGGAACATCTCAGACTACACAGGCCTGAAATCCAATGGTAAGAGCCCTTCCAGGAGAAGAAAAGGTAGAGAGACCACATGAAAGGGCAGGTAGACAGTCTATAAGCCAGGGGACAAAGGAAGTTAGGGCAAACACAGGAGACACATTCTATTTCAGGTATTCAAGGAAGAACCAACCATGTGGATACCTTTGATTTTTGATTTCTGGTTTTTTAGAGAAATTACCATGCCAATGGGTTTCTACCTACCTGTAGGACCTTGGGCAAGCCATCTAATTTTTATATGACTCAGTTCTATATCTTCACAGTGGAGATAAAAAAGGATGCCTCTCCCACAGAACTGCCTGGCTAATAATGGACTGAGCCCATGTATTCCACTATGCATTAGGAAATTGATACATGGTAATTGTGGGCCCCATTCACCAGACTTATTATAAATAGCTGTAAATAAGAAAAAAATGGTAGCCATGGGCATGGGGCTATGTCCTTGAGCAAGGCGGTATTGGAGGTGATATGCATGAAGAGGTTAGAAGTGAGCAGGGAGGAGAGTGTAGCTTACAAGGGATTCAACTGGAAACACAGGCAGAGGGAATCATGGGAAGGCGGGCAGGACTTTATATGCTTCACTGTAAACCCATGCCCAGCATTCCTTCGACTCAATGCCAACTGCAAGCATCCAGTCGAAAGAGCATCCGTTAGAAGGAAGACAGACCCGGAAGGAGCCTTCTCTCTCTGGTACACTTTTATCACGGGTCTCCCCACAGCCATCGGGCCAGCAGAGTCTGGGCAGGAAGGAACGCCTGTGTGCCACACCAGTGTGTGAAGACCCCACAGTCCTGCAGCTGTCCGCGTGGCTGCCAGTTCTCTCAGTCCGCAGTGACAAAACACAGGAGGGTGAGCAAGAGCTAAACTTCATGATGGGGGCAGGGCCGGGGCGAGGGTCTCAGTACAAGTAGGGTATGGTGGGTGCTGGTTGATAATAAAGATAAAAGAAAAAGGTTGTGGGCACTTTGTCTTCTGGGGCCACTGGATCCAGAGGGATGGGTCTAGATCCCAACACATAAAACCCCACAGCAGACCAAGCCAGAGAGGGTACAGCAACACAGTTCTAGGAACTGGGGAGTCTTAAGCGGTCTTACAAAATGTCCCTAGGGTAGCCCAGAGCAACAGGCCAAGATGCAGCTTGGACTGCGACAGGGAACCAGCCCTGGTGGGAAGCCACAAAGGAGGCTCTGGAAAGTCTCCTCTGCAGCTTGTCTTTTGCAGGGGATCTTAGCAATACCACTGCAAGGCAAAAGGACAACACTGGCCCTTTAAATAGTGCCTAATGCCTTTCCCCAGCACTGGGAAAACATGTGATGTGAACAAGTGTGCTGTCGCCTAAACACAGCTCAAGTGCCCAGCATGTCAGGACGGAGGGGATGCTGAACATGTGTGCTCTGTGTGATGTCTACTGGGTATCACCTGATAAGAGCTGACATTTGTGATAAGCCAAAGGAGGCCAGTATCCATGATCTCTAAACCCAGAGCACCCATGGCAGCCTCCTGTGCTTCATCCTGATTCTCACCCTGTGCTGAGCGGCAGTACAGCTCTGTGAGCTAGAGGGACAAGGCGGATGGCTTGCTTCATCCTGGTTCTTCTGTGCTGCTGCTAATAAGGACCACGGATGAAATGCCAATAGCTTTATAGGCAGCCCAACAAACTTTCACAATTTTCAGCAGGTAGGACCAGTAAAAGCTGCCAGGTGCTGTAGGGTAGGGAGCAGGATTGGACTTGAAGACTGGTCTGGGCCAGTTTTCACATTTGGTTCTTCCTCTTCTTACATGCCAGTGGCCTCTAATAGGGGAACCCAAGGCCTAGGGAACAAAAGGGTCTCCCTTGAGGTCAAAGGCCAATGACCAGGGGCCCAGACCTCAGCTCTGTGAATCCAACCTACACCTCTCCTTTGGGACCCCAAGCTGTTACTTTCAACTGAGCCAAGTTAAAAAAAAAAAAAAAAAAAAAAAGATTAGCCTACTGTCCACTCATTTCTCAGCTGAAGTTTTTAATCATCTCCCTCACTAGTAAGATGTCACTCAGGCTTTAAGTTAAAGTCATTTCTGACAGGTTAAACACCTACTGTGTAGTGCGCCACACATTCAGCTGTATCTTAATTGAAAAAGACATTTTGCACATTGCTGTTTGTTACAGGATGACTGAAAACTACTATGTGATGGCCACCCACTAAACTAGGGATGTCAGCTCTCCTTAAAAGAAGGTTCCCAGCCTTGGTTGGTCCTTGGCACCACCTGGGACCATTAAGGCATCAACTGCGTGGCCCACCCCCATGACTTATCTATGCAGCCCGAGCTTTGCGAGTTTTACAAACAAGGGGTGTCTGCTAATTCCTCATCAACATGACTTCACCGTGGAAAACCATTTCATGTTTAGACACAATTTATCATTTACTCACTCTCCAAACAGATGGGACCTGACTGAGGACACTCAAGAGAGAAAGCAGATGGTCAAAGTGAACGTTTACAACTGGGAAAGTTCAGAGAAGGAGAAAACCCATGGGGATGTAATTATTATAATAGAGCGTAAAAATCTATCCCTGAGTTTTCCAGAGCCAATGTCCTAGGGTGAACGGGAAGGGTCTTGGTGTATCATAGTTCATAAAAAGGAATTTAGAAAAATACATCATTTTTTTTTCTGTCAAATAGTTCTAGAAGGAGCACTAGTGAAAACGATTTAGCTTAAAAAATACTGAACCCATAGATACTCCCAGACACACATTCTACCTGCTCCCAAATCTGTGAGCAACAAGTTGAAGGTCAGCCTCCCCTTTGCGAAGGTCTCCAGGCTTTCTGAGGAATGTCCCTCAACTAAGTAGACCATGGCATAGACAAGACAGATTGTCATCTCTCTGTCCCAGGGAGTCTTCACGCCACAGCCAAGCAAGGGATAATGGAGCCAACTTGCCCTGGGACTCTAGCGTGTCCCCGCGCTCAGAAAGAGCTCCAGCAAAGATGACAGGACACGCTCAAGGCCCTCAAACTCAGCCTCAGTCTATCCTGCTGCCCTTTCTAGTGCACTTCTCCGCATGAGGGGGAAAGCAGGGCAGAATGGGCTGCCCCTCGCGGCGGCGGCGGGGTGAGGGGAACTTACGGGGGATTGTCACACTTCCTCTGCCGGAACCGTGCTCCTGTCCCACACGTTCTGCTGCACATGCTCCAGGCGCCCCACGGACTCCAGTCCCCGTCCACATGTTCTGGGATGGGCGTCTTGCTCACACACTCCCCAGCCCGGCACCACTGAAACACACGAAAGGGCCACGCTCAGCAAAGCCACCTGCTCCCCAAAGGACTGAGTTCCCTCTGGGTGCCAAAGCCCATTTTGAAGTTTCCATGGAAGCAGGGTGTTTCAGGGTGTGCACGTGTGCTAATGCTTGCTCAGTCTGGTGCCTGTAATCTCCCTGGAGTTTGGAGCTTGCCATTAATTTATACAGGGAATGTGTTCCACAGAGATTTCCTAAATTCTCAAGAAAAGGACGGATCCACGTGGCATGAGAACAGAACTAAGGGTGTGGACACGTTGAATAATGCATGTGTATTTCTCTCCAGAAGACGACGTTTTCAGGATCTGAGGCCAGAGCTTCAGGGCTGGCTTTAGTACTTAGAAATGACAAAGTCAGGTGTGGTGGTGCCTGCTTCTGAACCCAGCATGTGGGAGGCTGAGACAGGAGAGTACCACAAATGGGAAACCAGCCTGGGCTAGCCAGATTGGTGGTGGTGGTGGTGTGCGTATGGGGGTGTTGGGGTGGGGGTTAGCTGTGGGTAGATGAGCCTTGGTTCTTTCTAAAGATAAAAGAAAGTCAGTCTTTAAAACAGATTTCCCAAAGTGTGATCCAGGACTTCCCAAGCACAGCATCAGAATAAAACATTACATCCCTTTGTTGTTGTTAACTCTTTCAAGACTTCCAATAAGCCAGGCATGGTGGGAAAAGGCCTGAAATCCCAGCATTTATTTGTGAGGTGAAGGCTTTGAAAGAATACATGGTTAAGGTCAGCCTGGGCTATACAGCATGTTCCAGGGCAACTGGGCTATACAGCATGTTTCAGGGCAGCCTGGGCTATACATCATATTCCAGGGCAGCCTGGGCTATATACAGAGGCTCTATCTCAAGAGGGACAAAAGTAGAGCAGGGAAAAAGACAGGAAGATGCTGAGGAGAGGAGGAAAAGCAGGGGAAAAGACAGGAAGATGCCGAGGAGAGGAGGAAAAGCAGGGGAAAAAGACAGGAAGATGCTGAGGAGAGGAGGAAGGGCAGGGAAAAAGACAGGAAGATGCTGAGGAGAGGAGGAAGAGCAGGGAAAAGACAGGAAGATGCTGAGGAGAGGAGGAAGAGCAGGGGAAAAAGACAGGAAGATGCTGAGGAGAGGAGAAGGGAGGAGGAGGGGAAGATGGAGGGGAAGGGAGAAGAAGAGGAGGGGACTGGGAGGAGGGAGCAGGGGAGGAGGATGGAGGAGGAAGCCGGGGAGGAGGATGGAGGAAACAGCAAACAACTAAGGAAAGCTTACAAGTAAGACTGAAGGGAAAGCCGCGTAGCCGCAGGTCCTTCCCTCAAACCTTACAGTCTCACCCCTGCAAAAGGATCAGCTCGCTGCCTAAAATTTAGCCAGACTCTGACAACGTGAGATTCGCATCAGTGTATGGCAAGTGCATTGGTTTTCGGTTTAATACCTACTCATTAAAAAGAGAATTCACTTGTGTGACAAGAGGAGTTCATTTAATTAAAAAAATAATCAAGGAAATGGTTGATTCTTGTGGCTGTGCAAGGACAAGGGGTGGTGTGGACACATGGGTGTGCAGTGGGTTCCACGGGCGTCACTGCAGTGCTCAGGGGTGTTTCTGAGGATCCCGAGCAGAGTGCACACTGCCTCCCTTCCCCAAGGAGAGCAGCTCAGTGTCCAGGAGGCGTGAGGCTGCCGCCTGCCAGGGCTGCTAGAAGCTGGGTGTTACCTTGTCTGCCCCACACTCGGTGCCGTCCAGGGGAGGGTCCAGCTTGGTCTTGCAGGATGTATCGCCCTCCACCAGGCACCACAGCCCAGCACACATCAGATGCTGCAGGACAAGAGAAGCAACCATAAGTGCCTCAAGAGCACGCCCAGGTGCAGGTCACAGCTGGGGTCACAGCCATGGAGCAACTACCATTCCGATTTGGGATTTCAAACACATGGGGAGAAAGGGGCGCTGAGTCTGGGATTCTAAAACTTGGACTGGGTTATTCCGCTCGGTGGAATTCTTGCATTCACTCCTCAGAGGGCCTGTCTCACCGGACTGAGTTCAGGAGTTCCAAACTGAGGGGATTCTGGGAGGTGCCTCCCAGGAGTCTTTAAGTAGATCCCTTCCAGTTAATGCAGGGGATGAAGGAGATGGCCATGGCCTGACAAAGCGTCCAAGAGACAGCCCTAGCCTAACTCCACCAGAGGCAGCTCCGTGCCAAGGGTCCTAGGTGAGTGTGTTGGACGGTGAGTAAGGTGGACTTTTAAGCAGCTGTCGTGGGGGCCGGAAATGGGAGGCTGACATGCAGAGGTAGCTTTCTATTCTCCCTGCCTAGCTTCTACCTTTGCTTAGCTGGGTATAAATTATTGCAGTATTTTACCTAGAAAAACTTGGAACACCCACAAGCAGAGAATTAAAGCAATTCTTCTAAAACAGGAACGGGCATCTAAAAAGACAGACTCCCAACTGTAATTAATAAGACATTTGGACATTGACAGTGTGTTCAGAATGAGATGAATAATCAGAATTACCATGGCTATTCTTCCTCCCCAAAGGACTTGTGAGCAGACAGGACCATCAACCATAAGAGATGGGGCTGGCTGAGCCTATTCCACTGGGAGACAGATTCTGAGCTATGTTCTACATGTTGCTCCGGGGTCCTAGTGGGACAGTCCCACGGCCCAAGGCCGCTGACGAGTTACACCCATCAATGCACCTTTCTGCACTTCTCTCCCTGTAGATGGCCCCTCACAGTATTTCCTGGGATTGCTTCCCACATAAACTACTTGCACCCAAATCCTCACCATGATCGTGGCCTGAAAATTGGAAACAGATGTTCCTATGGCGCTTTTAAAGACACAGTGCTTCCTGGATGCCGAACCCAATTGAGTCGAAGAAGCTTGAGCTGGAATGGGAAGACCTGACCCTCCACTGTGTGGCCAGTGGTTAGTTGGTGCCCTTCGGGCAACCCGAGGGACTCCCTGCAGCATGGCACAGTGAGGCAACTGCGAGGTTCGCAAAGGGTGTGCTATGCTCAGTTTAGAAGTCTGCTGTTCCGAGCAATCGCAAACATCTGCACAGAACAGATGTGCAACCGTGCCGTCTGAAGTCAAGAAATGTGCAGAGATTGGAGGGACAAAAATAAAGAGGAAAGGAAGGAGAACAGCGGTGGAGGGGGGGCTCTTACAACAGGCTAAGAAAAGCTCACAGCTCCTTCTCACTTTTCACGTGTGTGGGAGCTGGTCGGAGCCTTCAAAGAGTCAGTGGCTGTGGTGTAACGCTGCACAGCACACGTGGGTCCGGAGACGTCTGCACGTTCCCCTTACTGTTCACCTCTCCATGGGACGGTAAAAAGATGAGAACCCACGCAGCACAGCTGCTCCCATAAAGACGACTGCACCTCATTACATGTTTGATTCCTTGCACTTTCACCTAAGAGTTCCTCCAGACTGTTGCAGCGATGTTCAGACACGTGGTCACGAGGCAAGGCGGACCCAAGAGCACAATTAAGGGCAGAAGTGCTTGGGGTTAGGAGAAATAATGGCCACATTAGGAAAGAGAGGAAGGAGGCGGGGTGAACTGTTTATGGTGCATTTTATGGACAGGGCTTTCTCATGAAACTTCCCTAATTATCAAAGCCAAGGAGTGGGAGGTTAGACGGAGCCTTCTTAAAGAGGATACAAAAATACCAACTTAAATAAAGGAGGAAAAAAACACAAATGAATTAAACTCCATTAAAACGAAGAGCTTTTGTTTATTAAAAGGCAAGTATAAAAATATGAGAGAAGGTATTTGCAATAGATGGGGGAGGTATTTGCAAGGCACATAAACAAACAAAGTATATCTAGCACATTTTTTAAAAAAGAAAACAAACCAAAACTACTAACGATCAAATAAGAAAAAAAGCCTCATGGAAAAATGGGCAGAAGACTCAAGTATTTCATAAGATGATATTTAAATGACAATGAAGCATATGAAAATATGCCTAAATCTCTTCATCCATCAGGCAAAGGCAAATTAAGACCATCTTTAGATACTTCTATGTACACTGAAAAAGATGGAGAATTCTTCTCCTCCTCTTCCCACCTCCCTCCCCGCTTCCTCCTTTTCCTCTTCCTTTTTGAGACAGGGTTTCTCCGTGTAGCCCTGGCTGTCCTGGAACTCACTCTACACCAGGCTATCCTCAAACTTATAGAGATCTTCCTGCCTCTGCCTCCTAGGATTAAAGGCATTCGAGACCAGTGTGCAGCAAGGATTCTACTTCTTGACAAGGATATAGCCACCAGGAACTTTTTGAGCAACTTTGGAAAAAACATTCATCACTATTTGTTAGAGGCATTACACACTGTCAATTTTATAAATCCACCCCCAAGAATATACTGGAAAGAAATCTGAATATATGCTGTATGAAGACATCAGGAATGCCTGTTTCTGTAGGATTTGTGTTATTACAGAGGTAGAAACAAGGCAAATGCTCACTGATACTGGAGCAGATGCATTGTGATTAGAATAGGAGAATATGGTGGGATTTTGTTTGCATGCATTTCAAGCATAGGTAAAACTCTAGTGTTGGGAGCCAGATTGGTGTTTTTGTGTTTTGTTTTTAAAAAGGGGAGTAAGCACAAAGGAGGCTTTGGGATGGCAACCTTGGCCCCAGGTGTGGCCACAATGCCTCTCCACGATGGTTTTCCCAGCATGCTTAGTTAAATTTGGTATTGTCCTAAATTTGGAATTCTCAGTATTCTCTGCCTCCTCATCTTCCCCTTTCTACAAGCATTTCCAGGCACCTATTAATTAGCTAAACCCTGTGGTAATGTGCCCCTGAGAACCTGCACAGTTGCTGGTTCCTTGGCGGCATTTGATAGTCTGTACTTGCTTTTTCTTCTTCTTGGCATGTCTGTAGGAGTTGGTGGCTAAGCTGTTAACAGCTCTGCAGCCTGAGCTGCTACCATTGTCTTCTAGATGGTGCTGGACACCTCAGAGAGCCTCTGTATCATGACTGCCCTGAAGTGGAGGCAGAGGGTGAAGTCACTGTTTTCCAGTGACTTTGCAGTCGACCATGTCTACCATTTTTCCTTGCCTTGGACTCACTTTTACCCACAGAATGCAGCACAAATGGCAGGATGTGTCATCATGATCAGTTCATAAAACACTAGGATCTCTGCCCTCCTTAAAGGCTCTCTGAATTGTTTTCTTGGCTTGCCTTCTTTGGTCAAACTAGCTGCCATATTAGAAAAGGCCATGCTACAATAAACTGGGGCCAGACTGATGAACTAGACAGCATGAAACTTCGGCCTTTGTTCCAACACCCTACAAGGAACAGGGAACTTCCAATAATTACCCAGGGAGCCTGGGAGCCCGGTGACAAACTCTTCCCCAGCTGAGTGTCAAATGAGACTTCTGACCAGACCTGTGCCCTCACCATAACCTTGCGAAAATTTCTGACACAGAAGAGGCCTGGCTGAGCAATATCTTTATCCCCAACCTCGTGATGTTAAAGACCAGAAATATGTTTTGTTTTAAGCGACCATATTTTGTGGTAATTTGTTAAGAAACAATAGTGAACTAACACAGATACACTTTTGAGTACTTTTCCAAGCATCAAAGACAAGAGATTTTTTTTAAGTGTCTAGACAATGAAAACAGGGAAGCTTAATTATGTAGACAAAGTGTGACAGGGGAATCGGTGGAAAGAGAGCCAGTCTTCTATGAAAAACACTACAGAAAGGCAAGGAAAATCCAGAGGAAAATATAACCTAGGACCAGAATCACCTAACTTAGTAACAAACGAGCTAACCTTGTCTAAGATAAAACCTTCATATTAGATGATAAACTAAAGCTCTATTATATGCTGTGTTACAAGCACTTAAATGTGAGTCAGAAGTCAAAATAAAGGCAAAGGAGAACAATTCTAATGTCAGTCAAACTTGAACCCAGAACCTGAAGCATGAAATAATACAAAGAAATTTACCCTCAACGGTCATCTATTATCTATGCCCCAAATATTACATAGTATTAAGTCTCATTAAACAAAACAGACCTGGGATAAAAGGGTAAACAACAAAAAAAGAAGTTACTATAATCATTTAACGGATCTTTCTCAGTCCAGGACAAACCAAATAGTCATGGGACAATAAAAGAGATGTCAATAACATATCAAGACAGAATTGATAGAGCTCCAGTTCTTAAAACAAATATGGCAAGATACATCATTAATGGTCATGGAGTATTTATAACAAGGAGCCCCAGTAAAATGTGGAAGTGAAAACCGTAGCATGATGAAAACGATCCTTGAGGCAGCACATTGCTATGTATCCCAGGCTAGCTCATTGCTCTTGCAGTCGCAGGATCACAGGCAGGGGCTACCACACCCAGCTTGTAATTAAATATTTGTTTTAAAGAAAGCTAGAGAATAAATAACCTTGTCACATGCAAAAAAAAATCTAAATTTTCCTTGAAGCAATTTTGTGGTCCAAAGGAAAACTATAACCCAAGCTGCACATAGTGAAGGGAATAATTGAGATACATAGAGTATCTGGAGAAATATTTAGAACCCAAACTACAATAATAAGAATAAAGTAATTTTAATGTGCTTAAAACAGAATAATTAAAAATCTACTTAAACAAACTATCAACCCAGAGGATAAAACTAAGCCTGGTAGTGCTTATAATCCCAGCTCCTCCAGAGGCTGAGGCAGAAGGGTCATAAGTTCGAGGTCCACCATGGCTACAGAGAGAGCTCAAGGCCAGCCTGGACAATCCAATAAGAGCCTGTGGTGTGAAGTTACAGGGGACTGTGGACAGAGGATGTGTTCAGTATGTGAGAGCTCAGCCTCTGTACTGAGTACTGCAAACACAAACCCTGCCACCAAGAAGATCGAAACAGAGTAAAGATAAAAGGTTATGATTTAAAAAGCAGGGCACCCAAAGACAACCCCCAGAGCTGCTTCTCTGAAGGGAAAGCGAACCAGAGAAACCATTCACTAAATTATTCAAGAAAAGGGGAAGGAAAAAATGAAACAAGAAGGAAGGGATAACTAAAAGGCAGACCAGAGACCACCTGACTCATTTGATGTACAAAACCCATGGCTTTTCTGTAAATGTTTAAAATAATAAACGTACTTTTGACATTAAGCCTGTCTCTAGGGTAGAGACATGGCGCCGTGGGTAAAGCTCTGACCGTGTAAACATGAAGACACAATTTCAGATACCCAGAGCCCACCTGTGACTGCAATCCCAGCACCGGGAAGGCAGAGCTGGGACGATCCCTGGGCTTGCTGGCCAGCCAGTCAAGATGAATTAAGAGGTCCGGGTTCAGTGAGAGACCGTGCATGAAAAAATAAGGTAGAGCTGGGCATGATGTCTCACACAGTTAATCTCAGCACTCAGGAGGCAGAGAGGCAGCCTAGTGAGTTCAGCCTAGTCTACATAGGAAGCTCTAGGACAGCCAAGACTACAGAGACCCTGCCTCAAACAACAACAACAGCAACAACAACAACAACAACGTGGTGAGTGACTGAAGCCGACGTTGCCCTCTGGCCACATACACATACACACACACATACACACACACACACGTTGTAAATGGATAATATTGATTACCAATTTGACAGGCTCTAGAATCCCCTAAGGCAAGCCTCTGGACACACCTGTGAGGGATCATCTAGATTAGCTTAGCTTCTTCCATACTTGTGAGGGCTCCTCGTACTTGTGATGTTTAAGTGGGCAGTACCTTTCCTGGGTTTGAGTGTTGTACTGTTTAAAAAAGGAGAAAGCTGGTGGGGTGTTGTACTGCATAGAGAAGGAGAAAGTCCTCTCCTAGAATGAGGATGTAATGTGCTCCACTTTCTGACTGGATATAGTGTCACAAGCATCTGCCATCAGCCACGACAACAAATTCCCTCCAACTGTCAGCAGGAAAAAATATTTCCCACTCAAGTTGTTTATTGTCTGGGATTTTGTCACTATGATGAATTAGTTCTCTCTCTCTCTCTCTCTCTCTCTCTCTCTCCCTCTCTCTCTCTCTCTCTCTCTCTCTCTCTCTCTCCCTCCCTCCCTCCCTCCTCCCTCTTTATCTGGCTACAGACAGAATGACAGAGGGCACCTAGAGAAGCACCATGGCCACCCCACTGAATTCTTAGTATTGTGTTTTTCAAAGTGACTTTCTATTTAACTTCTAAGGAGCAGCTAACACCAACATCTTAAAATATTTAAGAACACGAGAAGGGAAGATGATTCCCCTATTTTTCCACTACTAATTAATGTAACATTGACACCAAACAGAAGAAGCATAAGAAAAAAATCATACTAAATTCATTTATGAATAATTGTTGCACAGATTCAAAATACGATTTACTAGCACATTTGAATGAATTATACCAAGACCAAGTGAAATTTACTTCAGAATTCCGAGAGCTTAGTGCTAGAAAATATGATAATAATTCACCATATTACTAACTCAAAAGTGAGGTGTTAGGACTGGAAAGAAGACTTGGAGGTTAGGAGCACTGGCTGCTCTTGAAGAGGAACTGGGGTTGGTTCCCAGCAATCACATGACAGCTTACCACAGCCTGTAACTCCAGTTCCACGGGATCCAATGCCCGCTTTTGGCCTCCATGGGCACCCAACATGAATGTGGTGCATGAGACATACAGGCGTGCAAAACATTCATGCACATAAAAAGTTGTCTTTAAAAAATGAGAAGGTACTTGTTCTCTCCATGGATAATAAAAAGACATTTAATAAAACCCAATTGTGACTCTTATTAAATGTGTAATAAGATTTAAAGAAATGTATACTTTTTAAACTTGATTAATACCTGTCTCATGAGGGAATATTAGAAGCATTCCCCACAAAGCCAAGAGGAGAAGGATATCCAATTGTTATTTTAGATCAGAGAGGATATTAGTGATTAGGAATCATGTCATGTAGAAAATGAAATTATTCAACCAGAATATGTACAGTATCCAGGCAGTTCATTTAACAAGACGGCTGTACCCCTTTATGAGACATAATCAATTCAGTGACATAATGGAAGAAAAGACCTCATTTAAAAAGGAACAGAAGCATTGTGCAGAAGTAAATGTAAGAGGCAATGTGTAAGATGTATACAAAGACCAAACTTCTCTGGAGGGTGGGTTGGGAAGACATCTTGAAATCATGTAAAGGAACATGATGTTACTGCAGGATAATTCAGAGTTATGTACAAGGACATACTTTCCCCTAAGTTAATTTACAAAAGAATGAAATTGAATTTAACACAATCACACAATTTCCAACTAAATGAGAATATGCTGAAGACCACATGGGAAAACAAACAAGGAATAACTCACCAGCAAAACTGTAGACAAGCACATGTTCAGTGTATTAAAATATTTTATAAAGCTATGGTCATGTAAACATTAAGTGCACAATGTGATTAGTGGGACAGACTGGGAAATCCAGAAATAAAGAAGCAGCCATGGGGTCTGGAGAGATGACCAGTGGATAAAAACACTTGCACAGAACCTGGGTTTGATTCCCAGCCCTCACACTAGGTTACTCTATTTCCAGGGACCAACCCCTCTTTTGGCTTCCACAAACATCTGCACACTCATATGTGCACAAATATACTCAGACACACACACATTACATGATGTTGTATTAAGGAATTTAACATAAATGTAAATTCATAAAAGTAAAAGAAGCAGCCACAGAAGTAAATTTATCTATAGTTTAGGAGTGGAAAGACCATTTTGGGCAGGGAACAAATCCCAAGATTAAAAAAAAAAGAGAGTTTACTTCAAATACACAAGCATAAAATGGAAAAAGAAAAGAAAAGAAAATACTGAGCTGAAGAAAAGGCTGAAAAGTTATGTCAACTAAAGGTCCATTTTTTTCCATAGGTAAAATTTCTAAAAACCAGTTTTAAAAAATCTCCAGGACACAATATAACAATTAAAAAACCAATCCAGGCAAAAGAAAACATACTAGTTCTTCAATATACAGATAAATGCTCACACTCATTAATACAAAAATTCAGTTTCACTTGCAAGGGACTCATTTTCGAAATACTCAAGATGGGCAAAGATAAGAAAGATGGGGTGATGGGGCTGGAGAGATGGCTCAGTGGTAAGAGCACTGGCTTCTCTTCCGAAGGACCCAGGTTCAATTCTCAGCACCCACATGGCAGCTCACAACTGTCTCTAACTCCAGTTCCAAGGGACCTGACACCCTCACACAGACACACATGCAGGCAAAACACCAACACACATGAAATAGAAACAAATAATGATATATTTTTTAAAAAAAGATGGGGTGAAGGCCAGGGGAAGGAGGCAATCTCCTACACTGCTTGTGAAAGTGTGCAAATATAAGCCTCTTTGGAGATCAGTTGAGCAAGATCTCTACCTGACGTGTGCTCTTGGTATTATATAAAATTCAAAGATAGGCAAAATCAGCCTGAGGGGCCACAGTGTACAACAGTGGTCTTCATAGGGGCAGTGAATAGAGACAAGTAACAAAGGCCGTTCTGGGTGACGCAGCATGCCCTGCTTCCGGATGTGCTGGTCATACTCAAACAATTAGTGAAAAACCAGCGTAACTGTCTTACCATCGGGGCACTTTCCTGTGTGTTTCGTGTTGTGTTCTAGGTCAGTTAAAACTATGGAATTTCCGTGTGTGCAAAATGATCTTTGACCTACTTCTAGGTATTTATCCTGTGTATCTGTGGTTCTTTCTCAGTCAGGGGCAGCGGAGTGTCCCAAAGAGCATTTGGTGGAATCTGAAGACACAGCTTTTAGTTGTCACAACTCAGTCAGGAATTGTCCCCGCTCCTCCAGCAAGGTGAGTATATGCCAAGGATTCTGCTAAATGCTTAATGTGCACACGTTGTCTCCCAACAACAAAGAATTGCCTAGCTCAACATGTCAATAGCGCTCAGGGTTGGGACACCCTGCTACAGACAAATTTAATCCTAATGCAAAAGGCAAAGCTGTAGGTCACAGTGGGGAACCCTGTGAGAAGGCACCTCAGCCAGGTGACCAAGGTAACAGTACTGTCATTCACCACGTTAACCCCCACCCCAGTTTATCCTTGCCGGTAATGAATGATCTCACTCTAACGAAGACACAAGAAAGGCCCAACTCATCAAATAGCTGGTCAGTATTTTGCAAAAGCATGGAAGTCATAACCGATCAGGAGAGACTGAGGAGCTACCACAGAGAGGAGCCCATATGGGAGGCGAGAGTGAATGCAAACCAGGATCCCAGCTGGGACCGCGGTGCAGAGAAAAGGCGGCAAGTGTCTCTTAGACCGTAACAGGTTCATTTCTTCTTTTTAACAAAAATATATATTTTTAAGTGCTGGGGATCTTGAGCATGCTATTAAAGCATTCTCCCATTGAATTATTTTTCCAGTCCTTTCAGTTTCTAATTCCTATGAAAGTTGTGTATATTTATGGATGCTGTGTGACATTTTCATACATGTATCCTTTGTGTAATGTTCAAACCAGGTCAAACATATCTGTTTCCTCATGCATTATTAGTTCCTTGTGAATTTCTTGGTTTTAATGATTGCTCTAGGATTATGGAATATATTAACACATGGAAAGTTGGTGAATGAAATTTACTATTTTTACAACACTTCCTTGAGATCTAAAACTGTCTCACAATAAGCTAAGAACATAACACGATCTACAGTAATTTTAAGTGGAGCAACTCCATTTGTACTGATATTGGAGAATGCCAGACACTGTCAAGAGAAAAACAGTCACAAAAACACGGGAGTGCGCTAACATTTAAATAAAAAAGCATTTACATAAGCGGTCATGTTCCAGACCTTACACTTTGTACATATTTTGCTCATTTGGGAAACATTAATATAAATCTGGAAGATCACACTGAAGGCCAAGCGTCTGTGGAAGGGGATACTCCTTGCTATGTTTTGGATGTGAAATATCTATAAAGGGCCTTTGAGCTAAAAGGCTCGGCCCCAGCTTGGCACTGTTGGAAAGTGACAGAATCTTTAAGAGATAAGAATAGTAAGGGCGGTCTTCCAGTTATTGGGGTAACATCCTTGGAGAAGACCCCAATCATTTCCTCTCCACTTCCTGGTCAGCATGAGGTGATCAGCTTTGCTTCATTATGCTCTGACTGCTATGATGTAACACCTCATCGGATTACCAAAAGCAACAGACCAAGGACCGAAGACTCAGAAACCACGAGGCAAAATGTATATGGTCTAAGTATGCTACCTCTGGTATTTTGTTACAGTACCAGAAAGCTGATAATGAGCTCTTTGTTATAATTATTTAATATCCACAGTGCATATTTACAAACTAGCAGCTATACCCTCCTGAGTTATCTTTATACCTATAGATTGATGCATCTCTCAGTCACCACCAGAGAAGTGTCTTTTTGCAGTTGATGGCTATTAGCATGGAGGCCCATAGCTAGTCAACACGCAAAGACTCAGCCTACATGAGATATCCATGTCACACCCCTTCTGCACAAAACTCTGGGGTCACTGTAGAAGAACAGGCATTGAGATGGTAAGGGTCAGAGGCAGTGGATGTCTGCAGACAAAGAGTATTTGCTGAACAGGCCAGGGCGGTTGCACACATGAACACACAGTGTCTGTAACTGTACATGCAAGACTTGTACAGGACCAGACAGACAAAGGTCCCTGCATAGATGGGGGAGAAGTCCCGCCCTTGGGTGAGGAACCATTAGCAGCTGATGGCTACCAGGGAGGATGATTCAGCTTTGTTCAGGGATGTGGTCCCTGAGAGGCTACCCATATTCCAGTCAATGGTCCTATATCACACGTCCACACTGGCTGCACTAAGTGGACTTTTAAAAAGAGCACATGATCCAGTCATAGTGGCGCACGCCTTTAATCCCAGCACTAGGAAGGCAGAGGCAAGCAGATATCTGTGACTTCAAGGCTAGCCTGGTCTAAGGAGAGTTCTAGGACAGCCTGGACCACATAGAAAGATCCTGCCACAGACATACAAACAAGCACATGAAGTTGGGAGGGAAGTGAGGGGGGAAATATGGAAGGAGTTGGGGGGGAAAGAATGGGTTGGATTTGATCAAAACACATAATACACACATATGAAATTCTCAAACAATAAAAATAAAAGTGATCAAATTTTAAAGTGCTAATGATTTTTCCTGAAGACCTTCTTTTATTTCCTCCTCAAGCGCACTTCCTCTTTCAGTACTTTTCCTTCCTCATCTAGATAACCCTGGTCATGCCCATGTTCACCACAGCTTGCAAATCTAATACCCACATAGACCTTCCTCGTCCCCTGCAGGACCCAGTTAAAACCCCCACCCATGTCAAAGGCCAGCTTCGGGCTGGTCTGTACCCGAACCCCTACACCATTCCTTCCTCTGTACCACCATGGATTCTGCTCCACCTGCACCAGATAGAACTCTGCTCCTGTGCAGGGGTAGCAGTATCTTCAAGGGCCTCACCTCTTCTCCAGGCTCATCTCCCAAAGACTGCTCTATACCTCACTAGAGCTACAGAGTGGATGGCGCGTATGGCATTCTGCCCGCCTCTGTGGAGCTCGGTCCAGGACTGAAATACATGATATCAACAGGTACCCTAATGCTCTGCTCCTTCAAGGTCAAATCCAAGGCACTCAGGCTTTGTAAAGGGGCAGCCACTCGAACCAATCAGGAATTGGAGCCCAGACTCCTCCAACTGCCCCCCTTTCCTGTTCCAACCAGGAAGAACCCACTAGAGATTTAGGGGTGTGCCATCCTGACCAGTTCTGCTGGGAAACAGTCCCATTTCTCTTCTCGGCTGTGTCCTGGATGCTGAATTCTCAAGTACAGCAGCTGCCTCCCCATTATCACATCCACACAGCCCTGGTCCCCCATCACCTCCACACAGCCCTGGTCTCCCATCACCTCCACACAGCCCTCCCCGCTTCCCCCATCACCTCTACACAGCCCTGGCCTCCCCATCACCTTCACACAGCCCTGGTCCCCCATCACCTCCACACAGCCCTGGTCCCCCATCACCTCCACACAGCCCTGGTCTCCCATCACCTCCACACAGCCCTGGTCCCCCATCACCTCCACACAGCCCTCCCCGCTTCCCCCATCACCTCCACACAGCCCTGGCCTCCCCATCACCTCCACACAACCCTGCCCCAACATTACCTCCACACAGCCCTGGCCTCCCCATCACCTCCACATAGCCCTGGCCTCCCCATCACCTCCACACAGGCCTGCCACCTCCCCCATCACCTCCACACAGCCCTGGCCTCCCTATCACCCCACACAGCCCTGCCCCAACATCACCTCCACACAGCCCTGGCCTCCCCAACATCACCTCCACACAGCCCTGGCCTCCCCATCACCTCCACACAGCCCTGGCAGCATATATACGTCTCCTATAAAGGCATGCTGGCTGGGAGAATGAACAAATGAATAAATGTACTTCTACATAAAACAATGGCTGCCTTCAACATGGAGAGGGAAAAGCCAACACATTGTAAGCATTTACCCATTTACTGAGTTTAGGTTTCACATACTTTATCAACACTGTGAGGCAAGACTGTCATTATCCTGTGGTATACACAAGGAAACAGTTAAATAACGAATATACACTGCAAATTCTCCACTGACCCCAAAGCCCATGGCATCTGCTCATAAGTCATATGAGATCTCCATCAGTTCCCAACACCTGCTCCCATTTCCTCCTCTCAAGACTTCACAGTCTACCCACCGCCGCCGCCGGGCAAGCCTCCTGCTTCATCCCATGCTGTTCCCTCTGTTTGTAAGGCCCCATAGAGGTGGAAGATCCCTCATCCAAAATGCTTGCGACCAGAAATGTGTCAGAGTTTGGATTTTTTTTTTTAAGATTTTTTTTTTGGGGGGGAGGGTTGGTATTTACAGAGACTTTACTGGTTGGACATTCATCATCCAGCAGCCTGAATCATAAAAGGCTCCAAATTTGGAATTGGGGTGCCAGAAAGTGTGCCCAAGCTCTGTCTGTAAGTGCTGCCTAGCAATGCAGTCTCTGGCTTCGATGAACACAGTGCTCCTGGATAGGCAGGTGCATGCTGGGGCAGACTCTAAGGCCCCACCAGACACCGGGAACCATTCTTGAACAGCAGCAGGAAGTCCTTGCTTGGCTCCTACAAACAACAAGAGGATGAAACAGCTCCCCGTCCCCTGACCTAGCCTGTGCCACCTCGAAGACCTAAGGACAGGTGAAAGGTACATCCTGGTTGTTCTGTGCGTGGTTCCTGCTGGTACCCTATAGAAACCCAGCCAGCACTACACTCCCTTCCTTGGCCAGGGGAAAACAGAAGGCATGTGTTAAGGACCCCTTGATCATGGACACAGGTCTCTTCCACTTTTCTCCAACTGGTGGCCCTTCCCAGGACTGGGAATTTGACTGCGAGTCACTTTTTGCCTCTTTCCTCACTGGACGCCCACTGTGAGCTGAGAAAGTAGCTCACTGCCGTCCTAGAAATTCCTGAGGGGACCATTATGCAAACTCCCTCAAAAAATGTGTTGTTGATAACACCAGCCAAAGGCAGATAACGCGCCAAGAGCTAGATGAAACAGCGACGGATCCAAATTTCCCACAAATACTACTGGGGTTTGAAGTCGTCCCCCAGCCCAGCACGCCAGCACCACACCTGGAATGTTTCCTGGATCTCGGGTGAGGTCTCTCCTTCCCTGTCCCTGAGGGTGGTGGAGATCACCTGGCTGGGCCTGGAGCACTTCAGGGTGAGGATGGAGTCTAGGGCCAGGGCACTGAACTGGCAAGGGGCCAAGGAGTGAAAGCTAGCACACAGCTTGTATTGTCTGGAGAGCTCTCTGTCTACCGTAAGCTTCCAAACACTTCTGGAAAATTCAGGCCAACTTCTGCCCAAGTCCAGGAACTTCGGGAGCTGAGACCCAACTGAGACAGGCCAGGCAGCCTGCCGTCGGACGTCTAGCTCCACATTGGGCTGCACAGCCCTGTCTGAGAGGGGCAGGGTTAGGCAGGCTCCTGGATTCTGCCAGCCTCCTGCTCTAGCCAGGTCCTCCGGCATTAAAGGGACAGATTGATTTTAGTTAGATCAGTAGTGTCCAACCCAGGCTGACTATAAGAATCCTGCGGCCCTGGCGCCATAGAAAAAGACAGAGACCTGAAATTCATGCCCATCTCCCTGAGCAAGGGTAAGACCGGATTGTAGCAGGTCACAGCGGCTTCTGCCAGTCCCTGGAGGAGGCTGTGAGATAGTAGCTCCAGGTTGAAATATGACTGGCATCAGAGATGTGAACATCACTGTCTTGTGGAATTTCAACACCCAGGCTTCCTGAACATGCAGGGATTTCTGTATCTGCTGACAGACTCCAGGCCCCTCCCAGCAGGACACAAAGAGGCTTCCCATTAAGAGGCCAGGGAGTTTGAGCACCATACTGGGTGCTCAAGGGCTGTCCTTAGGGGTTCCAGCCTCCCAAGGTGCCAGGAGACATGGCAAGGACACAGATGCAGGAGAAAAGGACAGGCCAATGCGACAGCCAGATACACTACATCTGTCACTCTCCTGCTGGGCCCAAGAACCAAGGTAACAGAAGAATGGAGCCCGCAACACTTACTGATGCTAAATATTAGGTCATCTGTCATTGAACTTCTAAAACAACCCGATGATGGGCCCATAGGACTTACGCTCTCATTTTTCAGGTTAGCAGACTGAGGCAGAGACAGACTGTGACCACCAGATGCGGACAGGAGGTTGGGGCAGGCAGACTGATTAGGGAGACTTTCTTTGTCACCACTGTGCAGTGTGTACCCAGGGCTACGGCAGTGTCGTGGTAAAGAGGGAGGTGGGAATATTTGGCAGGAGAGAGTGCTCTGGCCAGTGACTGCTCCAGATGCTTTCTTGTCTCCCTGAAACAGTGGGCTCACAGCTTTGGCTCTCAACACTATTCGGAGAGAAACTGCAAGCATCTTTGGTGCACACTATGGTGTGTAGACACGTCCACATCAATGTCAACTGTGGCATGTGCAATTCCCTCTGAGAGTCATCTTCCTTTCTTCCCGTGACCATCATGCATGGGTTTCGGGGCAGTTAAGGTGATGAGAGGCAACTGGCATTGGGGCATGGGTGATCATTCCCCAGAGCCTTTCAGCTAAGATCCCCAGGTGTGGAGGTATGCGTAGGCTCCCTCTGTACTGATAAGGAATGTTGGGGGCTTCGTGAGGCAATGACCCTGGGGACTCCATGGGTCCCCAACCACTGGCCCTGGCTCCAGTAGACATGCGCACTCGACAGTGCCTGCAGTTCGATTCCTGCCCTTGGCCTCACCTGGCAGAGCATCTGGGCTCTGACGGCTTTAGAGCCTTGTGGAGGAGTGACTTTGCTGATGGGGGACAGGAGGAACTTGTAATCATAAAGAAGACTGATTGTGCTAATTGCATGAAGCTCATTTCCCCTTTCTAATAAATATTTACCCTCCGATGTTTATAACTTTTATGTTTGGACTTTCCTGAAATGCTTTATTGAATTAAAAACATCACATTACCATTGGCTAGAGGAAGAGACAGTTGTACTTGCCAGTAACTTCCATAACAAATGCCAGCTATTGATGCCAATTTTTTTTTTTTGTAGTTCATATTTCCATAGACAGCCCCGAGCCTTACAATACCAGCATTCTCAAGACAGACACGAGAGATACAACGGTGATGGGATGGGGCCCTCCAGAACCCTGTAAATGAAAATGGACTGTGTTTGAATCTTTCTTGGTTCTGAAGTATGCAAATGTTCCAGAAAGCAGAAACTTGGTTACTATGTGAAGACTCGGCAGGCAGCTCCTAACACGAATCGCAGCCATGTTTTTCCTGGGAGCAAGGGCATGGCTCTAAACTTCTATGGGTCTTAAAACAGCTATGTGCCGTGAGTGCCAGGAGAAGAACACACCAGGAAGTTTAGTGGAAGGGAAGTTCTGCACTCAGCATTCTACCCCAAGAACGGGAATTCAGGGCAGCTGGGGCTTCCCACAGCAGGCGGAAGCCGGCCTGCCTGGCCCTTTCCAGGGCTCTGAACACTCAGTGGCGCCTATTACCCCCTTCTCAGATATGCTTGTCAAAGACGACCAACGTGAGACTCACAGGATCAGCAGGGAGACAATGCAATTGATGTGTCCAAAGTACAGAAAGATATTTCCTTGTGAGTAACACGATATTGAGAGTTTCTGGTTTTAAAATGTTTAAACTACATTTTGTGTGGAGGGTGTTGGGTGTGCAAGTGCCAGGCACGTGCATGGCAGTGTGTGTGTGTGTGTGTGTGTGTGTGTGTGTGTGTGTGTGTGTGTGTCAGAGGACAACTTGGTAGAGTTCACTCTTCTCACCCTGTAGGTCCTGGGGATGGAACTCAGGTCATCAGGCCTGGAATGTCACTGGCCTAGGAAATGTGTTGATAAACACACTCTGACAAGAGCTGGCCTGGAGTAGAATGGTCGCTGTGATGTGGAGGTTGTGGGGAGTACAAACGGTAGTTTGTGAGGTCACCCATAGCTGGTAGACAGGGCAAAGGTATCTGGGACTCCTAATCTCAGTGCCCGCCATGGGAACTGCAAAGACAGCCAGGGCCTCTTGCCAGCCATCATGAGTGAAGGGGATGTTCGCTTCAGTGAGAAGCTGGAGGGAAAAGTTGCAATCACTTTCCCAGCCTGTTTCACAAAAAGCCAGTGAAGCCATCCAAGGGCTTTGGTTCAGGATAACCAGGGTCATGTGAGGGATGAGAAATGCAGTCTCCTGAGACCAGGGAGTCTGTACCTGCCTTCGACCTTCTGTTAGGACACACTCTAGGCTCATCTTTCAAGCAGGACTTCGACTCTTGCTTATGTATTTAGCATTTACGTGTTTATTTATCTTTCTAACTTTCCTTTTATTATTTATGTAGTGTGCATGTGTGGCACATGCGTGTGTGTGATTGGGATGACATGTATTTGGGGGTCAAAGGACAACTTGGGGAGTCAGTTCCCTCTTTCCACCATGTGGGTCCTTGGGATTGAATTCATACTGTCTCGGTGGCCAGTGCCTTTACCCACTGAGCCACCCTGCCAGCCCTCAGCAGGGAAGCTTGTTCCTCAGAAGGTAGAGGTAAGAACTGAAGAGGGCTCACAAGTGTGGAGATGCCTGGTGTTGGTCTCAAAATGCAATCTACCGAGTTTCTTTTGTTCCTTGTTTGAAGCTCTGTAGTCTAAAAACAGACACACTCAACCCTGCAGCCTGGGTGTCTCGGTTTTAGTTCCTGGGCCATGTCCAACCCTGCTGCCAGTGCATTATTTTTGGTGGTAGGTTTAAAGCTTTAGAAATGTTTGGGACAAAAGACAGACAGAGAGACAGACAGACACAATACACACAGTTGTCTCATTAACGTTCCAAGTTTTCCTTGCTAGCTCTGCACAGGGACTCAGCCCTGTGGCTGGTTGTGAACATCCCCTCAGCCCTTGTCTTCCAGGGAGCAGGGCCTGGGAATCCAGACCACATTCTTAATTCCCACACAGGAATGCAGCTTTTAAAAGAGACGTTCCTCCAGCCTTTTGAAGTTGTAATTCCTGCATGATATTCTCTCTCCTAAAATGCCTCTCCATGAGTATTTTCTTTTGTTTTATGACATCTAGTAAGTAGATTTTTTCCTATTAGAGGGGACCAAAAGTGGTTTGGAGCTTGGCTTTTAAAATCTTTTAAAAAGATTTCTGTGTGTGTGTGTGTGTGTGTGTGTGTGTGTGTGTGTGTGTGTGTGAGAGAGAGAGAGAGAGAGCTTGTGTGCACACACACACATACACACACACACACACACACACACACACACACACACACACACACACGTGCGTAGTTCAGAGCACAATGTTGAGTGTTGGTCCTCACCTCCCACCTTATTTAAGACAAGGTCTGTCTTGTTTTCACGTCTGTGTACACCAGGCTACCTGGCTCATGAGCTCCCATGGATTTTCCTACCTCCACCTCCAATGTCTCTATAAGAGCACCAGGATTACAGATGTGTGGCCGTGTTCGATTTTTTCTGTGGGTTCTGGAGGTCTAGACTCAAGTTTTCAGGTAGGTACAAGAAGTGCTGTCCTTATGGAGCCTATCTCTCTGGCCCACAGCACGTTCTTTCTGAAACCGGGGGTGGGGGTGGAGACAAATTGAGATGTAATGGCAGTAATAGACGCGATTGCTGGTGTGAGGACAAGACAGCTGGAGCTCTCCACAGGGAAGTGAGGGAGAGTTACAGGTCCAAGAAAGTCTCACATCTATAAGGAACATGTGGACTCTGAAAAGGTGCACAATGCCTTACTTCCTGGAGGAGATGGAGCGCCATTTACAATACATATGTAATTTTAAATAACACATGTAACATCCTTACATAGTTTTCTTATGAGTTTAGTAATCTTAGTAAAGGCACAATAGCTAGCTACATGCCTTTTCCTTTGTTAACTGGTTGTTTTATAACTGATACTGTCAGTCTTTGTCTGTCTCCTATTAGAACACCAGACATGCAACTGTACCCAACACCACATGTACCGTTTCTTTCCTGCACATTCTCCTGATAAAGTTTAATTTAAACAGCAGAGCAAGGGATTAGGGATTTGCAACAACAATTACCAACAACTTGTAACAGCGTACCAGCCAAAGTTATTTAAAACTGTCTAATTGCTCATTTCTGGAATTTTCTACTTAGCATTTTTGGACTCTGGTCGACTGTGGATAACTGAAACCTTGGAAAGTAAAGCTGTGGTCAAGGAAGGCTACTTTATTCCTCCTCGTGCATAAAAACCCTACAGCATCACGCTTCCAATCCTCTCCCTCTGGCAAATGCCATGACTTTAAGGGAGTGTACTAGTTTCCAATGGCAAATTTCTATTGGCTTTCTATTGCTGATTAAAAACAAGCTACTAGTTTAAAACAGCACAGTTGTCTGATAGTTCTAGAACTCAGAAGTCCAAAATCACTCTCACTGGGCTAAAGTTGACATGCCTGCAAGCCTGGCTCCTCCCTGGGGCCGCTTCTAACTGCGGTCTAGATGAACCTGTGTCCTCATCAGCTGTCACACCAATTTCCTGCTTCTAAAGTCACTTTATCACTCACTCACTCTGCATCCTTCTGGATCATTCTTCTGAGCCTATCAGACCAACACAGGTCATCTAGGGCAACGTCCCCATGTGAAGGTGATTAAATCACACCTGAAAAGTCACTCACACTGTTCACAACAACACTCACAAGCTCTGGGGTTTCGAATGTGGAGGTCTACCACAAGAACATTTCTAGTTCTTTTTGTCAAATGATCAATGATATTTTAAAGACATGTATAGATAGATGCTCATATAAACCACATGTTTTACCCACTTACAGGCTATTTCCAGGGCTCTTCATTCCTTTTTAGAAACAGATTTTCTCACCCACTATCTTCCTCTAGATACTATTTCTCATAGTGCATCCTGCACGTGGGAAGGTTTTTCAGCTTTGGTGGAATAGAAAGCATGTAATTTCACAATGACTTTGGAAAGATAATTTTGCTGGGTATAGAATTTTATGTTAGCAAACGTGTCTCTCTTTCAATACTCTAAGAAACTGCTCCACCCCTTTATCTGCTTGCACTGCCTTTAATGAGCAACACACTGTAATTATCTGTATATCTGTCTTTAATCACCTGGCTGTTTTTTTTAAGATTTTATCTTTTTTTTTAAAAAAAGATTTATTTATTATGTATATAGGAGAGGGCGCCAGATCTCATTACAGATGGTTGTGAGCCACCATGTAGGTGCTAGGAATTGAACTCAGGACCTCTGGAAGGAGCAGTCAATGCTCTTAACCTCTGAGCCATCTCTCCATCCCCAAGATTTTATCTTTCCTACTGCTTCTGTATCACGTTTATTTATTCATGTATGTGTGTGTATGCGCATGTGCCTATGTGTGGTAGCACATGTGGGAGCAGGTTCTCTCCTACCAGTGTGGGTCATGGAGACAGAATTCAGGTCATAGGGCTTAGCAGCAAGCTCCTTTACCTGCCTAACTTTCTTGCTGGCACCTGTTACTATTTTTAAATGTTTTGATCATGATGAATGTTGGTCCAGATTTCCTTGTTTCTTGTATTTAAACTTCACTGATCTTCTTTGACCTGTGGTCTGAACATTTTCATCAAATTTGACTTGTTTTCAGTCCAACCCCCCACCCCCCACCCCCCACCCCCCACCCCCCACCCCGTGTGCCACCAGCTTGGTGTTTCATTTTTAAATAGTTTTGGTTGCTTTGTGTTCAAACTTACTAACTCCCTCTTCTATAATGTCTAATTTGCTAACAATCTTGCCCAGGAGATCCTTCATCTAAGACTTTGCAGGATTCTATTCCAGAAGTTCCAGGTAGACACCATTCCCATAATCTGTGTGTGTGTTTAATATGTTCTATTAGAACTGTTGTTCTAATGTCCTTGACATGGGGAACTATACAATTAGTGTCATTTCTAGGTCAGTGTTTATTGACTCTCCCTCAAGATGGAGGCATTTTCCTGCTTTGCATGTCTGTCAGTTTTTTTAGTTGATAGTGGACATGGTAGTTGTAGCTTTTGAGTAATAAGTAGTTCTGTATTTCTATTACCTGAATTTTGTTCTAAAATTTGGTAAATCTTAAATTTTAAAAATTATGTGTGATATATGTATATATCATGTGTGCACATGTGCAAAATCCAGAGATCAGCCTGTCTCTGTGCCCTTCCCCACCCCAGCACTGGGGTTACAGACACATGCTGCCACACCTGGCTTTTATGTGTGTGATAGGGATCCAAATGCAGATCCTCAGGCTTGCAGGACAAGCAACTCACCTGCCCAGTCACATAAATTAGTCACAAGTTTGATCTGAGATCAGATCAAACTTTAAGGCGGGACTAGAACAGCATTCTAGTGGAAGGCTAATATAGCACTGTTTCTGAAACAGAACCCTGTGTAGTGTACCTGATGCCTACAAGAGCCCCCGAGATTCTCCCTCCAAGATTCTCCCTTGAACTCTTTAGGACAGCTGATTGCCTTGCCTTGGGCAGTGTTTTCATACTAAGCTGAGTAGTCAAGGGGGACCCTCTGTAGGTCTCTAAGGTTCTCTGTGTATCTGTTGTGGTTCAAATACAAATCATCACCCACAGGCTCGTGTGTTTGAACACTTGGTCCACAGATGGTAGCCTTGCTCTGAGAAGTTGTGGAACTTCTGGGAAACATAGCAAAAGTAAATTGTTACAGGAGGGTCCTGAAGGTTACACCCACCTCTGATATATAACGGGACAATTTTGCTTCCTGATCCACCAGTATGTGAAGAGCCTACTGCCTCATGCTCCCTGCTGCCACAAACGGATGCTTCTCCCACAGGCTGTTTCTGTGGGGCATTTTGTTACAGCGAGTTTCGCACACTCTTAGAAGGCTGGTCTCCTACGGAACCACTGCAGCCCTCTCGGGTTCTCCTCCTGTGTGCTGCAGACTGAGGGTGGTCCCGGCCACAGGGGAGCAGAGCCATGGGGCTTCTCTACCTGCTTCAGATCCCTCAGGCATTGAAGGCCTTGGCTGTTTGACGGCCAATGTCCTGAAAGCTCACCATTTCACGTTTTTGTCTTAATTATTGCAGCTGGGAGAGGAAGCAGCCAGTTAAAAAGCAGTAAGCATATGGAAGCAGGGCTTTTCTTGAGGGGGTCGGGAAAGGCGACGAGACTATATTCTCCACTAAATCAATAGAGGAGATGATGACCAGTGTTAGCTGTGGGCCACCCAAGTGTCTGCCTCTAGGTTACCCTTTCCCTCTACTCACATATAGTCACTTCGCCTAGAGACTGGGGCTAGAAGAGGTTGACTTATTTTGATCTATTGATGACTCTGTTAAGGAAAATGCTTTCAGTGAACACGAGCCGCGGCTGCTGGCTAGCTGAAGGAATCCATGTGGTGTCTCAACAGAACTTACAAATGGGCCATCTTCAGGGTGTTCATGGGGAGTGTCAGCTTCTAGGTCAATGGTTCTCAACCTGTGGGTCACAACCCCTCTGGGGATCACATATCAGATATCCTGCAGATCAGATACTTACATTATGATTCATAACAGTAGCAAAATTCCAGCTATGAAGTAGCAATAAAATGATCTTATGGCTGGGGTCAGCACAACATGAAGAACTGTATTAAAGGGTCACGGCATGAGGAAGGTTAAGAACCCTCTCTAGAAGGCAGCTGTAATGCAAGGCTAATCTTTCTAACTGTCCTCTGAAAGAAGGATGCTAACGAGCTGAGAGAATCCCAGGTGGCCTGTCTCTGGGGCCTGTCTTCAAACTACCCCAGTCTTCCTGGCTCCCCCAGTAGGGGGCGTTTATGCTTCTCTTCCCGCTCTGTTTCCTCACCTGCTAAAGTTGAGTTCAAAAGCTTCTGCCTGGAGTGTAGCAGTTAGGGCTGCATGTGACAGTCCCAGGAAACATCCAACCTGGAAAACTGAATCCCCAAACATGTGTGTCCCTCCATGTCACCTTATCCTGTGTGGCCGTTTGAATAGGAATGGCCCCCACAGACCCGTGTGTTTGAACACTTGGCCCATAGGGAATGGCACTATTAGGAGGTGTGGCCTTGTTAGAGGAAGTATGACACAGTGTAGACAGGCTTTGAGGTCCCTATGCTCAAACTATGCTCAGTGTGGGACTCAGTTCACTTCCTGTTGTACACTGCCATGCTTCCCACCATGATGAGAATGGACTAGACCTCTGAAACTGTAAGCTGCCACCCCAATTAAATGTAGTCCTTTCTAAGAGTTGCTGTGGTCATGGTGTCTCTTCACAGAAATAGAAACCCTCACAAAGACAGCTGTGTAATTACCTCACCCCTAGACAGGAATGGCAGGAAATGGGGAGATGGCGTCTGTCTAGTCCCCAACTCACCCAATCCTACACTGGCTGGGCAGCTTTGCCTGACCACTTTGCCCCACTAGCCCTGGGGCAAACCTCTTAGGAGACAAAGTGATCACTGTGTCCAGGTCTTTGCTGGAGAATTTCTCCTTCCCTACTCCAGGGGCCTGGAACCATTCTGTTCCTCCTGAGACTCCAGCATTCTCCCCAGGACCTACCTATGTGGCCTTCATACTGATATCAATCACACTGCCTTCATTAAGGGTCCCTAGAAACCTGCTCTCTCTACTCTCCAATTCATTCTAGTGACCACCGGAGGCTGGCCATAGGCACTTGGCTACAGTAACAACAGCCTTAAGCATGAATCCATGAAGTGGCTGATGGTGAGCATCAGGTACCATGAGGAGCTGGGGACAATGGAGTCCTGGGACTGATCACATCAGTCAGGCATGGAGGGGCCTTTGTTGGAGAGAGGATCCAGGACCATATTCTGGTAGATGCTCTTGGAAGAGCCAGCTCATAGTCAGCATTAGCCTGGCTCTGAGGTGATGTTTTCTGTGCCCCTAAAATGGTAGGCAGCACCAATTCACATTTAAACATGGAGCAGCCAAGAGGAATCATAGCATCTCTGGTGTCTTTGAGAATCCCCTCCCCTCCCCAGCCCCATCCCTGGAGACTTCATTCTGGAGGTAGCCTCTATGCAGCTGTTAGCTTTGGGGCTGGGCCTGCCCTGAGTTCCTGTATCTGGAGACTGGCCAGTCTATTGTGCATCTTCCTTGGGACCACCTGCTATATCCTGAGCCCAGGCCTTCAACAAAAACCCAGACTGCATTGTGGGGGCTCCTGAGCTTCATATGCCCCTAGCCATGTCTGTTTCTGTCCCAGGCGATCCACCTGCTACCCAAGCCAAGCCTCATTGCCAAGCACCACCTGGACCACCAGCTTCTCTAGCATGCTTCTGGTGTCGGGGCCACGCCTGTCTCTCACACAGGTAACCATACACATGGCAAGTGTCCTGTCACAGGTCCTAGCACAGTCCTCTTGGCACTTTCCATACACAGAACTGGCCAAGCCCTAGGCCTCACTGTTTGCAGTGTGGTGAGCAAATCTGCATGGTGGGGGTGACCAGGTTTGGCTCCCAGGCCTTGCACTGTTACCTATACCATAATCAAACCATTGGCATGATAACAGAGTTTGATTTGGTAATATTGTCTACAATCAGGAGGTAGATTCTAGAGAGTTCTGGTGAGGACTGATGGAGCTCATGCAGGCTAGGCCTTTAGGATCAATCAAATGGGTGCTGCTCAGTAAATGCTATTTGTGCATTATTATTATTATAAAATCAACATGTCACTTATTAAATTCTCTCCATCTGATAACCTCCAGTGTGAACCAGTTTTTAGCTCGCTTCCTTAACTAGGCAGGGTTTGATCTCAGGCGACATCACACCATGTCTAAGAAGTGTGACTAGATTTCCTTTGTCCTAAAGATTTCATGCTAAAACACCAGGCTACTAGTGTGAGTATCCCCAAAGTATCTCCTTCAGAGTGACCCGTGTGCAGGGCTGTGAATGGATAGATGCTTGCAAAAGTGTGTGCTGGTACTTTCACAGGTGGTTATATGGGGCACACCTGTGCAAGTACCTGTGAGGATGTGTGCACATGCACACCCCCTCATGCCTATGCCTATACACGGTCACACTCATGTCTGTGTCTGAGATACCCATGACGTCCAGCAGAATCCAGACCTGCAGCGGGGCTGCTGGGCTGTGTGTCTTCCTACGCCTACCCTTCCCTGGCTGCTTACCTCCATGTTTCTGCAGAAGGTAGCATTGGTGCCAAAGAGGATCTGGCACTGCTCATTGGCGCTGTAGTGCATGCCTGGCAGCTTGTATGGAAGACGCAGGGCGTGCTGACTCCTGGGGTCGGTGATCAGTAAACAGGTACTGACTTTGGATCTGAAAAAGCCAAGAAGCAGATCAGTCTCCAAATGGAGTAGCTCATCTTTGTTCTAGTTTTTCGGTTTCCGAGAAGGATGCGCCTCGGATGATTCATGGGACAAGGGCCTTGGCACTGGACACCCGGGTTACCCTTTTGGTGTGTGTGTATGTATTTGTGTGTGTGTGTGGGGGGGTGTTCTTTTATTATATGGTGAAATGTGGGTCTCTGCTCTGAAGACAAAGCAGAACTGACCGCTTGGTAGGGCCATAGATACTGCTCTGATGAAGCAAGTGAGCTTTCTTAGAGGCATTTGATGAAAATTTCTTTTTAAATTAGAATACTCTGAATTTCCTTAGACTATGGCTTTGAGCAAAAGTTGACATAAACAAAAAATAACACAAGTTAAGGTTGTTTTATTTTAAACAAACTCAAAGTTCTGATTTCTGACACCATGGAGTCTCTTTGAGGGACTACTGGGCTAAAGCACGTACGCCAGTCTTGATGTCTTACTTGGTCAAATAAATCCTCTGCTATTGCAGAAGGCAAGTCAGGGACTCACTCTGTCAAGAACTGCTGGGTTTCAACTGGGAAGGGAATGTTCATTTACAATGGGAGGTACATTTCCCGAAAGGCCTCTGTTAGGAGATAAAATGCTCGATGCTTTTATTTCCTATCCTTAAAGCAAGGCAGATGAGACCAGATACTTCCCAAACCCTTGAAGAAAGGATTTAATGCACGCGCGCGCGCGCACGCACACACACACACACACACACACACACACACACACACACACACACACCTGAGGCTAGTCCACAGATCCCAGGCTCAGTCACAGCCATTTGTTACTAATGGGACCAGCACTGTGCACCTGAGCAAATGTATAGCATCCTGTCTTGTCACTCTGACCCTTTGGGGTGATATGGAGTAACATCAGCAGCTCACAACGTTTTATTAGGAGTCTGTGATTACAGTCAGTGGAAGCAGACTATCTTAAAACCAGTAAGTTCATTTCTAAGCCTATTTACCGAACACTTTTTCCACCCGTAGGAAACATGAAGAAATCCTTTAACTACTTCAACCCACATTCCCCGGGTCCTGTCAAAGAGAGCTGGTCTGTCAAACTCAACCCGCCAGTGAGACTCACTGATTCATTTCTATTTCTACTTCATGTGGGTTAACACAACAAAGTAGAGAAGCAATCAGGACCCATAAATCAACACTGTAAATACAGCCCTAAGATCAGACACCAACAGGTCAACAGGGACCATGGACATGCTTACTTTTTTCGGGGGGGGGAGGGTTTTGAGACAGGGTTTCTTTGTGTAGTTTTGGTACCTGTCCTAGCTCTTGCTCTGTATACCAGGCTGGCCTTGAACTCAGAGCTCCGCCTGACTCTGCCTCCCAAGTGCTGGGATTAAAGGCGTACACCACTGCCACCCAGCTGGATATACTTACTTTAACAAGGGTTTAAAACCAAAGTGTTCCACAGAAATCAGAGAACTGAGAAGTAGAGACATTCTCTAGGGAGACCGAGCTAGTGAGAAGCACATCCCTTCCCCTATAAAGGAGGGGGGAAGTGTGCAAACTCACCCCCAGCTAACCCACTCCCTTCAAGGTAAGCAGCTTCAGCAAGTAGCATGTTCTTAGTTCTACAGCAGCTAAGTTATCCCTACAGTGGTGTCCACTCGTGGTCACAGACTGGCGGAGAAGTGCAAGACAGAGGCACTAGGTTGATATTTCATTCAGCCAATCATTTAATGATCCCATACTGGACATGCAACATCATACCAGATACAACCTCAGGAAGAGGCCTTTGCCCATTACAGGACACTCTGCCCTGACCATCTCCCAAGCCAGTTGAGGATTCATCTAAGGATTCGCTTCTCATACTTGCTAAGTTGCCCATCTTTGGGAAAACTTGCTGTTGTTGATGTTACAGAATGATTCAAGGACTTACTTGAGAAAGTTCTCGAGGTCATCTCGACTACAGGATGACCAAGAGAGGTCGCTAGGGTTCCGGCCTTTCACCCACTCTCCTGACATGATGTGCGAACGGCCAGCACAGGATGAGTGGTCGTCGTCGTGGTTCATTCCCAGGCTGTTCAGAGAGAAAGAGAAAGAGTGTGGGATGCAATGCCCCATGTACCTCATTTCCAGGTCCTGGGTCAAGTTTAATCAAGTTTAAAGTACAAGAGAGTGATGTAAGGTGATAATGCTCTCACACTACAGACCACAGACAGTGTATACAGAAACTGAGGTGGTTTGATTACAGAGTGTCTGAAGACTGAGCAAAAAGAATTAATGATGAGCGAATGAATGAATTAGTAATTATGATAATGACAAGTATGACAGTTAATAAAACCCAAGATAGTTAATCAAGTCTCATCTTCTGATGAGATGACCTGATATCTCACACTAAACATCATTCTGTTGCTGAGCCACACTCTGCTGAGAGCCGGTGGGAAACACCGGAGACTGAGTTACTGACGAGTGTGTTTGCTATCTTTCAGCTCTCTCCATGTTTTCGCTTGTTTACTAAAAAAACCTTCCCCATTCACAAGAAACATGAGAAGACCCAGAATGACCCCCATGCCTCATCAGCCCATGTTCCCTGGGTACCAACTATCATTCTGCCACCTTCCGACTGTACCCGAGGAACACTTCGAGGCACCGCTAGATGGGAGTCTGACCAGACACTGACCTGAACAGCGGCCTCAGTTTACCCATATGCCTACAGTGGGGTGAGCTAGGGTGCAGAGCACACACGCTTGGCTTGCCCACAGCTCTCAGACAATGATTTCCAGGACAGAAACCCAGTGTACTTGAGGAAACCGTTGTGTTGTTGTTGTTTGTTTTGTTTTGTTTTTTTTTGGGGGGGGGGGTTGGTAGTAATTACAGTGAAAAAACAGAACCACGCATTTTGACTCATTCAAAAATACTAGATGTTTCTCAAGTGCCAGGGAATGTGTCAGAAGGAGATGGAATGGACGAAAGTTGTCATCCCTAACTCAGGTCACCACAGCCTGGGAGAGGAGATCATGATAAGCAGGGGTTCCCGATGCTTTCCCCGAGCCCCAGTTCCCTACTTTCCTCGAACATCGTTTACCTCCTCTCGATATCCCCATTTGCCCTTTCATGCTGAGGTCTCCCCAGCAGATCACACGATGCTTCCTACATCTCATTGGGCACCTCTACACATTTCCCTGTGTAGATCTGTCTTGGCCTGATCCCAGCCAAAGCCATATCCTCTGGAGAACATACTGCCTGGTGCTCAGGCATCCTGAGTCTTGGGCTAGCATGCCTTATCCATCTGTTTCCACCAGATGAGGATAGTCAACTGTATTCTCCAACCTTCCCATGCCAGTGATACCCATTACCTCATACATGGGACTTCATGGTGTATTAAGCAATGAAATATGCAGGCAAAGGCAAAGTTGTTTGTTGCTGGAGAGCTTCTCTCCAGGTCCCACCAAGCCCTGCAGTCCCACAATCCATGTATAAAATAATCACTCAGATGCTTATATTACTTATAAACTGTATGGCTGTGGCAGGCTTCTTGCTAACTGTTCTTTTATCTTAAATTAACCCATTTCTATAAATCTATACCTTGCCACGCGGCTGGTGGCTTACCGGCATTTTCACATGCTGCTTGTCCTGGTGGAGGCTGGCAGTGTCTCTCCCTCCTTCTTCCTGTTTCCCCAATTCTCCTCTCTCCTTGTCCCACCTGTACTTCCTGCCTGGTCACTGGCCATCAGTGTTTTATTTATATAGAGCGATATCCACAGCACTTCCCCTTTTCTTCTTTTTTTTTAAAAAGGAAGGTTTTAACTTTAACATAGTAAAATTACATATAACAAAACAATTATCGAGCAAGAATTACAGTTACAATATTAAAGAAGATGTCCTACCTATCTTATATTTGTGAGTTTAAGGTTTTATATCTAAGTTATCTTTTATCATAACTGAGGAAATTACAACTATCTAGTCTTAAACCACATCAAAGACCTCAGAAGGATATAATATTACCTGAGAAATGGGAAAAGGATGTATGTAACTTTCGGGAGTCTTGTAGGGTAGACAGAGACAGCTGACAGCCTGGACAGTCACCTTCAGAGATCTACACAATATGGCATTTAAAATGTTTTAATAACTTACAAAATTTTTCTTTTTTGAGACATGTCGGCTCCTGGCAGTCCTGTGGTACAATCCTATTATATGTTGACCAAGAGTTTAACATTTGCTTTACATATGAGGAATGCATGCCATAAGATACTATTGCCTCTTTAAACCTTTTTAAATCCAACATTTCAATTGGAGCCCAAATATTTTGTGTAGTCATTTGATCAGGCATCTGCTGTACTGTTACAGGATAAATTAAGGGTGACTGTGTGAAAACAGGCTTTCTTTCTGCAACCTTATGATCCAAACTTGAAACAACTTCGCTGTTAATTTCTTCTGTCTGAATTTTTACAGGTTTAACAAGTTTTTCTAAAGCTGTCATCCTGGCACTTAAATTGACTATGTTTTTATATTGTAAAATTAGGATAAGCATAGTGATCAACTGCATAATTCCAACAATACTAATCTTCTCATATAGTTGTTCCATTGTCAGACTGCCTAAAATTTCAAACAAAGCCCAATTTTCTTCCAATGTACAGTTGTTTGCATGAAAACTAATATTGCTATTAACTAAAATACGTGGCTACCATGATCTTTGGGCAGAACAGTAAAAGATGAAGAATAAATCCTACACATCTGGTCCCAGACTGCTTCATGGGAGGCTACATACAGAAATGCTACATACAGAAATGTGTATACTAAAGAGATTGGAGTGACTGCAGCAGCAACTTGGTGGTAGAACCCTGTCTTAGCACACACAAGTCCTTAGGTTCAATGAAGCGACGGGCAGGAAAGAACAAGGAAAGAATATGTCTTAGGGCTTCTATCACTGTGAAGAGACACCATGACCACGGCACCTCTTATAAAGGAAAACATTTCCTTGGGGCTCGCTTACACTTCAGAGGTTCAATCCATTATTATCATAGTGGGACATGGTGGTATGAAGGCAGACATGGTGCTGGAGCAGACGTAGTGCTGGAGAAGTAGCTGGGAGTTCTATATCCTACAAGCAACAGGAAGTGGTCTGTCTCACTGGGTGTGGCTTGAGCATATATGAGCCCTCAAAGCCCGCCCCCACAGTGACACACTTCCTCCACCAAGACCACACCCACTCCAACAAGGCCACACCTCCTAATAGAGCCACTCCCTTTGGGGGTCATTTTCTTTCAAACCATATCAGGATGAAAGGAAGGGGAGGAAACTGAGTTCCCACTTGCATTAGGAGTATGCTAGCAGGAAGGAAGTTGATGGTGTCCCAGTGGGCAGATGCCCTTACCAGAAAGACTTGCCTCTCAATCACAAAATTGGAAACAAAATAAAAACAAAACCAAACAAACAAATAAACCAGAACTGTTTATGCTATATTGAAACAGTTGTTACTAAACTATAACACCGTCTACATGTTTATAAAGTTTAGGTTAAATTGTTTAAAGCACCTAAGTATAGTACTTTGATGTTTCTCCACCTGGACCAGTTTTTCCAGTTAACTGGTCAGCCGGCCAGCTTGTACTGGACCAAAGAGCAAGCACCACTTTCTCCTGCTCCTGTCGGCTTCTGGCCCTCACAGCAGTGCTCTTCACAGAGCTCTGGAGCCTCTCATGGGGGTTCTCCTGACCCCGCCCTCCACACAGCTTCTCATCAGGACTGGCCTCCAGCAAGCTCGGATAAATATTTACCAAATGGATTATCTGTTTGATGCTGCACAATGTGCCCCAAATATCAGACACCTCATATTTGTGACAGGTGTGAAATTATTTCAATAGCGAGGCAGACAGCTCACAGGATGAGAACCATCTCTGCTTAGACAATTACCATCTACTCTTCCCGGGTGGGCATCACTGTTCCAAACGTTAAGGGTCAAAGAAAGACCTAGGAAATGATTGAGTAATTTGGTCCAATGAGGCCATTTAGATATACTACAACAGTCATTTGGATGTATAAAGTGAGTTCTATCTTTCTTTCAATGCAACTGTTCTCTTTTCTTTTTAAAATAATTCTTTTCTTTTTGGTGGGCAAAAGAAAATGGTTATTCATATGTCAATATATGGGAAAGCAACTTTCAAATAAAGTTTCACATAATAGGCTTACTTCTTTTTGAGGCAATCTTTTTATATTTTTGAGACACAGTCTCATTTTATAGCACTCACTTGCCTAGAACTCACTATATAGATCAGTTCTGACCTTGAACTCAGAGATCCACCCACCTCTGTCTCTCAAGCGCAGGGATTAAAGGTGTGTACCACCGCACTATGCCTAAAATCAGTGACTTGAAACAATTTTATTTTGTGGTTGCACCCAGAGCCTTGCACATGGTAGGCAAACATTGTACTATGGAGCCACATCCTTAGCCCTGAGGTTTATGTTTTCTAAACTTTTTGTTGTTGTGGCAAGAGATTTTTAACATTATTTATTTAATTCAATCTAGTAGTGCTAACTACATTTATGGGCTACGCAGCAGCTCTCAGACCAAAGTGTGTGGATTGTCCCTCTGCACTGGTCACCACCGTCCCACTCTTAAATCATAAGTGAACTATCCAGTACTTTCCTTCTGTGACTGGCTCATTTCATGTAGCACAGTGGTTCTCAACCTTCCTAATGCTGCAACCCTTTAATACAGTTCCTTGTGTTGTGGTGACCCCCAACCACAATATTATTTTTTGTTGCTACTCCATAACTGTAATTTTGCTACTGTTATGAATTGTAATATAAATATCTGGTACGTGCTCCCAGAGGGGTCATGACCCCATAGGCTGAGAACCACTGACGACACAACAGGAGAAGTTTATTTCTAAAATACAGAAGCAGGTCCTGTAAGTCAATTGAAAAAAAAAAAAATCCCCTAATAACCTGAACTTGAAAGGAGGGCTAAAGATTCGAACAGCCATTTCTCCAAAGACAATATATAAAAGTCATCAGGTCTGTGAAGAAGATGCTCTTCATGGCACCTGATTTGCTTCAGGGAGATGTCAATCAGAACACAAGGAGCTGTGTTCTGTCACGCTGGGACCAGTGCCTATAAAGTTGTGGAGTCCCCCTCTCTGATGGCCAGGATGCCAGACAGGGTAATTGATGCTATGGAAAGCAGCAGAGAGGTGTCTCCAAAAGGGAGCATAGAACTACCAAACTACTGAATGACCCAGCCATTTCACTTCTGGCTATTTATCCCCTCAAAAAGTAAAATGAAGAGCTCAGAGATCAACACTCCCAGGTTCATTCTGGTCCTGATGGCACAGCTAACATGGAATCTGCCTGAAGGTCTGTGCAGGTTGGGTGTCTATTTGACACAAACTGGAGTCCCCTGGTAAGAGGGAACCTCCACTGAGAAAAATAACTCCATTGGACTGTGAGCAAACCGTGGTGCGTTTTCTTGATGGTTGATTGATGTGGGAGGGCCCAGCCCACTATGGTTGATGTCATCCCTGAACAGGTAGGTGGTCCAGGGTAAGTAGACTGAGCAAACCAGTAAGCAGCATTTGTCCATGACCTCTGCCTTACTTCCTGCCTCCAGGTCCTGGCCTGCTTGAGTTCCTGCCTTAGCTTTCCTCAGTGATGGTCAGGGATCCGACATGTAAGCCTTGCTTATAGTAGTAGAAAGCAACCAAGACAATATCCTATGACGGATGAATGGGCAAATACAATATGTTGTTTACATATGACTGAATATTATTTAGTCTAAATAAAAGATGAAAAGGCAGGTGGATTCATAGCCTCATCTATATAGTGAGTTCCAGACCAGTCAGGATTACATAGTGAGACCCAATCTCCAAACAATAACAACAACAACAACAAAGGAAAGTCATCGATTTGCTTGCAATAACATGGATGAACTCTGGAGACATTATGCTAAGGAAAATCAACTTATCACCTTTTCTACATGTTTATCTCCCCTTCTCTTTCTGCTTTATACTAAGTTTTGAGGAAACAAACTGGAGTTTCAAGTACATTTACCGGAGTTCATCAAAAGTTGACCACCTTAAATGCAATATAGGTTTAAATAAAGCTGGTCATATTTTTAACGAAAACTTCGACAGAGCTTAGCAAATAAAATACCTCATTTAAAAAAAAAAAGCAGTTCTAGCTTCCTTTTTATAATGACAAGGTTTGACTACTGCACGTGACTAGTTTAAGCTGCTGCCTACAGCTTTGGCAGGAGAGGGTCTGAAAGGCCAGTGAGTGAGACAAATAGAGACCCTGTGTTAGTTCCGAGAGGACTCCACTCGGACTGCAGAAGCCTAGGCTTTCTGAAAACAGGAATGCTCCCTCAAGAGGCAAAATGTTCCTTTCTCTCTGGCTCATGTTCTCCAAATATTTCCCTTCATTGCTCTGTAAAGGCTATGCATCTGTCTCCTCGCTTCCACTGACAAGAGCCTGTTCAAGGTAGGGAACGTGGTATGTGATGTAGACTAGTACTCTGGAGACTAGCTTAGGGGCTCTGACTGCCTAACTCACTCGCCTCTGACACATAGGACCCCACTCTCATGGCACGACCCCAAGGAAAGAACATCTTGCCAGTTACAACATGAAGAATGTGACAACTATTACCACACCAGACATCTCTCAACTACACAGTCTTGTCTTATTTTCAGAAATGGTTGAATCCCTCTGGGGACCTCAGCTCTGCCTATAGGAATTCTCTACAGCCTCTCTCCTCCCCCTCTGTCAATAGTCGGCCAAAAGCAGTGGCATCTTCTACCTCGTGAACTGGGCCATGGTCCTATGGAGACCCAACACACCAGGTAACCTGCTCTACCTTCGCCTTCTGTCAATCACCACTCGTCCTCCCCAGCAGGCATCTCCCAAGCAGCCACCAGAAGAATTTTCTTTTCTCTTCCTTCTTTCTTTTTTTCTTTCTTTCTCTTTCTTTCTTTCTTTCTTTCTTTCTTTCTTTCTTTCTTTCTTTCTTTCTTTCTTTCTTTCTTTCCTTCCTTCCTTCCTTCCTTCTTTCTCTTTCTTTCTTTCTTTCTTTCTTTCTTTCTTTCTTTCTTTCTTTCTTTCTTTCTTTCTTTCTTTCTTTCTTTTCTTTTCTTTAAAAAAATTAATGTTATTGGAAAGAAGTTGCAAATAACTACAATCACACAGGAAGATTAGCCAGACCCAAAGTTTATACATCTCAAAGAACTTCTATAGAGATAATTCTACTATTTGACCCAACTATTTCACTCTAGGCCATATACCCAAAGAAATTCGTATCTTACAATAGAGATATTTGCACACCATGTTTACTGTTGCTTTATTTAAAGAAATGGAGCCAAACCAGCTGGTCTCCAACAAAGGAATAGATAATGAAAATCTAACACATAGAGAAAATGGAATATTTAGCTCTAAAGAAAATTAAAATCACAAAATTTCAGGAAAATGGTGAATGGACTTAGAATGTATATAATATTAATTGAGGCCATACAATCTCAGAAAGAAAAAAAGTACATGTTCTCTCTCATATACAGATCCTACCTATAACATATATGCAAAAAATGATCATGTGAGTTTAGTATAACATATACAAAGGAGAACAAGACAATGTAGATTAGATAAAGGAACAAATGATGCAGATGATGGACGTATGGGATAGAAGAGGATAGAAAGGTAATCGTTTTCCTAATTTTAACTTGCATGGATTTCTCATCGTTGTTGTTGTTATGTGGTGGATAAGTACATGAAAATATATTTAACAGTAGATGGGTTTTCAAACAAGGATATTGTTTGGGAATACCACCAAGAAGAGCTGAGCCCTTGATCTCAACCAGGAAGAAGGTTAAACCCAGAAGCACATCTAACTCTCCTATGGTGATTAAGTCAGCTATAAATGGAAAGAGGTTCCTTGACCCTCACTATCCGTTGGTGCTGGCCACAGAACCCGGACCCTCAGGAGATACACTGGATGGCTACACAAGCACTCAGAGACCTTGATGGTGCTGTTCACAAAGCCATGCTTCCCACAGCATCTCTCTCTCCAAGAGCAGGCCACTTGTTGTGAGCATTTCCCTCTGCTGGCCCTGAGCAGTGGCCTTCCAAAAGGAATGTTCTAGTCAGCAGGGCCAGCCAAGAGTGGGATTCTTGGCTTTCTGGGGCTCGTGTCTATTATAGCTCACGCTTCATCTGGTTTGAAAGGTTCAAATGCTAAGTAAGTGTCCTACAGTTAGATGAACTGGCAGTGGGCGGGTGTCCTGTTCCTTGAGGTTTCTATAAACTACTGTTTAGGTTATTTTTAGTTTAAATTAAAGATTACCTGACTGAAAATTCCATGTTATTTTAGGTTTGTGTTCCAGGGCATGTATTATTTCTGGCAATGTGATATTTAACGGAAATGTGCAGCATTAAGCACACAGTCATTTTAACTCTAAGTGACTGGGAGGTCAAGGGCACACATGAGCCTCATGCCACACATATTAGACACCATAATAACTTAATGACTTTGGATGGATCTTATCTTAAACAAAATAGCATACCTCTTCTGGATTTGCTACAAGAAATCTCAAAGCATGCCATGGAGGGAGTCAAGAAAGAACTCCCACAATGCACCACACCACTTACCTCTACTGAAGACTGAAGATGCGGAAGATGGCTAGGGGGTTCTAGACTCCGCCATGTTGGAAGCTTTGGATTCAGCTGGCTCTGAGCTGACCTGTCTTTCAAAAGCTCTTGGATTTTGATGAAAGGGAACAGGGGAACAAGAGTCAGGTCTGGCCTTTCCTCAAAGCTGTCTTGGCTGGTTTGGGGAAATGAATGTTTGAGGTGAGATGAAGAGCCCAGGGAACAGCTCCATCACATGGGATCAACAGCGTATTGGTGTTACTTGCTACAATGGGTAACATCACGGTGGGTAAAAATGGGTAATATATGCATAACATATACTGTCTCTCTCAATGAACCAGTCATGAGACGACAGAAGACACGAGGTGTATGAGTCATGTCTAGATCTGTGTGCCTCTGCTTCTGTATTACACTTACATACACATGTAAGACACTTATAGCAGGTGAGCTTTCACTCTACCTTACCAAACTTCACTGATTATGTTGAGACAGAGAAAAGGGTAAAATGACATTCACAAAGCATGGAGGACCTGCCCCCTCTCCTAGTAACACCCCTGTACCTCAGTTTCCTTATCCCTGACTAGACAGGACTAAGTAGCCATACCTAGCTAGTCATCCACTATGGACCTGTCAAATGCTTTCTACTAGAAACACACAGCCCTGAAATGCTAGGCACATGGAGCACATGTTCTAAAGCAGCATTTTCAACCTGTGACCCAAGAGGGGTCACATGTCAGATATCCCTCATATCAGATGTTTACATTACGATAAACACAAGTAGGACAATTACAGTTAGGAAGCAGCAACAAAATAATTTTAAGGCTGGGGATCACCACTGAGACAGTGGCTTTATTCATTTTAGGCACATTCATCTGAGAGTGAAGGAGTTAAACAGCCTCCGAGCTGCCTACTAAGGTGCCCTGAGGGCACTATGAAAACAGGGGGACGCAGACTTTAACTTAGAAGAAAAGATCGAGGTGAGGCTGAGAGACGGCTCAGTGGTACAGTACTTGTTGTATAAGCATGAAGACCCAAGTTTAAATTCAGAGCATCCTACAAAAGCTGGGACGGCTTTGCACCTGGAACTCCCTCGGGGCAGGGGGTAGGGGGGTGGGGATGGCTGGGGCTTTGCTGACTACCCAACATAGCTGAAACAACAAAACCATCAAGCAACAGGTTCAGTAAGAGACTCTGTCTTACAAGAATAAAGTGAAGAATAAAGTGAAAAGAAACAGAACAGGGCACTAGACATCTTCCTCTGGCCTTGTGTACAAGCATGCACATAGGTGTATGCATGCATGTGTGCGTGTACATGGACGTGCGTGTGTGCGTGCGTGCGTGTGTGCGCGCATGTGTGCATGATTATGATAAACTGGCTTTATATCATTCTTGATTAGTTTCAAGTCCACCTAGATCTAGCAACTCTGATTCCCAAGAAACTTAGATTTAACCCCCACCCCCACAATAATAACTGCTAAATCTCTCAGCCAATGGGAACGGGGCTGGTTGTGATGCTGGTTAATTTGTTAATTCCCGAAAACTCAGAATGTGGTGGAGATCTAAAGGCTACCAAGGGGCATAAGATGGAACCTGTCCCTTACCCCCAGTAGCTTCCAGATTCTGTGCCCCCCTGGTTGGTGAAGCCTTTTAATGGGCATAGGAGTCCAGACCCCAGCATTTCCTGTCTCTTCAAAGGCCAGCGAAGAGGGGGATTAGCAGACGGCAGGAGGCCTGCAGAAGGGGAGAACCTGCCTCCTCCCAAAGTTCAAAGGCCTGTTGGGGACATCAAAGGGCACAGGACCTCTAGGCAGTAGCAATCCTAAGGACAAGGGACTTCCTGTTCCTAATGACTATCACCCCCTTGCCTTTTATGAAACCAGTCCCCATGGGGGTCTTTATGGACTCATTATTTGGACTCTACCTTTTCCATCCTGTCAGGGAGGTGGGGAGGGAGTGGGAACCAGAATAATATATTCGCCCAGCCCCTTCCAGAGCCGAGAAGTGCTCATCACAGGGCACAGAGCAACCTCAGTGGTTGCTTCATGGTTCCCACTGGACAAAGCCCAGTGTCCAGGGCTTTGGTTCATGCCCAGTCCCATTCTGAGTGTAGTTTACAGGTCCTTTTCTCTTTAAAGTAGCTGTCAATCCTTGAGGCCAAAGAATGTTCCTGAATTCTGACCATCACAGTCCCTCTCCATGACTTTCGGAGTCACCCCGAAGGGCAGGACTGGTCACTCTGTTTTATATTTTCAACAGTTCAGAAATATCTGACAGCCTGGCCCAGGGCTAACCACACAGAGAAACTGGTGTTGGCAAACTGATGGCACGCATGGACTCATGAAAAACAGAGCAACCTGTCTAGATCCCAGAGTTTCTCTGAAAGGGTTCTGCTCTCCTGGGGTGCTGTTCACTTTGCCTGTGTTCCTGAAGTAGCTAGGTGTTTCTTAGAGTCACCACACCAGAGACTCCAGGGAAGACACTTATCTAGGTTATGTAGGTCAAAAGCCACAGTTCTAAGCGGGGGGTGGGGGTGGGGGGGGTGGGGGGGGGGTAGGGGTTGAGGGGGACACACGTTACGTCCCTTCAAGGTTCTGTTCTACATGGTTCTCGATTCTTATGGCTTTTAATGAGCCAGTTTATTAAATATGTAGCAGGCCAATGGGGGGGAGATGATAGACAGATAGATGATAGATGATAAATAGATGGACAGATAGATGATAGATGATAAATAGATGGACAGATAGATGATAGATGATAGATAATAGACAGCTAACTATCTAGTTAGCTAGATGATAGATAGATAGATAGATAGATAGATAGATAGATAGATAGATAGATAGATAACCAACCAGCTAGTCAGACAAGATAGCAAAACATTATCAACTTGGGTGCTCAAAACACCCAGCCGAGCAGGAACCAACTGAGCTCTCTCTCCATGGATAAGCTTCCCATGGGCTGAACTTCCCATCCCCCTTCCCACAGCAGGCACTTTTATATCATGGAATAAACAATAGTAACCCCTGTTCTAGCTGTTCACAAGAAGACAGCGTTTTCACTCTTGGGCTGTTGGGTTGCTCTGTCCTTGTTCACAGAGTTAGGGATTAGACCATCCCCAGACAAAGGGCCTTGGAGGACACGACATAAACATGTGAGAATCTGAAATGGGGAGTTACCCCACTTCCAGAGCTGGGTTCTCAGGGGGCTCAAGCAGCACATTTATCAATACAAATGTATGTTACAGGCTCAAAGCAGTTTATATCCAGCCTAATGAAGCTTACAACCAGGGAGATGGTCCAAAATCTGAAAGGCAAATTCTAGAATCAGAAGACCAAGAAAGACCCTGTTCAGTTTCTATACAGCATTGGCTAAAATGTGGCTACAGAGTGGAATCTTCTAGAAAGCCCAAAGAAACACTGGTGTCTTGCTCCTACAGTCTGAATTTCTGACTTCATTGGCATGAGGCATGACCTCAACATTTGGATGCTTACGTGTTCCCAGGTAGTTCTAACACCTAGAAGTCTGAGGACCACTGCCATAGTGTAGACCAGTTGATAACCAAACTTCAGTATACTTTAGATGGCTTAGTCAAAACCAAAACTCAGAGTGATCTTTCTTTCCAAGAAGAAAACCAAATTTTTGGTGAAACCAGAGAAGTCAGTCATGTTGGTATATTCTGGACACACTCAAAAAACCCGAATCCCTCTTCGCCTCCACTCTGAGGTGAGCATCTCTAAGAAGTGATGGTTGCATTAATGACTAAACACTGCCACACTCTGCTTGCTTCATGACCAGGAACAATCTGAGAGACGTAGCATCAGGCCTTTCTGCCATCATGCAAACACCACCACAGAGTGCACACTCCACAAACTACGGTAGCTTTACGTCCTTTGTGATATATCCTTAGGGACCATGATCATATACATGGTGCCTTTTGTGACCCTTGACTAAAATTGTATGCAGCTCATGGCTATACTAGTTGGTGACTACACATTGCTCAAAAAACCTTGGACATTATAATATAGACTCATCATTTTTCTAAAACCAATGGCTAGTTTCGCCTGGTGGGTAAGAGCACTTTGTTGCTCTTGCAGGGGACCTGGGTTCAATTCCCAGCACCTTCATGGTGGGTCATTGGTCACTACAGTTCCAGGTACCCTCTTTTGACCTCCTCAGGTACCAGTCACACACAGAGTGCACATATATACATGCAGTAAAAATATCCATACACAAAAAATAAAAAATATAAAAAAATTTAAACCAAGAGATTGTTTCTGACATTCCTATGCAGTTGAAACGTTGGGGGCTTTATATTCCTTCCTCTTGCCTTAAGCAACATTTTTTATGGCTTAAAAATTTTCTCCACTTTTCCCCAGTATAAATTACAACTTCTTGCAGTTAATCACTACTGCTTAGCTGGCATTCGACTTACAGGATAAAAATATATTCTTTTGGCTGACTTAATGATTGTGTACACAAGTTGTCCTCAAACCCTCTCTGAAGTTTGGCTCAAAGCGACTATGGTGTTCTGAAGATGGAATGCGGTTTCAAGTAGCGCCAGGTCTTGCGTAAGCGATAATTGATATTTTTACTTACGGCAACTCTGTAGTTGATAATGGGTTATTAAAACAGGAAAGGGACCCTGCCCACAAGGTCTCATCAAGATCGGAAAGGTGTTTCAGACAAAAAGCCTCCCAGGGTTGATCCAGGGAGGTCCCTGGAGGAGGCCCCATAGCTCCCCAAATAAGCCACTCCCAGGGCTGAAACAGAAGATGGTGCCCCCTGTTGCGGCACCTCTGCCGGTTCAGGTCCCCCCCCCACCCTGTGGCTGCATGGCACCCAGCCCCCACGGGACTCACCCAGCCCTCACGGGACTCACCCAGCCCCCTCGGGACTCACCCAGCCCCCACGGCACTCACCCAGCCCCCACGGGACTCAGCTCCACTAGTGTGGTGGAGTGGGACTCACAGTCCAAGGCTGCTGCACCATCTCTGTCCTCTTTCTTCTTCTAAAACAACCTTAACGCTCGCCTTGATTTAAACATCTGTCAACTTGAATGACCAAACCCGACAGCTCTGGCAGGGCAGAGAGACTCATTGCTCTGAAGAAATGGCCTCCTGCCTTTATCTCGGGCCACCCCTCTTCACTCACGAGGCCAAAAGGTTTTCCTTCCACCCCAGGAAAAATTTCAGCGAGGTTTCACTGACTAAAGGGAGGGAAGGGACCACATGTCAACAAACACTACCCCCTCTCCATTTTGAGATTATCACGAGAAGGGTTAATTCTCCACGGATATGGAACCAATGCTTCAACCACTAAGGGAAACTGAGCACAGACCGGTGACTGACTGGTGGGGACCAGTGAGAGAATGTGTGATGCAGAGTCTAACCTCAGGAGGGACATCAGGAGACTTGGTCACCTCTGAATGTTTGTTGCCTTTGTCACTTGGTTCTGGGTCCTGTGGAATCAGTGGCCTCAGGCTTGTCTTCATGTCCCATCATTGCTGACTTCAGCTTGTCCATGACACCTGTCTGTGTGAATGGTGCCTCTGGAACACGCGGTGTTGCAGGGGAGATTTCCTTTGCTCCTCCCCCCCGTGTCCTTTACCCTCCACTCCTACGGCACGTTTGCTCCCGGCAATGTCACGGGCATATAAACAGCCCTTTTTGGCAGACAAAGCTTTTTCTTTTTCAGGATGCATCAAGTTATGGAACAGATTGACCTAGATACCCAAAAAGATAACACAACCACCTGCCAGACTTTGGCCTGACTTGGGATTCATTCTGTAGAACCTGCTGCCAGACCAGGAGGCCAAACAAAATCACCAGATTCACACAAGGATGGGCCTCCTTCTTGAGTCAACCTCCATGTCTTGGCTTTCTTATAACAGAATCCTGAGGCTGGCTGACTTACAAAGAGCAGAGGTTTACTTGGACTCATTGTTCTGAAAGCCGAGAAGTCTAAGAGAGGGAGGACTCCTCCGTTGGGGTTCCAGCCTCTTCAACTCATGGTGGAAGTGGACAGAAATTGGTTTATGCAAAAAACAGAAGAGGAGGTCACTAACAGCCAGAGTGAACATTCCTTGAGAAGGGCTCACACTTCAGTGTGTCTAGCAAGGCCTCGCGCGCGCGGCGTTTCCTACTAGCTATGGATAGGTGACAATGGCTGGCTGAGTCCTGCAGGCCTTGGGCTCATGTTCCTGTTTCTGTCTCTCCTGAAGCACATGCTCTGGGTTCCAAATGGTCTTGTGGTACCATAACTACAGCACGCATAGCTACATCTAGAATGCACTTCAGGGAGGAGAGAGAGGAATCCAAAACCTAAAAGACCACAACTAGAAAGGCTTTCCAATGTCCACTGCTTTCCAATGCTCCACTTTGCTCCTGTTAAGAAGTATGAACGCAGCCTCCTCTCCACCTTCAAGTTTCCATTCCCTTCTGCTATGGGGAAAAGTCAAGGAGGCTCTGAGCTCCTTGATGAACCAGGACCACGTGCCAATCCAGGCGTCTTTCCAAAGTGAACTAAGTGCCACTTCCAGAATCATTCATCTGGGGCCAACTGGTCCCCATTGGAAGAAGTCCAGACATGGCCGTGAATGGAGAACGGTGATTACTCCTGATGGGTAGATATGATGGGGGAGGGGCACAGAGCAAGGGCTCTGGAGGTCTTGCTGTCACTGCGAGGGCAGGATGACAATGATCATGGCAGCCACTCACACCACTAAGCACAGATTCAGGAATGTGGCTGCACGTGAGAGTCACCTAATGAACTTTGAAAAACACAGGTGCCCACCCCCTCGTACCTGTGAAAGTTCCTAGTCAGTCTGAGGTGTGGCCTGGAAAGTCTCTCAAGGCAATTTTCTTTTTAAAGAAAAATTCTTAAATTTAAAGTAGTCATAAATGCAACAAAAGTTGCAGATAAAAACACATGCAGGATCTATGCATCTCTGACTCGGCCTTCTCCGGTGACAACATCTTGCGTAGACACAGTATAATGAAGATCAGAATTTGAAATACCACATCCCACAGAACCTGTTCTGGTTTTTCAGGAAGCTGTGCACTCTGTTGGGTGCCTGGCTCAAGTTGAATACAATTTGAACACACGCAGCCCTGTATAATTACCACCACAGCTGAAAAGCTTAAGTGTGCCATCACCAACAGACTTCCCCTTTATGGGCTTACCTACACTTATCCCTTAAACCCTAACAACCATCAATCTCTCTTCATCTCTATAATTACGCTAGTTCACAGCTGTGATGTGAATGGAACCATGTACTGTCTATTCCTCTGAAAGGGAGCTTTTTTTAAAAAAAAAAAATTTCAGAATAATTTGAGGTTCATTTACATTTCTGTGTGTATCTAGAATTCATGCACTTTTAATTGGTAGGTAGTGGTCCAGGAAATGGATGAACCACAGTTTAACTGTTTACCCATTGGAGGATTAGGTAGTTTTAGTTTAGGGGCAATTATGAAGACACCTGCTTTAACATACACATGCAAGATTCTAGGTGACGGAATCATCAGTTCTCTGGGGTGATGCACAGGACTGTAACCATTGGGCCGTTTGGTAAGCTCCAGGATTTGAGATGGGGTCTCATGTATTCCAGACTGACCCTGAACTATCTATGCAGTCGAAGACAGTCTTGAACTCCTGATCTTCCTGCTTCCTCCTCCCGAGAGCTTGGGCAGTTTTTGTTTTGAGAGACATCTCCAAACTGTTTTGTAGAGTAGCTCTGTTCTTTTACATCTTCATCAGTTATGTAGGAGTGACTCGAGTTTCTGCAGCCTGGCCAGCACTCCGTGTCACTCTTCTGACTATAGCCATCTAGTAATGTGTGGTGATAACACATCGTGGGGTGAGTCTGCATTGCCCGCTAATGACGCTCAAACCATCCAAGCGCTTCCTCTCTGTCCTCACATCCCTGTCCTCTTCTGTGAAATGCCTGTTGGTGCCTTTCCACCACGTTCTCAGGACTGTTTGCAGTTTACTGTCATTTATTTTTACTGAAATGTGTAAACGGTCCTGTAACGTCTTTAATACCGTTAAAGAGCCTCAGGCAGCAAGGCTTTCAACACGGGTGCTTCCAACACTTTCTTTGGCTTGGATGGCGTTCTGTGAAAACCCAAGAACGCTTCGCCCAGCCGCAGCTTCCAGACTTTCCTCCCTGATGTATTTTTCTGGAAGTTTAGTATTTTGCATTGAAGGTCATGATTCATTCTGAGCTAAGTTTGGGGGGAAAATATAGCATTTATGTCAAGGTTCTTTTTTTCTTCATCAATGGATGTCCGAATTCTGCAGCATTGTTTTTAAATGAAAAAGCTATTCACTCACTAACCTGCACTAAGTCACTTTTGTATTCATGTTAGAAACCAAGTATATTTGTGTGAGTCTAATTCTGGGTTCCCTGGTACTCACTGAACTACATTTCTCTTTCGTCAAGAGAGTACCTCAGCTACCGGGGGAGTGCCAGAACCAGGAGTGTGACATGTCCCCACTAGTTTTGCTAAGAATGGCATTGAACCTACAGATCAACTCAGGGAGAACTGGCATCACCTCTATCTTAAGTCTTCAGTCCCAGAACACAGCAAGCCTTCCCTGGTCTACTGATCAGCACGTGACTTTCACCAGACAAATCCTGTATATGTCTCATTAGATGTATAGGTTCTTTTCAACTTAGAAAGGTTAAGTCTTTGCTGTTCAGTGTATTCACTGTGGTTGTTTGGTTGATATTCTTGGAGAGCAGAGGACCATCCCCCATGTTCCAAAATGATGTAGGTTGTTATCATGAACAGAAGACAATAGAAGTTAGATATAATGACAAATGTATTTTCTTTTTTCTTTTCTTTTTTTTTTTTTTTGGTTTTTCGAGACAGGGTTTCTCTGTGTAGCTTTGCACCTTTCCTGGAACTCACTTGGTAGCCCAGGCTGGCCTCGAACTCACAGAGATCCACCTGGCTCTGCCGCCCAAGTGCTGGGATTAAAGACGTGCACCACCACCGCCCGGCCAACAAATGAATTTTCTACATGAAATGATATGATTTTCCTTAGTTAGGCTATTGACATAGTATACAAATTGATGAACTGAAACCTTGTGTACCTTAAATAAATCCCCTTGGTCATGACTTTGCATTTTTGTTCATTCTTCATTCATTCATTCACTCTCTCATACACACACACATGTGTACACACACACACACACACACACACAAAATTAGATTTGATTTTCTAAAATTCTCTTGAGAGATATTAAGCTATATTTTTTCATATTTTAGTATCAGAGCAATATCAGTTTCTTACACTTAATTGGGAAATGTTTTTCATTTTCTGTTTACTATAACATAATATATAAAATTGATAATTTCTCTTTGAGTATTTGGTAAAATTCTTCAGTGAAATCTTGGCCTGGAGATGTCTCAGTGGCTTTAGCTTATGTTTTTCGAGTTTTTTAACTGATACATAAAAACTACAGGGGCCAGAGAGATGGCTCAGTGCATAAAACATTAGTCGCTCCAACTTCATGACCGGGATCTGACCCTTGAACTCCACAGAAAGAGCGGGATATTGTGGCATGCACCTGTGATCCCAGCACTCCTACCCTGAGATGGAAGATGCAGACTTCAGGAGAATCAGCCAAAAGCTCACAGGATGCCTGGCCTGGAAGAAGCTGTACAGCAAGAGAAGACTAAGAGGTTTCCACCTCAGCCAAGCGAAGGGCAAGACTCTCCTGAACCTTGTCATCTGCCCTCCATGGGCACTGTGCCACGTGCCTGCCCATGCGCACTCACATGCACAAAATAAATTTAAAAATAGGTTCAAATTTAAAATGCACATATTAGTGAGGTAACTGGATATTTTGATGTATTCATTGTGTACTGTTTAGATCATGTTAAACACATCTATAACATCTATAACTTCCAACTACAAATTCAAAATTCAACCGAAGAATGGATAAAGAAAATGTGGCACATGTACACAATGGAGTACTACCCAGTGGTAAAAAAAACAATGATATCATGAGGTTTGCAGGCAAATGGATGGATCTAGAAAATATCCTGAGTGAGGTAACCCAGACTCAGAAGGACAAACATGGTATGTACTCACTCATAAGTGGATACTAGATGTAAAGCAAAGGATACCCAGACTGCAACTCACAGCTCCAGAGAAGCTAGGTAACAAGGAGGACCCTAACAGGGATGCATGGAACACCCTGGCAAGGGGAAATAGATGAGATCTCCATGAGCAAACAGGGGGTTAAGAGGGCAATGGAGGGTAGGGGATGGGGGATGAGAACATAAGAGAACAGGATGGTTGAGCTGGAAAAGGGACAGAGTGGGAGAACAAGGAAAAAGATACCATGATAGAGGGAGACATCATGGGAACAGGGAGAAACAGGGTGCTAGGGAAGGTCCCAGGAATCCACAAGGATGACCCCACCTTAGACTACTAGCAACATGGGAGAGGGCACCTGAACTGGCCTACTCTGGTAATCAGATTAGTGAATACCCTAATTGTCATCACAGAGCCTCCATCCAGTAACTGATGGAAGCAGATGCAGAGATCCACAGCCAAGCACCAGGCTGAGCTCCAGGAGTCTAGGCGAAGAGAGAGAAGAAGGATTCTATGAGCAAGGGGCATCAAGATCATGATGGGGAAACCTACAGAGACAACCAAACCAAACGGGTGGGAACTAATGAATGGTGGACCAACAGCTGTGGAGCCTCCATGGGACTGGACTAGGCCCTCTGGATAGGCGAGACAGTTGTTTAGCTTGACCTGTTTAAGGGGCCCCAGGCAGTGGGATCAGGATCCGTCCCTGGTGCATGAGCCAGCTTTTTGGAGCCCAGTGCCTATGGTGGGACACCTTACAGCCTTGGTTCAGGGGGAGGGTCTTGGACATGCATCAACTGAATGTATAAGGCTCTGCTGACTCCCCACGGGAGGCCTTGCCTTGGAGGAGGTAGGAATGAGGGATGGGTTGTGAGGGAAGGCTGGGGGCAAGAGGAGGGAGGAGAGGGGGATCTGTGGTTGGTATGTAAAATGAACAGAAATGTCTTAATAATAAAGAAAAAAAGAAAAAATTAAAAATAAGTTGAAATTTAAAATGCACATATTAATGATGTAACTGGATATTTTGATGTATTTATTGTATACTGTTTAGATCATGTTAAACACATCTATAACTTCCAACTACAAATTCAAAAAATTTTTAAATTATTTTTTGAGAAAGATACAGACACACACACAATGAAAAATTATCAAGTCTACACACTATATATCTCCTTCCCCAGCCCCATATACCCCTATCGTATCACACTCACAACTACATGTATTTGTTTTTTTTTTCCCAGTGTGCTGTAGTCGTGTAGAGACTCCTGAGCATAGCACTGAGAATTGGAGACTGAGTGCTCAGCCTTAAATGGGACTCCTGTATTAACCCCCCTCCCCCGCCCCTCCCCACACACCAGGGCTCAGGGAACATCTTGGAAGAGGAAGCATGTAAAGAGACAGAGGACTAGGGAGCATGCTGTGATGTCTTGTCCTCTGGACATGACACGGCCATCACACTCACCAACTCACAGCTGCTTGGTGACCTGCACAAGACCGACACAAGACCTAACCAGTCAAAATCCCAGCATAGATGAGGCGGCTGCTCTCCGGACCCCACCCCATACTGAGGAGCCCTTGGCAATGGAGAGTTGCTGGGGGAGGGAGAATAATTCTTCACTGAGAACACTGGTAGGTTCCCATGCTTCTGTGGACGGCCCTGTTCCCATGCATGCATGGGCAGCAGCAAGGGTCTTAGTGTACTATCTAAAATTTCTATTTCTTTAATAGACACATGTCCATTTAGATCATCTGTTTCATCTTACTGGGTTTTATTAGTTTGTTGCTTTCAGGAAAGTTCCCCATTTCTTCAGTTGTCCTGTTAAGACCCTTTTAAAGGCTGTAGGAGCTGCGATATCCCAGGTCACACCTGATGTTGATAAGTTTCCTCTCTTTATCTTGTCAATCTTCCTGCAGATTTAGCAGTTTTGCTGATTTATTTTGGAGAACAATTTTTTTTCATTGATTTCCTCTATTGTTTTCCTATTTTCAACATCACTGTTTTCTGCTCTGTATTGTTGCTTACCTTGTATGTTTCTGTCCTGCTGGTTTCTTGCAGTAAGAACCTGGAATACTGATGGGTGAATTCCTTCATTTTTCCAATTCAGCACCTAGGGCTGTAAACTCCTCTCTAGGTCTGTTCTAGCTGCACCCCACACATGCTCATGAATGGTGCATTCATTTCCATTCTGTTCTGGTTTTGTGTGTGTGCATGTGTGTGTGCAGTTGGCTCTACAGGCTCGTGTGTGTGTGTGTGTGTGTGTGTGTGTGTGTGTGTGTGTGTGTGTGTGCACGCGCACGTATGTGATGTGGAGACCAGAGAACAAGATAATCTTGCATATTATTCTTCAGGTATTATCTGCCATCTTAAACATTTATTCATTTTTATTTGATTTATTTGTTTGTTTCTTTGTTTGTTTAAGACAAGGTCTCTTACTGGCTGGAGCTCCCCAAGTGGGCTAGACTAAGGCATGCCAGAATGCTCCAGAGATCTGCCTGTCTCCACACCCTGGGCACTGGGACCACAGACCTGGTCACCATGCCTGGCCTTTTTCTAATGTGGGCTGCATGGATCCAACCCAGGGGCGTATGCTTGCAAGGCAAAAAACCTTACTTACCAAGTTATCTTCTCAGGCCCAATTCTGCTTTGACTTCAATCAAGTTTTAGTTTAACATATTTCTACGTGTCAAAGACTTTTCTGTTGTCTTTGTTATTGATAAGTGATTTGGTTCCATTACCTCAGAGAATACATTTTACATGGCCCCAACTCCTAACCCTTGTTCTGGCTTGTTGTATGACCCAGGGTAAAGTTTATCTGGCCGAAAGTTCCATAGGACTTGAAACGAACAATTAATTTTGTCAACCGAAGCCCTTAGGTTGGTTTCTTTTAGACGTAGGAACTTCTTAAACTGTGGTTGGGATCCCATGTGGTGCCATAGAACAGACTAGGGGCAGGGTGTGAAATGTAGCCACAGTAACTGTTTTCTGAACACAAGGCAACCAAAATGAAATTTAAAAGCCCAACAGGTAACACATTGGAGATGTTTCCGGCAGTAGGTACCCTGCTGTGTCACATGACTTCACTGCTCTGACCACACAGCACTGCCCATTGCCCAGCACTGCCCATTGCCCAGCACGTGGCCCTCCACTTCATGCGGTGCCAACCACCACCAGCTGAACCCCTCAGCGCAGAGCTGCTGTGCTGGCAGCGGCAGTGACTGTCGGTCTGTGAGGCGTTCTGCCCCTCTTGACACATGGATTCACCCACAGAAAACAAAGGCGTGTGGCACTGCCCTACTACCCTTCCTCACTATGCTCTGATTGTAAGGACTGCTGAGTTACTCACTTGAATTTCAGTAAAAACAACAACAACAAAATAATTAAAGGGATTTGGGGTTAGGATTGGGTTCTCTGTTTTTGTTGTTGTTGTTGTTGTTTTTTGTTTTGTTTTTGTTTTTTTTTTCTGGAAAGACAGAAACATATATTTCTTTACCCTACATGGACCACCAATGGCAGAGCAAAGAAATGATTCAAGTCTAGCTGAGTCAACCAATAGCATTTGTTTGGGCTCTTTTCTCCCTCATTTACCCTCACTGCATGTCCAGCTAAAGCCCTTACAACAGACCTCTCACACTGCATGCAGGCTTCCAAGTGCTGCTTAACTTTGGGAGGGCATAGCAGAGCAGCCACTTCCGTCACTGCTGGAGAGAAGGCTGTGTCAATATAGCCTAAGAATGCACTGTCTTAGCATAGCCCTCCCATACAAGACAGCAGTCAGTTTCTCACCCAAATATATTGGCAGTGGCTGCCTCTAGAGTTAAGGAGTCTACGAACTGGGACTCAGTGGAAAAGGTCCCGGGATCGATTAGTAATGTCTGTCTGTGGAGAACAGCAAAAGAGACACAGACATGTGTGCTGGCATGAGTGGATCCTGTTCAAGCCACACTTTTTTCCTCTAGTTGATCTGGGACTTACCCTAAATGCCCCATCAAGCTGTAAGGCATATGATTAGCACATGGTCTTTAGTACTCACAACGATTTTGAACACTGTGTTTCTTACCAGAGGTCCTTGGACTTCATTTTCCTCTCTATAAAATGTCAATGCTACTGTCTTGAAAGTATTTGGATGAAAATGAACCACAATCAGACATTACTATATTTCATTACTTTTCTTGGTGGTCTTTTAATGTTGGCCAAGAATCTGAATCATGGGAAACCACTGTTTGACCTATTTATCCAGTGCTTAGTTGCAAATGGCAGTGGTATATCCGGCAACCTGAGGCTGCACGGGAACCAGGTAAGACTTGCTGGGCAGTCAAGGCCATGATGGCATGCCTGGAGGTAAAGACGGGTTCTACAAGGCACTATGCATTCAATCACAGAAGGAAACCCAGCCATGGGATAGCTCTTCAAAGCACAGTGCGTCCTTTGCCTTTCCAGCCCTTTGCAGTTCCCAAGTGTGAAAACATGACTGCCTTGGGCTGGGCCCAGGCCTGGACTCCTGAGCGGTCTTTCCACTTTAGTAACTGGCCCTTTGAGCTATCCTTCCTGAGCTCCCACGCACAGGAAATGTCACCTTTGTGTGACATGCTGTAGGCATAAGGCCCCCTGAAAGTGAACATTAGGCAATTATAGGCTCAATCCCCAAAGGGCAGCCCAGCTTCTCAGGAAAGATGATTCAATTCATGTCATAGACAGGAGTAGTTAGGGTCCTGAATGTCTGGGCTGAGACTGTCAATCCTCAGATTCTAGACATTTCCACACAGCATCTGGAGGTTACACTGGGATTTGGTACCACAGGTAAGCATGTGTCACACCTGAGAAGAGAAAGTGATGTCCTAGGACATTCAAAGGAGCCTACTCGCCCTCTGTAGATATTTACTAACAGGAAGGACCATGGGAATGGCTTTGTACATATGAGCCATTGGCAGCAGGAATGGGGAGATGCCACTGTCTAGGAAAAATACCATGGCCCAGGCTTCAGCTTCTGCCTTCAAACCAAAAATAACTGAATGTGACCAGAGAACAGGACAGCAATGCTGGTGTTTCCAGCCCTGGCCAAGATACTGTAGCCAAATGTCACTGCTCTGGGGACTCTGAGGACATGTCTCACATTTCATTCCTTGTTGCAGACAATCCTGTTTCCTTCTATTTTCTACATGGAAAATCCCTATTTCACAGGCGACCAAAGTCTGACTGAACACGCATGTTTCCAAACTGCTCTGTCAATATCCAAGAGTTCAACATCAGAGTTTATATATATTTGTGTGTGTGTATGTGTGTGTGTGTATGTCTGTACATATGTGTATATATATGCATGTGTATAGATATAGATAAGATACAGATTTTATAATATATCAAGCTAAATGTTTAGACCAAGTGGGGACTTTAACAGATATAAGCAATGATGGTTATTTCGGCCATATTTATTAAGATATGATCTCCAAGCTTCAGGGAGAAGCCATGGGAACCCAGCAGCAAACTCTGTAAGCCTTTGACATCTCTGGAACCAAGGAATATCCCAGCAGAGGCCAGAGTGTAATTCCCACAGCTCTCTCGAGGCCCCATGGAGACATAGCCTAACTGTTAAGAGTACTTCCTGCTCTTCCAGAGGACCGGAACTTTGTTCCCAATGCCAATGTCTAGTGGCTCACAGCCACCTGAAATTCCAGCTCCAGAGGATCTGAAACCCTCCTCAGGCCTCCTTGGGCACAATCACATACATGGTAAACATTCACATGGACACACATGCATATACAAATAAAAACAAAACAAACAAACTCCACTACTAGTAGGAAAAAAAAAAAGGAGGTGGTCTTTCCTCAAGTTATAATCCTGTGCTATATAATGGCATTCCGTAACAGCCCACATAGACAACAGTGGCCATAGATGATGGATTATAGGTGGCCTCACAAGAACCTAGTGATACTGTAGCCATCGAACTTCATTGTGCAAAGCTTCACTCACCTGCTGGTGGTGTGAGCAAGCCTGTCCAAAGATACACACTTGATAACTATGTTACTCATTTTTGTATGTGCTATACTACATTTGCTATCTTACTAGGCAGTTTATCAACAAAGTAAAGTTCACCTAAAACTGCTTGTCATGTGATGTGGCAGCATTGTATGAAGAAACCATGCTTCAACCAGTAGGGTGACTGCCCTGTACTATCTGGGCATGGGATATGCGTCAACACGCTCCATGACAGCCACACAATGATGTAAAACAATGCCTTTCTCAGAATGCATCACTATCATTAAGTGATACATGGCCATACAAATTCTTGTGGCTCCAGCATGCAGCTAGAAGTGAATATACCCTGAGATGACCCAGGTAGAAAAGGCTACCCCTTTAGCATGCTTTAACCATCTTTTCCATGTGCACATGAATCACCTGGGGGCCCGAGTTCCTAGCACTCTCCAAGGTGCTGGGGTGGTGCCAATCCTCAGACCACACTGAAGAGCAAAGCCACAGAAGAAGTTTGACAGTGTTCCTACAGTCTGAACAGAACCAAAGACAGGGCTTCCTGAAGCTCCTTTGCCAGATTCTGAACTGGACATGGGACGGATAAGTTCAAGGTGACAACTGTCCAAGAGAAGGGGCCATCCAGTGGGGATCAACGAGGGCAGGCATTCAGGGGAGCTTACTCTGCTGCATCAGCTGGACCGTGTGCAACAGGCAGCCCCCGGGAACTCAGGTGCCTCTTTCTTTCTCACCTGAAGCTGCCCCACAGCTTGCTGGATTAGTCACATCCTGGATGTGGAGACACTGGGAGCAAATGTCGTGTGACTTCTGAAGACCACTGTGATGTCCCCTCCTTGTTCTCATCAACAATTCATTCGTGGTAAGCCGAGGAAGTCACACTAAGGCACAGGTGCAAGTTCAAGCCCTCAAGGTCACGTGTCCCAGGACCACAGGGCCCTCTGCTTCTTATCATAGCTCCCTGCCTTGCCTCCCAGCCCTGGCCTCTCCAGGGACCTTAACATTTCCCAACTTGGTTCAAAACTATCAACCCAGTCCGTTTTCATCTCCTTTTTTCCTTAATAAGTTAAGTATGAGTCACAGAATCACAGAGGTCTGCTTGACACAAGCCCCTTCTCAGAACCTCAGGAGTGTGGCTGTGTGGGATGAGGAGGAGTCTTGGAGCTCAATGCGTCCAGTGACTTGAAGGAAATGTCAAGCTCCCTCATTTTTTTTTTCCCAAGACAGAGTTTCTCTGTGTAGCTTTGCACCTTTCCTGGATCTCACTTTGTAGCCCAGGCTGGCCTCGAACTAACAGAGATCCTCCTGCCTCTGCCTCCCAAGTGCAGGGATTAAAGGCGTGCACCACCACCGCCCAGCAAGCTCCCTCATTTATACCCACCCACTTACTGGTATTTCTCCCAAGAGGCCATGCTTAGATTCATGTGCTGGTCCCTGGCAACTTCTATGTCCGGCTGGGGTGTCAGAAACAAACTATATGATTCCACAGCTCTCCCAGAACTCTGGGTCCTTCAACTGGGACTTTCTGACAAATGATTAAGTCACCACCTGCATGCCAGTGTGAATATGCCCTGTATGTACCAAATAGAAAAGGCTGAGAGGGTCCTTACCCAGAGTATGCCAATGACCAGGCTGGTGGCAGGATCCCTGAGGTCTTAGCATGTGCAAGTATCCTTGGGTATTTGGTTTAGAATTTTCCACCAGTAGTAGGCATTCGATGCACAAAGATTTCAGTTGGAAGAAAGGGTCCATCCATTTTTAAAGATATTCCATAGATTCCAGAAACCTAACCACATAGGAGGGTGACCTCAGTTATTCTCAACCTTTCTAATGCTGCAACTCTTTAATGTGCCTCCTCATGGTGTGGTGGCCCCCAACCATAAAATTATTTCATTGCTACTTCATGACTGTAATTTCGCTACTGTTATGAATTGTAATGGAAATATCTGATATGTAGGGTATAAAGGCGAGTGGATACAATGACAAGGACAGAGATTTTGCACGGCCGGAGCCCAGCTTCTGCCCCTGTGTGGAAAGGGTGTTATGCTGCAGCCTAGGCTGTGGCCCAAGTCTCCACTTAGCCACTTGTAGCTGTGGGAAGGAAACTTCTTGCCACCTACAGGATGAGGCTAAGATGACTTCAGGAGCCCCTTCTAGCTCCAAGAAGCACAAGAAAAGCCACGTAGCTGAAGCTGCCAGGAGCCTTGGCAATCTGAGGAGAAAATTGGATCTCATCTAACTCCTGGCAGGGTCCGTGTTGGAAGCTCTGAGGGGACTGCAGATGCTCTTCAGCCAAACGCCACTCTCCTCCCATCTGTACATGCCACCATGTCGGATGGCTTTGTTTCGGGCATGGCAATCCAGCTATAATTAAACACGCGTCACTCTTGGGGTAAAGACGGATCCCACTACAGAGGCGCTCCCAGCCTTATTACAGAATGGACACTCTGGGGCAGAGGTGCCTTCTTGCAGCTGGGTTTTCTATCCTAGTAATGGCATCCAGCTAATAGCTGCTGGTTCACACTGCTCAGCCTGCCGGTGGGGCTACATCGGCCGGCTTGCTGATGGACCCCCACGGTGGCTTTCTAGTGGTTTATTCCTCACGCTGCAGCACAGTGTCAGGCCTGGCCTGGGCAGACTGAGGAATGCCATGGTCAAGGTTCATTCAAGGACAGGGCGCTGGGATTCCCAGAAAGCTAGAAGTGTCTTCTCCTCATTCAGACTTCGGGTGGCATGTTCAGAAGGCTAAGGAAGCATTGTAATGTCTTCCGCAGCCTGAATGCCGGATGAGGAGGAGTGGAGTGGGAGGTCAGAAAGGCCACTTACGAAAGCATCCTTGATGTTCTCATCACTGCAGCAACTCCACTCAAAACTCCCATCATGGGAAGGATACAGGACTCTTAGAGAAGGGGAGGAGGAGGGAGAAGAAACATGGGTGGAGTGTTGGGCTAGCTCCACTGAGACTCCACTAGACATGAGGGTTTTCTCCTCTGCTGAAATGCCATGGGCGTCAGCACAGGTTGACTTAACATAGCAAACTCTAAGCAGCAAAAAAAATTGAAACGTGGACAAATACATAAAAGGAAATGAGGTCAGCATGTCATGTACCTATCTGAATTTGGATAATAAAGCCACACCCAACAATGGATGCTAGACACTGAATTTGATGGGGGAGGGGGTAAGAGAAAGGAAACTGTACCTCCAAATCTCTCTAAGACCACTCCCCTCAAGGGACCTCCTGAGTCCTTGCAGGTAGCGACAACCACAGTGATCCTTTAGCAAAGAAGGATGGAGCAGGAGTCTCCCAGGGTCTGTGGAAGCTGACTAGGAGATGGGGATGTCATCAGAGGACCAGCAAGGAACCTGCCAGAAAACCCTATGCAACCACCAGACCCATGACACCATGCCCTTGTGAGGAGAAGATGTCCCCTTCTTGGTCCTCAAGAGGGCTAAGCTCTGAGTGGACCAACTGTCTGAAATCTAGAATTAAAGTACGCCCCCAATGTTTCTAATTAGTTGTGATGTTTTCTGTCTCTGTGGTGCCTTCCTTACAAGGCTAGCCCCTCGGATGGAGTGCCGTGCCCACCACCTACCAGGTAGAACACACAAGGCAGACACAGGGCACGGGCTGATAGTAGGCTACCTGCCAGCCCCGAGCTGTCAGTGTTCCCTCGGCATTCCTCACATTGTACCAGGCGGTTCTTCCTTAATACAAATTACAGGCCAGCTTCCACGCCTCCCACATCTGGATTATGGTTTTGCTTTCCTTCCTGTTCTGGGGCCAAGACAATTCCTTTTCATTTGAACTGTGTCGGCTCCAGTTATGAGAACATTTCCCCGCCCGCTACTCCCCTTCCCTCCCCTCTGCTCCAGACATGCTTCCGCCTCCTTCCCATCGGCTCCGTGACCCAGGGATTGGATCCCTTATGTTTTGAGTAGCACAGCAGTCAAGAAGTCCTTGAGGACATGGTCAGCTGCCTTTCCTCCTGACACAGCTGTCCTCAGCTCACCTCTGTAATGGCACGCCCTGGCAGGAAGTGTCTAGAGTGAAGAGGGTCCAGTTCTGAGGTGTCATGTGACCTGCTGGAGCCACGCACGGGTCCTGGTACATCAGGCACCTGTGCTGTCCCTGGCTCTGTTCGTGTTTCCATACATTCTAGTCACGCCAGTACCATGATGGTGTGTGCATCTGTGCCTCGAGGTGGATGGGTACAAGGAGCTTGACTGAGTCCGTGTATAACCTGTGTCTACAGGTGCTTCTGTGACATGTAGATGGCTAAACACAGTTCCTTACCAGGGCATTTGATATGAGACTGTGCCCCTCCACACTTTCATCTGCCAGTCAGCCCCATTCTTTTCCAGCATCCCATCAAGGTTGTTTTAGGCTCTGTGGTGTGCACTTACTAAAGTGCCCTAGGAGGTGACAGTTGGAAGACATCCAGATGAAACCCACTTAACAGTGTGACTGGCCGGCTGACTAGCAGAGAAAGTGCACGCAAACTCAGGGTGACGGGGTCCAGGAAGGCAAAACTGTTTTCAGCAGCACTGTCTCACAATATAGAAGGGACCTCAGGGGGAGAGGGATGTAGGAGCACAGAGTAGAAGTAGGTGCCTGGCACTAGGAAGAACATCAATGGACCCTGAGTGATGCTGTGTCCCGTGGGTCTCACTTGGGATGCAGGGAGCTTCCTAGAGAGCTTTGCTAAGACTTCTCCTTAGGACAAGTGATCCAGTCGACCTGTGGAGACGTATGGCCACTGGTGTCTCCACACACCCCAGGTGCACTGATGTAGAGCACTGCTCAGATGTCTTCTAAGCCTAGGCCCAGGCTTCTGTGAGGCCAGCCTTATTTGGGGGAACCACAGACTCAGCCCACTGACCAAAGAAGGCACAATTTTCAGAACAGGGAGAAACTTCTCAAGGCAAAGAGATGCCAGGAAAAACCCAAGGACAAGAAGACATTCACTCTGAGGGTCAGAAGCAAGAGGCTGGCCTCACAAGAGGTACCTGTGCCATCTGAGAGGACTTCCGGCAGTTCCTGGTGTTGCAGAGGATGCAAAGTTTATACAGGTTTGCCAGGTAGACACTGATTCACCCCAATCCAGTTCAGGCTTATCTAACAAAGCTCCTACATTCAACAAACAAAGATTATTTTCTGCCAAGGGAAATCACTATTCCTACATATAAAGACACAGTAAATGCATTATTTTTTTTTTCTTGAGCATTCAGGATGTGAAATTTTCATTTCCCCACCAGCCCACCTAGAAGACTCCATCTTTAGACATCGCCCAGGGCCCCTCTGCCTTACCCCATTGAAAGACACACTGCATCCTCTGCATGAACACACTCTGCATGCATACGTGCTACCTTAGTCTAGAATATCAGCTCTCTCTGGTGGTTTCTTTGCCTTCCACTGATAAGCTCTCACCAACCATGAGCCTCTCCTGGCCCTCAATGCCACGTTTGACATGACCTCTCAAAACATAAGAGGGTTACACCAACTCTCACAGAGTCATTTTACACTACAACTTCAACTCTGACATACAGTCTATCTACACACACACACACACACACACACACACACACACACACACACACACACACAGAGAGAGAGGGGGGGGAGGGAGAGAGGGAGGGAGGGAGGCAGGCACGTATGCATGCATATGCAATCATTTTAAGGTAATACTGCAATCTCTACCAACTCCTTTCTTGACCCAAGAAGGTATCTCTGAATTTTTTTTTTTTTTGGCCTCATTTTCAATCATAGGGGTCTGACGCATCCCTTATCAAGTGAGACAGTCCTTTCCAGCACTAATGAGGGTCGAGCCTGAAAGGGAGAAAGAAATGCTTTCTTCTAGCCATTCCTCTTTCTCTGTTAAACCAAAGACTGACCAGCACCTGTACCTCCACACAGGGAATCTCAAGTTCTTGGACCATGTCGGCCCATATGGGTTGTCACACTCTACAGAATGCTTCCATCCCTTCATGGATCACACCCTATCAACTAGCAGTTGGTAGCACAGACCTCTGAGGTGAAAGGGGCCTACTACAGCAATCTTCATCTTCCCAGGCTTAGATGCTACCTCCAGTGGTCACTGCAGGGTAAGAAGGGCAAAGCAGACCATGGGCCAAAATATACCTGGTTTATCACGGGTTTCTTAAGTGGTCACTAGAAGACAAGGAGATGGCTGTCTTCCCTAAAAGTATATGGTCAGTGTATCTATCCACCAGAACCAAAACAGCATGGTGCTGCCAGCCAGGACAGTCTTTTATGGGCAAGCAGGCAACCAAGGCCAAAGACACTCTCTTAAGAGATCAGAACTGTTGCCAGCTCAAGAACAGCTCCTAGCCCACTTACCCTCCAGGCAGCAAGCAAAGCAAACCCCTTCCAGGCTCCCACAACCTCTCCCAGGGTCTGGAGCCCCTCTGGCATCCATCATGCCAAGTCTGGTACCTCCTGCCTTCTAGATCAGGGTAGAGGGTCAGCATGATTTCAGTATCATCAGTGGTACTCGGGCCCTGTGAACGATGCTTACTTTTTTTGTCCAGCTAGTGAACAGTTGTCCCTTCAGCAGATGGTATCTTGACTTTTGGATAGCCAACAAGCTCTCTTCTTATCACTTCCCTCTTATTATTTGGATCCCTATTTCAATGGTCTATTTTATATCAAATGCATTATCATGCAAGTGACCCCAAATCATGCCTACTAAAAACCATGCATTTTATTTTCTATTTGTGTGTGTGTATGTGTGTGTGTGTGTGTGTGTGTCTGTGTGTCAATATCTGTCTGTGTCTGTGTCTGAGTGTATATATCACGGTGTACAGGGGCCCAAGAAAGCCAGAAGAGGGTGTTGAACGCCCTGGAGCTGGAGTTACAGGCAGTTGTGAGCTGCTTGACACGGGTGTGGGGAACTGAACTTAAGTGAGTCCTCTTACCTGCTGAGCCATCTCCCCATCCCTGAGACCACAAATAAAAAAAAAAAATCAGTGCTACCAATGTCCTGGGGGTAACCAATCACCTTCTGATTGGATTCAAGAATAGCTGCACAAGATCGAGGTCATGACCGGCACAATTAATGGGGCAAAGAGCCCATGGCTGGGTAGGTCGGGGGCCTCCAGGAGAACCTCCAGCTATTATTCTGCTAAGTGGACACGATAGGAAACTGCCTTCTCAGTACTTATACCCGTCGGTAGAGCAGCATCAATCCTCATCAGAGAAGCTCCTTTTTGCAGCAGATTGTGATTAATAGAGAGACTGGTCTATCGGCAGAGGATAGAGCCACAAACAGGACATCTACAGCACACTACTTTCTCCCAAGGCTCAGGGATCATCACGGAGAAGGAGTTGGAAAGATGGTAACTCCAAAGCTGTAGCTGACTACAGAGAAACAGTATTTTCAAGATGCAACAGGATAATTGCACACATGAACTCACAGGAGCAGTGACTGCATGCATGCATGAGACCGGCACAGGCTGAAGGCGGACAAAATCCCAGCATGGATGGGGGAGAGAATCACCAAGTCTTACCCCTCACCATGGAGCTATTGGCTGCTGATGGCTACTGGGAAGAAGTCAGATTTCTTCAGAGAGGGGGATCCTGAGAGGCTACCCCTCTAGTGAACGGCCTGTGTGCACGCACATACTGGCTGCATGAAGCAGATGCAATGGATTAAAAAAAAAACAAAAACAAAAACAAAAAACCAAAGAGCAGCAAAGTTGAGAGAGAATAGTGGTGGGCACCCAGAGAAGACACTGAAGGGGAGGGAGAAGTAGATTAAAAACATTATATGTATGTATGAAATACTAAAACAACAAATTTGAAGCTAGTATTCCCAAGTTCTGGTTCTAAGGTAAGAGCTAAGCAGTATCGACCTCATAGACTGACTCACTCACTTAGTGGATGGGAAGCATCTTACACAGCACTGCCCTATAGTACAAGACTAGTAAATGAGTCCTGATTCGGCCTAAACATCATTAGTATGTTACTAATTCATGTCCTCTGTGGATGATTGACATTGCCAGTGCAAGAACTGTCTATGTAACTTATGATTGAGAACATGGTTAATTGCAAACATTGCCAATGCAAGAACTGTCTATGTAACTTGTAATTGAGAACATGGTTAATTGCAAACATTGCCAATGCAAGAACTGTTTATGTAACTTATAATTGAGAACATGGTTAATTGCAAACATTGCCAATGCAAGAACTGTCTATGTAACTTAGGATTGAGAACATAGTTGATTGCAAAGTCAAGCTTTTTATGGTCCCAAATCAATCAACTTTGACTAGTTAAGATAAAACCATGTGGGGTTTAGAGCACCCACTGCTCTCCTAGAGGACCCAGGTTTGAGTCCCAGCACCCACATGGAAAGCAGCTCACAACTGTCTGCAATTCCAGTTCCAGGGGATTCAACATCCTCTTTTTTGTATTGTTTTCTTTTGTTTTTTGAGACAGGGTTTCTCTGTGTAGTTTTGGTGCCTGTCCTGGATCTCGCTCTGTAGATGAGGCTGGTCTCGAACTCACAGAGATTCGTCTAGCTCTGCCTCCTGAGTGCTGTGATTAAAGGCATGTATGCTACCACCACCCAACCCAACATCCTCTTCTCATGTCCTTGGACACCAGTCAAGCTCTTGGGTACACAGACATACATGCAGGCAAAACATGTATACACATAAAATAAAATTTTTAATAAGATAAAACTATGCATACATCCCTGAGAAACAATAAGGAGGAAAGCACCATTACCGGATGCTGGTGACGTCACTGCTGAAAAGACACCCCCTACCCTCTACCCCCAGTTGAGCTTTTTTTTTTTTTTTCCTAAAAATCAAATCAGAAGCAAAATCATGAAGTGAGTTGATTCACTGGTTGACATATTGAGTGTGTGGCCCATTTTTTCCATCTGCAGGTGGGATCGGAGGGCAGCTGTTCACAGGGGTTCTGACAGAAGGAGGCATGTTAGGAAGGAAAGGAAGGGTCACTAAGACCCAGTATGAAGACTCAGACCACCCACTGGACACCTCCCTTATCAGTACTTTGTTGGTGGGGACTAGTGTATCAGTGACCTGGGGACCCTCTCAGCCTGTGAAAGGGCACAGAGTTGGACTGCCCGCTCTATCCCAGAACATGATCCATTTTGGCCCTTGGCTTTGCTGAGATGTCGTGCAAGCCTTTCCTTTTCTAAGCAGTCCACATGGCCCACCCCCCACTGTCCTGAAGTAGGGTGACCAGAGGGGACTTTAGAGAGGGATTATGTGGCGCGGCAGGTGGGGGTCGGAGGTGGGTAGGGTGCTACTTCTCAACAAAGACGCTACTCTGACCACAGACTTCCTTGGGAAAACTGTAATCACCAGGCTAGAAGGCGGCCCAGTGCTGGCAGGGTTTATTGGCTTTCACTCACAATAGTGTTTGTTTTTGTAGGTAATTAGAGGTTAGCAGCGAGCTATAAAGAATTCTCCAAGAAACCGTACCCAGTCTATAGCTAAAGGGTGTTGATGTATGCCTGCGTCTAGCCGTTCACCTCCGCAGACCCCCTGTGCTAAGCGGCTAGTATTTGACCCAGCTTTCATCAGGAAGCAAAGGCCTCTGTGCTTTCCTGCTCAAGGAAGAAATACCTTCGTGTGCCATGTGTGTCCCAGTGTGTGTGCAAATAGCACCGTAGTACAGACTATGTTGCTGGACGCTGCCACAGGACACTAATTCATAGACCAGCAGCTCAAATCATCTTTTTTCTTTATCCTTTTTTACTTAGGTGTATGTATGTGTGCCTGCATGGGTTTCTGTCCATCACGTCTGGATTGGGGTTTGTGGAGGCCAGAGGACATCAGATACCCTAGAACTGCAGTCAACAGCCAGATGTGGGTGCTGGGAATTGAACCTGGGTCCTCTGCAAAGAGCAGTACATGCTCTTAACCATTGCTCAGTAGTTTATTGGCTTTCATTCACAACAGTGTTTGTTTTTGTAGGTAATTAGAGGTTAGTAGCGAGCTATAAAGAATTCTCCAAGAAACTGTACACAGTCTATAGCTAAAGGATATGCTCCAGCCTCCTCAAGTAACCTTTAAAAACAATCTGTCTGTCTGTCTGTCTGTCTGTCTGTCTCTCTCTCTCTCTCTCTCTCTCTCTCTCTCTCTCTCTGTGTGTGTGTAGACTTAGAGGACAGTCTAGGTGTCAGTTATGATCTTATGTTCACTGCTGTTTACAACAGGATAGCTGGCCTGTGAACTTCCAGGGAGTCTGCTATTTCTGCCTGCCCCATCTTATCAGAGGACCGTGGGGATTACAGACTCATGCTACCTCATCTGGCTTACCTGGGCTCTGGAGATCAGAACCCAGGCCACAGGCTTGAGTGGCAAGCACCCCCTCCCCCAGCCATTTCCCCAGCTCCTTCAGATAATCTTATCCAACACAGATGTCCCCCCACAGCCCCAGTTCCGCATTCCTATAGCCCTCAGTTAGCTGACTCACTCCCAGGTGCTAAGATAGGTTTGCTGGTTCTTCAGTGGCCAGAAAAGGCCTACCAAGGCCATGGTGATCTATGCTCACCCCTCCCCCTAGTGAGTCAGTAGGGTAGTGAGTTTTAACCACTGGAAAGCAGTGACAGAAACGCAATGAAAAAATTCATGAGGGCCAAGTACTGTCACCAACAGTCCGGAAGCGGCACGAGCATGTAGCAAGGATGTACATCAGGGCCATTGGCTGGCTTTGAGAGACCCAGGTCAATAAATACATGTCCCTTGTGCTACGTACGAACACCCACACAGCATGTTCTCCCTCTCTTTGCCCACATCATGGTATCCAACAAGTCCAGAGGAGCCAACTGCCAAGCCTCCGACAAATGGGACCCGATCAACAGAAGAGATGGGAAAGAAAGGCCTGAGACATTCTACTGCTTCGGGAAAACACCTGCTTTTCTACCCTTTGTGCACACTGGCTTTGCTCCTGCAGCAACTGGACAGAACCGGGAAGGCCCTGGGCCCCTTCCTGTGGAGGTCATTAGCCAACTTTTACGACCATTTCCCAAGAACTAGATTTCCATTTGTGTTCTATACAATCCAATATAAATTTTCCCACTGTTCTGCATGCTCAGGTTTCCTCAATTTAATTTTTTTTTTAAGTTCTTACACAGTCATATCACAGTTTTTCCCTTCAGAGAAACATAAAACAGACATCCTTTCTAGCAGAAAGGGTAAACTTTCAGGCCACAGTTGTAGAATAGGCTGGCTATCTGCCCCTGAGACTTCCTGCAGGTGACTGCGGCCCTTCTAACACCCACTTTCTTCCTCTGAAAGTGGAGGAGGCTGCCCCAGATTCTCCAGAAGGCACCTTTGGGCTCTAGGGCCTTAGGGTTATTTCATATTAAAATATGAAAGGCTTTTCCTTCCATGTGCAAAGGCGGTTGCTGCTAATTCTTCCGAATGGAGACATTGCACTCTCCATTCAGAAAGTGGGGCTTGGGAAGTGACTGAAAAGAAAACAGAAAGCGAATAATCTAACGATAAGTCCAACCATTTTTGAATGATGTCCTTGGAGGGAATTGAAAGATGCCCAGGAAGACCTCACTGCTGGCTTTGAGAATAAATAAGCTTCACATGAACATTTCCACACTCAAGAGTCGGTCTGTGAGGTGGACCTTTTTTTATTACAGAAATAGCGAAGGCACAGAGCTTCTGTGTCCCCGGGGCTCCCGGAATTCAAGTGGGAAACGGGTTTGGGGAAGGCGGGAGGCAGAGCATCGGAGTCTGGTACTTACTTGTGGCCCAGCTCATGGGCGATGGTAAAGGCCAAATTGAGACCATTGTCCTCGGCAAGCACACATTTCCTCTTAGCGCTGCACACGCCTCCTAAGTAAGCAATTCCTGCAGCAGAGACACAAAACACATCCTCTTCAGAACGGGGCGGCCCTGACCTCCAGGAAAGCCCACACAGTCACAATCACGCACCACCTGGAAAGGAGCAAATGGGGACACTCTGGTCTACCAGGCTGGACCTGCGGGCCTGGAGCTCCCCTGAGATTGACTTGTGCAGGATGCTTTTGCATGCATCCAATAATAATGACAGTGACCATGAACATCCAACAAGCCCTTGATGTGGGTCAGGTAGAGTGCTGAGTGGCTTATCAAAGCATCTAATTCCATTCTCATCACTGAGAACAGAGACAGCTCAAACCAAGTTCAGAAAGGGAGAGAGACTTTCCCAGGGTCACATGGTTTGGCATTCAGGGCTCAGCTCCAGAGACCGGCAAAGCAAAGTAAGCCATGTTTGGAATTTAAGGAGGATGTCCTTGCACTTACACGTCCTTGAGAAGGACATCCTTAAGTTTTGTACTTTTGCCTCTCCCTAATTCTCACCCTCAGGGACAAGAGCAGCTCAGGGCAGGGGGATGAGCAAGAGGCAGTGTGCAGATGGAGATCTGGGTGGGCATCAGTAAGCCGGCTGCTGGAGGAGGACCAGGAGTTTCCCTGGGAAGAAGACTCACTGGTGAGGGCTGCATGTGAACAGCACAGACGGCTGAGGAGAGCAAGGTTCCAGTGCTCAGCCACAGAGCGGCGAGAGGAAGCCCCACTTAGGCAGGCCGGCTCCAGGTTTCCTGCCCTCCACAGCAGCTCTCTGTACTTCGGCTCTGTCTGTTCCCAGGATGTCCATCCTGTACCAGCCAGGCACTCCAGGGCTTATGGCAGCAAGGTCTCTGTGTGCCTGCCCTCTGGCCTCCCCTATCATCGGTCATCGACCCCTGTGCAGGCTGCCCTTCACGAAGGTCTGGGTAGACTAGAGGAGGGGCCTCACTGTTCTTCTTGTGAGGTCACACTGGGTAACACCACGGCTGTGCAGCAGTAGCCGGAGAGGTGAAGAAGGAACATTGGCTGCTCTTTATTTTCTGGCTCAGCACCATGCTGTGATCACTTGAGGGAGAAGTGCCATGGGTACCAGTCCACCTGCTAAGTTCCATCCTGCTGGAGCTCAGGACTCCACTGATCTTCCTGAAATGTCACAGGAGGGAAGGGTTTGTCATAGAACAAGGAAGGACTATCTATGGGGAATGATCTCATTAAAAATGACCTCCCCCTCCCCACTTAGAAATAAACTCATCTCCTTAGCATGAAGCCAGCTCTGGTGTTGGAAGGCTTCCGGTGCCATTTGCTATTTGTGGTCACACTTATCCTCCCTCTTTGGAGCAAGACGGGGAAACAACGCTTGAGGACTCCATGAAAAAAGAAAACTAGGGTTTTCAGTACTGCTTGGAGGTAAAGTGCTTACTGATTATGTGAGGGACTGGGTTTGGTTCTCAGCATCACCAAGAAAAACATCATCAAGCTGGCACAAAGTTCAGGCACACACAGGGCATTCCCTCTTTCTAGGTCCCCTCCATGGGGTACAGAGGGGCGTCACATGCAGGCCTTGCAGAGATGCAGTTCTGGGGCTACCAGTGGGTGACACATCCCACATTCCACATGATGAGTGGCCATGCTGTACCACAGGACTATTTGTCTCTGGAAATATGTAACACGCTTGGCCAAGGTCGCAGAATTTAAAAGCAGCAGCAGAGAAATAAATTAAATGCTGTTTTGGCCTCCAAATGCTTTTTATGCACGTGGACTTAACAATCCAACAATGCAGACAATGGGTTGAAAGAAAACAACATCCAGAAAGGATGCAATCTGGCCGCCGGTCGCCTTCAAGGTCATTTCTCTGGTTCTGTTTTAAAATGCTTTGTGGGTTGCTGCTGGCAGTCCACCAGTAAGCAGATGGCATGCTGCTACACAACCCTGAGGGTGTGTGCATGGGACAGACACACACACACACACACACACACTGCAGTATGTAACACAGGTTACAGCCGTTCTGGGTCAATGAATCAATTACAGGCAATCAGAAGCATACAGTCTAAGTCAGTCACGTGGTGGTGAGAGGGAAGGGAGGCACAATATGGCCAGCTGTGCTGAGCTTGCTGTCCTGAGCACGCCTGCTGTGGGCTCCGCTGCTGAACCAGCAGACCTTAAATGGCACACAAATACTTTGCTGGGTCCCGGCAGCCCTCTGCACTCTGAGCTGGCAGAATGGGCTTCCCACTTTAATTGGGTAGCATGCCGTGCTATGAGCGGTAGCCAGCAAAGAGCCCTCCAATAATTGCATTTTAATTCTTCCAAGGTGCAGTGCTTGAATTTAAAAAAAAAAAAAACAAAAAACAAAAAACAAAAAAAAAACCCAACTAGAAAACAAAGGATCAGTTTATTTATAAGAATTCTCTTGCACAAGGGTAGATTAAGGGCCATTGCTTTTAATGATTGATCACAATCATTACCACCAGCCTGGTGATAAAACCCAGCAAAAGAAAACACATAAAAGAAAACAGCCCCTGATCACCAAACACAAGAGCTGTGTGAGGTTATAAGTGAGGGTGTCGAAATGCTTAGCATGTGTAAACAAAGCCTGGAGAAAATCCCAGGTTGTCCTCAGTATGAGACCTGCTGGGTAAATAAATGGTAATTAAACCATGGAGCTTCTGTGGAAAACAGGCCACCAGTATTCCATGCTTCATGGAAAGAAACAACTATTTAGGGTAGGGGTCCTGGAGACCAGGGATGCCCTGGTATATATAGCCTGTACCTAAGGTTTCCCAGCTGCCCAGGAGTGGAGGTCACTGCGGTGGCATTATTGGGAGGTGGTGGGGTGTCTAGGTGGTGGGCATGGTGGGCGGCCTCTCGGTCTTTGGGGACACACGCCTGAAGGGGATTGTAGGGCTCAGTCCTTTCTCCTGTTTTGCCCCCTGGCCAAGGGGTGAGCCATTTCCTCCACTGTGAGGCTCCAGTTAGCACAGAAGGCCTAAAAGCAATGAATCTGATGGACACCGACTAGAACCTCTACAGCCATGGCCCAAAGATGCTTCTCTTGAAGCTTCATCCCAGCACTGTAGGGCTAACCAATACAAACCTTCATTACCTCAGGCTCCAGAAAGCACCAAACTGGAAAAGGCCACCAAAGTCCACGTTTGTATCATGGAAAAAACTCGTTTTCTCTGCATCAATTTACTTAATAAAAAGACTGCAACATTGCTCTGCTAACTCCATGCTGCAGAGTCCCTTTAACTGCACTTCCTGTCGGCAAGATTTCTTACATCCCACTATGGTGCTTCCAGTGGCTCCAAAGCTTCCATGCTTTCAAATTCTCCACGGAAGAAATCACAGTAGGACTCATTTGAAAACATCAGCCCTGCATGTTTGCATCGCTCCTCGGAGCGAAAGGGAAGCAGAAAGGCAGCCTTCACCCATCAGCAGTGTCCCTCCAGGAACAAAGCTGCCTGCCCCTATGTCCCTACGGAAGAAGATGTAGTCAGGTGCACAGCTAGTCGGTGCTTGTGTTAGTCTCTCCTCGCTCTGACAGACTCCCAAGAGAGATGCCTGGAGGAGGGAGGTTGGGCTGGACCTGCTGCGGCCTCTCAGATTGTGAGCGGTCAGTCTTTGGATGGCTAGTTCTTCATGGGGAGGCTGTGGGGAGGCTGCATGCCAGTGGCCGGTAGGCGTGGCACAGCAGAGCTGCTCTATTCACAGAGAGCAGGAAGCAGAGCAAAGGCAGGAGGGGACCCAGGCGAGATCTCCTCACTCCAAGCTGCACTCCCAGCAACCCACCTCTATGGTGATATTTTATTTGTGCTGAAATAGGATTTTATTCGTATGTTAATAAATAAAGTTTCCTGGGGGTCAGAGCTAATAGCAAGCCATAGCAGAAGTCTGGCAGTGGTAGCACACGCCCTTAATCCCGATTACATGACAGGCAGATCTCTGTGTGGTCAAGGATACAGCCAGCATGGAGACACGCCTTTAATCTCAACACCAACCATAGATGACCTGGAGGTCTGTATAGACAGGCAGTGACAAGGAGGTCATGTGGTTGGGTTTACAACCAATGAGAAGGCAGAACAGAAAGTCAATAAAAAGACACACAGGAAGTAGGTCTCTTGCTGAGGGGAAAGACAGCAGCAGCAGTGAAGGGTAAGAAAGGGTTTTTAGCTCTTAGCTACTGCTCTGACCTCTTGGGCTTTTAACTCTGCAATTGGCTCCGTGTTTCTTATTTAATAAGATGGTTACATCTACACACCTCCTCCACTAGGACCTGCCTTCTACAGTTCCACCACCCCTCAACAGTTCTGGGTCTAGGAATGAGTGAGCCATTGGTCAGGTCAAAGCCACCACAGTCTAGACCTCTCTGGACATGCCCTCATAGACTCACTCAGAGATGGAATTGACTACTTGCCTTGTCTTGTCTCCAGCTAATGAAGTTAGTAACCAAGATTGACCATCAGTGTTGGAGCAGGATACAAATGAAGGGCACTCTGCCTCCATCACCTCAGCGACAGCTGGTACTTCCCCCAAAGCTTGCCTCATGGACAATGATGAATAAGCTTGGACAGAGAATATTTTCATAAATCTTCATGTGTGCTTCCATAAAGAGGAAGATGGAATAAAGCAAAGGTTTCTTCTATTTAAGGCCAAATGTTCTGAAGCCTAAAGATAAGACTCAAGAGAGACATATTCCAGTCTCAGTGGTAGTTACCTCTGGGATGTGGTAAAGGGATTAGAGAGCCTCCTAAAAATCCTTTCCCTTTTCACCTTATTAGGAGCTCCAGCGGGGCTATTGAGATGGACCAGGAGGTAAAGGTGGTTGCCTCTGAGGCTGAAGACTTGAGTGTGATCCCCACAACCCACATAGTGAGGACAGAGGACCAGCTCCCACAGATGCCACCCGGCCTCATTCACCACTGCATGTGCGTGCCCACCCCGCTATAAAATAAAGAAATAAAACGTCAATCAAAGGAGACCAAATCAAGTTACTATATTGGACTTAGACTTCATACCATTAATTAACATACTGCATATTTCACTTATTCTAGATGACACAGCATCTTCAGAGGTGGGAGACAAAAACAAGAGCCCACTGGACCGCCGTCCCGGGTGTACAGCTCTGCAGGAATGCAATGATGCAGCAAGTTCCCAGTTAACTCCATCAAACACAAAATTGCCTGTGTACTTACGCAGGGGTTTGTCCTGCCTCCATTGAACCCCTGGATAAACAGGAGTAAAGCACATGACAAATGCTGAGTGTAGAATTCAACGACAATAATGAGTTCGTCCGGTGCCAGGGGATGTTTAATGCATTCCTCCAGAGGAGAGAAGCGCGCCACCAGAGCCCTCTACCCACCTCCCCAGCCATGCTGACCACACGTGGACCCTCCCTCCTCTTTCTATAGGAAGGCACTGTTGGAGAAGAAATCAGGTGAAGAGGCTTGACTACTTTCTCTTTCCGTAGAGAGCTGCGTGTAAGCTTGTAACTCATAAGCTCAGGACTATCTGTTTGATCTGCTCTAGACTCACAGAGTAAACACCGCACAACTGTATAAACCCAGTTTCGCCAGTAAATCACAGTGTGTAAACCGCCCACAGCTGCTGGCCTTGCTGCCCAGCAGTCAGATGCACAGGGGCTCCACCTGTGAGCCAGCAGTCAGGTTTCCCTTGCCTGCTGCACATCGTGCTGACACCAGCACACTCTTCACTGGGCCCTCAGCCAGTCCATGACAAGAGATGATCAGTATCTCTTCGTCTGATGCTCCTATCGAGTATCTTATGTTCGTGTTTATTGACCACTGTGTGCAAGATTCAAACAGTGAGAACAGGTGCAATTGAACTTGGGGACAACATTTAAGAGCAAAGGTCTTAAAGTCTAATAGGTGACGAATGAAATATAGCTACTGTCGATTCTCATTAATAATGATAGGTAGGTCATATATACATTTAAAATAATATATATTATTTATATATATATATATATATATATATATATATATATATATATATATATATAGACTTCGCTATTATATATTGTTGATTCATTCACATTAGACACACACCCATGGAATTCATGCTTGAACAAGAATGCATAGCTGTTCCTCCCTCTCTAGTATTTTCTCCACAAGGCTCTCCATAACGCACATTCTAGCATCTTGCTCTTAGGAACACTCTACATTTGCATGCCAGGCTTGGAAGTCATTTGAAACAGTGAAATCACAAGTGTTGGGGGGGGGGGGCGCTGTCTGTACAAAAATGCAAAACATGTGGCCCTAAGTCCGCTGAAAAGGGCACTTGTTGTGGTGTGAGAGTTGAAACAGAAAGGCCGAGGATGGCCTCGTTCAACCTCAGCCGGGCATGTGCCTGTCTGGTGACTCACGGTTTTCACCACTCCGCACATGTCCGTAGATGGCTGCCAGAGTGTTTTGAGGACCGGAGCTGCAAATACGTCATAGCAAGTGGCAAAAATAAATCAGAGTATCCTAAAACAAGAAACCCCCAAACCCAGAAACAAAACCCCTCACGTTGGGCAAAAGAAATTGCTCATCAGCTGCAGTAAGGAAATTCCATTCTCATCCCAGCACTGCTCCTGCTCCCACTCTCTCTCCACAGGACTCGGTCCACTTGGGCCATCTCCTCTCAGTTTGTTTCTGGAATCCGGGACTCACCGCGATTCACTCACCATGCAGGAGAACTTCTGCATAGTGCGTCACGGTCTCCTGAGGGACCCCAGAGCCCTGTGGGAGCATAGGACCTTAGGAAAAAAAAATCAGGAAGCATTGCTTATGGTAAGGCTTCAGAAGGCTAGTGAGAGAAGTGGCCAGAGAGACCCCTCTCCCTGGGACTCAGAAGCTCTGTACTCTACCCCCGCTGTGCCCATGACTTTCTGTCTCATCTTGGGGCGCCTATGCTGTGGGATGGTCTGTATGGCAAATTGCTCTGATTGGTCAATAAATAAAACACTGATTGGCCAGTGGCCAGGCAGGAAGTAGGTGGGACAAGGAGAGAGGAGAATTCTGGAAAGCAGAAGGCTGAGGCAGAGAGACACTGCCAGCTGCCGCCATGACCAGCAGCATGTGAAGACGCCGGTAAGCCACCAGCCACGTGGCAAGGTATAGATTTATGGAAATGGATTAATTTAAGCTATAAGAACAGTTAGCAAGAAGCCTGCCACGGCCATACAGTTTGTAAGCAATATAAGTCTCTGTGTTTACTTGGTTGGGTCTGAGCAGCTGTGGGACTGGCGGGTGACAAAGATTTGTCCTGACTGTGGGCAAGGCAGGAAAACTCTAGCTACACGCCTATCTCCAGGGGCACAGTGGACTGCTCTCCGAGACTTTGCCTTGTTTTAGCAATTTCCCCACCAGGACATGCTCTGCTTGCCTCTAGTCTCTCTGTCTGGGTCCCGTAGAGTCAGCCAGGTAGAAAGATGAGCTAGCTAGCCAAGGTCTTTATTTCTATACCATGCAGAACATTGGAGCAATGGCCTCAAAGAAGGTCACTGGTCCCTTTCCTAAACAGCACTGTAGACAATGGTACTGTCATCAAAAATGTCCGTGCCTTACCGTCTCTGACTGAGAAGAGCCCAGGGGAGCTGAGACATTTAATAGCCCACACAAGGTTAGACAAAGGAGGAAATGGACAGGGGAAAGCTTTTCAAAAGTGAATCATTGAAGGGTCAGCTGTTCTGATTTTGAGCCTTAATATAACGTAGAATATTGAGAACAGTTTGGCACGGACATGAGATAGACATACAGATCATGGGAACAGGACTCAAAGTCCGAAAAATAAATCCACACATTTAGGGTTTGCTGATTTTTGACAAGGGTCCCACCATCATTCAATAAACAAAGAAGTATCTTTTCAACAACAGTGCTGGACAGCTACACACAGAAGAAAGGTGTAGCCCTCCCTCACGCCACACACAAAATGTAAGTCACCAGGAATGAAGCCCCACAACACCAGCACTGGAATTAGAGAATCATCAGGAACCCTTGGCCTGAGGGTAGGCAGGGCCTTCTCAGAGGTAATAGTCAAAGCACAAGTCAGAAGAGGTAGGGGAGTTTGATTTTCTGCAACAGGAGAATGGCCAGGAGTGGAAGATTTGGGGAGTGGTGTGGGGCCACCTTCACTTCATCCACCAAGCCAAGCATGAGTGCCGGCACATTCTCCTTGGAAGGTTCTAGTCCTCCCCCACCCCCCACCCCCCACCCCGCTTTATGCTATGGTTTGCTGCTTACTTATGTAACCATGGCAGCAAAACCACCAGTGAACTGACTTAGCTGATGCGTTCCAACACCCCACGAGCCACTGTTCTGTTTCAGGTGTTCATGGACATCATAGGTCAGACTCAGGAGAGGTCATGGGCGCTGGGCCTTGCTCTCTATGGTCAATCTGATAATAATATCACAGCTGAGGATACATACAGACGCTCTTGGCTCAGTTCCCCAGGTGTGTCCAAGATCCTAGGCTCTGGAAATCATGGAGCAAGTTCTGAACCAGGAACTGAAGGTCTCTGGGTTTGTTGAAGCAGTAGCTTCTATAAGCCAAGACCACTGATGCAGTAAATGAGCTGAGTGTAAATTGTCAGTGTAAGGAGTAAATTCCCCAGGAATTTAGAAGTTGGAAGCAAAAGAGTTTATCCCAACAGTTTGCTATATTCTGAAAAAAACCAAAACAGACCAGGAGAGAGGCGGGGTTGGGGGTTGGGGAGGATAAATAACTGTTGATATTCAACAGACCACAGCCAGTGTGAGCCAAGTGCATTGAGATTCTTTGCAGATTTCCCACCCTGGGAACAAGATGGCACTTTTTGTCTACGGGGCCCATTGGGTGGGAGGGGACCTCCAAGAAGCCAGCATCATGTTCCTCCAACGACCTTGGCTCAGGGCTCAGGGGCTTCTGGAACAGGCAATTCAGTAAGAACAGCCCCCAGCAGGTTCACCTCGGGACATGGGAGGGGCCTTGAAAATCTCTTATTCTGACAAACACTTCATCAAGTGTTTCCTGACTCCATGTCCATGGCGGGCCTCAAGCCAGGCACAGACTCTAAGCTGAGCAGGAACTGTGGAGTGCAGAGAAAATGTCCCCGAGAACATGGTTGCAGCTGAAAGACGAGGACTCAGGTAGAAAGGTGAGGACGTTGACAAGTCCTCAGTCGGAGCCCTGGGCCCAAAAGATGGTACTGGGGTCTCTTAAAGACACCTGCCCTGGGACCTTCCACCCAGCTCTAGCCTCTCTGAGGACTGGAGACAGCTGCGCAGGAGTCCTCTACTCGCTCCCCTTATTTCTTCTTGTCACTGTTATAACAGAGGTCCCCCTTGCTCCTGTTTACTAAGCAAACATTCCTGACCACTGGGGACAGCAGCAGGTCTTTGTGTCAGTGTCTGTGGGCAGTGGAGGACAGTGTGCGTCTCTCAGTGCTGTTTCAGAAGGCCTCTGAGCCTGCTCATGTGACTGCATCAGAGAAGCCCAGGGACCCATCAAGAGCTTGCCATTCAGGAGACATGGTCACCCAACATGCTTGTACCCCAGCAACAGATCACTCTCCTCCATGTGTGTGTGCACACCAGTGTGCCCATGCAGCATCACCCTCCTCCAGGCAGATGTGCACACCAGTGTGCCTGTGCAGCATCACCCTCCTCCATGTGTGTTTGCACACCAGTGTGCCTGTGCAGCATCACCCTCCTTCATGTGTGTGTGTGCACACCAGTGTGTCCGTGCAGCATCACCCTCCTCCAGGCAGATGTGCACACCAGTGTGCCTGTGCAGCATCATCCTCCTCCATGCAGATGTGCACCAGTGTGCCTGTGCAGATGGTTCTGGAAAGCAGCCATGTAAGCTGGTATCATGAGGCTGATGCCCACATTCCCAACCTAACAAACTACAATAGATTTTGAAACCTGATTAGAGGGCAGTGGCAGTCATTTCTGTCTTTGACAAAGACTCACGATGTTGCCCAGGCTGGCCTTGAACTCATGACCTTCTTACCTCCAGCTCTTTTGACTTAAGCTCAATCATCCTCCTGTCTCTACTCCTGAATACTACAGATGTGTGCTGCTACCACACCTAGCCAACGTTTGAAAGCTTTAAAACACTCACATTCTACTTTTGTCCATGATTTAAAAATAAACTTTTTCAGTCCCATCAGTGGCTTTAAGATGCCTCTATTGTCTCACTGAAAGTTGGTCCCTACCCCCTTACTGGTAATTTAGGCTATCTCCCCTCTGCCTAGGGAAAGCTAGGGTTTTAGGTGGAAGTAAGGCTGGAAAGAACCAGGAGACACTTTGCCTAAAATACCTTCACTGTGTTGGGAATGAGACACCCTGGGTTTTCAAAGGGCCAGACAGCCCCAAAGCATCGGAGAAGATTTAAGTGTTCCTTCTGCAGATTCAAACATCACTTGGAAGGATGGGTACATTCCTGTCTCTGAGACCTGATCAAGCACAAATTCTGATCTCTCAGCATCTGTGTTTGAACTGAATTTAGAGCATCCACAGTCAAAGCCATGAGGAAGGGCTGCTATCATGTGAGTGGAGAGCGTGGGAAAGGAGGCAAAGTGCTTACGGATGTGTATGAATCCACTGAGACAGAATGTCTCACAGCAACTTGAGGAAGGAAAGACGTCTTTGGGTTCACAGTTCCAGAGATATCAGCCCATAGTTGCTTGTTCTACAAACTTGGACAAAATATTATGATGGCAGGCATACGTAGTAGACAGGAAATAGAAAGAAGGAATTATGGGAAGGGGCCAGAGCAAGCAAGCTCTTAATGATATATTTCTAGCATCTCACATTTGCCTACCGGGTCTCAGTTTGTACCTTTACTATCCAACAGTAATGCTAGAAGATAATCCATCAAGGGATTAGCCCACTCACTAAACCAGAGCCCTCATGATCTAACGCCTCTGGGAATGCCACACTCCTTAGGTGGCTCTAATTGCCCAGGTGTCTCCGGATCCCGCAAAGCCGACAATGAAAATGAACCATCATCCACTGTTAAGAGTAAGCATCACATTCTCCTCAAGCCATCTGTAGTTTCCCCTTTTCCTGCTACTGTGACAACATACTGGACAAAAGCAGCCTAAGGGAGGAAAGCTTTATTTATGTTAGCTGAGCTCGAGGGGACAGCCCATCATGATGGGGAAGTCACGGCAGCAGGAGCGTGACCAGAAGCCGGAGACATTGCACCTGCAGTTAAGAAGCAAAGAAAAATGGCTAGTTCTCTCTCTCTTCTGCATTTAGTATAGAATCCCAGCTCATATAATGGGGCTGCCTTCAACTGAGGTGGTGCTTCTTCCTTAATCAACCTAATGTAGACTGTCCCTCACAGGCATGCCCAGATGCTTGTCTCCTAGGTAATTCTAGGTTCTGTTGGACCCACACTCAATGTTAACCACCATACCAGCAGCATGGGTTAAGTTAGACTCCCAAAAGCCCTAAGGCTGAGCCATAAAAATGAGTATGACTTGATTGGTAGACAGGGCTTTTAGGGAAGCAATTAAAGTTAGATGAGTTATGACAGTGGGGCCTTGATGGAACTTCTGTCTTATGAGAAAAGGTACAGACACCAGAAAACCACATGACACGCTTCTTCCCCTGCTTTCTGAATATGCACAAGTAACCTGGCGAGGCTGTGGTGAGAAAGGGACCATCTGTAATCCAAGAAAGAGGCTGCTCACCAGAAACCATCTCCACAGCACCTTGAACTTCATTTCCCAACCTTTATAATCATGAGCAAAATAAGCTTATTATTTATACCATCTAGTCTATGGTACTCTGTCAGATAGCGCAAGTAAGCTGATCTACCCAGAGGGTAGCCCAAGTTCAAACAGAAGTACCCTGCATCTGCCTTCTCACGTGGGCTACCCATAGAAGAAGTGGCCACCAGAACACATAGCTCTCGCCGCTGCACAGCCCTGGCTCCAGACTCACGGCGGCATCTGGCTGGATGCTCAGAACAGAGCTAACTAATCAGGAGCCAAGTTGGAAAGTTGCAGGTAGACAACCGTAGTTGGATCAAAGTGCTGATGCCCCCATGTGTAAAAATCAAGCCACATATCACAAGTGGCCTTCCTCAGCCATTGGGCAACAGGGTACCCTCCTTAAAAGGACCCTACTGCTGCCTCTACTGGGCAAGTCTCGAGGAGGACAAGCTACAAGCCATTCTAGGTGTACAAGGTTCAACTCAGCCAGCCCAGCAGCTTCTTGTTTTCACTTTAAATCCCTGAAGCCCACAAATGCAGTGTCGGGGAACCCAAGAGAATTACTGCTACAAAGGCCCAGGAGATGGTCATGTAGTGAAAAGGACTTGGCACAGTGACAGGACCGGTGGAGCGGCATCTGCAGGGGCCGTGGCTGCTACTGTTTGATCTGGGACGCTTTCCACAGTGAGTCACTAGGAGGTCAAAAAGTCTGGTTGTGGTCATTCCATGGAGGATGGAGACCGAAAAGGGACACACTAGGGTAGACCTAGGGGCCTGATTTCTCTGCTCCTTAAATTGAGGTCTAGCTCACAAAGGTGTTTCATTTTCAAATATTTATTGAGTGGTGGCAGGCATTGTTATAAATGTTTATATGTCAATTACGTCAATTGATGTTTACAAAATAAAACAGCCTGGCCATGAGTGGGAGCAATGAAGGGCGAGGGTCAAGGGAAAGAGAGTGGGAGATCCCACCTGGACAAGAACAGAGAGGGAGAACAAGGAATAGGAGACCATGGTAAGTGAAGACCACATGAGAAAAGGAAGAAACAAAGAGCTAAAGAGGCCCACAGAAATCCACAAAGATACCCCCACAAAAGACTGCTGGCAATGGTCGAGAGACAGCCGGGACTGACCTACTCTGGTGATGGGATGGCCAAACACCCTAATAGTTGTGCCATAAACCCCATCCAAGGACTGAGGAATCTGGATGCAGACATCCACGGCTAGGCCCCAGGTGGAGTGCTGGGAGTCTAATTAGTGAGAAAGAGGAGGGTTTATATGAGCAAGAATTGTTGAAACCAAGGTTGGATAAAGCACAGGGACAAATAACCAAATGAATGGAAACACATGATCTATGAACCAAAGGCTGAGGGGCCCCCAACTGGATCAGGCCCTCTGAATAGGTGAGACAGTTGATTGGCTTGATCTGTTTGGGAGGCATCTAGGCAGTGGTACCAGGTCCTGGGCTCGTTGCATGAGTTAGCTGTTTGAAACCTGGGACTTATGCAGGGACGCTTAGCTCAATCTGGGAAGAGGGGACTGGACCTGCCTGGACTGAGTCTATCAGGCTGATCCCAGTCCTCGGGGAAGACCTTGATCTGGAGGAGGTGGGAATGGGAGGTGTGATGGGGGGAAGGAGAGGGGGGCAGGAAGGGAGAGAACAAGGGAATCTGTGGCTATTATGTAGAACTGAATAGTATTATAAAATAAATAATAATAATAATAATAATAATAATTAATAATAAAACAGAGATACAAGTAAATGACACAGGACTCTGTGGCCCTGCTTTGGCAACCTAGAAGTAGTCAAGAGGACACTTTGGAAAATAAGAATGTACCTTAAGTACACTTAAATGTCCCTGGTTCCCATAGCCACATGCACACATTAGTCAATGTCCACGCTTACCTGCGTCAACAACTCCTGGATTCCGTGTAAGTCTCCAACTACATGAGCTGTTTCTGTTACTCACTGTTATGTCATCCAAGGACCACCGAGTGCTATATCCCTGAAAGTTAACTCAGATAACCTTGAAAACTAGCTCCACTCTCTTCACAGACCTCTGTGTCTCTAAAGGATGAAAATAACACAAGTCCTAGCCAGAGACGTTTCCAAGTTAGCAAAGAAGAAGAGACACTTTCTCGGAGTAATTAAGAAACCACATCTCTTGCTCAGTTCTTAGGCCATTTTCTTGGGGCATGAAATGCCCAATTTGGGGGGAAGCTCGGAGCAAGCATGGAGTGCTTGCAATCTGAACCTTAGTCCTAAGCACTTTTCAGGACCCTGTTGCTCCTGGGCTGTGAACACAGGCTCACACTAGGTGGAGAGCATCTCCAGGCACCACCTCCATAAGTAACACCCTACCAGGACACCATAGCCCTCAACTAAGGAAGGATTCCAACACGGGCAACCAGCTACCATCTGAATAGTTACCCAATATTTATAAGCTAATATTAACCTACCATGAGAAGCCCAGGGGAGACCCTAGGACAGTCTCAGCCTGTCCTGGACAGGAAGTGAAAATGGAAACATGCCATTCCATTAAGGAGTGAGTGTATATGTGTGTGTGTGTGTGTGTGTGTGTGTGTGTGTGTGTGTGTGTGTGTGTTCATCCCCACTTAGAAAGGTTGTTGATGACAGCTAGAGGTGGGCCCCAAGTTCAGCCAGAGGAAACAGCTGATCTGTGGCAGCCATCAGCAGTCAGGGCGGTCAGCCAGTGTCTGGGAATTGTCAGTGGCGGTGGTACAGGAAATGCATGGTATGGAGTCTCTGGCCCTGCCTTGGGGTGAGGTCATTTCCTTGTTCTCCGCTTACAGATGCAGCTCATCGCCAGTGACTACCTTGGGTGTTAGGATGATCCCAGACCACAGAAATAGCATGCGTGTCAGGATCTGTCTTTAAAATGTCAGAGAGAGAATAAACAAACGTGCTTGGGCTTTTAAGCAATTTCACACATTTCCATGTTGCCTCTGTGCGGATGGTGACCGCCACACGACATCCCAGGGCCAGGCTCCTGTCTGCACTCTGTTGCCCTGTTCCTGCCCCAGACAACCGAGCCTACCCCACACAGGTCTGGCCAGCCTAAGTTGGGCCTTTCTCAAGTTTCCTCCCTTCGGAGTTCTAAGGCTCACAGCCCCCACTCAGCCCCTTTCCCTAATTCTAATCCATCTGCTATTTCCTGCCGCTCAGAGACTCTGGAATTTGTTTCCTTTCCCGTGTCCCAAGTCCAGACCTTTGTCATCACCTTAAACTTGAATTGTTGGGAAACCTCCTCAGGGGTCACTCAGCTTGTTCCTCCCCTCCCAGATTGGCCTCTCCTCCTGATCCTGCCCCCTCTCAGAGTGATGTCTTAGGGCATCTGGGGTTAGCTAGCCCCGTCCAGCTCCAGCTTCAGTGAAATACTCAGTGTGAAGGAAATCGGGCAGAGGATGATAGAGGACACCTGGTTCCCTTCTCGGGCCCTTACAGCTATGGAAAGACGCATGTTCCCGCATATACATGCATGCACACACCCTCCCCTACATGCATGCACATACCCTCCCCTACATGCATACACATACCCTCCCCTACATGCATGTACATACCCTCCCCTACATGCATGCACATACCCTCCTACATGTATGTACATACCCTCCCCTACAGCAGTTTGGAACAGGAGCTGGAAAGGAATTCCACCCTAGAAAGAACCCAGTCAGGGGCTACTGTAGCTCTGTACTGGCAAGCCCAGTCCATCTGGACCTGCAGCAAAGAATGTCTGCAGCTGCTGTACATGCACACTCAGAAGCATGAGTTCGAATGCATGCACCCCTCCCCCCTACACACACACACACACACACACACACACACACACACACACACCCCTGGCACCACACTGTCTTCCCTCACAGATGGATGCTCCCCCACCTTCACACAGCAGGAGGGTAAATTCCCCAGGTTTGGGCCATCACCGAACAGGAAGAACCTGCTGAATGCAGACACTTTGGTTGAGGACCCTCCTCCAACCCCCACAGAGGAAGTCAAGACACAGAGACAGCAAACCTGAGACACAGACTCAGTCAGGTCTGTGCAGAATCTGTTCCAAGGACCACAGGCGAGGGCTGCCAACTACTGTGTAAAGTCCGTGGAGTTTCTCAGTCAAGCAAATTAGCAAGTTACTCACATAGGTATCTTTAACTTCCGAAACTGCGTATTTTAATTTTGCATGTATGGATTTCTCGCAAAAAGTTTTCTAGCGTTCAATGGCTTTTCAAAGGGGTCAAAAAGTTGAAGGCACTTAAATACAGGCATCCCAGGATGTAATCAAGGACATTCCTTTGGAAAAAGTCTCCACATAGCCACACAAGACCAAAAGACCCTGGGAAAATTACCCTTCAGCCCTCAGGGATTTCCCAAGAATTCCTCAGAAGGTGATAACCAATAGGGTTTTGCAGAATGTGTTTCTCTTTGCCAGATCTCAACCAATTGACAGATGGAATGAATGAGGCAGGTCTGTTATGATTCACCAGCAAGGGTGCTTTTAACAGAACAGCCAAGGTAATGAGGAGGTTGAGGCCTGGGTTTTGTCACCTAGGTGCAAGCATCTCATTGAGAAAGCATCTTGCATTGAGCGTTCAACTTAAATTGGACGCCACGAGTGTAAAATTAGAAAACAGAAAGAAAGAAAAAGCATATGGGCATGCATAGAGACACATCGGCATCCACAAATACAGATGGATCCTTGACTCAGCCACTTGACTTTAGAACTTCACAATGGCACCTAAACTGTATACATACAATAGAAGCCAAACTTGAATGTTCATCTGTGCCTGGGCTAGTCACACGGAACCCAGTGTTGCCTAGTGAGGTTTGGAAGCAATAACCAGCCATCCTGATGACCAGTGGGAACAACCCGGGCTTTATAGCGAACTATATTTCTTGGGTAGATTGAGTGTACTCTATGCATTTTCATGACATAGGGCATTTCCATCTTATGATGGGTTCATGCAGATATAACCCTTAGTATGTCAAAGGAAATCTGTATGAACCCCCGAGTGTTAAAATGTGTATGTGAGCCTTGAAAATGAAACCACCACAGTCTCTCTGTTAGGCTGGCTACCAGGTGCTTTTTATTGTGCGTGGGCCTGGGAGTGCATGGGATGGACGTGATGCAGAGGAATACACACTAAAGATTCTAAAGAGCTACTTTTGCTTTCAGGAAGTTAGTTCCTTCTCAAAATGAATTTTGTTGTGGTTAACATGAGTAAAATCACCACATAAAGACATAAGTCTTTTTGGTGATACAGTTAAAAGATAATAAGAAATAACCATCATTGCCTTTTTAAAAAAGTATATACATCTGTTTTTTCACTTTCTTGACTGAAATCAAAGGGGAATTTCCTGCTGCAAGTCCATGGAGGGCAAACACTTCCTAAGAGCATCCCACACAAAGCCCATCAACGTTTAAACAGAGCATGGCAATGTTCCCATAGGGCAGCTGATGTTGGTCTATCATAAACAACCAGCTACACAAAACCCCCAGAGAAACCAGTCATGCAGGAAGATCTTCTCAGGCAGAGTGGTACTGCACACACACTTTTGTTTTTCTTCCTCTTTTCTGACATTTTTAAACTACACTATTAACCAGGCCACCCCTCCACTCTTTCCAGTCCTGAAAACTGCAACATTCTAGGTTCGCATGTCTAGGCATGTCCCCGCCCCCCATCTCACCCCACAATAGGAGGCTGAAATCTTTTCTGGTTTTAATGCACATGTGTGCACATGTATACACTTGCATGTGGAGATCAGAGGATAATCTTGGGCGGGATCCTCAGGAATGTCATCTACCTCCTTTAGGACAGGGTCTGTCAGTGGCCTCAGACTTACCAGGGATCCTCTTGTCCCTGCTTGCTTAGAAAAAAAAAAAAAACACTACTACCCCTGGTATTTTCACGTGGGTTCTAGGGATGGAACTCAGGTTTTCATACTTATGAAGCAAGCATTTGTTAGCCATTTCCCCAACCCTGAAATAGCCGCCTACGGAAACCCGCATTGTACTCCTTGACTCATCCGCCCCATTCCAAACACTGTCTATGTGGATTTCCTCGAGATGGGCCTCAGTTATAAGCATCTCCAGGAAGTAGAAGCGTTATGCCTTGTGCTGTCTAGTTTACGTCAACGTGACGCAAGCTAGAGTCATCTAAAAGGAGAGAACTCCGATTAAGAAAATGTCTCCATAAGATCAAGTTGTAGGCAAGCCTGTAGGGCATTTTCTTAGTGATTGACAGGGGAGGGCCCGGCCCAAGGTGAGTGCTGCCACTCCTGGGCTGGTGGTCCTGAGTTCTATAAGAAAGCATGGGGAGCAAGCCATGGGGAGCAAGCCAGTAAGCAGCACCCCTCCAGGGCCTCTGCATCAGCTCCTGCCTCCAGGTTCCTGCGCTGTCTGAGTTCCTGCCCTGGCTTCCTCTGGTGATGAACAGCAATGTGGAAGTGGAAGTGAAATAACCCCTTTCCTCTCCATCCTGCTTTTGGTCATGGTGTTTCATCACAACCATAGTACCTCTAAGACACATCATTACATGATCAACTCTCTACTACCCCGAAAAAAATAACCATTTCTTAGGAAGAGAGAGCTTCCCAGTAAATTGTATAGTCCCATTGGTCTATTTTACTCATTCTGGTGTAAAATTCATCCATTGAAATTTCATTTTTCAGTACAGACCAATCCCAGCCCTCTGAATGTCGAATCCACCATTCAAAACCATCAACTGAGCATCCCCTGACCACAGCAGAGCTACCCCTCTGGAATGGAGCCATAGTTAAAACAAAAAAAAAGAACAACAAAAACCAACTCAAGATCATCTGGCTAACATGGGAGTCAATCGAAGCCGGGGTGAGAATAAATTTCCCAAAGTAAAGCAAGATGTTGACATGGGCGACCAGCTGCTCACGACATGAGGGGGTCATTTTTTTTTCTTGCCCTCATTTAAAGGTTTCATGTCTGGATCTCATCTGGAGCATCCAAGTAGCTTTGGGCCCAAATAGCTGGCATTCCTCTGATAATCCCAGGCCCGTCACCGTCTCTCTGTCTCAGCAGTGGGAATTACACTTCAGCCTTGATTTCAGCATGACGGACTCTCCCACTTCTCTCACCACGGATAATCCTACCTGCAGTCTTCCCGGGGCTTACTCAGAGCCTGACTGCCCTGGGACACCTGCGCTGGTCCCTGCTGCCCTTGAGTGACAAGTTTGGTCTCTGGACAATAGCGCAAAGAAGGCTTTGGGCTGGCTTGCTCTAAGTGGCCAAGACAGCAGCAGCCCAAATGCCCCTCCTGGCCTGTCTCTGGGTATAAGCATGGCCTGCGCGGTTCCTGGGGACAAATGGGCATCCCAAACGCAGCTGCAGCTTTCAGAACACTTTGATCCTCCTGCTCAATGACTTGTGCCCAAAGGCTGCCAGTGAGTGACCGTGAGGGACTCGGATCCACTGAGGATCCTCTCAAACCCGTTTATGACTGCGGGTGTTGTCTGATGTTAAGAGGATGGGAAATATGCTTCTACAAACAGAGCTGACTAGAAAGCCGCGGTTTCTAGGGCAGTCTGGTCTCCCATGGGGATTCTTTGGGAATGAAGTCACTGATTCATTTCTTTTGGGGCCAGCAGATTCTAAGAGGTTGAGGAAGGGAGACTGTGGACAGAGGTATCTGGATCATCCTTTGCCACTGGCTCCCTCAGGGCCTGATACCTCATTTGGATACATGCCTGATACCCACACCTCAAAGAGTTGAGGGGCAAAATGAGTCCTATGTGTAAATCACATTTTATGTAGAAACACTTGAAAAATATAATCTGGTGCACTACAGTGATTTTGATCAAGTCTGATTTTTTTTTTTTCTAAAGCAAAAGTATTGCTAAGCCTTGGGTTTGTGCCATGAAGCAGAGAATGGCTTTGAAAGTGTAGGAAGCTCCAGGTGCTGGTGTGAAACTGGGTTGAGTCTCAAAATGCCTTTCTCAGTGTGGTGTCAGGGAAACTGAAGACAGAAGCGTGAGCAACCAGGCACCACACTTCTTAACACCAGGAACTGTTCTCTTTATGTAGCCTTGGCAGCAGTGTGTGTGTGTGTGTGTGTGTGTGTGTGTGTGTGTGTGTGTGTGTGTGTGTGTGTGTTGCGGGGGAGGGGGATGCATCTCCAAGAGTTACCACACGGCCACTGGAATAGCCACAGATTACAAAGTTTGGAACCACACTGTGCCTCTCACCCTTGCTCTGGTCTCCTTTGCCCAATTTTAACTTATCATAAAAACTTATTTTCTTCAAAGACAAGCGCAAATGCCCCCTGACATTGTCACATGCCCCAAATCTCCTTGCTATCTGCCAAAGTACTTGGACACATCATCTAGAGGCCCCTGCCGGCCATTTCTGCCTGGGTCCTTGTATTCTGAGCACATCCACTGAGGCCTAAGCTAATTGAGGGGGAATATGGTCCTTTACACAATGCTTTCAGACATGGAAGTAGACTTCAAACAAAAGAAAACAAAAAAACACACAAGGACATTTACTAACACTAGACACATCGCATATACAGAATGTACCCCTTGTAAATATCACACATTCCCCTCTTGTCTGAGGTTAAGGCATTGTCCAGTTTTAGGCCTTCTATGTATTTGATCAAACCCACGTCTAACAATAAAATTAGTCTCCTGGGACAGAAAATACATTTGTCAAGAATGGATATTAAATCTGTAACTAGGTGGGGGGGGGGTGGCTTGTCTTGGGGATGGATTAACGTTTCTGAAACATCTTTCCAAAGAGAAAAAGAATAAGATGTCTCATATGCAACAGGAGAAAATCTAGGTTTTCCTAGCAAAATGTCATCTAGCCTAGACAATCCAGTGAGGGAAAGAAGAGTCTTCTAAACAAATGATGGTGGGTGCAAGAAGACAGACTTAGACGTCCATCACTGAAGATGTGGAAAAGAACTCCAAGAACAGCACAGTTCTGAACAGAGGAGTTAGAAGCGAGAGACTCTCAGAAGAAACCATGGATGGAAATCTTTGCAACCTCGGGCTACACAGCTACTTCTTAAGTATAATAACAAGAGTATAAACAATAAGATAAGATCAAAAGCCTTATACTCCAGGGGATGCTATCAAGAAATGGAAAAGAAAATCCCCGTAATTACAGACTACATGGACAAATCATTTCTTTGATCAGGAACACCTGTCAGCCTACCTGTCAATTTATCACAAAGGTATTCAACATCACTATCAGGGAAAGAGAAGTCAAAGCTGGGCATGGTGGCTCACACACCTACAATCCCAGGATTTGGGAGGCCGAGGCAGGAGGATTGGGAGTTCAGGGCCTTTCTAGGCTACAAAGTCAGTTCGAGGCTAGGCTGTGCTACAGGAGACCCTGTCACAAATAAAGAAGAATAAAAATCCAAACTACATAAAGACAGCCCTTCACATCCCCCAGAATGACTTGAATGACAGAGGGTTGGTGGCCAGTATTTGGAGAAACTGAACCTTCTCACATTGCTCGTGGGCATTCAGGAATACAGCTCAAAATGTGAACTATGAACAGAGCGGTACCACATGACTCAGTGACTCCTCTCTTAGTTATAGATCCAAGAGAAGTGAAAATCTGCCCATTGAAAACCTCGTATGCAAATGCTGCTGGAACATCGCTTAAGAGTCGACATAAGGGGAAAAAGAAATAAACTCGAATATCTACCCACTAAAGGAAGGAACGATCAATAAAACCCAGGACTGTAGATAAAATTTCCAGAATAGACAAATCCACAGACATGGGAAGCAAATTAGTGGTTGCCTAGGGCTTGGCAAAGGGAAGGCAGGGCGACTTCTAACAGGAACAGGGCTCATTTCGGGGAAGATGAAAATATTCAAAATTAAATTATGGTGATGGTTGTACAAGTTCATGGCTGCACTAAACAACACTGAAGCACATATTTAAACAGGTGAATTTTATGGCACACAACTTGTACTTCAAAAGAGATATTTAAAACATCATCAAGCCACCAAATTTTCCTTAAAACATTCCCTTTTTATTACAAGAGTATAGCATAGTAGATATTCAAAAACACTAAAGAACTTAAAACAGACATACAAAACCCTCTCCTAACTCCACCTCTATACAACGAGAGAATTTTATTGTCTTCAATGGGGCTCTTCACGTTGAGTCCCTGAGTCTCCATCCAAGTCAGATACAGCTCCCAGCACACTCAGGAGCCCCGAGACTCATCTTCTCGGTGGGCTCAGTCAGTGTCCTCAGTGGCTCAGAGGCAGGCCAGGAGAGAAACCAGAGGGAATTTGTGGCGAACTTTGACAAGAAAGTGTGACTGCTTTGTGGTCTGGAGATGGCAAAGAGAAGAGTAATTCTGACTGCTCTAAGGAGAATGCGGGGGGGGGGGGGGGGTCCCTTCATCTGATCAGGGGTCCCCAGGAACTGGCAGAGATCTGCAAGTATTCTATGTCACCGATGCTCCTTTTATGCAAGAAGATAGAAACAGCCATTTAATTCTCTATTAGCCTTCCCATGACTCCTTCTGTGTTCTACTGAGCATTCACACTCCAGCATGTTAAGTAATATGTGCCAGAGGTTGGGACCAGCAACCTCGAATCCCATTGTCTCATAAGGAGCTTAGGAAGCAAGTATAATTATTCTTCCCATTTTTCAAGAGAGGAAACTGAGATGTCCATGTACATATGACCTTGGGTCCTGAGTGTCTGTGTATTCCTAAAGTGTTACCATGGTGATTTCTGACACACACACAATCTTATCATCAATCCATCCCCTCAGTTCTTTATCTAACAAGGAATATCATCCTGACAACTTGAAACTTTGACCTTGACCATTCTTCATCGTGGAAAACAGACATCAGGGTATCAGGCTTCTCTGTCAATCTACTCCTGGACTAGGGAGGCAAGTCCTCCTGGTTCAGTAAGCTGAGGTTCCACCGGGGATTGGCCTTCTTCTCTAATTCAAATTCACCTCAGATATGGGTAAAACTCCTGTTTTCCCTGAGCCATTTGCTGGGAAATATTCGAACACAGAAATCAGTGCAAAGAACAAAAAACCAAGTCTAGTCTCTTTCCTCCACTTACACCAATAAGTGGTCACACTTTGTTTATTTTATTAGCTGTTTTTTTTTTCTGAGATGTAATTCACATTCACATTCTGAGATAGAAGGTGTATACCTTAGGTTCACTCTTTTAAAGTGTACAAAATCAAAGGTTGCATTCTTACAGAATTATACAACCGTCACCATGATCTACTTTTAGAATATTTTCATTACTCCAAAAAGCAACCCTGTGTTTATGGTCATCACTTCCTGCTCCTCCCCAATCTCTCTAACTACAAATGTGCTTTCTGTCTGTGGACTTACCTGGTTTGAAAATCCCATCAACATCAGGTGACACGATATGTAGTTCTTTTTGCCTGGTTTCATTCATACAGAATCATGTTTTCAAGGCTCAGTTTTTTTTTTTTTGTTTTTTTTTTTTTTTTTTTTTTTTTTTCCGAGACAGGGTTTCTCTGTGCAGCTTTGGAGCTTTTGCTGGAACTCACTCTATAGCCCAGGCTGGCCTCGAACTTACAGAGATCCGCCTGCCTCTGCCTCCCAAGTGCTGGGACTAAAGGCGTGTGCCACCACCGCCCAGCACATGTACTAGCATTTCTTGCTTCCAGGTAGCATTTTACCCTATGGTTGGATACACCAGGATTTATGCAGATATTCATTGCACAAGTGATATTTGGCTATTTCCCTTTGGGGACTATTAGGAATAATGTCCTATGATCACTCATGTGCAAGTCTCTCGTGAACCTGGTTCTCTTAGTGGTAGCCTAGAGATGGAAATGCTGGATCATATGGTAACTCTGTTTAAATTTTTGATGAACGAAGGTTATGGTTTTTAGTTTCCATTATCTCTAATTTGATGAACACATGTAAATGCATATTTCTTAAAATAGTGGTGTGTAAGATGATTGCCAACCTTATTAATTAAACTAATAGCTCTCTCCTGTTTTCCTTCTTTTAGGGGTGGACTGGGAGAGATTCTAGGAACCAAACTTAGGGCCTGGACATGTGCATATTAGGAAGTGATCTACCACTAAGCTATACCCCAGCTCCAGACAGCTTCTTCTGAAACCTAAGAGGATACAGGAGGTATGTCTGAAACACTGAAGATTTGTATCAATAAACATTGGTCTACTTTGTTTTTTATTTGTTCTGTAACAGTGATACAAAGGTATCTCATTGACTGAAGACTTTTGTGTCCTGGATAAAGTGTGGTTAGACTATGAGTTGCTCCCCAATGTGGTAGAGTTAGGAGGTGATGGGGTCTTTAAGAGGCGGGGCTTAGTACAAAGTGATTAGGTTACTGGCCATCATCTTAAGAAGGCACTATTGCTGATCTCTTGGGATGACATAGTTTCCTGTGAAAATAGGCCACTGTAAAAAGAGGGAACCTGACTTCTGTGCCTCTTTACTCTCTGAATCACCATGTAATCCCTCTTTCTTGCTTGTGGTCCTGCCACGATGCCGTCTGCTACGAGCAGACACAGCCAGGAGGACCCCTGCTAGAGCCAGCGTCAGCATGTGACATCAAGGACACTGGTCTCCCAAACCTTTAAATAACATTTTATCAAATAAATTCGTGTGTGTGTGTGTGTGTGTGTGTGTGTGTGTGTGTGTGTGTGTTAAAGGAGGTCTGCCCTGAATTAGTGACTCCAATATACCTACATCTCTCCTTTAAGTATGGTATATAAGTTTTCCTTAGTTCTAGAATGAGGAATACACTATCTCAGTCCTGACTGAAGACCCAGTACACAATCCATCCTTGTCCTTCTTGAGCATCACAAGTCTTTCTGGAATGTTGCTTCCATGTTTAAGTGCCTATAGGTTTGTTTACATGAAGGTCCGAAGGCTAGTGTGGACTTGTTCAGGATGTCACCTGCCTCCAGATCCCCAAGCTTCTGTTAACAGTGCCAACACCAGCCCGCCACCATGCCCACCCTCACCCCAGCTGACTTCTGCTTTTACTAAACAGATACCTTCAGTACTTGGGAGTCTCTGAGAAGCCATGCAGCTCTGGGGGTGCTGAGCCACCTTGCAGAGGCCAGTTAATACCCTACATGCATGTGGTGACCCAGTCGACCATAGGACTTGCGTGTACCTCCAGATACTGTAGTAAACCAAACCATGCCTCCGCCTTGGGTTCTTTGATGCCAGTTTGATCTCACTGCTGAAACCAACCCAGCCATTCACATCATGCCTACTTCTTTGTAGCTACCCTAGACCCAGAGACGCAATGTAGACTACACTATAAACACCTGAACTTATCTTGGAAAGGAAATAGGGCGCCAGGTAACCACTGTGGAGGTGCCACACTGGGCAGACAACTCAGCAGTAAGTCTGGGCACCTGGCTTTCGATTGTTCCTAATACCAAACTGGCAGGCAAGCCAGATGCTCCTGCCAGCTCGCTTGGATCAAAAGGACCATGACACGTCAGAACACAAAGACCTGATAAGAACAAGGGTGGCTTTGTTCTGCACTATCCTTTGAAAACCCTGGCAGCTTTGCCCTGGAGAAGGCTAGTCTACCCAGCCTTGGTGCCAAGCCAGGAGAACACGGGCCGGTGACATGTTCCCTTAGGCAGCCTCTTCACACCAAGCACATGGGCTTGGGACCTTCCCATTGCACTGGACATCTAACCTTCTACTTTGGCAAAGTTTGAACATCTTGGGCAGGGAGTGCATGCAATGGCCGAGTCACATATGGAGAAGAAGAGCCATGGAGGCAAAATGCTCTGGGTAGGCCAGCCTTGCCTCAATGAACAACCATTCTCTCCAAAAGCCAAAAGGCCCAACAATGAGAAGCAGCCTTGTAGGACAAGAGTTACTAACTCAAATGTTCTAGGGACCTGGGAAGTGTCTTCAGGTAATTGCTTATATAATGGTCTTCTGTTATAGATAAACTCTGGTGAGATTTTTCCCCCCTTTTTTTTTACTATGTATGTGTGCTTTTGTATGTATTTTGCATGAGCATGGATATACATGCACATGTGTGTACAAACATGTAGAGACCCAAGGCTCATGTCAAGAATCATCCTCCATTGCTCTTTGACCTAATTTATTGAGGCAGGGTCTCTCAATCAAACCCAGACCTCACTGATATGGCTAATCTTGGCAAGCTAGCTTGCTCTGGGGGATCCCCAGCCTCCACCTTTTGATGCTGGCATTACAGGTGGACTGTCATGCCCCCCGGCATTTATGTGGGTTCTGGAGATCCGAACCCTGGTCCTCACATTTGCACAGCCAATGCTTTAACCACTGACCCATCTCTTCTGCCCTTTGAGGACATTTTAATGACAAAAGGCTGTGTTCTGTGATTTAATGTTACAAAGGATTATACTCATATTTTTTCTATTCTTCACCTTCCACATTTCTTGATGAGGATTTGAATAAAGAAGCTCATCCATTTCCTCTCACTGGGCCCCATGGAGAATAAGAGCACAAACTTGAGGGTAATGGCTATTACCATTTAGCATCAGAGAAGGGAGGTGAGCAGAATGGTGGGAACAAAGGCAAGCCATCAATCTAGCAACAGGGGCTCCCTACAGAGATATAGGCCTGAAGAGGCTAGATCCTTCCAAACAGCAACGTGTGTCCACAGGGCATGTTTGTCCTAAATATCGGAAAACAAATTTAAAATGAAACAAAAGTAAGCTTGTGGCTGATGCAGCTCTGGAGTAACCAGGCTGTGGCTTTTGCATGGGTACGTGCCCATCTCTAATCCAGGGCCCCTGTACAGTCCTAAGCACCTGTTATAAGGCCACTAATGTGACCTTGCCTTCCCAAGACATCAAGCACTGGGCAAAGAGCCAGGCACCCAACCTAAGGTGAATGAGGACTCCAGCAAGTACTGCCCTGGTGGCTCCTGTGTGCAGGGATGTCTACACTGACCACAGGCTATGCGATTACACAATGAGGACATCAGACCTGAGCCTGAGAGAATGACAAGCACCCTGCCTCCTGTCATGGTTAGATCAGGAGAGTTCATGGTGGAATTTCCACCAAAACCAGACATTTATCATAAGTGCTGACCAGGGTGAAAGAACTATCTGAAACACACAGGGTCACTCTGTCATCTCCTACCGAGGCACTACAAAGTCTCAAGTTGGGGAGGGGCAGACTTGAAAGGGAGTTAAGAGAGAAAATGCTGGCTATTGTGGAGATAAAATACTCTCTTGGTTTATAAGGGCCCAGTTCTTCACAAGGCCATTGTTTGCTGGGCAACCCCTCAGATCTGCCTTACCCTTTTGGCTGGATTAGATTTCCAAAGACTTCCAGGGACACAGAATGCTTTGTCCAGCACTGGAACTCCAGGAAGGGGGGCTCCCTCAAGTTACAGAGAGCCTGAGGGGCCAGCTCAGGGCTCCCTACCATTCTGCTACTTGCTAGGGATGGGCCACCCACAGATTTGAGGAGCAGGCAGCTAGGGGGCCTGTGAAACTAGTCAGGCAACTTCAAGAATCCTACAAAGGAGCCACCACATTCACCTAGACTGAGGAACCCCAGAAGCAGCACCTGGGGTCAGGTAGTTTGCATTCCTAAAGAGATGTTTCCTTCCATTTATAGCAAAAGACACAGTCTTGGTGGCTCCCCTGTTGGAGAAACATTTACTTATCATAGCATAAGCCTTCTGAAGAATAAGCAGGGATTTTACAGAGCTGGAAAAATCCCTCACTTCTCCTTTCATAGTTGGAGAACATACAGAATCATTCTCACATCTGAAAATGCCTATGGTTTCCTCAAAGCAGCCAAGTGTCTGGGCATTGCTCATGGGAGGACCAGGAGGGGATGAAAACCTAGAAGAGACTCCCTAATAGCTCAGAGACAAATCTGGACATGGAGGGCTCAGAGCACAGTGCCCACTGTTCTGAGCATGAGCTCAAGCCAGCTAGGGAGGACCAAAGCAGGGGAACACTGGGGCGGCCCATCAACTCAGCAATCGGGACAGGGCCTGCATCCCAAAGGTATGGAACCCTAGAAGTCCAGGCATATAACCCCAGGAACATGTATTTGTACCCTCCACGGTAGGCCACCAAGTGAAAGCTTCTAATGCCACTGAACTCATGCAAAGAAACGTGCAAGAGAAAAGACTGGCGATGGAGGCCCCTGGAGATGTGGAGGAGCCAGTGTGTTGTATAAAGGGAGTAACGGGTTGAGTTTAATAGGAAAAGCAGCAGCATGCTGGTTGGACTGACATAACAGAGCTTCTGTGCCGAGTGGGAACGTCGTCATGACCGTGAGCCATGGACCACACCTGGCAGTCAGCTGCCCTGATCCTCAAAGATGACAGTTGTGTGAAATCCAGTCTGCTTTTTGTGGCTCAGCACAATGAGGTCAGACAAATATGTGATGCCCTTCTATTGTTTTGAAGGTCACCAAGATGAAGGTGCTGATGGACAGGTAAGGAAGGAGCAGCTGTCTGTACCTGGCCTCTTCTCCTCCAAGTGGCCTCCCCTCGCAACCCCGGCCCCAGGGTGCTGAGTCCCACTGCCCTCTCAGTCTGTCTGCTTATCCAGAGTCCCCTCTGCAGCTCGCCCAGGGTATGGTCTTAAATTCAACCTTAACCCCAGCACCATGCAAAGCTCTCCACCTTCATGCAGATGATCCCTGCCTTCTGTGCTAAGAGCTGTGCCAGATGCCAGCTGGTGAAGATAATGGATCCCCTCACCCTTTCCCATCTACCACGTGTGGAAACACCACAAGTCCCCAGAAGCCCCGTGTACGCCCCCCCCCCCGCCCCCCGCTCATCTCTAGGTCATTACTATTGAACCTAACGACTGAACCTCACTGATTTGGAAAGCTCTGCTCACCTACCTCCCTCTAGTCTCCCTTTAAATTTAAATGAACAGGAACTTGGCTTTCAATAACAGAAAACTTACTGGCCATTTCCAAATCATAGGAACCACCACCACCACTGTGCATGGCCAGAAGTTTGTGAGTGGGCAGTTCCAGACTGGTCTACAGCCACGTGTTTACAAACTCTTCATGAATGGGTCTGCTCACAGTTTCTCGAAGGCTGCTGATGCAGCACACACACACACAGCAGCTTCCTATGGCGGAACATCTCCGAAGATCCCAGCAGACTGTCCTGGGTCAAGTGGGGGAGGGGTCACAGGGCACGAGAGAAGCTGGCCAAAGGCCGTGGGCTGCCACACCTGGCTTCACTGCCCACCTGGCTTCACTGCCCAGTGGTGAGCGCACAAGTGAATGCAGTGCAAAAAGGAGTCCCAGTTGTTAGGCTCATAGCCGGTACCAGCTCTACACCACCGTCACCTTCAGTCAGCTGCCTCCACTCCTGGTTTTGCCCCACGAAAGGAAACAGAGCTGTGTCCATGTTGTTCTGTCAATAGCTCTTGGACCAGGAACCTTTTTTCCACATAAAATCTCCATCTTCAGCAGAGACTACCAGGCCTCACCCATGGTTCTGCCTCCCCCCTCCAGCCTGAAGCTTCACCTCCCCGTCCTCTTTTTTGGGTGTACAAAGTAAAGGTAATAAAGCCATGAGACAGAATGTAGATTAATAGAAATGGGTTAATTTGCATTATAAGAGCTAGTTAGAAACAAGCCTAAGCTATTGGCCAAGCTTTCATAATTAATAAGAGCTGGCTGGTGGGACAGAAAAAGTTTAACTACAGGTGGGGCCCCATGACAGTTTTAGCAGCTTTTTAAGAAGAGGAGGAGGGATTAAGCTAGCATGCTTGCTCTTATTGTCATGTGACTCTGCATGTTGTGCTGTAGCAAGAAGTCCCTTACCAGGTGTAAATAGCACATTCTCAGATTTCCAAGCCCCAGAACTTTAACCCCAAACAAGCTCCACTATTTACAAGTTGCCTGGCCTCAGGTAGTGTGCTACAACAATAGAAACAGGTCTTAAAGTGATTAGTAAGTGTACTGGCCCTTAAAATATGGACTTGCATCAAGGGAAGAGGAAGGCTCAAGTGAATGGGTGATCAGAGATGGTCCTGAGAAAATGTGGATGCTGGCCAGGCCCAGAGAGACTTCCTGCTGTGAGTGACCACAAGAAACCGAGGAACATGTATATGCTGGCAAAGGCACACCACTGGTATGGAAGCTCTGGTGCTGTGGGATGTTCTGTATGTCCTGTGGGAGCCCTTCTTGGGTTCTTTGTGGCGTTACCCAGCAGGTCCGCATAGAGGATGATTAGGACCATGGGCCTGAGTGCAGGTGTCTGAGATGGTCTGCACTTGGCTGTGCTGGGGGATGGTCTGTATGTCAATTTGTTCTGATTGATCAATAAATAAAACCTGATCGGCTGTGGCTAGGCAGGAAGGATAGGCGGGACTAACAGAGAGGAGAAATACAAGGACAGGAAGGCAGAAGGACTGACTGCCAGATGCCGCCATGACCAGCAGCATGTGAAGATGCCGGTGGGCCACCAGCCACGTGGCAAGGTATAGATTTATGGAAATGGACTAATTTAAGCTATAAGCACAGTTAGCAAGAAGCCTGCCACGGCCATACAGTTTGTAAGCAATATAAGTCTCTGTGTTTACTTGGTTGGGTCTGAGCGGCTGTGGGACTGGCGGGTGACAGAGCTTTGTCCTGACTGTGGGCAAGGCAGGAAAACTCTAGTTACACTCTGGTAAGGGCTGCATTCCTCAGGGAGCTGTAGGGCCCTGGTCAAAGTGAAGTTGGGGTGACCTGTCTGCTTGGCAGCCTGGGAAGGAGCCGGTGGCTCACCAGCTCTCTCCATTGCTGGGCTTTTTGCAGGTATATGGGAACCTGAGGTAGATTTGGCACACCTGCATCATGGCCCATGCCTGCCTGTGAGGCTGCAGGGAGGGAAGTCGGATGGTACCCCCAAGAGTAGCTGCTGCATCCACTGTCCATTGCTATTCCTGTCTCCTCTGCACCCAGCCCTGATATCAGGGAGACTGAAGTTGTGACCAGCCTTGGCTGCAAGCTCCAGATGGAGGACGGCTCTTAGGAATCATCCTTTGATTACTCCAACATGGTAGCTCACCATGTCCTCAGTAGGCAAGGAGAAGCCCATGTAGAGTAAAGTTCTGAGCAGCCCAACAGTAAGAGAACAGGACACAAAAGGTCATTTCAGGCCATGAGACTCTCTTCCCACTAAATCTCGCTCCACCCATTCCAGGTGTTAAGGGAAGAAATGGCTGTGAGCCAAGCTTCCATAGGCCATTGTTCCAATTCTGCTCTGTAGTGTGAGTCTCATCTATGCCTTCCCTCGAAAACTTCAGCCTTGGAATTTCTGCTGACATCCAGGCCCGTGGGACAACCATATTCATTTCAGTGGCCTTTGCCTCCTTAAGAAGCAGCAGTATATTTTAAAAGCTGGTACTCAGCCTTCACACAGGCAGAAGGGCTGTAGATGAAAAACTATAGCAAAGCTGTTCCCTCTAAACTGATAGAATCCACTCTCTTGGACTGTTATCTAGGTAGACTGTTATCTAGATAGTCTAGCACTACCCAATGTCCAGAGGGGAATACATGTTCAGTCAAAGCTGCCCACTCCATGCCTAATAACGCATGCACACCAGCAGGGCCACAGGAGCAGCAGACACCATGTCCTCTCCACCTGACCAAGGGCCATCAGCTTCCTTTGAAGACTAGGCAGGGACAGGGACGGTAGCTCAGCTGTTACAGTACCTGCACTACAAGCATGAGGAACAAAGTTATACCCTCAGAGCCCTCATAAAAAAGCTAGGCATGGAGACCCGTGTCTGTCATCTGAGTGCTGGGAGTTAAAGATCCACAGACCCCTAAGGTTCATTGGCCAGCCGGTTAGCTTACCCTACTGTATGAGCTCCAGGCTAGTGAAAGTCGCGATTTCAGAAATAAACATGAATGGTTCCTGAAAAGCAACACCCAAGGTGAGTCTGTGCACGTGCATCTCACACACACATGTGTACACATAAGTGCACGTGCACATGTACACACTCATTTACCCACCACCGTGAACAGGAACGTCAAGGAACCCTCCCAGTGGTGGAGTACTAAACACCAGGGAGGCGTTGTTGACACTGTCCTCCAATGACAGGCAAACGCTGCTTTCTCAGCCAGCACCAGAGTGTTGCACAAACGTCACCTGAAATAACCAATGTGGAGAAGAGGCAGCTGTGCCAGCCTCCCTCCCAGGCCCAAGCAGACAGGCTGGCACAGTATCTGTCGGCTCCGACTCATTCCGCTCCACATCCAACCATCCAGCCAAGGCTGAAGCTCTAGAAACGTCCTGACCAAGCCTGCATAAGCTTAGACAGAGCACATTAACTTAGAAAACAGCCGAAGAAGACCACAAATACATCCCAGGGGGTGCCCTCAGGGTGCCCATTCTTCACGGCGGCCTCAGAGTGATTCCCAGGTTGCTCTAAGGCCCATCCGACAAGTGTCTGGAGTGCAGGGCAGGCTAAATGCTAACAGATCCTCGCGCGTAACTTTTGTTAGATGTTGGTACAGAGATGGACGGGGAGGCCCAGAGGCCAGTTCCAAACCCACGAGAGGGATGCATCTGAGGCCTGTAATGGTCTCCAGAACCAAGCAGAGGAAGGATTAGGTTGTGATTGGAATGGCCACAAGGTTCCCAAAAGATAAGGGAGTCTAACTGGCCAGGGGCATTTCCACAGACAGCATCAGCCTTAGGCTTGGCCACTGAGCTAGAAAGAAGTGACTAGAAGCTAACACTGCCTTCAGTTCAATAACTCAGCAGATGCTTAAAAGGGGGGCTGTGTTTTAAAGGCAAGGTTTTATTGCTTTCATGAAGGTGCCTCACGGATAACTAGAATGCTTGGAAGAAAGATAAGTACAAAAATAGTTCCACGCCCACATGTGCACAAACACAGACATTCATCGTACCCTGAGATGCAAAGCCCACTGTTTACAGCAAACACCCCCAGACACAGGTGGTATGACTCTGCCTGGGGACCCAATTAGGCAGCCATCACTCTGTCTCCCAGCAGCCAGAAGACAAGAATGGTCCACGAGGGAGGAAGGGTGGGATTAGTCACATAGCAAGGTAGGTCTTGGAAGGCAGCCATCCTTTCCTCCGGGCACTGAGAACTCTGCTGGCACGGAAAGGAACTGTGCTGCTGGAAACCCTTCCCAGTGGAATGCAGACTGAACGCCCGCACATCCCAGGGCACAAATAACCCCAAACAGTCTTTAAAACAAACACTTCCATCGGGGTAATTGAAGAGCAGCGGTGTGCCTTGTTAATTCCAAGGCTGTGTCATGCTATGGCCTGTGATGCTTGAAGTTTTGAACTCGTGCCACTTATCAAAGACAATGAAATCCTCAAGGCACATCTACTTACCATCAAATCATCCCATGGAAAGTTTAATTGAGGCTTCAGTGATATGCCTCTTGGCAGTAACCCCTGCGTCTCACTCTTTGGCTTATTCTTATTTTATTAAAGGCATTTCCCTGGGTGCCTATGGTTCTTATTTCATAAACCAGCAGCCACTGGAACTCTCCAGACAATAATCACCTTCTCACAGGAACACCAGGCACTGCTCATACCCTGGGCCCAGCAGGGCTGAGGGAGGAAGATCTAGCCAGTTACTGTTGGCAGTGATGCCCGTCTCGCCTGACCACCTGTGAGCTGGCCGCTTTCGCCTGGGCTATGTGAGCTGATGTCTGAATGGGATTTAGAGAGGACTGATGTCACACTGTCATTTCCCAGCGTGCCCAGCATTGACTTAGAGCTGGGGGCAGTTCTGCATCACTTGCTTGGCTGGGCAACTGCAGGTTCTTCCTGAACTCATGGAATCCTGTCCAAAAGGGTCTCCTATTGTTTGCTGCTTCCTTCTGAACCATGCAGGCATGCTTCCTGGCCTCAGATTCCTCCCTAATGGTATTACGTCATCTTACAGCCATTCTGGAGAGAGCTGAGTGATCTCTAGTCAGTCCTCCTCACTTTTCTTCCTTTGAGCCCAACTCGGGCTGAGTATGGACACAAAATAAACCCTTGGCACCCTTCTTTTTCTCTGTCCCCACGCCTAATTCCCAGACCTTCATTTTACTTATAAATTAGACTGATTCCGCAACTTACCAGATTCACAAAATCAATGGGGGTGACCCCAGCCCTCACTTGGGTTGTCTTCCGAGTCCACAGATGAGGTAATGAAGAAACGGTATGTTCTAACCCATACAGATAGAAGAACCGGGTGAGGCTGGAGCACCTGGCCCGTGGCAGCTCCAGAGTCGTCATAAATCTCAGAATATGGAACTTTCTCAGGAAAGCCAACACAAGCTGGTCCAGTTGTATGAAGCAATCCACCTCACTAGGACCGCTGCCTACTGAGGGAATCACAGAAGAGGTTGGACACTCTGGGGCCACCTCCACACTCTGAGTCTCATTTCCTTTCCCCAGGGTTAGATGAGACGAAAGGTTTGTGTGGACCCAGGCTCTAGCAGTCTGAAGACTGAAAAGTGGCTTGGGACAGGCATTCACATATTGCAGGACTAGTATCAAGTCACACAGATGGGCTAAACCTCTTCCAACAAGACGGTTTTCCTCTTCATCAAAATACACCCGTGGGATGGAGGCATCGGGTCCCTTCCATCTTTCCCACCTCAGAGAGCCATGGTGTGCCACTGCTCAGTGCCTCTGGGTAAACTGTACGAGTCCCCCAACACAAGCCTGTTTCCTGAGTAATGGGAATGACTTGGCCTCTAAACCCACATAGACGGTGTGTTCACGTCTGACCCCACGAAAGTCCTCAAGGCAGGTCTTGGTGTAGAGACACTGGGTTAGGCATGTTTTAAGAACTGTTGTGTGTATATTGATTGCCCAAGGTCTCAGAGCAGAGGATCACCCATGTCTCTCTCACCAACAGAAGGGCACATTCTTAACCCTGGCGACTCACTCTCGGATCTTGGCTTCCAAAGGGAAGGTGTGTGGATTACTTTTCTTATCCCTGTGAGCAAATACATGATAAGCAGCAGTTTCAGGGAGGGAGGGTTTATTCTGGCTTGCAGTTCTAGGTGAGCATTCCATGGTGGGGGGAAGCCATGGCAGCAGGCAGGGAAGGTAGGTTGGGCTGGTTCCATGGCATCCACTCTCAGAAAGCAGGAAGAGACCTAGGACCGCAGCCGAGGGAATGGTGCTTCCCACCTCAGTGAACCTAATTTACATCTAATAGACAGAAGTTTTCTCTGGTCCTACGGAATCTTTCCAACCCACGTGCCGCAGCCGCTTGGTCCCAAATAAACACACACAGGCTTATACCATTTTTAAACTATGGGCCATAGCAGGCTTCTTGCTAGCTAGCTGTTGTATCTTAAATTAACCCATTTCTATAAATCTATACTTTGCCATGTGACTTTACATCTTGCTTCTCCTGGCGGCAGCTAGCAGCATCTCCTCCCTGTCTTTCTCCTTCCTCTCCCTCTAGTTAGAATTTCTGGCTACACCACAGGCTAATTTAAACTATATAGTCCTTCAAGGACTGCCCAGAGGTTTGTCCCTTAGGTAATTCTGGAACCTGTCAAACTGACCATATTAACCATCACAGATGGGATTTGATAAATACCAGTGAAATATGAAGTTTATTTACTTATTGTATAAAATGGTATCAAGAACTTCCTTGGGAAATTATCACCTTCTTCCTTTTGTAAAATAGTAAATCAAGAATCATAAAAGGGACTGTAAAGTCCCTAGCCAGACTGACACTGTCTCAACATCATTGTCATAGAAATAAACATGTTAATTGGCTTCCCATTCTTACAACAAGTAAGAGATTAATTTATTTGTTGGAATGAAAGATTTAATTTCTGGCTCATGGCTTGAGTTTATCATTGCTTGGTCTTGTTGCTTTGGGCCTATGAAAGGATAGGACATCTTCAAGGGACAATGTGACTAAGAGGACCTTGTCACCTAATGAATGGCAGAGAGGAAGCAGAGAGAGAGAGGGAGGGGAAAGGGCCAGGATCCAAAAATCCCCTTCAAGGGCACTACCTCAGTAAACTAACCTTCCTCCAAAAACCTACCTCCTAAAGATTCTGCCAACTCCTGACAGGGCTGCAGGCTGAGAACTGAGACTTCAATGCCCAGGCCTTGGACATTTAAGGACAAAATGACAGTAGTAATCAGAATTATTTGTTCGGTAACTCGTAGCATCTGTTGTGTGCTCGTTGCTGAGACACAGGAGAGAATGTGAGGCCCGCATCCTGTCACAGGTTTGCTGATGGTCCCTGAGGCGTGGAAAGGCTGCCTCTGTCTCATTGGTTGGATACTGTCTGAAGAGAGACCCAAGGGAGGGAAATAATGAGGCCCAGAGATGTCAGGGGAAGAGCGTGCCATACCCAGAACAGCAACAAGCGAGGCACAAGATGAAGACGAACTCAGGGAGGAGGGCTAAGGAGAGGGTCAGTGTGGCTGGGGCAGGCAGCCCAGGGCTCATGAAGCAGGGATTAAAGTCAGTAAAGGAGCCACGTGATTTGGGGTTCTACCTGTCTCAGGGTTTCTTCTAAATATGCTAGAAATCTACTGGAGGATTTGAGCAAGGAACCTGTGTTACTTGACTACAATTCTTAAAATTATTTATTTATTTATTTGTGTGTGTGTGTGTGTGTGTGTGTGTGTGTGTGTAAGTGCATGCCATGCATATCTGAGGAGGCCAGAAGAGGGTGTTATAACCTCCAGCTGGAGTTACAGGTGGTTGTAAACTGATCAGTGTAGGTGTTGGGAAATGAACTCCAGGTGCTTTGGAAGAGCAGTGAGTGTTCTCAGTTTCAGAGTCACCTCTCTAGTGCCCAGATTTAGACTTTTGAAGTCACTCTCTAGCTGCCATATACACTGTTGAGAAGGCTGTGGTGGGTGAAGAGACCTGGTAGGTGAGGCTAAGACAGCTTGGACCTGAGGAAATGGCGGATGTGGTTCAAGGGAGCCTCAGTAACAGATTTTGAAGTTATGTGCCCATCCCAGCAGGAACGAAGATATTCTAAAATGACATTTGTGCCCTTCCTTTTGGACATGAGACTATTGAACAATGATCTCCAAGAAACTGTAACTGCCCCAGGAATCCCATGCTAGTGCAGCCAGAGAAGGAACTTATCTCTGGGAAAGAGATCCCATGGAGTTCTGATCACTTCTTAAATCACTTCACAGATGAGCCCGGAGCTGAGATGGTACGGGTCAGTGGTGGACAGGCTGATGCATCGGACAGGGCTACGTAGCTACCTACACCTCCAGCTTTCTGTTTAAGCCTCATATTGGGACCCGGACTTGGGGTGGGGGTCACTCACTCTCTTTGTTTGTCCTTCTTTCCATTGGGGCCAGATTGAGTAAGTCTCCCTTTCTGCTTTTCACCACTGAGTGCCTGTTTAATTGGCTCATTGGGGACAGGTGGCTATACCTAGCTTGTGAGGGTTGGCAGGGGGCAGGTGCTGACCCCGACAATACCGACAACCAAGCAGGCAGGGATGGGTGGTAGATGCAAAGTGTTCATCAGGCATCGTCAGAAAATAAAGCCAACAACAGAACGTCTGCTTAACTACTGCGTTTTCTTCTTCTTCTTTTTTTAATTTATTTACTTTTATTTCATTTGCATTGGTATTTTGCCTGCATGTATGTCTGTGTGAGGGTGTCAGATCTTGGAGTTAGAGGCAGTTGTGAGCTGCCATGTGGGCGCTGGGAATTGAACCTGAGACCTCTGGAAGAGCAGTCAGTGCTCTTAACTGCTGAGCCATCTCTCCAGCCCCTGCATTTTCTTCTTGCAGTACTGGGAACAGGATCAAACCAGGGGCCTCGAGCACGGTGGGCAAGCCTGGGACACACACAGAGCCATGCTCCCGGGCACTAAACAGTTAATGAACTCACACGCCCTTCACCACAGGTAGACAGGCACTGAGACAAATGCTGTCTGTTGGTTCCACACTCCGTCCCCAGCACTTCGTCTGTTATGCTCATCATAGTTGTACTCAGGACGGAAGAGGTCTCATGGTGGTCAAGAGAGGAGCCAACCTGTCCCCAGAGGAACCTCTTCCACTCACTCCTTCCTGTTCCCTCAGCCGTCTCTATCATCCCGACATATCATCTTAGCTCCTGCGGACTGCCTCACACACAGGGCTTGCTGAGCTGGGTGTGGGCAAACATGTCTCCTTCTCCAACACACTGACTGTCTTACAGGTTCCTTTTCCAAGATGAAAACCTCTTGGGGTTGGGACTTTATCTCAAAACTTGTGTTTATCTTGGCAGCCAGAGCTCCATGGCTCGGGAACCGCGGCAACTGGCCCGTGAGGCTGACCCCAGGGACTCCCCGGCCTCTCTGCTGTTGTTGCCTCTCTGGGAACCCTTCCATTTAATCAGCAGCTGAGCCAAGGAGAGAGATGAGCCATCGTGGCTGCTCCTGAATCCCACCCCCCCTCCCCGCCGCCTTTGCACAGCTGTTTTGTCCTGTTTGATTCTGTAACCATGGGGTACAGGAGACAATAGAAAATATCTGGAATATTATGAAACCAAACAAGAGAAGAGCAGCAGGAACTTGAGGGAAGCAGCAACTGGTTTTTATAGTAACAATAACAATAAAGTGACTCATTTACACGCAACAACCCCCTGGATGCTGTGAGGAGACAGCCTTGTGCTGTAGAACAAGAGCTCTGGTCCATGCTCCTGCTGCAGCAACCTGAGAGGCGGCGGCCAACAGAGGTGTGAGGAGAGCGGTTGGCTATAGCTTCTGACGTCTGCTGAGACATGAGCTGATTCCAACCGCCAGAAAAGCCACACCTAGGGCCTGTGCTGGGGAGAGAGGTGGGGGCACTGGGGGCTTCCCAGTACTCCTCTTCAGGTTTTTGTTCTCGTGTGTGTGTGTGTGTGTGTGTGTGTGTGTGTGTGTGTGTGTGTGTGTGTATGTACTGTTTTGTCAGGCCAGGATTTGAACCCAGAGCATCATACATGCTGAGAGATATCCCCAGTCAGCCCTTGGTGGATTTTTTTTACATGAAGCTGTCAGCATCTGGTTTTTCCTGAGCATGCAAGCTCAGGCCTTTGTGTGTACACTCACAGATGCGGGGGGGGGGGGGGGGGGAGTGTTTCTGCCTTTTGTCACTTAGATTTAAACCAGTGTCTATGAAAGTTGACTATGCAGTCACTCGGGTGCTTGTGACTACATGGCATGCTGACTCAGATCTCCCTACAGGGATTCTATCTAATACATAAGGTTTGGAGGAAGAATTGAGCATGCCTAGAACTTTCCAAGCTTTGGCTCATGTTGGGCCCTAGGGTGGCCCTTTGAGAGCCATTGGCTCCAAGTTTTGTTTTGTTTCCTGCACCAACACAAAGGCTCCAGCCCCTGTTGAACCGGAAACACTGAAAGCAGGTCAGTGTCGCCCACACCTGGTGGCCCATCTGTGACGAGGAGAACGGATCTGGGACAGGTGGTTCATGTTGTCTTGGATAGTGGATCCATGGTAACTTTCTCGGGGTAAGAGTGCTTCTGAGATTAACATGCATGCGAGCCACCCCAGGGCTCCTTAAAATAGAGTGCTGGGCCCCACCTGCAGGCACCAGATTTGAAGGGTCTGGGTGGTACTGTTGTTGGCATCAAGGCTGCTGATCTGGGACCACACTTTGAGAACCCCTGCTTTCCGTTATTGTCACAGAGGGCCCTTTATTTCCTTGTGGCGCTTGTTAACGTAGAACAAACCTGGCATGGATAGCCTGATGCTAGAGTAGCATGCTCGTTGTTTACTGTTACTTCATTCCGACTCGTGTGCACGGCTTAAACAGTCACCCATTCACAAAAGGCGGCGCCGATGATGTGAGTGTCCCAGGTCTTTCCACGTGTTCCCGGTCGAGTCTGTAGCACTCTAACAGCTGACCCGGAGTAGAGATGGTAACCAAACTGTTGCCCTGGGACTGTGGGTGTCCATGTTCATTAGGATATTGACTCATATCCAAGGAATTGCCACCTCATCAGATTTTCCATGAACCTAGTGCTGGTCTTCGAGAGAGGCAGGATCGGGGAAGGTGTGGTTTGGAGCCACAGCCTGCGGTGGTGACCCTGCCAGGAGCACCCCCAGCTCTGCTACTGAGCTCTTGGGGGTCTTCTTGCTTCTCCCTAAGTAGCAAAGGTGGAGGGGACCAGAGAGTCTGACTGTGGAACAGCTGTCTACCCAGGAGGTCCACTGAGCAGACCCTTGCTGTGCCTTCACAGATTAATATTAGGTTGGTAACTCAGGAGTTCTAGAAGCCCTGGCAAGCCAAAGGTGTTACAAGTGCGTTCCAAACTGTCCCTTCTCTGCGAAGCCTTGGGCCACGCCAACTAAACTTTCAAGTCTCATACCATCAATTGTCTGTCCCCACTCCTTGCCCATCTACCTGTTCCACACTCGACAGTCTGTTCGTTGCTACAGGTTGGTGCTGAAGGTCTTAAAATGTCCACCTGGTAAAGGTTTGGCCCCAGCCTGACACTCCCGGGAGGCGGCAGAACCTTGGAGAAATGTGGCCATTCAGGGAAACTCCTTCAAGGGGTTTGAGACCCTGGTTGCTTGCTTGAATGTCTATGCACCCCTGCATGTGCTCTCTCCCCACCTCCCAAGCATGCATTTTCTTCCTCTCTTGCAACATAGTGAAGGATTTTGCTCCACCATGAATTGTCATGATAATAATCTATCCTCCCAACTGGGCCAACTAAGCATCAATGGACGCTTCTAAAGCTATGAGTAAAAACATCTTTTCTCTGGTGCTGGAGAGAGGGCTCAGCAGACAAGCATTTGCTGCTCATATGGAGGATGTGGGTTTGGTTCCCAGCACCCACCCCACTTCACAACCGACTGTAACTCCAGTTTCAAGGGATCTAATGCCTTCTTGCTTCTGCAGGTAACACACACACACACACACACACACACACACACACACACAAAATTAAAAAAATATGTTTTGTCATTGTAAGTCATTATGTTACCTCAGATGTTTGTTATAGTAACGGGAAGCTAACATACTCGCTGATCATCATAGAAGCCCCTTATTCTATCCTAACACAAGCCCCACAAGAAAGGGAGCCTTTGCCTGTTTTGCGCATTGAGATTCCCAGGGCTAGAGTAGCACCTGGCAGGCACTCAACACTGAATGTGAAGGAGCAGGATGTCTGCAAGGACAAGGATCCATCTGAGAAATAGCTCATGGTATAAAGACATAGAGAGGCAGCAAAAACAGGGGAAAAGAGTAATGTGGTAATGGGCAATTTAACAAACTGAGGAAAGAATGGACACGGGGCTAACAGGATGAGCTAAGAATGAAACCCCAGGTACCACAGTGAGTTAGCTGATCTCAGCTTTGCCTCTTGTGAGCGAGGTAATTTTACATGAGAAAGTGTATCCTTTTGGTGTCTTGGTTTCCTCCTGTGCTAACAAAGTAAAGCCACAGTTTAGAAGATCATTAGGGGCTAGTGTGGTGGTTTGAATGAGAATGGCCCCCATAGGCTTATATATTTGAATGCTTAGTCATCAGGGAGTGACACTATTTGAGAGGGATTAGGAGGTGTGGCTTGTTAGAGTCAGTGTGGCCTTATTGGAGGAAGTGTGTCACTAGGGGTGGGCTTTAGGGTTCCAAAAGCTGGTATGAGGCCTGGTTCTCTCTCTTGGCTTGAGGATCACAATGTAGCTCTCAGCTACTGCTCCAGCACCATGACGGCCGCCATGATGAAAACTGACTAAACCTCTGAAACTGTAAGCAAGCCTCCAATTAAATGTTCCCTTTTTATAAGAGTTGCCTTGGTCATGGTGTCTCTTCACAGCAACAGAACAATGACTAAGACAGCCAAGGAGATGGCTCTGCTGGAGCAAAGCTCTTCAGCTTCCCAAGGACAAATTAAAGTCAACTTAGCTCTTAACACCATTCATTCCCTGGGAAGTAATGTGGTGAACCGTGTTGATGGTTTGGATCTTAAATGTCTCCCAAATGCTATGTTTCAGCTGCTTGGTCATGAGCCTGTGGTGCTATTGGGAGGTGGTAGAGCCTTTAGAGGATGGAAGTTAGGGATTATAACCCTGAAGGGGATATTGGGAACGCAGCCCTCTCTTCTCTCTTCTCTCTTCTCTCTTCTCTCTTCTCTCTTCTCTCTTCTCTCTTCTCTCTTCTCTCTCTCTCTCTCTCTCTCTCTCTCTCTCTCTCTCTCTCTCTCTCTCCCCTCACCGTATAATAAATAGCTTTACTCCAGCACGTGTGCACTACCATGATGTTCTACCTCACCACAGGCCCCAAAATCAATGACTCCAGCCAACTACAGACTCAAGCCTTTGTTAGACAAGAGTTATGCAACTTTCCATCTCTCTTAACTTTTTTTTAAAATTGTTTGAGACAAAATCTTGCTGTGTATGTAGCTCAGGCTGGTCTAGAACCCAGACTGACCTTGAATTTGGGAACCTTCTGCTTTAGCCTCCCAAGTGCTAGGATTATGGGTGTGTACCACCACAACCGACTGTTTCTCCTCCTTGTAATTTACTTTCTCAGGCATGTTGTCTCAGAAAGACAGTCTGTACATGCTGTGACGCTGACCAACAGGAGATACTGGGTGTGTTATGGTCAAGAAGAGGGGACATGAGCACTGAGCAATACTAAGGAGAAGAGCCCTAGAGGATGAGTCTGGAGCTATGGAACCAGCATCAGTTCCATGCTTCGACATCTCATGAACCACCAGGCTTCTTGACCTGCCAAGCATTGAGGAGGGACCACAGTTTGTCACTAGGGACAACTCTAGGATGGCAAAGCAGAATTAGTTTCTCCACATCTATCACTCCACAGTTTGTTAGTCTAGAAATGCAAAGCCTTTCCCTTGGTTTTGTTACTTTAAATGTGTCATTGTCCTTTCGTTGAACTGCTCATAAGCCCAAGTCCTGAGCCCTCCAATGTGTCAAGGACACATGAAATTTCTCATGGTTACCTTGGGATTCTTAAAATGAATGGAGGAGCGGGAGCTGCCTTTACCTCCTTTGAAGGGCAAGGGTACTTTTTCTTCATGGTCTAAAATCACTCACAATTCCAACTCTGTCCCTAATTCTACACCTCTCGGGAGGGGGAGTCACCTACCATAGTCTTCAGGGTTTTAGATCTCAAAGCCTGAAAATCAAAGAATCTTCAAGGGATTCGAACTTCCTCATTTCTGAACACGGAAGCTATGTGCTGCCAAACAGAACCCCCATCTCAGTGTACCCACACTCTTCTCACTCCTATGACACCCAGTGTTTCGGGACTGTGACTGCCAATTCCTTGGATGACCTTAGGATGATCAATGAAGAAAGATCTCCAAGCACTGCTCATAGGAGGTTTGTAAGGGCAAAAAAAAAAAAAAAATCTCAGAATATCATATGGCACTTCCAATCTCATTCCATTGGGCAGAAGGCTATTGCTGGTTTTTGCCAGGAAGACTGAGAAATGTAACCTCCCAAGGGAGAAGATCCTGTGACTATCAGCTAACAATATTTACCATAATACCCTGGACCATGTGCCAGGTCCTAATTATGATTCATTCCAGCCTTAACCAACCATGGCTCAGCCCTTCCCTAACCACAGATCAGCTCCTTCTTAACCATGACATAATCTATTCCTGCTTGTGATAAGGTTTTGATCACAACCATCCATACCAATCCCACCAAAGACACGTGAACTGAAGTCCTAAAGACTAGGCCAAGAATTAGTCTCTGTTCAAGAGCAAATCAGGAGGTCTTAGCCTGACAGGTCTCGACCCCAGGTCAAATGACCCTGTCACAGGGATCACATACCAGATATTTATATTGTGATTCATAACAATAGCAAAATTACAGTTATGAAATAGCAATGAAATAATTTTATGGTTGGGGGGTCACCACACCATGAGGAACTAACTGAATTAAAGGGTCGCAGCAGTAGGAAGGTGGAGAATCCTTGCCTTAGCTGAACCATCTCTGGCCCTCCCAAAGCACTCTGATTTCTTATGTTGTATATATGAAGAAGTTGAGGTTAAAAATTCAGAGCCAACTTCCAATTTCACAGGAGAGGGTTGAGGGTTCTTCAGTCTTTAAACTCACAGTGCCCAAGGGAGCCTGATAAACTGTCTATATATGATGAAAGCTACAAACATTCCCCCCTAAGTTGCAGCTCTGAGCCTTGAAGGCCACCCGATGCTGAGCCTGTGGTCAGTCCCCAGCACCACAATAGCCTCGGTGGCTGACCTCATCTCTCTAGGCCAGGAGTCCAGTGGCTGGGAAAATGAATGCGTGGCCGGACTAAAGTGGCACTTTTACTGCCAGGTGCAATGTGGACTGCCCACAGTCCAAAAATATCAGTGAGCCACATGGCCTAACTGGGCCCTATTCTGACGCCACAGCACAGCTTGACAACCAAAAAGAAAACTTCAAAATATTAGAGAGATTCTCCTTCAGCCCTGGCATTACTCCCGACTGTGCCCTTCCTCTCTTTGCCCTGACTCACCCTCTCTGCCCTGCAGCGGGCAAACTCCCCCTTCCAGCCTGTGAAGGTACCAGCCTTCCTTCTTCTTGTACTGTCTGCATCCCAGCCAGAGCCCCATTCCTCCTTCCACAGAGGAAGAACTCCCCTCTACCTGGGAATTGCTCTCCAAGTGAAGTTGCCTTAAAAAGAAAAATCTACAGAATCAAGTTTACGATTTCTCTCCTTGCCATCTCACCTAAAAACAATCAAAACAAACAAACATAAACTCCATCATGGCCAACTAAACACAACACAAAGTTTAATAGATTAACCATTTCTCAGTGTACAGTTCAGTGGCAATAATGTCATTCATTAATTGTTCAGTAATTCCTGCCATTCTGATTTTATTTTTGTTGCTGTGATAAACCATCCTCACCATAAGCAATTAAAGAAAGGGTTTATTTGGCTTATAGTTCCACATTGTGAGGAAGCCAAGCCAAGAACTTGAAGCAGCTCATCACGTCAACAGTCAAGAGCAGAGAGAGAGATGAATGTGTGCATGCCTCTAGTGTTTAGCTCACTTTCTCAGTTCTTAGATGTTTCTGGACCCAAATCCAGGGGATGATGCTGCCCACAGTGGGCTGGGTCTTCCTACATCAATTAACCCAAATAAATCCCTTGGGGGAAATACCTATAGGCCAACCCAATAAAAACCATCACTAAGGGGTTGGGGATTTAGCTCAGTGGTAGAGCACTTGCCTAGCAAGTGCAAGGCCCTGGGTTCAGTCCTCAGCTCTGGGAAAACAAAACAAACAAAAAAAAAAAACATCACTGACATCACTGAGGCTATCTCCTAGTGATTCTACATTGTGTCAAGTTGTCAATTAAAACTCACCATCACAAACACTCCAGGTTTCTTCTTGTGAAACTGGAACTTTAGGCCATTGAGTGATAACTCACCATCCCCTCAGCCCCTGAACATGGCCATTTTCTGTATCCATGAATGTTCTCCTCTGGGTGCCTTAGGCATGTGGACTCCCACAGCACATATGCTTTTCTAGTTAGCTTGTTTTGCTCAGCGTCATGTCCCAAAGGTGCATCCGTGATGTAGTCTGTGTCATAATTTTCTTCTGTTTTAAGGCTGACTTACTCTCCCACCATATGCTCACACCACACTGCATTTATCCATGGGTGAAAGCTTAAGAGTGCTTCCACCTTCGGGCTCTCAGGAACGATGCTGCTGTGAACACGAGTGTGCAAACATCTGTTTGAGTACCTGCTCTTGCTTCTTCTGGTTCTATATCCAGAATTAGAACAGTTGCATTACACTTGAATTTGGGGGAGAAAACACTGTTCTGTATTTGCTGTGAAATGAAAAGTTTGCCCTGGCCGCCAGTAGTACACAGGAGTCTCCACTCTCCACCACCTCGAGAGTATTTATTATTTCCTGGCGTGGGGTGGGATTCGTTTTCAGATTTGTATTTTTAAATTATATGTGTGTTCCACATGTATGCATGAGCCTGAAGAGGACAGAGGTAGGTGTCAGATCTGCTGAACTGGACTTCCAGGTGGATGTGAGCCATCTGACACAGGCCATGAGAACCAAACGTGGTCCTCTGCATATATTCTTAATCTCCGAGCCATCCCTCCAGCCATATTTTCTGATTCTTGAAAACTACCAAATGAGTGGATGTGTTCAGTCACCCCCTTTATCCTCATAAGAACCCTGAGGGGGCTGGAGAGAGAGCTTAATGGTTAAGAGCATTGGCTGTTCTTCCAGAGGATCCACATCCAATTCCCAGCACCCACATGGTGACTCACAACTGTCTATAACTCCAGTTCCAGGGGATCCAATGCCTTCTTCTGTTCTGCAGGATCCTGAGTTCATGTGAAGCGCATAAGCTCCCACCACTGCACACACATACACATAAGAAAAGATACATTAGAACCCTGAGGATTATCATTTCCCTTGTATAGATGAGGCTACGTCTGGATATGGGAGGTAAATCACAAAGGACTATGCAAGAGCAAGATGTGGTCCCCAGGCCTAAGAGAAGAACCCATGTCCAGACCACAGTACTGAGCCTTGCTTGTCTCTTCTTCCAGTAAGGGGCCCTTCAGTAGGAGTTGCCTTCTCTATGGAGACCGTGGGGCCCTGCAGATGGCAAAAAGGACCATTAGGGGACTCCTACAGGAGTCCCCTCTGGCTCTCAGCCTCCAATTTCCTGGGCTTCCTCCAACCAGCACAGAAGGCTTTGCTCTTGAGGAGTCCCTAGGGGTCATTCTTGGGCTCCACGCCTGCCTTACACACACAATACCCAACTGCATGCTCTGTTTATGTGGCTTCCCACAAGCTACAAGAGCTGTCTCACAACACAGAATTATCACACAGCATCACTTCCCACTGATGACTCTGCATCCCCAGCCCACTAGAGAAGGACTTGCCTGCTTGATTCTAACAGACCCAACAAGGGTCATGACTCAAGGAAGGACAACCCTCCAAGGCGATGAAGGATGGTACTTCCTTCCAACCTAATCGGAAAGGGTTCCCTCGGCCAAGAGAGATGGAAACACAGAGGGGACAGAGAAGCCCCTCTGAAAATGGTCACACCAAGGCCATGCGGAGAATGAAAAGATGGTGGGCTTTGGCCTGACACCAATGTCCCCAGCATCTCATGCCTGACCTGAAAACATGACCTGTTTTGGAGTCCTCTCAACAAGCTGGTCTGAATATAGTGGCCTAGAGGTTCTCACTCTTGGCCCGTGAGGAACAGCACTTCTGGAAGGCCACAGTGTGCTGTTTACAACCCCTGCGGCTAAGGCCCAAGGATCATTATGAAAGTTGAGGAGGAAAGTCTATCAGGGAGTCTGATGTAGGTTGTGTCTCCAGCGAGTGTCAGAAGCTACACCCAATCAGTCACCAACATGACTACCCAACCATGAGCTGAACACGGACAACAACAGACACGCTGAAGTGGATGGGGGAAGCCCAAGAGGCCCCAGCCTTACACAAAGGACCACAGGCCACTAAGGAATGCTGGGAGCTGGAGAAACGGTCCTCCCCAGGGAAGAGCACACCAGTTGGTTATCCAACACCAAATGGTCATCTGTGAAAGCACACATGTAAGTAACATTATACGGAATGGACAGCTTGTATTTATGTCTTTAGGAATACACTTACTCACATGTGTATGTAACAACAATTAATGAGGAGAGAGGCCATGAGTCTGAAAGAAGAGCAAGCAGGGGTATATGAGAGGGTTTGGAGGGAGGAAAGTGAAGAAGGAAATGATGTAAGTATATTATAATCTCAAAAAGTAATATATATATATATATATATATATATATATATATATATATATATATATATATATACACACACACACACATACATACATACACACATACATATTAAAGGCAATAGTGTTGCTGCTCTGTTGAGTAATGTCCACCCTGTGTTTGTGTTTGAGGTCCTCAGTTGGACATCCCGTGTGCTGAGCTTCTCTGCTTCTCTAGCCCTGTTACTAATTCCAAAGACAGTTAGGCACAACCTATGCTTTGTTGGTCTCTATCTAGTTCTAACTAAATGTTGGTTCCACATCTCCAACGGGCTGATAGAATTCTACCCCATGTAAAAACTATGTATCTCTGTGTTTTCACCATTTTCTAACACAGTCCAGTGATTATGTAACCTTAACTGAGACTCTGGCAGGAAGAGTGAGACAAGCTGGACTTGGTCCCCTGGAGCAAGTGGTCTCAGTTAGGGATGCCCAGCCACATCCCAAACACAGAGAGCTTCTACTGGAGTGTAACTTCCATGGCAGACAGATCTCCTCAGGAGCCTCTTATGAGACAAGCTGAGGACTGAGAGAACTCACGAGCACAGACAATGCTGAGCCACACTCTCAGACACTAGAAGCACACACTGCACCCTCCCAGCCTGCACACTTATACCATTTTTATCCAGCCATCGTTATCCTAGGCCAGGCTGAGAACAGCCATACTAGGAGGCAAGGGTAGGAAGGACCCCAGGGTCACCCACATTCTCCTTTGTTCTGAATCACGTCATCCCTTACAAATGAGCTTTTAGAAGACTCTCCCAGCATCCAGGAATAAGCTAATCAGCATTCTAAATATGCTCTACCAACATTTAAAACTAACTGTATTAAGGGATGAATTGTTGTAGTAAAGTATATGCCTTTTGGCTTTCTCAGAAACTCTTTATTTCCCCTCATTTTAAAAATTAATTCTTTGAGAATTCTGTAGTCTGTACTTTGGTCATTTTCACCCCTTTCCTAACTCCTCCCAGATAGCCCCCCTTCCCTACCTACCCAGTCAGTGGCCTACTTTTTTAATCATGTCAAGACACTTGGTGTGGCCCAACTCTTGGATGTGTGGCCTTCCACTAAGAAATCCAAGCTGGAATTGTGAGTCACATGCCCTGATACTGATAGAATGCTACATTCCTTACTAACTCTTGCCACTGGATGCTGTGATTTTTAATAAGTGTAAGGAAGGCAGAGCTTCCTAATACCTACAACCCATAGCTAGAGACACTCACATTTCCTCCCCCAAACTGAAAGTTTTCACACACACCCCACATACTCATAGAAAATTGTCAAAGCCTAATTACAAGTACCAATAAAACTGGCAAACAGGAATTTGCCAGAGACTGGAGGATCTGCCCTGTGACAATAAAAACATAATTAAATGTCAAGCTTTTCTGCTCAGAATAGATTCGAATCTATTGTGACAGATTTGAGGAAGAGTCCAAAACTCTGGTACATCCACGGGACCAAGATGAAATGAATGGCATCTAAACTGGGTCATTCAAAGGAATTATCCCCCTAGGATGCAATTCCTTAAGACTATACAGAGATAATCCTCTGTGGTGGAGTGACATGTGGATCAACCAGTTAGTGGCCTTTCTACTTATCTGGCCACTTGTGATTGTGTCACACACCACACATACACAGAGAGAGAGAAATTAATAAGAGTCTGAGGCTGTCTATGACTGCCATACTCCCAGTTTTAAGACTCCCAGTTTATCAAATTACTTCGTTTTAAATATTATTTGATAACATGTTCAAGTGAATTATGGCACATTAAAATAAGCACTTACTAATAACAAAAGGCCAAGGTCCTATGTCTAATACCCTTGTAAAAGTTAAAATTCACGAGAGCCTTAAAAGGAGTGCATGCTGGGAGGCAGGAGGCAGAACAGCTAGCTCGTCCCTCGGGTAACCAGCTATGACATTAAGAATGATTGCATTCTGTCCCTGCCATGGAAAGACATGCCTCCTTAGGAAGTGAGACAAAAGTGCCAGAGAGGTCGCATAAGGATATTGGTGCCACCTGGTGATATGTGGCTAAGTGTCAAACAAATAGCCCTATAGACTAAATTATGATCCTCAGAATCACAGGGTGAAGTACTGACCCTCAATATGACTGTATTTTGAAACAGGGCCTTGAGAAATATAATTAAATATGGTTAAATGAAGTTATAAAGGTAGGTCCTAATCTAGTGCAACTGATGTTCTTACAACAAGAGGAAAGAGAAGAGGTGCACACAGAAGACAGACAACCATCTGCAGGTCCTGGAGCGCCCACAGCAGAAAGCAGATACCCGCAGACAATGGGACCTGGATCAGCGGCCTCCCGGGCTGTGAAGCATGAGCTTTTCTTGAGGCCTGAGATGTACAGGCCTTGCAGCATTCTGTGATGGAAAAACGTCACGAGCAAAGTATTTGAAGTGGTACGGAAGTATTGAGCAGACAGGAGAGAGATACTTGATTAGAATTAGCTACTTGGTCGTCCGCAAGGGGAGCACTGTACAATCAATTCATATCATAAGGGTATTTCATACAGTCACAATTAAACAAAAGGTAGCTATCAATCACGTGAAAGAGAAGCACATTCTTCAGTGTACATACTGTGCAGACATGAAGCTTCTTTCACCTGTATTCATTCTTTCCCTGAGATAAATCAACCACTCGGCATGGTCCATAGGAACCTCTCAAGTGCTCAGCCAGGTGCTGAAGGATACAGGCTTGGAGATCCAGGCTCAGTACTGCATAGCACAGAGGCTTCTCTCGGATCAGGAAGTATATGGCAAGGGCTAGGTGAGGAACTAATGTCTCCTGAGCACAGGCAAAGGAGAGAGCACATGGCAAGGCAGAGGCATACTCCAGAGAGAACTACGGTGTCCTCAAAGGCCACCCGTGAATGCTGGAAGGAACAGCCGCTCTAGCCACACACTTCCCTGTAGCTTCCCATCTTCTCCAGGCCCAGCCAGGCTTGGGCCTGGCTCAGCTCCCCCACAAGGAAAACAAGACTAACACTGTCTTTGCCCAGAGAGTCCATCATGGAACCAGTCCTAAGGGGCAAAGTGCAGACATCCATTGGCTGATTTTTGATACCTTATTATCTGATCTGTTTTGAAGACTGATAAAAATAAAATAAAATAAAATAAAAAATTATAAACTGCAATGTGTAAAATAAAGGTTGGCTATCATCATACCAGATATTAAAGAGCCTTATTAAATCACCTAATCCAGGCAGTCATATGTGTTAAGAAACTTGAGTCACCCAGTCCAGTCATGTAGAGCTATGGCAGAGGCCAAGGCTACTATAACCAAGACTCCATGGTAACGGGTTGCTAACATCTGGATTTTACGATATTAGACATGTCAATCCTATTTCACTTCCATCAGTGGTTCTGTAACTTCAAGCCTCTGAGCATACGAGAGTCATCATTTTTCTTTGGGTAACAATATTTGGGACCTCCCTGTGTGTGATGGCAGATGACACTGTAGACACTCCGGGTATTTCCTCTGTTAGATAAGTACTCTGTCTACCCCTGAAGAAAGGTTTGGTTTTGCTTTTTTGTTTTTTGAGATAGGGTTTCTCTGTGTAGCACTGGCTGTCCTGGATCTCACTCTGTAGACCAGGCTGGCCCCGAACTCAGAGATCCGCCTGCCTCTGCCTCCTGAGTGCTGGCATTAAAGGCGTGCGCTACCACCGCCTGGCAGAAGGAAGTTTTCTGTGTGAAACCTTAAGAACCGAAGGGCAATTCATGGTTCACTGAAAATAGGAGAGGAAGGAAACCTGCACGTGAGAGGCAGGTGGGGATGAGACGGGAAGAAAACCCATGTGTCTCTCGTACGGCATGCACATCTCCGTACTGTGTAGACTAGAAAGCAAAGCTCCCGCCGGGGTGGGCCAGACACTGAGAGACAATCACACTCTCAGCCGCAGACACCTTGGAGCAGCCTGGCAGCTCTTGCCCTGGGAATGACTTGTTATAACATTCTCAAACCCTCATCTAGATGCTTTCTGTCATAGGCAACCTCAAAACTTACCTGATAAAAACAATAGAATACAGTCAAGGAATCAGTTTACATGAGGAGAGGCAACAGGAGATCTGAAGCTTGTGCGGGGACACGGGGTGACACTTTTAGACTAGAAGTCCCTCCTCCCCACCCCCCACCCCCCATCATCGTGAATCCCTGGGAGAACTGTAAACTTACCAACGGTGTCACACGGTTCATCTTTGTGAACGCAGAAATCTGTCCTGGGGAGAAAAAGACACAGTCAGATGTATGTGGTACCCTGCAGGAACAGGAGAGGAAAATACCACACGAATATTGGTTAGTGATCCTGAAATGTTGTCGCTTTAATTTGGACCATTAACAATGTCTGTCAACAGTAAACCACCATGACAGTTCTAAATGGTAAGCCCGGTAACCATGGAAAAGACCCCCATGTTAGATTTTTTTTTTCTTTTGGCATTAATTTGTGAGGTGTGCATGCAAGTGCCATAGTACACATGTAAAGGTTTGTGATGGTTTGAATGAAAATCCCACCCCTCCTCCGTAGGCTCACAGGGAGTGGCACTATTAGGAGGTGTAGCCTTGTTGGAGGAAGTGTGTCACTGGGGGCGGGCTTTGAGGTTTCTGAAGCTCAAGCCAGGCTCAGGTCGTTCTCTCTTCCTGCCGCCTGCTGACCGAGATGGAGAACTCTCAGCGACCTCTCTAGCACCATGTCTGCCTGCATGCCACCCTGCTCAGACGATGACAAAAAACGAACTAAACCTCTGAACTGTAAGGCAGCCGATGAAATGTTTTCCTTTATAAGAGTCACCGTAGTCATGGTGTCTCTTCACAGCAATAAAACCCTAACTAAGACAAAGTACAAGGGAGACAGTTCTCTTCTTCCTCCAGGTGGGTTGTGGGGATGGAACGCAGGTCATCAGGCCTGGTGGTAAGTACCTTTACCCATTGGGCCACCTCACCAGCCCAGGACACCCCTTTTACAGCTGAACTTCTCCACACTTAGCTGATGGAAATAAGTTAGTCTTTCATGAGTTGAAAAAAAATTAAAGGTGTTTTTGATCAGAGACAATTAATTACCCATCAACTGTAGAGGTATCTCAAAGCTACTCAATCTGGAAAGCTATAAGGGCCATGAGTTATCCATGGAAAGGCAACAAAAAGACATTTCTAAAACTCATTTTTAAAACTCGCAGAGAACTCCTAGGTGTACAGTTAACAATGAGTGAGAAAGTGAAGGTACAAAGCCTGTGTCAGCCCTGGGCACATCCCATGGGCTCACGCTCACCTCTGTTAACGAAATGAAGGGATAGGCCCTGCTTTTCCATCAACAAACACTCCCAAGCTTCCCCCCACAAATTCCCACAGTGAGTAGCCAACCACAGAATACCAGTGGGACCAGCATCCTGGCTAGGACAGTCCCCAAAGCAGAAATGATTCGTTTATCTTGAAATATATAGATAAGTAAATCCGAAAACTGGCCTGATCCGAAGCACAAGTATGGCAGTCCTGGTCCCAGCTGCCCTTCCCTGGCTAACACTGTCACATTTCCATGCTAGCATTCACTGTCCTCCATTCTTCCTTTCACCCCAGTCACATCTACTCACAGCAAAATGTAGTGCACCAATTACTCTGGGAACAATGCCAGAGTTCGTCACCTCCCCTTCCACTCTATCCATCGCCATCTCTGTGTACATCAGTCCACTCTAATCCCCAATGTGGTATGTGTCAAAGGGGCAAAAGATGTGTGTGTGCATCCCTCAGCCTACCGCTGCTAGGCATGGATCCTGAAGATCCAACCAGCCCACTGGTACCCACAGGCTGTGGTTCTGGAGGCTCAAAGGATCTCCTGAACATCTCGAGACACAGATTCCCAAAGGTAGGCTGACAACTGAGCATCTTGGGTCAGAGACATCTCACCAAGCACACTGGGCAGGCATCCTGCAGGGGAAACTACAGGGCAGGTGGCATGGATGGGAGTCAAAGCTTAGAAGGTGTGGCTAGAGACAGCGTAGGGGAGAAAATTCAAAGTGAGTTGTATCCACCACTCAATGAGTTTTGCCTCTGGAAATGTCTAAGTTTTTCATAACAAATGTTAATATTTTGAGTTATCAATTTTTGGCCAATTTATTTTAATATGATCACTCATCAATTTGACAGGTAAAATGGTACATATTTATACAATGCAAATATGAGGTGGCAAGTATAGGTTGTGAAATGATCACATCTAGCTCATAGGAATGTCCATCGCCTTAGGTACTAGTTTTGTTTTTTGGGGGGGGCTTTGTGAGGTGGGGTTGGTTGGTTTGTTGGTTGGTGAGAATATTTAAAATCCACTTTCACAGTGATCTTCAAGCATATGCCACTGTGAATTTGACAATAAATATCTAGAACTCAAAGAGAAAAGTAAAAGCCTTTAAGACTGCTCACTCTCATGGAAAAAAAATTAAACCCTTTATTATCCTGATCTTACCCACAAACTCAACCACTTTTGTGGAAATGAAGGAGGGCTAGCACCCTAACTTGTCAGAGCGAGCCTCCTGCCCTCCATTTGCTTAGGCTCTCTGATTAAGAGGCAACTGAACAGGAAGCAGAATGAGCAGGGAGAATACTAACTGTGGGGTGTTGAAGACTGGGATCTGCAGAGGTATCCAAGCATGACCCTCTGCCAGGCCTGCATGCTTGCTTGGGTGTCTCCCTGATGTTCTCTACAGAAGCACCAAGCTGGGCTGGGGGACAAACACTGTGTGCCTGTTTTCCTAGGTCAAGTGCAGAACCAAAGGTAAAGCCACTAGGGCTGGAGACCCGGTCTTCTGTGTGGCCTTGGTTGGCCTCCAGCCACAGTGCACATGGGGGCTGTCTACATCCTAGACACACACAGCTGCAGAAAAGCTGACTGCCTCTGCTAGCTGTGACATCATGTTCACGTGTCCAGGAGAACAGCTCCCAAGGCTCAGGCATAGGCCAAAACAGAGCAAGAAAAGAAAATCCTCACACTGGCCAGATACAAGGGATGCTGTCCCCTGAACAATGCCTGGCCTGTGAGATTTCCTATTAGACAGAAAAGGATACCTCTCTAGAGCAGCCACTGCCTTGCATCTCATTTCCTTGAAGAGCACCAGCCTACTATTATCTCAAGCTCGGAAACTGCAGCCCCAGCCTCAAGTTATGCACCAGGCTTCTCAGCCGGCTACTCCTCCACCCCAGTGCTGCCGTCAAGTCAACATTGGCAAGGACATCCTCTGGGGATATGGCTGACCAGTGATTCATCCACTGAGTAGCTCTACAGAAGCAGAAACAAGGGCTTAAACAACCCTGAGGTAGCATCGTGAAAAAGCAAAAGAAAATGTGCCCTAGGTGAGTGTGAGCATGCACATGCACACGTGTATGTGTATGTGTGTGCACACACACGTGCATGCATGGTTGGGGGTAGGTCAGAAGATGATGTTGGGGATCTTCCTTAATTTCTCTCCACCTCAGTCTTTTGAGACAGAGTCTGTCACCGAAACCAAACCTCATCAACTGGACTATAGAAGCAAGCCAGCAAGACCCCATCTCTGCCTCTCGGCGCTGGGATTACAAATGCCCAGCACTGAGCCCAGCTCTTTGAGGTAAGTTCCGGAGAATCGAAGTCAGACCATCACGCTCATGTGACAAGCACTTTACTGGGTAAGCCATCTTCCCAGCGCCCTGGCTGATTTCTTCGTTTAAGACAGGATCTCATACTGCCTAAGCCGCCCTCCAACTCACTGTGTAGGCAGAGGTGACCTTAACCACCTACTGTCTCGGGCACTCAAGTGCTGGGATAACAGACATATACTTAGTGTACTGGGTGGTTTTGTGTGTCAGCTTGACACAAGCTAGAGTCATCAGAGGAAGGAGCCTCAGTTGAGGAACTGCCTCCTTGAGATCCAGCTGTAAGGCATTTTCTCATTTAGTGATCAATGGGGGTGAGGGTTAGGAAGCTCATGGTGGGTGGTGCCATCCCTGGGCTGCTGGTCCTGGGTTCTAAAAGAAAGCAGGCTGAGCCAACCATGGGGAGCAAGCCAGTAAGCAGCACCCCTCCACGGCCTCTGCATCAGCTCCTGCCTCCAGGTTCCTGCCTGTGTTTGAGTTCCTGTCTTGACTTCCTTCAGAGATGAACAGCAATGCTGAAATGCAAGCCAAATACACCCTTTCCTCCCCAACTTGCTTTGTGGTCATGGTGTTTTGTTGCAAAAATAGAAACCCTAAGACACTTGGATATTTGTGTTTTTTATAAAAGAGCTAACCTAGAAGTTTTGCTAACCCTGATTTTTATGATATTTATTTTTCTCTGGGGAAAAAAGTGCTTTTCATTCCCCAAACAAGACCACTTCCAAGCACTTTCTCTCTCCCTTCTGGAGATCTCCCTATACCTTGGCAACAACTGATACATTGTATACTTGAAACTGATGAGTACATTCTCACCTCAGAAACATTATGAGAAAGACTGGTAAGTTAAAGTGTGTTCACTAGCTTCTCATGAAAGAACATAGCAGGAAGGCAAAAAGTATTTTTAAATATGGCGTCAGGAGGGAATCCCCTAAGTTAATAATATTTTTAATAAACACTAGCATTCCTAAGTTTTATAATGTTTATAAAAACCACTTTCAAAGTAGGAACACTGGACATTTAGCTGCAAATTCCAATCCTGGGGTTGTTTAAAACAAGCTCCTCTCCAGGAAGGATTTTTAGACCTAATTTAATTAGACCTAATTAATTTCATGTAGGAAAATAATCATATAATTTGTGGATATGCATAAAAATGGCTCCACTAAACTACTGCTCACTTACCAAGTAGACTTCACTTTCAAAACATCTGCCCTTCCCCTATGACCCCAGTCCTTTAGGTGTTCCACAGAAAGTCCCATCGTCGCCAAATGCCATTCCCAATTGAGAGATGACAGTCTCTGGCTAAGGAAGATGGGTGCCCAGCTCTTCTAAAGAAGGAGCACCAGGAGGTGCCAGCACTCATTGGCTGGCAAGCTCAGTCCTGCAGCAGGAATGCTAACTCACGGTCCTACCATAGCCACGGAATTATAGGAGACTGTGCCCAAAGCATCCCAATAGAATTTAATCGAATCCCACATAAGTAACAAATGTTCTCACAGGAACCACCTGCTTACAGAGCACCTCGCAACCCAAGGGGCTGGCAGTTGAGGAACTTTCTAGTGAAGGAATCAAGCATCTGTCTGCAGCCTGGTAATGACAAGGTATATGTTCTCTCTCTCTCTCTCTCTCTCTCTCTCTCTCTCTCTCTCTCTCTCTCTCTCTTTCTCTCTCTCTCTGTGTGTATAAACACACACATGCACATGTGTTTATATATGTCTGCATGTATGTGCTAGAACTGTGTCCCCAGAACAGATATGGTTAAGTGCCCATTAATATGGCTTTATTTTGAAAGAGGGTCATTGAGGGCATAATCCAGTTAAGAAGTGGTCACAAGCTGGGTGATGGTGGCCCACACCTTCAATCCTAGCACATGGGAGGTAGAGGTGGGTTGGTCTATGAGTTCAATGCCAACCCGGTCTACAGAGTACAGAAATGGTCATAATGGGTTAAGATAGGTCCTACTCCAAAGACTGATGTCCTCTCATGAGGACAATCATCTGGGCATAGAAAGGAACATGCAGAGAAGGTCCATGTGATGGTGGAAGGCAAATTCAAGTGAGGTGTCCACAGTCAAGGCCTGTCAAGGGTGGCAAAAGCCACCAAAAGTGAGAAAATGAGGAATGGCTCCCCCTTGAGGAATTGGGGAGAGTGCAGCCTTAGCAATACCCCGGTTTAGAACACGGAGGCTCCAGAATGTGAGGGTGACCTGCTTTTGGCCAGTGGCTATGGTGTCACTAGGAAATTTCGGCAATGTGCTTGCTTGTGACTTCAGAGGCCACCCTGGGTTTCTGCTATGTGCTTCTGGTCCCTTGGTCCCATAGCCAGGAGAGGATCTTTACCCATGCTTCAAACAGAGTCCTCATGTGACAGCCATTGGGCATCCAAAAGACTGAGTTTTCTGGGGAGTTCCCCCTGTCCTGCAAGGCTGTGCAGGTCGCCCAGGGACCCACCTAGAGCTCGTCCCACAGGCAACTCAGAGCATACATCCTTCTCCCTAACAGGTTGCCCAAGTCAGTCAGCGGCAGCAGCTGCAAACCCTGTCAGCACCTCTCTGGCTAGTGTGCTATTGGGGGGAAGGAGGAGGAGTAAGGGAGAAGTACATGGATTTATAGACAGATCTAAGCCTCCAGTTACCTGGAATTTCAGTATTCTTCTAATACTGACGACAGAGCTAATGAAGGCTAACACCATGGGTTAGGCGCTGCTTATGGACAATAATAGCTCATTATCTGCTCAGCCCTCAGAGGCTGAACCTACAACAACCCCCCATTTGACTAGCGAGAACCCAAAGCCCAAGCAAGTAGACATAGGCTTGACTTCCAACTCTGGATTGCTAACGTGCTCTCAAAAGGATACTGCTTTTTCCTCTTGCTTATCAGATACAGGCTGGCTCCAGGCTTACCTGGTCACAAACACAGCGGCATCCACAGGAGGTGCATCATCCTTCCCTCCTGGTACCTGGTTATTGCCAAGGTACCGCGCACCCCCATACTCCTCATTCTGCCAGTGACAGAAGCTTTCCAGGGACCGCTCACCATGGTGCCCTATGGATAACTTGGCCTAAAAGAAATAGAAGGAGGCAGTCAGACACTGTCATCCAGTAGATGCTCTTGAAGACCGAATTAGATGATTCTCTGCCCTGAGATAAAAGCTTAGAACCCAAGGATGCTCAGGAGGTTCCAAGACCACCAGGGACTTTATCCATGAGTTTAAATAATGATTGTCATTAAAGCAAGCAATCTACTTCTTAGAAACATAACAGTCTCCAAAAACAATGCACTCCCTCCATGTCCGCCGACTGTTTCGCCTTGTTATAGATAGCACTGGCGTGAAGGGAGTCACTCAGCAGAAACATCAAAGTCAAGGCTGTGCTGAGTCCCCATGGGTCAGGAGCTCCAGGAGGAAAGCCACGCTTCTGAGACCTCCCCCAGCTTTCCACGAGTGTGAGAGCCATATGCCAGACCTACCAGGAATGGGAAGTGTGAGCGCCCATGGCTCAGCATTCCCTTGACTCTCTCACAATGGTGGCATCTTCAAAGCCAGGAAGGTGAACAAGCCAGTTTGCCTGGAGCCCCCCTGCCCCCACAGTCCCAGTGTGGGGGAACTTCCAAACCCATTAAGTTCTCAGCTTGCTCCAAAAGGCATCCATGAAGACTTACCGGGCGTTGTCGCAGCAGGACCAGCTTGGTGACTTGAATGTTAATTTTAATCCCGAGGCTCTGGTGCTGAAACATGTTGTACACCTATTAACAGAGAAAAATAGAGATACAAATACAGTTCTTTAAACACAGCGGTGTTCTAGATGGTGGTTTGTAACAGAGAAAAGATACTAAATACAGACTAAAGAAATTGCATAAACTATGGATATTAGATTAGGTATTAGTCAATATTGTCCTACAAACATACTGTATATATACAGTATGTCCTACACACAGACTGTTAAGATATGTTAGCAAACATATTATATATACTAAAATACTAAAAATATGGAAAATTGTGCACGTGAACTCTATACTACCTGCTCAATTTTCTAAACCTTTAAAACTGTTCTAAAATAACAGCATTGTTTCTAAAAAATATTAAAGTGCAGTTTGTATTCTTCTAGTATGAGAAAAACTAAAAATAATAATTACATGTAACTCAAATTTTAGTATCAATAAAGTCTGATTTAAGCAACATATATATATATATATGTGAGAACATTTTTCAGATTCTATTCAGGTTTACTAGCCAGGAGGTGGTGGTCCACACCTTTAATCCCAGCACTTGGGAGGCAGAGACAGGCGGATCTTTGTGAGTCTGAGGTCAGCCTGGCCTATAGAGTGAGTTCCAGGAAAGGCACAAAGCTACACAGAGAAACCCTGTCTCAAACAAACCAACCAATAAAGGCGAGACCAAAAATCCCCACTAAAGGAGAATCCAGGGCCAAAGAGAGCGCTGCAGGTGAAGGTACCCACTGCACAAGCCTGACCACCCACATTCAATCACCAGAACTCACACTAACTACCACTACCCCCCAAAAGACCCAGCTGCAGCAGCACACATCTGTCATCCCTGCTCCTCCTGAAAGGAGATGGGAGGCAGAGACAAGAGAAACACTTGGAAGCACTGAGGCCAGCTAGCCTGGAGGATTCGGTGAAGTAGAAATAACAAGACAGACCCTGCTTCAACGAGGTAGAAGGGGAGAAGCAACCGGAAGTTGTCCTCTGACCTCCACATGACTGTGGCACAAGCATGCCTGTATTCACACATACATCACACGCACACGCACATGCACACGCACATGCATACGCACACGCACAGTTGATTAAAAGAGAATCCATACTCCCCCATGTATATAATAGAAGATTCTAGAATCACACACTGCACATGTAACTCTAGTTCCAAGGAACCTGGTGCATTCTTCTGACCTGCACAAGCATTCACACATACATGGCATACACATGCAGACTCATAAGTAAAAATGAATATTTTTGGAAACGTGCAGCTTGGGTGATTTTGAAACAAAGAAACAGATGTTAGGTAATTCGGGCAGAAAAGTCAAAACTCTCGCCTCGGGTTTTCATGCAGAAGGACTGAAGGCATAGGGAGACAGACAGACGCTGGCAATGTCCCAGCCTGGGTCATCTTTCCCTCTCTAGCACTCCTGAAGTTCTGCATCTGTATCATTCCCACTGATGAAACGGGCTTTTGTAAATGAAGGCATGTGTTAAAGACTCGGAGCCAGTTAGCAATACCCTGATTCAAAGCCAGGCTCATCTACCCAAAATGTCCATCTCTTCCTGTGTTCCCCTAAGTCCTCATTCTAACCAGAGGCTGCCACTGAAGCACATCATAGTGACAGAAAGGTGCATGCTCGTCTCAAGTCCCCCTTTGTGGCCATTTGGTGTCCCCCAAATACACATATATAAAGACATGGCTCCAGGGTGCTGTGGTGGGAGGGGCTGAGAAGGGCCTAGTGAGTGAGTGAGGCTGTGGGTCCCCAAGCTTGCTCACTCTGCCTTTTAGCATCGACATTTGCCCCAACAGTGTCATCTTGTGCCTTTACCAGACTCCAAGTTGTGAGTCTGCCAGAACTGGACCTGAGCCTCCTAGACAGCGCTTTTCTCTACAAACTTCTTGTTTTAGGTGTTTCATCATGGTGGTACAAGACAGACTTAGGTACAAATGTGCCTCTAGTCAGTAGAACCTACTATTAAGGGCCTCAACATCAAGACGTCCTAGAGAGGAAGAACAAAAGGAAAAATTGTAAGGCAGAAGAGCCGGGGTTCACGTGAACAAAGGAGGCCCACTGGATGTGAGGCCCCCAGGTCAGTACAGACCTCTTGACTTCCTCTCTTGTACGACAGCAAAGATGGTGCTCTGAGAGGTTTGATGGGAGGCGGTGAGGGTGGCCGTGAATATAAGATCCGGAGGGAACAGGGATGAGGTCTTCTTCAAGAGTCCTCTTGGTTTTAGCTCACGGACAACTCATGAGGGGATTTCACACCGAGAGCATTAAAACTTTCTCTCCTGGTGCTGTGTCTCCACTCCCAACTCGGCAGCACCGGAAAGGGATGGCCACGGCAAGCAGCAAAGCCAGGGTCTGTCAGGACGTGCAGTTGGCTACCCAAAGGACAGTGAGCCTGCAAACGCGGCAAGCACAGACTGTAGGTAGCTATGTGACATAGAATTAGCTGTGTCACAGCTTGGACATTATGCACTGAAAGCTGCTATTATGGTTAAATAAAATCTATCTTTGTGTAACTTAATATTCTTTCCCACAAGAAAAGAAAAGAGGGGATAAATTCACGTTCTCTGTTCTCAGTCCCCGCTCCAAAATGTCTTGTCCTCAAGTACAAACTATTTGTCCTTTTTTTATGTTGGACCATCCATCCACAGGCCAATTCTGAAGTCAGTTCTTCATTATCTATTCCTGACCCTGGGGGAAGAAGGGAGCCCACAATTTTTTCCTTGTTTGGATATTTCAAGAACCACCCAATGGCTCTAATTCAATTTTTTTTTTTCCTGAAATACCCAGCATAAGGATTGGGCCTTAACTGGCATACAACAGTTCCAAACATGAAAGTTCCGAAGAAAGAAAGGTTGGATTATAAAAGAAAAAAATTCAGTTGTACAGGGCTTTGTCACAAAGAGCTGCATTTGGAGTTCAGGTGTAGCATAGATGCAGCACACAGGAGGTCCCGGGTTCTGTCCCAGCACCTAAACACAAAATAATTAAGTGCACAATACCTGTAATACTATGCCAGCCAAACCCCTAAGACAGTCAAGAATATCATGGGTTTAAAGAAATAACACACAGGCTGACAAGGTGGCTCAGTGGGTAGAGGCACTTGCCCCTAAGGCTCATGACCTGGGTTTGAACCCTGGAACCCACACAGTGGAAAGTGAGAACAGACTCCTGCAAGTTGTCCTCTGACTTCTGCATATGTACTGTAGTGTGGACATATGTGTGTCATGCACACAATAAAACAAAAATAAATAAATAAATGTTAAGAATTATAAAGAATGTGAAGTCAGGCATGGTGAGTGCACTGGCTAGTCTTATGTCAGCTTGGCACAAGCTAGAGTCATCTGAAAGGAGGGAGCCTCAGTTGAGAAACTGCCTCCATAAGATCCAGCTGTGGGGCATTTTCTCAATTAGTGATGGATGGGGGAGGGCCCAGCCCGCTGTGGGTGGTGCCATCCCTGGACTGCTGGTCCTGCATTCTATAAGAAAACAGGCTGAGCAAGCCAGGGGAAGCAAGCCAGTGAGCAGCACTCCTCCATGGCTTCTGCATCAGCTCCTGCCTCCAGGATCCTGCCCTGTGTGGGTTTCTGTCATCACTGCTTTTGATGATGAACAGCAACATGGAAGTGTAAGTCGAATAAACCCTTTCCTCCCCAACTTGCTTTTGGTCATGGTGTTTCATTACAGCAATAGTAACTCTAAGACAGTGGGGTTCATGCCTGTAATCCCAGTACTTAGAGGAGACTGAGGCAGAGGAATTACAAGTTGGAGAAGAGCCTGGCATTCGCAACAAGTTCCAGGCCACACTATACCATGCCATCATGTCTCAAATTTTTTAATTACTTAAGTAAACTAGTCATGTGACAGGGCACTTCTCAGTGCTGTTCTGGTCTGTCACATGAACAGAGAACACAGAACCCACAGGCGTGGCTATGAGCACCAGGCAGAACACAGGACAAGTCCCTGAGTTAGAATCATCCATTGGCTCCTTGTCAGTCTGAGCATCGCCCGGTACTATGAGCTTTCCATGCCCCAAGGCTTCCTTGGTTCCCTTGGGATGAATGCACAGAACTATGATGTGAGATGAAAGGAAAAAACAGCCTCGTGCTCCAAGAGCTGGGGACAGGGAAAATGGAGAAAATGGTCTAAATGGGAAAGGGGTGTAGAGTGTCAGATGAGGCCATCCTGGATGCTGGTTGAACAAGAGGGGAATGTACTTAAAATTACTGAACACTTACACAAGGTTATGATGGTAAATTCAATGGTTAGGTGTATTTTGTTACAATTAAAAGTATAATTCCTTCTTAAAATCTTCGTTCCCTAAATACCTGTGGTGGCTTGAGTGAGAAATGCCCTCTGGTGACCCAGGTATTTGAACACTTGGCCCCCAGTTGGTGGTCTTATTTGGGTAGGTTTAGAAGGTGTAGCCTTGCTAGAGAAAGCGCCTCACTGGGAGTGGGCTTTGGGGTTTCAAAGGCCATACATCATTTCAAGTTCGTTCTCTCTGCTTCCTGTTGGTGGTTTGAGATGGGAGCCCTCAACTCTCAGGTTATAGCTCCAACCTTCATGCCTGTCTGTTGCCATGCTTCCCTGCCATGATAATAATGTGCTCTTAGCCCTCTGGGTCCATAAGCCCCAAATAAACCCTTCCTTCTATAAGTTGCCTTGGTCACGTGCTGGGGATATCTTTCTGTGAATGTGAATCTGTTGCTCTCATTGATTGATAAATAAAATGCTGACTGGCCAGTAGCCAGGCAGGAAGTATAGTATAGGTGGGACAAGCAGAGAGGAGAATTCTGGGAGTGGAAGGCTGAGTCAGGAGATGCTGCCAGCCGCCACTGCCATGAGAAGCAAGATGTAAAGTGCCGGCAAGCCACAAGCCATGTGGCAACTTATAGATTAATAGAAATGGGTTAATTTAAGATATAAGAACTAGATAGCAAGAAGCCTGCCATGGCCATACAGTTTGTAAGTAATATAAGTCTCTGTGTGTTTACTTGGGTCTGAGCAGCTGCAGGCCTGAGCGAGACTGGAGAAAACTCCAGCTATAGTCATGGTGTTTTATCACAACAAAAGTAAAGTAACTATACAACACCATTGACTGGTAAGGACAGACGGCACTTCTCCCTTGAGATGCAGGCCTTCATCCCAGGGAACAGCTGGCAGAGTCTGAGCACCACAGCTGAGCACTGTCACCTGCTATTTGCAGATGCCCCCTCACAGAGCTCCACGGGATATAGGGTAGGGCAGAATGGAAATGGGAGCTCCCTCCAGGCCAGGGAAGCTAGATGAACAAACCCAGCCTGAGACAAGCAAGCAAGCAAGCAAGCAAGCAAGCAAGACGCTCTCTCTTTTTGCCATGGCAATTCATGCTCAGGAGAAGTCCTGAAGGTAGCGGCGTCTGATGCTGAGGGAGACACCTGGCTGGGCCGGGAGCAGTGCAGCCAATTGTCTGGAAAGTCTGTCCCTAGTGTCCAGCTCTGGCTGTGTGCCAGGAAGTACTCAGAGCCCTGGCTGCCTTTGTCACATTCCCGTGGCAGCCTGAGCCAAGCAGGTGGCCTTGCTGCCAACAGCATACTGTGGCTGTCCCGGCTGGGTGACTTGGGGACACAGAGATGGTGGCGATGGCAGCCAGGGACCAGAGAAGGGGTGAGAGATTAGGATGGAGGGGGGAGGGGGGATGGGTTAATGGTCATCACACATGGCAGGATTTTCACAAAGCTGTCACTCGGGTGAGCCAGAGCTTGCCCAGAGTCCCAGCCTGTCCCATTCAGACCTCACCCCAAAAGGTAAGAGCTAAATTTACTGAATTCACAGTAGCTCTAAGGGGGGCCCCAGGCATAAGTTTGAAATGCGTACTCTGGAGCCCCCAGACACCCTGAAGCAGAGACAGACTATGTGTGTTGAAGGAGTCTCCCAGGGCTTCTGGGATGTACTTGAAGTGTAAGAACCAGCAAGCACACTAACACTGGGCTGCCTCCGGGTGACCACGGAGAGACTCTTGTCTGTTGTGTATGGTAATAAAGTAAAATTGATGTCATTTTTCCTCCAAACAGCTTGCCTGGATGGTCTTGGGTTTTTCATACCACTCCATGGTTGTTAAGGAAGCAGAGAACAACCAAAACTCTGCCGGGTGGCCCTGCTTTCCAACTTGGCGGCCCAGCCGCAGCGTTTCTGGTGCCACACCACCTGTTTCTGTCTGCAATCTGTACCTTAAAACATTCCTGCTCTGGTGTCACCCGAGAACCCCCCCCCCCCAAGGAGCACCAAGTCACATGTGCACAAAAGGCTCCGTGATACATGTGGGAAAGCCTCAGCAGCCGGCTGCACACCCTGGGCGGTGAGGTCATCTGGGACATCTGTCCCAGAGGCAATTTCTGCACAATCTCCAGGGACACAGAACCCGGGGCAGGACTCCACACCCCCAGCGAGGGCACGAAGCAGCAGCCCTTGCTTATTACAGCACTGAGGATTATATATACTAGGTAAACACTCTGCCACCGAGCCACATTCCAGTTACAGAAGTATTATTATTACTATTATTATTATTTCATTAATTTAAAAGACAGTCTCTCTCTACACAGCCCAGGTTTGCATCCTGCCTCAGCCTCCCAGGTACTACCAGGTGTGTACCAGTGTGCCTGGATCAGAAGCATTTTAAAACACCAATCAGCCCATTCCACTCTTCTTTTTAGACCTGCTGGCAGTGACACACACACACACACACACACACACACACACACACACACACACACACACACACACACACAAGCGCGCGCACGCACACACTCACCAGCCCCTTTCCTCATGCCTATTACATCAGGCAACAGGGTCAGCCTGACCATAGTTTACCAATCCCTACCAGCCTCCCCTCTGCTGGTGTCACACGGTGCACTGTTCAATGTCACCCTTCAGAAGTGGAGGCCACCTCTCTCGGAGGTGCCTCAGTCACTTGCTCTCACATGGTTCAGTGTGTGGCAGCTCCCACCCTCTAGGCTCCCTTTTCGCTGATTGTATTGTATTGATTGTGTTGGATAGTGTCTATGGCTCCTTCTGCTGAGACATGTGGGGATAATGCATGCTAATGATTCCTGTTGTACACAAAAGTGGGTAGCAAGGTCCCTTGATTTTGGTGCCAATAACTTAGCCAAATGGAATCAGGACATATCTTTTATCTTGACAGTGAAATCCATACAGCACACAGTCTATAATCGCTACCATGCTTACATGTACATTCACACTATTACAATTTTCTTTCCTTTTAAGGCTGAATCTAATATTTCATTTGGTGTGGCTGGTACATTTTGTTATCTGTTCATCTATCAGTGGGCACCTCAGTGCTTCCAGCTTTTAGCTACTGGGAATGATGCTACCATGAACTCTTCTCCAGCACCCTAACTCAGATTTGTTTCTTTGTGTACAGATACAAATTCTGCCCACCAGCAGCCTCCAGAGAAGGCCTGGGCTCATGAATTCCTCCCGAGGCTCTGATTTCTAAAAGAGAGGGCACAGGCAGTAGATATAGACATAGACACGGGACATAGACACAGCAGCAGGAACCTAACAGCAGACAGAGGCATCCAGCAGTGTGAACCGGCCTTGCTCCTGACATACCCTTCGTCTTGACTTCTGCTGCCTGGCCTGCCCTAAACCTCACCCCCCCCCCCCCCCAGCCAAGCTTCCTGCTCCAGGTTTCAAAAAGCTCCTTGCTTCCCATCTGGAAAGCAAGCCCACTTTGCTTGTGGCCATTTGCCCTAGGAGTCTCTTCTCTCCACCCTCCACTCCAGTGTGTGCTGCAACACGGTACAGGTGGGACCCTGCAGGTGGGAGGTGGGAGGTAGGAGGGGGAGGGGGAGGGGGAGAGGGGGCAGGAGAGGGGGGAGGGGGAGGCTGCTCCCCGCAGTCTGGCTTCTCAGTAGGATTCCTTTTAAACTTGTAAGGCTTGGCTTCATCCTCTGCCACACTTCTTAAAAAAACAACAGGTGTACTAAGGGGGCTCAGTTGACTTTTCATTGCACATGGCTGCCTGGGGACTGTGTGAGGCAGGTAAATAATATAATCTCGTGTATGTGGGAACACTTCCCACTGGGGTGTGTATACACATAAATCCCCATGCTGTGTTTGGGATGCACAAAAGGCTTTCCAGAGCAAATTAATCAAGGAATTATAAAGTGCTGCCAGACCCCCTAGCTCTTTTGTTCCAGTCTCTCCAGACTCACTCTGACTCCACTGCAGGAGGCTCTCTGCCCACTTGACCTCCATTTCCTGGACTCTGCCTCTTGGTGTGGACCCAGGGTTCCCATCTTTCCTGCCTCCCCTCTCATCTCCATTTGTTTGTGTCACCCACCAACCCACAGAAGCACTCTGTAACAGGGACCCCAGAGCTATCACACAGGAACCAGAGTAGACAAGAGCAACCTAGACCATCCACTCGACTAAGGCAAGAGCAGATAGCTCCACCAAAAACCACATCAAACATCATAACTCCTGGAGTCCAGATCTCAGCTCAAAAACCCAACCATGAACAAACACTCAAGACAATATGCTTCCTCTAGAAGCAATCCCACAGCAGCAGACCCTGGGAAGAATACTTTACTGAAGCACAGAGTAAGGAGTCCAAACATACCAATTACGAATATGTCCAAAGACCGTAGAGAAAATATGAACTCATGCCTTCCCATGAAAATACAAACAGTTGGATGAAACAATAAAAGTGTTTCAAGGAGAACTTAGCAAAGAAAGAGAATCAGCAGAGAAAAGCCAAACTGAAATAAAATGGGAAATGCAAACCTCAGGATGTCAAACCAAAGCCTCAGAGGAAAGCCTCACCAACAGATTACAAGACATGGAAGAGGGAATTTCAGGTCTGGAAGACAAGGTAGCCAAAGAACGTGTTAGATCTTAAGGAAAAGAAAAGGCAAAATCCAGGCACAAAACATCTAGAAAATCTGGGATACTATGGAAAGACCAAACCTATGAATAGAGGTACAGAGGGAGAAGAATCCCAGGTCAAAGGCACAGAAAATTAAAGCAAGATCAAATAATCAACTTAAACAGATCTATATCCCCAGTGAAATAGAGCCAGTAATTAAAAGTCCCCAAGGAGAAAAAGGCCAGAATTCTCCCAGACCTTCAAAGAGTAACCAACACAAATATTCTACAAATTATTCTGCAAAATAAAAACTGAAGGAATATTTTTTTCTGATTCTTTTTACAAAGCTACTATGGCCCTGATATCAAAGCCACACAAAGATCAAACCAAAAAAAAAAATTGTAGACTAATATCCCTTATAAAAATAGATGCGGCCGGGCGGTGGTGGCGCACGCCTTTAATCCCAGCACTTGGGAGGCAGAGCCAGGCGGATCTCTGTGAGTTCAAGGCCAGCCTGGGCTACCAAGTGAGTTCCAGGAAAAGGCGCAAAGCTACACAGAGAAACCCTGTCTCGGAAAAAAAAGGAAAAAAAGAGAAAAAAAAAAATAGATGCAAACATTCTCAATAAAATACTTGCAAACCAAATCCAAGAACACATCAAAAAGATCATCCACCTTGATCAAGTTGGCTTCATCCCAGAGATTCAGGGATGATCCAACATATGTAAATCAACAAATGTAATCCACAACAGAAAGAAACTGAAAGATAAAATTCACATGATCGTCTCGTTAGATTTAGAAAAAGCCTTTGACAAAATCTAGCACCCCCTTCATGATAAAAGTCCTGGGGAGACTAGGGATACAAGGAACATACCTTAACATAATAAAGGTAATTGACTTTTCTTCTTTTTTAACTATTTATTTTATATGTTACAAAAAGATTCCTAATTTAGCAACATTCTTTTTTAAACTTTCTTTTTACTTATTTTTTGTGTCTTTTACATCATTTCTCCTGATCCCACCCATCTCCCCCCACCCCACCCCAAAATTAAAACAAAATAAAATTTAAGAGAAAAAAGCAGAAGGGGGAGGGAGAAAGGGAAAAATATCATTATAAAGGTTCAGTATGACACAGTGAATTACACTTTATCCATACATTTTTACTTGCAGGCATTCATTGCAAAAAAATCATTGGTCTGATTCAAGGCCCCTGGTCTCTGCTACATCACTGACACTGGGCCCTCACTGGTACTCTTCCCAGACACCGTGTTGCTGCCCCATGTTGTGAAAATCCTGCAGCCCTGATCTGCATCCCACCCCATGCTCCAGATCACAGATGCTGTGGATGTTGGGGTGGGACAACACATAACCCTGGTGCTGGGCCTGGGTAGTTGCAGGGTTAGTCAGTCCTCCAGCTCTCTCCTGTCCTCACCACCAGGGTGATTTCTTCAGCACTGCCCTGGCTAATTCACTCCTTGCAGCGATGAGCAAGGGGTGGGGTCAATTCTCCTGCTTTTACATCCTCAGGGTCCATTCTCCTACACCTACACCTTCAGGGACAGCTCTACTGTGCTGTCCAGGCCAGGTGTAGGGGCCACTCTCCCGAATGATGCAGCTGATGAGGGCACAGCAAGTTCTCCCGCCTGACTCAGGTATTGACTGGCAGGGAGGGGTGGGCATCTCTCCCTGGCCTATGCCACCACATGACAGATGAGTAATGGGGACAACTCTCCCATGCTCTATCATGTTCACAACTTCGGGCTGGCTCACCCACATCTCTGCTAACAAGGTCAGCTCTACTGTGCTGCCCAGGAGAGGTGCAGGGTCTACTTTCTTGAATGCTGCAGCGGTAATGGGGGAGGGTCAGCTTGCTCATTTGTTGCAGGCAGTAAGGGGCGAGGGTTGAGGAGGTGCACCTCTCCCCCACCCACACCACTGCATGACAGATGAGTAGTGGGGACAACTCTCTTATGCTCACAACTTCAGGGCTCGCTCATTCACACCTCCACCAAGAGTTGTGCTGCCCAGGAAAGGTGCAGGGCCTGCTTTCCCGAGGATTGCAGCTGGTGGGGGGGGGCAGAAACAGCTCTCCTGCTCTATGATCTCAAGGCCAGCTCTTGAAGCTGCCTCAGGCATTAATGTGGGGGGAGGTATCTCTCTCCCATTCATAGCAAATAAAGGCAATTTATAGCAAGCCAACAACCAACATAATCTAAATGAAGAGAAATTCAAAACACTGCTATTAACATCAGGAACAAGATAAGGATGTCCACTCTCTTCATAGCTATTCAATATAGTACTTGAAGTCTTAGCTAGAGCAATGAGACAACTGAAGGAGATCAAAGGGATACAAATAGGAAGGGAGAGGTCAAAGTATCTTTATTTGCAGATGATATGATAGTATACCTAAGTGACCCTAACAAGTCCACCAGGAAACTCTTACAGCTAGAAGACACTTTCAACAAAAGTAGCTGGATACAAAATTAACTCATAAAAATAAGTAACCTTCCAATATACAAATGGAAAATATATCATGGAAATGGTACTTTTCACAATAGCCTCTCTCTCCATATATATATATATATATATATATATATATATATATATATATATATATATACATATATATGTATATATATAAATTCTTGAGATAACTATAATCAAGCAAGTGAAAGACTTGTATAATAAACTTTAAGGTATTGAAGAAGAAATTAACGAAATCACCAAAACATGGAAAGATCTCCTATGTTCACTGATAGGATCGGTACGATTGATACTGTAAAAGTGGACATCCTACCAAAATTAATTTACAGATTCAAGGCAATTCCCTTAAAATTCCAACATAATTTTTCACAGAAATTTAAAAAATGACCTTCAACTTCATACGGAAACACGGCCAGCATAGCTAAAGCAATCCTGAATAATAAAAGAACTTCTGGAGGTCTCACCATCCTAGATTTCAAGTTGCACTACAGAGCTACAGTAATAAAACAGCATGGTGTTGGCATAAAAACAGATACATTGATCAATAGCATCAAATTAAAGACCCATACATAATTCCACACACTTATGGACACCTGATTTTGATGAAAAAGCAAAACAAAACAAAACAAAACAAAACAAAACAAAGAGACAAACAAAAAAAAGCTACTGGAGAAAAAAAGACAGCATCTTTAATAAATGGTCCTGGTCAAATTGGGTGGCTGAATATAGAAGAACGCAAATAGATTCATATTTATCATCCTGATTCTCTACTTCTGCATCTCTACCTCAAATGGATCAAGGACCTCAACTTAAAACAAATTCCCTGAATCTGAAAGAAGAGAACAGGGGGAATAAGCCTGAACCCATCAGCACCAAAATGGATTTCTGAACAGGACACAGGACATCAACAACACAGGAACTAAGACCAACAACCAATAAATGAGTCTTCATGAAGCTGAAAACCTTCCATACAGCAAAGGACACCACCATTCAGGCAAAGCAGCAGCCCACAGAGTGGGGAAAGACCTTAACCAATTATACATCGGATAAAACTTTACTATCTAGATCATATAAACAACTGAAAAAAAAACTGAACATTAAGAAAACAAATAACTCAGTTTAAAAGTGGGGCACAGAACTAATCAGAATCCTCAAAAGATGAAACACAAGTGACTGAGGAACACTTAAAGAAAAGCTCAATGTTCTTAGTCATCAGAGAAATGAAACTAAAACTACTCTGAGATTTCATCTTACACCCAGTCAGAATGGTCAAGATCAATAAAACCAATGACAGCAAATGCTAGGGAGGATGCCAAGAAAGAGAACATTCATCCATTGCTGGTGGGAATGCAAATTGGGACAACCACTACAAAAATCAGTGTGGCTGTTCCTCAAGAAGCTGGGAATAAGTAGATCTGCCTCAAGATGCAGCTATACCTACCACTCGTGGGTATGTACCCAAAGGACTCTACATCCTACTACAGAGATACTTGCTCATCCATGTTCATTGCAGATCAACTTATACTAGCCAGAAATTAGAAACAGCCTAGATATCCATCAACTGTTGAATGGATAATTAAAATGTGGCATTGTGATACACTTACACAGTGGAATATTGCTCAGCTGTTAAGAAGAAAGTGAAATTATGATCTTTGCAGGTAAATGGATCGAGCTAGAAAAATAAAACATCTTGGGTTAGATAGCCCAGACCCCAAAAGACAAATATTGTATGTTTTCTCTTATATGAGAATGCTAGCTGTTAAGCTTCCAGAATGTGTGATACAATCTGAATTACCACAGAGGTTAAGTATCTAGTAAGAGACCAGACAGAAGAAGAGGATTTCCCAAGGAAATAGAATATAGTGCTATGGTGAGATAAAGGGAAAACTCAGATGATTAAATGGGGGAGGGGAAAGGGCAGAGAATGCTGGGAGGGACAACCAATACTAAAGGGCATTTTAAACCCTATGGAAACCTACTACTATAGAAAATTCCTAAGGTACGTACATATACGGAAGGAATCTAATTACAGTCAACAAATAACAGGGACAACAATGCCCCAACTAAACATCCTGTGCCACCAAAACAAACAAACAAAAAACCTCTTCAGTCCCAGGAATATATTACATCTTGCAGAGTTGTTGCCCAAATGGGACCTTTGGAAACCCCCAAACATCACAGTTATTGTCAAGGCTACTGGCTACTCTCTACAACCTGATGATAAGGCTCTATTGCTGAACAAAACACTCAGCTGCATCACAGAACCTTGAGAAGTAAGCTGGTGCTTAACCAGAATCTTTAGCCCTGCTGACTAGTGCTCATGCTACTAGAAGGAACTCTGCATTCTACTGAAAGAGAAAGGTAATTGTCACTATCACCCAGCTACAGACCCTGTGACCTACAACACTGATCTGCTTTTGAGATCTACCGGTGTAATAGTGGCACAAATGTTAGAAGAGTAACCAACACTCTTTGGTCAGATTTAAAGCCCACTCCATGAGATGGAACCCATATCTGACACTCTTAAAGGGGTCAGAAACCTGACTCTACATAGGTCACAGGCCTGGGGGGAAACATAATACTATTATCTGTTAAGGGTAGATAGCAATAAAATGACTCCCAATGCCATAGTGCTGGACCTATAAATCAGGGCCTCACTCAACTCACATCAGAGAAGTTTCTTGCAGTAAATGGGAATTAACACAGAACTGTCTACAACTGGACAGTGTACAAAGAAGGAGACGTTGGAGCTCTCAGTCCTAAATAGGATGTCTGCATCAAGTTCTTCCCATCAAGGCTCAGGGATCCACAGGGAATAGGAGGTAGAATGGCTGACTCCAAGGACACAGTGTGGTCCAGATACAAGACTGATACACATAGGAGCTCACAGAGACTGTGACAGCACACACAGGAACTTCATACAGGTTCAAGCCCAATGGGGTCCCAGCACTGAGAGAGACATAGGGTCCCATGCCCCACTAAGAAGCTATCTGTAACTGATACCCACTGGCACAGGGAAAATCAGTTTTCTTCCTTGGAGTATCACTGGTTATATAAACCACACTCCAGGTCAGGCCTGGAATAGTTGGCCTATATGAAATGTACTCATTGGTATTTTTATGGACTTTGTGTTTTGTTTAGGCTTTTTTTAAAAAAAACCTTGCTGGTCTTGCTTATTTGTTTTAATTTTCATTTTGCGTTTTCTGTTTTTAATGTTTTATTTTTGTTTCTTCTTTTAGTTTGTGGTTTTAAAAGCATGAGAGACAAAGAACATAAGGTTAGGAGATGAGAGGCTTTGGATCTGGGAGGACTCAGGGGAGGGTGAAAACATGACCAAAATATACTGTATGAAGAATTTAAAAAAATAAAAACTATGAAAATTGAGGAGAAAAAAAAAAGATTTGGTCCAGCTTTGCCCACATTTCAGTCTTTCTCCAAGTTTTGTATGGTTGAGAAGGCAAAGAATTTTCAGGAAAAAAAAATAAAATATGGTCAGTATTAGTTAACATGACTTCAGTGCTAAGTCATTGGCAAAGGATGAGGCACAGTCATTAGGTCCTGTATTCACAAACTCACAGATATCCTGGGTGACCATGCCTGATGACCAGACAGTAAATAGTGGGGAAGGTGTGCACCCAAACCCACCCCGAGGCGCTTACTATAGATACCTGGGGAGCACGTGATAAGCAGGATGGGCATTTTAAAGTGTAGCATTCTGTGGCATTAAACACATTCACACTGGTTTCCAACCATCCCCATGGTCCATCTAAACACATTCACATTGGTCTCCTACCATCCCCATGGTCCATCTAAACACATTCACACTGGTTTCCAACCATCCCCATGGTCCATCTAAACACATTCACACTGGTCACCAACCATCCCCATGGTCCACCTAAACACATTCACACTCGTCTCTAACCATCCCCATGGTCCATCTCCAGTACTCTCTCTACTTACAGAACTGAAAGTCTGCCCCCATTAAATACTGATATCCTATTTCCATCTAGTATGCCACCATTCTACTTCCTGCCTTTGAGTGTCACTACTCTGGGTACCCAATAAAAATGGAATCATACAGCACTTGTCTTTTTGTGGCTCTCCTTCACTCAGCACATGTCCTTGAGGGTCATCCGTATTATAGTTGTGTTTCACAATTTTCTTCCTTTGAAAGATTTACTTTTATCTTACATGTATGACTGTTTGTCGATATGTTTGTTTGTACACTAAAAGTGCCTGGTGTCCACAGGGGTCAAAAGAAGGCGTCAGCTCCCGTGGAACTGGAATTGTAGACAGCTGTGAGCAGTCAGGTGAGTGTTGGAAATTGAATCCGGGTCCTCTGCAAGAGCAGCCAATGCTCTTAACCATTGAGGCATCGCACAAGCTCCATTGTTTCCTCTCACTTAGAGGCTAATATCTTAGTATACATGTATGCCACACTTGCCTCTCTGCTCAGGCATCAACGCATGCTTGGGTTGCTGCCACCTTTGGGCTGCTGGGAATAACACGACCGTAACACAGATGTCCAAGTATCTACCCATGTCTTTGATTTCTCAAAAGTGGAATCGCTGGATCATGAGTAGGGCTTGTTTTCCAAAAAGTGCCCTGCCTCTCACAGCAGCTGTAGTATTTCATGTCCCCATTAGATCTCCTTTCTCTCTGCCCTCACAGATGGATATGCTCGGTTTTGCTTTTGTGTATGTGATTGTTGGCTTTATAGTAGATCTCTCCCAGTGAGTGAGGAAGTATCTCACTGTGGCTTTGACTTCCGTTGGTGACTTTTCCTATTGGTGATTGATGCTAAGCATCTTTCCACAAATTTACTGGCTATTTGTAAGTCTTTTTAAACATGTCTGCTCAAATCCTTTCCCAATCTTAAAACCTAATTTTCCTTCTGTTGTTGAGTTTTAGAAGTCTATATTCTGAATATTATCTGACATGTAATTTGCAAATATTTCTTCCATTCTGTGGGTTGCCCTTTTACCATGTTAATGGGGTCTTTTGATGCACAAGAATTTTTGATTGTGCTGAGATCCAATATGTCTATTTTTCCTTTTACTGTGGGCTGTGCCTTTGATATATCCTACAGATTGCTGCCAAGTTGAATGTCATGACCCGCCCTCCTCCCTCCTCCTTCTGTGTTTAATAGCTTGAGCTCTTAAATTAGGACTTCAGCATGTTTTAAATTTTGTATATGCTGCCACAGGGGACTCTGTTCTGTGTGGGTGCACCAATTCTCCCCTATCAGCATCTGTGTCAAAAACCACTTGACCAAATATATTAGTGTCAACTTCTAGGTTCTGGTTTATTCCATCAGTCTCAAGGTAACAATGCTAGAGAAGTGTTTTTTGTTTGTTTGTTTGCTTGCTTGCTTGTTTGTTTGTTTATTTGTAGCTCTGAAGAAAATCTGAGGTCAGGAACTGTGAATCTCCAACTTTGTTCTTTTTCATTTCAGATTCCATGTGAATTTTAGGATGGATTTTTTCCAAGACCTCCAATCATTGAGGTATTCACAGAAACAGCATCTGTGGATTGTTTTAGGTAACACTGATACTGTAGCTATCTTTAAATCCACCCACATGGCTTTCCACCCATCTCTTCTTTGACTTCTGCCATCAATGTTTCACAGCTTCCACTGTGTAGTCTTTTACATCCTGATTCTGTCAATGCTCAGTATTTTGTTATTTTGATACTGTTGTAAATAGGACTTTCCTCTAAATTCCCTTTTCAGAGTCTTCATGCACACAAATGAAACCAGCCTGTGGATGTTTTACACTGCTACTTTGCTGTTTATTGATGATAAAACACACACACACACACACACACACACTCAAGGTTTTCTCTAGTTAACGCCATATCTTCTTCTGTGAACAGAGACCATTCTGTCTCTTTCCTACTTACATGGCTTTTATTTTTTTATTTGTTTATTTATTATTTATTTCTGTGCTCAACGTCTCTTGCTAAACTTCTAGCACTAGGCTGAACGAAAGTGGCAACAGTGAGCATCTCTGCCTTGCTTCGTAGGAGAAATGCTTTCCACCGTCTGCCACCGAGTATCATGTCAACTACGGGATACTCATTTAGGGCTTTTCATATTGATGATAATGATAATGAGAGTTTGATTTTGTTCTTTTTATTCCAAAATGGTATTGGATTTTGCCGAATTCCTTTTCTGCATTGACTGAAGTAATTATTAGTTTCTCCCTATGCTTTGTTAGGGTGATTGACCATGCTTATTGATTTGCATATAAAATGTTCACACATATAAATATTTATACTATTATATATTTTGCTATCTTTGAATTCTATTGATATCTAATGACCTTCTTTGTCACTGACTCTTTCCACTCACAGGCAATTTTCCATACATGTATAGCCACCTCTGCTCTCTTTTGTATCACTATCTGCATGGAATATCTTTCCTATCCATTCACTTTCAACCCAATATTACCTTTGGATATAAAGTGAGTCTCTTATCGATATATTTCGACTATGGTGGGGGTTTTTGGGTTTTTGTTTGGTTGGTTTTAAAGATTCATTCTACAAATCTGTCTTTAACAGAATGCTTAATCCATTTACATTTAATGTAATCATTGAACTCATAAAAGTTACTTACTTTTGCATTTTTTTGTTTCTTTCATATCCCTATCATTTTTGTTGTCCCATTTTCTGTGTGAACTGTGTTCATTTTTTTTCTATAATGAAACTTTCTCATTTCTTTCCATTTCCTTTTGTTTCTACCCTACAGGTATTTTCTTTGTATGAATCCTATACAGATTATACTTCATTAAAAACTGATATTGTTTTGCCCTTATATGATCCTAATTTTGATAGCACAAGGAGATTCCAAAGTAAAAGATTTTATTAAAAGCTCATAAGCATGGTTTTGCAAGGTGGATCAGGTCTTTCCACTTATAAAGCAGACTACCTCTAAAAAGGCATGAGGGTGAGGTTCTTCTTATCGATCAGCAAGGAGGGTCCCCCTGAGGAACATTTACAAGGAGACAGAAAAGCCCATTCTCTAAGAGCCTCTCTAAAAGACAGACTATAAGTGACAGAGGAGCTGGGATCTCCCGAGGAAGAGGTGGCCTCTGCAGCAGAAGCCAGGGCTCAGACAGGAGGGAGGAGCTACAAGAGAAAGAGATGGCCTGGAATAAGGCTGGGAGGGGCCCAGAAAGGGGGTAGAGTTCCCATGAACTGCCAGGGGAAGCCACAGGGGACTTTGTACTGCTTAGTGACAAGCTCCTGATTCTGCTGGCAGCCTTTCCAGGCCACTCTGTGTCGAGGATAAAAGGGGGACTAAGACGGGAGAAAGCAGGTCAGTAAGGGGACTGGGTCAGTATTGGGGCTGGAAACAATGGAGGTCCCAGACCAGAGAGCAAAAAAGAGAGCAGAACCAGAAATGTCTGAGCCAAGTGGTGCAGGGAGCATCAGCTGGTAGCTGGTCTTCTATTCAACTGTGTACTCACTGGTCTCTAAGCCTCCGTTTCAAATCTGTTCCCTGTAAAAGGATGAACCCCACCAGGCATGAGGTGTCAGAGGCATGAAAACACCCTGTTGCTGCTGTCAGGGCTGGGAAGATCGACTTAGGCACCTATTCTTCTTCTCCCACACTGGCTAGCACTGATCTAACTCATCCTAACCATGAAAGACGTTGGGAAAAACAGGAACACCAGACCAAAAAAAAAAATGTTCCCAGCTCAGGAAACTTGATTTTCTTTTCCGTTGCCACTGGAGGAACTTGTCTGGGTCTTGCCTTGGGAGTCTGGATATGACATAGAGGGGTGTGGGATCTCTGCTACAGAGACCCAAGCAGCAGGGCAAGGGGAGAGCTGCCAGACACCAGAGTTACTAGTTTCCAGAGCCCACAAATGAATGATGAGGACCACCAACCCAAGTGGCGCTCTTTCCAATCCAAGAAAGCTGAGGTGCCAGCTACTCCAAGCCTGCAACCCCAGAGAACACAGTCTGGAGAGAGACAGATGGGCTCAGTGGGCCCGTTCCCTCTTGTTGCTCCTAGGGAAGCAGTGTAATGATGGGGGCCCAATCCCAGCCACAATCTCTTCCTTCTCTCCAGGCGTACCAGGTACCTCACCGGGTCAGACTCCCTATTCCACAGCAGCCACGGGCAGGGAAGGAATCTGGGGATTTCCCAAACCAGGATTTAGAGGACCGAAGACAGGAAGTGGTGGTGGCAGAGGCTCATCTTGTTTAAAACAAGACATAGTGTCTGGGGGTGAAGTGGTTTCTATGTACTGTGACCAGCACAGCAGGAAAGGGTTAAAATGAGTGTCACCATCACACACAGGGGCCCAGGGACTCTGACTAATTTGCTTTTGGCTTCCAGCAGCTCTGAAATCACACACAGAGACAACTTGTAGGAACGAACATCATCACAACATATTGTTTACACAATACAATATCCCTTAACAAGTCACAGACCTCCTCAGAAACCCTCAGAATCCAAACGGAAAGTGTTTGGCCCCCAACACCCGGGGTGTGAACCCTGGACAACCTGGTATAAGCTGCTACTGGAGTGAAATCGAGGACTAGGACCTCCCTGGCCCCTTGGCCTACAGTCTTCATGCCCCGTGGGGGATGGTAGGTAGGGTGATATAGAGTAACATTCCATCCTCAACCAGCTGTCATCAAAGAGATCCCTGGGTCTAAGTCAGTTTATAAAAGCAAGTATCAATGCCTTATGTATGGCAACCTGTTCCACGAGGAAACGTGTAGGTACAACCAGCGATTCACTATGCTGAGAGAATGCCAATGGAATCACTCTGCCAGGAGAGGCACATCTGAGGGGCAGGATAAAGGCAAGAGAGGCGAGGCGTCTCACAAATAAACAAGAGCAGTCTGGGAAGGGAGCCTCAGACAGCAGGGTGTAAGAAACTCATCCTCTTCATCCTCTTAACCAGCAGGATCACCACTGGGACAGAGTGGGGGCCATCAATACCTATTTTCCTGTGCCCAGTTCAGGTGAAAGGTTTGGGCCTAATGTCATGGTTCTGCCCAAGATATCCCATGAGAAACTGCTGATGCACAGAGCCTCTTTGCCCTTGAACTTCCTGCAGACTCTTGGAAATGAGCTGTGGGCTCTCGTCCCCACAGGGGAGACTTGACCCTGGTGAGCTTTGTGCAGGCCCGCCAGCCTTCCAGGTCTCCAGCCCACTTACAATATAGTCAGAGCAGAGATTCCAGCAGGGGGGAATCATCAGGTCCTTCCAGCTTCTGTGCCCCCCCCCCACTTTCTCATGGACCCTCCCAAGCTACTTCTAGAGCCCAAAGCATCCTCCTCCATCATGCCTACACGTGAACAAAGAGCCACCTGCATACTTTATCATTTATGAGGACCATGACTGCCCACTGTCCTCTGACACCCAAAATGGGAGCCACTAACCACCTTTGTCACAGCTAGCTTCCTTCTCAGCATCCAGGCTCCATCCCCTCAGGCAAACAAGAGCAGATGCATTCTGAGATAGTCAGGGATCTGTCCAAGCCCTAGACCATGACAGTACCAGGCCCAAGGCTGCACAGATTCTGGAGAAGGAGGAATACTATCCCCCAGCCCTAGCCCCAAATGCCTTAGTCTATTCTCTTTAGAGTTTAGTCAATCTTGTGGCCCCAGATGACAATCTTTGTCTCATTCTGCTGTACTGTCCTCTAAACCTTTCACCTACACCTGCCATTGTTAACCAGCTTTCTGCTCCCAACGTCCTGTTCTGTAGGGACAGTCTCCTCCTAGGTTCTTACGCCTATCCCCCAGGGTTACTGCACCCCAAAACTATCTCCTCACAGGAGATGTTGCATCTGGGCATTGCTGGCCGCTCTTGAGGCTTCAGGTACCATCACCAGGTTGAGAAACCCCAAGTTCCTATTCTAGCCAAGCCTGCTTGCCCAATCTCTCGCCTTAAGCTCAGCTTGTCCACTGAGAAACTCCTCCTGAGATCCAAATGCTCTGTTCCTCCTTTTCTCAGCCACTGGCTCCACCATCTGTCCAGGTACCATGAAAGACCGACCAGGTAAGCTGGGGTTTCTCTGCTCCCGATACCCCCTGGTTCCTGCCAGTCTTCCCCACCTGGCCCCTGAGTGCCTCCACCCACTCGCCCTGCCCATCAGTTCGGACCCTCTTCCCATATGCACATCATCTGCTGGCCACTCCTCACATCAACCCACCCAGCATGCAGCTGCTCTGGCTCCTTCTCCAAACACTGAGCTGAACTTGAGGCTCTCCTACACTTGGGTGGCCCCAGTCTCCTGGGCAAAGCCCCTGCCTCTCAGAACCTCTTGCTCACCTCCTCTAGCCTCCATTGTCTACATGGGTCCACACCCCTTTAAGTCCCCGCTGCAGCTGTATCACCTGACCTCCCTCTGAAGGGAGCAAGTGTCCCTCCAAGCCTCACACCTGTTGCACCCACAGCATGACCTTCCCACCCATCCTCACCCCGCCAGCACTTCCTTCCTCTCTAGTCAAGGTTTGCTCTTTCATGAGACCTCATGCTGAAGGATGATCATGAGCAGCAACCCTCCACCTGCACATTAGGGGTCCCTGCAGATGTCTCTATGGTAGAATGGATGCTCTGCCTGCTAAGACTAGAGCCTCCCAAGGGATGGACCAGACTGTGTGTTGCGTTTGTAGCCCCAGCATGGAACACAATGTTAAAGGTTTTTGAAGGCCTTCAAAAGCACTTGCTGGGAAAACAGATGGCTGGGTGGAGTGTGGCTGCCTTTGAAGAGCCTGTGGTGTCAATAATTGAGGAGGTAACCTCTCCTTTACCCACCCACTGTGTAAAGAAGGTTTCCCTCTATCTCCACTCAACAAACTGGGTGCAGACCTGGCTTCATAAGCCCCTTCTTGGCATCCTCAATGGATAACTCTCTCATAGTTCCTACAAGTTCTTAAGGCACATGGTAAGCTATTTTTTAACTAAGGTCTGATCCCAATTTCTCCAAGTAGTTCCATCATTATGAGGACAGGGGCTGATTCTTCCTTCAATATAACTGTCACTTGGAATAAGTCTTCCACGTACCAAGAATCTTGAAAGTATGGTCATGAGCAGTCCCGTCACTGAGCAAACCTGTGCATGCAAACATCACGGCAGGCAGAATCCAGAATCAAACTTTCTCCCATTCACTGCATCTGCTCTCAGGGTCACAGGCTGTGACCCCAAGCCAGCTGCCTCCTTGTCTCAGGAGATAAGGGTGCCACACCTGCCTCCAGAGCTCCCCTCCTAGAGAAATCTGAACCCACCAATGGCAGGATCCTCTTGTGGACTCACCATGTTCATGACAGTGAGGATGAACCTCTGTGCAGCCTCTGCCCCGTGGTACTGCACCATGTCGGCATCAGCCACCACCAGGGTCTCCACCGTGTGCTCATTGGTGAGCCTGATGGCATTCCTCCGCTCCCTCCAGTCCCGCGATGGCTTGTCCTTCCTGGGCTTCTTTTCTAGAAAATGACGGAGACATTTGAGCAGTTCTCGGCTTATTGATTTATGAAATCATACCATAAAAGACCCCAAGAGAATGATCAGCCTCACGTGGCCTTGATGAACCCCAAGCCTGCAGAACTCCTTGGCTAACTGAGGCGGCCTGAGTTCCCAGCCACTGGTGATACCAGATGGGAGCCAGAGAAGTAGCTTGAGGGGTCAGCCATCAAATGAAACTCTACCTTGTTCATCCTCACAGCCAAGGAGGTACCTGGGGCTGATTGTCAGAAAATAGAAACCCATTCCTAACAGAACATGGAGAGCCACACACAGCAGGCAGGGAGAGAAGCCTGCATCCAGCACTGAGAGATGTGGGAGCTCTTGAGGGTGACAGCACAGACATGCATGACAGGTAGCCCCACTTCCCTATGACATCTGGGACCAAGGAAATCGGCTTGGTTGAGACCAGGATACTCCCCTGTGAGATGAGCATCCCAGCAACTGCGCTGAGCGTCAAGAACATCAACAGATACATAAGCAATAGAGAAGCGTAGTCAGATCATAACACACACCCAGGCTGATAGCTTGCTCTATCCTCAAAACAAGGAAGGGTAATGAGTGATGTGTGGGATTCCTCTCCTGACTTGTTTAGGTAAACTGTTCCTCCATAAGATCTTACTTAGACAAACATCTATTTTCACTCACAGAGCCTAACTCTGAGGGCTGCTGAGTAGGATGAGGTCTCTGTGTACAGCAATGACTGACAGACCCAACTGGTGCATAGGAGTCCAGATGTGGAAGGCAATTTGATACTTATTAGCAGTGGCTTACATGGAAGGGCCTGCTACACTCTTCACGCCGTAAAACACCGCATGTGTGGTGAGTCTGCATAAAGGTGACCTATCACCATTCCAGGAGCAAAAGTAAACAGCCTGAAAATGCTGGATCTCTGGGTTGCGTTTTGTAAACAGCAATGCTGCTCAAGGTGTTGTGCAATCTTGAGAACCTGGGAAGCCATCAAAATCCCCAAGTGTAGAGAAAGCTGCCAATGTTAAGAAGGATTCAACCTTGAAAATCTGGTCTAGGGCGACCCCGCAATGTAGAGAGACACAGCTATAAATCCTTACACACAGCTGGGTCCCAAATTTGCAGAAACACAATATGAACAAGTACTTTCGGGGAAACGAGTAAGTAAATGAGCAAGCAAAATCTAAAACCTTAACAGTGAGTGATATGTGCTATTCCTTTTCCTTTCGTCCTCAGCACTTTCCAAATCTATACAACCAACAAGTAGTGATTTAATTATCCACTTATTAAAAAAAATCTGAGTTTGTAAAAAAATACAGAAGCCACTTTTCAACTCTAAATGACAAAAACAGAAGGCATCTGGAAGCAAACTGTGTCACCAGACTCATCATGAACTTGTAAAGTGTCACACAAGGACACCTCCTCACCCCATAGACTGCTCCACTTCCAGCCAGCCTGCTGAGCCTCGCAGGGGAACAAGAGGAGACAAAGAGTGAGGTCTTGGATGGCATCGCCTTGGCAACGTATGGACAGAATGAATGAGGCTCCGAACTGAAAATCTATGGACTCACACCCACATTCACCAACACTAGAAAGGCAGAGCAAGGATGACACCCACTTTCTGGTCCCCCACACTTGCCAAGCCCAAGACGCGTAGGTACGACCAACCTGTCTGACCTGGAATTTGTATAGAGTCACTCTGTTTCATTTTAAAACAGCAGAGTTGAGGGACAACCTTTCCCAAGGAGGAGCTTTGTTGGATCCTGCATGCCAACCTTCACCCAGGTGAACAGCTCACCGGTGGCCTCAGCCTCTCTTAATTTCTACTTAGAATTAATTCATCTCCGGACATTGCCAACTGGTGTCCTCACCTGCAGAGGTTCCCACTGGCTGTGCGCACTTTCTTTTACACTTTGCCATAGTTCAGAAAGAGCTGCACTTTAGTGGGTCCAAACAGGTGCATTAAAACACCACTCTAAGAGTCTCAACATATGAGACTGGAGAGTCCAGGGTATGACCTGCCACCATGTGACAAGGGGAGCAGGTGCAGCCTGGATGTTTCACAGCATAATCTCACACTGGGCATCAGTCTGCCAAGTCTATCCTCTAGAACTAACAGAAACACCTGCCCCTCTCTCTCCATGACGGATCTGACAGAACTATGTAACATGATGTTATATGTTAGACACAGTGGTAGAGCCTGTATACCCAGCTACTTGGGAGCCTTGAGACAAGAGGACTGCTTCGACTCAGGAATTCAGGACCATCCTGAGCAACATAGTAAGAGCCTGTCTCTAAACAAAACCCGATGCATGAAAAGCTGAGAGTGAATGTGAGCCCTGGGTTACCAAGAAGCAGGTGAAACACACTGATCAGGGCCCTGTGCTTTGAAAGGGTTTTCTGCTGTGGATGATTGATTGATAAATAAAATGCTGATTGGCCAGTAGCCAGGCAGGAAGTATAGGCGGGACAAAGAGGGAGAATTCTGGGAAGTGGAAGGCTGAGGCAAGAGTAGCAGTATGTAAGTTACCGGTAAGCCAAGAGCCACGTGGCAAGGTATAGATTAATAGAAATGGGCTGAGTTTAAGTGTAAGAGCTAGACAGTGGTAGGCCTGAGCTAATGGCCGAGCAGTTTAATTAATATGAGCTCCTGAGTGATTATTTTATAAGCGGTTGTGGGGTCTGTGGTACTGGGCAGGACTGGAGAAAACTCCAGCTACAGTTCTCCCTCTGGATGTCCCCTTTGTTCCTCCTTTTGTTAAAGCCCCCTGGAGCATCCTCAGTGGGAAATTCTGAACAAAGCCAAGAAAGGAAATGAATTAGAAGGAACAAATGAAGCTTCTTGCTTCACGGTAGCCCCACATTTTAGGGCAGGCCAGGCCTCATCACAAAACAAGGGGCAGAAACAACCCTGAGGTTGTTCTTGCTTGGGGGTTTGTTTTTGTTTTTGTTTTCTATTTCAGCTTTTCCATTTTTATTTTTTTTGGGGGGGGCATTTTTTTCTAATCACTGCATAATATTGTCTACATATTTACATGGTATAATAGTTTGGTACTTGTATAAAATACGCAATGATTAAATCAAAGCAATTTAACATGTCCATCTCCTCCAACACTTATCATTTCCATCTGCAGGAAGCCTTTGGACCCTTCTTCTCTAGTGACTTTTTGAAATAAATCATAAATTGCTACAGACCGTAGTCACCTTACTGTGTGACAGATTACCAGAACCAGGCTATGGGCCTGCTGCATCATGCTTGTGACCCCAGTACTTGAAGTACCCCAGGAGATTGAAGCAGGAGAGTCACAAGTTCAAGATCAGCCTGGGCTCCATAGTAAGATCCTGTCTCAAAAAAGCAGACAAGAACAGAACTTCAGAACCAGTCCCTCCCACCAAACTGCACACGAGTGCTGATTATCTAACCCATCCCCCTTCTCTGTTTCTTTGTTCTAGTGGTTCTCAACCTTCCTAATGCTGTGATCTCATGCTGTGGTAACCCCCAACCATAAGCCATAAAATTATTATGTTGTAGCGATTCCCCCCAGCCCTAAAATTACTTTGTTGCTACTTCATAACTGTAATTTTGCTATGGTTACGAATCATAACATAGATATCTGATGTGTAGGCTATCTGATATGCAACCCCTGTGAAAGGGTCATTCTACCCCCAAGGGGGTCATGACCCACAGGTTGAGAAGCACTCCTCTATTCGGTCTGCAAACCCTGGATTTAGGGACTGGAGATAGGACATTGCGGATTTGAACGGTCTTCCCACGCAGGTGTCCCTCTTGGGGGTGGGGATGTGTGGAAGCACTTGAGAGGGGACCTGCCTTCCCTCCACCCACATCCCCCACCACCACTACCTGTGCTCCATGGCTGCTACTGCATTGAGGAGAGAGCCTCACCACATGTTTATCTTAAAATTCCTAAAGCGTATATTTATACCCTGATAGACAGATCACAGATACCAACGTGCTCATCAGCACCTTCAAGGCAGAGGAAATTCAAGTCTCAGGATCACACAGTGCTGGGTTCCCCACCACTAGAGAGATCAAGGGCAGGTAGCAGGCCTATGACTGAATGTGGGGGGAGGTCCCCAAGTTCTGCTACCAACTACCAACCAGGACACATCCTGGCTAGGTTGGACCCTGGCTCTCCCCTCTCCGCGCCGCCCCCCCCCCCCCAGACACCAGGAGTCATTTCTAAAGTCAAGCCTACAGCTTCCTTTGCAGCCCATTGCTGAGCTGGTAATCACCTGGAGATCTTAAATAACCACGTCTACTCTTTTATTTTGCATTTATTCTCCCTTGACTCTAATTTGAAATATTTACAGAAGACACACTAGGTCTTTGGGGATAAGACATGGAAGAAAAGAAAGCTCGGAAGCCGCGAAGGGTAGTCTATAGGTTAGATCTGTATACTATTTAGAAAACTATTTGTTCCACAGTTTGGGGCCTGTCTAAAGCGTGGACACAGACGGGGACTGGGGAGGTGGTACAAGTGCTCTGGTGGAAGCGCTTGCCACAAGCATGAGTTTGAACCCCCAAACCACTCAGAAGCTAGGCATGGCGCCATGCATGCCTGTAACCAGCCTGGAGGTGGGGCAGACATGAGCTCAACAGGGCTTGCTAGCTACCAGCCTCGTTCCAGTGACGGAGCCTGTCCCAAGGCAGAAGGGGGAGAGTAAAAGATCAGAACACCTTGTGACCCCCTCTGGCCTCTGCACACACACAGGCACATGCATGTACACACACACCACACAATGCATATTTACCACATTCATACATAGAAACACACACATTAAAAATACGTAATGGGGGCCAGGTGGTGGTGGCGCACACCTTTTAATCACAGCACTTGGGAGGCTGAGGCAGGTGGATCTCTGTGAGTCCGGGCCCAGCCTGGTCTACAGAGCCAGCCAGTTTCAAGAAAGTCAGGGCTGTTACATAGAGAAACCCTATCTCGAAAAACCAAAACCAAAACAAGACAAAACAAAATACAAATGGTTAGTTACTAATTTTGTTCTTGGCAAATAAAAAATTCTCAATTAACCAATCCAATAGAATAGATACTCTTTTTCATTTAAAAAAAATAAAAGTATAGGATATGGGTATGGCTTAATGGTAGAAGATTAGTGTAGCATGCTTGAAGCCCTGAGTTTTATTTTATCTCTAGCTCAAAAAAAAAAAAAAAAGTAGAAACAGTATTTAAGCAATCTCTGGGGAGGGGGAATAGGTAAAATACTGGACATGAAATCCATCCCTGAATTCCTCCATCTCCTGCTGTGCAAGACCCTAGTGTCTTAAGGCCACTTCCAGGAATGGTCTCTCAATGTGCTCTTTGTGCCCAGGCACAGGAAGAACATGTCTTTCCCCATCACAGAAGCAAATTAGAAAAACAGAGTGGAGGAAATGGAGGAAGATACCCAAGGGCACTGAGCAACCTTGAGGGGACAGACACTTCAGGCCATGGTGGCAAAGACTGGTGGCACTAATGGGAGACACTGACAGTGGAGTAAGGGAGGACACATGCCCTCCTTGGTGTCAGCCTCTCCATATCAGCACTCCAAGGCCAGAAGCCGGAATGTGTCCTCACTGTGGCTCATGGGACAGGGGACCACAGGAAGCCTGAGCGTCAAATCAGACCTTGTCTTAACCCCACAGACATTGGGTTCCTCCAGCTTATCTGTAAGCAAGGTAGGGGATTCCAGGAGACCCCTCACACCAGTGTGGTGAGTTATAAAGAATCCGCCTAGGTTAAGGGGAAGGCCATCTGTCCCTTATTCTCAACTTGCAGTTCTGAGATGGAGACTGTGTGATTATGGCAAACACGCTCCGACAGATGAACAACTGCATGAGCGACAGAGGGACGGAGAGAGAAGACCCTGACAGACCTCTTTGCACACAAGAGTTAAGAAGACTTACTGCATCCCATGCCATGACCAGGATCCTCCCCCATGCCTTTCCTGCTATCACAGACGGATGCCTTCTGAAGTCATAAGCCCAGATAAATCCTACTCAGAGCCTCCTCCTGGTGCCTCAAAGGAACCACAGGTGATATGCATGGTGCTCCCCAACCCCCTCCCACTGTGCTCCACTCTGATGCTGGGGCAAAACACCGCCAGAGACCCGAATGAACGCAGTCTGTGTTCTGAGTCACCATCTAACAGAACACACTCAGGGAGTTGTCAATAATGGAGGTGGGCTAACACAGGCCAGAGTCCTTGACAACCCAGTATTCTCAAATCCCAGATGTCAGGGCCATGCTCTGCATCAAAGTCAGGTTAGGGCCTGGGTCAGATGGGACCAGCAGCGGGTGCTTAGGTATGGTATCAAAACCCAAACACACATAGCTTACATACTCGATGCTCTCCAAAAAAAAAAAAAAATTGTCAGCTCAAAAGAAAAAGAGAAAGAAATGCTTCTTTAAAGAATAAAATAAAAGGCAAGAGCCTGTTTATAGAAAACTACCTTTTTGACTTGAAATAATGATCCCATGTGTGCAGCTGAGCTCCCAGCCAGGTAAAGCCCCTGGCAGCTGTATAAATCCAACATCCTTGAAAAATAATGCCCTCCTATTTTTTGTTTCTTACAAGGAGGGAAACGGTTTTTTTGCTTTCCAAGTATGAATTCTTTAAATAACTTCCTTCAAGGCCAAGTCATTTTTATAAAAGCCATCTTTTTTTCATGTAAATTCCTTAAAAAAGGTGGAAAATAGTTGCTATTTTTTTTTTCTTCTCTGTGTGGTTAAGATTCCAAATGAGGAGCTGATACCCTTGAAACTCAAAATCATCTCTGCACTAGGTGGTTGTTGTGACCCATGTCTATACTGCCAAGGGGGTAGAGCCAGGGTAGGAGAGCTGGCCTGGCCTTAGAGCATCTTTCCAGCCATGCTCAGAGCCACAAGACACCAAGCTCGCAGAAACCACTGCCTACAAGTAAAATCAGAAGATATCCAGTTCACGGGTATGTATCAAGGACCAAGAGTGGGGAGCATTGCCACAGTGTTGATGACCATCAGGAAGGAATAGACACTAACCCAATAAACAGGAAATACAATTTAAAATTATAACCAGGACAAGTGCCAGGAAGCAGTAGCAGCAGACAGTGCTATGAGATAATCTGCGAGAGGAAGAAAAGTAACCACAATTTAAATTAAGGTCATGTTAGTCAGCTTTGCATTGCTACAATGAAATGCCAGGGACGAGTAACATTATACAGAGAAAAGGTTTATTTAGTTCACAGTTCCAGGAAGTTCAAAAGCCTTGGAACTTGTATCAGTTCTGTTCTAGTGAGGGTGGCAGATGGTGCCACAGGACACTTCCTGATGGGACTACCTGTGTGTGGATTGGACAGCGGAAAGACAAAGAACAGATCCGGAGTTTGACAATGCCTTTTTGAGACATATACCCAAATGACATGAAGACCTCCCACTAGGCCGCGTCTCCCAAGAGTGCCACCCTGTGGACCTACCATTCAATTACAATGAATTCTTTCAACCACTCAAATGAACGGGTCACAGGAGAGTCAACAAGGAGGCTTCCCGGGGTCACGACAGGGGTCAAAACCAAGGGGTCCGGAGAGTTCACAGGTGGGGATCATAGAAATGCTGGCTGCAAGTCTAGTATGGGGACGTTCTAGTAAAGAGTGGAGTGTCCCTCTAGGTGACCTGGTCATGTCTCCTCTTGGGAGGGTTGATGGAATGAGGCAGGTCAGGTTGGGGACCTGGCTAAGGGACCCAGAAAGGTAGGCTCACCTAAATGTATTTTTCCTTCCAAGAATGCCGCTCTCCAGTGAAGGCCTCAGAGTCTCCATGGACTCAGCAGGGTCTGTCCACCTTCCTGAGTCTATTAGAATGACATCAGTCTAACAGCGTGACTGTTCCTTTTCATTTTCTTGTCTTTCTCTTTCAGATGCTGGCCAAAACCTAAGGAGGCTTTTAAACTCCTCATCCTTTTTTCTAAAGCTCCTTTTCCTGCCATGAGTTGACCTTCATGCTAACTTAAATCAAGTGGAATGATGACCTCTCTACACACACATACACACACACACACACACACACACACACACACACACACACACACACCACGTCTCTTCTCCACTCTCCTGTAGGGCAATTGCAAAATTTGCAGCTTGACTAACAAAGAAATTTTCTTCTAAACTCTAATAGATTGTCCTCAAGCATCCATTTGAGCCAGTTCTTTTTCCATTATTAAGATTAAGAACCCAGAGAGAGGCCCTCTAGTCCTCCAGTACTATATAGTGCTTAATTAGGACTCCCCAAGATTTCTGATAGGATTTTTTCCTCTGCCTTTTAACTCTTTAATCAACAGAGAAAATGTACCAGTTCTGATGCCCTGAGACCACATCAGCATCGGTGTGTACACAGGTCTTGTATTTGTTACTTTGCCATGACCAAGGCAACTTACAAAGGGCTCCTTTAGGACTCCAGTTCCGGAGGGCTAGAGTCCACAAGAACAGGGAAGAGTGGATGTTGGCAACAGCCTTGGTAGCTGGAGCAACGGGCTCAGAGTTTACACCTTGAACCACAGGCATAGAGCAGAGAGCAAATGGAAAGTGGTGGACCCACTGTTACTCCCGAAGTCCTCCCCACAGTGACACACTTCCTCCAGCAAGGCCACACTTCCTAAGTCTCCCCAAACAGTACCATCAACCAGGGACCAAGTGTCCAAATTCCAGAGACTAGGGGGGACATTCTCATGTAAACCATCACGGGCTTCAAGAAGAGAAAGGGGCATGGCATATTCCAGAAACAGTAGGCCAAGAACTGGAGAGTGCCTGAGCAACAGGCAGGAATAAACAGGGAAGGTCAACAGGAATGTGTCAAGTGTTTTTCCTCTTTACCCCATGAGCGAGATGCTACCTAGGGCTTATGTGTTGACTGGGTCGCCCTGGCTGCTATGGGTAACAGGTTCCTATGGGAAGGGACGACATCTGGGCAAGAAGGAACCTGAGGAGGAAGGACACGAGCAGACTCAGTTGGTGACATTCACAGCACTAGGACTGACGGGGTGAACACGGGAGGGCCACAAAGTGGGGCTCCTGGATTGCGGATCCACAGTTACCTCATGAGTCATGGAACCAGTTACTGAATTAGGCACTCTAGCAATGAAGAAAAGCCCCGTGCTGGATAGGGGTGGGGGTGTTAAGGTAGAGTTCAGAGATTTTGAAGCTGGCTGATGCCTGTGTAGACTCCGGAGTTCACGAGAGAAACCATGCCCCAATGCCAATCCTTCAGGGACCGCAAAACCACATGACCGCACGGGAGAGCCGGGGAGGCCCGGGTAGAAGACTTGAACTGAGCAGTGGCGCTGCAGGGGAAACAGGAAGGGAAGGTGAGGGGGTATGCTGCCCAGTGTCTCCAAAGCGGAAGTGGCCGCAGAGAGGGGGCTGCAGTGAACAGAAGGGGAGAACCCCTAGGGTCTCCAGGAGAGCCAGGCTGCAGGTCAGAGAAGTCAATCACCTATTTCAGAGGTGAGGAAATGGGGAGACGTCTGCATAGAGACTACAGTGGACTGAGGAGTTCCTGGGGGCAGATTGCTGAGGAAAAACAGTCCATGAAGGATTTACCCTCACTGGGTTTCTGTTTCTGCTGCTCTCCCCTCCAGCAGCATTTGCAGACTGCAGCCGCACAGATGTCTAAGCAAGGAGAGCCCGGCTTCTCCTTACCACCTTCCTACCCAGCAAAGAAAGCCACGGTTGTTCAGTGAGCACCCGTCAGACCCAGACCCTACACAGCTGGGTGCTCTGAGCACCCACCGCTGAAGATGCCTGCTGGAAACATGAACCTAGGAAATGGAACAGAGATTTGGAGAACGCTGCCTTCCCCGTGATGGGGGCATGAGGACAGAATCTCCATTATACCCAAAAAGAATGAGCAACAGTGAAAAATTATTAATTAGCAAATAAAAGAAATGAAGACACGTAGGAAATGCCTAGGCCTGACCAGCACAGAAGACCCCCAAATTAAGGAAAAATGTGGAATGTTCTGGTTAATTGCACATCCATCTTTGTTTTTCATCTACACCTTGAAAAAAATATAAAATGTACTTGTAAATGAAACTCTTGTCATCTGACTAGGTCTGCCACAAAGTATCACATGATGGGGGTGGGGTGGGGCTAAAACCACAGAAATGTACTTTGTGGAAGCTGGGTCTATGGGATGAAGGTGTTTCTGGGGCTGGGTTCCTCTGAGGGTTATGAAGAAAACGTCCACTCTGGGTCTCTCTGCTTGGCTCACAGAAGGTTATCTTCTATTCCTATGCCTGTGTCTTTACATGTACATGTCCAAATTCATTCTTTTAATCACGCCACCCTACCCCTTCTCTCCCTCCCTCTCCATGTAAAAGTGTGTGTGTGTGTGTGTGTGTGTGTGTGTGTGTGTGTGTGTGTGTGTGTCCCTATGTGAGTTTGGCTGTGCCCATGCTACAGTTTGAATGTGGAGGACAGAGGACACTTTCAAATGCCGGTCCCCACCTTTCCTCTAAGATGAGATCTCTTGCTCACTGCTGCATATATCAGGCTAGCTGGCCCACGAGCTGCCAGGGCTTTTCCAGCTTCTGCCTCCGTGTTTCTAGGAGTTCTGGTTCACAGGCACATGCTAAGGTGTTGGCTTTTCACGGGTTCTGGGGACCTGAGCTCAAGTCCTCCACCTGTGTGGCAAGTTCTTTCCACGGGGTCATCTCCCCAGTACCTCAAATTCCCTTTATTTATGAGGATGCCGTTCATAGGGAACCAAGGCTTACTACTATCAGGTCCTCTCTTCCTTCTTTCTAGAAAGACCCGAACAACTGCAAAAACAGGTACATCCTGAGGTCCTGGGGGTTACGGCGGTCAACATATAAATATGTAAGGTGGGGGTAGGAGGCGGTCTTAGCCCATGACAGACAGCCACTCTCTTTGGACAGGACAGGTCACCGCAGTATGTACAGCCACCCAGCCAGGACAGCGTGCAGAGTCGCCATGGGACAACCACCTCAGAGCCATGCCTCGATGTGTCTGGCAGTTTGAAAACCCAAACAAAACACACCGGTGTTCAGAATTATCCTGGCCCTTCCGTCGCCACCTTTCCAGTGCAGTCCTTGGCTGCAAGATCAACTCAGGCTACCGGGGCCTGACAGCTTTATCTCCAAAGTTGATGGAAGAGGGGTGGGGGGCAAATAGAACATTCCACCAACACACAGCTTGGGGGAAGAAATTAATTAACGAGCTCATGTTTCAACCAGAGCAAGACAAGACAAACAGAAACCTGCAGAGCAATCCGCCCTTCTCCGCACCTGGAATCCCCCGTGGAGACCCTGGGCATTGTTTCTTTTAACAGAAGGCTTTTCATCTTCCACAAGGAAGCACAAAAGTCTTCAGATGGCTAAAGAATTCCTTCACCTTTGAAGGGGCCAGCGAGTGACCCAAATTCTCCAACTTCATTGCTTCCACCCCAAATCCAACTAAAACTGAAGGCTCTGCCCTCCCCCAGCTCCTCAGGCCTGGCCACACCCAGTGAGGGCTCTCCGTCTCTCCCCAGGTTGCCAAGGTTTGGAGGATTGGATCAGCTCTTCTCCTCTTTCCACCCCCTACACAGATGGGGCCACACAGTAGGTGTTAGTCCTTGTTTTAGAGTGAGTAAGGGAATGAAGTAAACGGATAAACAGAAGAATGGCACACTTCACTGTTCCCAGGGCTGAGGAAAGAACAACACAGCTGTAGCCTATGGGCCTCTCAGCTGTTCGGGGTTCTTCCAGATGCGTCAAACACCCACAATCTTTCCACAGCAGTGTATATTCACGGAAAGCCTGTGGGGTCTCCAGGTGTCCCTAAGATGCGGGAGAACACTTGAATGATCGGCCAGCTAGCACAGGGAGGGGACAAGAGGCCAGGTTATTCTTTTTGGGACCTAGCCCAAGTCACCAGAATGTGATTCATTCCTAAAGAAATCTTTCCCAAATGCGAGGACCCTGGGAGTCAAGGGTCCTTCATAGCCACAAGCTTTGGCCCTTCGGGCCCCATGGTGACCCTGGACCATTTGGGCTCCAACTCACAACCTTTTGATGCACGCAATGGATAACCAAGAAGTTACCGATGGGTCCTTCAGAGCCAGGGCCGTCATTTCCCGCACACCCACCTCCCTGAGCAAGCAGCCTTGAGTGACACCAGAGTAAACAAACAAGACTGGCCAGGGGAGGGGAAAACCCATGTCTGGGCGGCCACTCAGCCTCATGAGAACATCTCACGCTCAGATGTGAGGGTACCCTGTAAAACCCAACTAGGAGACCAGCGCCCCCACACCAGTCTTCTTGAGATCAAGCACTTTGCCCCTTGCCCAGAGCCCCAGGATGTGTTGTAGGCTCTGGAAAGTCCTTCCCCCAGCAGGGAATCACTTGACTGACTTGCGCACACCACTCCAAAGCTAGTTCTCAAGAGGCCTTGGCCAGGATTTTTTCATGTAAACCACTACAGTACACTGTTTTCTTTGTTGGAGTTCTCACCATACAGGAAGACAGACCAATGAGCAAAGGTTCCCTTGCTAGACCCAGCCCCCAGGGCCTTACAACTTGTTCACTACTAAAATATAAGTGAACCAAAGAGGAGATGGCACCGTACTGGGGTTTTATAGTACTGTGTTAATGCTTCTCTGGTTGCATCCCCTCTTAATCAGATCTGTGAATGTTTGCCCATGCTCTTAACCTCCTCAGTGTCACTGCTGAGCCTTTATCTTTCAGTTGAGGGCTTTAATGCCTTTATATTTATTATAAAATTCATTTGACCTCCCGCCATGCTTTAGTTCTCTTTATATATTCTCACATTAGCTAGATTTCATTTTAGCATCTCTAGTAACTGACCAGGTAATTTTACTAGGGGATGATCTTTATCATGTGAGGAGGCATGTGTTCCCCTATCTGCTTCTGACAGTTGATATCAGGAAAAGGTAGAATTTGGGCTTGCCCTTTTGTACAAAGAAGAACCCAGAATCTTGTCTTCTCCCAAATCCCCCCTTTACTTCTGCTTGTAAAGAGTTTCTAACCCTGGGCTATAATTTATAATTAAAGTGCTTCACTTTACATCTTAGGCCACACCCACTTAATTGAGACTATGTGGTCGTATGTATAGTCAGGTGTCCCTCCCAAGTGCTGTGAGTCTAGGCATTTGCCATCACTTCCACCGACCTTTAATTCTATCATAGCTTCATTAAGATGAAATTCACATACCATGCATACAATCTGCATAAGGGTCTGAGTCGACGGGTTTTGGTATGTTCGCAGGGCTATGGAGCCACCATACTTTGAACAGTTTAATTATTCCCTAATAATTGCCACCCACTCCTTATTTTCCTCTATCTTCCTCTACTGTAACCGCCACAAATAATTAATATCCTTTCAGTCTGAATACTTTTTTTCTGATTCTAGGCATTTCTCATAAGTACCTCATATATTCTGCCTGGCTTCTTTTACTCATAGAATGATTTCAAAATTTATCTGTGATTGGTGAAGCACATATCTGTGTATGGTTCTTTTTATGGCCAAGTAAGACTCCACAAATGTGCTCATTTTAGTTACTATTTACATGTAGATAGGCATTTGGGTTGTTTCTTTTATTTCCCCCTGTGAACAATACCACTCAGGACACTGATGTGCAAGTTTTCATAACAGATGTTTTCAAGTCTCCTGGATATAAATCAGAAGTGGAATAACTGTGTCATAACACCATTTTAAAACTTTTAAGCAACTTCCAAACTTACTCTAAAATGTCCCAGCAGCAGCATGTGAAGGTTTTAATTCCTCTAAACCCATCAACACTCATTGCTGCCCTTCTTTTCCTAATTATAATCTAGCTGATATCTGAGCAGTTGTGAAGGGTGTCTCTGGGTGATTTGGGTTAAATTTCCCTGGTGACCATCGGTGCTCAGCATCCTATATTGACTGACCACCTGTATTATCTTCTTTGTAGAATCATTTGAGTTCTTTGCTTGTGTGCGTGCGTGCTTGTGTGCATGTGTGTGTGTGAGGGGGGGTGTGGGTGTGTGGGTGTACACATGCAGAACAAAAGGCAGACCTGGCACTTGGAGGACAAGCTTGTGCCACAAGGCTCAGCTTTTAAAGAATTAATACATAGGTTCTGGGTGTGGAACTCAGACCTCTCAGCTTGCGAGACAAGTCTAGAGCTGACTGGGTCATCTCCCAGCCTCTTCTCTGCTGGTTTTTAAGAACCGAGTTGTCTTTTTATTACTGAGCAACAGTGATTCTTCAGACATCCTATGTGTACATTCCTTATCAAATACCTAGAGGTCTTTGGCTATCTGTGCGTTACAGTCACTTATAATAAAGATGTATTACGTGTATATGTTTAGCTTGAATAAGCTTATGTGCACCACATGCATACAGGAGCTGACAGGGGTCAGAAGAGGGCGTCTTAGCTCAAATGTGACTCCCTTCTTCCCCTGTCCATAGAGGGTGTGGCTAAATGGGGGTACTAGGGGTTGAGAAGCATATTATGAACACCTGTGGGCAAAGGCCCCTCCAGAAGTCTGACCCAAAGAGAAAGACAGATTGACACAATTATCTATGCCAACTAAGAAGTGGTTTTACCTCATCTTGACAAGACAATGTCTCCTTGCTTCGGGGACCACACCCCATATAGCTACCTATAACCAACCTAAGCTACGGTATCACTAGGTTATAGAAACAGAAGAAAGGACTATACCTGATGAATATATTAACAGGTCCTAGGATGTACATGGGACACATGTACATGTACATTGTGGGACCTAAAGAGGACCAATCAGCTCCTTTTAGGAAGTCTGGTGTGACCGTCCCACAGGTACCAAAAAACGCAGAAGCCGCAGCCACCAAGTTCCATGTATTCGTCCATTTCCTGTGACCATAACAAAATACCCCAAAGCTGGGTCCCTTAGGAAGAAAATAGGTCTAGAGGTTTCAGGGCATGGCACTAGTGCTGGCTCTCCTCTGGCAAGGTGTTCACTGACTGTGGAGTCAGTATGGCTGAAACCCACAAAGAGAAACAGATCACACTTCATGAAACACAAAGCCAGAGCAAGGTCAGCGTGCCATGAGAATTCCTCCTAATGACCTGGTCACCACTAGGTCCCACCTCCTAAAGGTTCACCACCAACACTGACACACAGGAAACCCTTGGGGGATATGAACCCAGAGAATAAAGCACCCTGAACCGTAGTAGGGCTATCTTTGCTGCCACCGGGCAGATCTACCTGAGAACGAAGCCAGCGTAGAGGGAACAGGCAGAGATGGTGAGAGAACAAGGCTGCTGCATTTACACCACTCTAAGCCCTGGGTCCAGCCGTGCTAAGAGCTCCCTAACAGGTTTTTTATCATTAGAGTCTTAGCTGCCTATGCCTCTCTTCAAAAAGCTCCTTCATCCTTATCCAGCTACAGTAGGAACCCTGATTTTACACACGGCATCAGCTGAACATGTGAGAAAGCAAAATCAGGGAAGGGGTGTCGTGTGGGTGGCACAGGGCCAGGTGTGTGGATGGCATCCTCATGTGCACAGGGAGCAGCATGCAGCGGGAGCATCCCCCCGGGGCCCTCTGCGCACAGGGCTGCAGCACCTCCAGTCGTGGAAGGAAGCCGTCAATCAGCCATGCACACTTGAGACAGTCACACGTGGAAGGAGTCTCGTTCATACATAAAGGTGTCCCACTGTGTGCTCCTCACTCAGAAATCTGATTTACAGAGTTATAATCCTGTGTGAAAAATGTAAGAATCAACCGACAAGCACACTCGGAGCAGCTGGTTCTGACGGCGCCAAAAGCTTTTCCCCTCCATGGGAGGGTTCCAGATTTCTTTTAAATGGCAAGCTCATGTACTTAATTTAAAATTTGGTCTGCTTTACAAAAATCTCACTTTATAAACAACTTTGCGGCAACATGTATTATGGAAAGCATCACAGCCCTGTAGAACACACATCCCCACCCCCACCCCCACACAGAGACAACTCACACATACACCCCACAAAAGCCTTACAGTGGAGCCTTGTCAGGAGGTTATTATAAAGCATTTTATTTTCTCTGGCATCCAGAAATGATGTGTAGCCGTCTGGAACGTGGGCCAGCGGCTGCCTGCCATGGCCAGCTGTGAGCAAACAGTAGAAGGGACAGTTGTGAATCTCAGAAGCCCCCAGAGTGAGGTGAGTGGCCCGATGCCATCGGTCACGAGCTGGCAGCACCCTCAGATCACCGGAAGAAAATGCGCAGGGCACGGTCCCTGGAAGCTGTTTAACACGCTGTGTTCCCACTGTGACTTGAACAGTTCCTGTCTCCTGTGCTCCCTTTTTGGGTAGTTAGTGGTATATTAAGACTCCAAGTAACCGCTCTTTAATATGCTCCAAGCTGGATGATCTTCAAGAAGTCTCTACTGTCCACACTGGAATCAGGGAAAAAAGTCATGGGAAAGGAAAACAGAAATCCAGGCAGGGCCTCCAACTTCATTTGCTCTGGCTGCGCCTCCCAGTTACTCTCCCAACAAGGCAATCCAGAGTGTGGTTGCTAGAGAAGTCTGACCCAACCTCTGGAGAGGCCAGTCTTGGGGACATAAGGACATGCTCACTCACCTGGGCACACCCTGGGTACATGATGTCGTGCTCAGCTAAGGGAAGGAAGCTGAACTAGATTCACCACCACCAATTCCCTGTTCTTATTTCCTCCTAAGTCACAGTGTCCCGAGAGATAGCAATTCTCTAGACCTAACAGTCAACAGGGCAATTTGCTTGGGGTAGCACCCTGTCTCAGCAGTGATGCCCTGAGAAAGGCCATGTTTTCAATTACCAGTCCCAGCTCCTACCGTGGCTGGGACCTGCACACCAACAGAACAGAACGTCCCCTCTGCCACTCTCCCCCCATGGCTCTCTAACACTGTCTGTGACATCCATCAGCCCCATCTTGAAGCCTCCACAAACTCTTCAGTTTACTCAGGAATGTGTCCTTGAGCCAGGATTTAGGCTGACCCTAGGGTCCATGCCACTTCCTTGACAGCCACAGAACTTGCCCAGACGCCCATCCGTACCTAGTACCTAGTCACACTAGATTTGCCAGGTGTTAGAAGTTATAAGGACCCAGGCATATAGACAAAATATAAAGGTAAATGTGACAGAGCCACCCCTCTCTGGAACATTTTTATATATTTATTCTGTCTGAGAGACAGGGAAATAATATACAGAATATTTAAAGAACTCAAAAATTGAACACTAAAATATCAATTCAGTCAACCAATGGGTCATTATTGAACGGACACATTTCGAGAGAAGTAAAAATGAACAACAAATAAATACATGAAAATGTTCTCAAAATCTTTATACAAACCAAAACAACATTGGTATTCTATATGACTACAGTCAGAATGTTAGTATCAGTCAAACAAAAACAAACAATAAAGACAGGTGTTGTCCAGGACTCTGGAGAGAGAAAGCTCTTCACTGCTGGTAGAACTGTAAGTTAGAGCAGCCACTGTGGGTAAGGAGGTCCCTCGAAGTTTAAAACTAGAACTTCCTGACATGCAAAAGAACCAGTTGCCCCACAACAGACATCCCTGAACAACCATGTTTACTGTGGCACAATTCAACACAGCCAGGACAGGGTATGATATATATGGCCTGGGTATGGTGCCCACCTGGCACATGAATGGATAAAGAGAATGTGGTACTTACATGCAGTGGGGCATTATTCAGCCATAAAGAACATCATGTCATTAACAGATGAAACTGGAGATAATCACATGCTAAGTAAAATAAACCATATGAGAAGGATAAAAGATTGAATTTTTTCTCATATGTGGTTATGGGGAGAACATGAAAGGGGTTTGTCAGAAGTATGGAAGGGGAAGCAGGGAGGGAAAGGGAAGAAAATTAAGGGCTAATGTCATCAATACATTATATGCATGCAAGTGTCATCATGAAACCCTTTTCTATACCCAACTGATACGTGCTAATAATACCCACAGAGTTAACACTGCTCTCAACCCTGGTCACAGATCTCCCTGCAGTGGGCGGAGCTTAATGCAGAGACTTACAACTGGTCAAACTGCTGAGAATAAGTGAGTGCTGAATGCTCAGCCCCACGGTGGGTATGGCCCGGCCATTGCACTCATAACTGTGTGCATAAACAACTGAGGTTGCATAACCAAAATCAGGCCCACCAACCATCCAGCAAGGACGAAAGCAGGGCTCCCGAGGGCCCACCCTAGCTGATAAGCAGTGAATGGGTCCTGGGGAGGGAAGAAACAACCTCAATTGTCTCAGTGAATCATTTTCTAAAAGGTACCGGGGGGGGGGGGGGGGGGGGTTGCCAGGAGGAAGAGGGAGAGGAGGAGGAAGAAAAAAGGAAGAAGGGGTTCAGAGAGAATGGAACGGGGAAAAGAGAGTAATAGAGGGTGATATGGTCAAAACACATCTTATACATATGAAATTGTCAAAAAATAAAATCTAAAAATTTGTGTGTGTGTGCATATACACACACACTAGTAAGAATGAAGGGGGTGTTATGATTGCATGTGTGTGAATACACATACACACACACACTAGTAAGAATGAAGGGAGTGTTATGATTGCATGTGTGTGAATACACATACACACACTAGTAAGAATGAAGGGAGTGTTTGATTGCACGTGTGTGAATATACATACACACACATACACACACTAGTAAGAATGAAGGGGGTGTTATGATTGCATGTGTGTGAATACACATACACACACACACTAGTAAGAATGAAGGGGGTGTTATGATTGCATGTATGTGAATACACATACACACGTAAGAGTGAAGGGGGTGCTTTGATAGTATGTGTGTGAATACACATACACATAAGAATAAAGGGGGTGTTATGATTGCGCATGTGTACATACACACACACACACACACACACACACACACACACAAGAACGAAGGGGTGTTACCACAGGAGAAAGAAGAAAGATTAAGGGTAGATGATTCCCTAGCAAGAGACAGTGTGGCCCTCAAGGACAGACAGACGCAGTGGCTAGGTTCCCTGTCCACTGCTGGAACACACATGTTTACACTGAAGGAGGCGGTTTTTCAAACTCAGAGGCAGACCGACCAGGCCCCTGACAGGGACTGATGGAGAGCTGGGCCTTGGTGTGCCTTGAGTGCTCAAGTCTGTCAGGATGATTAACTGCCTCCCAGAAAGCAAGCCCGTGGGCCATCGTGACTCAGATGACACCCTGGAGGACAGGGCAGGCCCAGAACCCTGTCGACTGTCATCCCCACACAGGGAGAGAGGGGTGACGGGGTGAAGATTCCCTAAATGCAGTCAGAAAAGTAGCAGTTGGCCTTGGCCGTGGCAGGTCGTCAGTTTGTTTTTAGGAATAAGTTGTAGTTCGATAAACACTGATGTAGAGAACAGACATCAAGCTCAAGCAAGCATACCCTAAGGGGGTACTGACAGGACCCCATTTCATAAACCCTGTCTCCAAGTAGTGGCTATTTCCTCAGAGAGGAAAATCCATCCTCCAAGCATCTCTAAGCACCACCAAGGCAGATGTAGAAGAGCCCTGTGTCCCTTTACAGCAGGGTCCGGGATCCAGCCACATCCCCGCCAAAGACGACCACCAATGATGACTGGTATTTTCTGCTCTGCTGGGCAGAAACACTAAGCTTTACTGGGCTGCCACCCCCCCCCCCCCCCGCCATGTTTCATTGTCCAGCTCTGTGCAGACCCAGTGACGGGGGTTTGATCTATGACTGACTAATGGATTGAGAAAGGTAGAGGCTCCTTCAGCCCGGAGCAGTTTCTGCAACCCCGGCCGGCTTCCAGCCAGTGAATTCTCTGTCTGGTTGTGCACAAGAAATTGCCCGTTGCTTAGGAAGAAAGCCGAGCACAATGAACCCACTGCATCTGCAGCTGGAAATCGCCCAACGAAACTGGGCAGCAGCTGTCCCGATGAGACTTTTTTTTTTTTTTTGCTGGGATTTTCCATGAGAAATTAGTGTACTGAAAAAGCTAGACTTCTTTGCAGAAGGGGGAGGGCTATGCAACCTAAAGCCATTTTTTTTTTTTAAAGTCTGTTACTCTTGCCCCTGCCTCTAGTAGACTTTCTGGCCAGAGGCCTCCTGCTGGGAGGGAAGCCCTGCTACACCCCTTTGCTTGGTCACACACTCTCTCTCTCTCTCTGGCTCTGTCTGTTCTCTCCCTTGGAGGGAACGTGAACGCTGCTGATTCAAAACTCAGGCACTCCAGGGAGAGCTGGTAGGACTGTGGGCCACCTCCACTACTGTCTGGAACTTCATGCTAGTACTCAGGCCATACATGTACCCAGCCACCTGGACCAGGCCTCCCGAGGGACCACGACCCTCCTCCAGCCTCACAGAGGACCAGCTGCCAGGAGCGTCTGAGCCACCTGGACAGCTCCGGCCAGCGAGCACTTTAAATAATAAACCATGCATTCTTGATCCGCCGGCAGCGCCAGGCAGATTTTCCTATTTAAGCTGGAGGCCTTCTCTGCTTGGAGTTACTAATGTGGGATGGGCGTGAATTGCTCAAGAGCCCCGAGGAGAACTGGGGAGAGATGGCACAGTGTCGTGCCCAATTCCTCTGTTTGGCAGGACGGTGTGTGGGAAAAGGGGGTCAGAGGCAGGCATTAAAAATGGTATGACGTCCCGTCCTTCTGTCCCACTCTCCATACTTCATCCCTTCCTTCTCCACAGAGCAAGCACAACGTTGGAGACGGGAGCATTGTGCTTGCCCTCCAGGGGTGTCACCTGTTCTCATAGGAGCATGCCCAGCTGATAAGTGTGACAGGAAACACGGTTACTTTGTGCCGGCTGCAATGGTAATGCTTGTCCTGGCGGGAGGGACGAGGAGACACCTTTCTAGGTTGCAACAGGCTTCCTAAAGTTATTAATGTCCTAACGTCCAGAATTCATGGGACTGGTGTCGTGCAGGACAGAGGCTTTGGAGATGTGAACCCTGAGACACAGGGATTCTCTGCTATGTCCTCCAGAAGGGAAGGGACTTCAATTACAAAAGAGGTCCGGCAGAGGGATGCAGCGTGAGAAACATCACAGGCTTTGGAGATGGAGGAAGCAGAGAAGGACCCTGAGCCAAGGATTGTGGTGGCCTGTAGAGCTGGATGAGGTGAGGAAATAGATTCTGTTCCCAGAGCATCCAGCAGGAACAAAGGGCTGCTGACATCCAGTGCAGCTGATTTTAGACCTCTGACCTCCTAGACTGGAAGAGAAGTGTGTTATTTTAGACAACCGAGTCTGTGGTAATTTACTATAGCAGCCGTAGGAAAGGAGTGCGTGAGGGGCTGAGCATTGCCCTGAGCCAGGGTGCCTTGGATGCAGCCAAGACAGTGAACGGCAGACAAAGAAGTGTGACGCTTACAACACACACACAGCATCCAGACTTTCCAGAACACCAACGGAGCCTGTCAGGGTGGGACCTGCTAGAGAAGCAAACAGTGTCTCACTTGGGCCTCTAAACCCAAGAGCAGTATAAAGATGACCAAAAAGGTCATTCCACGGTCAAAGTCTGCCTTTAACACACCAGGACCCTGTGACCAGAGCATCCTTGTTTGTCCCCCAATAAGCAAGAATGACCTCCTAGCCAGGCAGGGGTGGCTCACACCTTCAATCCTAGCACTTGGGAGGCAGAGGTAGGTGGATCTCTGTGAGTTACTTTGAGGCCAGCCTGGTCTACAGAGTGATTTCCAGGACAACCAGAGCTATACAGAGAAACGCTGTCTAAAAAAAAAAAAAAAAGAAAGAAAAGAAAAAAATGATTTCCTAATACACCAAGTGAAAGGGATCTTGGAGCACTTAACATGTGGGAGCTCGGGTGACTCTCCTAGGCAGGCATCGTGTAGCAAAGGTGATTCCACAGGCAATGCAAAGCTTAAGCAGACCAGCTTTTCCGGAAGAAGGAAAGTTACGAAGGAATCACAGCCACAGAGAGCACTATGTTGAGATGGTTCCAGAAAAGATGGTACCAAACCTTCACAGACCAGACGGCCTGCATGATTCATAAACTGTTCCAGAGCACCGAAGGAAAGGCCACATTTTATAGAGACAGTATCATGTTCATGCCCAAACGGAGAATGACATACAGACAAGCATATGCACAGACAGACAGACACACACACACAGACACACAGACACACACACTCACACACATACACACTCACATACACACACTCACACACACACTCACACAGACACACACAGAGATATAAAGATCATCACATATAAATTATGGATGCAAAAATTTTAGGTAAAACTTTAGCAAGTAAAATGCACCATCAACTGAAGGAAATGATACACCAAAACCAAGTGGGATCTTCTTTTCCAGGAATTTAAGGTTGGTATAATATTAGGAAACCATTGACATAATATATCATACTAATACATCTAAGGAGGAAAATCATATGCATGTCTACATAATGCTATAAAAGCCATTGGAAAATTCAATAGCCATGTCTAATTTTAACAATTACACGCTCACGGGCCAAGTCTGAGGTAGTTTGAGGATCACAGTAACTACATATTTGTGGACTAAAAGGAGTCAACAAGTCCACACAGATAGAAATACCTAAGTCAGGGAGAAGAGAAAGAAACCCTGCTCACAGGAGAACAGCTCTAAGGCTGGAGGTACGCTAGGCGTGAGAGTCAGCCTTTCAAACGCTTCATGATAACAGTGCAGAATGAAGAGACAAGGCTAGAGAGGAAAGGCTGGTGCAGAGCCCGGTATCTACATGATCTCTAAACTCCCCGGGCTCCTGGCTAATTGCATATGCAAAGACAATAACGATCTTAACTTGACCTGTGTTAACCTCGAAACACAAACTTTACCCAGCACTGAATGTGGCCAGACCGCCCATGCCCACAGTGAGACCCACCCAGGAGAACACAGAATCTTCTCCGTTTTTCTCTCCCATCCAGTTGTGATGAAACACTAGACAAAAGTAAACCCACAGATGTCCTTGTGCTGGCTGGTCTTATGTCACCGTGACACAGGCCAGAGTTATCTAAAGGGAGGGAAGCTCAAGTGAGAAAATGTCTCCGTATGATCCACATACATGGCATACACATATTTAAAATGAATGGCATTTTAGAAATAGATTCTACTATGGAACCAGAAAAGAAAGGTGGGAAAGACACTACTAGGACCCCTAGAAAAAGGGAGACACGGATGACAGAAAAGGAAGCAGAGTGTTAGCACCGCTGTACTCCATTTCTTGCAGTGAGGGTCTGAGCCGATGAAGGTGGAAAGGGGGGCTGCACACTCAAGCAGCCCAGAGAGGCTGTGTCAGGAAGGGTAGTGTACACGCTTGCTTTCTGTTGCCGGGATAAATCGCTCACCAACATAAACTTGGAGAAGGGAAGGATTCATTCGGCCTATCAGATTATAGGCCATCTGGAGAACCCAAGGCAGAAACGGGGGGGGGGGGGGGGGGCGGGAATTGAAGCAGAGACCATGGAGGAACGCTGCTTACTGGCTTGCTCCCAGGCTCACGTTCAGCTACCTTTCTCCGATAGCCCAGGCCAACGTGCCAATCTGATGGAGGCAGTTCTTCAGCTGAGGTTGCTCCCTTCTTAGGTGACTGGGTTTGTTTTGAGTTGACAGTTTTGAGTAGAGAGGTTGAAAGGAAAGTGGGAAAGGTGGGGGAGGGGATAAAAACATAAGCGATGGAGAGAAGTATCACTTGGTGGATTTGGGCAGTGGCAGGCTAACGCTCTTTGCAACTCTATCAAAATCAGCACCAGCCAGGAAGTAAAGGAGAAAGCATTGAGAGTGAACACGATAAGAGAACAGTACACTTTGAGTCCAGTGACTGGAGAGTCCTGGGTGAGACTAGGTGTCTGCCATGTTCTGGGGACTAGGCAGCAACTGCGGCCAATCCTAAGCTGGGTAGGTGAGTGCTCAAAGTATGAAGGCTCCAGACATAGGAGGAGACAGCGAGGGCCTGCTCCAGGCGACAAGCATGTCAAGGAGCTAGAGAAAATTACAGAGGGCCTGCGGCTGGAGTTCAGTGGTGAGTGCTTGCAAGCATACACTGGGTCCTGGGTTCAATCCCAACACAGGGAGAAAAAAAGTATAGAAACGCCAGCTTTGTGAAACCTGTGCAGACATCTTGGCCTACTGAAACTTGTGCTTGCTGGTATTCAGAGATAGGGAGGAGAGGAAGGATGAAGAACAGGGCACCAGCTCAAGGTCATCTTAAACCAAGGACCAAGAGAGGAGTAAGGAAGCCCTGTTGTTAGGAAACACAGACTGAAACCCACAGGCTTTGATGTAAGGGAGAGAATCGGCTGCAATTTCTAGTCAGTCCCACATAGTCATGAGAGAACTGTGAAAGGTGCTGGGGATACAGGACAAAGATTTAGGATAGTCCAGAATGAGGGCAAACAATGAACAATACTCCACCAAGGCTCCAGGAACCAGCTTCAGACCATGGAGCAACTCGTCATCAATCCACAATGAACAGAATCCATTCACATCTGCATACCATTGCTTCCTGTTGTGGTCTAAGCTGTCAGCCCAGGGCTAGTTCTCATGACATGTCTGCTCCCTCTACCCTTCCTAAACAACAACACTCCTTGGGAATCAGAAAATCCCTCCAACGAGGACTCCCCAAAAGGACTCCCCAAAATGGAGCAGGGAAGGAGAAGTGATCAAGACTGGAGACCCTTCCAAAACAGCACTGGTGATCAGCTTTGGACCCTCTTTGTCCAAAGATAGGACGCTCGCTCTCTAAGAGGGTACTGTCTTTCTTGTTTTCTCCGGGATCCTTAACACGTGGTTCAGAACCTAAGACACAGTCAACAGCAACTAAACATTGGCCCTTAGGTAACAGGTCTTATTATAAGTTTAAGTGCAGAGATCTAAAAACACTAACTCACTGTTTAACTAACACTATATTACCATCTGAGTCACTGAAAGCTTAAAAGTACAGAGAATATAACCAATATTTATACAAAGATTCATGTGGACACTGCCTCCAGACCTAGCATATCCATTTCTTATGTTCCAAAGATCAGCCCAGAAAGTCAGGCCCTCAAGAGGAAGCCAAGGCACAGAGGTGGGTCCTCAAAGCTGCCCTTCGGGTTTACAAAGGCTGGAGCAAGCCTTCTAAAGACCTGTTGGTCACTTGTGTTGAATGACCACATTCTTAAAAGCAAAGAAATTGGGGAAGAACCAATCATGAGTGGTTGATTGCACAAACAATTTCAAACAAGCTTTCTTAGCATCTCTGATGCTGAGGTCTTAGTGTTGTGCATTCATGGCTCCTCCCACTAGTTGCCTCCTACAACATGGTCTCTGGCATGACCCTCACTGCCATTCTCCTGGTTGCTATGGTAGCAGCTCAGGATGATGGCACCGTTCCTCAAGCACAGGCTGCTGACCTTGGCTTTTGTGCAGTTCTTGTACCTAGAAACCCAGCAGCCCACAGAAGTGCAGCCTAGAAACCTGGAATCTGAGTCCTTGACTAAGAATCCAGATCCCAGCTTGAAGGGCACCACGGTTTGGATCTAGAATGCCTCCCAGAAGGCCCATGCATAAAAGGCTGGGGGCCCTACTATAATATCAGGGAACCTGTAAGAGGAAGGATAGGAGGTCTTGAGGTCATTAGGAGTGTGTCTTCAAGGAGGATGGTGGGACCCTCCCTTCTTCTTGTTCTTTATGAGGTGGGTGGTTTTGCTCAGTCACAAGCTCCCTCTATGATATATTGTCTCACCATGCGCCCACAAGCAACAGAGTCAAACAACCATGGACTGGAACTTCCAAAACAACAAGGAATCTATATCCTCTTTACCAGGCCATTATCTCGGATATGTGTTACAGTAACAGATCTGCTAACAGAGAGGTAGATCTGGGAGAGCCTTTCTCACAGTGCTGGGCACCTTCCACCTCTTCCTGAGACCCTTATCCCATACATGGATCCCCTCTACGATTTCCATCTCAGGTTCCGCTTTAATGAACTCTTGCCTTCCTCACAGGAAGAAGCTGCTATATGTCCTCACAGTGCTTTCTTCTTGACTGAAGTACAGCAGTAAGTCTTGTAATGCCCCACAACTCGAGTCAAGTAAAAAGATGGAGAAAATTATCTCCTGTGGCTGGGAGAGAGCTCAGTTAGTGAGGTGTTTGCTGAGTAAGCCCAGGGGCCTGATTTCGATCCCCAGAACCCACGTTAAAAAGCCAAGTGTGGCCATGGTTTTTTGATATTCACAGGAGACCTGCCCTTTCCTGGATGGAGAGAGAAGAGGAGGGGATGGAGGGGAGGATGAGGAGAAGGACTGGGGGGGGAGGATGTGGGGGGAGCTGTGGCTGGGGTGTAAAATAAATAGATGAATAATAAAAAAGAAAGCCAGGCATGGTGGTTGGTGTGACCCCCAAGGCTCACTGGCCAAGCAGCCTAGCCTAATCAATGAGCCCCAGATGCCAATGGTAGACACTTTAAAAAAAATCAAGGTAGATGGTTTCTAAGTAACGACACTCAGGGTCGACCTCTGACCTCCATATACACATGCACACAAACTCAGGGTCGACCTCTGGCCTCCATATACACATGCACACAAACATACATACATATACACACAGTATTGCCACCTTCTATAGGTAAGGAAAACAGAAAGGATTAAAAGAAATTAGCTGACTTGGTTCATGCTTCTCCATGCTGGAAGGCAGAGTCAGAGCACTCAAGGCTGGTCCAGCACTGCATCCATTCCCAGGCCATGCAGGCAGGTGACAGGCTGCTTCTACTTTACAATGCCCACCAGACTCCCAATTCAGTCATAAAGCCTCAGCGGTGGTAATAGTCAGGAATAACCATTGTATACAGGGATACAATTCGGCTCTCATTTTACTCTTCCCAAAGAGTTGTGAATAAGCATCTCCACCCACCCAAATACCTCAAGAGAATTTCCTTGGTCATTCAACTGAAAAAGAGGTTTCAAATGAGAAGGAGTGACTTGGACGAACAGGTGCTTCTTCACATAAACCAAACAGCAGGATCAGACCGCCTCAAAGTCTGTGCGAATCAGGCTCAGGAGACAGCAGCACACACAGAACTGATGACCATCCCCCTCATCATATAAAAGGTGCCATCTGACACCCGAGTAAAATTCACCCAGCAACTTCTACATCACTCTCTATCCCCAAGCATGGGGTGCTATGGGATGCAGGTATGGATGTCCAGCTGAGGGGCAGGACTGCTGCATCACACTTTTAGCTATCTGCTCACAGCAGCTCCAGATCCCTCCACATAGGCCAGAGAACATCATAACTCCATAGGACTGGGCACCATAGACCGTACCTCCACCCAAGCATCCCGTCATCACAGATGGCCAAGATGTGTGGAAGCCCTTTCATGGTGTCCTTGGAACTTGGACAGTGTGCTTTTCAGCATTGACCAGAAAGCTGGAAGGACTAAAGGTCTTGAAAGTCCATGAATGGACTTCTAAGCCCCATAGACATTTACACAGCCTGAAAGATGAGGCTTCATTTATGCCTAAGACGAGCCACAATGCATACAATCTGACTTCAGGTGAGCTCGTATGACGTTTCTAATAGATCTAATACCAAGTGGCTTGGTATTTTTAAAAGTTGTTGTAAGTTTTAATTCCTTTTATGGCCTGAAGATCTCTGTACCCCAATTCATTCATGCAAACTGTTAGGAGGTAGGACCTTTGGGGGTGATTAGATAATGAGTGAGGGAACCCTTACAAGTGAGATAAGTGCTCTGATAAAAAGGCTCTGGTGAGGACATGGCAAGAAGGCCCCATCTCCAAGAAGGTCCATCACCAGTCACAAGGCCCCATCTCTGAGAAGATTCATCACCAGTCACAAGGCCCATCTCTGAGATGGTCCATCACCCAGTCACAAGGCCCCATCTCTGAGAAAATTCATCACCAGTCACAAGGCCCATCTCTGAGATGGTCCATCACCCAGTCACAAGGCCCCATCTCTGAGAAGATTCATCACTAATCACAAGGCCCCATCTCTGAGAAGATTCATCACTAGTCACAAGGTCCCATCTCTGAGAAGATTCATCACTAATCACAAAGCCCCATCTCTGAGAAGATTCATCACCAGTCACAAGGTCCCATCTCTGGGAAGATTCATCACTAATCACAAAGCCCCATCTCTGAGAAGATTCATCACTAATCACAAGGCCCATCTCTGAGAAGATTCATCACTAATCACAAGGCCCCATCTCTGAGAAGATTCATCACTAATCACAAGGCCCCATCTCTGAGATGGTCCATCACCCAGTCACAAGGCCTCATTTCTGAGATGGTCCATCACCAGTCACAAGGCCCCATCTCTGAGATGGTCCATCACCAGTCACAAGGCCTCATCTCTGAGAAGGTCCATCACCCAGTCACCGAATCTGCCAGTGCTTTGATCTTTGGCTTTTCCAGACTTCAGAATTCCAAGAAATAAATGTCATTTCTATTGTTTACAAGCCACTTACCTTATAGCATTTTGTTACAGCATCCAGAAAGGGCTAAAACAATACTTTAGCCAAATGCAAAGTAAAAAAAAGGGGAAATTTTCATGTACAAGAAATGTACAGAGATTTCACACCTGGAACAATAAGTGAGTGAGGTGTAGTCTTAAACAACCCAGCAGATGAAAGGCCCAGATATTGCCAAGAGAGTGAGAGCCACTGTTACCTTGTGCAGTGACAAGGACCAGTGGGAACCCGTGACACCAGTCAGCAGCCCCGAGAAACTCAAAGCAGTTTATAATCACAGACCTGGACTGCTTACTGCTTTTTTTTTTTTTTTTTCCGAGACAGGGTTTCTCTGTGTAGTTTTGGTGCCTGTCCTGGATCTCGCTCCGTAGACCAGGCTGGCCTCAAACTCACAGAGATCTGCCTGGCTCTGCCTCCCGAGTGCTCAGATTAAAGGCGTGTGCCACCACCGCCCAGCTAACCTGCACTGATCTTAATCTCAGAAAAGACATCATATGATAAGGCTAAAGTTCAACAAAGTGATAAAAGGTACAAAGCAAGCATATTGAAATAAGGCATAATAAGAAATCAAGTTGGAAAGAATTAAATATAATTTTGAGGCATACAGAATTGTTAAAATCAAAACCCTAAAGAATAGAGTTAAGATCCAATGAGGGAGAAATCTGCTGCTCTAGGGAACCAATGGGAGAGAATTCTCCAGAACACAGAATATAAAGATGACCAAGGGCATGAAAAGGAGCTACAGAGCAAGGTGGACAGAATAGCAAGAGCCACATTTACCAGTTAGGGGTGCCCAAGGGGCATGGGGACTTAGTGGGGGAGGCACTGTCCAGTGCACACAGAGCCTGCTGGGGATGGACAAAAGCCACAGAGCCTCACATCAAAAGCTGGGACTCCAATGAGATGAGTACAGGAAACCTGCCGGACACGTGCTGTGGGACACACACACACAGTGACAGTGTCTTGCCCACAGAGAGGAGAGGCGGAGTATTTACACAGACTCTAAAGCTAGATGGACTGTTTACAAGCAAAAGCAGACCACAGAGAGCATCTTCACAGCGCAAGCAGAAGACAACACTCAACCTAGAACTCCATCTTCAGTTAAACCACCCCTGAGAGTGAAGATAAAATAAACAGAGTTTGGGTAAAGCAGAGATGAGGATCGAGCCCCACAAAATCCCCCACTTAAAAGAATGTTGTTTAAGAACAAAGGCAGAGAAGTGAGCAGCGAGAAACTATAATATTGAACAGGTAAGATGATAAATATATAAACAAAACTGAATAATTCTAACTGTACAAATGGTGACAATTGAGAGAAAATAAAATGAAAAAAAAAACAGAAAAGCAAAGATTTTTGAAGGTTTTTGTGTTATAAACAAAAGATTGTTGATGATCTGATACTTTAACAAAATCAGTGTTATGGTGTGTGTGTGTGTGTGTGTGTGTGTGTGTGTGTGTGTGTGTGTGTGTGTGTGTGTGATTTAAAGGTAACAACAAGTGGAAGGGAGAAGGAGGAACAGAGAAAACCTGGTTAGACCAATGGAAAGGGGTGTGGGGTAGTGGCACCATATGCAAGCAGAGGAATAGCATGGTACAAGAAATGGAAAACAAAATACAAGATGCTATAAAGAAATCCAACCGCATCACTAACACCACAAAAACAAAGCTATTCCCCTACCACTGAGGAAAGAGAGTCCTAAGTTGGAGTGTGTTCTCAGATACCGTTCCTTTACATTGTTGTTGAATCAGGCTCCCAGCTACTTTTCAACAGAGCTGGGGACTGCGCCAGAGCCCCTGCGTCCCAGACAAGGCTCCACCAACTGCACTACCTACCCAGGGAGATACATACAACTTTTAAGAAACATGTAAAACATCCTAACGAAGAAGGATTAAAATTAAACTAGAGAAAGACAAATATCAGGCAAGCATAAAATGAAAATTGACAATATTAGATGCAAACACAAATAGAAGGTCAAAAGCCTAACCTGGGATAAAAATGGACTGTCAACATGATGATATAAGAGTTGGGTTTTTATCTCCAATTAACTGGTCAGGAATATAGCTTCAAAACCTGTGTGTATTAACTAATACTATGTTACAATGTATAAAGTAAACGTTGGTGAAATTAAAAGGTGGAATTAGCTGATCAGAGTACACTGTGAGATTTTATATGTACCTCTAAAACAAATAAATCCAAGCATGCTCAAAATAATCATGCAAACATGAATGATTCCACCGTCATAACTTGAACTAATGAACGTTGTTCAAAAAATTAGGGAATACACATTTTAACTTTTAGTGTATGTGCATGCGCGCACACACACACACACACACACACACACACACACACACAGCAACCCACATTTATTAAAATAAAAATGCCAGGGCTGGGAAAATGGCTCATATGGTCAAGGTATGAGCTACCAAGCCTAAAACCCTGAGTTTGAACCCCAGGACCCACATGGTGGAAGGAGAGAATCAACACCCCAAAGCTGTCCTCTGACTTCTGCATACATGTCTACACACACACACACACACACACACACACACACACACACACAAAACAAATGTTTTTTAGAAGCCTACTTTCTAAACTAAAAATGCAAATCTCAACTATGACCAAAGAATCCATGTTATATGAAACGTGGTAGGACCAAGACAACCATAAAAAACCCCAATGTCCAGAAGACAACTGCAAACTTGAACAACATGTAAAGGCCCCCAAAGTAGAGTCTCAGAAAATGGGAAACTGTAGAGAGATTCTGGGGGGAGTCAACACAGGAAAGAAAGAACGGCACAGGAGACGGAGGGAAGACTTCCTCGGCGCTTTGCTGGGAAGCCAGCGTCCTTGAAACCTACAGGGCCAAAGGACAGAATGAGGGTGACAAACTGACAGGTAAGCTGTGGGAGCCCACAAAGATTCCAATGTGTGGCTTGACTCAAGGTCCGAGAGTCAGAGTGTATGTTGGTCTTCAAGGCTGCATAATAGGGTGCAAAGGCATGGTTGCCAGGTGTCTTATACTTCAAGGCCTAATCACAGGATGCTTTGCCGTGGGGCGTGGTTACCAGGTGTTTTGAAGGGTCTACACTTGGTTGTATATTGTGCTTTGATCTTGAAAGGGGGAAGTCTTTTGCCTCTCCCCTTGCTAGTGTATAAAAAGCCCATTATGAATAAACTCAAGGCTGATGGGTATTGACCCAGGGCCCTCCCGAAGCTATCCTGTATCTCTGCCTTTCTCTCTGTCTACTTCTATATTTCCTATCTAACATTTCTCAATTCCTCACTCTCTGCTTCAAGGGACCCTTCGATAGGTCAGGGCTGGACCCCAACACTGGGCCCCAACAGTAATCATGGAAAAGACTGTATGGGAATTCTACCAAATCTCTGTGTTGTCTCTACATGAAACAGATTGTAGCTAAGGAATTTGAATGAAGGCACCCTGCATGGATACACAATGATAAGGGTTATTGAATAAAAATTGTTGTTCCAGACATGATATACCTCCTTATGAGTGACTGGTCAAAGAAACTCCAGAGCTCTTCAAAACAATACAGGTCATTGTTATTGCCCTTGGTTACCCACCGTGACTACATGGTAAGACCCTATTTCTGATGACATCACAAACCGTGGCTGCAGGACATAGAGAAATCAATCTCAAATCAGTCAGGGAACTTCCTCCCTGCCAGCCAGCTTTCATAGTGCCAGAAGGTTCGATTCTGTGTGGGAGAGGAAAGACATCAATGGTCCTACCCAAGGCTGGACCCTACAGGCTACAATACCTACCTGCCAGGTAAGATGTGCCCATGTATGCAATAGTGGCATGATTATCATGGGTTAACCAACTGCTTTCTGATTGGATATGAGCCCTGCTCCATGGATGGAAATTCATGCTTGATACTGTAAACCTGGGCAGAAAAATATGGCTACGAAGATCAGAGGCCCTGTTGTCATTATTTTGCTAAATGGCCATCATATCAAATTGCCTTCAAATTACATTTATATTCACAGACCTCGACTGCTCTTCTCAGTTAGAGAAGCTTCTTTTTGGAGTCAGCGCAGATTTGAGTCAATGCACTGACTCATAGCTGATCCAAGTACTGAGAATAAGGGACTGTGAGTACTCAGCCCTAAATGGGACATCTCTATCACACTGTCACCAAGGCTCAGGGCACATCGTAAAAAAGTGGGCAGAAACAAATGTTAAGAGGCAGGGATTGGGGAGGAGTCCTTTCTCCTGGATACGACAAGGTGACTGCACACATTAACTCATAGCACCTATGGTTATCTGTACCAGATCAAGCCAGCCACACTTGTCACATGGGTTGAGGAGGGAGAAGCCGTCTTCTTCGGCAGTGGCAACTGGGAGATTATCCGTGCTTCACTGGATAGCCCCACACCCATGCACACATGGGCAGTACTAATGGGACTTAGCCGGTGCTGGACAGATGGACAGATGGCTCAGCAATTCAAAGCACTGGCTGCTCTCCCAGAGGACCTTAGTTTAATTCCCAGCACCCACACAGCCGTGTCTACAACTCCGACAGTCTGTAGCCCCAGTTTCAAGAGACTTGATACTCTCTTCCAGCCTTTACAGTTACCAGGCATGCATGTGGTGCACAGACATGCATAGGAGCAGAACACCCATACACATAAGATAAAGCACATTTTCAATTGTTTTTAAAAAGGACTATTCTCTGAGCCACACTTTCATCAGCCTCATGAGTTCAGCTGTGCCTGCTAACAAGAGATCACTACAACCAGGCTTGTTCATTGCTGACTTTCTGTCACAGAAAGAGGGGCAGGGAGGGTCACTGGGACCTCACTGGAGTATCCAGCCACTTCTTGAAGTCAGTTATATGTAATTCTGCTCTAATTTCACGTGGCCTCCAGGAGGCTGGGAAGGACTAGGCAGGGCCTCCATCTACGAAGCTATAAGGAAGCCATCATCCACGCAGATCTTCCAGTAGCCCCATTCTTCTGCTTACAACCCCTCACCCAAGCTCTGTAAGCAACCCTAATAAACACATTGGTTCCCCAGGATGAACTGAGATGGAATCAAACTTTGGTTTATAATTGGGAGTTTATGAGGCCAGGGTTAGAATAGACATTGCCTAGACACCCCTTCTCACTGGAGAAAATTCTCTTAACAGTTGGTTATTTTTAAAGAGGAGGAGGAGGACACGAAGTTGGGAAGGAGAGTATGTGTTGGGGAGAGTCCCAAGAGAGAAATAGGGGTGGGTATGATCATATTTTACTGTATACATGTGTCACATTCTCAAAGAATACATTTTTTAAATTGTTTAAAGAACTAACCGAGGTCTGAGCTGCCACCCAAGATACAAATGTTGTAATTTGAGTCCAGTAAAATTGTTTCTAGTAAGACATTCTCCAGAGGAACAGAACCCGATGTCTCCACAATACAATGTTTATAACATCCAGAGCACAATCCAAAATTAGTTGACATGCCAAGAATCAGGAGCATGTGACCTACTTTCAGGAGAACAGACAAAGGAGACAAAACCAAACATCCCAGATGTTAGAGTAGTTCATAGGAACGTTAAAGTGACGCTCATCACCATGCTCAAGGGGTTGAAGGAAAATGTGCTCATGATGGGTGAAAAGATTTAAAAAAAAAATCTCAGCAGAGACACTGGGACTATAAAAAAGAACCCAGTGAAATTATCACATGAATCTACTCTCCAATCGTTACACACAGAATTATAAATCATCTTTAAAAATGGCTAAGAATCTGTATGGACTTTAATCTGAACGGGTTATAAAAATACCCTCTGGCCATTTGAGCTACTGTGTGAAAAGATAGAGCCAGTAGTTGAAACCCAAAGACCCATCTCTAAATTCATAACCACTATATCGCACTGTTTCTCTAATGGGTAAATAAACAAACAAACATTACAGAAACTAGAGAACATTTAGACCTGAAAACTACAAATAGTACATGTCAAAAGCTGTCTGCAGCCAAAAATGTGCTAAAACGGAAATGCATAGTCTCGAATATGTGAATTAAAATGACTTAAGAGACAGTGGCTCACATATGAATCCTAACATTCAGAAAAGAGGTAGAGGAAGGAAGGTCACAAGTTCAAAGCCAGCCAGGGATACATAGAAAGTTCCAGGTCAACCTATATAATATGACCTATCACAGGAGGGAAAATAAAAAGATTTCAAAAGACAAAAAATTTAGTGAGGTAGGTATTCTACTCAAGAAAGTAGGGGAAAAACAAGAGGACTGTAAAGAATATTTAAAAAAAAAAAAGAAGGGAGGGAGGGACAGAGAGAGGGAGGACAGAGGGAAGGAGGACAGGGGGGAGGACAGAGAGAGGAAGGGAGGAGAAAAAGATGGTTCAGTAGTGAGAACAATTATGGAGACCGGAGTTGGGATGCAGCACCCACGTGACCTGTCAGACATCCTGTACTCCCCAATAACCCCAGGTCCAGGGATGAGGCAGAGACAGGTCTTGTTGGCTTCCAGTCTAGTTGAGAAAACGCAAGCCCCAAACTCAGCGAGAGAGAGAGACCTTGCCTCTAAAAGAATAGGTGGAGAGTGACAGAGAACGGCACCTGGCACATTCTTATGGCCTCTACACACAAAAACACACATTCCTGCACACGCATATCCACACACATCCATACATAGCATACATACATGTATGTATACTAACACAGACACATATATACATTCATAAATCTTTAATATAAATAAATCAAATAAAAATAAATAGAGCTAGGCATGATGGTATGTGCCTATGGTGCCAAGTACTCTGGAAACTGAGACAGGAGGATCATTTGAGCCCAAGAGTGAATATTAGCTGGGGCAATACACTGAGACTCCTTTTGAATATAGAACAACAAATAGACAACAAATAGAAAAACAATATACATAAATATAATTTATAAGTTAAAGAAGTGGAAAACAAAAAGCAGTAGGGAGGAAAAAGCTAAGTCCTTGGAACGATGAGTAGGCAAACTTCTACCGTGCATGAATGAACTTGATTTACATTCATCAGCGTAGATAAGGCTGGAAACCATTACTGTGAATGATAAATGTAAGCTGCACAATATGAAACCACTTATGTAGATTCTAAAATACAGAAAGCACAACACACAGCTTACCACTCTGTGCAGAAGGCAGGAGATGACAGAGTCGCACCAGCATGGTGGCTTCTCCTGGAGAGCACTTCAGAGGGAGTCTGAGGGCCATGAATGTTCATTTCTCTCTGCAACCACTACGGCCAGATGCTAACATGCCTTCAATCAGGGTGCTGGGGGACAGGTTTTCTGTTTTTCTGTCCTGTGTGGTGTCTTTGCCTGATATTCTGTTACTAAAAATAAACTGCACCCTCTTTATTTTGCTAGTCTTCCTCCCCCACCCCACCCCTCCAGATTGTCAGGGACCTAAGGGCTAGTGAGAGCAGAAAACGTAAGCTTGAGACCTCCAAGGGAACTTTCCAATCTTGAAAAACAAAACCTTGGGTTTTGTTTGTTTTGTGAATTTACCTATGAAATGAATGACAGGAACAAGGATGGCCATGAGAGCCTGTGGGTCCCACCTCAGTGTTCTGTGGGGGCCCCTCCCTGTCTACTGAATCTAGAACCAGGACACTGGAGTGATGGTGTCTCGATGGAGAATAAACATATGGATAATTTAACCATGGTAGCTGCAATAATAGCCAATTGTTTACTAAGTGGCTAAGTGTGAGTACACACCGATTCAGCTTTCCCACAAGCCCAAGAAGACATTGTTCAGCTGTAGATGAGGGGAAGGAAGGCTGTCATTCCAAACTTGTCTGAGATCTCCAAGCTCCTCTACTGTTTCCAAAGGAGACGTGGAGGAAGTGACAAGCCAACCGTGGTATCTAGGCTTACATTTCTCCTTTCTCAGCCAGGCATTGTGGGAGTGCCCTTAGTCACCTCTCTCAGCAGTGGAAGTGGGGCCAGCCAATCTCCTTGCACTGCTGGCCAACAATGACTGGGAGAAGCAGGCAAGACATCTCTCATCATTTCTCTGTAGAATGGTAAGCTGCATGTTGGGGTAAGCGCCATGTTCCAGATGAGAAAACAGAGGCTGGGAGGGCTCGAATTGTTTCCTGTCCCCAAACCCTCAAGCTCCAAGCCCCAGTGCTTCAAAATGTAGCTGTATTTGTAGATAACATTTTTCTGCAAGTAACTAAAATATGAAGCCACCAAAGTGGGTCCCTGAGAAAACACACAGAAGGAAGATGAGTATCTATGAACCGAGAAGAAAGGCCTGGAACAGATTACCTCTCACAGCCTCAGAAAGACCAACCTGGCCAACCCCTGGTCTCGGGCTTCCAGCCCCCACAACCGCGGAGAGGTTTAGGCCCCACTCGAGTATGGGGCTTTGGTATGGAAGGCCCAGCAGACTGAGACAGATGAACCGAGGTGCTAAGTCTCACTAAAGGGAACTGGAATTGAGCCTCTAACACAAGTCTTCCTTCTGCTTCTTATGGCATAATAATTATTAAATATTAGTGTCTGCTCTTAGTGTTCACAGAAGAGCATTTTGCAAATTATATGCAAACAGGTATGTAAAGTATTGATTTAGAGAAACTCAAAGTAGCAGTTGAATTCCATGTTTGACATATGTATATGGGATATGTGCATATTTTCATGTATGTTGATATATGTGAAGGGGTGTGCATGCATATGCATGCATGTGAGTGTGGCAGCCAGAAGCTGACATAGGGTATTCTTCCTCAATCACTATCCACCATATAGAGTGAGGCAGAGTCTCTCATTGAACCCAGAGTTCAACACAACTGGTCTCACATGCCACTCTACCCAGCTGGCATTCACCCAGAGCTCACCAATACAGCTGGTCTCACATGCCACTCTGCCCAGCTGGCATTCACCCAGAGCTCACCAACACAGCTGATCTTACATGCCACTTTGCCCAGCTGGCATTCACCCAGAGCTCACCAACACAGCTGATCTCACATGCCACTCTGCCCAGCTGGCATTCACCCAGAGCTCACCAACATAGCTGGTCTCACATGCCACTCTGCCCATCTGGCATTCACCCAGAGCTCACCAACACAGCTGGTCTCACATGCCACTCTGCCCAGCTGGCATTCACATGGGTGCTGGGATCCTGCCCTCATACTCACATGGCAAAAGCTTTGCCTGCTGAGTCCCTGACCCCCCCAACTCCCACCCATTTTTTTAAGTTTCTTCTTGTAGAAAAGAAATACAACATAAAAGGCCACTGTTCCCAATAATGAATACTGGGCAAAGTCAGAAAAATATTCATAAGCATTGTCTATTATCATTTATCATCATCATCATCATCATCATCATCATCATCATCGTATGAGCCAATATCTCAAAGTCTAGAGCAGTGGTTCTCAACCTTCCTAATGCTGCGACCCTTTAATACAGTTCTTCATGTTGTGGTGACCCCAACCATAAAATTATTTTCATTGTTACTTCATAATTGTAATTTTGCTACTGCTGTGAACTGTAATGTAAATATTTGATATGCAGGATATCTAACATGCAACCTCTGTGACAAGGTCGTTTGACCCCACCTCCCCACCCCCAGGCTGAGAACCACTGGTCTAGAGGAAGCAATCTCAGAGGGATTAAGCCTGTCCTAAGTGGGCAAAGCTCACCCTTCTCCCTGGTCCCAGTGGAAGGAGGAGTTGATCAGTTTAAACTGTTCACTGTGGAAACAGGAAAGAAGCAGCCACATCATCAGCTGTGGAGCTAGAAAGATGGCTTAGGTCCAGGTGAGTGTCCTAAGTCTACACCACCACATTTTAGCCTGGAGTGTGGTGGCCTGCGGGAAGCCAGGGATAGCAGGCAGAGTGGTGCCCACAGTCACCTGGGGACTTCCAGAAACAGATGTGACCCTAACTCCACACATCTGGAAGCAGTGGGTAACGACAGTAACCCAAGCCAGCCTACCTCAAATCCCAATTCAGTAGAAGACCTTCCCCTCATTGGAGCTGCCTCTGTCAGCTGCCAGGGGAGAGCTGGGAACTATGGGATTGTATAATGACAAGCTAGGTAAAGCCTAACCTGAAGTCTAACCTCCTGCCTCACCCACCAAGCCTGTCAGCCCAGGCCAATGTTTCTTGTCTGGCTGCTTTTGTTTCTAACTAAGGAATCTTCGTTGAGATAAAGCCCAAGTCCAGGTCAGCTATATAATAACACATATATGCATGATTAGATTTGCAAATGTTTATATCAATTAGCATATACTATTTCTAAAAGGCTATGGCATCTTTTAGACATTTATCAAAAATGACTTTATATTACTATATATGCACTAGATGATACTAGAAAACACTAATAATTTCACAAAGCAGTTACAACAGAATTTTGTAAACATACCTCAGTGCTGTGAAGACTCCACTCTGGGACAGATTCACATTCTAATGAGCTCACCATCACTCAAAACTGTGATGGAATTCCCGCTTTTAAAATGCCTCATTGCAGACCTATCTTTTCTACTTCTATCTCCTGCATGTGACACCAACCACAGTAAACAAGTCAAATTGGCACTTGATGCCATGAAGACAGCAGTGGAAGATTCTAGACTGAATGTCGAGAAATTTAAATAAACATAGAAGGAAGAGTTTTGAGGTCAAAATGACCACTTAAAACTCAAGGAGCATTTCAACATATCTGAAGTACCATTTTAGCTGTCAAAAAAATAACCAAAAGGCCTTCATGATTGTACCCAAAATAAAAAAAAAAGTTTGTAGGCCCCATATTTTCTTGCCACATTGTAAAGTAGAGTTTTATTTCGTGGAGCACTTTATGGAGTTCTAAAAAGAAAGGCCTGGGAGGGAAAAGGATCGGCCTGTCCCTTCCCCAGGAGTCTACAAAGTCCCTCAGAAATGCAAGTTCTTTCTCCTCCCGGGGGCCTTGGCTGTATTGGTCCATCTAGTTCCTACCCTGTCCAGACACAAGCTACTAGACAGTTACTAAAGTTCATCTTTCAGGTAGGTTCAGTGACTCAGGGAAGACCTGTGAAATTCCTCCTCACCAGAAGGCGCCAGCCAGACCCCTCTGGGGTCAAGTCTAAGGATCGAGTGGTAAAGGGTCAATAACAAGGCTCAGTTAACCTATAGCCACTTTATTCAGCTAGACAGAACATGTTACCCTGGGGTTAATCTGATTAACCTTCATGAGAAACTTCAAGAATGTACTTTACTCATGTGCCAGGAAGTTAATTTTCTCAGAGTCCTAAAGCCCAGGGTTAGCAAGCTAATCCAAATGAGAAAGTCTTATTAGTTAAGTCCAATAAAAGGCCCAACATCTTTCCCAACACCGCGGAAGCATGGACTGGGGGTGTCATGCAAAACAAAAGGACCTGTCTTCGATGTCACACCCTCCCTCCAGAGCCTTTCATTCCGTCTGTGCTACACACACATGCTCCCGCACCTCGGAGGAAGCTGGTGTAAGATTTGGGAGAAAGGAAGGAAAGAGCGTTTTTGAGGCAAGTTCAAAGAGTTCTCTCCAGCCTGCATACTGCTCCTAGTTCCATCCGCCCCACCCTGGGCGCTCCTTTTCTTTCCTCCATTAATGGCTAAACAGTCCAGAGTGTGCTCCCTAACCAGCTGGGAGGGCAAAAATGCCAACACAAGCAGCATTTGTTATTGGCTCAGCAATTCTAGCTGTCACTCCCTCAAAGAGGATGGAAGCAGGTCATCAGATAAACATCCCATTAGCTCATTGGCAGACACGCTGGGCTGCAGGTCACAGACTGGCAGCTGATGGGGTGCCGGCTTGAGTGAGGAGAATAAAAGCCATCTGCACTTCCCGTCACTGTGTGGCTCTATGTGAAGGTTCTCATCTAAGAAAATTCACTCTCGATGGCCCACAGATGCGGTTTTCCCGTCGAAGAGTCCCTGCAAGAGTGTCCAACCTGTGGGCCACACACATCCCAGGATAACTACGGATGTTCTCAACACACTTACAGACTAACACCACCATATCCCAGCATCAAATGGTTGAACACCTCCGATAGTGGGTGACATTCACCACCAGGCTAATGTTAGGACCACCTGGGGATTGTTTCATGGCCAGATGTCCAGGTTATGCTCCAGACAAGCTATAGCAGAGAGACCTGAGTAGCTGGCCAAGATCTCCAGGTGATGCCAACACACTGGCAGGACTGAGAAGGAGCACAGCAAAGTCATAGCCTCGGAACCCATGTGTGCAGGCAGGTCAGCCGCAGCCAGCACACAAATATTTACAATGATGAATAGCTGTTCACTATAACGCAGATAACAGGGGGAAATGATCCATTGAAACTAATCTACCAAGTTCATACGCATGAGTCAAAAGCCCCTGAATCCCATTAAAGGGTATTTTAGTGACTATTGATTTTATTCTGCAGTCTATGTTCCCCACTTTTGTTAACGGTGTGGGCAGCAATTAAGAAAAACTCTGTGATTGGGGCAGCTTTCTTTCTCCTTGGACTTGCTCATCGTGGTCACTGCTAACCATCCCTGCCCCAGGCAGACGGCCTCAGAAGGATAACAGCAAACCTCAGGCAATAGCTGAGCTGCACTGCAAAGTAATCCTGACCTATTTCCGAAGTCACTAGAACACCAAACTGAGTCACATTACATCTCCATAGAAAGATAAACCATACCGAAGCTGGCCCCGGCCCAGGAAGAAATGCTACCTGGACGATGCAGGTTATCCAACTTGGCTAGGGATCATTTTCAAGTAGACTTCTAGAGACAGAGCACCATGAAATAGTCTTAAATACCTGATAACCCACAGTTGTTCAAACAGAGGCGCAGAATGGAAAACAGAGGGTTCCCAGCCCCAGCTACATGTCATTTCTTTAAATTCTGACACCCAAGTCACACCCCAGATCTATTAGCTCAGGATATGAGAGAAGAGCTAAGTAAATGACCCTGGGTCTTGGGTATATAGAATGCTTTCAATGTGCATGAAGGCCAGAGGTCAACACCAGGCAACTTGCTCAGTCACCCCCTGATTTTCTGAAACATGGCCCTCACCAATTCAGCAAGGCCAGCTGGCTGACCATCTCCGGGAATCCACTTGTCCCCTCTCCTCAGTGCTGGGGTCACAGACATGCACCTCCATACCCTGCACTTTGTGTGGTCCTCATGATTGTGTGTCATGGACTTTACTGACTGCGTCATCTCCCCAGTTCCCTGGATGGCACTTTTTAGGCAGTAGTTTTCAAACACGATCATGTATCCGAATCCCCCATGATGAGACCAGCTGTGACACTCGAGACCCTGCAGGTCTGGCGTGAGGCTGGAGGATGTATGTACTGAAAAGTTCTCAAGCGATGCAGATGCTGCTGGCCCAGGGTTTTATAGGTTACCCAGGTAACTTCCATTACAGCATCCAAGGCTGAGGACCAGCATATAAAGCAGGTAAGCTCAGAGTGTGGCCTCATCAGGGAAAGTTATAACCCAGCTGTGCTATAGCCAACCTGGTGTTTGGTAATAAGGTGCTCTGGTCTCTACTTGCTCCTGATGCTTACGACTAAGGCTCTGAAGCCAGGCATGAGGGTGCACCTTTAATCCCAGCACCTGAGAGGCAGAGGCAGGTGGATCTCTGAGTTCGAGGCCAGCCTGGGCTACAGAGCGAGTTCCAAGATAGTCAGGGCTACATAGAGAAACCCTATCTTGGAAAAACAAAACAGAAAACTATGGTTCTATTCCAATGAGATCCTGGGTTCCTTGTTGAAATAAAACTTTTCAAAGGGCAGTTACACATGAAATGTCAACACTAACATACACAGAAAGAAAGTGGCAACCTCCTCAAAAAAAAAAAAAAAAAAAAAAAGAAAGTGTCTTTGGGGACCATAGAGCAGCTTCCAAAATATCCTCATATGCCAATAACAATTTCTATTAACAATAGGTGATCAAGACTGCTGTGGTCCTAGAAGATCCTATCAGCTGGTGACACTGTAGTCATCTTCATCTAAAGGCATCACTCTATGATGATCAAAGTAAGGAAGTTCAGAGTAAGGAAATCAACTACTACAATCCTCAGAATTAGATCCCTTCCATCACATGACGTGTGACCGTATAAAGAAGACAAGTTCTCCTTTTAGCGCACGTGAGCCCACAGAGCGTCAGCTGCACGTTCTCTAGTCCAGCCCCTCTGCTGCCTAGACTCACCTGTCACTACTCTGCAGCGCGGCCTGGGTTCTTCCACCTCGGTAGACGGGCTGGGGGCGGAGGACCATTTGCGTCTGATCAGATGCTCTCTTCCGCTGAATGGGCCTCCTGAGTTGTTGAGGGGCTGGATGAACACCTGCTCCTGCTCGAGCTGGATGAGGCCAACCTACCCAGAAAGGAGAGAACAAGACATTGGTCACCCTCATTCCCTTTCCTTTTGGCCCCAGCCACAAGATGGCTGCACTTTGGTTTGCCCTGTCTGGGTTTGTGCTCTCTTTCCGTTGGCTGCGGGGGACCCCACAGTGAGACACCACCTGACTTAAAAATCTCCCACTGAGTGATTGTATTGGGAGGTTTGGATGGGTGGGTGTCTTAGTGAAGATTCCTACGGCTGTGATCAAACACCATGACCGAAAACAACGTGTGGAGGAAAGGGTTTATTCTCCCTTGCAGACCATAGCATTATCAAGAGACGCTGGGCAGGAACTGATGGGAAGACTATGCTGGAGGGCTGCTGCTTACTGGCTTGCTCAGCCTGCTTTCTTATAGAGCCCAAGACCACCAGCCCAAGGGTGGAACTGCCCACCAGGGGCTGGGCCCTCCCACATCAGTCAGTAATTAAGAAAATGTCCTACAGGCTTGCCTCCAGGTCAATCTGATGAGGTCATTTTCTCAGTTGAGAGTCCCCCTTCCCAAATGAGTCTAGCCTGTGTCAACTCGACTTGAAACCAGCACAGCGGGGTTAAAACTGCTGTGGGATGCAGATATGCGCCCTTGTATTTATTTCTCAAGTCTGATTTCAGAGGGGATGGACTAGTCTACTATCATTTGCTTATGTGTGGTGTGTGTGTGTGTGTGTGTGTGTGTGTGTGTGTGTGTGTGTGTGTGTGTGTGTGTGTGTGAATGCATGAGTGTATGCAGACATAAAAGTGCACCATAGTGTGCATGAGGAGGTCAGGGACAACTTTTGGGAGTCAATTCTTTTCTTCTTCTATGTTGGTCTCAGGGATCAACTATTAGACTTGGTGGTGAACATCTTTACCCCTTAGCCACCTTTCCTGCCCTAACTCATTTAATATCTCTCTCTCTCTCTCTCTCTCTCTCTCTCTCTCTCTCTCTCTCTCTCTCTCTCTCACACACACACACACACACACACACACACACACACACACACACACACACGGGGCGGGTAGGAGAGGGGGAGATGCCATGGGGTGAGTTGCTATGGGTTGAACCTAAGTCTTGCCATGGACTATGACATGCTAGACAAGTGCTCTACAACCAAGCTCTATTTGAAGCCCCAAATCCACCCTCCTACAAGTCCTTCTGAGGAGAGATGGCTCGCCTCGGCGAAGGGGTTATGAGCACTAGTTGCTCTTGCAGAGGACAGGGTTCATTTCCCAGCACCCGCAGAGTGGCTCACGACTGTCTATAACTCCAGTTATAGGGGCTCTAACTCCTTTTTCTGGCCTCCTTGGGCGCTGCACACATGTGGTACATAGACACACATGCAAGCCAAACAGCCACACATATTAAATAAATCTCAATAAAGTTTATTTGAGCTAGGGGTGGTGGTACACATAATTCCAGCTCAAGAGAGTGAGGCAGGGGGATCCAGAGTTTGAGGCTAGCCTGGGGTGAGAACCTATCTCTAAAGTGCACAGGGGGATAGTGTGGTGATCAACTGTGGAGGCAACCTTCCAACTCTGGGGTCAGAACATTATGTTCCTAATAGGAAAATGTATCTTGTCTTTCCTTGAGGATATTTAGAACTAAACACCAAGGCAAAAAAGAACCAGTTCCATGTGTGGTATTAATGCCGAGGGGGTGGAGACTTGCAAATTTCTGCCCTAAACTTGCAGCATTTGAGAGAAGCTGAGAGAGTATCTGATGGATTTGGTTTTTTATTCTGATTATAAATGTTCATCTTAGGAGCAGTATCGGGTATGTAGAGAGAGCTCAGGCCTTCCTGTATTTATAAGAGCGGGCTCTCAGGCTAAGAAGGATGGCTTATGTAATCTCATACTTGAGTGAAAGCTTGATTTCAGATAGCCAAAAGAACTTGAAAGTGAAATTGAATGTGTTGAATTTCTAAGACAGTGCTAAATATTTAATGGTGAAAAAACCACATTTGTAAATGAGCCTAAATATACTTCAAAACCCTCTTAAAAGTGAGTGCAACTACTTGTTAACTAATAAGATTTATAAGTCAAAAGAAAAACTTAAAAAGTAGGACTTTCGCCGGGCGGTGGTGGCGCACGCCTTTAATCCCGGCACTCGGGAGGCAGAGCCAGGCGGATCTCTGTGAGTTCGAGGCCAGCCTGGGCTACCAAGTGAGTTCCAGGAAAGGCGCAAAGCTACACAGAGAAATCCTGTCTCGGAAAACCAAAAAAAAAAAAAAAAAAAAAGTAGGACTTTCTAACTGTCACTTTTTTCTCTCTCTTTTTGAGACAGTGTCTCCCAATGTAGTCCTGGCTGGCCTAGACCTCACAGAAACCACCTCCCTCAGTGTCCAGAGTGCTGGGATTAAAATGTGCACCACAGTGCCCAGCTTAGTTTGTTATTTTAATAAAGTAGATATTAATTGGGGATGGGGCTATGCAGAGGGCTTTCTCTGGACGGAATCCTGACTGCACTGAAAAGCCTGCTCTCCCTGCCTGGGGTACCTGCTGTGCGTCCCTCCTTACACACAGTCAGGAAACAAGACAAACCTCTCACAAGGAGCTGAGGCTGCCAACGTTGAAAGGACCCACTCTAAACACTGACCCGTGCAGCATCCCCTCTCCTGAGCCACACAGCTCAGGACTGCCTTGGCCAGCACAGATTCGATGAGGCAGACCCACCTTAGAGACACACAAATGCGTGCACACACACACACACACACACACACACACACACACAGAGACACACACTACACACAGAGAGAGACACAATACACACACACACACATATACACATATGTAAACATATATGTTCATTTATCCTCCCTCCTTCCATACATAAAGCCACGGCAGGGATGAGGGGATGCTTCAGTTGGTAAAGAGCTTGCCACACAAACAAGAGAACCAGACATGGTTTCACATGCTTATAACCCCAACACTGGGGAAGAGGCAGAGCCTGGAGGGTCCCTGGGGCTTGCTAGCCAGTCACTGTAGCCTACTTGGTGTGTTTCAGGCCAGAGAGGGCTCATGTCTCATAAAAAAGCAAGGCGAACAGCATCTTAGGAAAGATACCCAGGGTCGACCTCCGGTCCCCAAAGCATGTGTGCACATCTCATACAAGGAAAGGTCTACAACTCACTTAACCAGGTACTCAAAACAGTATGTAGCAGAATGCCCTGGAGATCTTGAGTGGTTCAACAGCGTGCCCCGCTAGCAAGTCCCTCCACAGTGACAGACGCTGCTGATCTGCTGGGCAGTTTGAGAACACGGTCCTCTGCACAGTGAGTTCTACAGCTTCTCTTACCTCAAGCCGAATGAGATAGTTAAGTTCCACAGTGCTTGGACAGCAAATCACATCAACTCCTCAGATCACCTACAACCCGGAGTCCTTCCCAACATACAGTGAGAGACCATCCTTTCGGCCCCAAGCCGATCTCAAGGTTTCCATTTCATTAGAACCTCTGCCAAGAACAACGCACAGAGTTTACCGCCTAAATGAAACTGTCTCCCAGCAGCACTGCACCACCTCAGGAGAGTCAGCCTCCTTCCCGCTCCTTGGAGGCAAAAACTTGAGTTTGCTCACTCAGATACCTCGGGAGAGTGTGACGTGGAGAGGACCGCAGTAAGCAGCGCAGAGGCTCGGGCAGAACACCCCTTCCGTGACCACCCGCCCTCAACTCTAGCGAAAGGCTGGGTTCTTCTGGAAGTTCTCTGACTGTATGAGGCCAAAGCCGGCTCTGGTCCCCAGCGCTTCCCAAGCCGGTTATTCTTCCCGTGCAGTGTGTGGAAATCAGGTAGCAGCCAGCTTGAATGCAAGGTTTGCGAGCTGGAGAGGTCACTCTGGTGGGAAATCCTCGACACACACTCAGCTTTTAGTTTGGGGAAAGGTTTTTCTCAGGGCATTTTTCTTGTGTGTGTGGTGGGGGTCCCCCATATACAGCTTTCCTTCCACTGGGTGAGATGTCACTGGTAAGATGGATACAGGGACAAATCAGCTGTACTTTGCCTGGCACCTCCTGGTCCTCATGGGACCTTATGTTCAAGTAGAGACATGACTAACTGGGGCAAGTATAAAAGAGAAACAGCTACATTAAGTTTTCAGCCTGTGGGCTAGTAAAAGAAAGGCCCTACAGTTCCCCTCCCTGGGTCTTAGTCACATCTAGAGGCTCCATGGGGGTCTCTAACACTTGATCTGCACAGGCCCAGGGATAAGATGCTCTGCTGTCCCATAGATGTGACAATTTGTGTCAAAAGAATTTACATGCTGTTTGTGTCCCCCACCCACAACCTTCCCTTTAAGTACTCACCAACCCCCCTTATCTTTCCCTGTCCTCCATTCTTTTCCCTGAGCCCCCTTCTCAGCAGCCCACCCCCTCGTTATCAGACATTTTCACAACCTAACAGTTGGTTCCACTGAGGCAGGATCAGAACGATCCTTCCTGATTTTTCTCAAGTCTGACGCATCACAGTTCACAGGGAAACTGAATGGACTGTCCCAGATATCACTACATTAGATAGCCCCCAGTGCCCTTGACTGGGGATTGTCATCCCCATCTATAAGATGCATGGTACCACAAGAAGAGACCTGACATTCGGGCCCCACTCCAGGAGGGAATAGATAGAATGTAAGCACAGATATTTCTTCTGAAACTGCTCAGGAAATCCAGTGGATAGCCATACACAAGAACCACCATGATGGTTTTAACAGCATGTGGAGAGCTACCTTGACTTTGACGTCTAGAAGCACCTGGATTTATAGCCTGGGCCATCCCTTGACTGTTGGGCTGTAACCCTGCACTGTGGCCCCAAGAGCGATGTGGGGATTTCCTGGCCTATGCTAAGTCTCCAGCCATCGCTCATGGCGGAGAGACCAACACACTGCAATGCTCCTCAAGGCTGTGTGTTCCAGGGATCGCAACACTCCACTGCAGGAGACTGCCCACAGCCTCTGCAGAGATAGCTAGGGAAGAGGAAATGCCAACAACACACATACCTACCTACCACTGGCACATCGCTTAGCTCCAAACAACAACCCCAGTGAAATGCTCTTAAAAAGAAATCTTACATTTGGCTAGACTGGGAATCCCACATAAAAGAGTTACGGGACAATAAAATGTGGCAGGAGGAATAACCTGCTCTGGGTGGGTAACTTCCAACACTCTTTTTGTTCTGGGTCCTTGCTTTGGGGGGGACTTCTGGACTCCTGTGAGAGAAGGCATTATTTACCTCCCCTAAACAAGACTAACTTTCCTGCCTTGGAAAATGTGTGAGGGGCTTTTATCACTTTTTAACAGGCAGAGTGCCACAGCTCAGCCTGACCAGAGGTACAGTCTCAATACAGACAGGGTGCAGGCGCCGGGGATGGCGCATGAAACTGGGTGACTGTTGAGTGCACCCTCCTACTAAGGTCACACTGGAAGGTCGGTACCTAGGAAGCCCCCAGCCCCTCTTCAGAAAGCTGCAGCTCCTGGACTCACAGAGTGGGCCTGGGTCTCCTCTGCACTGAGGGGCGGGTAGTGGAGGACAGAGTCCAAGGCAAGTCTGTTTCCATGGAGAAACTGCCCTGGAGCTTCAAGTCTGCCTGTGCACTGGCCTCTGATGCTTCAGTGGGCTTAGCAGAATCTGGTGGACCCATACCTCTCCTGCACCCCAACCAACCCCTGCACACACAGACATGAGAGCACCCCAACCAACCCCTGCACACACAGACATGAGGGCACCTCAACCAACCCCTGCACACACAGACATGAGGGCACCCCAACCAACCCCCTGCACACACAGACATGAGGGCACCCCAACCAACCCCCTGCACAGACATTAGCGTTTCCAACCCCCTCCCTGCACACACAGACATGAGGGCCTTCCCAACCCCCTCCCTGCTCACACAGACGTTGGGGTCTTCTCACCACCTCCCTGCACACACAGACATGGGGGTCTTCCAACCCCTTCCCTGCATACAACCACTTCCTGCACACACAGACAAGAGGCCTTTCCATCCTGAACCCCCAGTCTTGCTGCCACACCTACAAATGTTTAACTCCTGAACACAGACTCCTGACTCTTTCAAGATCAGGTCTTGGTCAGAATGTGAGGCCCCTCCTGGGGTCTCCATCTCCGCTCACTGCAGTCAGGGCTGCCAGCTGTGTGTGAAGTCTCCCTGTGTGCTGTCATCCTTCCCATAGTCATCTCCCCCATCAAAGGCCTGAGTCCGTCATCCCAAAGGTCCCTCCTCTGGGCCACCCCACCATGCTCTCCCCAGGATTCCCCAGACAACGGTTATAGAACCTTATCTTGCCTCTAGGCCTGAGTGTAAACTCAGGCCAATGGAAGTAGCAACAGCACCCACAACTGGGCCGTGGGAAGGGCTCAGCAATCAGTTTAACCAGCCCTGCAGGAGTCTCTACTCAGCTTGGGGAGTTTCACATGCCACACATTGGCATCTGGTGTGCCCTCTCATCCCACCCACATATGCTCACTCGGTTCATCTCCTATCACCCCCTAAATAATCCACCCCATCCTACCCGACTAACAACTCATAGGTCCCTCATCTTAAGAAGACCTGACCTTGGTAGCTTGGCCTTCACTCTTCTGTCCTAGAGCATGATGTCCACTCCCTTCAGCTCCAGACTTCTTTTGACTGAGGTTCTACCCTGCCTGGCCCCAGTATTCATCTTCCAGAATCTCCTCTTGCTTCCCTGGCTCAGCCGCCCCAAAGGATGGAGTGTTCACATGGGGACCATCTTCTCAGGCCGGGCTGTGTTGCATTTATCTCTGAGGCTTGATAGAGGCCTACTCAAGCATTCTGCACATGGCAGGTGTGGAATAGTGATCTAGTCAACTGTGCTGACTGGTTGGTTTATAACTAGAAATAACCTGTAGGGCTAGAGGAGAAACCTGGTTTTAATGCCTTATTAAGCCAGGCTCTCATTGAAAGATTTCACAGATTCTGTCTTATTCTATTCCATCAACAGCAGGCCAGTGTCATTTGTCTTTTGGATGGCTTCAGGTGAGGAGAGCTTTAAAGGAGTTAAGGACTTGCTCAAGATCACAGTCTCACAAGGACCATGCATTTGTGTACCTGAGCAGAAAAGTGTATCCCTGAGAAAGATCAACCAGTGACTGTGATTGTCGCAGATCTAAAGGCTGCAGAAACATTTTCTGCCACACACAGCCAAGGTCAGGCCATTGATGCCATTCAGCGTTTGGGGAATGTGCTTCAAAATGCAGTCAGGGGCTAGGGAGATACCGCTTAGTGGGAGATTGCTTAGTAGGGAGACAGTTTACAAGCATGAAGACCTGAATTTGATGTAAAGGGGAGGGCAGAATTTGATCATCAGAAATTGTATAAAGGGGAGGGCATGTAATCTCAGCATACATACATGCATACACACATACACACACACACACACACACACACACACACACACACACACACGCCACCTTGTATTTTTTTTCTAGAAAATGATGCCACTTGGTAGAATTTCAAAGAGAAATCTGAACTCCCTAGATCGTGTTCAGAAAGGAGCCAGAGCCTGGCGTCCTAACAGGTTCTGGGAAGTTCTGGAAAGCTGCAGGTGGGTGAAGTTCCTGAGCAGGACAATTAGAAGTGCAAATAGCGTGGATGTCACAGGAGAAGTCACTCTGACTGTGTGAATGTCCTCTCAAGAGGAGGCGGGAGGCCTTGGAACTTTCTATTCAGATTCTCTTTAGTTCTTTCACCTTCAGCTCCAAACTTCACGACAGCCCCTTCTTGCTGTATTCCGGTCTCTTGGCATGCACTCGGTTATTGCCATCTACAAAGACCTAAGAATGTGCTTTGTATTTCCCAGTGTATTTATGCTTTACACGACCAGTTCTTCAGCGGTATCTCCCTATGTCAATGCCATGATAACTTATATTGTAGTTTGGGCTATCAGATTCCTTTTGAAAAGTTACCACACTCTAAGAATTTTTGCCCAAACTAAGTCCTACACGGCTGTACTTGATAAAGAGACTTTGAGTTAGAAAACTAGGCAATTTAGTAATGGACCAACCACAGACAGCTGGATAATGCTATCTTGTAAAGTGCAAGGCCAGCATCCTAAGCCTGTCTCCCGATTCCAAGGCCCAGTGACTTGCCAGCTGCCCTCCTTAGAAAAGCACACCAGCCTCTTGTAACCTCAGCTGCTGCTGGAGAACTCACTGGCTGGAGCGCCTCAGTCCCCATCCGCTCCCATCTGCACCCCTTCTTCCCCTAGAAACCAAAGTGTGCACTCTCTACAGCCTCCAAGAGAACAGCAAGAGCTCTACACAGGACGGTTTGTAAAAGGCACCCACCCACCCATCAATGACGGGTCACAAAAAATGGCGCTGTGTTTGCTGACCAGCCGGAGCAAAGATGGTCACCGAGACAACTCAGTGTCTGATCCACATGACGGAGATGCCAGGCTCTGCAGCGTGTGGCTGTGACTTAAGAAAAGGCATGCCTAGGGACACTCTACTCTTCTTGGCCCTTCTAGGGTGGCCTGGGAAATGGGCCTGGCTACTTAGTGTTGCACAGATAGAATGCTTTGGTGTCTTCTCTGGCCCCACAGCTCACCTACAGTATACCCTTGCAGACCTCAGCCAAGACTGAGTGAACAGATTCCGATCTGCAGAGCTTTGAGAGGAAACGTAGCCACGGCTCAGCCCATCAGACCCAATGGCAGCCTGCAGACCTCCCGAGACCTCCCCCTTCCTAAAACAGTCCTTGCGCCCACATGTTTTAGACAAGCCACGAAGAGCCTTTGAGAGACTGGCATTCCTCCCCTGCCTGAAGTGCCCCTCCCCCACTCCCAGTGCCCTGCCTGCTCATGAAGTTCCCTTTGGAATTCTGCTAGCCCCCATCACCTGGTGCTAATCACGGGAGGCTTGGGGAAATTCATTAGGGAGCCATACCTTCTCCACCAGCCAAAAGCTCATTGCTTTCCAATTCCATGGTTACAGGAATCCTTCCAAAACTACGCTACATCTAAAGACTCCCTGAAATGTAAATAGAATGAAACAGCAGAAACAGAAAACAATTAATCCTTGGGCCTGGGGTCTTTGAAGATCCAAAAAGTGCAGCTGGTATAGCTCTTCCTGATAAGACAAAGAAGGGGAAACCCTACAGGCCCACACCTCCGCCTGCCGCCAACAACCTCGGGGGAGGAGGGCAACTCACACTCTGTGCCCCATAAACAATTTAGCAGTGCTCTATCCCGGCGATATAGCTCCTTTTAAACAGACCCCCAACATCATACAGCATACATGCCATGAAAACAGGGCTCACACTACTCCTGCCGCTGTGCAAACAGCCATTTGTAGACATTAGCTGTGGCAAAATGTACCAACGGCCAAAATGTTACCCAGCAGCCACAGCCACACCCGCGTGCCTATATACCTCTCATAGCTGCTGTCACTCAAAAAGGACAACGTTGAGAAGATGTGACTAAGGCTAGATGGCTCATAAAGCTTAAAATATTCACTTTCTCCTCCTTTCTGGGCAAAGTCTGCCAGCCCCTGCTCAACATGATTCTTTCAACACAAGAAGGCTTTTGAGATACCCCATCCACCCACAGCTACCCAGAGCTATCTTCTGGATGATGCTCTCTACCCGTGCCTTGTAGCTGAGACTATTCTGGCAAACACATACATGACTGCACACTTCAGAGAGCTTCTACCACAGCCAAAGGACAGACCACACCTTTATCAACCACCTGGGTGGACAGCCAAGCCAAAGACGGGGTGCAGGGCAATCTCAGGTAGCTTAAGGTTCAAGACTTTCTTTCCTTTCTGTTCCAGGACCACCTTGACACCAAGAGACCCGCTCCCAGTCATGTCTCTTTCCTCCTGTTTCAGTCTCTGCCTACGTGTAACTCGGGGAGAGTGTCCAACGTACAGCTTGCACGAACAGGATGAATAAGGCAGACTAAACAACAGCAGCGTCTCCTCAAACTGGAATTGAAAAATCTCAAGACTTAGAAGTCCACCCGCAACTGGCTAGGGGTGAACTCGGAGTCTTGGCTGTGCTCCTTTCTCTAAGGCACAGCGCCCTCACATGGCGCAGAAGGGCAGCACAGTCTTCCTGGGAAGCTGGCTCAGAAGACAGCTGTGAGGAGGCTCGGCAATCACTCTGTGAGGACTTTCAATCAATGTTCTCCAGATTTCCAGCCTGGGCTCCTTCACAGATAGCTCCTCGCTGGAAACTTTACACCAAGAAGTATAAACTCTGACCTCTCCAGAAACTCACGAAACCGCAGCAAATGGGATTCAGATGTTTCCATGTACAGTACAGGGATGTGACCTAGACTTGAAACACTTTGGCAAAAACAGGAAAAATGATGTGGGCCTTTGAGTCCCTCCCAGAACATGATACAGCTCTGACCCAAGTCCTACAGGGATCTGAGCCTTTCTTACCCTACTTAAGCCTCCTTGCCCACAGCCCACACTTCTGCCCCCGTTCCACGTTAACACCTACCAGGCCCCGCCAGTCTGTGCCTTTGCCTCCTTTTACCAAGGCTGCCAATTTCTCCCAGCTAAGCAAAAGCAAACCATACCCTAAAATGAGACCTCAGAAAATTCCCGAAAATTAGGCTGCTCCCAGGAAATTACAGCCACAGGTCCCCCGGCCTCGACCCAGTGCTAAGGAAGCAGAAACTCCACAGAAGTTAATCTTGGGGTCACAGACTGTCCAGCTTTGCTGCTGGCTGTGTAAGTGGAGGCCAGAGAATCGTGGGTGGTGATATACAAGGTAGGTGAAGGGGATAACTTCTTTGGCCCCGGGTAGCCCGCCAAAAAAAAAAAAAAAAACAGTATCAGAAGCCTCTATCTCAGAGGTCTACTGTGACAAAATACCGAGAAACAACAGTGAATGGCATGCTCTGAGCGACGCCAGGCTCTTCAGGGACAACCCATCTGCCAGTCACGTGCTTTCCTTGGGGGCACCATGGAGAAGCTGAGAAGAATTTGGCTCGACACCAGTGTAGCTCAAGTGTGAGCACAAACAGGACAAAAAGACCCCCAAACTCTCTTTGCCTCTCAGTGTACTCATCACAGGTGTGTCTCAAACACAGCAAGGCAAGGTCTTGGAGAAGAGCAAGCTTGAGAACGGGCTTAAGGCCGGGCCAGGTGAGCACCCCACAGTTCTCACTGAGGGTGGATCCAGACAAACGCCTGCACCGGGGTGAGGGAATATGGCCAGTGGCTACCCTTCCTCTTTTGATCTTACCTTCCAGCTAACAAAAGTGAGGTTAACCATAGCCTGCCTGGGGTGCCCTCCTAGTATAAAAAGAAGATTTAAAGGATAGAAGAGAGGTACATGACTACCCCATCCCCAGACATATGAAATCGACCTTCAAGTGTTTTCCCGTAACACGTGCATAACACATACACACCTGTGCAGATGCTGGGCGAGTGGGACGACAGTTTCCTATGCATTCCCCTAGGTGAGCTATAGCCAACTTCTCAATGTAACCCCGCCTGGGCCAGGTTCAGCACACAACAGAAGCCAAGACAATGACAGCCCCACACCCCCCTTGTGTTCCCCCTGCTCAGAAGGCACAGTCTGGAAGGCCAAGTGAGGGAAATGGGGAGGAAGGTCTTCCCCCGCCCAGCCCTCCGCGGGACCACCCCAGGCAACGCAACAGACTGGGCAGAGCAGACCCATAGGGGGCGCGGGCAGTACCAGGCCGCCGGAGGCGCCGCAGGCGCTGAGGGAGACGAGGGAGCCCGGGTGGCCCAGGACTCGTCCGGAGTAGAAGCACAGCTCGGCAGGGTGTCCGCTGCTCCCCGCGGCACCCGCCTCCTCCACCTCGAAGCCCGGGGACAGGAAGCGCAGGTCGCGGCGCAGCTGCAGGTACAGGTCGCGTCCGAAGGCCGGCAGGTGCAGCAACAGGGCGTGCTCTCCCGGCCCCGCAGGAGGGCCACCTGGAGATGCTGGCGGTCCCCGCCACCGCCGGAGCCCCGCTACTCCCGGCAGCAGCTGCAGGTGCACGTCGTCGGGGCGCAGTCGCCTCGGGAGCACCACCTCCACGTCGGCCGCCGCGTCGCCGACAGCTGCCGGGAGAGAGGACATGCGTCAGCACCGGCCTGGCCACCAGACCTCCCGCCGGTGGCGGCTCCGGAGCTAGCTTTCAGAGCTCCATGGACATCGTGCATCCGTGACCCCGCACTCCCTTCCCTCCCCGAGCCGGGCCTCTGCCAGCCGGCCAAGCCACCCGATCGCCCCAGGGGACGGCACGCCGTCAGCTTGCCCGGGGATGGGGGCGGGTGGGGGACCAGAGCCCTGTTCCCCGGTCGCGGCCTTCGCCCTCCTCCTCCTCCTCGGATGATGATGCTGTCAGCAGTCCACCCATGCACCCGGGCGCCAGGATGCTTCGGGAGGGCACGGGGAAGGTGGCCGCGAGAGCAAGCGACACTACCTGTGCTCGGGTCCAGCCCCCACACCAGCAGCAGCAAGGACAGGACGAGAGGGGGCAGCAGGGCTCCGTCACACATGGTCCTCGGGACCAGCAGCCCCCAAGACCGTAGTGGCAGAGCAGGGGCGCGCGAGGCGGCAACGCCAGCCGGAGTGAAGCCCTGCAGCCTTTGGAAAAAGTAATTAGCGCTGCGGACAAACCCAACATGGTAAATACCAAGCTCCACCTTCTCCTTGGAAAGTAGGAGGTGATTGGGCTTTTGCTTTCCTCTGCCCCGCCTTCCCTGTCCGTATTGGTTAGGGCCGGTCGAAACCAACGTGCGTAGTTAGGTTGTAAGCACTTTCTTACACGTGGTTTCTAGGCAGTAGGTGGGACGTGACACCAGGTGGCAGGCGCGAGCCGACTCCGGCTGTGGAATCCTGGAGCAGCTGGGAGGACACTAACCTGGACCTTCCATGCGGAGATCACCTCTGGGGCTGCTATCCAGCTTCGCAGGAAGACAGGCTGGACCATTCGATTCCCATACAAAAAAAAAAGAGAGGAAGGAAAGGGAGGGAGGGAGGGAGGGAGGGAGGGAGGGAGGGAGGGAGGGAGGGAGGGAGGGAGGGAGGGAGGGAGGGAGGGAAGAAATCAAATTCTTTATGTATTTAAGTGACTCCAACTTTTGATTTATTTGTTTGAAAAAGCCCAGATGAATTTCTGGTGCACCTGAATTCACGCCTGACGGCTGTATCTCCAATGTTTATTCACACCCTGCGTGCTTCTTTTGGTGTTTATGTTCACAGAAGGCAGAAAGGTGAGAGAGCATGTTACGCTCCCTTGAATATAGGGAAACCGAGGAAAGGGGAACTTCAGAAGCTTGCTTAAATTAGCCAGCAAGTTTCTGGCTTGTCAAGATCCCTGGCTTGAATTCATGACCCCGATTTCAGTTCAGGTGTGACTCTCTGCAAACAGCAAGAGCCCTTGGGGGGTGGCAGGAAGGTATGTTAGCCAAGCTTTGCGTATCAAGACACAGGAGAGCAAAGTGGCAAAGCCTGATCTTGAACTTCATCTTTCAGGAACAGAATGAGCCCACATTTTCCCAGCAGATTCAAACGGGATAATTCCCTTAGCTGTTCCTTACAGGTGATTCCATTGGCTTCTTTAAGAATGTCTCACAGACAACACAGACTGAGCCCAAGGTTACCACTGCAGCCGCAGGTGACGCTCCCTAGCTCACCTTTGTTTGTTTGTTTGTTTGTTTTCTCAAAGCAAAGTTGTGACAGACTCCTACGGACCTCTTTGTTTGGGGTGTCAAGATCTAGACTTCATCACAGGGTTATTATATATTACCAGAAAGCATCCAGAGGTGAGCTGAACACCGGCGAGCTTCTCTAAGTTTGATGCCCGGTAGCCTGTCTGTAACCCTCCACAAAGGCTTCTCACAGGAGGTGCTGCAGATCTGGTCTCTGTTCCAGTGGCTGCCACTCACTGCTTGGCACCTGTAGTGGATTCCAGCATGGGTCAGGTTCTGTTGGTGACTTTGAGTAGGGCTTTGCCTCACCCTGAGTTTTGAGAACTTGGGTACCAGGGCCATGGCTTCAATCATTACAGGGAAAATAGGAAGAAAAAGAGAAGCGTATCAGATCTGTGCGTGGTCACTCGGCAGCTAGCGGTAGTGACGGTCCAGGGAAATGCTTTTCTCCTCATACAGATTCAGTTTCTCTCCTGCAAATCAAGGAGTGTACACTTCTAATAATTTGGACAATTCTTGAAAATAGAAAGAAGGGCCTAGAAGATGCCTGGTATATCATAGGCACTTGGTTATATTTACTAATATATGAATAAAAGAAGAAAAGTGATTGATCAAATCAGATGTTTCAAAGACTCCCCCTGTAAGGCCCCCAGACCTTAGCACAATTGACTCCATGGCGGATGTACCATTCAGACTGTGAAACTCAGCATGTAGACAGCACCACCTGCCAAAATCAAAACAAAGGCCTCATCTATCAAAGCCCACAGTTGTGGGAAAGTCTCTAAATCTACTAACCTTGTTTTTGGCTTCTCTGGTTCCGCTTCTGGCTAACTTTTCTTGTTACCTGAAGTCTGTCAGTCCAGACATGTTTTTGTGCTTTAAAGCTCACCTGAGAAAGGCTCGGGGCTACATTGGGATCCTGAACACCCAGTGTAGTCTCCGGCCGGCTAAGAAAGACTTTCTATTGGCTTAAACCTGTGTCTGAGCAGTCTTCTCTGGTGAGTACTCCACCACACTCCAGCTGTCCAAAGTGCTAAGCAAGCATCAAACCCATGCCCCCCTTGGTTCATTGTTTGCCATTCTTTCTTGTCCAGATCACTTTCAGTTGGGCAAGTTCATGTGGGTTGGATTAAAAACAGCACTAATGATTAGGGGCCAGATGTTAAAATGTCCTTTGCTGGGGAGAAAGAGCAGAGAAGGCCTCCATTATTTAAATAACCCCATCTTGCTAATGTGTGTGTGTGTGCCCAGCACCCCAGGCACTGCTGATCCATGGAGAATACTAATAAACATTTGCCAGATGATCAACAGCTCAGCAGTGTGTCCCCTTTCTTACGTTTGTCACTCAGAGTGGCCTTCCAAGATCAAGGATGCTTTGAAAGCCAAGACTGAGCAGAGAAACCATAATCAGATCTCTGTAACCAGATTGTATTTGCCAAATACACTTAGTTGGTAATATCAGAGCTCCACTGAGCTCAAGCGAGCACAGAGGAGTTGTTTATTACATACTCTTTGTTTTATGCTCTAAAACCAACCACTACCAGGAACAACAGTATTGTCAGCGAGGCAATGGAGGGACTGGAGTCTATCCATGCATGGCAGGAAAGTCACATATGGCAGTTTCTTTTGAAGAGTCGGTGTCTCAAAAAATCAAATACACAGCTGAAGTAGGTGGAAGACAGGCGCAGGCTGCTGGCTTGGGCGGACTGAAGACATCCACAGGCCTGCCCAGAGCCACAAGGCGCCAGGCGAGTAGATGCCATTATAATGAGCAAATGTATGGCGGTGAAATGGGAGAGAAGGAGAAGTGGACAGACATGTGCTGTGGAGAGAGGCAGAACTGAAGAAGCAAAGGCGGTGAGGAACAGGCCGATGTGGGTGGCCTGCTTGCCACCGGGGGGGGGGGGGGGGGGGGGCATGGTGACATCCAGGCCTGGGCTGCTGCTAAGAGCCATATCTGGGTCCGTGGTCCTACTCCAGCCAGGCTCTGTGTTGACATCCGTGGCCCATGTTCCCACCAAAGGCCACATGGTTGCCTGCTGTCTGGGTCTGGGCCACCACCTAAGGCCACGTTAGTGTCCAAGGGTCTTGCTGCCACCAGGGCTACGCCAAGCTGAGTGGCCTGCCCTGCGCTGTCACCTGGGGCGATGATGATGTCTGGGCCTGACTCGCTGTCTAGGTATGTGTCTGCTGCATCGGAAGAGCTGGCCCCACACTGGGGAGAGATGGCCCCACCCATTATCACAAGGTGGGAGAGCCAGCCCAATGGCGTGAGTGTAGAAGAGCTGGCTCCGCCCCTCCCCTGAGGGGAGTGGCCTCAGTAGCCAGGAATGACCAAATCAGCTACCACCCAGACCCTCCGGGGTTTTTTGGCCCACCTCAGCATTTACTCCATCCATGACCTGCCAGAGTGTGTGAAGGAGCTGGCCCTACAGAACCATGGCCACGGGATCACCATGACTTGGGGCAAGGAAGGGATACCTGGGCGGAGTTTCGGTGAGGGTCCAGTATTGATGGTGTGCCATAAGCCAGATGCCTTGAGCCAGACCAACAGCTCATTACAATGAACATCTGCAAATGGAGCAGAGCCGACAAGGGATACTGCATGACACACCACAGCTCCCAGTGCCACTAAGGCGAAGAAAAAGGTGTTGGAGAGGCGGGAAAGACGGAGGGGCAAAGCAGCTTTTTGTTTTGTTTTAAATAATAGTTTTTAAATTTTTGTTTGGGGGATGCTAGGGGGGTGAGGGGTAGATATGGAGGGACTGGGAAGTGAGTGGGATTGGGGTGCATGATGTGAAATTCCCAAAGAATCAATTAAAAGTTATAGTAGAAAATTAAATATGAAGTTATCATATGGTTCAATGTATAGATAGGGATTGCCAGAGGCTGGAGAGAGGGGGTTTTACAACAGTCATAGAGTGTCTGTGTAGGACGATGGGAAAGTCTGGAAATAATAATGGTCCTGGCTGTGCAACGCTGCCAATGCATCTGATGCTGCTGAATGGTACGCTTCAGGTGCTAAAGTGGTGACTTCTTGGTTACAAAGGTTTTATCACAATAAAACACACAAGGAAATATAAGCCAGTTCCTTAAAATGAGCAAGACTTGAATAGTAGACATCTTACCAATGAAGTCAAACAAAGGGAAAATAGGATTTATAAAGATGGTCAATGTTGTTTGGTTTTGGTGATATGCAAATTCAAAATCACAGCGAAATGACTATTATATGCCTACTAAAAAGGGTTAAGAACAAGCAACGCATCAAACAAGTATTGGTAGGGAGTCAGTGGAATCCGCGTCTACATGCCCGATGGGTCAGACTATGAACTCATACAACCACTTTAGAAACATTTTGACTGTTTTCATTACTTGCTTATTTATTATTTTTGAGACTCAGTCTCATGCATACCAGGCTGATCTCAACAATGAACCCTGCTAAGGAGGTTGAGGATGACCTTGGACTTCTGATCTCCCTACCTTTACTCCCGAGTGCTGGTTTTGATGTGTGCTGTATCAAACCCAAGGCTTCTGACACGATTGGCAAACAAACTACCAACCCAACCATAGCCACAGCCCTTGAAAGGCTCGTTTACAGGTCAAGCACACACCTTCACAGTTGTTTCACACTTAGACATGAACTCGTGTATCCTCACAAAGAACTGTGTGTGAGCCAGGTAGAGGTGGCGCACGCCTTTAATCCCGGCACTCGGGAGGCAGAGGCAGGTGGATCTCTGTGAGTTCAAGGCCAGCCTGAGTGAGTTCCAGGAAAGGCGCAAAGCTACACAGAGAAACCCTGTCTCGAAAAACCAAAACAACAACAACAAAAGCACTGTGTGTGAATGATGACATGCCAGTTTTATTGCAGTGATCCCAAACTGGAAACATCCCAAGGATCTAGCAACAAGGTGAACGGATGAACGGAGTGTAGCAAGACCATGCCCGATGGCTCACTATAGTCTGTTACAAAGAGGAATGAACTGGGGGTGCCTGCCACGATGTAAATGAATCTCAAAATGATTAAGTGGAGAAAGCCACACTCAGAAGGGACACATAGTGTATGATTTCATTTATTAAAAAAAAGTCTAGAAAATACAAACTAATATGATAGTGATGGTCCACAGAGAAAGAATTCTGAAGGGACGGGAAGAAATGTAGGGGTGACAAGTATGTTCATTGCAAATCATGGTGATAGTTTGAGGGGTGCTTATATAACAAGTTGCGAACCTGAAATAGGTGCAGTTTTATATCCCCATAAAGCAATTTTAAAACCAATGTTGCACTTGAAAATTCAAATGATGGGATACAAATTTGACCCAATACTTGTATGGGATTAAAGTTCAAAGCAATAGTTAACGACTTCAGGTAGATGACATGGTGGGTGTCAAACTCATAGCAAACTGGTGTCCTCTCTCACAAAGCGGAAGACAGGGGAGGGATTAAGAGAACAATAAAAGACCAAAGGGAAGCCTTGGTATGGTTCTGTGGCTGTAACTGGCAGAGAAGGGTGAAACCAGATCTGTCCAGCTGAGGTCCTGGGAGACAGGGTGCCAGAGGCAGGGGTGGGGGGTGGGGGCTAAAGAAGGAGGAGGGGCATGAGAAGAGAAGACAAATGGACTTTGAAGTCCCTGCTGGCAGTTCCCCTCCCAGAGGGCTTGGCTGTGAGCCAGACAGCTCTGGGGCTATCTCGGGATGAAGTTCCATGGTTATCAAGTTCCCCTTCCCTGGAGCCTCTGGAAGGAAGCTTGCCAAGAACAAGAGAGGGGAAGCCCATCACTGTCTCTCTTTTTCCTTTGGGCTCCATCCTATGGTCCCCAAGAACCCTTTCAGACCTGCTGCAAAGACAAGAGACCTGGGTGAGAAGTGGACCAAGTGTGGGCCCAGGACAAGCCTCAGGTACTTTTGGGGAGCTTTGGATAGACCACAAATGGGTCCTATAGGCAAGACTGGAAGTTAGGCTCCCTCTTCCAAGTCACATCCTTAGTGACCTGGACCAGGTGTGCAGTTTTCCGAGTGTACCGTGTGTCCCAGGTGTGTAGAATTCCTTATTACCTTCCCTATGCCCTGAGCCGCTGGATAGGTGCCCCAAATACGGCCAGGGCCCATCCACAGGGACCAACTGAGGCGGCTGAGCCCCTTCCATATGAGCCCACATATTTCACAGCACAGGCACACCCCTCTGGACCACAAAGGTTTTCATGTGTGGGGTCTCCTGGTAGGGAGCTGTGGGGAGGCTGGGCAGGACTCGAGCTTGGCAGCTGCTGGTGTGGTACCTTTGCAGAGACCCTCAAGTCTAATCCCTTTACACATGGAAACAGTAACAACTGGTGAAAAGCAGTTCCCAAGGCAAGGGTCAAGCAAAGCGCACGGGCAACCAAGCACTTCCCAGAGGTTTTCGTGTGGACAAAGTCCTGGGTACGTTCCAGCTGTGGAAGGCAAGCCTGGGACAACAAAGGACACAGAATGGACTCGGAGGGCTAAGAGGTCTCCGCTGAGGCCTGCTACCCCTCCTGTGCTCACTGGCTGAACGTCTCCCTCTTGAGTCCGATCTTCCGCCTCCCCCCCCACACACACACACATCTTCCTTGATCCCCAGGCTATCCATGCACGCAGGAGTTAGTGAGTTGCCCACTGCAGAACAGAAGTAATACCTCCTCTCCCTCTGAGGGGAATCCCAGGGCCAGACACCTTTCCCTGAGTTCTCTAACCACATTGACTCATTCTGGGGTGGGATGCCTAGTCTGTGACTTAGTTTACTGAATTGCTCTAGATGATTTTACCCTTTAGAGGTTAACAAAGTGAGGTGGCTGGCATAGCTCACTTCGTAGACTCAGGGACCCACAAGCATGGCTGGCCAGCCATAACCACACTTCCCTTTTCACGCTGAACTGTACAAGGAGCTCACCTTTCCTGTCATGATTTCCCACACGCCAGCGCCCCAAGCTCCCAGCTTCTGTTCAGCCAGACTTGTCAGGACAAAGAAGAGTTCCGCTGGCTTATGAGAAGCTGCCCAGGCCCCAGATAGTGGGGCAGCAGAGCTTAGATTTTCCTGCCGTGAACTCCTGGCTCCCTTGGACTTGTCTACTTTAACCTTTAAAATTTGAAGTCTATCACATGTACACAAGAACACAAAAAGAATATAAGGATTTTCACAATGTAAAATGAAAAGGTATAAAGACATAGAATAAACATATTTAACATGAAAAATTAATGAAGCGAGGGGGTTGGGGCGAGGGTTTAATCTGGAAAGTGCTTGCCATGCAAGAAAGAGGATCCTAGTCCAGATCCCCAGCACTCAGGTAAAGAGCCGGGCATGATGGTGTGCCTGTAACTGCAGCTTTGTGGAGGCAGAGGCAGGAGGATTCCTGGGCTTGCTGGCCAGCCAGTCCAGTTGAATCAGTGAGCTCCAGGCTCAGTGATAGACATTGTTTTCAAAAATAGGGAACAGCTGAGCAAGAAGATATCCAATGCCTCCATGTACATGTGCACACACACACACACACACACACACACACACACACACACACACCTATACCACACTTGCATAGAAATAATAGTAATAGTGGAAACATAAACGTCCGTGAACCCAGGCTAAGGTACAGCACAGTGCCTGCTCTCTTAGAAGCAGTCTTCCATACTCCCTCGGGTCTGCTGCCCTTTCACACCGAGAGGCAACCCCTCCCTGGACTTGGACGTCAATGCCCGCCCCCCATTTTCCTTCTACTTACTTATTCTCATCAACATATTGAGTTCTGAAAGGGTTTTTAAACTTTCTTCTTATATTTCAATAGACTTTATTTTTGAGCAGTTCAAATTCGAGCAAAACTGAGAAAAAAAGAGTAGATTCTCACATACTCTTACACACACACACACACACACACACACACACACACACACACACACCTTCCCCCACTATCAGCATCCTACACACAAAAATACCTGTTTGTTACAATACGTGAGCACACACTGGCCAGCCCTTGCTAGTCAGTGGGCGGGGTCATCCTGGGAGTGGACGTTCTAATTAGCTGGGGTTGGGGGCAAATACACAGTGCCATGTCACCACTGTCGCAGTATCATGCCAAGGAGTCTCACCGCCCTTACCACTTTCTAGTCTTCTGCACACACCACATCCTGGCAGCCAGCGACCTTCTCACCCCCTCCACAGTTTTCTTCTTCCAGAATGTTCTACAGTTGGAACCAGATAGAATGTAACTGTTTCAGATTGATTCCTTTTACTTACTAATACATGTTTAAAGTCCCTCGAGGTTGTTTTGGCTTGAGAGCTTATGTCTTTTTTAGCGCTGAAGGATACCTATTATCCGGGAGTACCTCTGTTTATGTATCCATTCACCTATTGAAGGATGTCTGGGTTGCTTCCAAGGTTTGGCAGTTAGGAAGAAGGCTGCTATAAATAGTCATGTGCTCCTTTTTATGTGGATATAAGCTTCAACTTATTTGAGTGTACTAAGGGGTACCATTGCCGGATCATATGATAAGAGCATGTTTCATTTCATAAGAGGCTGCCAAACTCTCTTCCAAAGTAGCCATAATATTTTGTGGTCCCACCAGCAGTGAACAAGTTTGAGCATATTTCCTAGGTTTTATTGGGGCTTTATTATTTTGCCCTTTACATTTTGGTCTATAATCCATTTCCAATTAATTTTTGTCTGGCAGGAGCCGTGGTTGAGGTTCATTGTTTTCCCCATATAGTTATCCAGTGCCTGAAACCTCAAAAAATAATAAAGATTGAAACAGAAGAAAGAAGGAGAGAGAGACAGAGAGCAGAGAGAAAGACAGAGACAGAGAGACAGAGACAGAGAGAGTGAGAGTCATGGTTGAGGTTCATTGTTTTCCCCATATAGTTATCCAGTGCCTGAAACCTCAAAAAATAATAAAGATTGAAACAGAAGAAAGAAGGAGAGAGAGACAGAGAGCAGAGAGAAAGACAGAGACAGAGAGACAGAGACAGAGAGACAGAGCAGAGAGTCATGGTTGAGGTTCATTGTTTTCCCCATATAGTTATCCAGTGCCTGAAACCTCAAAATATAATAAAGACTGAAACAGAAGAAAGAAGGAGAGAGAGACAGAGAGCAGAGAGAAAGACAGAGACAGAGAGACAGAGACAGAGAGAGTGAGAGTCATGGTTGAGGTTCATTGTTTTCCCCATATAGTTATCCAGTGCCTGAAACCTCAAAATATAATAAAGACTGAAACAGAAGAAAGAGAGGAGAGAGAGAGAGAGAGAGAGAGAGAGAGAGAGAGAGAGAGAGAGAGAGAGAGAGAGAGAGAGAGAGGTGCAGGGACAAAGAAAACTTCTCTCTCCATCTGATCGGCTTGTCGTCTTCACACTGGTAATTGATTTTTTCCTGGATCTTTCTATTGATTCCCTGACCTGACAGAACTCTATTCCTGGGAGGCCCCAAATTTGAAGCTCAGTTCTCTCCTTCCACAGTTTTAAGAACTGAACTCTGGGTCTTCAGGCTTTCCCATAAAGCGATTTTGCCTGCTAAGCTATTTCCCCAGCCCCTTAATGAGCTTTTAAAACCATGGTTTTATCTAGCTTATCTTGCATGATAAGCAGGGAGGACCTGATGGTCTTTGGGACCTGTCACAACTTAACCAGAAGTCAAGGCTGATGGGTTCTCTTCCCTTGCTGATGTCCTTTCTTTGTTTTTAGTGTGTGTGTGTGTGTGTGTGTGTGTGTGTGTACTTTCAAGCATATGAATGCAGACAGACATGTGCATGCATGTAGAAATGCCTCAGAGAATAGCCCGGCTATTAGTCTTTGCTTCTGCCTTGTGGTGAGACAGAATCTCTGTTACTTTGCTGTTGCATTCTCCAGGGTGGTCGGCCCTTGAGCCTCTGGAGATTCACTGGTCTTTGGCCCACATCTCCTCATAAGAGCCTGGGATCACAGCTTCTTCCACTGTGTCCAGCTTTCTCATGAGTTCTGGGTATTCAAACCCTGGTCCGCATGCTTGCTTGGTAGCTGCTTTTACCTGCTGCCCACCTCCCTGTTGTTTACTGTAGACATTGCTCTAGGCTCTAGGCGATGTGGCCTGAGAGTTTCCAGGGAGGTCCCCTGCCTCTGTCTCCAACCTTGCTATAGCAGGGCTGGTTTTACAGATGTGTGCCATTGCATCTGGCCTTCCTACGTGATTCAGGGATTTAATCCAGGTCATCAGGCTTGGGCAGTGATCACTTTAACCTGCTGAGCTACCTTGCCAGCCTCCATAAGGAAATTCTTTAATTGGTCAGTTTTGTTTTGTTTGTTTTGTTTTAATTTTGAAGCATGGCTCATACTTTAGGCCAGGCTGGTCGGCAACCTATTGTGTAGCTCAGGCTGTCATCAGACTTGTGGGGATGCTTCTGTCTCGGCCTCCTGCGTGCTGGGAGTACAGTCACGAATCACCATGCCTGATATATTTTTTAATAACTGTTCTATCCAATTCCATCTCTCTGTCTGCTCTAATCCCTAGGAACTTTCCTCATCTTTGTCATAGAGTCATTCGAGTTTTCCATCCTTTGAGTTTTCCATCCAATGTCAGATTTTTGCCTTGGTTTGCCCTGTTTTCATCTTCGGAATGTTTCGTTTTGATGATATCTCATGCTTGTTTAACTGCTGGGCTAACTTCTTTTGGAGTTTTTTGTTTGTTTGTTTGTTTTTGTTTTGTTTTTTGTTTGTTTTATTTTGGTTTGGGGCTTTTGTCTGTGTGTTTGCAGGTATATGCACCCGCCACCCACACACCCACCCACACCCACCCACACTCACCCCCCCACACACACACACATGTGGAGGTCATAGAAGGGTGCTGTGTCCTCCTCCATCAGTCTCCACCTGAGTTTTTGAGACAGGGTCTCTCACTGAGCATGAAGCTTACTGTTTCTGCTGCCTATGCTGGCTGGCCAGCTCGCTCCCAGGATCCACCTGTCCGTGACAGACACACACACACACACACACACACACACACACACACACACACACACACACACGCAGTGCTGGGTTACAGCTGCATGCCACCCTCCCTGGCTGTTGTCTGAGCGAGCGCTGAAGATTTTTGAACTCTGATTTTCACAGCAAATGCTCTTATCCACTGAGCTATCTCTCGAGTTCTCTTCTCTAGGGTCCCTAAGATTAACCCTGTACTTTCTGAAGCTGTCTCGTCACAGACGGCCCTGTTTTCTGACTAAACTAGGACTCTCCTGACCTTGCAAGCCACAATAGCTGGAGTTTCCCAGTGCAGTATCTCTCGAGTTAAAATGAGAGGGGCCACCGCTCAGTTCTGTGCAGTAAATATGCACAGCATCTTGTATCCTAGTCAGACCTTGATAAAGAGGGGGTTAGCAAAATGCAATGGACACGGGCCAAGTCCCTGCTCTAAGATGGAATTTGGGTGTTTGCCAGCTCCCAAATGGACTCACTGCAGAGCCTTCTTTCTTAAAAATTCCTCAAGTCTTCTTTGAGGTGAGAAAAATCCAGGGCCTCAAGATAAGAGTGGGTTTCCTGTTGTATCTGGTCCTAAGATGGGCGGACAAGCAGAAGTCCCTTCCGGGGGTGGTTAGGCAGCTGTGTGGTAGAGACAGAACTCAGGTGAGATTCCCCTCCCGGGAGCTGAATGAGTAAAATGTGGCTTTGGATGAAGACCTGGAAATGCAGAGGTAGGTGAGCAAGGGTTCTTCCACAGTGTCGCCAAGCCTTGCCATGTTCCCACCGAATAACTGGGGGCAGGGAAACATAATAGCTCTTTACCAGATGAATGGAAATGTGGACATGACCGCTTACAAAGTATGGTTGAGGAAAGGGAAAGAGAACAGTCAGGGCCATCTGGAAGACTGAACATGGCCAGCAGACTAGACCAGGCCATGAGAGGAGAGACTGGCAGAGCGAGAGAGGATGAGAAGAGGGAGAGGCAAGCAAGGGGACTGGGAGCCAAGAGCCGAGGGCCAAGAGGAAAAAGAAGATAAGACCAGGAACCAAGAGAGCTCATGGACAAAATGGTTAGCTTTTACAGGAATCAGAGGCTGAGGGAAGGGAAAGCAAGGGAAGTTGCGGGGGGGGGGGGGGGGGGGGGGGGGCTGGAGAGGTTTGGGACGGACACTTGTGATGCTGAGAGCACCTGGTGGCCAGATCAGGACTTTGTCTCCAGAACGGTGGTTTGCCATAATCTTCAAAAAGTCTTTATCAGTAGCCAGCAAGTGGGAAAATGGGCAAAAACGTGTATATATGACATAAATGATGACAAAAAATGAACATATAAACAATATGACGTGGCTACCACACAAGACGTCCCTCGGGTTTCCTGCCTTCCCTGCTAGATTTGCTTGTTTGTTTATTTGCTCTACTAGAAATTGAACCCATCCTGAAATGCACATGGAAACACATTTCTTTCTCCTGATTCCTGGATGCTCGGAGTCAGGATGCTGACAGTCTGTGTCTGGTGAGGACCAGTTTCTTGGTTCACAGACGGAAATGTTTTTACTGTGTTCTCTGATGGCAGAAAAGATGAGGGTTATCCTGTGGCCATGTTTCTAAGGCTAGTCCCACTGACGAGAACACACCTTCACTGGACAGTCTGGCTTCCTTGATGAAGGTTCTAGAACCTACTTTTCTTAGTCCATGTCTGAGTGGTCACCAGCCACGGAGTCCTCTCTCCTTGGGGAAGCTTTCAAGCTCTGTCCCCTAGTTTGGGGACTCATTGTATAGAGACTATCCATGCACTAGTGCTGTAGGGCCTGTCCCCAAATCACTTACGTTTTTGGATGCTGGAGACTGAACCCAGCGCCTTATGTATGCTAGGCAAGCATTCTCCCATTGAGCGACACCCCAGACCTTCCAATTACTTAGATTCTACAACAAGTTTTAACCTTTACTCTTCATAGTTAGACTACTTGGGCAAAATATATGACTTCTCTTTCCGAGCCTTCTGATACATAAGCAACTTCCTGCATTAAACTTCTTGCATCTGAGATACCCAGCGTAAGTCCCATCTCCCTGACTGAACTCTAACGAACAGACAACTACAGTGTATTTCTAATGTCTCTTATCAACTACTTTCAGTGGGAGCAGAGAAGGTGTGTATTTTTCATGTGCTTTAATCCCATGGACTGATACACAGTGAGCCTCAGTAACTATTTTTAACCCATCAATACAAACAGCATGCTTTTGGAGATCATCCCTCAGTGCAGCCTTAAACCCAAGCTTTGCCATTTTCAAGTTAAGTAGCATAGATATCCTTTGAAAGAATTTTTATAAATAAAGGCAATATTTGCTGGTCACATTTTTTGGTGCTGTAGCCCAATGGATAACCTCCACTGTGTAGCTCAGGCTAGCCTCAAACTCATAATCTTCCCTTCCTCGGCTCCCTAGTGCTGGGATTATATGTGCGTACTGCCATGCCCACCTTTCTGAGCTCTTTTATGTCCAAGGTGCTTCAAATTATATCCTCTCATCTACCCCTGCAACATACCTCGAAAGACATCAGTGTTAGAAATGTTAGTCCTGTTTGACTGAGGCCCTATATCCAGTTCGTAGCCCAACTCCAGCAACTCCATTCTGAGTATTTCCTGTAGGGCCTCACCAGCTTCCCTCACCTCAGCCACAGAACGATAGGGTTTATCATTTGGGTGAAATTCTATGGATCACATTACACACATAATTTAGAATGCATCAAGAAAAATAAATGCACTGTGGCTTTAGCACATTAACCTTGGAAACAAGTTCCTGGTCATACTCACGCTCGTGAGCCTGGCCTCCTCGTGTTCTGCCTTTTGAACACCTTGCACACCTACTTGGTTGTCATGGCTGCCTGGCCATGATTGTCCACTCTATCATCTGACTCCAACTGCCTGTCTTCTTCCGTTTCTAGAGGCCAACTCCACTGGGTTTAGGCTAAAGACCTTGCTCATGAGCACACGGGTTACAAAGCCAAGTGGTGTCTAGGCCCTTGCTGATATCAGGATCCTTGGATAAGGAGTACCAAGCTGGGGCTTCTGTGATCTGGTTTATTTATTTTCTTTTCTCTTCCCTTCTTTCTTCTTCTTCTTCTTCTTCTTCTTCTTCTTCTTCTTCTTCTTCTTCTTCTTCTTCTTCTTCTTCTTCTTCTTTTGTTTTTTCTTTTCAAGACAGGGGTTCTCTGTGTAGTTTTGGTGCCTTTCCTGCATCTCTCTCTGTAGACCAGGCTGGCCTCAAACTCACGGAGATCCGCCTGGCTCTGCCTCCCGAGTGCTGGGATTAAAGGCGTGCGCCGCCGCCGCCGCCGCCGCCGCCGCCGCCGCCGCCGCCGCCGCCGCCGCCGCCGCCGCCGCCTGGCCCTGTGATCTGGTGTATATCCTAGGACAGCACTGTGAACACTTTGGGATGCTTTTCTTTTTTCTCCACAATAGCAGATGTAGAGGAAACTTGAGCACAAACCTAGGCGGTGATGAATGCCTGCTCCATGTTAATAGCACACAACCAATGTTGGCTCGATAGAGCTTGGTTTCATGTCTGTTCATGTCTGTTCCAGTCCAAATGGGCTGATGCAGAAGCTGCCCAGGGATGCAGCCCAGAGACTCGTGTCAATCATGAGGTCCCTTTAGTAAAATTTCACTGTTTTATAGAGAGAAAGTCCCTGGGAAAGACTGGTCACAGAAGCCTACAACTGCCAATGATCCCAAGGGAATAAGGAACATTAGGAAGACCCATTTGGAATAAACTTGGGGGATCTTTCTACCCCTCGCAGTGGAAATAGGACGTTCGAGGTATGCCCAGCCTGAAGCTACGCTCCTCAAAGACCTCACGGCTTCTGTGCTAAATCCCACAGCAATTGCTGTGCACTGAAGACAAAATCTGTGGATTTTGTCTTGTGTCTGCCCCCCCCACCCCAATTCCTCTCTCTTCCTTAATAGGAAGGAGCTCAAGAGCCACCTGGTGGAAGGTTTTATTAGCAACTTGGCTGGAGGCTTTTAGCAACAGGTAACAAGTGATTGGATCTGAGGTTCACTCCACACAGGAGGGAATACCCCACAAAAAAACCCCAATGCTTGGGGAAGTCACGGACCCTACAGGGTAACGTACTATTGTTCTGCAGCTAAATTGACATGGTGTTAACCTGCCTTCCAAACACTCTTGTTTTCTACCCATAGACAAAGACCACTCAGATTTAATCAGAGAGATTACCTCTCTCCGTAGTCCACTAACTGCAGTTAATGCAGAGACTCATGCCCAAGGTGCTGAGAACAAGTGTCCGTGGTGTGTTCAGCTCTAAACAGGACACTTACACTATTCCCTCCAAGGCTCAGGGGACATGGAGGAAGAGGGGTCCCCAAGAACCTAAGGGCTTGAAGACAGGAGAAAAGGACTGTGACATATCGTCTTCTGGTCTTGACTCACCACGGCATCACTGCCCCATATCAGCAGCTGCCTGCCCTGGGCCTGTGCAAGGCTGAGGATGGGAGTAGGACTCCTGGGGCCCTCTCCCTCCTGGCTGAACTACCAGCCACTCTATCAGGAAAAGGGGAAAGTCATTGTCCTTAATTGTGTGTCTACTAGGGAGCCCAATAGGCTCCATTGGACAGTTTCGAACCCATGGAGATAGGGACAGCCCTGGGAAAAACTCAGTGAGCCTGGAAAACACAACAAAGAGCGATGAATGAGGGACTTGGAGAGAGGAATTTGGTGGGGCAGAGCTTAAATGGGATTAGCAAGAGATAAAAGAGGGTCGGTGGTGAGGGTAATTAGAATGCATTCTATACATTCCTGAAATTGTCAAAGAACAAGTTTTATAGGCAAAACCTGTAAAATAAACAAAAGCAGCAGGTTCTAGGGAAGCAGCTGAGACAACAGCCTAGCAGGGCTTCGGAGGGACTTGGGATTTCTTTAGTATGAACCTTGAGAGAGCTGGGCTGGGTTACCTGCCTGCTCATGTTTCCGGGACTGAGCAGTGGCTGCGACCCAGAGAAGCCAGCAGGTGAGGCTCTTGGTGGGCAATGGCTATCACTCAGGGGACAATGGGCCAAGCACATTGCAAAGTGAGCAGGTGGAGGAGCTGAGAGCTGCCTATGGCCCGGCTTCAGCAGCAAGAAGCAGGACCTTTATCATGAGACCGGGTGTGGCCCAGCAGTATGGACACTTTGGGAAAGGCCCTTCTAGGTGGGCTGGGGCTACAGTTCAGTCATAGGGCAAGTGTTTGCACAGGAGGCAGGATTTCCGCGGTCCACTCCTCAGCACTACAACAAACAAGACACCCCCCCAACAGAATCCCTGACTTGCCCCTCCTACCCAGTGAGCTCCAGCAATGGCGTGGTGTTGGTCTTGTCCAATCGGAGAAAGCAAAGCTCACCAAACCACCTTGTGGATGAGGAAGGTTGAGAAAGTTATCAGGTATTCGGTACCCAGTCTTTGGTGGGACATGCGGTTACAAATACTTCTCCTTGGAGCCTAGCTTCTCTTTACATCTTCTAAGGTATTGTGCGGGCTAGTTTTATGACAACTTGACACAAGCTAGAGTCATCTGAAAGGAGGGAACCTCAACTGAGAAAATGCCACCATAAGATCAGGCTGCGGGCAAGCCTGTAGGGCATTTTCTTAATTAGTGATTTATGAGGGAGGAGGGTCCAGTCCATAGTGGATGGTGCCATCTCTGGGCTGGTGGTCCTGGGTTCTATAAGAAGGCAGGCTGAGCAAGCCATGGGGAACAATCCATTAAGCAGCATCCCTCCATGGTCTTGGCATCAGCTCCTGCCTCCAGGTTCCAGTCCTGTCTGACTTCCTTTGATGATGAACTGTGATGTGGAAGCATAAGCTAAATAAACCCTTTCCTCCCCGAGTTGCTTTGGTTATGATATTTCATCACAGCAATACTAACCTTAAGACAGATTATCTTTTATAGAGACAACGTTTTAGGGAAGTCCAGTGAATGCCATCCCCCTGAAGTTTATAGTCTTGCTGGACATAGTGGCACACACCTTGTCATCTAAGCACTCTGGAAGCTGAGACAAGGAAGACAAATTCAAGGCTAGCCTAGGCTACATAATGAGACCCTTTATCAAAAAGCTAAAGCCTGGGATGTAGTTTAGTGACAGAACATTTTCCTAGCATGGCTAACAGTTCAATCCCCTGTACTACAAAAACACTTGATAGTCTTGTATTTTACCAGATGAGACCTTAGTCAGCGAAGCAACTGCGTAGTTCTGCATTGTAAATTTGGGCCCATCATCCACTTAAAATCAAGTTTTGTGCAGCATGATGGTTGGTCAGGACTCCCTTCTGCATGCCATTGCTCCACCACATATTGTTGAAATTATTCACATACCTCTGGATTATTTTTGTCCCCTTGTAAATGTCCAGTTGGTTAAAACCATATGCAAACCAGTTGGTCGTTTGTATGGACGTGTTTTCGAGCTTGCTCTTTTCTCTCTCACACTCCCCCAGCTAGGGGTTAGATCCTAGAGCCCTCACACAGGCTTAGCAAGCATTCTACCACCAACAGTTCTGTGTGCTACTTCACTGGCCTGTATGGTCCCTACACCCAACACCACAGTCTGGATTACTGCAGCTGTGAATCAAGCCTGACTACTGAGGGGGAGGATTCCTTCAATTTGAATGTTTTCAAAATCATTTTAGCTGTTCTAAGGACCATACTCTTCCAAACTAGTTTTAGAACAAGCTTGTTGATATCTGTAAACAAAACTGTGTCTTCTTTATTCTTTTGGTTATTTAGATGTGTGTTACTTAGGTTAAAAATAGGTGAAGAGTTTGCTTTTTTATCTGTGTTTCCAGTTTAATTTCAATCACTGATTATAGTTCATGACTTTAGGCTTTTGAAATGTTTGGGGATTTGGTTTATGGCCCATCACAATTTGGCTAGTTTTCAAGGTGTACTTGAAAATAGTATGTATTCTGCAGTTATTGAGTGGGGTATCCCATATGTGGCAGATGAACTTCATTAATTTCATTGTTCAAATCTTCCATTCTTACTGGTTTTCACCTGTTCTATCAGATACTGAGAGAGGTAATCAAGCCAGTCAACTGTGGTTATGAATTTGTTTCTTACTCCCTTTAATTCTGTGACGATGTTCTTCATATATATTTAGCTTCTACTGTCAGGTGGGTTTTAAATATTATTCTGGTGGATCCATCTCATTTGTTATTACTAAATTCTCTTCTCCCTACCTACTGCTGTCCTTGCCTCTTATGATATTAGAATAGCTGTTGTGGAATTCGATCCGTTCAGCCACTGGTATTGGGGTGACAAGCCCTAGTGGTCTTGTCTGCGTATGTGACCACATAAGAACTGGGGAGAGGGGTGGTCAGAGCGGGAGCAAGTGATGGCCCCCATCACCCTTGGGCAGAACTGCTGGACAACAGCTGGATCAGCAGCTGGATCAGCAGCGGTGTCTACTTCGTTCTGTATTTGTGTTATCACCCTTGCACCCCTTAAGAAATTCTTGACCAGACTTTTGTGGGTTCTCACTTTGAATAGCTATAACAACTTTTAGGGTGGTAGTTTGCACACTCTATCTTTCTCTGTCTTTCAATTCTTAACTTGGAGTGTGTGTGCGTGCGTGCGTGCGTGCGTGCGTGCGTGCGTGTGTGTGTGTGTGTGTGTGTGTGACACTCATGGAACCTAGGGCTTCATGCAAGTAAGTGTCCTAACTCACTGAGCTATGTTCCACAGCCCTGTTTTACTTTAAGACAGGATGTTTCTATTTTGTTTTCAAGGTTGGCCTTGAACTCACTCTGTCCCCATACAGACTTGAGCTTGTACTCTTCCTACCTCGGCATCCAAGGATCAGGGATTACAGGCCTCCATGAGCAGGCCTGGCTTTCAATATTTCATTTTTCCCAATATTTATACTGCATGTCTTCTAAGCAATATGTCATTGAAATGTAATAAATGAAATAAGCAATATGTAGTCTAAAAACTCTAATCTGGAGCTCCAATTGATCTGTAATCTGGAGCTTACTGATCAGTTCCTGTTGAAATCCACCATCATAGCTGCTGTTGGTTTGCTTCTTCTGTTGGTTTTTTTCCTTCCTATCTCACTCTGCATCATTACCTTGCTCCATTTCTGAGTACGTGGAACTGTTACCAAGAATAAAACCAGCGGTGCTGGACTGCTCTCAGAGGACCCAGGGCTCTGCTAGAATGAAGATTTGTTTCTCATCTAAGGTGTACCAAGAAAAAGTGCATCAGGAGGTGAGCAAATTTTTAAATGTTGTTTTTAAAGCTCCATGGACAATTAATTCTGATGGACAGCATATAATCATCCTGCAGCTTTTGATGGCAAAAATGGAAAACATGGCCATAAAAATTCCTTTAGGATCTACCTGTTTTCTGTCTTCTTTCCTTTTTTGCGTGTGTGTGTGTGTGTGTGTGTGTGTGTGTGTGTGTGTGTGTGTGTATGTTGTGTGTTATGTGCATGTGCAAGCAAGCATGGAAGGTACCACGTGTCCTATTTGGTCACGTTCCACCTTATTCCCTTGAGACAGGGTCTCTCCCTGAACCTGAAGCAGGGTCAGCGAGCCCCAGCAATCCTGGTTCTCTTACCTGCTGAGCTATCTCTCCAGTTTTCTTAACCCTTGTGCTGTGTCTGCACATGGCCCAGGTGCTGTCCCGTCAGACCCAGAGTGGCTGGCTGGCTCAGCCTTCCAGGTGCAATGGTAAACCTGTGTCTTCACGTGTCTGAGATGCCTGGGCTTGACATGCAAATGCCCCAGGAGCCTACCCTCACCCTGTCAGGCCAGGGCTTTGCCAGCTGGACCCCAAGGCCTGCAGTATAAATGTCTGCACCAGCCCCCTTCTCTGCAGCTTGCCTGAGTTTCCAGCAGGATCTTTCTAGAAGACTGGTGTGTTTCTGTTTACAACGTGTGTCTAGATCTTTAGTTCTCTCTCTGAGGTGCCGAAACTACTCAGTCACCACACTCTGGGAGTTCGTTTTTCATTTTATTGTAAGTCACTGTGGCTTAGAAGTTTACAGAGTCACCTTGAACGGTTCTGAACCCTTGTTTGCTATGGGAAAAGGGGGTCACCACAGGAGACCCCAGTACTGCTCTAAAGCACACCTCCACCTCCTCGGAAGTACAGTGCTTCGAGCTGTTTGAGGGCTGACATTAGTGTATCAGTTTTTCCTTCCACAGTCAAATGCAGAAAAAGAAGTTTGAGGGGACATCAATAAACAATGTTTCACTGTAAGCAAGAAAAGGTTCTGCAGTGAAAGAAAACCAAAATAAATCAAGGGAAAATATTTTGTTAACTGGACACATTAAAAAAAAAAATTTTAGTGTGACCTTCCACCAAAGAAAGAACAATAAACCAACAGCTATGCCCTAAGGTGAGTAGAGACATTTTAGATACAAGATCACATTGCAGATAGAATGCACATGGTGTGCTCAGAAAAACAAATATTCATTTGAGGCTTGTTTTTCTGTTTTTCCTACAATTCTTTAACAAGACACTTTGTTGGGAACAGAATTCTGGAGAGTTTCTGTTTGTTTGCTTGTTTTTGCCCAGCCTGAAGGTTTTAAAAACACACCATTTTAAAATGAAGAACTGAAACTCTCAGACCATTTCATGTGCACAGGACCCTTGCTGCTTCAGGGGCCGGCAGCCTGCGGGCTGCTTCACTGTTCAGCAGTCAGAATGAGTTGGATACCAAGTCCAGAGTGTGGCTTCCTCCTTCTACTTCCAGGAAGTCCTTCCGAGTAGGAAGCTCCCGTGCATGCCACCCTGGGGCTAGCTTCCAGAGTGGTACGGCTCAGTGAGCAGCCTCACTTGGGTCCCAGAGGCCCCCAGCAACCCTCACAGCCCAGGGCATTGCTTCAGGCTGAGGAAGGGCTCAGGGCCAACAGCACAGGGCAGCTTCCCAGCAATGCTCCCTTCCCTCGGCCCCAGGAGCCTGCCAGGAGGGCCCTGGGGTCATCTGAGAACGGCCCTGGGAGCCGTGCAGGTGACAGTCCAAATGGAAACCGACTTCTGGGCATTTGCGTCTCTGAATATCTTATACACTGAGAGCCATTTTTAAGATGGGGGTCTCTTCACACCAACTTCAGCTGGGGGTTTCTCTTTCGTTAAAGCTGGGATCAAGGTGCCATGAGGCACCCCTGACACCTGCAGGAGACACGGGCACCCGCCTCGACTGTCTCCCTCGATCCCTACTCTAACCCTGTGAGGTGGTAGAGCAGGCCTGGCAGATGCCCTGGAGAGGAGTGCCTAGGCTGCAAGGTGGCCCGTGAGCCCGGAAGCCTGTCCTCCCTGTGGTTCTGAAACCACCCTCTTGTCACTCCAAACAAACTTCTGAAAGACGGGGTACTACTGTGGCCCAACACCTGGAGAAAGTGGGTTCCCTGGGCAATTGTCAAACCACCCTGAACAGGGGCAAGGTGGGAAGGTGAGAAAGCTCAGGCTAAACGAGTTCCTGAGAAAGTCAACCGCTGCTTCAACTTCTGTAAGGAGGGAACACTGTAAGAACGGACACCTGCCTGGAGAAACCTCGGAGCGCCCCGGCCAGCCTGAGTCTAACTGCTGGGAAACCCGTGGGTGTTCCTCTTCTAACCTTTTAACACAAGGCAGGATGAGTGAGATGGAGGCCAGCTTGGCCAACATAGGAGACTTCATCTCAAAATAAAATAAAATAAAATAAAATAAAGAAGGGCAAACTGGGGTCTCTGGGTGTCCACAGCAGTGGACTGGGGATCAGGTTTCCCAATGTCCTGGCAGCGCACTGTGGCGTGGGAACTCCAGAGCTTCACGCTAACGGCCATGCTGACCATTGGGAATGAGATGCCTGTTGGTCCCAAGGCCATTCTTCAGATAATCCGTCCCTTTGCCTTTGGTGCCTTCTTCCTCTTCCTCTTCTTCTTCCTCTTCCTCTTCATCATCACTTCTCACATCCTGAATGCTCTAAGCAAAGAAAGAATGGGCTGTGAGTGACAACATTCTGGGAGAAGATTTTCACGAATGTGCACACACACATACAGGTCTAGGTTCGAAAGTTGGCTTCCGTTAAAGAACCCTGATACCCACGTGACCAGCCTTCACAAAGGCACACCACAGCACAAGTCAGAAGCAGACTTTAAAGACTAAAAAGTTTAGGGCTAGAGAGCAGGCTCAGTAGTTTAGAATCCCGTGGCTCCTGCAGAGGACCAGGGTTCAATTCCCAAGCCCCGCATGGTAGCTCACAGCCATCTATAACTCCAGTTCCAGGGGGTCTGATGGCCTCTTCTGGCCTTCATGGGCCCTTGACACACACATAGTACATATACATACATGATGGAGGAACATTCACAACATAAAATAAATCTAAAAAATGCCTTAAAGATGAAAATCTGATTATGGCAATGGCTGCACAATTATACATACATATGCAAACTCACAGAACTAAAACCTAACAGAAAAGGCTGGGGAGCTGGCTCAGCAGTCTGGAGACCTGAGTTTGATGCCCAGGCCTCACATGACAGAAGGTGAGAACTGACTCCAAGTTTTCCTCTGACGTACACATGTCCACCATGATACACACTCCCACATAAATGTATTTATAAAACATCCATCTTATTAATAATACATGAAAATGTTTCTTCAGAAAGCAATTGTTAAACAAGAGCCTGGTCCTAGGTATGGGCTCTTTCCCTTCTCCGAGTTACTGGTCAGGGGGTCCAGACCTGAATGATACAGACTACTGCTGATGTGCTTAGTTGTCACAAAACTTGGGGGTGAGACCCTATTGCTGAAGACAATACACACTCTGGGCACAGGATTTGGAAAACTCAAGCTGGTGCTGACCTGGACACTTCCTCCTGGTCAGCTTCACAGTGCTGCAGGAGGCTAGGCAGGCTGCCAGGAGAGAAGGTAGCAGCAATCTTGCCTAACCGAGAATCCTCTGAACTCCAGTAACAGCTCATTTGGCCAGATGCCAGGTGCCCATTGACGCAACAGTGGCCTGGGTGTCTGGGGACAAGCAACAACTGTTTGATTGGATTTAAAGGTGCTCAACAGGAAGGAACACATGCTTGCTACTGCAAACTTGGCAATGGATGCATGCCTAGAGAGGGGAGAACCCACTACTATATCATCCTGCCAAGTTGATAGCGTACTCAACTGTCTTCTAACTATTTATTCTTAAGCCTAAAGATGGTCCAGCTCACACATCTCATCAGAGAGGCTTCTTTTTGCAGTGGATTGAGGTCAACTCAGAAAACCACAAATGATCAAAGCACAGAGAATAGGTGGCTGTGGAATACTCATACCCAAACAGGATGTCTACATCACATCTCTTCTCCCCAGGACTCAGGGAACATCATAAGAGAGGGAATAGAAACACTTTAAGAGCCCCAGGTGGGAGATGAGAGTCTTCTGGACATGACAGGCATTGTACTCACAAGCTCTGAGTAGCTGTGGTTGCCTGTATAACATCTGCACATCATCTGTGTAGTCAATATTCCAGCACGGACAGTGGGGCTCACAGGCCCCACAATTAGTTGAGAAGCTATGAGCAGTAGGTGGTTGCCAAGGAAGAAAAAGTCAGTTTTCTTCAGGGGCTGGGTCCTTGGTAGGTTGTCCATGTTACAGTGGATATCCCTATACCCACGTGTATGTAGGCAATACTAATAGACTCAGTGGGATTTGGATGGATGGATAAGTAGATAGATAGATAGATAGATAGATAGATAGATAGATAGATAGATAGATGATAGACAGACATAGATAGATAGATAGATAGATAGATAGATAGATAGATAGATAGATAGATAGATAGATGATAGATAGATAGATAGATAGATAGATAGATAGATAGATAGATAGATAGGTAGGTAGGTAGATAGATAGATAGATAGATAGATAGATAGATAGATAGATAGATAGATAGATAGATAGATAGGTAGATGCATAGATAGATAGATAGATGCATAGATAGATGCATAGATAGATAGATAGATAGATAGATAGATAGATAGATAGATAGATAGATAGATGCATAGATAGATAGATAGATGCATAGATAGATAGATAGATGCATAGATAGAGGACATGAGTTTGGGAGGGAGATCAAAGGAAAGGACTGAAAGGACTTGAAAGGGGGAATGAGGGATAGATTTGATTAAAATACATTCATATAAAGGACAAAATCAAGGATAAAAGTAAAAAGAAACACAATGTTTTTTTCTAAGTAAATTATTGGTTACTGGGCATTTAGTTTTCATGATATTTTTATTGCCAATAATTGGAGTGCTTTCTTTTTTTTTTTTTTTTTTTTTTTTTTTGGTTTTTCGAGACAGGGTTTCTCTGTGTAGCTTTGCTCCTTTCCTGGAGCTCACTTGGTAGCCCAGGCTGGCCTCGAACTCACAGAGATCCGCCTGGCTCTGCCTCCCGAGTGCTGGGATTAAAGGCGTGCGCCACCTGGAGTGCTTTCTATTTTCATTGTATAGAAAGCTTCTTCAGGGACAGTTCTTAACTGAGCTGGTGTTTCCTCTCCCAGCTTCTTACAGTAATCCTGCCAGGAAATCTAGAATGTCACTGTTTCCGGGGAACAGGGTGGAGTTTCTATCCATCAGGCCTCAGAGTGAAAAATAAAACACTGTACAACATAGTAAACAAAAGAACTCGGGAAGTCCCGTGCTGGATATCACCTCAGGTCACCTGCTTACCCATTCCTCGGTGTCTTTCCTAAACTCAACTTAGAAGAAGGAGAAAAATCCACAGAAGGGAAGCTGTTTCCCTCACATCTTTCAAGATCTGCAGTTATGGAAAAACAGACTGTATTCTGAATTTTCCAGAAATGCAACTGCTCATGTAGTCAAAAGATTATATTCTGTTTTGTTCAGAACTTCCCAATCAGTGACAACAGGGTGGTAAGAACAAAACTGCCAGTGGCATCTGAGTCACCACACACACACCTGTGCCCGTCTTCGATTACAGCCTTTTTGTTGGTGAAAGTTGGTGATCACGAAGGCACAAGCATCTGTCACATGTACATTTCACACGTCAATGGACAAAGTCGGTGCAAATGTCTTTCCTTGTTATGCTTTTATGATGTCTAGAGCAGTATGTTATTGTTTGAACTTACGTTTAGAGGTGGATTCTATTACTAGGAATTGAACTGTAGGCTAGTAAAGGCTCGTATATCTGGTAGAATTGAGAACTACTAACGCTAACAATAAGTCACAGGCCAGACAGGAATCCTGGGGATTTCCTGCCGATAGGACTCTGGCAGATTGATATGCAAGTGTTTGTGTGCTATATAAGATCTAACTATAGAGACTGAAAAGTCTGCTGTTCAAATATTAACATCACTTTATATTCGATTTTATTTTACATGTGACATCTCCACTATAACTGGCAGAACTGACACTTGAAGACTTTCCAAGGAGCAGGCTAGACTGAGCAGTCAGCACGAACAATCAAATTCCCCATCGCGATCACTGCACATAGGAACCATACTATCTGCTTTACTAGACAGGATTAATGCTGGTGACCATAGAGGGGTTGGGGCAAGGAAGTGACTTTAACAAAGCCACCACACAGCTGGGAGCCAGCCAGGGCACAAACATGGTGCTCTACAGTCCCCTGCTGGACGAAGCCGGGTGGTGTAAGTACTGGGAGAGAGTGGAACCAGGAGGCCTGTGACCCAGCTCTGAGGCAGCCAGCTTTTCCTTCCTGCCTGAGTGCTGGCGGTCTCCTCATCTCTCCTCACACCCATTCTGACCTTGTTCTTGGTACCATGGGGTTGGCCTTTAGGCATAAAATTTAAAATGGTGAAAATCATCCCTAATAAATTGATTTTTATTAGGTTAGACAACCACTGACATGTTCATTATATTTCAATTAAAATGGGTGTTCATCCAGGTATGGTGGAGCATGCCTTTAATTCTAGCACTTGGGAGGCAGGGGCAGGTGGAGCTCCATGAGTTCAAGGCCAGCCTGGTCTACAGAGCTAGTTCCAGGTGAGCCAAGGCTACATAATGGGGCGCTGTCTCAAAGAACAACAAACACTGAAAAGACATGTCCGAGGGCTGGGGGAGGACTCAATGGTTAAAGCACTTGATGAATAAGCCTCACGATCTGAGTTCAGATCCCCAAAGCTGCACAAAGCCAGCAACAGAAGCCAAGTAGTCTGTTACCTCTATGTTCCTATGGCAAGATGGGAACGGAGACAGGAGAGTCCTCAGAATCGTGTGGACCAGCCAGCCTGGCTTATGCAGTGGTGGGTAATTGTGAGAGACCCTGTCTCAAACAAGATGGAAGGTGAGGATGGACACCTGAGGTTGTTCTCTGACCTCCATGTATATGCTGTGGCACACACACACACACACACACACACACACACACACACACACACACACACACACATACACAATACAACACACACTAGCACATATGCACATGCACATATGCACATGCACGTGCTCACATATATACACAAATGTTCAAGATTTAGGAGTAGATTGCAACTTATTAATGGTTTACAAGGCACCATTTGAACAGACACTGGCTCAGAGATACTAGAAAAATAAAACTTCTCTAGTAAGCTGGAGTTAGGAAAGCTAGATAAGAACCACAGTCTGTATTCTAGGAAAGAAATCACAACTGCAATGCTTTCCAGCACTAAAATACCTAGGAGAAATACAAACTCAAATGCTTTTCGTCTAGGAGGTTCCGGGAGTGTACACATAAGGTAAAGGTCAGTATTCTAGAACACCACCCATGTGCTGTGAGTGTCAACGCTTGCCTTGCAGTCTTAGAACCAACTCCACTTACTTTATACTTCTGCCTTGTTGCATTCCAACTCAAATACCAGGTTCCATTTTGGGCTACTAGAACTTGTCTCATGCAGATTGTTGGCCTTGGACCTTCTACAAATCACTAAAGGCCCAAAACAATGTAGAATATACAGAAGTGTGGAGGGTGGATCTGTGCTTCAGTAGTCCCAGGGCTGTGGGGACTGTGCATGGATCCTATGCTCACCATAAGAGCACATGTGTTCCTCATCTGCCAACCCCCACCCCAAGGTCTTGGCAATCCCCGCTAAAGACTTTCTATTACTATTCTGTTAGTATTCTGACCACTTGAGATTACTTGCTCCTAGAATTATCTAAAAACATTCTAGAATTCTGTTGACCTTTCTCCAAAAATGATCTGGGTCCTCTATATCAACTATTGATACTCATTCCACAATTGAAGATGGATGAATATCAATTTTGCCAGATCTTTTAACAAGTTCCCTACCAACAAGCCCCTTTGTCCTCACAAAAGGCTCAGGAAAAGTGTGAGGTGAGGAACGAGTTGGCTTTGTCAACTGAGCTCTGCAGTCCTCACGTCACTAAAGAGGACCAGTTCCTGACAAATGCATTAACTGGGCACACCATGCAGGCGGAGAGGGCTTCCATTCAAAGGATGGATGTGAAATCATAGTCACCATGAAGGAAACCCAAGGTCAGGGTCAGAGCATTCCATACAGTAGCAGAAAGAGAATTGTCTAAATTTGATCATCTGGTTTAAGGCCTATAAAAAACATCGCTCCTTACAGGGCATGTTTTAGAAGCAAGGGCATAAAGACGAACATATTCAAAGACTAGCTCATTCTGAGACTTGAGGGTCAATTTTCAGTCTTCAGCATGTGAATGCCCCCCACAAATACTTGTGAAAGAGACTGCCCTTTCCCTACTGAGTGGTCTTGATGGCTCAGTAACAGAACTATTCCCCCAGGGTGTGAGGAACATCTGTGTTCTCTAACACCACTGATGTGCACACCTGCTCCCTGCAGTGTCCTGTCTGCCTTCCTGGTGTGTGTCTGTGGTAAGCTGGGGAATCTGGAAGTAACATCTCCAGTTTTGTTCATGTGGATGGACATGGCCTCAAGAATGTCCTGGTCAAAGTTCCTTATTTGCAGAAGAAAAACAACAACAACAATAGGCAGCTTTTGGGCTGCTCTATATCTTCAAGATGCTTTCTCTTCAGGTTCAGGGGCAGAGACAGAAGTTTCTTTTATACAGCTCCAACTCACTGATGTAAAGTAGGAGACTTTAATTTTCCTAAATTATGAACAGAACCTAATGAAGTTATAATCAAAATTTCATTTAGCTATAATTTAATTATTGAACTATTAAATTAGAATCTGTTATTTGATTATTTCTAATTCCCAAAGCAGTTCTTTCATTTTATTAAGACTTAGAGACTTTTGCCAATGAGCTTCAAAGATTAGTTTTAGGGCTTGACAGATTCTGTATGGTATCTTCATTTTCCAAAGTTGATAAAAACTGGAGATTTCAGGTCCTTCCTATTGACACAGCGTGGTGACAACCCAGCCCAGAGTACACTTGGGAGCTTTTGAGTTTCTCTCTCTTTCTTTCTTCTTCCCTTCCTCCCTCCCTCCCTCCCTCCCTCCCTCCTCCTTCCTTCCCTTCTCTCTCTCTCTCTCTCTCTCTCTCTCTCTCTCTCTCTCTCTCTCTCTCTCTCCCTCCCTCCCTCCTCCCTCCTTCCCTTCCTCTCTCTCTCTCTCTCTCTCTCTCTCTCTCTCTCTCTCTCTCTCTCTCTCTCTAAACCAAACAAACAAAAGGCACAGGGTTTCCATTGCACCCTTTAGGTTATCTAAAATATATGAACATTAACCAGCCTCTAGCGGTCATCAGCTAGTGACAGGTTTAGAATGACTTTACTAAATGAATAGTTTGCTCTGGAGATCAATGCCTAGGACTGCAGTCCTCTCTAAACGGCCATCTGTGCCTCCTATGGAAACAGCTTTGGGTTCTATACTTGAAGTTCCTCACCCCTACCTGAGCAGAGATATGCAGGACTGTTTTGAACAAATGATCAAATCTCCTGGGATTTAGGGCAAGAGAGTATCTTGGCACAACAGGACGAAACCCAAAAGTTTTGTTTTAAAACTTAAATGTTACAGTTCGTTTCAAATATTAGTATTCAGGATTTCAAAAAAAAAAAAAAAAAAAAAAAAAAGTCCATCGAATCCACATGTACTATTGAGAATGAAAACATCATCCTGACAGGAAAGCAGGGGTGTGAGCAGGCCAGTCGCAGAAGGCACAGCACCACAGACTGGCAAAGTGCACAAGGCGCTCGTGGGAGAATACAACCAACACAAGGAGATGAAGCCTCACTTTGTCAAACGGGCAGTCGTGGAAAAGTCTCGCAAACACAAGCTGATGAGGATGAAGGAAGGAGAAACTCTACACAAGTCTTGAAACCTCCTTTGGCAGCATCCAGGAAATTTGTCTGGCAATTCCAGTTGAGGTGTCCACAGCCATGCCCACAGGAAGCATGTCAATATGAATAATGAGGAGACAGGCAAAGGACAGGAGCAGGGTTCTGTATTAGGTAACACCACTTGTGAAAAGTTCAAACACAATGTCTGTGCACACATCCAAGCACAGTCACAGCACAAAAACACGGGTGGAAACACACTGGCCTCTAGAGTGCACCCCTCGTCAGAGGAAGAGCGGGCGAGCGGAACAGGAAGAGTCGGGACACACCGGGATGACCTAAGCTATCTTTCTTTGCTGTTTTCTTCACTTACTCACTGAATAAATAGCTGAATGCCTGCTGTGGATGTGAGGAATCTGTAACCCAGCAATACTTAAGTGTAGATGCCTTAGAAATTCGTATCCAGAACGGGACCTGTCCTCTGGGCTTCAAACTCAATACTCAAGCTAGCCAGTGTCTCAGCTGTCCAACAACCCCAACAAGTTCTTGTGTTCTCATCTGGTCTTCCATATTTAGCAAACGGTACCACCCCTCACCATCTGCACACAGCAAATACCCCAAGGCCTCCTCTTATGGGAGACTTTGTTCTCCAGTCTGCCGCACTCAGCTGGGCACTTTGATGCAGGCAGGCCCTGCAATCACCAGCTTTCCAGGAATTGTACTTCCAATCTGTATCAAATCCCCATGGCCAGGTTCCAGCTAGAACTGGCCTGTGGCCTTGGGTTGAGTGGTACAGCGGTCAGCTGAGCTGAGGGACAGCTGGATGTGTTTTGGTCCCCTGACACTTACCAATCTGCAGGCCTTGGCAGCCGCACTTGTGACAGACACTTCAGACACTTCCTGCTGGACAGTGTCACTTCCTCATCTCAGAGGAGCAAGGCTGCTATTGTTGGCAAGGTTTCTGAATAAGGGAAAATCAGAAATACCATGCCTGGCCATTATCTGAAGCTGCTCTATACCAGAAATCCCCAACCCAGGGACCACAGAAAGGGGTGGAAGCGATGCTAAGTCATTGGTCCCCTAGTCCCTAGTACCTGGGCACCTAGAGTTGTTGTGCTCATTTCTTCCTGCTTTGGGTGACTGTGTCCACCTCAGTTTACCCCAGTGTGCCAGATACACATCATTTTCAGGTACCATGGGTAAAGGTTGGGAGATACTGTCTCAGACTCTGACTACAAGGCTGGATGAAGCTGTTTCAACAAGACACCTTGGCCCATTTTCTTCTATGAGGAAATCTTCCTAGACTTGGAGACCAACAGCTGTGTGGCAAACAACTGGATCCTGCACCCCCTGCCGACAGCAAGGGGTGTGCATGGTGGGGCAGTGTGCGTGGCTAGCTCTGCGCGAGCCCCAACACACTGTGACCCGAAGTTAAAGCAGAGTGGCAGTGAACGGTGGGCAGAGAGCATGTCAGGAAGAAGACACAGCTTGCATGCAAAGATGATCAAGGTCCAGGGTTCAATTCTCAGTTCAACGGGAAGTCACTGGGAAGCACAGTTCAATGTATCGGGGACTTACTGGTGACAGAACAGAGAGGGCACCTGTCTCCAATAACTTCTGCTCCAATGCGGCAACTGGTGTGTTCAGAATAGCCGTGTGGAGTTTTGAGGGCAATGGAGCCTTTCTTGGCTCTTGGTTGGCTAAACCTGGGGAGGCAGGGACTGGGGTCCTGAAAACTCAGTGGCCATCAAAGCCCCTGAGGCCAGTGCCTTCTAAGTGTGATGTCTTATCCCCAAGAGGAATAAGGAAGCACAGATCAGGAAAAACAGAGTGAATGCAGATCTATAAGGGAAAGTAAGGAGAACTCCCACGAGTGGGGGGGGGAGGCTCCAAGGGAGAAGCACTGTGGTGCCGTCCTTTCCGGAGTCTCTTCTGCTTCATTGTGGGAACAGGATGGAGTCCAGAGCATCTCTGTTGGTGTTGGGCATCTTGATGGGAGGTACACTGTGGGCCAGGCAGTAAGAAATGCGTGTACCCTGTGCATGCTCCCTTCGCTCCCTCTCTAGTCCGCCCAGGGAGGAGTTATGTGTGCTGCATGGCCAGCTCGTGGTCCATCCTGGGCCGGCTTGCTGCTACAGGAAGCAGGCTCCTGCACCCCAGCATTCTTTGCTGTGGAGTGGAAACTGTTGGGGAGATTCAGAGAGGCCCCAGAGTGAGGAGAAACACTAGCGGCTCGGAGTGCAGTGGTGTCCCTTGAGAGGTAGGGGGGGTTACATATGAAAAACACGCTTCAGAGGCCCCTGGGACTCCAGGGGACCTTGAGGGCATCCAGCCTGGTTTCTACCTGACGCTTCTGAGCTCTTCATGATAACCTGAGCAAAAGATGTGCCCACTCCTGCCCGTGGGTCTCCAGGCACTGGTACCTGCTTTGTTTTTCTTTCTTTTTTCTTTTTTTAAAAATAACTCTCCTGAAATCTGTCTCTTTGCAGTTTCTACTCATTATTTCAAGTTCCATCCTTTTAGGTTGGCTGAGGAAAAAAATTTGTACACTTCTTTCAAACATTTTTTTCAAGTAGCTAAAGATGGTTAATTCCTTTTCCTGCTAAACATCCCCACTTGTCCTGGTTTGGCTCTGGTGCACCCTCAGGAGCTCATGTGATGAGAGCTGCTTCTTAGAACACTGCTGGTGAGAGGTATTGCCACCTTTGAGAGGTGTGACCTATGAAGGTGGAGGTCCTCTGAGTGGCTGGTCTTAAACTTTCAGCTGCAAAACTGTAAGCTAAAGGAAGCTCTTTTCTTTATGAAGAGCCCGATCTTGGGCACTTGTTATAACAACGGAGAATAGACTCACACACCATTTCCCTCTGTCGCTCCTCATATGACACAGTGATCACCCTGGCACCGCACAAGGCATAGAACACAGCCTCATCTCTCAGAGACTCCTAGATGTTCAGTCTTCTCCATCTCTACTAACTGGTTCAAATCACTCCGGGGAGCCACACTTCTGGCTTAATTTTTGGTATAATTTTTAGTACATTTTGGTTCAAAAATTATATCTTTTTATTAATTATGCATGCTGTGTCTATTAGTTAAAACCTGATCTGGATTTCTCAAAAATATCTGCAAGAAAACCAAAGCAAACAAACTGGACAATGGAAAAAGAACAGCAACAAAACAACTCACACATTAATGCAACTGAGAAAATGCTCACTCCCAGCAGATGAGTCATCTCAGGCCGCAGAAAGGCTTCCTCGGCTCGCAGAGTCTGACATCTGCAGCCACAGCTTCAATAAAACCATAGCTATGCTTCTGAAGTGCTGTAACTAAACTCGGTGCTTGGGACTCTGTGGCTTTGCAGTCATGTCAGGAGCCCGGGAGGGAGGCTGTGCGTGACTCATCGTGTCCCACTGCTTTGTGAATGACCCCACGTCTCAATCCGCACTTGGCAGGGAAACAAAGAACACTATAATAAGCATTTTATGCTATTTTAAAAGCAAGAAGAAATACATTCAGTCAGATTTCAATTTTCCAGGCTACTAGCAAAATACCTCTCTTTTTGTTATATTAATTCTCATTATCCAAGTTGATAAGGTCACGGGAAAAAGAGACTGTTGCATTTTTGCTTTTTATATTTCTCCTTGCTGGCACTCCACTAAATTTAAATTGGGTTCTTTCAACCCTGGCCACAAATGGACATTTTCTTTTTGGTGATGTGGAATTTTCTAGACCAATGCTTCTCAAACTTAAATGTGCACACAAATCTTCTCTGTGTGTGGAAGGTCCACAGATGCTCAGTCACAGTCCTAGTGAGCCCCGGGTGCTGTGCTCCTCACAGTCTTTGGGCAGTGACAAAGGGTGATGGTCACAGACCCGACTTTGGCTAGCAAGAATGTTTGCTAAGCCACAGACGCTCTCTAGATTATTTTTCTCCGAGGAAAGACAGTGTTGACGCCATGAATTGGAGTCTGTGATTTCCAGTTACCTTAATTTCCTTAGGCCCTGTACTTTTTAACCGTCCAGTCCCCAAAGGCAATAGAAAAGTGTGAGCACGCATCCAGCATGTCAGGGGCTGGAGCTGGAGCTCAGTGGCAGAGCACCTGTCTAGCACACATGAAGCCCTGAGTTCTCCTTTCTGTTCTTCGAGAAAAAAAACATAGGAGGATTGATCAATTGATCGATGACAGAGCTAGTGACATGCTGATAACTTTTCCATAAGCTGCCTTGAATTCTCTGAAAGATCCTCACCAATGAGGATCTACTAGGGCCCCTGTCACAAATGGTATGCTTTCCTATTTTTGAACAAAAGACTTATAATAACTTGATGAAGCAGAACAGAGCTTAGTCAGAAGACGTTCTTTAACTTCCAAGTGGCCAACACCACACAACTCACCACCAGACCGTGTGGCAGGACCGTGAAACACAGAGCCCTCGATCCCCTTCGGGCTCTCACACACTGACAGCCCAAATCCACACAGCAGCGTTGGCAGCAGAGTCATCAAAAGACAGCTAACAGACCTGCCTGGCTTTGTGTGAGTAGACCTCAAAGGAGCACGAGCCCAGGCTCTGTGGAAAATGGAGGCTCATCAGGCAGGGACAACTCCACAGCACATCTTAGGAGGCATGGTGAATGCCATCTGCCCGCAGAAGCAGGGCTGAGATTGGTGTAGAGCACATGGAGGCCTTCTGGAACTGAAGAACGATGGCGATACTCTCATCCCAGCTACCCCCCACCTGCCCAACAGTCCCACACGATGGTAGAGCCACCATGGCCATTTTCTGGAATCCGAGATCACGGCTGCGAAGAATAAAACTACTTCGCCTCACCCATCCCAACAGGTTCCCGCGGCCCTCAGTGGGGGAGGGAACTAGAAAGACTTGGACACGGGCAGAATGGAAGTGCGGGCCAGGGGCGGCACAAGGAGGTCCATCCCCCAGGAGAAAGGGAAGCTATGAATACCAGGCGGGGTGCGCTGCTCCACAGCATGCCTCACACTTCACTTCGAGAGGAGGGTGTAGCTGCCACAGAGGCGGGAGCTTAAGGGGGAGAACTGGGCACATGTAAGATATTATCAGAATTAACTGTCTCTTATCATTTTCTTACATTCTTAATGTAATTTTTTCATGTGTATGTATGTAATGTGCATACATATATGTATGAGTGTGCATGTGAGTATAGCCATATATATGTGTGCCAGATGCAAATACCATGTGTGGACATGTATGTGGAGACTAAAGTTGGTATCCTGTGTCTTCTCCTTCCCCTTCCCATTTTATTATTAACATAGGACCTCAAAACTGAGCCCAGAGCATGTGGATTGTCTAGCCTGGCTAGCCAGCTTGTAATGGGGGTCCCCTGTATCTGCCTCCTGAGCTGGGATTACAGGCAGTCTCCATGCCTGCCTGGCTTTTGTGTGGGTTCTGGGATTCCAAAGTCTGGTCTTCATACTTGCTGGCTAGAGGGCTTTACGTACTGAACCATTTTCTCCTTCTTATTACTTTTAAGCAGTTATAATAAAATGTATGTGTAGCTTGTAATCTATGTTTATTGGACAGCATTGCCCTTGAGGGGAAAATCAGAAACAAAGAAGGAGCCACCCAACCACTCTACTTCACTGGAAACAGAAATAGGCAGCCTCTGGGAGTCTACAGCCAATTGTTACTTAGAAGACACAGCACGGCGACTTCTGCTTCTGGCTGCCGCGGGAGAAGAGCGAGAGATTGCCTCGCCGGTTAAACAACTAGGGAAGCTAGACAGGCATATGGAACAGTGGTTTTCAGAGCCAGTCCAGAAAGCAGCTCACACTGAGCCTTGGAAAGGGAGATGAAGAGAGTTCTACAGCTTCTGGCCTTCTTAGGTCCAGTTTCTGAGGTGAAGCAAAGGCCCACAGCCCAGAGGTATGGTGATGCAATATTATGAAAATATCTCTTACAGTCAGAGAGACTGGAACTTTTGCTGGGCCTCAAAGAAGAGTTAATAAAATACCTTGAGGTCACATAAGACTTAAGACTGCTAACCTACTGTGTCCTCAGCCTGTTTGTTTAACCTCCCTTTAAGAGAACAATGGAACAACCAACCTATGAGCCTTGCATTTCCCACGTCATCAACTTTTGCAACCTAAGCTAATGTATAGCTGTAATATCACAATATTACAAAACATGTACTCTTCCATGACCCTGGCTCAATGTGTATGAGTGTTTCTCCTGCATGTATGTCTGTGCGCCATGTGCCTGGTCAGGAGGTCAGAGGGCATCAGATCCTCTGGAACTGGAGTTATGTAGAGTGGTGAGCTGTCACGTGGGTGCTGAGAACTATAAAGCATGTGTGTTAAGATAAACATTTGCTGGAAACAGCAGATAGGTAGAAAGCAGCCTTATAAAATGAGCATCTACCATAAATACTGGAAGCAATATTTGAATATTGATTGATAGTGTTTGTTTGTTATTGGGTCAGTTGGAGTCAGTGACTTAATCTCGTGTAAAACTCTGTTAAAATTTTCTGTAAAGTATCCCATTCCTTCCCTATGAAGGGACAGACAGACACACACAGTTCTCAGACTCTCAAGCATTCAAGTAGTCACAGATTGAGACTCGTGTAACAGACAGACAGAAGACACAGGGAGAGCAGAGGCCTCAAATTGGGCTGCTCTTAGTTAAATGACATCAGGGGAAGTGCTTGGAATTCTGTCATTAACACAACCCTGACACATTATTGGTGATCTGCATTTATTATAATGCATTCAAACCTACTGCACAGTGGGCTAATGAGGAAACCAAGTTGGAGTTCACTAAGGGCAGGAAGCAGAATTCTGTAAGGCGAACAGTGCAGAGAGGAGAGAGGGGAGCAGTGGAGAGAGCATGCTGTCCAGAGTGCAGGGAGGTCTCTTTGGTCCTGTCTGTGCAGACGGTGAGGAGACTCCCTGAGGCCAGGCAAGGCCTGGGCAGGTGGGACTTGGCAAAGAAAACCCCCAAGCTGTGGAAGGCTGATGATTGCTTGTCCTCTTATTAGTTACAGTGAGAATTTCTGGTACAAGGGCATCTAGGGAAATATTAAGGACTCTACTTAACAGCCACAGACTAAAGCCTGTTCTGGACTCACCTTGCTAGTATAAATTCAAAATGGCTAGTTTTTAATTTAAAAAAAAATCACAAAATTTGTAAACTTGGAAATATGGTACATACACAAAGAGAAATTCCCTTAATAAAAATAGACCCAGAAATATGGAATTTGAAGGAAAGGGATATTAAAATAGTTATTGTAAGAGCTGGAGAGATGGTTCAGTAGTTAGCAGCACGTGTTCTTGCCTTCAAGGAGAGAAATTAGAGGATATTATTTTAAAGGCCAAAATGAAGTTTATAGGGATAAAAACAAATATCCCAAACAAACCATTACCTTAGATAAGACTAGAAGAGGTTGAATGCCGCAAAAGAAAGGACCAAAGGCACTGAAAACACAGTCACAGAAATGACTGGAGTGAGGCACAGGGGGACCCAAACACGAACAGAGGACCAGGTGGCCCAGGTCAGCTGTGAATGAAGCTCCAGGAGGAGGAGAAGGAGGAAGAGGAGGAGGAGGGGGGGAGGAGGAGGAAGGATGATAAAAATCCTGACGGGCTGGGATGTAGCTGAGGAACACCTGGCCAGAAGCACAAGGCTTGGGTCCGGTCCTCAATACTGCAAGGAAAATATTTTTGAAACCTGAATTTGATAAAAAAAAAAAAATTATGAAGACACGGATTTAAAAAGCTTTAAAAAAAAGCCAAAGCTAGAGGGAAATGATATATTATTTAAAATAATAGTGATAAGAAGTCCATGGATATCTTACAGACAACGTTCTAGTCAGAATACTACAGAGAAACCTCTTTGAAGAAAGAGAGAGTTGTGGGGGTGTGGAAAGGCCTTAACCCTCTACGTTCAGCAAAGAAAATATTTTTAAACAAAGGAAGAAAGTAATTTCATGTAAAGAGAAGCTGTGAGAATCAATGAGCAAAAGTCCTGTACTTAAAACAAGTGTGTACTGTCGTGGACAGAAAAGACCAGAAGAAAGCCCTCTGATTCTTGGGGTCCCTTCTGGCATAGAGAAATGAAATTTTCTTGGGACTGAAATCCAGTTTCAGCAGGGAAGGCGCTGCCCAGAAGCCCTTTGGTTCCATTACATCCCCCGTGGTGGGAGGCTTCAGGCTGTGTCTTATCCTGGGCTACAAAAGGCCATCTTGTCCAGAGTTCTGCCCCACTGCAGAAGGCAGCACATATTCAGTTGCATTCTAATGAAGGGTTTGCCTCCATGTGGACACCTCTGAGCGGCCACTTAGCTACAAGCCTTTCTGTCGGATTGGCTGAGGCCTCTGCGGCACTGCCCAGCCCAGTGCCCTTTGCTGCCCCACAGATGTGGGAGTACAGTGTACCTCAAATGCTCATTTACACACACACACACACACACACACACACACACACACACACACACACACACGCGCGCGCGCGCGAGTGCAACCAACATAAGTAAGAAAACTGCCTCCAGCCTCCTGAACAGTTACATAGAGCCGCCTCCTTCTCTCTGAGCAGACAGGGTCCTGGGGCCTTCTCAAAAGCCTGGGGTTCCTTCATATCCTGCATCCCATCTCATACTCACATAATTGGGCAAATATATTTGTTTGTTTGTTTGTTTGTTTGAGGCGCATTAGAGGCGACCATGAGAGCATTACCTGGGCACTTACTGGATGGCATCGGTTCTGACATTAGTCAGTCTCTACTGAAGCTGAGCTCTGGTGGAGGCTAGGTCACACACAGCTAAGACAGGATAGCCAATCCCATGCCGCTCAACATCGTAACCACGTTTCCAGGTTCACATCACATCACAGTGGTTGTTTGGAACAACAGCAAGTCCATAGGCTGTGGAGTCAGGAAGAGTAGGTGCCCACAGTTGCTCTGCTTGGGATTTCCCAATCCCTCTTGGGGTAAGAAACACCTCTGCAAGAACACAGCCCCTTAGAGAGCACACAGCACCACAGAAGGCATACTTCCTGCTCCCAGAACAGAACGCGGGATCAAGCCTTCTGCCTCATAATTCACTCAGGCACCAGAGCCCACATGATAAAGCAAAGCAAAGCTCTTTACAACGATTTCATTTTCCTTCTCTATGTTCTCATGAATAACATTTCCTTTGTGTTATTCGAAGCTCTCTCTGAGATTTACTCAGTGGGGCTGAGGAGGTGGACACACGAGGTGGCCACAGGAAACAGTGGAAGATAAACAGGGATGGTGCTGACCAGCATGGAGTCTCCCTCACACCTGCTTTTACCAATCCCTTTGGCCCAAGAGTCCCTTAATAAAACATTCACATCCTGGTGTGGTTGTGCAGATTTATTAACAAGCATGAATTATGTCTGGACCCTTGTCTAAAGCTTGGATTCCACAGAAGATATTTGTATGGAGACTGAATCTCTCTGCCTCTCTGTCTCTCTGTCTCTCTGTCTCTCTGTCTCTCTCTCTCTCTCTCTCTCTCTCTCTCTCTCTCTCTCTCTCTGGGTAAGATTGTGTGTGTGTGTGTGTGTGTGTGTGTGTGTGTGTGTGTGTGTGTGTGTGAAAGAGGTATGTATGTGTGTATGTTATAGAGAGAGTGAGAGAGATTTTTTTTTTTTGCCAAGAAAATGGTGACAATTTGCTCCTTTCAGAATTATATGGAAATTCATTGCACTTTTGTGAACTGATTTTTAAATCATGGCTACAAGCAATGTCAGAGAGTCTCCAGTTGTTTTTGCCTGGACCTTCCCCACCCTTATTGTCCTTTCCAGCCAAAGCAAGACTCGGTCTATGGTCTAGGAGCCACGGGAGCCACAGGAGCCATGGGAGCCACTATTTGGGAGATAGGCGGGAGAGCCTGGATGTGAGCAGTACAACCATCTGTGGTGTGTGCTTTGATGGCTTTCTTTCTAGCTGACTTCCTATTGGGCAATTGATTTCACTATCTAGTGCCTCTAAAGAATCCTCCACACTAGACTGGTCAGATGGCTCAGCAGATAAAGGTACCTGCCGCCAAACCCAAGGAACCTGTGTGGTAGAAGAAAAGAGAGAACAAACTCCTGAAATTGTCCTCTGACATTCACAAGTGTGCAAATGCACACATGAAGTAGATAGATGCAATAAAGTTTTTTAAAGGATCTGACACCCCAGCATTTTGAAAACCAATGTCAGAAATAACAACAGGCAGGAAGTTGAAGAGCGTGCAAATGGAGCTAATACACAATAAAGCAAGCACCGTAAATCATCCACATGGCTTGCTAATCTCCAGGCAGTGTGGGGGATGGAGGCCTTGAAGATTCTACATGGACACCCAGAAGCTGAAGGCTCCTGGGGGAGCCCCTCCTCAGCCAGCTCTGGCATCCAGCTGCTTTCCACAGTGCCTTCCCAAGAAGCAGAATGGACTGAAAAGGCAAACAGCTGTTCTACAACCCCTGTCCCCAAAGCCCCTGGTTTTCTTTAAATATAATCTTTTCTCCATCAGAGGTTGGCTTGCTGGGAATTAAGAGCTTCAGACACATGTGGGTGTTGTCAACAACAGAGACACACGCTGTACCTGCATGTGGACACCACACATTGTTCCAACAGAAAGAGAAATCTCAGAAACAAGCAAAGGAGGGATTTCCAGACAGCTAGTTTACATATCAAACTGCAAAAGTATATTGAACAAGCCAGTATGAGAGCGTGCTGGGATAGTATTATCCTGAAGTAGACAAAAGGTACCTCACTGATCAGCAGCAGGTCACTGTGTCAGCTCCAGTACCGATGTGCGTGACCATAGTTTCTCTGTTATCAGATAAGCCCTTCCCACTAGCCCTGGTTCCATCTCACATGGGGATCGTGGCTGGGTCTTCCTCTGAAACCTATCTCAGTGCCCTGCTGTACATGTGTGTCCACTACAGGCCAAGGACAAAGTAACAGAAATGCCAGGGGCTGAGAGTGCTGGGAAGAGGTGGGTTCCTCCATGTGCACCTCTCCTGATGCATCATACATTTCTTGTGTTTATTTGCATACATCTAGGAAGGCACTTGTCTCTCCAACTTTGGTTTCTTTAAGCAATTCTACCCTTTAAGGCTTATAAAAGCACAGGTTCATGGCTATGGTAGCCAGGAAAATGCCTGAATGGGATGGAGAGCCTTTATGAAAATTTCTTAGGTGCCCTCCCTGAAGAATTGAAGTTCTTTCATCATTATTTTGTAAAGCAATGAGAAAGATAATGAAGTCAAAGAGCTGAGGCCATCTGGAGAAGCAGGAGTGTTCACCCTGTAACCAGACTCCAGTTCCTCGGGCTTCACGATGCCATTCTCACTGCGGTGTGACCTTGGGCTGCCTGCAACTTCTTCACCCTGCCTTGCTCTCTTCCAATACAACAGGAGGACCATAGTGGCTTTATTAAGTGACCAGGAGACTCAGAGACAGCGTGAGTCAACGTACGTGAATGTGAGTGGTGTGCTCATTATGGACAGCAAAGCCTTCAGAAGAGCGATGTGCCAGAGTGGACCATTTAAGGTCTCTTCCAGCTCTAAAGTCCTGTGAGGACTTCTTTTTTGTTGTGGAAATAAATATATAATCTGAAAGGATTTTTGAATTTGAAATTCTTTAAGCCAAGCAACTACTCGAAGCCATTCATAAGTTCACTGTTGTTTCTTGAACAGACTGTAGAAACAGCTGGTCTGCACATATATTCAGGAACATGGAAGTATACATTGAGAGTGGGTTTTGGCTATTTCATTTCAACCATTCATGGCACCTTTATGAAGCTTTGCTCAACAAAGGGCACTTTTATATCTGTTATACCCTCGAAAACCTTGGCAACTTGGAGGCCTCTTGGATGTTGTGGATTTTATCTTTCTTCTGTAACATGGGGACATTGAGAGACCATGTCAGCAGGGATCATCCGGAATGTGAGTCATGAAGTCACCTGGCAGAAGACAACTTAGGCAACTGTCATTGGAGCCTTGGTTGGAAGCCAAGGGTCCTGACATCTGACATCAGCTGTGTGGCAGCCTGCAGAAGCCAGATGATAGGCCTGACCGGGAGCCACGTGTCGGGCAACGGGCCTGGACGCCTTCTGTGAGTCAGTGGGAGGACACTGCTGAAGTGCCAGCACTGATGGCAGCAAGGCCACAGAGTGTCCTCGGTGTGTCCGACACTGTGTGAGCAGCTATGGGTGTCATCAGCCCCAGGTCACAAACGAGGAGACTGAGGCAATGGATATGGTCAACAGGACCACCACAGTCACTCACCCAGGGAAAGGAAGAGCTGGAAATGGACCCTGTGAAGGGCCTGTGTTCTTAGCTACTTGATTACTTTAAACAGAAAGGATTTTAGAATAAAAATAACTAAGAAAGCATCTCTTTGGCTTTTAATAAGTTTGAGAGTAAATCAAAAGATGTGTGCTGAATTATATTCTAAGTTTATTATTTTGTGTTTGGGGGGTTGTACATTTATGCACATGTGAGAGGTGTGTGTGTGTGTGTGTGTGTGTGTGTGTGTGTGTGTGTGTGTGTGCATGCACCTGCATATGGTCTCCAGAAAACAATCTTGGATATTGTTCTACAGGAGCGGTCGGCCTGTTTTCTGAGACTGGGTCCAATTCAGCTAGCCGGGATGGCCAGTGACTCTCGGGGACCTTCTCACCGCCACTCCCTCAGGACTGAGATTACAGTGTGGCTGGGACTTTCGTATGGACTGGGGCATTGAACTCAGAGCCTTACTGTGCACAGCAAGAACTCTGCCAACTGAGTCACCTCCTGTGCCCTGTGCTGCCTTTTCATCTCATATTTTGAGGACTTGGCATTTTTATCTACTTGTTATTTTTGACTCCACACAAGAATTTTCACTTACTTTTCTGTTACTCACTTTCTATAGTTAATTCAGATGAAGAATAAGACAAAAGGTGAAGTTTCCCACAGTGAGGGCCTTCAGCTTTGACACTGGCTTTGTCATGAAGTCACTGTGTCAATTCCATGCAGGCCTCCATTTCCTCACGGTCACTAACTTGTTCCACTATTGGTCGACTCAGTGAAGAGCCTCCTAAGTGTCACTGTTAGATCCAGGAGGCTGGGCCAGGTTGCCAAGGGGATAGCGTCTCCAACCTGGCTATGATGGCTGTGATCTCTGGCTCCTCCTGAGTATCTTGGCTGTTCACCAGCACAAGATGTCACAGAGACAACCGTGAGTTGGCCTGCACCCACAGTACCATTTAGAGAGAAATGAGAGCTTAAGGATGGCCAGATTCTCTGAAGTCATGTTAAACAAAAATATACCATGTCATTCCAATTTCCTCTAAAAGCACTTCTCATGTTTGCATGGAGAATGACTAGATGAATATGTCAGCTTGTGATGTTTCTTCATGTGATGTATGTGGGCTGGTAGCTCATCAGAAAACCACCCATTTTATAAAAATTAAGTTTCAATATCAAGTCTTGTTCTCAAGCAGGAACATGTCTGCTAAGCATGGTCTATGTATATCAGATTCCATTATTTTGTAACTTTACAACTATATTGTTTTTTATTCATGCATGTGTGGATGTTCATGTGTGTAAGGGTCCACCTGTATAGAGGTGTGTGAGTGCATATATGGAGTTAGGTGGCAACCTTCGGCATCATCCTTAGGAATACATTCCACTTCCTTTGAGACCACATTTCTCATTGACCTAAAGCATATCAACTGGGCTGAACTAGCTTGTCAGCAAACCAAAGGGACCCTCTTGTCTCTGCCTCTTAAGCACTGGGGTCATAAGTTGCACCATCATGCCTGACTTCTTCATATGGGTTCCAGGATTGAATTCAGGTCCTCCTGCTTGCAAGGCAAACACTTTACTGACTGACCCTCTGCCCCCAGCCCTGTAGTGAGAGTCTTACTTTCAGATATTAAAGGACAAAAGCAAATAGTGGATACCCTTCATTTGCTATGTACATGCAAGGACTCTGGTTACTAGAAAAAGTGACCATTACAAAGCATGCTAGCTTTAGCCTTCTTTTCAGCCTGCTATACAAATACAGGAGTCCAAAAATGAGTAAATCATTATTTTGTAACTTTCCACCCATTGTGTATTCTTTCTTCTAAGTTTTAATCACTCCATCTTGCAGGGAAGCTCCTTAAACAGGAAGGTAAACAACTCAAATACCTTTAGGAAGTCCCTGAAACTGACCAGATTCAATAGGCCCTGCCCTGCCAGGCCAGGGTAAGCAATAAAGGCCAAGAGTCCCTCTCAGACCCAGCTAAGTCAAACTGTAAAGAAGACTGAGGCCAGACCAGCTCCCTGAAAGAAACCAGCCAGGATGCCTGGAAGAGGTTTAGGAAAACTGGGGCACCTGGAAAGGACACTCCCCAACCAGTTGAGCTGCCTGCAGGCTGTGCAGTGTGCTCCAAGGTTAGCTTTGTGAGCTGTTACCCATGCTGGGGTGGGCTTTGGTGATGCAGCTGTTGTTGGGTCATTTCTTCTCCTGTAAGTAACCCTTCACCCTTATTCCTGTAAGTAATCCCAATAGAACTCATTGGTTCACTAAATTGGACTTTGGTGGTATCCATACTTAGGTCTGTTGGTGCTTCCCTATCTAGGGTGAGTAGATATGTATGTTGCATCTTCCAAGGAAAAAAAGTTTTGTCATACAATATCGCCTAAAACAGGGTGGCTTGTTCCTCCTAAATTACCTACCTCTGTATATTCAAAGTTCCTTTCTGAGAGCCTGCCACATGTAAAGGAATTGAAGGGACAAGTTCTTAACCCACTATAAGACTCAAAAGACAGTTTTGGACCTCTATGAACTTCTGTAATTCCATTTTTAACCTATTCAAGGAATAGTCAGCTTAGTAACGATGGGACTACATGGAATAATAAGTAAAACAGAGTAGGCAGGTGGTCCCCTTGCTCCTTGAAGACTCTCGGCTCGCCCTCTCCCCTTACAGTGCAGCTCTGCCTTCAAATGCCTCTTTAAAGGGAGGCTTTATGGCTCTGGAGGAGTTTGCTGGTTTCACAGCCAGTTTTGCCACTGCAGCAGAAAAGGGACCCCATGTGCAAGCCAGCTGAAGTCATGTGCATGGCAAGAATTAGTGCTGCGGGGCCACGCTGCTGTCAAACTGCATTTGGAAACAGCTTTCCCATTATGGCATGGGAAACCAGGGATTCCTGCTCACACTCTGCCAGGCTGCTGCATTTCTAATCTGGCCTGGTATGGCCCATTAGGCATCAGAATTGTGAAAGTCACAATGAAACCAAAGAAGGGTTTCCATTGGCCTCCGGGTGTGGCCCTCCCTGGCTTCCTGCCAGACCTGGAATAGTGTCACTCACCAGTTAATGTGAGGACAGTTTCTTTACAGGGACAGGAGGTCCAGAAAGGCTCGACCAATGGGACAGCAGGCTCGCTGAAGTCCCCCTTTATACCAACGACTGCATGCGTCAGTTGTGTGACTGTTCTGCCTGGACCCACTTCTGCTCTTTAACTGTCTGTCATGCAGAGGCACCACTTTCACAGGAACGCTGAGAATTCCTGTGAGCTACAACACTGATCTAGAACTAATGTTCATTAGTAAAAGTTCATTTCTCAGCATTCCAGCTTTGGAGGAAAGTCAGTTTTCGGACAGCCTGGAGTGGTGATGTGTACCTTTAATCTCAGTACTGGGGAGGCAGAGCCAGGAGGAGCTCTGTAAGTTTGAAGTCAACCTGCTCTACATAGTGAGTTGTAGGCCAGCCAGAACTACATAATGAGACCCTGCCCCCTGAAAAAGAGCCCCAAACTTCTCAGGATTTGGTTTAATCCAGATGTGGCTCAAATCTCTAGATCCAGAGGCTAAGAGATAGTTGAGAACTCAGAGGCTAGTGACTGCAATGACAAGTTCATTTGTTCACTCTTTAGTGGCCTTTCAGATAAATTTAATAAAGCAAAAAAATTAATAAATCAAATTTGATGAAAAATGAATTTATCCCATTAGAATGCAGCTACTTGTTACATTTAACTCTTCATTGGTGAGCCAAGGCTGTTATACACAGGTGGTGGCACCCCAGAGGGGACCAGCTTCATCTACCATCCTGCAAGATGCTTAACAAAGTTCCTTTAGTCACAGAAAGAGGTCCAACTTTCTTTACTTGCTTTCAGTGGCCAGCTCAAATCCCATCACTCAGTAGTCTGCCCTGGTCCTCAGAGTCAATGGCTTTTGCCTCCATAACAAGTCCCTGCAACCACTGTGTAGCACACTCCATTTTATACACTGTAATTGTTGCTAGGGAGTGGATTACTTCCCTAAGTTTGTGATTGCACCTTGTGCATTTCTCAAGTCCTGCCCTTACTGTTTCTGAACTTAAAGTCCAGACCAAATACAAAATAAATGTAAATTGACAAAAATCTAAAAGGCATTAAGAATTTGTATTATAGTCATGTATTACATAACCACCTTTCGGTCATTTCCAACCACACACATCCTGCTAGTCCTGTAAGACCACAGTGAAGCTGACAAGTGCCCATTGTCAGCCAGTGGGGGCAGCAGGTGTCCTGATACCTAAGTATAATGTGTTATTTGCATATGTGGAGTAACACTGGTGTCAGCACACCTACTGTGCTGCTGGGTGCATAAAACTACAGCAGAGACAATTATGCACAATATATAGAACTTGATGATGGTGATAAATGAATGTTACTTGCTTATGTATTTACTGTATAGCCTTCATCATCATCATACAGTGAGACCTTTGCATATTTATATAGAAGCATACTGTAACAGTGCAGCTGTGTTACTTTATTCCAGTCTCATACATTTCAATGTTTAGCACATCTCATCATTTTTATCTTCTGTTTCAATTAGCCTCATGATGCTGTATTCATTTTGACCCTAGGAGCTGTAGGCTACACCATATAGCCTAAGTATGTAGTTGCCAATACCAACTAGTTCTGTGTGAGTTCACACAATGACTTAATCATCTAGCAATGCATCTATGAATATGATCTGCAGTTAAGCAATGTGTTGCTGTATTTAGCAAAGCTGTTTTCAGAAACAAACTACAGCCAAATGATGGGCAATACTCCAAAAGTGGAAGCAAGCTCATGGAAAAAGCATCCCATGCAAACTGGACGCTCAGCAGAGAAATGTAAGGCTCTGACGTGTTCCTCACCCTGGAGTGAGGAGATAGCTCAGTAGTGAAGTGCTTGCATGAGAACCTGAGTCCAGAGCCCCAGCACCCACGTAAAAGCCACACAAAGCAGGGGAGCACATGTGAAATCTCAGCACTGAGGAGGCAGAGTCCAGAGCTTATTGGCCAAACAGTACAGCCAAATCAGTGAGAGACCTGTCTCAAAAAAAGAGGTGGAGAGTGATTGGGGAAGACACCTGACATTGACCTCTGGTCTCCATATCTGTCCTTACATATACACATGCACAGCGGCATACACACACATGCACACACACACACACACACACACACACACACATATAACACATACATGTAACACACACGTGCAGCTGCATACACACACATAACACACATATACACATGTATAGCTGCATACACACACATGCACACATACATATAACACACATTCATATGCGCACACACACACACATCTCAAAAAAAAAAAAGACAAATTCTGACTCAAGGGTTTCTCAAAGTAGCAGCCATACTTTTGGATTAAAAATTTTCCAACTACCAGGGCTGGAAAGATGGTTCAGCGGTTAAGAGCACTAACTGCTCTTCCAGAGGACCTGGGTTCAATCCCAGCACCACATGGTGGTTCACAACCATCTGTAATAGGATGCTCTGATGCCCTATTATGGCATGCAGGCATACATGCAGACAAAACACGCATACATAAATATTAAAAAATTAAAAAAATTAATTAAAAAGTTAAAAAAATTCCAACTACCATTCCCTCTAATAAAGTTCTTCCTTCCTCCTTAGAGCTGGAGCACACTCCATTGCCGCCTACACCGGAGCCCCCACAGCAAAGACCCACTCGTGAAAAATCTGACTATGCTGTAGAGAACATCTTTAGCATAAATCCCAGACAACAGTTCACTAGTGGAGCACTACCCTAGCATGTGCGACACCCTGGGTTTGATCCCCAGCACCTCAAACAACCAATACGAATAAATAGTTCTGGTTAACTGTGTTCCTACCTTTATGCTCACTGACATTCATTCCAAGTGTGCCAGCGACATAGCCTAGCCATGGAATGTAACACACAGAGGGCCGAGCTTCCATTCCCAGTCAACAATAAGGCAGACAACACGATGGATGAACGCAGCGCTCCACTGCCTGCACCTCACGTTTCCTGTGGCCATGGAGACATCACCTTGGAAACAGCTCGGACTGGAGAGCACTCACCTTCGTGAATATGCATCTGTTGAGCATCTTCATTATCAAGTAGCCCCAGTACAGGTGGAGGCCCTGCAGGACCATGAGCTGGAGGTTGAGGAAGATATACGAGAAGAACGGTTCGAGGTAGTGCAGAGGCATGATCAGGGTGCAGTACAGAATCCTGTGAAAAAACAGGCGGGAAATCTCACTATGGTCAAATCACTGGTGAATTTTCAACAAGTCAGCACATTTTTCTTCCCAAACATACACCAGTATGTAATTTCAAATGGTGTCCATAAAATTCTTTGTAGGAAAAAAAAAGGGTCAATATTACCATTTATTCACAATTGGCAGACCATCAAAAAGTGCAGCCTGTCTCTGGAGAGAAAAACAAAACCAAATGATGCTTCATGGCACTGCTTGCCTGAGAGCTCCTGAGCCTCAGTTTCCTCTTCATAAGCAGAGAAGCTTCCGTGGACCCTCTTTACCTTCTAGGAAAAGAGACATCATGGAAGCAACTTTGACAGCATGTTTACATGTGGCACCTTGTGACATGGGTCATTTACTTGGTGTCAGCGGTAACTTGAGAAGTCTGGGATGTAGTTCGGTGAGAGCAAGTACCTAGCATACACGAGACCGGATTCAGTCCTCAGTAACCCTTCTGCAAACACATACTTCATGACTGCTTCCATTTCCTGAAGTGAGCTGCCTGCTGTAACTGCTGGTACCCAGACTCCTGAACACAATGGATCAAGATGCATGGGACCTTCAGCTCCTACTCCAGGATAAAAGGCTGAATGCTTTTCTTTCAGCAGACCTCATACACTGTGATTTTAGAGTACTTAGAAAGGTTGGGTTATAAACATACATTTACTTACAAAAATAATTTGCTCATTTCCATTGGGAAAACAAGAAAAAGGATAAAAAATTGTCACAGTATCACCCTCTTAAGTGATACTGTAATTTTAGTGCCTCATCTCCCTTTTTTCCCTCCTAGTTATTTAATTTTTAAATTAGCATACAGCCACATTCGCTGGGGTTTGGCACAGAGTTCAGTGAGCTATCGGCCATAGAATAGGCCACAGTGCCTAAGAATGCTGTGATCTATCCCCTGTGCTTACCCTCTCCACCCTTAACCTGTGTGCCCACTTCTCTGCTCCCCAGAGTGTGTTTGGGAGACTGTTCTCTTTCTTGCCCACTGCTTTTGTGACTCAACCAAGTCCTGTTGTGGAATAATCTTTTTGTATACTGTGAAAATGTGTCACTGATACTGGTTTAATAAAAAGCTGAATGGCTGATAGCTAGGCAGGATTTCCAGGCAGAGAGGATTCTGGGAAGATGCCAAGAGAAGACTGACAGATGCAGAACTAGTCAGATAGACAAAATGGGATAGAGGTAAAAGCCACATGGTAGAATGTAGATTAATAAAAAAATACGGGTTAATTTAAGTTATAAGAGTTAGTTAGGAACAAGTCTAAGCTATAGGCCGAGCTTTCATAATTAATAATAAGTTTCTATGTCATTATTGGGGAGTTGACATTCCTGTCAAAAAAGTACAACTATGAAGTCCCTGTGGGAATCAGTAGCATTTTTTTTTGTGTCACTCAGTGTCCCCAGGGACACATCACACTTTATTTGTTCACCTACTGAGGAGCACTAGAGTTGCTTTCTGTGTTTGGCCATTATGAATAGAAGAGACTAACATTCTCTGGAGTGGCCGCTGCTCACATCTACCTCAGCTCTGCATCCTGTCTTCTAGAGACGTATGTCCCCACATTAAATACAGTCCTTGGCAGGTTTTACACTGCGGTGGCTTGGTAAGAATGGCCCCAGAGGCTCATGTTTGAGCACTTATTCACCAGGGAGTGACACTATTTGAGAAGGACTAGTAGGTGTGGCCTTCATAAAGTATGTGTGGCCTTGCAGGAGGAAGTATGTCACTGGCTTTGAGGTTTTTTAAAAGCCCATACCAAGCCCAGTGTCTCTCTCTCTCTGCCTATGGATCAGGATGCAGAACTCTTAGCTTCTCCAGCACCATGTCTGTCTGCACGCCACCACGCTCCCTGCCATGATGATCTGGACTAACCCTCTGAAACTGATTAAATGCTTTCTTTTATAAGAGTTTCCCTGGTCCTGGTGTCTCTTCACAGCAATAGAATAATGACTAAGACGCCATTCAAATCCATTTATGCCAAAATTCCTTCATGCTGTTCAAAAAGCTCAGTGTATCTAGTCTTTTTTCACATGGAGAATCTTAGAAGTGTATGTTCATAACAGAGAGATGCTCCTTTCAGAGTGCACCTCAAAGGTGTGGAAGTCCAAGGAGCAGACTGGAAAGTACCACAATATTGCCACATTATTTTCTAAAATTACAAATTATAAGGCCATCAGAAATTTATAACTAGTTTATTTGGGCCCCCCACCAGTATTTGGTGGGCTTAAGGTTTGCTAATATAAAACTCAACACAATTTAACCAGGCATTCTTTTGCAGGTCTTTGAAGGTCCTCTATGTCTGCTTAGCAGCTGCCCCCTCTTCCGCGAGTTACCAGCTCAAGTGCTGCTGCTCAAAAACTCACTGTATAATTTACCCATTTTTTTTGTGTGCAGATATTTCTCAAGCTTGCTTTTTAACTCAAAAATATAACTTTATTGTCCACTTAGGATTCAGAAACACATAAAATGTGAAGAGGTTTAAAAAACACCCCAAAGTCTCACAACTTACAGATTTTAACATATTACCGTCCACCCACATGATTTTATACATCAGGGATAATACTACACATGTGATTTGGGACCCTGATCTTTCCTACTCCATGTCTCAGAGAAATGTTCATATCAATGAATGTGGCTATGTATTAGGAGCAAGCAAACTTGTCTGTTTTCTCCAGGGCTATTGATGTCACAGATAGTAAAGGAGATCCCACATCGATCACCTCACTAAACCAGTATAATCCCTAACTACAGTCTAAAATCTGTCCTTATACCCACAGATACGTAGTTCTTTTTTTTTTTTTTTAATTTTTTTTTCTTCTGTTCTTTTTTTTTTGTATTTTTATTATTATTATTATTATTATTATTATTATTATTATTTTACAACACCATTCAGTTCAACATAATAGCCACAGAATCCCCTGTTCTCCCCCTCTCGCCCACCCCTCCCCCCAGCCCACCCCCCATTCCCACCTCCTCCAGATCAAGGTCTCCCCTGAGGACCGGGGTTGACCTGGTAGACTCAGTCCAGGCAGGTCCATTCCCCCCTCCCAGACCGAGCCAAGTGTCCCTGCATAAGTCCCAGGATTCAAACAGCCAACTCATGCAACGAGCCCAGGACCTGGCACCAATGCACAGCTGCCTCCCAAACAGATCAAGCCAAATGACTGTCTCACCCGTTCAGGTGGCCTGATCCAGTTGGGGGCCCCTCAGCCTTTGGTTCATAGATCCTGTGCTTCCATTCATTTGGTTATTTGTCCCGGTGCTTTATCCAACCTTGGCTTCAACAATTCTCGCTCATATAAACCCTCTTCTTACTCACTAATTAGACTCCCAGTGCTCCACCAGGGGCCCAGCCGTGGATGTCTGCCTTCAGATTCCTCAGTCCTTGGATGGGGTTTATGGCACCACTATCTGGGTGTCTGGCCATCCCATCACCAGAGTAGGTCAGTTCCTGCCATCTCGCGACCATTGCCAGCAGTCTTTTGAGGGGGTATCTTTGTGGATCTCCGTGGGCCTCCCTAGCTCTCTGCTTCCTCCCCTTCTCACCTTCTCATGTGGTCTTCATTTACCATGGTCTCCTATTCCTTGTTCTCCCTCTCTTTTCTTGATCCAGCTAGGATCTCCCACTCTTTCCCTCGACTGTCGCCCTTCATTGTTCCCACTCATGACCAGGCTATTCATGTAGATCTCGTCCATTTCTCCGTGTCTTTTTTTGGGGTCCCGTTTTCCAGGTAGCCTCACTGGTGATGTGAGTAGCAGTCTAGTCATCCTTGTTCCACATCTAGCATCTTCCTATGAGTGAGTACATACCATATTTGTCTTTCTGAGTCTGGGTTACCTCACTCAGGATGATTTTTTCTAGATCCATCCATTTGCCTGCAAACCGTGTGATGTCGTTGTTTTTCTCTGCTGAGTAGTATTCCATTGTGTCAGATACGTAGTTCTTAACCGCTATCAAGGAAACCTGATCTTTGCAACAGAGTGAGACCATTACCGAGAACCACAACCAATCAAAATGCAGAGTCATGTTCACCCAGTCCCAGTGGACACATCTACAAGACAACTCCCTCAGGAATCCAGGATCACTGAAGAAAGGGGGTAGAAAGATTGTGAGAGCCAGAGGATCAGGGAGCTTGCTGTGAGAATGTGTCTTCTAGGGATGTTAGCAGCTACACCCATAAAGTCTCAAACACATGACTGCCTAAACACTTCCTGAACAAGGACAACAACAGACATGCTAATGTGGACAAAGACCATAAGGCCTCAAGCCCACACAAAGAACTCAGGCAGCTAAGATATGCTGACAGCTGGAGAGACAGTCTTCCCCAGGGAAGAGCACACCAACTGGTTATCTAATACCAAATGGTCAGAACTGAAAACATACGTACATACAACATTCTGATGACTGAGCAGGTTGTATTTATGTATTGAGGAATAAATATGTATCTAATAATACATATACATATGTAATAATAATGAAAAAAGAGATAATGAATTTGAAAGAGAACATGGGAGAGTTTGGAGGGAAGAAAGGGAAGAGGGAAATGACGTAATTATATTAATCTCAAAAAATAAAAGTAGTAATAATAACAGAAAAGGAAAAGACAATAAATACTTCAGGCCACTGGTCATCTGTTGCAACCACTTAATCCTGCCATTGTAAGAAAAGCGCAACTATATGGCACCTTGCATACAAATTAATGAATATGGCTCGGTGAATGACAATAAAATTTTATTAACAAACCGGAGTGTGAGCTAGAGTTAACCCTAAGGCACAGTTTGCCATTGCCTGCCACGTATCATTCTATGTAACATCTGTACAAGACCCATTTCACAAACACACTACAACTCTGTGGGGCGGGTGGTTTTTTTGGTCTTTTAATGGGTTTTGGTCTGGGATAATTTTCATTGATAGGGGGATTGGTTACAAGTTGTTGTCAAGAGTTAGGAAAAGGGCTAAAGCAAAGGAGATTAGATTTAAGGCTCTTGTTTAAAAAAAAAAGAAAGAAAAGAAAAGAAAAAGACAATTACTAGTTTTTGTGTGTGTGTGTGTGTGTGTGTGTGTGTGTGTGTGTGTGTGTGTGTGTGTGTTTTGGTTTTTCGAGACAGGGTTTCTCTGCGTAGCTTTGCGTCTTTCCTGGAGCTCACTTGGTAGCCCAGGCTGGCCTCGAACTCACAGAGATCCGCCTGGCTCTGCCTCCCGAGTGCTGGGATTAAAGGCGTGCACCACCACCGCCCGGCATCACTAGTTTTAAATACTTTACATTGGATTGGATTGTTTTATATTGTATACAAAATATATATATTGAAATTGATATTGTTAGAAAATGCTATATGTATATTTCTAACTGTATTTACTGTTCATTTAACAATGTAATACAATTTTCTGATCCTTGAATGTTATTATTACCAACTATTAGGATATAAAGAAATGAAAGTTAGTAGTTAGACCTTATAATAGAACTTGTAGTCATATTAGGTATGTTTTCAAGATTGAGCAGATATATTTTAGATAGACAGGTCATCTTCAAACCCTTCAGAGATCTACAGAATATGACATTTAAAATGTTTTAATAACTTAGAAAATTTTTCTTTTTTGTTACGACTATGAGACATGTCAGCTCCTGGCAATCTACTTCAGAGAAAATATGGGCATTGAAAAAACTGCAATTGGAGTTAACTTTCATTGTGGCAAAAGTTAGCCACTGGACAACAAAGCATCCTCGAATCAACTGCTGACAACAGGACAAAATGGACAGACAAGACACGAAACAAAGGACTACTGATTCTTGCCAAAACAAGTGTGGTTATGGCTTTATCAAAAGGCATTTTCTGAGGCCAGGACAATATGGCACCATCCCTGAAGTGGCCTTCGCAATTCGGAAAAGGTATAGTGCCCTTTTCTTGGAAGGCAGCTGAACAGGCAGTGGGCCGATGGCTTCTGATGTGCAATGGAACAACAGCTGAAACAGTTATTCTTGAAGAGTAACTAAGCTCATGCCTCTCAATAGTAGAATGGCATTTAATAGAGGGATGTGGAGAAGAACAGGATGCTGAGATGAAGCCACACACACACACATAGCCAAGAAGAATGAACAGCTGAATTAAAAAAATAATCAACAATTTCCAGAATTTAAAATCCTGAATCATGACATGACACTAGTGGAATTCAGGTGTTTCTGGTACATGGACTGCTCTCACCCAATGTGAGGTTGAACTGTTGACCTTGTGTACATCCTACTTCACAAATGAGTCTGTCAGATATGCTAAGCCTATAGGCTGAAGATGATGCCCCAACACTGTGGAGAAAACTCAGATGACTGTCCAAGCAGCTGGCTGTTTCTGTCAACTCACAATTTTTTGGAAGTTGCTTGCATGCACTTCCTGTTTTTATTTTTGTTAGCTAATATTATTTCCTTCTTGGGTCTCTGAGGGAGTTGAAGATTAGTTAGTTATAGTTGAAGATTGATTAGGATAGAAAGTGAATTAGATACATTTTGGACTTACCAAAATAGGATAGATAATGGATTTATTTTCTCTGATTTGTCAAATACAAATGGACTAGACATTGTTTAGGTATTTATTACTTGTATATATTGTATATAGTTATTGTACTTTTGTATATAGTTTTTCTTATGTTAGTTATGAGCTTTTTCCTTTTTTCTTTTTATTAAAATAGAAAAGGGAAAATATGGTGATATTTTATTTGTATTAAAATGTTATTTGTATGTTAATAAATAAAGTTGCCCTGGGGGTCAGAGCTATTAGCAAGCCATAGGAAAGCCGGGCGGTGGTGGTGCACACCTTTAATCCCAGCACTTGGTAGGCAGAGCTAGGTAGATCTCTGTGTGGTCAAGGATACAGCCAGCATTGGATACACAGGCCTTTAATCTCAATACCAACCATAGAAGACCTGGAGGTCTGTACAGACAGGCAGTGACGAGGCGGTCATGTGGTTGGGTTTACAACCAATGAGAAGGCAGAACCGAAAGTCTTTATAAAGACTTTAACACAGGAAGCAGCTCTCTTTCGGAGAGGTAGGACCACCGCAGGAGGAAGGGTAAGGTTTTAGCTCTTAGCTCTGACCTCTTGGCTTTCTTCTTTGCATTGGTTCTGTGTTTCTTATTTAATAAGACGGTTGGTTACATCTACACAACTCTTCTCTGATAAGACAGTTAAGTTCCTCCCAAATCTTCATTATATTATAAAGAACATGGCGGGAATTACGTGAGACACATGTGATTAAGACTGTTGGATTCTCCTTTAAGAGGAGCTAAGATCCTAGACCGGAGTCAGACACCACACTCATTTGGTGTGGTAATATATCACCCAGCTGTGTGCAACCACACAACTTTGTTCTTGTGCCCAGTGTGACGGCACCACTTCCTCGGATAACAAGCAATGCCATGTTTTGTCAGTCTCCATGGAAAAGAGCATTGACTATTTGTAATGACATCTTACCTTAGAAGAGGCCACTATATTTACATGTTGTTATTTTCATTTGTTCTTTTGTGAACTGTTTGTATATGATATCTATTTTCCTTTAGGAAATGTATTAGCTTGTACTCATTGTATAAAATGATGAATTATACAATTAAATACAGTGGCTCTCCCTCCCCATGGGTGTGAAGGTATTTACTGGTTGTGGGCAACTTACAAGTTGCTATGCCCTCTTTTTTCCCTCCAGCGCTGAGGACTGGACTCATGGCCCGGTGCATGCTAGGCAAGACTCCACCAGAGTAACACCCAGTCCACATCACAACATTTTTATATTTCTGTGTCTGTTTACCTCTCCAGAATAAGAGTCTCCATGCTATTCTGGGTGCCCCTGAATTTATAACTTTCCCCGGGGTCCCTGGGCTGACTTCAGCCTGCTTTTCGGTGACAGTTGCCCCATGGGTGTGTCTCCCCAGCAGGCAGATTCCCAAAGCCACAGCAGCATCTGTGGTCATCTGTGTTCTCCTTTCTCCAGGTCCTTGCCCCTTACCGAGACCTCTAGCAGAAATCTGTTAGTGTCAAAACTGACAAAGGAAGACACTGGAAAAATGTTCTTTTCACAGTTTGCCATGTGAACTAGCAAACACATAAAATGCTCACTGTGATTCATGTGGGCCTGGGAGAGGATCCTCATGAGAGTGAGAATGACCTCCTGCTTCTCCTTGTGGAACGTGAAGGCAGAGACAGGATTCCAGTGGAGGAATCTTTCACTGCATGTACAGAAACCCCTAGGGCAACAGGAGGGGAAATTCTGGGGGTTGAAAGAGCCTCAGTGGCAGTTTCCTCCATAGTGAGAGCTCTGTAGCTTAAAACTCCTTTAAGGGAGAGAGGGCCAGAGGTGGGTGGAGATGTTCTGGTAGAATTTCACAGCAGGATAAATTAAGGGTGTGGCCTTCCTTTTAAGAGCGACAGGAAAAGTTGATTTTAAATAAGGATTGAGGCACCTGGCACAGTTTTCCCAGGGGGGATCCATGGCATGATGCCATTCGCCCTAGTTCCCTAGTCATGGGGTGACTGCACCCCTGATGCCTGGGAGCTCTGGGGAGACCCACAGCCAGCCTAGCAAACCTGCAGAACTCCTGGAAAATAAGAAGCCTCTGTTGACATGCGTGCATACACTCTGGGTGCTGAGCATGGGCCCGGGGGTGGGGTGGGGGTGGGGGGGGACGACTCTGGAGCCTATGAGAGGCAGGTCATTTTCAGGGGGTGGGCACTCTGGAGCCTATGAGAGGCAGGTCAGAGATCACAAATTTCAGGGATGGGCTCCAGTTCGTCTATAAAATAAGTCCATGACACCCTCATCTTGGAGTTTCAGCACTGCCCTTGGTACCTCGGGAAGGGCTCAGCGCACAGTAAGCCCTCAAAACACTGCAATTAAAGCCATCGCCCTTGCTGTCTTTCTGACTTCAGCTGCTTGTGGGGGAGGGGCGGGCTTCCTCTCCTAAACATGAGGCCCAACAGGAACACAATTAGAGCGGCCCCACCTCTGAGCTGCAGAACTGGCTGGACTCTGGAAGGAGGCACTTTAGAGTACAGATAAGGCCAGGAGGAGGGCGGAGTGGGAGGAGCCTTGGGAACATTCTCTGTGGGAGGGCAGAGGGCATGGAGGGGAGGGGCCATTGTGATACTGGTCTGTCTGCCATTTTTCAGGACCTCACAAAAGGATGGTCCAACCTCACTTTGTGCCTCCGTGGCACTGGTCCTCCCGACAATCTATGAGCGCCGACATGTATGCTGTTCGCCTGCTCCCCACTTTACCACGTCCCCACTTTATACCAGCTGAGTGGAATTTTTCTTTAAATGGGGGTGCCAGGGTACTGTCAGGCTACGGAGATCCTAGAACCACAGAACTTGACTCTTTCCAAACTGAAGAGCTGCTGCTGTGGATCTAACTCCCCAGGCTCAGCCTCTCTGTATCTGGCTCTGCTTCCACTCCTCACCCTTTTAACCAATAGAGTTAACACAGTTTGAACAAGTCACAATTTTGCTGTAAATAGCAGCTGGTTTTGCCAACATCGTCCACAAGTTCTATTCTCCAAGTGAGAATTTTGGATTGTAGGTGTCGGGTGTTTTTGTTGTTGTGCTTCTCTCGCTAATTGAGGGTGAGAATTTTGTGTTCTTATTAACACCAGTGGCTGGTTCTGGAGATGAAGCAATGCTTGGCATGCTTGGCATGTCCTGGGTTTCCAGGTAATGGTGTAGATGAAGACAACGTAATAGACACTCAGTGACAACAAACCCTTCGCCATTCGGGTCAGTAACTAATGGAAAACTGTGTACTGGGCAGTGGGTTACAGCTCAGAGGGGGAGCGCGTGCCTGGTGCCCACCTCTACATTCAACCCCAGCTCTGCCTGGAAAGAGCAAAGATTTCCACTCTGTATTGTAAAGGCCTTTCTTCAGCTGTTTCTTGTAGTTCTTTTCTTTTGAATATGTGTGTGTGTGTGTGTGTGTGTGTGTGTGTGTGTGTGTGTGTGTGTGTGTGAAAGGGAAGAAGAAGAAATGGGAAAATAAATGTGTAAAACTGCCAACTGGTAAGGGGTAAATACAGGCTGCCCTGTTACATACTCCAGATGCTTTCTAAGGAGTAAATGAATAAAGGGATCTGGACTAATTGTGAATAGGCTGGCCCCTGAGATGCTATGTTCCAAGAGTGATCATTGTCACTGTCTTAAGAAGGCAGTAACAGAAGACAATGGGGGGGGGGGGTCATCGGGTCAGGAGTTCCCACAGGGCACCCTGCTGAAGGGAGCAGTGAAAACAGCTAGCCAAACTCTCACCCTCCACAGGTACAACCCTCCAAAGTCTGGTTCCCAGAGTCCCATCTGCAGCGGGGGCTCAAGGGAGTGGCCTGGGCTCCAACAGAGCCTACTCCACTACCCAGCCCCTTTGCTCTGTGGCAGCACCAGGGCATGAAACTGACCCCAGCACCACAGAAGCCTTGCTTAGGCTTTGGAGGAGCCAGGCCCCAGCGTTCTGATGAAAGGACCCATTGTGGTCTTGTCCTCATTTTTCACTGATAAGAACACCAACTAACAGCACTTTCATGCTTCTAGTTCTGTATTTTTTTTTTTAATCTCCCTTTCTCCACTATCCATTCCAAGTTGGTACATGGTCCCAATGTCCATAACATTTCCTTCCACACGTGGATTTCAAACCCAGGGTACCATTTCCCCTGAAACTAGTGATGGCTGGATCACTTAAAGTTGAGATCTGAAATCCAGTGACCGACCAGTAGTGAGGAAGAAAGGTGACCACTTGCACAGCAGCTTCTGGGCATAAGGATGTAGCATCCTTGTTGATGGCTTGAAATGGGTAACTTTTTTTTTCTTTTAGGGACATAGGAGAGACACAGGTCACTACTAATAGTTTGTAAAAATGTGAATGAAGTGTATGTGTGTTGGGGGGGTTACAAAGACTTCTGCTATGCTTGGCCACATCTCCACTTCCTGTCCTCTCTACACCTACAGTGGCAAATTGAAGGAAAGAACAGCAGCCATGTTGTCACTTGGCTGTGGACTTGGGCTTAAAGGACAGTCAGGGTTTACACATCAGTGTCCCTCCTTGCAGATCAACCAGTCTAGAGGACATTGATACCCGATTCTGTGACTTATGGAGCAGACTATCAGGAGTCAGGGAACATAGATAATATATCCATCAATTCCATAAAGGAAGGACATGATGTTGGGAGGAGATGATACAGGGAAAGGCTATCCTGAGAGGGGTTGGAGAGGTGTTTGAGGGGAGGAAATGATCAAGATGCATGGTATACATGTATGAAATCTCCAAAGAATGAATGTGATTTTAAATGTCACTATGTGAACACAATGGTTGGAAATACAACGTGAAAAACACTAGTCTGTGATCTTCAAATAGTTTTGATAAAAACACAAACAAATGGAGTTCCCAGGCAATGAAATAAAAGCAATTCTGCCAAGGCCAACTTGGATTTCTGACTAATGAAACAGTATTTGGGAACCAACAAGAACTCTGATTAAAGGCCTAAATGAGGTGAGCCTAATTATTAGCTTCAGAAATGTTTGAAAACGATTTTCAGAAAAACTGACATCCTCGGTTGCCAGTACACACCGGTTCCTCCCACATCGGGCCAGTCAGTACACACAGGTTCCTCCCGCATGGAGCCAGTCAGTACACACCGGTTCCTCCTGCATCGAGCCAGTCAGGACACACCGGTTCCTCCCGCATCGGGCCAGTCAGTACACACAGGTTCCTCCCGCATGGAGCCAGCCCCTCCTGTCCATCCGGCTGCATTTGCAGGCTTCCCTGTCAGCCATTCTCTTTGCTGACTGGTGCAGCTGCTGGGCTCTCTTCTCCAAGGCCGGCTGGAAAGGTTCCTGAACTCGAGAACCAGAAGGGCCCCAGCCACTGACTTTCCTCGATCCAGGCACGAAGGCTGTTTGGAGCTGTCGGACGCAGGCTGCTTCTTTCTGCGCCTCACTTCTGCCCCTGGTCTGCGCTGCCTCGCCTCAGCCCCCCTCAGCACCTCTTTGGTCAGACTCCAAGGAGAAAGGCTCACTGGAGTCACACTCTTTACCTTTTCCTCTAGCAGTTTACCATCTCAAAACGGGGATGACAATCACTCTTCCTGTACCGAGAATGATCTACACTGGATCCTCAGACACAGCAGGAGGAATGGAGATGAGCATACAGTTGCAGAAAGACTCGAGAAATCAAGTCAGGGGAGAGCAAAGCTGCTCGGGGAGATGACGGAAAAGCCGAGAGAGGGAAAGATGCATGGTAATGTATGGGCTCCTGCCCATCCTCTCAAGCTTCCAGGTGAGCCGTAGGTGGCACACCTCCAGTAGCTTTCTTCTGCCCTACTGTACCACAGACAGTGCTGCAGAAGAACAGAGTGCCGGGACACAGATGCCCCCACAGCACCTCTAACACATGTCCGAGTCTTGAAGCAGGGGCATCTGTCATCTGCGCACTGGTTCAGTGATCGATTCCCAACAAGCTCTGCCTGGGTAAGACTTCCTGGAGAACTGAAGTCACAGAGTTTGGGACAGGTGGCTGGAACAAGGCTAACACCAAGGAATGACAATTTCCCTTTGTCATGACCATAGCATAGCAAAATCCAAGTTGATGGGATTAGGCCAGAGCAGGGCACTGCAGCTGGAAGCAGTTCTTTTTCTGAATGAAATCACTCTTCATTACAAACCACTGAGTGTTTTCTCAGAGAATACCATGACTCCAAACTTCAAGTGGCTTGGTGCAGTTCATCTGAACTTTCTGAACAATGGGAGTCATTGTCAGCATGGAATCTTGTTACCAGCAGACTCTGACAGTCCAGTCTGTCAGTACTGGCTAACCGTCGTCTAACACCTTAAAGATGGTGGACAGTAGTCTATATTGCCCTTCGCTACCAACGGGTGAATCCAGTGTAGAGGTCAAGAAAATGTCAAATGCTAGTTACTGAGTCATCCAGAAATTCAGAAATGCCAGCAGCAGCAGGAGCCCTGGAATCTAGAATTTCTAAAGTCACCATGTCCTCAGCTGGTGGCTTGTTTATTAGAAATCATGAAAAGATCTGAGGTAAATATTCTCTGTTGCAGTATCAAAGCCAGGACCTGCACCATACTAGAGAAGCTTCTCGGAGTTCCCTCAACTGAGGGCTTCCATGCAGTCAAGATGGCTGCCGAGGCTGTAGAACCAGTCTTAACAAGAAACAGTATAATTTCCTTCTTGGAGTATTGTTCCAACCTTGGGGGTGTGGTTCCAATGCACATTACATGGCAGGAAGTGACATGATGTGACTTCAGATGTCACACTTGAAATGAGGAAGCCAAGTGCAAGTGAGGGGCCATCTGTAGGTGTTCAGACAAGAGCCCAGCTCGAGACCCAGCCAATGACTGTCACCAACTAGTGTTGGTAACTACCTGGCCTCCATCTGATTATAACCACATGAGAGACTCTAAGGAGTAATGACCTCGGTAAGGCCAATCACCTTGAGAACCAGGAGATGTAACAAGGATTAACCAGTGACTTAAAGGGATCTCTGCAAGTTGACCTGTGGGTAAAATCTAGTCTAAGATGCATATTTTATTTACAGCCTGTGGCCTAAGTATAGCTTGATACATTTATTTTTATTTTTTTATTTATTTTATTTTTTGGTTTTTCGAGACAGGGTTTCTCTGTGTAGCTTTGCGCCTTTCCTAGAACTTACTCTATAGCCCAGGCTGGTCTCGAACTCACAGAAATCCACCTGGCTCTGCCTCCCAAGTGCTGGGATTAAAGGCATTAGCCACCACCGCTCGGCAGCTTGATACACTTTTAAAGAGTTGTAAAACAAAACAAAACAAAGAAAAATATACAACAAAGGCTATATTGTTCCCTCACAGTCTAAAATACTTGTTCTCTCTCCCTTACCAGATAAAGTTTGCCTAGCACTGACTTAAACCACTCAGTGTCCAGATGGTTTCCGGTGCACAAACAGCCAAGTGCAGTATGAGGAGCCTCTGGGACATGAGGAGAGGCATTAGAGAAAATGAAAGACTTTGCAGCATCATGGAAGTCTCTGAAAAGCCACATCAACTGTTATCCTCTCAATAATGGCGCTCGAGGGCTGGGGTGTGGCTCAGTGGTAAAGCTAGCTTATTCTAGTTTGCTTGAGGGAGGCCATGAATACGGGAACCATAAAGATAACAGAGAAGCCAACAACTGATATTTACAAATAGACCTGCGTGGTCAAACAAAAGAGGAGTCATTGATCTGGGAGGTTCCAGGGCTCCCCAGACATTCCAGGTTCCAGTCATGGCTCTTGGTCACTTATGAGAACTAGTCAATAAGACTCCACATCTATGGAGACCATACACCTTAGTCACAAAATGAAGAGAAATCAAGCTGGAAGTGGGCTAGAAGAGCCTTTCCTGCTGGATGGAGCTCATGGTGCCAGATGCTACTATGAGGGTTGATGTGGGGTAAAGACCTTGATTGCCTAGCCAACTCTGAACTCTATGAACTACAATACCAACCTTCGAGGTAAGATGTGCCCAGCAGTGTAAACGGTAATGTGACTATTACATGGATAATCAACTGCTCTCTAACTGAATTTGGGGCTTGCTATACAAGAGGGAATCCATGCCTAGTAATGTTAACTTTGTCCAAAACCCATGACTGAAGAGGTCTTAGACCCCAGGTAGGGGTATGGGGAACTTGACATGGCTGCTTAGCTGAACTGACACAACATCAGGCCACCTCCTGAGTATACACATATGTGTATACCCAGAAACAGAGGCTACTCTCAGCCTTAAACAGAGAATCTGCTCCTTGTAGTGAAGAGAAATAAAGGCAATATTAATAAAATAAAATAAATAAAGGACAGTTGAAGGCTCAGGCCCAGGCATGGCATTTCCACTACCCCCTTGAGGCTCAGGGACCACTGCGGAAGAGGGGGTGGAAAGAATGTAGGAGCTGGATGGTGGAGAGAGGGGCTACAAAATACCATCTTCACAGTTGTTGTACATCCTGGCACTGGTCCACAGAAGTCATGACCTCCTCATAGTCAGCTATGAAGGGGAAAGGATCCACGGGGCCCAACCACACACTGCAGATTTCTTGGCAACTGACAGATTCTGCAGGAAGGGAGGTATGGTATCAACTGTGTACCCACCGGTGAGCCCACCAAGTTCTGGGAGTTGGTTCTAAACTCAGGTCCACACAGCCAGTCCTGATTAAACTCTGGGAGACACCAAGTGAAACCAAAACAAATAAAGAGGTGAAAGAGGCTCCTAGAAGGAGCAGGGCAGAGGTGGGAGGTAAGGAAGCGGGGCTGGAGGAGTTCACTAGACACCAAAATGCACAGTGCACATGCATAAATGTGGAAGAGCAGAGTTTACTAACAACAAAAAGTCTACCAAACAAGCAATGTATGAGGCATTTGTCTTAGATTTGATTCTGGATTAAACTCTCAATTTTGAAATTCTCATGGATAATTTTAATAAAATAGGCACAGCTTACCATGTCTTTACTAGGTAGCAGCTATTTTTCTAAAACTCTTGGGTGTAGTATCTCAGCTAAGGCTCACATTAACTCTTACTTCTATTTTACAGATAAGGAAAGGAAGTTATAGAGAGATGTTCTAACCTACCCCAGAGCACATAGGCAATTAAGTACAGCACAGGATTTGATTCCAGCCTGATTCCCATCCTTGAAATTAGCCACTGCACTAGACTTCTCCTTTCCAGGAAATACTACTTCAAGACCTCTAGTATTGGTGTACAGAACGCAGCTGGTTTCCTTGACAAAGACAGCCCCCATTGACTACTCTGGCAGACCTCCCTGGTCAGAGCTGCTGTCCATCTACCTAAGGAAGAGGTATGGAACTGGAGTCTCCATTTGTTTCTGCAGTCTTCTATTGAAAGGACTAGCCCTCAGGTTGTTTCTAGGCTTTTCCTTCCAGGCCACTGATGCTTCCCCATGTTTATACTGGTTTCTGTCAGTCAACATGTAGGGAATTATGATTGTTGAGGATGGACTGTCATGGGAGATATCATGCCAGGGACCTCCCTCACAGTAGCCCTATGGCACTCAGGGGGCAGCTGTGACTACTACAACACAGAACACCCCATTCTTCTAGAGGCCTAGCGCCTGCCTGTTGACTGAGTGACCAGAAAAGCTGGTGATCACAGAGAAAAACCCACATGCCTGAGGCAGTACAGAGAGCACTAGCTACTGTCCAGCCACTGAAGTGCCCTCTGTGATAGTCCCATGTTGGAGAGAATTGTTTTAGTTACTTATAAAAACATAAGCCACAACATTGTGTTTTTTAGTAAAGCTATAAAAAAGACTCCATCGCATTCTCTGTCTGGCTCAATTTGCCAGAAGTGACTGGAAGGAATGGGAAGGTGAGGGGATGGTGTTGTGACTCCACGAGGCAGGATATGGCACTTGCCTACTCACCAGAATGGGAAAATGATGAATCGGCTGATGAAGAACACGACCGAGAAGATCAAGAACAGAATGTTGCAGGTTTGCTTCCATCCAGCGTAGGAGAACATCTTAGCGGACTGAAAAATGGAGAGGCTGCCATCAATTAAGATGCTCATGGCATGGATTTTAGAAATAACTGGATAAGGACTTGTCTGAAAGCAACCTGGGGAAGGTCTGGGCTGTGGATGGGGGCATAGATTACATGAGATTAGCCATGATGACAACCCCAGAGGAAGAGGACAGCTCTGTGTCCCTGTGCTTGAAATTTTCCATAAGAGAATGTCTTAAAAGACATGATAACTAACTACAACACTAGAAGTCAGCACAATGAATCCCAGCATGCATTCTGTAGAAACATCTACTTCATATCTTTGAGAGGTGAGCTGGTCCGGAGAAAGCCCGGAACAGGAGTGAAATGTGGTGAGCTTGGCTAAAATGCTACAGTTGACATGGCATTAAGGATGCACCCATTTAGGGAGTCTGGTAGTTTGGATGGCAGATGTCCCCCATATATCTGAATGCTTGGTCATCAGTTGGTGGCACTATTTGGGCAAGTTATGGAGCTTTTAGGAGATCTAGCCTTGCTGAAGGAAGTATAACACTGTGAATAGGCTTTGAGGGTTTATACCATTGGCCCACTTTTTGTTCTCTCTCTCTCTCTCTCTCTCTCTCTCTGTGTGTGTGTGTGTGTTTTCCATGTGTACTTGAGACGTAATCTCCCAGCTTCCTGCGCTGCTGCATGTCTTCTCCACCATTGCGGATATTTACTCGTCTAGAACCACACACCAAAATAAACTTCTTCTGAAATTGCCCTTGGTCATGGTATTTTATCATGTCAACAGAGAAGTTACTAATGCAAAGGAGCATGGCTTAGACTTGAAAGGTTCCGAAATTACACTGTGGAGGCTCAAGGCCTTCCTAGAACAAAAAAAAGCAACACCTATGCCCTCCAGGAGCATCTGAACTGCATTTTCCATGCTTTCCAAAACTTCCCAAGGATGACAACATTAACATCTTGTGAGGATAGCAGAGGGTACAATAGGAATAGCTTTGACGGCTAACATAGAGAGCAATGTGCCTACAGAGTGGGGGATGGGTAAGAGACAAGGCCAGAGTCTTAGAGCGACTAGAATGGAGGGCATAGCCTTCTTCAAGGTCAGAAGTCAGGCCAAGGTGGGAAGGTGGGTATGTGCACAGCTATCAGAATCTCTATGAGCCCATTCTTGGGGGCAAAATGGTACTGTTGGGCAGAAATCCCTTCAACACCTCCTGGACTGTGTAATGATGAATGATAAATGGCAGCCCTTCATAAATGCTAAGTATCAGTCAGGATACATGACAATGTTGTTTCTGGGTCTGAATTTGGACATGGAGAATAACAGAGGATCAGAAAGATGCCAAGAAACGGCAATGAACAGGGCCAGTATAAGAAAGGATTGTAGGTGTTGGGGAAGTGTGTGTTGTTGCAAACCCGGAACTAGGAGACACACCACCTATCTCGAGGCTGCCAAAGATGAGCAGGCTCTAACTCGGGGAGCGTCGGCATGAGCAAAAGGGGTGCCGGGTCTGGGTTCAATTAGAGCTTGACTGAGAAAGCAAACATGTGACAGCGATTCAGAGAAACCTTTGGTCACACATCCTTGGGAGAACAGCAGAAAGAGGCCCCGCCACCACCACCACCACCGTGCAGGGTTGTCTCTACCCCCTGCTGTTGATGGAGGGCACTAGCCTTGTGTATGAGCCTTGAGTTAGATCATGACTTGTGGATCAAGAATGACTCATGACTAGAAACAACATGAGGCGGCACTTACATTTTAACCATGAAAGGACCTCTAAGTCTGACATGCTTTTTTTTCCTGTTTTTTACCTAAGAACTTGGAAAATTTTCAAACAGTAATGAGCTAAACATTATAATATACCATAAGGGATTGATATGACTTCTCATGTTACAGCTGGGGCTAAAAAACAAAACAATAAGTAATTTGCCCAAGTCTCACAGGGAATTATGCTATGTCTATGAGAAGGGAGAGGGAAGGCTGGGTAAACGAAGCATCCAGACCCAGCATTAATGTCTAGCTTTCCCTTAAAGACACAATGGCAGTGTTTTAATGCTGGACACACACCAAAGTGAGCAAACGCGTGTTCAGAAGCTAGACATGAGTATGTAATTCTTAACTCAGGCCTAATGCAGCTTCCTCGTCCACCAAGGCCACTGAGAGGAGGGCAGAGAGATGGGTGCTCGTGGCAGAGGTGGCTGTTTTCAGAAGGCAGTATGACACAACCCTGGCCCAGCCCTGCTCTGCCGAGCTGCCCTGAGACACGGGATAACCCTGCCCAACGCTCTGTGATGGGGACAGTTTACAGATATCTCAGAGGCCAGCTGCTTTGACGTGACTTCACATGACTTCTGGTTACTTCTTAAATGGAGTTGGGTAAACTTCCTTCCCGTCCAAGGGCTAAAGCTGGCCGGGCATTAAGAAGGGTTTTCATATTTTCAAGTGTATAAAAACAGAGAAAAAGAAAAGAAAGAATATATGACATAAATCACATGAGGTCCACAAAACTAGATTTACTCTCTGGCCCTTTATCAAAAACTGGCTGAACCCAAATCTGGAAGAATGAAATTCTATTAAATTTAATTTCTTCCATATCAACCTATGTTCAATCATTAGCACTCCAAGGAGCAATCCCAAGTGTACAGTAATTTGGCATTGTTTTCCTTGGGTTATAAATGAGGGCACTAAGGTGACTCAGGAACTGGTCCTGGGAAATGCTGTTGTGATTACAGGGGAGGCCTGACAGAGGGGACCATTCAGTCAGAGCCCCACGCCAACAGGAGCTGATGCTAGCAGAGGCGGAGAAACGGTCCTGCCACGCCTTCGTCCTCCTAGTCTGTGGGATGTAGAAACAGGAAGGCTCTTGTCTCACTGTTCCCCGCTTCAGGACACCCCAAGTCCTCTTTCCCTCATAGAAAACAAATGCCGTTTACAAACACCAGTTGGCATTCCCTAAAGCGAGAGGGATTGGAGGGAGCTGTCCAACTTCGAGATTCCAGAAAGCGACAATTCCCAAGCTCTGCCTCTCAAAACCTTGACTTGGTTTCCCATTCAAAAATCTCATCTCCCTGAATGGGCAGCGGCTGCAGTGGCCAGGAGCACAACCCCACAAAACAGCCTCTCGCTCCTTCAGCGCAGAGACTGCACGACAGAGTCCAGGAGGTTTCATCTCAAAGGCTCCGGGAGCCCCTTCCTTTTTAGGCTTCGGGCGTTTTCAGGACACAGGACCCCGCCAAATCACTCACAGATAATTCTCTCTGTGAGCACTTTGTGAAAAGCAGGACATGGCACTGTTATTATCTTTTAAATGGCAAACATTTACCTCCAGCCAGATGTCTGACACGTCGTGCACAAGCATCACGAGGGTCCCACTGCGGATATAATTAGCACACCAGGAGAAGCTCATCAGACTAATGGCAGCCAGGTGGTGGATGACATTAGCGAGGAAATCCTGCATAAGGAGAGAAAATGGAAGCCATTAAGCAAAAGCAGTTATTTCCCAGTGACTGGAAGGGAGAATAATAATGGTACCAGTAACTTACATCTGCATGTTTTGATGTTTAGAATTATGTATGTGTGTACTGTATGTATGTATGTACATATGTATGTGTCTATGTATGTATTTTTTTTCTACTTCTTAACACTTCCCTATCAGGGGGCCAGGGCAAGTATTAGCCTTATTGATGAAGTAGTCTAGCTTTGAAACAGCCCTGAACACCTGTCACCTAACTGTAATGTGTGGTACCCTTCCCATGGCTCCATACACCATATTCTGAGACTGGGGTTTTCTCTGAAGATGTCTGTGGGCTGCAGTGGACTCACAAGTGATGGCTGCATCAGCCTTCAACTCTAAGAGCGTTTACTTGAGGCAGCTCCATTTAACCTCATGTTTAGTTGACCTTAACTTTATTTAACAAACATTGCTGCACGCTAGAATTCTGCACTGGGTTAGTCTATGAAGATTCGAGGCACCAACAGTCTTTTTTAGTTGCTTTGCTGAGGAAATCCTGTGGCTGCACTGAGGGTCTAATATGACACCTGACCCAGTGATGCAGTAGACCAGACTGCCCTGAAATGTGTCACATTGTGACATTAAGAATACCTCAGTTTCCCTGCAAATAAAGCAAAGGTACTTGTGCTAAAACAAGATTTTTCATAGGGACAGCTAAGGATTTAGGGCGGGTAGTCATTCCAAAGTCTTTGAAAACATTCGAAAGGACTGTATAAAGTAGTCTGCCATCAAGTAAAAGATGGCTCGTAGAGTTAGAGTCATTACACTACCAAGGGTTTCCTGTGCATTAGGGACACTGCCCCCAAAGACGAAGGAAACAGGAAGGAGAGGAGTTTTCTTACTGATCAGGAATACAGCTTCAAACATGAAGTTTCTATGTTTCTCTATAGGCACTTCTCAGGACATCAGGGCATGGGCATAATTGGAATTAATCTATGCACTGTCAAAAGCAAAACTAGCCATTGACAAGAGCTGCTATACACAAAATACAATTTATAGGTAGAACTGGGGGCAAAGGAATGAAAAAAATGTGAAGAAATGGATAAAGGCAGCTTTGTAAACACACACTCACCTTCCTCTTGATATCAGAGCCCAGGCTGAACAGCAGTGACCAATAAAAGCTCATCTCCAGGGTGTAGTACCAGTACTGTGACGGCAGCAAAGGCTGAGGGAAGGAAAAACATCATTCCTCCAAGTTCGACCTCACAAGAACGCATCCTGATTTGATGAACCCACGTATACTCCACCAGACTGCAGGAAGCAGCCATGACTTCCAATCCCCAAAGGAGTCACAGATAAAATGTCAGGGTGTTTAATCCTTGAACGATTAGAAAGCATTCTAAACCAAGTGAAATGTTTTGACTAAAAAGTTTAAGAAATGCTATAGGTGTGACTGCCTAATTTTAGCTTAATGTGAGTTATTTTAGATATGTAATTGTTTAAGGACTCTAAAATTGTCTTCTGAATAAAAGTTACTAAATTTCTACAGCTAGAATTTTTCTTAGTCATGTTACAGTAGGGAATTTCTTGAGATATTGAGGCAAATTGTGACCTGAGGCATGTTAGTTAGTATGATGGACAGTTATCTAATGCACCCATTGAATGTGGCTTTTTAATATCTATGGCCTTACATGGTGTCCTCCCACAGGACTATGGATTTCATCCTGATATTTGGCCAAGGGGACAGCAGTCAATGTAATACAAGCATGGACTTCATGAGCACTGTTTAAGAAAGCTGAGCTATCATATCAAAGAGGCCACACAAAAGACTATTCAAGTGCCAGCTGATATATTAGGAGGGAGACCACCAGCTGACTAGGAATGTATGAATGATCTCAGTTGACACCACGTGGAACAGATCTGCTTCCATTAGCCTAGGCCCAATTGCCAAGCCAAATCCTGAGTAAGCAGTGGCTGGCATCTTAGGTCACTAGGCTGGAGGACAGCTGTTATGCACCAGGGATAACGGATGCTCTTGAGAAGGGTAAATGGGCTGGCATTAATGGGACTCCATTACGGCCTGTGTGATGAACAGGACTTTTCTTTCTAATGCTTTCTTGTTCCCTCTTGCTGTTGTTTCATTTATTTTATTTCTATCATTTATTTTATGTGTATGGATGTTTTGTCTGCATGTATATATGGACCACATGTGTGTCTGGTTCCTGCAGAGGTCAGAAGAGGACACTGGATCCCCTGGAACTGGAGATGTGGGCAGTAGTATGCCACCATATGCGTGTTAAGACTCAAGCCCTCGTCTTCTGGAAGAGCAGCCAGTCCTGTTCACCACTGAGCCACCATTCCAGCCCACTTTCTGATTTTCGTTTGCTTGTCTGTTCATGCTGAGGCTAACATGCTAAAAAGACCAATTTTGGCCTGTTCCTTTGGAAATGGCTGCAGAGGACTACAAGTTCAAGGACAACTTGGGTGTGTGCTGAGTTTAAGGTCAGCCTGAGCTTCCTAGTAAGAGTGGGTCACAAAAACAAAACTAACCAACCAACAGACAACAAACAAAGAAACAAAACACCCACTGCGATATGAGGCGGTGTCTTAACGTGGGGTTGGGCTTAGAGAGAGGCTACCCGAGGGAGGACGCACCTGCCTGGGGTAGTCACGCCAAACCTCCCAGAGGTCATACGCCCACGGTTTCTGGAAAAAAGAAGAGCCAGGAGAGAAGACACATTCTGTCAGTCAAAAGCGGGTTTCAGCAGCAAGCACGGCTCTTTGTGGTAGTGGTTCTTGTCATGCAGACATACTGTTTCCTGTTGCTCAGACTCACTTGTGTGTTTCCTGTTGCACAGACTCACTTGTGTGTTTCCTGTTACACAGAACTCACTTGTGTGTTTCCTGTTGCACAGACTCACTTGTGTATTTCCTGTTGCAGACTCACTTGTGTGTTTCCTGTTGCAGACTCACTTGTGTGTCTCCTGTTACACAGACTCACTTGTGTGTTTCCTGTTACACAGACTCACTTGTGTGTTTCCTGTTGCAGACTCACTTGTGTGTCTCCTATTGCCCAGACTCACTTGTGTGTTTCCTATTGCACCGACTCACTTGTGTGTCTCCTGTTGCTCAGACTCACTTGTGTGTTTCCTGTTGCACAGACTCACTTGTGTGTTTCCTGTTGCACAGACTCACTTGTGTGTCTCCTGTTGCACAGACTCACTTGTGTGTTTCCTGTTGCAGACTCACTTGTGTGTCTCCTGTTGCACAGACTCACTTGTGTGTCTCCTGTTACACAGACTCACTTGTGTGTCTCCTGTTACACAGACTCACTTGTGTGTCTCCTGTTACACAGACTCACTTGTGTGTCTCCTGTTACACAGACTCACTTGTGTGTCTCCTGTTACACAGACTCACTTGTGTGTTTCCTGTTACACAGACTCACTTGTGTGTTTCCTGTTGCAGACTCACTTGTGTGTTTCCTGTTACACAGACTCACTTGTGTGTCTCCTGTTACACAGACTCACTTGTGTGTTTCCTGTTGCAGACTCACTTGTGTGTTTCCTGTTACACAGACTCACTTGTGTGTTTCCTGTTGCAGACTCACTTGTGTGTTTCCTGTTACACAGACTCACTTGTGTGTCTCCTGTTACACAGACTCACTTGTGTGTTTCCTGTTGCAGACTCACTTGTGTGTCTCCTGTTACACAGACTCACTTGTGTGTCTCCTGTTACACAGATTCACTTGTGTGTCTCCTGTTACACAGACTCACTTGTGTGTCTCCTGTTACACAGACTCACTTGTGTGTCTCCTGTTACACAGACTCACTTGTGTGTTTCCTGTTACACAGACTCACTTGTGTGTTTCCTGTTGCACAGACTCACTTGTGTGTTTCCTGTTGCACAGACTCACTTGTGTGTTTCCTGTTGCACAGACTCACTTGTGTGTCTCCTGTTGCACAGACTCACTTGTGTGTTTCCTGTTACACAGACTCACTTGTGTGTCTCCTGTTGCAGACTCACTTGTGTGTTTCCTGTTACACAGACTCACTTGTGTGTTTCCTGTTGCAGACTCACTTGTGTGTTTCCTGTTACACAGACTCACTTGTGTGTTTCCTGTTGCAGACTCACTTGTGTGTTTCCTGTTACACAGACTCACTTGTGTGTCTCCTGTTGCAGACTCACTTGTGTGTTTCCTGTTACACAGACTCACTTGTGTGTCTCCTGTTACACAGACTCACTTGTGTGTTTCCTGTTGCAGACTCACTTGTGTGTCTCCTGTTACACAGACTCACTTGTGTGTCTCCTGTTACACAGACTCACTTGTGTGTCTCCTGTTACACAGACTCACTTGTGTGTCTCCTGTTGCACAGACTCACTTGTGTGTCTCCTGTTGCACAGACTCACTTGTGTGTCTCCTGTTGCACAGACTCACTTGTGTGTCTCCTGTTGCACAGACTCACTTGTGTGTCTCCTGTTACACAGACTCACTTGTGTGTCTCCTGTTACACAGACTCACTTGTGTGTCTCCTGTTACACAGACTCACTTGTATGTTTCCTGTTGCAGACTCACTTGTGTGTTTCCTGTTGCACAGACTCACTTGTTTGTTTCCTGTTGCACAGACTCACTTGTGTGTTTCCTGTTGTACAGACTCACTTGTGTTTCCTGTTGCACAGACTCACGTGGGTGTTCACTATTGTACTGGCTCTCTTGTGCAGATCCATTTCTTCTGTTGCATGCAGAAGAATGTTCCCCCTTGTGGGCATTGATCACACTCCTAAACACTGTACAATTCACTACTTACAGTGAATCTGGAGTCAGTAACAGGCCTGTCTTGTTGAAGGAACTATTTGAACAAATAAATAACCTAAGAAAGTAGTTTCTGAGTCAGTCACTGTATCTGCACCTGAGTTGGGTTAGTAGCAAATGCCTACAGTCTCAGCCCTTGGGATAATGAGATGGGGAGATTACGAGTTTGAGGCTGGCATGGGCTATATAGTGAGTTCTGGCCCAGCCTCAGATACATATTGAGAACCTGTCTCAAAGAAAAAAAGACACAAAAATAAGCAAGCACACAAATAAATAAATGAAAATGCAAAAAGACCTTGAGACAATTGTAGCAATAAAACATCAGCAGACTTATTCTGGGCCCTGCTCATACTAGACAGGGGTTCTGTCACTGAGCTACATGCACAGCCTGAGAAACATCTTGACTCCACACAGACATTTCTTAAACTGGTCAACTTTGGAGTATTATGTCCTAAGAGAACTGCAAATGAAGTTCCTGGGGAAAAAGGCAATTTACTCTGAACCATCTGTATGGCCGGCTAAATGACTAGAACCTCAATGATTGTGGCTCAGAGCCTACTTTCGATTATTCTTGGGGCACAGTTAGCCCCATTAATGGCCATTTATTATGCATCTCTATATGTGACCTACCATCTTTATGGCTATCAGGCAAATCCATTGGGACATACAAACAGACCTGTAGCGTCTACCAAGCAAAGGCTGAAAGTATTGCCTTATGGCACCTAGGAGTACAGCTGCAAACCCCTGCCTTGCTCTAACCTGCCTGTCTGGTGTTTCCACCAATGGCTTTGCAGAGTATTTTCATTATGTTTGCTTTGTTCTGCTGCTATAGAACTTCAGGAAACCACCACCACATTGGAACATGGGATTTGGGGTAACTTGTATCTGTATTCCTGGGTCATGGTCACTTCTACTTAGCTCCAGAGGTAAATTCTTTCTCATCCTTTAGAGGTGAGAGCTTTTCATTGATAGAATTCATGGGCAAAATATTTTAAATTAAAGATGAATTCCAAAGATATAAAAATGACAACTTACATCATAAAGAAATGCAACTCCAGCCACAGTTACCATTAAGTAAAATGTAAATCGCCAGCTGCCAAAAGAAAGAAAAAGCTTCACTCCTCTGTAACAGTGATTGACAGGTGAGGGGAAAGGGACTTTGGTACAAGAGGCTTTGAAGAACATGTATCCTAGAGCATAAATACAGGTTCATACCCTAGATGTCATTTTATCCTAAAATCCACATGGAAGCACAAAAAACAAATTATGGAAAGAGCAATGCAGAACATGTTATATTACCTAATCTCAAATTACAGTCCACTGTAGCACTATGATACTTGCTCAAGAAACAGACATGTAGATGAATGGAATATGATACTGTCACAGATAAAGCCAACTACTTTTTGGCAAAGATGTCAAAAATACACATTGGAAAAAAGACAGCCCCATAACAAAAGTTAATGAGAAAACAGGCTACCCACATTTAGGGCTTAATATGATTTCTATTTCTCACCCTATACAAAAATCAGCACACAATTATCAAAGATATTAATGTGAGACCCAAATCTTGAAGAATTTTAGAGGAAATGTATGTCAAAATCTTCAAGATATAAACATAGGCAAGGACTGTCTTGAGTGGACTTGAGTAACTCAGGCCATTAATAAAAATGAGAATCGATAAATGGGATGATGTGAAATTAAAGAGTTTCTGCACAGAGAAAAAATTAACGTAGGGAGAGACAGCTTAGGAAATGCTAGCTACACACCAGACAGGGTCACTATACAGACAACATAAAGAACTATAAAATTAAACAAAACAAAACAAACCACACAATCAAGAAATGGGCAACGAGCTGAATAGACAGTTCTCAAAATAAATAAAATAAAAAAGAAAGAAAGACAGAAAAGAAAGGAAAATGAATTCCCTCCCATAAATCAGGCCTCAAACCCAGAAAGCTATTGGTTGCCCTCCGATTCATGGGAGGGAATTCTCTCCTGGTCCTATAAATATAATCAAGGGCCTATGGCTGGAGGAGGGGCATATGCCCTAGAGAGAAATCTACTACTTCTGCTTTGTTGAATGGACATGTTATGAAATGCCTGCCAAATATTTATGTTCGAACCCACAGTTTAGTGCCGTTCTCAAGATTGGCAAGTAAGCTTTCTTGTTGCAGTGGCCAGCAGTAAGTGATTACTGTGTGTTTTCAGCCCTAACTGGGATATCTGTATCAGCCCCTGCCACGAGGCTCAGTGAACACTGCCGGAGATGGGGGTGAAAGGAGGTAAGAGCCACAGGACAGTGAGGAGTGCTGGGAAATACTGTCTTCTTGCTAGGACATGGCCACCGTACTCAGTAACTCAGTAACCCAGAACAGACGTGCGCAAGATCAAGCTGCAGCATTCCTCCATGGATGGAGGAGGGATTCATGAGCCCCAGCCTGAGCAGAAGAACTATCTGCAGATGACAGCTTTGGAGAGGAATCATTTACTCCACAGGCATGGCCACTGCTAGGTTACCCAAGCATGGGTGCACCCACACATGGGCGGTGCTTACTACATGCAATGGCTCATCGCAATAAAGACAAGGTCACGAAGATGGGAAGGAGATGTGTTAGGAGGGCTGTGGGAGAGGACGGGAGGAAGAGTCGAGGGTGGGTGTGATCAAAATCCTTTGGTTATCTGTAGGAAAGTCTGAGGGGAGTGCACTAGGATGCATCTCACACCCCTGCTTCTACAACCTTAAAGACAGCAGACATGGGAGAAAGTCTTAAGACTTTCTGACCTCAACCCTAGAAAAGAGAAACATCAGTTAAGACATGTTTATGGATTTTCTGGGCTCCAGGCTAAGGACATGAGGTCTGCACAGGCATTGGGTCTACCTCACAGGGTGGGTGTCTAGTCTTCCTACAAGAGGAGAGGTTGGCAAGGACAGTTGAGAATAACATCCTTTTCCACATTTCAAAAGGACTTTCCAAAGTATAAATGTTTTCCTTACATTATTTAACAATGAACACTGTTTAAGATGGAATTCAAACCTTGGGTTTCTCAGCAGCCATTCACTGTACATTTGCACTAACTCCGGGTGCTGCTCTTCAGTTGGTTCCTTTGTTATTAATGAAACCATTCACATAAACCAAACTTGGTTTTGTTGGGGGAAAAACACAAGCTGGAAAGACCCTACGGAAAGTGGAGAATGCCTTTGGACCCTTCCTCCCGTGCAATGTCGGTGTGCTTTCTGCCAGGATCATACCCTTGGTTATGACAGCGTCACACAAGCGGCCCATTCTTCTTACCAAGATTCTCGGAATTTCTTCATCCTGCAGGGCCTGTCCTGATTCCGCCGACTCCTGAACCATCTCTCAACCTGGCGCTCTGTCAAGTTACACTTCTTTGCCAGTCCATAAACATCAGTCTGAAAAAAGGTGGCAAGAATGAACAAAGGATAAACAGTAGAGGGTCAGCAAGACAAGGCGTTTCAGCAGGCAAAGGCAGCACTCGACCCCAGGAGGAGAGCCTCCATGGTGCACCCAGCACATGAGTGCAGGTCAGTGTGTGTGTGTGTGTGTGTGTGTGTGTGTGTGTGTGTGTGTGTGTGTGTGTGCCACTTAAGAACTCAGGCAAAGAACAGGGTCAGCTGTCAAGCAGAGCTGGGACAGTGAAACTAAGTACTAAAGCTTGGGTACTAGAGCAGACAGGCACAAGACTGTGAGCCTATTTATATTTATATTGCTTATGAAATCACATAAACACACACAGGTCCCCAAGCCAAAGCTAAGCAAACAAAAAACAGAAGATGAGGCTCCTAGCTTGCTGATTTCTGAGAAAGACCAACTGTCTATGCATTAGTAGCAATCCACATGTTTGAACTGTATGAGCTCACTAAGATTTATTTAGGGTCTCCTAGGTGCCCAGTAGAGTAGTAGAGTTTAAAATGTCAATCAAATATGATTTTCTACAGAGACAAAGAAACTTGCCTGAGAGCTGCTAGGACTTGTACAAAATGTGAAAATGGTAGCCCGTACCAACAACACCTAGGGTAGTGGGCTTTCTGTTACTTCCTTCAGTCTTTCTGGTAGTCACAGAAGATAATCCAAGAAAGCCCTCAGCAGGTGTTGGCTATCTGCTTTCACAATCAACCTGATATACAGCCTATTTCAAAATAGTCCAAGCTATTTCCAACCATTAAAATAATGATTATAAAGTATAATAATGATGATTGCTTCTCCTCTGGGAAGCAGAAGTTTTACAGGCTATGACTTAAAATAGGAAACAATGAAGATGATGAATTACTGCCCAAAGGTTACAAATCCCAAGGTCTGCCAGAACCAGAAAAAAGGCATGAATGGCCAAGAGGACCAGGGCCATTTTGCAGCAAGGTTTGAACAGGCATGTTCTGTACGTTAGACCTTTGCTAACTATCACTCTCTGCTTCCACAATACCAATTTTTTTAAATGGCACTGATCTCTTGATCATTTTCTAATATAAGAAAACTTCCTCGTAATTCTGTAATAAAAACAAAACAAAAAATCAAATTGCCTAAAGCTGTCAGCTTCCTGCCCAAGATACAAGCTGCAGCTGATAGAGGAAAAAGCGTGGTGCAGAGGATCCCACCCCAGAGGGCCAGGTGAGACCAAGCCCTAACATTCCAGAGAGGAAATACAGTCCTAGGACTTTGATGTGAAATCACTTTTTAAATGATTAATCAGAGCCTTACAGTAAGTTTAAGCTAACTGCAAACGAGTATTCTGGGGGCCAAAAGAGCCTGCTTGTGGACCAGACAGCTGGATAAAACAAGGACATGTGTGAAAAGTGACTTCATGGACACTTTATGATGTATTTTGATAGGGTCACAATCATCAAAAGTATCAAGTGTGGCCTTCTCTACTCTACAAATGTTTAAAAACTATCATTAAAATGGGATTGTGAGGTTGAGATGTAAGATAAATAAATAATAAAAAATGAAACTGTGATATTATAATTTATTTACATTTTTAAGACAGGGTCTTGCTATGTATCTCAGGCTGTCCCCAGAGTCACTGTGCAGCCCATGCCAGGGCCAAACTCATGGTGATGATTGGGTCTCAGCCTCAGCAGTCCTGATTACAAGTGTAAGCCACGGTACCTAGCTTAAATCACTATCTCTCTCTCTCTCTCTCTCTCTCTCTCTATATATATATATATATATATATATATATATATATATATATATATATGAAGTTGACTGCTAATGTGGGATCAATCCTACAGCTGAAAGTAACACTTGAACTATCAATGTCAGTGACTTTATAAATACATATTTATATTTTCTAACATTTGAATCTGTCAATAGAGCAAAAAAAAGCATCTAATGAATCAAATCCTTTGATGGTCAAATGGAAGCTATTTTTTATATGGACAAAGTAAGTCAAGATGACTAACCCATTAAGAAAGCAGGTCATTAAGTCTACAAATAAAGAGTTTTTACTTACATGTGATGGTTGACTTGTGGAATGCTTGAAAAAATTCTCTAGGATGGCATTTGGTTTAATTTTGTGCACTGTCTTTTGAATGCCAAATGCATTTGCTAGAGGTGTGGCAATAAACCTACAAAACATGAGAAGAAGGTTTGAGAAGTCAGAAGTCCAAGACCGCACCAGAAAACCCAGGCTGTACCTTCAGGGGTCCAGGAAAGCTCAGGCATTTGCTTGCACTGTTCTAGTTTGGACACTCAATGGTCCACATTGAAAGGCTCAGTCCGCAGGGCAGTGCTGTTAGGAGTTGTGGTAAGCCATCAAGAGGCGGGCCTAGTGGGAAGTCCCGAGGTCATGGGTCTTGCAAGGGGATCACAGGGCCTCGGACTCTCCATCTGCTCTCTTCCTGCTGAGGTGAGCTGTCCACTCCACCACGTGCTCCTGCCAGGCTATGCCACCTCACCAGAGCCAAAGCACTAAGATCACTCAACCTTGAACTGGAACCTACATTTGCTTTATAAATTAATTGCTTTGGGTATTTTGTTACAGCAATGGAAATCTGATTAACACATGTTGTCAATGGAGCTACTTAGAGCCAATCTCTGCCCACCAAAAGTTCCAAGGAGAAAGCTGGGCATATGGCTAATGAGTATAACCTAGCACTTGGGAGGGTGAAGGAGAAAGATTACAGTGAGTTTGGAGCCAGCCTGAGCTACACAGTGAGTTTCAGCACAGCATAAGCTACAGAATATCAAAAGGCCAACAAACAAACAAAATGATAATGCCAAAACACCCCCAATCTAAGTTCAAAGAGCCAATTTTCAGATCCATGCACAGCACAGGGGATACTGTAAAAACACATGATGTAGTACACAGCTTAAAATTCATTTCATTGTGAATTCAAATACATTTATGTGCAAGATTTAGAAATTAGGATGAACTGTTGCATTTAGAATTTCACTCTAAGACCATCAAGGGTTAAATTAAGTGTTCACTGTTTTATAAGAAACTGAAAATTTTGCTTTCCAAAGTAGCCGTACCATTTCACATTCCTGTCAATGGCATGTCACGTTTCCAGTTACCCCAAATCCCCCCAGGTGCTTGACTTTGTCGGCCACAGAAATCAGACTGTGTGTCGTTGCTTCTATTCACTTCCCACCAGAATCGCTATTCCTAAGTTCTGCTCCAACTTGAGTTTCGTCTCATTTTTCTAGTTTCTTAAGAAACGTACTAATCTGAGTTTCCTTCATTTCTAAATAGAAGGGCTTGAAGCTGGAGACTCCTTCCAGCCCTGCTACTTCCACATTCCAGGAGGTTCTAGTAGAGTATGATCTTTTTCATTCAGTTAAAAGTATTTCTATCCAGGACAGGCACCAAAACTACACAGAGAAACCCTGTCTTGAAAAAAAAAAAAACCAACCAAACAAAAAGTATTTCTAGTTTCCCTTGTGATTCCGTCTTTGACTGGTTATTAAGAAGTGTGTTGTTGTCGTTTTCACTTATTTGCTAATCTCCCGGTTTCTAGCACCACTTCATGTGTATGTGTGCGACCTGCTCACATTCACTGAGATTTGTGTTTGGGGCCTGGCACAGGGCATGTCATGAGGAGTGCCCTCTGTGCACAAGAGAACAGGAACCTGCTTTTGTTGGATGGCATGTTCTAGAGATGCTTGCTAAGTCTGATGGTTTATGTTTAAACCTATTTTCTTTCCAACCTCTTGCCTAGTTATTCTAGCTGTTACTGAAAGCTCACAACTCTTGGGCTGGGATAAGGTAGAGAACTTGCTAGCATGCATAAGGCCCTGGGTTCCAGCCCCAGCACTGAAGAAAAACAACAACAACAACAAACCCATTAGTGTTGAGTTGCCTGTTTCTCCCTTTTATAGTAACAGTTCTATTTCATGTCCTAGGACTCTATTGCTATACACAACCTTGTTTATAATTAGTATATCCTCTAAGAGCATCCTTTGTACTAACACTTTTAGGATCGATGCAGTTCAGTGTGTCCGAGGAGGGCAGCCACCCACTCTCTCGGCTACTGAATTAGTGGACAGCACTCCCATACTTTTCCTTTTACCCTACGAGTATCACTGAACTTGGAGTGTGTTTCTTGTGTGCTCCATATAGGTGGAGTGTGTTTTTCTGTCTCTTCTTCCCAGCCATACTTTTTAATTACAGCATTTAATCCATTTACATTTAATTACTAATTAGAAAGGATTTCTACTTGCCATTTGTGTAGCCGGAAGTTTTCTCAGGTACCGCCCGGCCCCGCAGTCCCACAGCTGCTTATAAAATAATCACTCAGAGGCTTACTAGTATTTACAAACTGTATGGCCTATGAGAGGCTTCTTGCTAGCTAGATCTTACATCTTAAATTAACCCATTTCTATTAATCTGCTTTACCATGTGTTCTGTGACTTTACTGGTTTGCTGGCATGTTGCTTATTTATTAACAATGGGAACAACATATATTCACAGCATACAGAAAGACATCCCCCAGTACATTTGGCTACTTGTTTTTCATGTGTGTGTGTGTGTGTGTGTGTGTGTGTGTGTGTGTGTGTGTGATCCTTTGTTTCATTAATTTATTATTATCCTCTTTCATGTTAGATATTTCCTAGTATTCCATTTTTTAAAGCCTCCTATCATTTTTTTTTACAATTTTTAAAATTATTTTCTCAGTGGTTATTCAGGGATTATAATATACATCTTAATTTATAACATCCTGGTTCAAATTAATAGCAAATTACTTTCAATAGGATACAAAAACTCCATTATTTCTCCCCTTGTATTATCATGCAAATCATGTCTCTATATATTATGTTCTAATCAACAGATATTTATTGTTATTATTTTATGCAACTAAACAAAGAATATAAAAAGTTTTACAAATGAAAATATGGTCATACTAACATGGTAGATTTTTAATACCCATAAGTAGTATAACTTATCAAAACCCTTGACAGTCTTATTTTTCACTTCAGTCACACTCCTTTTTGACTTTACAACCTCTATTTGGTTGTCTTGATTTATAATTTCTATTATTTTATTACTATCGTGATTTGGTGAGATACTGGTCTCCTGTTTTTATTTTGTTCTCAAGCATGGTTGCTGCTAATTCTTTGAAAATCTTTCAAACAGCAAACTCTAAATTCCTTGTCCAGTCAGTCCAACACTTGGGTTTCGCCAAAGACCCCGTCTTCTGTGTATGGACCATGATTTTCCAATATTTCCATATCTGCTCAGGATTCATTGCATGGTAGGCGGGGACTCTAGACCTCAGATGCCTCTCCACCACAGTTTGTTTTGTCCTGTTCACCTACTTGTGTGTTGAGTCACTTAAAAAGCCTGAACTGTATGTGCTGTCCTGTGTCCTGTGTGGGTGCTGAAGATCCTAGTATTTTCAGTTACCACCCCGCTAATGACTGGACAAAGTCCTCCTTCAACGCCCAGAGCCAACAAGGCTCTCAGGCTGCTGCGGCTCTGTGCACCCACTCGAAGCCAGGCACCATGACTCTGCCTCAGTGCTCACTTTCTGTTTACAGAGCGCATCAAAATCATGTAGAGGTGAGAGCTTAGGGACACCTGGAATCTTGCCTGCACTTGAACAAAACGTTAAACATCAAATTGGCCTTCAAGGTTTCCAAGGACGTATCATAGTTCTTCATGGCCCCACCCTTCCAGACATCTCAATTCTCTGCTTTTCATTTGACCTTTTGGCTTAGTCTAATTTTTGAACCAATTATTATTTCCCAAGGAATTTGATTATCTTTAATTGTTTCTGATAACCATACTCCCAGGAAAATACTCTTAAAAAAAACAAAACAATAAACCCTGGGTAAACTCTGAGAAAAGCTAATACAAACAGCAACTCTATGGCCTGTATTTACTAGACAATCAGGTGATGACCATTCTCTATTAATAATGCTTTGAAAGACTTCCAACTCTCTCCTTCCAGTGGAAGTCAGACTGCAAGGGTTCATTGTACATGTGAGCTCTTGTTTTGTTTTTAATTTTTTTTTTTTTTTCCGAGACAGGGTTTCTCTGTGTAGCTTTGCGCCTTTCCTGGGACTCACTTGGTAGCCCAGGCTGGCCTCGAACTCACAGAGACCCACCTGGCTCTGCCTCCCGAGTGCTGGGATTAAAGGTGTGTGCCACCACCGTTTTGTTTTTGAGTCTCACTATGTATCTGTCTTGTCTGGAACTAGCTATATACAAAGCAGGCTGGCCTTAAACTTACAGAGATCCACCTACCTCTGCCTCCCAAGGGCTGGGATTAAAGCAGTGCACCTTGACACCTGCCTTGGGCTCAGAGCTATTCAGGGATATCACAGAGATAGAAAAGGCAGCTAGAGTTCCACAAATCTTGCCGTTCTTGTCAGGACTCAACTGTTTTTCTTAGACAATACTCCCTGTGTCATTGTGAATCTTTGTATAATTATAAAAATGTTGACTCTGAATAGTTTTGCTGGTCTTTTCACTGTTTTTATGCAGAGAATAATTTCAGAGTCCCTTACTTCTGACATCTTTGTTAACTTCCTGTGTGCACTGTGTGTATGTGTGCATGCGTCTGTGAGCATGTGTGTGTGGTTTATGTTCATGTGGTTGCACAGATGTGTCTGAGTGCACATGCACATGATTGTGGAGGCTAGAGAAGCATCCCAGGTGTGGCTCCTCAGGAGTCACCCACCTTGGTTTTTTGAGGCAGATTCTCTTACAGGCCTGGGGCTTACTGATTAGGCTGGCCGGCCAGCAGGCCCCAGCAGTCTGCTAGTCTTTGCCTCCCTAATCTGGGACCATAAGCATGTGCTACCATACCATCACAGGTGACATTTTCATGACTGAACTTGGGTCCTCGTGCCAAAGCAGAACCACTGTACTCACTGATCCATCTCCCCAGCCTTCCCCACTGTGGTTTTTAATTTGCATTAGTCCAATGATTGATGATTAATTAGCTTTTCATGTGCTGAATTTTTATTTGCAGATTTTTTGACTCAAAACTTTTGCCTATTTAAAACATCCACTTATTTGTTTACTAATGAGTCATATAGTTTATCTCATATTCCGAGTTTAAATTCTTCATAAGATAATTTACACACATCTTCTCCTAGTCTATTGATTATCCTCTAATTTGATTTATGTCTTTAAAAATAATTATTATGGATTTTTCTACATATAAAATAGTTCAATTTGTTTCAAGTATATAACTCAATGACTTTCCATTTCTTCTCAAACTTACCCAAGCAACTATTAACTTGTTTTCCATCTTTATATTTTAACTTTTTCTGGATATTTACTAAGCAGAATTGGATAATATATAATTACTCAGCTCCAGTTTCTTTAACCAACCATAATGCTTTGAGGCTCATTTATGTCATAGCATGTGACAGGAAGTCTGTTCCCTTCTCTTGCTGAGTGACAGCCTATGGTGTAGGCACATACAGTGTCACTTAAAAGCAAACATTTTAGATCTTTCCCAAGAGAAATGAAAGCACATGTTCAGCCATGTTCCCATGTTCAGTGTTTTTATTCACAATGGCCTAACACCGTAAACAGCACAAATTCACATCAACTAGTTCAAATATAAATATTTGTATGTTGCATAAATATGTTCAAAGATTAGTCAGCAATAATAGGGAAACCTTGATACCTTCATACACATGCATCATACATGAAAAAGAATCTCAAATGCTTGTTAGATAAAAGAAGTCATACAAAATGTTAAAATCTATAATTCCAATTATAAATAATTCTAGAAAATATAAAGTTATGATCCTAGAAAGCAAACAGAGATTGCCAAGGATAGTAAGTAGAAAAGAATAAACTGAACTGTTCAGGTTGATAGACCTATCACAATCATGGTGATGGTAGTGTGACTATTTGTATCAAACTTTTAATGATCTGTATGAAATTGAAACCTCAATAAAGCTGAGTTTTAAAAATACTAGTGTGTGCAGCTAGGAATGTGGTCCAAGCTGCAGTTCCCAGCTGCCTGGAAGGCTAGGTGGGCAGAACAGAGGAACTGTGTGTCAACACCTAACTGACAACAGAGAGGCTCCACCTCAATGGGTAACTAATGGAAGAAAAAAAAAAGATTCAAACGAGGGGCTGAGGATGTGGCTCGATGGGTAAAGCACATGCCATGCCAAATGTGAGAAATAAGTTTGGATTCTCAGGACCCATATAAATGCCAAGTGAGCATGGTGCCTGCCTGCCTGCTGCCTGCTGCCTGCCTGCTGCCTGCCTGCCTGCTGCCTGCTGCCTGCCTGCCGCCTGCCTGCTGTCTGCTGTCTGCTGCCTGCCTTCCTGCTGCCTGCCTGCTGCCTGCTGCCTGCCTGCTGTCTGCTGCCTGCTGCCTGCCTGCTGCCTGCTGCCTGCTGTCTGCTGCCTGCTGCCTGCTGCCTGCCTGCTGTCTGCTGCCTGCTGCCTGCCTGCTGCCTGCCTGCTGTCTGCTGCCTGCCTGCTGCCTGCCTGCCTGCTGCCTGCCTACTGCCTGCCTGCCTGCTGCCTGCCTGCTGCCTGCCTGCCTGCCTGCTGCCTGCCTGCCTGCTGCCTGCCTGCTGCCTGCTGCCTGCTGCCTGCCTGCCTGCCTGCTGCCTGCCTGCCTGCCTGCTGCCTGCTGCCTGCTGCCTGCCTGCTGTCTGCTGCCTGCTGCCTGCCTGCTGCCTGCCTGCCTGCTGCCTTCCTGCTGCCTGCTGCCTGCTGTCTGCTGCCTGCCTGCCTGCCTGCTGCCTGCCTGCCTGCCTGCCTGCCTACCTGCCTGCTGCCTGCCTGCCTGCTGCCTGCCTGCTGCCTGCCTGCTGCCTGCCTGCCTGCCTGCTGCCTGCCTGCCTGCTGCCTGCCTGCTGCCTGCTGCCTGCCTGCTGCCTGCTGCCTGCCTGCCTGCCTGCTGCCTGCTGTCTGCTGCCTGCTGCCTGTCTTCCTGCTGCCTGCCTGCTGCCTGCTGCCTGCCTGCTGCCTGCCTGCTGTCTGCTGCCTGCCTGCTGCCTGCTGCCTGCCTGCCTGCTGCCTTCCTGCTGCCTGCTGTCTGCCTGCCTGCCTGCCTGCTGCCTGCCTGCTGCCTGCTGTCTGCCTGCTGCCTGCTGCCTGCCTGCTGTCTGCTGCCTGCTGCCTGCCTGCTGCCTGCCTGCCTGCTGCCTGCCTGCTGCCTGCCTGCCTGCTGCCTGCCTGCTGCCTGCTGCCTGCCTGCTGCCTGCTGCCTGCCTGCCTGCCTGCTGCCTGCTGTCTGCTGCCTGCTGCCTGCCTTCCTGCTGCCTGCCTGCTGCCTGCTGCCTGCCTGCTGCCTGCCTGCTGTCTGCTGCCTGCCTGCTGCCTGCTGCCTGCCTGCCTGCTGCCTTCCTGCTGCCTGCTGTCTGCCTGCCTGCCTGCCTGCTGCCTGCCTGCTGCCTGCTGTCTGCCTGCTGCCTGCTGCCTGCCTGCTGCCTGCCTGCCTGCTGCCTGCCTGCTGCCTGCCTGCTGCCTGCCTGCCTGCTGCCTTCCTGCTGCCTGCTGTCTGCCTGCCTGCCTGCCTGCTGCCTGCCTGCTGCCTGCTGTCTGCCTGCTGCCTGCTGCCTGCCTGCTGCCTGCCTGCCTGCTGCCTGCCTGCTGCCTGCTGCCTGCCTGCTGCCTGCCTGCCTGCCTGCTGCCTGCCTGCTGCCTGCCTGCTGTCTGCTGCCTGCCTGCCTGCTGCCTGCCTGCTGTCTGCTGCCTGCCTGCTGCCTGCTGCCTGCTGCCTGCCTGCCTGCCTGCCTGCTGCCTGCTGTCTGCTGCCTGCTGCCTGCCTGCCTGCCTGCTGCCTGCCTGCTGCCTGCTGCCTGCTGTCTGCCTGCTGCCTGCTGCCTGCCTGCTGCCTGCCTGCCTGCTGCCTGCCTGCTGCCTGCTGCCTGCCTGCTGCCTGCCTGCCTGCCTGCTGCCTGCCTGCTGCCTGCTGTCTGCCTGCTGCCTGCTGCCTGCCTGCTGCCTGCCTGCCTGCTGCCTGCCTGCTGCCTGCCTGCTGCCTGCCTGCCTGCTGCCTTCCTGCTGCCTGCTGTCTGCCTGCCTGCCTGCCTGCTGCCTGCCTGCTGCCTGCTGTCTGCCTGCTGCCTGCTGCCTGCCTGCTGCCTGCCTGCCTGCTGCCTGCCTGCTGCCTGCTGCCTGCCTGCTGCCTGCCTGCCTGCCTGCTGCCTGCCTGCTGCCTGCCTGCTGTCTGCTGCCTGCCTGCCTGCTGCCTGCCTGCTGTCTGCTGCCTGCCTGCTGCCTGCTGCCTGCTGCCTGCCTGCCTGCCTGCCTGCTGCCTGCTGTCTGCTGCCTGCTGCCTGCCTGCCTGCCTGCTGCCTGCCTGCTGCCTGCTGCCTGCTGTCTGCCTGCCTGCCTGCTGCCTGCCTGCTGCCTGCTGCCTGCCTGCTGCCTGCCTGCCTGCTGCCTGCCTGCTGCCTGCTGCCTGCCTGCTGCCTGCCTGCCTGCTGCCTGCCTGCTGCCTGCTGTCTGCTGCCTGCCGCCTGCTGTCTGCTGCCTGCTGTCTGCTGTCTGCCTGCTGCCTGCCTGCTGCCTGCCTGCTGCCTGTCTGCCTGCTACCTGCCTGCTGCCTGCTGCCTGTCTGCCTGCCTGCCTGCTGCCTGCCTGCTGCCTGCTGCCTGCTGCCTGCTGTCTGCTGCCTGCTGTCTGCTGCCTGCCTGCTGCCTGCCTGCTGCCTGCCTGCTGCCTGCTGCCTGCTGCCTGCTGCCTGCCTGCTGCCTGCCTGCTGCCTGCTGCCTGCTGCCTGCTGTCTGCTGCCTGCTGCCTGCCTGCTGCCTGCCTTCCTGCCTGCTTGCTGTCTGCTCCCTCCCTGCAGTTCCAGTGCTCAGAAGGCTGAGACATACCATGATTGAAGGCAACTAAGGAAGGGTTTATTTTAGCTTACAGGTCACAGTCTAAGGCCGGGCGGTGGTGGCGCACTCCTTTAATCCCAGCACTGTGGAAGCAGAGCCAGGTGGATCTCTGTGAGTTCGAGGCTACCCTAGTCTACAAAGCAAGATCCAGGACAGGCACCAAAACTACACAGAGAAACCCTGTCTCAAACAAAAAACAACAACAACAACAAAAAACAAAACAAAACAAAAAAACCCCAAACAAACAAACAAACAAACAAACCAAAAAGCAGGTTACAGGAACTCAAACAGGATCTTGAAGCAAACAAGCTGTTTGCTGGCTCCCTCCCAGGCTGGTGCTTAGCTAGCTTTCCTGTGGATCCCAGTACCACCTTCCCAATTAACTATCAAGAAAATCCCCCAGACATGCCCACAGGCCATCCCCAAAGCAAGCTAGATAGAGTAGTTGTGTATTCAAGCTATGGGTTCAACTGAGAGACCCTGCCTCAATTAATAAGGTGGAAATCAACTGAGGAAGACTGCCATTGGCCTCAGGCCTCCACTGGTGAGTGCATGTATTTGCACACACACATGAATCCACACACAAATGCACATACACAGTCACAAACTTAGTGATTTCAGTGTAGCTCAGTTAGTAGAGTGCTTGCCCAGGTTGACTCTAATATCAACTCTGGAGAGGCAGAAACAGGAGGGGCATAAGTTTAAGGTCATCCTCAGCTAGATAAGAAGCTCAAGGCCAGCTTGAGCTACATGAGACCCAGTCTCAAAAACACCCCAAAGAAAGAAAGAAAAAGAATCAGCACAGGAGGAGGAGAAGAAATAAGAAGTCTATGTCCATCTTCCTCTAGTACTTAGAAAATTTTCCATGTTTAATTGAAATCTAGAACTTTGGTTATGAATTATCAGATGATAAGTCCTTTATTTCATTTTTAAATACAGAAGTTAAGTAAAAATTTCATAAAATAATGTGATTTAAAAAATGTAAGTATTCCAACTTCCAGACGGACTAATAAGTTCCTTTGGAGAGAGCCCATGACGTTCAGAGACATATAAAAAGAAAGAAAGTATGTGCCAGATGAACAGAGAGCAGAGCAAACAGACCATATTCTGTTGATTTTTCTCAAGGAAGGAAAGGAGTTCTCACAGTGTCACATCATTTAAGCAACCAACAATACATGCACATAGCATAGGTGTTTTCTGGAGTCACATGACTAAAGGAAGAACACCATCATCAGACTCTCAGCTCTAGTGTGAAGTTGAGGTCAGGCCACTTCCATCCGCTCTAGTGAGTTAACAGTGGGTCCTTTTTTCTCAGCTCCTGAAAACTGAGATGTAGATGGATTTCTCAGGACTCTGTGAGACACTGGGAAAGGGGAGAAGTGGGGAGTCTCCTCCATGTACAACAAGTAGAAGAAGTGACCTGGTGTTCCATCTTCCACCTCTGCCTTGGGCTTCCAGGCCTACACTCTATACTGTGTGAAACTGTCCATCTCATGTGTTGAACTTGGAGTAGATCTCTTTGATACCTTACTTCAAACACAATAAAGAATTTGTAGAAAGCAAACTAACCAGAAACTACTAATCTTAACCAAAATAATAAATAAATAAATAGTCTGACAGTATCAAACGTGTCAGAAGTGTTAGGCAATCCAGAAGTTTTCACATTTGCAGTGAGCTTTCCAAACTGTTTTCTGATTCCCAGGAGGCATTTGCTCACTCTCTTCCACTATCAGAAGCATTATAGTATGAGATCCAAAAACATCCATAAAACCAGAAAAAAAAAAATACCCACTCAAGCCAGCACCCTGGAATGTGATGCCATGGCATGTCTGTTTGAGTACCACTGAGAGCTTGAGGTCATTAACCTCCTGTTTTCTCACCTGCAGACTACGTATGGTTTCTATACCATCTTGACTGTAAGTTCTCATCAAATGCAAGGAACAGCCAATATTTTCTTTAGTATATAAGTGGTTTAATTTATAACAAATAATGTAGAATCCCAAGGAAAATATAAACTTCTATCACAACGAAGTATGATCTCTCTCTGCCATGTTAAATATTCTCTTTATCACACAGAAAGATGTATGCTTCTGTAGTATTACATACCAGAAATAATTAAGGATGAGTTGTTGGGAATTACCAGAACAGGAGCTAGAAGATAAGGACTACACTTCATCTCTTGAGGAAGCAAGAATGGACCTAGGAATTAAAAGAGGGATTTCTTCCTCACTGTTAGCCAGGCAAGACATAGACATAGGGACTTGGTTCTCCACCACTGCAATGCTCCGGCAACCAAGAAAACATCCTGTCTCACTGCCCTGATCAGATTGGAAACAACAGCTGCCTACTGAAAGACACGAAATCTGCAATAGGGATAAGGAAAGGTCATCCATACGATCCAAAAATAGTGAACAGTTCTAGGTAGTAAAGTGTCACTTGTTAATTTGGCTGTTCAGGGCAAATTTTATTTCCCTTATGCGTTAATTGGAAATTCAGACTGTGTCTGTAAAAATTGTAACACGGGAAGGGTGAGGGCTGGGGAGACGGCTCAGCAGTTGAGAGCGCTGCTGCTGCCCTCCCATAGGACCCAAATTCAGCTCCCAGCACCTACATAGTGCAGGTCACAGGCACCTATAATCCCAGCTCCAGAGGATCCAGTGCCCTCTTCCGGCCTCTGTAGGCACCAAGACACATGTGTTGTAAACACATACACATAAATAAGAATCAATATTTTTAAGGGAGGGAAAAAGGTATCGTAAACAGGTACATATAAATAAAAAGAAGTATTTTTAAGGGAAGGACATTTTCCAATGCATTCAGCCACAGTTTAGTGGCAGGCTAGGGTATCTTCCCAATAGCAACAGTGCATTTTTAACCAGGTGAAGCTACTGTTTGTACAGAAACCTTTGGGCAAGCCCATGAGATAGAGCTGGTCAAACAAACTCTCAAGACAAGGACCCTGCAGATATAAACACATGGTCCATGTTACATTTGGTCTTGGACTACTTGATTTTTTTTATCAGGCTGTCTTAACTTTTTCCAGCTCTTGCCATATAAGCAGGCTTTTTTGTTTGTTTGTTTGTTTGTTTCAAATGAACTAACAGAAACTACACATGAACAGTTGCTTCCTGTTATCAGAACACGAATACAATTTTAATATGAGGTTGGAAGAAATATCCATATAAATTAACTCAAGTACTGTTTTCTGATAAAACAAATTAATGTTGTTATGTTTTCCTTATGCTTAGGAAGAAAGGTGAGCTATACAACTTAAAATTAAACTATGCCATGCAGAGGTATTTGATTTGCTCCTTAATGGGTCACTTCTGGTATTTTCCAGGCATTCTAGAATGACATCTCATCTTCAAGAAATAGATTTTTCTAGCACTGTCCCTCTGGGATTTTGCTCTTAGTAGTACTACTTGTACAAATCAGTGCAATTCACTGTTATGTTTCCACATATGCCTCATCTACCCTCACTCACTCTGTCTCAACCTTGTTTTATTTTTGCTGTAAAAATAAAGCACCCAGTGATATTCACACCCCTAATTCTTCTTCTTCAGCTTGCAAATAATGTTCTGTGTACTTTATTGCACAGGTTCAATAGGAATCTGCAGCCTCTGAACAAGAGACTCATTAAGAATCAGATCTTAGGGTTGGGGATTTAGCTCAGTGGTAGAGTGCTTGCCTAGCAAGCACAAGGCCCTGGGTTCGGTCCTCAGCTCCAGAAAAAGAAAAAGGGGGGAAAAAGAAGAACCAGATCTTAGACTTGGCTATGGTAAAGTTAGCAAAGATGGGGTCGGGGAGAGAGGAAACATAAACACTACTTACTTTTCAAAGAAGTGTCTGATGATCACCAAAAGCAGGGCATAGGGAATTGTCATGTACAAATGGGAAGCTTTAACAAAGACGAGGCCATCATGATCTTCGAGATCTGACCACTTTATTGTTGGAGGAAGCCAGAATTTCTCCAACCAGAACCATTCTTTAAATGACTGAAACATTCTAGACAAATGAAGAAAAGAATGCATTAGACTTGTCAAATCAGCACTCAGAACTGTGATAATGTCGAGCACTGTCCTTGAAAACACCTAACACAGGACCCCGAAAATAACAAGGGGAGTACACTGGCTCCCACAGTCCTACATGCATTTAACAAGAAAAACTCATCCAGTGCTCCCAGGAGTGCTTAGACTAAGGAACAGAAGACCAAAGCTTAACATGCTTCTCTTCATATTTCGAGAAGCATACATGTGGATATTACAGATATTTATTTTCCTCTTATATCACTCGTGACATAAAAATTATTCAATAGGTTCTACAACATCGAAGTATCAAAAGTCAACCCCCTGAAAGCTTCAATGTGTACATAAAACTTCACTAGCACTCTAAGACATTTCCTGGGAGATAAGGAGCAGGAGTTCCGAGGAGGTCATGTCAGTAATCTGTTTGTATTTCGGTGGTAGTAGGGATTGAACTGAGAACTTCACTCACGTTAGGCAAGGACTCTACAGTGAGATTTGTCCTCAGCCCCCTTTTTACTTTGAAGCAAGTTCTTACTAAGTTGCCTAGACTTGCCTTACATGCATTTTGTAACTCAGGCAGGTCTTGAACCTGTGATCCTCCTGCTTTAGCTTCCTAATAGCTAGGATTACTAATTCTTGCCATCAGGCATGGCTCCATGCTAATAACTGTATTTAGGGAGACTCTATTATCTGTGAAGCATTGTGCTAGGTGCTGCACTTAATAGACAGGTCTCCCATCTTGAGAACCAAAAAGCCTTGTAGGTAAGGTCAGCCTGACTAAAACAAGTAACTTGGATACATATTTTTTAGATACCATAAAAATGTCCAATTCCAATGTGTTAGTTTTGTTTTATCATATTTTTTAAATTATATTATTATCTCTTAGCAGTCTGTTTTTCTTCTACTGAGAGACAGAAAGAGAGTGAATTCAGAGGGGTGGGGAGGTGGGAAGGAACTGGGAGGAGCAGTGGGAGGGGAAGCCATAGTCAGCATATATTCTATGAATATATTTTCAATAAAAGGAAAAGAAAAAGAAAGAAACCTAACTAGAAGAGGAAAAAAACAAACTACAGGGTGCTGGGAGGCAAGGATGGATACTGGGCTCAGCAAGGATAAGTCCTGGAAAGATGCCTGGGGGGGGGGGGTGGAAAGAGTGGGAGAGGAAGCTGATCGACAGCACTGAGAAGGGACTTGGGTTCTGCTCCTTCCCTTTGCTGCCCCGACAACCCAGAGACATCCCTGACCAGGGGGTGCAAACACTCCTCTCATAGCTTTGCGGCACTGAACACCTGCCTGCTGGGCGACCTCTCCCCCAGCTCAAGGCTGAAATTACTGTGGGCTCGACCTCAAATCTGCTGTCCCTTTCCCAGGTCAGATGTCAATCTCAAGCTCCAGGTTGCTGAGCTTGTGCTTTTGACAACTGGCTACACATTTGGGGGCCCACAAAAACCCTCCTTTAGTATACTTAATTTGTGAGAGTGGCCCATCAGACTCAGGAAACAATGGACTTATATTGGTTTATTATCAACGATGCAGAAGAGATATAGAGCAAAGCATGTTAGAAGGGCACCCAGCATTTACTCTCTCTCCAGGTCCACCATCCGCCAGGAACCTCCACATGCTGAGCTACTGGAAGCTCTTGGAAACCCACACTCTGTCCTTATTGACGCTTCATTGTGTGAAATGATTAAGCCATTTGGCTACTGGAGAAGAATTCAACCCTCGGTAACTTGACCCCGCCCCTCCCCCCCCCCCAAGAAGTTGAAGGGACTGACTGATGACACAAACCCTCGAATCCTGCTGGTCTTTCTTGGGCCCTGCCTAGCACAGACTACCAGTCAACTTGTCAGCATACAAGAGCACACTGCCATTTCCGAGAGTTCAACCACTTCCTGTTTGCCAGGAAATGTGCCCTTCATGACATCACCAGCATAAGTTTGACCCTCACCATTGAGGTTATGGCCATTTTGATCCTAGCATTTTGCAACTGAGACTGTTTTGATTTTTCTCTGTAAATACTTAGTCAGGAACATGGGTCACACTGTCCTTAGATTTTACAACCTTGTGCCTGGTGTTGAGAGAAGTGCCCTTCCAGAGGAACACCGACCTGGTCAGAACCACACCTGCACAGCTGCGCCCTTGGAGAAAAGTGATCTTCTTTATGGATTATCATTCCACTAGACTTTCTAACTTGAGCTGCCAAATCATGCAAATATGGTCGACTGTTTCCACCAACACATATGTATTCTCTGGTAGGCTTGGGGGCTGCACAGAAGAAAGGGATGAAGGAGTGATCCTAGATTTCAAGGTGATTATGACCCAGCGATGATGTGGTCTGAACCAGGGAAGGGCAGTGACAATTGATAAAACAGCTGGGTGGGGGGTGTTGACAAATGGCAACACCCTATTTGTAAAGTAACTGAAGAGTCAAGCTTGGTTGCTCTGTCATCTGACAAAATTTCCTATAGAGGAAGTCAAGACAGAGGTGTGCTAGCTGAGGATGCAGCCCAGTGATAGAGCACTTATCTCACACAGGCAAGGCTCTGGCCTGGGCTTGACCCCCCCATACCTCCCCCACCACCCAGGACAAAGCTACTCACCTTTTCACACCTAGGCACAGATCAAAACAAGAGTAAACATATTCATTCGAGTTTATCTCCAATTTTTACCGATTTTGGAAATCAACCCGAGCTAAAACCTTTTGCTAGGCCTGAGCTCATCATCCAAAATCAGAGCTAGTTACAGATGTAAAGACAAACATATCTTTTGAGAAGTTCACCTTGGCAGATTTATAGTATTATTGGCTCTGACAATAATTAAAATACCAGGGCTGGGAGCAAATAGCAATACAGGAAGTTAGGGTTTTTTTTTTCTAATATTGTTTAATAATCACTAATAAAATAAGTTGCTCACTCCTAAAACACAACTCAAAGCAGCACAGATTTTTCTGTCTTGGGAGAAATACACTTCTTCAAGCAGCTTCTAAGTTACACAGGAGTAAATCCTTGCAGTGACTTCAGGTCTGGGAAAACAATAGGAACTCTAATGTCTGGTAACACAAAATAAAGACAGCCAAGCAAAGAAACAATGTCCTAGAAGATGGAAAGGACACAGAAGAACACAGCCTGGAAAACACAGCTCAGACTTAGAAACTAAACTAAATCAATGCCCACTACACTCTTTCCTTGGGTGTTGCTATCAAACTTCAATGATTGCAGATTCAGGGGTCTTAGAGCCCTCTGTTGATACCCAAAACAAGAAGAACTCAAAATGAAACACAGATCTAAATGTAGGAGCCAGAGTTATAGAACTCTTAGAATAAAATATGGGAGTGAATCTTGGTGACCTTGTCTCAGGCCAGGCCTTCGGATATGGCACCCAACTCATAAGCAAAAGAAAAGACAGATCAAAATAGATCAGAATTAAAGTCTTCTGTGCATCAATGGACACCACCAGTAAAGAACCTACAGAATAGAGGAAAGTGTCAGAAAAAAAAAATGTGTCTAATAAGGGTGTTTTAGTCAGGGTTCCTATTGTTGCGACGAAACACCACGACCAAAGAGCAAGTTGGGGAGGAAAGGGTGTATTTGGGTTACACTTCAGCATTGTTGTTCATCTCTGAAGGAAGTCAGGACAGGAACTCAAACAGGGCAGGATCCCGGAGGCAGAAGCTGATGCAGAGGCCATGGAGGACATGGAGAGTACTTACTGACTTGTTTCTCCTCGCTTGCTCAGCCCACCTTCTTATAGAACCCAGGACCAGCAGCCCAGGGATGGCACCACCCACCATGGGCTGGGCCCTCTCCCATTGATCACTAAATGAGAAAATGCCTCACAGCTGGATCTCATGGAGGCATTTCCTCAACTGAGGCTCCTTCCTCTGATGACTCTAGCTTGTGCCAAGTTGACATCCCAAACCATCCAGCACAGAGGGACTTATGTTTCAAATATACAAAGAACCTTTACAGCCCACTAATAACAAGACAAAATAGCCCATCTTTAGAAAGTATCTGAACGAACATTTCACCCGAGACATGCACATAGCGAATAAGCACAAGAAGGGACGCTCAACACTATGGGCCGTGAAAGAAACAAACTCAGATGGCCACCTTCGCAGCACTGAGTGTTAGAGTACAGCCTAACAAAAGTGACCGGCCACAGCGAAGTCGGAGCCCCCAAGCACTGCTGCTGATCAGGCCGGAAGGGGGTGCTGCTGGGGAAGACAGTCTTCAAACTGTCATAGAGTGCACATGGTCTGCCAGTCACTCCTAGAAAGCTGAAAGGATTCATGTTACTTGACATTTGAAGACTTAGGCAAAAGGTTAGACACACATGGCATGGACTATATGAGTTCATGGATATGAAACATTCAGAACAAGCAGCTCCATAGAGACAGAAAGTTGGTTGGAGATGCCTTGGGGTGGGCTGGAGGGGGTGGCATCACTGGCTTAGGGAATGGGAAGTGATTTCTAAGGGAGGGGTTACGGCATTTCTTTAGGAGCAATGAAATAGTCAAAAACTGTGCTACTACACAGCAGAGAATATACTAAAAAGCATTTAAGTTCACATTTTAAGTGAGTTGGGTAATATGTGAAATATACATCAAAACAAATAAACAGTCAGGCAGGAAGATTTCGAGTTCAAGGCCAATCTAAACTGTATAGCCAGAGGCTGCCACAAAACAATATTAAACAAAAACAAACTCTCCTGAAGATGAGTCTTCCTCAGATGACAGCCCTCAAGTATAAAACTGTCTACTAGATCTCCACATGCCAACATGTAGCTCCAGGCATGGGCCGTAATAATCCAGTTCCCTTCCAGCCAGTCTTCCCACCATCTCTCAAGGTGTGTGTGTGTGTGTGTGTGTGTGTGTGTGTGTGTGTGTGTGTGTGTGTTGTGTGTGTCTGTGTGTGTGTGTGTGTGTGTGTGTGTGTGAGAGAGAGAGAGAGAGAGAGAGAGAGAGAGAGAGAGAGAGAGAGAGAGTCTACTTCTGATCCTCCAAGTCATTGAGCCATTTCAGGCTTTTAGCTCAAAAGAAGTCACGTTCTCCTGGCCTCTTGGTAAGGCTTTTAAAGATACAACCTGCAGTAGCTGTAAACACAATTCTGGCAAATTTCAGAGTAACAGAGTCACCTCTGTCTGACTCTAGTGCACTGGGCAGGTCACTTTGGAGGTTAGTCAGTACTCAGCCCTCACAGACAAACATGGAAAGTCACTACCATACATGCCAGTGATACTGTCTAAATGGGAGCCGGTGGGGACACCTCTATTTCTTAGCATCAGGATGTAAGCGGGTGTCCTCAGTCTGATGCTTTCCTTGGGATGTCAGGCCTGCAGCAGCCAGTGCCATGCTCAAGTGTCACCCTACATATGCTGCTGCTGCACAGGAAATGCAGTTACATGGCCTGCCCCATTTCCTGCTTCCATTGTCATCCAAATCTGGTTCTTCAGGAATGTGATCATCTCCAATAATGTCTTTTGTGTAAGACACTGAGAAATCCTCTTGTCCATGGCCAAGATCTCAGAATGACCTGAAAGCATCTTCTGCATCCTCCTTTAGTAGAAATGGTAGTTCCAATTTGGCTGTGAGCCTTAAATTTGGTGCCTGCCACAGAGATTTCCTCCAGACACTACACGGAGAAGCAAGAACTAACTCCCCTGCATAACTGAGGGGAACAGGCCAGCGAGTGTCTGTCTAGTTTACAGTCTCATTGTGCTGATGAGGGGTCCTGACTGTCCCTTCCCCTCTTTCTTCCTCCACTTTGCTCCTGCTTTGTCTTCTCTAACTCATAGTCGTTACCAAGACCTCTGTTTAGGCTTGAGTCTCTCGTTTCTGTATTTTGTTCAGTGTACAAGAGGTTGCTGGATCCCTGACTTGGAGTCTTATAAAGATCCTTGTGATGTATTGCCTACACAAGGAGAAGAATGGAAACTTTGCACTGGCTAATTGCTACAATAGTTCACCGATACTTAAGTGGAAAGGACAGCTACAAAATATTAAAATGGAAAGACACCTGTGTTTAAATCTTCCTGTGCTACTGCTCTAAAAGAAAGCCAGGGCTGGCAAGGTGGCTCAGCCAGGAAAGGTTCCTGCCACACAAGCATGGTGACCTGAAGTCAATCTCTGGAAAGCTGGGGGATGTCTTTCTGTATGCTGTGAATATATGTTGCTCTCATTGGCTAATAAATAAGCTACTTTGGTCTATGGCAAGATGGCTTAGAGGCAGGCGGGAAATCCAAGGAGAGAGACAGGAAAGAGAAAGGCAGAGTCTGGAGAGAAGCCAGCCTGCTGCCCAAGGAGCAACATGCCAGCAGACTGGTAAAGCCACAGAACGTGATAAAACATAGATGAATAGAAATGGGTTAATTTAAGATATAAGAGCTAGCTAACAAAAGGCCTGCCATAGGCCATACCATTTGTAAATAATATTAAACCTCTGAGTGATTATTTTATAAGTGGCTATGGGACCACAGAGCTGTGTGAGACCAGAGAAAACTTATGGCTACACTGGAATCCTTATAAAAATGGGGGAGAGAAAATCAACTCTATAAAGTTGGCCTCTCACTCCCACACGTTATGTCATGTATACACACACACTCACACATCATGCATACCGACACACATACAGTTAGAGTAAATAAAAACTCAAGAGAAAGGGTGAGAGACTAAGAAAGAAAGGGGAAGGGAATGAGAGAGGAGAAGGAAGGAGGAAAGGAGACCTTAGAAAAATCACAATGGTGATTCTGTCACTTAGGGGTCGATGATGATCCACTGACTTTTTAGTGGTTCTGAGAAGCCTACTGACTCCCACACTAAGACTTTATCCTCTTTCAGTTTAACTCTAGACTTTCTGAAAGTTTATAAAAACAAAAACTATTAAAACAAGGTCCTGTCTACTTCCAGATTTTCAGACTCTGAGGCAAGACTATGGCTTGAGTTCAGGAGTCCAAGGTCAGCCTGGACAACACAGACAGATCCTGCCTCAAGATACTAAGCCGAATGAATAAACCCGATCAACAGTTCTTCAGCATGTCTAGCTGCGATTCTTCTGGAAGCAGGTACATGTATTTACTACTTGGTCTCTGCAGGTTCCTCTTTGCCTTGGTAACAGTGAGGTTAGCTGGACGGGTTCTCTAGGAAGAAAATGTCAGCGACCAGCAAGGACATGTCCAGTTTACACAGAGCTGCTCTCGTGCACACACTCAGAAACTATGAGCTGCTGACTAAATCTAGAATGTATTTTTGAATAAGAGGAGTGATAATACAGCCAAAATTATATTTAAGTTAATTATCTACAAGCAACTTCAGTCTGGTAACTGCAAAACAATCCTTATAATTTGGGTCTAGGGCCAGGTAAACGTGTCTGTCTACATTACTGTTGGGTGTTTTCTTTGGAACTAACTCTACAAACTCAGCCCCCAAGGAACTGGTTATGCCTTTAAGATAAAGCACAAGGGAAATCATTAGCAGCTCTTTGCTTCCTGTGAACAATCCTGAAAGGAACCACTGTAGATTCAAACTCTCAAAGCACTGGAAGTCATGGCTGCTGCAAGCAGTCAAGTAAGACCATATGCCTGGCACAGACACTTAACTCTGAGAGACGCTGTGACTGTTAATGTGCACATGTGGACACACACACCCCACAACACAGCAGACACACACTCACAACATGGCATACACACACACACACACACACACACACACACACACACACAGTACCAACAACAAAATCTACAACTGTAACTGCTTGAGCTTATAGCTATTGGAAAACAGGAGTAAAAAAAGAAAAAAACAGGAGGAGGGGGGACCTCCCATACTTCCTACTGAGAAGCAAGTAACTTGCATGAAGGAAAAAAAAATTTAAAACAATTTTCTCAGAACACATTTGCAATTATACTCATTTAAAGTTATATATAAACATATAAAATATATTCATAAAAATTATACTCAAAGAATTTCAGTACAGACTTAGAGATTTTAAAAGCCAAAATATATACGACAAAAAATGTGGTATCTCCTAAAGATGTCCTTGATGGGTATCGAAGTGTCCCCAAGTATGCATTCATTTCATCTCTTAGTCCCAAACTTCCATTCCCAGCCCAGGTCACCCGGGCATGCAGCTGCCCTCTAGGTGAGACATCATTTCCCAGCCTCCCTTGTGCCGGGTGCAGCCATGTCCCACCACACACATAACATAGAGTGGAAGTGATTGGGGTCGTCTCCCAACAGACAAGGCTACATGCCCTGATTTTGTTCTTCCTTCTTTAGCTAAAGATGGGGATGACAAGAACAACCTGTCAGGCCAACTGATCTTTAGAGCTGGTCCAGTCCTAGGCTGCCCTATACAACAGAGACAAACAGCTACCTTACCCAAGGCACTGGACTGAGTCTTTGTGGTAGGTGCAAGGCTGTAACTCTAATTATTACAGAGGGAAAGCTGTAAAGGAGTCATAAGCATGAATGAACTACTCTTTGCATTGCTTCCAAGTAGATTATAAAACTGGAGGTGCCTACTCATCAAAAATACCAGTGAGAGAAAAACAATGCAAGCTATACACCAAGACAAAACATTTGAAATATTTACTATACAAGAACATGTATCTGGGAGATACATCTAAACTACATGGCTCAATACAAATAAATCAGGGGGTTTCTTTCATAACAGATCAGTTGGGGACCTAGGCTTTCGTTACCATCCTACCTAGTGGGGGGGTATCTAAGGATTTGCTCTGCCTGCAGGGCTTCTTGTATGCAGGTTTAACGCCTCTCCCTTTCAAACTTATCGTTTTGCCTGCTTTGGAAAAATAAATCTAATCCCATGATATGTTCCCCATGCCAGCTGGCCCTAGGCAGAGGAGATACATTTAGAGAAAGGGATGTTGCTTCTAGGTTCTAGAGAGTTTGTAGTGAAGTCATCCAGGTTCCTCTAGCAGCCAGGGAATTCCAGGCCATCCCTCCAGCCTGGGGCCCCCAGTGAGCTAGCTCTCTCCCAATGAGCAGCTCTACAATGTACCCTAATGTCCACGTTATAGCAAGTTCCTGAGGGGTTTCTGCACATTCTGCTGCACATTAGGACCCCTCTCGAACCCCAGACTTCTAAGTCTGTGGGTCTCACTATCCTAGGGCAGTGACTGTTTCTTCTACCTGCCATTGCTACATATTGTGCTGTAGGGTTCTTCCCACAGGCCAACCCCTCCTGAGTCTAGCCCTCACTGGGCCCAGCTCACCTTGACAGGAAAGGTACCCATCTTTCTACCCCAACTCTAATATTAGACAACAGATGACTATGGTCTCTAGGACAAGTCAAAAGATCGTGGAGTTTTCTTCACTGTGTTTTCATATCAGGTGATGACTGGAAGTTGTTCCCATAAATCCCAAAACTCAATCAATGTCCCATGAGCCAGCTGCCACTTTCTGTAAGGGACAGTCTATGAATCATTACTAATCATGTGATAACTCACTGAACTGTCAGTTAATTCTGGGAGTCTGTGTGAGGTCAAGTTCTTTTCCAGTTGACAGTGATCTCCAGTGCTTGTCTCTTCAAGCTGTGTCAATTGACCTTATGAAAAGTGCCTGGCAATTACTCGGGCTTCCTAGAAAGGCTCTAGGCAGAATTCACATCTGCTGCTGTGTGCAGAGACTCTACCTGGGCAAGGTTCCACTGGAGTCCTATTGCCCACAATGACTCTAGCCTATCTGGAGCCCCACTTTTCTGTGCTGAGTCTCCTGGAGCTAACACACTTGTAGGACTTCCCTGGATGATGAGAGCTTTGCTTACTTCTCTGGTCACCCTGTGCCTGCCCTCCACTCACTCTGGGATCCTGTGACAGTGAGTAGGTCTGTTCTCTCATCCCTGAGTGAAAGGATAGGTCTTTATAGCTTTAGAACACATGCATTCTTTCTGCCTAGAATGTTCTTCCCATGTGTCTTTCTTCCACTCATCCAGTCTATCACATCTCCCTTATGTTTCTGAAAGGCCTCCATCCAAAATTTCCAGGACCCCTCTGCCCCGCTAGACCAAAGCTAGAGAAAGAAAGGACCCCTGTGAGATGCTATGCTTGCTCCCAGCTTCCCCCAACCCACAACCCTTGCCAAATTTGTAACTGCCTACTTATACACTGATTTGATTTGGAGTCTAATTGCCTTCCTACGTCCCAAGACCCTCAAGAGCAGAGGTTACTCTCTAGTGGCCCACAGTTGCACCTAGAACTTTGCACACAGCTGGCAAATGACCAACACTTATTAGGGGAAGTAGAATAATAGAGTGACTTGTCTTAGGGACTTCAGAGCCAGTGGGACCATAGCTTGGTTTTGATAGTACACTAGCCATGAGCCTCTGGACAATTAATGATCTGTTTCCCCATCTATGAAATGGAAGTGGAACTGTACCTCCCTGTCAGGTTGTGAGAATGAGTCAATGGGTAAATACTTGCAAACCACTGTTACAGGTTCTGTGAAATGATAAACTGTAGTCAGTTATTGTACTGGCTGGTTTTGTGTCAACTTGACAAAAGCTGGAGTCATCAGAGGAAGGAGCCACAGTTGAGGAAATGCCTCCATGAGATCCAGCTGGAAGGCATTTTCTCATTTAGTGATTGATGGGGAAGGGCCCAGCCCATGGTGGGTGGGGCCATCCCTGGGATGGTGGTCCTGGTTTCTATAAGAAAGCAGGCTGAGCAAGCCAGGGAAGCAAGCCAGTAAGCAGCATCACTTCATAGCCTCTGCATCAGCTCCTGCCTGCAGGATCCTGCCCTGTTTGAGTTCCTGTCCTGACTTCCTTCAGTGATGAACAGCACTGCTGAAGTGTAAGCCAAATCAACCCTTTCCTGCCCAGCCTGCTTTTTGCTGATGGTGCTTCATTGCAGCAATGGAAACTCTAACTAGGACAGTTGTTAATTGCCATACAGTTATCCTGGGAACAAGAGGAACTAAGTCAACTTCCACATTCTAAAAGTTGGTAATTGGTATCTGTTAAATTAGAAATTATTGAAAATAACATTCTGGGCTAACTCTCACACAGTAAAACTCTTAGATTTATATGTTAGTGGTGAAACATAAATACCACTCTCTTGGAAATTAAATAATTTTAAAGCTCTAAAATGTTGAAGACTTGCCTAGGAACATACATAAAAATGGATCAAATTCTTTTTCCTTTTGTCTTTTTATTTTCCCCCTACTGTGGGTCAAATCAATGGCCTCCTGCATACTAAGACGTCTTAGGAAGCTGAGGTAAACACCCAGCGCCAAAATTTTTCTTAAAAAATATAGTTCTAAATAACTTCAGTGTTAGCAATACTAGGCTTTAAAAACTATGTAGTTGGGAGATGGCGCAGCTGATGAAAGTGCTTGCTGTGTCCATCTCATGATGTTCCTGAGACCCGGGGTGCCAGGAGAATCAGCCCCTGAAACTTACTGTTTGACCTCTACATGAGTGCTGTGGTGGAATGTGTGTGCCCACACCCTGGCATCACTCACACACACACACACACACACACACACACACACACACACACACACACTGTTTTTTAAAACAACATTGAAAATGCATTACATTTACATGTGTGTGCCCCCGAGTGCATCTCTCTTCCCACCATGGGAATTCTGGGGGTCAAACTCAGGTCCTCAGGCTCATATTACCCACTGAATCAATGCAAAATGTCTCCACTTGGAATGTTAACTCTGAGGAACAATATGTAGTCACTGTTTAAAATTATGAAATTTATCAACATAAAATATTTATGAAACAAAAAAATAGCACACAAATTCAAAGTCACATTTCTATGTTCTTATAATGGCATATGATCTCACTGTGTTATATTATTTTGTATGTTTACATATGTGTGTGTAAAGATAAAAACTGAACAGAAATATGAAAAATAATTGACATTCTATAGTTCTGGGTTATTTAAAAGTTTGAATTTTGTTGCTGCTGACTTAATATTAGGATTATTTCTAATTGGTTTATTGAAGGGTTCAAATTAAACAACCTTGTTTCCTTGCTTCAGCTGAGGAGCCTGGCAGCTAGTATTTCCCTGTGCATCCAGTTCCCTGACAAATGGGGGCTGCGAAGAGGATCCATCTCACATTAATATTTTCAGAAGATAACTTTTAAAATAAATGTTTCATTTACAAACACTAACGGTTAACTTGAATAAGCCATGTTGGTTACCTACGAAAAATGCATCACATCCCTTTCACACACATAGAGTTAATGACTACTGGAATTTTGTATTCTAACAAGAGAACATCTAAAGTGTGTTTCCTTACTGGCCTGGACGACAGTTTCCTGGGATCTACCGACAAACCAACAACTGAAGTCAGAACCAGAGGACCTGAAGTCCCAGAGGGCAGTTTTCCCCAACATGCCTCCTGAGGGTTTTCCTCCTGTCTGCTTGGACACGGTGGTTTATCCCTGCCCCATCGTTAACTGGCCAGATAGCAGCAGAGCCCACTCAGGACTAAGGGAGCTAAGTGAGCCTCAGACTAATAAAGGAGCAGATATCTGCAGAAAACAGGCATGATGCAACCAGATGTGGGCAAAGCCACATTCCAGAGAAGAGCAGTCTTAGGAGGACGTAAATATTACAGTTCAAAGGAAAGATGAGCTGAGTGACTCTGAGAAAGTTCCATGGGGCTGGCAATTCTGCTTTTGGAGGCAGAGCTTCATTAACACCTCTTGTCTTCTCTTCCGTTAATCCGGGGAGACTAAAGGTAAATAGTCCCTGGGCAGCCTGACAATGGTGTCAGGGCATGAAGGCTGCAGCCCAGTCTGAACAGCAGCAGCATGTCAGCAGTTTCTTTCCCACACTCTGTCCCTCTCCAGCAGGTCCTCCCTTGCCTGGTGAGTCATGTCTACTTTGCCAATCATCCTGTCATTAGTCTCTGGCACAAGAGAGTGGGTCAGGCAATGCAAGGGAACAGGAACCTGCTGCCTATGACTCACAAAGGGCCAAAGCTGAGTCACCTGGCTCGGCCTTGGTTTTCTAACCTGAGAGGCTCCAGATCTACTTACTGTCTTGTCCTCAAAGATCCCTGTGTGCTGCTCAAGGGTGTTTCCCTTCCCTGTTAGGAGAGAAGGGACTTGGGCAGCAAGGCTGCCATACAAAAGGCAAGTTGGTAACTGATGGGCAACATGAAAAGCAGAAAAAAGCCAACAAAAATGAAAATGTGTTTGACACACCACCTCAAAGAACTCACTGTCTTTTTTTTCATAGAGCCTACACTAAAGTGCTGGATGAATGCTACCTGTAATGTTACCTGGTCTAACCTACTGGATATGAGGAAGAATCAGCTGCAAGTTTAGTTAAATACTAAGATTAGACACTAAGTTTAGCAAGACTCTCAAGGAGAATGATGGGATACCCCCAGCCCCTATCATATTCTCCGTATCTCTCCGGCTGAGAATGGATGACTGATTTTACATTCTTCTTACAGTAAGGGAAGCCTACATAATGGGTACCAGCTGTGTTAAGCAAAAAATCTGGGCTCAAGTCCTGGAGAGAGTGCATATTACAGTGTAATGAAGTTTCGATCATTCTATTCAGTGGACTTATGGGGGGGGGGGGAGATACCTCTCCACGCAGCACACTGGAGTAGACTCGTAAGGACAGGCATACAGGAACCAAGGCCTAGTAGCATATTGGGAACAAGAATAGGGAAACTTGACTACCAGGAGGTAGTCCCTGCCCCTCTCCTCTTTTCCTGCCCCCCCTTGGGTTCACACCCACCTCATCATCTTCATCCACAGGGTAACTAGAAGCTACCATCTTGTTCCTTTACTTTACCTCTTCCTTAGCTACACAACCTAACACAAGTGACATTTCCTAAGATTTGAATTATTCATCTGTAAGATGCATGCAATCCTGTCTATTTTGTAAGATGTGGGTCAAGACTAAACAAGGGCACCTGTTTAAATCACTTAGTACAATGTCTGCCATGTAGGCATCCTTGAGATCTATTTCAGTGACAGCACCTGATTGATGTACTAAGTGCCCAGTAAACTGTAGGTGTTAGTATTGTGTTTACTCCCAACCATCCTCAATAATGGCACTGTGGCCCATCCAATGGCACAGAGGCCAGCTATCATCTCTGGTCTGGGGGAGTAACCAGGTCTGTGTTTAGGTCAACCACAGCAGGTGTTGCTGGAGGACAACTTTTTGAATAACTTGACAGTCACATGCTGTCAGTGACAAGAGTTCTTATATCATGGGAATTGTCTTGAGCCGTGTCACCAAATGCATCGTTTTATAAAAGAGAAAAGGACCCAAGGGAGGACGTGGGGCACACTTTGACCAAGCAGGAAGTAGAAGCATCTGCTGTCAGATCCCTTCCTGTGTAGGAAGCTGAGTCACTTTCAGGGACTGGATTACTAAGGCGCTCTGATGGAGTAATTCCCATTCTGATATGTTAAAATACAGGCTTACGCAATGCTTAAAGGCAGGATTTCCTGTTATACAGCTCTTGTCCCTGCAGTGATGGGCCCCCTAGAAAGGAACAAGATGGCAGCTTCTAGTTACCTGTGGATGAAGATGATGAGGTGGGTGTGAACCCAAGGGGGGGCAGGATAAGAGGAGAGGGGCAGATACACGGTTTCAACTGCTTTCATCTTGGTCTGCTAAATCATAATAAAGTTAGAAAATGAAAAACATGATTTTCTTCTGACCCCAACCTCTGGCATTGGGCCAAGGTGCCGGGCTCCTGCCGGGACAGCCATTCTTCTCTCGTTTGATGAGGGAGGGCCTGCCACTGTCTGACCTCTCCTTTGGCCCCCATCTGTGGCCCTGGCCATTGGGATTTATCTGTCAAGTGCAAGTAAGAAGGCATGGCTGGCAAGAGCTCCCCTCCCCTGCCTAGTTTTAGTGCAAGAGTCCACTGCAGGAAGAGAAAAGTGCAGTGCTCAGATTTTAAGAAGATAAGGCAAGGAGGGACAGAATAGAAATGTCAGGCTGATCTAAAGAGCCTGGGACATAGTTGATGTGTTTCTGGGCTCAGTACTCTTGGGCAAGGTCAAATCTATCGCTTTAAATTTAGAGAAACTTTGTGTACAAAGGTGCAAGGGAAAAAAACTCTGTGTATTCTGTTTAAAACCAACCTATTACTTAAGAAATAAATGTTTCTCCAGGTTGCCAGAATTTCTAAGTACATACTTATTTTAAAAAGGGAATTCTTTCAGTTTTATCAACATACATTTATATAATTTCTGTTTCATCTCTCTGTGGTCTGTCTATTAATGAAAATCAGCTGGTACGAATGGGAGATAATGCTGTGCTAAGAAAGAGAATTCCCAGTTCAGCACATCCTGCACATGACCAAGGCTCTTCCCCAGGGGAGCAACACACCATTGTGGTGTTCTCGCTACCCCTCCACCAATACTGATTCTGAGTCCAGAGGTCCCTAGGTTTTCTTTTCAAATTTATTTTTGGACTGAAGGCCTATAGCTTATAGGTAGCACATGTGCTTAGCATGTGCTAGGGCCTCGGTTCCATCCCTGGAATGCAAAAGAATCAACTAAAATAAAAGTGCGTCTTTAAACAAACGCTTGGGACTTGAGAAGCAGCCCAGTGTTAAAGAGCACTCACTCTCAGGGAGGACTACGACTCCATCCCCAGCATGCACAGCAGGCAGCTCATGACCACCCGCAAGGCATCCAGTACTCTTTTCTGGCCTTGATGGGTACCTGCACACACATGTACAAACACACACACACACACACACACACACACACACACACACACACACACACACAATTAAAAATAAATAAACAAAAACTAAGTATCATTGACAATTTTTTTCTGCCCAAATATAAAGTTGGCAGAAGCGAACTACAAATTACTCCTGTCAGTTTTGCAGAGAAGGGGTCTGTGTGAGATCTTTCCAGCTCTGGTCTCCCTCCAGGAAGGTACATCATCTCATACTCCTGGGCCTAGGGGTGGCCATAGGAGATGACTGGGGAGGAAGGTAGAAGAGAGAGCACACACTGTGTGTCGAGCAGGAAACAGTAGCTAGGAAGAAGCACTGAGCTGGGCTAAGGGCTTTAAGCTGACATGACACTCTGGCCTGCACTCTCTATAGTTTTTGTGGTGGGCCTGCTTAGAGGGCCCCAAAATTGGTCTGCAACTCCAGAACTCTTAGGAACTCTGGACATCAAAGATCCGTGCTGTGCTCCCAATCCTCAGACTTTCTGATAATCCAGCTGAACGACCTCCACACAGAGGAAGTTCCCTAGAGGTCATCAGGAGTCCGTTGTTCCATTTGCAGCTTCCTGGTGCCTCCCAGATCCTCTCTCCAGCTCTCCTCTCCTCGCCATTGACTCTCACTTCTAGCAGAAAGCAGGCAGGGCACCAGCAGGCTCAATGTCAGTATATGAGGTTCAGGCCCCTTCTGTCGGAGCTCTTTACTGCCCCATAGGGCTAGTTATCCTTGGGCAGTGGGAGGTGAGATCTAGTTCACATAAACCCAGGAGAGAAGGCAGGGGAGAAAGTAGAAGACAGGAGTGAGCTTTCCAATGCCATCCAAACCAGTTTTACAGCTGAGAGTCTGGAACAATAACAAACTGCCTTTCCACAGACTACTAGATGCTCATTAAATGATAACTAGTGTCCAACACGTCACAGGTACCAGCTCCCCAGTGTTCACGCAACACACCCTCCAGCAATAATTATTCCTACAACTTGAAGGAGAAGACCAAGCTTAGAGTGTAGAAGGGACATGCTCAGGGCACAGACCCAAATTTAGAAATCCGAGCAAATTTCAAATTTAGGCACTAGGGGTCAAAGTATGGACTCTGTGTGCATTACCTGACTTTGCCTTTCATTAAACCAATATCTGCATACACTGCACAAATGATATTACTTTTGCTTTTGTTTGCTTGCTTGGTTTTCTTTTTTGTTTTTATTACTGTTTTATTATTATTATTATTATTATTATTATTATTATTATTATTATTATTATTTCAGCATCTCACTATGTAGACAACCCTAGCCAGCAACTCCCAATGCTCCTGCTTTGTCCTCAGGAATGCTGGGATTACAGGCATGTATCATCACACCCCGCACAAAAGATCAGTTTTTATTACCGCTTTTCATGATTTTTGAAGAAAGTGGTTTTGAACAATCTTCTTGACAAGTTAAGAACTAAAAGTCAGAAGTCCCCTGAGCATGGAAAGCCCTTCCCACACGAGTACAAGAAGTTCTAATGGAGTAGTGTGTGCGGGGTGGAGGGCAGGGGGAGCTGGGGGGCTCAGAGTAGTCAAATGTCTACCCAACATCTCCCCTTTGGAAAAGACCGCAAACCTCCAGAACCTCAGAGACAATTGACAATTACAGGGAGTTGCCTGGCCCACGTATCCCTCCTCCCCAGGATGTGAAAAGCAATGCTAATATAATCAACTTGGGAGCCACAGATGTAACTCCCAAGATTACCTCCAAATAGACACAACGTAGGTAAACTAAATATGCAAATGATTATGGTTAACTTGAGGGTATGTGAAAGCATTCTACTTAAGCAGTGTGTTATGCATATGTATGTGTGCATATGTTAGATGTCCTGTTTAAATTCACACCCCATAGTAGCAAAAAAGAGAGATGTAATATGTTATATTAGACAAACATATCCCCAAGTTGCCTTCTAGCTTTGAAATTTTAAGCCAGAGTTCCAAACTGATGGTAGAACTTGATATGAGCCAACATTTAAAACAGAAACCCAGAACTGCAGGTTTATTTCAAAAATCAGATCTGGCAACAGTCATCTGAGTGACAAGCCTTAAATAGGGCAGACACGCTTTCCTAAGCTGACCTGCTGACTCAGGATCTGCAGTTTTCCATGGCATTTAACACCGTGGATCCCTACACTGCAGAATTTCTCTCTGTGGACTATGTCTTCATAGTCAGGAGAGCTTGAGCAACAGGGTCCTGCACACCCAGGTAGAACAGTGAGGGTTTGCCCACAGTAGTGGGCTTTCAAAGACTGCTTCTCAGCCTCGCCTGTACGTATGAATTGCTGGCAGAAGTTTTAGAACTATGCTTTTCCCTAATCTAGACCATTAGATCAGGGTTTCTGACTGTGTAGTCCCAGCATCAGCAACACAACTGTTGTGAAGCAATCTGAGATGGCAGTGTTGCCAACATCCTGTAGTTCCCTCTGTGTCCCTGTCCCACACTACCCCATCCTCCTCCTCCTTTATCCCATCCCAACTCCCAGCACCACAGGTTAATGTTGCTTCTGTTGAACTTGCTAACAACAGAACCATACTGAATCCTTATCTCAACTGTGAGGACTGAGATGTATCCATGTTACCACATGCAACAATTGGCCCATTTCCCCTCATGTTTACTATTTCACTATGTGACTTTAGTGTAAACTGTTTCCCCACACTATTGTTGATGCATATTTGGGCTGTTCTGAGTCTAAGGCTATAACAATTAATGCCAATAGCTATAAATATTCTTGAATGTAGACATGCTCATAGGACATTATGCCCTAGACGAAGAACTGCCAGAGTATAAATCATTCACATATTCAGGTCCAGTAGGTATGTCTAAACAAAGAAATGTGTCCAAAAGTGTCAAATGTACCGCCACTGGAGTGTCGCAGAGTTCTGCCAGCACTCTGTGGGACTTTTGGTGGGTGTACAGAAGTACAGCATTGTGGTCTTAATTTTCAGTCCCTGATAGTTAACAACACCAAGGACACTTGGGGTTCTCAGCCATGTGGCTGCATGTCTGTGATGCACCTGCTTAAATCTCTTGCTCGTTTTTCTGTTGTGTTAACCTTTCAGAATTGATGTGTCTAAGGGGTTGCCAGCATGAGCAAGTGTGACTGAAGCTGTCATAACGCAGTCTATTAGTTTGTGTGCTGACTGAGGACAATCAAATGATTTTGATTTGATTGCATGTCTTGGACATGAGTTTATTAGGATATGTAAGGCACATGTCTCCTTTCCCTCCGCAGCTTGGCTTTTCCTCTCAATGGTATGCTTCAAGAGTCTGAACTTCTCCATTCTAATACAGTCCGAGCCACAGATTTTTTTTCACCATGTAATTCTGTATCTTATTTAAGAAACCAAGGCCCATGCCAAGGTCATAAACATAGTCTACTTTTGTCATCCAGAACAATGCTGCTCGGCAGATAATAAAAATGGAGGTCACATACAGTTTTAAATTTTCTAGTACCTATCTTTTAAAAATAAAAATAAACTGAAATTTATTTTAACATTTATATAACCCAATACTTAAAAATTGCTCATTTCAATGAGCAGTCAGTATAAAATTATCAATGAGATACTTCATACTTTTATCCATTTATTATTATTTATTTTATTACTAATATGGGTATGTAGGATGTGTGTGTGTGTGATCATTCTGTGATATGTTTGTGGAGGTCAGAAGGCAATGCTCAGGAACTGGTTCTCTTCTTCCCCCATGGGTTCCAGGGACCGGACTGTTCAGAAAGTATTTTTATCACTGAGCCATCTTGCCAGTCCCATGTCTTTCTCTACAGTGAGTTTATAAAATCTACTTTGTGCTTTTTACATTTCAGCATGATCTTCTTTATTAGGCCAGCCATATTGTTAGACCCATATAGGTCTGGAGGTTATTCTGTTTTGTCTGCTACGTCTAAATCAATATATAGATTTGTACACATTTTAGGGCAACCATTTTTCTTTCCACATGGATATCCAAACAGCTCCCAATTTCCTGTGGTACTGAGATCATTGATGACAAATACCAGTATCCACAGATGTCCCTAAAATCCCCAGTCCACTCTGACAAGCCACACCCTCCTTTAAAAGTCCCCAGTAGATTTCTCATTCATATCTCATGTTGAGAACCATTTCCATGTTGAGCAACTTTATAAGGTGGGAAGGAATATAAAAGTTAAGATCAGTAAGTATCAAGTGTCTCTGTACGATACTATTTCAGGAAAGTGTGTGTGTTTGCGTGCGTGCTTGCGTGCGTGCGTGCGTGCGTGCGTGCGTGTGTGTAGGGCAGTGGGCTGGATAGTAACTAAAGTACCACCTGCCTGAAAAGTACTTCTTACTATCAATAATGGTTAAAAACATTTAAAAGTGGCAGCAATAGTCTAGCCTGTGAGACCAACATTTGCCTGCTATTTTTCAGTCATCGATTCGGGGAGCTATGCTGTTTTGTTCCCACACAGTTCACAGACTAGAATTCCACTTCAAGCAGATTGTTCCTGGAAATGATCCAGGTAAAGGCAGTTGGAGTTAATGGAACAGGAGGAGCTCATTAGGAGACCCTGTAACTTTGACCCAAAGTAGAACATGGCAAGGGTCCTGTAACGTGTACAACATTACAGATGAGCATAATTTAAGTTTTCTTTGCATCAGCATATTTTATGTTTTTATAGTTTTATTCCCAGGTCAGACAAGAAAACAGACTTTGAAGAGAAGAAATTGAAGCCAATTTAGATATCAAACTTGAGTAATCTTCATTATTGAAAAAAAAAAACTGCTCTGAGAATTTTTCTGCTTAAATCTTGAAATGATTAGTTTACTGCTAGCCTGTGTCGGGCTCAATATAATCAACAAGTATTTATTGACTGTCTGATAAAATATGCCTGACAAAGGAACCAAAATAAGACAAATGGCCTTGTTCCAGCAGACAAGCACACCGTGGAGAAATCAATGGTTTATCACAAGAGTTTTCTCATAAAGTACTTCATTTTAGAATATGGATATGGTAAATAATTGTCTCAAGTCCCTTAGTGTAATAGTTGATCTATTTCAAATAACCTAAGCAGCCCTGCCTGTAAATTTTATATTCTTCCCATCAACAAGAAATGTACATATCTTTGGGGTTCCTTTTCTAATTGTACAGAGACACAAAAGTTGGGTTTGTATATACCAATATGAAGCAGAAAAATGTGAGGATTTTGGTTTAAAAAATCTTAGTTGGTGGTAGCAGTATTTATTTGTTTGTTTGTTCCAATTCATAGAACTCAGCAGGCTGAGGCAGGAGGATTAAAATAATTACCAGGCCTGGGCTCCATAGTGAGGTCAAGGCCAACCTTAGATACATGGTGAATCCATCTCAGGAAGTGTGTGTGTGTGTGTGTGTGTGTGTGTGTGTGTGTGTGTGTGTGTGTGTGTGTGTGTGTGTGTTACAAACTCTCAAACACACCCAGGTGCATCTGTTGGGGGGGGCACATGACAAACTGTAGGAGTCGCCCCTCTCCTTCTCCCATGGGGGTCTCTAGGGCAAACTCAGATGGTCAAGCGATTGCGGCAGGTACCTTCACTCTGTCTTGCTGGCCCAAACTACTGTTCTTCATGCGAACTGATAAACCCAAATCAACTGAATCCAGCCATCTTGCTGTGAGTGCCTCCATCACTCTTGTCCACAGTCTATCTGTTCTCATATACTTGTGGGTTGGTCTCTTCACATTGCCTCCTCAGTTACACTGGACAATTCCTGGGAATCCTAAGGCTGGTGTGAGGGAGCTGCTGGTACCTTCTTGCCATATGTCTGCCAGCTTCTAGTGATACCTCTGCAATGGCTTTGGGACCCGAGAAAACTTGCATCTGAAATCTGTATGTGTGTCAGATAGGTGTATAAAAATATAGCTCCCCTGATCTGTCATTTTGCAATGATGAACACAACAAGCTGACTTTTAGGAAAGAAATACCTTCTATGCCTGCTCTTCACTGGGTTTATTATACCGTGGGGATGTTTTAGCATACACCTTTCACTTATTCACTACTTTTCTTTGAGGCAGTTTCAAGGATGGATCAGTTCCACAAAAAAATAATGTCAGTAATCACGAAAAGTGACATTCAAAAAGTCCCTATCCTACCAAAAAGCAGGCTGCCTGGACAGTCAGCTCCACGAGGGCAGGGTTTGTCCACCCCTGCAGTATTGATGGTCTTGAGCCTAGAGCACATGGAAAGCATTCACCAATAATTACAAAATGGAGAATTAAGTTCTATTTAGCAAGAGCCACAACTGCCATGTGGATGGCGCCTAACATCTGCCTTTCTTTCCATCCTAACACCCAACCTCACATAACAGGCATTAAAATAGTATGCTACAGATAAGGGAATCAAGGTTTGAAGAATTTTACTGACCTGGCTAAGTCATAGTTAGCAGGAAACAGTGACTCACATTCAAATCTTTCTTGTCTACACTCTGTCAAGCACACCACACCTTCACCCTAATCTATAAAAACTATAGATTGATGTTTAAGCTTTTTTTTTTTAAAAAAAGCTACCAAATTGGAATGTTTTGTTTTAAGATTCCAATATCTCCAATAATTGACAAATGGGATTATACAGAATTGAAACAGTTTCTTCACAGCAAGAAAATTATTGGTAGAATGAACAGACAGTCTAAAGAATGGGAGAAAATCTTTGCAAGTTATATTTCTGGCAGGGTTAATGTCTAGAATATATAAAGAACTGCAAAAATCAAATACCACAAAAATGTGCTAATTGATAAATGGGCTGCAGAATTAAGCATACAGTTCTTTAAAGAAATACAAATGGCCAATACATATTTCCTAAAAGTAATCTTAATCCTTATCATCAGAGAAACGAAAATTAAAACCACTTTGAGATTCCCTCTTACCCAAGCCAGAATAGTTCTCAACAGGAAAACAGACAACAAATACTGAGCATGTGGGAGAGAGAAACACTGACTCTTGGTAGGAGTGTAAACCGGTGCGGCCACTATGGAACTCAGAGTGGAGGGTTCTCAAAAAGCTAAAATTAGAACTACCATATGACCCAGCTACCCTACTCCTGGGCATACACTGGCAGAATGCTATATCCAGCCACAGAGACACTCGTACACTCTTGTTCATTATTGTTCTATCCATAATAGCCAGGGAATGGAACCAGCCTAGATTCCACCAACATATGAAGAGATAATGATACATATAAACAACAGAATTTTCTTCATCTGTAAAGAAAAATAAAATTAAAGAATTCACAGGAGGAGCTAGAAAGATGGCTGCGTGGTTAAGAGCACATACTGCTGTTGCGCAGGAGCCAAGTTTATTTCCCAGCATCCATGTCAGGTGGATCCCAACCACCTAGGACTTCATCTCTAGGCAATCCAACACCAACTTCTGGCCTCTGTGAGTACCTACACTTATGTGTACATACCTTCATACAGATGTATGCACATGAACATAATTAGAAATAAAATACATCATAAAAAAGAAAATAAATGCACAGACAACAGATAATATTACATTAAGTAAGGTGAGCCAGACTCAGAGAGACAAATACTGCACATTCCCACAGATGCACAGCCTAGCTTCAGTTTTTATTTCCATGGGGGTATTTATGTGGGGCTGGGTGTGGAGGGGTCACAGGAAAAAGACTAACGGTGGAGGAGGGACAACAGAGCACATGAATGTGAAAGGGGATGGTGGGATTACTGAGAACAGAATAGGACAGTGCAGGACTAGAGGGGAGCCAACCAGAATTAAGTTCTCATAAAACACCATAAGGAAAACTTGGACTTTTCATGCTAACTTAAAAGGGTTTTTTTTGTTGTTGTTTTCTTGTTTAATGATTCCAAGTTGGAAGGTTTAAAAGTTACCAATGGCTTTGGAAATACCTCTATACATTAAGGACACTAGAAGGCTAATGGAATAGGGAATGAAAAATTCTGCATTTGGGTATGTAAAAGGCCACAAAAGCTTTGTCTTTCTCATGAGTTACATCAGTCTAACACACTGAAGTTAAACTTTCTCTTGTGGAAGGTGCATAGACTATAAATTCCATCTCCTTGAATTAAATGAGAAAATACATATACATACAGCAAGGACTGAGATTGTAGCCAACACAACTAACCAATGTTTAGAACTAATAAATTTTCAATAATAAATGTAGACATTACCAAGAATTATCTTCAAAATCATGTTAATCAATTTAATTGTTATTTTAGAAATAATTTGTATAATTATTACCCATACATGTGCCTATTATCGCCTTAAAGTATTTTTCTTTTGACCAACAATCCTATGGATGAAATTATAATTGAAATTCCCCTCTTGAGGATTTAAAAAAAAAAAAAAGGCTTACAGGAGGATGAAAAGTAAGAAAGTTAAAAGTTTGGACTTTCAGGCACGGTAGAGAAACCACATAAAAGACTAGGGATGTAGCTCAGTGGTAGATCATTTACTCAGCTTACAAAAGGGCCTGGGTTCCTTCTCCAGCAAGACAGACAGACAGACAGAGGGACAGAGATACACACACAACGAGGAAGGGGTGAGCCAGGTGGTGGTGACGCACGCCTTTAATCCCAGCACTCGGGAGGCAGAGGCAGGTGGATCTCTGTAAGTTCGAGGCCAGCCTGGTCTACAGAGAGAGAGATACAGGAAAGGCACAAAACTGCACAGAGAAACCCTGTCTTGAAAAACCAAAAAAAAAAAAAAAAAGAAGGGGCAGAGACAGAGAAAGGAGACATTGAACATCAATGGTTAATGAATAAATTAATATTCATCACCTAGGGAGTCCCAAAGGTTTCTTTCCCTATGTATAAAGATTTTCCAGAAAATTATAATTTTTTTTACAAGAACTTCTTTCCTAAGACTGTTTAATTTAGGAAAAATAAAGTTGTTTTGTTTTGTTGCATGAAGCTAGCTGCTTTAATCAACCAGCTAATTTCTTTGGGGCCTGACAAGGAGTCTTACATCCCTAAAGATAGGACTAACTTAGACAAGTTTGTCCCTGAGGTGAGCAAGTCCTGCCTGCTCTGAGCGAAGGCCCTGTGACAGGGTTTGAAATGGATTGACAGGCCACCCAGCCGGCACAGTGGCCACACTGCTCATGCCATCTTGAGTCAGGTTTTCCTAATAGGCAAACCCCAGCGTGTGTGAATGCAGTGTCTAAGCCACTCTCCCATCCCTTTCATGGATCAGTGGCAGCTCAGCCTTCAGCAAAGCGAGAGAGCCAGGGGCACGGGTCCCGACTCCAAGTCTCCGCCAAGCACTGCTGAAGTCAGGCTGCAGGCAGGAGGCTCCCCACCCTTCCTGAATCTCTCCCACAACATCCCGGCAAAAACAGGTCTTTTCATTCTTCCTCTCTCTCCCCTCCCTACCCTTCAACCACACACACACACCCTACAACCACAGACCCACACCGAGTCAAGAGACCTTTGTATGGAAGCTCCCCCAAGAACATCACAGAGCTGACGCCTACCTTCCCAAGGTGTCAGGCTGAAGAAGATGTTCCTCGCCTATGAGGAGCAACCCGAGAGGCTTCCCCTTCCAGCCAGCTCTGTTCTCATCAGAGAGCAACACACCCCATCTGTACGTAAGCCCTGAAATTCTTGCAGAGACCCACCCTCGAAAGTTGCAAGTCAAGATTTCTGACTGAGAGCAGTTAGTCACGTGAGGCAAAGCTACTGGATGGCACCTTCAGGTTCTTCCAGATGGGACGTCGCTTCCTGTTCCACCACTGGGAGAAGGGAAAACTGGAGTCTGATCAGACACTGAATTACAAACGCATGGGTTGCCTCATCGCCGCTGCCTTTGGTGTACACAGGCACTGGTCGGCCTCGAGCAAGGTGGTTTTGCTGTGTGCACTGAAGGAAAGGGCTTGGGTGGCCGGCCACAGGGAAGCTGGAAACACTGTTGCACTCTGCCCTGAGCTGGTTTGACAACTACAGCACACTCGAGCAGCTGCAGATCCCAGCAGGCTTTGGGTAACTAAAGCATCACCACTAACACTCCTCTTGCTCCATCAGACTCTTAGGTGAAGGAGCCCTAGACACAGAATGTGGTTCCTCTGCTTGTTTCCCAGTGATGGGGGCAAAACCTATTTAAAGAAAAATTATAGCAACCAAAATAAAGAGATCAACAAAACAGTCTGGCAATGTTTTCTTTTTAGAGCATCTTAGTCAGATGCAATTCACCTTGTTTTTGATCTTTCTTTGTGGCTATTGCTCTTTGAGACCAAAACAAAAACAAGGTGAATTGCATCTCCGTTTCCAAAGGGAATGTGTACACGTGATTGGGGTTTGAGGAGGTGGACTGTGGGGGCAGCTCCACTTTCTCTTGCAGAAGATGAGCTAGCTCTGGGCTTGGGCTAGTTAAAGGTGCTTTGACAGGAAGAAAGCTCCAACAAGTTGATTCACGTATCCTGGTTAACCAAAGCCGGCATCCTTGGCGCTTCTGCCAGCGGATCCCAAGAGCGCCTCACCAGGTGCCAACTGATGAAAAGCCTTTCGTGTTTTCTGTCAGCTGCTAGATGATGGAAAAACTTCAAAAGTCCAGAAGTGGAGAAAAGGGGGTGGCAGTTTCAAGCCAACAGAAACACCACGCTTGAATTTTACTTCGGATTTAGTTCACAGAAAGAGGACCGAGAAAGCCCTGCCATTCAGCGTTTGCTCACTCATTCTCCCTCGACTGCCTTTTTGCAGACTGCTTTCTATTAAAAAGTTAGTGAATTTAGCACATCGTTAGGAGCAGGTTTGGTTTATGTCTCTAATTGAAGCATACCAAGGGCATGGAGATCAACTACATTCAAGGCCAGCCTGAGCTACATAGTAAGTTCCAGGCCAGCCTGCGCTACAAAGTGAGCCCCTGCCTTACAAAACCAAAGCAAACAAACATCTTTAGCTAGGAGGGCTGAACTCCAGGTCACTAGAAGGGTAGATGGTCTTAGGAGACTGCTGTGGCCTTCCCTGGCTCTCTGGGATGCCTTTCCAGATATAGTCCGACTTCCCATGGCTCTCTTGCTCCCTTTCCTAATTCAAGGATTTGTTCTCATTCCTCTCTCTTACTGAGAAGCCTTGATCTTCCCCCTAGAGGATCAGAAGCAGCAGCCTGCTCCAGGATGCCCCTCTGCCCTTTGCTCTGGCTGCTCTCAAGCTCCCCGGCCAGCAGTCCTGCTGTGCATACACCTGCATTTCCAACCCGCTGCCCAGCTTAACTGTTTCCACTTCTGCTTCCAGGGAGCTCAAGGGCCAGTCCTTCCTGCTCCTCTCTCTATTCCTGGGGAGCACAGTGCCCAGCTGGTCAAACAACCCAGGCAGTCATCTCACTCACACTCATTGCATGTCAGGGATATCTGGGGGAAGACCACTTCCCTAAACATTATTCTGGATCCTTCCCCCAGTTCAACTAGCCAGAACAGAATCACATCTTCTTTTGTCCCTTCTATAATAAAATTCATATTATCTCCTAATGAAATGTAACGTTCACATCAAACAGGAGCTATTGCACATACTTCAATGCATCTGATATAATGAAAAGAATCTTATTAGTGCTATTATCTTTGGGGGTGGTACCGGGGATTGAACCCAGGAACTTGTATATGCTAAGTACATAGTCTAGCAGAGTCCCAGCCCCAGCACCGACTCCGGCCTCTTTTGAGTCACTGTCAAGGCCCAGTCCCCATCTTCTTCAGGAACATATTTCCTGCTCTATGCTAAAGAGAGGGGACAAGAGAACTGTGAGGGTTTGTCACCTGTGACCTCTCTAGAGCCAAATATCTATGTGTCAGTATCCTTTGCTAGGCAGCTCCTCTTGGAAGATGACCCCAGGGCCCTGGGGGCGGCGGCGAGGTGGGGAGTGTGTGTGGGGGGGGGAGGAGGACAGGAACAGGAGCCTGTAAACATATCTCAGGCGAATTCCTTTCTTTATCTAACTTCTCACTTGTGCCCTACTACAGTGTATTTAACAGTTAGTTCACTGTTAATAGAAGAGAGAATCCCCAAGGAATGACAGACAGACAGAACAAGGTGCCCATGGGGGTTCCATGGCTTAAGTGATACTCAACTCTCTCACTTTATGAGTGAACTTTAAGAGTGAATGGAACCATTAAATCCAGGTTCTGTTTTGAATTTTCAGTAATAGATATTAAGGCATGAAGTCAAGAAGACTATGAATGATTTCAGAGAGCACTTCAGGGAGTAGCTATCAGACAAATGAAATGTAGACAATGAAGCAGGGTTTGAGTGGATCAGTTTTACTCAGGAGACATGACAAAACTGCCTAGTTCTTACACAGAGAACACGCAAAGGTCAAATGTCAACTTAGTTATTAGTGTGCCGCGGATCTACCTTGTCCATTTACATAATGAAGTAGGAAATGACCTAGGTAAACTAGAGCCAAACCCAGTTAAGGTTCTGGAGGGCCGCTCGTGACCTCAGAAGAGCAGGATGCAAGGAGCCGGACTCTGGGATCCAGCAGCCAGAGGACAAGAGAGGCCCCCAAAGGCTCTGCACAGGAGCCCAGAGCAACAGAGTGAGCGCAGGAGAAAGCAGACTGGCAGGACTGCTACGCTCCTGCAGCGGGTGATGCTTTGAACCCAGAAGAGCCAAGCAAGGTAGAAGGGACCCTTGTTTCCCTGCCAAGCTACTCAATGGAGGCAGCTTTCACCGTGTTCTTAATCTACCTGGGCACATCTGAGCTGTCACCGTCAACCAACTGTGTTTCATATAATGTTTAATCTTGTCGTGTTTCCACACTTTTCAAATGCTAAGGTTTGTGCATAGACAAGACTCTAAATCAAAATGACAAGAGCCCCTGTATCCTGCCGCACACGTGTGTGTGCGGCTCCTGCAAGACATAATGAAATGAATATTCCTACCATGTATTAAAAATGTTTTTACATTTAGTGTGTGTGTGTGTGTGTGTGTGTGTGTGTGTGTGTGTGTGTGTCTTTGTGCTGTGGTGAATGTGTGAAAATCAGGAGACAACTTGCACAAGTCAGTTCTTCTTCTTTTTTTTCTACTGCGTGGGTTCCAGGGGTAAACTCAGGACATCAAGACTGCTGGCAAGCACCTTTCCTCACTGAATCATCTCATCTGACCATAGGATTTCCTAAGGACACTTAAACCCCTGGATCAACATCTGTGCTGAAAGAAAAGAAAGGCTACATCATATTGACATGAACCAGTCACCTCTCCCATTATGACTCATATAAATCCTTCAATGGATTACAGGATTTTAAGACCTGAATTGTGTCTTTCTCTTTCCACTGTACCGAGTTTCTGCACTTACCCTGGCTTGGTGGTGAAGGGCCCACAAGCACACACACACACACACACACACACACACACACACACACACACACATATGCAATACGCTTTGAGGCCCCTCTTTGAGGAAGAGACTAGCTACAGTCACGCGTCCCAGGGGAGAAGGTTCTTACACACTCATCCTCCTAGGACGCCCTCCCCGTCCCCCAGTACCCACCATCCTGCACCATTCCCTCCTAAGCTACCTCTCCCCATCTAACTCACCCTCTTCCCAGTTTATCTGTTCACTGCCATGTAAGCTCTAGGAGGGCTGGGATCTCTGGCTGGCCTGCCTACTGCTGAATTCGGGGGGGGGGGGGGCGGGGGGCCGGGGCGGTAATTAGAATTATTTCCGGCAGCTTTAGAGTGCAATGTCAACAGAGTAGCTTCTTTGTCTGGATACCTCCCATGGCACCCTTCCTCTCTACCACAATAGGGATTTGCTTTGTGAAAACTTGAAGAGATCATTGCACATCATGAAGAAGGCCATCTCTGCTGTGGGTTTGTTAAGAGGTGGGGAGATTTTCTCCTTGAAGAATTAAGTCTGTCACATACTGAGGACTTGAGAAAAATAATTCTTGGCATCACTCTGGCAACACTGTCTCTGATGTTATATGCAAGCCAGACCACAAGTTCACATATACAGCTTGTGAATAAGGCTGTCTCTTAAAGGCCAGTGTTTGGCCAGCTGGTCATAGTCACTTGTATGTACAGCCCTTGGCCATCATGACTGAAGAAGACACGGTTTGACTTGGTTCCTCTAGAAAATTTTGTCTGCTAAGGTCCACTTGATACAAATAATAAAGGGTCTTATTTGTATTAATTGTGTGACTAAAGATAAATTGCTTAGTCCATCAGACAGACCTTCCCGTTTCTCAGCTGGAAAACAGTATCAACAGCAATATCATTAGTGCTGTAAAACATTAGTCAGCCTATATAAAATAAGCTTCTAAATGGTACTGTATGAATGGAAGCTGTGATTATAGCTATCATGATGATTGGTATGTTTAATTTATAGGCTTTTATTCTTATGTTATTTTGTAACAGGTCTTAGTTTGTACATCTAGAATTAGTTTATCCAATTAAATCTTGAGTGTAACAACTGTACAAAGTCTTGGTGTTGCAACCACTTCTGGTCTCTGAATGTCATATTCACTAGCTAATTCCCTTGGCTAATAGTTATTAGGTTCATACTACGTGCCAGACATATCGTCTGTTTTGAAGGAGCTACAGATCTCAAGAATAAAAATCGAGTATGACTACCAAACCAGACAGACACACATTTCCATAGATAAGCAAAAGCATCCACAAGTCTTTTACACAGAGGTGTGGAAGAAATGGCCATGTGTATTTGTGGGGTGCATATATTTTCCTGTTCCAACACCGCTGAGAAGATGGACTCTCCAACATTTGCTACCTTCAAGTCCCACGTGAAAAGCATGAAAGTACGAGCCATGGATTTTAAATGAGGAACTGGGACTATATAATATAGAATCAAGAAACAGATGGAAGAGGGCAGATAAAGTTTCACCTTCTCAAATAGCCAATTCCAGGTCTCAGTTCCTAGATGGAATTGGTGAGGGCGAGCATCTGTGGTTCATCTCCATGACTTGTGCTGGAGTATCCAAGGAAATGTTCCTTGTGTTTTGGCTGGACTCTAAGAGTTGCATAAACACTAGCCAGTGGGGAGAAATAGGTGATAAGCAGGGATTAGAGCTGGAATAAATATTTTTGGATACTCAGTGCCACGTCATGCATGAACTAGATGAGGAAACAAAACACATTGTATTTACTGACCCATTTTTACCCAGCACAGTCTACAAAAGGCTTGGAATACAGAGATCAACACAATGGCCTTGACCTTGAGGAGATATTATCTGTTTCCTCCTTCTTCCGACTCTATTTCCTATCCTGTGTCCTATTATGCCACCTACATACCACACACATACACATTAACAAAAAAAAAAAAAAAAAAAAAAAAAACAACCTGCTTGAGAAACCAGAAAACCAGAGATCCCTAAGAATGGATACCTCTCTCCAGCCTATGGATTCTCTGAGAAAAAACAAACAAAAAAAACCATGGAGAGCCCTACAGAAAACACAAATTAGATCGAGTGTCATAATTCGAGTCATCCAGGACCTGTTCCCAGGAACATGGCACCTTTATCTGATGACTTCTGACAAAGGCTGTGGTTATGCCAGAGGTCATTAGAGAACTTCACATCCATCTTGAGGACAGTGGCTGTTGTCACTCTTCGATAATCTCCAGACTACTATTAGGGAGAAATCTAATTCAAACATTTTCCCTCGTCGGGTGTGTTTTAGCTTTTAAAACATTCATGGTGACCTGAACATTCTAAGGTGACTGGAAGTGGTGCTGAGATAGATTCCAACACACAAAGGCTGTTCCCTTCTAAAGCTGCCCACACTCAGAAGACAGCTCCTAGCAAACTGCTTCATGCTGCAGAAGTTAGGCATGCATCCATCTATCTATCTCTATCTAACTATCTACCTACCTACCTACCTACCTATAATCTATCTAGCAATCTATATCTATCTATCCATCCATCTATCATCTACTATCTATTGCCTATATCTCTCTATATCCATTCATCTATCCATCTGTCATCTATCTATCTACCTATCATCTATGTATCTATTACCTATATCTATCTATCTATCATCTATATCTATCTATCTATCTATCTATCTATCTATCTATCTATCTATCTATCTATCTATCTATCTAGTGCTGTGGTGAGAACCGAGGGCCTTGCACATGCTGGAAAATGCTCTATCACTGAATTATTTTCCAGCCCCAAAGTTACTGACTCTCTATGCCAGTTGCATTAAATCTAAACTTCTAGGATTGCTTACTTCTTACCACTTGATGTGATTCCCACCTTATTCCATATGAGATGCCAATACTAATCTTCCTTTTAGTTGATTCAGGGGCAGTTATCACTTTGATCTGGAATCATCTCCCATAAGTGATCCCTTATCTAAGACCCTACCATTTCTTCTAGGACATTGTCTCTTAAGTTCAAGGGCAGCCTGGGTCACCTAGCGAGGCTTTGTTTCAAAAATACAATGAAACAAAACAACAAACTGAAATGAAGGGGTGCAGACGGGAGCCGAGCATGTGCAGGGCCCCCACGTTCAATCCGTAGCATCAAACCAAACCAAACAAACAAAAAAACTAGACTGTCACTAATGGAACACTTTTAGCCTGAAAGCTTCGGGTGAAAGTAATAACTGGAAAGCAAAATTCTTGGAGTACTGGATGTCTTTACTAGGTTTCAAGGGAGCCAAAACGGAGCAAAGAGAGCTGTATGGGCCACACATGGCAACAAAAGAGGCAGTGTGTAGGCCCTGCATACTTTCACGGTAACAAAGATGCCTTACAGCTTCCGGAGTTGCCAACCAGCACAGTGACTCACACATTCAAGCAGCTCTGCCATTCCTTACACGCCAGAAATGGTCTGCACTGATCGTAATGGGTCAGATAACCAAAACCATGCATGCCAATGCTATGAGAAGTCAGTGTAAAGCACGGAATTAGCTGGGGACAAAATCCCACTTAACTCTACCTCAGTTTCAATCATGTAAACAATGGGGAGCATTGCTACTGTAAAGGCACTTTCTGTGCATGCAATATACTTACCTGGTCTAAACAAATGACTTAATTCTGGATACTTCAATTTTTTTTAAAAGGGTTTAAACCTACTAAGTTAATTTTCTTAGTCACTGTTGATGAGGGGTGATTTATAGGGGATTAATTTACTATTTTTACAATTCTATAAGCCACCTAAACTTTTCCTCACTGGTTCCAGTTCAGTTTAGAACATTTTGCTTTCTTTCTCTTTGGGGACAGAGAGGATGGGGATTATATCCAAGGCCTATCACTGAGCCACACATCTCATCCTGAAGTCAATTTCTGAAGAGATGAAAGAAAGCATTGGGTAAACAGCAAGTGTTGGAATGATTTAGGCCTCCGCCCTGGGATTACGAACAAAAGGGTGGGTGTCTCCCTCATCTCAAGGGTCCCAGCACCTAGAACTGCAGTATGTACAAGGAACATACTGGGTCTTGATACATGTTAAATGAAGGGGTGTGTGTAGTGTAGTGTGTGGGGCTGTGGCATAGGGAGAATATGAAGTGAAGAAATCAGAGTTCCCGGGAAGAGGCTTTGGGGCTGGGAGTACAAGGCCATTGGTGGCATGTAAAGCCAAGTCTAAATTCAGTCCACCTCAGTCAGTCTCCAAGGCTTCCTGCTAAATTCCCTACCTTAGCACTCGGAAAAAATCTGGGTTAGATCTATTAACCTAGATGAAGACACAGCTCAGTAACATTTCATGTCACAAAAACCAAGGTAGGCACAGGTAAGAACGCAAACCTCCAGGCACTGTGGCCTGAGATGTCTCTAATGGACTTTTTGCAAGGCTGTGTGTGCAGTGGCTACAGGGAAGAGGTGTCTATACTGCTCCTACCCCTATTTGGGGCTTGGGACTGAATCCCAGGTCCACCTGTGCAGCTACAAAGACTTTTAGTCTTAGAGTGTGTGTACTGGTGTGTGTGATTTAGCTTGTGAGGGGCCAGGGGCACAGTTTCTATCTGTGGAGGGAGTAGGGACCCTGCCTGGCCAACATGGACACAAGGCCTAGGGGACGGAGACTCGGTGTGGTGTGCGTGGGCCCAAGAATTCCCGGGCCTGTAAGGAATAGGGACACAACGCTGGCTTGTGCGGGGTCAGGAATCTGCCTGGCCATCATGGGCCCAAGGTCACCTGGGCCTTTATGAGGACAGGAATCCTGCCTTGGCCTGTGCGGGCCGGGGCAGAAACCTGCCTGGCCAGTGTGGGCCCCAAAGACTTCTGGGCCTCTAGGGAACATGGACCCAACCTTGGCCTGCTCGGATGTGAGACACGGGAAGCTCCAGCCCTTCTGTGGACCAGACCTGCACAAATACGGGTGGGAGGGGCTGTGGATGGCCCCTGCTGGGACATCTCACCTGCTCTCAACCCTTCGCCCTCCTCGCCTCTCTCCTGCGTCCAGAGAAGATGCTTCTGGAAAGCCGCGAGGCAGGCTGTGCAGCGGTGCATTCTGGGAAGGCTCCCCCCACCCAGCCCTCGGCCTGGAAGGGGAGTCTGCACTGAGCTCAGACGTGATCGTGATCAAGAGCTCGGTGTGTGGGTGCGCCCTGATTCCCCTCTCCTCGGTTCATCCCAGTGGGAATCTGGGTGACAGAGGCGTCACGAGCGGAAGCTCTTGCTCAAAGCTACCCGTGAAGGAAGGGATTACAGCTGGGTTTGACGCAATGCCACTAAGTAATCCCTCCAGAGGGCAAATACCACTGTAAGTGGTCTATGGACCGCTGACAAGTTGGTGAGGAGAGGAAGGGAAGACATTCTAGAATAATCCCCTACGCATCCGTGTGCTCTCTCGCCCGACAAACCCGGGAGGTTGAATTAGCAGAGATGGGGGTAAATAGAAGTTGGACTAGAAGGAACGAACCGTGATAAACGGCTGCAGCAAAGGAGAGGGAGCTGTTTTTCTGCGTGTTTGGTTAAAATAAAAATCTTAAGCTATTTATGCAAGAAATAGGAAGTGTAATAGGAAATCGGGGGTTAGAACATCTAAATTCTCACTCTCGGCTAACTTTAGAATGTGTTGGCTTCCAGCTTTTTAGCGTCCTTTTAAAATGTCGATGTCCACAGCAAAATGAGAGCAACTAGTCTTTGTATGTCTGGAGGGTTAAATAAGAGAATGGTTAAAAAGCCTTAAGGATAATATTTGGTAAAATTGAGCACTCAGAAGATAGCTGTATTTGAGATTAAGAGTACACAAAACATACCTGCTTTCTGTTGTTGTTAGTAAGCAGCCAAATGATGAAGTCTTGCTAAATTCCATCTTAAGTTTGCCATGAAATAAAAACAAAACATTAAATGGAGCTTAGGAGAGATTAAAACAAAAACAAACAAACAAACAAAAAAAAAAACAAGAAGCTTGATAACCAGACAGCTATGTCTGAAAAGAAATTATAAGGAAGTGGAAAAATACATTTAAAAATGCTGGGCTGGGGTGCAGAGCAGTTGGTAGAGTGCTTGTCTAGGGGGTATGAAGTCTTGGGTGCCATCCTCAACACTAAATCAAATGGGGTGTGGCAGTACATGCCTGGAAGCCCAGTGCTTGACAGGTAGGAGTTAGAGGATCTGAAAGTTTAAAGTCATCATTATGTACATAGTGAGTTCAAGATCAGCCTGGGCTACAAGAGACCTTGTCAAAAAAAAAAAGCAAGACAAACCTGCTCTGGAGGGGACAAAAGGTAGACACCGGAGATCAAATGACAATGGGTTGATACTGAAGATCAAACTAGGAATGAGGGAGTGGAGTTGAGATAGCCTCCCAAAACACACAGGAGGACGATCAAAAATGAAAATGCGTTTTAAGGGGGGGGGTAATTATGAGGATTAGAAAGCAGAAACATAGTCTACTAATAATAACTTGATTTTAATCTCACTCAAGTCAGAATAACTCAAAGCAATTAAATAAAAATACTGAGAGGGTAAAAGAACTGACAAGCAGTCTCTGGCGAGACACGTAAAAGGCTCATCACGTAAGGCAGTGTTTCTCAACATTTGGGTCACGACCCCTTTGGGGTCAGACAACCCTTTCACAGAGGTAGCATAATAGATATTTACATTACGATTCATAACAGTAGCAAAATCATAGTTACAAAGTAGCTACGAAATAATTTCATGGTTGGGGTCACCACAGCCTGAGGAACTGTAGTAAAGGGTCACAGCATCGGGAAGGTTGAGAACCACTGGTGTAAGGCCAGAGCACTCAGAAAAGAATCTGGTCTAGACATAACCTCGGGACAGTCTGAGTTTCAAGGACAAGAAATTAGGAAGTGGAAAGGCACCGCAAACTTAGAATACCCACAAGAGGCTGTCCTCAATCTTGTCTTTAGTGAAGGACAGTGAAGTCCAGAAACCACACAGCAGAGTGGCAGCTGCTGGAGAAGGGCAGACGTAGAAACTAACCCCAGGGCTGGGAAGACGGCTCAGTGTGCAAGCAGGAGGTGCCAGTTCAGATCCCCAGCACCCACATAAAGACAGACAGGCGCACACTTGTCATCTCAACACTGTTGAGGCAGAAACAGGAGGGTCCTGGGGGCATTCCTTGCCAGGCAATCTGGACAAATTGGCAAATTCCAGGTTCAGCAAGAAAGACCTTGTCTCAAAAATTAGGGTAGAGAGTGATAGAGGAAGATGTCTGACATTAAATTCTGGCTTCCATGTACACACTTACATGTGTGTGCCTTCAAAAACACTTGTGAACACATATAAACACACAGAGAGTCTTCAAACAGCTTCGTCATTGAAATAAATAAAATAAATGACAAACCAAACACACATTCAGATGTATAAAATTTCAGGAAACCTATTCTTTTTTCCTGGGAAAGTTGCTAGGGAACACTCTAACTTCTGAAAACATCACTCAAAAGAAAAGTCAAAATTAAGATTAGCTCTTTGGACATATTATGAGTTAAGATTACATAGTACTAACATAATGATGACAAAAAATGTTTTAAAAACCCATAAATATAAAAATGGAGTTAAAAGGAAAGACATATACTATAAACATTTATAGAAATAGCAGTTTGGCTCATTGTGGTGATATATTGTGTACTCCAATAAGTTTACCTGGGAATCAGAGGACAGAGCCAGCCACTAAATTAGACATAGAGGTCAGGCAGTGGTGGCACACATCTTTAATCCTATCACTTGGGAGGCAGAGATCCTTATGGATCTCTGTGAGTTCAAAGCCACACTGGGCTACATGAGAGAAACAGAACCAGGCAGTGGTGACACATACCTTTAATCCCAGGAAGTAATATGGTAGGACACAGAAAGGCATAAGGAAACAGGAACGCACTCTCTTTAGACTGAGGATTCCATAAAGGTAAGAACTTGTGGCTGGCTTGCTCTGCTTCTCTGATCTTTCAGCTTTCACCCCAATATCTGGCTCTGAATTTTTTTATTATAAGACCTTTTAAGATAGGTGTTACAGCTCATGGATTCTGATGAAAGTAAACGTGACCACAAAGCTGGGGAGGTAGAAGAGTAGACGTTACTAAATGCTGCATACAAGGAGGTCTATGTCTTCAGCCTTGGCTCTCTTCTTCAACTGGGAGTCGTGTAAGGTTGTGTAACTGAATGAGAGATTAGTGAAAAACTTGATGGTTAACAAAAGGTTTCCGAATGAGCAGGGACCAGAAATTAATTCAAAAGAACTGAATCCACGATGTTTCTGGCAGTGCTGGCCTTTGTTGCATCGCGAGGCTCCACTGCAGCCTTGTGCTGAACACACAATAGGAACTCTGCACTGCAGATGCACACACGCTCACCTCATAGCACCAACGATCTTTACCAGGAGCACCTTGGCTCAGATCAAAATGTTGTGTTTTAAATTACACTGTTTTTGCTACATGCACTAAATTGTCTACTGTTGTAGAAACATAATGGTTGAATTACAGAAAACAAATACTCTTAAATATTTTCCTACTATCATTTCTTAGCATTACCAAATTAGCATAACTTTGAATTGTATTGTGTTGGGATGTTTAATTTCTAAAATTGCTGTTTGTATTGCTAAATTTTCTTTCTAAAAAATGCTAAGTGGGTTTTGGTTATGATTTGATTTCTGGGATTATAGGCACATACTGCCTTGCCTGGCTTTTCCATGGGAGCTTAGGCTAGGCTAGGACTGAGGCTCTCAAGCTGTATGACCAACACTTTACTAATTGATCCATCTCCCAGCCCCCAGTAGCTATTTATATCGAAATAAATATGCACAGTCATCTCATTTACACTTGTCTTCAATAGATGATAAAAACACATATATACGAAAGAATTCTTTAAAAATAAGTTTTTGATTTGTTATCAGTAAATATGTGATTTGTATACCTATTTTGTACACCTATATAATCAGAATTGCATAAACATTTCTTGGGTGAAAAGGGGGAATGAGTAAAGAAATCTTAAGATGTTTAAAACCCTTGTCTAGCCGGGCAGTGGTGGCGCATGCCTTTAATCCCAGCACTCGGGAGGCAGAGCCAGGCAGATCTCTGTGAGTTCGAGGCCAGCCTGGACTTCCAAGTGAGTTCCAGGAAAGGCGCAAAGCTACACAGAGAAACCCTGTCTCGAAAAAACCAAAAAAAAAAAAAAAAAAAAGAACCCTTGTCTATAAGAAAGAATAAGCTCCTTGTTGTCTGAGTACTGGGGATTGCACATGCTAGATAAGCATTCTACCACTGAGGTACACCACCTGTCTTAAGCATGGCTTGTTTGTTTTTGAAAAAAATACAAAAAAGTAATAATTTATTGCTGAGGGATGATCCTTCTGTACGCTGTGAATATGTATAACTCTCATTGGTTAATAATAAAGCTGTTTGGCCTAGAGCAAGGCAGGATAAAGTTAGGCAGGACAATCAAACCAAGGACTGGGATAAAGAAGGACAGAGTCGGGAGAGACTGGAGCCAGCCACCCAAAAGCAAGATGCCAGAGGATCGGTAAAGCCACAGGCCACGTGGCAATGCATAGATTTATAGACATGGGTTAATTTAAAAGTAAGAGCTAGTTAATAATAGGCCTGAGCTATTGGCCAAGCATTTTGTAGTTAATATAAGCTTTTGTGCATTTATTTGGGACCAGGAGGTTGGGACAGAAAAATTTCGCTTGCAATTTATACAGTTCAAAATGGTTAAACGTGTTTTCCCAAACTCCTACCACTCCTTAGGTGTAAAGACAGTGGGAGTCAGGAAAGGATGAAGTGCTCAGCTTCCGCTCATGCTCAGCTTTCATTCCCGCTAACAGCTCAACCTTGGAATAAGAGTCGGTGTATTCCATATCAGTATGTATTTGCAAAATGCTTCACTTTAGTCTTTTTCCTCTTCAGGTAGCAAGCATGTCATTTACAACCAGAAAAAAATTAGCAGTCTAGACACATGTAAAGATAGATAATAATTCAACGAAGTATTTTTTGATTGTGCTTATAATATAAAATGGGTTTATTATATAAAACGGGTTTATCAACTATTTCTCCTAAATGATCAGAACCGAGAAATCATACCAAGACATTTAGATTGAAGGTGGTAGGCTAGGGACGTAGTTCAGTGTTAGAGTCCTTGCCTAGCAGGCATAGGGCTGGAGGTTTAATCTATAGTGCTATAAATTCATTAAATAGATAACTGTGATATAATGTATTGCAGAATCTCAACACTTTACCCTGGATTATCTCAAGGCCTTCTCTAGATACCACGGTGTCTCTCCCCTTCTTCCCTGCCCAAAGATGACTCACAACCCAAGCTGTACAGCCTGTATCCATCTATTATGTTAGGCTGGGTCTCCACCACCACCTGCTTTGCATGTCACTATTTCAGATGGCATGCTGGTGTCCTTATGAGCCAGCCTCCCACAGTGGGAGTGTCACCCCACTCATCTGTAACAACTGTGATGACCCATTGTCTCTGGAGGTGGCAGACTATTAAGGACTGGAATAAGCAATAATGTTTATTTGCTTTGGATATGGAATTCTGGCGACCCATCCAGGAACTCGGCGCTCTTTTCGGATCGGTTCCCTAACCTAAAAGTGAAGGCAGGCTCTTTGGCTCACACAGACCCTTCAGAGACTTGTGCTGTTTGTGACCACTTTCAAACATCCCTCTGACTCAATTACTAATCTGCAATAGATGTCACCAACGAAGGGGAGAATGGTTTAGCCTCATCTTCCTCTCTGCACGTCTATCTCACCATCCGCTGTGCACATAAAAGTGAGACACGAGAGGACATATGCCAAGACCTAAGATGTGGCTTAAGGGGAGCACTTGTCTGCAAGGGACAAGTCCTTGAGCCTTGAACTGAGAGCATGTACTGCTCTTACAGAGGACCCGAGTTCCGTTGCCAGTACCCAACTCCATGTCTAGCATGTCCATCCCAAGGAGAAAATTAAATAGGTCAATCCAAGCAAAGACTACCACTTGACAGCAGAAGTCAGCCAACCCACCAACAACTCACTGGGAAACCTTTAGTTTTATTATGCGGGAAAGCAGCAGAATGAGAGAAAAATGAAGAAGAAATGTTCTATACAAGCATTCGTTTGTGGTTCATAGAAGGAATTAAACAAACAAAAATATCCAGAAAGTCGGAGAGAGAGAAACCTGTCCTTTCTTGTAATTTATTGGATAACTTTTTAAAACTGTCACTAGCAATCCCAAATGGGCTGGGCTTCAAGACAGAATAAAACATTTAAACATGTAGCCATTCCAACAGTGCCGATACATACATACATACATACATACATACAGACAGACAGACAGATCTTTGTTAGACTTGGTGCTACATCCCTGTAATCCCAGCATGTAGGAGTCACAGATGCGAGGACTATGAGCTCCAGGCCAGTCTAGACTACATAGTGAGGCAAGATGCTGTCTCAATAAAATCAAACTAAACCAACCAAAAAATAAGTCACAGATAAGCCCATCAGCATTCTTTCCTTACGGTGTTTTCTATGCAACTCATGCTTGCAACCCTACTACCTCAGCAATTAAGCAGCTCTTAGCTTAAACACTGAGCTCTGGAATGGAGAGACGGCTCAGGAGCTGAGAGCAGGTACTGCTCTTTCGGAGGACCTGAGTTCAGTTGCCAGTACCCATGTTGGGCGGCTCACAAGCTCCAGTAACTCAGCTCCAGGGGTCTGATGCCCTCTTCTGACCTTTGTGGACACAGGCACTTACATGGTATACACACACACACACACACACACACACACACACACACACACACACACACCAATAAAAATAAATATAAAAAACCCTGCCCCCACCACCTGACCTTCTCATGAAGTTGAGCACAGAGCACACACTGTTTTCAATGCTTCTGTTTAAACACCAGAGACCTAAAGTTTAAAAATAATGCCGGGCGGTGGTGGCGCACGCCTTTAATCCCAGCACTCGGGAGGCAGAGCCAGGCGGATCTCTGTGAGTTCGAGGCCAGCCTGGGCTACCAAGTGAGCTCCAGGAAAGGCGCAAAGCTACGCAGAGAAACCCTGTCTCGAAAAACAAAAAAAAACAAAAAAAAAAAAAAAATAAAGCCAAAAATTCTTGCAAAGGAGAAACACAGGCAATCCAGGGTCTTCATAAACATCCATTTCATCCCATATGGAAACTGGGCAACAGTTAGGTCCAATAACTTCATAAAGCCCAACATCAACTGCAAATTTCAACAGGGACCATTGTTGGCTTTTATTGTACTTAAACAGCAACTATACCCAAGGGAGCTTGGCAGTGAGATGGGGGACACAAGGCTTTAGTCATAAAGGTCTTGGTCTGAGTTCAGCTCCGTCATCCTGAGAATAATCAGAACATTTAAAATTAGTTTGCTATTCTGATCCGACAATAGAGTCAAGAAAGGTATTATTTTTCCCAGTGGGAGAGGGGGAGGAAGGATTGTGGGAGCCAGAGAGGTAAAGGACATTATAAGAAAAACCATAGAATCAACTAAGCAGGGCTCATAGGGGCTCACAGAGACTGAACCGACAACCAGAGAGTCTGTATGGGCCTGACCCAGGTCTTCTGAATATATGTTATGGTTGTGTAGCTTGCTGTTCTTGTGGGACACCTAACATTGGTGGGGAGGTTGTCTCTGACTCTTTTGCTGGCTTTTGGGACCCTTTTCCTCCTTCTGGGTTGCCTTGTCCAGCCTTAATATGAGGGGTTGTGCCTAGTCTTACTGCAACGTGATATGCCATGTTTGGTTGATATTCCTGGGAGGTCTGCCCTTTTCTGAAGGGAAATGGAGGAGGAGTAGATTGGGAGAAGGGTTTTCAGGAGGAGGAACTGGGATGAGAGGAGAGAAGGGAGGGGAAACTGTGGTTGGGATGTAATCTAAGAGAGAAGAAATAAATATATAAATAAATACATACATACATATGGGTGTGGCAGTGCATGCTTTTAATATCAGCACTTAGGAGAAAGACTAAATTTATACATTTTTTTTTAAAAGCTGGTATGGGGTGTGGTGGTGTATGCCTTTAATCCCAGCACTTGGGAGGTAGAGGCAGGAGGACCTCTGTGAGTTTATGGTCAGACTGATCTACAAAGCAAGTTCTAAGACAGCCAGGGCTGTTATAGAGAGAAATTCTGTTTTGAAAAACCAAAAACAAATGAACAAACAAACAAATAAATAAATAAATAATTAGTTTGCTATTCTGATCTATGACAATAGTCAAGAAAGGCACCCCCCCCAACACGGTTCAATTTGCAAATGGCCATTTCAGTGAAGTGACTTCACATGCTGTCATGAATGAGGCCAGTCATAACTCAATATGTAGGTCACATTTCAAAATACCTGTGTCTCCCAGGCCTGCTGAATGGAGCCCCAATGGGTTGTGTCACACAACGTGGGGCATGGGCCCTACACATCAGAGGAAGAGGTGGGAAGAAGAATGGCAAGGTCAAGTCAGTGGGCAGGGTGATGTCAGCCGACTAGAATTTCCCTTTCAATGACGGAGTTAAACTGTTTCAGATTTGGATGACATGTTCCTAGCCTGTTATTCCAAGGCTGCTATTCAAGATTCCAATATTCAGATGACACAGAAAACACAGTAAGTTGAAAAACACTGTCCTGTGTAGGCTGCCCTGTATACTTGGGTCCCACTAAATTGCCTTCCTCAAATGTACCAATAACTTTAAATAATTTTGAACTAATTTTTAATCCTGTTTTTCCACCTCTACTCCCATACATCTTCCAATTAGTCCTCCTTCTAAAGATTTTTGTGTCTTTTTTTGTGTATGTATGTGACCAATGAATTTAACCAGGTTTAATTAAGAGCATGAACAACTTATTAGTGGCTACATTACAAAAAAAAAAAATATGTCTCCCCCTGCAGAAGCCAATAACCAGCTATAGATCCCTGGGGGAAGGGATCTTGTGAGCCCCGCCTCCTCGTAAACATTAAACCAAGAGTGTTTGTGCATTGTGTGTATATGTGTCCTTGAATGCTCCTGTGACTGTGGAGGACAGAGGTCAGCCTCAGACAGCATCCTTGCCAGCTTTCCACCATATTGTTTGTGACAAGGTCTCTCCCTGATCCTGGAGCTCCCCGATTCAGCTAGGCTGGCCAGAAAGTGGACCTCCGGGACCCTCCGATCTCTGTCTCCCAAGCACTAGGGTTACAGGCTTGAACCATTATGCCAAGCTTTTCAGGTGAGTGCTGGGAGCTGGACTCAGGCTCACATGCTCCATGGCAAGCGCCTGACGGAGCCATCTCTCCACTGTCCCAGGAGCTTCTTAGTGATCTAGATATCTAGCAGCCGGACTCTTAGACTCTTCATCCCTGCCCCTGAACTCCATGTGTAGTTTCCTTCCCAAAGCCCTGCCCAAGCTCTTGTTTCTCCTTCACTTCCCTTCTACTCAGACCCTCCACACCCCCCTTTCTCTGTTGTCTCTGAGTATCCTCAGGGCAAGCATATCTTCTACAGATGTCCTATCTGCACGTAAACATCTCCCATACCTTGTTCTAATGATGCCCTTCTGATTTTCAGTAGAGGTTTTCTGTCTGCAGGCCATCATCTTGTGCTGACTAAAATGTTGAAAGTCACTAGGTGAAAGTGCAGCTCGTTGTTTTCCTCACAGGACTTATTCTTCATTGAATTAATCATCATCATCATCACCACCAGCATCACCACCATCACCACCACCACCACCATCATCACAACTACCATCACCACCACCACCACCATCACCTCCACCTCCACCATCACCACCACTACCATCATCACCACTACCACCTCTACTACCACCTCCATCACCACCATCACCTTCATTATCACCACCACAATCAACATCACCATCACTATTGCCATCACCACTACCACCATCATTACAACCTCCACCATCACCACCACCACCACCACCAACAACAACACCAGCACTATTATCATCATCATCATCATCATCATCAGCAGCAGCAGCAGCAGGGGAGCAGCAGTACCATGTATGAACTTGTTGCAGGTGGATTCTCTGTTCGGTTACACTTGCCCATTGTTTAGACTTCATCTCCCAGTCTTAACACTTTTCCCTCCAAGTTCTTTTTAGCCCCCTTTCTTCTGTGTCCAGGGGTCTCATTTAGTGCTTTTTTGCTGGCATAGACTCATTGCACATTACACTGGTTTCATGCGGGCATTTTGTACATCTATATAGTGTACTTTTACCCTATCCCTTCCCTTTCTCACCTTTTCAACTCTGCACTCCATTGAATTCAACTACTGAACCTGGCGAACCAGTCTTCAGATGGTAACTGTGTCTCTGCCCTGTTTTCCAATTTCTTTGCCCCTCTACTAAGCTTTTAAGATTTCAAATTAAGATCCTATAGATTTCTCCTGAATTTTTCAGTTTCTGTTATTGTTTTAAAAGGATTTATTTTCTGCTTATTATCTTTTAGTGTCACGGTGCTTACACTCTTTTATCTTGGATGCTATTGCATCAACTCCCTCCTCATTTAATATGTTGCCTTAGCTTTGGCTTCCACTTTCCCTGTCACTCTTCCCAGGGGCCTGATGATTGGCCTGTCCATGCCTGTGGGTGGGGCCCCTGCCTGCCCATTGGAATCTCTGTATGCCGGGAGAGGTTTCCCACTGTGGCGGAGGCATTTCTTCGGTGAGTGCCTCCACTGTCTATCTTTTTAGACATTCTTCCTGCCTTAGATTCCTCCAGAAAAGTCTCTTCTGGTTTCCTACTTGGAGTTACCGGTGTCCTGTGAGTGGATGTGGAGACAAAAGCCGGGTGGAGGGAATGGTTTTCAACACTAAGTAAGTCTTTGAGTGCAAGTGTTCCTATGTTAGCCGTACTCAATGTCCTCCAGTTTGAAGCTACTCCCTCTGGAATACAAACCTCCACTCTGCTAGCATTGGTTAAAACAGTGTCTTAGAGTCACGGAATGACTGTCACAGAATTTACTTGTGTTCAGTCAAAAGCCTGTTCAGCTCTCCACTGCCTACAGAGACCTCTCAAATCCCTCAGCTCAGCACCCTGGGTCATCTGACCTGAATACAATTTTTTAGACCTTATCACACCACCACCACCACCACCCATACATACAGCTACAACAATTTCCATTTCCCCCACCATCCATGACCCTGTGTCTCAAGAACAGGAAACTAATCACAGAGAGGTATGAGAGGATGTTGGGACCAGACTACCTGGATGCCTCCACTCAGCTCAGTCAACCACTTTTCCAACTGGTGATCTTGCAAGTGACTTCATCTGCAAAACAGTACCCACCATCACCTCTGGGAGGTGAAGAGCACTTTGCCTAGGAGCTGGCATCTAGGGAGTGTATATAAGCACTGATTCTCTGCACATTCTGATTCTCTACACATCTGTCTTCCCCAGGACATTCCCCAGCTCCTGGAGAGGAATCTCCTCTCGTTTGTGGTGTCTCTGACGTGACAGTTGCTGGACACTGGGGACAATGTAAAAAGAACTTGACAGATGGAAAGAGTGTAAGGTGACAAGTGTCATCCTAGGGAAGAGTCAAGTGTAAAGAACACAGGGCCAGCCAGAACTAATGGTCCAGAACAATCGGCACAGCTGCCCAGACCTCTTACCTAAAAGGCCCTTGCCAACAAAACAAAACAAAAACAACATGTAAGGGCAAGCAGCTGAGTGGGTAACAGTGGACAGGGGAGGCCATTAATGAGTCCGGGACTCACAAGGCCTCACATAGCCTGCCTGAACTCTGTGCATTGCTGTGTGACCAGTGTATACCAAACTAATCAACCTAGCATGCTAGGTGTAGTAGGTAATTATGAGGCACCAAAGCAACTGTTACTAAAAATAGCTGCAATGTGGCTACTTGGCAGTTGAATACCTTCCCAGGGGCGGGCAAAAGGCCGCAGAAACAAAATGTCTTTTTGTTCTGCATGGTCCTGACAATGATCTACAGTAGCCATGCTTTTGATCTGAACGACTTTGCTAAATATACAGCAAGCAAAAGTAATAAATAGCGAGTAGCAGATAGACAGCAAAACATCAATCAGATACTCAAAGCATCCTGCAGAAACCACTGGAATTGCCCAACTGAGTGTGCAAACAAAAGGTAATGCCATCAAATCAGGGCCTATCAACATCCAGGAGAAATTAATTGTCTGGGGAAGCTGAGCATGAGTTGGAGTTCCTGAGTGAGAGTCCAGGCAGAATGTCTCCTTTGGTGAAGCTTCCAATCGAAAGAACAAATAGCGATACAGATAATCTCAGCAAATCTGGGACTCAAGACACCCAGCAGGGGCTGGAGAAGCTGGAGCAGTCGGCTGGTGATCCCCACTGGGCCTTCACTCCATGGCCCCGCTTCAGACCGCTTTCCCACTGCAGGCACCTTTATACCATGGGACAAACCAGTTACCTCTGATGGGAATGGTTCACTTTCAGTTTTCACTCTTGGGCTATTTTGCCCTCGATGACAGAGTTAGAGGGACCAGGCCATCTTCAGACAAGAGACATTCTGAGACCAAGACACTTGGGCTTGGGGATGGAGAGGGGGCAAACTTCTCATTGAGATCATGTACTCCCTGACAGTAAATACATCTACCCACTGAGCCATCTTCTAGCCCAATATATGTTATGAAAGTTAAACATTTCAGTGCAACAAGTACTTATATTGTGTGGGGTGTAAGGGATCCAGGGGGATGTGTGTAGGCTATATGAAAGTAGCATGCTGCTTTATAATAAGGGAATATCCATGGATTTTGGCTTCATGGTTGGGGGCAGGGTGCAGCACAGGGTCCTAGAAGTCATGCCTTTGAATACCAAAAGATAATCACATATATAAATACATGAAGATGCGAATGTGTGTTGCTCCGGCCCCAATACTTTTCTTAAACAAATGGAGGCCTAGTATACTCTCTTCTGTTTCTGCTGGAGAAGTTTCATATCTACAACCCGGATGCAATGCAACCTTTTCACAGGTGTGTAGTATTCCAGGCTAGCCTTGTTTTTTTTTTTTTTTTTTTTACAATGTATAATCTTGGGTACACATTCTTTGATATGCTTTACTAATTATGAAAGAGCTATGCTTTGTGGGACTTGTCTGTAGCCCTAGCTCCTGCGGACACTGAGACAAGAGGGTTGCACACAGAAGTTTGAGAACAAATAGCAGAGATAAAAAGGAACAGGGATAGAGATAAAACCCAGCAATACAATGCTTACCTAGCAACTGCAAGGCCTCGAACTAAAACAAATAATTGAAATTCTTAAAAAGGCAAGTGGCATGGTGGTAGACGCTGCCAGCACGCATCCTTGCCAGCCATGGCTCACTGAACTTTTGGACATGCGCACTTCTACTTGACTATGATCTTACTGGTTTTTAAAATGAGCATTTCTACCTGAATAAGCATCCAATTGTTTCGATTACTACAGGTACTCCAATAGTGGCATCTTGTGTGTGTGGTGCACAGGTATATAAGTTGCGCACCTGTGCACCTGCATGTGGAGGCCAGAGCAGGGTATCTGGCATCGTCCTCCAGCACTCTGTGCTTTTCTGCCTTGAGATAGGGTTTCTTCCTAAACTGGAAACTGACTCCTTGGCCAGGCAAACCACCAACAAGAAGTGTTTGATGTCAAGAATCAGAGCACTGTACATCAAAACTACAATGAGATAATGCTACTCCAACTGGAAAGCTACATTCAAAACAAAAGGCAAAAATAGCTAAAGTAACAAACAGTGCACACGATGCAGAAATGGAGATGGGATCCTGGGTAGGATGTGCAGGGGCAAAGTCATGGAACATAAACAATGTGAAGGTCCCCCAAACTGAGAAGGGCCATACTCCAGCAACCCCATTTACTGAGTAAACACCCAAGAGAAACTGGTAATATTTTGAGGAGCTAGACATACTAATTGCCACCATCTGACCATTGAATATTAGATACACATAGCAAACTATTACTAAAGCCCACAGATAAGTACAAATATGTCAATTAATTTTATTTTTGAGGCATGGCCTAAACCTCAGCTCATCATGGCCTTGAATTCATCTGCTGCCTCCATCCTCTAAGTGCTGAGATTATAGGCATCTACAATCTTGTCCACTATTTCTTTTTCTTTTTTTAAGAATCATGTTTACAGAGCAGGCAAAGTAGATGGAGCTGGCTATCTCTCATCAGGTGTTTCTGATGTGGGCAAGAGAGCACCCAACTCTAATGCCAGTATTGGGGAGGCCAAGGCAGAAGGATGGAAAGCTCAGGGCCACCCTGGGCTACACAGCAAGTTCAAGGCCAGCTTGGGATACACACAGAGACCCCGACTCACAAAGTTTTTCTCTAACAGATCACTATATGTAAATATTCCAAAGAAATAAAACTGAACTGAGCTAGTGTCTCCTTCAAGGTCATGTCCATCTGCAACCAGTGACTGTGGCCTTACTTGGAATATAAGGTCTTTGCAGGTGTAAAGATGAGGTCATGCAGGATTCTGACAAAGTGGACAGACACGCCCACAGGGACAATGGACAATGCCACATGAAGAAGTAGCTGGGGTGACACAGTTACAAGGCAAGGGACATTCAGTACTGTGGTGACCAGCAGGAGCAGCAGGGAAGACACCCAGCCTTCCTGATATCTTGGTTTAGGCTTCTGACCTCCAGAGCTGAGAGGAGACATCTCACTTGTTTTAGGCTACGAAACATGCAGTCGCCTGGCATGGCCACTTCTGTGCAGTCTGAACCAGCATGGACTCCAGCTGTGGCCCAGCTGCACCAGGTGACCTGTCAGAGAATGAACCTTTCTCAGGCTGCTCCAGAAAGCAAAGACGCAGAAACCCATGTTTGCAGCTTTGGTTTGTCTTTATTTATCTCAGACATGCAATTTCTATCAAAGAGAACAAACCCTGAGGACAAACGCTGCGGTGTCACCGATGCTCACACTTCATCACACTTCGCCTGCACCCCTTTCAACAACTTGAGAAGAGCGGCTGGGTTATACGGAAAGAGACCTTTCTCCTGCAAACGGTAGATAGCGCCCTGGAGCTCCTTAAGACATTTCACTGTTCTGAACAACACTCCCACTTCCCAGACAGTCCCACTGGGAGCAATGTCCCCTGCAGCACCGAAGGGGAGACTGGGAGCAGACTCTTGGGGAAGCAGAGGCCCCAGCTGAGGCTCCCGGCTAAGTCTGTTTTGATCCTTACATGTCCTAGGCAGGCGTTGAATTTCCCTGCTCATTTCTTGACATAAAGGCGTCTGTTTGCTGTTTGCTAAATGCTGATTTGTGGCTTCTTCATCAGAGTCTTCTGAGCTGCCATAATCTACCAGACTCAGTGGTGTCTGGGAAGGTGGGCCATGAGCTGGCACAGTGTGAGTTTCCTTGGGCATCACAACCTGGCTGTGGGATTCAGAGGAGGCATCAGAAGCCCAGGGGACCCATGGGCAAGCATTTCTGTGGCCAACAGGAGAAGCCAGAGCATCAGGTACTGTGTGGCTGGTGCTTCTGTCTTGGACAAGAGAGGAGACAGGACCTCGGGTATTTACTCCACGTTGTGATTCAGCTGCATCAAAAAACTTGCAGATGGACAGGAAGTGACCCCAGTCTTTCTGCAGTAATTTTAAATATTTAACAAAATATTCAAGGAAACAGGTTTCGGAGGAAATCAAGAAGTCAAGAAGAACTGTAGAATCAAACACTATGTTCTTTAATAAGAATAAGAAAATACAGTGAGGATTACAGCCGTTTCTATGTGTGTAGTGGATCCATGCTTCGTTTTCTTGGGTCAGGCTTCCAGAAGCATCGTCCCCTCCTCTGAAAACACAGATAAGGGAGAGCTCAGAATGACAGGGCTTTACAGACATGTTCTAGCACTCACTTAACATATTCCTTTAAAAGGAAATCAAAATCGAACCTGCTCACCACCAACTAGTTTCAGTTTTTGTCTGCACAAAAGTCTCCATCCTTTACACAACATCAGAAGCCCCTCTGCTTGAGGGCAACTTATCCCATGTTTACAGTGGAGCTCAAGACCACCACATCAGGGATAGATGTGACCCCAATTGACCAATGAGAACATAGCCTCATGATCCAAGCGAGTTAATCCTATCTTCCCTGAGATACCTCGATGGCTAGGAAAAATTATGACCGTAAGATTGATAAAAAGGAAGGATGAAACTTCTGGTGGTTAGGCCTGAGAAGGAATCAGCCTGTGAGATCATAAACAGGAAATAATGGCTGGCGTGATTTGAGAACACACAGACACACAGAAAGACACACACCATATAGTCACACATGAACACATAAATACAGAGAGACAAAGACACAGACACACAAACACAAAAAGACACACACACACACACACACACACACACACACACACACACTCCACACAAAGCTATATCTGATGCCAATTGGATACCCTTAAAACTCTTAACTGGCTGGGTGGTGGTGTTGCACATCTTTAATCTCAGCACTGGGGAGACAGAGGCAGGCAGATCTCTTGAGTTTGAGGCCAGCCTGGTCTACAGAGCGAGTTCCAGGACAGCCAAGACTACACAGAGAAATCTTTTCTTGAAAAACAAAACAAAAGACAAAAATTCTCAACCAGGCCTCAAAAAATTCTATTTTTGCTTAAACTAGTTTGTGGTTTCTGTCACTTACAAACAAGAAAACCTGAAAAGGATGACATTTTTTTTTAGGCATCTATGGCACAAAAACCTACCTCTCTGGACACAGCCAACCTAAGTGAAGGCAGCAAGACTCCCACGAAGCAGAGATGTAAGAAGGCAGTGCCGAGTGAATCAACACATACTCTGGACTTTGTAGTCTAAATCTGTATTTCACTATTTTTGAGCCTAACTCAAATCACATGCAGGAATTCTGTTTCTTGAGTAGAGCCTTTTGAAAACTGGCCCCAAACACTCAAGAGATGGAAAGCAGCCATTGCCAGCTGGGCCCTAACATAACAGGCACAAGGCTGCAATGCCAATCATTAGTGAGAAAGCCCTTCTCCTCCCAGGCCAAGGGAGAGGGAAAGGGAGCAAGTCCTTGAGGGTTTTAATGAAGCAGAGCAGAATAATGGAAAGGGTCATGGGTTGTCAGCCTCAGGAGCAATTACAGACGCTGCTGCAAGTACAAAGCAGAAGCCGAAGAGGGCCCAAGTGTCCCAGCCATGTGCCTCCAGGAGAGCAGCCTGAGGGAGCGTCTGCAAGTGTAAGCTCGGAAAGGCTCTGCTGCTTGTTTCCATTTGCATTCTCTGTGAAAAGGTGAAAGTCACCATCTAGAAGCTTGAGTCAAACAAGAAAGTCTTGGAGGTTTTAAGAAAACGGTTCTTAACCATCAGCTGCAGTTTAGAGAAGGCACTGGCTTATCTTGACCCCACAGGCAACACACCGGGGCCCAGGGGTTCTGGTCTTGCTTCACTATCCCTGATCTGCTCAGCCAGTAAGCTTCTCAGGATAATGCAAAGAGCATCCGTTTTCATGTAAGGCAGAGTTAAAATGGGAGGGAACTACAATACATTTTTACCCAGGTAGAAGAAAAATAAAGCACGAGGCAGAAACACATTTTCTGACACGTGTGTCTCCTGATTCTCTGGCTTGTAGGCAATCCAAGTTACTTGAAAGACACAAACCTTGTCAGCTGCAGGTAGATGCTCAGGGATGCTTTGGCAGCCTCCAGCATGTCATCATCCTGCTCTATAAAGACCCTGGACAGCCATTCACATGGGTTGTGTAACTGGAGAGAGGGCTGAAGGTGAGGCTTTAAGAAGGTCAGTAACTCGGCCATGAACTTCTGCAAGTCAACTTCAAACAACAGAAATTTCAAAGTGCAGCTAAGGTTTATGAACACACAAATAGTATCTTGTCTGTACGCAAATTTGTAAGTGCATTTTCGTAATCGACACTTTGGGGTCCTAGAGCAGGGGTTAGCTGTTTCACAAATGAAGAACTGAGAAGAGCAATGTGACTCACGGAGGAGCCCTCACTTAAAATGTATAGTCAGGTATCCATCTGCCAAAAAACTAGTTAAACAGTTTGTCTAAGAAATAAACATGATTTCATTATGAAAGCATGTTAATTGAGTGGGCAACAGTCTCCTCATTGGCAACCACAGCTTTCTGTTAACTAGAGAATGCTAAGCCATAAAGAAAAATGGCTTCAAAACAACAGAAAAATCTTCCTTTGGCTTGTGAAAGAACTAAAAGAAAGTACTGCAAAAACCCAGACAAGATCTGGGAGTTTAACTGCAACTCAAACTTCTGAATTATGTAACAGATGCCATCTAGTGTTATAAGCTGTAATTGCGGTAATGAGACCATCCTAAAAATGATACCTAGGTCAGCCTGAGAGGTCATTCACTGAGGAGTCACACTCTCCTTGGAAACACAAGCTACTTGCTGGAGACAGTCACTGCTGGCCCTCTTCTAGTGAAATGGAAGCCATATCCTCTCACACCCACACAACCGCTCTCTCAGGCACTCTGAACCTGGACTCCTCACCTCCAAGTCATGTGCGACACTTCCTTTATCAATAGAACTTCCTGTAGTAAGTAGTTTCAGCAACAATTCCAATTATCAGTAACGAGCATACATAGTCACAGTGCTTTTGTGAATAATATAATTAAGTATGCAGTGACTTCCATTTGCTTGGTAGTGACTCAAAAGCAATTATTTTTGAATTCATTATCTGAGGCATATTAATTGTACACAAAAAGCTGACAAGCTTCTTAAAATTCCAGTCCCCCACAGCTCCCTCCCTTTGAAAAAGTATTTACGAAACTTAATCAAGAAAATATAACTAAATTAATGAAATGACACTAGCCTTAGTACTCAATAATCATGAGTCACTTTTCTTAAGTGAACAATTAATTGCATAGTACTTGGAATAAAAAGATGAGTCTGGGAGAATTACCTTTCATTTCGGTTGCTGAGGTGCAATTCTGGAACTTGATTTCTAAGGATTTCACTGTAATTAAGCTTGCTGCTCTCAGGGTCACGTGATCAGGGCCAGACCTGGGTCGGCATCCAGGTTGAACTTCATCCCCTCCAAAGCAGGAAGGCTTTCCAGGCACAGACAATTCCTTCCACAACCCCAGATGCACAGCGTGCAGAAGTGCATCAGCTAAGGCCAACTCGTCACTGTCCAGAAGGTGGTCTGGTGTCATCAGGGCAGGCACAGAACCACGGCAGAGGTCTTCCCCCATTTTACCAAGAAGGCACTTTTTGATGACTATAACCAATTTCCTTTTAACAAAAGCTGGAACAGGCCAGGCAAGACTATCTAGAGCATGGGGTTTCAAAAACAGCATCCTTTGACTCCGAAAGTGCAATTTCAGGTGGATTCTGGAGGCTATGAGAAGTTCAAGCAGCTCCAGGAAGCACACCAGGCTGTTGACTATGTTCGAGGGATTCTGGAAGTTTCCAAAATGCTGAGAAAATAAGGAATTGTAGAACGCTTCAAAAGTAATGTCGAAAGGAGCCAAGAGTTGCTTTAGAATTTCTGTAATTATAAAAATAGTAGTTATGAGCAACAGGAAAAACAAAAGCTTTCTTACAACAAAATTTTACAATTCAATTTGTAAGATAAAAAAATAGGTTTAAGAACAGTTACTTCTAATAAGACCAAATGAGGGTATACAGATTAACAGCTAATTATTAAAAGTTAACTTTTGCTTTGTAAATATGGGCAGTATCACACTATACAAGAGATATTTAATGATTAAGTTTTAATTTCTTTCTAAAAAGGTAATCTTCAGTGCTGGAGAGTGGTTCATTCGGTAAAGTGCTTGCTGCATAAGCCTGAGGATCCTAGCACCCATGTAGAAGCCAGACAGAGTGGCACACATCTGGAACCCCATCTGCGGAGGTGGAGCTGGAGCTCACTGGCTAGCCAGCCTAGCCCAGTTGGTGAGCTCTAGGTTCAGTGAGGGATCTTATCTCAACAAACAAGGTGGGAAGTAGTTGAGGAAGGTGCCCAGCATCGACTTCTGCCCTCTACAAGCATCCACAGGCACACACATGTCCACATGTGCATGTCCACACACTGAATATGGACACCACACACACCAAGGTTCTGTCCAATAAAAAATTCAGGAGAGAGACTTCTTGCATTTTTCCATACTTCAGGAGAGATGAGGAATAACATACATGTTATTCTTCATTATAAACACAATGCTCCCGAGAGAGTGATGGTCACTTATGGACAGTGTCTTCTCTACCTGCTTGCCGTGAATGTGTATCTCTAAAGATTTCTTTTATGACAGCTGTAAGAATCCAGAGGCAATGTGCTGCTTCACTGCTCCCAGAGGATTCAGAGAGATGCTTTTGGCAAAAAATGATCCAGGGATTGCTTAACGTCATCTATAAATAAAGAAACAAAAGGGTAGTTATAATTATTTTGTTTAAAATTTACTTGTTATATAACATAATACTATAAAGTGTTGTTTACTTGTTTACATGAAAAAAGTACGGTAATATTTGACACAACAAGGAACAAAAATATTCTAATATTTTTTAAGGCAGGAAAGTCAACACACCATAGACGTGAAGGATCAAAAAGAACCATGAAAACATCCATGTTATTTATAAATGGTATAGTAACGTGTAAGTCTTTCTTTTTTAATACTCTATTTTACTGTCCAAATATTCTACCATAAACAACTTTCATATTCAAAGTGTTATTTTCAAAACAAGCAATTGGAGCACAGAGTCAATAGACGTTGGGTCTGTGTGTGTTTGCAAGCCCCTGTATAATACATGTGTGTGCGAGTACACCAGACAGCAGAGGCTGAAGCCAGGTGTCTGCTCAATCACTTCCCTCTTTAGTTTTTGAGATAGGATCTTATTTTATTATTATGCTTTTCAATTTGTGCATTATTGTGGGTGCAAATATCTTAATTCAACTTGAAGGAGTCAAGTCAATGCCAATGAGCAACTTTAAGACTGCAAGCATTAACTATGAACACAGAAATCCGATTTATCTGACCTTCTCTCTCAGTTGGAAATAGAGGAGCGATGAGAGGCACTTGGCAGCCATGTGAGACGACAACTTGTCGGGATTCTGGAGCATGCAGATCTACAGCAAAACAGACCCAGTCCATCACACTGCTGAAGCCTTAAAAACCTTCACTTCGTATCTAAGTCATTTCAAAAGTGGCTTACCAATTTGGAATCGACTTCAGCTGACTGCAAGAGGACTTTAATCAGCTCTCTGTACTTCTCCTTTGCGTGGGTCTCAGTTTCAGCAGACAGCACTCGGCTCAGCATCACGTCGATCACAGTTAACTGAAGGAGCTTCACCTCCCGGGCCGTGCTCATCTCAAAGTGTCTCTTTGCACACTCCCGTGTTTCAGGAAGGGTGGTCAGCTCATTGGAGGATGGCCCATGCTGGCCTGGCACACCATCAAGTGTACCATTGACATGAGACTGAGCTAAAGAGGGAGCTGTATAGCCAGCTTGTTCTGAGAGGTCTGGGTTGAGATAATGGATGTAACCATAGACATCATCTTCAAGAATGGCTCCAAGAAGTACTTTCTTGTATAACTGGTCCAAAATTTCTTGGACACTTTCCATTTTGATTCCAAAATGTATATGATAAGAGAGTCAACAGCCCCAAGGTGTAAATATTGAAGGCTTAGAAATACAATGACTCTCTAAGATGTTCCCTCGGTGAAACCTGAAATAGAAAAAGTAATTTGTAATTGTGAGTGTTAAAGCTGTATTATAAGTGAAAGAACACCATGTTCACTTAGTAAGTCTCAAGTTAGAGATGTTAGTTGCTGAACTCTTCAAATGAATATTATAGTAACACTTTGAAATCACAATGATGAAATGTATGTTTTATATGCAAATATAAGAGCATAAAACTTTTTGTAGTGTTGTTTTGCTTTTGTTTGTTTTGGGGTGTGTGTGTATGTATCTTACTAAGAACTGAACCCCAGATCTTGGTCATGTGAAGCAAGCACTCTACCTCTGAACTTGATTCCCAGCCCTGTCTTTTATTTTTTGTTTTGAGATGGGGTCTCTATAAGCTGCCTACAGTGGTAAGCTCACCTTGATCTCTCTGTAGCTCAGGGAGACCTTGAACTTGTGATCCTCCTGCCTCAGACAAGCAAGTCTCCGGAATCATGGGCTGGCATCACCAGGCCCAGCTGAAAAACACCAACTTTCTTCTAATAGTTCTAGGTAGCTGCTTGATATCTCAGATTTGGTACTGTTGAAAGTGGAGCCAGACTCCTCTGTATGGGGGAGCTGCAAGAACACTGTAAGCTGGTAAGCAACCCTCCACTCAACCCCACCTCCCCCTACCCAAACCTCTACCCTCTCCCAGCCAAATGCTCCCAGCATCATCTACCAGATTCTGATGACTAGAGATGTCTGCAGACATTGTTAGATGTCCCAGTTCAAAAACACTGGGATCAATCAAATTCTTTAACCTTCACTCCGACTTATAGATTAAAACCTGATTGACTATTTATATATCATATTACATAACAATGATGTTAGGATCTTAGGTCATCACCTCTGTGACTAAGTAAAAACCTTTTTTTTTTTTTTAAAAAAGTGGTATCCCAAGAAAGTCAAGAAGGGAAGGAAAAGCAACCCAAACTGAGCAGACTGTACTTGTAACTGCATAGAAATTTAGACATTCAATTGTTCCAGAATTCTCTGGCATGATGGAGATCATAATGGGTTGTGACACATGTGTGACAGATGTGACAAATGTGACATGTGACACATTTAGGGACAGATATGGCTTTTAAAGCAGAGGAAAGAGGCAGCCAGTCAATGCCAGAGGAAGTATGCTGTCAATGGTATAAGCAAAAAAGAGGACTGGACATTCTTCCAATGGAATGATGGAGGCTCTGGGACCCTACTGGGCCACCTTACTCCTCCTAAATATAGAGAGCTTAAAGCTACACACACATCTCGTGTGTTCGGACAAGCAAAGAATCCTCTTCTACTGGGGAAAAGGAGGGTTTTGCTTGTTTTTGTAAACACATTTGAACACTCACATCCCCCATATAAATTCATAGTTCTCTTACTTTAAATGGGTATGACAGCTGCCTGAATCCCTCAATTCCTAAGTTTTGGTGCATGAACAGGCCTTTTGGAGCCCACTTCTATGATGGGACACCTCGTACAGCCTTGAGGCAGGGGGAAGTACCTGGACCTACCTCTACTAAATGTAGCTCCCCATGGGAGGCCTTACCTTCTTGTAAGAAGGAATAGGGGGTGGGTTGACAGGGGGAGGCTGGAGGAGTGGGAGGAGGGAAGAAAGGGATCTTTGGTATGTAAAATGAATAAAAAATTTGTTAATAAAAAAATTAATAGAAATAAATAACTTTGTTCACATATGCAATTTACATGGATCCTGATGTTGTCTTCTTTCATAAAATGTTACTTTAATTTTATGTATATGGGTGCTTCCCCTGCATGCATGTCTATGTACCATGTGCATGCCTGGTGCTCACAGAGGTCAGAAGAGAATGCCAGATCCCCTGAAACTGAAGTAATAAATGGATGTCACCTGCTATGGTGGTTTGAATGAGAGTGGTACCCAAAGACTCATTTACCTGACTGCTTGGCCAGCAGTTGGTGGAACTGTTTGGGAAGGACTAGGGGGCATGGACTTGGTGGAGGAGGTGTGTCACTGGGGGGGAGGGGGCTCTGCGGTTTCAAAAGTCCATGCCATTGTCAGTTATCTCTCTCTCTCTCTCTCTCTCTCTCTCTCTCTCTCTCTCTCTCTCTCTCTCTCTCAGCCTCATGCTTGTGGATCTGATGAAAAGTTTCAGCTACTGCTCTAGCCCCACACCTGCCTGCCTGCCGCCATGCTCTTCACCATGCTAGTCATGACTCTAACCCTTTAAAATCATGAGCTCCCAAATTAATGCTTTCGTTTTTAAGTTGTCTCTTCACAGCAACAGAAAAGTAACGAAGACAACTGCCATGTGGGTGCTGGGAATCAAACCCAGATCTGGATGAACAGCTCTTTAGCACTGAGCCATTTCTCTGGCCCCTGTGGAGCCATCTCTGCGGCCCTTGACTTTGTCTTCTTAAAATACCCTAGTTAGCAAAACCCATGGACTCTCCTTCTCCACCATAACTCATTCCAACTGCCCTGCACATGCTTAACTTCCCTCCTCAGAGGAGAGGTTATGAGAGTGACCGCTCATGCTGTGCCTCCCTTCCAGAGTGTGGCCCATTCACTGGTCTTGACTTTGCCATCTTCTTTTATGAAATTTTATGTGTATGGCTATTTTGCTTGATATCTGTCTGTGTACCGCATGCACACCTTTTTTGCTCTTTTGTTTGTTTTGCTTTTCTTTCTGGCTGGTTTGATTGTTCTGCAGCAGAGTCTCACTATGTAACCCTGGCTGGTGTGGAACTCACTATGTAGACCAGGCTGGTCTCAAACTCAGAGAGACACAGCTGCCATGGCCTAAGGAGTTCTGGGATTAGAGGTATGTGCCACCTCACCCAGCTCAGTCTTTTACCACTTATTTCTTCCCATTGAGCACTTAAGGAATCTCAACTGTGGGCCACCTCACCAGACACAGTTTTGTAGTAGAGAACTAAAATAGAGCAGCTAAATCTTAACAAAGCTATAGATTTTAAATTTATGAACAAAACTTTTAGTTAAGTCTTCTCCAAATCCTATTTTAAGATTCATTTTTATCATTACTTATGTGTATGTGAGTGTCTACATCCGGGTATTTGCACCACGTCAGTACAAAAACAACAGATTCCAGAAGAGGGCATCGGATCCCCTGGAGCTGTAGTTATGAGTGACTAGAAGTAGGCAGTGGGAACTGAACTCAGGTCCACTGCAGGAACAGCAAGCATTGTTAACTACCAAGCCATCTTTCCAGCCTCTGAACACCACTTTCAAGCTGTAATGTGCATTCTACACAACTTAATAATCTAGACTTCTGCAGCTTTGTTCCATTTGACAACGCTAAGCTTTCCTGTACTCACATAAGTAGCAGTGGTTAAGAAGTCTGTAACCCGCTATATGCTAACACAGCTAACCAGAAGGGACAGTCCTGGTCTGTGTGCCCAGAGGGGACTGACCTCCACCATCATTACCCTTTTCTCACTTTCTGATGTGAAATCTTGCTAAGTTGTACAGCCTGGCCTTGAATTGTATCTTCATGCCCCAGTCTCAAACATAGTTGGGACAACAGGGTCACATCATCCCTTCTTTCTTTGGCCATCCTCATTGAGAGGTTTCCCATTACAGGAAATTCTCCCAACTGCAATGGCCAGAATAAAATCAGCTGTTGGCATAGTTTTCCAATTACATGTCAGAAACTGACTTTCATATTCTACTTTAAAGTCTAAATCCCTTTTCATAACAGTTTTCTTTTCTCAGTAGTACTAATATTTAGAATATTTTAGGCTTTAATTATTATCATACGCTCATCTCTTGTCATTAACTTTAGCAACAAATGCATTTTCATTCCAATGTTATTTATAGCATAAAAATCCTTAGGACAATATTCCTGTCACCTCTCGTTTTACTGAGTGAGAATGAAACCTCTCCTTGGTCATCCTTCACTGCCACCTTCATCTCAGCACCAGTGAAGGTCAATGTCAGAGAACAACAGTGTGGGGGAGGGGCAGCCTGTTTTCTGTCATGGTAGGCCCCAGGTTCCTTGGCAGGAATGGCTCTGAGAAATCAGACTCAAAGTTTGCCCATTTTAAATTGAGAAATACATATTCAGAGACACTTAGGTGGCTCAGAGGGCGAAAGCAATGTCCTAGTTACTTTTCTATTGCTGCGATAACACACCATGGTGAAGGAAACCTATATAAGAAAGTGTTCACTTGAGTTTCCAGTTCCAGAGGGTTAACAGCCCTTCATAGCAAGAAAGCTTGGCAGCAGGCTGCAGACATGACAGCTGGCGCAGAAGCTGAGGGCTCACATGCTGAACCCCAAGCAGGAAGCAGAGAGCACACTCAAAATGGTGCAGGTCTTTAAACTCTCAGAGCTTGCTCCCAGTGACAGACTTCCTTCAACAAGGCTACACCTCCTAAACCTATGTGAACTGAGGACCAAGTATCCAAGCATCTGACTGAATGGTGCACACAAGGCATCCAAAGCATCGCTGGTATTTGCCACAGGTGCTACTGGCAAGCCAGCCTTATGGCAGAATTCAGTTCTCGGGTCCTACGGTGGAAGGAGAGGACTGACTCCCACACGCTGTTCTCGGACATAATGTGTGCATGCACACACACAAATAAATACAACAGTAATACATATCTGGTTGGGAGATGACGCTCCGGAGTGGGGCTTTACTACGTATGGGTGAGGTCCTGGGTTCAATCCCCAGCACATAAATAAATAACTATTCAGAAAATAACAAAACAAAGACATCACAAACACCCAGAGAACAGGCAAGGAAACTGACTGACAACAGTTACGTGCTGAGGTGCTTCTCCTGGGGCCCGGCACAAAACTTCAACTGCACTTAAAACGTGATTCATGGTGATTCAATGCACCCCACAGTACGCCCCACAATAAATGTCTATAGGTGGCCTGTTAAAAGCTGAAAACTACTAAAGAAAACCCACTGCTCTTCCCCAGAAAAACACTGGATCAAAGGGAAGGGAAATCTGAGAAAGCAGACTAGGGGACCAAGTGGCCGTACTGTGGCCCTCAAGGGATTGCTCATGGTTGGTTCACTGCAAACCGAAACGCCATGCTGGCCTGGAAAGATATGTACTGTTAAAATGTGGTCACAGCTGGCTGTCTAGTATGTGTGCAGCAATGCTTTGAAACACCTACACAGAGTCTACAAGGGAGGCCACTACCATGGAAAAGAAATATTTGGAGATGTCTAGTCAGGACATGGATATAAAGAAATTATTTCTTAGATGATCTCCACTGACAACTGGTACATTTTTTGTCTGATGTTAAAAAAATTATCCTTTTAGAAAAAGATGTAATAAAAAATCCTTGGGATCAAAAACCTTGGCCTCTTCCAAAAGCATGGTACATAAAGCAAAAATTGATATGTTAGACTTCAACAAAATTAAAATATTTGCTCTCTAAAGAATTCCACTAAGAAGCTGAAAGATTGCTGAGGGACACAGCTCAGTGGTAGAGTCCTTGATCAACATGCATGAGGTTCGAGATTCAGCCTCTGGTAGAGGGGGTAAAAGAAACAGAAAAGAAAAGCCATCAAGCGTTAGGACCACAAAAACTCTCAAAAATCAGCACTGACAACTGACTAATGCTACAAGCTCTGTCTTGGAATGCCAGTTCTTCAAAGGCAACCAGATGGTTCTAACAGCTGAGAGCTGACTCAAAGAAGCTGACATTGGGTGTTACCAGATATGCAGAAGCAGGACCAGATCCCTAGCAGCCTCACCTTCCCTGCAAATGGGGAGCAGAAATTGGCTGGTGCTTACCTGTCTTGGAATCTGCAGAGACTAGCGGAACAAATTAGATAGAGAAAGTGGACACAGAGGCATGCTGACTGTGTAGCTGAAGAAGGACACTGCACAGAGCTGTTGCAAGGCACAGAAAGGTCTCGCATGGAGGCTGCTGCCCTTGGCTCCCATGGTGTTGCCTAATCATGAGCGTATGGCTGGGATTTGCTGCTTTGTGGGCACCATCATTTGCTCCTCGTGTCCAGTCATCCCGGAATCCCCTCGCTGACTCATCAGTGCTGGGCTCTGGAGGACAGACAGAAAAACAAGTCAATTGTGATGCAGAGGAGAGCTGGGCAGATGCTGGTTTTGATGTCAAAGACAATCCCAAGCAGGAATCCCAAGCAGGTTGCAAAGAGGCTTGTTCTGCATATTTAAAAACCAAGGTGGCAAGCTGACCAGAAAAGGGGATTATCCCTTGGCAAGAAGCTTCAGGAAGCATTGGAGAAGCCCCCCCCCCCCCCCAGGACAGCAGAACACACCAATGCCTCTTTCCTGGCCAGTATGGTTGTCACCAGTAGCTATTTTACCCGAATCTTATCCGAGTCACTGAGAGCGTTCCTTAAACAGATAAAAACTATGGCTTTGGGATGAATGTCCCAACTGCACTTAGGTCAGTAATTACAGGAAAATGTCATCCAAGGTGAGGTAGTGTTTCTAAAAAAGCTGAGCCCTATATAACCCAGTGCTGTCATTTTTAAGTGTCCTCTCTACTCAGCTCCACATCAGGAAACAAACAAACCATGAAAGAACAACAGAAATAACTAGAAAGAGTACCACTCTCAGAATAGCTGCACTAACACCCAGACACCGAACGCTGGCAAAGACGTGCAGAAACTAGATCCCACTCACACAGCTACTCTGCAAATGAATCTGGCAGGCTCTTAAAAGGCTCAACATCTAGTCACCAGATGACCCAGCAACTGAGAAGCTGGCATCCGTGCCAGAAAAATAAAGCCATTCACACAAAAACGTGGACAAGATGTCCTTCACTGGGTGTGCGGTTAAACAAAGTGGCGCTGCCACACCATGAAATACTTCTCATCAACAACGAACACCCTATTGCTACATGAGATGATTTAGATGGCTCTCCAAGGGATAATGCTGAGGGCAGAAGGCAACCTGAGAGGCCGCACGCTAGTTCCGTTCCTGAAAAGCAAATAGAGATGCAAGTCAGCGCTGGCTGAGGGCCTCACCTCCTTAGTAGGCGGGGCTATGAAGGATGACAGGAGGCTGTGTGAGGTGCTAACAAATGGATAGTGGACAGCAACCTATATATGACAAAATTACACAGAGCTAAGCACACATTCAAATAAATGCATCCAGATAAAGAGGGAAATCTGAAGGAGGCTGGTGGGCTGTGTCAAGAGCCTGGCAAGACTCTGTCAATCAAGATCCTGGGCAGTGTTGAGCAAGATGCTGGGGGAAATCAGGAAAAGGCTACGTAGTGTCTTACTGTATGTTCCTCAAACTGCTCGTGATTCTACAATGACCTCAAAGTAAAAGAAGCATTAAAGGAAACCCCAGTAATTTTAGCCAGTTAAGACAGCACATCCCTACAATCCCAGCTACGCAGGAGGCTGAGCCAGTAAGACTGAAAGTTCAAGTCCTGTCTTGGAAACTCAAGGCAGGAGGGGAGAGAAGATTGGAGACATAGCTTAGTGGTAGAATGCTTGCCTAGTATTGACTTCCAGAACCACAAAAACAAACAAACAAACAAACAAACAAACAAGACTCCTCTCAATTTCATGATGGGTTATAGTCTTTCCATATATATAGATTTCATTCACATCCACTAAATGATATTAAAAACACATTAGGTTTTTGTATGTGTGTGTGTGTGGGGGGGGGGGGGGTTAGTATCTTACTTTGTAGTCCAGGATTTCCTTGAACTTACAGTTCTCTTGTCTAAACTTCCTGAATGCTGGGGTTATAAGCTTATGTCACCATGCCTAATTTACACTAAAATTCTGATTCTTAAAGTCTTTACACCAAACACTGAACAGAACAGTATCAGAAGTACATTTAAAATGTTCACCTAAAATACTTTTGGAAACTAACTAGATATAGTGGTGCATGCTTTCAATCCTAGCATTTGGGAAGCAGAAACAGAAGGATCTCTGTGAGTTCAAGGCTAGCCTGGTTTGTCCACAGAGTAAATTTCAGACCAGTCAGAGCTACATAGTGAGACCCTATCTCAAAAACAAACAAACCTAGAAGCTGAGTATGGTGGTCATGTTTGTATCCCAGGACTTAGGGGTTTGGGGAGTACATAGACACAGGAGGAAGAGGGCATAGGAACATCCTGGGCGCCAGTAAGATGGCTCAGCTAGTCAAGATGCCTGCCATAAAGCCTAACGGCCAGAGTCTGAGACCTGGAGCCCACCTGGTGGAAAAGAACCATCTCCCACATTTCCTCCGATCCTCACATGGGCAAGTGTGCACACACAATCAACTGAATGTAAAAGGTCAGCCTGAGTTTTTACAACAGCCAGATCCTGTTTCTAAATAAATATCTTTTTTTTTTGTTTGTTTGTTCTTGGTTTTTTTTCGAGACAGGGTTTCTCTGTGTAGCTTTGCGCCTTTCCTGAAACTCACTCTGTAGACCAGGCTGGCCTTGAACTCACAGAGATCCGCCTGGCTCTGCCTCCCAAGTGCTGGGATTAAAGGCGTGCGTCACCACCGCCCGTCCTAAATAAATATCTTAATAGTAGTAACAATAACACAACGGTCATCTTTGGTACACAGTGAGTTTGAGGTCAGCCTGGGCTACAGAAGCCCCTGATGCAAAACCAACCAACCAACCAAAAACCCAAACCAAACAACAAAGCAAGAAAAAAAAAAACCCAAATTTTCCATGATATAGATAGAACTTTGAAGCCTTCATAGCCAATGTTATTAAAAGTAAAACATTGACTTTTTTTTTTTTTTACAAATACACTAGAGTTTGCCAAGAGATTCAGGATTAAGCCTCAGCTTAAGTCAACAGCTGCTCAACTTTAATGACAGACAGCCCAAGCAGCTACGTAGTTCGGATGCTGGCTATGACACTCAAGGCAGAAGCTGAATTACTCCAAGCAAAGGCTGTCTTCCAGGGTTCTGGTTCTATCCCCATTGAGACATCACAAACTGAGTGAGTGGCACATAGGTATGACTTATCAAAATTAAGCAGGCCCAGCCCAAAGGGAATACCGGCCAATCAGAACTACCCTCATTTGCATACCACAATCCACCCTCTGGAGGCAGGTTCTGTCCTTGCCCAGCCCACTGCTTTCTTGAAATGTCTGTAAGGTTATCTTTTTAACTCTGATATGGATTGGTGAATTCTTTTTACCACGCATGAATCTGACCCACATCACATTTGTCTGCATGGACTCTGGGGTACATCAACTACCTGCTTCCATTCCTCATGATCCTTGGTAAGCTCCATAAGTGCTTGGAGCCTACTGACAGCCTCTACTTGGGACAACTCCCACCCAGTAGGACCAGGTTTCCATGCTCCAGGGCATGGTCCTCTGTTGCTGGGGGTGAGGGACTAGAGTTCCTCTGGGAGTCTTCTCTCTGCCTCGGGACCCCTGAACGATTCCACTGAAGAATGAGGACAGCTGAAGATTCCTTGCTGGGACCAGTCCCTTGTGGAACAAAGGCCTCCCTTCTCTCACACTCCACAGCTGTCTTCCACCTTTCAACAGAAGGCCTCTCCTCCTCTGGAATCTGACAGTCGCCAACTATGGACAACCCTGGTGGAACAGAAGGCCTGAGACAGGGTCTGTAAGGAAGGACTATTGTCTGTTTCTGCCCGGACCCTGCTCAGTGCAGCAGGCCACCCCAGCTCTTCCTGGGTGACTGCATACATTGAGGTGAATACTTCTGGAGGTTCTATAGTTTCTCTTTCCTTCTTTTTGGCCTCTCCTGAGAATGACTCCATTCATCTGAGGAGTCTTCATGACATCAGACTGCAGAACCTGGGCCGTGTATCCAGTGTCCCTGAACTTTTAACTGTTGGTTCCAGTGCCAAGACATCCTTTTAGTAAGTTAAATGCCCTCTTTGACATCTGCACCTCACGTCCCTTGTGGACATCTCTGAGGAAGTCCTTTAGTAAGGCTAACTATCCCCTTTTGAAAGTGCACATCAAGTGTCTTGAACCTAGGGCCCTTTCCCCTGGAGGGGTGTCTGTTAGGGTAGGGAACTGATCTCCCCATCGTGGGAGTCACCTCCTCTCCCCTCAGACTCATCCTCGGGGTGGGAGTGAGGGACACTTGAAAAAAAAAAAACTGGAGAAAAAATTGATCCCCAGACTCTGAAACATCTGTGTTCCTTTGTTCATGGCTTGGCCCTGAGACAAAGAGGCATGGTCCCTAATCAGTACCCCCAACTGCAGTACTGGTCTCCCGTTTGCTTTGTTCTCTTACAACCTTTGGAAATGATTTGGTGTTCACCATAGCCACGCCATCATGTCCCCTTTCTCCAGATCCAAATCTGTGACAAACCCGCTGTGGGTGCCTGGCCAGGTTCTTAGGGTCCTTAGAAGGACAGTTGTCCACCTCATCCTACTGATCACTAGCCACACCCACCTTCTCAGTAGCTCTCCCCCACATCTTGAGGCCCTGACACTCTGTCCCTTTGGCACACCTACTTGGGGGATCCCTCCCACTGGACAGAATAGGCCTAATATCTCTTCTGTGAGGCACTAACAGAGAACTGGAAACCATCTGAGTCTATGTGTTCTTTCCCACGCTTGACTCTACCCTCATTGAAACTGAACAGCTCTTTTAATCAAGACCCTCCACTTCATTAAAGAATTTCATATCTATATAAACTGTCTCCTCGACTTAGTTAGGGCTTCTATTGCTGTGAAGACACCATCCATGACCACGGCAACTCTTCTAAGGAAAACATTTATTTAGGGTGGTTTTTTCTTACAGTTTCAGAGGTTCAGTTCATTGTCACCATGGCGGTGTGCAGGCAGACATGGTGCTGGCTACATCTTGATCAGGAGGTAACCGGAAGTGGCTGTGACACTGAGCAACGCTTCAGCAAAAGAGACTTCAAAGTCCAACCCCACAGTGACAAGCTTTCTCCAACAAGGCCACATCTACTTCAACAAGGCCACACTTCCCAATAGTGCCACTTCCTATGAACTTATGGGGGCCAAACACAATCAATCTACCACTCTCCTATACATGAGGAATTTGGTTACTGGTCAAGAAATGGGTCAATGAGGCTCATGCCTGTAACCCTTGTGCACTGGTTAGATTTGTTCTGTTAATGCAACACAAGCTAGAGTCATCTGGGGAAAGGGAATTTTAATTACTAAAATGCCTCAATACAGACGGCCTGAGGGCAAGCCTATGGGCACCATCTTGATTACTGATTGATGTGGGAGGGCCCAGCCCAGTGTGGGTGATGCCATCCTGGGAAGGTGATCCTGGGGTGTAAAAGAAAGCAGTCTGAGCTACTGACAGGAAGCAAGCCAGGAAGCGCATTCCTCTGTGGCCTCGGCTTCAATTCCTACCTCCAGGATCCTGTCCTGACTTCTCTTCATGATGGACTGCCGGGTGTTAAGTCTGAAACACCCTCTCCTCCCCCAAGCTGCTTTTGGTCATGGTGTTTACCACAGCAATAGAAACCATACTCAGACACCATGGAAGCCCCTCCTGGGGAAGAAGCAGTTTCCAAACAGGCCATGGGTGAACTTACCCAGATAAGGCTCTAGAAAGGGAAGTCATAATTATCTGTGCTCAGGGGAAACAGAAGATATGAAAAAGGCCGCAAGGAAACTTATGAATTCTATCAAATTGAAAGAAGTCAAAGAGGCCCACTGAGAACCAGTTTTACTTCATTCCAGATTGGCCATGAGGACACAACCACATACTAACCTGGACAGAGAGAGTCCCATTTTATTCTCAAAGTCCATTTCATCAGCTAAACTTCTTAGGTATCAGACAAAAACTTCAGGAACTAGACAGACCCCAAATCCCTTGTCCTACTTTACTAGATACAGCCTTTAAGACATCTACTGATTAGGGGGCAGCCACAAGGACCAAGAAGGAAAGGCAGTGTGACAAGCAACAGGCCCAGTGCACGAGAGCAGTCATAGACCAGCCGATACCAGGGCAGCCCTGGGTACCTTCCCGGCATGGCCCCATCCTGTACACTAAAAGTCCAAGTTGATTGAAACTTTCTCTCCTGACTCACAGGAACCCTCACTGGGCTGTTACAACCGCTGCCATAGGACACATCACTTAAAACTGTCAAAATCCATGCGCCTACCACCTTGCCCATAACCGGAATTGCAGGACATTGAAAAGGGGACTGACCCTCTCTTGCTCAGAAGGGGGACGGGGAGGTCATCTCAACAACAGAAGTCCACAGGGCTCTCTGGCCAGAGGGACTGACAGTTGTTTTTGATTCTGTTCCTTTATTATAAGCCTGCCATGGAAAGGCGCCATCTTCAACTTGACTGATAAGAGTCCAGAGGCTGTACAGGCTCCCAGTGTTGTTCTTCGGAGCTGGATCAGGGGAATGGCAGTATTTAATACAAACTGCAGTTCTCCAGAGGCTAACTCTTTCTGACGCACCACAGACAGACTGGGCATTAGAATTGCTGTGAGCTGGAATACAGCTCAGTGGTGGGGTGTGTGTCTGGTATGTGTGAGCTCCTGGGTTTTAGCTCCAGAAGCACCACTACCTCTCATGTTAGTACCAGAAGAATCTTGAATGTGATCTAGACAATCCTCTCAAATTCTAGCATCAGAATTCCCCAGAAGGCTTGCTAGAACATGGGCAATAATATCCCTCCACCCCAGATTCTGATTTTGTGGGTCTGGGAAAGCTCAAGAATTGGATCAAAGATGACACTACAATTTTCTGCTCAATTTATTTAATTTCACTGATAAGAAAGCTGAGTTCCCTGGCTTCATATCACACTGTGCTAAGCATTTTCTAAAAATGGAACATCTTATTAATATTAAAAGTGGCGGTTTTCTACTCTTAGTTGCTCATGATTAAACAGTCCTTCAGAAATCAATCTTTCCTGGGAAAGATTCACTGCTCTTTACCACCCCACGTCCTGTTAAAGGTCCCTCATTTCAGCATCCTGTTTGCTGGGCCAGGAGACCAGCATCTACAATGTGATTTCTCTATTCACCCTACCCCTTTCTGCCAGGGACAGTTGGACTATGGCTACAAGGATGTCACTGGGTGACATCTGGTCTATTGTGATCCTATCCAGAATCACCAGGTCCCTACACAGTTCCACTCAGAATGATGCCCATCATCCAGAGCACAAGCTACTCTTTCTCTCTACTACCAACTGCTTTGGAGGCTAGACATGGCTTACAGGGCTGTGGTCACACATGGAAGACAGCATAAATTATTAGGAAAAATTTCTAAGCCCCAGATTCTAGAGACCAAGTAAATCATAGTTGCTACATTTGGGGTTGGGACTTCCTCCGACGAGTCATTATTTAAGAATTATTTGGCTGGGTGGTGGTTGCACACACCTTTAATCCCAGCACTCGGGAAGTAGAGCCAGGCAGATCTCTGTGAGTTCAAGGCCAGCCTGGTCTACAGAGCGAGATCCAGGACAGGCACTAAAACTACACAGAGAAACTCTGGCTCAAAAAACAAAAAACAAAACAAAAATTATTTGAGTATTTAACCATTAAAAACAACAACAACAACAACAACAAAAAACCATGTTGTTTTATATGTAAGACCCATTGGTTTTTTATTATTCTTTTATGAATAAACCAAATACTACACACACACACACACACACACACACACACACAGGTGTGCACAAACATGTGTATGTGCCTGTGCCACATGTGTTCAGGAGCCTGCAGAGGCCAGCAGAGAACATCAGATCTCATGGAGTTGGTGTTACAGGTAGTCATAAAACATCTAATGTGGGTGAGGAACCGAACTTGGGTCCTTTGAGGAGCACTGTGTGCACTTGAGGAGAAAGCTGGGGGTGGCGGTGGCGGTGTGCGTTTGTAATCCCAGCACTGGGGAGACAGAGATAGGAAGATTTTGAGGTGCACTGCCAGTCAGCCTACCTGGTGAGCTTTAGGCCAATGAAGGACCATGATTCAAATGAGGCTGATGGTTTTTCTGGTACCCAAGGTTGTCCTATGGTCTCCATGCACACAAGCACATGTGTAAACTGACACATGTGTAACCATATACACATGTATACACATGTATACACACATAAACACACACACATGCGCGCGCGCGTGCGCGCGCGCGCGCGCGCGCGCACACACACACACACACACACACACACACACACACACCAACAAACTGCCTTCTGTAGGCCACCTGCCTGCAAGATTACACTGGAGTAGTCAGACAAACCTGGTTAGTTCCTGTGACTGCTTCTTTGAGGACAGAAAGCCCATCATTAAGATAGGGTGAGGTTTGTCCTGAGTTTTCTCAGGACAAAGAAACAACAGTCTATGTTATGTTTTGTTCGGCAAGAATTGGAGATCAGTGCGGCTTATCTGGTGAAGAAAGATCCTGGGGTTGCTCCCTACTCTAGTCAACAGTTTGCAGGAATAACAATGTGCCTGACTTGGCTGCCCCAAAGATGTGCTATCCTCCGTGAAGTCATCACCTCAAAGCAAATCTAAGAACATGTAACCTTGTTTAAATTGCCTTTGGGTAATAAAGGACAGGTCGGGGTCTGAACAATCACAGAAACACGATTTTAAAGCAACAACTCAATGGACTACAGAAATAGGAAAACCATTTTACAGGTAATATAGTTCAGGGTGTGGAGGTTTCTCTACCACACTTGCATCAAGAAATGCTACCTTCCAAGGAGCACTGTGTTCCTCACACATCCCAGACTGTAAGATTCTTAAGAGTGTCTCCTGAGATCTGTGAATGATGGAAGAAACAAAAACGCTTCCTCTTATTAAAAGCCATATAATAACCCAGGCCAGAGAGAAGGCTTGGTGATTAAGAGCGCTAGCTGCTCTTGCAGAAGACCTGAGTTCAGTTCCCAGCATCCACAAGGTGGCTCATGACTCTCTGTATCTCCAGTTCCAGGGGATCTGACACCCTCTTCTGGCCTCTTCAGCACCAGCACACGTGTGGTGCACAGACATACATGGAGACAAACACTCATTCCCTTAGAACAGAAACAAATAGATCTTAAAAGAAAAAGTGCTGTGCTAAAACCCTAACTACCTACTTCACATCAAAGTGCAAAACACCCCCGGAGAGTGGCTTCCACATCAGTGAGGTTACAGTGCACCCCGAAGGCTGTCTGCCTCTGCTGCATGCAGGACCCATTCACCGATTCGGTTATTACTTAAGAACTGGGCTAACATGATCCTGTATAAGAATATCACTTACACTGAAAAATAAGATAGGGCTTACTACTAGGAACTAGGAAGACCAATCATTAATTTTTGTTTTTTTAAATAAAACTTGAATATATGCAGTTATTGTATAATGTTGAAAAAAATCTTGAAAGTTTAAAACACAGTAAACAATCAACATTAAAATATTTTGCCCCTGTCCTGGGCAGGCTTCTGGAACCCGGTGCCTGTGGTGTGACACCTTGCACAGCCTTGGTGCAGTGGGAAGGGGCTTGGACCTGCCTAGGCTCAGTGTGCTGGGCTCTGCTGACTCCCCATGGAGTCCCCTCTATTTGGGGGATGTGGGGATGTGGGGTGGCTTGGGAAAGAGGGCTGGGGGTGGGAGGAAGGAGAGGGGGGATCTGTGGATAGTATGTGGAGTAGAAAATTTTTTAATAAAGAAAAATGAAAGAAAAAAGATAACTGTATATAACAGAAAGATGTATAGACATGTGAAAACAGATGTAAGTGTGTATACAGAGATAGGGCCGTATGTATGTAAAGAAAAATACATAGCTGTATGTATAGAATGTAGTCATGTGAAGATATGTTGCAGTTTGGAAACAAAGTGTCAGAGACCATTTTTAAGATGAAGTAAAAGAGAAAGTTATTATCAGAAAAAAAATTTGCCCACACTAATACTGTAAATAAAATGTCTTACTATTAATAAGCCAATGTATTGTAATACCAGTATCTCTTGCAAAAAAAAAAAATCAGAATGGGCTTGGGCTGGCAAGATGGCCTCGTGGATAAAGGGGCTTTCCTCCAAAGGCTGACAACCCGAGTTTGATCCCCGGGACCTGCCAGGCAGCAGGTGAGCAGCAACTCTTAAAAGTGGTCCTCTGACCTCCATATGCATGCACACATACATTCAAAACAAACAAATTAAAAAAAGGGTTTTTAATTAAAAATTAACCATGCTCCAGTAAGATAAAATCATGAAATTAAATCAAGGTTTCTTGTTGAAATATATTTTTAAATTTTGAAAATATTTGTAGTCTGATTTTGGGGGTCAGAATCTTTGTATTGTGTTTGTATGCAAACAGTGCCCTTATCTTCAAATAAACAAAATGGTAAATAGGTATTTATATAGATGCTTAACTGGGGTATGCATGGAGTTGGCTAATTTAAATTCACTTTTTGTATGTAGGGTACTAATAGTTTCCATTTTTGTAACATTTAACCTTCTGTCATTTAAGCAAGTTTTCTAACTATTTCTAAAATAAATGATAATATTCTGCAGTCTAAGGCTGGGGTGTAGCTTAGTGTCACAGCACCTGCCTAGCACGAGTGAGTCCCTGGGTTTGATCCCCAACACTGAAAAAAAAAAAAAAAAAAAAAAGCAACCTCCAACCACTCCAAGCTCCAAAGCTCTGCACTCTAAACTGCTTTCAAGTCAAAGAAATTATAACGTAAGAATTAGCAAATCTGATAGCTGAAGTCAATAAAGAATTTTGGGTTCTCCAGTAGCACACCCTGTGAGATTCTGGCTATCTGATGTTCCTCCTGTTATCTCTACATCGTTAGAAAAACTGCTGCAATTCAGATGTGGGATTTGAACGGGAAGATGGCCATGCTGGCCATGCGGAAAGAGCACGGTGACCCTCACAAAGGTGCTGCCAGACCTTCCTGTCCCCAGAGCAGCCGCATCTGGCCCGAGCTCTGCTGAGTGCTCTGCCACTGTAGGACAGCGCCTTCTCCCTCCCTTACACACTGATCCCCCTTCTCTCTTGTCCCTTCTTCACGGAGTTTGAAACTGTCAGATTCTATACTTAGCAAATGTCCTACAAACTAACTTGTAAAGTACATCTGAACTGTTAGAAAATAAAACTTCAACAAATGTAAAGATCTAATAGTTTTTTTTAAATCAGTGATTCACAAATTAGGTAATGTCTCATTTAATGATTATTCTCTTTTTCTCTTTCTTCCTTTTTTTTTTTTTTTCCTGTAACACTCAGGATTAATCCCAGTGCCTTGCACGTGCTAGGTAAGTACTCTACCCCTGAGCCAAACTCCAGACATCACATTAAGATATAGAAAAGGCAGTCTAAGGAGCTGGACGGTGGAGCTGTGCTCTATAGGCAGAAAACCGAAAGCAGGGTACAAAAGACAAGCACTTCTGAGTCACTTTCTTTCTAGGAAGGACAGGGGACATCCTTCCAAATTGGCTCAAGTACATTGGGTTCCAATGAGTCCCTGCTGTACAGCCCTTGTGAGCTTTTTATTTCATCATTACTAAAATACTGGCTTATTTTGAAGTTCAGTTCGATTACCCATACTTAGTACAATTGACTGGTCTGGTTTGGTCTAGCTGGTCAGTTGGGCCTGATACAAAAGCAAAAGCCTCCAACAGGTTTCTTTCACATTATCATAAAACAGTGGCAAGCCATTGCAAGAACATCTTAAAAGCCTTGGGCTAGATTATTTCTCGTAATTTTCAAATCCCATAACCCCAAGAGCACTGGAGACCTCATGCAGGGCCTTATGGGGAATTACTTCAGTTATAATCACTTTAGGCAGAAATTACAGACTAAGCCTAGACTAACTTGTAACTCTATTGGTGCTTTAAATGCACTGAAAGGTAAAGGAGCCAGGCTAAAGGCAAGCTATTCTGGTCCTTCGTTTTTTACAATAAATCACTGTAGAGTGAAAAGATTGAAACATACCATTGATCGTCCTTGATATAGCTGGTTTCTAATTATATGCCAGGCATTCATTTTAAAGAGAAACTTCAGCTTTTGAAATTACAAGATGACTGATAGGGAACACGAAGGATAAAACTGAGGATCGAAAGGCTTTGGAAAACATGTGGAATCCTTCAGAATGGTTTGTGTCATTGTTGCTGTTTGTTTGTTTGTTTGCTTGTTTGTTGGGATTCTGAACCTGCTTGCAGAGTAGCACACAGTCCTATGAGTATGCAGTTACATAGCTGTAGGTTCTACACACATTTGATCTAATTAACAGCCAGAACGTGATTGAAAATGTCTCGTATGACAACCTGGTTCTTATGGAAACAAAACAATACATTTTCTATTTTAAGTAAACAGTTATTAAAGATGCCCTCCTAAGCTGGCAAGATGGTTCAACGGGTAAAGGAGCTTGCTGCCAAGCCTGATGACTTGAGTTTGATCCTTGGAACCCACATATTGTAGAGAGAGAACATCCTTCAAGCTCCTACAGATGGGCAAACATCCTACTGACCTCCACAGGTAACATGGTACATGCACATCCCCCACATACACAATGAACAGAGAAGTGTAAAAACATGTACAGATGTTCTGAGAACTTGTATTTTCTGAAAAGCTTCCTATTGAAGGAGGGAAAGAAACCTGTGGGGCTCACCAAGGGAACTAGTAACTTAATCATTAGCCCATATTGGCCATACGCCCTCATGCCTGGGATGCAACCTGTAAAACAAACCCTTGTACTAACTACTCTTTCCTACAATTTGCATACATGCTTTCCACTTAAGATTTTATCACTATGTCTCCTGGCCAAAGGGACAGATTCTCTAAAGGGAATGTAAGCCTGTGTCTGCTTTCCCATTTAAAAAAAAAAAAAAAAAAGCCTGCCTTTTCTAAGAGCACACTGACTTTTGGCAAGGCAGGCTGGGTTGCAGCTCCTTCTCCCTCTCTGCAAAGTCCATCTCTATCACCCTCTCTGCTTCCTCTTCCTCTCCTGGTGTCTCACTGTCAGGACCTCTGAGAGCTCAGCCCTCCCCACTCCCTCTCTCAGAGTAATCCCATGGACTTTTATGTCTTCAATTTGACTTCTACAAGTTAGGGGTTAGCTCCTTTCTGGGCTGTGGACAGATACTCCTTGACTTATCATGGGGCTACATTCCAATAAACACAGCGTAAGCAGAAAACCCACTTCTAACTTTCCGACCACATCTCGAACACTCACATTACCTTACAATGGGCAAACTTCATCTAATAGAAACCCATTTTATAACGAAGTGCTGAATCTCCCGCATCCTTTATTAAGTGCTGTGCTACAAGGGAGAAACCATAGCTGTACGTGTATAGGAGACACAGTGGAGCCTGCCATAGACACGGGGGATGTAAAAACACAATAACCAGCAATGCTGGGAACACAGTACACTCTAGAGCACTGGCTGTTGTCCCTGGTGATCCTGCAGCTGCCTGGGAGCCATGGCTAGCCACCACTGCCCAGCATCTTATCGGACTGTATATCATTACTCCAAGAAACCTTTACAATTCAAAATGTGGCGTTTGGCTTCCACTGAACACTAACAGTGAGTCTGTGTGTAAGCACTCACATGCCTCCTGCTGATCTCCACTTGGAGATCCCACAGTAAACTCAACTCATTCCATGCCCTTCGAACTCACTTTTTCCTGTACTCCTCCTCAGCTGAGTGTATGGAGTCCATATCAGTTACTTAGGGAGGCTAGAAGCCTTCATTTTTGAACCCTTCCTTACTGCATTTCACCCTGCCCTCACTGACACTGCTTGAGTGAACCTCTTCTACCTTTTACAGAGACAGTGGGTTCATTCCTAAGTAGTTTTATCTTGGCTCACCCTACATCCATCCACATCCTGAAAAAAATCGATTTTTCTTAGGCTAATGTCCCAAACTCCAAAAACACATGGCCTAGCTGGGCCTTTAAGACCTGCCTATTTGGGTCTCTTCTGTGCCCACAAACTAATTTGTAGGCTTTTTTTTTTTAGGTTCCCCAAAAGACTCTACAATTGGAAAATACTCAGGCTTTCACTAAGCCCCTCTCTGATGAAATCATATTCAGCAGGTCTCCCAACTACTCTCACCTTTTAACTGAGAATCTAACTAGTCCCTAGAAACATCGTATATATTGAAGTCAGGACTAGACAGCCTGACCACGGTATTTATTTCAATGTATTGTCCTCAGATGTTTTCAGCACTGGTCCTTCCTTCCGGACTCCCCATCCCTGACTATGACCTTTCCTGGGAATAAGTGAACCTAGTTTGCCCACCTAAGAGGTAACGCCTGTGGAAGACACCAAAGGAGTACTTTTGAATAACTGAGTAACAGCCTCGAAGAAAAGAACCAGAGGCAAATTGAACACTTTGACTCCCATCTGCAACAAAGTATCTCAGTAAGTTAAAACATCTGCAGTGATCCAGTTCCCCATAACAGCTTTCTCTATTGGGTGATCGTTGCAAAACATAAAGAGACTATAATCGTTCTGGCATGATCTACAAAGCCCTGAAAAATCTGCAGCCTGCCCACACCCCGTAATCTCATTTCCACCTTTCTCCCCTTTACTCTGCTTCGGCCACAGAGCTTCCCTTCCACACCTCTAAACAGCAGAGCTGATTCCAAGTACCAAAGCTTTTGTGCTTCTGAATAACTCTACCTACAACGCTCTTCCCTCAGATCTTTGTTGGGCTAGCTTTTTGTCGCGCCAAGTGTCATTCTCTAGGCGACCTTTCCTACCAATCTAAAAGAGCCCATCACATCCTAGTCAAACAGGATTCCATTACTTTTTTTTTTTTCTAATCATTTTGCGGTTTCATCTTTTCTTGTTAAGATAAAAGCAAAAGATGGTTCACAGAGTCCCCCCAACAACGAGAGCAGTAAACACTGGCTAAACGAATAAATGCACTTAAACATGTATCCATGTGGCCACTTTGAATCCCCCGCCCCCGCTCGTTTCATTCACAGGAAACCGCGAGGACCGCTATCCTCGCAGGAAAGCCCTTGAATCCTGCTCGCGATCCCAAAGAGCGTGCTCTCTCGGGCAGGCTGGGCGAGGCGTCCGCAGCCGGGAAGCTAACCGGGTCTCAGAGACCGACAGATGCACCCAGGGACCCGCCGCTCGCCTCCAAGGAGCGCTGCGGAGCGGAGCGGCGGCGAGTCAGGGCCCACCTCGCCTGCCCTCGGCCCTGTCGCCTCGCCCGTCGCTCAACCTGCCGTTCACACGCCGCCCCCGCCGCCCAGCTCAGCCTGGGCTCGGGGTTACCTGGCCGCCAGCCGGCCGGGCCGCGCCGCCATCACCCCGCCACTCGCGTCCATAGCTGCCCCCTCCGGGCCACCGTACTCCACGGCAGGCCTCGCCGGCCCCTCCCTCAGCGTGCGTAGAAGCCCTATTCGTAGTACAGTGTCTCTTAGCAACCGCTTCGAGTCTCCAGGCCGGGGGGTGGAGCCTCGGAAACCCCCGCGGGGAAGCGGAGGGACGAAGCGAGAGCGACCAATCGGAGACGAGTTCCAGCCCCTCCCGGCCCGCCTCCTCTAACTGTCGCGAGTCCGCCGGCAGCTTTACGGCAGCCAGGGGGTGGGGGCCTCTGGGTGAGGAGAAGGAAGCAACCAACCAACCAAGTCGCCCCCACCCCCTACCCCCACCCCCACCCGCCGCGGATCTGGTTTACGGCTTGGAGCGCAGGCTCCAGTGCGGCCGCTGATTGGTCGCCGAAGGCTTGGTCCCATCCCAGTGACCCCAAAGTGCTGGAAGGAGGGGGCGGGGGTGGCCCAGTGCAAAGTGCATCCCGAAAGCCCCCTGTCGGGACACCCCGCTGCTGACACTTCGGACCCGGTACGATTTGGGGGGTCTCCCTGTCCCCAGACCTCTGGAGTCCCTCGGTAGCTGGAAGCCTCCGGCCCGGCGCGCGGCAGACCCCTGGTCTGAGCCCCTGGACCGGGACTGCCCCCCCCCACCCCCAACCCGAGCCGGCACTTCCTCCCTGCACCCCCTTCCCGGAGGCTGCTCCGAGGCCAAGACCGCCACCTCCAGCCTGATCGGCTATCTGGATGCTCTCTGGGCTGGGGCCGTGAAGCACCGAGGAGGATCAGGAACACGGTGTCCGGCCCTGCCTGGGGTGTTTCTTCAATGGAGAAGTTGGTGAAGGTGGAGGAGGCTGGAAGGAGGGAGAGGAGCTGCAGCTGAGGAGCCAGGTAAAGTCAATTACCTCCCCCCCTTGAGGGGAAGGGGCTGGCTGGGTGTGGGAGGAAGGAGAAACCCTGCTTTCGCCTGCCTGCCCTTGCCACTCGCCAGCCTTTCTTAGCTTCCCCCCATCCTCAGAGCCCTCTCCTCGCCCCTGGATCTCTGCACCACTCACTGGTTTCTGTTTTCCAGGTTTGAGCTGGCTGGAGGACACGCGCGAGCAGAAGGGGTCTGCCCACCCACCAGAGAAGCCGCTGGGAGAGTGCTTTGGATCAGCATCCTCTCCGAAGGTAAAGACCAGACCTCCCCTCCCCCATTGTTTATTCCTGGCCCCTACCTCATTAAGCAATGCTTTATTTTCAGGGTGGTTGCCTGGGAATGCAAGCTTTCCTGGACCTTAGTTTCCTAGCAAAAAAGAGAAACACTGCCCTTGCCTGATCCTTAACATCTCAATAACTTCTCTACCCCAGAAGCATCTTCTGGTTCCCTTTCAGAATGTTTCCGTGTTTCGCATTATCTTTTGGTACACTGTGTCATTTACTCTGCTCTGAGGCTTTGAGACCTTTTTGTAGCTCCCTGCCTTCCTTATTCTCCTAGGAATCCCTCAATTCCATGTTAATTGCTTGTTAATTCTGAAGGATGCTGCTTTTAATTAAACTACAATTGACTGTTTTCCCCATGTACGGTTTTCTCTCTGCCTCCATCAGGAAAGCTGCAGTTACCTCACTGAGAATGCTTAGTGGCAGAAGGTGAACTGGAGGACTGAAACTTAGGGGTTTTGAAGAAAATAGTTTGATTTGGTTTTCTTGGAAAAAGTGAACGTGTGTAGCTTAAGATTGGGAACTCTGTATAAAAGCAATATTAGCCCCAGAAACAAAGTATATAGTTTACTCTTTGGGTTTTTGTGTGTGACAAAATGGATGGACACTAGAGTTGTTATAAAGTGATACATAATATTTGTTACATCTCTGGTGTTCTAGGTGAACTTACAAAATTTTTCATTGTATCTCCTTGACAATAGCAGCACAGTCAGGAATTTTAAAACAAAGTAGTCTTTTGGTGTGTTTCGCTATCTGGGGCTTAATTTTGGCAGTGGTCACTCTTGTTTTCTCATTTTAAAACCCTTACAGAGAATTTGCTAGATTGAAATGTAAGCACCTAGTTCATGTGGTCAGATTTCTGCTGCCTATTTTGTTGCTGCCTCCGAAAATGCCCTAAAGGTAAGTTTAGACTGGTGTCAGAAGAGAGTATCTACAGACCAACACAGAGAGAGCAATATACAAAGGACAACACAGGTTGCCTAATGAATAACTCATGATCACAACTAAAAAGTGTCTCATTTATTTTAGTAACTCAAATGTTTTTGGAACTTTAAGTAAAAAGAAGTATTTAAAATGGCAGACTTTTTACTCTGTCCCTTTAGATTTCCTGTCTTGCACACATACAAAAAATAATGCCTTTTGAGTCTACTGATCCTTAAAACATAAAGATAATTTTACGGAACTCTGAGGGCTTGGATATTTTTAAGACTGGAAATTAGATGCCAAAGAAAAAGAATGAAATTTAAAAGTAGTGTATATTAGCTCTATGTGATGGGGCCCTCTCTGTAATTACTGTACTTATTATTTGTTTGTTTTTTGAAACAGGGTTTCTCTGTGTAGCCCTAGCTGTCTTGGAACTCACTCTGTAGACCAGGCTGGCCCGGAACTCAGAGATCTGCCTGCCTCTGCCTCCTGAATGCTGGGATTAAAGGTGTGCACCACCACTGCCTGGCTGTAATTGCTATTCTTTCATGACTGAGGCAGGAGGTTGGAAAATTTAAAGACAACCTGGGCAGAGTGAGACACACTTTGAAAGGACCAAGCAAAAGAAAGAGAAAACAAAAAACAAAAAAACAAAACTAATATTCATCAGTGACAGTACTATGGAGAAAATTCAGGGTAGCATTCATATACATATATATGAGAACTAAGGAAAGGTCTCTTAAGTTAAAGGGTAGTTGATATTTAAATACAGAACTCAGGACTGGAGAGGTTCCACAGTTCAATTTGGAACTCAGTAGTATGATGCCTTCTGAGTACTTTATATCTTTCTTAAAAATGATAAGGCCGGGCGGTGGTGGCGCACGCCTTTAATCCCAGCACTCAGGAGGCAGAGGCAGGCGGATCTCTGTGAGTTCAAGGCCAGCCTGGGCTACCAAGTGAGTTCCAGGAAAAGGCACAAAGCTACACAGAGAAACCATGTCTTGAAAAACCAAAAAACAAACAAACAAACAAAAATGATAATAAAATATTTGAAGTATGTTTCAAAGATAAAATGTATATATTTTGTAGTCTAGCCTCCTCAGTGGAGGTGGGGGTGGGATAATTTTAGAGTTAACCTTAGGATGTATTGGCTAGGGTTCCTAAGTGAGGGATATGTTTACCTGAGATTATAAATGAGGAGCACTAGTCACACTTGTAAAGATGGACATTCCTCCATCCTGGACATTCCTCTATCCAGCCAGGCCATTATTGCTGCTTAAATAATAGTACAAGCATCAGCTCAGCTGGCAATGGTTTTCCTAAGATTAAGGGATAAATATTCACACACACATACACACACACACACACACACACACACACACACACACACACACACAGGGGTTTGTAATAATTAGTATGGTTGTGAATGTTTGCTCTAGGGTATGTCAAACATTTAAATTTATTTAATTTGGACATTTACTTAACAGCATGGCCAGCTAGACAGTGTATATTTTTCTGTCTGGCGGTCAATTTGCTATTAATTTTATTATGAGTGACATGGGGGTGCTAACCTGATTACTTGGTAACCAAATACAGATTTATATCACAAAAGGAGAATAAATGATGCTACTCAAGTGGTACATATATAGTATGTTATGACACTTCTATCTTTTATCCCTAAAATGATGTCATTCACAATTAATTCTATTAGATTATATGTTTACATTATATATAAAGTAAATATATAATGTCTTGTTCACGTGTGTGTGTATAGTCTTTAGTTTGTTCACATTTAGTGTGTGGGTAGTCTTTGTTTAGCCTCAGTGATTCTATTCTTAGAATGGGTAAGTAAAGTCAGATATAGTGTATATATCTGAAACCTGGCCTTCAGTCTTTCATTCTCATTCTCATGTGAATGCACTCCCACAGTGTGATGTCCTGGCAGACTTCTGAGACACTGACCCGGAGCTGCTAAGTTTGACTTGGTATGCCTGCATTAATAGGACAGATTGACACAGTATCTCTAATACCTGTGGTATAAGCTTTGAGTCAGGTCTGGATGAATGATTCTAAACATTTCTGTCACTTCATCTGCATTTTGTGAAAATTAGTGGGTGTTCTTGTAGAATTTGTGTGAGTCCTAGGTAAGCTGTACATGATAATAAATCTTGGTGTCACATGGAGGTCCAGTCATTTGGAGGAAATCCGATATCCTTCTTTAGGGACATAAACACTATGGTATGTGGAGTGATACTAAAATGACACCTGCTTTATTTTGGGCGTCAGGCCCTTGATTGTGTAAGTGGAGCTTAGCCTGCCTGTTGGCCATGTTGTGTACTTTGATGGGACAGAGTGTATTTCTGTCACTGCTTCCCTCTGGGATCTGGTGAACCATTGGTGGATTTTTAGTTTTTGTCCTCAAAACCAATATCTTTGAAGTTGCTGGTTTTCTTTCCATATCTTGGTTTATTCTGCAAAGAAATGCACTTGTCCTGTCTGGAGTTAGGAACTGTTACCTTATTTCTTGTTGGTTTGAGACCAGGAAACTGAGTTCCCACTTGAATCCCTTCATGAAAAGTTGCAGGAGCAGGCAGCAAGTCTGTAGGCCTTCACTCGGGAGGCTGAGGCAGGAGGATCCCAGCTTTCCAGCCAGCTCGCACTACATGGGAGGCCTGGTATCTCAACCCAACAAAACAAAAACCATGGAAGAAAAGAATACTCAGAAGTCATTAATATCTAGTCTTGTGCCAAAGGAAATTATTGAGACATTAGATTTGTTGAAGGCTATGTATTCTTGGGCAAATTTCAAACCTCCCTTGATTTGTGAGTATATTTAGTCTGTTATCTCAGTATAGATTTTCTTTTAACTATGTGAGGACATTTTGATCTTAGCTGAATGGATTTCACTTGTCTACTTGTAAAGAAATTAGGCAATAAATATTTGTAGTATTCAATGTAATCAACTGTATAAAAGCTTAGAGACCTAGGTTGTTATCTTTTGACTTTCTTACAGTAGAAAAGATGATTTAGCAAAATGTAAACATAGTATTAACATTAAGTAGTAAAACTACTTTAAAAAATGATGCTTATTGGGAAAATGATTCATTTTGACACTCCCAAAGTCTTCCATATTTATTTATTATTTACTTTTTTTCCCCTGAAACCCAGAATGTACTTTCTAGAGGTGAGTCTGGTATCAGTAGTTGCTGGAGTCTACAGCCATCATTAATTTAAGAGAACCTCCCATTGAATATGTATCATTTCGAAAATTGCTCCTTTGTCATGAGTCCTGTTTTATAGGTGATTTCTGTGAGCCCTGAGAATTTTGAACTTGTGTTGCCTGCAGAGAGCTAGGCTTTTCCCACCTGTGGCTTTTCTTGACGACTTTTTTAATAGGCACTTTTGCTGCTGAAGTTGTATTTGTTCTTAAGGTCCATGGTGCTTTTTCCCCTCTATTTATATAAACCTGAGTGTCCATAAAGTAACACCAAGAGAAAATTAATTACTAGTTGGATACCTCAGCCTTTGGAGCTGCTTTGATAATAAATCATTGCTCTTTATAATTCACAATGGTGCAAACAACAGAGATCACATGTACATGGTACACCATGTGTGTGTTCTCCCCTGTGATGCAGCACATGTATGTAAGGAGTGACTTTTCAGGTTACAATCTGTGCTTATTTATAGTCCTTGATATTATCAGAAAAAAAAATCCTAAAATATATAATATTTATATTAGTTCTTGGAGAAATGGCTCATTATTTAAGAATTCTTCTCTTACACAGAACCCAGATTCAGTTCCCAACAACCACAGAGTTACTCACAACTGCCTGTATCTCCAGTTCCAGGGTATCTGAAGCCTTCTTCTGGTCTCCTCAAGCACCAGGCATGTATGTGGTGCACATACCTACATACATGCAGACAGACAGACACACAGACACAGACACACACACACACACAGACACACACACACACACACACTTGAAAATCTTTTGAAACTGTCATTTTAAATGTACAGGACTATCTATTTTAGGAAGTCTTGAGCTGTGCTGAGCACACATCAGGCACTTGCTAGCCATCTATTTGTCCCATTCAAGTCACTTACAGGGAATTGTACATTTTTATCTTTCTTACAGGGAGAAATAATTTGATCCCTTTCTCTTTTAACACCTAGCCTTTCAGTGATATTATGAATAAATACGATTTCATGCTTTCTTCCATACCTACCTCCCGTGTTTCCTCTCTGTCATACCCAACTGTCTCTGTGAAAGTGGTGGTGGGCATTTGGAGGCCAGTGAGAATCTGCAAGGACTCGTAAAGGCTTGAAGCATGTTGGGACATGACACACTTGGAAATAGGGTGTTTGATAACATTTATCTTTTTTGGTTTTCATTTTTAGAAATTAAGTTTGTTCTTTGGCAATTTCCTACCTGTATATATTGCCTTCTGTCTGTTCTCACTGCCCCTCTCCTGTCCCTCCCACCTCCTTGCCTGCCGGTTTTGTCCCCCACCTTGATTTTAACCAGGATTGTCTGTGTGACCTCAGCCAGGGTTGTAACAGTCCACTGGACCCTGGTGCCTTAGTGCTGGGTACGCTTCTTGACATGTAGATGCCATCAGAGTGAAAAGTAATCAGCGGTCTCTGCTTGTTGAGAGCCCTGATGCTTTCCTTGGTGGCTTTCCTGTGGCTTTCTTTGAGCACTTCCTTACCTTCAGGCACTATAAGATGCTCCAGGCTCACCCTGGAGACTTCCTGCCTCAGTCTTTGTCCATTTCTGCAAGGCTTGTTCTGTGGTATTTATACTTTGCTTTGAAGGAGTTGTTCTGACCATGTCTGTTTCGTTTATTTGGAAATAATAGGCACAGGTTGCACTCAGATTTTAGTTCCGTGTGCATGCAAACATTTATCTGTCCTGAAAGACTTCAGGCAAGGACAAATAAAACATGAAGAGAACAAAAACAACTGCCACTCTTCCCCTTACACGTCAGGTTGGCAGATGGCCTGTCCCTCTCCTTGTCTGAAAGTTTAAGTGATAAAGGCTCAGCAGCCCCCCCCCCCACCAGAGGGGTGGCAGGTCTCCCAATAGGCTAATTCCCAGAGTGGTCTCCTTGTGATGTTGTGGGGAGTCTGATGTCCTTAACCTGAATGGAATGTACAGAACTGGGATTCAGTGGGAATGGAGAAAGAGTCTTTTAATTATGTAGAGAGAAAGAGGTTGGGTTTTTATTGTTTTGTTCTTTTAAGAATTCATATGGAGAAGCTAGCAAAAACTCTGGCTAGTTAAATGTTTTAAGTAGCTTGTTGTATGCACATAAATGTTATTGACTGGATGCCTTTAAGGCCTGTGAAGAGCCACCATTCAAAGGCATAATCTCCTTTTACTTATCATGGTTTACATTTGGCCCTGGGCAGCTGCTGTATTGAATGCACACATTTTTCCTTTTAGTCCTGTTTAAAAAGAGCAGGTGACTGATGGTGTCCTTAAAAAGTAATTGAAAGGAAGCAGGCCTGAAGATACATTCTCAGTAGAAAAGACAAGACCCTTAGCTTATATCCAGATTCCAAATGTGTGGTTTGTTATTTTCCTTATTTACTCTTTTTCAAGCAGCTGGGGAGTGGGGGGAGAAGGAGACAGAATACCAAAAATAAATCATACTTGATTGCTTCTTGGAGATTGTTGTAAGCAGCAAGATCATTTTCTCTCAAACCTTCTCTGAGTTCTGTCAACTTGTTATAAACTCCTGAAACAAAGTCGTCAAAAAGTAGAGTGTACAGATAGCTGTGGTTCTTCACTGGTTTAGGAACCTCCCCGTGATTGTGATTTGATTGGTCTGTAGGTGAAGAATTGCTCTGAGGCCTGGACACCCTGGGAACCCCTTCCCCATGATGCTGCTTGTACACGATGGTCATTAGACAGCCTGTGTTCCAAGAGAAGAGTCATTCTTCTGTAAGGTAAGGTGACTCGGGGCCAGCGGTCTCCTGTGCTGTTTTGAGGAGGACACCATCTAACTGTTACTTTCCCCTTGAACACTGCGAGTGGCTTGGTTGAGGCTGCAGCTTCAGTGATAGAGTATATGCTTAGAGGCTTAAGGCTCTAGGTTCAGGCTCTAGCATGATTATGATAGAGTTGAGCAGAAACGAACGAGTAAAATTGTGACTTAAAGAATAAACTAATGTATCCACAGTGCAGCAGGCATGGAAAGAAAAACCTCAGTTTGTTTGTTTCAGTCTTTTTCCTAATAGCAGACCTCTTTCAAGTGCCAGGGTAATCTCCTATTTAAAAACACTCTTTGGGAGCCGGGGAAAGGGCTTAGAGGGGAAAGTGCTTGAGCACAAGAGTGAAGACTAAAGTGTGGATCCCCATTTACTCACGTAAAAGCCGAGCATGGAAATGCACACTTGTAACCCCAGCACCAGAGTGCAGAGACAAGGAGGACCATGGCGGCTAGATAGCCAGCCAGGCTGGAAGAAAGGGTGGGGTCGAGGTTCGGTGGTGGACCCTGTCTCAAAAAATAAGGTGGAGAACTGTAGAGAAGACACCCTAAGTGTGTGCGTATGCACATGTACCACACACATGTACCCACAGAACTCACTCAGAGCCAATGTGGTGGCACACACCTGCAATCTCAACGCTCGGGAGCATCAAGAGCTCAAGGCTAGCCTAGGCTACATAGCAAGTTGGGAGGACAACCTGAGCTCAGTGAGACTGACTCAAAAACAATAGTAAAGTAAAAACAATTTCAAAAGCATTCTGTTAAAGACAGTAAGAGCTTCCATTAACATATTCTGATGAGTTTCGGTACTGTCTCTCATAGCACTGAAACTAATATGAAACCTATTCTGAAAGGTATTTTTTATGTTAAATTTCTAAGCCAAGAGACTGAATTTCAAGGAAGTAATTAAATGAAGAAAGAAAAGGAAACTTCCTTATTAAGAGAACAAATTATCAAGAAATTTCCCATTTCCCAGTTTTCTCTGAGGAAACAGCTATTTGAGGTAATAGCTTGATATTTTTAAATTACATCATTTAGTGATATTGCTGAGACTGTAATGATGTCACTTTTATGTGTAAAAGCACATCAGATGTTTGTGTTCTTAACCTGTGTTGGTTCCACCAAGCTAGGCTTACTTTACCTGTGTATAGTCCGTGATGAGAAATTTTACAAGAGAAATTATCGGTAGCAAAATTATCCTGAGATGTCTAACCTACATATGAGAACAGAATATTTTCAAAGGGCTTTATCACATTTTTTTCATTCAAGCAAATTTACTTAGAGAAATGGACAAATAGCCAGGAGGTTAGGCTAATTGCTTCTTTCAAATCAGCCCAGTTGGAATGTCTTCCCAGGAGCTTGTCAATCTAGGTGTCTGTGTGTATTCCGATGGTTGGAAGCACACAGACAGGCCTGTACCCCCCAACATGAGAAGTAACACCCTGTGTACATGGGTGAGCTCGTACATGACCTGCAGAGGCTGTGGAATCCTCAGCACTATTGTTCACTCAAGTCATTTTATCTTGTGGCTAACCAACAGACCATTTATCATGCTACTTTGAGTGTTTATAAACTAAAACTTCTGGTACAGGAATTAGAAAAAAATGTTTCAAAAGAATGTGACAGCAAAAGAGGGGACAGAGCATCATGTTCCAAGAGCCGGAGATGGGAAAACCAAGAAAAAGACGCGCACGCGTGCACACGCATACACATGCATACACACGTACATACGAGCGTGTACGTAAATATCTATTTTACTCTAGCTTAGTTCGCTCAGCCCGCTTCCCCCAAGCTTTGTTAACTGCATTAACAATAAGATACCGTTGGACTTCTTCAGACACTCAGCCTGCAGGTGGCCCTTCTTTTTCCTCATCATGGGCTTTAGTCTTCATAAATTACGGGCTGTTTTCTCTGACTCGTGATAGAATCTGAGCAGTTTGTGACTTAAATCTGGATGGTGCATCATAGAAATCAGACTTTCCAAGACCGATACCACTCTAGCCCCTCTGGTCCTACCGTCTTAATTTCTGGATGCCACCTCTCATTTTGCCTCACATAGAGCCATGATGGTCAAATGTAGTTTCAAGTTTTCAAAAGGATGCAGAAGAGATTTTTTTCTGTTAATTCAGGGATTTCTGTCTGGCTTTCTCTTTCAATTAATTTGTGACCTTAATGCAACCATTGAAAGTTTTGGTCTTAGGAGATGCACATTAGCCAGTAGTATGGAACTGCCGTTAATCACTGCACTGATTTAGGAAGTGAGCAGTTCTGTGGTGGTCAGTGGGCACAGTGTGAAGAGCCACGTAGTCTAAATGTCACGTGTTCTACCTTCCCCGAAAGGCTGACTCCTTTGACCTAATGACTGGTTGGTGAAAAGCGGACTCTGCTAGGATGTTACACCACCACTGTCGGAGGAACCCTGAACTCCAGGAAGAATTGCAGATTCAGGCTGCAGTAGCCGCCGGGGATGTTCACACAGTACGGAAGATGTTGGAGCAAGGCTATTCCCCAAACGGCCGGGATGCCAACGGCTGGACCTTGCTCCATTTCTCTGCAGCAAGAGGAAAGGAGAGATGTGTTCGGGTGTTTCTGGAACATGGAGGTGAGTTTACTAGTTGCAAGGAGAAACTTGCGATGGTGTTGACAGTGCACTCGCGCATGCTTACATGCGGTTTTTAAGGCTTCTCTTGCATTAATGTTCAGTATCTTATTTTCCTCTTTGCAAAGATTTGTGTGAACTAAACACTGAGTTCTGTTTCAACCCAGATTGCTGAGTGGGCTTCACCCTGGCGTGTGTGATCCCAGGTTTTCAACTCAGAGTCTTTATTGGGGTGGTAGCCACGTGGGTTTCAGAAGCGGAAGTGGCTTCTACCACTGGGAGTTGCCCAGGTTCCCCCTTGTGGAATTGCTCAAGCAGAGGAGCCTAGCACGGGTCCTGTTAAACATCTCAGCCTCCCCGTGCCTTAGACTGTGCATGTCCCTCCCTTTCTTCTTGTTCCCTTGGAGCTCTTGCCTTTTCCAGAACTTCCAGGGGCTTAGGGACACCAGAAGAAGGCTGCTTTTCTGAGGGCTTCTGTAGACACACGTGGTCAGTGACTGCATTTGCCATGATAGGTCTGCTTCAGAAAACTGGCCGTTTCTACAAGGCTCGCAAACTAATCCCCTCAGTTGACTCTCTCCAGTGAATTTCAACTTCATTCTTACCCCGACGCTAGGAGGTGGAGGGGTGTGTGTCCGTTTATAGATATCATTTGTGTCTACACTGTCTGTATATTAGGGTGTAAGACAGCTTGTCTGGGCTCTTCCAGGCCACCAGCGGTGCTTTGCTTCATTCCGAGGGTGTACTATGGGATGTATAGTTAAAGGACTGGCCAGGCTTGCTTGCCTTCTGAAGCACAGAAACGGTTAGAAGTTCCACAGCCCTCACGCAGGCCATATGAATTAGTGACTGTACGAATGCTAAGGCTCCGAGCCTAGGCTGACTCCAGAGGAGGCTAAATCCAAGTCACGGAGCAATCATGTGTCCCAGCGGTCCGCTATAGGAATTATATGCCCCAGCTCATTGACTGTGGACAGAGTCCAGAAGTTCACGGGCCTGTGCCCACTCGTGGCCATCTTCCATGCCATTCCACCTTCTGACTTACAGAACTCATTCTGCAGTGAATGAAGGGGGTGTAAGTGGAATGCCTGGACAAAGAGGATCAGAACGAATTCTGCCCGTACCTGGTAAAACCAAGACTAAGATCAGAACTCATATTTGCTTATTTTACCTAGTCCTGTGCCCTCCAGCTCTGTCACGCTGACTTAATACAGAATAAGTTCAGATAGTCAGTTAATGCATGGATACTGTCTCCTTAAAACAAAGCGCATCCTCAGACACACTACACACAGGAGCCAAACCCTGCTTGACCTGCCCAGCTCCTGCCTGCCACTACTCAGAAGTGTCCCTGGCATGAGTGACTCTGGGTGCTCATCCCTCTAGCTACTTCTTAACACACTTGTAGAAATTGTGGTTCTCCATGTAGTTTTGAAACTAAACAGCATACTGACTTAGTGCTCTGCTACAGTTGTTTTTCACCTAACTTCATGGAACATTTTTTTTTCTTCCTTAACTCTCTGAGGTCTGCTGTTGTAATGTGTGGATGTGATATGACATGGAAAACACGTCATAGCTGTGGCTGTGCTCCAGCTGGACTTTTTCTTTAAGTCAATGAGTGATGAGGGTTAAAAGGAAAAGCTAACGATGAGTTGGATTTAACTTGTGGGCTGCAGCTCCTAAGCATCTCTCTCTCCTCCACCCCTCGGATGACAGTTTCCAGGGCCAAGGGTGGCTATGTGGTGGAGTGTGTATCCAGTATATCTGAAGCCTAGAGTTCAAGTCTTAACACCGCACAAAAAGAAAAGTGTGTGTGTGCATGTGCACGTGTGTGTGTTTGAATGTGAGTGTGTGTTTGTGTGTGTGTGACAAACTGCAGTTCATGAACCCACACTGCACAGTGTATTGCAGTTTAGTGCATTTGTAGAGTTGGGTGTCCAGCACCACAATTAATTTCTAAAGTAATTGTTCGTACTACACTGATTCTGTTAGTAATACATTCAGGCTTTCCCTGCTCTTTTCAGTATAGTATTCATTCATATAAATATACTACCATTGGGTTCTACTTTCAACTTTGTTTGTTCCTTTTAGTTTGTTTAGAAAGCATGGCATTTTCTCAGCAGACTTTTGAGAAGGTAGCACATAGTACACCCGCTTAAACCCAGATTAGTGTTCTCTGGACTGTGCAGGGAGAAGGCCACCAACTGCTCTTGACCACCAGACTCCCCTCCGAAGCCAGGGCCTTCACTGGCTTCTGCTGCCGCTCAAGAAATAGCCCGTGCACTGAGCCCCGCGGCTCCCAGCCTCTTCCTTCTAGCCCACTCTTCTTTTTAATGCTCTCTTGACTCTCTTGACTTTTGTCACAGAACAGCTTTGTCATGGTGGTTCCCTGTCAGTGCCCAGTTCAGCCTCAGATTCCACTGTTTGGGTATGATTGATTGACACTTAACTCCAGTTGTGGGACATTTGAGATTGTTTGAATTTTTCTGCTAGGGCCAGTATTGCAGGAAACATCCTTGACTGTTTTTTTTTCTTTTTTTTAACCTTTGTCAGAGTTTTTTTCTTCTTCTTAATTCCTAGAAGTACTTGCCAAGTCAAACAGTATTTTATGAATGCTGACACATTGCCTGCAGTTGCCTATGCCCTCCCTGCCTGGGTGTGACAGTGGTCAGTCTCCACTTTGCCCAGCAGCATATTGCCAGATGTCTGGCTCTTCCTTGTGTGACATGCTTGCCCCCTCCCAAGACGGCATACAAGTATCAAACCGACAAGACTGAGCTCGTTCGGCTCATCCTCACTTTGGCTTGTTCAGGTGCCCTCCTTTGTCAGTTCCAGGTGGAAACCTTCTCCCAGCTTGAGTGATTCCACGTTCCTATTGCCCTCACTATAAACTGGGCACATTCTGTTTTGCCTTTGCCTGGCTTGTGTCTCTTGGCTTGTGGTTAGTAAATACTTCATCCTGCAGGGTCATTATTGGCCTGCATTTCCTTCTCAAGATTTTGTGGCACTTGGATCCCCAGTCTGCCCGGAATTGGCATTCGCGCATGAGAAGAGACGTGTTGGTACGGTATCACTGCTCTTCCCCACAAAGGTTGCCTAGACTCCCCTTCTTTCCTCATGACTGCACACTGCTGGGTGCCATACAGGGGTTCAGCATTTGTGCTTCTACTTCTGAGTTCTTATTTAGTGCTCAGGACCAGGGTGATGCTGTTTGTATTGTTCTATGAGAACACTGCTGCAGTCAAAAGAGATTTGGAGAATGCACCCTCTCACTCCCCTCACTGCAAGTTATAAACAGGTTTGAAAAGGTTAGGTATGAAGGAAACTCCTAACCCCCCACCCCCACCCCCTTACCCATGGTCATGCAGGAGGCTTCCATACATATGCACATCCTCCGTGTAATGTCCCGGCACATCTGTAACTGGCCCTGCAGCCTAGAAGTGCCATGCAGAAAGGCTGCAGACTGTGGTAGGTACCTTTGTCCTCGCCTGTGATGTGGCCAGTTGCTTGATCATCTGAGTTTTTCCCCTCTGATTAACTGTCTCTTTTCTTCACTTCTTTTCAAGAAGCCACTGTGCTACCCCTCGGCAGGGAAACCTCTTTCCTCATCAGGACTGTGGGTCGATTTCCTTCACCCCCACATTATATTGCCCTGTCCCAACCCAGTCTCCAAATGAGACACTTCTTGGTAGAAGTGGAAATTAAATGCAGTTTAGGGGCTTCTTATTTCCCTGCACAAAATCTTCTCAGTCCGCCATGTGCTCAGCACAGCAGCAGATCCTCTGGTCCCTGCAGCTGCAGCTCTGTGCAGCAGCCCCTCCACCTTCTGGGGGTCTCTGAGCTTGGAGACGTAGTCATAGAGGTCATTGCAAAGCTCCCCCCACCATGGTCTCCTTTCCTTTGCATGTACCCGCTTCCCTTTTAAGTCTTACGAGCACTTCTCAGGGCTACCACCTCCTTCCAGTAGACTACTAGGTCAGGTGAGAACTTCATTTTTGCCCCATTCAATGCTGCCGCTGGGCCCTGGATGATGCTCTCTCTCCCCGTGGGATACTGTCCCCTGGACCTTGCTGCCGCCCCAGTCATAAGCACGATGAAGGGCTTTAGCTTCCTGTTCAATGTCTGTGGCTTTAGTTCACCTGAAGGTGCCTGAAGGCAGAACCACAGACATGTGTGTTCCCCATGAGGAAGAGAGCAGACACTGGTAATCCAAAATGATTGGTTCCTAACCTCCTGAGGGAAAACTGATCTTGAAAAAAAGTTGAAAAAGATGGGACCATCATTGGGTCAGGGTCAGAAGCTGCCGAAGTCATGACAGCTGCTCTTCCAGAATCATCAGATAGAGGAGTAAGGTGAAGGACTTGGAAGGAGCGAGACAGTCCCCTTGGCCCTCTACACTCCCTCCCGCTCTGCACACCACTCCCTTCTCTGCTGACTGGGGGAGGGACAGAGCTCTGAGGTGGATGAGGTGGCTGTTTGCCTCCTGAGAAAGCACTCACTCATATTCAGAAATTGCTGCTGAGCACCTAGCCTATGCGGGCCCTGCTTTGGGCACAGCTGCAGTGGTAACTGTCTCCGGTGTTCCCAGCCCAGCAGCTGGATGGGTCGGTAGCAGTGTGCCCTGGTGACTGAGGATGTACTTCAAGTTCCTAAGAGGGTGATGCTTTCCCCATTGGAAAATAAGGCACAGAAGCCAAAGCAGTTCAGATACCCGGTCTTCACCTTCACGGCAGTAGAACTAGGCTCCCAACCATCGTCTGCACTGGTTCTGGGTTGCCTAGAAAAGAAGGGAGGCATTTCCAAGAGAGTGAAGGGCCATGTGTAACAAGGCCCCTCTGTGTGTGAGTCCAGGATCTTCAGAATGCAGGGCTTGGGTGGGGTTCTTGAAAGGTGTGAAGCAGGAAAGGCTGGAAACTTGGTGGAGTGGAACATTCTGCATGTGTAGGACACCACCCATGGGGGTTTGAAGGAAACGAGTCTGTGTGATTTTAAGGACTGAAATAGTTGAGTCTGATTGGAGCATGCCCACCAGTTTAGGGATGTTGGGGAGCCATCAGAGGCTTGCTAGCGAGGGCCAGGAGAAGTGGACAGGGCTGTAGGAAGTTCTCTCTGGTTATAGTTTCTGAGCTTATCAGAAAGGCCTAAGACTAAGGCAAGAAGGGCAGGTGGGTTATGCAGTGAGGAAACTCAAAACAACTGTAGTTTTCGGTTAAGAATAAGGGAGATCTGTCGTCACTTACTAGGAGAAAGGGGCAGCCAGATGGAAGATGAGAAAGAAGACAGAAATCTAAGCCACTTACGTAGCCAGAAATAGTTTATTTAGACATTCACACATGAAGGGATACAATGACAAAATACAGTTCTACCTATCAAGTCCACACAGCCACGTGGTAATGCCAGCCAATGATCGATCACAGAGAGCTAGCAAGCTCCGGACCGAGAGTCAAGGGGAGTGCCGTAACCCCGGGAAGAAGCCTGCTGGGAAACGGCTGTGCCGCTGCCACGAGAGAGATCCAAGTTTGTATAAACAGCATCAAAGCTGTGTCTGAGTTGTGTAACACAAAAATGGGGTGCGGGCACATGGCCCCCACTCTCTACTTTAACTAAGCCTGTGCTGTCTGTGGTATGTGAGGCTGTTGTATTTCAGTGAAGGTAGAGAAGTGACCCCACAGCGTTGACCTCTGACCCCCACATGTGGCAGGGGTGTGTGCATAGCAACAGTAATAAGCAGTAAAAATGTGGTGATCTTCCCAAGAAGGTAGCAAGCTCTTGGGTTAAGAGTCTCTTACAGAGGCCAGGTCTGCTCAGGAGAGCAGGCAGCGTCCTCTGGTAGGCACATGGAAGGAAATAAGTGAGAGAAGGTAGCATTAGACACACGGTGCAGCGGGAGAGCTGTGTGCAGCTCTGTAGAAACCAAAGGGTTCGCGATGGTCCCAGGCGCAGTAAAAATAAGCAGATGATGTGGGATTTGTGGAAACACTTTCGGAAAGGAACTTGATAGTGTACATTAGGACCTTCAAAGTGGTAGATGCTTTTGCCCAGTAAACCTATTAGCTTAAACTTGGTTGTATAATAACTAAGGTTTATTCATTTATTACAAGGGTAGAGTCTTAAAAGCAGGAAATATTTTCTACATAAAAATGCCACGCTTCTTTCTCTCATTTGTCTTTTCTTGTTTGTTTCAGGTTTTTTTGTTTTTGCTTTTGTTTTTGCTTATTTCATCATTGGCAATGGCATAAAACAAAAATATTTAGAACTACTATTTGGCTTTAGTGTGTGTGTGTGTGTGTGTGTGTGTGTGTCTGTCTGTCTGTCTGTCTGTCTGTCTGTGTCTGTGTGTCTGTGTCTGATATCACAGCTCAGGGGAAGGAGGTTATATTAAAATAGTTTTTAAGCTACTAGAATTAAACCCAGAGTGAAAGTAGGAATGAAATAAAGGAAAAACAGAACCTCCCCACCCAACCTTCTCCAGAGCCTAGCCTGGTAAGTCTCCCTGACCCTTCCTACCCTTGCTGCATCCCCAGCCTGTCAGATCTAGTCTGGGTCCTATATCCAGTGCCCCAGCCTAGTCTGGTCACCCCTGTCTGTGCCATAACCAATCTCTAGTCTTCTTCAGGACCTGACCTACCTAACCACCAATCCAAGGTCCACACCACATCCATCCTTTCCACCCAGCCAGATCTACCCCCACACTCCAGGTTGGACCAGGAGGTACATCTTGAACACCACCCCAGTCCCTTCTGTCCACCCAAGCCATTTCCAGCCTCTAGACCCAACCTGCCGGTACATCTGCTCTTCCCCAACCTGCTGTGTCCATCAAACTTACAAGTTTATATGCCCAGATCTCATCACAAAACATCAACAATGGAAGATCAGGCCAGTATCTTCTCTCCTCAGCCGACCGGTCCTATTAAAGTGTTTGCCAATGAGAATTACCTAGATGAATATCAGGACATGGAATTTGAAAGAATATTCATAAGCTTCATCAAAGAATTCAAAGATTTTAAAAAGCTACAAACAGCACACTGAAATCAAGGAGGAAGAACTTAAAATAAATACCTGAACAGTACCCAAGGAAACACAAACATAAAGCTGATGGAAATGATGAGTACAATCCAGGACTGGAGGACAGAATTCAGTAAGGAGTTAGAAAACTGAGGAGGACTCAGGCTGAAATGATGATAGAATTGAATAACCCAAACAACTCAACAAGAAAACCCCAAGGAAAGCCTGCAAGTAGAGTGAAGCAAGCAGATGATACAGTATTAGGACTTGGAGATAAAGTAGAGGATCTAGACAGAATAGGCAAGGAGTATGACAAATTCAAACAAAATACAAGAAAAGGAGCATACAGGAAATGTGGGACACCATGAAAAAAAAAACAAGCCTTTGAATTATAGGCATAGGTGAGGGAGAAAACCTTCAATAATCTCATAAAAGAAAATGTCTCCAAACTAAAGAAGACATACCCATAAGAATACAAGAAGCTCACAATTCTTTTTTTTTTTTTTTGCATACAAACTGTATGGTCGTGGCAGGCTTCTTGCTAACTGTTCTTATAGCTTAAATTAATCCATTTCCATAAATCTATACCTTGCCACGTGACAAGAAGCTCACAATTCTTTACAAATTCAAAAAGATTGAATCCTATCTGATCAAAATCCTTGTATCCTATCTGATCAAAATGCAGTAAGACTGACAGCTAACATGTCTCTAGCAAGTGCATAAACTCATGGAGATTAAACCACTTATTACTGGATGATGAAAGTGTCAAAAAGACACACAAAGTATCTGCAACTAAATGAAAACAAAAACACAGCACAGCAAAGTTTCTGGGGTCATTCAAAGCAACCCTGCAGGGAATGTTATGGTTCTGTGTGCCTACATCAAAATCACCTGGGTACAAACAAATGACTTAATGATGGAACTCAAAAATCTGGGAAAACAAGAATAAACCGAATCCAAACCCAGTCAACATCAAGAAATAATAGAAATCAGAGCAGATATCAGTGAAATGGAAGCAAAAAAAAAAAAAAATCCCAAACAAACAACAACAACAATAAAAAACCCAAAAAACAAAACAAAAAAGTTCAGAGAATCAGCTTATCTAAGAGTTGTTTCTTTGAGAAGATAATGGAAAATCTAAAAGAAATGGATTGATTTCTAGATTCAACCAAACCACCAAAATTAAACCAAGAAGACACCTATGACAAATGAGATTGTAATAGTAATAAAAAGCCTTCTAGCTTAAAACAAACAAACAAATCCAGGGCCAGATGTATTCACCACAGAATTCTACCAGACATTCAAAGAAGATCTACAGCCAGTCCTTGAAATATTCCAATAATAGAGGAGCACTCCCAAACTCCTCCGATGAACCAGTATCACTCTAATGCTAAACCAGGTAAAGAGGCAACAAAAACAACTCCAGACCCATATCCCTGATGAGCATAGTCTCACTAACGCTCAATAAAATACTTGAAAACAGAGTACAGATACACAGCAAATGTTATCCTCCATGACCAAGTTGGCTTTATGCTGGAATGCAAGGATGGCTCAGCATGAGCCAGGTTAATAAACATGATAAACTACATAAATGAACTTAAGAATCACATGATCGTCTCAATAGACACAGAAATGCCTTTGACAAAATCCAACATGCTTTTTTTTTTTTTTTTGTAAGTCCTAGAGAATGTAGGGCTAGAGGGAACACACCTCAACATAATGAATCTATATACGAGAAACCCAGAACAAACAACATCCTAAATGGAGAAAAGCTTGAGGCAGTCCCAGTGAAGCCAAGAATAAGGCATGGGTGCCCCCATCCTCACTCCTTTTCAACATGTGTGAAGTCCTAGCTGGAGCAATTATGCAAGAGAAGGAAATAAAGGGGTACAAATTGAGAGTCAAAGTATCCCTATTTGCAGATGACATGATACTACATATTAGAGATCCTAAAAATTCTACCAGAAAATTTCCAGAAATGATGAATAAATTCAGCAATGTGGCAGAACACAGAATCAGTTACACAAATTAATAGCTTTCCCATATACCAACAAAAAACATAAAGAGATCATGGATACACTTCCATTCACAATAGTCTGAAAGAAAATATGACATCTAGGAATAAACCTAACCAAGGAAATGAAAAGCCTCTAACAATGAAAGTTGTAAAGCTCTGAAGAGATAGAAAGACTAGAAAGTTGAAAGAACTTCCAAGTTCATGCATTAGTAAAACTAATATTCTAAAAATGCCTTTTACAAAAAAGCTTTTCAGAGTCAATGCAATCCCAATGAAAAATCCCCATTTCATTCTTTGCAGAAATAGGAAAAAACGACCCTAAAATTTATATGATATTATGTAGCCTAAACAATCCAGAAAAAAAAAAAAAAAGCACAGCCGATTATCATCCCAAATCTTAAGATTATGTTACAGAGCCATAGTAATAAAAACAGTGTGGTGCTGGCACAAAAACAGACATGGAACCGATGGAATAAAATCAAAGACCTCTATGATTAGTATATGTAGCTTCAGCCATCTAATATTTGACAAAGATGTCAAAAACATACAGGAGAAAGACTCTTCAACAAATGATGTTGAGGAAACTGGGTGTCCATATGCAGAAAGATTAAATTAGATCTGTATCTATCCTACACAAAATCTAGCTCCAGGTGAATCAAAGATCTAAACACTGAACTAGCTAGAAGAAAACATAGTACCCTACTTGATACAGGTATAAGAAAGGGTTTTCTGAATAGCATTCCATTTGTTTAAGAACAAAGGCCAGCAATTGACATGCAAGATTTTATAAAACTAAAAATTCTGCACAGTTAAAGAAACAGTCAACTGGCCGGGCGGTGGTGGCGCACGCCTTTAATCCCAGCACTCGGGAGGCAGAGCCAGGTGGATCTCTGTGAGTTCGAGGCCAGCCTGGGCTACCAAGTGAGTTCCAGGAAAGGCGCAAAGCTACACAGAGAAACCCTGTCTTGAAAAACCAAAAAAAAAAAAAAAAAAAAGAAACAGTCAACTGGCTAGACAAGGTGCCACAAGCACTTGTGAGGCAAGGCAGATCTCTGAGTTTGAGGCCAGCCTAGTCTACAGAGAGAGTCTCAGGACAGCCAAGGGCTGTTACCCTGAGAAACCCTGTCTTAAAAAACAAAATGAAACAAACAAAATGAAAAACAATCAACCAGGTGAACAGGAAGCCTGCAGAATGGGAAAGAATCTTTGCCGACTATACAGCTGACAGAGGATTAATACCAGAATATACAAAGAACTCACAAAATTAAAAAAAAAAAATCAAGCCTATCTGAAAAATGTCCCTGAGTCTTGGAGTTCTCAAAGGAAGAAAAAAAAATGGCTAAGAAATCAGAAGTGTTCATTGTCACTACCAGTTAGGGAAATGTTAATTAGAGTGACTTGGAGGTTTCATCTTACCCCCGTCAGAATGGCAAACATCAAAAACCACTGATAACAAATGCTGGAGGAGATAGAGGGAAGAGAACCCTCGCTCACCATTGGTAGGACTGCAAACTGGTGCAGCCATCATGGAAATCAGTGTGGAAAACTCTTTTAAAGCTAAAAATAAATCCACCGTATGACCCAGCTATACCAGTTTTTAGCATATGCCCAAAGGACTTGACATCCTACACTATAGATACTTGCTCAGCCATGTTCATTGCTGCTCTATTCACAGTAGCTAGGAAATGGAAACACATAAATGTCCTTTAACCCATGAATGGATAATGAAAATATGGTAGTAAATATACCCTACGGAATGCTATTCATATGTAAAGAAAATTGAAATTATGAACATTGAAGGTAAATGAATGAAACTAAAAAAGTTCTTTTTGAGTGAGGTAACCCAGACTCAGAAAGACAATGTCACATGTTCTCTCTTACTGGAGGCTCCTACCACCAAATCTGCAGATGTGAATATATATCTGTATATATTCACATATATATAATATCCTGTAATAAATGCAGAAACCAAGAAAGTGAAAGGGGACCATTCCTGGGGAGTTGGGGGTATAGAGGCACATTACAGAGGAGAATAGCAGGATACAAATGATTTGAATAGGGAAAAGGGGGCTCTAGGTAGGGGGAGAAAGATAAATACAGAAAAAGGAGGGTAAAATAACAGATGTCTCTAAAAGTCATATGAACCATGCTATTAACTGTCTACCTAAAAAAACTGATACATAGAGGTCTGTGTATTGATATGCATAGATACTTTAAATTTTAAATGAGGAATGTCCTCATCTGGGCTAACAGTACTCTTCACAACCCCAGGCACAAGAAGCCTCTTTTGAGTTGTTGGTCAGGGTTGTCTAAGAGACTCCCCAAATGTCACAGCTATTGCTGTTACCCGTGGCTGCTCCCCAGAGGTAAGTCTTACTGATGAAAACACGATGTACTTCAGACCCAGTGCCCAGAAGCCCTGAGCTGGAACTGACCCAAAAGCCTCCCTCCTCTCTGAGGACTAGTTCTCATGGTACCAGAGGGTATCATGCAAGTCTCTAAATGAAGGAAGCAACCAACAGTCCTTATCCTGCTATGATGCCTATGAACCACAACAACCAGCATGGCCTGATAACCCTACGGGCGCAGTAGTGGCATACAACCCTTGGCGGTAACCAACAACTCTCTAAATGGACTTAAGAGCCTCTCAACAAGAGGGGAACCAAGCCTGGTTCTGGAAACCTAGCCAACTACCCAGGGCCAGTGAACTTACGATCTTGGAGGAGAACCTACAACTGCCGCTTTACTAGATCAGCACAGCCCTTAACTACACTCTTAAAAGTGTGTCCTCACACCCACAGAGAAGTGTAAGCATAGTCCTCACCCCTCGTCAAGGAACTTCTCTTTGCAGCAGACAAGCTGGGGACCCCATTTCCAATGGCTACATCTCCAGTATAACTCCCCCTCCTATGGCTCAGCGAGTCTTGAACAAGGGCTGAAAGATTGCAAAAGCCAGAGGATCAGGAATTTGCTGTAAGGTTGTGTCTCCTAGTAGTATCAGACGTCACACCCTTAAAAATGTCACCAACATGAGCTAAACGAGGCCAACAATAGACATGCCAAAGTGGACAACAAAAACTACAAAGCCTCAACCCTGCACGAAGAGCTCCAGGCAAGCAAGGAATGCTGAGATCGGGAGAAGTAGTCTTCCCTGGGAAGAGCACACCAATAGGTTATCCAGTACTAAGTGGTCAGCCCTGAGTATGCATACAAGTAACATTATGCAGACTGAGCAGGTTATATTTAGAAATAAATACATGGGTATTTATTGCATGTAAGAAACATTAATGGGAAAAAAGAGGCCGTGAATTTGAAAGAGAGCAAGGAGGGGTGTATGGGAGAGTTTGGAGGAAGGAAAGGGAACAGGGAAAATGACATAATTGTGCTAAAAATAAAAGATACTTTAAAAAAAGGAAAAGAAAAGCCAGTGTAATAGAAAGGGAGCACGTTGATGGAGCTGAAAGAAAAAAAAAGTAATTCTTTGAAAAGATCAATTAAATTGAAAAACTGTAGCCAGACTGAAAATGAGAAAAGATGACCCATTTCAGGACTGGGTAACAGACACGCCTCGATCCCATAGATGTTTAAAAAACAAACAAACAAAACAAAAACAAAAAAGCAACAAGACACAGAATACCATGAGCTTCTTGTCATGGAGAAGAATCCCATCCCTTGAAAGACACAAATTGCCGAACTGACCCATAGGAAAGGAATGATTTCATCATTGTAGAGTTGAAAAATTAAGTTCCTTATTAAATGTCTACCAAGAAAGCTACGGGCCCAGCCGGCTTTGCTCCTGTTTCGTGTATTCCTGAGACAAATAGTAATCCAGCACACAGTCTTTAGAGAAGGCAGTGCTTCCTAATTCATGGTGCAGTACACTCTGCATCTCCTGCTGCAAAACCAAAGACACAGGCCAAAAAGAAACTGCCGAGCAATAGCCTTTCTGACAGCAGACACAAAGATCCTACCTGAATACTAACTAAAATGGTCCATCAGTAGCATTTTTAAAAGGATGTTACAGTGTGGCTGTGTGGTGTGTATTTCAGGACTCAAGGCTTGTTTAACACCCACAAATCCTCGAGTTGTTTGACGGGTTAATAGGATCAAAGATAAGTGTCAAAGGGTCACTTCAGAGCCCGTGACAGCGCTACCCATTCAAGATGACTGAGCAAGCCAGAAGGCAACTCAGAACCTGAGCAAAGGGACCTTGGGAAAGCCGCAGCTTTCTTTGTACCAGCTGAACTGAATGCTTTTCTTCTAAACACGTCTAGAAGGGTGTGCATGCTTTTGCTATTTTGATACAGCATTCTCTTGTAGGTTCTAGCCATTGGAGTAAAAGAACAGCAAACTAATTGGAAAGGAACAAGTCAAACTGTTGTGGCCAACGAGATGGCTCAGCAAGTAAAAACCCTTGCTGTGTAAGCCTGGTGATCTGAATGTGATCCCTGGAAGGAAAGAAGGACTCCTGAAAGTTGGTTGGCCTCCAGAGGCATACCTGGGCATATATGTCCCCCCAATATCACACACACTAACAATAACAAAAGGTATAAGTAAAACTATCTTCATTGTATGTATATATGTCTACAAGTGTGTATGTGTGTGCATACATATATATGTATGTGTGTGTATATATATGTGTGTATACATATATATAGTGAATTGAGCTAGATTGTAGATCAGTGTTACAAAACTCAAGTTCTGCCAACAGTTAACGTCTGTTAGCAGCTCACAATAGGAATAATTTAAAGTTTTTAGTGGTCAGTTTAATTAAATAAATATATAGTCTATACTGAAACATTGCTGGGATGAATTAAAGAAGTCCTGAGTAAGTAGAGAAGTGTTCCATGTTCATTACATGGGGAAATTAGTATTATTTAGATCATTTGAGGGAGCTTGCCATCTATAAAGTTGATGGAATCAGAACAGTAAAAAATTAGACCAGAAATTAACTACCTAATTTGAAAATGTATTTATTAACAGAAATAATTTTTAGAAAGGTTGGAGGAGTTAATACTACCTGATATCAAATACACTATAAAGCTACAATAATTAAAGCAGTCTGGACTTGGCGTATAGAAAAACTAGTTGTTTGTTTAATTGCATTTTTTTCTAGGGTGCTGGGGTTGGACTGAGTGCCATGTTCATGCTTGGTAAACCTGCTGCCCCTGAGCTGCATTCCTGCCCCTTGATTTGAGATATACTTTTGTTATAAAGCTCATTCTGGCCTTGAACCTGTTCCTAGTCTGCCTTCCCCTCTGCGTGTGTGCCACCTTATCCAGCTAGGAAATACTTTTAGATAATCAGAACAGTTCAGAAATAAAACTACACATAGATGATAAGATGAATTTCAGCAAAGGCAGCAGGATATATCATTGAGAAAAGAATGTGTGTGTGTGTGTGTGTGTGTGTGTGTGTGTGTGTGTGTGTGTGTGTGTGTGTGTGTGTGTCTCGGGGTGTGCATGTAACCATCAGAGGACAAGCTTGAAGTGTCTGTTTTCCTCCTCAATGGGACCTGGGAGTAGAATGCGGGTCACAGGGCTCGGTGGCAAGCACCTTCATCTGATGAGCCATCACTGCCCCCACCTCCTGTTTTGTAAAGAAAGGGTTTTTACAAATGCTGCCAAAACAAGTAGACAGCTATATGGCAAATGATGACCCTTGCTCTTACTTTATACCATACACAAATAGTAACTGGTAGTAGATCATTACCTGAATGTAAGGGTTTAAAGTACAAAATATCTAGAAGAAAAGAAAATGTGTCATGTGGTGTTGGGCAAAGTGTTCTTCAGCAGAACCAAATTCTAGTAAATGCTTAAAAGAAGACAGTGATCATGGATGGAGTCAAGAACAAAGAGCTGAGTGCAGATCAGTGGTCGAGTGCTTGCTCTATGTTCGGTCTGTAGCATTGCACACACAGATCAGTAAATAAGCCTACTCCATTTGGTTCATCTGCAGAACATGCAAAGAACTTCTGCAACTCCACAATCGGACAGCCCAGCAAAAATGAGTCAACACTGTGACAGATAATTCACAAAGACGGTGTACAAGTAAGCCAGCCCTCTAGTCACCTGGAATGTAAATGACCAGGACAGGGAGTCATCGCTTACTCTTTTAATAGGCAAAGTTAAAAGTGGTGGTGAGACAGATGGGGCATCTGCAGCTGTGGTACGTGGCTGGCGAAGACGGAGGGCAGGGCAGCCGCGGGCAGCCGCTGGCAGCAGGCCATCGGCAGCTTCTTAGGAAGTTAAACAGTAGCTAGCCTCCGAGTCTGCAGTCCTTTCCTGTTACAGAGCCAAATGAAAATAGAGAGGACTGTGATAGCATCGTCCAGATAGCCTCAGACGAGTGAGCCCTGCTTGCACATGGGTAGAAGTGGAATCTGAATCTCAGAAGCACCATGCTAAATGAAGTGAGACAGTCACAGGGATCTGCAGATGACCCTTTGTTGTGACACCCTAGGAGAGCAAAGCTTCGTCTTTGTTGACTAGTGGTTTGCCTGGCTCCCGGAATCTAGGTAGGAAATCGGTTGTACAGAGACATGAAGGAACTTTGAAGTGACAAAAGTATTCCGGGTTTTAACCGCTTTTTAGTTAACCTGACTGTTTGTATGAACTCTTGGCTTGTCCATCTGTTCACTTGATGAACAATTCTCGCTGCCACTTGACCAAGCTGTCAGAAAACAAGCGACATGCAGCATAGTAGGTTTCTTTGTTTTTAGATGTGTTGTGTTTCTGTGTGTTTCGATTAGAGTATGCTACCGATTGTTTAAAATGGTCTCGCTTGTGGGGGAAGTTTCTGGTAAGGAGGCAGAAGAAGCTTGGTGGGGTTGTTATTTTATTTGTTTGTTTATTTATTTTGGTTTTTCGAGACAAGGTTTCTCTGGGTAGCCTTGGTTGTCCTGGAACTCGCTCTGTATGTAGACCAGGCTGACCTCGAGCTCAGAGATCCACCTGCCTCTGCCTCTGGGGTATTAGGATTAAAGGCGTGCGCCACCTCTAAGCAGGGTTGTTATTTAGAGCACTCAGGGAGTCGCTGACGAGGAGAACTTGTGCAGGTACTGCTGAAGAAAGTTGAGAAAGTCCAGCCAAGTAGCTTGTGTGTGTGTGTGTGTGTGTGTGTGTGTGTGTGTGTGTGTGTGTGTGTGTGTGTGTGTGTGTTACCCATTTCTCACTGCACTTGCCATTGTTCTGTGTCTGCACTGCTCACTGGCATTGCCCGTGAGCTCTTACGTGGCGTGGACAGATCCTGACCCTTTAGTGCACCTCATTTGCACCCTCATGTGCCGTTATTTCACCCCGTCACTTTTTCTTGAGGACAATAGCTGGAGTTTGTATGCAGTTTTGTAGTTCTTGGTCCTGTGCTTTGCTCTCAAGATGCAGTCAGTTAGTTGGTTTGAATGCTTTTGGCTGAGATGAGTCAGGCCACTGCTCTGTGTGTTAATCTGTGGTTTCTTAGTTCAATATAGCATTAGAATGTAAACAGAACTTTACACAGACCCACAGTGAAACCAGCCATGCAGGAGCAACTTCGTGTAACAGCATTTCAGCCCGACTTGTCAAATAGAACAACTGTAGGGTGTGAGGACGCTGGCACCCTTCAAGATAGATAGCCCTGCTGGACGAAAGGTGGGAGAGGTTTCACTGACAGACCAAGAGGGATAACCTGGAAACAGGTGGCTGAATAGAGGGGTGGTCATTTATCCCTCCTGCCTGTCTTCATTTCATCTGTTCTACTTATGTGTTCATTTATTTCTAAATCTGTGTGTGTGTGTGTATGTGTGTGTGTGTGTGTGTGTGTGTGTGAGAGAGAGAGAGAGAGAGAGAGAGAGAGAGAATGGGTTTATGTGCATGCATGCAGTGCCTGCAGAGTCCAGAAGAAGGCGTTGTATGCCCTGAAGCTGAAGAAGCAGGTGTTTATGAGCTGCCTGCTATGGGTGCTGGAAATTGAACTCAGGTTCTCTGAGAGAGCAGCAAGAACTCTTAACACTTCATCTATTTTAGATATCAGCAGGGATCGTAGACCCATCAGTTTGGTCTGAGAGCGAAGTGAAAGCTGACTAGTGCATGTTCAGCCTCTTCCAGTAGGTGGCAGCAGAGGGCTTTGCTTCAGTGTTTAGCCTGTCTTGGGGGTTTCATAGTTCTAGGTAGTGAATATTCTTTTAGTTAAGGCTGATGCCTTTTTTTTTTTTTGTAGACAGATCAAAGTGATACCGTGGTTGTTAGCTGTCACTTCACATCAGATGTTATGAGGAGCTAAAATAATAGTTTACTTTGTATAGGTTTTATTTGCTAACAACTCTTGAACTGCAATTTTCACCCACTACAGTATTATTAATATTTCAGCATATCATTTTCTGCCTCACAGCTTCTTATAGAGAACCCAGCTGTTGTAGTCTGGAACTAAATAAGATCTTATTAAATAGTACATAAGTATTTCATCATGTAGCTTTGGGGGCATTCTGTATCTGTGAAAAGCATCCACATTTTTTTTCTTTTGTAAACAAACTCAAGACTGAGTTGCACAAGAAGCATTTTAATGCTAGTAGTTAGGTTGGGCTGGTTTTTCTTCCTTGTTGCTTTACTTGCTTCCAGGAAGCAGCGTCCATACTGTGGGGGAGGCAACTGTCCTCTCTGTCCGACCTACTGCTCAGGGATGGCAGTGCACTGTGAACTACAAAGTGCCGGCCTCTGAGAAGGCCAGAGCGGGCGGTGAAGTCTGTAGCTTGAAGAGTCGCTTAGCGGATAATTCTTACAAGGTCTTCTCCCCAGGGATCTGTTGATTTAGGAGAGAGCTTTAAAACTGTTTTTTTTTAAAAACAATGTAGTACTGAGGTTTCTGCCATTTTTTTTTTTTTTTAAACATGAAGTGCTTGCTAATTCTTATAAACTCGCAGGCTGTCTATAGCCAGGCTTGGAGTCCTGTCTTATCCACACACACATGCTTCATCATGGTCATGTCGCTCACATGGGTCTCACCTGCTTCTTTCATAGGGCACAGAGACTGTGCCCGAGTCCTTGCCTGCACCCCCACCCCAACCCTATGAAACCCTAAAACCAGTCTGGCCAGACACTAGTTCAGAGCAGCGGATTGCTACACATGCTTCTCTTTAAGCCAAGAAGCAGCACAGGAAAAAGCAGAGCAGGTAGCTGAAAACAGGAGAGGTGTGGACCGAGGCTGTGATGAGAGCGAGCGCGGGCAGACACACTCCCTTCCCTCAGCAGCGGGGGTGAGGTGCTGTGAGTCTGCCCTGCCATCGGGGCTGTCTAAAACACTGCTGCTCTCATCCCTCCTTCCGTTGACGGGCTTGATAACTTCCACCGAGACGCAACGTCTGCTAACCCTGGGGAAAGCCCTCGGGTTGTTCCTGGTGTTTAACCCTCCACAGCCTGTGGTAACTGGCTGAACCGTATCCGTCCTCATACAGTTGCCTTGTCTCAGCAGCCACTGATGTTTTCATTTTGGTTTAACCCTAGCTGATCCTACGGTTAAGGACTTAATCGGAGGCTTCACCGCTCTGCATTACGCAGCCATGCACGGCCGGGCCCGGATTGCACGCCTGATGCTAGAGTCTGAATACAGGAGTGACATTATCAATGCAAAAAGCAATGATGGCTGGACTCCTCTCCACGTGGCTGCCCACTACGGTAGGGACTCATTCGTCCGGCTCCTTCTGGAGTTCAAGGCTGAGGTCGACCCACTTAGTGATAAAGGTACAACGCCCCTTCAGCTCGCCATCATCCGAGAGAGATCAAGCTGTGTGAAAATCCTCCTGGACCACAACGCCAACATCGACATTCAGAATGGATTCCTGTTGCGCTATGCTGTAATCAAAAGCAATCACTCTTACTGCCGCATGTTCCTTCAGAGAGGGGCAGACACAAACTTGGGGCGCCTAGAAGACGGACAGACTCCTTTGCACTTGTCTGCCCTCCGTGATGACGTGCTCTGTGCACGGATGTTGTATAACTATGGAGCAGACACGAACACAAGGAACTATGAAGGTCAGACCCCACTGGCCGTTTCAATAAGTATTTCAGGAAGTAGTCGGCCGTGTTTGGATTTCTTACAAGAAGTCACAAGTATGTAACATAATTACTACTCTTATTGCATCTTTTCCTCTTAATTCGCACCTTCTGAGTTGCTTGAGATGTTTCTGTAATACGAGATGACTAGACATTAATCATTCTTAGAAGTCCTGCTTGGTAAGTAATACTCATTCATCCAAAACCCAGTTGTGTTCCTGAAAGTGGACAGTAAAGTTTAGAGGAAATGACAGACCATTTTTAGGATGAACAAATTTGGGTGTTAGAGGAAGGTAGTTCCCACCGCTCCAAACAGTCGTCTGTCTAGTACCGTGTGGGATTCAGGTGGAGGAATTAGAAGGAGATTGGGGGTCTGGATCCCTGAGCTATAGAGATGGTCTAGATCTTGCACTTTATTACCAAGTTCCAGTGAAAGGAATGCCGCTCTGGCGTGTTTAGATTCCCCAGTAATGGAGGTTAAGGGTACTAGAAAGGGTTGTGAGAAAGCTGAGAAATTAGGCACTAGGTCCCCGCGCCACACAGCTTCCACCGATGCCTGCCCAGTGTCCGAGAGACACTTTCTTTACACTCCAAGTGTCTGGTTCATCTGACATAGAGTAGTGGCGTCCACATGGCTTTCTGAGGGCAGTGTCAGTTTGTGTGGTGTCCACATGGCTTTCTGAGGGCAGTGTCAGTTTGTGTGGTGTCCACATGGCTTTCTGAGGGCAGTGTCAGTTTGTGTGGTGTCCACATGGCTTTCTGAGGGCAGTGTCAGTTTGTGTGATGTCCACATGGCTTTCTGGGGGCAGTGTCTGTTTGTGTGGTGTCCACATGGCTTTCTGAGGGTAGTGTCAGTTTGTGTGGTGTCCACATGGCTCTCTGAGGGCAGTGTCAGTTTGTGTGGCCCTTGTTAGCTTTTCCTGCTGTGCTTACCCGGGATTGGCCAGGTGTGTGCACCAGAGGCTAGAGTGTGAGCCGAGAAGCCGAGGGCCGTGAGCACCGTTCATTTACTCTGCTGTGCTGTCCGGTGCCCAGCTCCCCCCCCACACACACAGCCTTGGTTACAGAAGAAAGGCCAGCGTCTGATTATGTGGCATTTAGGAGAGGCCAATTTTAGTTTTGAGTTTTTAAATTTGGAAGCCAGGGGGCGGGCCAGTGGACAAAAAGGACGTAGGGCCTGGAGTTCATGGAGGTGTGTCGAGTGACAAGTTGGCATGGTCGTGAGGACAGCGGCAGAGTCCTCAGGAGATGAACTGCCCTTCCCCTATGGAAAGCCAGGCCGGAACTGGGTAGAGTTTGTAGGATTACACCACATGGACATCATGGGGTGTGTGGACCTTTGGGGTTGGGTTCCAGCTCTCTAAGGGGGAAAGCAGGTTATGGAAGTGCTTACCTAAAGGAAAAGGTGAGCCAGTTTATACAAAGAACAAACAAGGGAAAGCTGTGGAAAGAGTGTTGAAGTGGTGGTACCATTTATAACTTTGTGAAAATATCTAAGTGTAGTGTAACCTGAGGGGATGGTTAGCTACTAATGGAACCCGCCAGAGAACTGGTCATAATTTAGTTGAGTTTGTTCTCATCGTCTTCCCTCACAGTGCAAAGTTCTCTAGTTGCTCAATAACTACAGACTGCAGAGTTGTTCAGAGCGTGGAATATGTTTAAAAACGTATTTATTTTTACTCAATGTGTATGGGCGTTTTGCCTACCCATATGTCTGTGCCTCGTGTGTGTATAGTCTCCAAGAGGCCAGAAGAGGGCATTGGGTCCTAGAGGTACAGGAGGTTGTTAGCTGTCATGAGGATGCTGGGAACTGCACCTAGGTCCTCTACAAGAGCTGTGCTGCTGAGCCAGCCCCCAGAATGTAAAGTCTCCCGAGAAAGACAGGAATGTCATGAGAGGGCTAACCTCAGTGAGTGGCTAACAAGAACTTTGATATTAAAAGATGAGATTTTTAATGAATTCATGCCTGGAATTTTATTCACAGAGAAACTGTAGTATCGGGCAGTGGCTCATCTAGAAATACTCACGCATGGATTTATAGACTAGATGACTCTGTACAAGCTGCTTCCACATCCAGGAAATGGAAGTGTTGAAAAAAGCTGTAATGTTAGCACTCCTGTAATCCTAGCACTCGGGAGGTTGAGACAAGGGGACTTTGGGGGCCAGGCCAGGCCAGGCTGTGTTAGAACGGGCTACAGTCACAAGACCCTGTCTCCAGAAAGCAAATCAAAGAGCTGTCGACCCGCAGTTGCCTGTGTTTACAGTCTGGAAAGCAGCTAGAGTGCACTATCTGAAAGGGGACTAGCCGCCTCTGCATTTGGTTACTAAGACTGTACAGAAGAGCTGGCTACCTCGGGGGCCTTTCCCTGTGAATGTGCCCCTTGGGTAGGAGAGGGCCATGTTCAGAAAACATAGTAGAGTCAAAGTCGGGGCCAGGCAGGTGGAGTCAGGACTTTTCTCGGGGCATCTGGCCTCCTGGTCCTCACTTTGCCACGTCCATATCCACCCTGTGTGGGAACTCAGCTCTGCAGAACTGCTGCTTCATTCATTAGGACATTGGTCAGGATTTCCCTCGCTCCAGTGTTTTCATTAGGTTGAAATGAATAATGCTAGTTACTCTAAGTTCTCTGGCTTACCGGAATTACAACATCTGTGTCACGTCAAAGTCTGGTTCTGACGCTAGCTTTATCTCTAGCTGCTTTTCTCTCTAGCCTGCCTAGCATGCTGTGTAACTTTTTTTTTTTTACGTTGAAGCTAGGCATGATGTGGAGAGTGGCAGGAACTCAGGTGATAGTGAATGCTCCCAGCACCTCCTTTTTTCTGTTTTGTCCCTGTGGAGACCATCTTGGCTCTATAGCCCTGCCTGGCCTGTGCCTTGCTGTGTAAACCAGGCTGTCTGCAAATTGCAGTAAATCCCTCTGCTTATGCCTCCCTAGTGCTGGGATTATACGTGTGAGCCAGCCTGCCCCGCTTCAGTAGTCTTCATGTAAGGCTTCCTGTCAATCTGGCTAGCCATGGGATTGTGTTGACATCACTACAGATAGCTGGATGCGCAGAGTTCTCCGGTGCCCTTGTCTCCCTCACTGCACCTCCACCCTCGCTCACGCCCAGGACTCCTCCTCAGTCTGTCGGCTGTCGCCGGCTGTTACTGCACTGGAGCCTGTGGGGTTAGTTGTAAGGTTGGTGGTGGACCACCACCCTGTAATCTTCTGGTTCAGTTCCAGTCTTTTAAGTGGGCCTGTGTCCCCAGGCAGGAATCATCATGTGTTTTCCCTAGGTTTAGGTAGGCTTCTTCCTCCAGTCCTGTAAGGTGAGGGAGGAAGGCCAAGCCTGAGAAGGGTCTGTTCCCTGGGTGAGTCTCTTTCTTTGGAGAGCAGCCTTAGTTATGGAGTGGCTTGGGGTGCCAGTTGTGCATACCCTCCCCTGCCCTAGCCATCAGGGTCTTTATTGGTCTTCACCTTGAGGACCTGGCAGGGTCCTCACACTGGCTCTTGATGTTCTGTCCATCCGTGGTTTCCAGTGTTTCTGTTTGTGGGCCCGGTGGCTTCTGCTCAGCTAAGCGTGGGTCAGACTCAGTGCTCAGGGTCTATCTTAATCTCCAGAGCTTTTGATAAAAGTGCTCTGCCTGCAGCTTCAGTCTTTTTGATTGATCCAAGATAAGGCTTAGTTTTCAAAGTTGTGCAAGTTTTTCTTCTTTCACGAACTCAGGACTGATGATGTCTAAGCTCTACACTTGCTAGAGTTGTAATGGGACAGCCATCTGGTTTTACCATTGTTTTTCATTTGAAGTGTGAAAGCATCCTCGCTGTGGTCCTTTGAGCTGAGGAGGGTTTCGCACACAGGGTTCAGAAGCTCCTTGCTCGTCATCATCACAGGCTCTCAGCTGTGCCCATATCACATGCTGTTAAGCCAGCAGAATGGGGTGGTGCAGAGTGCCACAAATGACTTACCTAATTACCTTGGGCAAGAGCTCCAGCCCCTACCTCCACCCTACAAAGCTTGGTACCTTCCTCGAAAAAATGGGGGGAACTGGACCAAACTCTTGCCAGTATCTGCTACTTTTAAAGGCAATGGTTTTCTATTACTTGGGAAAGAAGGAAGGAGGGAGGGAGGGAGGGAAGGAGAAAAAGAGGAAGGGGAGAAGGAGAGGGAAGGAAGGAGGGAAAGAGGATTGTGTAGAACTGATTTTGTTTATTTGTTGTTTTGTCCCCAAAGGCTGGGCTTCTAGGAGTCCACAGATGGCCATAGCTGTAGCTCTTGCCCTTTACACTGTGGTGACCTTTGGGCTGGGGATATATGAGCTCTGGAGGAAAACTGCCTCCAGGTTAGCATGACAGACAGACGGCCTGGCTGTATGGTGGTGATAACGACTGTTTTCTTCACTGCCAGGCGGCCTCAGTCATGAGGATTCCGACCCATTTCCGTGTGTGTGTGACAAAGCAGTAAGCATAACTGAATTACATCTTGTCCCTTTGTGCCGTACCTTTTAAAGGCTCCGCAGACGGAAATGACTGAGTGGAGAAGTGACAGGTTGGCTTGAGCTGCACCGGTGGCTTTTTTCATGGAGATCCATTTTTCCTTGAAAGAGTGACTGACAGCCAGAGTCTACCATTTAATCATGGGCACTTAGCAGGCCTTTTCTTGGGAATGCACAAAGTTCACTTGTCACTTTAAGGAAAATGACCACAGTATTGATGACCAGCCAGATCTTGAGCTCTGAAAAGAGTGGTTTTGAAAACTTGTATTTACCATTGTGAGAGTCCTGGTATGTAATGATTTTTTTTTCTGAGATCAGTAGGAATATTAAGAAAAGTGGTTTTTTTGTTTGTTTGTTTTTTTGTTTTGGTATCATATTTACATTTACATTACTCTGTGTATGGGTAAATGGTCCACTAATAATTTTTTTGTTTTTTGGTGGTTTTTTTTTTTTTTTTTTTTTTTTTTTTTGGTTTGTCAAGACAGGGTTTCTCTGTAGCTTTGTGCCTTTCCTGGAACTCGCTCTGTAGCCCAGGCTGGCCTTGAACTCACAGAGATTCACCTGCTTCTGCCTCCCTAGTGCTGGGATTAAAGGCGTGCACCACCACCTGGCAGTCCACTAAAATTTTAAGATATACCAATGGACTATAATCTAAAAGTACAAAAATTTCATCAGTGTGTTTTCAGATTCTGTGTCACAGCTGTTAGGGTTGGGGAGGTGGCTCAGTTGGCAGTGTTTGCCAAGCAAGTATGAAGACATCAGTTTGGATACCCAGCACCCACATACAAAGGTGGACATGGTAACATGTTTTGTAACCCCAGCACTGGGGCGTGAAGACAGGAGGATCTCTGGGCCCTTCTGGCCAGCTCCCAGTCAGTTGGTGAGCTTCATGTTCCGTGAGAGACCCTGCCTCAAAAAATAAGGTAAGGGAGCAATTGAGGAAGACAGTATTTAATGCTGGCCTCCACACACACATGCTCCTACATATATATGCAACACACACACACACACACACACACACACACACAAACACACACCAAAATTAAAAAGAAAAAATTCCCTTATCCCATTTTAAGAGGGTTTCATGGAGTATCCAAGGTTGTCTGGAAAAAGGCTATTCTAAGTATTCCTTGCCTTCTTAGTAACAGAAGCTAGTTCAGTCTTTCTCAGCTTTCCTAATGCTGTGACCCTTTAATACAGCTTCTCTTGTTGTGACCCTCAACCATAAAATGAGTTCATTGCTACCTCATAACTGTAATTTTGCTACTGTTACAAATCATAATGTAAATTTCTGTATTTTTGGATGGTCTTTGGAGACCCATGTGAAAGGGTTGGGTCATGACCCACAGGTTGAGAACCCTGAGCTGGAGTTCTTCTAGTCCTGTAGTCAGGATATCACACAGACTGAAATCAGAGCAGATAGAGGACAGACATCAAGAGACATTTGCAGGAAAGGAGAAACGGGGGTGCAGCCTCACAGCCTCCTTGTTTCAGAAAATGACACCGATTTTTGTTTGTTTTCATAAAATTTATTTCAGCCGATGAACTGATCGCTGCTATTTTTAAGCAAGTCAGAAATGTTTCTGAAATTTCTAGTTTCCAAATATGGTAAATATAGACAAAGATAATCCACATAAGCAAGAATTCTTTGAGAGTCTCCTGTTTTAAAGGTGCAGAGGCATCCTTCAGCTGAGAAGTGGAAACCAAGCAATGTGTAGTTTTCATATTTTCAGTGCTAAGGATCAAAGCCAGGGCCATGGGCATACTAGGTAATCATTCTGCCACAAGCTGTATTTCCAACCCTACATTCAGGGTTTGCTAGGGCATCCTATCAGCCTGGTGTTTTAGAATGTGAAGAATCCTTAATGTGTTTTTGGTTGGAGTTCAGATCTGTGGGTAAGCCGAGAGCTTGCCTCCTGCTCGCTGTTTATGGCTCAGGATCTAGAGAGAGAGGCCCCTTACTCCTGGACGTTGCTTAGAAAATTGTGGCTTTGCTGACTTGGGACAAATGCTTCCTATCAGTCGGGGATTTTAGTTCCTTGGATTCTGGGGGCAGTTTGCAGAGACTGGTCATGCATCAGGCATGTCAGAAATGCCAGGTCCTCAAGTAAACACACCATCCACTTTGCTGGCGTGGGCTGCTCTTAGCACACTTACGTACAACATCTCTTCTTCTTCTGACTCTGGTCTAGACGCTTCTTAGGTTGGTTGAGTTTATTGAGTTTATGTTTAATATCCTGAGATATCTGAGCTAAGGCAGTAGTGCCCTGTGTTCCAGAAACATCATTCAAAGACTAGAATCACCAATCAGTATGCTTTCAGGGCTATATAAAAGGTAGGCCTGGGGTGGATTTTGATTTGTGGGTTTTAAGGAAGTGAATCGCTCATAATGCTAAAAGGAAAAGTTGAAGTGGCTGGGAATTGAGTTGTGTAAACTGTTTCACAGGAGACTTAATCTGTCAAGTACTTAAGATATTTGCTTGCTGGAACAGTAATCACAGATGTTTAAAAATACTATTTTATAAATATCGAAGGAACCAGAAATATGTTTTTGTTTAGATTTCAGTAATGGTCAAGTACTATGTTACTTAAAAAACAAAAAAAAAACAAAAGTACTATGTTTACAGAAATAGGATTTGAAACTAAAAGTTTAAAAAAAGGGAAAAAATAAAAACCTCAGGGTGTGTGTGTGTGTGTGTGTGTGTGTGTGTGTGTGTGTGTGTGTGTAGGGGGTGTGTGGTTCAGTGGTCCTGCATTGGAGTACATGCTGAGTGTGTGTAAGGCCCTGGGCTCAATCCCTGGCACCACCAACACACACAAGCAACAAACCTTTAAAACTACAGGCTCTTCTGTTTTTCTGAATTTTAAGGAAGTGAAACAGGCCATGGCTTTCTCAGCTAAATCCAGCACAGGGTCGGTATGTAAGCTGATTTACCCCCAAAATGGCGAGGGTGCCCACAGCCCTGGCTTCCTGTGCCCCTCCCCAGTGCCTCCATCGTTGCTTTGTGGGGTGACCTATTATACAGTGGGCTCTCTCTATGAAGAAATCCATGCAACACATTTTAACCAAGGATTTTAAGTTTTTTTCCTAATGAATTGGAGTTTTTTGTTTTTTTTTTTTTCTTTTTTTTTTTTGCCAGACTATCGACATTAGACTCTTACGGGGGTTTTATTTCTAACTTATTAAAAACTGTTTTCAGAAAACAACAGTACAGAGTTGTCATTCAGATTTTTTAAGTTCTTTGACATAGCAAATGTCTTTTTAATAAATCAGTTTATTCTAACTAGAGAGTATCTTATTCTGTACCTTCTTGTAGTGTTTTTATAGCCCCTACTTTTAATGTTGGCATCTATAGATGTCTTGACATTTGTAAATAAATCATGTATAATTTTTGCTTGACTTTGTGACTTGTCTGTCACAATGATAAAAGACCATGGTGAAGGCAATGAGTTTATTTGGGCTATGGTTCCAGAGGGCTAGAGTCCATGATGGCAGAGCAAAGGCATGGGGCAGGAGCCACAAGCCCAGGCAGAGAGAGTGAACTAGGCACCGGCAGGAGCCTTTAAACTCTCCAAACCTGCCTCCAGTGACACATTTCCTCCTAAGCCACCTGAAAGAGTCCCACCAACTGGAGACCAAGTATTTGTATGCTCAGAATTATGGGGGACATCTCATTCAGAGGACCAATGCTCAGCTGCCCAAGGAGAAATGTAACCAACAGACTTATTACATCAGAAAGCCGATACTGTGTATATTGGAAGTGTAAGTGAATACTTTACTGATTGTTACTTTAAGGGAGCTAGAACCTGCCATTGAACCTATAAAGTAAGGGTTGTTTATCGCACTTTATACTTAGCCCTAGTGAGAAGACTTCAGAAGCAAAAGCAAAAGAATAATGTATGATTGGCCAGACATGGTGGTACACACCTTTAATCCTAGCACTCGAAAGGCAAAGGCAAGTGGATCTTGGTGAACTGTAGACTAGCCTGGTACATACAGTAAGTTCCAGGCTGGCTGGGGCTTTATAATGAGACTCTGTCTTTAAAAGGAAAAGTATGTTTACGGTAGAATTTTAAAATAGGAACTGGAATTAAACAGAAAAATTAGGAGATCATTCCGGATGCTTATGGAAATGGAGAGGTTCTTTAGGGAACGACAGACTGAAGCAATCCAGAGGAGGGGCTCCCTCCCCTCCCCCCTCTGTGTCACTGTCTGCCACCACAAAGAAACCTAGGGCTGGTCTTTTGTGGTTTGCCTTTGACTGGTTGAAATGGTTAGTCTTTGTCTACCTTTATGAATATGAGTAAGTTTTAAAGGTTTATTTTGAATTATGTATGGGTGTTGATGTACATGAGCACAGGTGTCCACAGAGACCAAAGACATTGAACCCTCTGGACCTGGAGTGACAGATGGTTGTGAGTAGTGGACATGGGTGCTGGAATCAGGTCCTCTAGAAGACCAGTTCACATTCTTTAACAGCTGAGCCATCTTTCCAGTCCCCAGGTCCAGATATCTTTATCCCAAGAAATAAATCAGGTCTCCCTCATAAAAGCCACAAAGGGGGGGGGGGGCGGTGCTTTGGGACAGTTAATTTTCTAAGTTATACCCTTGCCCGGGCTTTTTATTTACACTAAACTGGGCCCTTCAGAAGCAGATTTCCTATTTTGTGCCAAACTGGTTATTAGTAATGATAGGCCTCTCCACAGCCTGGCAAGATTAACCCTTTGAACTGTTGCGTAAGGCCACTGTGGCTCATTAGTCTGAACACCTTGTAGTTCTTGCTGCGTCCTCCAGTGTTTCTAACTCCATAAATTACAGTCTGTGAGAAGCTGTCCTCGAGCTTCCCTGTTACAAGCCCACGGTGGAGCAGTACTTCTTCATTTCCCATGATGCCTGGTGGGTAGGATAAGCATTCCGCTGACCCCCACCCGCATTCCTCCTCCTCCTTCCCCCTCTGCTCCTCTTCTCTTCTTTGTCCCTCTATTCTTTGGACACGGCTCTGCTAAGTGTGTAGTAGGTGCTCAGGAAATGCTTTCATGTGGTCTGCTAACGAGATGAAAACTCATCCTCTAATCGTAATCTGCTGGCCCCAAGATGCTGTCCCTGAAGAAAGACCCCCATGATGTCTGTGCGTAACGGTGATGCTGAGCTGCCCTCATGCCCTCTGCATTCAGCCTGCTCTTGAACCTGCATGCTCTGACAAGCAGGCGGGATTCGAGCTCATCTCCTGGTGTGAGAGGGGCCTAGTTAGACCCTCTCCCTGAAGTGCATCTTCCACACAGTACAAGTCTCGTCTCCAGCCCTTTGAAGTCACATGGGCGATGTCTTAGGGTGGCATCCAACAGTTTGCCCAGCTCCTCCCTGCTCGTGGGTACGACTTGTCCCTTCTAACCATCTTGTTTTCTTCCATCTTCACACCAGGAGGATGAAGACCACCTTCCAAGGATGGCCTTCTAGTTTCCTGAAAATGAGCAGAAATATCCCTCAACTAATGTTTTCGGAATTGAGTTTCCAGCTTGCTTTGTAGTGTTCTGAACACTTTGTCACAGTGAATGATTTTTATTCTTATAAAGCCTTTGAGGGGGATGCTGTTAGGCGGAAACTAAGGCAGCAGGCTAAACACCTCAGCCTAGATTGTGTGGGTGGTGAGTGGTAGAACCAGGAGCCTGTGGATTCTGCCTTCAGGACTATTGATTTTAGCCCCTACAATATGCCCTATCATTAAAGGCAATTCTGTACTCGGGAGTTACATATGACTACAAAATCTTTAAAAGACCATATTCTTCCAAAATATGAAAGGGTACTTACATGTCATGTTGCTTAAGAAAAAAGAAAAATAACAAAGCGAGGAAAGCATTTCAATATACTTAGGTCTAGGACTTCCTGAGTGAAGCATTCCAGAATGTGTAGGCCCGGACGGTGGTGGCTGAGCTCCCAGGGGCCACAGCGCTTACCCACTAGCCACTGAGTGAGTGAGCTATTTTGCAATAGAATCCCTAGTCAAGCTGCTCCAGAAACACTGCATGGAGCAAACAAATAACATAATGGAGTGTTGTTTTAAAGGTCAAATGTTAGGGGAACTCACTCAGTTAAGTGCTAATGATAGGGGCATCTCTGAAAATGTGACGAAGAACCTGACCCTGTCTTTTCTGATGAAGGGCTGCTTTTGCATCAACCTGGAAAATAGAGGACACATGAATAGAGACAGACAAGTGTGTGAGTGGTTACTTCCTTGCATGTATCCTTCTGCAGACTTCTGTCGTACACATGTTGGGACTCCTAGGAGACTGTGTGTGGGGTACTCTTGGAAAGCAGTGTGTTCACGCAGGCCTTCCAGAGCAGTCTTCAGTCTCTTACTTTCCCTTCCTCTTCGGGGATGCTGGGAATTGAACCTGGAGCCGTGCACTCACTAGGGAAGTGCTCTGCTGCTGAGCACCAGCGTCAGACCTGGAGGACTAAGTCTCATAGAGCTCTTTTCACTTAGGAAGAATGAGTTACTTTTGCACTCTCACTCTAAAAACAATGCAAGCAAGAGATAAAGGACTCAGAAGAGCAGTGCTTATCCAGGTCCAGCCTGAGACCCTCCCAGGGAGGCTGTGGGGTTGGAGTGATCTCATAGCAGCAGCGGGCTGTTCTCTGCCCTCTCCATGTTCCTTCTCTCCTGAGACTACATGGTGTGGTTTTTAGTTTCAACAGACTGAATGCAAATGTGCCCAAGAAAGTTCAGCTATCCTCTAGAAAGTCGGGCATTGGAAAGCATGGCAGACTGTGTGACCGGGGGGTGTGACTGGGGAATGGGGGGTGGGGTGCAGGGGGTGCTATTTCCTGTTCACCATTTTGTTTCATTTTGGAAAATGGAGTTTTCATCATAAGTTGTTCATTTTAATGTGTAATAAATGAATTAACGTGTATTTATAAAATTTCGGTTGTAGCTTCTGATGTGGTTATCACCATCGATACTGCCCACATCAAAAGTTCTTTCATATCCTCGGTAATTTTTGAAAACATAATGGTATTTGAGACTAAGTGTTTGATAGCCACTGAAATATGCCGTCTCCTTGACGTTTGAAGCTTGTTACTTAATCTCTCTGAGACTGCAGTAAAATGGAGTGATGCTTTGTATACCCCACTTGTAAAAGGATTCAAGGACTCCATACACTCAGGAGCTTCTGCTGTACATGGAAGAGCAGGCATTCGATACAGGGCAGCCTTCTCATATATTAGTCAGTCTTGTGTGACTCCAGACACCTACTGAGGCATTGTTAAAGAAGTTTTCCTTGGGTCAATAATGATCAGTATTGTTAAGGCATAAAAACAAAGTTGTTGAGAGAAACAGAATTTGATTTTGTTTTGGTCAGTGACCACAGTGGTTACTCACCAATGATCAGGGTGTGGATTATGAGGTGAGCAAGAGATACAGACTAGCTTAAGCTGCCTTTCAAACTCCCCTGCTGCTGGACCACCCAGCCCTCATCCCTTATCCAGGGTCTGCTCTGCCCTGGTGACAGTGACCAGGCAAGCAGACATCATTGCAGAGCCCCATAGAGGTGGTGTTATGTCGAGGCTCCAGCATCTCAGCCTTGGGGTCGAAACAGTCCACCTTAGCAAGCATCTCATTCAGCCCGTGCTTTGCTTGTGAAGAGACTGAGGCCCAGAGAAACTATTTCCTCACAGACGCTCGCCTTTGTATTAGAGTCTCATCAAGACAGACCCACAATTTCTTAATTTATAGTAGAAGAATACTCAGGCTTGGAATCAGAAAGACTGTCCTTAGAATTATTCTGTGCTACAGCTGGTTGTCCAACAGTGGCCAGTATGCTTAAATCTCTCATCCTGAGGACTTTATTTGTAAAGCAGAGATAGAGGCATCTATCTGGCAGTTGCCTGTTGGTCCATAGTGACCCAGTTACCTGACATAGGCTACTTAGAAGAGGAGAGATTCTTTTTCTTCTTTTGGTTTTTAGAGACAGGGTTTCTCTTTGTTGTTTTGGTGCCTGTCCTGGATCTCACTCTGTAGACCAGGCTGCCCTCCAAATCACAGAGATCCACCTGCCTCTACCTCCAGAGTGCTGAGATTAGAGGCACACACCCCCACCCCCCACCCCCAGATTGAAGAGAAATTCTTTTGGACCACAGTTTCGGAGAGTTGACAGCTCTCACATGTTTGGGCAGGAAGTCATGGCAACAGAGGCTGCTCCTGTCATAGCAGATAGAGAAGAGGGAACAGGACAGGACATAGTCCAGGGATAATAAACTCCCAATGCCCTGCTCCGGGTAACTTGTAGCCTCGAGCTAGGTCCTACCTCCCAGAGCTTCCACAACACTCACCAAAACAGTGCCATGATCTAAGCATGGAGCATTCTAATCATGTGCCTGACAGGGTCCTTCCATATTCAGACCGTAATGCTACCTTCTTGTAAAAGGTTTTAGAAGAGACCAGTGGATGAGACACCACATGGAGGTACTGATGACTTGGGTTTGAGTCAGTCCATTGTTCCAACCCTTTGCCTGTGAGGTCCACAGCAGGTTCTTCCATGGAAAACCACACTTCTCTGACACCAAAGCCTCTCCCTCTCAATGCTGTGCTTTGTAGCTTTGTAACGTTTTCTTTCTTTTTTTTTTTTTTTTGTCATTTTAGGACAACCCAGAACCCTGCAGGACCTGTGCCGAATTAAAATTCGACAGTGTATAGGCCTTCAAAACCTGAAGCTGCTTGATGAACTACCAATTGCCAAGGTCATGAAAGACTACTTAAAACACAAATTTGATGATATCTGATATACCTGGACTGTGAGCAAGATTAAGAGTTATTCCAGACACTTAAAAGGCTCTGGGCCTTGCACAAAGTATATCCTATGCAATTTCTGATTTGCTGTGAAGTCAGAAGGCAGGTATACACTTTTAGGGTTTTTGTTTGTTTGGTTTTCATTTTAGGGGAGGGATTTTTTTATATATATATGAACACACACACACCACGCTTGAAGGTCTTAATTTGGTTTCTTGGTCCAAGTCTATGAGGTCCAAGCCTTTCTATACAATACTGCATTTAGAAAAATTGTTTTTCCTAAATGCACTAACACAGGCAGGTTCAAAGTGGAGGGTTCTTTCTTCCTTTTGAGCTCTGGTTTCATTGGTGAACAAGGTACTAGAAACCAGTAGAACATTTGTTAAGTTTGGAGGTCTCAGGCTCACCTAGTGGATCCTGGGTGACGCTGGAAAATTCCCTGCGAAGAAACTTACAGTAATGCTATCACCTCATTCATTTTTAACGAGTACAGATGAGCTGTTTAAAAATTCTTTTTTCCCTTCTAATTAATGTAGCTTTCCAATGGAAAAAAAAACAAACCCAGTACCTCTGCTTCCTTTTGGTGTGCGCTATTTTTAAATTATTTTTTTTAAAACAACTGTAGGACACTACCCTGAGACATTGTGTTTCAACTCCTCTCTCTCTCTTGTTGAATTGTGCTTTGAAAACAAAATGAATGGGGAAAGGAATTCACTTTTTAAAGCCAGTGTATTCTGTTTTTAAAACCCGTGCCTCTTGTGCGGCTCCCTCTTGGCGTAGTCTCTCGGTTGGTCGGTCGGTCGGTTGGTCGGTCGGTCGGTCTCTCACTCACTCCTCCCGTTCCTCGCCGACTGGCTTCCTCGTGCCCCTCAGAGCAGGAACCACCACTCCCACTCCCACTGCAGACCCACTGTGTCACCTCAACTCCACTTCCAGCGTTGCGTTTTCTTTCACTTTAAGGAACAAACTTCATATCCTGGTGATACAGCGTTCCCTAGAAATAGCCCACATTTTTGCTAAACCATTTGATTTTAATGATTAAATAATTTGGGGTGGTTTCATGGTGTTTTTTTTTGTTGTTGTTTGTTTGTTTGTTTTGTTTTCCTTCCTGGTAATATGTATACATATATATTTTAAGGGTAAAATCTCTAATGGGCACTCTTGTGATCCTGGCAAATTGCTAATATGCTAATTAAATATTTCCTGTCTGTTTTGAAGGTAGGTACAGTAAAGCTCTTCAAGACAAATATTTTATTTTCTGGGTTGGTTGGACATGTGTGTACAAGTTAAACCTGGGTGTGGTGAAGGATCAGTAGCAAGGGAGAAGGGCCCATAGGCACTAGGCATCAGGGACATGTCCTCGGACACATGCTCACTGCTTCATTCGTCTTTATGTTAGTTTGAGGAGAGCCTTTTCAAGTGCCCCGGTGTCATTCTTAGTGCCCTGACAAATCTTTTAAATATTTATAACTGTTAATAAATTTGCTATCAGAAGTTTGCAAGGTAAAGGGCTTCTCTTTCTTGTCGGAATTGCCATTTTGGGGGCATCAAGCAAACACTCTTTCACCCCACAGTGGGATTCAGCAGAAATTCAGCTTCACCAAGTGCAGGCCCACAGTGCTGTTTTTTCAAGCCCGGAGTTTGTCGTCTTGCCTGCAAAATAGCTGTGACATCAGAACATGGAATCTGTGTGTACCTAGATGTCGTAAAGATTCCTGAACAGGCAGCTTGGAGAAGAAGATGATGATTCAGGGAATCGCTAGTGTGGCCCATAGACGCCTTCGGCAAGCTCGGGAGCACATAGAGTTCTAGCTGATCCCTGAGTAGCTGGGAACCCAGTGGATAGGGATAGGTGTTTGTCGTGACCTTGTCGGAAAGGTTATCTCCACGGAGCTTGCTTCCCCTGTGCAGACAGCTGTGTTCTCATTCTTTATCCAGGATCCAGGTCAAGGCTGGAGACTCATTAACAGCCTGAGGGACACCACGTGACCAGTTACTTGAGTGTAACTTCTTTTAGAACCCCAAGCCCAGCGTGGGAAGTGGTGGGAGGGAGCCTGGAGCGTGTGCTCAGAACTGCCGCGATAGTGTGCTCGGGTCGCACAGGGCTCATATGTGTGTGTTAATTTATTCAGTAAGTTAGAAATGACATTCACTCCCCAGCCACTCAGAGGGTTCTGAGTTAAGCCACTGAGACTGAGTCAGGGAATCCCAAGTACAAAGATCATCGTAAGGCAAATTCTTTGTTCTGTGTGCTGCTGTGACTTCAGAAATACAAATTATGAGCGCTCTTCCTGGAATTGAGAATTCTATTTAATGAAGAAGTGTATAATTCCATTATTTATTGTTTGAGGTTTGATTTATCTGGAAGCTTAAAAGAATGTTCTTTGTTTATTAATTGAATCCCAGTCGTATGCTGTATCTTATGGTGACTGAAAGGCCGTACAGTTGCTTATGTGGCTGTGATGACATGTAGGTCTGCACTTGAATTTGATTATCAGAGAAGCATTCTGTGGCCATGAGGAGAGAAAAAGAAGCATTTTCAGAAACTCGGCCTATTGGCTATTCCAAAATCTTGACTCAAAATTCGCCACTGATTCTTTTGTGTTTCTTTTGAAATGTATTATTTAAGCCTATTCCTAAAACTTTATAAAATGCATTTGGCAAATACACCAAAGAAACCAGCTCATAAAAGATTATGATCATTAATGAACTGCAAACCTCATCTTTTGCAAACAAGGGTGTTTCTTTGTAAATATTTGTGTTTATAAATGTACAGCAGAGTAAGAGTGGTTTTCTAGATTATTTAATTCCCATATTTCTAAACTATTTACTACAGAATAACCCGGGCTCACTAGTTTGGATGACTGGGTGGTTTTTTTAATTCATTATCAGTCATGCTTGGAGCAACGTTTCGCTGGAGAAGTCAGCATTCTGGCAGTGGCAGGAGTCACTTTTGGAGCATGAGAGAGTCTAGCATGACCTGTTAGACTCACACCCTCATAAGGCACAAGAGAGTGTAGCTTAATGAGCAGAGTGGACCATGAGCAGAGGGGACCATACGAAAGCGCTTCTAATTTCCCTACTGAATTACTCGCTAGCCCAGGATGGGATGGGGACAAGGCCGTTTGCCCACAAATTTAGCTTTCATGTAACTCCCAGTGTGTTGTATCATAATATATTCTGTTCTTTCTTTGTAATGTAAGTTTTGCTTTGGGTCAATTTGAATTAAAAAAAAAATCTTAAATCTGGTTTAAAAAAAAATCATACTGGATTCGTGTTTTCTTTCTACTCCGCCTTAACTTGTTAACAATTCCAGGTGTTTGGTAAAATGAAATAAAGCTGTCTTCTTCTTCAGCACATTAGGTCACCGGTGACTGGGTAAGAAAATAATTTCCAAACAGGTCCACATTTCAAGACATTTTTTTATCCTCTTTTTTATTTACTCTTTAGTGTTTTACATTTATTTATTTACTTATTTATTTACTTATTTATTACTTTGTGGAGGTCAGAGGGCAACCTGCAGGAGCCTGTTCTCTCCTACTATGTGTGTGTGTGGGGGGGGGGGAGGTTGGCCCTCAGGCTTGCCTGCAAAGCCCTTAATCTGCTGAGCTTCTCACTGCCCCTATTCCCTTTTAAAACCCATTCTGTGACTACAAACCGGAAAACGACTCAGCCTTGAGGGTGTCCATCCCGCACGAAGGCTTCCTGAGTTAGATTCATTATCTGCCAAATTTTGACTAGGAAGACATTCAAACCAGGACAGTGGGTACAGGCCACGGCACACTAAGGAGAAGAGCAAATGCAGGCAGAGCAGAGCAGAGCTGAGGTAGTTTGTTAGCCTGCAGGAGACAGCGGCACAGCCTCAAGTTTGCACAGCTTGATTGGGGAGAGACCTCTGGCTCCCGAGGATGGCATGCTAGGGGAAAGGAAAGACAGACTGTTGAAGAACCTCATGGGGGACAGCGATATGCTGGGATTACAACTTTGCTGCATGCTTATCCAGGGTTTGGTGCAAATCACGGCCAAGAATGGCATATTTGAAATCATTTATAATGGCTAACAAGGGAGTTTGAATTTGAAAAATAGCTGCATTGCCTGGAAGTCTTGGAGTCATTCCTTTTCTGATATGATGTAAGGAGTGTGTTGTTTTCTCAGCTGAAAGATTACAAAAGTGGCTTACTAGCTGTTGATAGAGCATACCATCTGCTTGATAAAAGAAATATTTCCACACCCATGTAGTTGGATGTCCAAGATGAAAGAAAGACTCTGTGTCACCTCCCTCTATTTCTGTAACTTCCTGCAGCCCCGTGTTCCCTACGGAGAAGGAATGATACTTTATGCATTTTGATGCTTTTGAGACAGTGTCTCGCTGTGTGGCCCAGGCTAGCCTCTAACTCATCCTCCTCCTGCCTTAGCCTCCTGAGTGCAGGATTAAAGAAACAAGCTTCCCAGCCTGACTTTAATGTTAGTATTGTCATTCAAAACTAGTTGAGACTTGATGAGCATCCTCTGCTAGATCCTGGGGTTGTAGGTCAGCTGCTGTAGACTCCTGCCGTACAGACTGCTGCTGCTTTATTCTTGCCATTACTGTCCTGTCACCACCTGCCTGGTAAGTGTTAAGTAATCAAAGGGTCAGCCAACATAGGGTGCCAGCTGGATCAGATGATTTCCTGGATATCTCTGGTTTCATGTTGCAGACCATTATGCATTCTATAGATGTTTCTATATTGGATATGTTCCAGAAGAGTTCTCATTCTCTAGGGACAAGTTATTGTCTTCACAGACCAGAGCACATTTGAAAAAACTGAGGTTTGGTCAAGAATGTTCTACAAGAGAATGTCAGTGCAGTGATAAACGCCTGAACCCCATGGTGCGGCTGGCGTGTTTGGTCTCTTTCAGTCTAAGTGAGGATCTTTTACTAAGTGCCTAGATGTCATTCATTCAAGTGTGTGTGTGTGTGTGTGTGTGTGTGTGTGTGCGTGCGCGCGCGCGCACTGTATGCATCTTCAAACAGAACAAGTTCTCAATTCTGAAGACATATATATATATATGAAACATTAGAAGTAAATGATCTGACAGTTAGGAGCCTGAGAAGTGGCTTAGCAGCTGAGAGTCCTGCTTATTGCAGGGAACCCGGATGCAGTTCCCAGCACCCACATGGTGGCTCACAGCCATCTATAATTCCAATTCCAAAGGGGATGTGATGCCCTCTTCTGACATCTCAGATACCAGACATTCATTTGTTACACATACATGCATGCAGGCAAGCACTCCTGAAATATTTTTTTAAATCCTTAAAGCTCTAAAACTTAATTTTCTGTTGTAAATCATGAGCTTTAGAAAACTAGTAGGCATTTGTTTTGTTTTTTTTTCCCATTTATTGAAAGTGGATTTTTTTCCCCTCACATAACATATCCTGATTAAAGTTTCATGTCTCTCTGCTCCTCCCACTTCCTCCTCTCCTCCCATCTGGACCCACCCCCTTTCTGTCTCTAATTAGAAAATAAACAGGCTTTTAAGGGATAATAATAAAATAAAATTTAGTAAGGTATAAAACAAAAACTACTATATAAATTGAAAAAAATAAAACAGAAGAAGAGCCCAAGAGAAAGTACAAAAACCCTAGACCCACTCATTCTCACACTTGGAAATCCTGTAAAAACACTAAATTGGAAGCCTAGTGAGACCCATGTATGCCCTGTGCATGCTGTCTCAGTCTCTGAGTTTATATGAGCTTTGATTGTATTGATTCAGAGGGCCTGGTTTTCCTGATGTCCTCCATCCCCTCTGGCTCTTACACTCTTTCTACAGGGTGCCCTGATCCCTGAAGAGAGGGATTTGATGGAGATATCTCATTTCGGGCTGAATGTTCCAAGGTCTCTCACTCTCTGCATAATGTCTGGCTGTGGGTCTCTGTATTTTCTCCCATCTGCTGCAGGAGGAAGCTTCTCTGATGATGGCTGGGCAAGGCACTGGTCTATGAGTATAGCAGAATATCATTAGTCATTGTATTGCTACAGTTTTGTTTTTAGCCATCAGGGAAATGCAAATCAAAACTGCTCTGAGATTTGATCCTATACCCACCAAGATCATTAAAACAAAGACAGCTCATATTGGTGAGGATGTGGAGTAAGGGAAATACTCATCCATTGCTGGTGGGAGTATAAACTTGTATTGCCATTACAGAAATCAGTGTGGCGGTGATTCCTTAGGAAGATGGCAATTGGATCTCCCTCAAGATCCAGTTATACTACACTTGAGCATATATCCAAATGAAGCTTCATCCTACCACAGAGACACTTGCTCAACCATGTTCATTGCTGCTCTATTCATAATAGAAATTGGAAACAACTTAGATGCCAAAAGAAAACAGATCAAGGAAATGTGGTACATCTATACAATGAAGTATTACTTCATTTTTTTAAAACAATGAAATCATTTAATTCACAGGTAAGTGGATGGAACTAGAAAAAAAAAATCACCCTCAATGAGGTATCCCAGATCCAGAAAGAGAAATATGGTATGTATTTGCTTATATGTGGGTGTTAGCTGTTAAGTCAATGATAACCAAGCTACAGTTTATAGACCCACAGAGGTTAGGTACAGATAGAGTAAGGGACCGGGGAGACACAGATAGCTCTCCCTAGGAAAGGGAAATAGAACAGATAGTTGTGGATGGATTGGGGAGGCAGTGGTATAGGAGGACCGAGTGGGGAGGGGAAGAGGAGGGGTGATAGAAGGAACACAGGGAGAGACCGGTGAAATTACAGCACATTGGCGGGGTAGTGTGGAAACATGATACAGTAGAAGCTTCCTTAAGTATATACATATATGAAGGTGATCTAACTGAAAATCCCAAGTAATTAGGAAGACCGAGCTCCAACTGGCCATCTCTCGTCACCAAATGAAGCTTCCAATCCTTGGACTGGGTTACATCTAATTGAGTTGTTGGCCGAAGGGGTCCCACAGGAATCCCCAAACAACCCAGGCTGTGGCCAAGACTATAGGTTGCTCTCTACAAACTGACAGCAAGGCCCCATTGCTGAAGACAGCACCTCCACATGGCACCGAACGTGGTGAAGTTGAGCTGGTGCCGTCATCCCCGTGTTCTGGTGTCTTTGTTACAGGTAGGTACTCTGCATGCTACCAAAAGATTAACGTAAACTCAAGCCAACCACAAACTCTTGGATCAGCAGTGGTGTCCTGCCTCCAAGGTATGCTAGTGCAGTGGAGGCACGTAGCTTGTGGGAGCAACCAATGAGTATCAGAGTTGACTTAAGGCCTGCTCCATGAAATGGAACCCATACCAGACGCTGCCTGGGTGACCGAGAACCCGAGACTAGATAGCTCCGGGACGAAGGTGAAGCCAAATACTACTGTTCTGTTTGGAAAGAAGAATAAGTACAGTCATTTGTAGTTATCATAAATAATATTAAATCTTGGCTTATTCTAGGATTCAAAACTCTCATTGGGAATGTGTATGTTGTGCACAAGTGTGTCTGCAGATATGCTCATCTGTGCAGGTCAGAGACTGGCACTAGGATGTCCCCTATCACCAGCCACCTAATTGTTTTGGGACAGGGTCTCTCCTTAAACCTTGAGTTTGAAGTCTGGCTAGACTGGCTAGCCAGCCAGCTCCTGGGGTCCACTCGTCTGTGCCTCTTGAGAGGCTGGGTTCCAGTTGCAAGCCATCGCTTATGGGTATTTATGTGGGTTTTCCCCCCTTTTCTTGGGGAACCTTTAAATTAATATAAATATAGTTTAAGTCGTGTTGAGAACAGTGAAGTGAGTCACTTCTCAGGGAAACCAAGTCTCACAGATCAGACGGGGTGGCTGTGTGTGGCGGTAGATTCCGCTTAGGTTGAGAAACTGGCTTGTGTCATGAGTAGACTTAACCTCCGCTGACACGGTGGGGTGGTGACGCAGCTGTGCCGTGCCTGTTTTATCTGGCAAACCCAGTCCTCTCCGTCCTGCTGTTCTGCTTGACCTCCTGTGGCTTTCCTTCCGCTGGTAGTTCTAGGGGTCAGGTTGTAGCTTGGTTTTCCTTGTCTTTGCCAGTATAAAGAGCGCTCGGAGACTATGGAATTACCGTACATGGCTCTTACAGATGTGGCTAGAGCAGCGGTTCTCAATCCGTGGGTCATGACCCCTTGGCAAACCTCTATCTCAGAAAATATTTACATTACAGTTCACAACAGTAGCAAAATTACAGTTAAGAAATAACAGGGAAAATAACCTTATGGTTGGGGGTCACAGCATGAGGAACTGTATTAAAGGGTCGCAGCGTTAGGAAGATTGAGAACCACTGTTTTAGAGCAAGCAATTCTAGATTTCCTTCTCAGTCCCAGGCACTCAGTCCCAATCCCAGTGACTTACATGCTGTTGGCAAGGAACGGACTCACCCTGAGCAGACTGCACTAGGGTTGTTTGTGAAGCCCTAACCTGCTTGCTTCCCCTCTCTTACCAAAGTAAAACTACAGCTCGATTTTATTTGGAAAGAATGACTAGTCAGTGGCGTGGGCCGGAGCTGTCTTCCATCTTGAATACACACAAGAACAGATTACATTTCTTCCTGTTTGACTAGTGATGCCTATAAGAAATCATTTTCTCTGAGTCAAAGAGCTTCTTGACACCCGGCTCCCTGGGTTTACCTGCCTGTCTTTCCATTTTTCAGTGTTTTATTAAGCTGTGGTGGTCATTCAGTGCTTTTTAGCCCATGCCTATTTTTCAGTCCTATGAAAAACAAACAGGACCAAATAGGTGATGGTATCCACGTTCTTCTCTCCAAATCTCAGGTGGAGTTAGTCCTGCTTCCTGTCAGTATTGGCTTGGTTCTTCCTCCAGGCCCCCAACCCCCTCTTTGCCCCTTCCTTTGCCATAGTTCAGGCAGTAGGCCTCCTGGATGGTGAACTTCCACAGAGCCCCCCCTGTGGAACCCTGGCTGCAGTGAGTTGTCTCGGGTACCCTCTCTGAGTTTCCCTAGCACTTCGGGTCTCTGAAGCATGCAGGGTCCAGTCTATGACTGTCCAGCTCAGAGTGTCCCTCCGGGTTCTCAGGTTGCCTAGGGTGTCCTCACAGGTCCCAGTGCCCTGGGTTCTCAAGACAGCTGAATGAGGATTTCAGTGGAACCCCGTACGGTACCACCTCTTGCGTTCTTTCCATACTTTTTTTGTTTGTGCACAGATGGGATGTAGGGTGTGTGTGTGTGTGTGTGTGTGTGTGTGTGTGTGTATGTGTGTGTGTGTGTGTGTGTGTGTGAAACTCTGCCTGCAAGACAGGCAAGGTGAATAGTTATGAATTACAATTCTGTAGCTCTGGCTCCTCATTTTTACTACAGGTAGAACATAAGATCTGGCCTCCCAGCCTTTCAGTAATCAGTTTTCTGCAAATTACTGGGGCTTTGATTTTGCCTATGCCACTTATTTGCTGTGGAGTAGGGACCTAGCCACTGTTCTGAGAGCAATAATAGAACGGCGTATGTGTTGGCAAGAGTTTATAGAGCTTACTTAAGGTTTCATCCATACCCTTCCCTGATCAAGGTCCATGCGAAATGCCTGTTGGTCTTGCCCTTTTCATGCCTATTCTTAGACTTTTAAAATTTTATTTTAGCCAGATGTTGTGGCACACACCTTTAACCCCAGAACTTGAGAGACAGAGGCAGTCAGATCTCTGTGATTTCAAGTCTAGCCTGATCTACATTGCAAGTTCTAGAGTTCTAGGCCAGTTAAAGCTGCATATTAAGCTCCTATCTAAAAAAAAAAAAAAAACTTTTAATTTTTTCTTCTAGATCGTGTAAATGCCTAGTGCTGGGATAACCAGGGCCACCACCACTTTCAGCATAAAAACAGAAACATCCTGGGGTAGAGGAACCCTAACTGTGCATGCCCCTTGCCAGCCTGTGAGCCTGGTGGCGAGAATTACCTACTGTCATTATATAGTTTTGTGGGGTAGAGGAGCCCTCACTGTGCGTGCCCCTTGCCAGCCTGTGAGCCTGGCAGCGAGAATAACTGACTGTTGCTATATAGTTTTGTTGTACACTGTCTTTTCAGGGTGACTTGGATAATGGAATCTAGGGGCTTCTACAAACAGGCCTGTGACTTGCAGTCTGCCCCCAGTTTTTCTTCTGTTAGCTTTCACAACACCTGCTAAACTGATGCACCCCCAGCCTTCTGTCATTTGTTACAGTCTGAAGGCCTGCAGGGGTGTAGTCATTTGGGCTCAGACGTGCTAGTAAAGGGAGACCGGGGAGATGATGAAGATGATGATGAAGAGGGTACTGATGCTTAGTTCACGAGGCACTTGCTGGTTCTGGGTCCCCATCCTGCTAGACACAGGGCCCCTACTCAGGATGGCAGTCAAGGCTGCCTTGGGCCATTTCTTCAAGGTCATCCTGCTTTAGTCCGACCACACTTGGCCTTCCACTTCCCATCTCTTGGCCCAAGCTGTGGCTTTGGGAAAGTGCCGGCAGGAGGGAGGGATTGCTCTGAAGGTCTTTATAAATGGGAAACCCATTTGCTTTGGTTCCGCCTGTCATGCCTGAAGCTTCTAGAAGGCAAGAGTTAGCCAGCTGTGGGCCTTGCTGCCCAACAGCTAGAACAACCCTGAATATTGTCACTGTCAGAAGGAGGAATCCGGTGAATCAAGAGTAAGCATGGCTCTGCTGTGGCCCTGGCAGCAGGTAAGAGCCAGAGGGAACCAGAACTTGACCTACTGTGTAAAACCGCTATACGTTCATCCTCAGGCCTCTCACCTCCTTCCTGTAAAACCGCTATACATTCATTCTCAGGGCTTCTCATCTCTTCCTGTACAGCTACTATGCATTCATTCTTGGCTGCTCACCTCCTTTCTGTAAAGCCGCTATACATTCATTCTCGGTCCTTCTCACCTCCTCTGTGTGAGGTAGTTTGATTATCTCCACAGAAGAAGCTGAGGCAAGACCCCTCCCCACCCACTGCCATCTTGCCAGAAAAGCTTCAGCAAGCTTCTGAGCTGACCTTGCTCACCCTGACCAGGGCTCTCACAGATATGCTCCATGATACATGTCCCCACTACCTTGTTCCTGTGAGTGCTTGTGCTCCACAGGACCCTGAACACACACACACACACACTCACACACATATACACACACACACATACACTCACACACACATACATACACACACACTCATACACACACACATACACACACATACACTCATACACATACACACACATACACTCATACACACACACATATACACATACACTCATACACACACACATACACTCATACACACACATACACTCATACACACACATACACTCATACACACACATACACACACACACTCGTACACACATACACACATACACACACCACACACACATACACACATACACACACACACACACACACACACACACACACACACACACACCTCCCCCGGGGAGGTTGTGTACAGATAGCCTTTTCTAAGAAGAGGATCTGTGAGGTGCCAAGCCATCAGAGGAGTCCAGAGCCCTAGGAGTGTTACGGGGTAGCATTTGAGTGACCCCACCCCCACACCATAGCTTCCCAGCATCTCTTCAGCCTCCTCAGGGATCTAGTCCTGCCTGTGTTGCACTGAGGTGGTCAATGAAAGTGGGCTGCACACCATCTCCTGCACTGGGGCCTCAGTGTCCCCCGCCTGGTTGACACTCGGGCTTGGGTTACACAGGGCATGCTTGCTTCCCACTCCCCTATGTTAGCGTTGCCTGTGATAATGGACTCGGATAGAACAGATCCTTTGGGCTCAGGTTGTAAAGGTCTCAGTCCCTGGTCGGTTGATCCTGTTGTTATGGGCCTGTGGCAGAGCACATCATGGTGGGAGCAAAATCAGCCATGCATGGGAATCAGAACGGAGAAATGGAGGCCAAGGTCTTTCAATGCCCTTTGAAGAGACATTCCCAGTGGCTGGAGGACCTCCCACTAGGCTCTACCTCCTACGCGCACCCTACCTCCCCAGAGTGCGCCATGCTAGGGACCGACAGGAACCACTTCAGACTTGAACGATTAGCACTCAGACAGCTTTGTTCTCATCTCCCCAGCTAATTTTCCCGAGTCCTATCTTAAACACAGAGGTCTTAGAGTAAAGAACATATAAGCTCACAGACGCCTCAGAATCTCGCGCTGCCGTCTGACAGGGAGGAGGGAACCCTGAGACTAGAAGAGGCTGGAGGACAACCACATGCCCTGCCAAGGGTCTGGTGATGACCCCTGGCCGGATTCTGCTGTCCAATAGAGCCATCTGTCTACTGTACCCTAGCTCGTCTTTGCCCTGTTTTCTTGCGATCCTGTGTGACGACAGTCTTCCTCTGCAGAGGCTTTCAGAGAAGCAATAGTGCAGCAAAGTGTCCTGGGTGAGCAGCTGATGCTGCTCTTTGAGGGGCTCACCAGGGCCTCAGGGGGTGGGGGCGGCAGTGTAACCAGCATGGAGCTCCAGTGGCCCATGGACAGGCAGGCTGGGAATGTTGACACTGAGTTCACACATTCAGCTGGTTGCTTCATCCCTGAGCCAGGCTGGCTCCCCTGGGTGATTAATTCCCCATTGCATCCTCTTCTGGACACCTTTATGCATTAAGATAAAAGGGCTGGTCTATAGGCTCCAGTGTGGAACATCTAAACCCTATATTATACAAGGGTCCTCGTGACTCCTTTGAGAATTCATAGAAACACTTGCAGAGCCTGTAATTAAGTAACTTTGGCTAGCTTCATGGAAACGCTTGATGTTTAGGAAGCTATTAGGGTGTTTAAAAAAAAAAAAAAAAAGAGCTCTACCCTGAGATTAGCTGATACCATTGCTTCCTGCACCATTTAATAATTGTTTTCAATTAAAAAGTGCTTTAATCACCTTCTGTTTTAACGGGAAGTCATAAAATGCCTGCTTAGCAGAAGCCTGTCTTTGTGGGATTCTTAGGTTCACACTTGACTCAAATCAGAGTATGTCCCCTGGAAACGGTAGAATAAGAATCCTCAAGAGTCCCCGCTGCACTTTCAGGGCAAATGGGAGATCATGTTGTCTCCTGACAGTTGTTCACCAGATTCTAAGAGGCTGTAGGAAGGGTCCAGCTGAGGCTTCATTGTTCACTCAGGATATAGGTTTTTGAGTGTCTGTGCCGAAGGACAGAATAGGGACAGCATTTAGAGGAACCTGACTGATGGACAAGAGATCTGGGTTGGCTGAGTAGGATGGGAAGAGCCACACGTGGCTAGTCAAGGGACTTCCATTTTCCCAGTTCCAAGTGGAGTGTGGATTGTACACAGGAATTCAGATGAGCAAGCCATAGAATCCCATGGCGAAATATTAAAATATTGCTGGTGGCGACCTCTAGTCGTACAGCAGATGTTGCAGAAAAACCCGATCAATCTGTCTTTGTTGATCTAGATTCTGTCCATAATAGGAACCAAATCTGGTACCTTGTGCTTGCTAGGCAAGGGCTCTAGCACTGAGCTATAGCCCAGCACATATTTGAGTTCTCAGGGTGATATAAGTGCCAATGGCCCGGGGCTTGTATGTAGAATCAGTGCATTAAGGAATTTGGACTCCTACATCATGAAGAGAAAAGACAAGAAGCCAAGTCCAGTGATCTCTAAGAAACAGAGAAACCATCTATCTCCAGAGCCCACATGTAAAGTGAGCCTCCTTATTTTATGCACCAGGCTAGAATAGTTCTGTGTGTTATGTTAACAAAGACTACAGATCTCTGCTGCCACATTACAAGCTGACTCCATGTCTAGACCTTTATGTCTCCAATTATCTCTTGCAGCTACTTAATAAGTTGGGCACAGACAAAACCAGTACCAATGTAGTTCTGTTCTCCTGCTATTATTGTTCTTTAGCCTAGGGTAGTCACTTGTAAATAAATATGTGTGCCAGACATTAATAATGACAGCCCTAGCCTGCTTCGGGGGAGGAGACTCTCACTACCTCGGCCAGCATGGGCCCTGGCTCTGCTCAGGAGACAGGCTGCCAACGGCGTGTCTCTGGGAGGGGAACATGGACAGTATTGTTCCCAGTGCTGGTAGCAGATGGGAAACACCTTGCCTCATTCACCTGGCTAAAGCCAGTGCAGTCAGAGGGAACCATAGCACCCGACATTCTGGCCCAACCCCTGGAGGTGCCTGGGCTTCATGGGGACTAGATCGGTATTTCCTGCTTTATAACACAGAGCAGCTGCGTGGTACGTATAGCCTGAACTGCTGTCACTGGTTGTTAAGGAAGCCCCTCTCCGGAACCAACACAGAAGAACCTCTGAGTGAACTCTGCCTGATGAAATGAAGACCCTTTCCTTATGCAGATCCAACTGCTGTTTGTTTGTTTGTTTGTTTGTTTAAAAAAACCACATGTTTAATGTGTGCAAGCTGATGAGTTGATCATTCTCACTTGAAAGTGGGAAAACCTTGAATGAAAGAGGATGTCCAAAGTCTCTTCTCAAAATCTACCACATATAACTCGGGGCCTGGGCCCAGCTGACGTCCTTGTTCTGAAGCCTGACCAGGTGTATCTTAGGGCGGGAGGCACCAGCTCTTCCCAGACAGCAGGTGCAATTGGCAGAACTGTGTGGGAGAAGAGGGTCAGACATCATACATTAAACAAGAGTAAATAGTTAGGGTCTTTGAATCTCTTCAATAGTCATATCTCCTAACCCCTGTATCTCCTAACATACACAATGGGACATTTTCCTAAAGGGAAATACAGTCTAATCCCCGACCTACTAGTTGAGAATCACAGACAATTTCTGGCCTGTTACAGTACTGAGTGTTTGTATCTGTTTGGGTTTGGGAATTCGAAGTCATGACTGTCTGGACTATTTTGTGAGCCTTCACTTTAACATTACCCCTGTTCTAGTTTGCTTTCTGATACTGTGATTGACACCATAGCCAAAAGCAACTTGGCAGGAGAGGGTTTTATTTCGGTTTACAACGTACAGTCCCTCATTGAAGGAAGTCAAGACAGACAGGAGCTTGAAGCAGAAACCAGGGAGGAATATGCTTACTGGCTTTCCTCTCCAAGGCTGGCTCAAGCTTGCTTTCTTATGCAATTCAGGACCGCTTGCCCAGGAGGGCACCACCCACAGTGGGCTGGGCCCTCCCACATCAATCATCAATCAAGGATATGACACACAAATATGGGCCAATCTGATGGAGGCAAATTTCTCAGTTGAGGGTCCCTCTTCCCAGGTGACTAGTTTCTGCCAAGTTGAGAAAAAGGAACCAGAACACCCCCAAATGAAGAACCGTGACTGTGATAAAGTGCCAGAGTGAACAGCATGAAAAGAGGAATTATGTATTTGCTCATGGTTTCAGAGGTTTTGTCCACTGTGGTGGGGAGGGTGTGGCGTAGGCAGCTGTTTACCTCATGCTGGACAGGAAGCAGAGACTGGAGTATACAACAAGATATGGATGCAAGGACACACCTCAGTGACCTACTTCCTCCAACTAGATCCCACCTACTATTGCTCCAGAAACTCCCAAAATAACACTGTCATTTGGAAAGCGGGCATTGAACACATGAGCGCTGGGGATGCACTGTACCAGAGCAGTCCTCTTACCTACTTGGTTGTACATGGTGTGGGGACAGGGCCTATTTTCCCTTCAGTTTTCCGTCGGGGCACAGAGCACAGCATGTTGCAAATATCCAGGCCTTACCGGAATTTCCTCGACTCCGGTTTATTTGTTAGGTTGCTCAGTTACCAGGCGAGGTTCCTATCTCCTTCCACACAGTTAAAGCCCTTGTGCTACAGCTCATCTTGAAAGAGGAGTGTGAGTGGGAACTAGCCTTCTGAGGGTCAGGCCCTGCCAGGAAAGAAGACAAATCAAAGGGGACCAGTTCCAGGAGGGCTCCAGCTAAAGAGCCGCTGCGGCAGCCCACTCACAGAGCTACCCCACCTTCTGATTCCTCTGATGAAGACCGAAAGGGTCCGTGACATGGGTGTCCTCGGTCTTGAGGCTAAAAGCCAGCTTTGCTGGTGACTGGTCAGTCGGAGGAGACTCTAAGGACTCGGTGGCCAAGCTTGTGCTGTATGATTCTAACATTCCAGAGAAGCCAGAAGGGAAGCGGACAGGCACCCAGGACCAGAGTGCAAGCTGTGAGCATCTGGTCAGCCGCGTCTGTTAGCAGCCCCCCACCCCATGTGCTGACCCTATTACAATGGCTTATTAGAGGCGGTTTGCACAAACACTGGAATCCGCGCTCCAGGGCCCCTGCGGCTCTGGCAGAGGGTTAGCACCAGAAAGCCTCACTTTGTGAAAGTGCAGCAGCTGTGATAAAATAAGCTTAAGCCTTGGTAACCACTTTTTCACTTTCACCAATTACCTTGGGCTGCTTTGTGACAGGAGTTAATACCGAGTATGGATTTCCAAGGAGCCTCATTTTCCTTGTCTAATTAAATTAAATACTTGAAAGCTGATTCACACACTGATTCTCTCCCTGTTTAGTCACCTGAAAATTACAGGGCCTTTTAGGAGTTCAAGTCACCTGACTTGCCCCCTCAGCCTTTGGGGTCAGAGCCCTCACCCGGGACACCCCTGCCAGCATCCCACCCACCAGCTTTTGTATGCAACTGCCCTTGGAAGGGGTTCTCAGATGAACACTGCCTGGGTCCATTTAGGGAGGCCATGCCTTGTTAGTCTTCTACCTGAACAAAAATCCATTCCATATGTCTTTGTCTCCAGTTTCAAAAAATTACAATTTTTGATGTCTATTGACTTAGAATTTTTCTAAGTTGACATGAATTATATTTTGGAAGTTCCATGTTTTGATATATACATACGTACATTTCATCAGTCCAAACCAGGGTTAGTATATTTATCTCCTCGAACACTTAGTATTTCTTTATGATGAAATCTTTCAAAGATCTCACTTTTTTGAAATACGTAGGGCATGCTTGTTATCTGTAGCCTCCCTACATGCATTGGGATGGCACAGCTTCCTGTTCCTCTCTGGATACCGCCAAGCGTCCTGTTCCCAGGCTTTTAGTATCCCCCACATGCAGCAGGTGCGTTCAGAGTGAGACCCCCAAAGGCCAGTCACATCCTGACCCATTATTTTTGTTGTAAAGTGGCCTCAGAATTCTCTAGGGTTGCATTCACAGAATCAGCCTCAGTCGTCTCCTTCCGTGGCACTAACCTGGATTGTTGAGCGGCACAAGTGTTGCTAGCAAATTCTTTTTGTGGTGCCAACAGGATGCTGAGATTAGAAACTTGCAGTTCTTTAATTTCTCTCCTGGCTCTGCCTCGTGTTTGTTAAATAAGCACAGGTGCATTAGAATGTGTGCTGTGCTCGACACGGTTATTTCCTTAAATGCAGGAGGCTTCAGAAGCGTCTGGGAGGCCGGGTGATAGCGTTGTGTGTAATGCGCTGGCCATCCCTGGACACCTGAGACATTGTTAACTGCAAAGGAACTTAGTCTTGGGCAGCTTTCATGACCAGCACTCCTGCTTCACTTCCAGGCCACCCTTCCAGATGTGCGTATCATTGTATGCATCTTTAGAGAAGTCTACTTTGTTTCTAAATGAGTACATGCCCTTAAAATGTAATTAGTGCGCATGCACATTAAGGGAAAAGTGCAGCCTCTCACACCATCCTGCCCAAGGATCCAAATGTGTGGCTCCTTCCTGCTTTTCCCCTGTGCATTTAATTGTGCACTCTCTCTTTCTCTCTCTCCTCTCTGTCTCTCTCTCCTCCCTGTTTCTGTGTCTCTGTCTCTCTCTTTCTGCAGCCTGTTTGTCTCCACCCACAGAAACTTTTCAATTACTATGTCCAGTGGTATCTAATTCTTATTGTGGCTAATAGCAGTCCACATTCATATTTCCATTCTAGCTAGAATCCTCTCTATCTGGTCTATCTACCTAGTCTATCATTTGTCTGTCTGTCTATCTATCTATCTATCTATCTATCTATCTATCTATCTATCTATCTATCTATCTATCCATCCATCCATCCATCCATCCATCCATCCATCCACCCACCCACCCACCCATCCATCCATCTACCTACCTACCTATCTATCCATCTATCCATGAAGTACCTTTCAGAAACCGGAAGCTTCTCTAGGACCAAAGATGGAGCAGAAATGAGTTCCACGTATATCCTTTTCTTGCTAATTTCTTTCTGGAATCTAAAAGAATCCAACCTACTTCCTAATAACCGAAGGCTTTTATTTTCTCAGGATGAAATTTGCTTGCTGTGCATTTGTTTATCATCCATCTACATTAAGATAGAAACTACAAGGACCTGGGGCATTGCCTTTTCTCTTTACTCATGTGTCCTCAGCATTCAAACAGTTTTTGCCCACACCAGCAGCTCACAAACAGTTGCTTCCCCCAGACAGCTCTGGTGGGCACACCTAGACTCCCAGGACTCTGAAGTGTCTAAGGTGGGACAATTGCAAGTTCAGAGATAGCCTAAACAACAAAGCAGGACTCTGTCTCATTAAAATAGATAGATAAAAGCAAGACAATAAAAGAATTTTTAAAAACAAACAAAAATGTTTTCTAATGGGCTGGAGATGTGTTGGCCTTCAAGTGCACATGTGTTCTTGTAGTGGGGTTTGATTCCCAGCACCTACACGGTAGCTCAGAACTATCTGTAACTCCAGTTCCAAGGGATCCAATATCCTCTTCTGACCTTGGCAGGCATCATATACCCATGCAGGCAAAACTGTCATACACATACAATTTTTAAAATTTTTAAAAGCTGGCAGACTTCCCTGGATGGTGAGAAAACATGGGCCTGCCTGTATGGTGCTGGGTGGTTGGGCACTATTATGGTGAGCAAATATATGGTGGGGTATGGGAGATAGAGATAGATAGATAGATAGATAGATAGATAGATAGATAGATAGATAGATAGATAGAAAATGGTTCATGTCCTGTGGAGAGAGGCAGACTTGAAGAGGTGAAGGCAGTGAGGAACAGGCTGAGGTGGGTGGCCTGCTTGCCTAGGCTGCTGCCAAGGCCCATGTCTGAGTCCGTGGCCCTGCCGCCCAGCCATGGTCTGTGTTGATACCCATGGCTCCTGTTACCACCTAAGGCCAAGAGGGCTGCACAGAGTTGTTCCTGCCCTGTATAACACTAGGTATAACTGGCCCTGCCCCTCATCTGCTGTAGCACTTGAGAGAGCTGGGCCCTAAGAATGTGAGTGTGGGAGATCTGGTCCCATACCTCATCTTCCATGTGGTGGAGTGGGCAAGGGAGAGATGCCTCCCCAACCCCTTGCCACCTATGACAGGTGGGAGACCTGGTCCTGCACCTCACCTTGGCAGTACAGTAAAGCTGACCCTGTTGTCAGGAGATGCAGGTGAGCTGCCCGAAAGGATGTAAGCATGGGGGAGCTGGCCTTGTTGTAGAATAGAATATTTAACTATGTAAAGATGTGTTGTTTTGTTCATGCTGCATTTAACTATGTAAAGATGTTTTCTTTATGCTGCATTTGTTTAACTATGTAAAGATGTGTTGCTGAGGCCGGGCAGTGGTGGCGGCGTACGCCTTTAATCCCAGCACTCAGGAGGCAGAGCCAGGCGGATCTCTGTGAGTTCGAGGCCAGCCTGGGCTACCAAGTGAGTCCCAGGAAAGGCACAAAGCTACACAGAGAAACCCTGTCTCGAAAAACCAAAAAAAAAAAAAAAAAAAAAAAAAAAGATGTGTTGCTGTCTTATCTTGCCTGCCTAAGGTACCTGATTGATCTAATAAAAAGCTGAATGGCTAATAGCTAGGCAGAGGAGGGATAGGTGGGGCTGGTGGGCAGAGAGAAAAGGGGTACCAGCCTGCAGGGCCCAGCCAGTAGGGGGCCAGCCAACTGAGGACCAGACGGACAGACAGACAGACATGGAGGAAGCAGGAATTCACAAAATAGACAGTATGTGGATGAGGTAAATGAGCACTGGGGTCAGCACATAGATGAATAGAAATGGATTGACTTAAGTTTTTTAAAAAAAGCTAGCTAGAAATAAGCCTAAGCTAAGGCCGAGCATTTATAATTAATAATAAGCCTCTGTGGCATGATTTGGAAGCTGGCTGGTGGGACAGAGAAAGCCTAATACATGGCCCCACTACTCTTCTGTTATGCCTCAGCATGAACAAGGAAGAGATGCCCCCTACTTGCTCCTCACCACCTGTGGCAGGCAGGAGACCTGGCCCCTGGGTCACGAGAGTGGAAGAGCCCACCTTCCCCTTCACCAGTTGCAGCAGTTGGGAGAGCAGGCCCTGCACCTCAACCTGGGCAACACAGTAGAGCTGACCCTGTTGGTGGGGGCAGGGGTGAGGTGACCCTGAGGGCACACGAGTGGGAGAGTTGGCCCCTGCACCTCACCTGGGCAACACAGTAGAGCTGGCCCTGGTGGCTTAGGTGTGGGTGAGTCAGCCCCGAGGGTGTGAAAACAGGAGAACTGGCCCCGCCCCTAGTTCCTTGCTGCATAGGGTAAAGTAGCCAGGCTGTGCTGGAAAGCTCACTCACCCTGGTGGTGAGGATGGGGGAGAATAGGTGGGCTGACCAACCCTGAAACTACTCAGGCCCAGAACCAGGGCTATAAGTTGGCCCACCCCAACATCCACTCCATCTATGATCAGCTGGGGCACATGAAGGGGCTGGTCCCACAGATCCAAAGCTGCAGGATCTCCACAATACAGGGCAACAATAGAATATCCAAGAGGAGTCCCAGTGAGGGCCCAGCATTGATAGTGTAGCAGAAACCAGAGGCCTCAAACCAGTCCAATGACTCTTTGCAATGAACACTTGCAAGTAAAGATGTATGGACTGAAGGGTAAACTGTGTGACTCACTGTGTCACACTATAACTTCTATGATGAAACTTTTTCATTGTTTTTTTTAATCTTTTCTCTTAAATTTTATTTTATTTCAGAGGGATGTTGCAAGGATGGAGAGCAGATATGAAGGGATGGGGAATTGAATGGGATTGAGATGCATGATGTAAAAGCCACAAAAAATAAATAAAATATTTTTAAAAAATTTAAGCCTCATAATAATGCTGTTTATTTTATCTATGCATAGTTAAGTGAACAGATGAATTGACAGGTGGAATGGATGACTGGAGAGGTGGATGAACAGCTGCTTTCCATAAAAGCAGCTGTAGAAGAAGTGGAGTTCTTCACTGGTATCTGTAGTTGTTTTCACTCTTACTCTCTCATTCTTTGAGAGGCCCGCTACCCAGTTCCCAAATAAATACACTCACGGAGGTGTATTCTTTCTTATGAATGCCCGGCCTTAGCTTGGCTTGTTTCTAGCCAGCTTTTAACTTAAATTGTCCCATCTACTTTTTGCCTCTGGGCTTTTATCTTTATCCTATATACCTTTCTTTACTTCTTACTCTGTGGCTTGCTGTGTAGCTGGGTGGCTGGCCTCTGGAGTCCTCCTCCTTCTCTCACATCTAGATCTCTCTCTCCCCAGATTTCTCCTCTATATCCTCTCTACCTGCCAGGCCCGCCCATCCTTTCTCTTGCCTCACTATTGGTCATTCAGCTCTTTATTAGGTCAATCAGGTGTTTTAGACAGGCAAAGTAACACAGCCTCACAGAGTTAAACAAATGCAACAGAAAATAATGCAATACATCTTTACATCGTTAAACAATGTTCCCCAGTATAAACAAATGTCACACATCTTAAAATAATATTCCACAACAGGTGTCCTTGGTTGTGTTTCTTTAAACTTCCAGCTCAACCTGAACTGCTTTAGACAATTCAGTGGAAGCATGACTTACTCTTCCCGTCATTGTATGCTTACACAGTTATATCTATACCTGTATTTTGTTACAGTTTTGACTCTGTCCACAAGGAAGTCAGTCATGTCCTGAGCCTTTCAGTGTCCCTGCCTCCTCTGCCCCAGCCTCCTGGCCTCCAGAGACCTTACTCAGACTCGCCGGCTTTGGGTTTGGACCCCTCTTTCGTCCCAAGCTGTCTCCCAGCACCAACATCAGTTCTGTCCATCAGTTCTATCTGGTTCAATCTTGACTTGCAAGTCGTTCAGTGTTTGGAACAATGCCTGTCCTTCATGGGCATGATCATGTTCTAGTCCACTTTTCTAAAGAACCACTCAGCTTTGACATTTAAAAACAGGTGTTCTATGCCACCTCTCCACGCAGAGCCCACCGATTGCTTCTGACTCACCCAATCTGGTGTTTACCTTGGTGTCAAAACCCTTTCTGATCCATAGAGTAACCCATGGTACTAGAGTACTCTGAGCTCATGGATTCCCATAGGCACAGTGCACTTCTGTCCTGACACCTCTGCACTTTCTGTTCCTCTGTATCCACCATGTACATTTGTATAAAGATAAACATCAGAGCACTGCTTCCATGCATAATAATTCACCTCAAGCTCAGCCCTGAGGGCACCTTCCTAGAGAGCTTGTCTCCTAACTCACTGGCCTAAAGTCGGACTCTGCTTCCAAGCTTCTTATATTTTACATATTTTCCCACCATATTTGGTGAGTGAGTGTGTGTGTGTGTGTGTGTGTGTGTGTGTGTGTGTGTGTGTGTGTGTATGTGTGTGTGTGTATGTGTGTGTGTACCTGGGGTGTAGCAGATCTTCTATATATATGACTATGCTAGCTAGTTCTATGTCAAATTGACACAAGTGTCACTGGGAAGAAGGAATCTTAACTGAGGAAATACTTTCATAGGATTGCCTACAGGCAAGTTTTTAGGGCATTTTTTTTTTTAAATTAGTGGTTGATGTGGAAGGGCCAAGCTCTCTCTAGGTGATGCCACCCATGCACTGGTGGTCCTGTGTGCTACTTGAAAGCAGGCTGAGCAAGTTATGGGAGCAATCCAGTCAGCAGCACCCCTCCATGGCCTCTGCTTCAGCTCCTACCTGCAGGCTCCTGCCTTGACTTCCTGCCCTGACTTCCTTTGAAGACAGACTGCGATGTGGAGCTATTAGCTTGGAATAAGCCTTTTCCCCCTGAGTTGCTTTCAGTCATGGTGTTTTATCATAGAAATCGAAACCCTAAGACAGAAGTCAGTACCAGGTTTGTGGGGGTACTGATGTGACAGACCTGACTATGTGGGATTTGTGGGGGAAGGGGTGTTGTGGTGGCTTTTGAACTTTGGGCTGGAAAGAAAAATTTCATGTCCAGAGCTTTGTGAGCTACTGTGGACGCTAAGAAGATAATACTAGAGCAGTTCAGGGCCTGGCTTGTAACACACCAGAGGGAAGTTTGAGATTCTCCTAAAGACTCTATTGGGGTCATCCCATGTTTTGAATTTAGAATCTATGGTTCTGGTCAGTGGGGGCTAAAGAATCAGCTGTGATTAAGAAGGGACCAGAACCACTACAGCAAAACATTTGCTTTCCAGGGAAAATCAATGCTAATCATCTAGAGTTGAGAAATTAATGGACAGTAAGAAGGGACCAGCATCACTGAGTTGAGATATTCCAGCAAATGTTTCCTCAGGGTCAGTACACAGAGCTGTGGTCCAGAGAGGGCTGGGGATGCATCTCATGTTGGCAGCTGAACTTGGTAATGTCCAAGAGTCATTTAGATCCTGGTTTCAAAGGCTTGGAGGGCTCATGGAGAGCTGTTGATGCTTGGCCCCGTGAGAGGCCACAGGGGTGGACTGGTGAATGTGAGACCTCAGCTGAGGCTTGACAGCTTGCAGGGAGAAGGTGAAGCTTGACACCATGTGACAGGACTTAAGTCCTTCAGAGAGCCCGAGAAAGGCTATTGGTGAAGGTGACGGGAGGCGGGGCATGAAGGTGCAGGCCAGTTGCAGCAGAGACCATGTACAACCACAGAACAGGTACAAGAACAACAGCGGCTGTGGAGTGGAGCTGGCCTGAGCTCTGGTATGCACTGTATGGGCAGCCCTGATATGCACTGTATGGGCAGCCCTGATATGCACTGTATGGGCAGCCCTGATATGCACTGTATGAGCAGCCCTGATATGCACTGTATGGGCAATCTGATATGCACTGTATGGGCAATCTGATATGCACTGTATGGGCAATCTGATATGCACTGTATGGGAAGCCAAGCCCTGTGGAACTCAGCCTGCTGTAGGTCCCAACATTCTGGCACCGTTGGACTTCAGCTTTGCTTTGTCGTGACTGTAACTGTGCTGTGGTTCTTCCCTCCTGGAGTGAGAAAGCATTTAACTTAGGTTTAATTTCACAGAAGCCTGCAAAAGACTTTGGAACATCAGAGAAACTTTGGATATTTTCAAAAGACTTTAGGGTGTTTGAGATATGTTATATGTTTTAAAGAGGCTGAACTTTTAAAGTATTTGAATTTTTAAAGACTGGGACTTCTTTCCTTTTTGGTTGTTTGAGACAGGGTTTCTCCGTGTAGTTTTGGTTCCTGTCCTGGATCTCGCTCTGTAGACCAGGCTGGCCTCGAACTCACAGAGACCTACTTGGCTCTGCCTCCTGAGTGCTGGGATTACTGCCCAGCAAGACTGGGACTTCTTAAAGTTCAGAATATATTTTATATTATGATATTGATGTTAACAGGACATCTTAGGGATAACAAGAAAGGAGAGGTTATGGTTTAACTGTGATGTGTGTGTGTGTGTGTGTGTGTGTGTGTGTGTGTGTGTGTGTGTGTGTGTCAAGTTGGCAAGGGGCCAATTGTGCTGGATGGTTTTATGTCAAGTTGACAAGCTAGGATGGTTTGAGAAGAAGGAATCTTAAGTGAGAAAACGCTTCCATCCAAATGCCTGTAGGCAAATATGTGAGGGTGTTTTCTTGATTAATCATTGGTGTGGGAGGGCTCAGCTCACTATGGGGCCACCCTGGGCTGGTGGTCCTGGGTGCTGTAAGAAAGCAGGCTGAGCAAGCTATGGGGAACCAAGCACCCCTCCATGGCCTCTGCTTTAGTTCCTGTCTCCAGGTTCCTTCCTTGAGTTCCTGTCCTGACTTTCTTCAATGATAGAAGGAATGTGTTATGAGACTGTAAACTTAAAATAATCTTTTTTCCTCTCTGAGTTGCTTTTGGTCATGGTGTTTTATCACACAAATAGAAACCCTAAATAAGATAATGACATGTTTATATGTTACATATATACCTAAAGAACATCTCTTATCTATCAGGATAGCTATGAACTGTTCTCTGTGTCCCCCATGTACATTTGTATAAAGATAAACAAGCCTGTCACCTATCTGCTACCTGTCTATCATTTGCTTATCTATCACCTTTCACCTATCTGTAGCTACTCTCTGTCATACATCAGTATCTACAATCTGTTTTTTCCTACCTGTGTCTACTATCTGGTTATCTAACTATTTATCTAAGTTGTTGTCTTAGTTTAGTTTCTGTTGCTGTGATATCATACCATGACTATAAGCAATCTGGGGAAGAAAGAGTTTCTTCCATCTTACAGCTCTCAGGCCACACTCTGTTCCTGAGGGAAGTCTGGCCATCAACTCCAGTCAAGAACTGAAGCAGAAGCCATGGAGGAATGCTGCTTGCTAACTTGCTCAGCATAGCTTTCTCAACTTGCTTTCTTATACCATCCAGGACCACCTTTCCAGGGGTGGCAATGCTCTCAGTGGGCTGGACCCTCCCACATTAATTGTTAATCAAGAAAACGCACCACAGAATTGCCTACAGGCAAATCTTATAGAGGCATTTTCTCAATTGAAATCCCCCTTCCCAAATGACTAGCTTATGTCTAGTGGGCATAAAACTAAGCAACACAGTTGTCTATTCTGTTTCTGTCATCTCCCATCTACTTTCCTGTGCATATCTGTTCATCTATCTATCTCTCTATTTCATATACCTAAATTATAACAGGCCCTCAGCAAGTATATGTGGATGGATAGACAGGTCAACAGAAACATCCTAGAAGGAAAGTAGTTCTTTCCTTCAGCACCCACAGGGATGAAGACGGACATGAGAATTCTGTCCCATCATCACCACAAGCTAACATAGGGAACAGGCAATGTCTTCTTTTACTTGACTTGTGTGTCCCCTCATTGGTCCACATGCAGCCCCCTTCCGCTGTACCTTTTCATTTATTAAGAGGACATCACATGCACGAAGCTGCCACACAGCCCCAAGCTGGCACACAGAGAGTCACACTTGTGCTCCTCGCTGCTCCTGAGATGTCAGCCACACTGTGAATTGTGACTTTATCACCCTTTTGTCTTCCTTTTTCATGCCCAGGTGCATGCTGGCGCCATTTTCTCCACTCTGTTTCTTCAGACAACAAAGTAATGGAGGGAACAGCCTCAAATTAGAATAAACCTTCCCCAAACTCTGAAATGTTACTTTTAGTTTATAAACCTTCTATTCATTTTATTCTCTTTGTTCTTGCTTTCCCCTGCTTTGAACTATGAAATCTACGCACAGTGAAGATCTTCATGCAGTTCCAGTAGCTTAAGATTTTCACGTCGTTGCTTCATCTCCATGTGTACACAAACATTCCTTTTCTGTTCGACTTTGTTTGTTTACAGGACTGGGGACTCGGGGATCCAACCCCGGCCTTGTGTTTGCTAGACAAGCACTCTACTACTGAACTGCATCCCCACCTTTCCCGTGTCATTTAAACATCATAGATATCACGAGCCTTCATTCCGATCAAAGAACGAAGACGTTCTTCAACCTAGCTACAGCTCCAATATCAATCCTAAGAAAACAGTGGTAATTTCATTATCTAATCTATAGCCCAGATTCAAATTTCTCCAGCTGGATTAAAACTGTCTATTTCTTTTTTGTTTTTATGGTATTAATACTGTTTTGATATTGTTAATCAAACCAGGTTCTAGTTTCAATGTGCCTATCGTGCATAGTTCTGTTCCTTTGATATCTTGTGTTCTAAAACAGGACCCCCTTAACTCTCCCACCCCAAAAAAATACTTTGGGGTCTATTGAAGCGTCTAGAAGAGTTGTCTTGGAGAATGTCCCCTGTTCTGAGCTTGTGTTTATTCCTGGTGTATTTAGCTTGCTCCTTTCTCTTCAGTACTTCCCGTGAACGAGAGGCTAGTGTCAGCAATGCTGGCTGGATGAAGCATTCTTGGCAAGCATGCTGAGCTGACACATTATACAACAGCGCGTATTAAGAGTTCTGTCTCTACAGGCAATTGAAATCAGACAGCTCCAGACTTCCAGAACGATTGCTAGTATAGTTGAGTGTTAAACAGGCGAGGATCATTGCTGCCCCAGGAAGGCCCTAATGGGGAAAACATCTGGCCCATTACAGAGTCTGGGAAATGCTGCGTCCCTTCCAGGAACTAAGGGTGGGGCAAAGCACGGTGGCACAGTGAATCAGAATTCACCTTCTCCTGATTCTGATGTGGACTTCAGTTGGAGTGAGGGGAAGCTGCAGAGTCCCCTGGAGAGGCCAAAGAGTTTGAGTGAAGGATCTTGTTCTTTTCTTCCTCCCTCCCTCCCTTCTTCATTGTCTGCCCTCCCCTCCCCTTCTCCCCTCAGACCAACAACTCAATAACAAAGTTAATAGATGGCCCAAGCTGGCTGGTTGACAGAGTGGAAGCTGACAAGACACACTTGAAAATTCCTTCCCTGAGCTCTTCCGTGCTGTGACACAGCTTTGTTTGTGTCAAGTGTATGCACATGTGTGCATGCGTGTGCACACATACACACATGCTCCTCACAGAGAAGTGAATGGGACATGGAGCACTGACAATCAGTTTGGCTCTGTGTTCTCCCCTAACCAACATGGCCATTTCCAGGTGACATTTTAATGTTGTTTCCTGCCTGTAGAGCAGTGGTTCTCAATATGTGGGTCGTGACCCCCATAGGGGTCCTGTATCAGATGTTGATGTTGCAACTCAGAACAGTAGCAAAATTATAGTTATGAAGCAGCAATGAAATAATTTTGTGATTGGGGTCACCACAACATGAGGAACTGTATTAAGGGGTTGCAGTGTTAGGAAAGTTGAGAACCACTGTTATGAAGGCTCCAGACTGAAGAAGACTTTCTTTGCTGAAGCTCAGAGTTGTTGGGATCTGAAAGAAAAAAAACATAGGCATGAGGTAGCTGGGAGCTCTCTTGGAAGTTGTGAGGACCACTTTTGGCTCTGCCTCTATCTTAACAGGGTGGCCATCATTTCATCATCTGGTCTTAACAACCTAGAAACTGATTATGGAAAACTATAGTGCTGTGCAGGGGCATTGACAATGTACACTCTTACTCTCTGTTTTGTTTAACTCTAGGAGGAAACTGAGGCACACAGAGGCTCAAAATTATACCAGAATCAGTGTAGGTGGGATGGTGGGCCATGTCCATCTGTCCTAGCTATTCTCAGGGACTTCTTTGCAGAAAGAACACTATTTTAGATCTCTGGACATCACTTAGCTGTTCATCTGTGACCCAGGTGTGGGGTTCAAGGTGCTGGCCATCCCGGTTTGGTTTTGAGGGAAGTAAACCATTTCTGCCTCAGACCAGGATGTGAGGCTTCTGGTCAACTTTTGCATCACTTCCAGAGCTGGATGTGGTCTTTGGGTCAGTGCCAGCAGGGTCAAGGAAGAACTGGATAACTGATAGAAAGTTCAACTGCCATGCTAACTCCAGCACTAGCCAAGGATCCTCCAAGTTCTTCTTTCCTGACACACCTGATTGAAACTAGGAGGCCATATTGAAGTGTCCTGGAGGGACCCTTCCACCCCCTTTTGCCCTTCCCTGCCCCCACTGAGAAAAACTAGTCATTGTGATCCAGTGGCAGCAAGCAGGATTGAGACATGTCCAAGCAGCCAGACAACTCCAGCCTGGGTAGGGTGTTCCGGTCATGTTATGCTTTGAATATTCCCACCAGAATTCCTAATGATTAATTGCTGTTTGTGTCAGTTCAAGGAAGTGGGACCTTTGAGAAATGATTAGTCCTGGAGGCTTCACCCTCATGTATGGGTCAGTGGCACAGGGAGTAGGTAAGACTTTTCTGTCCTGCCAGCCAATTCCCAAATAACCACACAGAGACTTAATATTAATTATAAATGCTTGACTGATAGCTTAGGCCTGTTTCTAGCCAGCTCTTACAACTTAAATTAACCCATTTCTATTAATCTATATGCTGCCCTGAGGCTTGTTTACCTCATCTATGAAATTCCCATGTTGCTTCTTCTGCTTCTGGCTCACAACTCTGAGATTCCTCCCCTTTTTCTTCCCAGCATCCTCTTAGTCTGGTTCTCCCACCTAACCTTCTTGTCCAGCTGTAGACCAGTCAGCTTCTTTATTAATCCAATCACAGTTATACATATTCACATAGTGTAAAAGAATATTCCACATTTCTCCCTTTTTGTCTAATTAAAAAGGAAGGTTTTAACTTTAACACAGTAAAATTATATACAACAAAATAGTTATCAAGTAAGAATTAGAGTTATAATATCCAGTTCATTGGGATTTGACAAATTTAGAGAAAATATTCTATTATTTATCTTATCCTTCCTTGTAAGTCTAAAGTTTTATACCTAATTTACCTTTTTATCATAACTAAGGAAAACTTTAAGTCTAATTACTTAGTCTTTAACTTCATCAAGAACCCCAGAAGGGAGTAATGTTACCTAATGACAAGGACATCTGACTTCCTGGAGAGTCACTTAAAGTTCTTCTAAAATATTGGGGCACCCAGCTCTGGCCTACAGGACTAATATATTTGACAGACATTTTTGAGAAACAGGGAGTTTTGAAGGACTGTCCTGCCTTGTCTTGGCAAAGTTTGGCAGTTGCTTTCTTTTGTATCCTTCTGGTCCAGTTTGGACAGCAAAATGTCAGAAATTGAGTCAAGGGCAGTTTCTTTGTCCAAATGGCTAGCTTTTGCCATAAAGAAAGCAAACTCTATATGGAGGTTCTTTGATGCCCACCAACCTTCTTTGAAATAGACTGGTGCTGTCAGGAGCAGACATGTCTCACTGTCATGAAAAACCTTAGGTTATTAAACATATTAAATGTCATATTCTGTAGGTTTTTGAAGTGTTGTCCTAGGAGGACAATGTGGATTTTCTCAGGGTCTCTGTCTTGAATGTGGCTCTTATTGTTCACTTGAGAGGTGGGGATTGTCAAGATTACACCAGTTCCTTTGGAAAGTAACCTAATTATTCTGTTCTGCCTTAAAAAGTTTTGTATTTTATTTTACAATCAGACTAGAGAGTTTCAAGCTGTACTTTGCACGAATACTCTCTTCACACCTCACATGGGATTGCCTCATTTCTGTGGTGTGTGTGTTCCTTCAAACTGATTTTTCCCCCTGAATTCAACAGTTGAACTTTCATCTTTTATATGCTGATATTCAGTTTTTCACACTTTAATATATCTAGAGCAGGTAGTAGCTTACAATTGATAGTATCTTAGAGTCTCTAATGCCTGGTAGCCAACCCACCCTGTTTTCCCATGCCAGGTTTGTATCCTGACATTGCTTCTGGAGTGAAGTTCACTTTCCTTTTGACCCATGGACCTTATTATTCACTTCTCTTGGAATTTCAGCGATTTCCCCAACTATGAACCCAACTCTCTCTGTACTAACTACCTCTGTCACCTGAGTGTGGCCTGTGTCAACACTCCATTTAGACTGTTCCTTCTAGAAGTTGAACCCTGGGCATCTTATAGTTCTTAGCTGAGAAGTTCACATGTTCTCAGAAAAGCCTTCTCTAGTACCCAACTCAGACAAGGTAGGCAATACTTTTATGCCCTATGCCATATTTTGTGTGGTCTTTACTCCTACAGGGCTATAAGTTTCATTAGTGTAAGGACCCTAATTCATCAAACATCTGTGTGTGTGCGCGCGCGTGTGTGTGTGTGGGGGGGGGTAAGGTATATGTGAGTATGTTGTGTAATGTGTGTGTGATATGCATGTGAGTGTATGGGTATGTGCACCCATGCTCATAAATGTAGAGTCAGAGCAGGCTGTGCAGTGTCTTCCTCTGTCTATCTCCACCATATTCTCTTGAGGTAGAACCTCCCAATGAACCACAAATGTGTTATTTTAGCTAGGCTACCTCCATCCTACTAATGCTGGGGTTATTGATACATGTGGCATGCCTGGCTAGGCTACCTCCATCCTACTAATGCTGGGGTTATTGATACATGTGGCCATGCATGGCTAGGCTACCTCCATCCTACTAATGCTGCGGTTATTGATACATGTGGCCATGCCTGGCTAGGCTACCTCCATCCTGCTAATGCTGCGGTTATTGATACATGTGGCCATGCCTGGCTAGGCTACCTCCACCATCCTAATGCTGGAGTTTTAGATACATGTGACTATGCCTAACTTTTTATGTGAGTGTTAGGGATTCAAACACGGATGTTCTCATGCTTACAAAACAAGGGCTCCTACCCATTGAACGATCTTCCCAACCCCTCACCTGCTTCTTAATACAGACATCATAGAAGGATGAATGAACATCACACTTGGAAAAAAACATTCAATTGCCTAGAATCCCTCACACAACAGATTAGGGGCAGAGAAGAAAATGTTAGCCAGGAGGTAGGGGTGATGACAGCGTCAGACACAAAGAACGATGTCCTACTTTCTTTCTAACTACTGTTCCTTATGTAACACATGTGCCCCCCTTCACAAGGTGCATTCTATACCCATTAAGAATGTCCTCTGTATGCTATTTTCAAATTGAGAAATTGGACATCTGTGCTACAAATCCTGCATATGGAAGAGACATATGAGAGTTTTCCTAAGGTGCAAATCTTATGTTTGACTCGAGGCATTCAAACACCCGCTTTGCCTTCAAGAATTGATTCAGGGTCTCCTCGTGGTGGGAGGTAGACCAGCAGCCTTGGGAAATTTTCAGCTGGAGTTCCAGCCATGGAAGACACAAGCTCAGTCTTGTATTGGTTGCTTCCCCATTACTGGGACAAAAGACCCGACAAGAAGCAACTTGATTTAACTGTGAAATGTTTCCCATCAGCTCACGAGCTTGAATACTTGGTCTCCAAATGGCGGTGCTTGCTTGGGAAGGTAACGGGACCTTGAGAAGATGGAGCCTGGCCGGAGGAAGTACGTCACTAGGGGTGGAACCTTCGGGGTTATAGCTTGGCCCTACTCCAGTTCTCTCTTTGCTTCTAGAATGCCAGTGCCCCTTGACAAAGTGTAAAGCAGTGGTGATTGCTCAATAGGCAGCTGTCTTCCACGTGTCATGTGAGGAACCTGGCTCTTCCATGTTGCATCTTGGCTATCCCATGGGCCCTTTGTCATGTTCATTCTCCAACAGGTGAGTGGAATGAAGACTCTAGACAAGTCAGTCACATCTGCTTCTTAAGATCCTCAGCCCAAGTGACCCTCAGAGTGTCTGCTTATATCCCACTAGCAAGAGGCAGGCTCATCTAGCCAGATGGGAAGATGGGAGATGTAGTCCATGGCGGGGATGCCTCCTGGTGAGACTGCTTCCCAGCGACCACCCCACCCTCAGATGGGGAGTGCAGGGTAAAGAGGGAAGCATGTGAGTGTAAGAGAAGGCTGTGGTGATATTTTGTTTGTGATCTAACAAATAAAGCTTGCCTGAAGATCGGAGAAGCAGAGCAGCCAGCCCCTAGTTCTTACCTCTAGGAAATCCTCACCCAAAAGGGACCTGAGCTTCTGTCTCCTCCCACCTCATATTCCTTTTCTTCTTCCAGACCTATCACTTCCTGTCTCAACCTCCCTAGTGCTGGGATTAGAGGCGTGAGCCATCACTTCTTGGCTCTGTTTCTCTTTTAGACTGGATCAATTTTGTATAGCTCAGGCTGGCCTTGAACTCACAGAGAACCATCTGCCTCTGCCTGCAAGTGCTGCGATTAAAGGTGTGTGCCACTACTACCTGGCCTCTATGGCTAACTAGTGGCTGGCTTTGCCCTCTGATCTTCAGGCAAGCCTTATTTGTTAAATCACAAACAGAATATCACCACAGAAGGCTGCTGTACAAGGGGGCATTTTCTGGGGGATAAAAAGACCATCACACCCTAAGTCAGAGAGATGTGTTGGCTGCAGAAGCTCAGGGTGGGCAAGAACATGGCTTCTATTGCATGAGGCATATAGGCCGTCTCTTGGCTCCAGTCCTCTGGGCTGGCACCTCTGTTCCAGGAAACAGACTTATTCTATAGACCCCTGGGTAGATAGAAATGTGGCTGCCTAAGGAGACATAGGTCATTAAAGAATGACAGTCACAGAAGACTCAAGTATAATTCTGATTAGGAACTCCAGAGCTTTAAACACAGTTTTTTGGGGCCAGGTCAACCTAGAAGTCAGAGGGTCCTTAACAATATCTCTACGAGTCCTCTCCAGGAAACAGCTGGGCCTGTGAGCAACTGAAACCTGGATCTGGTGGGACATAGATGGGCTGGAGAGTCTCACAGTGTGATTGTCACAGCTGTTCCATTGTCCTCCCTGGATAGTAGCTTGGATATTACCTCTCTCGCAGATTCTCTAAGAAAGGACTCCTATGGAGCAGGTGAAGATGGTTCTGGATTTGGACTATGCAACTAAGTGGAATGCTAACAACCTTGGAAATTCAGATTCCTGATTTAGATTTCAATCCATCCATGTATTTCAGGAGTAAAGCCAATGACTGACATTTGTCCATTTAGCTCCTTAGATGTGCAAAAGACACCATGTCAGATTAGTCATTAAACAAGAACTATCTAAACTCAATGTGTTAGTTAGGGTTTCTACTGCTGTGAAGAGACACCATGACCATGACGATTTTTATAAAGGGAAACATTTAATTGGGGTGGCTTACAGTTCAGAGGTTTTATCCATTATCAACATGGCAGGGCATGGTAGCATGCAGGCAGACATGGTACTAAAGAAGTAGCTGAGAGTCCTACATCTTGATCCGAAGACAACAGGAAATGAACTGTCTCACTGGGAGTAGCTTGAGCGTAGGAGACCTCAAAGCCCGCCTCCATAGTGACACACTTCCTCCAACAAGGCCACACCTCCTAACAGTACCACTCCCTTTGGAGGCCATTTTCTTTCAAACCACCACACTCAAGAAAGAAATGATGGAGGCATGAGTAAGATGATGAGGCAGGACCAAGGAAAGGAACTCTTTCAGAAAACTGATTTTAAAAGGGGAGTATTTATTTAATGTTATGGATAGCTCTTAGATACTCTTCATAGGGACAAAAGTTCAAATTTAGGTACACAGTGTGACTTTCAACAGAAAAAAAATGGTATTTTACACCCCTACACACACACACACACACACACACACACACACACACACACACACACACACACAGAGCCAAAAATAATGTACTATGTAAGGCTGAACATCTGAGTGGAAGAAAAACTTAATGATGGTTAAGTGGGCAAACATGTGTTCTGCCAAAGCGTAAGCAATGCTCTAATCATCCGGGGAAGTTTCTCAGGCAGATCCAGTGCAAAGCTCCCTAGATCGTAAGCAATGGAGTGGGCGTTTCACTGGAGCCAGAGAGCCAGAGACCTCAGGACAGGGTGACAGGGTGCCGGAAAGGAAGAACTGGAAGGACCAGGGCGGAAACTGCTTCCACAAGTCCAGCCAAGGAAACCAGGAGCAGATGCAGTGGTCAGGGAGGCTCACATCACTCAGCCTGGTGTTCGAGCAGGAAGAGGAATTCCAGGAAAGGCTAAACGCAGCCTGCCGCTGCCTCGCTGTTCCCAGTGAAGAAAGTAGCCAGATTCCCACCAGGGACTTCCAATTTTCCCCCACAAGCCAGGACGCCTGACAAGAGTGTCTACCGAGGTTGACACTGTCCAGCCGATGTCACACCGGCAGCGAGCAAGAATACATGGGAGAGACTGGGAATATCTGGGAAGCTGGGGAGATCCCTAGGGTGTGAGGGGCTGGGGCCTTCTCAAGTTATTGTACTCCCAGAATAAATAGAGCAGACCCCAAACCAGCAAAGAATCTGACCAGCAGGGCAGCCCCCCATTTTTAGCGGGCTAGTACTATAGGGTCCCCTTAGGGATCCAGGGCCTAACCCAGCCTTTGCTATGAGCACCTGCTGCAGCTCTGAGAAAGGACAGATCTTTGCACACCCCCTGAATGGTTCCCACTTTGCTCTTTGGCTCAGAGTCTAGGACTGAGCAGGCTGGAGCCCCACAACCCCGGCACCATCCTGCTAGGGAGCAGCGTCAGGAGGGCAGTTCTGCATCTGAAACCAGGACACCTCAGCAAGTCTCCTTTACACTTCCCAGACAGCCTCTGAGACAGTGGCTCTCAACCTTCCTACCGCTGCAACCTTTCATACAGTTCCTCATGCTGTGGTGACCCCCAACCATAAAATTATTTTCATTGCTACTTCATAACTGTGATTTCACTACTGTTATGAGTTGTAATATAAAAATCTGTGTTTTCCGGTGGTCTTGGGTGACCTCTGTGAAAAGGTCATTCAACCCCAGTGGGGTCTCAACCCACAGGTTGAGAACCACTGCTCTAAAGCACTTCCGAGTCCTCCTTTTGAGCTACAAGAAAAAAATGAATGGAGCTCCTTTGGCCCCTGTCTCCTGTGGGGAGAGGGTACCTGCTGTGGAAGCCTGTAGCCACTGTTGTTAGGGAGCAGCTGAAATGCCTTATTTGGCCTCAGTGACACTGGGGCCATAGAAACTTGAGTGGGTCAGGAGGCTGGGGATATTCTTCCCAGTCAGAGGTCAGATGCAAATCTTCCTGTATTGCTAACATCAGATGAGAGTTTGCAGTGAGTGGACCTGCCCCAGGAGTGAGGTGGGACACAATGCCCTGGTGGAGGTGGTCCTCAGTATGCAGGCGGCACCTTGCGGTCCCCGAATGCAGTGTAAAGAGGATTCAGTTTTCACACCTTCTCTTTTCCCTCTCCCGTTCTGACTGTGACCTGGAGGAAAGATGCTGAGTACCACAGACCCAGGCGGTCGTCTCCGTAGTCCTGTCTCGATCTGGGACCTTCAGCCCAATGTTTGCAGGTCATGGTCTCACCTGTGTCGGCGGCATGTGGGGGAGAGTTCCCAACACATTCATTCTCTGCTCTTTTGGTCATACGCCAGGCTGCATTTTCCAGCCTTCTCGATTAAGGCATTAGAACTGGTGAGCGGCAAGGAGTCATGGGGGCAGAGTACCGGGGTCACTGCTGAGCGAACTCACTGCGTTGGTTGTTTTGCTCCCCCACAATTCCTTTGAACAAATCATGGAACATAAAGGTTTGGTTCAGGCGAGCCCAAAGGTCCCCCATGCCACAAATTCACACACAGGCATAAACACCAGTTATCGGGTGGAACCTAAATGGAACTGTCCCTAAACTGAGCACTGCTGGATTGTCCTAGCTGGTCATGTCAGTAGATACAATAGGATGTGTATCCGGGGGACTGAGAGAAGGATAGGATCGTTCTATATTGTACACAGGATGCCTTAAGCCTGAGATTCTCCTGCCTCAACCTCCCAAGTCCTGGGATTATAGGTATGCTCTGTCAATGCCTGCCAGTCCTTGAGAAGGATGGCCCTGGGAAGGTTCTTTGGATGTCTCCAAAAAACAGGTGTTTCACCAGGGAAAAGCCAAGAGCTATGAATGTGCCCTGCTTTTATGATTAGACCATTCCCATCAGTCTTTTAGTCGATGGGGCCCTGGCATTGGGATGTGGACCTGTACCCCCTCAGTGTGTGGATCAAATGCAGGCCTCTTCATCAGAGACATCTCAAGCCAGGGTCTGCGGCATGGCTTCAGTCCCTTTCAGATTCATTGTAAACTGGGTGCCTGCAGGGGATTTTCAGTGGAACATGGTATATTGCTTTATTGCATTCCAAAACCTCCAGATTTTTAAAAGCAAGTAGATGAGGAGTTAATGAATTCTGGAGAAGATGGATTTTGGTCAACAGTGCTTAAAAACAGAAAGGTAATCTTTGCCAGTTATTTCTGTGACAGCCTGTGGGAAACCAATTCTAGTCACTTGATTAACATGACTGCTACTTTCCTTGGAGTGCGTGGTCCAAAACCGTCCCTTGTCACCACTTCCCCTAGCCAACTGGTGTTTTCTTCCAAATGTCTTCAGGTGCCACTCAAGTTTGGGAAGGTGGCCAGTGCCAGGATTTTCCAATAAACATGACAGCTCCAAGCCTCCAAAGAGCCATACAAGGATAGCCCATGAGTCTTCCCACCCCCTTCTTTCCATTTGTTTGGTGGATTCTTTAAAATTGATTTTTGTCCATATCTTATTTTATCTGGTACCACATTTCTAAAGAGGATTTGAAGTATCTGTTTTTGCCATGATGCAGGGTCATGAACGCTTTGTGTGAGGTACAAATGCCATTTCACTAAAATGTTTGAGCAGGGCCCAAGATGCTCAAGAACCAGTTAAAATGAAATGATCTCATTTACTTGAGTGAATCCAGAGACATGATCCCAGATACTTCACCAATGTCAGTCCTCAGTGAATGGGTCTGTTCTCCGCCTTGGAAACAGTACCCCTCTCCAGAACTGGTACTTTGGTTGAATGGTTGGGATGATTCCTTTGGGATTTAGTGGCCTTAGGGCCACCATCCTCAAGTTGCTTCTTTGTCAATGCCAAGATCTAGGCCCAATGGGATGTCTGTTGTATTACTCTGATTTTTTTCTTTCTAATTGTTACAGTCATATAGGTGACTAGATAATATATTTTAAATTTTGACTATTTTCTGGTTTATAAAGGTCTCTGTGCTGCAGTAAAACCTCTGAGTGGAAGACAGCAGAGTAGAGGGCTTGGAGAAGGCCCCCAATTGATCCCGGATGGGGATGCTTGTCTATGCCAGCTGGACCTAGCTAGAGAAGGGCATGTGTTTTTCCTCTCTGAAGCCTGGCTTCTCCAGCTCCTATGGAGGAGGGCTGAGTTTGGTCCCTGCCAGCCTTTTTCTCGGTAACATTCTCCCAGGGTGTGTGGATGTTCATGAGCTTAGTTTAGGGCTCTCATTGAGACCCTGCTTTGGGGGGTGTTTCACCTGTAGGCTCACGTGCAGGTCTATTAGCAACTTTCCCGAGACTCTTATGTTCAACTTCCCACTCAGAGAAGAGGAACCCTAGGTGGTCCTGGTCAATCTCACGCTTCTTCTTTGTCTCAACAGCAGGCTTTACCTTGAGGAAGGAGAGAAGCAAAGAGCATTGCGGCTTCTTGAAACTGGTTTGGGGGATTGGTGCCTCTGACCCCACAGCCCTGATGGAGCTGCCCGTGTATGCCCCGGGGTTGGGAGCAGAGCCAGAGGAGACACAAGGAGAAGGTCCAGGGAGTTCATTGACAGACAAGAGTCAAGAGTAGGGCTTACAGAAGTTCTCAACCTGTGGGTCATGACCCCTTTGGGGATCGAATGACCCTTTCACATGGGTCACCTAAGCCCATCAGAAAGCACAGGTTATTTACATTACAATTATACTTATGACATAGCAATGAAAATAATTTTATGGTTGGAGGTCACCACAACATTAGGAACTTTATTAAACGGTCACAGCGTTAGGAAGGTTGAGAACCACTTAGCAGAACCTAGGCCCCGGAGGCATAAACAGCATCTGAGCAAATGGAAGCCTTCAGTGGATCTGGGGTAACTCTGGAGTGCTGAATATCCTCAAGAGGACTTTTGTGGATGGTGGATGAAAAGTCTTCCATAGAAAGGGCTGGCAGAAAAATAAACAGCATGAACATTTTAAATGCTTACCATTGTTTGGGTGAGACTATTGCGTTTCTAACTGGATCATCACACTCGTTGAATCAGCTTGTATAGACCAATCAGTGGGTAGGTCAGAAGACATATGACCAGAACAACCATGGGAGATACTCAGAACCCTCTGGAGACTTTGTAGCAGAACCAGGGCTAGATCTAAGGTCCAGCCATTTCTCACTTCTGTCCTTTGCTCCTTCAATTAACATGGTCCAGACTACTTCATCAGGTTATTGTCCTGGGTCTGGTTGGGCCTCTTCTATGTCTTGTCTTCAAATGCAGCAAACTAATGCCTTGAATGTAAACTATTTCTCTAGGGCATCTAGAATAATCTTGCCTTTGTTTCCTGCCGCTATATTGGAACATCGCAGGCTGGGTAGTTTATAAAGAAAACGCATTCGTTTCTGCAGTCCTGGAGATTGCGGAGTCCAAGACCGAGGCACCGGCATCTGCTGAGGGCGTCCTTGCTACCTCATCTGATGACAGAGCTGCAGTATGATGGAGAACAAAGGTGACAACTCACTCCCCTAATAACTAGCCTACCCCATGACAGTTGCTGTCACTGAATTAAAACAATAAAATCTCTGCCTGTGCAGCCCCTGTCTAGAATAAAGGAAACTTTCGCTTTCGTTTTACGAAGTCTCAGCAGGGTGAACATCAACTCCACAAGGGCTTATTGAATATGAGCCCTATTGGAAAGGAGTCTTTTTAGTAATGGCTTCAGTGGAGCTCTGACCACATGCTGGATAACACTGAGAACTTCACCTGACCTCAGAGCATTTAACGCTCACAGAACCTTCTAGGGTAGGCGCCGTCACCATGGTTACTTTAAAAGGTGAGGGCTGGCTGGAGGAAGTGGTTCTCTGTGTTTAATGTGGGTAAAGTGGTAGCATGAGTCTAAACCTAGGTCTCTGTGATATCAGCTTCTGTATCCTTCATGTCTGCTCACTAGTTCTGTATCCTTTGTGCCTGCTCACTAGTTCTGTATCCTTGTGTCTGCTCACTAGTTCTGTATCCTTGTGTCTGCTCACTAGTTCTGTATCCTTGTGTCTGCTCACTAGTTCCGTATCCTTGTGTCTGCTCACTAGTTCTGTATCCTTATGTCTGCTCCCTAGCCTCTCATGTCGACAGTGACTTGAGGGCTAGAGACGGCTGCAGATGCCCATCCAGAAACCAGGTCTTCACACGGTTAGAACACAGAGAACTAGGGATGGGGAGAGGGATGGGTGGGATGGCGTCAAGAAACACATGTAACCGACCTGAGGGTGGAGAGTGATCAAGACTGGCCAGAATCAAATGGCAGTCCTCAGCAGGAACAGTGCTGGCACTGAGATGGGGTGGCAGTCCGTGTGTGGGATTGCCTTGGTACCCAGAGGGTGATTCTCACACCTGGACCATGCCCACTAAATGCCAGCTGCCACCTCCATCCTTGTGTCAACTCAAATGCTTGCACGCATTTCTAAACACCCTCTAGGGCACCCCGGGCTCAGAACCAGAGGAGAAAAATGAGCATTGGGAGCCCAGTTGGACTGTTTCTGGGATTAGACTAAGGAAGGCCTTGAAAACCAGACAAACAAGTCTGGCCTGGAGCCTGGAAACAATGAGAAGCCACTGAAGGTTGATGAGCAAGGAAGAGTGTGTGGTGGGAAGGGCTAGAAAAGGGGAGAGCCAGACACTGCAGACAGCAGACTCAAGGTGGCTGAGAATCCCCGTGAGTCATCTACCGTTTATCTCCTGTGGTCAGCCTTGTGTTCCTGGGAGAAATAACCCAGTACCACCACCAGCAGAAGGGAATGGAGCTCCTTTACCAAGCCTTAAAGGAGCCAGGGCCTCTGCCCCGGTCACAGAGTTAGTCCATTTTCTGTTACTGTAGTAAAGACACTTGAGTCTGGGTAGTGTATAAAGAAAAGAAGTTTGTGTAGATCATTTTGATTGCTGAATGTCTAAACAGCAGGGTATGTTTACACAGCTCTGGCCAGGTCCTCTCTGGCTCTATCACAGCATGACAGACGACAGCATGGCGGCAGCTCAGGAGAGAGGAAGAGCTCCGTTCTAGAGACTGAGAACTCACTGAGGACCTGTGGTCCCTACCCTAACCCTTCCGGAAAGAATGCTTTCAAAGATTCCCATCAGGCCCCAACTCTGAGCTGTCTAACGATCGGTTAACATCCCCATACTGGGAAGATGCATGCTTTCAGGGTATGTGCTCCAACCACACGCCCACCATAGCAGCGGGGCATGGAGACCACCTATGCAAAAGATCTCGTCCCCTGATGTCACAAACAGGAAGGAAGGGAGGAAGAGGGGAAGAGATGACTCAGGGACTCGCCGACAATCGTTTCCTTTGTTTTTAAGTCCGGTTTATTTAAGCTGTCCTGGAGCCTCCGTCTCTTTATCCAAGAGGTCATTAAACTTTATCTTGTAAACTTCACTGCAGGACTAACTTGCAAACAAGGAACATACTGTACCAGCTATCAGTCCTTGAGCCAGACATCTCAAGGAGCTCAGCCCCCACTCATAGCTCGCTGTGAAGCCTTAGCCCTGGGGTTGGGACACATTTAGGCAGAGGAAAATATAAGCTTGCAGGGCAGAGAAGGGAGCTCTCTGAGTACCCTACGTGAAATACCTGGGGCAGTCTGTGTCTGTATGGGTCTCGGATGGGAGGAGCTCTATGGGGACCACTGGGCATCACTCTTTGGGCTGAAAAAAAAGATGCTGCAACTGCTTGCATCCCAGTTATCAGACAGCGTCAAGAATGATGTGTAGCTTTGTTTATAAGGAAGAGAGCCAACCCTTGAGGAAATTCCCAGAACAATGATTGTAACTCATGACAAGACGCAGTATGTGAAGATTTTCTGGCTCCTTGGCTTTGGTTGTTGATATAGGACTGCATGGATTTTCTTTCTCATCTTCTGAGGAAGTTGCACGTTGTTACCGAAATATTGACAGAAAGAGAGAGAGAGAGAGAGACAGAGACAGAGACAGAGACAGAGGGGAGGCAGAAACAAAATTATTAGTTCACAGCTCTTTGGGGAGGACTGGAGGGAATTCTAACTCAAGAACACCCTCCACGCCCTGTCAGCCCGGATGCAGGCTGTTGCCTCCCATCCAGACTGGGGACTGATCTTGAAGTGCCTTATCACATTGGCATTGGATTTACACTCCAGGGAGGGGTGGGGTAGATCTTGTTTAATACAATTTTTAAATTTCTTATGTCCTTCTAACACCCACAATGATATGACTGCAGAACACATTTTGTTATGGATTTATTAAGGAGCGCTGTCCTGACACATAGTCCAAGCTTTCGCCAGTTCTGGAGAGTTTTGGCCATTGTCCCTTCAAATATTGACTTTGTCAGGTTCTCCTCCCTCCTCTGGCTCTCACTGAATGTATGCTGGAGTTTTTAATCCAAACTCTACTCCATAGCTCTTCAGCTCTTTTATATTGGGTAGTTTGGTGTTGTTTTTAAATCTCTGCTTCATTCTGTATGATTTCTGTGGGCCCACCTTTTCATTCCCAAATTCTTTCTTCAACTTTTTCTTACCTTTTGTAAAACTTGTTGACTGAGTCACAAATTTTTGATTATGATTTTTTTTTATTTCCTAGAAATTCCATTTGGCTCTATCAAGTTTCCTGGGTCAGTTTCATAGTCTAGTATTCCCAGAAGACATTTTTAAAAAGCTTCCAATGCCGTTCCATGTTTTGGGTGGCAGTGTGGCACAATGGTACAGCTCTTGTTCTGCAGAGTGTCACAGCAGTTTCTGTTACGTTCCTGATTTGGGTGGGAGGTGATGACTGCTTACTCACTAAGATTCTGAGGGCATAGATCCTTAGGCTGGTGTTAGTCACCCTGTCATCACTGTCAGGGGGGAAAGCACCCGAGATCAACAGCTGAAGAGAGCGAGGCTTTGTTTTCGCTCATAGTTTCAGAGATTATAATCTAGTTGGTTGGAGCCATTTTTCCGGGACTTGCTCACTTCATGGCAGCCAAGAGAGAGAAGTAGAGGGAGAGAGAAAATGAATATGCCCAGTATTATCCAACAACCCATCAACGGGTTCATCCATAGAGTAGATCAGAGTCCTTGTGATCTACTCACCTCTCAAGGGTTGGATCCTGAGGACCAAGTCTTCACAGCATGAACCTTCTTGGGGAGCGTTTCTATCCCAACTGTAACAAGTCCCCTGAGGTGATGCAGGACAGTCACTAGTTGTACATCTCACTTGGAACTCTTGCCCACTCTCGTCCTATTAAAGACCAAGATGCAAATCTGTTGGATGCTCAAGGGGTCTCAAAAGCCATGTCAGTACGGATCTGACCTCTCAGGTGAGTTGGGTAGGGTCCTCCTCTCCCCTATAGTTTTGGCCTACTACATCCTTGGGGTTAAATTATTGTTGATCCCCCCCCCCCCACCGCCGCTGCCACTGCACGCCTTTTTTTTTTTTTTTTTTTTTTTTTTTTACTATCCAAAGGCGAATTAATAAATCAGAAACTCTGCCAGCTTTCTGGGGGGCTTTCAAAAAAATGCTTCTGTCTTATCTGTCACAGCTAAGTCAGTAAACCAAGAGTTGCCTCAAATGATGTGCCTGCTGAACTCCCAGACATGGAGTCTACCTCTTAGCTTTCCCTGCTGGTGATGCGGGATCCTCTCCCACATCATCTTGGGTGAGCACAGTTTCTCACCTTGGCTCTCTGGAGTTAGTCATTTGTGTTTCTTTTTTTTACTTTTCTGACAAGTAAAGAGAGTGGCCTTCTCTTTCTCTCCATCTCTCTTTTATCTATAGCAAGGGATAAATCAGAAAAGAGAAAGACTGTGAGGGGCAGGACCCAAGTGAGCAGGAAGATCAAACACAGAGATGTTTCTAGCAACCCCAATGAACAGAAGCACAGGAGAGCATCCCTGTTGCTTCTCAGAACAGCTGATCCCATTTGGACCAGGAAGATCCACAGCCACAGGAAAAGGACCTCCAAAAAACAAAGAAGATTGATAGTTGATGCATGTGCTTAAATGCTTTGAGCATGGTCTGTTCTCAGAGGTCTTGATGAATAAGCAAAGAAAACAACACATTACCCATACACAGAACAAGGAAAACGAAAAGATTACAGCCATTCTCAATTCCAGCAAAAAGAAAAGCTGAACAGCAAATAAAAGCTGTTTAGTCATCAAGCGGATGATTTGGCTACGATACTGGTTATACAGGCGTGACTAAGTGATTATAAAAATTGTTTTAACATGAAAAAACCATGTTAAGAGAAATAGAATATGCACATGGGTGGGGGATAGTATAAGAGAGCTAAATTCTTATTTTAGGAGGTCAGTACACAATGTTTAAAGCTAAAATAAATAAAAAGATAAATAAAAAGAACCAGTCTGAGCATATAACGTGGACACATAGTATTTGAGGGCTGGGGGTATAACTCAGTGCTTAGGAGTACCTGAGGCACAACCCTGAGCATCTGAGAGACAACAAACTGGGTGTGGTCTGGGTGCCTGTCATCCCAGTGCTGTTGTGGGTGGAGACAGGAGGGTAGCCTGGGCTTGCTTCTCACCAGCCCCACTGAAAAGCATGAGGTCTCAGTTCAGGGACAGATCCTGCTCCAAACGAGTAAGTCATAGGGTCACAGAGGAGGACATCTGTCATCCTCTGCGAGCACATATAGGAGCATGCACACACACACACACACACACACACACACACACACACACACACACCCCACAGACTCTCTCACACACATACACAAAAGCAGTATAGTATTGTGAAATGGTCAGAAGAAATAGCCAAAATGGGCCCAAGTGGCTACATCTGAGGATTCTGAATCAAAAATGAATGTGGCAAAAGTCAGGAGTGTCTGGCTGGAGATTGGCTCAGAGCTCAGCGGTAGAGCCTTGCCTAGTAGGTACAGACTCTGGGCTCACTAAGTTCCCAGCGCGTGAGCATAGCAAAAATGTGCTGTTATAACTGTGTCTTTTATTATTGTTTGCTTAAGGGCTTCACTTTTATAAAAGTAGAAAATACTTGAAATAAATGCAAAATTATCTTGGTATACAATTGTCGTGGTTGGCTGCATGTCTTGAAAGCTCCCCAAACTGAATATTAATTAGGACTGATCAAGAAATTTTAGCAAGTTTGCTAGGCACAAGGTAAGTAAAGAAAAATGAAGTGATTTTCTTTATACTAACAAATGGAATGAAAGGAAAAGGAAAACATAAAAGTCCTGCTCACGTCAGTGAAGAGAATTCTACAACATTCATGTGCATAAGTCCAGCAAAAATATTATAGTGCTCATGAGAGAGTTATTTAAATAACTTTATTAAAAGAAATTATAATGATGCTGAAGAGACATGTAAAAACAAATCTGTGGGCTGGAGAGATGGCTCAGCCTTGAAGAGCACTGGCTGTTCCTGCAGAGGACCCCGTAAGAGTCCCAGCACCCACATGGCAGTTCACAACAGGCTGTGACTCCAGTAGCAGGGAATCTGACACCCTCTTCTGGCCTCTGAGGGCACTGGGTACACACATGGTACACAGACACACATGCAGACAAAACACCCATACACGTGAAATAAAAATAAATATTCTAAAAATTACATAAAAAAGAAAGTGAAATGCCACCTTAAATGAAATTCCAGAGGCCCATGTTGAACCAAATAGCTCTTAATGGCAACATAAGATAGTAAAGTCTGAGAATAGCCCAGAGTACTCTGGGAAATGATCACATCAAGGGAGTGGTTTGCCCCAGCCAATATCAAAAGCTCCTTTAAGATTGTTTTAATAAAACCGTAAGACATCTGCACAGAAAAATAGCACCAGCAGAGAAACCGTCACAGGTCGGTGACCCCGAGTGAAGCCAGAGACATGAAGGTTTCCTTCCTCACTGTTGGCTTGTCTCACTTGCCATGGATATGTATCACTTCATAACTTAAAAAAAAATCTAATAAAAATAGTTGACAGTCTAATGAAATATTTTTATTTGTATGCATTTAAACATCTTCGAAGAGCAGTTTTTGTTCAGGAATGATCCCTTTTGTGTGTGTGTGTGTGTGTGTGTGTGTGTGTGTGTGTGTGTGTGTGTGTGTGTGTGTGTGTGTGTTTCCTTCTGTCTTAAATTGGAAGGTTCACAATTAAGTATCCAATAGCCAGCTCCCTCTTTAGGACCCAGCGCTTGCACCCTCCCCAGGGGAGCAGACCCTCCCATTAATTGCTGAGCTTGCTCCTCATGTTTCAGACGACTGGATCATTTTTATGACCTCACACTACAAGGCAAAAGAAAGATAACTCCATGTGTATTTAGGAATTTGCCTTCAAAAAAAAATTTTTTTTAACGGAGTCATTTCTGCCTGTGGCTCTCCAGCTTTAATGTTTTTAATCCGAGCTTCTCAAAATCAGCGGCAACACAAATACCAATGGTTTAAAAGTTCTTCCTTGTAGATCCTATCTCCCAACGCACCCGTGACCTCATTTCTCCAACAAGAATAATGGTTCTGATTTTTGTTTTGCGATGCGTAGTTTCATTTCCTGCACCTGCAGGAATGAGTTGTAAAAGGTGCATTGTTTTGAGGCTCTTTTTCCCTTTCTCCCCCCTCCTCCAGCACCTCCCCCCCCCACCAGTCTATTTCCAGCAGAGAGCTGCATGCCTCATGGTAGGCACGCTTCATCATTGTCTAAGCTGCCCATTTCATCCTAACGAACACATTTCCCCTGTTGATCTACGACCAGCAAGAACAGAGAGAATGTTCCCGCACATAAAATCTTGAGCACGTGAGGGGATCTGGGCCAACTGTATTTCCGAATAGTGAGGCTGCTGAGTCAGAGGTTGACTTGGAACTCTCCAGAACAGGTCGGTGCCCCACCCTCCCCTCATTGGCTTAGGACGGTCTCTTTTCCCACAATCTAGCCAACCTAGGATATTCTGATTTTTAATGTTTCCCAATCTAGCAGATTGTAAAATGTCATCTTATTGTTTGAATTGGCACTTCTCTGTGTTAGAATCAGTATTTCTTCTGTAAGGTGTTTTAAAATACCTTTAGCTTAGTTAATCTAAGTTGTCTTTTATTAATTTTTATAAATTTATTCTAATTTGTGACTTGAACTTGCCCATTCTACTCATTACTGGTCTTTTCTCCCTAAGTATCTCTCATCATAACATTTTGCAAATGATATCAAATCTGTGTTGTTTTATAGCTAATTACTTTGGTATATTTTCTAGAAAGACTACAAATCAAATGTGAAGATGTAGTCCCACATAGTTTAGTTTTTTATAATTTATTTTTCTTCATGCAATTATTTAATTCATTTTGCATTTGTTTTTTTGCATATTGGGGTGCATTAGGGATCTAAGTATGTTTTTAAAATACTTGTTAATAGTTCCACCCACATTTATTAAACATCTGAATTTATATCTGAACTAATTCTCTGCCATGTACTAAATTCCTAAATAATCATGAGTCTGTTTCAAGATTTGGTGTTCTTTTCTCCCCATTTGTCTGTTTTGGGGTCAATACCACAATGTTTTGATTATTATATCTTTATAAAATATTTGGTACTGAGTCAACAATCTTGCGTTTTCAAACATTTCTGATATTATGTTGATAGATTTTAAAGAGAGTCCATTTCAAATCCTGTAGGAATCCTTAAAGACTTAGCTGGGTTTTCACTCAGTTTGTGCATCATTCAGAGAAGAAGAACCCTCCTTATAATATTGGACATTTCAAGTCAGACTTTTTAGAACAGGTTCCACAGAGGGGAGAGAGATGGTTCAGGGATTAAGAGCACTTGCTGTTCTTGCAGAGTATCCCATTTCTGTGTTCCTAGTGGCTCAGACTGTCTGTAACTCAGTTCCAGAGGTTTCCACATCCTCTTCTGGCCTACTCTGGCACTGCATATACAGTGTATATACATACATTCAGGCAAAACACAGAACAAAAAAAAAATGAGCACTTCTTTTTTTTTTTTTTTTTACAAAACAGACTCCAATACATTTTATTTTTCATCAAGGATTTAAATTTTTTATTCCTATTGAGTTGTTACATTTGTTCCTTTGACTGGTATCTCCCTCTATTATTACAGCTCTAACAACTTATTTTGTTTATTTTTACTTATGTATATGTACACATGCCTCTACGGGTTTATATGCATCATGCTCAGGTCCCTCAGAGGCCAGAGGGCATTGGGTCCCTGGATCTGGAATACCAAAAACTGATCCCTGGTCCTCTACAAGAGCAGTAAGTGCTCTTAGCCACAGAGCCATCTCTGCAGCACCCACTGCAGTTCTAATTGGAATTGCTAATGTAAAGGAAGCCATGTCTCCTGCTTGGTTGGATAAGGAGGTTGGGGAAATGATACACTAAGACCTATTTTGTCATTTTTTTTTTTTGTGTGTGTGTGTGTGTGTGTGTGTGTGTGTGTGTGTGTAAGTGCTTAGACCTTGGCTACATCGCCATGCTTTTACAAAATAAAGTGAGTCATTCTAAAATCCTCAAGTTGTCTTTATTGTTTCATTGTTCACAAATTAATTCAGTGACTCATAACTTGGGCTTGAATGAATATGCCTTCCTGGGAAGGATATCAATATACCTTAGGCTCTTTAAAATGAAATGAGAGGTATGTCACACATACAAAAACATGTATACTTCTGATATGCTATTTTTAAAAAGTTAAGTAAGAATACAAGAAACTCTTATCTATGCACAATTCAACTTAATAAATTGAACATTATTAAATCCTTGAAAGACCTTTTAGAGATCTTTCTGATCTCATTTCTTCTTTCTATTGCAGAACTAGTTACACGTAGAACTGCTTATAACTTTTTTTATAACAAGTTGACTATATACAAACTTATGGGAGCACATAGTCACACATCTTACATATCCATTTCCATCTCAAGCCCTCTCAATAAGAATTTTTGCCATTATGAGCCACTGTTACCCTGGGAATGTATGGAGTATCCCAGAGTCTAGTCTTGAAAACATCGACTCTTATTCTAATTCTTTTGAAATTTACCTGATATTGCAAAGAACTTGGGTCTGTGAGGTGTGTGTGTGTGTGTGTGTGTGTGTGTGTGTGTGTGTGTGTGTGTGTGTGTGTATAGATAGAGGGCCATTTTCTTTTTATTCTTCTCATATATTACATCCCGATTGCAGTTTCCCCTTTCTCCCCTTCCCTCCCCAGTCTCTCCTCACCACCTCCCTTCTTCCCCAACCTCAGAAAAGAGAAGGCCTTCCAGGGACATCAACCATACATGATATCACAAGCTGCAATAAGACTAGGCACATACCATCATATCAAGCTGAATGAGGCAACCCAGTAGGAGGAACAGGAGGGCCATTTTCTTTATCCATGCATCTACTGATTGGTACCCTAGCTGATCCCATATCCTAGCTATTATGAATAATGTAATAGTAAACATGAAAGTACCAGTGTCTCTTATACTTGTTTTGAAAGCTTCTCAGCAGATGTCCAACTGAAAATGTTTGGATAGACTATGCAGTTAATGGAAACAATGGATATCAAATGAAAACAAGCAAAAAATCTTTTGAACTGTAAAGTAACATAAAAATGTTACATACTCTTGTTCTTGATCTGGATTGGTTCCAAAATCATGGACAATTTGTAATTGTCATTGAAGTCTATAGCTGGATGCAGCAGCAAATCCACCTTGTACCTTACGAGTTTCTTTGTGCTCACATAAGGTCTAATTAGAGGTGGCTGTAGTTCTTTTCTTCTTGGTACTTCATGGATCCTGGTTCAATCTATTTTGTTGTTATTCACTATAGTGGGGAAAGAGGGATAGACGGGATTCACTGCCTCTCATTGCTTGTTGTGGAAATGAAATACATTTCTGATACACTCCACTGGGCAGAATTGGTCATATGACCTGGTAAACAGCAAAAGAGGCTGGGAAACGCAATGATGTCAAGAGGTGTGTCACTTAGCTTTTCATTGCTATGACAAAAGACCCAATGGAAATCTACTTGAAGGAAGAACGATAGTCTTGGAGCTATGGTTTCAGAGGACTTGGTCCATGGTTGGCTGGCTCTATTGCTTTTAAGTCTATGGCAAGACACAAACATCATGGTGGAACTGTGTAACTGAGGAGAGCTGCTTCCCCTCATGGTGGCCAGGAAGGCTCAGGAGTAAAGACAAACCCCTCGAAGTTGTGCCTCTAGTGACCTACTTTCTTCAATCAGGTCCTACCTCTCAGTATTCCATTCAGCTAAGAACTCCTCAGTGGATTAATTGATCAATGATTCAATCATTCTCGACAGTGCCGCTAGCTGAAGACTGAGCCTTCAATGTCTGAGCTTTTTGAAGAGACACCTTGTATTCATACCTTAAGGAGAGTGTAGGTAGGTGAATACTCCACTACTCCTGTGCGGTCTTCCTGACTGATGTGTGTGGTCTGATGCCTTCCCTGAGAAGTGTCAGCCACAGAGGACCAGCCTTGCAGCTGCTAAGGATGTGTGGGAAAGAGCACTAAACCCAAACAAGCTCCTGGGTCCGGGATGGATTTTCTGGGTTTCTCCTTCACACCCTTTGTTCTTTCTAACTCTGGCTTCCGTGGGTAAACATTCGACTCACTGGATCCTTTGGCTTAGTCATCACTGCTGATTCCTCATGGGGCGACCGTTTCTGAGGAAGAGGCTTACCAGGTCTTGGGTGCAGTGGAAAGTCAGGCTGGGAGAGGCCACTTTGAGCTGGGGAGAGCAAAGACCAGTGTCAGGACTCCATCAGCTGTCAGGGGTGGAACCCACGTGATTTGACTGTATCAGGAAACTCGGTTGGTCCTTCCAGAAGTGGTTCTGGAGATGCTTATCAGGCTTGCTGATCTCAGCTGTATCAGAGCATCATGGATTCCCATTTGAACTGTGCAAGAGCATCTGATCACAGCTCTCCATCTCTAGTCCCCAATCCATCCCAACAATAGCCAGGGGGAACTTGGATGAACCCTCTTCTTAATTGCAATCTCCTTGTGCTGGCTAGTTTTATGTTGACTTGATACGAGCTAGAGTCAGGAACCTCAGTTGAGAAAATGCTCCCATAAGATGTGGCTGTAGGGCATTTTCTTAATTAGTGATTGATGGGGGAGGGTCCAGTCCATGGTGGGTGGTGCCATCCCTGAGCTGGTGGTCCTGGGTTCTATAAGAAAACAGGCTGAACAAGCCAGTAAAAAGCGCCCCTCCATGCCTCTACATCAACTTCTGCCTCCAGGCTCCTGCCTTGTTTGCGTTCCTGTCCTGGCTTCCTTCAATGATGGACAGTGATGTGGAAGTGTGAGTCAAATAAACCCTTTCATCCCCAACTTGCTTTTTAGTCATAATGTTTTTTTTTTTCTCACCAACAGAAAAACTAAGACACCTCTGTATAACCAAAAAGCAAATTACACTTTCATCATACAGTGACACAGAATATACATCACCATTCCAAAGGGAAGGAATGGTGGAAGAGTGAAGAAATACTGAGCCCAAGGAAAACCTAACGACCCCAGCAGGGAAAACTCTGTATCTTGAAACTCCATGTTGGATGGCAGAGGCCTTAGACAGCTCTACCCTTCTGGCTACAACACACTTCCCCCACCCCTTGGGCTGGTTCTACTCCCTGCTTATACTTCTTGACAGATGTCTCATGGCTTTGCCTTCAGCAACATCTTGGCATCTCCACCACAATCCAGGCTTCATTTTCACAGCTTCACAAAATGGCCTCTTAGCGCTCAGTGTGGGGACTCTCCTGCCACATACCTGGCTTCAGCTGCTCTCCTTAGCCTCAGATTTAGAGGATTCCACACCTGCTTTCCTCATGGGTCCTTCAAGACTCTAAAGCCAGAATCGTATAGATGACACTGCCAAGGTTGACTGCCAACTTGGGGTGAACCCTGGCACCTCTGAACCACATTCACGGTAGCTTTGATTTGCTGTTGAGTTTTAGGAGCAGACAATTCCCTGAGCCTTTCTTTTCCAAGGTGGAAGTTTGTCTGGGTGAACTCTTGCCCTCAGGGCACCCCTCCCTTATTCCCATTTCAGACCAAGTCTTTCTTTAATCCTTTTTAATCTCTTTGAGCACAAGCCTTAGCTCCAACATTAAATTTCCTGGTGTAATTTTTTCTCCTTAAACTGAACATTTCTTTTTGTCCCACTTATTCTTCTTCATTGTAGACCTGCATAAGAGTGATCACTAATAATCACATGACAGAGTCAATATTAGGCTGCCTTGAAATCTCCTCTACCAAGGACATTAATCAATTATTTTTCAATTTAACCTCAGCAGCTTCTTAAGACATGGGCAGAAAGTAGCCACATGCTTTGCCAAAATATCACAAGAATAGACTCTAGCTCAGTTGGTAATATTGCTCCCCTCTGAAATCTCTTGAATTGGATATCCACAATCCATATTGCTTTAAGCATTTGTCTTTCAAGCTCCTACTAGGATGGTCCACTAAGCCAAACTTGCAGCATTCAACCACTTTTCTAGTCCAAAATCCCAAAGTCTTCCACATTCTCCCCCCGCCACCCGCCCCAAAATCATGTTCAAGACTGTCACAGCAATACCCCACTTCTGGTATTACTCCAGTCTTAGATACTTTTCTATTGCTGTGATAAGACACTATGACCAATGCAACTTATAGAAGGGGCTTACTCTATTTGGGGTTTACAGCTCCAAAGGGTTAGAGTCCATGACCATCATGGTGGGGAACATGGCAACTGGCAGGTCCATCTCAGTATTTGAGACCATACATCTTAAGACTCAACTAGGAGGCAGAGAGAGAGAGAGAGAGAGAGAGAGAGAGAGAGAGAGAGAGCGAGAGAGAGAGCCAACGGGGAATTGTGTAAACTTTTGAAAACTCAGAACCTGCCTCTAGTGATACACCTCCTTCAACAAGACCACACCTCCTAGTCTTTCTAAACAGTTCTACCAACTGGGGACCAAGTATTCAAACATATGAGCCTATGAGGCAGGGAGGGGGGTGTTGTAGAATAATCTTTTTGTACACTGTGAAGATGTGTCTTTGCCAAGGTGGCCTCTGATTGGTTTAATAAAGAGCTGAATGGCCAATGGCTAGGCAGGAAGAGATTAGATGGGACTTCTAGGCAGACAGAGGAGAGGAGATGAATCTAGGCACTGGAGAGATGAAAGAGGACACAGAAAGGAAACAGGAGGTGCAAGATAGAAGAGAGGTAAAAAGCCATAAGGCAAAACGTAGATTAATATAAATGGGTTAGTTTAAGTTATAAGAGCTAGTGGGACAAGCCTAAGCTATAGGCTGAGCCTTTATAATTAATAATAACTTTCTGTGTCGTTTTTGTGTGATCTGGTGGCCCAAAGAAAAATTCTTCTATGGTGGGGCGTTCTTATTCAAATCACCACATACAATGACCAAAAGCACCTTGGGAAGGTAAGGCTTTATTTTATATTCCACTTCCTGGTAACAGTCATCACTGAAGGAAGTCAAGACAGGAACTCAAGCAAAGGAGGAACCTGAAGGCAGGAACGGAAGCCATGGAGACATGCTTGCTTACTGGCTTCTTCCTCAAGGTTTGCTCAGTATGTTTTCTTATACAACTTAGGACCACCTGACCAGGGATGGCACTGCCCACAGTGGGCCAGACCCTTTTGCATCAATCGCTATATCCTGCTACAATATAATACAGATTCTCATACACTGTTCTGTTGTGTGAACTCTGTTCCCTTAGATGTCATTTATTCCCCCGAGAGGAATGCCTCTGAATACTCAAGGAATGTTGGCGGCAAGATGTTTCCTTTCCCTAGCTTAACACATTTAAGGACTTGATACAAATGGCTCCCCATTCCACCCTGAGACCTACCTCCTGAGCACATCTGGTGAAGGTCTTGAGAATAGTCTGTATGTTTATCATTGCTTCTTGTCCCTGCTTGGACTGTGAGCTAACTCGGAATAAAAGCTTCAGAAAAGTACAGTCAAGGACTCTTGAACAATGTCACCTAGGGTCCCCTGGTTCTGTCAGGTCTTGAATTCAACTTCAATTCTTCCCCACTGGTCACTGGTGAGCCACAGTAAATCATTAATCAAGAAAATGCTCCATAGGCATTCCCCGTTTTATGGAGGCATTTTCTCCATGAAGGTTCCCTCCTCTTAGATTATCCTAGCTGATTTCAAGGTAACACAAAAGCTAGCAAGCACACCCCTCTTCCTCACCTCTGGCAGGGCTGGTTCACCCCTCACCTGCCCCACAGATGTAAGATGAGCAGCCTTTCTCTCTCCTTCCACCTCCTCCCCATCTCCAATTCCCCCACCTTACCCTACTTTCTTCTTCATAGCACATAAAACTTTCTAGACTGTGAAACTTGCCCCTTTAATATTCTTACTGTTTTAAGTCTCTGTTCTCTTGTTAAAATATGTATTCTCTGAAAACAGGGTGTTTACTTCTTCTGTTCTTGGATATAACTTAAAAATCTAGAATGATGCCAGCTACCCAGAATGCAATATGTCACTTTAAAAGTAAATGTCAAGTAAAAATCTTTTTATAAGACTGCCAAGAACGTATGGGCATCCAAAAAGTCACATTAAAACAACTGGAGCCACAAGAACTCAGGGAATTGTTAAGTGATGGGGTCACTGTCCCCCCCACCCCCACCCCCACCCCCGGGTCAGAGGTGGCAAAGTCTTCATTTCAAAATCTCAGTGTATCTATTCTTTTATGTCCTTTCTGCCTTCTGTGGCCAATCCAGCCCCCAAGGCTGGCAGATTCCAGGGGCTGGTGCATGAGGCTATAGATACTGTGGGCTGTGGCTGGAGGTGGCAGAGCAACCATCTTAAAACACAGGCCTTGAATCTGAAACAAAGGTCTCTAACTCATTGGTCTCTCAGATCCTACTTCTGCACAAAGGCAGGGGTCCAAGTTAATGAGTGCTTTCTCAAAGTTCTATTACTTTTGTTCCAGAAATCTCTACCTTGCCTCCTGGAGATATGTCTTATATGCTCAGGGCTTAGTGCAGTGAGAACAGGGAAGAGGTATTTCATAAATACTTTAGGACTAATGAATGGATGGATGGGTAGGTGGGTGGATGGATGGATGGACGCTTTAGTGCATGACAGACATAGAGCTCATGTCTGTAGATGCTGATGCACATGTCTGACTGGAGTTAAACAGGGTCAGGGTTGAGAACTGCTGCAGGCCCTGTCTCCTGGCCAACTTGCACTTTGATTGGCCGGCATGAATGGGCTCAAGGCCTTTGCCGCTCCCTATAGGCTTCACCTCCAGGTCTGTCCCCACCACAGTTGAAACATACTTTCTACCTTTGGCTTCTTGGGAAACACTTGAAGCCTTCAACTTTATGCATCAACACCTACCCTCCCACAACTCAGCAGGACATTTAGGGAAACTTAAAATGGGGTTTAAACACTCCTAATTTGGAAGAAAGGAATGAGATTTACTTCCCAGGAAGAGATATCTGTTTGTTTACAAAGCGATGTTGACAAGGTGATCCAGGTTCACTGGAACACTACTGTCTGCACAGGGAACAGGGTTGCTGTAGATTCAACTGTGTTCATCAAATGTGTATTGAATCCTGATGCTGTGGCCAAGGGTTTATTTCTCCAATTCTCTCCACAACTCTGTGACCCAAACTTACTTACTGATCTTTTATGAGATTCACATGAGCCAAGGACCTTACCATAGCTATCTGGTTAGTAACTTTTCTGTTGCTGTGATAATGTTCTGTGACAGAAACAACTTAAGGGAGAAGGGATGCATTCTGGCTCACAGTTCAAGGGTGTCCTCCATGGTGAAGAAGTCAAGGCAATGGGAGGCAGTGGGTCACATTCCAGCCACAGCCAGAAAGTGAGAGAACAATGAATGCATGCTAGTGCTCAGCTCACCTTTCCATTTTATGCAGCCCACGACCCCTTGTCCAGGGAATTGTCCTGACTGCAATTAAGATGGGTCTTCCTGAATTAATTAACATAATAAAGATAATTCCTTAAAACAATCCCAGAGGCTAACCTTACTCTAGAACAGTGGTTCTCAATCTTCCTAATGCTGTGACCCTTTAATACAGTTCTTCATCTTGTAGTGACCCCCAACCATAAAATTATTTCATGACTACTTTATAACTGTAATTTTGCTACTGTTATGAATCATAATGCAAAATCTGATTTGCAGGATATCTGATATGAGACCCCTGTGAATAGGTCATTTGACCTCCAAGGGGTCGTGACCCACAGGTTAAGAACCATTGCTCTAGATAGTCCTGCTGTGGGATGTCTTTCTGTACACTGTGAATATGGGTTGCTCTCATTGGCTGATAAATAAAGCTGCTTTGGCCTATGGCAGGGCAGGATAAGAGCCAGGCAGGAGATCCAAGCAGAGAGACAGGGAGAAGGGCAGAGTCAGGGCAGACACCATCCAGCCACCCAAGGAACAAGATGCTGGCAGACCGGTAAAGCCACGGACACATGGCAAAATATAAATGAATAGAAATGCGTTAATTTAAGATGTAATAGCTAGCTAGCAAGATGTCTGAATCATAGACTAAACAGCTTGTAATTAATAGAAGCCTCTGTGTGTTTATTTGGGACCGAGCAGCTGTGGGACACAGGAAAACTTCTGGCTATGTAATCCCTCATGGATGCGTCTAGAGATTTCTCTCCTATATGATTCCACATTCTGTCAAGATGACATTTGGCACTATCTCCTCAACCCTGAGCCAAGGACCCTCGAGTCAGCCCTATTAACGTTCTCTGCCACGGTGCTGAGGTAAAACTGGGGATAACACCCCTGAAAACAAGATCTTGGACCCAGCACCCACAGGAGTGGCAGTTCTCGGTGTGGGGCCTCAGGGTCCTTTGCAGTTAGGTTGCCCAATGTGTTTGTTAAAATATGCCTTCCTGTTGCCCTAAATAAGAATGTCAGGTGTGGATCCAGGCAAGGAGCCTTGTCATGGCCCCGCTATGGGAAAGATATTGTCATAGGAGAACATGGCTAACTGACAATGGATGACAAAACTCAGTGACAAATACAATCATGTATGTCCATCCTCCTTACTTTGGGAGGACAGATGGAGCGGAGTGGCCCAGACTGATGCCACAGGGCCTGATGTTGAATTGGGCCTCACAGGATGAATAGGAGTTCATGGTCTGGAGGACAGGAAGAAAAGAGTTCCATAACTGGGGACAACATGCAGAAAGGCATTGTCGGGGAACAAGGGGTGGTTTGCTGTAGTGGGTGCGGAAACCCAGGGCATGGATGTATTTGTTTGGGACATGATGGAGGCATCCAGAGAAGTACATAAATGGATGGAAACAGTCTCTTGAACTGCCCTGGAGCTCAGAAGGTGGAGGGGGGGGAGATGGTGAGAGAGCATCAGGAAGCATCATATTGGGATAAAAAAAAAAAAAAGTGAACCCGATAGGAGGCTGTGAAAATGGAGAGATTGAGGTACTGAAGAGTAGGTGGCGGGCACATGCCAGAGGCTGACAGAAGTGGATGTGGGCAGACTGTGAGGGGAGCCGGGCTTCTCTCAGATACAACTGGGGGCCTGTTACCCTGTCAGGGGACACCACTGGCAGCTTGGGGGACAAGATAGAGGAAGATCGCTCTACTTTGGGGAGCTTAGCGGGATGGAGATACCAGCTGGAGCCTTTCCACTGCTGCTGAGGCTGCTGCTGAGGGTGAGACACACTGACTGGAACAGGTGGTCTTGAAGGTTCACCCTTGGGATCCCCAGTTCCCCTGTACATAGAGAAAAGCCCCCCTCCTGTGCTCTCAGCCCTCCCAGGGTGGAGTCTGCAGTTTTGGAGAATGTCCCCAAGTCATCAGAGCCGTGGAAATATTATCTCACTCTCCTTTATCTTGCTGGTTCTGGGAAGGCCCTGGCTGGCTCCTTGTTCTCAGTAACAGAATGAGAGGAGGGGGAAGGCCGGGCCTCCCTCCCTCCTCAGCAGATAACTGTACTGTGGGAACCATGGCCTTGCTAGGCCCCAAGGTCGGCCTGAGAGCCAGCAGGTAGGAGGAGGAAATGGAGTGAGCTGGCTTTCAGAGGGGCTGTGAGCAAGAAGTCCCCGAGGGCCCCACTCACTTCTGAGTCTCCTCCACAGAGACGTGGGAGGGCTCCCTGCCTACTCTGGGATGAGTGAATGGCCTGCCATTCAAAAGTGACTTTTTTGGCCAGGCAGGATCTGATGGGCCTTAGGACACTGGCTGCTCTACCGTAGGCCTGGCACAATGGCACCATGCCACCAACCACAGAAGGATCCACCCAGGCCCCGTCAGCCTGGCCTGGCCTCCTCAGAGTCTGTAAACAAGTTCTGGTAAGGGTGGGATTGGACCCTCCCAGCACTGAAGTTGGAGTCATATTGCCCCAAGCCTTGGGACATGACCTTATTTGGGAATGGGTCCTTGAAGATATAATTAGTTAAGAAAAGAGTATATTGGAGTAGGGTGGTTTCTAATGTGACTATCTTTGTAAAAATGAGGAATTAGGACAACAATACACACTCAAAGAGCATCTGTAATGATGAAGGCAAGGAGCTATGAGCTGAGGGTGCCAAACCTTGTCTGGAAGCTGTGAAGCACCAGAAGCTGAGGAGAGGAAGAACATTCTCAGCCTCACAAGATGCTCATCCTGCTATTGCTTAGGGCTCCCAGGTTGTGGTGCTTTGGACTGCAGTCCTGAGGAACGATACAAACTCCAATCCATGATGCACAGATGCACAGATATCTGAGACCTCAAATGTTCAGGAAATAGAGTCAAGACTTCTAGTGAACTGCAAAGCAGGATGAGCCTATAGTCTTCCATGATAGGAAACCCACCAGACTCCAGGCACTGTTATCCCTCTTTTATGATTGGGGAGACTGAGTCCCAAGGCCTTAGAACTAGTGAGAGATGCTCTCTGCTTTCCTGACTCCAAAAAGCTGTGCTTTTGACACATTCTGGGAAGCCACCACTGAATAAACAAAGCCTGCTGTGCATTCATTCAGGGAGTACTGGCTGAGTCCACCACCTGTGCACCCCCAGCTCTATCCAGGTAAGGAGAGACAGAGTGAGCGCAGCTACTATTTAATCAGTACGGAAATGGGCTTGGGAATGGGGGAGGGTCGTGTACTCTCACCACTTTGCAAGCAAGAATCAGTGTCTAGCTGACTGTTTCAGCTGAGGTCAGATGGGGTTAAGTTCTGAAGGAGACAGATGTAAGAGTTGGTGCGTGTCATGAAAGAAGACTGTATTCCAGAAAAGCCAATGTACGGATGGACCTGCAGGAAGCCCAGGGTACCACGGACCACACAGGAGTTCAATTTTATCCTGAATAACAGGAAGAAATGGGGTACCTCAGCAAGGGAAATCTGTCTGTGCAGAAAGTAGATGGGGGTGAGAGGATGAAGGTGGGCAAGGAAGGACCCGTTTGGAGTAGGCCACAGGAACCCAAGTAGGAGATGTTGGTACTGGGATTGATGGGCATCATGGGAAAGGGAGAGAAAAGAGTGGACTACAGGCATGCTTGGTGATGGCAGTTACCTGGAAGAGGCAGGTCAAACCACAGTGAGATGTCGCCTCAGCCCCACCCAGGGGCTTTTTGCACAAGACAGCAGGCAAGTGCTAGCAAGGGTTAGAGGAAATCAGAGCCCTTCCACACTGTGGGTGTGAGAGCAAAGTAGCATCGCCACTGTGGAAAACAGAACGGAGGTTCCTCAACAAACAAACAAACAAACAAACAGAAAAAGAAAGCAAAACAAACAAACAAATCCATGGGGCAGAAAGAAGGTTCAGCACTTGCTGCTCTTGAGTTTGGCTCCCAGTATCCACATGGTGACTTGCAACCATTCTTAACTCTAATGCCAGGGGATCTGATACCCTCTTCTGGCCTCTGCAGGCACTGGGCATGTACATGGTACACATACATCCACACGGGCAAAATATTCAGACACATAAAATTAAAAGTTTGTGTGTCTTTAAAAACTTAAAAACCAAAACAACCATAGAATTTAGAATTATACCCCTGAGTATTCCAAAGAACAGAAGTCAGGATCTCAAAGGGATGTGTCATACCTCCCTGTCATTACAGTAGGAGTAGCAATAGCCACATTACAGATTCAACTTGGGTATCCATCAGTGGATGAATGGGTCAAGAGCGTGCACATACAACAGTACATTATTATTCAGCTCCAAATGGAAGATATCCAGGCATATGCAATACCATGGATGAGCCCGGCAGACATCATGTTAAGTGAAAAGTCACAGAAGTCAAGTATTTCATTATTTCACTGTGTGAAAATCTAAAATCATGAACTCATAGAACCAGAGAGTAAAATGGTGACCATCAGCATAGAGGATAGGGAAACTCTTAAACATTTTTCATAACATTTCAGTTAAGCAAGATGAGAAAGTTCTAGAAATCTGCTCTTCAGCAATCACCCTATAGCTAGTCACCCTGCATTGTACACTTAGCTGTAATAATGTAGCTCACAATCTACTCTCATGATGACAATTTTTTTTTTATGATTTGCTTGATAAACTCTTGGAAGTTAGTGGCCCGAGACAATGCTGTGCTATCTCTGGTTATGGAAAATTCCAGAAATGGACTGAGTTTGATGGGGGAATATCAAGAGCTGTGTTTTAGCTAAGCTCTGGTGAGCTAGCCAAGGCATTGGTCAACTGGAAGGGTATGTAAGTGAGATCTAAAGGTCAGAGGAGTGTGCAGAGGAGAGACAAAATGCAGGAGACATTGGAGTACCCAGAGTGGCCACATAAAGAGGCAGGAAAGTGCTCAGGGATAGCAGGGCACAGCCAGGACTAGGCTGGCCAGAAGGAGAGAGAGGGCTAGGTCAGGCAAGGAGACCAGGGCAGAGACACCAAAGGCTATGAGGAAGGCAGGGTGGGTCTAAACTGGGAAGAGTTAAGGAGCGTATGGATGCACAGACTGGGAGGAGTCCATTGAAAACTCAAGCGTACCAGGTAGGTTTAGTAGTTTGAGTCATTGGTGATATTAGTGGAGCTAGTTGATGCGGTGGAAGCAGAGTCTAGGGAGTTGTGAGTTGAGGCGTGGGAGGAAGGGAAGATAAGACACATGGTGTAGACAACTCAGATCAGGAGACTTCTGGCTTTGCTTCCATTTTTCTTGCCAAGACCATCAAACATCGGACAGCCATTCTGCAAAGACTGAAGGACATACTCCCTTGTGGGATGCACCTGTAGATTCTACAGCCTTGTCGGATGCACCTGTAGATTCTACAGCCTTGTCGGATGCACCTGTAGATTCTACAGCCTTGTCGGATGCACCTGTAGATTCTACAGCCTTGTTGGATGTACCTGTAGATTAATCGAGAGACAGACTAGGGAAGACCAGCAGCTGGGAAGGCCAGTGTGGCTTGATGCAAAATCTGACAGGCCACTCTAGCCCATCCCGCTTTGGGGTCAAGCCAGCTCTTTTTAGACATGCTGTGAAGCAAGGGCAGGACAAGTTGGATGTCCTGAAGAATGTCCTTGTAGGACATGGGATGCAGAAAAGACCTGAACCTCAGGGTTCAGACTTGAGAGTCAACTGCCACAGTGATAGATGGAACCCAGGGAAAGACAACAGAAGGAAAGACAAAGGACTACTTGGTGTCTAGCTCAGGTCACAGTCCCCGAGTTCTTGTAGCAGAAATGGTCAGCTGTGGCTCTCCTTTTGTTTTACCTTTTGTGTTGCTGGGGATTTACCCAGGGGCCTCATACATGCTACGCAAGTGCTCTACCACAGGCCTACAGCCCCAGGGATAAATATCTATTTTCTTTATTTTATTTTTGTTTGGAGACACTAGGGGTTGAACCCAGGGCCTTATGTGTGCCAGAGCAATGCTCTTGAGTATTACACCTACCAGAAAATTCCTAAGTGTAAGGTCTAGTAGTCCTGTTGGGTCATGCACCTGAAGGAAGGGCCTCTGGTCATGAATCTATGGGACTGGGTTCATATGGTTGCTCTATGACTCATAAGCCATCAGCTGATGGGGAAGGGTGCAAATGTCATTTGGGAGCGGCAGGTGCTGTGTCTTGATTCCTTTGGCTTGACTGAGATTGGCAGGTCCAAAGATTAACACAGCCCTAGAATGGATGATGGCTTTGCCAATGGGTGTCTTGCTTTTATTGACACTGGTCCTATGTTTAGATCACACAGATGCCTCTCCTCAAAGCCCTTCAGCACAGTGACAGGGGTTCTGCCACCTCAGGCTGCTGGAAACTTTCATGGAACCCTAAGCCACAGGCCTCCTAGGGTACTGAGTATCTGTTTTGCTTCTTCACACTCTGATGAATTAGGCACTGACTTAGTCAGTGTTCTATTGCTGTGAAGAGACATCATGACCACAGCAACTCTTATGAAGGAAAACATTTAATTGGGGCTGGCTTACAGTTCAGAGGTTTAGCTCATTGTCATCATGGTGGTGTGCAAGCAGGTGCTAGAGAAGTAGCTAAGAATTCTAAATCTGGATCAGCAGGCAGCAGGAAGATAGCTTGACACTGGGCCTGGCTTGAGCTTCTGAAACCTCAAAACCCATCCTCCACGAAACCCTTCCTCCAAGATCACACCTACTCAGCAAGGCCACATCTCCAATAGCATCCCTCCCTATGAGTCTATGGGAGCCATTTTCATTAAAACCTCCACAGGTGCTTACATCTCACCCTTGGGGAGAGATGGGATGGGTGGATGGTGGGGATTCTGTCTCCATTTGCATGCAGCTCATGAGTCTGGGCTTCTATACTCTGGAGCACCAACAGAAAAAAAGCCAGTACATCCACAAATATCACAGCCCGTTCTCTGAGGTCAACTTGTGAAGATCAAGTCCATTTTCATTCCAAGCTGCTGTTTTGGGTTCTGACTCATGTACATCACCTCCAGGTGTCAGAAGACACACAGGTCTTGAAGATCATTGGTAGGAACAGATATAAGGCTCAGTTCAGGGACTCTCTTATCTTCCCAAGTGTGAAGGGGAAGAGTCAGAATGTCCAGAATGTGCAGATCCACCATAGAGAGCACCCTCCCCCGAACCAGGCACTCTGCTCAGAAACCTCTTTCAGCTGGACAGGTGACCCTTGCAGGTTCTAGCCCCTCTCTGCCCTTCATGAAATTAATCCTATAGCAGTAGCCTTTACAAAGAGAGATGATTGTTTGATATATAAATAGAAAACAAAGGCAAGGCCAATAAAAAGAAATCTCCGATGTGTGTGTGGGGTGTCTGCTGCGCCTTCCAGCTTTGCCAATGTAAGTGGAGCCTGGCCTGCTTTGGCTCTGTGCTTACCAGACTTGAGGAAGCTGGCAACGCTGCCGGATTCCATCCCTACCATACCTCTGATTACGTGGGCAGACCCAAGATGCTTCCTGGGGCTCTGGCGTCACTCGCTCCTGATGTCCAGGCCTGGAATGTGCATAACCTGCCTGCTGGGCCTGGAGCCTTCAGGAACTGGCTGGGGCCCAGTAGACCTCTATGCTGGTCTGCCAGTGGCCACCTGGCCAGGTCTAGTCTTGCTTCATTGGAGTGCCTGTGGGAGGTGCTGGAACGGGTAAGGCTGTGTGGGCCAGGGCATTTCTGGAACTCTCTCCAGTTGCTCGCTCGGAGAAAGACCTGATTCTCACCGGTGAGGGGAAGCAAGGTGCATTGCCCAGAACAGGCCCTTTTGCTCAGTTTCTGTGGGAAACTTTTCCTGGCTCTGCACCTCACTTTTGAAAGAGAAGCTAAGGTGGGAAGGGCTGTAGATGCACCCCTGTTTTCACAGATTTCCAGCCACTTTGGACAGCATAGCCTATAGCCAGCCCTGAGCCAGACTCTCAGTGGAGTCTACCAGGCTGGACTGTGTAAACAAGGCTTGGTTGTCTCTCTAGTTTGGTCATTTTGGAGACTCCTTTGCGGGGTGATGACTGGCTAAGGGCGCAGAAGCCTCAGCATCAAACAGATGTGGGTCCCCACACTGACTCAGCTGTAGAGAGCTGGGAGTGTGGCCAGGAGCCTCTCCTGAGCTGTTGATACATATCTAGATAGGGAAGGAGAGCCCTTATCGGGCCGGCTGCTGTGCTGATTAACCGATGCCATCACAAAGGTGCAGCCCCAGCAGCCTCCAGCTACCTACTGTGCTTCCGCTTCCCAGGCTGGCTCTGGCACGCAAGGGGCTGGCTGCCCGAGACAGGAATTCCCTCAGAGGGATTATTCATGGCGTCATTGCCACCCATCAGGAAGCTGCTGCTACAATGGCCTTTTCTTTCTCCCTCTGCCTCTGCCTGCCAGGCCTATTTATAACCCAGAGGATTCCCTGGGAGTGACTCACCTGCTGCAGAGTTCTCCTCAGGAGACCTGATCCACAGGCTGCCTACCTCATCCTCCTTGGCCTGGTTCTTTCCTCATGAGGCCTAGCCTATGGATGCCTGTGAATACCGTCAACCCAGGCACAGGAGGACACCAGCGACAGCTGGAGAGATGTTAGAAACTTCAGCTCGGAGAAGAGGCGATGGAACTGAGGCCCAACATGAGGCCTAGTCAGTACCTGCATCTCCATGGCCAGAACACAAGAGTCTAGTCCATACTGCATCTACTCAGAACAATAGGTTGCTGCCCATGGCCCATGAACATGCACTTGGCCTAAAGTCCCCAGCCTGTCACCTCTCAGGCTTTCCATGTGCCTAGAAATGAGCTCAAGCTGGATTATATAATGTCTGGTTCCTAAATAAAAGCCAGCATTACTTAGGAACTTGTGAAAAGGGTTTTTCTGTCTCTAAAAGGAGTCCCTCCCTCAGCTACGCATCTTCCACGTGATCTGCCCACTTTCACCCCCTGCTGTCCGGTACTATCTTGTCCCTCTCTCCCCTCCCCATCTCTTGCTATATCCACTACTCTCTCTCATTCTCTAGCTTCCCTAGTCCTGGCCATGCCCAGTCCGCTTTCTTTTCTCTCTGCTCTGGACTCTTCCAGAAGCCTCTGGATAGTTTCTCTCTTTACCTACAATAAAGCCTTCCCCCTAACCGAGTGACCATGTTGGCAGTTTCTTTATGGCACTCCCTGCATACACAGCCCTCCTGGGCTTATGTGGAGCTGGTTCTGGAACGGTGGGTGGCCACTGCTGCAAGGTCCACTGGGGCTGTGGGCAGAAATGCCATCAGAGTGGCACCACCCCCCTTTAAAAGGCACAGATGGGGCATCATGGTGGCCACAGGGAGGGGGAAGCTCTGTCAAGGCCTCACATGGGGCCAACCTTTCCCTGAGAGAATCCTTAGTCAGGACCTAGGCAGCCACCTTTCTGCCTTCTCACCTCCAGCTGTGATCCCCTCCATGCCTTCCCTTCTTCCTCCCCAAAGTTCTCTCAAAAAGGCAACAGGAAGAGACCCGTGTATTAGTCACCATGAGAAAAGGCCTGGCAGAGATGCCTTACCAGAGGAAAGGTTTATTTGACCTCGTGGTCTGAGGCGTTTTAGTCTGCCGTGGCGGGAAAGGCACGGGGGAGTTTGTGGCGGCAGGATCAGCAGAGTGGGAAGGGGTTCTTCATGTCACAGCTAAGCTCTCATGGCCACCATATAAAGTGAGACCCCACAAAGGTCTGACCAAATGTTTATTAAGGGGTGCAATGGAAAAAGACTCATGAACACAGAACTAAATAGATGCTGCTGATCCAGCTGCCACTTTCCTGCTGTTCTGCCCAAGGGTGATGAGAACCAACCTCAAACCAGGCTTTCCTCTGCTCGCTCCTGCTCCGATCACCCAAGGGTCGACCCTTCTCGGTTTTATCTGGTCACATATCCAGAAAGAAACATGCTCAAAGGGCTAGTCCCCCTAAATGTCACTGGCTAAACAGATCCAACTCCCACAACAACCACAATAGATTGATCGATAGATAGATAGATAGACAGATAGATATAGATAGGATAGGTAGAGGTAGATTTAAACATCAAAGTGACCGTAAATTGCTATCATCTAAAGAATGTAAAACATGTTCTCAGAATAATTGTAGACATCAAATTGAAGCCTAGAAACTGTGATTTGGAAATAAAGACAACAGCAGCCCCTTAACCTCCTCCCCAGCAGCCCTGAGATGGTTGGATTGGCATGGACGCAGACTGCCCTCTGCATGCCCTTACACTTATCAGAGAAAATGTGGGAAAACGCATGCTGATGTTCACAAACACCTCTGCCATCTTTCAGCCCTCGGCCTGTTGCGATTGCTGCATGTCGCTGCCAGCAGGTGTGACAAAGCAGATCTGAAGATAACCTTTGCAATAGCTAGGCGTTTCCAGCGAGCAAAGCTCCGCTCTCCACACTTAACCAGAATTCACCCACCTGTTCCTCTTAACCCCTTAGCAAGTGCTTAGGTGATCCACACGATTCGAAAGAGAAAATGGAGGCACAGAAATGCTCTTGTGACACACTGTGACATAATTTATGGTGGCAACACCGGAATGTGGCCCCAAGCAACCTGGCTCAATTTAACTGCTCAGACTCACACAGGAGTCATAAGGAGCATGGTCCTCCTGAAATACTTCCCATACCAGCTAGGGACATGAGGAACCCAGGCTCAGAACATTAGGGTTCTGTGACAAGCAAGAATGCCAGGTGAGAAATAGCCAGCAGAGATGCAGGGTCTGGTGGGAAGGGTCTTGTGTGTCTGTGCTGCCCTTAGCTCTACTGCAAGTGGCACCATGCACCATCTCCCATCCCTCTGCCACCAGAGGGATGGCATGGAGGCTTGTCCAGATGTCTTCTCCATTGGTGTTGGGCCAGGTTATACCTGGCGACACAGGGCCCATCCATCCATCAATGTTTACATCCATCAATGGGAAGAGTTAATAAAGAATGAAGAATCAGAGTGTTGACTGGACAGAGGCCAAGAACAAACCTTTCTTTCAAGAGCCGTCAGTTGACCTCTTCTGTCATCAGATGGAGACCCGGTCAGAGCTTCGAAGGAAACCATCCTAGACAGTGAAGCCACGGCTTCTCACGGAACTGAACCATAGCCTGCTCAATGATGGGGGTCACTTGGCTGGATGGCACTGACCTGGGAGCAGGAGCCTCAGTGAGCAGTGGTAGTACCCTGCCAGGCCGTGGGGCTGTCTAGTGTCTCCCTGGATGGCTTCTTCTCCCTGGGAGGAAGGCCATTTCTTCAGCCATTTGGACTCCAGGGTTAGAGATATTCGCTTTCCTTAGGGCAGGGGTGACTGCAGGGAAAGGCACCGTGTTGGATTTGCTATGACAACATAAGCCATAGGCCTTTGTTTGATTGCTGCTGATTTTTGATCTGGGAAGCTACAAGTTCAGATGCGGACATTCATCTGGTTTTAGAAACATTTGAGGATATCGACAGTGCTGTGATGTTCCAATGAGAGTAGCCTAGGCTTCTGCCTCCAGGCCAGAGATTAGTGTAGGAAGAGCCTTCAGCACACAAGGCAGCCTATGAAGGCAGTTCTAGCCCCATTACCTACTAACCATGCGACCTTGGGAGAAGTCCTGGGTGCCTCCACCTCTCGGTTATTGGTTGTCATTAGAATGAAGTGAATTAACACAGAACCAGGCCCAGCCAGTCCAGTTCTGTCCTGGGCACGCCGGGCATGGCATGCAAAGAGCATGAGAGTCAGGACTGCTTCCCTGGTACCCTCTGGGAAATCAGACACATGCACTCTGTGATCGGGGACACCAGGTTCCAGTGAGAGGAAGCAGGAGCCCTGGAAGAGTGGCAGAAGGATACAGCCCATGGGGGCCAGGAACTTCCCGGAAGGGCTGTGTGTGGGCAAAGAAAGGCAGGGTTGAAAGCAGAGTAAATGTGGGCTTTGAAAGAGACTAAAAGGGAATTTCCTTGGTGTAGAGAAGAGTCTTAAGAAACACCAGATGGGACCCAGTGTATTACTTCCCTTTCTGTTCCTGTGCCGAACACCACCACCAAAAGAAACTTGCAGGGGAAAGGGTTATTTGGGACTCAAGCTAGGAACCTACAGGCCAATCCGATGGAGGCATTTTCTCAGTTGAGATTCCCTATTCCCTGATGACCCTGTGTGTGTCGAGATGACACACAACTAACCAGCACGGTCAATTATAGGAGCTGTAAATGTCATACAAGCATCAACCCCACAAGCAAAGGGATGGGAAGGGTCATTTGTGATTTCAATAATGTGAGAGCGCAGTGCTGACTGGGACAAATCCCTACTAGACAGATTGGCTCCCAGCATACTTGGTGAACAACTGAACAACAGAATGAATGGATTGATGCATTTGGTCATTGGAAGGGAGGGAGAAGGTACCCTGGCCAGTGAGCTGGAGGACAGAGAGGAGAATGGAGCACAGCAGTGGGGAAACTGAGTCAGGGAGGGAGAAGGGTAGTTTGTGGTGGCTGCAGAAGGATGCTGGGAGTGGGTAGGATCGTGGAAGCAGAGGGGAAGAGGATGGGTAAGAAGAGGTCATAGTCATGACCTGATGGGCCATGGAGGTAGACACTTATCTGATTGGTGAAGAGGATAAAGGCAATTAGCTGATGCACAAGTCTTCTGAGGAATGAGAGAGGGAGGAAGAGAGTCATGAGGGAGGAAGCAGCTATGGGAACCGCCAGCTTCGAACCCCCACACAACTTTCTCACTGGTGTAAACCAGTGCTCCTCCACTTTCTCGGAGTGCTTGGAGCAGGCAGAAGCCAACTGGAGCCGAGGGAAGGTCCGAGAGGAAGTCAGTGAGACCAGGGAAGACTCAAGAGAGTCTGGTGAAGGACTTAGGGGTGCGGAGACGATGGGGAGTCAGGTCAGACGAAGAATGAATGAATGAGTGAGTCACGGTGAATGAATCCCGGAGTGATGCTGCACTGGTTTTAGCTGGGAAGAGGGAGTGTTGGTGATGTCATGCTGGGCCCGTTCTTCACCATTGTCCATTGTTGGAGTGGGCGTGGAAGGTGGGGGGTGCATGACACTTGTGTCACTCGGTGTGGCCTGATGTGCTTTCCTAGGGTGAAAGCACATTTTGCTTCTTGGCAACCCCACCATGAAACTCCGAGAATGTTTCCCCAGCCATCTGTATCCTTATTTATGTGGTGACTAATTCTTTCATGGGGAGAGCCAAGCTTTCTGTCTCAGTTATATGGAGATACTAGGGAGAATTACTCATGGGTTACAGAAGAGATAGATATCTAGAAATTATTGAGACAGTTTCTATATGCAAATAGCATTGAGTCCTGCAATTATCCAGGTAGGATTAGACATGGGAAGTAGGCAATCCCAGGCAAGTTATCCACTTCACACATGGCAAGGTGCCCCATCCCCCATCTCCATGTCCACCAGACTCCCAGGCCTTCCACATCCACCTGTAGGAATGTCCATAGAAGCAGCTAGGGAGGGGAGGGATGGCAGCAGGCTAGGCTCCGACGTCTGATAATTTAATATCTCTGCTCTGGGTACATTCAGCTAGTTGATAAAGAGTGTCTGGAAGCAGATGTGTCCTGTGCTCATTTTCTGGCCATCTCTGCAATACCCTTCAGGGGCACTAACTGGACCTAAAAATCCTTGCAGAAGAAAGGCACTGCTCAAATGCTGAGAACCATAAACTGTCATAAACCAAGCCAGCTGAAGCATGGACCCAAGAGGAAATGAGTGGACATTTTCAAAGCTAAAGAACTTCCTATTCCTTAAAACAACGCAAACAGGTCTGCAAAGCAGATCAGGACACCATGACTTTCAAGACAGCGTTGCCTAGCAGGGTGGCAGCGGCGGCGGCGGCGGCGGCGGGGCGCATGCCTTTAATCCCAGCACTGGAGAGGCAGAGGCAGGTGGAACCCTGCAAGTTCAAGGCCAGCCTGATTTACAGAATGAGTTCCAGGACAGCTGGGCCACACAGAAAATCTCTCTCTGGAAAAACCAAAACAAAAACAGCAACAACAAAACAGTAAAACAAAACAAAAAAGACTAGGTTGTCTTCAGAACCAAACTCTAAAAGGAAATAAAATAAATGTTACCAGGACAGGGCCTATGGTCGGTTTCATAATCAATAAATGTTCTATTGAAATGAATGTTCACTTTACTTCCAGCTAATAGTGTTAATCCTGAGATTCAGGAGAGAAAAACCAGTTCCACAATTCTGAGCCAAATTTGAAGCAAGCTTTAATTAAAATACTGTCCAGGAAGATGGACTCTGCCAGGTCCACTCCTGGGTTCCCAGGAAATGGCCACTAATCACATTTTGCAGAAGCTTAAAACAGGCAAAAATCACAGGGCTGCCATATTTCTCATCAGGTCCAATCAGAGGCAAGTATCCATCCTACCATAGTTCCTGCCTACATACCTCTCGCCTACATCCAATCAGGAACAAGAATGCACTCTGACATACTTCCTGCCCACATACCTCCACCCACATGTGGTCAGGCACATCCATGCAGATGGGCCAGACAAACACAGGACAAACAGGAACGTTTTCTTAACTGCCTTAACTGCAAACAACCCTTAGCCTGCAAAGCATATTTTTCCTGTTTTGGCCTCACACTGGTTGTCTTTGAATATTTGTGATGTGAGCATGTGTATGGGCAATCTCTAGGGGGTCAACTGTGGTGTCACTTTTCAAGACCATCTTCCTAGTTTCATTGAGACAAGGTCTCTCATTGGGACCTGAGGCTGGCCAATAAGGCCAGAACAGCCATTGGCATCTGCCTGTCTCCTCCCCGGCACAGGCATTACAAGTGTGTGCCACCACATCCAGCTTTTTACATGGGTTCCAGGGATCAATTTCAGGTCCCCATGTTGGTGTGACAGTACTGACTGATCTTTGAACCTTGATTCCCAGATTCCCAGTGAAGCCCTGAGTTCTTCCTTGAAGGTTCTGAAACCAAAATAGGTTGACATAGCCTGACAAGCTAAGGCAAGGTGAGTAATTCTAACACTTGCTCATACAAATAATGTTCTGGTGACAGAAGTTGGCAGGGGGCATGTTTTGGGCTCCCACATCCCCCATCTCCATGGCACCTGTTAGCAGACCCTCCAGAGGGTGAGACCACAGTCAGCTGAACTACGTTCCTAATGGCAGGCCTTGTCCTCAAAATCACGCATTTGTCCCTGGGCTTGTCAACTGGTGGAGTTTCTTACCCCGAGTGGGTGCTTCTTTTAGCGTCCCTGAGCAGTTGCTCGTTTCCACATTGATAAGGCCAAAGCTTTAGGAGACCCAGCCTCTGGAGCTGGCCCTCAGGATTACACATGCAAATTCAGTCACACAGAAAATTCTTTTTTTTTTTTTAATTTTTTTTATTATTGTTAAGGGATTTTCTATTCATTTTACATACCAACCACAGATTCCCCTGTCCTCCCTCCTCCTGCCCCCCAGCCTCCCCCCTTGCCCCCATTCCCACCTCCTCCAAGGCAAGGTCTCCCCTGGGGAGTCAGCAGAGCCTGGTACATTCAGATGAGGCAGGTCCAAGCCCCTCCTCCCTGCAGCAAGGCTGAGCAAAGTGTCTCAGCACAGGCACTAGGTTCCAAAAAGCTGGTTCATCCACCAGGGACGGATTCCTGATCCCACTGCCTGGGCCCCCCCCCCCAAACAGTTCAAGCTAAACAATTGTCTTACCTATCCAGAGGGCCTAGTCCAGTACCATGGGGGCTCCTCAGCTATTGGCCCACAGTTCATGAGCTTCCACTAATTTGGCTGGCTGTCTCTGTACATTTTCCCATCATGATCTCGATGTCTCTTGCTCATAGAATCTTACTGTCTGTTGCGGAGCCCATGCCTAGGTAGAAAGAACTCAAGTGTTAGCTGAAGCAGGAAGATTATGAATTCGAGGTCAGTCTGTGTTATACAGCAAGATGCAGCCTCTAACTCCACTGGACCCAAAAGGAAAGAAAGTAAAATCTTTAGGGAGGGAAATAAAGGAGATCCTTAACAATAGCAGTTTTGGGTCCTTGGAGTGTATTTGGTTTGTGAAAATGAAGCCATTGATAACCAAGCCAAAAGCAGGGTGGCACTCTGACAGGGTGGATTCTGAAGCTTTTAGGTAGCTTAAAGAACTGACCTCCCAAAGGCATTTTTCAGACAAGTAGTTTTAGTCTAGGAAAATGGAGAAAAAGGAAACAAGCTGGTACTTCCCCAGACATCCAACATGGGTTAGCTGTGTGACCTTGACCAAGTCACAGAACCTGTCTGGACCTCATCTGGAAAGTCTCTCTAAAGGAAGTATGTATTACCTCATTCGGTTATTACAGATCACTCTATTGCTTCTCTCCCCGCGAGCTGGAGTGCTCTCTTTGTGGGGGGGTCTTCATTCTGAGCAGGCCCTCCCATTCCTCTCCTCCCCAAGCCTAGCAGGGGCTGTTTTCTTAATTGACTCTGAAACCCAACCAAACACGAGGCCCCGAGCTGTGACGTCTGCCAGTTTCTGTGATGTAGATACTTCCATGGCCGACCTACCTCAGTTAGCAAGAATTTAGCAAGAGGCTCCCAAAGTTTCATTTAGCAGTGGGCCACTGGGGACAGCAGGAGCTGGCTGTACCATACCGAAGCAACTTCCCGCTCTCTCCGCTTTCCCCCTGCGTTGTCCTAGATGTCCCCTGACAGAGCATTTACCATGCCTCTATCTTTCGCAGTTAACCAACTTCCATGAATAGGTTTCTTATGGAAGCCCCTGGCCAGTGGGTATGATGGACTTCAGGTGTTCTGGTCATGACTCCCCATCTTCCTGAGTCCTCCCTAGCCATCGCACCGGTAGCAGTGCTCAGGGAGGACTCTGTCTTGCAGGGCTGTACCAATGAGCCGTTGGGTTTCCTCACTCCCCAGCTGCCATATGCCTCATTCTCCCTTGCGAAGCCTCGGGTAATTTCCCCACCCCTAGCTAATTGCATGCCCCTTGCAGCAGAGTCAGGATGAGCTAAGGCAACCCAGGGATGGGAGGGAAGAGCAGGCTGGCCCAGGGCTGGCCCAGGGCCCCACCATGACAGATGGCAGGAGAGAGTGTCATCCCAAGCTATTCTGGTAGCAGTGTGCCTGCCTGTGAGAGCTTCCTTCCAGGGCTGGCCTTAGCCACGTGCCATGGTCTGGGGGAGCTGTGAGAGAGACTTTGTTAGCACCCAAAGGTCAAAACAGTAGTCTCCTTTTATTCATGCTTTTGATTTCTGTGGTTGCAATTACTCTAAGTCAATATGATCTAAAAATATTAAAGGGAAAGTTCTAGAAATAGACTATTTCTGCTTTTAAATAACTTCCACTACAATAGAGTACTATAACTGTTAATTTCACTTTCATGAACTGTTCCTCTTAGTCTTTTTCTGTGCCTGATTTATAAGCAAAAATTTATCATAGATGGGCAGGTATAGGGAGAAAACGTAGTTTACACAGAGTTAGGTACTGTTTGTGATCTCAGACATTCATGGGTGTCATGGATTACCCCCGCCCCCAGGAGCAGGAGGGTAGCTGTGTTTATATTTACCTGTACCACAGCTCTGGAAGGAGAGTCACCATGGTGTTTCACGGGGAAACTAGGTCACAGGTCTGGTTTGCAAGGCAGCAGGCAATGGTTCCCTCTCACAGGCTTTGGATTTTGTTTATTTTGGTCTTCGTTTTTGCTGTTGGCTCTCCCTCCCATGCTGTGAATCAGAACCAAGGTCTTGTACTCACTAGACGAGCGCTATATCACCAGGGCCCCCTGCCCCACCAATAAATCTTGGCAGGCAGGCAAATTCACGTAATCTTCAAAAATGGCTGTTTGATCTTATGTCTCAAAGTCTTCAAAATATTCATCACACCCCTTTAGAAAAATTCCTTAATTGTGTTTGTCAGTCCAAACTAACCTCTATACCAACCCCCAAATCCTAGTTTATAGCACCCTGGAGCTGGCAGATCATGTGTATGGGTCAGATGGGAAGTACCTGAGGCTCTGCCAGCCACAGGCTCTGTCGTAACTGTGTGAAAGCAGCCACAGACAGTACAAGGATGAATCTGTGTCACAGTGCCCTAGACTTCACATCTGGACGCCAAAAACCTCAATTTTATATGATTGTCCTGTGCCATGAAACGTCATCCTTTAAACCACTTTTTCGAATGTTAATTTTTACTTTGAGTGGACACACGAAATACCATGTGAAAACAGACAGCACCGTGTATTTGGACTGCAGTCCACGGTTGGCTGGCCCCTGCAGTGGAAGTTTTTCATTACCACAGTGGTGGCCCCTGGCCGGACGGTTGTCCTGGTGGCTCTTCTCCAGTGGCAGCCAGGACTCTGCTGTCCTTCTCTGGCCTCCAGGCTCTTCTGATGGCAGGTCATGAGGTGGAATCATTCCCCCACATTCCACATTCCAGCCAGCACTTCCAGCTACATGAGAGAGCCGGCACATTAACTCCAACGGTGTGTCAGGAAGGAAGTGAACAGGCGACTTGGTGAGCCCAAAGAAGTGTGTTCCCCTCCATGCTGTGCCGCCGGAAGTGAGTTCCCACACATGGGCTGCTGTGTGTGTGTGTGGGGGGGGCTTTCAATAACATTCTCCCATTTAACTTAGCACTTACTATGTATTAGAGGCCACACTAAATTTTTATCTATTTGTTGTTGTTGTTTTTTGTTTTTTCAAGACAGGGTTTCTCTTTGCCTTGTTGTCCTGTAGCTCATTTTGTAGACGAGGCTGGCCTCGAACTCACAGACATCTACCTACCTCTGCCTCCTAAGTGTTGGGATTAAAGGCGTGCACCACCACCGCCCAGTGTTTTTACCTAATTTTTATTGCAGCCCTATGAAATAGGTTGTTACTTTTCTAGATAGGGACACAGGGTGTCCTTGGGAGCCCTTAGTCAAGGACATACAGCTGTGGGGAGTGTGCCCAAGGTAACAGTCCCCACACTCTCTGCAGCCACTATTTTAGCTGTTTCTAGACGCTGTGGTCAAGCCCTAAATAACCCAGGCCTAATTCTGTATCCCAAGGTACATCCCACACCAGCCCTGAGACCCGAGATGGACTCTGTCTCTCTCCAGCCCTGGCTGGCTAAGTTCAAAGCTCTTCCCTGGTTTCTGAGGACCTGCCCAGACAACTCCTCCCTTAGAAGGAAAGCAAGGAAGTGGGCCTGATTACCCCGTTGCTTCACAACGGAGATACCAAGTGCCTGACTCCCGCCTGGTCCACCCACGCTCCCAACCAGGAGGGAGCAGTCCCAGATCCCTGCTGGTGCAGATCTGGGAAGGCTGGGTGCCTATCCATGCAGGGGTTTCCCAACATCTAGAGACATCAGAGAGGGCAGGACAAGTGAGGATGAGTTTGGTGCTTTTAGCTACAGTACACATTTTAATTCAGAGGCATGGGGCACACTGGCTTACTAAGATCTGAAGGAGTTTGGATATTGCCAGTGACTTACTTTCCATTTTGATTCACAAAGAAAGAAGAGCAGCTGGAGGGATCCTGAAGTATGTGACCACAAAGGACACAAGACAAGCTAGGGGAAAGCATTTAATTATTAACATGCATCAAGTTTGAAATCCCAGGACCTTCGAGAAGGACCAGTCTGAAACTGATACCACCAACCTGGCTGCAAGAAGCTCTGTCTGCAACTAGGCTCACAGTTCAGTGCTATGTGAGACCCAAGAACAAGAGCTGGCCTTGAGCTGTGTGAACTAGCCTACTTTTCTGGAGTGTACATAGTCTCCCACCAGGAGACAAGGCCTCCCTAAGCAGAGGTTGCCCCCACCTTTCTCCTTGGTATCTCCTGGTGGCAGATGGGTTTGGATTCCTCTGACATACACTCTCTTAGAGGCAGGGCAACTCTTCCTCATTGGATTAGACACAGAAGGGAACTCTGAGAGGACCTTGTCAGCCAAGCCCTGCAGAAGAGCCCCAGGAGGCTGCCCTTCCTAGCTGGGGCCAGGCTACTGAGTGTCTGTAACAGGTCCTGGGGGCAGTGCATCTCATAGGATTGCCTCCTACCTAGCAGATTTCCCCATCCCATGGTGCTTTCCACTCTCACAGGACGATGCTCTCACGCACTAAGTCTTTGGGCTGTGGATAGCACTTGCCATGGGTGTAGCACTGTCAAAGGACATCCAGGCTCCCCTACCACCCATATATAACATCCCTGACATTTGAGGACTGTTCCCAAGGGACCTAATTTGTTCTTCCTATGACTTCATTAATATGACATTTTGTTATGCATTCATTGGCTTGTTGGCTTGCTTACCCCTGCCTCCTGTCCAGAAAGCCAGATATAGAAAAACACAGACTTTGCCCACTCTGTTCTTTACCACCCACAGAGTAATAACCTCAAACATATCAGGTCCTAATCTCACCTTATAATATCACCTTATAAAGAGAAATGGTCTTCACAGGTGTCCTAAAGCAAATTCCAAATCCCTTATCAGTGAGAGGCCAAGGGAGCTCAAATACAGGGCAGGGAGAACCAGACCATTGGAGTGACAGAGCCAGGGTCCAAGGACACTGGTAACCACCAGTAGTCAGGAGCAGGGACAGGTTCTGTCTCAGAGCCTGCAGGGGAACACAGCCTGGCATCATCTCGATCCTGGCCGAGGGATGCTGGATGTTCACTTCCGACCGCCAATACCTCGAGGTTCACATTTCTGTCTTAGGCCACTGAGTCTGTGCGATTTGATATGATTACAATAGGAAATGAACACATCACAATGTTCCGATGCCTGGATCAGAACAGACAGATGTGGATGGTGATTGAAAGAATAAATCAGAGCAGGCTCTCTGGGCTGGTTCAGGCTTCCCTCCCTAATGCGTTCCTTGCTTGCATCTCACCCTTCAGCCTTGGAGACAGACTCGGAGGTGTGTGACTGGCCACAGCAGTATACCCCCTTTGACAGCTGACTGTAAGAATGTAATGTCAGAATCTAGCTGCTGCTCAGACCACGATACTTTGTAGCAGCTCCACCATTCACAGATAGAATAGGCACCATACTGGGACCTTGCTTGTGAGTCCCCATGACCACACTTCCCAGGGCCAGGAGCTCTCTCACTGTGGAGTTGACCTCAAAGGGGCTGTTGGCCATACATCCCACTCCCTGTCTGCCTCCCTGCCTCCTGTCTGGGCATCAGAGAGGCTACAAGCTCCTCCTATGACACCTCCCCCATGCTCAGAATGGTATAAGAGGCTTCCACTTATACACAGGAGCTCCGATTCTCCTCAGAGACCTCACCAGGCTGTTTCTGGCTCTGGGGTCTAAACTCCCCTTAGAGTCCACACCATGCTGTTGCCTCTGTCTGTCCATCATGTTAATAATTCTTCTCAAAAACTCCTTATTCCCTGGCGATCCCTCTCAGTGTCCTCCTCCCACGCCTTTTGACTGACGGGAGGCCACATTCAATCAAGAGATAGATTGATTTGGCTGAGGTAGTGTTGTTGCTTGTAAATTAAATTAGATGCTGATACTGTAAAAATTTTGAGAGATGTCACATAAAGCCAAGACTTCCAATTCCTGACGAAAGACCAGACATTCTTTTCAACTCCAGCCACGTCTCCACGTGGCTCACCGGTTAGGGCCAGAATTCTGGCTGCTAGGCCTGGACTCTACTCCTTGATGGCTCCCCCACCTCCTCAGACATATTTGAAATGGACAATGAGGATGTTCTCAGCCTCGCAAAAATGCAAGACCATGTCAACCACATGCTTCCCTGGTGACTGATTGCTGTCCTGCACCTTCAATATGGAGATTCTGGACTGACTTGCCCAGGGGTCCCCCTGCCTGGCTATAGCTGCCAGCCCAAACAACTTTCTTTGGGGACCATGGCCTTCTTCAGTCCAGGCACCACTTAGTGGCATTTTGGAGTGTCCTTCTCTCTCAGTCAAGACAATGAACTTCCAGCATCATTCAAGCCAACTTTCCACATTCCTAGCAAAGCAGACACAGCAGGATGCTCCCCAGCTTCCCTGTGTATCCCGGCTAGCTCAGACTGTGGTTCCACGGGGAACCGAAAGACCTGGCATAGGGAGGGAGTGCTGGGGGGGACTCTTGTGGTTTGCCCACAGGAGAACTTGGTATTTAGACAATACGGGGCTTTGGGTCTGAAGCTCACGACCTTCTGAAACTACTTTTTCAAACACGCAGAGCACAGGCTGGACACCAGTGGACTGACTCCATCTACCCAGGGAAGCAAAGGCCCCATGGTTCCAAACCAAGGCTGGGGTGGGGAGGTAGGCATGGCTGTCTTCTCTTTAGGCACAGCTAAGGTAGCCCAGAGGATCAGTCTGATGGGGAGTCTACCGAGCGAGGACCCTAGGAAATGATCTGTGTCCACAGCTGCTGTCTGTGGAGCTGTTTAACTCGTCTTCCCCAGGGTTCCTGAAAAGGAAATGTAAAACACATGTCAGGGGCTTAATGAGCCCAGTAAACTCCTGAGGGTCCTCATCTGTCTAATGTTTGTTAATTCTGTGAGGCCTCCTGACCAGGGCTCTCCAGCATCGGCACCGGGGGATAGATTGTGTGAGGTAAGGGACACACTCAATTAGTAGAAGCTGTGTCTCTGCCGGCAAGTTCCTTAACCTCTCTGAGCCTCCGTGGTTTTACTTGGAAGTTTGGGGGGGATTGTGGGGATGAATTGGGAAGAGGAAAGTGTTTGTGTTGTCTTTGAACTGTCCTATTGGCACCCGTATTTTAACCCAGGGTTGGGGAAATCAATGTCTGGAACCGAGGCTTCCCTCGCCTCACTGACGCTGCTTGAGAGCTGTGGGCGCTGGGCTACGTCAGCACCCTGGCTGTTCTAGTTCTTTCTGTAGCCCCATAAGAACAACCCACTGGAATAGGAAGTGTGTACAAGGATGTGCACAGGGAGCTAGGCGGTGGTGGCGCACACCTTTAATCCCAGCACCGAGGAAGCAGAGGCAGGCAGATCTGCGAGTTCGAGGCCAGCCTGGTCTACAGAGTGAGTTCCAGGACAGCCAGGGCTACACAGAGAAGCCCTGTCTTGAAAAACACAACAGCCACTAAAAGAATGTATGCGTAGGTGCATTTATTATGCCAGGCCAATGCTCCCCCATTTCGCCACATCCCCAACCTCTCTGGCCCCTGTCCTCTCTTTAGTGTTTCCTCTTCCACTCCCATCTGGGCAGACTTGTGGTTAGATGTGCAGGGCAAGGCAGCGAGTCTTGAACATCCTGGTAACATCAGTTCAGGTAAGCAATCAAGACCACCAGGTACCTTCAGGCCCTCATCCCCGATCGCAGGCCCAGGAGTGGATGGATCTTCACCCACCGATGAGACAGCTGCTGCAAGGGGTCCCAGCTTACCTCTGACAACTTGTTGGCCACCCCATTTTCAACACAATGTCCTCAGAAAAGAGTGAGCTAAAGGTTTTCCAAGAAGATAGGAGCTTTTTTGGAGCCAAGTCAGGGAGAGCCTTGTGTGCAGCTAGGGTTCACACGAGGTCAGCCAGGAAACAGGTCCCAGTGGAAACAGGACAGAGCACTGAGGGAGAAGAGGTGTACCTTGAGGCTACTTGCATGTTGCCCCTCTGTTCTTGGTGGAGTTAAGGTATCTAGGAAGTCTGTCATTCATACCTGAAGTCAAGGAAAACCTGAAGCCAACGTGTCTGCCGGAGAGAACTCCGTCACGTGAATCCTAAAAAGGGCAAGGACTGCTGGTTTACTTCTGTTGTCTGAGTCTTCGCCCATCCTGAGACCACATCAAGACAGTCCTGTGAGGACTGTGTGCTGGCTGGGGCGCAAGCCAGCACCCCGTCCCTGGTCCCATGGGGAGGACGCCCGCAGCACCTGGGGTTTCAAGGCTGGGCTCTTGACTCCTCTTTCCTTGTGGACCACATTGCTCCAAGGGTGGCAAGGGCTAGCCACACCCTAAAAGAGGAAGGAATGCTCACCGTCATCGCACTAAACAGAACAGTAGGGCTTCTCTAGTGGAGCAATGGTTGTGGAGAGAGCACTAAGCAGTGAAGAGAGTGAAGACTTAGCCCCACACATAAGGGGAGTAGACTTAGGCCTACACACAAGGAGAGGAGACTTAGCCCTACCCACAAGGAGAGTGATACTTGACCCTACACACAAGTGTCCGTAGCTGTGGTTTCCGTTCATCCCCAGGTCACTTGATAAGATGTGGACACTACATGTCAGTGTCTGTGGCTGTGGTTCCAAGTCTTCTCAGGTTAGTGCATTTGATGAGGTGTGGGAAAGCGTCATTCTGATGGTGTCTGCCTCTGTTGGTTGTCTGTGCCTGACTCTCCATCAAGGGGACACCCTGTGGAAGGCAGGTGTGCAGTCCTACACACAAGCACATAACTACCAATTCTGTGCTCAGGAGACCTTGTGCAGATGTCCGCCTCAACCCCGCCCCTGTGCTGACTAGTTTTATGTCTACTTGACATAAACTGGGGTTATCTGAAAGGAGGGAAGCTTGCTTGAGAAAATGCCGCCATAAAATCCTGCTGTAGGGCATTTTATTAACTAATGATTGGTGGGGGAGGGCCCAGTCCATTGCGGGTAGTCATCCCTGGGCTGGCGGTCTTGGGTTCTATAGGAAAGCAGGCTGAGAAAGCCATGGGAAGGAAGCCAGTAAGCAGCACCCCTCCATGGCCTCTGCATCAGCTCCTGCCTCTAGGTCCCAGCCCTACCTGAGTTCCTGTCCTGACTTCCTTGTATGAACAGCAATGTGGAAGTGTGAGCCAAATAAACCCTTTCCTCCCCAAGTTGCTTTGGTCACGGTGTCTTATGACAGCAATAGAAACCCTGACTAAGACACACCCCAATGCTGTAATACTGTAGGGGGTTAGGTGACTCAGGGCCTGACAGGACCCACTGTGACAGAGAGAATAGCCACACTGCACTTTAAACAGTGGCGCTTCCCACAGCCGTGATGCCGTGTGAGCAGCTAGTGTGATACGCAGGTTGAAATCTTCAGCTGCGAATTCCACTCCATCCCTCTGCTTTCTCTTATTCCAGGCTGGCCTTCAGACATACATCAATGGATTTGAAAAGACAGATATGCCTGAACTCTCAGCTTTCCCCTCAAGGCTAAACCAGTGGCTCTTTGTGATTACTGTAATGATCAATGAGAACATGTTAGAGAATGTGCCCGACACAGGGGCCAGGGACCTACTGAGAACGTGGGATGCAAAGGCAGTAACCACCCTCACTGCTGCTGCTGACCTACTTCCCGATAAACCTTCATAATCTGGAACCCCCACAAATGAAAGATGTAACGATCAGTGGCCCCAGCGCACTGGCACATGAGTTCCTTTCCTCTTTACCTCGGGATGCCCAGGAGCTGTGGCTCAATGCTATTGCTTCACTGCTGGGGACCATCAGACCCACATATCACTAGCCCAGGGCAATACCCAACTTTAAAACTCAGGGTGTGTGTGTTTGTGTTTAATTAAAATAATTTTTATTTATTATTTGTATAATTTCATACTTATACATTTTGACATACCCCTTAGCCTCTCCTATCCTCTCCCACTCCCTCCGGAGTCCTTATTTCCAACATGCCACCCTCCTACTTCTACTTCCAATTCTCTTAAAACCTTTTTATAACTCACTGAATTTAATTAGGGTTGCTTGCATGAGCATGGGTGTGGGGTTATTTACTGGATCGTGAGTGACTTCAACCACTGAAGAAAGGCAATTCCCCTTACCCAGCAGCGTTAACAGCCAATAGCCAGCATCACGAACCCCTTCTCCATCCATGCTGAAATGCTGACAGGCTCCATTTTATGCAGGTCTTGTGTGGGAAACCACAGCTGCTGTGAATTCGTGAGTACAGGAGCCATGTCTGGTCCACAGGACACTGTGTACAACCCTCCTCCCCTCCTGCGGCCCATACATTCTTCCTGCCCCCTCTCCTGTGAAGTTCCCTGAGCTGTGGGGGTCGGGTAGAGGTTGTGATATAGATTCTCATTTAGGACAAGCCATTCACAGTCACCTGATACCAGCACTTTACCCACTGATATGTCTGCATTCACCACTGCCCACTGAAAAGAAGAAGCTTGGCCAAGACGGAAAGCAATGATAATCTATGGATATGAACCTAAGTACTTAGGAGGATGGCGGACAGGAAAGTGATAAAGAAGCTACCAGTGTGCACCTGGCTTGTGAGTAATTCCTTTGTGGAAATATGTTTTGTTCCTAGGACAAGGAGGAGGAGGAAGATGGAGAAGGAGGAGGTGGAGAAGAAGAGGAGGAGGCGGAGGCGGAGGCAGAGGCAGAGGTAGAGACAGAAGCTGTGAAAACTAAGTCCTGGAGGAGAAAGTTCCAGTTGTGGTACTGAGGAACAATCCACTGAAGAAGCTGCAGACCCCCCCCCCCCCAACAAAGCCCACAAAGATCTCCAAGTTCGGATTTGCCAAAGATAGAACAAAGAAAGCATCAGCCATCTTCATCAACTTCAGATCAAGCAAGCCTATGGAAATGGTTCCAACTCTTGCTCCCAAAACCTTTTCAGTAACAGCAACTTTCAGGGAAAATGTAGGTTGTGAACCAGAAGAAATGCCTCCAGAAGCAAAGACGAGGATGAAGAATATTGGAGGGTATACATCAGCCTCAGCTGGACCAATCCCCTTGAACAAAGGAAAGCATGGCTTTCCTCTAACCAGAAGCTGTGGGAGTGAAATAGAAAATCTCATCTCATGACCATGACAATCTGATGATGTGTTTTGAGATTGGGTGTGGGTGGGTGCAGAGCCAAAGCATCACACGTGGCTTTTGAGAGGTGGTTAGCTCATGTGACTGCAGTACTCACAAGTGGACTAATATGCTCGTGGATTAATGGATTAATGAGGTCATGGATGATGTGGCTTTGTTACAAAAGTGAGTTCTCTGTCAGCTTGCTGTCTCGGGCTGAGCAAAGCTCCCTGGCCATGTCTTTGTGCCATGTCCTTGGAGAAGGACCTTTGCCAGGTGCCAGCATCGTGTACCTAAACAGCTTCCACAATAGGGGGCCGGATAAACTATTCTCTATAAATGAGCTGGTCTTGGGCAGGCAGTTATCACAACGAAGAACAGAGCAGGGCCTGGTACAGTGTGATGCTTTGGCATGTGTACACACTGTGGAGCAACTCTACCAAGATTGTTCATGTATTCATCCCCTTACACACTTAGCGTGTTTTTCCGAACAAGAACATTCAAGGTCCATTCTTTTAGCAACTTGGAAATACACAGTATGTTTTCACTGACTTCAGTCATTGTCTTGAGTCTTGGAAACATATTTCTGAGTGACTGAAACTTTATAGCCTTTAGCCAACTTCTCCCCACTCCCCAACCCCAGCCTCTGGCACACACACACCCACCCACCCACCCCAACCCACCAATTCTGTTCTCTTCGACTCTGAGTTTGAGATTTTTAGCATCCTCATTCCTAACAAACTCGGGCAATGCTGATACTGCCAGCTGGGGACCATGCTTTGAGACTGACGGACTTGCCTGAAGGAGGAACTGAGTCCCCAGTTCTGTCTTCGAGTCACCTTGAGAGATATGTACCACCTCACATTGCTCAAGGTCCCAACTTTTCAAGAGAAGACAGAGCGCTGATTTTAATGTAAGGTTTTCTAAGTTTTAAAGTGAGTAAACACCATTTATAACATCAAACCAGTATGGACTAAATCAAATCTATACCTAGGTTAGGCTGCAATGATGACCCTTCCCTCTGTGAGCTTTGTCTGTACAAGTACATGAATGAGGACCTCTCTCCATTTGACAGTGTCCCACACATTGACTCCTGAATATCGACACACAATCTGCAGGACCTGGGAGCCCCCCTGGGGTCCCTTGCTGCTTACAGTACTGCTTACAGTACAAAGACAGACTGCTTAGTCTGCTGAGGGGAGAGTGAGAAGTCCACACATTTCAAGAGGACTATTGCAGACTTCATAGAGCACATATAACTCAGTGGTGGGTAGAACCACTGTGGGGACCATGGCTTTGGCTTGGCAATGAGCCAACTCACTCTCACAAGTGTGATTCTCAGAAGTTTTTGCAGTACCATAGCCTAGATAAAATGACAGGTCACCCAGCTTTCAAACTCAGAGCAAAGGAGCTACTTTGAACAAAAATCATGGTAGAAACATTCCTCTCCCTGTGCCTGGTGCCTGCAAGCAGAACATCTAGCTTTGATGACGGCCCCTTGCCAAATCTGTGGAGACTGGCAGTCCTTGCCTGGCACTCCTTCCAGCTGTTCCCTTGCCAGCATCTTGCTGTGGGATGTCTTTGTGTATGCTGTGAATATGTGTTACTCTGATTGGCTGATAAATAAAGCTGCACTGGCCTATGGCAAGGCAGCTTAGAGGCAGGCAGGAAATCCAAGCAGAGATATAGAGAGAAGAAAGGAGAGTAGGGAGAGATGCCAGCCGCCTCCGAAGGAGCAGCAAGATGCCAGCAGACTGGTAATGCCACGACCACGTGGCAACATATAGATTAATAGAAGTGGGTTAAGTTTTAAGAGCTAGCTAGCAAGAAGCCTGTCATAGGCCATACAATTGGTAATTAATATTAATCCTCTGAATGATTATTTTACAAGCAGCTAAGGGACCATGGGGCTGGGCGGAATCAGGGGAATGTGGGACCGTGGGGCTGGGCAGGACCTGAGAAAACTTATGGCTACAACATCTCTTGTTCTTGTACAATGACACTTGTACATAATCAACATAATCAACAACATACAGCATAATCAACAACAAACAGCATAGCTCCAAGTATCCCCAGGACTCTGTGGTCTTTGAACTTCACTCTCCTTTAGATAATGTTTCCCTCCAGGGAGGAAAACAAAATATGGTGATTTTAGGCAACTTCCCATTATCATTGCCATATGTTGGATCTTTTTTTTCTTCCTCAAACTTTTGTTGATTCTTGTGGATTTCACATCATGTATCCTGATCCCACCCATCTTCCAGGTCCTGCCTCCCCCATCCACCCTCCTCCCTTGCAACCTCCCTCCCAAAACAAAACAAAATTTGAAAGAAAAACCAAAAACCAAACAAAGCAAACAGAAGAAGAATCTTGTCGTGGAAGCTGAAGTTGGCCCGGTGTGTCATACAGTTCACCCTTTAGTCCTTTCGTCTTCATGAGTCACTGGTCAGGTTCAGTGCCTCTGGCCTCTGCTACACCATCGACAATGGGGCTCCTCTTGGATATCCTGTTGTTGTCCTGCGTCATGGAGATCATGCTGTTTTGGATCTGTAGGTTCGTCTTCTTCACATGCTCCAGCAGTTCATAGATGAGGTGGTGTTGGGGAGGGCCAACTCATAGCCCTGGTTCTGGGCCTGGGTAGCAGCTGGGCTGGTCAACCTGCCCGTTCTCCCCCATGGTCACCACATGTGTGAGCTCTCCAGCACTGCCTCCGCTACATCACCCAATACAGCCCGCGGCAAGAAGCGGGGCCAGATCTCTTGCTCTCAGGCCCTTGGGTCCCGCGCACCCATACTCCACACTGCCAGGGCCAGCTCCACTGTCTCGCCCAGGTGGGGTGCTGCCACTCTCTCTGGATTGCTGTAGGGGACACACAAGGGCAAGGTCAGCTCTCCTGCTCTCATAAACTCAGAGCTGTCTCACCTGCGCTCCCAACAAGTTAGCTCTAGTGTGCTGCCCTGGCAGGGGGCAGGGTCCACTCTCTTATGTGCTGCAGCTGGGGAGGGGCAGGGCTAGTTCTCCCACGCTCACTCGTGATCCTGTGATCCCGGGGCCAGCCCTCTCGAAAGCCATGGGTAGCAAGGAGTGGGGAGAGGGCATCTTTCCCTGACCCGTGCCATCACAAGGTAGAGGGTGGGGTAGCTCTGCTGCTCTCACGCCCTCAGGGCTGGCTCGCCTGCATCCCTGACAACAGGGTCAGCTCTAGTGTGCTGCCCAGGTGAGGTGCAGGACCATCTTTTCCGATTTCAGGTGCCAGCTTTCCTGCTGCAGTATCCAGGGATGGGCAGGGCCAGCTCAGCATGGCTCTTGGATTTCAACAAGCACAGTCCGTGTCCCCATCAGGTCCTTTTCCCCGAACCCTCCCCCACAACTCCAGGCCATGGACATCAGCACAGACCTCAGCCACAACAGGACCACGGATCGAGACATGGCCCTAGGCAGCAGCGTGGGCCTGGGCGTCACCATGTTCCCAGGTGGCAGTTCAAGCTACTCAGATTGGCATGGCCTCTGTGGCAGCATGGTCCTTGGACACCAACATGGCCCTCTCTCACCAGCTTGCCTGTAGTGCTCACTCTCCCAGGACTTAATGTGTTCATTTGCTGACTGTAGCTCTCACAGGGCAAGAGCTTACTGTTATCTGGACTGTTTCCTTTCCCCATTTTTCACTGGTGAGGCCTCTAATCCACCAGCTTACGCCAAAGTCAGAAAGGTTTGTTTTGTTTCACAGTTTAGAGTTTTTGGTCTCATTCTATGACCTTTGTGTTTTGGGCGGTGACTGGAATATGTGGTGGAGGAAAAGTCTTTATATTGTGTGCAGAAGAAGAAGAAGAGGAGGAGGATGAGAAGAAGGAGAAGGAGAAGGAGGAGGAGGAAGGAGGAAGGAGGAAGGAGGAAGGGGCCAGGGTCCCTAACTCCCTCAAGGTGTCTCTAATAACCTGACTTCCTCAAGGCTCAGACTCTAAAAGGTTTCACTGCCTCCCAACTAGCATCTTGGGGTTCAAGCCTTTAACACATGTCCTTTGGAGGGACATTTAAGATCTAACATATGACTCTAGCCAAGGGCCGCCACACAGGAACAGCAACAGCTCGGCACCATGCCATGTGGCTGGCGGGGGCAGGACTCAACCAAGAGCCGCCTGGCTTCAGGCACTGGGTGGTCAGACACCAAGATGAGTGGGTACAGGGTGGGGAGGGGGAAGAGAAAGAAAGGTAGAGTGGTCCGTGGGTTGGGGAGAGAGGTGGATCTGAAGAGGTGAGGATGGTGAGGAACAGGCTAACGTGAATGGCCTGTTTGCCACCCTAGTCCAAGGTGATGTCTGGGCCTGGGCTATTGACAAGATCCAATCTTGGTCCAAGGCCTTGAAGCATCCAAAGGGGCCCTGAGTTGATGACTGTGGCTCCTGTTGCCACTGAGGACCATGCAGAGGCCAGTAGTCTGGGCCATCACCTGGGAGAGCTGAGAACTGAACACCCGCCCAGGCCATGCAAGCCAGTAGGCAACAAGGGACAGGAATCAGCAGCCCAGGGTGCAGCAGTAAGCTCTGCTCTGGAGTAACCGATTTCTGTTTCAGCCACTCTGGTGCTAAGGAGCCCACAGGGGCTTTCCTTTGTCGTTCTCTAATGGCTGAAGATGTTAAATATCTTTCCCCATTTGGTGCAAGGTCTGTTTGTGTCTTTGCCTAACATTAAAGGGATATTACCTTTTAGCATTTAGTCATGGGATTGTTTTCCTGTGCGTATGCAGGTATGGGATCCATACTCTAAACTTGCATGAGACATGTGGCTCACAAATCTTTTCTCTCATTTGTGGCTCACAGATCTTTTACTCTTTTTTTTTTCAATTTAAAATTTATTATTTTTTTTACATACCAGCCCCAGATTTCCCTCTCCTCCCTCCTCCCACCCCCCAGCCTTCTCTGCCAACCTACCCCCCCCCATCCCCACCTCCTCCAAGGCAAGGTCTCTCTCCCATGGGGAGTCAGCAGAGCCTGGTACATTCAGATGAGGCAGGTCCAGGTCCCTCCTCCCTGCACCAAGGCTGTGAAAAGTGTCCCATCATAAGCACTAGGCTCCAAAAAGCCGGCTCATTCACCAGGGATGGGTCCTGATCCCACTGCCTGGGGGCTCCCTAAACAGTTCAAGCAAAACAACTATCTCGAGTATCCAGAGGGCCTAGTTCAGTCCCATGCAGGCTCCTCAGCTATTGGTCCACAATTCATGGGTTTCAACTAGTTGGTTGGTCATCTCTGTACATTTTCCCATGATGATCTTGATGTCCCTTGCTCATAGAATCCCTCCTCTCTCTCATCGATTGGACTCCTGAAGCTTGGCCTGGCTCCCAGCCTTGGATCTCTGCATCTGCTTCCATCAGTCATTGGATGAAGGCTCTATGAAGACAGTTAGGGTGTAGCAGGAATCTTAAAAGTTCTTATTAATAAAATCAAACCCGAGGCGAGTATTTGGGGTCCATGCTGGTAGATCAGAGAGACAGAACAAGCCACAGCTATCTCACCTTGCCAGTTCCTCAGCTGGTCCTGTTTCCTCAGACTGGAAGCTTCTATGTCCTCATCCCAATGGCTCTCAGCTGAACTGCTGCTTAACCAGCCACATGTTTAACCAGCCAAATACTTAACCAGCCAAATCTTCTAGTTTCTGGTCCTCACGCCTTATATATCTTTCTGCTTTCTACCACCACTCCCTGGGATTAAAGGCTGGCTTTCTGGGATTAAAGGCGTGTGTCACCATGCTTGGCTATTTCCAATGTGGCCTTGAACTCACAGAGATCCAGAGGGATTTCTGTCTCTGGAATGCTAGGATTAAAGGCGTGTGCTATCACTGCTTAACTAGTGGCTTTTCTGTTCTCTGACCCCAGATAAGTTTATTAAGGTACACAATATTTTGGGGAACACAATACCACCACATTAGGGTATTCAACCTTCTGATCACTGGATTGGGCCAGTTCAGGCACCCTCTCGACTATTGCCAATAGTCTAAGGTGGGATCATACTTGTGGATTCCTGGGAACTTCCCTAGCACCCTGTTTCTCCCTATTCCCATGATGTCTTCATTTGTCCTGGTATCTCTTTCCTTGTTTCCCCCACTCTATCCCTGTTCCAGCTCGAACCTCCCGATACCATATGTTCTCATCCCCCATCCCTTGCCCTCCATCACCGCCCCCCCCACCCTCAGGTTGCTCATGTAAATCTCATCTATTTCTCCTTTGCTGGGCGATCCATGCGTCCTTCCTAAGGTCCTCCCTGCTTTCTAGACTCCCTGGAGCTGTGGGTTGCAGTCTGGTTATCCTTTGTACAATCTGGTATCCACTTATGAGTGAGTACATACTATGTTTGTCCTTCTAAGTCTGAGTTACCTCACTCAGAATGATAATTTCTAATTCCATCCATTTGGCTGCAAATTTCATGATGTCATTGTTTTTCTCTGCTGAGTAGTACTCCATTGTGTATATGTACCACATTTTCTTACTCCATTCTTCAGTTGAGAGGCATTGAGGTTGTTTCCAGGTTCTGGCTATTATGAATAATGCTACTATGAACATAGTTGAGCATGTGTCCTTGTGGTATGATTGAGCATTCCTTGGGTATATGCTCAAAAGTGGTATAGCTGGGTCTTGAGGAAGATTGATTCCCAATCTTCTGAGAAACCACCATACTGATTTCCAAAGTTTGCACTCCCACCAACAGTGTAGGAGTATTCCCCTTGCTCCACATCCTCTCCAACATAAGCTGTCTTCAGTGTTTTTGATCTTAGCCATTCTGACAGATGTAAAATGGTATCTCAGAGTCATTTTGATTTGTGTTTCCCCAATGACTAAGGATATTGAGCAATTTCTTAAATGTCTTTTGGCCATTTGAGATTCTTCTTTTGAGAATTCTCTGTTTAGCTCTGTAGCCATTTTTTAATTGGATTGTTAGGTATTTTGATGTTTGTATCTTGAGTTCTTTATATATTCTGAAGATCAGCCCTCTGTCAGATGTGGGGCTGGTGAAGATCTTTTCCCATTCTGTAGGCTATCGTTTTGTCTTATTGACCATATCCTTTGCCCTATAAAAGCTTCTCAGCTTCAAGAGGTCCCATTTATTAATTGTTGCTCTCAGTGTCTGTGCTACTGGTGTTATATTTAGGAAGTGATCTCCTGTGCCAATGCATTCAAGACTACTTCCACTTTCTCTTCTATCAGGTTCAGAGTAACTGGATTTATGTTGAGGTCTTTGATCCATTGGGACTTGAGTTTTGTGCATGGTGACAGATATGGATCTATTTGCAACCTTCTACCTGTTAACATGCAGTTATGCCAGCACCATTTGTTGAAGATGCTTTCTTTTTTCCATTGTACAGTTTTGGCTTCTTTGTCAAAAATCAGGTGTTCATACATGTGCTGAATAATGTCAGGGTCTTCAATTCCATTCCATTGGTCCACATGTCTGTTTTTATGCATGTAGCAAGCTGTTTTTATTATTATAGTTCTATAGTAGAACTTGAAGTCAGGGATTGTGATGCCTCCAGGGATTGCTTTATTGTACAAGATTCTTTTAGCTATCTTGGTTTTTTGTTTTTCCATATGAAGTTGAGTATTGTTCTTTCCAAGTCTGTGAAGAATTGTGTTGGGATTTTGATGGGGATTGCATTGTATCTGCAGATTGCTTTTGGTAAGGTTGCCATTTTTACTATGTTAATCCTACCTATCCATGAGCATGGGAGATCTTTCCATTTTCTGATATCTTCTTAAATGTCTTTCTTCAGAGACTTAAAGTTCTTATCATACAGGTCCTTCACTTTCTTAGTTAGAGTTACTCTAAGGTATTTTATGTTATTTATGGCTATTGTAAAGGATGATATTTCTCTGATTTCTTTCTCAGCCCTTTTATCATTTGTATATAGGAGGGCTACTGATTTTTTTTTTGAGTTAATCTTGTATCCTGCCACATTACTGAAGGAGTTTATCAGCTGTAGGAGTTCCCTGGTAGAATTTTTGTGGTCATGTATGTACACTATCACATCATATCATCTGCAAATAGTGAAAGTTTGACTTCTTCCATTCCAATTTCTATCCCTTTGGTCTCTTTTTGTTGTCTTATTGCTCTAGCTAGAACTTCAAGTACTATATTGAATAAATATGGGGAGAGTGGACAACCTTGTCTTGTTCCTGATTTTAGTGGAATCACTTTGAATTTCTCTCCATTTAATTTGATGTTGGCTTGCTATAAATTGCCTTTATTATGTTTAGGTACGTTCCTTGTATTCCTGATCTCTCTAGGACTTTTATCATGAAGAGGTGTTGAATTTTGTCAAAGGCTTTTTCAGCATCTAATGAGATGATCATGTGGTTTTCTTCTTTCAGTTTGTTTATATGGTGTATTGCATTGACAGACTTTCATATGTTGAACCATCCTTGCATCCCTGGGATGAAGCTTACTTGGTCATGGTGGATAATTTTTTTGATGTGTTCTTGGATTTGGATTGCTAATATTTTATTGAGTGTCTTAGCATCAATGTTCATGAGGGAGATTGGTCTGTAATTCTCTTTCTTTGTTGCATCTTTGTGTGGTTTGGGTATCAGGGTAACTGTAGCCACATAAAAAGAGTTTGATAATGTTCCTTCTGTTTCTATTGTGTGGAATAATTTGAAGAGTATTGGAATTAGCTCTTCTTTGAAAATCTGGTAGAATTCTACACTGAAATCATCTGGTCCTGGGCTTTTTTTTTGCTTAGGAGACTTTTAATGACTGTTTCTACTTCCTTAGGGGTTATTGGTCTATTTAAATAGGTTATCTGGTCTTGATTTAACTTTGGTATGAGGTACCTATCCAGAAAATTGTCCATCTCTTTCAGGTTTTCCAATTTTGCGGAATACAGGTTCTTGAAGTATGACCTGATGATTCTCTGGATTTCCTCAATGTCTGTTGTTATATCTCCCTTTTCATTTCTGATTTTTATGTTAATTTGGATGCTCTCTCCCTGCCTTTTAGCTAATTTGGATAAGGGCTTGTCTATCTTGTTGATTTTTTTTTTCAAAGAACCAACTCTGTTTCATTGATTCTTTGTATTATTCTCTTTATTTCTATTTCATTGATTTCAGCCCTCAATTTGATTATTTCCTAGCATCTATTCCTCCTGGGTGAGTTTGCTTCTTTTTGTTCTAGAGCTTTAAGGTATGCTGTTAAGTCATTGGTATGAGATTTCTCCAACTTCTTTATGTGGGCATTTAGTGCTATGAATTTTCCTCTTAGCACTGCTTTCATAGTGTCTCATAAGTTTGGGTTTGTAGTACATTCATTTTCATTGAATTCTAGGAAGTCTTTAATTTCTTTCTTTATTTCTTTCTTGACCCATTGGCGATTCATTTGGGCATAATTCAGTTTCCATGAGATTGTAGGCTTTCTGTAATTTTTGCTTTTGTTGAAATCTAACTTGAAGCCATGGTGGTCCAATAATATACAGGAGGTTATTCCAATTTTTTTTTGTATCTGTTGAGATTTGTTTTGTGATCAAGCATGTGGTCAGTTTTAGAGAAGGTTCCATGGAGTGCTGAGAAGAGGGTATTCTTTTGTGTTAGGGTGGAATGTTCTGTAGATATCTACTAAGTCCTTTTGAATCATAACTTCTGTTTGGTCACATATTTCTCTGTTAAGTTTTAGTCTGGGAGATCTATCCAGTGTGAGAGTGGGGTGTTGATGTGTGATTTAAGCTTTAGTAATGTTTCTTTTACAAATGTGGCTGCCCTTTTATTTGGGGCATAAATGTTCTTTTACTCTCTTAACAGGGTCTTCCACAGAGATAAATATTTTAACCGTTGATTAGGTATGATACCTGACTGTGCTGGCTAGTTTTATGCCAAGTTGACATAAGCTAAAGTCCTTTGAGAGGAGGGAGCCTCAATTGAGAAAATGCTTCCATTAAACCTGGCTGTAAGGCATTTTCTTAATTAGTGAATGATGGGAGAGGGTCTCAGGCCACTATGGGTGGTGCCATCCCTGGGCTGGTAGTCCTGGATTCTATAAGAAAACAGGCTGAGCAAGTCAATAAGCAGGACCCCTCCATGGCCTCTGCATCAGCTCCTGCCTCCAGGCTCATGTTGGGTTTGAGTTCCTGCCGTGGCTTCCTCAATTGACTATGATTCAGGATGTGTAAGCCAAACAGACTCTTTCCTCCTGAAGCTGTTTTCGGCTATGGTGTTTTATCGCAGCAATAGAAACCCGAACTAAGACACTGAGTTTCTCTTTGAGTGGGTGATGTTTTGATGTCAAGTCTAAGAACGCTTGCCTAGACCTAGAACCAAACACTCTAGGTTTCATAGCTTTATATTTTCAATTACTTTCTGTATAAAATAGGACACAGTCCATTCTTTTCTACAGATAACCTGTGTTCTAGGATTGTTTGTTGTAAAGATGTGTCTTATTCCACTAACTTTAATTTAATTTTTTTTAATTGCAAACTCCACCAAATTTCTTTCTCAAAAACAAATTTAGGTGGTGTATACCTTTAACCCCAGCACTTGGGAGGCAGAGACAGGTGGATCATTATGAGTTCCAGGCCATCCCTGCTTGACATGGTGAGTTCCAGACTACTTCAAGTTACATAGGGAGATCCAATCTCAATGTACATTTTTAAAAAGAATGTACATTTATTTTTTGTGTTGGGGTAAGAATAGGTAAGGGTGAGCATATGTGGTGAGGTCAAAGGACATTTTTTGGGAATCAGTTGTTGCTGTGATAAATTAACCAAAGTGTGAACTGAAGGGATAAAGGCCCCCTCTGGCTCACAGTTTGAAAGGATTTAGTCCATCGTGCTGATAGGACAGGGCAGCAGGGGCCTCGGATGGTCACATTGACTCTACAGCCAAGAAGTCTGTGAAAGCCAAGCATGGTGGCACACACACCCCCCTTTAGTCCTAGGAAGCAGAGGCAGGTGGACGTCTATGAGTTAGGGGCCAGCTTGCTTTACACAGCAAGTTACAAGCTAGCCAAGAGAGATCTTGTTTTAGAACAACAGACAAGTTGAAGGAGGGTGGGGGGGAGAAGGGGAGGAGGAAATAAGGGGACAACTTTGGGGAGTTAGTTCTCCCCTTCCACTATATCCAACCCCGGGGATTGAACTTGGGTCGCCAGTCTTGGTGGCAAGCACCTTTACCCACTGAGCCATCTTGCCACCCCTGAATGTCTTTTGAGACTTCGTCAAAAATCAACACAAGCAGGAATTAGAGGTGGGGGCTGGGAGGGTTAGGTGGTCAAATGCAATGTAAGAGGAGGAGGGAGCAGGGGAGGAGGGGGAGAGAGGGGGAAGAAGAGGAGAAGGAGGAGGCTACTGATGTTCAACTTGCTTTTTCCTTTGTTTCTTTTCATTCATCCTGGGATCTTGGCCCTTGGGATGATGCCATCCACACTCAGGGTGGGTCTTTCCTTCTAGTCAGACTTCTCTGGAAATACCCTCACAGACACAGCCAGAGATGTTTCTATGACTAGGGTTAATTGTCCACTTGACAGAATCTAACATCTCCTGGGCATGCTTGTGGGGAAATGTCTTGATTGTGTTAATTGATATGGGAAGTCCCCTCTTAATGGCTGGTGGGGCCATTTCCTGGGTGGGGGGTTTCTGAACTTGATTAAACACAGAGAGCAAGCTAAACACTAGCAAGCATAAATCGCTCTGTTTCTTGACTGTGGATGTGATGTGACCAGCTGCTTCAAGCCCTTGCAGCCTTGACTTCCTCACCATGCTAGACTGTGCCTTGAAATGTGAATTCACAAGAAAGCCTTCCTCCATTAGGTTGATTTTGTCAGGGTATTTTATCACAGCAACAGAAAATACCTAAGACAGCTCTCTAGGTGATTCTAAGTCCAGCCAATTTGACAATGAAGATTAGTCATCCCAAGTATCTCTTTTTCTTTAAATTATTATTATATATAATTGTTGTGTAACTGTTTTCTCAGAGATCAAAACATTCTGCCCTGCAGGAAGCTCCATAAGCAAGAAGGTCAACAATTCAGAATAGCTTCAGGAAGTCCTTGAAACTGACCAGATTCACTAGGCCTGTCCCTGCCAGAGTAAGCAATAAAAAGCCAAGAGTCCCACTCGGACAGTAGGGAGTTGAGCTGGAAAGAAGACTGAGACCAGATCAGTTGTCGGGGAAAGCAGAAACTAGCCAAGCTGCCTCAAAGAGATTTAAACCAGACTCACCTAGAGAGGACACTCTCCAACCTGTTGAGCTGAGGTAGGCTCTGTAGTGCACTTCGGGTTCCCTAGCTTTCATGAGCTGTCCCCGAGCTGGTGTGAGCTTGGGTGATGTGGTTGTCTTTGAGTCAGTTCTGCTCCTGTAACTACTCACCCATATTTCTATAAGTAACCACAATACAACTCATTGGTTCTCCCAGCTGGACTTTGGTGGCACCTTTGTGGTCTGTCGTGGGTTCCCTCTCTGGGGTGAGTAGATGGCTGTGTTGAGTCTCTACAGGAAAAGCTGTGCTGCACAACAATGATACCACACTTTTAATTTCTGTATCCGTATGTTTATTGCTAAAGTATAAAGATTGGTGTCTGTAGGTTTATCTTTTTACTTATGGCCTTAATGAATTCACTTGTAAATTCTAGTGTATGTGCAGTCCTTGACGTTTTCTCTGTCATCTGCAGAAAGGGAGAATTCTATTTCTTCCCTTCATTCACTATGCTGTCAATCCACTGGCTGAAATCCAGGTCTATGTTGAGTGAAATTTGGCAAACAGACATTTGGGCCTCATACCAACCTCAGGGAGAAAGCACCTTGGTCTCTCATTGAGTAGAATGTTCACTCTTGGATCTTAGGTATTCTTTATCAAGTTGAGCAACTTCTCCTCTATTTCTATTTTTCTGAGATTTTTTTGATGTAGGTGGTAGTCAATTTTTGTGAAATGCTGTCTTTTTAATTAATTAATAAAAACGTAGTTTTTCTTCGTTAGGCTATTAATGTGATGGATTACCAAGAAATTTTCTTTTATTTTTATTTGTGTGTGTGTGTGTGTGTGTGCGCGCGCGCGCGTGCACATGCATCTGAGTACTTGTATAGTCTAGAAGAAGGCGTCAGATCCCCTAGAACTGGAGTTACAGGTGGTTGTGAGCTTTCCACTGTGGGTACTAGGAACTGAACTCCAGTCCTCTGTAAAAGCAGCAAGCTCTCTTAATCACTGAGTCATCTCTACAACCCCCATCAATAAATCTTCTAATACTGATCTAGACTTTCATACCTGGAACCATTGCTCATGGAATATTTACTCAAGTTTAGTAAAAGAATAAATTCATAAAATAAACTGGGAAATGTTCTGACCGGGAGATATTGCATATAATAAATGTTAATTCTTTAATATTCTGCTCTAGAACTTTCTGATAAAGGCATCTAGGAACTGGTTTTAGGAAAACTTTGAAATTACAATTTAAATTTCCTTAAGTTGTGGGGATATTTGAATGATCTATGTCTTAATGGACAACTCATGGTGATATTTTTAAAGAAAGAGGGCTATTTAATCACAGGAATTACATGTGTGCATGTTGAGTTCTTAGCATTTATCTTCTTTTTGATGTTTGCAGGTCTACAATGATAGGTCTTGATTCACTTCTTCTATCAATCATTTACATGTTTTTTTCCATCTTTTTTTTCTAGTCTTTAGAGAAATTTGTTGATTTTGTTGATCTCACAAAATATCTTGGTTTAGCCAGGTGACAGTGGCACACGCCTTTAATCCCAGCACTCAACCAGGCAGATCTCTATGAGTTTGAGGCCAGCCTGGTCTACAGAGAGAGATCCAGGACAGGCACCAAAAGTACACAGAGAAACCCTGTCTTGAAAAACCAAAACAACAACAACAACAACAAAAAAAAAAAAACCCAAAAAACAAAATTTTGGTTTTGCTGTTTTGGTTTTTTCTCACTTTTATGTTTTTTTGATTTCATCAATTTCTGTTCATCCTTCCTTCTGCTTGCTTTGGGTTTATTTTATTCCTCTTTTTCTCTCTTGAGGCATATGCCTTGGCTTCTATTCTTTCTTGATACATGTGTTTAGTGTTGGAAATTGCCCTCTTGATGCTGTATTAGCTGTATCCTCAGAATTTCGATGTGCTGTGTTTTAATTTTCATTAATTTCAATGTATTTGCATTTTATAATCCTTCTTACATGTCCTATGGGGTTATTTACATGGTCTTGTTTAGTTTCCAGGATTCTAGGGATTTTCCTGCTGATTTCAGTTGTATTTCATTGTAGTTAGAGGACAGACTTCATGATTCTAATTCTCTTACATTTGTTGATATTTTAATAGCCTAGATATGGTTCATGTTAGTACATGCCCATGGGCACTTGGAAGCAATTTATTTTTCTATTAAGATCATTTAGATTCTGTTGATTGATATGTTGAGTTCTACTCTATACTGGCTGCTTTTTCTCTCTAGAAATTTCAGTATTGTAGAGACAAATATTGAAACCTCCAATTGTAACTCTTTCCTATTAATTTGATCCATTTGGGATTCCCATATTTTTCAGCTCTGTTATTGGGGTTTTGTCTCAGTTGTCTTTCCTGTTATTCTTGATAAAGTACTCTGACAAAAGTAATCTAAGGGAGAACATACTTATTTTAGCTCACAGTTCAAGGGTACAGACCACTGTGGTGGGGAGATGACAGTGGCAGGGTCCTGAGGCAGCAGGTTGCGCTGCATCTGCCGTCGATGTAGAAATGAGTCTAGGATCCTAGCCAGGGAATGGCACCACCCACAGGGGACAGGCCTTCTTACCTCAACTAACACAGTCAAGAGAATCTCCTGCAGGTGTGCACAGAGGCCCTGTCTCACAGGTAATTCTTGACTCTGTCAACTTGACAATTAAAAAAGTAGCTACCACAGTGCACACATGCTTCACATTATTAGATCTTCTGGGTAATTATGTATTCAGTGTTTCTCAATTTATTTTCATAGTTTCTCTCTCTCTCTCTCTCTCTCTCTCTCTCTCTCTCTGTGTGTGTGTATGAAAGAGAGAGATTAATACATGGTGCGTTTGTGTGTGTGTGTGTGTGTGTGTGTGTGTGTGTGTGTGTGTGTGATAAATACACATGTGTGTATACATTCCCAAATGAATATAAGGAGACCAGAAGTTATCTATCTGATAAGCCATCTTCTCAGCCCATATTCTTTATAGCCTAACAGCTCATTTCTTTGTGCCCTCGAATAATACTTCATTGTTTAGATGCACTCAAATTTATTTGTCCAGCCAAAGTTTGCCTATTTTAGATACACCTTTGTTTCCAAGTTTGGCAGTTTAGATAAAGCTCCTCTTAAGTCTTTGTGCACATTTTTGTGTGAACATAGGTTTCTGGCTCTTTTGGGATAATACCCAAGAGTGAAATTGCTGGACTGTGCTGTAAAAGTATATTTAAAACCTTCAGCCTGCCTTCCAAAGTGGCTGCACTATTCTGCACTCGCATCAGGAAGGACAGAGGCTCTGCTGTTTCCACACTCTCGCCAGCATTTAGTGTTGTTTACGTGGCGAATTTGGGTCATTCCAAGCCTGGTGGTTCCAGTTCCCAGTTTTGTTCTCTTGTAATAGTGTGTCAGTTAATTCTGGGTCTTTGGTCTCTCTTCATATACTTCAGAATCAGTTTATTGACACTAGAAAAGTAACTTCTGGGATTGGGGCCATGTTTATATTGGAACTCTTGATCAAGTTGAGAGGAATTAATACCACGACAATATCAAGTCTTTCTATCCATGAACATCCAATCCAATCCAGATCCAATCAAGTTGACAACTAAGTTCAACTATCACACTACTACCTAGGATAACTGTTGACTCGCACATTTACCTTGTGTCCTGGAATCTTTCTGTAATCACTTAGAATCTCCAGGAGACCGTTCTCAATTCTTTTAGATTTATTGTTACACAGACAATCTGTGAGAAGTTTTACTTACTTGGTGCCATCTGTGTAGCTTCTATTTCTTCTTCTTTTTGTATTACCACCCGAGCACAGATCTCCAGACTGGTGTTGAAAAGAAGTGAGGGCCATGCCTTTGCTTTATGCCTGATTGGAGTGGGAAAACTTCAGGTTTCTCTTTTTCAGGTACAGGGTAAGCTGAAGGTATTTGGTGGCCCTCTGTACCAAGATAAGGATTTTCCATGTCTAGCTTACCCAAGAGTCTTTTTTTCTCATGAATTTGTTAGATTTTTTTTTTCAAATTTGTCTCTTACATCTAGTGGTAGGGTTGTGTAGTTTTTCTTCATCTTGGGTGATGGTAAGTGATTTCCAAATGCTGATTCAGCTTTATAAACCTACAATAAATTCCATTAAGTCATGGTATATGTGGTGGTTAGAGGATAAAGAAGGGAATATAGGGAGGGACAGCTAACATGGAAGGTCATTTGATGGGCCATGTGGAAACCTACTATAGTAGAAGTATCTTAAATATATATATATATGTAATCTAAATGCAATCACCAAATAGTGGTGGAGACAAAGCCCCAACTAAACAGCTTTCATCACCAAGTTAAACTTCCAGTGTCAGGAGGAATGTGTTACATCTGACTGAGTTGTTGACAAAGGGGTTCCATGGAAACCCCCCAAACAACTCAGGTTATTGCCAAGGCTATTGTTTGCTCCATACAAACCGATGGTAAGGCCCTATTGCTGAATGAAGACAACACCTACGCATATATCATTGAACATGGAGCAGTCAAGATATCTAACTAGAGCCGTCAGCCCTACTGACTAGTGTTCATGGTACGTGAAGGTATTCTGCATGCCAGAGGAGAAAAGTAAACACCAATCCTGCTACAAACCCTTCTGTTGTATGATATTTTGATTACATTCTGACACTCCTGAGACTGACAATGAAGTTGAATTGATTTGAATCAGAGGATGGAGCTAGCTACTAACTGACCAAAATTAATCATAGAGGTTTTGGAGGACTGAGGACAGATAGAGAACACAGGAAGTGGTAGGGCGGGGCTTAGAGAAGGTCTTGAACTTTTTGGGATCAAGGAACAAGAGAGAGAAGAGTTCACTGGTCGCTTCTCTGCCGCTTCTCTGATCATTCAGGTTCTTACTCTGATATCTCACTCCTAAGTTTTTATTGATAACGAATAATTAGATCAACACTTCATCTGGCACCCAGTGTGGGACACAAGATCACGAGATAACCCCTCACCCCTGGCTTCGCAGCCACTGGAGCCGCTGCAGTGGCTGGTTTTTCCTCCCTCCCCCCAAAACCCTCTGAACAAGTCTGGGGTTTCCTGTTGCCTCCTCTCCAAAAGGGCCTCCAGCTGCTGCCTGTTCCTGGCCCCAAACTCCGTGGGTGGCTGGGCTCCACACACCTCCTGAGTTGGCTGCCCATTGCTGGCTGGCTCTGTCCTTCAGACAGCCTGTGCCCTTACTTCCTGACAGGCACGCTTCTTTTGTACATCGCCCTGGGTCTGCTTTTCAGGTGTCTGTATCCCTCTCCCTGTGGATTATGGGCTTTCTCTAGACCCCCTCCTTGGACCACTGCCATACGAGGTCAGCTGCCTCAATACCCACTTGGGCTTTTACTGTTACTGCCACCGCCACACACTCTCAGCCTGCAGGTACACACAGACAGCTGCAACTGCCCTCAGCCAGGCCATGCGCCACCCTTGTTCTCTGCCCAGCCATGCTGTGCTGTGCAGCAACAACCAGCCTCGCATTTCACTGTCATAATCATCAGATCTGGTGAGACACCTGAAAATTCTAAAAGGGGGAATTAGTTTTTAACAAAAGTTTTTCCCCCACATTAAGAATGGGGAACAATATTACAATTCAGGGAGTTAGGTCTCTGTACGATTCCACAATGGGTGGTTTGAAAATGAAACAATTAAATGAAGGGATAATCAACTTAGCTGGGATTGACATAATGTCAATTATAATCATTATCAGTTTGTTATTCATGTTTTATCCTTTAAAAAGTTGTTTGAAATCAGTGCCAAATAAAAAAATTGACTGTTAAGATACAATCTTAGAAAGACCTACTAATGAAACTAAGAAAAATACTCACACACAGAGGAGTTGAGAGCAGAACTTACCTCACCATTGCATTATGAAACTGAGGAGAATCAGCCCAAGGTTATTAGAAAACCATTCTTAATTTATCCAGTTACCATTCAGTAATGACTACTAGATAATAGGCACTACCAAAGCTATTCAGAAGTTAACTGGGATCCTATTAATATGTTATATTTGAAGAGACTTAAGGAAGCAATCGTTTTATGTGGTATACATTCACGTTTTGTGAAGCAGATGGGCCACTCAGAAGAGAATTATTCCACAAGACTGGAAAGATTTAGTTACAGCAGTATTGGAAGCTGGTCCTCAGTTACAATGGAAAACATGGTGGATAGAGGAATGGAATAATCAAGTAGGACTGAAGGTATGGAAATTTCCCCAAAACAGCTTCTTGGTAATTTGCAAAGATGAATTTCATTTGATGATTACACCTTGGCTCTATGCTGTACAGCAGCTTTGAAAGCTTGGGACAGAGTTGAAAAATCAGGAAAGAGGACTGAGTTATTTACTAAAATTATACAAGTCCCAAAAGATTTCACTATTTTTTTTTACAAAGATTTACTTCAGCTGTAAATAGAATGATATCAAATCCAGAAGTTAGAAAAATATTAATTGAACCTTTGTCTTTTGAAAATACTAATTCAGAAAGCAAAAGGGTGATTAGACGTTTAAAAGCAAGATCAGCAACAATAGATGAATGAATTAGAAATTCAGCTGATGTTAGATCTAATGTTTATGATGATACTTGGATAGGAAAGGTGATTTCTAAAAGTTTTAACAAAAATCAAAAGATTACATGTTTTAATTGTAGTAAACCAGGTCATCTGAAAAGGGATTGTAGACAAGGCATTCCTAGAAACAATGTTTTTTGTGTGTTTGTTTGTTTGTTTGTTTGTTTGTTTTTTTCCTAGAGATAATCCAAACAGAAGGCCCTGGCTTCTGGAATATGCAAAAGGTGTGGCAAAAGCTGACATTTCACTAATGAATGCAGATCAACATGGGACAGGCAAGGTAACCCTTTGCCATCAGAAAACACCTTAGGGGGCCTCTTGTATGCCCCCATGTCAAATTTGGTTCAAGTATTCCTTGTCATCATTGGAGAAACTCCTTTACAGAGCAATTAAAAGAATTAATGCCTGATGTGAAAAACCATTCTGTTTGTATGACAGAACAGCTTCATTTGATAAAGCAAAATTTTCAAGAGAGACCATAAAACAAGTATTTTGGCAAACTTCTATGAATGATCAAAGACCAAAGTTAAAAATACAAATGAATGGCCTTAAAATTGAGGATTTGATAGACACAGGGGCAGATGTAACAATAATTTCATCAAAATCTAATGAGTTCAACTTTCCTCTTAATTCCAGTCCTAATGCTTTCTCTGTCTCTTCAGTTCTTTTCCTTCCAGCATGCCTTGCAAATTCTTTCTTGGTACCTAGAAATGATGTGCCAGGGTGAAGGGAGTTTTAGAAATAGTAACAGTGGCTAGAGGAAGCCATCTACTGTCTCTTGCTGGGGGGTCTCATTGTTTTAGTAATCTTGTACCTCTGGACTATGGTCTTCACAAATGGTTCAATTAGATTTCCTCCCCACTGTGTAGGAAAGGGTGAGGGACTTCCCCTCAGGACTCCTACTTGTGCCCCAGCAGGTGAGGTCCTGGTTGATCAGTTTCTTCAGAACAGAATCTCTGTAGAATAGCAAGTCTGTTTGACATCATTTCCTTTCCTACCTGAATTCTCCACCTCCCCACTGGAGCATGGAGACATCTCTCTAATATTTACTTTGAGCATCTAGTTGAGCCTCTGAAGGTAAATTTTACAAAATTCTGCAGACCCTTCTGCAACTGGGTCGCCTGTAGGTTTTTAACTCTGTGACAGCTTTCCAACAGGGTGTTGGCATCTTTACCTCCATCTTGATTTCAATGGGCATGGAGTTTTACATGAATAATCATGTTTCTCCAGTGTGTTTTCTGCATATTGGGGGATAATTTTATCATCCTTTTCAGCTCTGTTAACACTGTGAATGACCCCTTAGTGGGCTTTCTGTGTGGAAACACACTTACATTCCTAGAAGAAACACTACTTTCTCAAAGTGTATTGTTTAATGAATGTTGTTGGGTTCTTTGTGCCTAGATTTCCTTTAAACTGCTCATATCAGTATTATTGGGGTTGGTCTGTCATTCACATTTTCTTAAATTCTTAGTGAAGATTTTTTATTTTGTTTTGTTTTTAGTTTTTCAAGACAGGCTTTTTCCATGTAGCCCTGGCTTTCCTGGAACTTACTTGGTAGACCAGGATCTCAAACTCACAGAGATCCACGTGCCTTTGCTTCCTGAATTCTGGAATTAAAGACATGCACCACCACTGCCCAGCTGTCTAATTTTTAAATGAGATATATTCTTAGCTTATACATAGTTGGATATTTCACCTTCTTTTTGAGCTTTGGGATGGTTGAGGAAGTCCTGGAATGTCCTGTGGGCTTGCTTCCTCTGAGGGTTGTGGGGCAGCACTTGCTTCTCCATTGTTTATATGCCTGCATCTTCAGACTGTCTACAAAGAAGTCTTTACCTGTGTCTGTCTAGAGCAGTGATTCCCAACCTTCCTAATGCTGGACCCTTTAACACAGTTCCTCATGTTGTGGTGATCCACAACCATAAAATTATTTTTGTTGCTGCTTCATAACTAATCTTGCTACTGATATGAACTGTAAAGTAAACATCTGTGTTTTCCAGTGGTCTTAGGTGACCCCTGTGAAAGGGTCATTTGACCCACAGGGGTCGCAACCCACAAGTTGAGAACAGTTAATCTAGAGAGTTTGGGGGTTGGGGATTTAAAGAAAAAAGTGCAAATAGTCTCCATGGCTTCTAAACCATGAAAACAGCTCTTGTGAGCGTGACTTTGCATTGGCTCCTCAGATACTCAGGAAGACTTGCTTAGGGAGAAATACCTCTCACAACTTGGAGGTAGTATGTCACTGATGATACATGGCTTGCCAGATTGTGTTCCTTGAACCCCATCTTTCTGTGGGAACAAAGTTGAATGTGAATGCGTTTGTGTGGGTGTGGTGCAGAAGAGCGCATACCGACCAACTTCACAGCAACTCATGGGTAAAAGAAAAGGACTGAAGTTCAATTTGGGTTAAAAATGTCTCCAACAGAATGCTCATTTGTTTTCAAAGGATGGCATTTGGTTGGTATCTGAAAAATTAGGATAGCTATCATTGGGTGCTGGGCTCACAGTTTTCCACTGAAAAGAACTTGGGATTCTCAGTACCCTTCTCTGCCTCGCCAAAGTTCACAGTCCTCCATCCTTGCCTCTTCGTCACATACTTGGTTTCTAGGTAACATCTCCCATTGGAGCTGTGGGGGACTAAACAACGCACGTTAGATTCCATGGACCAAACTAACAATTTGTTGCTGGGCAGAAAACTGCTACCATCAACAGCATGGTTATTTTATTTTTTATTTTTTTTTAATGCTATTATACAGAGCTTGGTGGAGGCCAGCAGTGTGGGTTGGGGATTTAGTCCCCAGACTTGCCAAGATGTTTATGCAGCAGGAATGTTCCTTATGTAACATTAAGTCTGGAAGTGCTGCTGCCGGGCTAACCTCCCTCTCCCATCTCAGCTTTTATTCATTAACAAGCTGCTCCTGCTTTCATGATACCACATTAAATGGCTCAAAGGAAAGGGGAAAAAAAAACTTGTTTACTGAACAAAATAACCTAAGTCTCCACAAAAAAACATCCATTTGGTTAAAGGAACCAACCACAGGGAGTTCTGAGAAGCTGGGTCGAGGATTGTTTCAATGCTTTAGGCCCAGCCCTTAACACACTTCCCATTGCTCTCCAGCAGCAATCAAACTCAGATGTGTGGAAATACAAACGTTTTTAAAACACAAGAAAAACGATGAACGCACAAACAAGACACCCTCTTTTGCATTTTTGTGGGGGACTAAAGAGAAATTTCCATGTAACAGCAAGTGTCACATGAGGGAGACCACCGAAGTTAGATGGTCATAAACATGAATTAGCAATGCCTAATAATTGTGAGAAACTAAGGAAATGTAGGATTAGGGCTGGCCCGGGCACAGGAGGAAATAGCTGGCTGTTTATGTAACCCCTCAAGCAAAGCTCCTGAGGCACACACAGGATACTGGGGGCACTGAGCCCGACACTCCCAGCCCTCCCTTCTTATCTCATCCCCCCGATTCTCTATGGCTACTGCCCAATGAGTCATCAGCAATGAGAAATTTGGATGCTTTTAAGCAGAAGTGCATCAAAAGTGCTCCAGCAGCCCACAGCGGGCTGTGCCAATGCCTCTCCTACAGCAAAGCAATGCTCCCTTCACCAAGGCAGTAACCGGGCCGGCTTAGGCCTCCAAAGCACACCTTGCTTTCTATGACATCAACTGCACAGGAAGCGGCAAGGATTCCACACGGAGGAGACCCTGAGACTGGAGTAGAAGCCTCACCAGGTGTTTCTCTTCTGTCCTGGCCCTGCGAACACCCTGGGGGAATGTTGGGATCACATTGTGACACTGGTTTGGCTTCTTGAGGTGGGCAGTGAGGCTAGGACCACAATCCTGAGAAGTGAACTCAAGCTTGAGAGGGACAGTATGTCTCATTAGAGAAGATGTGAGGGGGAGGAGAGGTGGCTCAGAGGTTAAGAGCAAGGACTGCTCTTCCAGAGGTCCTGAGTTCAGTTCCCAGCAACCACATGGTGGCTCACAACCATCCATAATGAGATCTGGTGCCTTCTTTGGCATGCAGGCTTATATGGAGACAGAACACTGTATTCATAATAAATAGAGAAAATATGGATCTTTGGCCTAGATACATCAGGGGGTGGGAGACCCTACTCCCTTCCTCAATTGTTTCTCAGCTAATGCTTTCTGAGCAGTTGCTTATCATTAGGCCTGTCAAGGACAGATGAGAAGGGTCCAATTACACGGGATGATCGTGTCGTGTTTACTGCATCAGTTTTACAGAGAATGCTCGCAAGGCATCTTGAATCAGGGACCCCTTTTCCCAAGTTACATGAAAGTGCTACATGAAACTGCGGCCCTGCGTACATGACCTTCAGCTGTGGGAATTCAACAATGCATAGCACATGGGAGCCTTCTCGTGGTTCTGGAATACCTGTGTGAATGCCAGGGCGAGGAGAAGAGCTACGATGGTGATCACTGCAGGAGCTTCTGGGAGTGAGGAAGGGGAATCGTGCCCCGGAAGCACACTGTATCATATTGTGCAGACATCCAAAAAACTGCTGCCAAATAAAGGCACAGTGACCCCACAAATGTAAGTCACATGAGCCATTGATAATGTCCTAGTAGCCAATTAAAAGCAAAAAAACTAAAGTAAGTGCTTGGAAGTCATCAAATTTATTCAACTCAATGTGTCTAACATATTATTACTCAACACTCAGTTGGCCCTCCGTGTCTGTGGATTCTGGATCCTCAGACTCAGCCAATACCAGATCAAAAACACTTTAAGCATATATCTGAGAATTGGAGAGATGGCTTGATGGTTAAGAACACTTGTTGCGCAATCACAGGGACCAGAGTTTGGATCCTAGCCCCCCACCTATCAAGCTGGGGATCTGGGACATGCCTATAACCCCAGCACTGAGGTGGGGCAGACACAGGAAGATCACTGGTGTGTGCTGGCTTCCAGACTAGCTAAGAAAATGTTAGCATAGCGTTCAAGGAAAGACCCTGCCTCAAAGAAATAGAGAGTAACAGGACACTCAGTGCCTTCTTCTGGCATCAGAGCATGAAGAAGTGTGTGCATCTGAGTGCACACAGCATATACGTGTTGGGAGCACGAAGGTCCTTGCACTCACAGATGAGCACTAGGGAAAGCAGGAATGTTAAACATGATATTTCCACCCAGAAGGCTGGGAATGGAGGTGGTTAATAGCCTAGTGACCTGTGTAATCTGTAGTGCCAGGCCATACCAAGCTCCCACATGCAGGACAGGAGGTGGCTAATAGTTTAGGTGACCTTTGCATTATCTGCATGGTCAGAGGCTCCCCCAAGTTCCCACATCCGGGACCAGAGATGACTAATAACCCAAATGACCTCTGTGCTATCAGTATGGGCAAGATCACACCAGACCCTCCCTGGAGATAACACATGTAGCCTATCTCTAGAATCCATCTTCATGGAAGAAGTGACATGGACTTGGAGAAGAGTTTTGATGTAATTATGCTTCCTTGTGCACATGGGGTTGTGTTATACCAGGAAACTTTTCTCCAAATGTCCTGTACTTAAATGTGCCTACAATAAAACATCTGGCATCAGACTCTAGAAGTTCGAGCCAACACTGGCTACTGAATCATGTTACACTGGATTTCCTTCTTCACTCAAATCGATACTCTGCTGGCCATGACGTTTGCAGAGACACTTCACATATACACTCACATTTACACAGAGAAACATACACACACACACACACACACACACACACACACACACACACAATTTAATATATCTCTACTAAACATATACAGGCCTTTTTTCTTGTCATTAATCCCAAAACAATATAATATATTGACAAGTTCTTTTCTTTTTCCATTCTCATGTTTGTATATGGTGTTATGTGTGTTTGCATGTGTGTGGGCACACACGTGAGGATGAGCACTCATTTATGTGTGTGTGTAGCAACAAGTGGAGGCTGTAAGTTATGTCTGAAATTGTCCTTTATTGTGCTTCCATTTTATTGCTGAGGTAGGGTCTCTCAATCAAACCCAGAGCTCACCGATATGGATAGCCTTACTAGCCAGCTCTCTCTGGGAATCCCTAGAATTACTGGCAGGCCAGCTCACCCTCCTGTCATCTGATGTGGGGTGTCTCTGGTCTCCCCCCTGCATAGAAGGCACTTTAATCACTGAGCCATCTCCCCGTCGTCCTGTAGCACGGGTCCTAATCTGTCTTAGAATAAAAACCCAGAGCCAGGTATCAGAGTAAATGCTGAAAGATCAGAGGAAACAAGCCACAGCCACTTCTCACCTCGCCAGCTCCTCAGCCGAAAGGGGAAGATCCTGTCTCCACAAATCCTCAGACTGAATGCCCCTCCGGCCTCAGCCGAAAGTGGGCTGAACTTCTGTCTCCTCCCGCCTTATATTCCTATCTCAGCCCAGCCATATCACTTCCTGTCTCAACCTTCCTAGTGCTGGGATTAAAGGTGTGTGACTCCCAAGCACTGGTATTAAAGGTGTGAGCCATCACCGCCTGGCTCTGTTTCTCTTTTAGATTAGATTAATCTCATGCAGTCCAGGGTGGCCTTGAACTCACAGAGATCCATCTGCCTCTGCCTCCCGAGTGCTAGGATTAAAGATGTGTGCCACTACTACCTGGCCTCTATGGCTAACTCTGTGGCTGGCTCTGACCTCTGATCTTCAGACACGCTTTATTTATTAGAGCATATACAAAGTATCAACACACCATCCTCTTTGCATTTAATGTATTAAAGAAGGGACCTGTATCATGACAATTCAAAACACTAATCACATTGGTTAAAGAGACCCAAATGAGGGCAAAGCCATCTGCATTCAGGGTTGGAAGCCAGCACAGGCTAGATAAAGTAATTCTTCCTAGCTGACCTCTATTTTATCACATTCCCGGCACGCCCGGTGAGGTTCTTGTAGACACAGGGAAGATTGCTCTGAAACTTATACAGCAAGGAAAAGACCTCAGGAAACACCCCAGGAAACAGTGTTTGATAAGGAAGAAGGAAGTGGGGGGATCATGGGGCTGCTGCTAAGACTCACCCCGGAGCTGCAGCAAGGACAGCTTTGGCGGCGACAGACCCATAAACCAGTGGCCTGCTTGATCCTCTACCCTGCTCTCTGGGTGCTGTGACCACCTGATGGGTCAGGAGTGTTCTCTCCTCTTGATCTGCTCTCATTTATCCCAGAGGAAGTTGAAGGATGGTGGCTAACTCCCCCACCAGGCTGGCAGAGGTCCTCTGGGCAAGAGGGCAGCCTCTATGGATTCCTTGTTGACCTATGACCCCAGCCCTGCCCTCCATGGCTAACCCCTAATCCACCTGCATCCCTTCTCAGGAGCCCCGAAACACCTCACCTCTGCCTTGACCCTCACCACTTTGTCTCTAGACAGCCACTGGAGGGGCCACTTCGAGGATTATGCCCAGAGTCCCAGACACTTGTTTTCTTTTGGTATCTCTCAGATATTGTGAGTGTCTCTCACTGATTCACTGATCCCTGGCACTTGTGGGGAGTCCTCCCAGAGCCCAGGGGCTATTGTTCCTGTGCTTCAGTCTGCTGGAAGCTCTGGGTGATGTCACCCCACACACGACCTATCTTCCCCAGGCTGTGGCCATTGCTGTCTTAAAGCTGTGCTGTGTGCGTCTGTGTCTGTGTGTCTGTCCCTAGGAGCTGAGTTTGGACTACACAGGACAGAGGCTTCACCTCTGGGCTTCACTCTACTCTTCTGGGTCCCTCTTTTCCTGGGACAGTCAGCCCCTACCTTGAATCTGGGTCAACGGAAAGAAGAGCTGGAGGAAGGAAAACTTCCGTCCACAGAGCTGTACTCACACCTTCCTGGCATGGCCCATGGGAGGGCATGAGGTCTGGAAGACGGTCCCTTCTCTCTGCAAGTGTGCAGGATGTGAACCAGTCATTCCATTCTATGTGGTTATGAGGCCGAGTCCCGTGCCAGGAAAAGCACAGTGTTGGGCATGCATGTCCCTGGAGTACTTTGGAGGAAGGTCTACAGATGAGTAGAGCTGGCCCAGGAGGAAGAGGGACCAGTGGTAGGAGCAATGTGGCGGGAGGTATCAGGCAAGAGGGACAGCCACCAGCTAGCCACCTAGGCTGAAGGAGTATGGGGAAAGCAGACGGAGGCTGGGGCATAGGGAACTGGGCTATGGGTTTGTTTTGGCACGTTTTATAAACAATACACTGAACTTGAATGGGAGGAGGTAGGCCTGGGGTATCTGACTCTAGTCTTCCCGTCACCCCCAGTTCCCACAACTCACAGTTGACCCAAGGTAGGTACTCAGCATGGTCATGGGGTCATGGAGGATATAGAGCTCTCCCAGGCAGGTGGCTTTCCAGCTTTGTTTTTCATGCTGCTGAGGACCCAGGCTTTGTTTAGCCCCTTTCCTGATAGTACCCTGCCTTTCCTTGGGGGGCACCCCACTACAACCACATTCTATCACGTAGCATTGTGTATCTATTTCCTCCGAGAACAAAACACTCTATCCTTCAGGGAAGCTCCTTAAATAGGAAAGTAAGGCAACTTAAAATAGCTTCAGGAAGTCCCTGAAACTGATCAGATTCACTAGGCCCCGCCCTGCCGGAGTAAGCCGTAAAGGTGGAGAGTCCCTTTCAGACAAGAAAAGCTGCAAAAAAAAAAAAAAGATTCTCAGACAAGATAAACTGCAAAGATGACCTTGAGACCAGTCCAACTGCCTGGAAGAAACTTAGACTAACCACAAAGGGCACTCTAACTTGTCAGCTACCTGCAAGCTATATGGTATGTTCTAGGTTTTCCTTTGTGAGCTGTCACTCATGCTGGGGTGAGCTTTGGGAATGCAGCTGTCTTTGAATCATTACTAGTCCTGTAAGTAACCCCTCACCCATACTCCTGTAAGTCATCCCAATAAAACTCGCTGATTCACCGAGATGGACGTCGGTGGTATCCGTACTTTGGTCTGTTGTGGGATTCCTATCTGGGGTGAGTGGACATGTGTGTTGTATCTCCCCAGAAATAGTTTTTTTTTTTATCACACAACAAGCATTGTACCCTGCAATATTACCTCCACTTGGGGAAGAAGAATGTAAGCAGGGCTAAAACAGCCCAGCTCACCCCTGGCAACCGGGTAAGTTTAGAGACAAATATGTGGTGCAGTTAAAGCCAATATCATCCAATCAATTTTATCAGCCTGTTGGCTGGTGTGTAGCCCAGGCTGTGGCCCTGGAGGGCTGAAGGGCAGCTCCTTGGAAGAATCTGCCTAAGCATGAAGTCAAGCCAAAGAAAACTGAGCAAGAGTGACAGCCCTCCACAACAGCCAGCTCTACCTGAAGCCACGCGGTTAACTTAAATTGCATGAATCAGTGGATTTCCTTTCAGCGTAAGCCAACTGGACTTGTGTTCTTATCCTTTGAACTTGCCAAGTTCTGGCTAGCCTAGCATCCCCAGCCAGGCCTCATTCTCCTCATCCTTCCTGTGGCTAGCGTAAAGAGCAGAGCTTTCCTCAGGCTGTCCCGTGGCATGGAGCCTCTCTCCTGCCTCCAATCCTCAATAAGGGACCTGTAGGTTGGGAGTCTCCACACTCCTTGTGCACCCTTGGCCTCGCTAGCCTGCAATTCTACAGATATTGATCATTTTCCTGCTTTGCCTCAGACACAACGCCAATTTCCAGTGTGCCGTGCTCGCTCCGGTTCAGACTCCAGCCCCTCTGATCCTGCAGGACAGGAGCTCGTCCCCAGAAAAGACACACTCTGAGACTTCCACAGCCCGACTGCCACACACTGTCCTAGCCCTCACTGCCAAGAAGAGCCTGAGACATGTGCTTCCCGGGAGCATTAAGCCTGCCAGGGCAGATGAGCTGTGAACACACGATGCTGGGCGTGGGGTGAGGGGTTGGTAAGCAGGGCTGTTTTTTCCAATGGCCTTTTCCAAGCCAGAAGGAACTGAAATGTGAGCTCCCGCTGATTTAACCACAATAAGAGCTGCCAGGGCACCTGGGTTCCTCCTGCATGTGCCAGGAATGATGTGGGTACACCTCCACAATGGTGGAAAATGTCATGGTGGTGACAGGGGCAGAAGCCACCAGGGACTTCCTGCATGTGGACTAATGGAATTCCAACCCTGCTTGGGGATGGGCAGGTTCTGTTTTGCCGTCTTCCTCCTGGGTGTTGGAGGCCCCGAGGAAAGCAATTGCATGCTTTTGAGCCTCAGTTTCCCCCTCCACAAGCTGGATGTGCAAATGCGTGCTGCCATGGTTCATGTGGGAGAAGAAAGATGATACAACCCACACTTGCCAAGTGCTCCGAAGGTCATTCTGGCCATAGTAATCACCCCCCTTGGCAGGGCATCCCCCATTTCACACACGAGAGGCAGAAGCTCGGCAGGAAGATTGTTTAAGGAGACATGAGCAGCTCAAGTCCCTAGGGCCATGGCACCATGGCACTCAGAGTTGCTGCCTTGAATGGAAAGTGCCAGGCAAAGGCTGGACCCCCAGGGCCTGTTTTTGCTTCATGGTTTAGCCTCTTCATTTGGGAGTCTGAGGCAACATGGGGATGACCCTAACCAGAATGGGGGAGCAGTGCAGGTGGGAGGAGGCTGTTCCCAGGGCTCCAAAGGAAGCCTGGGGGCTGGGAGCTAGGAATGCCTCAGGAGGCCTGAGAGTGTTCTAAAAATAAAAGCAGACTGTCCAAGTCAGGTGAGAAGCGAGACTCTGAAAGGAGAGAAAGTCGGTGAAAAGCCGCCAAGAAGAGCCTGAAACATGTGCTGTGGCGTGGAATAATGAGGAAAAGCTGCCTTCTCCCACAGTGACGTAAATCATCCTGCGACCCTCGGGGCTGGAGCCACTGTCCAGCGCCTAATTCTTCACAGCTGTCCCCGGCAAAGGATTGGGGTGGGGGTGGGGGTGCGGGGAGGATGAACAAATGTGTGAGGTAGGAAGAAAAGAAGGGGAGCTGAGAGACTGGTGGTGAGATTTGGGGGTAGGGGAGGAGAAAGAGAATGGAGAAGGGAGACAGAAGTACTCAGAGATGGAGAGGGCCCATCTTGTTTCTGATCTCTTGGTCCCAAGTTTGCAGAGAGCAGGCATCTGGTAGACTTAGGACTATGATCAGAGATGTAAGAGAAGTGGGGAGACCAAGGAGAGCCAGGCAAGGTGTGACTGGCTGTGGTATTAGAGAGCTTGGCTGCTGTCAACCTGGAGAACCCTTCCCTGTTGTCCCCTCCCAATCAGCACTGGACGATAGGGAGGGTCCAGATGCTGGCTCCCGACCCCACCTCTGTTCTCTCCATCGCAAATCAGCTTGGGAGAATCTGGACCTGTGGGTGGTGTTCTCGGAGTAGCGTGTGGCTGGGCACCTGGCTTCACAGCCGGTTACATCCGCAGCACACATGAGGAGAGGGGGACCAGACAGGGAGTGCCTGGAGACTCATAATTCTCCCTGAACACTGGGGCCAGGGAGAGGAGGCAACTCTGGATCATCACTCTAATGACGCTCAGCCCTGGCTGCTCCTTCTGATGTGGAGACATGCTAAATACCCATTTGGAAGGATGTCTGAAACACTACGTTTAGGCCAAAACTCACCCATGCCCCTGTCTGAAGAAGAACCTGGTCCTGCCCTCAGGATCCATACTGGGGGAAAGAGATGCCTGTGCCCTCTTTCCCAGATCAGACTTGGGACCAAGAGACCAGAAACAAGACAACTGTACCCACCCTGCCCACCTTCCTCCCGCCTCCTCCATCCTTCTTTCTGAAGTTCATAGTCTGTTTCTTACAGTCTTGATGCCTGATGACAGAGTGTAGACAGATTTTTTTTTCCCCTTTGGGCATCCAGCTCACAAAACAAAACAAAACACAGAGACTTATTAATTAGTTATGAAGCTCGGCCTATCTCTTAGGCTTGTCCCATTAGCTCTTATAACTTAAATTAACCCATCTCTTAATCTACATTCTTTCATGTGGTTTGGTTATCTTTACTCGGTACTGCCCATCCTGCTTCCTCTCCATCTGGCTGGCGAGTCTGCTTTCTTCTCCCTCTCCGGCTCCTCTCTATCCCCAGAAGTCCCACCTAACCTCTTCCTGCCTAGCTAATGGCCATTCAGCTCTTTATGAAACCATTCACAGTGGCACATCTTCACACAGCAGGTAGCACACACAGAGAAAGAGATGAGGGGACACTCAGGCTGTCCCAGCTCCCACAGCCAGTGAGCTCCAAGTCTAGCCCAGGGCATCTTGGTAATAAATATAGCCACTTTCGTAAGGTGGCTTGACTATCTGTTTCTCTACATCAGAACAACCTGAGCCAACAAGGGAGCCCACAGAGCAGAACGGGGTGGGGGTTGGGGGGTGGGGGTTGGGGGCTGGGGGTTGGGGGAGCACTCACTGGAGCCTAGAGGTCCGGATAGTCACTGCCCACTAACCTGGCTATGCTAATTAAATCCTGCCCACCATGTCCTGGAATCTGAAGCTGAGGCTCCCTAGGATTAGGTCATGGTGAACCCTAGAATTCTAATGTAGGCCTTCCTTGGATTCCAGCTGAGCGGTTAGAATCCAATGTGTTGACTAAATTTCTCATTACTATGACAAAATACCTGAGGAAAGCAGCTTATGAGAGAGTTGGAGCTATTTCAGTTCACAGTGTAAGAGGATACAGTCCATCATGGCAGGAGAAATCCTGGTGCAGGAGCGTGAGGTGACTGCCACATTGTATCTACAGGTAGAAAGCAGAGAGAGATGAATGAGGTGACTGCCACATTGCATCTACAGTTAGAAAGCAGAGAGATGAATGTGACTGTCACATTGTATCTACAGGTAGAAAGCAGAGAGAGATGAATGAGGTCACATTGTATCTACAGGTAGAAAGCAGAGAGATGAATGAGGTGACTGTCACATTGTATCTACAGGTAGAAAGCAGAAAGAGATGAATGTTGGTACTTGGCTGGCTTCCTGCACCCCCTACACACACACACATACACACACACACACACACACACACACACACACACACACACACACACACAAAGTATTTCTTCAAGTCTTTATGTTCACTACAGAAAAGGGATTTTAGGAGCCTGGGACTATGGCAGGGAGGAATTCCTCTAAGCTCTCAGGGATAATAATGACAGGCCAGCCCTGACATCATCTTGTTCATAGAACAAGTGACCGGCTTCCCTCCCAACTAGAGGGCACAGTGAGAGCCTATGGGGTCCTTCTTGTCTTTGGGATTCCAGATGCTACCTCCTCCATGGTCTTTGCTCTCTCCTTGGGAAGCCCCAGATCCAGCAAGGGCTCTCTGCTTTGTGAGCATGTGCACAGGTAGCCAGAGGCACTGGAGATGGAGGTGGAAACCTAGCTTTGGGCATCTACCCTCTGCAACTGTGACCTCGCCCTCCTACCTGGTCAAGCCTCTTCCTCCCACCCACCCTACCTGAAAGCCAAGAGCATGGAGAGCAAGAGGATTCACCTCCCTTTGAATCGCATCTGCTTTACGATTGCTGTAGAGATTTACAGCCCAGACAAGTCCAGCATGGACACATTAGATCAGCGTTTTAGCTTGAGCTGCCTGGCCAAATCCATGACAGCACTGCCCTCCTGGGATGGCCAGCAGCTGCCCGGCCTCAGGGCCACCTCCGCAAGCCCTGCCTTCCTGAGAGCTGCCAGAATGACCCACCCAGGCAGGCAGCAGCCTACAGCTCCAGATGTAGAGGCCTCGCCTGCCACTGCCTGGAGACTTCCCCAGCAATTCTGAGTCCCCAAGGGCTCCTGGCCTTCTGTGGATTCGCCAGCAGCCCCAGATGGAGCAGCGCAAGGCAACCTGAGCAGGAAGCCAGGTGGGCCTGAGTTTTTATTCCAGCTCCTGAGAACTTGAGTGTTTACACGTCACCCTGCTCAGCACCAGTCCTCAGCTGGCCTCAAGGGGCTCAGTTCTCCTTCGTTTGGGGTGGAGACTGTTGACCTCTCCGTTATATAGGACATGAAACAGAAGCATGGAGCAGATAAGAAACCTGCCCTGACTCCGAACAGTGAGGCTGTCCCTGACTCTGTTGCCTGCTTTTTGGACCCGTTCCCTACTGGGTTGCCTTGACCAGCCTTAATAAGAGAAGAGGTGCCTGCTCTCACTGCAGCATGATATACCACGGCTGACTAATAGTCATGGGAGGCCCGCCCTTTTCTGAAGAGAGAAGAGGAGGAATGGATGTGGGGGGGCATTGGGGGGGGACAGACTGGGAGGAGAGGAGGGAGGAAGGGAAAACTGTGATCAGGCGGAAAAAATTAATTAATAATTAGTTAATGAAATAATATAAATAATAAGTAAAGGAAAGAAACATGCCCTGGCTGGTTTTCCTGGGACCCCCTACAGGAGTCTAGAAGAAGGGGCCATCATTATTGTCTGCTGCTGCAGTCACTGAGGGCTGGGACAGGAGCTGGTACAGGAGCTTGCACGTGCTTACAACTGCTGGAACAGGGCTGACCCACGTGACAACAGAGTAAGTGACTACCAGCCAGGGCTAGCACTCCTGATGACCTCCTTCCCAGACAGCCTTGGTCTTCCTGGAAGCGCGGGACCACTTCCCACTTCCGGCCCCGCCATCTCAGCCTCCTCTGAGCCCTGTGATCGGAGGACCAGCCAGCCTAGCCTGCTTAGAGCAAAGGCTCCTCCCTGATGCCACACGTACTTCCTCATGCTCACCATGCTAACGCTAACTCGTGTACTTCTGTGACGTGTGTGGAGTCCAGGAGAAGTTTCCTTTGATTGAACAGCTCTAATTTGGAATTTGAGAAAAGCAGCTAAGGCAATAATAATAGACAGTTATTTTTTCATCTGTCTAGAGGGGCAGCCCCACGCTGAACTCTGCAGGTTTATCATATTCCCATCAGCCTACTATGGATTCAGCCCAAACTTTTGTGGTTGAGGGAGGAAGTCAATGCTCCTCTCCCAGTTGGTTGGCCAAGGGTGATTGGTTCTCTAGTGGAAACAGAACACTGGATAGACCAGTCAGAAGGCCTCCAGTCAAAGACTAGACGAATCAGATACCTCTAATCAAAGGCTAAACCAATAAGAAGCTTCCTTGGGATTTTTAACCTGGGATGGGAGCTGACCAGGATATCTGAGAGGAAAACAGCTATATATGAACAGCCAGTGTTTGGGGAGGAAAAGGGAGAGAGTCCTAATGAGATGGGTGGCCGGATTCTACCGGTCTGGGGCGGCTGGCAGGAGGAAAATGTAGGAAAATCCCATTACAGTTGGAAAAGGAGACCTTGTTCCAACACTGCTTATGGGGAAACAATCACCGAATGAAGTTACTGTGATAAAAATCAACTCTAGAAAGTACCTTCTTCTCCAAATAGCCAACCCCTAAACAGTTTTGACTAATAGTTTTTACATTCATAAACACAGAGTCAAAAACCCTCAGGGGGGAGACAGTGACTTTAAGATAGCCTTAATTCAGCAACTCAAGTCTATCTCCTCCTGGCCTCGCCTGTCTCTCCCTCTCTCCCACCCCGACACTCTCCTCAGACATTGGTATATAGAGTTTCTTATGATCCCAATACGTAACATTTAATTCTTTTTTGTTTGTTTGTTTGTTTTTTCAAAACAGGATTTCTCTGTGTAACAGTTGTGACTGTCCTGGGAACTCACTTTGTCAAACTGACCTTGAACTCACAGAGATCCACCTGCCTCTGCCTCCCAAATGCTGGGGTGAAAGGCCTGCGCCGCCGCCGCCGCCGCCACCACCACCACCACCACCGCCCGGCAACATTTAATTCTTAACATGATTTTGGTTGGTTGGTTGTGACAGAACTCACTACCCTAGCACCTGCTGTGTGTGGCCTGCAACTTGCCAGCCTGGCCTCCTACTTGTGATCTTTTGGTCTCCACTCACTTTCCAAACATGGGTGTCACATGCATACCCCACCACACACCAGCTTGTGCTTAACTTCGAGTTTTTAATGCATCCCCTTAAATAAGGTACTTGGAAACCCATGGTTAGCTTCCTTCAAGTTAATGTATATTATTTCAAAAAGAATTTAAAAAAATAATTAGTTTTCCTTTTCACGTTTCTTTTTTTCCTAATTTGACCAGCTTCCCAAGACTTTGTCTTAAATGATAAATGCATGAACCAGGCCTAGTGGCCTATGTCTGGAACCCTAGTACTTGGCAGGCTGACACCAGGGGATTGCAGGTCATAGAGACAGTTAAAAGCGAACAGAAAGTGCATGGAAAGCTTGTCCAATGCTTTTATGGAAAAAAAATGAATCACAAGCTTACAGTGAGATAAATTATATTAAGAACAATGGTAACCCTCAAGCCTCATCAAACCCATTACTTCCTAATTAATTTTACTATTAGGTTTATGTTTACCTACAATCATTATGTTGTGCCTATGATGAAAATATCACATAATGAGTGCCATACTACATATGTCTTCCCAACTCTGTTCAATGATGTCAAGTTGACGAGAGTGTCTAAAACAAGTGCTATGAGCCAGGACTTTTTTCACACAGCCTTCCACCTGCCCTACCTATGCCCCACCCCCACCCCAGAGTGCTGGCTCTCAGGCACTTACCAGCACAAGGCTGCTTCCAAGTTCCATGTGTGCAGGAACTGTGGGACTCTCCTTCCCCATGTATGACCAGGGTTCAATACATGATCTGCCACGGTCCATTGAATAGAAAGGGTAGAACAGCTTCTTCCTGAGCCATTGTGTTCCCTAAATGTTTAAAAAGACACCTCTCTGTGGAAGACTGGTTCCAGCACACACACACCCCACACAGATATAAAGAACTGTAGATGCCCACCCAAGTCCCTTATATAAAATGACCCAGTATCTCTGGAGATCATGCCGGGTGCTCCTGCAGACTTCAAACCCCCTAGGAATAATGGCTTGGAACACCTAACACAGAGTAAATGCTGTGGAAATACTACAGTGTCATGTTCGGGAGGCAGGGCTGAGAAAATACTCAGGACGGAGGCAATTTTCTTTTTCAAACCATTTTCCACCCTAAGTTGGTGTGGAACCTGTGGATATGGAGGTCTGTCCTGAAGCTGGACAGTAGGACCTGTTTAGGGTTCAAAACCAACCTCAGCCTGGCGAAGGCCACTTTGAAAAAAGCGAGTGGCCGAGACTTGTGTCTGGTCTTTTCTCCCCATCCCCAGCAGCAGAAGACCCGTTTTTTCCTTGTCCTCCAGTTCTGCTTTGGACCCCTCACTCTGCCTCAGACTTAGGTCAAAATATCTCCAATCACCTCCTTATTTACAGACATCAAAATCCAATGCTAAGATACAGCCCAGTCAGGGAACGCTCCAGCCTGTCCTCGGGCCAGATTTGAAATTAAATAATAACAAAACTCCGAAGCCCAAAGATGTCCATTGCCTGAAATATGCAGCTTACATTTGAGTTCACATGACTCAACTACACAGCTGGTGACCCCCCCCCCCCCCTTCAAGCTAATGGAAGTTGCTTTCTTTCTTTCTTTTCTTTTTTTTTTTTTTTTAACTTGAAACTGCCTGGTCTCCAAGAAGCAACCTTCTCTGCATACTTCCTCTCCTCAGGCTCCTGCTTGGCCACACAAGGCATATAAAAACCCCATTTGGAGAATTGCTTCTTTCCCATGAGGCCCTTCGGTCAGTGTAATTTAAGAAACACACAACTCCTGCACCCAGCTCTAGAGGTCACAGTAGTTTCCTCCCTTGGAGGGAAGCGGAGGAAGAGGCAAAGCTTCTTCTGCCTTAATCCTGATCTGGCTTCTAGAGACGCAAAACACCTTCCACACAGAAGAGGTGGATAGGCTGGCTCTGGAGAAGAGGCAGTAAAATTCTGAGCAGGCGTCCTGGCCTAAAACGCTGGCAGGGGCTGGAGGGAGGATTAGCAGGAACTGTGTCAGACGTGAGCTGCGCTCATTTCAGACGTGAGTGGGGGTGTAGCGTTTTGTTGTCAATCTATGATGGAACAAGATGGCATTTTGTTTGATTCATATGGGGAACCATTGAGACTCGTTTCTTATTTGAGGACAGTGCTGCTCTGTCCTTTGAGTGTCCCCTGGTCATCTGCGGCCTAAGCCATCCCAGACTCTGCTTCTCCCTTGGCCAGCAGCACCAAGGAACTGAGTGGGGGAAAATGGCGATTTCAATGCTTAGATAATCCAGGAAGGAGGGACGGACAGAGGGAGAGAGGGGAGGAGGGAGGGTGGGGGGTGGACGTGTGTATAAAGAAAACATCTTTAACAGCAATGGCGCACTATATGGTTACGTGCCCTGCACCCTCTTAGTATTTTGAGACAGGGTCTCCCTGAACTGGGACTTGAAGATTAAGACAGACAGTTTGGCAAGCAAGCCCCAAGGTAGTGTCTATCTCCACCTTCCGGGTGCTGGGATTACAGCCCATCCCGCCACACCTGACCTTTTATGGCTTTTCACCTGGATGCTGGTGGTCAGTTCAAGCCCTCATGCTTGCTCAGCTTCCTGACCACGCCGTCTCCCCAGACCCTGAGGAGTTCACTTTCAGTCTTCACGGCTTTACTTGTTTGGACTTTTTACGTAAATGGAAGAGTACAATATTTATCCCATCATGCTCGGCTTCTTGTTCTCATCACATGCTTTCAAGTTCATCCACGTGGCGGCACACCATCACTCCCTTTACTGGCTGAATATCATTCCATCCTGTGGCGATCGTGCCTCTTACCTGTCATCTTGCCAGCCGAGAAGAATGCTGCCGAGGGCACGCTTGTGGAAGTTTTGGTGTGCCCACATGTTCTTGTGTTTCTTGGATACATTCTAAAAAGTGGAATTGCCGGGTCACAAGGTGTCTCTGTGCTTCACCAGCTGCTGAACTAGACGTCTCACTCTGAAGATATCTTCCTCCTCCAGCAGCCAGATCCTCTCACAACTGGATGGGGAGGGGTGGGTGGTTGTTAGCAGAATGAGGTCGTAGGGAGTTCTACTTAATGTCACTTTATTACCAAGCAGGATTTGGGGAGGTTGGCATTGTTTCACCGCCTCTGAAAGCAGCAACCCTACACACACACATACACACACACACACACACACACACACACACACACACACCATTACACACATAGACATACATGTATGTACACACATACACAGATGTGTACACATGTACACATGTGCATACACACACGTACATACATATGAGTATGTACACACATGCCCACAAATTACTACCTCTGGGAATTCAGACTCTTGGCTGTATTGGCTTGTGTAGCCTTGGCCAAAAGAGTCAATAGGTATAATGGGATTTCTTCTTCTGTAACAAAGGCTAAGGAGTTTTGCTCTCACTTCTCAAGGTCGAGGGCGATGTTTGTCTATCACTTCCACTGTTAGAAAGATCCAAGAGAAAGGCAAGGATGCTGCTGAGCTGCTCCCAACCCACCCCACCCTTCATCACCCCCCATCACCCCCCATCACCCCCCATCACCCCCGTGCTTGGGGAGTGGCCATCAGTCACCAGGGTTTGGTTGTGAGTGTGAACTGGCCTAGAGCCCAGAACCCAGAGGCAGACCCAGACAGAGCTGGACAGTCCTGCCTCTTCCCCCTCCCCACCCTGGGGTGCCGGGAGCCCATCTGTCCATTAGTACTCGGGGAGCAGGCCTGAGGCCCTGGGAGGAAGTCAGCAAGCAGCCTGAGCAGGTGCTTGCCCTCTCCAAGACAGCATTGCTCGGATGACGGCAGCTTTCCAGGTGGGAAGTGCAACATCCTGGCGTCTTGGGGGCCTGGCCAGAGATCCAGATGTTTGGCGTCCACGGCCCCCAAACCTGGGTGATTGAATCTGACACTTTTTTAATAGGGTGTAGGCACAGCTGTCCAAAGGAAGCTCGTCCGCGCTCATTCCTTCCCTCCTGGCCCCAGCGTGCTAAAGTTCCGATTCCAGGCAACCTTTGGCAGCTCATTCTTCCCCTCCAACACCGGGAAAACCCCAGGGGTCCCCCAAACACATGAGAAGGGGGGACCTGGACTATTTCATGGAGGAGGAAAGGGGAGTACACAAAAATCAATTCAATGGAAGGAGGGGTCCATCCCCAGCTAGGGCCTCAAGTAGACAGTCTCTGAGATCATTCTCCGCTCTAGGCCCTGAAGACCCTCATGCAGGTTTGACAGATCCCCCTCTAGAGGCCCAGGGGTGTGGCCTTGGGAGGCCTCAAAGGACAAGGAGGGGAGGAGCCTTTTGCTTCTTGGTCATTTTTTCCCTCTCAGCCCAGCATCCCTGGATGCCCTAGCCCAGCCCTATAGATGAACCACCCGCAGTTCCCAGGATGCACCATGCCTCTGTGGCCCTGTTCCTTTCCCCGGAAAGACTACCTGTGGGTCTCCATCATCATGTTTTGGCTCAGCACCAACTGCCCGATGCCCCTACAGCCTTCTTTCGGCCCTAACAAAGTGATGAGCCTGCCCTTCACATGCACAGGGGCTAGGAATGTACTTCAGTGGTGACACTCATTACCAGACGGTCTCCTGTGAAGAGGAAGTGGCCCAACCATCTCTGTAGCTCCTGCCCCAGACCAGAACCCACAATGATACTAATGCTTGCTCAGTAGAAATTCGCTGCACGCGAAATGAAATTAGATACATTAAAACGAAACAAGGTAACTGTTGGGAGGCAGAGATAACACCAGAGTCAGGAAGCAGTAGCAGACGCACATAGAAGCCACCAAAGGTTCAGGACCCCAGGCTGGCACATGTGCCTCCTTCCAGAGGGTTGAAAGTCACTAACTTGACCTCGCTGATCGGGAAACTGTAGTGAGGAAACAAGATATTCAGCACTTGGTGGGGAGTGGGGGTGGGGCAGGCAAGCTTAGAAAGATAACCCAGATCCTGTCGAGGGCTAGCTCGCAGTCAAAGCCTAGTCCTGCAGCCTCAGTTGCGACGCTAAAGGGAAAATTCATCAGCGAGCTCCACGGCCATCCCCTCAGCACCCAGCACACCCGTGTCTTAGTTCTTCCTGGGCAGGTAGGTGGCAGATCTGGCTCCCAGAAACCCTGCATGGCATTCTCCTGTTGCAACAACAGGCAGGATCTGAAATGTCCCTAAAAGCTGATGGACCAAAGGCTGTCCCAGGCTGGGGTATTGATGTAAAGAAAGGTGGTGCAGCCTCTAAGGGGTAGGGCCTGGTCACTTGAAGGGGATTTGGGACTCCGGTTCCTCCTGTTACGAAGGTGCTTCCCAGCCCCCATGGGGGAGTGGCTTCCTCAGTCAGCTTCCACCGTGATGGACTACACCACGACAGCCCCAAACCATAGAGCCAAATGAATGTGGCCTCAAACCTGGAAACTGACCCAAAATATCCCTTCCCCATTCTAGTAGGTTGATTTTTGTCGGGTACACCTGCTTCCAGGGAATGGGGAAGGCCGGCCCCCTGGAGCTCAGGTGAGTGGCCATCCCCCAGTCTCTCTTCTTCTATCAGAGGTCCATCCTATCACTTTACATTTCTGGACAATTTCTGTTTATACTTAGTGGAATATAATGTGTTTTTCTTTTAAAACTACACAGATAAAAGCAGGAAGCACAAACTGGGATGGGAATGGGGCCGGGAGAGCTCAGGGAAACTAAGGCTAGCTAACAAGTTCCCTCCTGCCTGCCTTGGCTGGGGTGTCCATTATATGAGAGTCTTCCCATGTTAGAAGTGTGACATTTCATATTCTCAGTAGTCATAGCTCCTTGCATGCCAGCCGTACCTCCAGGAAGCAGTTAAAAAAAAGAAAAAGAAAACAAAACAGACTAGGGAGACGGTTCAGCTTGTGGCTCTACCAGAGGACCTGAGTTCAGTTCCCAACACCCATGTTCTGTGGCTCACAACCACCTGTAACTTCGGGGGATCCAACACCCTTTCCTGGCTTCCACAAGCACCCATACACACATACACATACACCACACACAGAGACACAGACAGACAGACACACAGACAACACACAAACACAGAGACCACACACACACACACACACACCACACACACACACACACGCACGCACGCACGCACGCACGCACAAACACATGAATAAAAATAAAACAAATCTTTAAAGACAGATGAATGTAAATGGCCTGGAAATGTAGCTCAGAAGTGGAACATTTATTCAGAGCACTACAAGAATAAACACAGAAGTAAATCAGAAAGGAAGAGATGCCATTTGAATTGGGTGAAAAGTAACTGTTGGTACTGGAGCTCTGTAGGTTCAATGAGTCACACGGGGACAATGTGTCCAGCATCTGGGTGATCGGGCTGGGTCCTAGCACCAGGCTCATTCACCTCACTCTCGGTACCCGCCTTCCCCACCTTGTCTCCTCCCAGGGGGACTGGCTTCTCTTTCCTCTGGTGAGCTTTAAGGACTCCAGGCCCCAGGAGACCCCGCCCTCCAGAGGTGAAAGACAGGAGAGCCACACCTGCTTCCATTCTGTCATTAGGGAGCTGCCTGCCAGGGCTGGCTGTTGATGCCAGCACCCATCCCCAGACCACTGGATCTTCCCTCCATTGCTGTCTTTACCAGAGTGGCCACGGCAGTAACAACGCTTGCCAAGTAGTCAAAGCAGCCGCCATCTTTACCAGACCAGCTGCGCCTGCTTGCTTGTCAGCGTGGGCTGGTGACACTCCTTCACAGAAGGAGCGCTCCTGGGCAGTCAAGGGCAGGGCTGCCTGTATGCTGTGTTGCTAAGGATGCAAGGCACACAGGGACCTCCATAGAAGATGGCCAAGACCTGAGGGAGCCGAGGCTGCTGAGGGACCTGCCTTCAAAGGAGCAGGCATCAATCGGGTGCATGGCTTGAGGGGTTTATACGCTATTGGCCACCCCAGTGGCCACCCCAGTCTGGGCTGTTGGGAGCAAGGGCTGGAAGAGAACAGCACTGGACATCGGGCTAGGGCAGCTTAGGGCTCCAAGAGAGTAGTATTCCAAGGGGGAGTCCAAGACCTGGATATGATCCTTGTCTTAGTTAGGGTTTTATTGCTGTGAAGAGACACCATGACCGTGGCAACTCTTATAAAGGAAACATTTAATTGGGGCTGGCTTACAGTTCAGAGGTTTAGTCCCTTGTCACCATGGCTGGAAGCATGGTGTCATGCAGGCAGACATGGTGCTGGAGAAGGAGCTGGGAGTTCTACATCCGGATCTGCAGGAAGAGAGAAATGACACTGGGCTTGGTTTGAGCATCTGAAACCCCCAATCCCGCCCCCAGTGACACACTTCCTCCAACAAGGCCACACCTCCTAACGGTGCCTCTCCCTGTGGGCCTATGGGGTCCATTTTTATTCAAACCACCACAGCCCCTGAGTCTGGTTATAACCTGGGCCAATTGTCTGGGTTCATCACTGGATGTCTGTGTCTAAATCCAGAGTCTGTCGTCCTTCTCTTGCTCTCAGGAAAGCAGGCCTGTCGCTCCATCCATCATCAGCTCAGGGAAACTAGCCGGCACCATTCCACCTTCCCAGCCCATCTCCCACTTCTGACCTGTGAACTCACTTTCTGCTTTTGCACTTGTTAGCCATCTTCCTAGGCCACAATGTCACATATAGTCCTTAGGCTCCAACTCTTGATGTTTAGTAAAAGTCGTGTTGGAAGTTTTCTGTCACCGATGGCTCAGTGGGTAAAGCATTTGCTGTGTAGACAGGAGGACCTATGTTCAGATCTCCAGAACCCACACAAATCTAGATGTAGTAACATCTATTTGTTATCACAGCATTCCTAAGGGGAGGCGGGAGGTAGAGACAGGAGACTGCCCAGAAACTCACAGGCCAGCTGGCTTGGCTCATACAATAATGAAGAGCAAAGAGGAAGGTGAGGACCAACACTGAGACTGTTCCCTGACCTTCACACATATGCCACAGAGTACACATGTCTGCGTTCACACATACAAACAAGCACACACACTCACCCATCAACACACGGGCAAAGATAAAAATAACAAATGAATTCTATATGATACTACTTCTGGGAGGTGCCTAGAGGGGTTCAACCTCACAGAGACAGGCAGTGGATGATGGTTTTCCGGGAACAGAAGAGGAAATGGAGTTAGCACTGAAGGTGTGCATATTTTCAGCTGGAAAGAAGAAAGGTTCTGGAGGTGGACAATAGTGGTGGCTACACAACCCTCTCATCATGCCACTAAACTGTGCTGATGTAAAGAACAACAGTAAAATGTTGTTTTATACACTATAACAAATTACAAAATGAAAATAAAACAAGGGGTAAACTGGGTCTTGTTGCAGTGGGCAGGGGCATGGGTTGGCTGCTTTAACATGAGGAAAGTATGAGGTTCCCACAGTTCAATGTCAGCTAGTTCAGATGTTGACACCAGACAATAATTTCCTTGTCAATGGATGAGATGGGGCAGGACACAGACACTGGCCCAACATTCTCATGGTTTTCCACATTACCTAAAGTGTGGCTGGCTGTAGGTTCTGTAATGATGCCCCTCACTTTGTCCTTAGACTGCTGATTTGTCCTCTTTCTTTGTGTCTCTCTATAGATGAATTTCTAAATGGTCTTAATAAATTAAAAAAAAAATGGAGCCAGAAATTTGGGTTAAAGCCCAAAAGAAAGATCAGAGGAATAGGACAAACCACGAGCTAACCTCACCTCACCAACTCCGCAGCTTCCAAAGACCTTCTTCCTGTATACTCACCTTTATATGCCTTTTCTGTTCTGTTCTAGTAACAATTTCGGTTTTTGGAGACCCATCATTTTGTTTCTTTCATTTTGCTCCCACACCTCTCCATTTCTCGTTTCATCCAGTTTTGTTGTCTTCTTATGCCCTCCCTTCCACTCATTTTGGGTGCATTCTCCTGTGTTCCTGTGGTTTTGTGAATGAGAGACTTCGATTTTATTTTTTATTTGAGGGGTTTTCTCATTAAGCATTCAGTGCTATCAGGTTCCTTTTTGGCACTGGCCACACCCTGCAAATTCTGCTACACTGTTTTTTTTTTTTTATTTCAACCAATTCCTTATATTAGAAAATATCCTTTGAGACTTCATTTTTGACATACGGATTATTTGGAAATGTGTTGTCCGAGTCCTACATTTGGGGAATTTTCTTTTGTCAATCTGTTACTGATGGCCAGAGAATGTTCTCGAGATAATTTTAATTCTTTCAATAATTGGCTCAGGATAATATTAGTGAATATTTCATGGGGTGTTCCTAGGAAACATGTGCAAGAGGGAAAGTTTGCCTCCAGTGGACTGATTCACCCATTTTGGAAGGAATTACGTAATAACTAAATGGTTTTTATTTTTATTTAAGAATTTAAAATATTGTTAAATCAGAGCTGGGGAGATGGCTCAGTGGACAGAGAGCTTACCACCAAAGCTTGAGGACCAGAGTTCAGACCCCAAGCACATACATAAAAGCTGAACTCTGTGTGGTAGCTCTCCTTGTGACCCCAGTTCTCAGGAGGTGGAGACAGAAGATCGCAGAAAAAAATGGCTACCTAAACTAGCCTAATTTGTTAAGTTCTAGATTCAGCAAGAGACCCTGCCCCAGTAAGTAAGGTGAAGACTGATCAATGAAGACACCCCATACAAACCTCTGACCTCTATATTGACACACATGTGTCCACACACACACACACATCATACTTTAATACATATGTGCAAGAAGACTTGGACTATCCATAACCTGCTGAATATCACAGCTTAACAGCTGGGCAGCAGCACACCTTTAATCCCAGCACTCGGGAGGCAGACCCAGGTGGATCTCTGTGAGTTCAAGGCCAGCCTGGTTTACAGAGTGAGATCCAGGACAGGCACCAAAAAGCTACACAGAGAAACTCTGTCTCAAAAAACAAGAATAAAAACAAAAACCATACACACTAGAGAGTGGCCATTGGTTGCCCTGTCATCCAAGGCTGACTGGAAGCTGTGGCACCAGCTGGCGCTCACTGTGGTGAGAAAAGACCATCCCACAGTTCATGACCAGCCCAAGGAAAGAGCAAGCCCCCAGATTCCATGTGTGCTTTCTACTGAGTGTGTGTCACCTTTGCACTGCTGCAAAATCAAACAGCTGCCAGTCAAGCCAGAGACTTGAGACTGCGTGGACTCGCAATCATCGTCCAAGTTCCCGATGCTTCCCCAGCCTGATGCCCTCCTCACAGCTGTTGCCATCACGGTGAGTATTCATCCGTCCTCCACAGGAAGCGCGCAGGCTGACTGGTCCCAGCAATAGCTAGCAAGCACTATTAAGTCATAATAAGCCCCACAGCAGGCAAGTGGGAGAGTCTCTTTGTTGGCCACACTCTGCTTCTTCCTTGCTGGCCCCGTGCATGGAGTTCTATGCGGTTGCTCCAGAAATGACTGCCTCTGCCGTGGGGGCCAGAGGTAGCACAGTCAACGTAGTCCATTTTCCCTCTGGGACCACACAAGCCTGGCCTGTGTGCACCTCTGTCTGTGATACACACTCAGACATCTACTGAGAAGCTTTAAGAGAAAGCTTTAGTGTGTGTGTGTGTGTGTGTGTGTGTGTGTATGTGTATATGTGTGTGTGTGTGTGTGTGTGTGTGTGTGTGTGTGTGTGTGTGTGTGTGTGTACCATTATGAGGCTGGGGCTTTGGCCCCACTCATGGCGTTGCCCATATGTTCTAACACTATGGTCTAATACTGAGCTGCACTTCAAGCTCTTTCTTTTTATTCACTTAAAATACAATTACAATGTTCCCCTCTTCCCTCTGCCCACTCCTACCTCCTCTCCCATGTCCACCCCCTCCCAAACCCATGGCCTCTTCTTTAACCATGTTGTTGTTACATATACACACAAACAAACATGTGAATACAACCTGCTTAATAAGAACATCCAATGTGTCCTGCATGTTTAGATTTCTAGGGCCGACCAGTTGGTGTTGGATAACCACCTGAGGGGCCCATCCCTGGGGAAGACTAATTCTCTCTCCTACAGCAGTAGTTGCTTGCCGCGTTTCATCTAGAGATGGGACCCTGTGAGAATTCTCCCATCTATGTTGAGATATCAATCAATGTTGGAATTCTTCAGGCCTTGTTTGGACAGCCATGTTGTTGAGATTTCATAGGTGTAGAGTAGCTAGAAGGCACAATCTCCTGGTCTTCTGACTCTTATGTCCTTCTGCCTCCTCTTCCAGGATGTTCACTGAGCCTTAGGGGCAGGAGCTGTGTTGTAGGTGTATCACTGGGACAGGCACCTCCTAGCCTTCATTTTGACTAGTTGTGGCTTTCTGTAATGGTCTCCATCTGCTGCAAAAATAAGCTTCTTTGGTGAGGACTGAGGTCTACACTTCCCTGTGGGTATAAGGATAAGTATTTAAAATGCGATTAGGAATTATGCTGGTTTAGAAAGGTGGCTGTGGTAGGTTCTCTAAGATCCATGGCCTCACTAAGCACAGGGAGTTGTCTAGGCTTACTGTACCGGGCTTGATTTCCCTCCTGTTGAGTAGGCCTTGGGTCCAATTAGACAGCTGTTGATTACCACCATGATATAAATGCCACTATTGCATCTTTAGGATATCTTGTCGTGATGGTCATTGTTATGGATCATAAACATCACAACTGGATAGGAATATTGATTGCTTTCCTCTCTTAGCAATTTGCATATCACCTGGTATTATGAAAGCTAGTCCCTAGGAAGGAGGTTTTCAGGTCAGTTCCAACTCAAATCATCTAAGTCCTGCATCCAAAATGCATGGTATCTTCAGCAATAGGGACTTCAATTTCTGGGAGGCAACCAGGGGCAACGGCAATAGCCTATATGGGCGGGGGAGGTCTGACTCCCCCAACCAACAACTCAAGAAGAAGTTTCTCATGCCTGGTACGCAGTTTTATTAAATAGTCTGTGGCTCTTGGAGGTAGTATTATCAGCCCAAGTAGTATAATTTTAGTGTGCGTGGGGGGGAAATTTGTATGTACATACATTTATGTGTATTATATGTAATTTCAGGCAAATTTAAAATAATGATTTCCTATGTATTTTCAAGCATCTTTAGTGTTACTTATTCCTGTACCCCCTCTTTTTTATGTTGTCCTCCCCCTTCCCTCCCCAACTAAAACTCCCTCCTTATTTTTCCCATTTCTCCTTTTATATCATCTCTATCTTCCTATTCCTCTTCTTAGACACTGTCCCCCAAACACACACACACACACACACACACACACACACACACACACACACACCCCTTGGTCTCTTTTTACTTTCCTGAGTTCTGTGGTTACTCCAGGCTATATACTCACATCTGAAGATTTGAATGTAAGAAACACAGATAAGAGAAGAGTCATGTGGTATTTTTCTTTCTGGATTACCTCACTCAATATTATATTTTCTGTTTTCATCCATTTATCTTCAATTCCATTATTTCCTTTTCCTTTAAAGCTGAATAATATTCCTTTATGTGTATGTGCCACAGTTTAATTATCCATTCACTAGCTACTACTTTTAAGAGATACAAGTTTCTGTATCTAGCGTTGTCCAGTGAGCACCTCCTAGATCTATCCCTTTCTGCAGACTGGCTATGGAAAGCAGAAGTGGGGAGCAGTCAACAGCTCTGGACAATGGATGGGAGAAGGGAGAGAAACAGCACAATCCACTGGCACTAAGCATGTTTCTCCCTTATTCCAACAGAAAGCTTTGGTGTTTCTGACCGGAGGAACCTGAAAATGAAATTCATGGCTACTCAGCTATTGGGACCAAGAACAGGAGAGACTCAGGGGGGCTGAGGGGCTGGAGCACAAACCCCACACAAATCTTCAGGGTACACTAGGAAAATTTATATGAAAACACAGGTTTGGAGAAACTTAACCTAAGGCTCTGAGAAGGTTGAACTCAGCTATTTATACCTCACCCTAAAGAGCGAAAAACAAAGGAAAACCAAAGCTAGCAGAAAAAAATAGTAATACATATTAGAGCAATATGGTGATATTTTATTTGTGCTAAAATGTGATTTTATTTGTATGTTAATAAATAAAGTTACCTGGGGGTCAGAGCTAATAGCAAGCCATAGCAGAAGTCTGGCAGTGGTAGCACATGCCCTTAATCCTGATCAAATGACAGGCAGATCTCTGAGTGTTCAAGGACACCACCAGCATGGAGACACACGCCTTTAATCTCAATACCAACCATAGAAGACCTGGAGGTCTGTATAGATGGGCAGTGACAAGGAGGTCATGTGGTTGGGTTTACAACCAATGAGAAGGCAGAACAGAAAGTCAATAAAAAGACAAGAGACACAGAATGTAGGTCTCTTTTTCAGGGGAAGGACGACAGCAGCAGCGAAGGGCAAGAAGTTTTAAGTCTCAGCTCTCAGCTACTGCTCTGACCTCTTGGGTTTTTAACTCTGCATTTGGCTCTATGTTTCTTATTTAATAAGACCATGACATCTACAGAGAAAAACTAAACAAAATAGAGAAGAAAAACAATAAAAATCAACAAAGCTGAGAACTGGTTCTTTGACATGATTAACAAAATTAATGAAAGAAAGAAGAGAAGGAAGGAGGTAGTGAGGAAGGGATGGAGGCGAAGAGAGGAGGATGAAAGAAAGAAAGAAGGAAGCAAATTCCTATACTTAGCAAATACATACATTTAGAGTTACAAGAATCCCAGTGAACTCCAAGAAGAATGAATGTAAAGGAAAGGAAGACAAACCATGTCAGACTCAAGAGTCAGAAAACCCATCTGTCAATATAAAAGTCTTAAGAGAAGCTAGAGGAGAAGAAGACATTCATGGGGGTGGTGGTGAACATTGAACTATCACTCATCAGAAACCATAACCACACACACACCTGTTATCCCAGAATGAGGGCGGCCAAGTCAGGAAGATCAGGAGTACAAGGTCATTGTCTGCTACATAGTAAGTTTGAGGCCAGCCTGGAATGGGAGACCTTATCTCAGGAAAGCAAACAAAACAAACATCATAGAGACCAGAAGATATTTATAAGTTTGGGGACTGGCAATAAAGCTCAGTGGTAGAGCACTTGTGTAGCATGTGCAAGGCCATAGGTTCAATCCCCCACTTACCCTGCTTCCCCTCTTCTACACAAAAAGTTTTAGAGAAAAAGAAAATGTTAACTTAGAAGCCTACATCTAGTAAAAATATCTTTCAAGACAACTTAAAATAAAATTGAGGTACTCTATTACCAGCAGAAACATGGTGAAGAAATGCTTAAGCAATTTCTTCAGGAAGGAGAGAAATTACACTTGATGGAAAGTAGGATCTTTAGGAAGAAAAGAACATTAGAAAGGGTATATTTCTAAATACATATTGTAAAGTGCTACTTTTCTTCCCAATCTTAGAAGGCACAGAATTGTTTGATAGCACCTTGTGATACTATATATTCCTATTAATGTGGAAAATTTTAATTTTAATACATCCTGTGATGGTTTGAATGAAATATCCCCCATAGTCGGACACTTGAATACCCAATTCCCAGTTGGTGATGCTGTTTGGGGAAGCTTACAAGGCTTAGGTGTTAGAGCAAGTGCGTCACTGGAGGAAGTCTTTGAGGTTTTGAAAGTTTTCCACAATCCCCAATTCTCTGTTTTTGTTTCCTGTTATGGTTCGAGATGTGAGCTCTCAACTGTCTCTGCTGCCATGCCTGATGCTTGCTGCCTCACCCACACTGCCCCACTGTGATGGTAATGAAATGTCATCCCTCTGTAAGCCCTAGATAAAAACTTCAATAAATTGTCTTGTTTTTTGTGTTTTATTTCAGTGATAGAAAAGTACTTGACACAGAAGTTAGTATCAGGGAGTAGGCTATTGCTGTGACAGACCTGACCATGTTTGTTTTTGGAGGAGTGTGGAAGGCTTTGGAACTTTTTGGACTAGAAAGGGGTTGGATGCTGCAAGCAACATTTAATGGGCTGTCCTTGTAGAAGCTTGAAAGACATCAGTACTTAGGACAATGTGGACTGTGGAGGCCTAGCTCATTGTGATATTTTGGTAAAACATTTGGCTACTTTCTGTCCTTATCCGAAGAACTTGCCGGAAAATAAACAAAAATAATGGACTAAATCACAGAGGAGATTTTTAGGAACAGCCTAATATTGACTCTGTCACACATTTATTAGTGATCACTCTTATACAGGTCTACAATGAATAAGTGGGGCTTAAAAAAATACAAAATGTACAGTTTGAAGAGAAAAGGAACACTAGGAAGCTTAGTGTTGAAGACAGGGCTTGTGCGGAAAGAGTTGAGGAGACGGGAGATGCCTGATCCACACTGGAACAAAAGAAGGGTGCCCTCAGGGCAGGACCCCACCCTGCTAAGCTTCCAACTTGAAAGGAAAAGGCCTAGGGAATTTTACAAATGCTGCTGCAAATGTAATTCTTGGAGGCTAGGCTTCATCAGCAGGCAGCCTAACCTGGTAGTATCGTCCATGAGGTACTGGCTTTAGAGTCATGAAGGATATAAGAGTAAAAAGGTCATGTAATAAGTGGTAGAGTTACTATTATTAATTTGCCAGTGTTGCTATTATCAGCAAATACTATCCAGAAGTATGCAACAAGGCTACTAATAGCCGACGACTAAGTAGTTACCCCAGTTTAACATCAGAAGGGAACCAATTCAAACCAATGTGTTAACAGACCAAAGAGAAAGGAAGGAAAGGAAAAAATAACTATCTTGATTGATGCTGAATAAACGTTTAACAACATTTAGAACCTCTTTGCATTAAATCCGAACTAAGCAACTCTTACAAGATCTTCTTGATCTTGTAAGACACAGCTGTGAGACGCTTCCAGGTGACGTCACCCTACGTGGACACTTGAGTGTGCTTTCCCTACTATGAGAAGTCGACAGAGCTGCTTGTTTGTTTAATCCACCATCATGTCAGAGTCTTGGCATTTCCATAAGACAAGAACGAGAAGCAAAATGATATAATGATGCAGGGAACACGACCTTCAGACATCTTAGAGTGACAAAACTAACTGCTGGAAGTCGTAAGTTTACAAAGTCAGTAACAGCACAGAATGGAAATTAATCATGTTTCCTCTCCCCCAAGATCCTCAATAATAATCAGAACACTAAATGTACAGAACAAAGAAAGGATATTAAAAGTTGCAAGGAGAAACAAAGATTCACATATAAAGGTTTATTCTTTAGAACAACACCCAACTTTTCAATAGAGATGCAGAAGGCTGGAAGGGCCACAGATGCCAGTGCAGACTTTTATACCCAGCGAGACTGTAAATAACAATAGATGGAGAAAGAAAATTAAAAATTGAAATGTAATTTCATTTGTAATATCATCAGAAAACTTGACACACTTGGTAGTACATTTAACAGACAATAAAAGACTCCTTTTCTAAGAGGAATCAAAGAACTAAAGACACTGGAGCCATAACCAAACTGGATTGGAAGACTCAATATTACTAAAGCATCTAATCTCTTTAAACTGATCCACAGAGTCAAGGCGGTCCCTATAAACGTTACACGTGGCTTTTTAAAAGACAATGACAAGTCAATTCTAAAATGTGCAGTGTATGCAAATGTCAAGGACTAAAATGGCCCAAGGAATCCTCAGGAATGAACAAGTCTGTAGGACTCAGACGACTGGATTCTGAGAGTTCTTTAAAACTATAGTAATCAAGAAGACCACACGCTACAAAACAGAACAGAGTCCAAAACAGACACACAAGTATCCACAATCGTGTTTTACAAAGATGTCAAAGCAATCTGATAAGAAAAGAAAATCTTTCTAACAAACAGCACTGAAATAACTGGAATACCTGAAATGAACTCAGAAAAACTGAATCTCTGAGGAGAAAATGAGGAACTAGCTAGGCCTGCAATTCAGAGTGGAGCCCAGAAGCCACTTCTGAATGCAGGGTCCTATAGAAGGTTTTAATATTCCTGGAAGAACATGACACTGAGCTTTACAATGCCTGCGCTGGTCTGTTCTTGCTTCAGCTGCCAAGATAAATACCCAGTAAGTCTCACTTTGCTGCCCAGACAAGCCCAATGGAATAGGATCTACACTGTTATGCCAATGCCAAGGACTCAGTTAATCAGCATGATTGCGTTTCCTTCCTTCCCTCCCTCCCTCCTACCTTCCCTCCTCCCCCCTCCCACCTTCCCCCTTCCTTTCCATCCTTTCACTTTCTTTTCTCCCTCCTTCCTTCTTTCCTTTTCTTCTGAAACAGTTTGCATATAAAGCACTCCCACTCTGACTGGTTTAATAAAAAGATGAATAGCCAATAGCTAGGCAGGATTTTCAGGGCAGAGAGGACACTGGGAAGAAGAAGGCAGAGATGCTAAGAGATGCAGCAGAGCAAGCAGTATGGGCAGTATGGAGATAAAGAATAAAGCCACGAGGTAGAAAGTAAATCAACAGAAATGGGTTCATTTAAGTTATAAGAGCTAGTTAGAAACAAGCCTAAGCTGTCAGCTGAGCTTTCATAGTTAATAAATCTCTGTGTCATCATTGGGGAGCTGATACTCTTGACGAAAAAGTCCGACTACAAATGGTGTCCAATGTGGAGGCAAGTGTTTCCACATAAGACCTGAGAAAGCTTTAAAAAAAAAAAAAAAAAAAAAAAAAAAAAAAAAAAGGTTCTAAACACACAAAAATGGAGCCAAATGCAGCTTCCCAGTCCTGCAGTCTCTCATGTGGGCTTCGGCACAGAGGTGCGTCTCCCAGACACTGCCTGTGGGCTTGAGCCACCACAGCACCATGAGCTAAGTTGTACAGCAGTTTAAGGTCTTACTCATGCAAACAGAAAAGGTTACAGATACTCAGTAAAGCGGGTTCAGATGGAAAAATAACCTCTAAACAGGTTACAGTGTGTTTAAGGATGTAGACTTAAGGGAAAAAAAAGGAAAAGGATAAGACAGTCATTATAAAATAATAATAGTTTAAAAATAAAAAAAATTAAAAGAGAAGAGTAAAGTAATTAGAAAAAGACCAAGCCACATAAGGATGGGAAATATTATAACACAGGGAGTTTGGGCCTTATATGGTGCTTCGTTAATTTTGAATTTTTTGAATGCTAATGAACAGACAGTAGCTGCTGAGAGACATGGGATTGTGGAAGGGACTGCTAAATAAACCAACCTATATATTTTTAAAATATCTTAACTTCAAAAAATATGGTATGTTGGGCAAGAGGTTATGCTTTTGTTTCCACAGCAAACAAAAGGCTGTGGATTCATTCACGGTTGATAGAGATCAGATTTGATCAGGGGAGACCCTCTGAAAATCCTGGATACAGACATAAAGAATAAGCCTAGAAAAATCACAAGACAGGTGGTGTATATTTTACCTGCTCAAACATAAAACAAAAAATCATCTTTGGCTGGCTTGTGTTCAATGCTCAGTCCATACTTATGTTAATGCAGATATGTATGTTACCTTTGAAAGTTTGTGTTTTCAAAGCAAGGGGACCAGACACCAATGAAATCGGGTATGCCAGGTGATCAAGCCTCTCAGAGTGCCTCTGTTGCAGTTTCTTCAGAGTTCTGCATCCAGAGCAAAGTCAAGGATGCTGGCTGAGATGGTCTAGCCTCACAGACTACTCCAGCCAAACTTCAGATAAGCCCTACATTTTCCCATCACACTGAAACTAGACAACAACTAGCTCTCACAGGACTTGACCATTATCCCAATTTTTCAGGATCCCCCAAAGATGCTAATGCCCTCAGGCAACAAAAAACACTCTAAAGAATACAACACCACATTCCTAAGAGGTGGAGTAGATAGTTTTTGGTCATATGATGGGTTATGGATGTTTATCATTGTTTAAGGGGGTTGGTTAGTAGTTCTTATTGGTCATGGTCAGAAAAAAAACTGAACAAAGGAGATTGTGTTCAAGGATTTCTTTCTAAGGGGAAAAGAGGGGATATAGTATAGAAATGATTAGATGAAAGGGTAGATTGTTGAATCTACTTTTGAACAACCACTAGTCTCAAATATTTTACATTGGTATGGATTTTGGTATATTGATACAAATTTGAAGTTACTTTTGTTATAGTGAATGTATGTTTCTACTCTTGTTTGGGGTATTGTGCTTATGCAGCTCATTTTTAAAAAGTAATGTATAATTAAGAAATGCAGGTTAATAGTCATTTATAATCATCAAGCTCGTAGTCACATTAGGTATGTTGTCAAGGTTAAACAGATATATTTTAGATAGATAGGGACTTTCAAACAAAACACTTCAAAGACCCACAGAATATGGCATTTAAGATGTTTAATAACCTGAGGCTTTTCATGATAGTGAGACACATCTCCTTCTGGCAGCACCAATTTACTTCAGAGAAGATGATAGGCATTGAAGAAACACCATACAGAGCTTGCTTTCCTTGTGGCAAAAGCTAGCCACTGGACAAAGAAATTGCCCTTGCCTCAACTGCTGAGAGTATTCTGTCCAAACTGGACTAACAAGACCAAAGGTAAGTGTCTGCTGAACTTTGCCAAGAAAAGGAGGGATAGGCCTTAAAAATTGCCTGTTTCACAATAAAGTCTGTCAGACATTTTAGGCCTGTAGGCTAAAGATGGATGCCCTAATGTTTCAGAGGAACCTTGGGGTGGCTGTTCAGGCAGCCAGATGTCTCTGTCATTTCGTAGTTTTGGAAATTGCTTTCTCTGTACTTCCTGTTTACTCAAGTAATATATTATCCTTCTTGGGTATCTGATGGAGACTGGAGACTATAAAGTTATACTTTTACAGTTTTTATTGTTACCAAATTCAGAAAAGAAATTTACATAACAGATGTAAAATTTATAAGGTTGAAAAGCATAAAAGCTTAAGTTGTTTATCTGAAAAGTTTAAAGTCTAAAAATATATTTTTATGATCATAATACAAGTTATAATAAAAATGGTTCCAGGTATAAAACTTTGAATTCATCAAGATAGGATAAATAATAGAATATTTTCTCCAAATATACCAAATGCAGATGGACTGGACATTGTGAGTGTGATTCTTGCTTGATGATAGTTCCTATTGTGTATAGTTTTGTGTATGTTAGAGTTAAAACCTTTCCTTTTTATTTAGACAAAAAGAAGAAATGTTGTGGAATAATCTTTTTGTACACTGTGAAGATGTCTCATTCTGCTTGGTTTAATAAAAAGCTGAATAGCCAATAGCTAGGCAGGACTTTGGGGCAGAGAGAACACTGGGAAGAAGAAGACAGAGATGTCAAGAGATGCAGAGCAAGCAGGATGGGAAATATAAAGATGAGGTAATAAAGCCACGAGGCAGAAAGTAAATTAATAGAAATTGGTTAATTTAAGTTATAAGAGCTAGTTAGAAAGCCTAAGCTATTGGCTGAGCTTTCATAATTAATAATAAGTCTCTTTATCATTATTGGTGAGTCTATGGTCCTGACAAAAAAGTCTAACTACAATAGGCAAAGTTTACTAAATGAAACAGAGATTGGTAGAAACAAAAGAAAAACTCCCAATGAATTAGACTCTATCAAAATTGAAATCTTCTCCTTAAAAGATATTGTGAGGAGAAAGACCCCACAGAGTCAGATAAAATATTCCTCAAGTCTATATCCCAAAACAAGTATCTAAGATAAAGTATGCCTCTGACTTAATAAAGGAAAGACAACTAGGCTAATTAAAAAAGAAAATAAAAGCTGAAAAAAATAAGCTAAGCTAGAAACTAATTCAACAAAAAGTTAAAGTCCTGACTAAATGAATGATGCATCTATAAGGGAAATAAAAATAAATATTATGTTAGATAGCAGCCAATCTCTCAAAAATGAGAGCAACAACCAGACAAAAAATGAAGAAAATGCAGAAGATTGAATAAACATCTCTATTCTTGATACAACTTTGCATTTCATAAACAAAGAGCACACTGAACAGTTATGAAAATAGTCACTCTTGGCTGAAAAGTCCCAACAAATTCCAACTACCAAACATCATATATACTACACTCCCTTCTCATGATCTAACAAAATCAAGGATTAGTGAAAATACAGTTATTTAAAAAACATTCCAATTTTGAAAGTAAAGCACTATACTTCTAAATTATTCATAGGTTAAAAGGAAATCATGGGCTGGAGAGTAATACACCTCCAAGTGTGTGATAGAGCACTTGCCTACCATGTGAAAGGCCCTGAATTCAACTCTTAGTACTGTGAGAAAAACAAGAAATAATAAATAATGCTTATAAGAAGGCCTATTTTTTACTGTAGTTAGCATAAAGTAAGAAGACTAAAAATTTATCATAAAAAATATAAAAAATTGGAAGGTGGAAAGTAGAGACAACTGGTAAAAATCAAAGCACCTTTGAAAAGAATAGGAATTCCAAGTTTGCTTTGACAGGACTAATCATTTCTAAAAAGAAAGCATCACAAACAAAGTCTAGAAATTTGAAAGTCGAATAACGATACCTATTAAAGAAAATCTCAAGCAAGAAATTTATTATGCACAACTATATGTTGGTGTTCTTTTTAAAAGAAAATATGGAATATAAATTGCCCAAACTGATATAATAATAGAAACTTAAATGAATAATGGTAGTTAAGACTACCATTCACAACCTCATTTTGTTTTTTTGTCGGGTTGTACCTGTTAAATCAACAGAAAACTGATGATCCCTTTTCACAAGTTCTTCAAGATAATAAGTGAAGTGATTTATTTTTGAGGTAAATATGGTCTCTATGAGAAAGGAGAATTACGAGCTGATTTCATGTGTCTTTATAGATAGAGAAATCACACAAGAAATACTAGCTTTGCTAGTTTAGGAGAATTCTCAGATAATAACAATTTGTCACAAACCAGTAAGCTTCTGTTGGGAAAGCAAAGATGATTTTACCATTAGAATAGAGTACATGTATCATTCATTTCTTTAATATGTCAAAAGAGTTCTAAGCAAACAACGTCATCACAACAAAGAGCTTTAGGTGTGTGTGCGTGTGTGTATGTGTGTGTGTGTGTGTGTGTGTGTGTGTGTGTGTGTGTGTGTGTGTATGTTTCATGTGAAATACCTACAGAGGTTAGGAAGCTAGTAAGGGGTGATAGAGGGATGGAGACTCTTCCAAGGGAGGGGAGACAGATACGGTGAGATAAAGGGGGAAGAGAATTAATGGGGCAGGAAGGATTAGGAGGAAGGGAAGACAGGCAGAGGACAGGACATGGGAAGGGATAGCTAACATTTGTAAAAGTCGTATGGAAACCAACTACTGTAGAAGCTCCTAAAACATAACATACACACATATTAAAAGGAGTTTAAATGCAGTTACCCTATAACAGGAAAACAATACCCCAAGTAGACACCACATTAGCAAATGAAAACCCCGGGACCAGAAATCGGTTGCCTCTTCCAAAATATTGGCCACTGGGATGCCATAGACCCCAAACATCACAGACTATTGTTATTGTTCTCAGTTACCCTTGAGAACTTGACACTAGGACCATATTTCTTTTCTTTCTTTCTTTCTTTCTTTCTTTCTTTCTTTCTTTCTTTCTTTCTTTCTTTCTTTCTTTCTTCCTTCCTTCCTTCCTTCCTTCCTTCCTTTCTTTCTTTCTTTCTTTCTTTCTTTCTTTCTTTCTTTCTTCTTTCTTTAAGAAAACAGAATTTAATTGGATTTATGGTCCCAGAGAGTTGGAGTGGAATGGAGGCATGGTGGTGGGAGCAGGAAGCTGAGGGCTCCTGCCTTGAACCTCAAGCATGCAACAGAAAGTGAACTGGCCCTAGTGACAAACTTTGTCCAATAAGGCCATACCTCCTAAACCTCCCAAACCATACCATCAGTTGAGGACCAAGTGTTCAAATGTCCAAGACTACAGGAAGGATTTATCATTTGAATCATCACACTAGGTGAAAGTGTGGAGGGACTGACAGACTGAATTACTTGCCTAAGGTCACATGCAACTACCTGGTAGCAGAGCCCAGGACCATATTTCTAACGACACAACATACTTGAGTCATAAACTTGGAGAAATCCTGTCCTGGAACCTTCATCCCTACTGGGTAGCTTTCATAGTGCTAGAAGATGTGTGCTAACAGAGGATAAAAGCAATCATCAATCTCGTCCAGCTATGAATCCTGTGAGGTACAAACTCATTTGGCAAAATACGTCCACTGGTGAAGTAGTGGCGCAAATGTCATGGGAGCAACCATGTGCTTCCTAAATGGATTTCAGGCCCGGGATATAAGATAGCGCTCATGCCTGGTACTGTTAACGGATCGAAGAACTTTGGGCTAGATATATCATTGGCTCAAGGGGAGAACCTACTGCTGTTATTCTACTAATGTACATAGCACTACAATGACCCCTGACAATTTATTGTTATACACATACATCAGTGTACCTCTCGGCTCTCCTTAAAGGAGATTCTTCAATGCAGTAGATGACAATTAACATAGAGACCCACAACTGATGAGAATAAGAGACTGCAGAGCATTCTGCCCTAATTAAGACATCTATATAACAAACTTCTCACGATTTGGGGTCTTCTTGGAAAGTGAGGTAGCAGAAAGATGATAAGAACCAGAGGTAGAAGGTGACGTCAAGGAAACAGTGTCTTCCATATGCACAGATGAACTCAGTGATGTAACAATGTGTACAAGATTTGCACACTCAAGCCAGACCAAATCCCAGCATGCCGGGGGCGGGGCATGAAGTCCTCTCTCTAGTATGTTAGGGTGTTTGCAGAGGGGGAGAGTCATTCCTTTAATGGTGTGACCCTTGGTAGATCAACCACACCCCAGGGTAAGCCCTACACCCAAGAGTATTTGGGCAATACAAATTCAACTCAATGATCTTACAAGAGAGAGAATAAGAAGTTTGGTAGATGGAGAGGTGGGGTGGATCTGTGGAAAGTTGGAGGAGAGAGAGTATGTGTGATAAAAATACATTGTATAAAACTCTCAAAGAATTAATAAAAATATTATTTTTAAAGTATATAAGTGCAATTCTTTTTTTTTTTTTTAGACAGGGTTTCTCTGTGTAGTTTTGGTGCCTGTCCTAGATCTCGCTCTGTAGCCCAGGCTGGCCTCGAACTCACAGAGATCCGCCTGGCTCTGCCTTGCGAGTGCTGGGATTAAAGGTGTGCGCCACCACCGCCCAGCTATAAGTGCAATTCTAATGCAAATACCTTGGCTTTTTGATTCCTATTGGAGACTTGATTCTACAGTTCACATGGAAATAACCAAGAAATTTGGAGAACTAAATTGATTTGGATGCCATTTTCAAAGAAAATTTCATTTGGCAGGGGAGGCCACTAAAGAGAGAGGACACTTGACTAGCCTGTATGAGGCCATAGGTTTGATCCTTAGTCCCCTAAAAAAAACCCGAAAAGACACCCTATCATACTCGAAGCCATTTTACAAAGGCAGAGTAATTCAGATACTGTGGTCATGTGTCAAAACTGACAGGACGGGTGTGACAGAGAGCATAGTCTGGGGCTTGGGTGGTTATCGGAGGATCGCATCTGAAGGCCTGGGGGAAGGGGTTCAGAGACAAAAGACAAATTCCAGATGAAAGCTGTTAGAAGGGAAGAAGCAGGCGCTGGGCGGGAATATGGAAACAGGACAGCGTATGGTTTAAGTTGAGGGTTGTTTTGTTTTAAAGAGACCTGAGTGGAGAACAGTAGAGGGAGAGCGTCATTTCTGGGTCCTTTGTGGAGAATTTAGGAGACAGGGCCGGAGGCGTGGTAGCTGGTACAGAAAGATGTGGGCACGTCGGTGTACCCGGCCCGGCCGAGGCCAGTGTTCTGTTGTTCATCCTGCATACATCTCCCTTGCATACTGTGACTGCCTACATTTTGGAACAGGCAGGTTGAAAAACGCAGCCCACAGAGTGGTAGGGGAAAGCAGAGAAGCCAGAACCAAAGAGGCTGAGCTGTGTTTTCCCTAGAGAAGAGGGTAGCTAAGGACTACCTCTGCTCCTTCCGGCTGCTTAGCTGCCACTCAAGGACAAGGTTGAGGCACCGACAAGGGCAGGCTCTGAAATAACCGAGGAACACTGGCAGCAGAAACCGCCCCGCACCATCCAATGCTTGCCAACGTGAAAGCCTGTCAGCCCGAGGCTCTGCCCCCCAGCTCTCGGGGAGGTAACCGTAAATGGTTCAGTGAGCAGGCTGGACTTGAAAACCCGAGTCCCGAAGATCCAACGTTTTATCCAGCTCCGATTGTCCCTGCACTTGAAGGTCGTTTTATTTCCCTAAAACCCAACAGAGGACTGAGATCTGAGGGAGTCCTTAGTCCCAGCCCAAGCTAGGCAAAGGTCCCACGGACCAACCGGGTGGAGAGAGAATGTGGGAGGAGACAAAGTAGAAACAGGTGACGCAGTTAGAGAGGTAAAGGGAGCCTAGGGTGAGAAAAAGCAAAAACCAAGTCTCAGTGCTTGCCCCAAGGGTCAAAGCCAGAGCGACCATCTCGGTTACTGCATCTGTAGGGGAGCCAAACCGAAAGACAGAGAGCAAGACTGGGACATGGTGGGAATCAGGGAGGCGGCTCTGGGCTTTGGCTGTGGTGAGGCCTGGGCCTGGGCTCTCTTCCATCCATCTGGCTAGCTGGGTCAGGCCTGGGTGGGCTGAAGAGCAGGGACCCAGCCTGGAGAGGCTCACACGAAGCCAAATGAACTGAGAGGTAGGGAAACAAATCGTTCTGTGGACCAAAACCTAGGGTTTGTGGAGCAAAATAAAAAGAAGTCGGTGGCTGTCCGGGGTCCAGGAACACCAGCTATAAAACCTAAGCATCTGTCAGGAGTTAATTTGGCAATCTTAGCTGTGGTCCGTTGGAGGTGGGGGCGGGGGTAGGTTGGAGTGTTGCTGGATTCCGCGGAAGAAGCCCCCAGTGCAAGATTCCTGGGAATACAAAGGGCATAATTGCTATCCAGGGGACAGTGTTTTCTCCTCGGTTCATGCATTTCAGACTTCATGCTTGCACTCCAACGGCTGCTGAAAAATCCCAGAATATTCTCACCAAATACAACAGCTCTGGACTTGGAAACTGGATGGCTTCAGACCCATAACGGAGGTGTCGTCGTTGGTACTCTGAGATAAATTTTGTGTTCTCTGGCATAGGAAAAACTCAGACACACTCCATTTTCTTTCGTTTCTTAATTTTTACAAATATTTTTTTGGGGCCTGGGAGACTAGCTCAATGATAGGGCATTTTTCTATCCCACACAAATCCCTGAGTTCAATATTTGGCATTGAAAGAAGTGTTTAATAGACCCATTAACATTTGCCATGTTCGGGGATAGAGCATGATGGCTCCAGACAAGAAGACATTGTGCAATAATCAAGCCACACCAATTAGCAAGCATCTCCATTGCCTCAGACATCTGCGATTCTGTGTGTTGGGGACCTTCAGACTCTCCTAGTTGTTTTACAGTGTAGTGATGTTAATTTTTAACACTCACAGATATGAAAAACCTCTTTTTCCAGGGAAAAAGGCTTTGTACCTAGAAGGAGAAAAGCCCAGGGGTGTGGTGTGTGTGTGTGTGTGTGTGTGTGTGTGTGTGTGTGTGGTGTGTGTGTGTGTGTGTAGTGTGTGTGTGTGTGTGTGTGGTGTGTGTGTGTGTGGTGTGGTGTGTGTGTGGTGTGGTGTGTGTGTGGTGTGGTGTGTGTGTGTGTGTGTGTGTGTGTGTGTGGTGTCCTACCACTCCCTTGGGTGGTCTTAGGCGTCTGTTGGTGCATACCTGTCCACAGCTTGTCTGGAACAAACAGGGTCTTGCAGCCTGCGGTCTAATAACAGGATTTTGTGACCTCTTTGCTTTCAAGTTCCTTAGTTTTGCAGGCGGGTACCCCCCCTCCCCCCGGGATGTGGGGGTATGTAAATATCTTGAGTCATTCAGCAGAGAAGTTAGCAGCAGGCCTGTGCCAGGGCCACAGGTGCCCTGTATCACTGTGGATGGAGATCAGACGCTGAGCCCTTCCCTATGACACACAATCCCACAGACTTGTTTCCACTCAGACAATCAACCACTGTCCCCACCTGGTGGGCCGCTCAGCTGCCTGCCTTGAACGATGCCAGACACTCAATCTGGGGAAGGCAATCATGGCTGCCTGCGATCCACTGGGGAAGGTGGCCTGGACCTCCAAAGATACCCTCCCGTGACTGGCCCCACTGCCCAGGGCTCCTTTGCACACACAGCAGAGGCAGCTAGGTTAGAATCCACTTCCTTTAGTCACAGGCACAAGATGAGCAATCTCGGGTGTCCTTGCACATCACCTCCCTGGGTTTGTTTTTGTGTTTGTCCCCATAAATAGGTTGCAGCATTTCCCAGGATGCCCAAATAAGGCCGAGGAGGCAATGGCGTGGACTTGACAAAAATCAACTTGAAAACAAAAACACAATAAAGAAGAAAGAGAGAAACCCTGGTCTTTGAAGTCTATGCCGTGGACATGGAAACGGAGGAACAGAGGGTCAGTAAGCATGCAGTGAACTGGACTGGAAGATCCCTTGAAAAAGCACAGCTGGCTGACTGTGGTGAGCTCTAACACCACCAGTTAATCCTGGTGACAGCCAGTGGCCATTTTGCCTGGGGTTAGTAGCGGTAGTTCAGATAGAGTTTGGTGGGCCAAGACGCTCTCAGAATCTTCCCTTGGGTCCGGACACAGACCACACGAGTGAGGGGCGAGATGTCAGGATGGAATTTTGGCTATTGGGTAGAACGGGCCTTTTGCAGCTGTTTTCCAGCTGGCTCTACAGCTGTAGGTAGGGATGACTCTGGCAATACAGTGGCCCTTCTGAGTACCCAAGGACGGCCTACTGGAGTGTGTCCTCTTTTTTATAGTGGAGCTGAAAGCTCACCGTCACTCTCAGCAAGCATGGAAGCCAGATAGCACTGATCTCTCAGGGCCTTGACTGTTCTTAGCTTTTTCTACCTTGCAAAAGATCTATTGATTTCATTTTTAGGTTGGTGCCTTTCTTATTTCTCGTTAAGCCATTCGGGCCATTTCTATCCCTGAAAGCAAGCACTTAAAAGTGAATTGTCACCTTCCTCAGGCTAATTATGTGCGACCAAGGATTTGTGAGCTGGTGGCTTCCTGTGGTCCTAAGTGATGAGGCCCAGGGACGTGTTTGTCCATTCCAGTTATCAATAGCTGAAGGCGGTCAGAGGTCACTAGTAGCCTCTGGGTTGGAGAAGGCGACTTCCACCACCTTGGGGGTTTATTAAGGACATCAGCCTGGGGTCCAGCTGTTCAGAAGGTGTGGGTGCTTTATGAATGGAGACATTTGTGTTTATTTATAGAGATGGTAAACCAACCTGGAAAGTCTAGTCTGTTCCCATCTCCCGGCTCTGAATGAACCTGGGATAGCAGGCTGGGAGACATTATTTCCTGTCAATTACCAGGAACACTATGAAGAAACACACGGGGACCTGTTAACACGCACCTATGAGCTAATGTGAGTTTATCCTTCCCTCAGGCAAGTATCAAATGTTCACTTCACAGTCCACGGGGGACCTGGGAAACCGCCGCTGGGGAGTTTTCTTCCCTTTAATTGGAGTGGTTCTTGAAACAGATGTCCAGTGTGTAGGGATGACAGCTTCTGAGGCAAAAAAAAAACAAAAAACAAAAAACAAAAAAAAAAAACAGAGAAAGCCCAGTACCCCAGAGCCGGAGAGAAACACTCCAGGGCCAACCCATTAGGATTCAAATCTGCTGGCCAAGGTATTACTTTCCTTAAGTAACTGAGCCTCTGGTGTCCCAGCAAGAAACGTCAGATGTAATGCGTATGGTTTCAAAGCCAGATCTCAGCAATGTCTAGGAAAGTTCTTATCCTTGTCCAATTTCTACATCCCCTCCCCATTTCCAGAGTCTGGCCCCCGGAGAAAAAGCTCTCCCACCCATCCTTGGGTGCCCGACATGTATGACTTCCTCACACTGGGAGATTCTGGGAAACGCATGTCTACCACTCTCCTCAAAATGACCTTCATCAAGATCACAGGTAAAAAGCCGAGCTTTTGCAGTTGGTGTGGAATGTGAGGGTGTTCCACGTTCTTCTCGCGGGAGCTGGGGTTTCTAGAGGCGGACATGCACAGAGGCATCCCAGGGGGCAGCTAAAGAGGGAGCGAGAAAATGGAGGGCTTTTCACTGTGGCTTTGGGGCCTGAAGGGAAAAACCTACCCTTGAATTTTAGGAATTGCATCGACCAAAATGAGGACCTTTTCACAACAAAGGAGATATTTAGAAAAGGGAAAGAAAAAACATTTAATCAAAATTTAGTCACAACAGCCTATACTGTAATTTGATTTCTAGAGATACTTTACTTTTTTTTTAAGTGAAGAAAGGAGAGTATACATTAAAAATAAACTTTTTCCTTTTAATGCAGTCTTTTTAGTTGAATGTGATTTTATTCTATATGTAAATTACTTTTAAAAGACTAAAAAAATTATAGGTTTAAAGATGATATAATAATCTTAAATGTATACTTTCCTAACAACAGGGCTACAAAACCAGTTAAGCAAAACCAGATAGACTGGAAAAGATAAACAGATCCAGAGTCGCAGTTGCAGACTCTGATCCTTTCCTCTGGGGAAACAGCAAACAGACAGGAAAGCATCAAGGATAGGAAGGACTTGAGAATGCCATCAGCCAGCCTGACCTCACTGACACTGAGCAGAATGCTCAGACTCTTGGACAAGACATGTCCAAGAGAACCCTCACAAAGTCACACCACATTCAGTAAATTTAAAAGAATCTAAATTGCTCAAGTTTTGGTGTGTGGCAATAAAGGGATTAAACAAGAAGTAAATATCAGGATATCTGAACATAAATCAGTCATCAAATACGTAAAATTTTCAATAATTGATGGTCCCAGAGGAAATCTCTGATGAAAACTAAAAAAATATTTTGAGGGGAATTTAAAAAAAGAAAAGAATCTGTGGGCTGGAGCAAATGCTGTGCTTAGAAGGACACTTAATGACAACTCCTTAGAACATGGAAGGTGTCGGATTTGTAATGTAATCCCCTTCCACAAATAACTATGGGGGAAAAGAGCAAAATTAGCCCCAGATTAGGAGAATGAAAATGAACCAGGAATCAATTAAAGCAAATGTGATTGGTCAAGAAAAATCAACAAAAGGGATAAGCTATAACCAAGCTGAAGGAGGGTGGAAAGAGGGAGAAAGAAAAAAATATTACTATCAGAAAGGGAAAGAGATGTTTTTAAAGATATATAAGGAATACAAGGAACAGCTCAGAGCACATAAATTCAACAATTAAAATGAAATGAGCCAATTCCTTAAAAGCTGCAGACTCCTAAAACTAAGCCAAGAAGAAACCAGTATATATATATACTGAATTTGTAGCCTGAAAAAGAACCTTCTGAAAGGCAAACTCCAGGTCTAGATTTCACTGTTGAATTTGGCTGAATAGTAAAGGGAAATCACAGCAATTCTTCACAAATTTCCAGAAAAATAATAAAGGGCACCTCCCAACTCACTTAAGAAGGCTAATAGTATTAAAAGTCAATTGAGAAGATCAGAAATAAAGAAAACCATGGGCCAATATCTCCAGTAACATAGACGCTAACATCCTCACTAAGAAATAGCAAGTCAAATATACCAATATACAAAGAGACTCTCAACATCTTTCACATCCTTGACAGTGGCACTTGTCATTGAAATCCCTCCGGGAAAACAAACTTGGTCTTTGCTTCCTATTTGTCTTCAGAGAGAGAGAGAGAAAGAGAAATTTCTAATTTCCATTTGACAGTTACCACCATATAACTCCATACTCATCGTAGGAAGTCCAGGTAGAGGTTCTGGCCCTCAGTCAGTGTGTCTCCCTCAGTGATGTATTTGGGAACTGGGGAAATAACCACAGGATGAGTTAAGGAGTGATTGGGTCTATTATGAAACTGAATTGAGCTTAACCCCCACTTATCACCTGATCTTTATTACGCCCCCCCCCCCCCACTAAGGCAAGTGAGCATAGGGAATAATTCCCTAAATTCTACTAATGCACCTGGCAGCCCAGTTCCTTTACCTGCACAATGCTCCTCTCCAAACAATGGCACCTAGTAACCTTGGACCCCCCCACCCAACCCAACACACACACACACACACACACACACACACACACACACGCACACGCACATGCACACGCACATGCACACGCACACACACACACACATCAGATTTCATGTACACTCCTCTCTGAACAATGCAATAGGTTTCTCTTCCCCTACTGACCATCAAACTTGGACAGTTTCTCTTCAAAATGGTATTTCCAGTACATCCTGGTCCAAGGATGGGAGGGCCCATCAAGCCTGAACTGGTTTAGGGTGCTCCTCACCAAGGTAAAACTATGTCCTCAAGTGAACTGTTAGGGAGTATCCTATGCATAATTGGGTGTTACCCTTGCCTTTGATGGCTGAGGTTCCTTGGTCTCTGCTACCCTGGAAGCTGGCTACTCTCTTTGCATTTAGTTACTCCAATTCAAGGGACTGCAGGTTTGATTCTAAGGTCAAGCACACAGAGAACAACCAATCCCAGAACACTTCAGGGATGCTAGAGTTCCCTTGTAAATGTATAAAAAGAGTGTGTTTGGGCCTTAGATGACAAGTTCATTCTAGCATAACTGTCCCTCCATCCTCTTCTACAGTACAGAAAGACAGGCCAGCACTTCTGGCTCACTCACTCTAGGCCACATATTAGTCTCCATTTCAATCCAACAGCTTGACAATGATGGAACCCTTTCAAACCCTCTGAGCTGAAATGCCAACAGCGGGAACTGCTTAGTGGTTCACTAGCAACAAATCCATCTTGGTGCAACTCTATGTTCCTTCCATGGCCATCCCACACCTGTAACGCCTATTCTTCCACATGCCACCAGACTGTTTCTGTATGAATAAGGATACTTGGGTCGTTCTCTTAGAGTATGGTTGTTGTGGAATATTTGTTTACACTGTGAAGATGTGTCTTTGCCAAGGTGCCTTCCAATTGGTTTAATAAAGAGCTAAATGGTCAATACTAGGCAAGAAGACATTAGGTGGGACTTCCAGGGAAAGAGAGAACTCTGGGAAGAGGAAAAGTGGGTTGACAGCCAGACATGGGGGAAGCAGGATGAGCAGTATGGAGATGAGGTAATGAGGCTCATGGAAGAATGTACATTAAAAATTATGGGTTAATTTAAGTTATAAGAACTAGTTAGGAACAAACCTAAGCTAAGGCCATGCTTTCATAATTAATAATAAGTTTCCATGTCATTGTTTGCAGGCTAGCAGTCCTGATGAGAAAATACCACTACATGTGGTACACTCCTCTTAATCATATTTTGCCCCCTTTCCTTTGGGGTCCACTGGGACTTACTTCTTCTTATGGCTTCAGAGATGGGAGTAGATTCTGAGTAGAATAAGGATTGTCTTAAAGACAATCTTTTCCTTTCCTTCCTTCCCTTGGACCTCATAAAAGAAAGCACCAAACAATAATCAGGACCCTTGAGCACCCTCACTCATGGTTTCCTTAATCCCCCAACTGGGGAGGAGAGACTCTTGGCACTGAAAGCAAAAAGTCTGTTCCAACTCATAAAGAGTTTCATCAGAATTTAGGGGTTCAATGCCACTCACCTGCTTCATCAGGGGCTTCTCAGACATTCCATCTTCACTTTCAGGACCTCAAGCCTCCCCTAGAAGTCAACACTCTATGAGACTGGGGGGTTAATTTACAGTGTTAACTGGCCACTCAGCAGGATGAGATTGTGGGTTTTATTTTCAGCCGCTCTGCCACTTAGCTGGAGAAGGTGAGACATAGAAGTGTTTAAGTCAATAACTAAGCATTTGGACTGTGACTGAAGTCCTTCAGCTTCTCTTCTTCTACTTTGTCAAGTGACATTAGGAAGATCCAGTGTGGAGGCCCACAGAGGCTATCTAGTGAGACCTTACCCATGGTCAGAGAATCTGAGCTTGTTTTACCCAGCAGGTCTTCATAAAGAGATGATTTGGCCATGGGCATGGTTACCAGGTGTTTGGAAGGGTCTTCTACACTTGACTTTGATCTATGGTGTGCTTTGATCTTGCAAAGGGAAGGTCTTTTGCCTCTCCCCTTGGCATATTATAAAAAGCTCTTTTGAATAAAGCTCTGGGCCATTGGGTATTGACCCAGGGCCCTCCAAAAGCTATCCTGTGTTTTTGTCTTTCTCCTTGTCGTCTAGGTCTGTCTTTCTACCTGATATTTCCTCATTCCTCTCTCCTCCACCTAAGAACCCTTCAATAGATGGGAGCAGGTTGGAGCTGGACTCCGATAGACTCCCACATATGGCACCCAGTGTGGGGCTTAGGTATGGAGGATAAAAAAGTAGGAAAACCACTGGTTAAGTGGGCATGCCTAGAATCAGACAACTGGAGGTGGTGAAATTCTATTCTCTGGGAGTAAAATTGTAAACATAAAGCAAGTAGTTAAAGTTAGGCTGCAGTAAATATCTCTCTCTGTCTCATATTACTGTTTCCCTCTCTATATCTATCTACTAAGTTAGGTTTAAAGTTGTAAAAATGTTTCAGTGAACTTTGAGAAAAATAGGCTTTAGGTATAGAGAAATGGTGAAGGTTTAATAGAAACTTGGGGTAGGTTTCCCCCGGCACTGGACCTAGGATGCACAAAACAGCATCCAGGACTGAGCAAACACTGTGGACTTAGCAGTCTCAGAAAGAGAAGCCACTTCAGAGACTGCCAGCTTCAGAAAGCAGCAGCAGAAGCAACAGAAGCAGCAGTAGCGAGAGCAGTGGCTGCCTCAGCCAGGCATTGGTGGCTGAGACTCTCGGGGCACCATAGCAGTGGACACAGAGAGCCAGCACACGCAGCGGGGTTCTGAGCACTTCCTGCAATGAAAAAGCCTCAGTGATGAGAACGCAGTCAGCCAGAGTGCTTGTAAGAGCCAGACTAACATGCTAGAGGCTATACTCAACCTTGGCAAGCTGAGCAGAGACACCGCAGGAGAGGTGAATGGCAGGCAGTGGAGGTGGCTTGGAGAGTGCAGCAGAGGCTTTGGACCCCAGCCACCAGAGCAGGTCTGTCAGAGGGCAGCTGGAGGGTGAGTGTGCAGGGCACCATGGGCAGCTGGGTAAGAGACAAAGCCTCCAGAGAGAGATGCCTGCGGGGCACACACCAGGAAGGCCAGGGAACAGGTATAGCCCCCCAGTTGGCTGTACATTCCAGGGACACTGAGCTACACCTGACTTCTATGAGCAGCAGTGAGCAGTGAGAGGCAGAAGCCCAGCAGAACAGCATCCCCCGAGGGCAGGCGAGACTGTGGCAGAGGCGGTGTTATGGACTAAGAGAAACTTCTAGCTGACAGAGTGCCAGGGTGAGACAAGCTGGAACTCAGGCCAGCCCAAGCTCCCAGGGGCAGGGTGTGACTGAAGTCATGGAGCTGCCCTGGGGGTGGCATTCAGCTGTGCAAATGAGGCAGCACACAGAGGACGCAAGGCCATCAGTAAAGTAAGTAATGGATCTGGGCTGCAGTGGCCACAGCTGGCCATAGCTGGGTTTCCTCCTGGGCCCAGAGTGCTGATTGAGAGTCGTAGCTCATAAGAATGGGGCAGCACTTTGAGCCCTTGTGATACAAGGTGGTTGAGAGCCTCAGGACATGGGGTCTCTAGGCTGACAGGCCGGAGTCAGGAGGTGCTGAACAGAGCTTAGCAGTCAAAGCCACACACCTTCTGTTTGCTGGTGGTGAACAAATGCATGCCTCCTTTAAGCAACAGTTTCCTGGTTCATGCTGTCTGCAAGGAAAACTCTTCAGCATCTCAGTTACTGTGACAACCACCTTCACCCTGAGGCAAAATTGCCTACGGGGAAGGCTACCATAAAATGCTGCTGTTGCCGGGAGGTGGTGGTGCACGCCTTTAATCCCAGCACTCGGGAGGCAGAGCCAGGCAGATCTCTGTGAGTTCGAGGCCAGCCTGGGCTACCAAGTGAGTTCCAGGAAAGGCACAAAGCAGCTACACAGAGAAACCCTGTCTTGAAAAACCAAAAAAAAAAAAAAAAAGCTGCTGTAACTGAGAGTGAAGTTTCAGAGACTGTTATTTGAACTAGAGTTGTTGTATGCAAAAAAGTTTTGGTTGTGGGTTTCTTCCTATTTAGAACTTTAAGACTGGTATCAGAAAGCTTTCAGTGGAACATTAAGACTGGTATCAGAACTGAGTTTTTGAACTTTTCAGACTGCAGAAATGGGACAATTATGATTTCACCTACAACTTTATTAGCTGTGATGACTTATGGACTGGTGTGTGTGTGTGTGTGTGTGTGTGTGTGTGTGTGTGTGTGTGTGTAAACCATGATGACTCATGAACTGTTTTGTGTGAAAATTGAACTGTTTGTTGTAGGAATAGAGAAATTTGTTTTTTCTACTCAGGCTCATGATGAAGCTTAAAAAATTATAAAGAAAAGGGGGAGTTAATATTCCTCAGTCTCTTTAATTAAAAATTTTTTTCTTGTTTTTTTGAATGGATCAGTGTTAGCCTGTGTTAATGTACCCTATGTTTTGTTAGCAAGAAATGCAAAAAGTTCTATTAAGAGATTGCTTGTTTAAAGTTTGTAAAGTGTAAATAGTTCTATTGAGAGTTTGCTTTTGGATGTAAGTTTGCAAGAATTATAATTATGTATAGTAATATTTATGTTAGGATTATGATGTTAACATGTTAATGTTAATGGTGATGATAAGAAATCCTTAGATTTGATGCAGGAGTTCACTGATTTATTTGATGTAGTTACATCAGGAGTTTATTGACTTAAAAAAGGGCTTGGTGCAGCTAAGACTGCTAAAGTCATCTTAGACTCATTCAAAAAGGCCATTCTATCTTTATCATCCTCTACTCCTTTACTAGGATGTATAGCAGCCATAATGAACAGATATATTACTATGATTATTCCAGCTACTTGCAAGCTCTTAACGGAGGACTAATTCAGAGCTGCATGGAGTTAAGCTCTGTACTTTTCCTTGCCAGAGGCTGATAATACACAGTCATCTGAGGGGTTTGAGGGACCCTTTATATTATTAAGAAGGGGGAACTGTGATGGCCCATTGAGGCTCTCTAGTGAGACCTTACTCAGGATTAGAGAATCTGAGCTTGCTTTACCCAGCAGGGCTGCATAAGGTTTTGATTTGGCCATGAGCATGTTTACCAGGTGTTTCGTTTTATTATATGTAATACCACAATTCTATCTGTACTGTTTGTAGTATATAATATACAATGTGTGTAATATGGATAAAGATATTTACTATAAGACATTGGCTTGTGAGTCCAACTCTACCATATGGCTCAAGACACAGAGCTAAAGGTATATACTTCTATCCCAAAGGCCAACAGGTGAGAGCAAGGCGAGTCCAGAAGCCTGTGGGCAGTTGCCAGATTTCCTCTCAATCAGGGAAACTAATCATGTTGGTTTGAATGAGATTTATCACACACACACACACACACACACACACACACACACACCATAGGCTCATGTGTTTGAACATTTGGTCTCCAATTGGTGGAACTGTGGATGGAGTAGGAGGTATGGCCTTATCAAAATCTTGTGTCATTGGGCACAGTCAAAAAAACCCTTATCATTTCCAGTATGCTCTCTGATCCCTGCTTGTGGTTTGAGATGTCAGTTCATGGCTGTTCCTGCCACTATGCCTTCACCCCACCATCATGGACACTGACCCTCTGAAATCATAAGCTCAATTAAGAACTGTCTTTTATAAGTTGCCTTGGTCATGATGTTCTTGTCACAGCCATAGAAAAGGAACTAAAATGCTAATCAACTGATTGGATGATACCCACCTGCATTATTGAAAGCAATCCACTTAAGCAGAAGTTTGCTAACTTTAATTTCATGTCATCTCCAAATACTTAGTTGATAGCTAAAATCCACACAGAGACTTTTAAAAATAGCATGCTCATATCCTTAAACAGAAAAGGCATTGGCCAGAGTTCAATATTCATGAATCATTTAAAAAGTTCTAGGTAAAACAAGGATAGAGGTGGACTTCCTCAGCCTGATAAAGGACATACATGAAATAAACTACAACGACCATCATTCCTAATAGTGAAAGGCTGAACGCAGTCACAATTTTAGGCATTCACACCAAAAGCAGTGTTACACACAGCTGTGGGGAAAGTGGGAACACACCCAGTGTCTCTCATAGCGGATAATGACACACATGTCGTATCCTCACATGATGGACTACAACTCAGCAGTGAAAGGAACAAACTACTGAAACACATCACAGCATGCATGAATTGAAAAGGCGTTAAGAGTCATTCTAAAAGTTGACCTGCTGTAGGTGTGGTGGTTAGTCTTGATTGTCAATTTAACAGATCCAGAATGAACACTGAAACAGATCTCCTTGGACTTTTACTTGCTGTATCTGGGAGAGAGTATCTAGATTTACTGATGTGGGATGACTCACCCTAATGTTGGTGGTACCATTCCTTGGGACCCCTTGGAGAAAGGGAGCTGAACACACACCTTCTTTGCTCTGCTTCCTTGACCGTGGACACAGAATTCCTGCCACACAGTCTACCCTACCATGGTGGACTTCACCCTTAAATGGTAGGCCCAAATAAACTCTCCCTCCCTTAGGGTGTGTATCACTGGGCACTCGGTCACCACAAGAAAAGTCACTAATACAGTGAGGTTCCATTTGTATGACACTCTGAAGAAATAAAAGCTAAAGCGATGAGAACAGACAAGGGGCCGCCAGGGGTTAAATGCAGGGGGAGGGTTAGCTACAAAGGAACAGCAGGAAGGACTCCCTGGGGAGATCAGAATTATCCAGAAAACTGCCTGTGGTGATGGTTCCAAGATTAAGCATATGTAAAAACTCACGGAACTGCTGGTGAGGGAGGTCTGATGCTGTATGTAAATTAAGACAGTGCTATCGAAACTTACGCCCGTGAGCTAGGGGGAAAATTTTAATGCAGGGAACAAGATTTCACTTTAAAATGCTTAATTGTACATTACTTATTGATGAATGGAGTCCGTAAGATTTAACCTTTATTCCCCCCGTGGACATTTGATGTCTAAAATTACAGTTGTCACATTTCTTGAGTGTAATTAGATGTGGACGAGCATTTCGCGTCGTTTAAAGAGGCAGCGAAGAGGCCATGTCGGGCTTCTCTGTCTGGCTTTAATGATATGTCAAGCTACACAGAAATCTCTCTGGTTTTGGAAACTGACATTTGGGCCTCAATTGTCAAATTATCTGGGCCATCACCCTTGGGTCTGGACTGTCCACAATGATGTTTTCTGGGCCCAAGGCCAAGGCCTCAAGGCCAGCGAAAACCTTGACTGACGCCAGGAAGTCAAAACCGGGGAGGGAGAGAGGGCTGATCCTCTGGGCATGTGTGGCTGTCTCGAAGGAGATTCAGCTAGGGCACTCGGGATAAGAATGCATCCTCTCCAAACAACATCACCGAGGTATTGTACGTGGGCACTGGATCCAAATTCCCAGCGCATGCTCAGAACGGTCCGAAGTTACCTGGAAGGGTTCTATCCTGTCTTCCCTGCTGCGGGGCCCACCTGACGGAAAACCCTGATGTGGAAGGCCCCAGCACAGCAGGCCCCACAAGCAAGTCCAGCTGTGTGCTGCAATGATCATCCAGTCATCTAGAGGCTCCAAATGCCTTGTAAGTGTGTAAGAAACCTCCCCCACACACACATACACACTCCCCAGGATTCTTTCCTTTACCGGCCTCAGACCATGTGTCCCAGGACACTGGCTGGTTTATAACTTGAACCCAGATCCTTGCAGCAGCTTACACAGGCTGATGGGAAAGGCCCTGGAGACAGCCCTCACTTTGAAAAAATCTCTCTCCTCTGTTGGCTCCAAAGATGCCCAAATGCCTACAGTACTTACCCTCAGGACCAAGGATTGGTACACAAATGGGAATCGACATGGTGTAACCCACTGAGCCACAGGCACTCAAGTGGATGCTGCTCCATCCCAGAGGAGAGCCCCAGTGGTATTTCTTTTGAGAGAGAAAAGCGCAGGGGACATTAGGAGTCTAAGTGAGGAGCCTCCTTGAATGGGGAGTTGGAAATCGAGGTACAGGTCAGGACACAGTACATACACACCTCACCCCTCTCACCTGTCCGCTGACCGGAGTGGCTCTGCTCCCCAGAAGCATCCGTTAGAAGTCCACCAGCAGCATCTCCTCAAACCACCACACAGAGCGTTAAAGAGCCAGTACTGTGGTTCCTGCTTGCTGGCGACCGTTAGCCTCAGCACAGACTGGGCGTGCCAGACGACAATATCAGAGCCAGATTCCATTAATAAACGGGGGCTTGTGTTTTTACACTGTCGAAAAGCAAATGGGCCAGGGAATGTGATGGAGAACGCGTGAGGAAGGATCAGAGGTGGAACCTGATACCCTTGATCGACATCGTTAGGAAGAACGCTTTTGATGAGACGGTGTCTCAGGAATCGTTGTTTTAAAGAACTTTGAAAGACAGATGCTTTATAAACATCTGGGAAAGAACATCCTAGCACATCTTTGGAAAACAGATGGAACGAAAGTAGAATGTGAACAGATTTGATTACCAGCGCCAAGTGGAGTCAAGGCAAGATGGGCCGGAGGAAGACAAAACTGACAGCAAACAGCCCCACATAGAATAGGCATCTGCTATATCCTCTTGGCATGAGGTACCCTCCTGAGGTTGCCACCTCCTCAGAGAGAGGTCTCTTGGAGGGATTCCCTTTGCCTGACTTTGGAATTCCAGCACCCAGTCCTTGGAGGATGAGCCATAAAGCAATAGGAAAACTGCTGGTCCATGCCCAGCAACCCTCAGACTCATTCACACCTTGATAGCCCAAGCTCAGCATCCTTCCCCAAGCCCTGCCTAGCCTTGTGGGAAGCTGGCCAAGCCTTTCATGTGACTTCTGTTTCCTTTCTAGGTTATCTTTGGGGACTATGTTTTCAGAAACATTTTATTACAGAAGCTTTCAAATATACTCGACTGTAGAAAGACTGGATGCATGGGCCCACGTACACTCATTCACAGCTTCCCACAAGTATTCAACCATGGATAATCTTGTTTCATCTATCCCCCAAATCCCCACACACCCATAGACATTGTATTATTTCAAAGAAAACTCAGGCATCATGCCATTTTGTCTGTAAATATTCCCTAAGTCAATTATTTTCAAAGATAAAAGCATAGTAGTGTTTCCATGTAAAAATTTTAGACAAAAAGATCCTTAGAACCATGTGATATTTAGGATTTCCTGTGGCTATGAACACTGGGGCAAGGAAGGCAAGAGATGAGATTAAGTCTCAAGCTTCCTATTCCAAGATGGAGCCAGTCTAGGAATCCACCATCTCAACCTTTAAGTGAGCTTTGCCTGAAATAGAAAAAGATCTGACGGTGTTCGGCGGCTGCTTTTGATCTCTTCATTACTGGCTCTCTGGTCTAGGGACAGTCTTGGGTCAATTGGAATGACAGCTCCTTATCAATGAAATAACAGCATGAACGTGTTGTCTGGACAATGCTGGCCGCTGGATACAGTGTGTCAAACACCCATTCCTTAGTAGGAGCTCTGAATGGCTCCTCTGACTCTGATTCAGAATTTAATGTCAGCTCTGATTTTGTGACTTAGCATGCAGCTTCATCTTCCTCTCTAATTCCCCACCATGGCTATCTTTCTGCCTGTCCTTTCACTTTTAAACTACCTATACCATTTCATTTCAAATAAGTTTCTTATACGCAGCATGTAGTTGGCTCTGCTGATCTTTTAGTGAATTTAGATCACTTACATCTAATGTAATTATTGTGTGTAAGGACCTAAGCCTGCCAGTTTCTTTTCTTTCTTCTTCCTTCCCTATGTTCTTTTTTAAAAAGCGTTTTTCAGAGATGCATTTATTTTTATTCTTGTTTATGTGTACGTGTGTGTGCCCAAATGCCTGTGTGTACACCACATGCAGGCAGGTACCTGGGAGGTCAGAAGAAGGCATCAGATCCACAGGAACTGGAATTACAGGCAGCTGTGAGCTACCAGATGTGGGTGCTGGGAACGGAACCTGGGTCCTCTGGAAGATTACCCTCTAACTGCTGAGCCGTCTCTCCAGCCTCTCCTTCTGTGTCTTGTTTCTGTTCTCATGTCTTTGTTTTCTTTCAGGTTAAACACTTCAGAGAGATTTGGGGTTGCATAGGAAATGTCCCCCATAGGCTCATATACTGGGGACTTGGTTACCAGCTGATAAGCTTCTGGGAAATGATGGAGTCCTGAGGGGTTTGATATAGTCAGTTGATTAATGCCTTAATAGGGTCATAATACAATAGCATTATTGAAAGCAACCAAGAATAGGAGGCGGAGACTAGCTGGAAGAAGCAGACCACTGGAAATGTGTCATGGGGGCTTTCTTTTGTGCTGGCTCCTTTCTGTGTTCTCTTTCCTGCTTCCTGACTGTCATGAGGTCAGTCATTCCTGCCACATGTCCCTTTGTCAGGATGTCCTGTCTCACCATGGGCCCAGAATCAGCACAGGTGAGGACTGTGGCCTGGAATCTCTGAAACCTAGAGCAAAACTAAATCCTGACTCCCTTAACGCTAAGACAGTGGAACTCCATTTTTATCTATCTGAACTATTGTGACTCTCTTTGTATGCTTTCCTTGGTGGTTACTTCAGATATTAAAATATGCTTATACAATTGTTACAGGCTATAGGTGCTACCACTTCAAGTGAAAGAGAAATATTATCTCCGTTTAAGTGTCTTTAAATTCTCCACATTCTTAGTAAATACAATTATCTTAAACATTTCCTCTGTGTACATTAGCACCACAGAAAATGCTATTATGATTTTGCTTCAACATCAAGCTTAGTTCTACAAGCTCAAAAGAAGGGAGGCATGTTCTACTTTCATCCATTTTGTTTTTATTTTATCTTGTCTGATATTCCAGCTTTCCTTGTGTTATTTCATGTGTATTTGAAATTTTCCCTTTATTTGTTCTCCTAGGGTAAGCCTGTTAACAAACTCTTCTGGTTTTCCTCTGTCTGAGATTGACTTCTTCTGCCTCTCTGTCTCTCTATGTGTCTTTCTCTGTCTCTGTGTATGTGTGTGTGTGTGTGTGTGTGTGTGTGTGTGTGTGTGTTTGTTTGGGGGGAGAGGGAGAGACAGAGAATGCATATTTGCATGTTTGTGAGTACACACGTGTACTGTGCACATCTACATGTAATATATCCATATGGAGGCCAGAGGTTGACAATGGATGTCTTCCTCCATTGTTTTCCATTGTAATTATTGAGGCAAAGACTCTCAGGGAAACTGGAGCTCACCAACTCAGCTAATCTGGCTAACTAACTTGCCTGGGGATCTCCAGTCTATATATGAAGTACTGGGCTTACATACACAGCTTAAAAGTAATATCAGTTTGGAAGAGCTAAACTCTAGACGTCACATGTGTGTAAAAGTAGCTTATCCACTGAGCTATTTTCCCAACCCAAATGCCCTTGTTTTCTCTTTATTCCTGAAGGTTATTTTTGCTAGGTATAGAATTCTGCCAGAGCAGTCAGGGCTTCTGTGCTGGAACTTCAGAGCCCTGTCATAGAATTTCCTTTTCATTTACCTCTAATACCTAGAGCCTGAGAAAACCAAACAGAAGGAAAAAAAGTCCATATCTGCTATTTCAACCCTGCAAGCAACTCCTCCAAATAATTAGAAATGTAAGCACTGGCTATTTTTCTCCATCAGTAATTTCATCCTTAAACATAAAACACCATCTAGAAATATATTCATTAAAAAATTTGTTGAGAGTCCAATGATTATATTTTATTATAGAACAAGCTACTGTCCTAAGTCATCTTGTATCATCCAATTTTTCCTTAGTTGGTAGATTTAGAATTCTAGTTAATTCCTCGAATGTTCAGTGATGCATGGCAATAGTGGCACAGTTATTATGGGGGTAAAAACTACTCTGATTAGCTTTGAGACCCGCTCCACAGGAGGGAATTCATGCTTGATACTGTGACTGGGGAGAATCTGGTCCCTAGTGGGGACCTGAATACTATTGCTTAGATAAGTTGACATAGTGTCAAACTGCTTTGTCAATGTTTGTGTTTAAACACATGGGCAAGTGCTACTCTTGGTCTTAGAGACGCCTCCCTTTCCAGGGGATGGGAGTGAATGTAGAGTGAATTGCATGCCTGCAATAAGGCACTGAGACTAACTGGCAGATGAATGCTTAGCACTGAACAGGACATCTATACCATCTCCTCTAAGCACAGGGAACCTCAGAGAGGAAAGGGAAGGAAAGAACACAAGAGCTAGAGAAGGCAGGAGAAGGGTGGAAAATGCCATCTTCTGGGCAAAACATGATCATTGCAGTCATGAACTTGGCAGCTAAGATACCTGCACTGGGTATGTGCAAGAACAGGCCCATCCATAGACTGGCCTGATGGAGGATGGGCTCAAAGGGGCCTAAAGCCCCCTGCTAAACTGGTTGCTACTGATAGATTCAGGGAGGGGCAGTCACTGCCTTCAGCTGTTCCCACTAGTGGCTCCACCAGACTCCAATGGATGGTTCCAATCCAATGGACACACAAGTGGTCTTAGTTAGACTTAGTGGGTCAGAAAACCAACTATAAAGTCGTGAATGGAAGTATGGAGGGAGGAGGGAAGGGTAATAAAGATGGGAAGTACATGGGAGGGGAAGAAGAGAAAATAATCAAAATGCATTATATGCATGCGTGAATTGTCAAAGAACAAACCTAATTCATTTTAAAATAGGTCATTACAAGTAGATATCAGTAGAACACATGTCCTTTGATGCGGAATAAAATTAAACTATAGTCATTTTTAATCACTATCAGAATACATGATCGGCTCTGATCATCTCTCCAACTTCCGAATCCTGGAATTTTCCTTTCATGTATGAAATCAAGGAATCAGGAGCCTTAGGAAGAACTGCCCTTCAGAAAGACAAATGCTGCATGCTTCCTCTCATGTGTAAGTCCCGTATATTATAGAATATGTTATCATAAAAGTACCAATGACATGAAAGTAGATACAAAACCATCGGGGAACAAAGAGGATTGTGGGAAAGGAAAGGGGTGAGCAGAGGGGAGGGGAGCAGGGTATGGCTGGATTACACCAAGAGCACATTTGTATACTTGCCTGAAAGTAGGTTTATGTAAGCATGCGTAATTTAAATTGATTCATTCAAAGATACCACCCCCCTAATTTTAGTGGGAAATTTCAAATTTCTTCTCAATTCTATCCATTAACTTTGTTAATTTACTTCTTTTTAGCTAAAGACCAAATTCAAAAGAAACGGAGAAAATGGATTTTGATGCATCAAGTGAAAGCACCCATTGTTGAGAGCTACCCCCACCTCATCCCTCATTTTTGGAGGCATAAGTTGTTCCCAAACTTTTATTTTGGGGCAAAACCCGTCATAAGCAACCTACAGTCCTCCTTATAATTAATGTAAAACTGCAGACTTTCCATCAACAGAAAAGTAGAGTCTTAGGCTGGCTGGTAGCATGGCTAATTTAGCTTTGTAATGAGATAAAGTATGTAATCAGATGGCCATGGGACCTAGGCAGCCAGACCCTGGGAAATGTGCCGATTTCTGACTGTGGTCTTTTGGGATTGTCTCCTTGGGTCCACAGAGGGGAGTCAAGAAACCTGATTGCTGGTGACCCTGGTCATGGAGGCACCCTCTCTTCTGTCTTGGCCAGGGTGCAGTGGAGTTGATTGCTCTACCGGAAACCTCCTGGACAAGCAGAGGGTGTATGTTTACAAACCGGTGGACTGTTTGCATGCTTGTGTGTGGACAGGAGTCGGGAGACCCCAGAATGCACTGGAGCCAGTGGTTCATGGTGAGGCAGACGGTGTTCAGAGAGCATGGTATACAGACAGAGCTGGCTCTATGGTGGACTCTCTGTAAGGCACCTTTGGGAGAGCCATAGGGCTGCCACTTGGTAGAAGTGAGTAAGATGCTGAACACCTCTGTGTGGTCAGCCCCCTAAAAACCAAAGTTCCCTGTCATGGCTCAGAAACATTGCTGACACATGGAGTGAGGAAAACCTCCACATTGTATATTCAAGCCACAACCAAGCTCTCTCTGGAGTGGATCCAGGGGAGCAGAGAAAAGGGAGGAGCCATGTGGACCTTCGTCTTCATAGGCCATGCAACCACCTTCACCAATACCCAGCTGGCACCAGCCCAATGCTGATTTGAACAGTTCTATTCCCAAGGCCTGGTCAGAGGCCCAGGGTGGTTTAGAACGGAAAGCACATTGGGGAGGGTGGATGCAGAGCCAGGAGAGCCCTAGAGACCAAGAAGAAAAATAAGAAATAGAACCCATGGAGAGGGAAGGCCAAATACTTGTGGAAAGGGGGCGTTCACTGTTTAGGCAGGGAGCTGCACTGGGACACATGGGGACATGATGAGGTGGTTATTAGGGCTCGTTAGAGTCCACCTATTTGTCTAGGCTGGCTGGCAGCAAACACTAGGGATCCCCCTACCTCTGCCCCCGTCCCAGAATTGGGATTATAGCTTTTTATATGCATTCTGGGGATTCCTAACTCAGGACTGGCTGGGTAAAAGACAGGTCTTTAGCTGTCCTCAGTAGAGCACCAGCCTTGGAGGGTATAGAAACAAATTCTTCCAAAGAATCCGTTGTCTGTCTGGCTTTTTCCGCTCCCTGGAAATCACAGGAAATGGTACAAAGTTCTTTGGCAATTTAACACTGAAATAGTCCCTAAGGACCGCTAACAACAATGGCACTTTGAAGTCTTCTGGCTGACCCATATTCTCCTAGCTTCACTCAGTCGATGAAGAGCACCGACCTAGGAAGAACTTCCTGCAATGCAGAGAATTTCTTTTCTTAATTCTGCTTTTTAAAAAAATTATTATTCTTTATTTTATTTGTGTGTGTGTGCGTACACACATGCATGCACTCAATAGTGCAAATGTGTGTTCACTTACAAGTGCATGTGGTAATCAGCTGTCACCTTGAATATCATCTTTACAAACACTAGCCATTTCTTTTGAGACAGGGTCTATCCATTGGCCTGCAGCTAGTGGATCAGGTTAAGCTGGCTGAGCAGTGGGCCCCAAGGATCCTGCCTCTACCTCCCCAACACTGGGCTTACAAGCGTGCACCACCACACCCACCATTTTACAGGGATTCAGTGTGTCAGACACAGGCCTTGGCATTCATGAGGCAAGTGTTTTAACAACTGGGCTCTCCATTTCTTCAGCCCCTCTTTTCTTTGCTTCTTAAAAGTTTTTTGAGCTGAGCATAGATTCATACCTATAGTCTTTGTATTTGAGGCAAAAGGATTGCTGTGTATTCAAGGCCAATTTATGCTATATGAGTTCCAGGCAAGCTTGAGCTACATAGCAAGACCTTCTCTCAAAATAGATAGGAAGATAGATAGATAGATAGATAGATAGATAGATAGATAGATAGATAGATAGATAGATAGATAAATAGATAGATAAAAATCGTTTCCTTTGAAATGCATTAGAATTCCTTTGACTGGCTTTGGAGTATGCTATCTTGAGTGAATGCTTACATTTTGAAATTTTACGTTTCAAGCAGTTGGCTCCAGGTTACTCCCTGCCCCCTTCCTCCTCTTCCTACACTCTCCCCGCTCCTCTGTCATCTTCACAGATTTCCTTTCAAGACGTTACACAAAGATTATTCATGAGACAGGATTGTGGAAGTTTCTGGTAGGAAACCCTCGGGCTGTTGTTGAGTCTCAGGCCTTCCTGGTAAGCCTTAGAAGAATTAGGGGGGCACGAATCAGGAACTAGAGAAAAGAAAGTCCTCTGTCTCACCTGAACACATTCTAGAAGCCACCCCATGAGCAAAGTCAGCCTTGAGTATTGTCTTTAAAGATGTTATCATTCTGATGCTCAGTTGTGGGGAGCCGGGTGCTGTGTGCAGAATTTGAGACAGGGGCAGGAAAAAACATGAAATGGGACCAGCCTTGAATGACGGCTGTTGCCTGATGGAATTTGCAAGGTAAAAATATCAAAGCCAAAGGCTTGAAAAGCATAATGTGCCACATGAAAGTCTTTCCAGAGCAAAAGAATGTTCATTACTATAATCGAGGAGGTAAGAAAAACACACCGTAGTGGGATCACTCTGCTTCTTAGGCAGGAGAAAGGGTGAGCGCTGATTCCTGACTACAATAGGGACGGTGTGCCTCAACAAAGTGGTGAATGCCCAGATAAGTGGCATCTCATTAGACATGTGTCTGGAGCCACCCCACCCCACCCCCAAGAAAATCCCCCTTTCCTTTCTCAGAAAGCTACTAGGAAATATGTTCCAAAAAAAAAATAAGGGTTCAAGCCCTGCCCCTAAAAAAAGAAGATGTGGGTGCCTCTCAAACAGGGTGTAAGGCAAGCAGGTGAAAGGAATGTGTGGGACTCTGATGAGAGGTGTGAGCTCAGCTTGGGGTGCAGTCAAGAGAATTCTCTGTGGAGATTCGTGTTGGGGGATAGTGGGGTGGGGCTCACTAGGGTCATAGTAAGAGGGTCTGGGTTGGTGTCACACCACTTCAGCAGTCACCAGAACTCTTTTAGGGCTTTAGAGCAGGGATTTCTTTCTGAGCTGACAGAAGGGAAACTGTAGAATTGGCCGCAGTTAGAGTGCCTCAGAGAAGGGTCCAGCTGAGGGGTCTCTACAAAACTTAACAGATGGCAAACGATCTAGAACTTGAGTCAGGAGGTAATAGCTGTGCAACTTTGTGGGGAACATAAGAGACAAAGTTAATGTAAGCTTTGTTTGGTAAGGTTCGACACCATCGTACAACCGGCTAGACCATGTACCAGAGCTCTGTAGAAAGATCAAGTAACTATAATAAGCAGTTTGTTGCATTAGACTCCCACCCAAGGAGCAAGTACCTGGAAGCTTTGTAAAAGGAGTCAGTTAAGTTCAGCATCTAATCGTCAATTCAGAAGAGAAATAGAACCCTATTGAATCATTTTTTTTGTTGGTTTTTTCGAGACAGGGTTTCTCTGTGTAGCTTTGCGCCTTCCCTGGATCTCACTCTATAGACCAGGCTGGCCTTGAACTCACAAAGATCCGCCTGGCTCTGTCTCCCAAGTGCTGGGATTCAAGACATGCGCCACCATTGTCTGGCTCCTATTGAGTCATTTTTAAAGGATTGTCTAGCAAAGTTTCAGACACCACTTGGATAGTTTGAATTAATACCCCAAATGATGAGCTTGATGACACGGTATCTAGCAACCTCCTGTGATCAGGGAACATTTACAGTTAGGGTGTGGACCCTGGACTTAGCTTCCATTAAGAGAAGAGTTGATAGCCAGGGTAAAGGGGGTGGCCAACTGATCTACATGGTCAGGACAGAGAGGAGCCACAGACTCTGGCGGTTCTTACTGTCCCATACATCCTTATCTTGTAATGAGGCTAGTATGCAGTTCAGTCTGGTGGGGCCATATCCAATGCAAGGAAATGGGTACTACTTGGGCCTGGAGACATCCCGCCATGCAAATGTATTGTAAATTTAGCCCATTTGACTCAAACATTTAACTTTTCATAACTAGTTTTTTTAAATATACCTGACTTTGAATATTATTTTACATTAAACATACTTTATGTTTACTTTAAATTTGTTTGAGTTACTTTAGGCTTTAGGCTTAACTTTGACAATATATACAGGGGACTGTATAATGGGAGACATAAATTGGCTTCTCCCTGTAAATGAATCATATTTGTAGTTAGCATGGCTACAAACACAATTTTGAGCACATTAAAGAATTTGATCATTTATAAGGTGACTGACCATTAACTTGCATATCTTAATTATCTTTAACAGCTTACAATAAGTAATAGTAACTTTTTTAAGATTAGGATTTTATCATTTTATCCTGGTTAAGTTTGAGCCTTAAAAATTACAACTTTTCATTGATGATCTTTTAGTATCAAAAACTGTAGATACAGTCCACAGAGAGACTGGGAACCTGTGTGTGTGTGTGTGTGTGTTTATGAAACATCACAGTTTTTTTTTTTATAAGATTCAGGGGTTTTTTTTTTTTTAATAGCGAAGTTAACAAAGTTGGCAAAGCCATAAGTGATTAGACACACGCCTTTAAGGCAGATTTCACAGCCTTTGTGAGCCCCATCCCCTGAAATGGTTTTGAGGGGGGCAGTTTTTGTAAATGAGAGCCAAGAAAGGGAGAGAAATACTTAGAGAAATGACACCCATAATTACATTTGTCCATTTTGACTTTTATATATAAATGTCTCTTGATTCTCTTGAGCCATAGCAATAATAAGCTTATCATTTGTTGTAAGAATTTTTTTTTTTTTTTTTTTTTTTTGGTTTTTCGAGACAGGGTTTCTCTGTGTAGCTTTGCGCCTCTCCTGGAACTCACTTGGTAGCCCAGGCTGGCCTTGAACTCACAGAGATCCGCCTGGTTCTGCCTCTCGAGTGCTGGGATTAAAGGCGTGCGCCACCACCGCCCGGAAGTTGTAAGAATTTTTTAAGGGGAGGTATTAGGTAATATTTGGGACCTTCATTCAGTATATATAACAGCTCTTTATTGCTGGATAGGTGGGTCTCCTCCCCATTTTTAATTTTTAGCCTGTACACACAGAAAACCTTGAGGTCTATTATAACAAAGACCTAATTGTATACAACCAGCTGGGAGAAGTGACTGGATACTCAGGTGAAGGGCCAAAGTCATTGTCAATCTCTTCCTTATTTGAAGGCATATTAACACTGGCCAAGTCCAGCTGTAATTGTTTTAAGCAGGCACAGATGGAGTTCTAGAAATGTCTGTTGTTTTAGCTTTAAAGGTATTGTGCAACATCACCTAATTAAGAGATGGTTGGATCCAAATGACATGTAGAGTGATGTAACAAATTAGTATTACTGTGTACATACTGGGAAACGATTAGGCCTTGTAAGTTCCCAGGTAAAACTTAGAGAAAACTTAAGACAGTCTTTATAACCTATGTAACATGTAGAGTGTCAGGATCATCATTGAATTCATGTTTACATCATCTAACAGAACTTAGCTGATGGGACTCTGTTAAAACCATGATGCTGGAATCATTACTGAGAGATTTTGGACAGAGGGTCCTTTTATCCTTTCCATGTATGAACATCCTGTTAGCTTTTATTATAGAGCCTTTTATAGGACAAGAGACACAACAGCAGTCTCTATGAAAAATCGTTTGCCTCTTAGCTGTGTTTAAACACATAATGTCTTTTTCTCTGGGCTGTTTCATTGTCTTTCTTCTCTCTGTCACAGAGTCAGGAGACCAGGGTGACCCAGGACAGAGGTTTTGGAAGAGACTTTGAGATAAATATGCTTGGGTCTGAGGCAAGCAGGCTGAATCCCATCTCCAGAGCCAACCTTTTTACTGAAGTAAAGCAGCCTGTGGCCATTTTTTTTTTTATATATTATCCACATCCCAAAGATATTTGAATCCCTGTGAGATGGAACCCGGTGATCTACATATTCATAGCCAGTTTGTATGCATCCGCAGATGGCGGCAGACAACCTGAAAACCCTAACTAGGAATTGAAAAGTAGAAATAAAAGCAGCAGCCAGAGTATCTAAGCTTGGAGAGGCAGAAACAAAGACCGTCCAAAGCCGTAAGGTAAAAAAAGTCCCAAGACCAAAAAGGCCACCTATCTCGGTTAGGAAAAGCATGCCTGGAGACCCAGCAGAAGCAGAGGGCATTAGGATCAGGGTCGCTTTTATTTTCTGTCTGTTTTTTCTTTTCAAGCCGCATTAAGTTCAGGCTCTGGGCTTGGTTGTAAGCAGGAGCTGAGCAGCAGGGATGAGAAGGGTTAAAACAACAGGGGGTGGGGATGGTAGTGGGGGGGTGTTTGCATGGGGAGGGAGGGGCTCAGACCCTTTGCAGTTTGTTTGAGAAAGTTGTCTAGGTCTGCAAGAACGTCAAAATTGAAAGTTTCGAATTGGGGCCAGAGACGGCCATTATGAGAGGACTGTGGCCGGATTTGAGTGGATAATTGAACGAGGCTGGTGGGCTGGAGCTCACTGTGGAGCTTTTAAAGATTACCTCCAAGACAAGCTGAGGGGGAGGCCTTTAGGACAGATCATTTAGAACCCATTTTTTAAATTTGGTTTAATTAAATGTGAAATGACAAGCAGGACTGGTGGAGTATCTTATCCCAATGTCCAAGGCACATCGCCCAGGTTTTGGGAAAGATGTGTTAGGGGGTGCGACCCTACACTCACAAGACTCAGAAAGTCACAAAGTCAGATGAAACATGATTTTGTAGGAACTTCCAAGACTGTTGGAGTGAGAAGCTCCCAGAGCTTCAGGGTCTGGTCAGGGTGCCTCTGCGTCTGACCCAGATGGACAGTCACTTTGTCCTGCAGAATGTGGGTATGGGGCTGTCAGTGAGCTAACAACAAAAGATCTCAGCCTGGAGATCAGAGTCTGGCCAGACGTGTTTAGGGGAAGAAGGATCAGAGGAAGATGGAAGGAAAGGACTCAGAGGAGAGCAGAGAGGTTTGGGGTCAAGCTGAGTTTACATAGCGCACCAACAAAGTCCCAAGAACTGAGCTTTGGTCTACTCACAAGGCAGAGGCCACAACAGATCAGAGGTCTCAGGTCGAACTGGGGACTATTTCGCTTATATAGTGAGCTTAGAGGTTGTGTGTGCTCCCAGCGGAATGGGGAGAGAGGGTTTCCTGCAGGGAAGAACCTAAAAGGGTCCCGGGTATCAGCACCAGCTGTAAGAAAAGTGAGGCAGACGTGATCTCAGCAGGCTGGGACTGCTTTATTAGAGCAGCAAGGGGCCCTGAGCTTTGCAAGGATGAAGGCTGGGAGCATTTGGAGGGGCTGGGGACCGGGTATATACATATGCACACAAATGTGGGTAGCTCCCAGGGAGTTACAGCTATTCTGTGCGCTTTCATCGGGAGCCTGGGGGCTTGTTTTCAATTTCCAGTGCCTATTGTTTCTGCAGGTGAAGCGGAGTCTCAGGCTGGGTCCAAGCAGTTCTTTAATGGCTAGAGGCTATTGCCCAGCACAGCCTGCCTCCAGTAGACCTTCCAGCTGAAAATTCGCTTTCTAGGGTTTCAGTTGCCCCAGATAACTACGGTCTGAAAATATTAAATGGAAAATTCCAGAAATAAACAAGTAAGTTTTAAATAACTTATAATAGATGGTTGTCATTGTTCTATTTTATTATTTGTTACAGTTATTAATCTTTTATCATGCCTAATTTATAAATTAAATGTGAGTATTACATATGGGAAAAAGAGCATACAGAAGACCAGGCACTATCTGCAGTTTCATGCATCCTCTAGGGGTCTTAGAAATCACCCCCAAGCATAATGAGGTGCTTACTATATTCATGTAGTGGAAGTCTAACACAGTCCACATTCAGTAATGCCATGGTTGCTTGGTATTGGTGACAGTGAGAGTATTTCCACTTGGCAATCGGTGAAGCTATAAATGAGGGCTTAAGTTAATATGCTTTAATGCCAATTAAACTCTAAACCGTGTCTGAAGCCACCGGGTTGTGATTAGCAGGAGATAACAAGGCTATATTCTAGTGTTCAGCAATAAATACTTGACTGGGGATTCTGTAAGAGCTACAACCCCTTGTTAGGAACACAAGAGTTGGGAGTTGGGGGAGGGGGGGAGATGAAAGCCTCTTGGGAGTACCAGAGCTGTACAGAAGTACAGTGAAGAGCACTACGTAGCCTGTCGGTTGTTGAAAATGGTGTGTCACATGTTCCTGATGTCACCAACGTTTACGTACCTTCAGTCACCCAGCCAGCTGTTAAACAGTTCGCACACTGCCATTCCAGCTGCTGAAAAGAACAGTAATGTAACTAGCACCTGCCTGGGGAAGATTTTCCCTGTGATGGGTTAAATGGGGCATCTGGGATATCCGCAGAGGGACTCGCTCCGCTTAGGTGCCTGGAAAACTGAGCGAATGACAAGAGGAAGTAGTTCTCAAGGACTGAATAAAGATGGCACAGACAGGAAACATGAATGGGTCTACAGACAACCCCGCATGAAAGTTTCAGTCAGATAAAGAAAGTCGCTTGAACTGCCCTTGGAGATGTTAGTACCACCACATGCTGCTGATTGGACAAGGCACCAAAACCCAGGCAGAAAAGCATGCCACCAGGAAGTAAGGAAATGCCCTAGTCATTTCCTGTTTTCAGACACTTTAAAATGGAGGAGGGATGGGGGCACAGTTCTGAAGAGATGCCTGAGCGGGTAAAGAGACTGTGGCTAAGCCCCAAAACCTGGGTCAGACCCCAGGGACCCACATGATGGAAGAAGAACCAACTCTCAAAAGTGGTCCTCAGATTTCCACCTGCATTTCCTGGTACACACACACACACACACACACTTTTAAAGGGGTGGGGCCGACCTGCCGTTAGTGAGACAGAGAAACAAAATGATGCAGAAGACAGAGGGATAAGAGAGCTAGATCACTATTCTATGTTTAAAACTAAAATTCCCATTTTTGATTTAAAAATTTAAATTACACTGATTTCTTTGCATGCTTGCACAGCGTACACATGAAAGTCAGAGGACAACTTTCAGGGGCTGGCTCTCTTCACCGTGTAGGTAGGTCCCAGGGATGGAACTCAGGCTTTCTGGGGTAGCAACAGGGGCCTTTATTCAGTGAGCCATCTCACAGGCCCCGTGTTTAAATGTTTAACAACACTCACCACGGAGCAGGTGCCATTTCCAGCCATGGTTCATGTGAGCCATAGTAGCACAGCACAGTGTTGTCTGGAGACATGGGAGGCAGAATGCTCTTGTGCCTGCTGAACTACTGGATTCCCCCAGTGGAGCTGGAGGCTGTGGGGGTGATGAGAGCTGGGGTGCTGCCCCCATCAGTCTGCTCTCTGATCACCTAATGACATCATCTCCCTCCTCCGTGTGATCTTGGTAATCCTATCCACCCTGGGCTTTCCCTGAGCAAAATAAATGAAAGCGAGTCCTTCAGAGTGGTCCTCAATCCACTTAATTGTCCTGCCTTCAGTGTTTGACAAATAGTCCATACTTCTTAAGACCCTTCAAGCATGCATTTGCCTTCCCATGATTATTTCTTTGAAATTCCACTCAGTGGTTTAAATCTCACATGTCTCCCTTCCCCTGACCCTCACACACTTTCTCTCTGCCTTCTCCTGGGGTGAGGGAGGGGGGACGCCTAAGCTGAATCCTCCCCACACACTGTGGCAGAGCCTGGCTCCCTGCACCGTAGGTCAGGGACACGTGCAGAAAATGCATGTAGAGGTCAGCCCCACACAGTGACACCTTGGGGAGAAGGCAGACTGAGCCAAAGATGTACCACTGCCCTGGGGGTCAGAGGCCCAGGCTCCCCAGCATGCTTCATCTGGCTTCATCCAAGCCAGGACAGTAGCCTAAATCATCCAGGCCTGACCAGTCAGAACCAAGGCCCTCCTGTAGAGTCTACAAGAAGAATTCTCACAGGCTTTTAATTGTGGAAGACTTTTAAGTTTTATCAGGGTAGATGGTTTTTACTTTTTTTTTTCTTTTTGGGGTGTGTGTGTGTGTGTGTGTGTGTGTGTGTGTGTGTGTGTGTGTGTTATTGACAGGGTCTCTTGCTGACCCCAGAACTCATTAATTCAACAAGATGTCTGGCCAGTGGGCCCCAGGGATCTGTCCCCCCATCCCCAACATTGGAGCTGCAGAGGCAACCCTTTGCACCTGACTTTTCCTGGATGCTGGGGAACCAAGCTCAGGTCCTCCTGGGTATATGGGAAGCCCCTACCTACTGTACAATCACCAAGCATCAAGCACTTGTCTTTCTCAGCCTCAATTTGTGAATGACTGATTCCAGGGCCCCTGGGGCAGCAGACCTGGTCTAGGACCACGCCCTAGTGATGAGGGTGGCCTTTGGGGTCCTATTTATGCTTGTGTCAAGAGTCGGGTTTTAATAAAGTCTGTGTACTGGGTGGACTGATTTCAGGAACTGCCACTACCAGCCAGCCTCTGCCTCCTGTCACAAGCCGGAGTCCCGCTTGGGAGCTCTTTGCAGATTCTAGCTGCCCCACAGCTGCCGGTAGTGAGAGATAGATCACGTGTACCAATTTCTGGAACCCAGAGCAGGCTGGGTGGAAGTCTTAAGGCAGTCACCAGCGCCCACATTGTTTCCCGGAGATTCCAGAGTCCCTTGCGCTCAGCTGAAGGGACAAGAGGTGTGGTGGAGAGCTCCAGGCAGAGGGGCTGGGGCTGGAAGAAGCCCCTCCCCTTTCATGACCTTGGACAACACACTCGGAAAAGGCCTGAGCATGGGGTAAGTGTTTCGTAAATGCTAGCCAATATTTTGGTTTAAAATTTACATGCAGGAAAAAAAAACTGGCTTTTCATTTCATACGCTGGTCTGTGAATTTTAAGACACGTGTAAACTGGTGGACCCACCTCCACAGCAGGTTACGAAAGAGTTCCATCACCTCAGGCAACTCCCTCCTGCTGTCCCTTCACAGCTCGTCCCCCACCTCAACCCCCTCTTTCCCTTCTTTAGTTTGGCCTTTTCTAGAATGTCACAGAAACACAGGTAGGTAGCCTGTAAAGACTAGTTTATTCCTCTCTGTATAATAGCTTATGACATTCACTTAGGTTATCATGTTATCCATAGTCAATTCCTTTTTTCTCGCTGAATAGTATTCCATGGCATCTGGTTAGCACAGCTGATTCATTGTCCAATGATACTAAGGTTGTTTTCCAGTTGTGACAGTGATGATGCTTTCCAAATAGGCAGTTACAAGCAGGTTTTTGCATGAACGTGTGTTCATTTCTGTGGAACAAATATCTAGTAATGGATCCATGTGTCATAGGTGGTAGTGGTACGTCCAGGTGTCTTAATATCCATTTTCTGAGTAACTGGGGCTGCTGAGAATATCATCCTGCGCCTGCTTACTATCCTTAAATCTTCTGGAGTAAAGTGTCAATCCAATCACTTGGGTTTTGTCTTGTTTTTTGTTTTGTTTTATTTTGATTTTTGGTTTTGCAAGACAGGGTTTCTCTGTGTACCTACTCTTTTTTTTTTTTTTTTTCAATTGTGTCATGTTGTGGAACATTCCTTTACACTGTGTGAAGATATGTCACTGTGATTGGTTTAACAAAAAGCTAAATGGCCAATAGCTAGGTAGGAGGTATGGGCAGGACTTCTGGACAGAGAGAGCTCTGGGGAGAGGAAAGGTGGAGTCACCAGCCAGAAGGAGAGGGGGCAGGATGGGTGGTACAGAGTGAAGATAACCGAGACGTGTAAAAGCACATAGATTAAAGGATACCAGTTAATTGAAGTTATAAGAGCTAGTTAGAAGCAATCCTAAGCTAAGGCTGAGCTTTCACAATTAATAAGTCTCCACGTCATTATTTGTGGGCTGGCAGCCCAAAAAGGAAAATCTGTCTACAGTGTCGTTTATTTTCTTACTTTTGAAATACAAAAGGAATTTTACATACTCTGGATATGTCCCTAATCTTACCATGTTTGCAGATACCTCCTCCCAGATCACGGCTCAGCACTGCATTTTTTTTAACAGCACGTTTTGTGGGACAGATTTTAGCTGTGGTGGCCTCCAAGGTTTAAGATTTGTTCTTTAGTTCACACTGCTTCTGACGTCAGATGCCTGATCCCAGGCTGGGGTGCACTACTGTTTTCCTTTAAGAACGTTATACTTTCTTAAGTTAATTTTAAAATAAGACATGGCACTCACATCAGGGATTTTTTTTTAATTCTTTTAATTCTTTTGTTTAAGGGTGTCCAATTGTTCTTAACATTCTTTAATAAAATATGTCTTTTTGTTTTCTCTATTACTGTAATAAACACCAGGACGAAGACAACTTATAAATAAATGAAAGTGTGTAATTTGGCTTACGGTATCAGAGAGTTAGAATCTATAACAGCAAATCAAAGGAGCACTGAGTGATCATATCTTGGTCCACAACCACAAGGCACAGAGGGAGCACCGAGAATTGCAGGAGTCTTATGAAACCGCAAAGCTCACCCCCAGTGACACACTTCCTGCAACAGAACCACACCTCCTAATCCTTCCCAAACAGTTCCACCAACTGGGGACCAAATATATGAGCTGGGGGGGGGCATTCTCATTCAAGCCACCACAATATCTTATTATTTGTATTAGTTTTTTCTTGGCAAATTAGAAAGATTTTAATTTTTTTCATTATTTCTATTTATTCTCTCTCTGTTTTTTCTCCTACAATGAAGAAACATATGCAGAGAGTGTCCAGTATGTGACTTATGAAAGCAAATGAATGTGTACTTGTTTAGATAAGCATGCGCACAAAACACACATGTCCAGAAAAGCAAATAGCAAGTCAAATGCAGTTCACAGCTGTGGTTCTGAAGGCATAATAGTAAGTTCGATGCCTGCCTGGACTGTAGTGAGTTCCAGCTTCAGCTGCATATCCAGCTCTTGTCTCAAAAAAAAAATTGTAAAATGCAGCCTCAAAGGAAGAGGCTCCATTACCCCAAATTAAGTTCTGGAGCCAAGCTGACTAGTCTGCAATGCTAACTTGATGCCAGGGCAGAGCAGACATCTATGGTTCCAAGTGACCCTTCCCAGACCCTGCCCAAGGAGAGGCATTATCACAAGGCCAGTTCTCTGGTGCAGTTAGTGGTCAGATGCGTGCTGCTAAAATGAACTGACCTCAGTGGAAGTTGAATCCTTTCCTTTATGCCTCTCAGCTTGGCTGGAGTGAGTGCTCTGGAAACCGGTTGGTTGCATCTGGTTTGAACCTGTTCAGAGCGAGAGCAAAGAATTTACCCTGGTGACTTGATGAAACTCATTCAACAAAGGAGCTCATTTACTTTCTGATATGGTTAATGTCCCGACTTAATGGTGCTGTTATATCACTCTCAGCACCCTAAATTAGGGGGCAGCCCAGGCTGTGCCCCCACCCCAGGATTCCAGAAGGAACCTCCACAGAGAGGCAGTTGCCCAGGTCGCCACACAGTTGACCTCCTTGGCCCAGTAAGAGCCGAGCACCCTGGCTCTCACTCAAAGCGCTATCTGCCCTACCCTGTGGCTCCAGTCCACTGTCCCTCCGCACTCCCTGTCACAGGGAAGATTATTCTGCACACGATTACCAAATGGTGCTGGGTTTGTTGGTAGCGTTAAAGAAAAGAAGTCCCCTCTGTGTCAGCTCTGAAGCACTTCTGTTGTGAAGCATCGTGTTCAAGGGACATAGTTATCCACCCAGTTTCACAGACTGGGTCTCCAGGTTCCCAGGGACCAGCTGCTGACTGGGTGTGTTCACGCCTGACTTGACAGGCTGAAGAGATTTTTAGATTCCTCACCTTGACTGTCAGGTTACCTGTCAGATAAAATGCTGGTACCCAGAGCCCACACCTCACTAGTTTGCACCCTAGAAAATCGGTAAGGACTTAGGGCTGACGGGCACTCCTCTGAGGAGTGTTTCCTGGCTTTGAACCAACGGTAAATAATGACCCAAGAGTAAGTTAATAGCTTCAAACCTACATTGTCTGTGAAATGAAATTTCACCCTTAAGAGTAAAGTCCCATTTGAAACTTAGATGTTATTTCACAAATAATGGGAAGCAAAATGCACCTTAACGAGACAAAATAGGGCATAACAGATCATAAAGATTGCCTAAAAAGGCCTAGTGCGGTCCTGGCACCGTGACTTGCTGGAGGTAGATGAGGCGGGAGGGCCCCCCCAAGAAGGGGAGGACCAGCTGTCGGCACTTGTATTTCTGCTTCAAAGGAGCTTGATTCCATAATGGCCCCGTTGACACCCTCCACCCCTGCCCCCAGCCCCCACAGCTCTGAAGAAGCCCAGAGAGCAGAGAAGAGATAGAGAACCATTAGAGAATGGTTCTAGCCTTCATGGATCATTCACATAGCCCCTGTCCCTTGGTGAAGGAGACCCCGTGGAGGTTTATCTTGAGCGTATTGTCTCTTGCATGTAGCCCTGAAAAAGAGAGGTCCCTAGTGTCTCTGACAGTTGGCACCTCTCATGTTAATCTCGATGCCTCTTTCTGCAGGCCCCATTCTCCAACCACAGTCTTAGATGCCTCAGTATCCCCCATGAAAAACAGGAGTAAGAACTCCTAGATTGCAGAGTTGTTGACTGGATTGACATCACTGATTTATGTGAAGCACTTGAAAAGGGCATCTCGGCAAATGCCATGTGAAGATTGACACCATTTGGTGGGAGTTATTAGTGTCATGAGTATGAGTGGATGGCACTTTGAGCATGGTCAAATTGAGAAATGATGCACTCTTCCTTGTGCTGATGGTTAACTTCATCTGTGCCGTGTCAAACCCCTGAACACACACACACACACACACACACACACACACACACACACACACACACACACGACACCGGGTGCCATGGCAGTAGTGTACATTAACAGGTTGTATTTCTTTTCCGCTCCTAATTATGAGACAATAGCAGCTACCATTATATATTTAGCACTATGTAACTCAACTGGAGTACTGATGGAATTTATATTTCCTGGGAAGGTGCTCTCCTGAAGTCCATGTGTGCCTGTGTTTGCTGTAAAGAAAAGCCTTTCAAAGAGAGAAACAGAAAGGCACTAAAGAGCAGCAAAGAATGTAAGTAGGCACAGCAGTTCCCTCACATACTTGGAACTGAGAGACAGAGGAGACTTGGGCCATTCCACACGGCCATGGAAAGACCTCTTGGTTCCCAGGAGCAACTTAATAGAAAACATCCTTCATCCCTACAGAACTGTGGACCGCTACAGCCCATAGTGTGTAACACAAAACACACGTGTCTTTTTCCTTATACCTAAATAAATACCTCCCGGGGGAAGGGGAAGCGCAATCCAGTAATCTGATTTGGTGACGTGTTTCGGGAAAGAATGCACACCCGAGGGCTGGCACACAAGATGCAGAAAGCCATCAGCCAAATGAAGCGAAGAGGACAGACCCACCGCATTGGGACAGGGTGGAAAGTGGGAAATGCTATCGGCAATGGAACGGAATGGAGCCCTTTGGGGGCTGTATCGTTTTCATCAGCCTGAGTCATTGCGGGAGACGGGGAGGACGAGTCCAAATCTTATTACTTAAGAAGCCTCAACGCTGTAGTGGCAGTTTTATAGGTTGTGTGCGAATATTCATAAAGCCCACACTGAGTTTTATACGCCATGTTTCTGAATGACTCCAAGCAACGCCTTCCCATTGAGACAATTGACAGGGAGGTGCCCAGGCTGGAGGACTGTTGGCGAGCCCTTGATCCTTGATCTCCTCAGTGGCCTCGGAGGATGGAGTGGGGCAGCTCTGAAGGCCAAAGTTGTGGGATGCAGGGACAGCCTCCTCTGAGGGCCTCGTGCATCTGTTTTGTTCTGAGTGTGTTGGATAATTTTTTGATAAGCTGGAAAGTAGGGTTGCAAATGCCACCGCTTCTTCAGCCCCCTGCTCTGGCCCTAATGGAACTGAATATTCATGACTCAGCCTCAAAGCATCCTAGACAATGTTCTGCTACTTGGCTGCCTAGGACATAAAATCCACAGATTCAGGAATGCGTTTCATCGCTGTTCCCTTCCCCCCTTCAGGTGTGGCCCCCAAATTGCCACTGAATGTACACATCTAATCCAGCCGCTGGGCTGAGCTCATTGGGTAGTGCTTTTGGTTTAACTAAAAGTTCAAAGCTGACTTGTAAACTGTAGAAGTAAAATGAAGTAAGCCGGACAAAAGAATTTGAAAAATTCAAGATATGGTGGGTAGGCATCACAGAAATGAAGCGAAGAAAAAGCTTGCTAAGTCTGCTTTTAATAGTCACAATCAAAATGAGAATATTCACGCTGGGCATGGTGGTACATGCCTATAGTCCCAGCAGTGAGAAAGTTAGGTATGAGGACCCGAAGTTCAGAGCTATCCTGGGCTACAAGAACGAGTTTCAGGCCAACCTGAGATAAATGAATACAACTGATCTAGGAAGTATCTTTTTTTTTTTTTTTCAAGACAAGGTTTCTCTGTGTAGCTTTGCACCTTTCCTGGGACTCACTTGGTAGCCCAGGCTGGCCTCAAACTCACAGAGATCCTCCTGGCTCTGCCTCCCAAGTGCTGGGATTAAAGGCGTGCGCCACCACTGCCCGGCAAGGAAGTATCTTTAAAGGCAATAGGAGCTTGAATTTTTCTGTTTAATTTTTTTCTTATACACATATCAGGTCCAAGATGAAGGAGAAAACAGGACCATGGAGTTTTGTGAGATAAAAAAATGTGTACACACACACACACACACACACACACACACAGAGAGAGAGAGAGAGAGAGAGAGAGAGAGAGAGAGAGAGAGAGAGAGAGAGAGAGAGAGAGAGAGAAATGTGTGAATCAGCTAAAGTGGTGCCTTGAGGAAATGTCATAGCCTTAAGTACTTATCAGTGTTCACTTTTGGCTAAAAAACATTAAGGAGATAGAGAAATTTTTTAAATGAGTTTGAGGAGATTCCATGGAGAAGTAATAAAAATAAAAGAAGAGAAGACATAGAAAAAAGGTATAAATAAATCTAAGAGGTATTCCTTTGGAAAAAGAGCTCTGCTAGATAAATCAGTAATTATTAAATAAGTACATTAGAACTGTTGAAATAAACTAATAACCCAACCAAGGGGAGAAAAGAGAAAAACTGTGAAAGAAAAATATAGAAATAGGAAAATTCTCAGCTACAGGGGATATTATTCAAAAATGAATAACAACCCTGCCTAGCACTACAAAAATAAGTGTGAAAGCCATTGTTCTCCAAGAAAACATACATTCCTAAAAGTAGAAGTCAGCAGAGGTAGTCATAGAAACAGATCATGACCTGCCGCAGAAGGATTTCAGAGTTATGGAAAAGCTCCTGGAGAGCCCTCAGCCAGCTGGGGCTTGGATGAATTATCTCAGCCCTGCGAGGTACAAGCACTGTCGCTATTCTTGAAACCGCCACGGGTCCTCGGGAAACAAGAAGCACTTCCAAAACCATTTCCATCCCAGTTTTTAAAGACTTTCAGATTCACAGGGAACTGCAAGGATGGGGCAGAATCTCTGTACGTCCTTCTCCCGGCGTCCATTGACCGTCTTTTGTCTCCGTGGCCCGTGGGTCAGAACTGAACTGATGCACAGTCTGTAGTCTCACTTAGAGTTGCCTGTTTCTCCACTGATGACCTTTTTACATCACAAGAGTTAATCCTAGAGTATATTTAACATATTACCTTTATGACTCAGAAATGGATATTTAATTATAAGATTTGACAAGTCCTCCCCAAAGAAGTTTTTTGCTTTGTTTCTTGGATTTTTTTTAGTTTGTTTGCTGCTTGGATTTGGTTTTGTTTTTTGTTTGTTTGTTTATTTTGGGTGGTTGTTGTTGTTTTTTTTTTTTTTAGTTTGAGAGAAAATATGAAGTTGGTAGGTACTGTGGATCTGGGAGGAATTAGAGGGATGAATATGATCAAAATACCTCATAGAAATGATCAAAGAATTAATAAACATACATTTAAAAGACAAATATAGTGTAAAAGAATATTTTTACAAAGAGAGAGACTATCCGGTGCCACACTTAATAAGAAATGCGGAAGTCTCACGTAAATGCACTCCGTAAGTGAAACCATGTACAAATAGAGCAAAAGTGAAGGAGAGCTCTTTAATGGTGGGTAAAGAAACTCACTACTGTCAAGATGGCAGGTTTCCTTAATCTGCAGTTTCAACAAAAATCATGACAGGATCACGTTCTTCTTTTTAAATGCACAATCTGTTCTAATTACTTTCTGTTCCTGTGATAAACCACTGACCGAAAACCAGCCTGGAGAGAAAAGGATTTATTTATTTACACTTTACAGTCCATCATCAGGGTAATCCAGGGCAGGAGCCCAAGGGAAGAACCTGGAGAGAAGACCTGAAGCAAAGACCACAGAAGAATGCTGCTTCCTGGCTAGCTCGCCTTGGTTTTCTCAGTTTTTCTTATACAACCCAGATCATCTGCCCAAGGATGGCATTACCCACAGTGAACTAGGACCGCCTACAATTATTATTACTCAAGAAAATACCCCCACAGACATGCCCACATGCCATCCTGGTGGAGGCAATTTCTCACATCAGGTCCCTTCTCTCTTAACAAGGGACTCCATTTGTGTTAAGTTGAAAAAAGAAATCAACATAATAGACTTCTTTTCAATTTCACACACAAACACATCACTATTAAACCATAATCTTTCTTTTCTTGTTTACCTCTAAGATCTCATGTTCATATCATAGTATAAAATGCAGTTCAACTTTTTAAAGTCCCCCAGACTTTCAAAATTTTCAACACTTTAAAAAGCCCGAGATCTTCTGACCTGACAACCAGGGAGCCTGCATGGGGCTGGCCCAGGCCCTCTGCATACGCTCCAGCTGTGTGACTTGGTCTTCTTGTGAGACTCCTAACAGTGAGATCAGGAGCTGTCATTGACTCTGTTGCCTGCTTTTGGGACCCATTCCTCCTCCTGGATTGCCTCATCCAGCCTTAACAGAAGAGGGGGTTACTAGTCTCACTGCAACTGGATATACCATGGCTGCCTGATATCCATGGGGGGCCTGCCCTTTTCTGAAGAGAAACAGAGGAGGAGTGGATGGGAGGGGAAGGTGGGGTGGGGAACTGAGAGAAGAGGAGGGAGGAGAAACTTTGGTTGGGCTGTAAAAACAATCAATCAATCAATAAATACAAAACAAAAAATTACAATCTCAAAAATAAACAAAACATGATGTAGATGATAAAAAAAAAATCAGTCTCTTAACTGTGTTACACATTTTCTCATTCCAAGAGAACAGAACCAAGACGTAATAATAATCACACTTGAACAAAAACGAGGTCTAGCAGTGTAGCTCCGAATCTTATAGCTCCATGTCTGACATTCAGGACTCAGCCGTGGTCTTCTGGGCTCCAAAGGGCTTATCTAGGCCCACCTCTCCAGCCTGCCATCTCCAGTGCGTGCAGCTGGTCTCCTAGGCCCAGGCCGGCACTGCGGCCCACCATATGCTGTCTTTGGCAGTATTCCTGTGGTCCCGGCATCTCTACTGTTCTAAGTTCTTCCCAAGAACTGAGACTGCACCTTCACCGATGACCTCCTCCCAATCGCTCACAGCGCCAAGCCTCAGCTACTCTCCATGATCCCTTCATACCTTCAAAATCAGTACCACATGGGAGGCTCACACACATTGCCAGTTTCGGTTCCTAGCTTGAGATGCAGCTGGACCACAGCTTCTGTGTGCTGACACTAAGGAGACGCTCCCAGAAGATTTCATCTCAAAAATCCTGCTTTCTTATTAATAACAGCTGATTTTTCTTCCTCCTCGACTAACCAGTTTCAATTGTCCCAACAAGGAAAGGTTTCATTTCCTCTGAATCTTAGTCCAAAATATCACATAAATGGCCCCTCTGAAACTTCACAAGCCAGCCTCCCTCTTCTGCGACTCTCTCAATGTTCCTCTCACCCCAGCTCCCGTAACACCCTTTTAAGCTCTGAGCATCAGTGGCTTTTCCAACCTGAGGTCCCAAGTGTTCCCACAATCCTCCCCTAAACTTAGACTGCAGCACTTCACTCTCTCCTAGTGACTTTTCGGTTGCTGTGATTAAACCGACCAAAACCAACTTGAGGGGAAGATTATATTTCAGCTTATACCTTAGGGTCCATCATCCAGGAAACACAGGCAGGAGCCCAAGGCAGGAAACCTGGAGATGGGGACTGAAGCTGAGCCTGTAGAGGAATGATGCTTTCTGGACTGCCCAGCTAGTTTTTTGTTGTTTGTTTGTTTGTTTGTTTGTTTGTTTGTTTGTTTTATACAAACCAGGACCACCGGCCCAGGGGAGGCACTGTCCCCTGGTGGGCTGGTCCCTCCAAAAAAATAAAAGCAAAGAAATGCATTACAGACAAGTCCACAGACCAATCTAATGGAAGCAACTCCTCAACTATGGCTCCATTTCCTAGGTGACTCTAGTGTGTAGTAAGCTAACTTAAAAGAAACAACAATACACAAGGACACAAGGTAATAGGATAGTCACATGCGGAAAAAAATCCAGGAAAACTGAAAACTCAAGGTCCCCAAGACAGGATTGGATTTACCACATTTAGTACAGTGGAATCCTTAGTTTTGTTTTCATGGATCAACAACTACCAATGGAATCTTGTGTAGTGAGCACAGAGACATGCCAGACAAAGGACAGCCACAGATACGGCTCAGTTATAGAACAGTTTAGAATGCCCAAGCTAATTCCACGTCTAGCACCTCAAAATAAAAGTATATGGGATTTTGTTTTATATAGCTGGGCTTGAAATAAACAGATAGAAAGGTAGATTAACTCAAACCTGGAGTTGGGACAGCTGGGTAGCAATCTGAAAAATAGTAATAAATAATAATAATGTGATCCTTATCTAACTCCATTTAACCAAAACTTTGTAAATGTCTGAGACAGTTAAATACCTGTAAATGATAAAACTGACAAGATATCACATAAGGCTCAAGAACACTGAAAACATCTTGAGTATTTCTGACAATATACTGCGTTAGTAAGGATTATAAATCCGATCATATAATTGTATTTTAAAACAGAAATAACATAGTCACATATGAAGTAAAAGATGTAAGTCACAGTCTGGTAGATGGCACAGAAAAACAGATCTCCACCCTATGTCGTGATCTGTGGAGATTTAATAAGCTAGCAAGAGGTCAACAAGCAACACACAAGCCAGGCTGCTTCCAGGTCAAGTGAAACAGCAATGGCTGCCCATCCTCAATCATCATCGTGACGCTTTCTTCCACCTTGAACATACAGTATGCTTAAAATCTTTCAAATTGGCAATGGCAAAGAAAAGTGTCCATTCCCATGAAGAAATAGAACAATCCTTGAGACGTTCGACAGGCGTAGCCTGGGAGGTGACTTGGTTGGTGTCTCTCCCTTGGCCATGTTTCTCCTTCAGTGGTATGTAAAGACACATAGAAAGACACTTTGACAAGAGCCAGATGCCTGCCAGTTAGGAAACGCCAGTGAAATGATGGTAAAAGCTGACAATGGCATCCACAGGAAACAGGATACCCACTGCACAAAGGGAACGGAATGGAAGGAAGGAAGTAGTGAGATGTTGCTTGGATCGTCTTCCATAGAGGATGCAATGGTTTTTATGAAGCAAGAGTGCAGTGGGTCCCCTCTGCAGATTTGCCTTGGTCCAGTTTGCAGTCGAGTTAGTGGGTTCGAGCATCTGGGGCTTGTGGACTGTGCTGAAGTGTGTGATAAGGGAAAAACGTGGTGGCTCTAGGGTGAGAAGAATAGGGGCCACAGACAACTTCAGACTCTGAATCTTGGCAATACTGGCACAAAAGGAGCTCATAATTGAACCCACCCCATGCGATGGTTGAGAGAACCAAAGCTGTATGTCCAAGTGTCAAGCAAAACGTCGTAGAGGAATAAGAATACGTAAGTCAGCCATCACCCTGGCTAAGGGATGGCCTGGCAATTCCTAGCCCTGTAGATCCAGCAGGAGGCAGGGTGGAGTGTGCCCATTCACTTGGTAGAAGGTAGGGAAGGTTCAGGCTCAATGAACTCCTGGAATATTCACACCCGCATCCATTTGGGCAATCGGAATACCTCTGGAGAGGGAAGTCACCTAGGAACGGATGGGAGGGAGACTGGCTTTCCATTGTATCGCTCACCTTTCCCCTCCTACCTACATGAATTGCCTTTTTAATTAAAAAACAATTCCAGCAGTAAGCCAGTCAGAAGCCGAAGGGTCTCCTGCTCCAGCTCGGAGGAATTCCGTGTGCCCACGGCCTTTCTCTCTGCCCACTGAGGCTTGAGCTATCCATAATCAGAGAGCTGATGTAGTGCCAGTTCCCAGTGCTGTTGACAGACCACAGCTCAAAAGTCCCTTTATGAGACCTTGTCCCTCGGTGAAGCTTGCAAATTGCTCTGATCTTAGGGGACAAAGCCATTGCTCATTCTCAGAGTCTCTGAGTATCCTACACAATAACCTAAGAATTGGTGAAAATTACCCCAGATAAAGCGTCTTTTAGAACATCAAAGTCCCTGCTTTCCAGGCTGTAGGCTGCAGGTATGCGACAGGCCTGACAGCCCAGATGGCAGGCAGAGATAAAGGGGAAAGTGAAATTCTCCTGGAGCCCAGCACAGCCCACAAGGATTTCTGCAGAGGGGATTAATGTTACTCTCGGAGGTGTGAGCACATTCGGCTTTTACCTCCAAGACCAGGTAGTAATCAGTGGCAGATAGCCATCGACAGTTTGGAGGGAAGGTCAGCCTTTCCCACCCCACTGCAAAGCTTGTCTATCCCCTGCCCTGCTTGTTCCACTCAGGCCTGGGAGGTTTAGGGAGCACACATCCTCCATGTTTCAGCTAGATTCTTTGTTTCTGACATGACGATTTCCCCTCCCATTTGTGTGTGTGTGTGTGTGTGTGTGTGTGTGTGTGTGTGTGTGTGTGTTGTTGTTGTTGTTGTTGTTTGATTTTGTATTTTTAGCACTAATGATTGAACACAGAACCTTGAACATGCTAGGCCAGTGCTCTACCACTGAGCAGCCTTGTCAGCCCCTTGCCTCTTCCCCTTCTGCACTGTGCCATCAGGAGCAACTGCAGACTTGCTTACATTTCTGAAGGAAAAGCTTTACCAAATTCAGGTTCTCCTTGACCAATGTGAATGGCATCCATAAATACAGCCAAGATGGAGGCACGTATGCTTTCCCTCCAAGACACACAGGAGCAGCCCAATACCAGCAGCACCTGTCTGGGATTTACCTAGCCTTGGGGAGGAAAACAAGGCACCTTACAACTCCTCTAGAATGTTCTTTATCTTCCTGCTGAAAAGAATGTATTTTAAAGGGACGTGCGTGCGGACATGCATGCGCACATGCACACACACACACACACACACACACACACACACACACACACGGCAATGATGTTTTATTTTCCATTTGGCAGTAGACTGCCTTATTTAGCATCAAATGTTATGTTCATAAAACAGAGTCACCAAATTGACAAGCCCTTGTTTCTTTAATGTATAGTAGACTGAGAAAGAAGCAGTTGGCTGGTGTAGACATGATACCAGAGGATCTGGACACTAGAAAGAATATCCCCAAAGAAACAAAAGCCAACAGCAAACAAACACAATGCTAAAGCAATTTTGACAAGAGCATAATATGATTATTTGTAAACCAGGTGCAGCATTTTTAGAAAGAGTGAAGGATAATGCCAAGAGTTTTTGTGCTCTGCTCCCTGGCTAAGGAAATCCAACCATTTGTGAAACACATTAACTGCTCCTTGTACCTAGAAGCAGCTAAGATGCACATGGATCAGGCAGTGGGAGATGCCACACCATAGGATGGCCATTGAGTTAGTAGGTATCACTCAGAATGAATCTGTGTTGGAAAAACATAAGACACCATGTCTAAAACAGACAGGTTTCCCCCCAGCTGAACCCACACTGGTACATTTCCCTGGGATCTGCTTTTCACAGTCAGTCTTAGAGGGCTTAGACGTCCCTTCCCGTGCTTCAGCTTTGGAATATTCTTAGAATTGCTCCCTAATGAACTTCACCTCCTGGGGGGGTCTCAGAACTTTGTATATAGTCACAAGATTTTTGTAAAATAAAAATAGTGTCACCTATTATGATTATTTCCCCCAGAGACAAATGATTTAGCGTTTTATCAACATGAAACTCACTCTCAAAGAACAAAGATGTTGGCCCTCGTGAGGATAATCAAGACCATGCTGGAGCCCTGAGCCTTCCAGCTGTTTTAGATAGGCCTGCGTAACTGGGTCCAAGCTGGGCCTGGACAATGTCGATTGCTCATAGGAGAGTGGATTTCAAAGCATTGCCTTGTTGACTCCTTTCAATACCTGGTGGTGAGTGGTCCACATCATGGATAGCACATTGTCTTCATCTCTTCAATTTAATCTTGTGAGGGACCAAGTGGCCTTCAGATTTGGAGAATACACCTTGTACACTGCCTCACCTTGGCTGAACCATAATGAGCCAATCGTCACAAGGTCATTGGGTATTATCCCAATGTCATATGGACCTAGTGACTTAACCAGGATCCAAATTGCAACTGAGAAGAGCTGAGGTCGGAGACAGACTCCCAGCAGCTGGGGGAGGCTGTTTGTCACCAGCAGGGGAAGCAGAGGAGAGGTAAACTGGGGAGAAGGAAGAGGTAAGAGCCATCTGACCGAGGCTTCTGCTTCTCAGCCTTTTCAAGGTTGGAGGGGGGCACTTGAGTGACTATTTCAGAAAGACAGCAGGGATTCTGAAATGATCAGACTGGAACTTTAATCATGGTAAGGGTCAGTTCAAGACCCTCATTAGAACTGTGTATACCCAAGGTGATGTTTAACCCCACGAATCAACAACAGATGCTGTAGTTTTTTGATTTAGCAGCCAACCACTTTTCTCCAATGAATCTGCCTCTCTCAGAAGGCTTCTTTCTAACCATCACTTCCACATCCCTCAGGCTCCAGAAATCAACATCTCGGTGCTTAGTGATGCCTTCTAAATGGACAAAGATATATACGCATTCAGGGTTTTAGACTTATTTTAAATTAAAGAGAGAGTTGGTCCTTAAGGAGGGGCAAGCTGGGCAGGAACACAGTCATCCTCACTATGCTTCACAGGAAATGCACATCTCTATCCCTCAGTGATGAAAATGGCCCTCTTCCCATTCTGCAGATGAGAAAAGTGATGAGTCAAACAGCCCCGCTGTTGAGAAAGAGCCATGCTGCACTGGCCTCTGAGATGGCTGATGTCTGGCTGCTCTGGGACCACTTTGATGCCTTCCCTCTGAGCGGACCTTTACTCAGGTGTGGAAAACCTTATCATTTGTAGTCGAGGACTCACGAGCTTTGCTCTTTTCCCTGTGCCATTTGTTTCTTGTACTGAAGATTTACAGGAAGTGAATAACTCTTTTAAGGCATGTCTTCAACTAAGGAGAAGTGTGAACCAAGCCTGGGACAAGCTTAATAGCTTTTCTTACATTTTCAACGTAAAAAGGGTAAAGGATAATGAATAGAAGTAACTGCCCACAGTGCCCTCGCTTTACCCTGACTGCTTTGTGCTGGTGTGTGCTCCGTGACACCTGTGAGCAACTGTCCTCACAGGGTCCAAGTCATTTCACAGTTTCCTCTTTCGAGAGCGCTGTGACGACGTTCCCCATGTCCAGCATTTGGATGCTCTCTAGTTGCTGGATACCGTGCTGTATAAATGTGACATGTTTATTGCTTTCTGCTTCTGCATCACTATGTGATAGACCCTATCACAAAGTTATAAAGAACACCTTCCCAGGTACACTATTTTTCTTCTGCTTTTTAATGTGTGTGGGAGTATATGTGTGTATATGCATGAGTGTAGGTGTGTGTGTATGTGTGTCCACCTTCATCTTCCACTTTATTTTTTATTTAAAAAATAATATTATTTTGCATATATGGGTGTTTTGCCTGCAAATGTGTGTGTGTGTGAGAGAGAGAGAGAGACAGAGACAGAGAGAGAGACAGAGAGTGCAGCATCCTTGGGAGCCAGAAAAGGGCATTAGATTCCCTGGGAATAGAATTACAGAACACATGTGGGTGCTGGGGGATCGAACCCTGGTCCTCGGAAAGAGCACTGAATGTTCTTAGCCACTGAGCAGTCACTCCAGCCCCCTGGAATTACAGATGTACACATCCATCTTTACATGGGTTCTGATGATCTAAACTGGAGCCAAGCACTTTCTCCATTGGCATCTCCTGTCTTCTTATTCCTAAGTGGAATATCACGTGGCATCTTTTCTCTTCCTAAGACCTGTTTCCCCATGTCTCATCCTCTAGAAGCACAGTGGTACTCATAGAAGAGCATGTAGAGCTTGAGTTGGCCATGAAGCGATGAAGCGTGGTGATTCACAACCACTCATGGCAGGTGACCAACCACTTACTGTGCTCTTATTCAGCTTGCCCTGACCTGAAGACCAGCTCTCTCCTGGTTTGTAAATAAGTTTGAAACTCCATATGTGTGTGTGTATGTGTGTGTATATATACATATACAATATATATGTCAGAGCCCTAAGCACTAAGAGCCTTAATGAAAATGATAGGCACAGTTTCCAGTGCTGCCCCAGGTACCTGCCCACCCTGCCCAGCGCTGGTACAAACCTTCCAAATGATACTCATTGGTGTGCTTGGTTATAATGATTCAAAATGGTCTATATTTTCTGATGACCACCAGTGGGAAACAAAAAAAGCATCAGAAGAAATATGTAAGTGCATTTCCATATTACTCTTGTTAGACGATGCTGAAGTTTCAAAAGGCCTAAGAAGCAACTTCATGTAACATGCAGGTGTGTGTGTGGAGTCTGCATGTGATGGAGGGAGCTGGGTGCTTCCAGACGACCTCGGGATCCTTCATTGCCTGGAGATGGAGATCCACTGGCTTCCTTCATCTAAGCATGAAAATTCTGAAACGCGTTTGTCAGCAGTCTCAGATCAGGCCAGTGACAAATCAGACTGGACAACCAACAGGAAGGGGCAGCTTTTTCTCCTTCTGGATCACACTGGCCACTGCCACCCACCACTTCCGAGGGACCGTCAAACGCTCAAGTCACAGGGCTCTAGTGTGCTTTATAGGAGGCTGAGTCTGCATGGGGCCCTGAGAAATAGATCCTGGGCCACTAACCATGTGATCTTTATTTCCCTCTTCCTCCTCCACTTTCTGTCTTTCTGCTTCTCATTAGGACTTTTGAGTTGAGCCATTTAAAGAACGGCTTTTATGCCGCAGCTTTAAAGGAAGGTGATCCTTTAAAGGATCACTCCACCCTCATGCATCACAGACGAATTAGCAATGGGATTCTTCTCCCTCCTCCCCCACCGTAACCTAAAATAAAAAGCTCTCTTATGCACCGTCCAAGGAAAAGTACAGCAAGGAGAGCAGCAGGCAGACAGGGCTGAGGAGGCGTAATTAACCATAGCCAGCAGGTTCCCAGGATCGTATGCACCTGCGTGATTCCCTGTGATGGAGCTCCGAGTGATGGATGTTTACTGTTCCATTGTGCTGTTCATGTAACATGCAGGTGTGTGTGTGTGGAGTCTGCATGTGATGGAGGGAGCTGGGGGCTTCCGGACGACCTCGGGATCCCTAGGGCTGCTTACACTACAGACTCAGAAAATACGTAAAGTCATGCTATCCACTCGGTGCAGAGCCTCTGGCAAGCCCCACCATGTATTTGTGGCTCTTCACAGAAGCTGCTGAAAGGAGCTTCGTTGCCTGGTGATGGAGCTTCATCGGCTAAATATTCGAGTCACTCACCCCATACCTTTGGTGAGCTATGTGCCTTTCCAAGCATCTCTCTGAGACTCCAGAGTGAAGCTCTCTATAATGCTAGGAAGAAGAAGACTCCGCTGCTCTCCCAGGGTGAGGAAGCTGAGACACTGAGAAACAGCTCACCCAGCCCAAGCTGGCAGGAGAGCCAACAGCAGGAGGCTAGGGCAGTAAGCTCTAAGGCGTTTTCTGTCTCTTCAAGGTGACCCCAAGACCATGCCAGTCTAGCTTCTTGTACTGCTCAGGGTGCCTTTCCAGAGAGTTGGGGTTGCATAATCTCACTAGGGGGTGATTCCTGCCATCGACATTGAACCCAAACTGGAGCTAGCCTTCAGACTGACCTGTTTTCTTCTTTATGATGATGTGAAAGTACACCCATGTGGCCATTCTGTATTTCCTTGTTAGCACAATATTCACTAAAGTACATGAGATATTTGAAAGCTTAATATAAAACAATGGTCTTAGGCTGTTTTGTTAATCTGTAGGCTACTGCAAGTATTCTGAGCACATCTATGGTCAATTCTAGGCTAAGCAATAATGTTTGGTGTGTTAGATACACTAAATGTATTTTAAAAAAACTTCAGATGTTTTCATTTACAAAAGGTATGTCAGGATGACACCCCAGGATAAGCTAGGATTATCTGCACAATTGCAGAATGACATCAGGAAATGGGACATTCTACAAGATATTAGTCTTTGTCTTAATATAGCTAATGTCAGGAGAGGGTTCTATCTAGTGCAGTGATTCTCAACCTTGTTAATGCTGTGACCCTTTAACACAGTTCCTCAGGGTGTGCTGACCCCAACCATACAGTTATTTCATGGCTACTTCATAACTGTAATTTTGCTACTATGATGAATCGTAATGTAAATATCTGTGTTTGCTGATGGTCTTAGGTGACCCCTTTGAAAGAACAGCTGTTCCAGGGAATAGAAAAAGAGGCTAAGGAGACATCTGTATCTTCTAAGCCATCACAGGTCCTATGGTCACATGACATTACCCATTTTAGTGGTCAGGATGGCTGCATCATTCATCTAGAAGCCTATTTCCAGGACTCATGCAGAAGGCTTCAGAAGGAGAACGTTAGGATCCCTGCCATTTAGTTTCTAAAGACCTCACAGGGGCACACACACAGGGAAGCAAATGGGGCAGATATCCAAGCCTGAGTGTAGGTAGTGAGACAGTGTTCACTAGTTTCATACTTAAAGTGGGGAAATTATTTGTCTACACTGCTTGGAGAGGTGATAACTTAAAGGAGACTCAGCTGACCCCTGACATTTGTTTTAGAGAAAGGGACTTTTTATGGGGTATCTATGGCTAGGACAAAACACCGTGATCATATAGCAAGTTGGGGAGGAAAGGGTTTATTCAGCTTACACTTCCACATTGCAGTTTATCATCCAAGAAGTCAGGGCCCCCTGGCAGTAGGATCAGGATCCATCCCTGGTACAGGGGCTGGCTCTTTGGAGCCCACTACCTATGGTGGGACACCTTGCACAGACTTGATGCAGGGGCAAGGGCTTGGACCTGCCTCTACTGAATGGACCAGGCTCTGCTGACTCCCCATGGTAGGCCTTACCTTGTTGGGGGAGGGGATGGGGAATGAGTTGGGGGGAAAGACTTGGGGGTGGGTGGGAGGAGGGAAGAGAAGGGGATCTGTGGTTGGTATGTAAAATGAATAAAAAAATTCCTTAATTAAAAAAACAAGAAACAACAACAACAAAAAGAAAGTCAGGACAGTAACTCAAGCAGGGCAGGAACCTGGAGGCAGGAGCTGATGCAGAAGCCATGGATGGGTGCTGTTTACTGGCTTCCTTCCTATGGCTTGCTCAGCCTGCTTTCTTATAAAACCCAGGACCATCAGCTCAAAGACAGAACCACTCACCATGGGCTGGACCCTCCCCTACCAATCACTAATTGAGAAAATGCCTTCCAGCTGGATCTCATGGAGGCATTTCCTTAACTGAGGCTCCTTCTCTGATGACTCTAGCTTGTGTCAAGTTGACACACAAAACCAGGCCATACATAGTCCAAGCTGGCCTCAAACTCTATGTAGAATTCCTGATTCTCCTGCATCAACCTCCTAAATGCTGAAATCACAGGTGGGCTGTGGTGCCCAGCAACTCTTCTCATTTTAATGATGAGGAAAATGAACACAGTTGATAGTCAGAATCTACATAAATAAATGTTTTAATGATAAATTAGATATCCCCACTGAGTTTTGGTTTGTTTTGTTTTTTAAATACAAGGCTCAAAACACAAATAAAACATGATCTCACTGCTACGTAATTTTTCTGAAGGAGTTGATCTCAGGGGTAGAGAGTGGGTTGATGTCCATCAAAGGCTGGTGCCATGGAAGAACAGGTAGATTCATGTCACCAAAGACACAAAATTTAAAGTAGGTGTTATGGAGCATTCTTATAATCCTAGCACTCAGGGGGCTGGGACAGGAGGATCATAAGTTCAAGACCAGCCTGGGAGATATTTTTTAAAAAAAAAGACTCTCAAAAAAAGAAGACACAAATTTTCAGTTAGACAGGTGAAATAAATTCAAGAGAGCTATGGTATAACATGGTGACTATGGTTAATAATAATAGTATTTAAAAATACTGAGAGTAAAGGGAGTGGGAGATCCTAACTGGATCAAGAAAAGAGAGGGAGAACAAGGAATAGGAGACCATGGTAAATGAAGACCACATGAGAAGGTGAGAAGGGGAGGAAGCAGAGAACTAGGGAGGCCCACGGAGATCCACAAAGATACCCCCGCAAAAGACTGCTGGCAATGGTCGCGAGATGGCAGGAACTGACCTACTCTGGTGATGGGATGGCCAGACAACCAGATAGTGGTGCCATAAACCCCATCCAAGGACTGAGGAATCTGAAGGCAGACATCCACGGCTGGGCGCCTGGTGGAGCACTGGGAGTCTAATTAGTGAGAAAGAAGAGGGTTTATATGAGCGAGAATTGTTGAAGCCAAGGTTGGATAAAGCACCGGGACAAATAACCAAATGAATGGAAGCACAGGATCTATGAACCAAAGGCTGAGGGGCCCCCAACTGGATCAGGCCCCCTGAACGGGTAAGACAGTCATTTGGCTTGATCTGTTTGGGAGGCAGCTGTGCGGTGGTGCCGGGTCCTGGGCTCGTTGCATGAGTTGGCTGTTTGAATCCTGGGACTTATGCAGGGACACTTGGCTCGGTCTGGGAGGGGGGAATGGACCTGCCTGGACTGAGTCTACCAGGTCAACCCCGGTCCTTGGGGGAGACCTTGATCTGGAGGAGGTGGGAATGGGGGGTGGGCTGGGGGGAGGGGTGGGCGAGAGGGGGAGAACAGGGGAATCTGTGGCTATTATGTTGAACTGAATGGTGTTGTAAAATAATAATAATAAAAAAAAGAAAAAAAAATACTGAGAGTAGATTTTATATTTTGCTTTATTTTTTATGTTAAATGTTTGCTGTGTATAGTTACCATGCATATCACATGGTACTGTGTTATATAAGGAAATTTTCATACAAATATATACTGTATGTTGAGCATATTCCCTTGGTAGATTTTTAGATTTTAAAGACTCTTACTGTAAAAATGATGGCCATATTCGGTAATTCTTACATCATCTATACAGATTCAGCCATTTCCCAGTGTGCAGGGAGCAGATGAAATCCTGAGTGGAGGGGTGTTGTTGACATGGGCATGGCACTGTCAAGGAGCCCAACGCCTCAGATCCACGGGAGTGGCAAAGCCGTCCTCTAGCCTGTGTGTGGATGCTGATGGTGTGTGCGAAAACTAGCAGCCACAGCTCTGTCCTCCTCCTGGATGACAGTAATCTCAGACTGGTCCTTACAGAGACCTCCTGCTGAGACAAGCTAGCCTCTCCTCCCAGTGTGGTACATACTGAATGCTCTACATTTCCAGGTTAGTAGTAAGTACCCTCCATTACAGTGAGCACAGCCCACCCAGTCCCAGCTTCTCTACAAGGGTCTACGATATCTTCATTCATGTATTGCCCCAGTCAGGTTTCTAGGACCCAGCCCTGCAGAATTCAGAACCAGCGCACGAATATTTTAAAACATCAAGCTTTACATGAGAAATTCAGATACTTTTATCCATCAATTTTTAAAAGTAAAAAAAGGTAAGATGAAATCACTGACTATAAGAAATAACTTTTATCTTTTTAATAGTTTTCACAATTTTAACAAAGTTGGAAAACAAAAATGTAAAGCATCCATGTTTTCCTAATGTATAGAGATTTTTGAGAGATTAATATTGATAATGTTCAATATTACATAAGATACAAAAATAAACTAGATGTGTATGCTGATTAACTTTTTGTCAACTTGACACAAACCAGGGTCATCTGGGAAGAGAGAGCCGCCATCGAGAAACTGTCTCCATCAGATAGGCCTGTAGGCAAGTCGATGGACGTGTTTTTGATTAATGATTGCTGTGGGAGGGCTCAGCTCACCGTGAGTGGTACCGTTCCTGGGCAGGTGGTCCTGAAATGTAAAAGGAAGCAGGCCGAGCAAGCCACGGAGAGCAAGCCAGTCAGCAGCACCCCTCTCCGGCTCTGCTGCGGTTCCTGTCGCCAGGTTCCTACTCTGTACCCTGATTCCCATGATGATCCACCGTGATCAGGATGGGTAAGATAAATAAGCCCTCTCCTTCCCAACTTGCTTTTGGTCATAGTCTTTATCATAGCAAAAAAAAGCAAATTAGGACAATATGATAACATATTATAATATAATTAAATACTTTTCATAGTATTGTATTGTGATATAATACAGTATAATCACACCCATAACTCTAATTGATCAGTGTATTCCACCCGTGGCAAAAAGGAAAGGGAAGACGAGGTACACAAACCAGCCCCCAAGATCCAGAACCATGCAGGAGGAGGAAGGAGAACAGTCAGCATCAGCTCCTGCCTGGACTTCATTCCACACAAGCCTAAGGTGGAAAGACTAGCTTATTAACAGTTAGGTAAAGAGTGGAGGGGGGAGTTGGGGTGCTTTTTCAAGTGTTTCCACATTGTGTAGCAAGCAGTTCTGGAAAGCTGGGGTGCTCCAGCTTCTTTAGAGCTGCTCGTTAACCATCACTAGGAAGCCCGGAGCAGGGTAAAGGGCACCGTTTGGGGTGTTAACACCTTGAGTAGCCTCGGCACAGCTTGCAATAGTTGCCTGTGACTGCTGGAGGTGCCAGGAAGCTGCAGGCTGGCCTGCGAGTTCAGGGGGTTGAACACAGGTCTCCACTTCCCCAAACTCCCACCCCTGCTCCCCGCTTTCCAGTTTTCCCAGTCACTACAGGAATCAAATTACAGGCACCTCTTCTGCGCTTCCTGTGAAATCACAGCTCTTACTGTAACCAAATATTACCATCTCCAGAAAACCTTCTGCAACCAGCTAGGACACTCCATTCTCAGGCAACAGAGAAAAGCCTCTTTGTTCCGAGGCAGAACACCTGGAAGACGTTATCCAGGGCAGTCACAGTGAAGAGGGGCTCTGAGAACCCAATCGCACCCCTGTCTGTGGAGGGACAAGGCACTCGACGCGGCCTCCTGGCTGTGTTTGGTCCTGTTTCATGAGATGCTGGTCCCCTGCGGCAGGGTGTGGACAAAGGAGAGCTTGCCTTGTGTCCCTGTAGAAGGCCCATGCTGCCAGAAAACACCCTGGGACAGCACTTAGGGGACAGAAGAGAAAGGATCAAGGACACAGGGACAGCGGGCCTGGAGCCTGCCCTCCTCCCCCAGACTTCTCCCACCCTCCAGAGCAGTTATCTGAAAAGACAGGAGGCTGTGAGTGTGAGAGGCAGCAACCCCACGCGAGACCTGCTCGTGCATGGGGCAGACACTTCTCTTGGCAGCAGGGAAAACAGCATTCTGTCTGTGCGTCGAAACGTTTACATGCCGGAGGAAAGCCTTGCCTGGCTTCTTCCATGGACTCGTGCAACAAACAGCACAGGAAAGGAACCGTCCAAGGGTTCAATGGGGGACACCTTGAAGAAGAGAGCCAAAGCTGAGTGTAGAGCTCAGAGTGACGTGTAACCAACCATGACTGTGACCTGCCTTCCTGAGAGGCCAGCAGGAGAAGCAGAGGACATCCCAAGACAGATGCAGCTTCAACAGCAATAGAACGGTTAGAAAATAATAATACTCCAGCTTTGCTCATATTGTTTAGTCTTACTCTAACTTCAGGTCATCGTTGGAGAGGACCTTCATGCTTGGTCACCGTAGGGTCCCACTACATGGTGTCACAGTAGAAGTGGATGGTGTTCCATCCACACGATCTACTTGAGGATCTCTCCGACCCTCAAGCATGCAGCAGTGTCCTGGAGCCCGGCACAGAGGGGTGCTGAGACAGTCCCAGGGGAGGCCTGAAAAACTGTTTTTCCAACAAGTTCTGAAGAGGCCAGGTCAGGCAAGTTAAAAAGAGATGTCATAATGACAGTCGGTTGCCTACATAACGAGAGATTTCAAATAGCCAATAAAGCGCCCATTTTTGAAGGGGCATCTAAAGCTGTTAAAAGGAACATAGGTTTCTCTCTCTGCCAAATGACATCAAAGAAGGTATAATCTGTCTTGGCGCTAATTTTCATATCATGTCACATGTGGAGTTTGAAAAAAATAAATCAATGCTGGGAATACTGCTCAAAGGAAGCTCCATCCTGCCAAGCGAATGCCAAGCCTGGGTTCCCAAAACAAATCAATCACTAATCAAATAGTCAATAACCAGGCACTCAGTTCTCACACAGTCTTCGATGATTATTTAGGAAAACAAAGCAATACATACATCCTTTAGCCAGAAAGGTAGAAAGCGCATTCCTGGTGAACTATGACTATTTTGAAGAATTTAAAAAAGATTTTCATGAATATAAAGTACACGGTATGCTTTAAGAGGGACAGAAACCCAAGCACAGCTTTGAGGGTCCTGTCCTTTATTCGCAGCTCCCAGAGCCCATGCCTGCTTCCCTGTTTGAAAAAGCACATCGCTTTGCTTCCGAACCAGAGAGAAGAACACTGCCTGCAGAGCACTCCCTTAAGACGGTCTAGGGGCCCATTCATCATTTCCTGTGCAGCGTCAGGTTTCACGGAGCAAGTGTGTTTTCATTCATTAAAGCTGATCTCTTTGGCAAGCGGCATTTTAGGCAGCTTCACCCCACTCTAAAGCAAGTTTAATTTCCTTGATTAAAAGTACACCCGTGTTCGGCATGTCTCACGAGGCCAGAAAGGGACATTAATGAAGAGTTTCCCTTTGAAATAAAATATACAGATTTTGTTTCCCAGTGTTGCTGTGTCCCCCGCTTTCTTAGTTTTCATGTCATATCCGATATCACAGAGCCTGGCAGCAGAGGGACATGGCAGCGCTTCTCATGAGGGCGTTTTCTGTGCTTGTGGGCGTGACATAGATTTTATAGAAACAATAAGAAACCAGTAAGGGGTCCGCTTCCATCACCCACCCTGATGGGAGAAATGCTGTCTGGGTAGAAGTGGGGGCTGGATTTGGATAAAAGGTTATTATCCAAAGCATCAGAAAAAGAAAACATTTCTGGTTCCTGAAATGTACTGTCCCTCTGCGGCCTTTCACCGAGGTTTTGCCTAGAAGATTCACACAAACTGTAAACGCTAGTGAAGAAAAAGCTGTCCTATTGACCAGGACTCAATGCCGAACCAGAAGAAAGGCATGTTTTATATGTACCTGTATATTTATATCTTTCAGGGGATAAGGTACCCTGCATGTTATTTTTACCACGATGTGCAGAAATTCCTCAAGCTGATATATAATTAGACATTTTTAAAATACGAACCATCTTTATTTAGAACTCATAGCCACACATTTATTTTTATTTATCCAGAAGATTGACACAACATTTTCTTGAATTTGTTTTCTTGGGTTTCTTGTTTAAATATATAATTAGGCAGTTTTTGAACATAGCTAATAATGATGAGGTGACTGAGGGAGATCTTTTCAAAACTTAAGGAAAAAAAAAAAAAAAAAAAAAAAGAACAGAACCTAGCCAGAGGCCGTTCTCATTACCTTTCACCTGGTTTGGTGACTTAGCTATCCATTTCCTGTAGCCAGTAGCCAGGGTGCCAGACTGTAAAGAGAACTCGATGCTCGGACATCTTAAAGTTGAAACCGTTTGCTGCTGCTCAGACCTCAGCACAGAAGGGGCAGGGATCCCTCCTGAAAGACAGAGTCCATGAGGCAAGGCGACATGCATACTATTTTTCTTTGTTGAGGCGGAGAGGTGATCAGTTCTTCACTGTTAAAATCAGCAAAACCATTGGTCACCTGCGTTCACTTCATGCCCCACCCCCACCCCAACCTTGCACATACAAAGCAAACACCTCTTTCTGGTTTTTGTCTGCTTCCTCTTTGCCCGCGCTGCGGTTTGAACCCAGGATCTTGAGAATGCTGGGCAAGCCCTCTACCACTGAGCTACACCTCTGGTGTCCTCATACAGCCTGCTATTCGCTTTACCTGTGTTATGCGTCCACTTGAGAACAGTTTCATCCCCTACAGGTTCTCAGACCCTTCCTGTGAGCATGAAAGGAAACTATGCTGGTGATTTAGGTCCCCCCCCCCCGTCCCCCGCCCCCCCCCCCCCCCCCCCCGTGCGATGGGATCACGACCCACACACTCTTGTATCTGCAGTCTCTGCTGGTCTGCAATTAGACTCGCCTTTCCAATGCAGTGTACTTTGTATGAACATCGAGGTGCATCTATCTACTCTACATTTTATGCACAATTTGATATTTCCTCGTTAAGTTCATAGGCTTTCTGTTGATGCGACAAAATACGGAATAAACGCCTTAAAAAGACGAGTGATTTAGTTTGGTTTTTGGTTTCAGACAAAGGCTTTTGTTTGGCTCTGTTGTTTTTGGCCTGTGAGAAGGCAGAACACTGTGAAAGGGAAGGGACTATGTGAGGATGGGGCGGAGCGAGCTAGCTCCTAGGGAAGGAGCTAGCCCCTACTGAATGAGCTTTGGACAAGGTGCTTCTGGGATAAGCCACTTCCCACTCAGGCTGGCTAAGGCGAGGAATGTGGCTGGGCAACCCACTCGTGCAAGATTTTCACCTATGTGTGCACAGTGAAGGGGCAAGCTAGGCTTCCTTAGGGTCAGGCTGCCCCCGGAGTCCTCTACTGGGCTCAGCCCCATAGGGTGTTGTGGGTAGCACCTGCCTCTTGGATCCAGTAAGTCACGGGAGTCCTTCTCCTTTGGCCAAAGGGCTGTATGCTCTTTTAATATTATTATTCTTAAGCTTTGTAGTTCTTGATCAAAAGGTTAAAAGGTAACAATTAAGGCTATTTGAGGAAAGTCACCACACTTTGGCCAGCATCCCCAAGTTTCTCCCCACAGCGGACCACGCCCTATGTGTTTCCTGCCTGACTTTGGGACAGTATGCCCCATTCTCCTTCTGTGCAGATGCTCACATCCTGGAAGGTGCCTTTAGACTCGGGATCTGACTAGGCTGCAACCGTCTTGCCAGAGGAGGTGAGACTCCCAGGCAGCTTCCCCACCCTCCAGCTCTCCGAATACCTAAGATGAAGTTGCACGCAGACCACGCTCTTCCCTCACAGCTGGCCTTTTCTTTCCCTTGGTTCTTTTCCCCTTCCTTCCTCTCCAGTTTCTTTCCTTTGGGCTGGGAGTTGAACCCAAACTCTTGCTAAATCAGATACTCCAGGCACAGACAACTTTTCTAACCCACTAGAGCAGTGGTTCTCAACCTGTGGGTTACTACCCTTTTGGGGGTCCCATATCAGGTATCCTGCATATCAGATATCTTATGATTCATAACAGTAGCAAAACTACAGTTATAAAGTAGCAATGAAATAATTTTGTGGTGGGGGAGCCACCACAATATGATGAGCTTGTGGGCTTAGCATATGTTTTGCTTCTGAGTTCAGCCGTTTGTTAGCTTCTGCCCAAAGGGTATGGCTCAATCTACCAGGAACGGATTCTGGTTCCAATAGGCCAAACTCTGCAGTGGTAAATTTCCAAGGCTAGTGTCTACCTCACCCTCTTTCTCCTCCCTCCTCCCTCTGGAAAACAACAGCTACTACGTCATGAATATCCTCAGGCTCCATGGTAGACAAACCCACACAGTAAGGAATTGAAGCCTTGTGCCAATAGCCCTGTGGGTAAGTCTTCTTGGAAACAGCCTGTCCAGCCCCAGTCAAGCCTTCTGATGCCTACAGCCCTGACCACTTCTTGAGTTCAACTTCCTGAGAAAGCATGAGCAAGAACTACCCAGCCGAGCCGCCCCCAAATTCCTGAGGAAGACAACAAATGGTTAAGGTTTTAAGCTTCTGTATTAACGGCATTAGCTAACTAAAACAGGTGATTAGTACTGTTCACCAAATGTTTCTGGTTCTAGCTTTCAGAATCATGATAGAACTGTTCTCTCTCTCTCTCTCTCTCTCTCTCTCTCTCTCTCTCTCTCTCTCTCTCTGTTGAAAGTTGGCTAGGTATATATAAATCCTTGGCTAATGAAATGGAACAAAATGGGTATGTGTCACCTTGATGAGAGCATTTCAAGAGCCAGTAGGGTGTCGCCAACTCTCTCCCTCTGTCAAAGCATGGGGAGTGGTATGAACAATTGGATGTGACTCTACCCACTGTGGGCCATGAGTAGAGGGTATAGAGCTGCTAGATGACCCACCATGGACAGCCGAATAAATACATGACTGGGGCTTTCCACACCTCCATTGTAGGTGTGTGTTACTGCAGCACGCCCTGCCCTGCCCTGACTGATGTAGACAAAGAGATGCAAGGATCTTATTTTCTCCACCTTCTGCTCTTTACATTCTTGGGGTCCAGCAAAGCCAGTGTCTCCGCTGAGGTCGGGATAGCATCTTGAGTGTAGGCTCTTGACTCTGCCTAGGGAGCTCTACCCATTCATGCCCAGGGCAGGTGAAAGTGTGGAGCCTGGCTAAGGAGAGGGTCAGAGGCTTGACCAGTCACCCTGGCTCCATTGATTGGAAGCCCTGACTGGGAGAAGCTTGCGAAGCAGGGAGAGGAGTGGAAGGTGTTAAAGCAGCAAACCCTGTGATCGATCCTTTTGCCTTCTTTTCCAGAACCAGAGAGAACTGGAGGAAATTACTGTCTGGCCACCCAGAAAACAAAGAGTGGTAGGATTTGTTTTATTTTCCTTTCTTCCCAGACCAATCCACAGTTCCCGGGGGACCTGCTGTGGTTTTTTTTGAGCTTCCTTTGGGCCTCCTCGGATCTCCACCACACACACACACAACCCTCCTCCCAGCTCCTCAGCTGTCCTTCTGCCTCCCCTTGCCCTCAACGCCATCTCCTTCCCGGCTCTCCAACAACTCTGGCCCCTCATTATGAAGTGTTAGGAAGTTGCTGAAGTGAGAAATGAGCCTGTGAGAGCTCCATCGTCCTCATTAAACCTCGACAAGGAGCGAGACAAGAGGTGACAGGGAGGAAACAGCCTGGGCTCAGGTTGGGGAAGGCCTTTTGTCCCACAGAACAAAAGCGACTGTTTACATGTGTTAGACCTCATCAGACTTCATCAGACTCAGGTGCAAAAAGGCCACATCTCTGTTTGCACCACCTTCCCGGAGCACTGATGGTCCCCAGCCGTCAACCCCAATCAGGGCCAGGAGCCACATCAAAGCTTCATTCCCTCCACAGACTACTTCTGCTCTGAAATGCATTGTTGTTGTGACTTCCTATGCTCCTACCCTGAGGAATTAGGGCACAGAGTCCCCCCATGGCACGTCTGGACCCTGCAGCATTGTTAATGAGGTAGGAAGGGTGGGGATTGCCCTAGCCTGGGCCGACATAATCACATAAAGCTGCAGCCCTGGAGCAGACCCCAACTGCCCCAGAGTCAATTTCCCTGAAAGCGATGTGTAGCAGAGCTTCCTGGGAGAAGAGACAATGGCTGCTATTGTCCCTGTCACTTCCCCTCCACCACCCGCCCCCAGTAAGCATCCACTCGGGAGCCACAGCCCTGTGCAAACCATATTGGTGGATGCCCAGTCCTACTTCCCAAACCCCCTCGAGAAGCAGTCTCTCTGGCTCCCAGTCATTGCTTCCAGACTGGCCGAGCCGGCTGGGGAGGCCAGGCTGGAGCCAAGGAGATCTGCGAGCAGCTTGCAACACAGGACCTTGGTAGCTAGTGGCGTTTTTTTTGTGGGGAGCTGGGAGGCAGCCAACACTGGCCTTTTTAGACATGCTCAAGGCCTGGGCAGAGGCTAGAGGGGTGCATGTTCTCTATCCCTGGGAGGAAGCTCCAGCGAGGACAGACCCAAAGGTGCGTTATGTAGTGAACCCCCAGCACATTTCTGGAAATTCTATACCAGGGCCTCCAAAATCAGCCTGCCTGCCTGCCCTCCCTCTTTCCCTCCCTCCCTCTCTCCTTTCCTTCTTTACTTCCTTCTCCTCCCTGCCCCTTTCCTCAGTGTTGGAAGAGGTCGATCCCAGGCCCTGAACATGCCAGGCAAGTATCACATGACCAGGCCACGGCTCAGTCCACACCTTGCATTTCTCCCTCGCAACCCCGAGCCACCACATGGCTCTCCACTTAGCTAACTACTTCCTCAGCTCTGTCCAGCCCCAAAGTCTCCGGCAGCTTCCTGGAAGTAATCATGATAGAAGAAAACTCCCATCATGCACCCCTGATGTCGTCACGTTTATCTTACCTCTGGACTACCTGTTCTGAGCTGAACGTGGCCAGAGAGCCCCAGGTAGGCATCATGGGGCTGGGACAAGAGAGGAAGGAGGAAGAGATGGAAAGTGGGTGTGGCTCTGTGCTGAGCAGGGGAGAGGGGCAGGGGACTTGTCCTGGAAGCTGTGCCTCCCCATCCCACTCCAAGTACATTTGGGGGCTTTGGGAATAATCAAGACCTAGATCCTGGCCGGTCCTCTCGCTTGTGGGGAGACCAATGTGTGTATAACCAACCACAGTCAAGACTGAGGTCCCAAGAGTAGGGTTAAGGAAGAGGGACGGCAAGATTCAGTACAGGGAATGGAAGGTTCCTGAGAGAACTGCTCTTCCTCTGGGCCTCAGTGGATCATCGGGGTCCATAGCAGGGATGGAGACCGGTGAGGCGACGGCTTTCCTGGAGCATCACTTAGGGACAGACACTTGTACTGTCCGAGGCCTGGATTAGTGGTCTCTCTCCAAGTGTGGCCTTCTTGGGCAAGCATGATTTCCCTTCTGCACTGGCCTGCCACAGCTTCTCATCCTCCCCCGCTGCAGTCTGGCATCCAGGATAGGCCTCGGAGAACAGCTACTGGTGTTTTGAAAATGAAGCCATCCTTTAGGGGCCTAGGACCTAAGGTGTCTCATGTAGACAGAAATCATTGTTGGACACTGACAAGGGTGAACTCACTTCCTAGGTATTTTGTAGTGTGTTTCTTTTTAACTCTAGAGCTATTTGAAAAGGCGGACGTGCAAACCCAACCCAAGGATACCTTGGCTATGGCTCAACGTGATGAAACTTTAAAAAATGATTTAATGTCATGGCAGACGGCTGCGTATTAAACCAGAGCCATGCCTTCGAAGAAACCAGTGCAGATCCTACAAAGCAACGTCTTGGGCAGAGTTAAAGTTCTAACTCGTATTTCAAGGGAGCAACTGTAAACATGTTCGCCAATATGCACAGCAGCCTGGACTTGTAACGACACTTGGTGAGGACTCTTACCCCAGATTATAAAGCTCAGATTTTCCCCCTCCCCATCTCAAACCACTTATTTTCTAAGCATCTGTGTGCGGGATGGGATGCCCCTGAGAGAAGGAAACTCGGGGCGGTGTTGGCTTGTGGAGCGAGGCTGCAAGGTCCTGCTTTCCAAAGGCAAACGGCTTCACAGGAAACCCGAGTTTCTGATGCTCACTCAGGGTGGAGGGGGAGCAGGCAGAGAGCCTGTGTGTACATGGGGTATGTTGTCTCTCCAGCTGTGCTGCGGTGGAGGCCTCTCTGTACAGAGCCGCTAATGGACAATGGCTGGGCACTGAGCCCACAGCAGATGTGCTGGGGACTGGAGCCAGGAAGGGCTGGGATACGGCAGACAAGAGGGACGAAAGGGCCTGAGAAGACTCGCAAGGTAACCACAGGCGGAAAGCTAAAAAAATGAAGACATTCCCACCATTCCCCAAAACGGGGCTAACGTGATGCAGCCCTTTTCCTTGAAGTGGGCTTGGCAGGCCTGGTCGTTGAAAGACAAAAAGGGCAAAAGGGAGAGAAATCAACGTGTTTTACATTTGTCTGGCCTGCACATCTAGAGGAGTTCGCTCCACACCCCCTCACGTACGACATTGATGTGGGAGAGGGGAACAAAAGGCATTGAAGACAGAGCGAAGGAGGGGCAAACTTTAAAATATTTGTCTCATGCGTTTATAGAGTTTGTAAATAGGCAGCAGCCTGTAGGTCCCCCCTGAAGTTATCAAAATCTCATATCTGCTGCTGCTTTGGGGCAGGGGGGCATGTACCTATCCCTCGCAGAGGCCACCTCTGCTGTGGAATAATCCCTCTGTACACTGTGTGACTGTGTTGCTATGATTGGTTTAATAGACACGCTGGCTGGCCAATAGCTGAACAGGATAAAGTGAGGCTGGGAAGCCAAACTGAGAATGATGGGATGAGGAAGGGTGGAGTCAGAGGAGTCGCCAGACAGACAGAAAAAGAGTCGGACACACAAAACGGGATAGAGGTAAAAGCCAGGAGCCTCGGGGCAGCATGTAGATTAATAGAAATGCTTTAAGTTGCAAGAGCTAGTTAGTAACAAGCCTGAACTATTGGCCGAGCATTTATAAGTAATCTTAAGTCTCCATGTTGGTCATCTGAGAGCGGTTGCAGGACAGCAAAACTCCACCACCACACCTCAGCTTCAAAAGGAAGGCAGTGCCCTGGTGTTGAAGGTTCCTGTGTCCTGATTCGTGTTGTGTAGCCTCGGTCCCTCTACTTCCTCCATCTTCTGCCATTTGCCATAGAATTAGACAAGATTCCAGGATGTCACAAGCCAGGGCCCATGAGAGGCCAGGGCACACATGCAGGAGAGCCACCCGATGCCTGTATGTGTGACATGTAACAGGGCCATGGGGCTAGCTAAGTATGAGCACCTGCTGCAGGTTCAGGAAAGGAGCTGCCATGAGCTTGCCATCCAGACTGAGCTTTATTAGGAGAGAGCCTTGAAATCACAGGGGCTTCAACCGGGCCTTGAAGCGGGGTAGCAATTAAGAAAGATATAGTATCAGACCAGAAATATCACAATGGGTCCTTAGAAGGAGAGAGAGAGAGAGAGAGAGAGAGAGAGAGAGAGAGAGAGAGAGAGAGATCTCCCTTCAAAACCCAAGAGGAGATGCATCAGGAGTCGGAGCCTTGAGAGGAAAGAGTATGCTTTCAGGACCAGAGGCGAGCTGCATCTGGAGAGACAGGTACCATCGATTGCGTGATGGGGGCCTAAGGGAAGAGCCTTCAAATCCTTGCTGAAAAACCCTGGAGAATAAAGAGGGTTTCAGGCTTTTGCTTTCTGGGAGGTGGGGTGGGTGGGTGATACAGAGAGTTCCACACCATGTGACCTAGCCTGACCTAGCCTACCTGCCAAGGGCCATGAAGCCAGGTACTAGACAGGACTGTAAACTTCCCTTACAGTTGCGAGGGGGTTGGGAGAGACTAGGCTCATGTCCCCTCCCCATCCCTATCCCTCTGAGCAGTAGCACTGGCCTCACGTTAGAGGCCAGTCAGCCCTTTGACAAATTGGGGCATGGGAAGCGTGGCCTGATTTCTGAGGAGATGGGAAGACGAGAGTCTCTGACCTCACACCTGGCACTTGGTATCCCCAGTCCTCACCGTGGGCATTACCTAGGTGACTGGCAGTCCTCACCTTAGGCTATTTCCCATGACTTACATCACAGAACAGGCTGCCCCACACTCATGGGTTGAAATTCCTGGCGTACTCTAGTCTTTCTTATGGTTCTAAGGGTGGGGTGGGGCTCAGCTCGCATTTCCCTCTGCTGGCCTTGCCTGGAGTCTCTCACCAGCCATAGCCATCCAGCATGACTTCACCTACCTATCTGGAGCTTCAGGAGGAGGAGCTCAGCCAGGACCTTGGGACAACTGGGTCTGCCTCTCTCTGGGGTCTTAGAGCCTCTCCCTTCCCAGATGGCTTCTTCTTCACGTGGTCACTCCTGAAAGCTATCTGGTCTTCTTACACGGGGGCTCAGGCCCACAGAAGTGCAGAGGAAGAAATCGAAAGATCTTAAAACAGGACTCACAGGGGTGTGGCGTCGCCTGATGTGTTGTGGCGCCAAGGCAGCGATGAAGCCAGCCCTGAGTTGGTGTGGAGCCAAGGGCTGCCCAAGGACGTGGGCACCAAGAGACGTCATTCAGGGCTGTCTTGGCGGTTTAGCTGCTGTACCTCCTGAGTGAGTCTGATGCTCTGACTCTTAGGAGTGAGGAGACCAAGGCTGAGGGAGACACAGGGGCTTGTTACTAGTTCAGGCTTGTTACTAACTAGCTCTTGCAACTTAAAGCATTTATATTAATCTACATTGAGACTGAGAAAGAAACTCGGTTCCTTGTCTCTACGACCTGATCTCACTTGTCCTTCACTCCTGACCTCTTGGACAGTGACAGCATCTTAGTCCCCTTTCAATGGCTATAACCAAATGTTATAGGCCAAGGAACGTATAAAATAAAGGGGATTTATTTAGCTCACTGTTTCAAAGGTTAAAAGGCCAAACAATGCCGGGCAGTGGTGGCATATGCCTTTAATCTGAGCACTTGGGAGGCAGAGGCAGGCGGATCTCTGTGAATTCGAGGCCAGCCTGGTCTACAGAGTGAATTCCAGGACAGGCGCAAAGCTACACAGAGAAATCTTGTCTTGGGAGAACGGGGGACGGGGCAGTGTGTGGGGGGAAGCTAACAGCATGGAACAAGCAAGCTGTAGTGAAGGCTTCCTGACAGACAGACAGCACCGTGGCAGAAACACGGACAGAAAAGAGCATTTGGTGTGATAGGATGTTGGAGAGAAAGGATCAAGTTTACTTTTATAGAACAACCCACTCACAGAGACCACACAGGACCCATGAGAACTACCTCAGTCTCATCAAGGGATACTTCTACATTGAACCTCCCAATAGGGATACTTCGACACCTCCCAATAGGCCCCACCTCTTTAAGGTCCCACCATCTTATACTGCTACACTAAGGACCAGAACAGCTGCCCTGTCTCAGCCTAACTTCTGTTGCTAAAACTCAACACCATGGATGGACCGAGTCGTTTATAAAGAAAAGACATTGATTTCTTATAGTTTGCAGGCTGGGGAGTCTAAGACAAGGGCAGCATCTGGGGAAGCCCCTGATGGTAAGGACCCTACAGGGTCCTGTGGGTTTCTCATAGTGAGAGAGATCAAGGATGCTAGCTTGGGTCTCTTTTCATCCTTGTAAAAGATACTGATACCAGCATGGGGCCCTATCCTCACGACCTCATCTAATGCTCATCACTCACTCACTGAAGGGTCCACCTTTGAATTTCCTTTCTCTATGACCATGAAGATTAAATGTCAACATGTGCTTGGGTGGAGACATCCCACTCAGACTCCTGAAGGTGCATCTGTCTGCACACACAGGACTGAAAATGGGCTCCAGTCTGGGCTCTCTCTGTCTTTTGCAGCAGTACAGGGCCCTGGGCAACCTGCCATCAAGATGAAGAGTTGATTTGCTAGAGGGGCTGCTATGTGGAGACACCCACAATGCCTCACCACAGCTGCATATCCCCTGTTCACTCATGTCAACCAGACACCACCATGCCAGACTGCCATATGTCCCGGCATGCGCTTTACCTTCTTCACCTAGGAGTGTGTCCGTTGAATCTCTGCAGACATGACAGGTACGAGACCTCAAGAAACGAGGCACTCCAGACCGGAGAGCAGGACCCCCAGGAGAGGCACCCTCAAAGTGTGAGAGTTCCTTTGCCCACCCATCATCTGCTTCCCTTGGGTCTGTTTTTGCACATGCAGATCCCAGCCAGCCCAACCCCCTGGCCTCCCAACTCAGCCTTCAGGGCAGGGCAGGAGAAAGAACGAAATGGGAGTTATGGCTTAAGGAAGTGAACCGTGATAACCATAAACAGACAGTTTGGGATTTGGTCTGGGATTTTGTGCAAGGCAGAACCTTTCAAAAGCCACTGGTGTCAGGGTCAGGCTTGAACATTTTCATGTCACCAGCAACATAAAAAAACAGTAATGCTTTTGTTACCACACTGTACTTTTCCACCTTAAAAAGGGATTGCTTTTGTGGATTGGGAAAGTTTCCAAAACTAAATGCCCTCCATCACGAAGGTTAGCAGAGAGGGAATCACTAGAGGACTAAGAAAGAGATGTCACAGGCAGTCGTATGCAGACTCCATACTCAAGCATTGGTAATATGTAATACATGTATCCTAGGCAATGGATCCTGTACAACAAGAGGTTGAAAACTTGTCTATCAGTCCTGTTGTACAGGGCTCAGCAGATGGCTGTGTGTGTTAGGTCAGGGTGTGTGCTCTGTTTTAAGAGACGTGGGCTGGGGAGGTAGCTCAGTCAGTCAAGTTCTTGTCCAGCAAGCATGAGGACCTGAGCTTGAGCCACAGAATGGGTTTAAAAATCACACTGGATGTGGTGACACCCGCTTGAATTTTAGTGCGGAGAAGGCAGAGCGGGAAGGCAGAGAGGCTCCCTGGAACCCAGTGAATCGTCAGCTAGTCTGCCTGGCAAGTGTCAGGCCAGTTACAGACCCTGTCTCAAAAACAAAATAAAACAACAACAACAACCTGAAGATGGGTGGCACCTGAGGACAGCCAATGTTGTCCTCTGGTCCCCAGGTGCGTGCTCACACACATGTTCTGCATACACAAGTACACCTGCACATTCACAAACACTCATACACACGCATGCACGTACACACCCTCCACACACAAGTGAACATTACAGAAACAGTTTCCCCCTTGCAACCAGTACCCCAAATGGAGGGCGCCCATGGGTGTGTCGTGTAGTCTTTGTGGTGGACACTCCTGCCACCAGCCCACGGTGGAATGAGACAATCTGGGGCAATGGACAGCTCTTTAAACCACATTTAGAATGGGTTCTGCTATTTCTAAAAGGCTAATGCCCTTCGTGTTGCATTAAAATATAGACAAGGTATTACCTCAGTGCAGCTGAAGTCAGGACCATTCTCAGAACATTTCAAGTTTGAGGTGGTTCTCCAAAGAGTTGTTCATCTTTAAAAACACAAGCTAGAAACAGGCCCCAAACGCTCCTAAACTGGGGCTAACCTGGAGGTTTCCTCCCTAAGAACTAACGTTCATGATCCCAGAGAGCACCATGCAAGCTTCCGAAGGAGGGAGGCAATCAACAGTCCTAACCAGCTATGACGCCTATGGACCATAACAATGAGCAGCATGGCACCATGACCCTACGGCTGCATCAGTGGCACACAGACCTTGGCACTAACCATCCACTGACTAATTGGACTTAAGACCCACTCAACCAAAGGGAAGCCATGCCTGGTACTGGAAACCTAGCTAAGTACTCAGGGCTAGCGAGGTCATGTTCACTGGAAGACAATCTATAACCACCAATTTACTAAACCAACATACTGTCTAACAACAATCTATAAACAATTGTCCTTATACTCACAGATCTTCACCCCTTCTCAAGGAAGTTTCTCTTTGCCACAGACAGACACCACTGTAGAAAACTAAAACCAATCAAAATGCAGAGCTGCGGAGCCCCATCCCAATGGAGATGTCTACAAAACCTTCCTGCATCCAAGGCTCAGGGGACATTGTGGAGGAGGGGACAGAAAGATTGTTAAGAGCCAGAGGACCAGGGAGCTTCCTGTGAAATTGTGTCTCCTGGAAATGCCGCAAGCCATACCAACATGACTGTTCAATGTGAGCTGAACAAGGGCAAGACCACCGGACATGCCAACGTGGGGAGGAAAAGCCCAGGAAGCTTCAACCCCACACAAAGAACTAGGCAACTGGGGGGATCTAGGAGCGGGAGAGGTGATCTCCAGGGAAGAGCGCACCAGCGGGTTGTCCAATGAAAACACACGTACAAGAAATGTTATATGGACTGAGCAGGTTAAATTTAGGAATATGTGTGTATATACATACATATGTATTATAACAATGACAAAAGAGGCCATGAATTTGAAGGGGAGAGGGAAAGGCAGATGGGAAGGTTTGAAGGCAGGAACAGGAAAGGTGAAATGTTGCCATTGTAATCTCAAAAATAAAAAAAAAAAGAAAACTAAAACCACAAGCTCGAAGTATGTCTGAGGTGGTGTAGAAATAGCAAGTACAAAGGATGCTGGGGACAGGTGCCACAGCTCCTCCTCCCAGAGCCCAGAGCAGTCTGCACAGGTCCCTCCCCGGACATGAATCCAGTCCCCAGGACGCTGCAATCTGTCTGAGCCAAGGGTCCCAACTTACATGTTCAATACAAGGATGACACACGTTCTTAGATATTCTTCTCTCAAAACATCTTCCCTATACCCAGGAACACCATCCCCGACCCAAGCTCCCTCCTCTCAAGTATGCTACTAATATTTTAAACCAGTCACTAATTAATCCACCTGGACATAGCGAAGTTCCCAACCGAATCGCAAAGCCATCAGGAGCAGAAGCAATGCCCTGTGGCTCTGAGACATGGTGCCCATTTCGTATGCTGCTTCCTAACAGACTGCAAAACACCAAGGATTAACAGAGTGCCTTCTGTTCTGGAGTGGCCCTCCCACTTCCTAACGGAGATGCCCTGGCATATGGCATATGCTGGATTCCCATGCTATACAATACTGCACTGGGGACCCGGTGTCTCTTCTCTAACCCTGCTCAATCTCTCTTGACTTGATGGTTGTGGCTCTGAACTTTGCCTGTTCTATGGCACTACTGTTTATCTACAAAGTAAAGAAGTCGTTTTGGAGATGGCTGTGGTCTCTACCAGGGCTGTGGCACTGGGCTAGCCAATGACGGCATTTCATCCACACACATCTCAAGCATGGGTAGAGATACCAAGAGATGGCTTTTTGTTACTCCAACATAAGCCTATTTTCATTTTTTCTAGAAAGATTATTTCTGATGTAGTTATCATACACCTACTAATAAACTATCCAGTGCCCAGTGGTGAACATGTCCTGTATGTAAGGGGCCTTGTAAATACTCTAGGACTGCTTGGGAGACCCAGGATCAATTTGTCCTGGGCCAAAGCTCTACCTTGGGGCTAGTGGGAGCATCTCTGTGGCCAAGACTTCCATTGGAAAATCAGAAGTCCAGATAGCAAATGAACAGAAAAAGTGTAACAGAGCCATGATGACAGAGGAGCAGCTGGAAGTGTGGATGCGCCATCTCAGAGAGACTGCTGGTCAAGGGAGTCCTCAGGGGACAAAGTATTTGCCCCAAGATTCACAGTGGGAAGAGACCAGTCCTCCAAAGATGAGAGGGAGGGGGCGGTCAGTCTGAGAGGGCAAAGGTCAGACTGAGGGCAAAGGCCTTGGGGTGAGAGCCAGACAACAGGGCTTTGGGGACAGAAAGCCTTGACAGCTGGGTCTGCAAACAGCATGGGTGGCTGTGGGACAGACAGAGGCCCGTCTAGGAGTGTTTCCAGCGTGAGCAGTGGACTCAAGGGTAAAAGGGTAGGAGTCGGGGTCAAGCAGGAGAGTGGTGTGGGTCAGGCAGAAGTTCCAGCTTGTTCCATCTCTGACCTTTTGATTTGCACTGGGGCCAATACTTCTAGAACAAATTAAAGTGAGATTTGGGTGACGACGAAAACATCAGTTCTTACGGCACTGTGCTGAAGGCTCCTTTCTTGATCATTCATCACACTTGAAGACGTTCTGCTTTAGGCTGGGCGGTGGTGGCGCACGCCTTTAATCCCAGCACTCGGGAGGCAGAGCCAGGCAGATCTCTGTGAGTTTGAGGCCAGCCTGGGAAAGGCGCAAAGCTACACAGAGAAACCCTGTCTCGGAAAACCAAAAAAAAAAAAAAAAAAAAAAAAAAAAGACGTTCTGCTTTAGACAGTACAGTTATCCTTCAGGATCCCAAATCCCCAGATGCTGAAGTCTCCTGTAGAAAAGGATGTAGTATACACACAGACCAGCATACATCCTCCTACACCGTAAACCATCCCTCATGGCCTACAGGACATATCAATGTGATGCCATGAAGGCAGCAGTCAGACTTGCTTGTTTAGGAAACAGTAACAAGATAGATTCCTGTGCTCATCCAGTACGATGCCCTTTCTTCCCCATGCTTTGGATCTGGTGTTGGTTGGACAGACAAACACAGAGCTTGTGCATACAGAGGACTGACTTTCTTTCTAGCCTAGCCTACAGAGGGCTCAGGAAAGTGTATCTTTCCTGAAGCAACCTCCATGCCATCTCATTGGGAACAAAGCTAAGCCTGAACTTGGCCAGTGAGTGCATTGTGACTTTGGAAACCCTTCCTTGAGTAGATGAAGAATGACCACATGCCCTGCCTCACCTGGCACATCCCTTGGAAATGCCCATTTCCAGAACAGTCTAGCACCACAACACCATACCATCTCCATAGCTGAGCTCTGCAAACCCATCTCCTGATGCAGAAGAGGAAGCCGACGACACTAGAGTCCCCAACACCACAGCTAGTTACCTCAACTGTCTGCACTGAGAATGTGATATGGGGGAGCTGTCCCCTTGCTGTGTTCTTCCCTGCTTCAACCATCCCCTGGCCATACCTGTCCCACTTCTGGCACTCTGAGAAATCAGCTTGCTATAACCTTTGCCCCTAAGGTTCATGTCCCGTGATCCATCCATCTCTCCAACTGTCCTAGGACAAACCCTCACACTGCCCTGAAGAGTCTTTAAGCATGGCTTTCTTAGTAAAAGAACACTTTTATCTGCTACAGTGGAGACATAACCTCTTTTTAATAGTTTTGCCTTGGTGTTGCTAGACTTGGCTCTTGTAAAAGTATTGACTAAAAATCTCTAACGCTATCTCCTGGGAGAAGATTGCCTAGCGCCTCCAAAGAGCAGGGCCTCCGTTGGGTGTTGAGCTTCCCTTGGCTCGCAGGGGAACATGATGCCATCCTGACTGAAATTAAGCCGAAAACTGAAAAGAGAAGAGGGATTCATTTCAGCCCTCCTGATGAGGTGGGGCCAAGCTGCTTCCCTTAAAAGAATTAACCCGACCAGGCCCGGCAAGTTTTCTCACACTACTGTGCGGAACTGAAGTTTCTGGAGATCTTATCAACTTGCAGATTCTGTCTCAGTGGGTCTCGGACTGGGCCCAAAAGTCAGCATTACTAACAAGCACCCATACTGTGGTGATGTAGAGAGGATGCCTGTGAGATGTGTATTGGTAGCAGATTAGAATGTCCAACTCCTGAGATGTCCTCCTCTGACTGTGAACGGAGCATGTCCAGCAACAAGATTCTAGCTTCCAATGCATGTTCCAGAGTGACAGGCTGGTTTCTTGGACTTGGAAAGAATTCATATCTTTATCCATGGCAGACATAGATAATCAATCAAGATATTACGATGATTCTTCTCAACATAGCATTACAGTGCCAAGCATTGCCCAAGAGGCAGCCTAGGAAAATACCTTGCAGCTAAGTCTTGGAAAAATCATCCCTGACTTGGCTAAATAAAAACAGAGGAAGAGATACAGGCAAAGGCCAAGTTGGGCTTTCAGAAGCTTGTCAGAGAGACTTCTAGAAAGTACTCCAAAGTGTCTCCAATGTCAGATGAAACATGCATACACACAAAGCTCTCTGAGTTCTCCTGCGATGGCTTCCCTTCCCATGGTTCTGAAGTTGCTGGAACCCACCTGTGGCTTGCTCACGAAGAAGACCAGAAAAAAGTTCTGGAAGGGCTGAGAAACTACCCACCAGTCCAGGAGTTTCTTGGCCTGTGATGAAGAATTGGCCTAGAGTCTCTCTACCAAGAGAGTCTCAAGAGACATAAACGGACTGCCCTCCACTCACCAAGCAGCAACTGGCCTCCCCACACCAAGGATGTCTGTCAGGATTCTCATTCCAGGAATGGGTGCCAGCATCACTTTAAAGGTGAGGACTCTGAGGAGGCCGGGTAACAAAGCTGTCAAGTGCCCAACAGGAACCACCACCTTCTATCTGCCTGCCGGGCTGGCCTTCAGACTACACACAGTACCTCTTGGCACTTAGAACCATTTCGCAATTTCTTGGCCCATTTGTTTTTACAGGGTCCTTGCTTGTCATCCTTCAGGAGAAGCTCAGGACAGTGCTTTTCGTTGGCTCCCTCAAGAGTCGGGCTGCAGTGATGGCTTCTGGTACACCGGGTACATGACACGTGCTGTCTAATCCCCGTGACCCCTTCACTGGGAGGGAATCATCATTCCCAAGTTCAACAGAAGAGCAGAATGGCCCAGAGCACGTGCCAGGCCCAAGTCCACCCTGGCCTGTGATTGGCACCTCTGTCTCACTGACCTCAAAAATGGCAATCTGTTGGACTCATGATGAAGCCCACAAGGCAGCAGTTCTGGCTGTGCCTATGGCACACTGAAGTTTGGGGCTATGACTTCAATAACCTCTCATACAGCTGTTTGTTTGTCATTGGAAAGTGAATGCCTGTGCGTCTTCTCTATAGAATATGTTTTTGTGGCCATTTCCTACTCAACTTGGTCCCCTGACATCTAGTGGCCAACAGAGGAAGTGCAAGGTAGTCGCTGTGACACAAGCAGGTGCAAATACACACTGGTGTTTCATGGGATAAAAGAGGGCAGAAATTCATCATTAGCTGAAGTCTCTGTGGACTTCATCAGATGCACATTTAAGCCATGAAAAGCCTGTGTGTTTCCTCATATTTATGCTGATTTGCTATCACCAGTGGAAACTACCCTACATGTAATTGTGTCCCTTATATGATAAACTATGTTTATAGTAACACTAAGTATATGATACATAACATCATGATATAGTGCAATGCAAACCCAGTGCTTGAATGCCTGCTCAAGAATGAAAAGTGTGATCAATTGGAAAGTGCTGTAGTCACTCACGAAGCCGGTCCAGTCCCCCTGGGAATGGGGTGAGGGTATCAGGATCATCATAAAGCCATATGGAAGAGTTAGGTAAAGAATAGCACAAACAGGCTTGTCACACCTTCAGACATGACGTGCTGTACAGAGGAGTGTAAACTCTGCCAATGAATTCACAGTCAGGGTGTGGTTACAGGAGGATCCCCAAGAAACCTCACGACAGCATAGACTTCAGCAGTCACTCCCCACCACCACGATCCCCACCCCAGGATCCAAGTAGTGGCAAAACTCCAAGGAAGGATTCCTCGGAAATCTGTGCTCCTTTACAGCATGTCCCAGCTGAAGGGCAGGGGGACAGACTTCTCACTGTGGGGCCAGCAGAGATGAACCCAAGAGCGATTTGCCAAACCTTAACATACTCAAATTATTTTTCAAACATTTTCGGTTTGGCAAAACGTCTCCTGCTAAGTCCCCTTTCCCGGCATTCTTACACCCGTGTGGATTTCAAAGGAAATCTAATATGTATGTTTCTGATTCACTGGGGCCTAAGTGAACAACGCCATTGTTCGTGAGAATCATTCTGTGTCCAAGACTCTCCCTGGTCCCTTTCTTCTATCGGCCCCTTAACACTTTCTCTTCTAACCAGGAGGCCTGTTTTGTCTTGATCAAACTGAGCTCAAGAGCTCAAACATTCGAATCTGGTTCAAACCTGAGAGCCTTTCAAGTCTGACAGTGCCTGAGAAGTTTGGGCATCACTGAGACTGTCCGGTGATGGTTGAGAAGGGTGGGGTGCTGTAAGAGCGATGCAGTGGCTGGACACGGTGATACTGTGTATACTTTAAAACTGAAACTCTTGCCTCTTATTCTCCAGCGGGAGTGCCAGCCCAGCCACGCACCCTTCGGGGCTGGGTGGCACAGAAGCCTTGGAACTCAGGGCAACTCTCCTGGTGTCGGGGCTCCATTCAGAACACAGTGAACCCCAAGAAGGGCCTATGGTGTGGAGGGCTGCCTGCCCAGCTCTGTTGGGACATTTGTACCGAGCTGTTCTCTTCCTTGGGTGGTATCCCACTGTTCGATTTAGGCAACGAAAGCTGTGAATGAATCAGTGAAGTCGATTCATTTGTTCCTGCTCAGGGTTGGTTTTGCCGTTGTTTTAAAGTTCCTATATGATATAAACACAGTATATCTACACCATTTTAAAAATTGGGGTGTGTGTGTGTGTGTGTGTGGACACGTACATGTGAACATGTGGAGGTGCTTCTCTCCTTCCAGTGGGCTCCAGGAATTAAACAAATGGGGAGAACACTTTCACCCATGGAGCCATCTTGCTAGCCCTAGGGCATAAGCTCCAGATAGCTGATGGAGAGAACATTTTTTTTTAACAGACTGTTCTTATGATATAATTACTCCACTGGAGGCTTTTGGTTGTTGTCACAGTGATGGGTTGGGTTTATACACCCAGTTCAGGGTGACAATCTCAACAGGAGTCTTTAATAAGACAGGGTCTAGCCTGTGCTCATATGGAAGAAAGCCAGTGAAGAAAATCCGGAGCAAAAGGCTGGCTCCAGGATCATCAGGGTCTAGGTTCTTCCTCTGTCTACTCCAAAATCCTTATCTGAACATTCCACTTCGCAAGTGCTGAACTGTCCCTGGACAGCTGCTGCGGCCTCAGCCCTATGTCTGCGTTCCGGGCAATGGGAATGAAAGGGTCTCGGCCCTGACTCTACCCCATGGAAGCTCAAGCCAAGACTTCAGCTTATATTTCTCCCACCACCTCTGTCTGCAAGAGAAACTGGTAAACATGTTTTGTCAAAACATATCGCTGCCCCTGGTAATGTAGGGTTCTTATGGCCAGAAAAAAAGAGAACATTGGAAGGTCAACCAGCTGTCATTCTTACCCGCATGTTCTTCCCTGGCCTAGTCACAATTCCTAACCACTGGAAGACAGGAAAGTTCCAGAAGCCATGTACTGTCAGACTGTGTGTGTGAGGTCTCATCAAGGCCAGACCCACAAATATTGTAATGTATTCTCTTTGTTTTTATATGATTGGTTCTCTGTTTGCTTCTGCCTGGTTGGGGTTTTGATTTGCCTCAGGTTAATGTATGTTCATGTGGAAGACATTTCCTTGGGATCAGAAAGGGCGAGCAGGGTTGAGGAGAGAGCAGCTGAAAGGGGCCATGGGGTAGGTCTTCAGCCTTCACTTTGCTTGTGTTCATCAACACACCTTCCTCCTGCGTGGGCTGCTTCTCACTCTCATCATCCCGGTTACTATGGTTTGAATATGTGATGGACCCCAAAGACCCGTGTGTTACAGCTTTGGTCTTTATCCTGTAGTGATACCTTTAGTAGGCAAGGCCTAAAGGAAGGCTATTTAGTCAATGGAGGTGTGTCTTAAAGGGGATATTAGGCCCCCTGGCTACGTCCTATCTTTTTCTTTCTTTTGCTTCCTGGTCAATGTGAGGTGAACTCTGCCACCTGCTCTGATCATGATGTGCTACCTCACCATAGGCCCAAGCAAACAGGCTCTATGGACCATGGAAGTATGAACTGATATCCAGATACTTGTCCCAGGCATTTTGTTTCAGAACCAGAAAGCTGATTCACACTTGTGATGATTAGTTTTTGTTTTTGTTTTTGTTTTTTTCTGAAACAACCTAGAATCATCTTAGAAGAGGGAACTTTAATTGAGGAACTGCCCGGATCAGATTTACCTAGGACCATGTCTGTGAAAGACTGTCTTCATTGACCATCGATGCAGGAGGGCTCAGCCTACTGTGAGCGGCACCATCCCTATGCAGGTGAACCTGGGCTGGATATGAAAAGCAGCTAGCTGAGGATAAGCCATTGAGTGAACCAGGAAGCAGCATTCCTCCATGGTTCCTGCCTCTAGGTTCCTTCCTTCAATTCCTGCCCGACTTCCCTCAATGACCGATCGTGGCCTGGAAGTATAAGCCAAATAAACCCTTTCCTCACTCACCTAAATTGCTTTTAATCAAAGTATTTTTTTGTCACAGCAAAAGCAAACTAGGAGAACATAGGAAAGGAGATTTGTTTGCATGTTCCCACAAAGTTGTAGCATCGGGAAGGAGGATGTAAGGAATCATAATTTATAAAAATAGAATGGTAAGAACTTGCCTGTTCAAATGAATTTAGTTAATATTGGACAGTTTCCACAAAATACAGACAATGCTTCGGTGATCCTAGTAAAGAAGTACTCATAATAAAATCAACATTGCCTTAGTATTAGAGCACCTTTCACCCCCATTTATAGCCAAGAAAACTGAGGTTGGGTTACTTGTCCTGAGCCACCAGAGGCCACCTGAGAATAACACTGCCTTCTGTTTATCAAAGAACCTCCTTGTTGGAAAAGCTCAGCTCTCTGGGAAGTCTTTCAGGGTGCACACCCATGGACCTAGATAGGGTCAGGCTCCTAATTGCTGAGTGAGATGAGTGGTTTGGGCAAGGAGAGACAGTTCCAGGATGCTAGAGACCCCCAAAAGGTCCAGACACTCCTCACAGAGGCTCAGACGCCAGACTTGGGATAGAATAAAATAAAGGGTGGATTCTGTCCTACCCATTATGAATTACATTTATTATAGATTTTGGCATCTCCCACAAACACTCACGGTTTGAAAAGGGAATTAGGTTGGGATGTGAGAGACATTATCTATCCTCTTTCATCTCAGTTTTTCCGTCATGCGTATTTGTGTGGAGGCCGGACGCTGACATCAGGTGACTTTCTCATCACTCCTCACTTCCAAGAGACTGACTGGCCAGTGACCTCCGGGGATCCACCTGTTTCCACCTCCCCATCGAGTGCTGGGATTACAGGCACAGGCTGCCTGCCGTGAAGAGCTTTTTCACACAGGTGCTGAGGATCCCACTCGGGTCCTCCTGCTCCGTCAGCAAGTACTTAAGTGACTGAACCACTCCTCCAGTCCCCACGCTTTGTAAAACTATTTATTAGTTATTCATTTATACGTGTACGAGCGCTTTGCCTGCACGTCGGTATGCACACCACATATGTGCAACAGCCACAGAAACCGGACAACCGTGTCGGATCCCCTGGAGCTGGAGTTATAGACAGTTGTGAGGCGCCATGTGGGTGCTGGGAACCAAACCATCTCTCCACACTGCCCTCGTGATGCTTATTGCTATTGAATGTTGATCACACCAACAAGCCTTCAACATAGTCCCAGATCACATAACGCACATGCCAAGAAGCCCAGTCTCAGGCAGGGCCAGCACCACCAACCTGAATACAAAAACGAGGAAATTAGCAGGAAAGTGTGGGCTGCGACAGCTCCATAAGCCACGAAGGAATGAGGGCAGTGTGCTGACGTCTAAGGAGAAACGTCTGCTAGGGGAAACGGGAGAATTAAGAACAGACTTGTACACAGCACTTTACAGTCTATCCAGCATTCTCTTGCTTGAGTCTTCCCAAGTGCTGGGAAGTGGGAAGGGGGTCACAGGAAAGGAAAGGAAAGTTCAGTGCTTGCTCCAGTGTCCACCCCGTGAACACACAGCTGGGGTTGAGGCAGGGATGGGGGAGGGAGGCTGGGCCCTCACCCACCCCCAGGCTCAGGGAGCTCCCAAACACCTGGTGACCCCGCTCTGCAAGTAATGGGTCCCTCCTCCTTCAATCCCTAGGGCCACGTCATCCCTGTGGCCAAGACCACGACTTTGGTTCCTAGTAGACACAGCCAGAAGGGACAAGCCCACTGTTTTATCACCCCATAAAGCACTTATTATCTTAACTGCATCGGCTGACATGGGGCCACCTTGGGACACGGGCATATCCTGGGGTGAATAAATGAGACAGAGAAATTTAACAGGAACCTCTCCTCACACCCTGCACCACCCGCTCCCACTGTTTGCCTTTGGTTCCTCTAAGACAGTGGATGTCTAGGGGCAAGTAGCCACCTGCCTCTGTTTACTCACCTGTAAAATGGGAACTTGAGCATCTCAACTTCTCCCTGCCTGCTGAATGACAAGCCAAAGGGAGTGGAGGAAGAGCCTTCCAGTCAGGACAAGCCCAGAGCCAACTTCATTCCCCCCCCCTTACACACACACACACACACACACACACACACACACACACACACACACACCTGCTCTTTGGGAACTGCCTGCTACAGGGAAGGTCTATCGTTGAGTGTTCTGCTGTGCCTTCAGGATCACATGGAATCAACAAGAAGAGTCAAAGGTGAGCGCTCTGTCTGTGGCACCTGCCACTGCCTCAAAGGCTCTGCAGATGCCACAGGTCAGGGGGAAGTCTTGGCGTGTGAGTGGAGGCTACCTGCATTGCCCACGCTGCAGCTGGTGGTGACCGCTATCCACCTTTGAGCAGAGTTCTACTTCCCAATCCCATTTCCCTCCCGCATCCATCCAGCGATTATTTAATAAATACAATGTCCTCTGTACATTTTTGGAGTTTGTATTTTCCTAAAGACCTGACAAACTGATAACCCAGGCAGGATCTCAGGTAAACTTGTGGCATGGGAGTTCTGATAGGCTTGTGACAGCTGCCAGCCTTTGGTCCTTGGCCACTGCACAGGGGAGGGTCTTTTACTATTTCAAAAACACTCACATGGTGGGACTCAGCATCCAGGGACCCTGGTGGGAGACATCCTAGATGTTTTCAATAGACCAAGGTGAGGGTCATGGGACCAGCCGCAGAAGCAGAGAGCCCAGAAAGGGCAGGGAAGATGAGGGGTGAGTGTTGGTTACCTTAGTATCAAAGGCAGATTCTCAGATGTCTGTCGGTCCTCCTCACTCATTTGGGGGCTCACAGTCCTCCTCCAGTCTCCCTTGTGTGCTCAAACCTATAACAGCAGAAGACCTTCCCACCATCAGAGAGAGCAGAGCGCCAATGGGACCTTTCCAAAGGTTCGCGGCTTATCCGACTATGCAGAAGGCCGCCTAGTAACACTCCAGTGAAGACACAGAGGACAGAGATGGACACTAGAACAGGGGAGCCATTTCACCGGCTCCCTTAGGAATCCTCACAGAAAGAGATGGCTGAGCCTCTCGGAGATGGTACCGCCTCTCCTCTGGGGGAGTTCAAGCCTCACTCTTTGATGAAACCACCCTACACCTGGGTGAGACGCTTTCCCGAGTCATATGGGGCTTAACACTAGTTCCTGGGATGAATGGATCACTCCCTAAATGGCAAAATAAGAGGAGCTGGACATGCCTTCATCCCTACCCCTTCTTGGCAATTTTGAGAAACAAACATTAAGAGCTTTGAGTCTGAAAGCAGATAGCTGCAAAGATCTCATGACTTTTGTGTTTCTTTTTTTTTTTTCATTTTTAAAACGGAGATTTAATTCATGCGTTTCAAATATTAAATAATAGTCTCTCTTGGGCTGGGCCCGAGGGTGGTGTGTGCTTATGAAGATCAGAGGACCAGCAGCCAGAAGGCTCCCAAGGGCGGTACATAAGAGCTGTCGCCTCGCTTTTGCCTTCTTTCTTGGGTGTGAAGGAAGTTCGCTGCCGGCCCTGCTCAGAGTGGACCTCTGGCCACTGACGGCCCTAGCTTGGGCAGAATGAAGTGCAGGCGTCTGGCCCCTGGACCCCGAGCTGAGGCAGCGATGGGTGGTGGCCGCCCGATGCCCAGATTCCAGGCGCAGCGAAGGGCCCCAGAGCGAGCGCTCACTCCCGCCAAAGTTGGTCAAGTGCAAGGAGCCGCTGCGGCGGCGGGGGACCATAGGTGCCTCCGGCAAAGTCTTCTTCTGATTGCTTGGAGAGGGGGTCTGTTACCGCGATCGCGGCGCGCCAGCTCCCTGACCTGACTGGTGTCCGAGTCCTGCGAGTTCCAGGCCCTGAAGTCCCTCTCGGAGCTCGCGTAAGGACAGCCTCCTGGGCTGCAGAAGCCCGTGGTGTGGCCGCCCGGCCGTACGCAGAGCTCACTCCGGCCGCAGCCCAGGTCGCCGTCCCGCTCCCGCAGGGGCAGGGACAGCGGGAGGGGTGGCTGCCGCGGCCCGGTCCCCTCCTCCCCTCCCGCGCCCGCCCTCCCTTCCTCGGTCCTGCAGCCAATTAGGCGGCCCCTTGGGCGGGAGGCGTGGGGCGCTCATAAAGGCGCGGAGCTGTCACCCGGAGCAGGCTGCGCACCGCCCAGGCAGAGCCGGTGCGTCGGGACTCGGGCTGGGGAGCGCAGACCAGCCATGGCCACCACCAACGGGGCTGTGGAAAACGGACAGCCGGATGGGAAACCGCCTGCCCTGCCGCGCCCCATCCGCAACTTGGAGGTGAAGTTCACCAAGGTGAGGAGGGCTCCCCTTCCACCCGACGGCCTCGGATTCTCGCGCCCAGCAGTCTGGTAGGGAAAGCGGGGACCAGGAGCCAACCCTGCTGGGAGTCCACAGGGAGCTGCCCATACCTGAGAGTCTCTGGTGGGGTCCGGCTCCTCGGAAACCTCTCTTTTTGGAGAGCACCCGCGCCTCTGGCTCGGCGATTTAAGCCCCAAAACCTGAGGAGCAAGGATGTAACTCCGCAAGCACCCAAGCTGCGCTTGGAGTTACAGCCTGCAGAGGCCCCGATGTGCCCGGGCCATCGCCCACTTTGAGTGCTGGTCCTTGCCGCAGTGACTGGGCGCACAGGGACTTCTTGGCAGAGGGGTTTCTGGTCTGGAGGACCTGGTCTGTGGGTAGGGCTAGAGGTGCCTGACGACTCCAAGATGAGTTTCAACTATGCGCCACTTTAGGGACTGCAACTGGGAGGTAGGTCTTCCAGGGCAATGAGAGAAGCATCTTCTGTGTGCTCAGCCTGAACCCAGCTTACCAGTCGACCTGAGGAGGGAGGATGGAGATCACTGGTGAGCATCCGAGGACTGGGCCTGGGGAAGCTGAGCTGCGGATTGAACGAGGCTGCAGACAGTGCCCAGGAGTAGTGGCCTTTGCTGGAACAGGCAGAGGGATGAGACACCTGCTCTGAGCTGCAGGGACAATGGTGATATCTGGGAACAGAGCAGAGTCCCCGGAGGAAGAGCAACCATAAACTCTGGGATGCACTGCTCTGTGCCTGCTGGATGCGGGGGTGTCTGAGGGACTCAGATCCGGGGCAGCTTTTGGCTTCAGGTCTGGAAACTTCAACCCATCTTATTTGCACACCGTATCCATAGCTCCCCTCCAGCTGTCCCAATGCTCAGAAACCACTCTCATCAATTTTATTTTCAGAAGTAGCAATTATCCCTCTGGAATAATTTTAATCAAAAGGTGAAGGCGGCAGGCCGCGATGTGTGGCCTTCAGATTCTGATCCGTTGGCATTTAATCCCCAAAGTTGTCCATGCCGACATATAAATTGCATGGCATTTACATGAACCGTTTTCCCAAGGAAGGCTCTGTAAGAAAGAGAGGCACAGCCTTGGAAGGTCTGAAAGTTTTTCAAATGTAGTTTCCTTAATCGTATCAGCGTTAGAGGGAGGATTCCAACGCCAGCGCTGGGAACGGTAGGAATAATGGCTTCATTTTTCATCCCAAACCGCGATGTGGTTCTTGTTCTGGCGGCGGCAGAGGCTTTGTTTTGTTTTTACAGTTCTGTAAAACACCACAGCAACCAGAAAATGAACAGGACTGGCCCTTTGCTTAGTGTCTTGTGTCTTCCCACAACTGTCTGTCGACCTGGCAGAAAAAGTTGGCCTCTTCCTAGGCGAATCCCCGGAACACTTTTAAGGTGCCTTTGCAGCCTTTACGGAGGGGATCCTGGGAGGCTCGGAGGAGTGATTGCTGTCCTGACAGAGCCCCCTCCCGCTTTGCGGGTGGAAGGTGCGGGTGTGTCTGATCAAGATGCAGAGGGCCGAGAGCTGGGATCCTTGGAAGGTTCCAGGAGATACTTTCTCACAGCAGCCTGACATCTGGCTACACCTTCCACCCCTTATTGATTCTGCCTGCTCCCTCCTTGCTCCTTGAGCGCCTCTGCAGAGCCCTCCTATAAGAATTAAAAGGCCAAGGTGAGCCTTGTACTATCAGGGTGCCCTGGGCGACAGAAGATGTGGAAGAGCAGATTCCAGGGCGGGGACAAACAGTCGGCTGTGAAGCATGGGAGCCAGCAAGGGTGTGCGGTTTTCCTGACTCACCGCACCTCTCCAACATGGAGGACCGGTTTGAGCTCAGGCCATGGCAGGACGATCTACCAGCTTTCATGACTCTATCAAAGCTCCTTCATCTTCCTCAGATTTTTATATTGGGCATAGGGTCATGTGAGTGATTCTGGTGAGGAGAGGGAGGGTCCTCTGGAGGGTTTCCATACTGATCGTAGAAGATGACATCCCCTTCCATTTTAGGGACACAATTTCTTTATAAAATGTCTTCCAATAGCAGAGGTTCTCTTTATAAAATGTCTTCCAATAGCAGAGGTGTTTTAATTCACGAAAATACAAATCTTACTATCTCTTTCATGAGAAGTAAAATTCCCCCAAATCTCCTGAAAATGTAGGCATTTTGAATTTAGCTGAGTCCGATGGAAGTTGCTTTTGTGACCATCACCTTTCCCTCTATCCAGCCCAGTACGCCTTCCAGGTCCTTTGGTAAAACCTGAATTCTATTTACGTCTCAAAGTATCTTCAACCTTATATCTCAGTAATGCTCTGTTCCTGCCGGTTCACAAGTCAATGAAGACAGTTCCTTTCTAGACCTGTCAGCTAGCATGTTATGATTCACAACAATTCAGCCAGCATCGGTGGTGGGCCACGCCCAGGACTGTTTCTTCATTTGTGTTTATGAGTTGCTTTAGTGGGAAAAAAAAAAAAAAAAAAAAAAAAAACAGCAGTGGGAACCACTTACCAGATCACTTACTAGTGGGATAATGAAAACAGCTTCGCTCAATGAGAAACACTGTGATGGAGAAATATGGTCAACCAGGCTGGAATTTTTATTTGAGGTCATGGTTGGCGAGGTCTAAGGACCAATGTCATGAACAACCAGGTAACATGTATATTTTTTGAAGAGTTTGTCTAGAGATGAGGTACATGGAGCAGACATCCGATCACTGCAGTCTGCCTCCATCCCCTGCTCTTTAGACTCTGTTTTGCCACCCTTCTCATTTTCCCTCCTCCTTGGAATTGACACCAGGAAGGACCTAGAATCAGCAGTTTTCCCTGACAGTCTCTATTATCTAACCGACGAAATTTCATCTTCCTTCAAATGGGCCTGCTCCTGGCTTCACTTTCCTCTCCGCTCTAACTCCTTCTCTGCTTATTAATTTCTCGCTGTTGCCGAGTAATTACTTGCTGCATGGCAAAAGTGAACACTTGGATTTGGTTTCAGCTGGAAGAATAAACCTGTAATTGTAGCCAGGCCTTTTCCTCTCATGCTTCCCTGGGGGCCTGGCCTCACACGGAAGGCTCTGAGCTTCCAGAAGTTGGATGGGTATGCCCTCCTGGAACTTCACGCTCTCGGCTCTAAACTCCATACTGAGGGTCTGGAGTAGCCTCTGCTCACCTCCCTGGCCAGTGTTTGAGGTTCACTCCAGAGGTAGCCTGAGTTGATTTCCTTCTGCTTCAAAACCTATACAAGAGAGTCTAAAGCAATGGCAACCAAGCCCCGCGCTCAGGGATGGCTGCTCTCACATCCGCTATCAGCCGGGCTTTGTCCTGTTCCAAAGGAATTGACTTCCATTATTGAAATTAGCTCCACAGAGAAAAAAACTATCATTATCATTTGACTAACTTGCATAGTCATGTGATATGTTTCAGGCTGTAGAATTCAGGCAGGCCTGTGACAGCCTTTCCTGTGGGTGGGCTGCATGAATGAGGCCCCAGAATCTGGCTGTCCTGGTGGCTGACAGTCCTATGCCATCAGAACCTGCTTTGTGTATTATGGGTCCCCTCTGTTTCTGGTTCTTTCCAAAAGCCACATTCTTTTTTTTAATTTTTTATTTCATGTGCATTGGTGTTTGCCTGCATGTATGTCTGTGTGAGGGTGTCGGGTCCCCTAGAATTGGCATTACAGACAGTTCTGAGCTGCCATGTGGGTGCTGGGAATTGAATCTGAGTCCTCTGGAAGAGCAGCCAAAGCTCTTTACTGCTGAGCCATCTCTCCAGCCCCCCTCCCCCCAAAGCCACAACTTTTAACGTCATCTTTTAAAGGTGATTAGAGCTTAGGAAAAAAGTCAGAGTAAATCGAATGGGTCTCAGCGCGCCAATTTGATGAATTCTTTTTAAATACTGTATTTTCAGCTATGTTTCGGATAATTGAGGCTTCTATAAAATAATGTTTTATGAGCTACTTATTTCTGGATGTAAATGGTGGCTTTCTATATCCCTTAATGTAATCTAAAAGGTTTCTAACCCAGCTAGTTAACTCTGTGTTCCCACACTGGCTTTGTAAAAGGCCCCAGGAGGCAAACACTGTAAAGGGGATGAAGAGACCATGCCACCGTGTGGCCTAACGAAGCCTGAGGAGTAATGGGAAGATCTTGAATAAAGCTAGGTCCCGGGGGTCTTGCTTGGAAGCAGAAAGGGGCGTGCATGGCTTACAGCCTTTTGGGACCCGGCAAATTGTACGTCCACAAGCCTGCCCACCCTCCCGTTAAAGCCCTACCCCTGTACAAGCTTCAGCGTGCATATCCCTTGTAACCATTTAATTCAGGTGTTCCTTGGCAAATCCACACTATTGCTACAAACAAAGATGTAATTTAGAAAAATAACTCAAAAGGGCTTTAGATTAATTATGTCAAATCGGTTCTAACTGTGAGGCCGTCCCCCATCGGTTGCTTCGTGTGAGTCCGTGTTCTGCCCCCTACTCCAGGTCTCACTATAAAACATCCAGGGAAGGGGGCAGGGAAGAAAGCGGACAAGACGTTACCTAAGATCCTTAGCACGTTGAAATTGTATGATTTTGATTTAAAGCTAATTTGTTGCACTTCCTTTCCCGGTTAGATATTTATCAACAACGATTGGCACGGATCCAAGAGCGGAAAAAAGTTTGCCACATACAACCCTTCGACTCTGGAGAAAATCTGCGAGGTGGAAGAAGGCGATAAGGTCGGTCCTCTCCGCCTTTTCTCAGTAATTCGATTAGAGAGACGTGAGGGCTGGGGAGGCCGTGTGGCTTGGCTGTAGGACGCGTGGGCCCACTTCCAGGTAGGGCCCGGGCAACCACAGCAGCTGGTCGGTATGTGCAGCTCAGACACAGCCGAGCATGAGATCAATTACAGATGGTCTTCTGCAAAGAGTCACCATCTTTGATGGATGTTTCTCCATCTCTGAGGATGACCTCAGCTGCCTTCATCACACAGCTGAAGGGAAGGGTTGGTTGTTTTTTTTTTTTTTCCTCAAATCAATTATTTCAACCTGTAAGCATTAAAGAATCTTTCGAGAAGGCATTTCCTGCTGGTGTGTTTCAACAAAAGTAGCATTCTGGCAGGAGACACTTATAAAAAAAGGGGGGGGGAGGGAGGAAGGGGGGCTTGAAGGATGGGGAAGATGCTCCGAAATGATCCTGGGGGTAGTGATATGTCACATGACTGCATAGTTTCTTGGCTGTGGAAATGCACATGAAATGAGACTGTAGTCTGTGTAGACCTTTTTGCCTGGTGTAAGGTCTCCTTTATCACACAGACGTGGAGGGACCTCTGCATGTAGCCTTTTTTTACCTTTCAAGGCCATAAATGTGTTTTAAATAGAAGGGCCTCTAAAGAAAAGCTGATTAGGGTGATAGCCTCCTACACAAGGGAGAAAACCATGACCCTCTGTTTAACCACTGGAGTACTGGATGGATCGTCCGCCTGCCTTTCTTCTGCCTTTCTTCCTTCCTCTCCTCCTTTTTTCTCTTCCTTTCCCCTCACCATCCTACTTCCCTTCCTCCATTCCCCCCTCTCTCTCTTTTCTCCCCCATCTGCCATTCTGAGACACCAGCTTGCATTATTTTCCAGGCTAGTGGAAAATTCCTAGGCTTCCAGGGATCTTCCTGGGATTACAGGTGCTAGATAATTTGGGCTGGGGGGGGGGGTTGCAGGTCAATCCCAGGGCCTTTTGCATGCTGGGTAAGCACTCTAGTGCTGAGCAACACCCTCAGCCCTTGGTTTCTTGAGGTAGTTCTCACTATTTAGGCCAGTCTTGCCTCCAACTCCGGATCCTCCTGCCTCTACCTCCTAAACGCTGAGGTTATAGGTATGCACATCACACCTGCTGAACAGATAGCCTTACTATATGCATTGGGGAGGCCAAAGTGGGTGAGGAAGACTTGGATTTTCTTGCACAGGTGACAGCTTTTCTATGTGCAGGAAGCACAGTGGCTCACCTGCATAGACCTGGCTCCCTGTGGTTCCCTACACTGAAAAGGAAAGAAATGGAGAGCAGCTGGGAGGAAGCTGGGCGGCTCTGGCAGAGAGGGTATATGGATGTTAAACCCCTACTTCCTAAAAGTAGGAACCCAGTGGCAGGCTCTGGTTCCTCCCATCCTCTGGATGAATATTTTGCTCTATATACCCAGAGACAGAGACTACATATCCCTTGCAGCTGGAGAGGCCCCTACCTCCCCTCAGGAACCAGGACAAGAACCACAGCGCCCAATATTTCCCTTGCTAAAGCTTGCCCTCACTCTGTGAAGGCTTTGGTGATGCTCTTGGCAGAGACCTCTCCTGAATGTGGTCCTCATCAACTACCTGCCACATCACCCTAGGGAGACAGGCTCGGTGCAGGGTGAGACATTGTCTCTCAGCAACCAGCTCTTCAGAGCCCATTTTCCTGAAATGAGGACAAGTGGGTCTCCTCTGCATACCTCTCGCTTCCGTCCTTTTAAAAGATCAAGGGCAGGAGCAAGGCTCTGTAGTGGAAGGCTTGTCTAGCAGGTTCAAGTCTCAGCATTAAAAAGTAAAATCACAAAGACCTGTGGTTGTTACTTGTCCGTAAGTAGCACATTGGGTGTGGAAATGGTGGTCTCTGTGTGTGTGGAGATGGAGCTGACACATGGGAAATCCTTCTAATTTTTTTAATTTATTATTAGTGTGTGTGTGACGTGTATGACTGCAGACACTCCTGTGTTCACTGGGAGGTCAGAGGGCAGGTTGGGGGAGCCGTTCCTCTCTGCGTTATGGATTCTGGGGGTTGAACTCGGATCTTCAGGTTTCATAGCAAACACTTGCCAGCTGAGCTGCTGTTATCTTGCGGCCCCAGAAAACCTTTCAGACCTGGGTCAGCCAGAAAAATATTTGAGGTTGACAGCTCTATGAAACATTAATATGTCAGAAATATTTTACAAGACTTACCATGTAAAGAAAAAAAAATTTACTCGGAAGGCCCCAGTCATGCAAGGGATTTAAAGACTCGCTGCTTGATGTTCTGGGCTGCCCCCTCCTTCCTTGGCTCCACGGCGGCAAGTCACCCTTGTTTTCTGTGCCCTCAGACTGCGGTGGTGGCCAGGAAAGTGACACTCTCTCTCTCTCTGTTTGCCATGCAGCCCGATGTGGACAAGGCTGTGGAGGCCGCACAAGCCGCCTTCCAGCGGGGATCCCCGTGGCGCCAGCTGGATGCGCTGAGGCGAGGCCAGCTGCTGCACCAGCTGGCTGATCTTGTGGAAAGGGATCGTGCCATCCTGGCCGTGAGTATCGGCACTGGGCAGGTGTGGGGGGACTGTCCTCACTGGTCCCCTCACTGAGGGGACCGTTTCCATGGGAAGTGGTGGGAAACATCTGAGGTGCTTGTTTGGTGTGGCCATGGGTCTATTTGGTCTTTGGACGTGGGGAGCAGGTGGCCATGCCTCAGGACTTCATCCTTTTCATCTTGCAGTCGGGCTTTCTCCCCTGCAGCTCAGCTTTGTGGTCATATTTTTGTTTGTGCTCTAACAAATATTGCCATACTGCATAAAGGAAGTTCCCCTGCCTCAGTGGTTTCTAGACTAGGGACATTCACAGAAAGAAGGTCACCAAAGCCTGAGCTCATCTGACCTCACCTGGACATTTATGTATTAACTGTTTTCTTCTTCATATTAAGTTCCTTGCTAACATAAATATAACCTCATCATAGGCATGCTAGTCTCCCCTTATCTGAAGTTTCAGTTATCCAGAATCACCCCCCCCACACCCACACACACCCTGCTCAAAAATATCACATGGAAAGTCCTGGAAATAAGCAAATGGCTTGTACAGCAAACTGCTGTAATTTCATTTATTAGTTGCTGCTTCTCATCTCTTAACAGTGATTTACAAGCTAAGGTTTATTGTAGGAACTTAGTATCGGAAAAAATGCAGTATGTATTTAGGGATTCGGCACTACCTACAGTTTTCAGGCATCATAGAATATAGGTGATCCCACGGGCTTAATGAGCTGGTTGTAGTCCTTTTGTTTTTAATATTGAAACAAATGACACTGTTTATAGAACATCAAAGACCTTGTATTATCTAAATGCATTCCTGTATCACCCCTGAACTGGACAGTGGTGAACACATCCAGAATGTTGACAAGGACAAGATTTGATTATCAAAGACCCACAGCATAAGAGATATGGGTTCAAATCCTAGCTTTACCACTTACTAATTACATGCTGGTTTCTTAACTGCCTGGGATTTATTTCTTCAGGTAAAATGTCAGAGATAATGATATCCAAGTGTTGGGGAAAAGAGCCATTTTAAATCCTCAGCAGAGTCCCCAGCACACAGGAAGCACCGATGAAGAGAGCTGTTATAAAAAATAGCAATCATCACATTGATGCTACGTAAGCCCCAGGCTCTGATCCGAGCTGCCCACCTCCCTGCCGGCCAGTAACTTCTGGAGACCTTAACTCCTCCACTAGGACATAGGGACAGGGATAGAAATACAGCCTACTCATGGGTGGGACTCATCTATGGGGCTGGGAGGCCTTAATAAGTTGTAAGCCTGTTCTGCAGCAAGAGTCAGCCCTCCTTTGGTCCTGAGGTAGATGACCAGAGGGTCTCTGGGTCACAGGAAGTCTTTCGTGTTTTAATGCTTTCCGTCATTATTATTTGTGGGGGATGGGTGGGTGCATGTGTGTGGGTGTGCACTTGCCAGGGTGAGCATATGGAGGTCAGAGGACAACCTTCAGGAGCTGGTTCTCTTCTTTTACCATATGGGTCCCAAGGATCCAGCTCAGGTCCTCAGGCTTGGTGGCAAGAGCTTGTACCCGAGCTGTGTCACTGGCCACACGGGGGTCTCGGAACCATGACCACATTCACTCTAGCTGTCTGTTGGACAGGTCAATTTCTTGTTTAAAATTTTGTTGCAGACCTTGAGGCCCATTTTGTAGGGAGGTAGATCTCCTTTTTGGTCATTGATTTAGAAGAAATTTTTTTTTTTTTTCTGATGTTGAGAATCAGGAGAGTAGCCACCCTTTGGAAGAACAGTATCAGGCTGGACACTGACTTGCTTTTGTCCCGAATGTACTCTTTAGGGCTAGGGGAGCCCTTCTCGAGAGAGGTCTGTGGATGCCACGACCTCTGCTTCCCTCCTCCCAGCTGCTAGGCCTCCTGTTCCCAGGAATGAGGCTGAGTGAGTGTAGCTCCCTCCCAGGCTAAAAGCTCCAGAGAGTCTCTGCTTTCTTCCCGCACCGAAAACCAGCCGCACTGTCCAAGCTGCCAAACTGGCTTTTTCAAAAACATTTCTGTTTTCCCCCACATGAGCTCATCAGTCTGCAATGTCCGTGAGTGCTAATAGCAGGCTCAAGAGGATGTGCCCTGGGCAACCCTCCCCGCCCTGTCCTCAAGTGTCGGTACCATGTGTGGTGCAAAGCGGGCGCAAGGCCACCTTCCTCCCCGGCCTGTCCCATCGCCCGATATGGCACGATAGCATTGTGATGGCAGACAGACACAGGTGGGAGGAACGGGGACGGCGACAGCACCCAGCACATCATCGTTCTTACCACTGCAACCTGCTCGCCCACAAGAAATGAGATCCAGCCCTTGGCCACAACATTAAAGGGACCCAAGAATGACTGGGAAACGAGGCTTTGAAACTTCTGACCACATCATAGGAGTGCCCCCCTCGCTCTCCACCTTGATATGGTTTCCTGCCTTTTTGAGCAGCAAAGTGCTTTATTCTGTCGTCTGCCCTCGCCAGCTCAGTGGTTGGATGGAGCTGGGTGTTTATGCAGTGTTCAAAGTTTGGAAACAGATGTGGGGGCCTCAGTGGCTTGTGGCTTTCTAGCTCTGTTGAGGCCCAAGCTGGGCTCCAAGCTGCGGCCTTTGGGGTGCTTATCGAGGTAGGTGCCAAGTAGGGCTCCCCCCCCCCACACACCTGATGGAAGATCAACCTTCCAACCTAGGTACCATTTCCAGACCCTCATTTACAGTCTGGGTGTACCGGCATTTGGGGCAGCCATCCCAACTTTCTCATCCTGTAGCATCTGAATGTTGAGATGCATTCACCTTTCAGAAGGTACATTTTTCTCTTAACAACTAAAAAAAGTAAGCCTGAGAGTGGCTGGGGTGGCTCATGTTTGTATCACAGCAGTAAGTCACATGACAACCACCTGTTTCTGTCAGAAGCTAACATTTGATTTCTCAAGCTCAGCCCTCTGACTATCTCCAATCTCCTCCTCCTCCTTTTCACTTTTCCTTGTGCATGTGAAGATGGACAGGTGTCTTAGTTAGGGTTTCGATTGCTGTCATAAAAATACTATGGCCAAAAAGCAACTTGGGGAGGAAAGGGTTTATTTCCACTTAGAATTCTCAGGTCACACTCCATCACTGGAGGAAATCAGGGCAGGAACTAAAGGCAGGAGCTGAGGCAGAAGCCATGGAAGTGTGGTGCTTACTGGCTTCCTCTCCATGGCTTGCTCAACCTGCCTTCTTATACCATCCAGGACCACCTGAGCACGGTGGTCCTGTCCAAAGTGAGCGGTGGGTCTTCCCCATCAATCATTAATCAAGAAAATGCCCCCACGGACTTGTGTACGAACCAGTCTGGTGAAGGCATTTTCTCAATCCAGGTTCTTTCTTCCCAAATGACTCTGGCTTGGGTCAGGTTGACAAAACACTAGCCAGCCCCACATGTGAGTACAGATATGTGCGTACATGTTTCAATGTGTGTGAGTGGAGGCCGGCGGTCAACATCCAGTGTCGTTCCACAGGAGCAATCCACTTTGTTTTTCATGCTGTTTTGTTTTGTTTTGTTTTGTTTTTAGAAACAGAATTTCTGATCTGCTTGGAGCTCACCAATTAGGCAGGGCTTGTTGACCAGTGAGCCTCAGGGACCTGTCTTTGCCCCTTTCATGCAGGAATTACAAGACTTTGCCACCATACCTGGCTTTTCTTAAACATGGGTCCTGGGGATCGAACTCAGGTCCACATGCTTACAAGGCAAGCTCTCTACCACCTCCTTACCCCTCCCCCCCTTTAGAGAACTTGCTGTCTAAATTTATTGTGAACTGGGTTTTGTTTGTACAAAGTCTTTACAACCAATCTAGAAAATTCAAGTTATTACTCTAACTGAGTGATCTTGCCTAAGTTAAGGATTTAAAAATCTGTGGGTAATGCTTATTAAATGCCCTCCAAGATGCTGACTTGTAGGCTCTGGACTTGCAATATGTGTTATCTCATTTCAAAATCACGAAGTTGAGGTCCAGAAAAAGTAAGCACCCTGTCCAAGGCCACCCAGCCAGAGGTAGAAATCCAGGATGGGAGACAGATGGTTGTCACGTCGTGGACTTTCCCACAACGCCCCATCCATGTCCTCTCCCTTACCATGTCACAGCAAGGAGCTGTGACAGACAGATCCCTAGCTTCATGCACGAATGTGCTCATGCTCTTGGGCACTTCACAGAGCTGGGGTCCTTTGGACAATCTGGAGAATGCTAGGCTTCTCCTCAGAAAACGAAAGTACTGACTCAGATGCCAGTCCACAGGGGCTAAAGGTACAGGGTACTGGGTGTCACGTTAGCCTCCAAGTGGTTGATGCCGCAGGTAGGACTCAGGCCTCAGCCAGACCTAGCCAAGTTCTGTCATCTCCAGCAAGTCTGGGTCCTCCCTCCTCAGGGACACCGTCAGGATCACCCTGCCGAGTGCATAAGAGAAAGCCGGACTGTCCACCGGTTACCACCTGGACAATTGCCGTGGGCTGCTTAGATGAGTGCCATGTTCCCCGACTCCCTTAACTCACACACCAGGCCCAAGAGGGTGCAAATGTTAACATCTTCATGTTGCAGCAGAGGTAACTGGGGTGGAAGACATCTCGGGGCTCAGCCAGCATCAGTCAGGGGAGACTGCTCCTATGACTAGGAGATGGCTCGGTCCGCACAGAGTTTGCTGTACAAAGATGAAGACCCAGGTTTGAATCCTCGGCACCGCTTAAAAAGCTGGGCATGGCAGGGTGTAAATCCCAGGGCTGGGGAGATGGAGACAGGAGGATCCTAGAGCTGCCGGACCAGCTAGTCTAGCTAAATAAGTGAACGCCAGGCTCAAGGAGACACTGTCTCAACAAGTAAGGTGCCAAGCGATTGAGGACGCATCTACATGCATGAACACCCATAGGCACATGTGTCTGTGCACACGTGAACATGTATACATCCATACATATCACATACACACAGGAAGTGGTTGTTTACTTTGGTTGTCTCTGAAGCAAAGGTCAGACAGAAGAGCCCTGAATATCTTAGGCCTTCCAAATGCCTGGGGATGCCTAACCGGTGATGGCTGAGATGGCTGAAGTCAGTGCTGGCTGGCTGGTCAGCCTGAAGGAGTCATCCATCGGGTCCTGTTGTGAGCGTCTGCTCCTTCATCTTCTAATGGGAGCAGAGACATCCAGTACATGATAACACACGGGCAATTGCTCTGGGGATAAAGCCCTGGGTAAGGAATGAGGAGGCTCCTCCCTTCCTCTCTCCAGCTCCATAGACACTTCAGCAGGAATCCAGCCCTAGGCAAGGCAGCGGGTGGATACTTCCTGTGAAGCTGGATAACTGGAGGTTTCTGCGTAGTGCTCCACAGGGCTGCTTGTGTGAGGGACAAAGGGGTCTCTTTCACCCAGGCTAGAAATAGAAAAGAATCCCAACATTGAGCAGCGGCACCCTGGCCTGGGTGACCGCCTCGTCCAGCCAGCTTGCCCTCCCTGCTCTGTTTCCGCATCCGGCCTGCAGCCTGCTTGGAAAGCATTGCATCTTTGTGCTGGCGGCTTGACCCTTGTGAGCTCCATCATTCTTTCCACCGCCACACTAACCAGCTCAGCTGAGAAGGAAAAGCCCACGTCTTCCCTTCCTCTTTTGTTAGAAGGCACTGCCCTCTTGGTAGCCAAACTTCTGGAAGCTCCATGGGGTGCACGAATGTACAGGTCTGGATGGTACAGTGGAGACTGCTCTGGAGGGACTAGGTGGCTCCTAGCACACCTTCAAATGAGCAGCAGGGAGAGAATGCCCGTACTTCACCAGCCCTGACTCAGGCACCAGGCAAAAAAGGCTAGCCAGTCCTGGCCAGTAGGGGCAGGTCCATTTCATTGTAGAGACAGGCTTTCTGAAGGGACATGTAGGGACTGAGGGGTAGAGCTATGCCCTGGGGTTGTGTTTTCTCCTTCACCCTCTGCTTAACCACCGGAAGGTAAGAAAACTGTGTCTACCAAAGGAGCCGTCTTCTTCTTGCAGACCCTGGAGACCATGGACACCGGCAAGCCATTCCTTCACGCCTTTTTCATGGACCTGGAGGGCTGTATTAAGACCTTCAGATATTTTGCCGGGTGGGCAGACAAAATCCAGGGCAGGACCATCCCCACAGGTAAGCCTGCCCAGGATAGACTGCAGCCTCGCTTGGGTCTACTGTGGAATCTGTCTTCTCTCCCCAACACCCCCCCAAGGCCCTTTCCCCATGGGGCATCCTTCTCAGAGCCCTCTCCCCACATGGCAACATGCTGATACCTCTAGGGAACTCTATTCATGTTTTCAACTTAAGCGCAAATCATTCCACTGTGTAACAAAGAAGACCCCTGCAGGTGTCTCCATTTCTTTCTTTCTTTCAGTTTTACCATGTGAAATTCTTTTGTGTTTGTTTGTGTTTTCGTTGTGGTGGTGGGGTTGTCTTTTTGTTTTGGCTTTTGTGTATTTTTTGAGACAAGGTCTTTCTATTATATAGCTTTGGCTGTCCTAGAACTTGCTATATAGATCAGGCTGACCTTGAACTCCCAGAGATTCACTTGCCTCTACCTCCTAAGTGCTTGGATTAAAGGTGTATGCCGCCACCAAGCATGGGTCCATGTGAAATTCTTAACCATGATCGTGTTCTTTTCCTGGGTCGCCTCTCTTCCAGATAACAATGTTGTGTGCTTTACCAGGCACGAGCCCATTGGGGTGTGTGGAGCCATTACGCCGGTGAGTACGGGACTTTTCTGTCACAGACTGGTTCTGCCCACTACAACCACCCTGACTGAGTGCAGGCTGGGGGCATGGGGCTCTGTACCCAAGGGTGCCCATGATTTAGGGTGTTCGGCAAAAGGCACAGTAAATTCCAGCAGAGTGGTCAGAAGTGGCCTGCTCCTTTGGGATGGAGAGTCTTTTAACTGGAGCTGGAGAATAGGAAAGTTTGATCAACTGAGAAGAGGGCTTTGCAAGCCGTGGGACCTGCCTGGGCAAAGGCATGGGTTGGCAGCCTCCTTGGAAGGAAGCAGAGGAAGGCTGGTCAATGGGAGCTTAGGCTAGGATGAACACACCTGGCAGATAGCAGGGCCCTTTCCTGCAGCCCAGGATGCCAGGCCGCTGAGACATGCGCGTGTTGGGGAACTCAATGCTACCAATCTGTTTGGGAAGCCCCGGGCCACTCCCACAGCAACTGGGTGAATGAGGATGGAAGAGACGAGGAAAATGTCACCCCTTTGGCAAGCACTTTTGAGAGAATGGGAAGACCCATAGGATAGAACTTTCTCTGCATTAGCATCTCCAGGGTGCAGCTGAGCAAGCCCTGGGCTTCTGTAACCTTGCACATGCCAATGCTATCCTTCGAGGCCCCATCCAGACCATGCAGAGGAAGTGTCCTCCACAGAGTCGGGTGGGCCCCGGGTTGGGGGCACAGTGGACCTGAACCTCATGGTCCCCTTCTTGTACTCTGGCACAGTGGAACTTCCCCCTGCTGATGCTGGCCTGGAAACTGGCTCCTGCCCTGTGCTGTGGAAACACTGTGGTCCTGAAGCCAGCTGAGCAGACACCGCTCACCGCCCTGTACCTTGGCTCTCTCATCAAAGAGGTAAGACGTCTGAAAAGAAGATATTATGTATTCCAGATAGACCCCCACGCCCAGGAGCCAGGCACCATGAAAATCTGTGACAGCGGCCATCAGCTCACAGTGCAGAGGGAAGGGCATGACTTTTTTTTGCATGGAGTCGCTGATCTGGAAGCTGCTGTTCCTCCCCACCGTACTAATAAGATCCTGCTCCTCTCATTAAGTCGCAAGCTGGCAGTTAGCACTCTGTTTTATCTAGAGCATTTGCAGGAGGGGGCCAGAAAAGGAAGCCCCAAACTCCACCGTCCTGGGCTCAGTGGCCATGAGATGTGAAAAGGTTCTTCCTCCTCTGGGAAGGGTGGCCTGGCCAGCTGGCCAGCTAGCTGCAGCTGTGCGTAGGTCCCCAAGAGCCTCCACACTGCCCTCCCCACCCCAAGGGAGCCACAACTCAGGGAAGCAGTGGCCTAGAGGGACACCTGCCAGACACACCTGGCGACATATTTCAGCCATTCCATCATCAGCATGCGTATAGCAAAGATCGAAAGAACAAGAAAGGCCACCACTTTGCTCCCAGCCGGACCGAGGCAGCTGGGAAGTACCCGCTGTACTGCTGAGGGAGGCTGGGGCCTCTGGAACCAGCCGGGTCTCACCTCACCTCACCGGCCACATACTTATCATGTAAAAGAGACTCCAGGGTTCCAACATCACAACCATTACCGAATTGTGTCTGGGAAACTGAAGATTCAAACATTGTGCCCTAAAACGGCATTTTAAAAATAAAGTCACAGACAAGACCCAGCTGTGTTGGGAATGGGACCTTCTATCCCATTAGGTTGGGGAGAGTCTTGTTAATGGGGGGGGTCTCCCATCTGTGCCCTGCATGAGTGTGAGTATGGAAGAATCAGCAGCCCCCTGCCTCAGCAAGTGTCAATCCTGGATGAGTCCAGTGGGACAAGCAAGGGGAAGGAGTTCTCATTTTACCTGGATGAGGGTGGGGCAGAGTAAGAGTAAGAGCCCACATTGGCTTGGCAAGGGCACAGATGCTCTAGATGGGGGCGTGGCCAAAGTAGTGCTCCTTCCCTCAACACACACACATATGTTCTCATATGTGTCTACACATATGTATGTTTACACACACAAGCACACACAGACTCACATATGATCACTCACACACATACAGGTGCACCCATTCACACACTCATACTCATACATTCATACAAATACACACTCTCCCACAAATACACATATGTGCTTTCACATTCCCATGCTCTTACACCCACATGCACATATTCACAGACACAGTCTCACATATGCCCATTCACATTCACATGTATACACATACAGACATACAAACACACACACATGTACATGCACACACATTCTCCCCAACACACACACACATACACACACACACACACACACACACACACACACACACACACACACACACAGAGGCAATCTTAGACAAGAGGGCTACTGCCACCTAGTGGCAACCCTGAGCCTTTGCCCCTGAGCCCTGTTAGGGCGAGAGGCTCTTGGGGTGGAGGTGGGGGATGATCAAGTCACCTAAGTGCTTGCACTCTTAGCTTGCAGAAGAGGATTAGGAGGGAGGTGTGGAAGGGGGCGATGCTGATGTGGGTGTGTCCCGGCCAGTGTGTGACCCAGCTTCCCTTTGAGGATGCTGCTCTGCTCCCGGACATCACGCAGCTACAACTCCTGCCAGCCCTGCGGGTGGGTCTGCAGCTGCAGCTTCAATGCCTTTCCTGTACCTCCCAGGTCGGGTTCCCTCCGGGTGTGGTGAACATCGTGCCAGGCTTTGGGCCCACAGTGGGAGCAGCAATCTCCTCTCATCCACAGATCAACAAGATAGCCTTCACGGGGTCCACAGAGGTAAACCCTCTTCTTCTATTATTTGAGACCCACAGACATTTCCTTGAGAAACTCAAATATGATTTTTTTTTCTAAATCTAACAATGTTCTAACTATTAGTAAAATGTCACTGTTCCATTTTCCAAACTAAATAAATAGTTAATAGAATGTGGAAGCCTTAAAAAAATAAATGAGAGATAAGATAAAATAAAAATGTAAAACATCTGTATAGTCAACACGATCATAAGTAAGGCTGAGAGATGATAAACAGGCTGTTAGAAAACCAGTTGTATTGCATGTAGCTCTCCAACTGTTCATACACCCTTCATGTGAAAAGCACCGAAAAGTCAATGAAGGAAATAAAGAAGACAGTGGAATGATGGGAGAAACGGACTCCTCTGAGATATCTAGTCTGGCTAGGAGCCTGCTACCCACCTTACTCCTGTCCTCCCCTTTAGCAGCCAGGATGAGCATCCTCAGAGACCCTAGTCAGAATTAGACCATAGCCTACAACCACCATTCCCCTGGATGGCATTAAACAATCCTGGCACTGTGCACACGGAGCTACCCAGCTCTAAGTTGTGGGGTCTGCCCTGGTCTCCTGGGTCTTTCCCAGCTCGGAAGTTCTCGGTGTCTGGCTAAACTCGTGCCAGGATGTGTCAGGAGGCATGCTAGGCCAGCTGCACCTCCATCTGCATATCCAGGGCACAGAGAGCCCCTGTCAGGGTGTCCGGGCATGTTGTCCTGTGGTACCATATCAGCTACCAGTTCTCACTCCTCCTCCCAAGGAGGGTTCAGTCTTCAAAGGGCTCCACAGAATTGGCCACATGTCATCACAAGGATGGGCCATCTTTGCTGTGTCCCTAAATTGACAGTCCCCTCAAATCAGCATGACCTCCATATCGGGCTGGCAGAGTCCAGGCTGTCACTAGCAGGAGTGGAAGGTCACCCTCAGCAGGGTGCCCAGCAGCAGTGGCCAGCTCGGGGAGCCGAGGCTGTGTGACAATATGATGCATCAGGCCTGGGGTGCGTCACTGAGGCAGGTGGCCCCAGTGCCACCAGGCACAGCTCCATCTCCTGGGGCCAAGTTCACCATGTCTAAGAGTTAACAAAGCCTGATTCTTACCCTGAAGGTTGGAAAGCTAGTTAAAGAAGCCGCCTCCCGGAGCAACCTGAAGCGGGTCACGCTGGAGCTGGGGGGCAAGAACCCATGCATCGTGTGCGCCGACGCTGACCGTGAGTCACTGGGGCGATAGGTGTTTCCTCACTTCCTGGTGTGTGTTCAGGACCCATGAAAAGAGGAGCATGCTCACACAATTCGATACTCCCCTCATGGGATGGGCTGCCTGCTGTCCCCACAGGCCCAGCCTATGGAGGGAAGAATACCAATTCTGAGATAGGTAAGCCTGTGGCTTACAGGTACTGCACAGTCAACCCCTGAAGGCTAAGATCACCTTCCTGCGCCTAAGAAGGTAGAGGGGGTTGTGAGGAACCCAAAGACCAGGTCCAGTTTCTCCTGTGGGGCCTTTCTGGGCTGGAGAAGGAGGAGGCAGGCTCCCCACTCTGGGCATCCATTTTTCTATCCTTTAAGTCAGTACAGATGCAGGGTTCTCATGCTCTCGAAAGAGTTGAAGTGTTTCTCCTGTGTCTTGGGTCTTGCTGACCCTTCAGAACACAGAATAAAAACATGCTCTGGGTGTCATTCCCGTATCACCTCCTCCCTGGGAAAGCCACCTGCTCAGCAGCTGGGAGCAGCTAGTGTCTGCCAGAGCAGTATGACACAATACTAAAATGTGTGTTATTGTTGGCTGCTGTGTCCAGAAGAGGGCAGAGAGGACCACACTGGGCGTCCATTCACCTGATCACTAGGTCACCTCCCAAAAGGTGTGACTCCCCAAAGACCTTAGCACACCCACGCTTTAAAGGACAGCCTCCCCCACTGTCCACTGGTGCCAGAAAGCTCTGCCACAGAGAACAAAGCCTTCAGCGCCACACTCAGATAAGACCAGGATCGCAAATAGCCCTGAGAAAAAATAACCCTGCTACAATTTCTCACTAAGATGTGAAGGATCCGGAGCAGTTCCTGTCCCTAAAGTTGGTTTTCAGTGGGGGAAAAGAGTGGGGAAGAAAGCCGGGGAGGCTGTGGAGAGGGACGCCCGTCTCTGCCTGAGCAGAGTTGCTGCTGGAATCACTTGGGACAGTTTTATAATGTTTCCCTACTGTACCTCACATTCGGGGTCCCAAACTCCCATCCCAAAGAACCAGGGCTGCTTTGTGTTCTTAGGCCACCACAGTGGGTGTCCCATCTGCTGTCCATGCTGTGACACGAACCCCCTCAGCAAAGCAGCAGAAACAAGCCCTGTGAGGACTGGTTTTCCAGGCTCTCGGAAACAGAGCCTGCCCCCTTCCTCCCCCTTCCTCCCTCCGCCCCCCCCCCCCCGCCTCCTCCTCCAGGCAGCGCCATTGCACAAAATTAAATCCTGACATAATGTCCAGGGTGTCACACACCATTCTGCCACTTCGGTCATCCTTCCTGGCTCTCATCAGGGACCAGGAAATGAATTGGTGTCTTAAGGAGAGGCATTTGAGCCTAGCTCCGGACCCAGCTGCAGGGGTGAGGTGCAGGGAGGAAGGAGAGACTGTTCTGTTACAACCCTGCTGGGGTACAGTCCCTCCAGACTGTCCCCAGTTTCGGACAGGAAAGCTGGGGTGGAGGTTCCACGGACAGATGAGCTGGAAAGTCTTCGGGCTCTGCGCTCATTAGCATATTAATGGCGCTGAGAAGTCTTCCGGGTCTTGGACTTACTCAACTCAGACTTGATGGATCTAAAATCCCTCCCCCCTCTCCTCTCCTTTGGGAAGCGCTGAGAAAGAAAAATTAGTTTCTGAAATGCAGTCATCTGGGGCCTGTTTTCTTGTGGGGGCAATTAGAGCTGCAGCTGTTGGCGGGCCCTGCTGTAACAACTTAATCGCTTCCTCTCGCCTCCCCCGACCCCCAGTGGACTTGGCCGTGGAGTGTGCTCACCAGGGAGTGTTCTTCAACCAAGGCCAGTGCTGCACGGCGGCCTCCAGGGTGTTCGTGGAAGAGCAGATCTACGGAGAGTTTGTGAGGAGGAGTGTGGAGTATGCCAAGAAGAGGCCAGTGGGAGACCCCTTCGATGCCAAAACAGAGCAGGGGCCCCAGGTAACCCCCAACACACACGTCTTCCGTGGGGTGCTCCATGTGGGGGCTGAGCTAGGCAGAAGTGTGGCCACAGACAGGGTTGCCCCTCCAAGGAAAAGAGCTAGCGTGTGCTGTCACTCAAGGCTTTCATTTAGAAGCTGACGGACTTGGGTTTGTCAGGAAACGGAGCTGTAGTCGTGGAGAAGAGGGAGGAGCCAGTGGATCGAGGGGCGAGGCTATCTGTGCAGACCCTGTAGCCCTCTTGATATGGTCACCTTCAAACCCTGGTCACATAGAGTTTCCTGAACCCTGCTGAAGAGGGGTACAGCCAGGGCACTGACTGACAAGTCTTGACTCAGGGGTCCCCAAGGCCACGCGCCTTACCTCGTGGGATAACCCTCGGGAACCAGAGGGCAGAGAGACTCGAGCGACTGGACTCTATCCTGGGCAGTGGAAACAGGTTTCTGCCGGCCTGGTTTGGGAAGCCTGGACAGGATGCAAATGGCCGTAACCATGAAGTTTAGTAACATTTGTAAAGGGCACGTCCTGTGTGGCTTTCTTGCTAACGGTAAGTGAAGCTGATGGACGGATATTCAAGAGGGCGGCCTGGCCACCCCTGCACTATTGGACCAGAGCACGGCGGCAGCTCTCTGTTTTTTGCCAGACTTCTGCTCAACTCTCAAGTTTCAAGTAGCCATATCTGTGGCTTACCCACCGTTATCTATCCCAGAAGTTCACTGTTGACCGCTGAGTTGGCACCAAATGTTTACACAGGAAGCTGCTGAGCTCAAACTAGACTCTGGGGCTTTGCTCCTTCCAGTCCTTAGTTTCCTCATCTGGAAAATGGGAGCAGTAGAAGGTGTCACATCACCAGGAAGTACTCAACAGAGGGAATTTGTCCTAAGGCAGAAACACTGACTGGCATCTCTCTGACCTAGGAGGCACATACACACTGCTGTGTGATTTCAGGTATCTCAGTTTCTCCTAACCATCCTGTGCGGATGCTGGCTAGGGAAGAACTGGAGGGAGATTTTCTGGCCAAGGTAACACCGACCCTGACCCCGGTCCATGTGCTCTGTGGCTCTGGTGTCATGTGTCCCTGGTTGGGAAGCTGTGTACAGTGCTCAGCCCCAACCTCAATCACAGACTCCCAAGTCTTGACACAAGGTCTCAGTGCAAACACGGCCCCAGATCAGTATCAAATCCTTAAGTTTTAGGGTTAATCTGGAATGGGTGGGGGCACACTAAGGACAGCTTTTTCTCCTATCATTCCCGTCCTTTTCTGCCCAAGTCTCCAGTGTGGCGTTTGGAGCCAGACAGACACTTCTCCTGGGGAGTGGGTGTCCATTCCTCCCGGGCTCTGCTGTGCGGAGTCACTTTGGAACTCACACTGTCTAACCTGGACATTATGTCAGGATCCTGTTGATGTTCTTCCTCCTTCCAAGACCTTTAAGGTTTCGCTCTGCAAGGATGTCCAGCTGCCTAAACACTCCTGTGTGTCTCGGGCCCGTGGAAGAGCTCGCTGACCTAGATCGGGGGCCAGGGCTGGAGACGGCTTGCTGGAACACTCCATCATCTTTTGGGTTAGCTTGGCAGACAAGCAAGGAGGCCACCTGGCCTGTGCTCGGGATCTGGCGGCGTCCTCTGCAGAGCAAGCACAGCCGTGGATGGTCCTGTGGGAGCCATCTTTTCCCACTTCTGGTGCCGTGCCCTGCTCTGTCATTCTACTTCCTGCCAGATCTTTCTCTTCCTGTACTGTAGGCACCAGCTGACATTTCATGGATGGCTATTAGATTTAAACAACGTGTTTATGAGGACTCATCAGGAGGAGTGGCGTTTGGGTGTGTAGGGTTCTGACAGGGACCCAAGCTGCCTGCAGAGAAGATGGGGTCTGTCAGGACAACGTAGTTCCAGCCAGCCGAGACCTGAAGCCTGGTGAAGTTACTACAGTGAGCTGCATCAGCCCCTAGGAGGAGAGAGGTTTCATAACATATGGGACTTTTTTTTCCACTTTAAAAAAAAAATGTTTTACGTGGCATTTTATTTATTCACTTTGTATGTGTATACATTGGTGCATCATGTGTGGGGTGCACATGCCACAGTGCTTATGTGGAGACCAGAGGACAGCTCGACAGGGCCAGCTGTCCCTTTCTGCTGTGTGGATCCCTTGCCTAGCCCAGGATTGAGCTTAAGTTGTCAGAGTTGATGGCCAGCTCCGTTATTTGCTGAACATCCCACCAGGCCCATCTGGGACTTTTAAGCCAAGATGTGGTTCACCCAGAGAAAGGCTGACAGGGCTTGGAATGTGTGTATTGTGGTTGCTTTCTTGGCTCTTTGTGGGTGTGTCAGCACATGGTTCTAAACCCCTAACCATGTCCAAAGGGCTATAGTGAAGGGGTTCCCCCAGCATCACCCCACCAATACCCTTTCTTACCTCTCCCCACAGTGGGGCTCCCATGCTCTTTATTCCTGGAGTACCCCTCCAGGGTTTCCTTACAGGTAGGCATCTCTATACGAAAGAGATCATGGGGCTCCACCATTTCATTCTTTTTTTTTCTTTTCCCATGTATTTGTTTGTTTGTTTGTTTGTTTGTTTTTCTATTATCAGCTTGATACAGTATAAATTCCAGGATATATTCACTATATCCTAATAGTGAAATGTTTCATTGAGGCTTGCCCAGTGATTGAGTAAAACTAAAACTTATTATAAGCCACAGTCATCCTAGGGTCCCCCCTGCTATATAGCCTCTCTGGTTCTGTGGGTTGCAGTCTGATTGTCCTTTGCTTTATATCTAGAATCCATTTATGAGTGAGTGCATACCATGTTTGTCCTTCTGGGTTTGGGTTACTTCACTCAGGATGATATTTTCTAGTTCCATCCATTTGCCTGCAAACCTCATGATGTCATTGTTTTTCTCTGCTGAGTAGTACTCCATTGTGTATATGTACCACATTTTCTTAATCCATTCTTCAGTTGATGGGCATCTAGGTTGCTTCCAGGTTCTGGCTATTACAAATAATGCTACTATGAACATAGTTGAGCATGTGTCCTTGTGGTATGATTGAGCATTCCTTGGGTATATGCCCAAGAGTGGTATGGCTGGGTCTTGAGGTAGATCGATTCCCAATTTTCTGAGAAACCGCCATACTGATTTCCACAGTGGTTGTACAAGTTTGCATCACCATTTCATTCTTTTACTATTGTTCCTTAAAAAGAAACTCAAAGAACTTTCTGTACTTGAAATGGGTTTATTTACTTCTCATCCTTTTTCTATATTGCATATTGGTGGTATACGCATGTGTGTGGGTTCATGTGTGTGTGCAGCCATGTTTACATATGTGTGTGCATGTACTATAGGTTTGTGTGGAGGCCAGAGGTCAAGGTCAGGTTCTTCCTTTTTCAGTGTCTACTCTAGTCTTTGAGAGAATTATAGGTATGGGTCACCATGCCCAGTTTCTTCGATGGATTCCAGAGATCTGATCTCAGGTCCTTAAGTTTTACTGACTGACCCATCTCCTCAGTCCTGATTTTTTTTTCCTACTTAATGTTACTGGAATAGAACCAAGTCTCCTATCTAAAAGTCGCAGTAACAGTGTATTTGCTTAAACTCCATCTCCCTCAGCCTGGGAGGGAGGGCACCGTCAACTGGGTCACGATAAGAGCGTTTGGATTTGAGGAAGGAGGACATGAAGAGGACAGGAAGAGCATCCTCCACATTGAGCCATCCCCAGGAGGGGTGGCCATTTGACAGATAGTTGAGTACTGTGTCCCACAGCTGTGTGTTCATCTGTGGCGTGTGGCATGGGGCACCTTGGAGCCATTGAGGAGGTACCAGAAGGCAGAACCTTTCTGAGTTCGTTTCCTTCCAACCAAGAAGCAGCATCCATGCTCCAGCATGGGGCTCAATCCACTGTCCCCAGGGATGCTGCATCAAATGCTCAGCCCTCCCTCCCTCCTCTGCACTGTGATGGGATAAGTCCAATAAGTACCCACCCCCCATCTGTGGTGCACAGGCAAATAGTGAGACCACTAGACTTGACTTTTAGACAACCTGAAGGCATCTTAGCTTAAGTATATCCCAAATGCTGTTTGGTGCATACTTAGAATAAAGCGATCATGTGTTGTATTTCTGATAGTCACATTTAGCTGGGCATCCTGTGTTTTTACTTGTGAAATCCAGTAATTCTAGCAGAATGCCAAGACCTAAGAGAATGCAACCATTTCGAAACCCATTTCACCCTTACACTTGACCTCTCAGCATAAGGAGGGGAGTTAGACATGTGAATAAGGCCTCAAGCTGAAGGTGAGAACAGACCTTCCCATGGCCCCCAGTTCCAAAGAGCCCAGGTTTGTGCATAGGAGGACTATCTGCCCATAAGGCCACCTGTGTGCTGATCTAGGACTTGACAAGGACACAGAGCAGAGGACCACTGATGGTACTGAGGGCCATTAGAACTACAACAGTCCCCTCCTGGAAGGAAGTGCTTATAATTCCCTTCTGTGTTTTGCAGATTGATCAAAAGCAGTTTGACAAAATCCTCGAGCTGATCGAGAGCGGGAAGAAAGAAGGGGCCAAGCTAGAATGTGGGGGGTCAGCCATGGAGGACAGAGGGCTGTTCATCAAACCCACTGTCTTCTCAGATGTTACCGACAACATGAGGATTGCCAAAGAGGAGGTAGGTGTGGCGACAGCCGAAACTGGGGCCCCAGGGGTCCTCCAAAGACGTCTTCTGAGGCCCCAGGAATCTCGGAAGCCTTCACAGGACTAACAGCTCCATTTCTGAGTGGCCCTGCTGTCCTTTGGGGCTCTGGTGCCCCTGGTGAACCTCAAGGCCTGCAGCAGATACAATTGCTACAGCCCCGTTTCTGTCCTGGTTCATGGTCTCCGGGCAGCCTCAGTCCATCTCCAGCTCATGCACAGCCCAGGGTCCAACACCTCTTAGCCTGGTAGGTGTTACCAGGTGCCAAACTATGGATTCAGGACCTGTGGCTGCTTCACACTCTTCAGACTGCCCTTAAACAAGTGTCCCTCAAGGAGTGTGTCCCAGCTATAATTCTCGTTGACCTTTCTGCCACAGTTGTTCTGGAGAACGATGGAGATAAAGCAGGCGCCCCCAGTAAAAGCTGAAATCTCCCTTTGCCTCTCAGTCCCAACATTAGGCACATGGCGGTTGTTCCTGCACAGGATCAGTAAGAAGCCAGTCTGAGGCTGAATGACTAGACCTTTAAGAATGTCCGTGTGAGGCGTGGGCGTGGGCTTCCCTGTAAGGAGGTTATCTGGTTCCTTCTCCTTGAGGTGTTGAAAGGCTTCTCACCTCTCTGCGGTAGTACAGAGCTCAGATCTCTATGCACCTCTTTTTAAAATGATTCTTTCACTGCTGTTCCTGTTTTGCACACTTCCTGGTGAGATGCCCCAGGGAAGCGGAGACGCCATTTCCAGAGACTGCGCCGGCTGCACTGGCATGTAATCCAGGCCCAGGGTTGACTCGATCACAAGCTCCCTTCAGGACCCTTCTAAATGGGCCACCTCATGGCTCCTCTCTCCCTCTTCTCTGCTGTCTGACCGCTGGCACCTCCCTTCCCCTGGGACTCACTACAGAAACAGTTTAAGTATCTTCATTAAGGGACAAAAAAAGACACCAGGAAAGCAGCCGTCATCCACCCATGGACACCCTTCTAGAGGACTTTCCAGAGAGCTAGCCAATGGTTTTCCTTCTGTATACCCTGCTATACATGGTTTTCCCAAGGCTCTGAGACCGACAGCATTCAAAAACAGTGCTAGCATGGAGGGATCATAAATGCAGTGTATATATATTTTTGGGCTAGCTTCCATTTTTGTTCTGTCTGAATCCCCTCATTCAAATTCAGCCATCCCACAGTTACAGAGGTCTCCGGGGTTCTTTGTCTTGGGGGGAGGAACCCTGAGACTGTGAAAGCTGGGTGCCTGACCAGGGCACACAATCCCCCCCTCACAGGCTTCCTCCTCCTCTCCTTGTAATTGATTGCAGATTTTTGGACCAGTGCAGCCAATACTGAAGTTCAAAAATCTCGAAGAAGTGATCAAAAGAGCAAACAGCACTGACTACGGACTCACGGCAGCAGTGTTCACCAAAAACCTCGACAAAGCCCTGAAGCTGGCTTCGGCGCTGGAGTCGGGCACGGTCTGGTGAGCCAAGCACGCACAGCGAGCGTTGGTGTTCTCTGAGCCCTTGGCCTGCTGGCTTCGGTTTTCTTTCATTAGCCGACATGACGTGATGCTCTCTCCCTGCTTTGAGTGCCTTGCTGACTGTCCTCTGACATGGGTATCCCATGGCCTTAAGTCCTTTGTTATTCACATGAGGAAATCAAGGCATAAGGAGAGATGGAGTGACTTATCCAGCATCACACAGCTAGTGCAGTCGGCCCTCCGTGTTTAATTGCAGAGGATTCAGTCCTTGCTGAGAGGCCCAAGTCTACGGCCACTCAAGTCTCTCGTGTGTGCAGATAGCTTAGGAGCATCCTCCAGCTTGCCTCCTGCTTATTTGTTATTATATATATATATATATATATATATATATATATATATATATATATATATATTTGTACCATACTGGCACTCTGGCCCAGGACCTGGAACATACACACTAGAAAGGCATTTTATCACCAAGGTATACACCATCCCTTCCTGCATACTTCAAAATCATCTACACGCTTTGCAACACCTAATGCAAGGCTGCATTGATACTTACTGTACTGCACTATTTGTGCAGAAAAAGAATTCTGCACAAAATCTTTGGGTCTGAAGGCGGTTGAGCCTGAGGGTGCAGAGCCTTTGCTTAGCAGAGGTCACGGGACATAGACAAGGAGGCTCCAAGGCCTGAACCTTTGACAGCTGTGTCACAGTGCCTCTCTGATTTTGTCTCTGGTGGATCCTAAAGACAGCACGTCACAAACCTGCAGGGTACGGATGCTCATCTCTGCACTGATAACTCCGCAGGTTGGATACTCGTGCCCATCTTCCAGATGAATGAAGTGAGGCTCAAAGCGGTGGAACAAGCTTAGGGTCACATGCATCATCTAGGGAGCAGAACTCTGAGGTCAGGACTGCATCGCTGCTCAGCTAACTCAACCCCTAGCTCGCTTCCCCTCTATCTTCCAATTGTAGTTTCCAGCAGGAAAGAAAGACGTAAAGAGCATAAGGGGTGTGCTGTGTTCAAGTTATGGGGACTTTGCCCAAAGGCCGGGCATTGGGCATCACTGTGCCTCCAGTGTCTCGAGACGCAGGCGCGTGTTCTCCAGGTAACCGGAGCGCCTCTCATCCTCTCTCTAGGGTCAACTGCTACAATGCGTTCTACACACAGGCTCCCTTCGGTGGCTTCAAGATGTCTGGAAATGGCAGAGAGCTGTAAGTGTTTCTGACCCCTCACACTCCCCTCTTCCATGAAGGCTGGTGGTCCCTCAGTGGAGGCTGCTCAGGATCTGTCCCTTCTTTCCACCCTTGTACCTCCCCCCCCCCCAGCCCCAGAACCAATCTGCAGCCTCAGCTTCTTGCCCTGCCTGGCGCCATCACCCTAGGAACATTCTATAGTTCTTTGACCTAGGATAGCAGGATGAGGGCGTGGCAAATGAGGGTCTTAGGACACATATCTCCACGTTGGGTAGAGAAAGCAGCCTGGCTCAAGTCAGGCTCTGAATCTGCCCACCTTTGCTTTCAGAGCCTGGCACAAGCTTTGAGTGATTCCGCTTCCTCATGGATCCTCCCCCCCCCCCCCCCCCCCCGGGCTGTGCTGTGCTTCCATGGCTCCAGCGGAACATTCTAGGCCTGAACTAGTTTCTCTGTGTCTCTTTCCTGCCTGGCCTCCTAAGATTCATGGATGGACCATCTTGCCTCTGGCCCAGGCTGAAAACTGGGTGGAGATGCTGAGGTCCCCAGCCACATGCTGGCATCTCTCTCCAGTCCCCCTTCCTGGGTTTTATTAGCCAGTGTGGACAAACATCTTGGTAGGCACCATGTTCCCGGGGAGCCATCTGTGACAACACCCCAAGGCTGTTCGCGGATGTTTCTGAGGGCTCGTGTTCTCCTTTTGTTTAAACAGTTTGTGTCATTTATACACAAATGCTGTACCTTCTCCACATCTGCATGTGTAGTCAGAGCAGACACTGGGCTCTTTTCCTCAGCCTACGCCTCAGTGAGGACACTGAGCAGCTTTGCTTGTAGATTCTTGAGCCTGTTACAACGGGGAGGTGCTGGCTTCCACTGGCTCTTGACTGGTCTACATGGAATTGGGGCCCCTTACGCCACCTCAGCTCTGTTCAGACCATCCCCAATGCATGACAGATGCTCAGGAGTCATCTGCGCACTTGAGCAAGGACCACAGAGTGTCCTTCGGTCCCTGCCTTCATCCTATGACTGCTTCTCCTGCACTAACCTTCCTGATTCCTGGCCACAAAGACCCATGGCAGGAGCCTGGTACTCCTTTGGCAGCCTGTTATTGGAGTCTCCAATGCGTGGTCTCTCAGAGGAGGCTGAGGCTGAGGCTGGGAGGCCAGAGCTAGGGTCACCCGAGGTCCTTCCAGGCTCCTCTCGTAGTAACAAGGCTGGTGACAGCTGGCATTTGCTGAGAGCCCCTGAAATGCCATTCATGTTCTTGTGGAGATGGTTCGTGAGAGGGGATAACAGCTTTCAAGGGATGAAACCCACCCAGCAGGCTAGCAGGTCATGAGAGTTAAGAGCAGGGCTGGAGAGATGGCCCAGCCATTAAAGGTTAGACTCACAACCAAAAGCACAAGAGTTAAGAAGAACACTGGCACCCTGACCTTTGGCTTCCCGTAGCCCAGGGCTTGCTAGGCAGAGACCACCTGTACCTTGTTGGTGTTTTGAATTTTGTTTTGGGAGATTTGTTTTTTGTTTTGCGGTACTGGGAATTGAACTTAGGTCATCCAGCATGTGAGGCAAGTTCTCTACCACTGAGCTAACCCCTGCCCTAGGAGTCATCTCTGTAAGCCACTTCAGATGAAGCCACCAGAGCTCATCTGGTCACGTGTCTCCTCTGGTCCTCTGTCTTCAGCCGGGCGGGTTGTAAGGACGGAGAAACTCAAATCCCTCACCGTCTTCCTTCTGGAGGCTGGGAGGCAGCAAGCACCCCAGGCCCCTGAGGAAAGGTCATTGGAAGGACACAGTGACTGGGAGGCATATGGGGGACACCTGTTGCCTGGTCTTCCCTTAGAGCCACTGTGGATGCACTGCATAGCTTTTTTTTTTTACCTGGGCCACTCCTATCCCTGGGTGTGATTTGTGGTCCCTATGCCTGCCACAGAGTGGCGTGGTAAGCTCACAGACCTTGGTCATGTTTCATCCTGTCCTGGGGACTTTCTTGAATGGCTGTTTTGTTTTGTTGTTGTTGTTGTTTTGGATCTTTGGCATACATTCTCCCAAAGGTTTTTTTTTTTAATGATGAAATATATTCAGATCATTTGTAAGGAGCCTGGAAACTGCCTTGAAAAATAATTTCTATTTTCAGTTGTTTCAAATTAATGTCTCCTTGTGGCAACAAGTTCCTCTTTTCTATGCTGGAGCACCATTAGGTGGATTCCATGGTTTTCCCCAAACTAGTCACTCGGGCTGGGCTGGTTACTGGCTGTACACTTGCCAGCCCCTCCAGGATACATTTCGGGGCTGGTCTTGGATGGAGTCTGAAAAGCCTCTTCTTCTTGGTGCATCCTGGCTCTTTGCTTTGCAGTGTAAGCTAGGCATCCAAGCCAGCCAACAAAGACTCATACGGCAGAGATGCGGCACAGTCAGACCTTCCTCCCTCCCTGGCCCTTAGTCCCACTCCTTAGAGGAGCCACTGCTCACTCACTGTGTTCATTTCCTCGTTAGTTCACATGGCAAATATTTATGTGGGTTTTTGTTGGTGGTGGTTTTTTTGTTTGTTTGCTTGGTTTTGGGTTTTTGTTGTTGTTGTTGTTTGAGACAGGGTTTCTCTGTGTAGTTTTGGTGCCTGTCCTGGAACTCACTCTGTAGGCCAGACTGTCTTGGAACTCACAGAGATCCACCTGGCTCTGCCTCCCGAGTGCTGGGATTAAGGGTGTGCACCACCACCACCTGGCACAAATATTTGTTTTAGTTTTGTTTTTCTAAATTAAAAAGAAATAATTTTAAATTAAAAAATATCTTTTTAATTTAATGGTGGAAACAAATATAAACCTAAAACCAAAACTTCTAGAAAAAGCATTTGTTCTGGCTTGTCTTATCTTGCTCTTCAAACTTGACCTTGGCCTCCCACCTGGCCTTGAGTCTGCCAGCTCTCTAAAGACATCCTTGTTGACAACAGTTTGTCCAAGGGCGGATCCACAGCAGACCCTGTGGGCATGAGGTGAGTGCAGTCACACACTTCCCCAAAGGACAAAGGACACTTCCACAAGGACAGGGCTTTTCCTCTTGCAAGTCTTGCTGAGCGATTTTACTGCTCCAAGCTTGGTGTTAGGTTCTGGGCATTTGTCAGCGGACTGTTATCAGTCCTTGTCGCCATTGATATCCTAGGGAGGTTTATTAGGAGGAAGGCTGAGCTCCCAAATGGCTTGCTTTGGTTCCTGAGGCAGCAAAGACTGGGTGAGGGGGTGAATGAGGACAGCAGGAACTTGAACCAGAGCAACAGATGAGGAAGTAGAAAGAAGAATCGACAAGCTGTGTCCTGCAAGAACATGCTGACACTTGTGAGCTTGTTCAACACAAGCTAATTCGGAAAGATTTCACCCCTTCTCTGTACTAGATTGATAAACCACTAATACTTAAGATTTTTGCGAAACAACACTATTTGCTCATTTTGAAAGTTTACGGTGCATTTTCTGTGGATATGCATACATCCACTCATTCTTTTCTATTGGCTAATGTGGAAGCAAGCCACGTTTTGTCCTCAGAGATGGGTTTTGGATATCTCCCAGTCTTTTAGTGAAAGCCACCTACAGTGGGCACTGGTGTTACATCCACAGGCCTTTATTATTATTATTATTATTATTATTATTATTATTATTATTATTATTATTACAAACCCTGCTTATAAGCTTCCTTGTGTATAAATATTTATGCACTTAGGGTGGTGGTTCTCAGAATGAATTCCTAGAATTCCTTACTCAGCCACAGGAAAGTGTCTCTGTGTGGGTTCGAATGTCTTCAAGTGTGAGACAGTGAGTGTGCCCCTTTCACACTTACTGGACTTTGCATTCATTTTTCTGCAAAAGTGAGTGTGTCCTCTGTAGCATTTTTCCAGTTGGTTGCTCGTGTTTCCCCTGCTGCTTTGTAAGAACGTTCAGGACATCGAAAACAGCACACCTTCTTAATGGTGACATTACTTACTCAGCACAGAGGGAGGGCCTCTCTAGTTGGCGTAACTGAGCAGGTGTGGTGGGTCTCCCACGGCACAGTTGAAACATTCTCAGGGATTTCAATCAACTTGACTCATCCACATGATCCTAAGCCCGAGTTGCTGTTATACTCAAGCAGGCATCAGAATCACCTAGGGAATTGACTGAACACAAATTTCTTGACTCGACTGAGGACATTTCTGATCCCATAAATAAATTGGTTTTCTAACAAACAGCACCGAAAAATCAATGTCTTAGGTGACACAAACATATGACATCAAGCCCTACAGCGTAGGTGCAGCTCCCTCTGAGCTTAAGGGAGGTGTCCTCTAGGACGCAGGCTGTGAGGACTGAGTTTCCCAGCCTTTCCCTACCCCCAGAGGCTTACCTCATACTTGGCTGAAGGTCTCGGCCATCTTCCCAACCAGCCCAGTGGTACCTTTTGGTGTCTTGTATCATTTTTACTCAACTCTCTTCTTCAATTCTTAGGGACCGCTGGGCCACCAAAGGACCCAGAAAACTCTCTATTTTAAAGTCAATCGATTAGCCACAAGAATCCCATCACCAGCATCGGTCCTCCCTTGGAGTGTAACCTAACACGTGCACCAGGACCGCAGAGCAGGGTGTGGACACACTTTACTATTTTGTCTTCCCTGTTTTACCTGCTACAGTAGTCCTGGGTGAGGCCCGGGAATCTGCATTTCTAACACGTTCAGAAGTCAGGCTGATGATGCTGGGCTGAGTAGCTCACCTGCAGGTCTCAGAGATGAGATGAGATTGTGGGCCAGATCTTTTAATATAGAGACTGGAGAGGCTATCTCTACCTCTATCTTTTCTGGAACCGGAATCTTTTTTTTTTTTTTTTTTTTTTCTTTTCTGCAATTGCTAAGCTTGTAGTATGGAGGAATTCTCCATCTAAGTTGCCTCTTGGTTCTGGGAAGGGGATCTCCTCCAAGGATGGCCCATGATATCTAGGAAAGATCCCTGGCCCCTGTAAGGCAGAAGGGAAGGAAAAATGCCGAAGATGCTAACCTGAGGGCCGTCACCTTCCTGCGCCTCACCTGTGCCAGCGTCCGTTCCCTTCCCCTGCAGTCTGACCCAGCTCCTCTTGGAGCTGTGCCCTTCTCAGCCAGATGTCCCTGTGGCCTGCTGGCCATCTCCTCGGGCTCAGCCATAGCCTCTTCTGTCTATTCAAGTAGTAACAAATGACCACTTAAAACTTACATAGTCAGTGCGGGCCTCACACCCCAGGCCCTCGCCCGCCCCCCACTCACCTGCAAAGGCCCCCCCCTTCTGCAGCCACCTCCCTGACCCAGAGAACTGCCCTGAGTTTATGCTCTTGTCTTCATCTCTCATGGTCCGGAAGCAAACCCTTAGTTCTTTTAACGGCTTCAAAAGCATCACACACGGGACCTTAGCATGTAAACTCACATTTCCAGTTCCCGATGCTTAACTAAGGGCATCACGGTGCCTACTGCCCCCACTAAGGGTGCGCTCTGTCGCACAAACCCCAGCACTCAAACTGTGCAGCAGAAGGCTCAGGCATTAGAAGCGCTTTCCCAGAACCGCGAACTGCCAGTGTGAACTGCCCCCGCTTTTCTGTCGTCGCAGAGGTGAATACGCTCTGGCGGAGTATACAGAAGTGAAGACTGTCACCATCAAACTCGATGACAAGAACCCCTGAAGGACAGACCGGTCTCTTCCTCAAAAGCCGGACAGCTGTCCTTGGCGACTCCAACCTGCCACAAGCAGAAAACGGGATGACAGCGCTCATCTTCCCAGGACCCTCTCTTCGGGACACTCGGTCTACTAGAGCTTAATGGTTTTGATTTTCCCTCTCACACTCATGCTTTACGGACCAAACTGTGGGCGGCTGGCTGTTATGTGTGAAGCTGCAGGCCTGCCTGGGGGAGAAACTGGTGTCCGGCTGCCATTGCTTTAGACTCCGTGCGGGACGCAGCAAAGACACCCGGGGGCTCTGTTGATAGGAGACGGTCTCTGGAGTGTCCCGCGGTTATTTTAAACGCTTTGCTGACCCCAGGAGGAATGTGGAAAGCGCTCACGGTATGGGCTGCAAGCAGATCTGCTCTCACGGGCTCCTCGGAGTCACCTGTGCACAGAACATGTCCCTCCTCGTTCTGAGTGGGACTATTCACAAGCAAAGGATTAGTGTTAGTATGAAAGGAGGATTTCAGGGACCCTGTGTGGGGAGCTTAGGGGGAACACACTCCAAGGGAAGGCTCCAGAAGTCTTTGGTCTGTGGGGGTGCCAGTCCCGAGGACTGCATATTGACACTGACCGTGGGATTCACCTAGAAAACCTTTGGAATGACCAAATCAACATCCCAAAGAGTTTGCCTTACAGTTATGAGATGGTCAGTCAAAACCAAGGCCCTTCTTAGGCAGAGAACATCCTTAGTGTCACCTTTGCCCCTGACGACTCATTTTAGAATTCCCACAGCAGAGCAAACCCTCGGCGACTGAGCCGCACACTTGACACTCGGAGCCCTCGTTCACTTTTACAGATCGCCCGTCTCTACCACCTTTGGTAATGGGTGCGCCCACTTCCTTTTTCTTCTCCCCTGCTCCGTTACCCGTTTTAGATGAGTAAAGGGCGCGCCACTGAGAGACAGCTGCACTGCTTAGCTCCGTACTTGTAAAGTCCATTGGGGCTTTCATTTCTGATTGATTAACTAATAACACCCGGATCCCATAGGGGGACCCGGTCACCAGCCAAGTGACCTGGATATTTCATTCACATTATAATATTTTTCTTTTCCTCTTCAGTGTATCCATGGGATATGCAAAGTCCACATTTGAACTTGGAAAACTAAAACCATTCCCACAATAGAACCAAACCCACTGGGTTGATTGCTATCTGGGCCCTTTTACTCTAAGTCACATACACTTCTCTAAGTGGCTGTGATGCTGACACTGAAGGATTCAAGTTGAACTGAGCAACAGTGAGAACGAAGCCTCATCAGAAGCAGTGTGTGCATAAAGGATAGGATGCGTGAACTGGGGCTCTCCTCAGCCCTGTCAGAGACGAGCAATATTCCACTCACCTTCTTTCTCCCCCTCAGCACTTACACTACCAGGAACTTGTTAAATCGGGATTTGGCCTCATCCACTGAATTTCCAGCATCTCAGTAACTCTAGGTACCACCCTTCACCACAGTACATTAGAGGGTTGCTATTCCTCCATTGTACAATAATGCCTTTAATATGAAATGTTACATTATTTATAATTGGTATCATTAATGTATCTTTTTATAGCTGTAAGTACAGAGAGGTAGTATATTTAACCTTCTGTAATATACTGTATTTAGAAATGAAAATCTATATAATGTTAGATCTCACGTCTTTAAGGTTTACCCCTGTGGTATGGTTTTTCAATTGATTGGACTGGGAATTCTGATCCTAACTTTGGATTGTGTTCAGCAATGGTAAAATAAAATCGGACATTTGAGAAACATTCTTTTTTTTTTTTTCACTGAAGGACTAAGCCCATTTGAATTCTGTGGCAGAATCTTCTTTCTCAGACTTCTGTGTGATGGCAAAAATAAAATTATACTCCTCCAGCCTGCCATACACAGGGCTTCTTTTCCTGATGGTAATGTCCATCCCTATAGTCTTGGATGTTGAACAGCCCTGTGCCTTACATGCTAAGTGTAAGATTTTTTTTTCTACACTGCCCAGGCCCCTTTAATCACAAAGCAATGGTGATTGAGTACAGAAAATGAAGATTTAGGGAAAACGTCTTGTCCCCAAATAGTGACCATGTTTTTTGTTTGTTTGGTTTTTTTTAATTTGTGTGTGTGTGTGTGTGTGTGTGTGTGTGTGTGTGTGTGTGTGTGTGACTTTTCTCTATGATGATCTAAGGATCTGGGCCTAACTTAGCTGAAGATCTTAAGGCTTCCAACTGCCAAGAAATGTCAGTCACCTGGTTGTGACCTGACATTGATGCTGGAGCAGAAACCTTCACTGGACTTGGGTAGGTCTGGAAAGATCAAACTGTGAAGTCAGCATCAAAAGCCCAGATGACTGATGTGTAAAAAAGCACCATCCCCTTAAAAATGGCACACAGAAGGCTGCACGAGACCTCTTTCAGTGTGCACTTTCCCATGTGTTGTGTATTTATGAGCATTTCATTTCTCATCCAAATGTGAACAGACGATATAAAAATGGCATTTTCTGTTGTGTGGTGAATTAGAATATGACTGCCTGAAGAGAACCACTCCAGAGTCGATAGGTGTGATGGTGTGCATTTGTGTATGTGTGCATAAGGTGGGCAGGTGCATGTATATGTGCACTTGTATGACTGTGGTTGGGTACATTCTCTAAAAGAAGACACCTTGGGGGGCTCTAGCTCCACTTCTCGGCAGGTGGCTTCTTTCTAATGTTCACCCCTTGCTAGAATCCATGCAGCAGACAGTGCTTGCAGGTGGAGATTGCTGGGGTGGTGGTGGTGGTGGTGGTGGTGGTGGTGGTGGTGGTGTTGTTTAAATCGTTGTTTCGGGGATATCAGAAGAAAGTGCGGATTTGGCTGAATAAAGACAAACATCAGGAGACAAAAGGAACAGTTAGCCTCAGTGAAGCGGGGTGGAAATTCAGAGAAGTAGGTGGCTGACCTACCTCTGACCATGGTCTTCCAGCTGAACCCCCTTGGGGAAGTTCATACCAACCTAAGGCTTCTGAAAATCTGGGTGGAATTCGAGCAAACGCAAGAAGAACATGATCTGCGGGAATGAAAAAGAAGCGAGGAGGAACCTCAACTGGGCTGGAATAGTCTCCTTCCTGTCTAATGCACGCCTACTGGGTAAAGTTGAAGGCTGGGATAAGGCAATACATGTGTCCAATGTTCCAGATGTTTTTTGGAACAAAAATGGGCATTTTTCCTAGCCTATTTCCAAACTTGTTTAAAGGGGGAATTTTCTTGCCGCAGTAAGTATTGGCAACACAAGTGCCCCGTGTCTGTCCTGGCACTCAGCATGGAGTTCCTCCTAGTGTCGCTAGGTGGCAGCGATGTATGCTCTGAAGGCGACACCACACCAGGCTGTCTGCTAACGCCACGCCTTGCAAACTATTAGGGACTTTTCCTTAACAGTCACCCTGCTGCCCTTGCTAACTGGTCTGAGAACCTCCGTGGCAGGCGAGGACAGGATTGCAGAACCGCGCCTACTTTTTCAGAAGGGTGTTCGGTGGAGAGAAAGCAGAGCATGGGCTGCGAGGTAGTCCCCTTGGCAACCAGTGATCCAAACACCAACTCGAAGAAAACACTTGCGGAGCTCCTGAAGTAGCTCAGAAGGCCCACAGCCGCCCAGGTTCTGTGAACTGGTAAAGAGGGTTATGACGATCTGTCTATGTGCTCTGCACATGGTCCTTGTTATTCCTTGTTACCTTACCAGAGAAGAGTCTAGGTGCAGAACCGCTTTTTCTGCCAAGGACTATCCTTTCTGAGTGAAAATCAGAGCCGAATCGGAAGCCTGTCTGCAGCTTAGCCACGAGGGTCTAGCCTGCGTTTGGTTATTATCTCAGTGACATCAGTTGACACACATTCCACCATGTTTTACACCTCCCCACCATAATCAGCCAGGCAATGTGGCATGCACCTTAGTCGCAGCTACTCCAGAGGCCGAAGATCTAAAAGGATTCACCAACTAGTAACATCTTTGCAAATGTCCATAGTTAAGTTGGTGAACCAGCGGTTGAAAGGGTGCGGTTTACAAAACATCAACATTTAAAAGGCTGTTTCTGTAGGGTTCCCTAAAGACCTGCACACACATTAGTATCCTCGTCCTTCTATATTCACAGCCAGGGTATATGGCCAGCATGCAACATAGAAATTAATCTGTTAATAGAGCAGAGAAGGAAAGGCTGAGCAGAGAATGGAGCAATCTTGTCACTGTGTCTGTCCCCAGGGAAGACAGCAGGGACATCTGAATTTAGGACCCTACAAAGCTCCAGGGCCCTAGCATCTACCGAAACAGGAGCAGTGAGCTTAGTCACCGATACCTAGCAGCTAGGGAAACCGAGGCAGGCCATCGGGGGACGGCATCCTCATCTGCGGAGGCCGAGGGGCAGCCGACCCTCTGGCGAGGGCCTGCTTCCGCGCCACCCGCCCTCTCCGCCCGCCAGGCGGCCGCAGGATTGAGGAAGTGTGTCTGGCCCCGCGGCGGCCAGAGCCTCGCAGGGCAGAGCACGGTAGGACCCGCAGGCCCCGGCCCGCCGCTGTCACCGGCCCGCGGCTGTCGCCGGCCTGCAGCTCCCCAACTCCACCGCCGCAGGTAAGTGCTGCTCCGGCCCGCGCCCTGTCCGAGGGACACGACTGAAGCCAGTGGCCCGAGAGCCAAGCTTCGCCCGCGCCTCCCGGACCCGTGCTCGGGTCCCCGCGTGCAGCCGCGGCCGCCCGCCCTGCGCCCGGAGTCCCGCGCCGCAGCCCCCCGCCCCGCTCCCAGGCTCGCACCCTGCACCCCTAACGGCCGCGTGCTCCGGACCCCGGCCTGTGCCCGAGACTCGCAGGTCACAGCTCTGGGGGCGCCTGGATCTCGGGACGACCCGGGTCTCCTCGCCGCTTCTCTGATTGCGCCGCGACCCTCGCCCCTTGAAGGGTTTAAGCGGGTGCGGTGCTGGAGCCCGGGAGCCAGGGAACCCCGAAATCCGGCGCGGGACCGGAGGGGAACGGAGCGGGGGCGGGGAGCGGAGTTCGGAAACAAAAGTAGGAAACACCAGGGCGGCTACAAAGTTCTTTTGCGTTTGAAGAAAGCCTGAGTTTTAACCTAGAACTGGGGTCTGTCTGAGCGTGTGTGCGCATGGGAGTGCGTGAGCGCCAGTGGCGGGAGGCGACCGCCCAGCAGGCTCTCCACGCGCTGGGCACCCGGGTGGCACGGGGTGGCCTGGAGGTCTTCCCCTCCTCCACTCCTGGGGCGCGCTTCTGGACCAGCGGTCGCCTCTTTGTGGCTACTGAGAACTCGCCTCTCCGTTGTTTGAGCCTGCTGTGGTCCCCAGTGCAGACCAGGGCAGGAATCCTAGGAGGGCGAGGGGTGGTAACAAAGATAGCAATGGGGAGACTCTGAGGATGCTGAGAGCCAGTTCAGCCTGGCTTTTCACAGTTTGAGGCCATTACGTTTTTCTCTTGCATGTGCTCACCCCTGCAAAGACTGGAGCACGATAAATAGAGTCCTAAGAGGTAAGCTCTTAGCAAATTCTCACTAAATACCCTAATTTTAATGAGTTGGTCCCTCGCGTAGTAGCCTCAAAGGGACCACAATGTGCACATTTTGGAAATCCTTAACATTCAACTCTTGCTCTGATTGGGTTTTTGTTGTCTTTGCTCACATTCCAGGAAAAAAATAGCATACCAACACCTAATTTGTCCCTAAAGGACGTTTTAGGGCCAGCCAAGCCTTTCCTCCACCCAGTCTTCTACATATCCTTAATAGCTATAATAATAATAATAATAATAATAATAATAATAATAAACCAGCTGGAGAGATGACTCAGTATGTAAAGCATTTGCTGGTCAAGTGTAAGGATCTGAATTCAGATTCAGAATCTGCATAAAGGCTGATGTAGTAATGCCATGTTGGAGGTGCTGAGGAGACTTCTTGGGAGCTCACTGGCCAGCTAGCTCTGCATGGGCAGGAGGGAAGAAGAGACTGGAATTTCAAACATGGTGCAAAGCAAAGAACACACCAGAGGTGGTCCTGTGACTGAGACACACACACACACACACACACACACACACACACACACACACACACACACAGAGGGAATTAAAAACAAGAACCCTAGAAATTCTCTTCATCTCTGAGTCTAGCCTACTGTCTTGTTGGTTCCATCCCAAAAAAATACCCTGGTCTGGTCCCTTCTTCTCACAGCCTTCCTCATAGTCCAAATTGCCACTCTCTCTGCTATATGATCACAGCCGCCCCCCCCCCCCCAGCTCTAGCTGGCAGGCACAGTGATATAATATATATATATATATATATATATATATATATATATATATATATATATATATATATATATATATACATATATATATACATATACATTCTTTGTTTTAATATTTATTCTTTAAAATTATTTATACCATATATTTACCCTATTATTCCCCCCAACTCCTCCCATAGACTTCTCCCTACCCACCCAACTTTATATTCTTTCTATCAAAACACTCAATTAAGCAAACCAAACCAACAAACTAACAAAAATGCACACAAAAAACTTGGAGTCTGCGCTGTGTTGATCAGCTGCTCCTGGGCCTGGGGCCTGGCCCTGGAGTGTGGCTGAACACTGATTTCCCCTATCCCAGCAGGTATCACAGCTGCAGATGGCTTCTTGGTTGGGAGGTGGGACTTGGTAGCCACTTCCCCTTCTCGGGGCTGGGATTTCTGTCTGCTTTGCACCTGTGCAGGCCCTGTGCATGCCACCACAGTCTCTGTAAACTCATGCGTGCCTCAGCCCTGATGTGTTTTAAAAATGCCGGTTCCTTAGAGCAGCCTACTACCTCTGGCCGTTACAGTCCACTTCCTCTCACCCATACATCCCTGATCCCTGAGGAGTATGACAAAGACATCCTGTTTAGGACGGAGTGCTCCAAAGTCTCATGCACTCTGCGTTGACCAGGTCTCGATGTTAATTCCCACCTACTGCAAGAAGAAGCTTCTCTGACGCGGGTTGAGCTATGCACTGATTTATGGGTATAGCCATGTGTCATTGGGAGCCATTTTATTGCTATGCCCCTTTAGCAGCATAATGGCTGTGGGTTTCCCTCTAAGAACAGGACCGTGTCCATTTCTTAATGGCTGGGTGGGATGCGTCCCTCCTCTTCATGGAGCCTGGAGTTCTCTCTCTTTTCCTTTCATTCCAGCCCTGTGCCATCCCACAGCACCAGGCCACTGCCCCCAGTCTCCCTGGTTGAGCTCACTGCAGCTGAAGCCTCTGCTTTGCTGCCCCATGTGACCTCCCAGGCCTTCCCTGGCTACGAGTTATCTACCCCGGCTCTCCCCTCCTTTCTTCTAGATCCTCCTTCATGTGTTTATCTTCTGCTTACTTACTCAGGGTCTCTACTGGGTCTCCTTAGGGCAGAGACTGTCTCGTTCACTGCGGCATCCTCTCCTAACCATGCCGGGGGGCATCTGTGAAGGGTGGTGTGTACAGTGATGGAATACTGAGAGAAGAGCCTTAAGGCAGATGTGGCTTCAGACACGTGGACCATTTCTGTCCTCCAACCTTTCTGCACTTTTGTCGGGTTTCAAACAACGGATTTGACCTCCGTTTTTGTAGGCAGAGGGTGCTGGAAGCGCTAGAGGTATCTGCAATTATAGACTATCCATCTCAACCAGGCTTTGCTTCAACAAGGAGCTAGCTGGTGTGAGCAGTCCCAGCATGCTTCACTCGGACATTCAACGCTCGTATTGACTGTCCTCCCCAAACTTTCTGCAGAGACACCCGTGGCTCTCCTCGGTCAGAAACCTCATAGTAATGACTTGTTAGTTGTCTTCCTCCCCTCCGGCATCACAAACTCATCGCTATTCAGTAAAAGCCTTTTCAGAATAAATGCCAGGCTCCTTGTTTTTGTTTCTCAATCATCATTTAGATATGTTCATTCATATAGGCGTGAAGAGTTGGCAAAAGGAAGTAGGTGGCATAAAAACATTATTAAAGTAGTCACGACTGAAGAAAACTTCTTGAGGCCCTCTGCAGGGTAGAGAGTGGAAATTCAACTCACCACAGTGCTCTGTGGCATTGTTCTGCACCTAAGAGAAGCAGGAGGAAGCACTGAGCTGTGGGAGGGCAACGATGGAGTAACTCCAGATACCTCATCCTGAAGCCCCAACCTTAGGGTGTAAAGCCACAGACAAACTACAGTTTAAACACCGCTGCTGTGACAGAATCCTCCATCTGTGGAGTGATTTGCAAAGAGAAACTGAAAGGGGAACCAAGTGTGCTGGGTGAGAGTTAGCCTAAAATATTTTAAAGTGTGTGTGTGTGTGTGTGTGTGTGTGTGTGTGTGTGTGAGACTTAAACATATTATATGCCAAGCCACTTCTGTTCTGAGAAGGAACGTAGGGACGTCTGCCACGGGGGAGTCTTTGGAATGTATCCTGTGTTTGGTGGTTCTAGAAAGGCGTTCGGAAGCAGCTGATAACTGTGGTTCTCGGTTTCTGGGTTTTCATGTGTAATGTGGAGCCTTTATTTTTAATCAGCTCTGTCTTGGTCTTTTCCCTCTCTCTCTTCTCCTGGGCTGTAGAACATACAGAGGTTCCAAACAGCTTCCAAATTTTGCCTGGCTCTCCTGTGTTTCCTCCCTTCTCTTTAGACTTCTTATCTCTAAATACCTTTCTCTGGATGGTTGGTCCTCTGGTTCAGAGAAGAGTGGCTCACAGGAGCAAGACCACTAATGAGGACTCTCTTCGGCCACATCCGCTCCTGCCTGGAAGAGTCCATCCCAGCCCCATCCTACCCCTGTCCCTACCACACCGCCCCTCAGGGCAGGTGCCTCGTTCCTGAGCGTTTAGAGGAGAAACTGGAAGCACCCTTCGGCTCTTTGTTTTGTGGCTTGCTCAGTGGCTACACGGTTTGGGGGAAATTTCTAGAACCTGTGTGCTTGGACACTGTGATATTCTGAGTGTGTTCATCAATAGGAGGGCATGAGACCCTGCTGACTTCCCAGGTCCTCGCTCTGTGTTAAATACTGGCCACACTACCCCTTTTGGAGAGCGTGAGTATTCAAACTCTGTCTTACGTGAAGGCCCCCAGTAATCCTGTGATTTGCCACGGGGTGTGGGGGTCTGTTCTCAGCAGATGAGGAAAAAAAGTTTCAACTGGATGTCACACTGCTAATACCCAGTAGAAACAGCCCACAGTTTGACAGCCAGGGCACATGTGTCTGAGCTGTTAGTTACAGGACTTAGTTTTTATTGATATTTTTGGCTATGTTCTCACTCCCAATTTTAGGGTTGTCTTAAGTGCTTATGGCCTTCACTTTATGTATAGGATGGATTTTGGGAACATGCAAAACATATATACGTGTGTGTGTGTGTGTGTGTGTGTGTGTGTGTGTGTGTGTGTGTGTTAGCTAGCACCTTCCTGTCCTGGGCCAGTTCTAAACAGGCCTTGCAAAATAGGTCTGGACCTTTCTTCAGCAAGGCAGCATAGGCGTTCATGTTGGAGGGCCTCCAGGGTCAGTGGGAATCCACGCAAGTTCAAACTCTGCTCGGTTTTAGTAGATGAGTCTTAATTTGGTTAGAACTCTACGTGGCCAGATAATTCATGCATGGGAAGTTGTTTAGCCACACACCTGACCTTTACCTACTATGTGCCTATAACACCCCTCTCTCAAGTTGTGACAACCCAAATATCTCTAGATATTGTCAAATGTCACCTTGGAGAGAGGTGACCTTTACAGGGTTCGTTTGGCGTCATAACCAGTAACAACTCCTAGATCCCTTCTCCTCGGGGCCGTAGCCTGGCTCCCATTTGGGGACCACATGCGCACCCCCAGGCATCCATAGGTATCAGTCCTGGGCAAGAGACGGCCTTAAATTGTGACCAACCGTGTGCCTGCCCATCCCAGTGGAAGTGTGAGTCCTGCCAATGGGAGCCGTGTTTTTGCGGTGTTGGTGGCACCGGGTTCCACACAGGGCCTGGCTGTTTGCCGGATAAAATGGCTAAGTGTTGATTGAACACTACAGGTGATGCTTCGGGATAATTTTGAGTTTCTTTTCACATAAACAAGATCTGAGCACAGGGTCAAGGTGGCGTGGGGGTGACATTGTACTTTCAATGTCCCTATCTGACAGAGTGGGCCAGATACATGAACTATGAAGAAATACTGCAGATAAAGAGGGGAAAGCCAATGGAAACAGTGACTATCTACAAGAGCTTTCAAGAGGGGAGCTTTCTAATATGACGTTTTTTGCCACCAGGATGAACGCATGTCTGCGGCACCACGACTATGTGTCCATGCATTAGCTCACCTGCGCAGTGGCGGTTGGGGTGACATCAGCAAGACCTTCTTTTGGAGACCTGCTACCTCAGGGGTTGATGGCTGGCATGTCACAGCGACCACCCAGTATGTACTGGTGTGTGGGGACAGAGGGATCTTCCGTGTGTCCAGGACGTGCCATGGAGACCCATAATGGTAAGTGAGGGGCTGAGCAGGGTCTGCCATGCTTGGCCTACAGAGAGCTTAGACTCACCAAGAACAGATGTTTTCAACCAAAGGAAATAAAATAATAATTATTTGGTGCTTTGTCTATATCTTGGGATTCTCACTTAAATTCCTAAAATGGAGAGGACGTGTACAAAATTTATTATGCTTCAAAGATTTTGAAAGTGGGACATTGTACTGGCCAAGGAATTTCTTTTTTAAAATGGGGATTGCTGTTTGTTTTCACACTGTAAAAAATACTTGTGGGTTGGGGATTTAGCTCAGTGGTAGAGTGCTTGCCTAGCAAGCGAAAGGCCCTGGGTTCTGTCCTCAGCTCCGGAAAACAAACAACAAACAAAAACTTGTTTACCAAAGAAACACTGAGAAGAAAAGAGAGGTTTAAAAACAACACAAGCTGACCTGGAGTTGCATCACCCCAACAGCAGCACCGTCCATGTCTTGCCTGTGTCCTTTTGCCCAGCCCCTACCCATTTCTGACTTGTATGTGTTTAGGGTGGTTTCAGAGCTCATGTGTGTGCAAGCACAGACCCAACTCTGGCACCGTGGCAGGTGGCCTGTGTGCTCACCCAGTGTCTTTGCAGCACAGATGTGAGCCAGGAAGGTTTGCCATGCCTTAGTCTCATGAGAATCTCAGAGGGGAGCTCCCCTGAGGTGCAGGGGGCCTGTTAGAAAGCCTTGGTCTCAAAGGTGTTGATTAGCAGGGGGAATAGTGTGCTCTTTGCTGGGCTAGGGCTGCTAGAGTCTAGCAGCTAGACAAACTCCTAGACAAACACCACAGCATTAGATGTCCTTCTGTATGCCGATACCAGCTGCAGTGGAAAAACCTGCTCTTCCAGTTGAGGTGAGGCACCTGGGAAAGTAGAAGCTAGGAAACTTCCAAGGATTGCAGCCTCTCCTACACAGCTGAAGGGTGTGTGGGAGGGGCTCGAGGGGACATCCTCTTTGTGTGAGGGTCCTGCCCTTGGCCCCCCGAAAGGTCTGACACGGCTACCTACCTCTCAAAGTACTACCGACGGCCAGACCCAGCATGGACGGAAGGAGATGGAACGTTCCAGAGGGTCTTCAGATCCCAGGTTGTTGCATAGATGCTTGGAATATCCTGTTCTATTTTTTTCTTTTTTTCTTCCTTTGGCTTTTAAAAATATGCACTCATTATCTGACGTGTTGCTAAGTCGTAAGGTTTACTCGAGTGGGGACTCATGTTGCCTTCCAGGAAGAAGGAAACAGACTGTATTAGGAAATGCCTCTAACATGTTAGCCCATATCCTTCTCATATCAGTGTCCCGTTAGACTTGCTGGGATGTGTGGGTACATGGATAAATGGTACATTTCTAGCTAGATCATGGTCAGTGGAACCACCTTCTCCAACCTGAGTTGGAGTACAGGGGCACACAGAGCCTCTCCATGAAGCATGTTGAGGATCAAGTAAGTAGTCTCTTATTAATCCGGCAAAGAAGAGTGGCTGGGAGATGGCCTAGTTGGTCACGGTTGGTCCATGCAGGCAGCAGTTATCTCAGCCGCACCTCATTCCTACAAAGCAGAGTCGAGCTACATATGCTTTGGGGCTCAATGAGTGTTACAACACCTCCCTTAATCGGAGGTTAGAGCCCCACTTAACTATCAATCTGGAATATGCTTGCTCACTTCTAGCAACAAGGAGCTCCCTAGCCATGCATTGGTGCCAGGCTTTCTTAGGACGGGGATGCTCGGGAGCCTGTCAACTAGCTCCACCCAGTAAGATGACTTCAATCCCTTCAGCCCTTTCTTTAGGGACTAAAGGCTCTTCCTGCTAAAAGCTAATACCTGGCTCTCCTTGCAGATTCCTTCTTGGGCTAACCCTTCTGGATGCTCTGAAGGGCAGTCCCCGTGACATGTTCAGCTCCCATAGCGTTTAACCTTTTTCCAACCTCAGTCTGTCTGTGGAGCAATCCTTGGCCGGTGGCTTCCTGGGTGCAGGGAAAAACCAGCTCCCACCTTCTCCAGCCTGCTGTGTGGGGATTCTAGGAGGGCTCCTACATGCCCTTCCCCCATTCTGAGTGGCCAGAACCTGATTCCAAGAGCCTCATTCAAAGCCTCAACCCGCCCCTCTTCCCTAATCAGTACTTGCTCTCTGTGGTCTCACCCCCAGCGTGGGTGGGCAGAGCCAGCCCTACCTGATGACCTTTGTCCTGAGGCCCAACTCAGGCCCATTTGTCACGCTCAGCAGCCAGCAGAAATGTTCATTCCTGCCATCCATGATGGTAGTGAGGAAGAGGCCAGTGTCCTGTGAGCATGGATTCCTGTGCAGAAGGACAAGGAGTTTCATGTCCCTGTTTGGATTCCTGATCCATGTGAGTCAGACTTAGGAAGAGGCCATAACTAGAGCTTTAAAAAAAAAAGAGAGAGAGAGAGAGAGAGAAAGAAAGGAAGGAAGGAAGGGAGGGAGGGAGGGAAGGAGAGAGACAGAGAAAGAAAGAAAGAAAGAAAGAAAGAAAGAAAGAAAGAAAGAAAGAAAGAAAGAAAGAAAGAAAGAAAGAAAGAAAGAAAGAAAGAAAGAAAGAAAATCTTTGGTTCTCTAGCAATGGATCTTTCATCTCATAACATAAAAACCTCAACTCCAGGGTGTGAATGCCATGCACATTCTGCGGTACTGTCTGGGAACCTTACTGAGCACGCGGTGTGAATGCACATTCTGTGGTGGGAACATTTGTGGGAACAGTGCTAGCATGTGGATGTTTTATTTTTTTTTCCTGGGCTTTTGGTTTCTGATCCGGGTCTCTCTGAAAATGCTGGGCAGCAGAGAGAGCCTCACGTCTCCCAGTGAGCAGCAGAGTCTCAAGGGAAATAATTGACGCTCTACAAGGCTGTGTTGCTCACTTGGGATGTTCCACAGCTGTGTGCAGAGGAGGAGCTTCCCACGGGATGTATTTCCCATTTGTGGTGAGCTCAGCAGGACCTAACCCCATCATACACTGGAGTCCTTCGGCCTCTCTCTGCAATATTTACCATCCACGCCACCCTTTTCTTCAGTCTATCCAGAGCCTCTTTAACCACCACTCTATTTAGTGAATGATATTTGTATGGGGGTGGGGAGGAGCTACAAAATGAAAATGTACTTCTCAAGCAATACGCTCTCCCTGGGCTCCTAGCTCCGAGGTTGTGGGAAGAATCACACACTAGTCAGACACTCTATTTTAGCAATATGGACGATTTCAGATTTCAGTTTGCTTTTCCAGTTCCTACTAAGGTTGGACCTTCTAGGCCCTCATCCGCCACCCAGAAACCAAGGGTGTGTTGCTCAGAGTGTCTTAAAAATCACTTACCTGGCCCTTTCAAGAGAGAACCAAAAGGAAACGTTTAACTTCTGTGACACTTGGAGCGTTTCAAAGACTCAGAGATATTCAAAGGCCCCGAGAGCTTGTGGTCTGACGTTGTAAATATAGAACTGTTCAAGGGTGCCAATATGGGGTTGGAATTTGAATACAAAAGACAAGAATGACACTGGGGCTCTGGACTTGAGAGGGTCGCGTGAGCACCAGAGACAAGGAGGTGGTTGCAGGTGGCCCTCACCTATGGGGACGAGAGGTGGAGGAGCAGGGCCCTGGCTCTGCGGTGGTGCTGGGTGGGAGGAGGCGTGGCAGTGCCCTCAGGCTTCCCAGTCCTGCCCCAGCTGCCAGGTTCCAACAGCATCCGTGAGCAACTGTTCTGCCTCTGTGCAGACATCAGCGGCACCTCCGGATTCCAGCCTAAAAGGCAAACCAAGGCCTACCACAGTGGGCAGGGAGCATCCTCCTAGGCCCAGTTCCTGGAACAGGCTTTTTTAGGCCACCAACCAGCTCCCAACACGACACAGAGACTTACCAGTTATGAGTGCTCGGCCTAGCTTAGGCTTGTTTCTGGTTAGCTCTTTCAACTTAAATTACTGTTTCTCTTTATCTACCTTTTGCCTCGGGGCTTTTTACTTTTCTTTCCTTCTGTGTTTCCTTCTTTGCTTCTCTTGTCTGTCCGTCTGGCGGCTGCCTGGCCTCTTGCCCTGGGTATGTCCCCTCCTTCTCCTCGTTCTCTTCTTTTTCTTCTCTCTCTTTTCTTCTAGAGCCTAGATTTCCCCTTCTACCTATTCTCTCTGCCTGCCAGCCCCGCCTGTCCCTCTCCTGTCTAGCTATCGACCATTCAGCTTTTCATTAGATCAATCAGGTGCCTTGGGCAGGCAAGGTGAAGGAAATGCAGCACATCTTTACATCATTAAGCACATCCTTACATCATTAATCAAATGCAGCATAAACAAATGTAACACATCTTTGCCTAGTTAAAATAATATTCCACAACAAGTTCCTATTTGAAAGTTCAGGAAAACAGGCATCTGTATGTAATTCCATACATTCCCACAGGAGATTGAAATAATACAGGGAGAGCCATGGTACTTGTTGACACTTCTCATCTTGTGTAGGGCTGGCATGCATTCATGCATGCATGCATGCGCGCGCGCGCACACACACACACACACACACACACACACACACACACTATTCTTGCACACTATTCAGGTCTTGACATGTATGACATTCAGTTGTGCTTTTTTGTGGTCCTGGAGTCTTACCCAGGGCCTCATGCATCCTCGGTCAGTGTAAGCCATCTCTTAGCTATATCCCCAGCCCATTAAGCATGCACATTCAACATGCAGCTTCTTCACCTGAGTGATATCAGAGTGTGTGCCATGTGCATAAATACAACCCTATTCTTTCATCATTCCCTTAGTGGAGTGTCTCGAGACTCCCTACATTTTGCCCGTTATCATAACAGTTGAGTACTACTGTATATGCTCCAGCAGAATTGTGGAACACAGAGTAATCACATTAAATGTTATCAACATCCTATGTGTCCCTGGCCAAAGAGACCACAAGGACACAAGGAGCCATGACATAAGAAGACTAAAGAACAAAAGCCCTGTCCTGGTCTCTGCTGCCCAGTGGTCTTGTGTCCTGTTCCTGGGTTTCTTATTAGGAGAATGTGCTTGTCCCTCTGCCGGGTCCACCAGGATAGTCTCTATGGACTTCTAGCCATAAGCATCTCTGTCACCTTCCTGAGGACCACGTTTCCTCCGGGGCTCACTATTGGCCCTGAGTCATCTCCATGTCACATGTAGCTTTGTGGATGCTCTCATTGCCAGGACTCCTGCTTAGAGCCTGGCACTGGTCTCATCCTGCGAGGTCCCAGTGTGTGCCCCCGGCCTTTTCCTCATGTCTTTATCCAACTCCCCCTCCCTTCTGGACTCTTCCTTTGGGCTGTTTGACTAGAGTACCCCAGAAAGAAAGTTCTTAAGATAGGCTTTGAGAGAGACCCCCGCCCCCCGCCATGGGACAGCGTTCTGGGGGGAATCTTCAGCCTCCCTCCCTGGGACCTGCTTTGCCCCCCCCACCTGCCTCTGGTTTGGAAAAGCCTGTTCTTGTTCTCTGACATGATGTGTCTCTCGCCGTGTTGTCCCATCCGCCTCCCTCCTCTCCTCCGTTGAACATGCTGGGCTCTTCCCTGCAGGCTCAATGTGCTGGAGTGTAATAACGAACAACTCAGGTAAGGGTCCTTTCTCCTCAGGCTTGTTGGCAATGGATAGGCCAAGGGTGAACTCCTTTCAGGCCTGGAGATTTCTTTGATACTGTTCTCTCCTCTGCTTCCTCTCCTTTTCGTCTGTTTCTACGGAACTCCTCTTGGTTAAGATGCATGTCGATTCACTTTGGTACTTGTTTTTGTTATTTGTTTGTTTACTTCTTTATTTACATAGAGGGTCTCACTCTGTACCCCAGGCCAGACTGGAATTTACTATGAAGCTCAGGCTGGCCTACAACTCATGGACATTCTCCAGCCTCAGCACCCTAAGTACTAGAATTACAGGCACAAGGCCCCAGTCCCGGCTCGTCACTTGCCTTGTGCTTCATTTCCAAAACCATTTTGTCCTTCACTGTCCTGTTCATGTGTTCTGCTCCTCTCTTATATGTATGTGAGATATGTTCTTGAATTCTGCGGGGAACTATAATTGGAAGTTATTTATTTTAATGCCAATTATTTTAATGTTTTCTTGGTTATTTTTTATCCTTTAATGTTAAATGTATTTAATATTAACATATCTATAATGAATTCTAGGTAGACCAACAATTGTGTGATATATTCCAAAGCATCTTCCCATCCTCTGGATCTTATATTCTTTCCACCCCTTCTTCTTAAATGTTTCCTGAGTTTTGGGAGAGAGCAGGGTTGGGATATCTGTCTCGTCTACAGCTGAGCACTCACAGTTACTGGGTCTCAGCACTTGGAGCAATACTGTGGCTCTGCATTCAGCAGTACTCAGTGCTGTAAGAAGTTTCACTGACCAAGACTGGGAGCAGCATAGTCTATGAATATAATCAGAAATATCTAGAAGGCAGTTTGACGACACAACCGTTCAACAAAATAACATCAGTAGGGTTTCCCCTAGGGCCTATGACTCCTCTAGCGAGAGAATTTTAATGTGTTTCTAGTACCGAGAAGAAACTCCCTTCTATGGAACAGGCCTCAAATCCAGTCAAGAGAAAAGTTGGTTACCCCCATAAGCTGCCTCATTGCTGTTGTGCCAATGGGGAAGTCTTGCCTGATAGGTCAGTGCTGTCGTGTGAACGGTAAGCTCTGAGTAAGACCACGCATGGCTTTTCTCTCTAGCAGCCTGCACAGTGCCTTCTAACACTTTGAAAGCTAGTCATCAAGAATAGTTTCCCTATCAGTTCAAGACTGGTTTCTCTGCATCCTGAACCCAAAATGTGTGGTGTCTTCAGCAGTAGGATCTTAACCATCTAGTTATTATGGGACACCAAGAGCCATGAATGGCTCTGTATTGTTTGGGGGTACCTTGGAGACTCTGGCCAACAGCATGCAGGGAGGTAATCCATGTCTGCAATTGAGATTTTCATTTAAAACACATCCGTAGATGGCGTAGGCGCTCAGATTTTCCTGGTTGACCAGAAGGAGGGAGCCGTGGAAAGGTAGAATCTACATTTGTTGAGCATTCTAAAACCAAGAGAGAATGGTGTGCCTAGTCATCTATTCACTGCACAGTATGTCAAAGCCTGCTGTGAACCAGGCTTGGGAAACCAGAAGTGCCCTCCTAATGCTTAGAATCTGGAGAGGAAACGCAAAAGCAAGAACCAATTAGCCTGATACAATAAACTGTCCATGATTGCCTAGGTTTGTCTGGGTCAACAGTACGGGCGGGGCTCAGCCAAGGAGTTCTTGCTTCACCCATGTGGCTGGTGCCGCGATGTTCCTCTGTATGATTTTGTTCACTTTTAACATGTCCTCTCGTCACCCAGTCAGTCGCACAGCCCCAGTTTCTTCACAGCCTGCAATTGAAAGCTCCAGAGTTGCAGAGATAGAAGCTTCTAGACTTTCAGAAGGCTCGGGTCCAGCAGAGCTGAGGCAGTATCACTTCAGCTGTTTCCCACAAGTTAAAATAAGTCAGAAAGGAAGTTCACATTCAGCCAGCATAGGAGATAGGTTCCATTTCTGCACAGGAGAAAGGGCAGAAAGTTAATGGTTATCTTTAATTTGGCAACTTTTCATGCGGCATTTATTTTTAGTTACTCTAAGTCATTTTGAACAGACTGAAAGTGTACAGGAGGATGTGCCTAGGTTCTATGTAAATACTATAGGATACTCTACACAAAGGCCATAGTATCCATGTATTTTACCATCCAGAAGGACTCTGGAACCTGTCCCTGCAGATGCCAAGGGACTGTGTATATTATATTTTCTAAGGAAAGACATGCATTATTTTGCCTACTTGGGCATTTATGAATTTGATATTTGGATGTGTTTTTAAAACCAGGTTGGCTTTGATTATTGCTTCTCTTTGTTGATGTGTGTATTTAGACCACTACTTCTTGAGTTGACTTTGTCAAATAAAATTTCCCAATGTTTTGGCAAAGAGAAATCAGGATTTACATAATTATTTTTAATTGTTTCTCTTGACATCAAAAAATTCAAAAGCATAAAAGGAAATACAACAAAAACTTAGCCTTCCCACCTTCCCACCCCCTCCCTCTGTGTCCTCTAGTTTCCTTTTCTTCCAAAGAACTGACAGATGCTTAGTTCCCCTTGTTCTTTTTTAACCTCAGAAACCACAGGTTCTGTCTATGGCATCCCACCCTGAGATGTCTGTTCTCATCTGATTTCAGAAGTTAGGCTGGGTAGGACCTGGTTAGCATTCAGATGGGAGGAATCACACATTCTTAGGCTTACTTTTACAATGGTGGTTTTCTCTTTCATAAACCTTTAGCCTGTACAAAATTTTATGCTTTATCTCCATTTTTTTTGTATTGTGAAAGTTTTGAGTGCATCACAAAATGAAAGAGACTACTATAATGAACCCTGTTGTATCCATCACACAGCTTCAGCTACTTTACACATCTGTGAATGTTCTCCCTCTCTCCAGATGTTTGGGACCTATACACAGACTTATAGCTTCAGAAGTCTAAAAACATTCACAGCACATCATATGCATACTTTAAAAATAAAAAAAAAAACATGATTAATACTATCTAGTCAATAGTCAAGTGTGCCTTGTCTATTAACTGGTTTCTATTGTTGTTTTTCTCCAATCCAGTTGGCCAGATCATTGTCTCTGTGTTCTGAGGATCAACACTGTCCCAAGACTCTTTAACTTCTATTTTCTCCCTCATTTCTGTTTTCTGTGCAGTTTCTTTGCTGATAAAGTCACATGATCCTTGGCAGCTCCCACTGTCTGGATTTTGGCTTTGCATTCTTGTGGCCTGGCATGGTCTACTCTTTCCTGTGGTTTCTTTGGACCTGGAGGGCTGGTTAGATTCAGGGAGATTTGTTGGCAACAGCACCTGATCATCTGTATATGTCCTTCCTACTTTGCCTCAGGAGTTAATGATGTCTGGTGTCTCTCTTTGTTATTTAGATTTTTTCCCCCAGAGATTTTAACTGGTGTCAACTTGATATTCACTATTAAGGTACTGATGGGTTTTCCAGTGTTTACCCAATGGTTTTACCAACCCTTCATTATTGCTTGGATTATTTATTACATTCAGGTTTACAAAATAGTGAAGCTTTTTCCTGATGTAGCTCAATTGGTAAAATCCTTCACTATCATGTGTGAAGTCCTGGGTTTGATCCCCAGTTCTGCCTGAAATCAAGCGTGATGATGAACACCTGTAATTCCATCACCCAGGAATCAGAAGCAGAAAGATTAGAGGTTCAAGGTCATCTTTGGCGACACAGTGAGTGGAGGTCAACCTGGGCTACATGAAATCTGTCTCAACAGGAGGAGAGGGTGCTTAAAGCTTTCCCTTCTTTGGGTATAAGCAGAAAACCATTTCCAGATAAGCATCTTCTCTCTGTCCATCATTAACCTGTGGTTTCTTTGGCCACAGCTGTAGAGGAATGTCCGGACCGATGCTTAGCTTTTTCTCTGTTCATTTTTCTAGAGTGAGTCAGATCCTGAGTACCTTTCACGGGCGACCAATGAAGGCGTTACCCTCTCGGTATCACTATGAGCATGTGGATCTGAGCTTCTTGATGGCAGATTGTTCCTCTTTGGCCAGAAGGCTCCTTGGGCTGGTTTCTCTGTCTTTGGCATGAACCCAGCAGTCTAACAGCACCCTTGCTTTCTTACCTGACAAGGCCACCAGGGTTCGGGTTGTCCCTTCCCCCTAGACGTGCACCCCACTGTCTCTCCAAGGAGTCCCGTTTTCTCAGCTGATCTCGTGATTTTTATTCTTTAGGGCATAGTTTGTCTTATTTCAGCTGCTGCTTGAGAAGCCTCATCTTTGTATCCCTGTCTGCCCACCTCCCTCTATCCCACACCTTGGCCTCCATGTCTCAATTTTCATTAATCTGTCTTTCGTTAATATTTATTTCCTCAAGGCTCCCTTAAAAGACTACCTCTGGCTTTTTTTTCCTCTTTGCTTTACGTACTTCTTTTCTTCTTTCTCTTTTTCTACGTTTCCCACTTCCTTTTCCAATTTCTTGCCTAGTATCCAGTCACTTCTGAGAATTTGTCTTACTCAATTTGGAAATTATTCTCACTGATTAGATTATATTCTTAGAATAGATTAGATACTTCTTAAATTGGTTTTATTTTATTTTTTGAGAGTTCATTTATTTATTATTTTATGTGTATAAATGTTTTGTCTGAATGTATGTCTGTATACCACATGTAAGCCTGGTGCCCTGGGAGGCCAAAGGAGGCCATCCAATCCCCTGGGACTGGAATTACAGATGGTTGCAATCCACCATACGGGTGCTAGGAATTGAACACAGTCCTCTGTAAAAGCACCTGGTGCTCTTACCAGTGGGCCATTCCTCCACTCCCCCTTCTTAAATTTTTATTATAGATTTATTTGGTAAAAGGAGCCTGCACGCGCTCCTTCCCTATCCACAGCCTCTATCTGTACATTCAACTAACCGAAGGTCAAAAATTTGTAGGAAAAAAATAACCTCTGTGTAGAGCATTTTCAGACTCCATTCTCCTCGGTCTTCACATAGAACAGCTGTTAGCACACAGTCACATAGTGCTAGGTGTCATAAGAAATCTGTGGAGAGTTGTACTTTGGGCCATGTGTATGTGTCCCATCACTGTGTAAACCAGGTTGAGCCCCCGCAGATATTGGTGTTGGAGATATTGGGTTTACCGTGAGCACACATGAGGACAGGTGACTGTGCCCTCCCTGTCTCTTACTTTCTTGTCTCTGCTTCCAACCCTGCCGTCTTCACGCTGTAGCCTCTGCCTTCCCGATGACAGAGCTCTCCGCCAGCTCCGTCGCTTCCGTTCTACACCACGCCTGCTTCCCTACTGTCCAGATCCGCTGGTTTCACTTCTCAGGGTGGTTGGTTGGTTGGTTGGTTGGTTGGTTGGTTGGTTGGTTGGTTGGTTGGTTGGTTTCTCTAACAGTGGTTCTGGGTAGAGATGGCCCTCTGCGATGCTGGAAAGCTGGGGCCTGAGATGGCCCTCTGCGATGCTGGAAAGCTGGGGCCTGAGACGCCGCTGTGTGGGGAAGTTCAAGTGCAGACTCGTTCTGTTCCCCTGGGTGACATTTGCTGACAGCAAGTCTTACCATGAGAACCCAGATCTCACCCCTTTCAGTGACTACCTTATGTGTGTAGATTTCCCCACCTGGTCTGGGGTAGCAACAGCGGATAGATCAAGGAATGTATACTCTTAGGTCCAGCCAGACTCCGCCTTGGACAGACACTGTCATGTAAACTCTAAGGCTCAAGGGCCATACCTGTGGCGTGTGTCACATCTGCTGGGCTTCCCGTAAGCACATATTCTGGGCTGGATACTGACTTCTCTAGCAGTTTGGTTCATCGCTGACCTTCCTCAAATGTTGTGCCTGTCTAGCTGGTTGGCGCTCTTTGTGTCGGAGATTTCCCCATAGATTTCTGTCAACCCAACATCAGTCCCTAGAGCTTGCAGGGAGGAGGCGAGGAGACTACGGCAGACTCCCTGTGGGGAAAGCCAGAGCGCGTCTCCTGAGGAGGGGCATCTAGCAGGTGTGCACAGGCTGGACTGAGCCACAGGAGCTTGTTCACTAGGGTTCCTCTCTGAGTCCCCCCGCCCCCCAGCAGGAGCTTGTTCACTAGGGTTCCTCTCTGAGTCCCCCCCGCCCCAGCAGCCCTCAGTTCCTCCTGCTTCTGTGATAGCCTGGGCAGCCTCAGAACACCCCAAGTCTTCTCCACCCCTGACTTCTGGTCCTCCTCTCATACTAATATGACTTTTGGTATTTCTGATCATTTTATTTAAATTTTTTTGATCAAATTTATTTATTCTGTATATGCGTGTGGATACATGCACCATAGCATGGATTTGGAGGTCAGAGGATAACTTGCCCGAGTCGGTTCTCAATTTCCATCCTGTGGGTTCTGATGATTGAACTCAGATGGTTAAGATAACATTAATTCTTTTGCTTTGTTTTGGATTTTTTGAGACAAAATCTCTCTCTATAGCCCTGGCTGTCCTAGAATTCACTCTGTAAACCAGGCTGGCCTTGAACTCACAGAGATCTGCCTGCCTCTTGCCTTCCAAGTGCTAGGATTAAAGGTGCATGCCATTGCATCCAGCTGAGATAACACAAATTCTTAAGGAAATTAATGACATTAATCTCGTTCATTTGAAGCTTGCCGCCTTCACAAAATAATGTTTTTAGTCTCTTGTTCCGTAAAATCTCTGAGAAACTAAGACTTTCTATCTTTGTTGTTATCAGCCATAATAATATCTACAAATTTAAAGAAATAAGTGTGGTGGCTTTAGGAAGTTGCCAAGACAAGCTATCTGAAACTTTTTTTTTCTAAATTGAACCTAGACAATATCCCTTTCTCTTACTCATTTTTTATTCCTTAAAAATTCTTAGCTAGAAATATGCACAGTTCTTCTCCTTGCTTGGCCTTGCTATGCTCGTTTGTTTGTGAGGGATGTTGTCTTAAATGTGCAGCCTCGGGCCCCTCCTCCTGGACACAGTCATAGGAAGATCGAGAAGGGGACTATGAGTCAGGGTTGACGGGGCTTCAGGCCTGGAGAGCAAAGCCAGGCATTCCCCGGATACTTGTGGTTACTAAGGAATCTTGGTTTGTGCTTCAGTTAAATAACCAGAGACAGACAGACAGACACAGAGAGAGACAGACACAGAAAGAGAGAGAGACAGATACACAGACACACAGACATACAGATAGAGACAGAGAGAAAGAGAGACAGAGATACACAGATAGACACAACACAGAAAGAGACAGACAGACACACAGAGACAGACAGACACACAGAGATAGATAGACAGAGACAGAGAGATACAGAGATAGACAGACACAGACACACAGATAGAGAAAAAGAGACAGACAGACACACACAGAGACAGAGAGACAGAGATAGACAGGGATACACATACAGAGAGACAGAGACACATACAGAGAGAGAAAGAGAGACAGGGAGAGAGAGAGTAGAGAAAGAGAGAGAACACGTTACTGCCTGCCAGCCAGAGTTTGCTCTAAGGAAGTAGGTCTGTGCTGGAAAACTGTTGTGGCAACCGCAGACTAGGGTTGGTCCATCTCAGGCAGCCACGCTCTAAAACCCCAGCAGTGAGGGGAGAACTCCCAAGGAGCTGTGGATGCAGGTTGCTCGGCTGTTCCGTTTGTGCCTGGGGACGCGGGTGTTAACTCTGTGGAGTGCTGTCTCCATGAGGACAGGTTGGGTCCCTCAGTTTTACATCCCAGGCACGTTGTAATCATCCATCAGTGCCATCTCAAACCCACGAGTGAAACCCATCAACTTCAATTGTTGCTGGTTCAGAAGCCCCCCGATCGTGGCCTGTGTAGCATCCTTGCTTTGGGTTCGGGAAGGTGGATGACCAATCCACGTTAGTGAAAGTTAGCCAGACTCGGTTTTTGTTGTTTGACTTGAGGGTGTTGATCTCTGAAGACATGGAGAGAAGGAAGAGTAAATGATCTTATGTGTTTTCCCTGACAACACAGTCAGGATTCGCTCACCAATGCCACACATCTGGGAAATGTGTGTTAGGCAACTTTGTTCTCGTGTGAACATTATAGGTTGCATAGACTTACACACATGGTGTAGCTGAATGCACCCCTAGACTGTTGGGTATCCCTCTCTACGTGTGCATGTATGTATAGAGTTACATTTTGTCTAGATAAATGTAAATGTATATACATATATATATATATATATATATATATATATCCCATACATAAACACACATTTATGGTGTAGCGTGTCCCTCCTATGGCTTCACCAAATACAATAAGAATAGTGAGGAAAGAAGATGATCTAACCAAGAGATGCAGGGAGCATGAGCTCTACGAGCCGTTGCTGTGGTGAGAACTTGTTTACAGGGCTTTCGTGCAGCTGGGCGTGTACTACAGTACAGGCGTACAGCATGGTAGAGTAGGTATACGGAACAGCAACGGTGAGTCATTGTTCCCATCACGTCACCAGGCAGGATGGAGTGCTGTGCTTTGCAGGAGATTCACCTGCACCTGCATCATCACAGACACGTGAACGGCATGTTACCATCCCATGTTAACATGGTTTTGGTGACACTGGGAGACAGGGATTCTTCAGCCGTATTATGGTCTCATGGCCCAGCATTGTTGAGTGTCGGCCATCATGGCCATGATCATCAATCAATGACCAAAGCACCATTAGGCTTCATGACCACACTTCAGAACTTACTGTTTGAATCTATAATATCATCACATGATTAAAAAATCTTAAGTGTTAGTCTTCAGCTCTTAGTTTTCCTTCTTCCAGAATTTCAGAATTTATTTTAATGTAAGCAAGCAAAACAAATGTAGACTCTTATCATTTTCCTTTTTTTATACAGAATATAGTTAATTGCAAATGCTTGTCTGGGTTTCACCTAGTTCTTTCATACATTTGTACATTTGATGTTCTTTTTGACAACTGTATAGTATTCTGCAGACTATATGTACCACATTTTCTATAGGCAATCTTTTGTTAATAGACTTTTGGCTATTCCTAATATTTACTATAAGAAATAATCCTGGCTGTCTATTCCCATGTTAATAAGTCTGTCTATACAGTAAATTCCAAAGTGTTATGACAAAAGGCACATGCTTCTCAAAATCAGACAGATGTTGCCAAATGGCCTCCAAGAGTGAATATTCTCTTGCCTCACAACTTCAACTGTGTTTAGTCTTGCCCGTTTTCCCATAGGCCAGACAATTGTGTTTGCTCCCAAATTTGGGGGTTCTCCTAATTTCCTATGTGAAAAGTTGTCTCTGTGTAGGACCTTGGTTATAGCATAACAAGCATGTGCTCCATCACTGAGGTGTGCCCCAGCACCCGGTACCTCTTCGATGTGAGTGGGCATATTCTCTCCTGATGAGTCAGGCAGGGTGGAGTTTGGCAGTGGAAGAGTGGGTTATGTCCTGTTGGAGTCCTCTCTCCATATCCTTTGCTCGTCAATTCCAAGGAACTCTTTGACCTTTTCTTATGAGTTTCAAAGCACTTCTCCTGTAGACAGTGGGTCTGGTGAACTCACAAGATGCCCTGTCAAATTCCACGAGATTACAGAAACTGAAATGGAAACTTTCGATGTTCACAGGGCTATAAGAAGGAAAAATTATGTTTTTTTTTAAAAAACCTGCTTTATTAAATGAATTTCCAAATATAAAATTAATATGAATAAATAAAAGGCCTACCAAAGGAAGATTTAAACTCTGAGCATGAGAACTATCTAAAAAAATCAAATACTGTCATAGTTAGGGTGGCTTAATATCACTGATCCCTTTTCAACTCATATTCCTTTGACTTAATACTATTGATTCCTTTTTAAAACTATAGTCCTTATTCTATGTATCAAAACTCATACTGAGGAATATGTTGCCGGTTGTGGAAGGCTCATTTTTGCACAAATCTCGGGCCTTTGTCCACCCGTTGAACAAACACATACAAGCATTATCAATATTCTCAATATTGTCAGTTCCCAATAAATTGGTATCGCAATTCAGGGCAAGAGCAATTAAAATACAAACAGGACTTCTTTGGGGAGCATGAAAAAATATACTGAATTTTATCTAGAAAATAAAGCCATCAGAATAGCTGGGAAAATCCAAATAGGGAGGGGCTGGGGGAGGGGGCAGTTTGCTACAATGTCGCCACCGTGAAGCAGGACCAGAGAGGACAGGAGAAAGCTAGGAACCAAAGGCCGGCTCGGAGCGTGTCAGGATGCACAGTCAGGATGCACACCACTTTGCCTTGCTGGCTTTGTTTGCCAGTGGCACAGGATGTCATGTTGTTTCCTCAGTTCTGCGCAGAGGTCAATTCAGAGTAATCAAATATTTAGGTGTAAAATTTAACCGACGTCTAGGAAAGTTACTGAATTAAAATGGTTTTGAAGCCGGGCGGTGGTGGCGGTGGTGCACGCCTTTAATCCCAGTACTCGGGAGGCAGACGCAGGTGGATCTCTATGAGTTCGAGGCCAGCCTGGTCTACAGAGTTAGTTCCAGGAAAGGCTCCAAAGCTACACAGAGAAACCCTGTCTCGAAAAACCAACCAAACAAAAACAAAACAAAACAAGACAAAAAATGGTTTTGGAGTGAGGTGTTTTTCTCAAAGCATAGCACAAAACCTGGGCATAATGGGAGAGAAAACTAAGGACCCTGGCCATGTACAGTTAGCACTGATTTGCCGTAAATCACTTTTCTGTGTGCCAACTGCCAGAATGAACCGGTTTCCACTCATTAGCAGAGAGCTAACTTCGTCGTCTGGAAAGAACACTTGGGAACCGGGGTGGAAAAGGGTGTTCCTGTGTTTACATTGGTGAAGGACATTAGGAGTGAGGAGTTACTCTACTTCACAGACAGAACACCAAGCCAAGCCAAACAGAAATGATCAATAAACACTGAAAACTGGCAGGTGTCATCCTATGAAACAAATGCCCATCCAGTCCCTCGATTGGGCATGCATGTCCCTTGGCTTTACAGATACTTAATAGGACAGGGAAGTTTATTATCTAACATAATGAGGGTGTGATTTTATTTAGCCTTAGATTTTTTCAGCTGATACTAACATAATTTTATAATTAATGGTTGTGCTGTGGTTTAGATATGAAATGGTCTCTATAGACTCATGTGTTTGGCCACTCGGCCTCCAGCTTATTGAACTTAGAAGGTTGTGGAACCATTAGGAGATGCAGTCTGTCTGGAGGAAGTGAGTCACTGGGTGCGACTTGAGGTGTTACAGCCTGGTTGAACATGCTGTCCGCTCTATTTCCTGACTATGGGCACATGGGATCAGCCACTTCCGGTTTCTGCTTCCATGCCTTCTCCACAATGGTGTGCTACCTCCCTTCAAACTGTAAGCCAAGCCAACCCTCCCGCCCTTAAACTGCGTGTCGTTGGGTGTTTGATGGTAGAGAAACAAGGACAATAGTTAATATAAGTTGACTAGTATGGACTTTATGAAAAACTTGCAGGTTTGTTTTTGTTTTTGAGACAGAGAACTTGTTCTGTAGACTACTGTCTTAGTGTTTTGTTGCTGTGATGGGACACCACGACCAAGGGCAACAACTCTTATAAATGGAAACATTTAATTGAGGGCTTGCTTACAGTTTCAGAGGCTTAGTCCTGAAACTGTAACTGGAGAAACAGCTGAGAATTACATCCTGATCTACAAGCAGAGAGGGAGACAACTGGGTCTAACATGGATTTTTAAAACCTCAAAGCCCACCCCCAGGGACACACTTCCTCCCACAAGATCAGATGACTTCAAAGCACACATAATGGCCGTGCTGAAGCTCGTCGGTTGTGGTTCCACATTATTTGTACTTTGTCTCACCTGCCTTTTTATCTCATCTGCATTATCACTGACAATATAAATGTCAAGGAGCTTTGCCCTATATTTCTTCTAGAAGTTCTGAAACTTCCAGACATTTAAGTCTTTAATCTATTTCAAGTTGAGTTTGAGACATTGTGTAACATACAGGTCCAAGTTCACTCTTTTTTATAATTAGATATTCGGTTTTCCCAGTACATTTTGTTAAAGGGACTGTCTTTCCGTCTTTGTACACTCTAGGTTGCCTTGCCAAAAATTAGTTGATTGTGTATGTGCAGGTTTTATTCTGGACTCTCTGTTCTGTGCCACGTGTATGTGTCTTCGTGAATGATAGAAGCATACTGTTTTGATTACTGCAGCTTTGTGGTGTAGTTTGTAACCAGCAAGTGTAATGCTTTGAGTTTTGTTCTTCCACAAGACTATTTTAGCTATTTGGGGGGTTGGAGTTTTAATTAGTTTTAGGAGGTTTTGTTGTTGTTTGTTTGTTGTTTGTTTTCTATTCCTGTATGAAGTGCTGCTGGATTTTGATAGATGCTGCACTGAATCTCATGGTCACTTCGAATAGTCTAGAAATTTTTACAGTATCAATTCTTCCAGTCCAAGAGTATGATACACCATTCTGTTTGTGTCTTCTTTGATTTCTTGCATGCACTTTGCAATAAGTCTTTTAATGTCTGGTGTTATATGACAGTTTCCTCTGAGACTGAAACATTCCATCCTGCAGGGAAGGACCTTAAGCATGAAGGTACACAACTCAAAACATCTTCAGGAAGTCCCTGAAACTGACCAGATTCACTAACCCCCTCCCTGCCAGAATAAACAATAAGAGGCTGGGAGTCTCCCTCAAACAGAAGAAAGCTGAGCCTAAAAAACCCTGAGAACAGACAAGCTGTCTGGAAGGAGCAGAAACCAGCCAGGATGCCTGGCAGAGGTTTACACCAACTGAGGCACCTGGAAAGGACACTCTCCAGCCTGCTGGCTGCCTGCAGACTATGCAGTGTGCTCCAGGTTCCCAGCTTTTATGAACTGTCACCCGTGCTGGGGTGGGTTTTGATGATGCAGCTGTCTTTGAGTCATTTCTTCTCCTGTAAGTAACCCTTTGCCCATATTCCTAAAAAATCTCATTTGTTCATCAAGCTGGACTTGGGTGATATCCAGCCTGTCGTGGGATCCCTGTCTGCGTGGATAGATTTGTGTGTTGTGTCTCCCCAGGAAAAGTTTTGTCACACAACAACTTGGGTTAACTTACTAAGTACTTTTGTAGTTTTTGTAAGTGAGAGTGTGTCTTTTTTTTTTTTTTTCTCTGTATAACAGCTCTGGCTATACTGGAACTCCCACTGTGGACAAGGCTGGCCTCGAACTCACAAAGATCCACCTACCTCTGCCTCCCAAGTGCTGGGATCAAAGGCATGTACCACCACTGCCCGGCAGTGAGAGTGTTTCTTGAATTCATTTTCTAATAGTCCATGTTATTGTGCAGAAATGCAGGGGATTATTGTATGTGGATCTTGTGTCCTCTAACTATGCTGGATCTTTTGTTAGCTCTAATGGTTTGTCATCTACAGAGATCATTTAAATCCTTCTTGATCTGGGTGCCGTTTATTTCTTATTCTCCCCCAATTGATCTGGCTAGGACTGCCAGTACTACTGTGAATAGAAGTGGTGAGTTCATTGCTGGTGGTAGAGCATTGAGTATGATGAAAACGGCGGCCTTGCTGTCTGTGGCCTTTATTGTGTTGAGGTTCTTTGCTTCTATACCTACCGCATTGACAGTTTTTACCCTGAAAATACATCGCACATTGTCTGATGGTTTTGATGTGTCCACTGAGATGATCTGTCAATGTGTGCCACTGTTATCATTTAGCACATGTAGAGTTATCCTTGCACCCAAGGATAAATTTCACTCTCGGTTGGTCATGGTGTGTGATCTTTTTTATGTGCTGCTGAATTCAGTTTAGAGGTATTTGGTGGAGAACGTTTGCACCTACAATCATCCTGTTTATTGACCTGTAATGTCCCCTTTTATTAATTGGTCCATTGACAATTTCCTATGTGTATATAATAGTCTGGTCACCCACTACTCTCTCTATCCTCTTCCCACCCCGCCAGCTCCCTCCTCTCACCAAGTTCCAGTCCCACATTCATGCCCTGTCTGTGCGTTACCACGTGACCCACTGGGTTTAACCGGGGCCACCCCATAGTTGTGAAGCTAGTCACTGAACTTTGAGTAACCCACCTGTGACAGCATCACTAAAAACAATGGCTTCCTCTCTTTAAACAGCCCTCTCCTGGCCTTATGGAAGGTGACCCATGGGCTTCTCCCCATCTATGGCCGAATGTTTAGGGCCCCGTCTTCTGCAGACCCTATGGAGGCAATTCCAGTTGCCTGAGTTCTGAGTGCCACAGCCGAGACATGCCGGCAAGGGGACATTTCACAGCCCTCCTCCCCATCCATCATCCAGTTCCTCCATCCTTTCTAACCCCTTTCCCGTGTTCCCTGAGCCGTGGAAGGGGTGATCTCGAGTGTCTCATTTAAGGCTGCACAGTCCACAGTTACTTTTCTCGGGGCTCTGGCGGGCCTTGAGTCTCGGCATTAACCACCCTTCACTGAGAAGAGGTTTCTTTGATGGAGGCTGAGGGCAGCACTAGTCCCCAGGCTGGTGGACAGAGCTCCGGTAATTTTATTTTCTTGTGGTGCCCTTATAGGATCTTGGCAGGCCAGTCTCATAACGTGAGTTTGAAAATCTTCCATCTGGACAGTTTTGGAAGTACTGTCACCAATTCTTTTTTTTTGGCCCTGGTGTGGACCCGTGTCAGCCCTGTGTGCTACCTGCTTAGTCTCTGTGAGTCCGTATGAGCTTTGCTCAGTTGAATCAGAGGGCCTTGCTCTCCTGGTGTCCTCCATCCCCTCTGGTTCTCACGCTCTTTCTGACTTCTCTCTCACAGTGAAAGAAAAAATACCTTTGACCTTTCACTTTTAGCCTATGCCTGTCTCTTGGGGGAGCAGCGCGTTTCCTATTTTCACCTACTGGGGCTTTCTCTACCTTCTGATTGGAAATTTTAATCCATCCAGATGGAAGGTAATTATGGATGTTAAAAGGATTACTCTTGGCCTGGAGAAATGACTGGGTAATTGGGAGCACCTGCTCCTCTTCCAAGGGGCCTGGGTTCTGTTCCCAGCACCCATGAGTTAGCTCACATCCACCTGTAACTCCTGCTTCTGAGGATCAGTTGCTCCCTTCTGGCTTCATGTGCACATATGTATATGTGTGTGTGTATGTATGTGTATGTATGTATGTGCATGTATATGTGTATATATGTATGTATGTGTATGTGTATGCATGTGTACGTGTACATGTATGTATATGTGTATATGTATGCAGACATTAAATAAAATCATTATAAAAAAGATTTGCTTGTGCCATTTTTGTTACATTTTTCCCACTGGTAGTTCCTTTCTTTTTCTACCTGGTGGGTTTTTTTGTTTGTTTGTTTGTTTGTGTGTTTTGTGGTAATATTAAGTGGCATTTTAAGGTAAGGGCACTGTCAGCGTAAGCAGCTGGGGTGTTTGCTTCTACATTTAGCATGACTGGGGAAGTGGTTGTTGCTTTCCCTGGGGTGGGGGCAGGACAGCATCTTTACTGCGCATCCCAGTGCGGACTTGAAGTCACACTCTTCATATCTCAGCCTGCCGAGTTCTGGGACCCCAGGCACGTCATGTACGGCCACACCCAGCTCACCTTGAATGTTCGAGCTTCAGCTGCCCGCCAGGCCTGTCTGACTGTGAACTGTCTGTCGCCCTGCCTGGAGTGAACACTTAGGGAGCTTAATCCACCTTTACCTCTGCTCCCCAGCACTGTCCTGTGCTACGTGTGACCTGTTTGCCGACTTCTTGGCTTACGTCACATCTGACTCCAAGCTGAGTAATGAAAAGCCACCAACTTATCTGTGTCATTGACGTTGCCTGATCTCAGATGACCGAGGAATAAGATAGGACCCTCAAACCTCATGGTTTCTACAGAGGGACAAAATTTCTAACTTAATTTTAAGTAGTGACAATGGCATGGGGTTTCTCCAGAGCCCAGCAAGGGTCAGGCAGTGTCCTAAGCACTGCCCACACCTTCGCCCTCTTGACCCTGAGCACGGAGCCTCTGGCCTGGCAAGGCTCCACCGGTCCCTCTAGTTTTGTGGTGGAGGAAGAGAGGCAGTAGAAGCACCCCGGGGACCCCGAGAAGGGGCCTGATGACATGAGAAGAGGTGAGAGAGACGGGTGTGTGTGGCTTGGGGGTCCCATTCCTCTGTTCCGGTCTGGAGCTCTCTGAGCTTGCGGTCTCCTTCCCCGGAAATGCTTTGTCCTTCTAGCACCGTGTATTCCTATGCATATGGTTAAGTTTCAGATCCTTGTACGAACTGGAAAGCCCCGGAATATTGCCTTGAAATTGTGTAAATTTTGATCTGACATGAATCCTGTAAATGTTATTCTGAAACAGCCTGACTTGGGGAACAGAGGGGAAATTGGGGTGGGGGAGGTCGTAAAGTGATTCTTAGAAAGAAAATTCCAGAAAGGGCCAGAGTATATTGTGATTGCCCTTCACCAGGAGACTCCTGTGCCCCTGGACCATGCAGATGAACTGCAGGTGGGCAAGGCTGGAGTGGAATCCCTCCTGGCATGCAGAAAGCACTGAGGACATTTTAGGTGGGTGCCTGTTGTGTGCAGGGCATATTGCTATGCACCCACAGCAGTGAGGGAGTGGGGCCTGGCTTGAGGGGAGCCTGGGCAGACATTCTCCCAAGGGGGCAGGATCTGGGTCAGACCACATGTAGACAGAGGAAGGAGAAGGAAATCCAGAGGGAAAGTCCACAGTCTTCTGGGGACTCCCGTCTGTGGTGGCTTCTGGGCAGAGGAGAATGTTGACCCAGCAGGGAAGGTGGGTGACTCTTGCAGGGAAGGAAGGAAAATGGGGGTCCATGGAAGAAGTGGAGACCCACTCAGCTGCCTGTACAGACCAAGTGGAAAGAAGAGGCCTGGCCCCTTGGCGTGTATCCGTTCTGTTTATCGACATGTGTGGTACACTCGGTGCAATCATTCATAGGTTACATTCTAAAAAAGGTGAGATTCAACTGTCCTGCACGCTTGCCAAACGCTGGGAAACCGAGAGTCAAGCGCAGGGCTTGAACCCTGTTCCGACCGACAACTTAATTACTGTTCTTTTTCTGTCGCCCAGTGTTCTACTTAGCAGTTATCAGTAGGAAATGCCTTGGGGTCTTGTCTGAAATGTTTCTTTTGTTTACTTTTTTTTTCTTCCTTTGGGCCTATCTCTGTTGTGAAGAGGTTGGTTTCTGTTAGAAAACTGACCGTGTGAACTGGAAAAGCACGCTTGGAGAAATTTTGACATTTTTGTAGTAACAGAGAAATAACTGGGAAATGGAGGAAAGAGTTCTACAAAGATACCTGAGATTCTTCTAGGAAAGAACGACCACCTTGAGAAATGGTCGTCTTGTCTGCTCCCTGTGTGCTGTGTGACAGATTGTCCACCTTCACACATCTCAGTTGTAACAAGCATGAGAATTCACAGTAATGAGCGTGTGTGTGTGTGTGTGTGTGTGTACAGGTATGTGAGTGTGCATGTGTGCACATGAGTGGGCGCGCGCGTGTGTACACATATGTGTATGTGTGTGTGTGCGTGCGTGCGTGCGTGCCTGTGTGTGTGTGTGTGTGTGTGTGTGTGTGTGTGTGTGTGTGTGTGTATAACATCAACAGGAGCATGCAGGCTTACCTTTCTCTTATTCCCCACATTACTACCCTGACACCGGGTCTCTAAGCCAGAAGCTCCCCGTTTCAGCTAGGCTAATTGACGCTGACTGAGCTCTCGGGATCTTGCTGACTCTGCTCCTCAGTGCTGGGATTACAGGCACTCACAGCCATGCCTGGGTATTATTTTATTTTATTGTATGTGAGTGTTTTTTTCTGCATGCACATTTGTGCATCACATGTATGCCTGGTGCCCACGGAGGCCAGAGAAGGGTGTCTGATTCCCAGGAACTGAGTTACAGTTGGTTGTGAGCTGCCGTGTGGGTACTGAGAGTTGAACCCAGGTCCTCTGGAAGAGCAGCCGGTGCTCTTACCCACTGAGCCATCTCTCCAGCTCATTCTTCCTTAGTTTCTTTTCAGGGCTGGGTGTCAAACCCATGGGCTCACCCATGCTAAGCACATGCCCCATCGCCGAACCTCTACCTTGCTTGGAGTTTTTAAATATGTGGAATTGTTCCCTTGGAGTCAGTTCCAAGCAAACAGGACCTCTGTGTCAAAGAATGTTCTAATCTCCTGGCATTTGTAAGCACAACCACCTCAAAGATGGGCTAGGAATTATGTTTTACCTCTTACATCTTCAGATTGGAGCATTTTACGTTGTGCTAGAGGTGTTGGAACTGTCTTTCCCCAGGCTCTCACCCTCTCAGACCAATGGTTCTTCCTTTTCCAAATCTGCTCCTGTCTGTTGAGCATCCCAAGTCCTTCAAACATCCCTAGTTGGAAAAGGAGCATGGTTTCTGCTGCAGGTGTTTAGAAGTCACATCCAGGAAAAACACAGCATTGACTCAAGCTGTCTCAGCAAGCTCTGAACCCAGGATCAGCACATAGAAGGTTTTAAATGTCCAGAGAGCGAAGGAGCCATAGGTAAGCGAATATTTGGAGAAGGAGCTAAATTTAGGACAGAAGTCGTACATTCATGACTGTGTCTTGCTGTCTGTCTCTTGCCGCTGCAGGAGTAAAGGACAGACTGCTTCTACTTCCCCTCAGGCATTTCCATCCAATGAGACGGGACCACTCACCTCTCAGTTACCACTCTGGCCATGCACACCATGCACAGCTTGTGTTGAGTAAGATCTAATGTTTGGTTGGGAATGCACAGCCCAGAGTGCATTCTGTGTGTTCTGATGGCAAGAATCCAAATATTAGCTCTGCTGTTGAGAGCTGGGTCCGGCCAGCTTCCGAACCACCCCAGCCCCGGTCACCTCATGGTAGATGGTGATGAGATGTATGGTCTTGCGCGGGAAAGGCTTGTGTGAGTGGGACATCTCCTGGAGTACCCGGCGAGACTGAAAAAAATAACAAAACCAAAAAACACAGTTACTTTACCTGCTGAAGGCAGCCACCATTCTCGTTTTTTATACCCATTAGTTCATATTTTTAAATGAGAGAGCAGAAGGAAGGAGAAGACCGGGGGCAGAACGGAGAAGGAGGGCGGGATGGTGCACGTTTTCCGGTGGTATTTCCTTAGTTAACATTCTCGTGGGACACAATGCCTGGCTTGAGCAACCTAAAGAGGAAAGTAACTGGCTTCGTGGTTTCAAAGGATTCGGTCCATCGCATCAGGAGAGCCGTGGGGGCAGATTAGCGCACACCATGGCTGACAGGAAATAGAGGAAATGCCTGAACTTTGGGCTTTCTCTTTTATTTCACCGGGCCCCTGGCTCCAGGGGGCATTTCCCCTTTGAGTTATTCCTCTGCAGAAGCCCTCCACGGACACGCTTATCTACCTGCTCCTCAAGCGTTTTTTAGTCCTTCAAGATTTACCATCCCAGGACTAGGGAAGATGGCCAGGTACACATACTTACTACCATCCAGCCTGGCGACCTGAGTCTGATCCCTGAGATTCACATGATGCAAGGCGAGAGCCAGCTCCTAAAAGTTGTGTTTTGACCCCCACGAAGACACAAAGGCACATGTACATGTACACACACACACACACACACACACACAGAGAGAGAGAGAGAGAGAGAGAGAGAGAGAGAGAGAGAGAGAGAGAGAGAGAGAGAGAGAGAGAGAGATGTAAGGGAATATAAATTAACCACCCTTACACTTTACAGGATGTGCATGGGCACCATATTCTGTATACTAGCATTGTGCATTTGAATGGCTCATTTGGAAGTCCTAGGAGGTCCTACATTGTCAAGTAGAGAAGTGGACACTCCATGCTGTCTAGAGTCAGAAAGTACCATTTCTCCTCCTGTCTTGTCCCTATAGAGTTCCGGGAACGTTTAGTCACCCTCTTGGCCTCCCTCATTTGTACATGGCAGCCAGGACTTCTCCCTCAGAACAGTTGACGTAAGCCAAGCCCCAGTCTTGTGGCGGAGTCCCAAGCATCTGCCTCCCTGGCATTTCCCTCTCCCTGGCTGACTGGTCCTTCACTAGCTGGCACGGGAGCTCTTCAGGAAGTATACTTGTAGCTTTTTGCTTGTGGTATGCTGCTGTGCAGGTTAGTTCCTAAGAGAAAACCACAGGTACACTATTAGAACCTCTCCTTGGGTGTGGTTACATGGGATTTTCTTCTTGCTTTATGAATAGTCATGATATGGGGGTGGAGAGGCTGGAGAGGTGGGTCAGAGGTTAAGAGCACTGGCTGTTCCTTCAGAGGTCCTGAGTTCAATTCCCAGAAACCACATGTTGGCTCACAACCATCTATAGTGAGATCTGGTGCCCCCTTCTGGCCTGCAGGCATACATGCAGGTGGAACACTGTATACATAATAAATAAATACATCTTTAAATAGTCATGATATTTGCAAGGTCTCCAGTGATGGCAAATGTACCAGAAGGTATGCCAACTTCATCACACTGTCCCCAGAAGGGAATTTTATAAGCCTTTCCTTTTTCACTGTGTCTGATAAACATAACATGACATTATAAGATTGCTCTGTGTGTGTGTGTGTGTGTGTGTGTGTGTGTGTGTGTGTGTGTGTGTCCGTGCGTGTGCACGCGCAGACCTGTGCCTACCATGGTGCACCTGTGGAGGTTAGAGGACAACCTCCGATTTCACAACTTATCTTTCTATCCCCTGTGAGACAGAGTCTCTTCACCAGTGGTTAGCCAGGGCAGCTGGCCTGTCTCCACCTGCCATCTCTGGTAAGGGCATGCTGGGATTACAGGTGCCTGCGCTTCCGCCTCTGCCTTTTAGGTGGCTTCTGGGGATTTGAATTCAGGTCACCAGGCTTATATAGTGAGTGCCTTTACTTGCACTATGCCTTCAACCCACCAATTATGTTTGTTTGTTTTTTAATCAAAGAAAATAGGTCCTTGACATGTGATTTCTCCCATGGAGCAGTCTGTATATATGACCACCAATCTCTCTTTTATTCATGGACATTTTTAAAGATTGGATGAGACCAGCCATGGAGTTCTAAGTCTATCTCTGGGAGCTTTGCTGGGATGAGATTTGCTCACCTCAGGATTACAGCTGGTCCCCAAGCTCCCAGCTCAGCTCCTGCTTTGCTTTCTCTGCTGATGCTGGTGCAGCAGCTAGCAGGTCGGAGCTGAGTATTAGCCATCTGGAGCCAGGAGGAATCGCCTCGGAGGGTCACCTCCCTCCCCTGGCATCCTGTATCCTCTGCCTCTTCCCTCAAAGAAATAAAGGCTTGGGTTTCACCGTAATGCGACCCAGAGATGAAAACTGCCGCGGAAGCTAAAACCTTCCACTGGTGTCTGGGAAGAGAGATGCATCTTGCTCGCAGAAGGGTGCTAAAGCCAGGGTCGCCAAGGCGGACCCTGGAGTGCAGAGAGGGTGTCACCTCTGAGGAGGCCTGGCCTTCTTTCCTGGTGCTGTGGCCACCTGGGGACTCGGTGGAGGAAGGTCACTAGACAACTCTGACCAGGTTGGTAGCATCCTAAAGTGTGTTTGTCTTTGTTCTGCAGTGAGCTGAGGGTCGATGGGTCATTTGAACTTTTTACTGTTCTGTTGATGGAGGGAAATGCGGTCAATGATGTCATGGATATGCCAATAAAGTGGCAGTGCCTTTTCTGAATGTCACAAACGTGTCTCTCAAACATGAAGACACCATACATTTTAAGTAGTCTTTGCCTCTTACCATATATATTTAATTTAATACTAATGAGAGAAATAGCACACACACACATACATGCATGCATGCATGCATGTGCAAACACACATGCTACGCACATGCAGTCAAAATTAGAGCTCATAGAATTTAATCTATTTTTATATAATTTCTCCATTGTCCTAGATTTGTAGAATAAAACAGTAGAGAATGTTTTTAGTTACTGTGTCAGGGGAAATGACAAATTCTGTTCTAGAAGAAAAGTTAAGAATGGCATTGAGACACAGCATCCTCGGGGACCAAGAAAGCAGAGGCTGTCCTGCAGTGTGCCTGGCGTCACAGGAAGCCCCGAGGATAAGTTACAGGGTCACAACACCCTCGCGCTGTAATAGCCATGGAATTCTGTTAACAAATCCCTGACAGACGAGAATCCTTTCTGCTAGTTCGTCTGTAGTCAGAAAACAGAATAATTTGTTTTTCTAAAACAAGAGTTATTTAAGTCCTAGGGACTGACTTATGGGCAACAAATTCGTTTCAATTAGATGGGGCAGAGGATGTGAAATACTGTGTGAGTCTGAAAGTGTAAGTAGATTGTTGAAGTTGAAAGTGAGTATCGAAAGACAAATGATGTTCTCTTTCTATGGGTTTTAAAATATTTCACTTCTTTTAGCCAATAGTTCTTCACACAATGAACTTGAATGTACCACCCATGTCTGGAGCATTCAGGGTATTGGCTGGTAGGAACGCATGTGCCCACAAGCTCAGAGCTTACCTTAAATGTTTCCTTTTGTACTCCTGGGTAGCTCCACGTGGGCCGTGTCTGTAAGTCTTGCCAGGTACACATCTCTATTCTTCCCCCACTTGTTCCCACTTCTAATGGACTCTCCTAGAACCTGACAGGAAGCAGCAGCCAAGTGCTTCTTAGAGGAGATGGTCAGTTTATCCTTCTCTCTCTCTGCATATCTGGGTAGGCGCATTCAGTACCTGGGTAGGCGCATTCATTTGCGTTAAATGCTAATGACGTGCTTGTTTATAGTTGTGCATGTTGGAGAAGATCATTGCTATTTAGGAAAATAAAGTCTTACTAAAGAGACAGAAGGATTTTTAATATATGAAGCCAAACTCTTCAGTATTCTAGTTTCATGCTAGTTCTTGCTCCTTGAGACATTCATGTTCTGTTGAATTAGAATCCATTTAGGAAGTCTCTATGTTTTCATATGACTTTCAAGTGTATATGAAGAATACATTCATCTGTGTGGTTTTTACTGTGGAAAAGAACAGTGTTATTTTAAGAAAGGTGATAAGTATAAATATCTGAATAAATAGATAAAATATCTAAACAATCTCAACTATTTTTTAAACTTTGTGTCAAAGTAACCAATTCACAGATACAGAACTGTAGTGTCTTGGATTTGAGCAATAGAAATTCCATGAAAATCTTTACCTGTAAAAAAAAAAAAAGGTGTCTGCTCATGGTAAGGCAGGACTTCTATCTTTAACATGAGGTGTTCCTGTGTTACTTATTTTCCCCCTCACTGGCTTCCTGTTCATAGAGTACATGTAATTTCTCTGACATTTAAAATTAAACAGCCATGCCATTCCAACACAAGAAGCCTGGAGAACAATTTAGAAAACCTCCTCTAGCTCTCCTGTTCATCTCTCACGATCCATCCTAATGCTTGTTGTTGGAATCTCATTTTTTCTTTCAGTATGAATTAGTGTTAACCACCGTGTTCGTTATTTCTGGAAGCTGCACGGGATTGGCAGCAAGTCGTGTGCGTACATGCATTAGTACTCTGCCCCCCATCTGATTAGGCCAGCGCCCCAGCTCACAAGGTCCATGAGAGTGCACGTGGGGAGTTCATACAACTTAAGGAGATTAGGGACCGAGCTGAAAAACCACCACTGAGGAATGGGAAGAGAACAGGGCAGTTCCGGATCCCCCTGACATCTGTTAGTCTGTGCACACCGGCATGATTAAAATCAAAGCACTCTTTCCGGTGTGCTATAGACCTATATAGATAGAGGACCTTCACGGTGCCCCTTGACTTCACTTTGAGATCTGACTGCCTTTATGTTCCTAACAAGGCAAAGGTGCACAGGCACAGTTTATGAAATAGCCAGCCGCTGCTTGTTTAATTCCGAAAGATGAGCTATGACATGATGAAGCACCCGTTCTGATGGAGGCACCAGAGTGATTGCCCCTCCTTCTCACCCCTGCTAATGGCCCTTCCCCCACCAGCACTCTCGGCCACCTGTGGTCACAGTCTGTGAATAATTGATGGGGACCGCCCTGTGTGTTGGAGAGAGAAGCTGCCATAGTCACACCGTGTGGCCACATACGTGCAAAGCTTTCTTGTCTTTCCAAAAACAGAAGCTAGAGATCTCCCCCTCAGACCTAGCTATCCACACGTGTTAGGGATGCCGTCAGTCATGTATGCTGATAGACCCTTCATGGACTTTTCAGAACAATTGCCTTGGTCAGATCCCAGCTCAGGGTGTGTTGTAAAGACCCTGGATGAGACTAAGGACTGTGGCTTTGTAAGCAGCTTGCCTTGGCTTCTGCGGAGCAGGTTTGGTTTTTCTGTGTCGGTAAGGAAGCTCATATCATATGTCAGCTGGTGGGCCCTGCGTGTAGAGTCTGACACTATGAGCCTCCTTTGCCCCAACAAATTGTTGTGAAAAATTCCCAACATACAGTAATACCGAAGGAACTGAACAATGTACACCTATACACCTACCACCTAGAGTCTGGCATGGGCCCGTCCCATTTCTAATTATTTGAAAGTGAGTTGCCAACATCTATACACTTCACCCTTAACTACTAACATGAGCACATGACATTTATAACAGCTTTTTAGATAAAATGTCCACAAAGGGTAATGCACATATCTTAAATGGACTTTTGATAAATTTTAGCAAATGCAGCACCCATGAAATGCAAACTCCATCCAGATCTGGAGCCATCAGCACAAAGCAGTGTCCTCATGCCCTCGCCCAACCAAGATTAGTACATCATAGAAATAGCATCACTTTGCAAGGTTTGATTTTCTCAGCATTTTGTTTTTGAGATTCCTGTCAGCCATCAGAATGATCGATAGTTCATTCCTTTTTATTATCGAGTAGTTATGGCCCCACAGTTTGTTTATTCAACAAATAAACAAACTGGGCTACTTGAAGCTTGGAGGATTATAGCTGCCACTTTGATGAGCATTTTTAACTTTTTTGGACATACCGCCTCTGGGTAAAAATCAAGAATGGAACTGGTAGATCATAGGTCAGTGTGTGTTCAGTTTTCAGAGAGGCCACCAGAGCTGTCCATAATGTAATTTATACATTTTACATTCCAACCCATCAGGCCTGAGCACCCTGGGAGCTCACGTCTTTTTAAAGTATAGCGCTCTGGTGGGACTGTATCGGGCAATGCTGTGGCTTTTGCATTTCGCTGATGAGCAATGGTATTGAGGTTTTTTTGGCTGTCTTCCAGTGTTCAAATCCTTGACTGTTTGTAATGGTGTTGTTTATCTTTTTGTTACCATGCTATGTATTTTATATTCTTTGTGGTAATCTATACACCATTCATCTTCAGATATGCCCTACAATATTGTACTCCAGACTAGAATCTGCCTGCTCCTTTAAAAGATGCCTTTGATGAGCATAATGTTAAAGTTTGGACAAAGTCTGATTTAACAATTTTTCATCACTTCTAAGCCCTTTAGTGAATTGTAACTTAGCAGTTTTCCTTCACAGTCACCGTTTCCTGGGACCCTCTGTATCAGTGATCTTTTCGCCACTGTGATGACGTAGATGACGCAGGCCCCTTGACAAAGGACGGCTGTGTGGGTCACAGTTCTGGAGACTCAAGGACCTGTGTGAGCCCACGCTGGCTTAGCAGAGGAGGGGACCTTCTGGTGAGCGCCAGGCAGTCCCGTGTGTGCGGGAGCAGGCCATCACATCTCAAAGCGTGACAGCCACCTCCCCCTCATGACCTAGACCTCCCCAGAGGCTCAGCCCTTTCTAGCTTCCCCATGTTGCAGTAATGATGTCCTGCTGCCATTTCTGCTACCGTTCCTTAAAGTCCCGTCAGATCCAAGCACCAGGAGGGACCTGCCTTCCTCCAAAGTCCTGAAGGTAGTCTACACATTTTCCTAGGAGCTTTATAGTTTTAGCCTCTATATTTTAGGTCCATGATCCACCTCAGGTTAACTTTTGTGTACACTGAAAGACAAGCATCTTTGTTTTGATTTTATACATTTAAGTGGTTTTGCCTGCATGTATGTGTGCAAAATGGGTGTGTAGTGCCTACAGAGTCCTGAAGAGGTCAGGTCCCTGGGACTGAGTTACAGACAGGTGTGAGCTGCCATGTGGGTGCTGGGAACCCAACCTGGGTCCTCAGGAAGAGCAGCAAATGCTCTTAACTGCCAAGCCATGTCTGCAACCCAAGCGATGAGGGTACCCAGATGTGCTGGGACCGTCTGCTGAACACCTTACTCCACTGTGTTGTTCTGGCACCCCTGTCAAAAGTTAATTAGATGAGTCTTTGCGTGACTGTTATATGTATGTGTTCGTGTGTGTGTGTGTGTGTGTGTGTGTGTGTGTGTGTGTGTGTGTATGTGCGTGGTATATGTGTAGTGTGTGTGGTATGTGCAGTATATGTGTGCATATGTGTGGTGTGTGTATGCTATCTGTGTGGTATGTGTGGTATGTGTACGTGGTGTATGTGTGATGTTTGTGTTATATGTATGTGTATATGGTATGTATATTGTTTGTATGTATATGGTATATGTTTTAGATATATGCATTGTGTGGTGTGTGAGAGGTGTATGTGTGTGGTATTTGTGTTATATGTATGTGTGTGTATGTGGTAGGTGTGTGTGTGTAGTGTGGTGTGTTTGTATGTATGTGGTATGTTTGTATGTATGGTGTTTGTGTTATATATATGTGTATGTGATGTGTATGTTCTTTGTGTGTGTGGTATGTGTGTTAGATGTATGTGTGGTGTGTGTGGTATATGTGTGTGTGTGGTGTTTGTGTTATATATGTGTGTGTGTTGTGTGTGTTATATGTATGTGTGTGATGTGTATGTATGTGGTGTTTGTGTTGTGTGTGTGGTGTTTGTGTTATATGTATGTGTGTGTGTATGTGGTGAATGTGATGTATGTGTATGGTGTGTGTGTAGTGTTTGTATTGTGTGTGTGTTATATGTATGTGTGTGTGTGTGGTGTGTATGTGTGATGTTTGTGTTGTGGTGTGTTATATGTATATGTGTGTGTTGTGTGTGTGTTGGCCTGAGCTCAAAATCAGATGACTTCCATGATGACTCTCCATTTTCTTTTTTTTAATTTTGTGTGTGGTGTGTGTGTGTGCATGTTCACATGTGGAGGCCTGAGGCTGATGTTGGGAACCTTCCTTGATTGCCTTTCTGCGTTCTTCATTGCAGTGGGATCTCTGTCAAACCCCGAGCTGACTGATATGGCTGGTCTCACTTGCCAGCTTGCTCTGGGGATCCCATCTCTGCCTTCCAAGCCTGAATTTTCAAGAGGGCTGCCACCCTCCTAACATTTGTGTGGGCTCTGGGGGTCCAAACTGTGGTCCCCATCCCTGCCCCACAAGCGCACTAACCACTGAGCCTCTCGTAGCCCTTCTACAATACTTTTTGAGAAGGTCTCGCTCACTGGACTCAGCTCTCATGGATTCAGCTAAGTTGGCTGCAGCGAGCTGACTCCGTTCCCCCAGCATGCATGGAGCAGACTGTGCCCACTGCTCCCGGGTTTCACTCGGGTGCTGGGGATCTGAACTCAGGTTCTCACGCTTGTGTGGGAATCTGAGCCGTCTCCCCAGCCCCATGAGTCTATTTCTTAACTCAGTTCTGCCCTCTGGGGCTGTCTATACTGGTATCAAATTGCCCGCTTATGGCAGCCTAATGGTGAGTTTTGGAATCAGGTAATGTAAATCCTCCATTCCCTCGTTCAAGATTGCTTTAACTATTTTAGGTTCTTCAAGTTTTCCATACAAGCTTGAGAATCTGATGTAATTCTATGAGGTGAAAAAAATCCAACCGGGATTATAGTTGGACTGAAATTGAATCTGTGCCTAAATTCATGAGGACTGGCACCTTCCTGGTGTTTATTCTCAAACCCATCAACATGGGACATGGGAGGTCTTTCTGGCTGTACAAATCTTCATTTTCTTGGCAATGTTTTTTTTTCCAGAGTTCAGATTTTACTCATCTTTTGTGAAATTTATTTCTAAGCACATAATTTTTGTGCTTTGTTAGGTAGCTAGTTTCCCTCCACAATAACAAAATACCTGAGATAACCAACATTAAAGAGAAAAGTGTTATTTTTAGCTCATCCTTCTGGTCCAAGACAAGTTGGCCCCACTGCATTCAGTTTGTGATGTGGTAGCGCATCCTGAACCAAAATGCTCAACTCGTGGATTGAGAGGGAGCACAGAGAGAATGAGGAGGGGACCGGGGCCCCAGATCCCCAACTCTCCAGCCCCACCTGCCATCACAGGATCCCTCCCACTGTGCAAACCTAGCCGTGAATCACAGAATCCTCACCTTATTTCTCCCGTCACTCAACACAATTCAGAACTTACCTCCTCATTGGCTACATACAGCCTTTTCTATAACATCTGTAGAGAGAAAGCTTTCACTTTCATTTCCAAACCCCTTTGGACATGTCACTGGGACCTCGAATTTTTTTTCCAGAAAAAAATGTGCACACACAGAGAAACAGTTTTGTGCAGAACTTTAAAATGCTCAGGGACCTTCCAAAGCCTGTTGGCCAGCCTTTGGAACCTGGTGGACCTCTGCATTAACCCTTGCTCTGGAGCAGGACTCTGATGGAGGGCAGTGATCTCCTTCACTGGTCTCTCTCCACCCAGTGCGGTGCCCAGCTGTGTCCAGCTGCTCCATAAGTACCCACGCAAGTCCTCGACAATGCCACAGCCCCCTGCAGGCTCCTCCTCTCCTCCCAAGCAGCACCAGATGCTCAGCAGGCCAGAGCATCCCACATCCCCTCCTCTGCCCAGGACAGGTTAGCACGCCTTATAGAGAACAGGACTATGTCTACCGGAAGCCACGATTCAGATAACTAGAACAGCCGGGTCACCAGGCCTCTTAGAGACAGAGTGGGTCAGTCATATACCTGGTCCAAGAATGTCTAGAGGTCCAGAGTTTCAAAGGATTGATGGAGATACTAGGGTGGCATGTTAGTGCAGAGGCAAGGATTACCAATCCTAAATCACTTGATCTTCTGTAGATTCCACACCCTCGGTCTTAGCTGCTCCTTCCCCTCAGAGGGACACAACAGTGGAGCCTTTTGCCTGGGACCATCAGCTCTCTCAGCAGAGTGCTGCCTGCCTCCCGTTGCCCAGGGCACTGGAGCAACTCCAGTTGGCAGTCGGTCGTCTGTAGCCATCACCAGGCTGTGCTAAACTTCTCACTGTCCCAGTCAATGTCTTCCAAAATGGCTGCACGTCCCCCAGAGAAGCGGGAACGTGCTGACGGGGGCATTTCAGGACTTTATCTTTCTTCACCCCCCACGGTCATGCCATGGGGTGTCACCTCCAATGACAACCCAGAGGTCACCAGCACAGTGACACCATCGTGTCCTCCCATGCAGGTGCCGAAGACATGGGCAGCAAACTCTCTGCACCAGGTGGCAGTTCCTCGGTGCGCTCCCCCAGCATGGAAGACATCCACACCGCATACAAGCAGAGAAACTTCTCCCGGGCCCGTGACCTGCTCAGAGAGGCATGTGAGGAGACTGAATCCCCGCAGGAGAAGGTAGGGGGCATGCCGGCCCAGAGTTGCTATTCTGATCATGTGTGAGACTGTGTGTGATAGGTGTGTGTGTGTGTGCACTTGCCTGTGTGTGCACGTGGAAGCCTGAGGCCGACGCATGGTGTCGTCTCTATCGCTCCCTACCTTATTTTTTAAGATTTATTTACCTTTACTTTATGTGTTTTGCCTGCAATGTATGTAAGAAACACCATGTGCTTGCAGTGCTCAAGGAAGCCAGAGAGGGCGTAATTCCTTGGATTCCCCTGGAACTGGAATTATGGACGGTTGTGAACCTTGATGTGGATGTTGAGAATCTACTGAACCTGGATCCTCTGCAATAGCAGCAAATGCTCTTAACCCCTGAGCCATCTCTCCAGCCCCTCCACCATAGTTTTTGTTACAGTTTCTCCTCACTAACTCTAGGCTTGTTATCTCAGCTGGACTAGGCTGTCCAGCAAACCTCCAGAGTCTTCCGGACTCCACACCTCTAGAACTAAGGTTATAAACATGCAGCAATGACATGAGTACTGGGTATCCAAACCCAGGTCCTCACATTTCCACTTTACGCACTGAATCATCCTTCTGTAACTATCCCAACACACACGAGTACGGTATCCCAGGCTGGCTTCTAACTCACTAGGTAGCCAAAGCTGACCCCAAATTTCTAATTCTCCTGCCTCCACCTCTGGACTAGGACTACAGGCATGCACTCCCATGCAGTTTTTTGCTGTTTTTTTGTTTTGTTTTGTTTGTTTGTTTTTCTCAAGACAGGGTTTCTCTGTGTAGCTTTTAATCCCAGCACTCGGGAGGCAGAGGCAGGCGGATCTCTGTGAGTTCGAGGCCAGCCTGGTCTACAGAGCAAGATCCCATGCAGTTTTAAGATGCTGAGAATGGGTTAGATACTTGGTGCATTCTAGTCAAGTGCTCGGCTGACTGAACTGCACCCCCAGCCTGTGGATTATCCTCTCATTACCAGAGTCTTCATGGGACTCCAGTGTTCGAGAATCCTTCGCTTAGCACGTGAGCGTGTGCCTGGCCTTCCTTTCTGGTCTCTTCAGCAGTATCACACCATCACCTTCCATGTCAGATCGTGGACGGATGTGAATAGATTCATTTAAATTTAAAGAACCAATATCTTCTGCAGAATTTATCTACTGATCTTACACTTTCTTCTGTTATAAGAACAGCATGTACTCAACATGAAAGAAAAGAAATCTGTAAACGTAAAGGGGGAAAAAAAGAACAAAAGCTAAGCATATCCCTAATATATACCAACACTCCCTCTTCTGTGTCTCAATGTGTTTTCTTCTGGCCCACTGGTCTGGGAGGAGTGTTGCCATTTCTGATAATATATAATGTATTATGTATGTAATATAAATACAGATTATAGTTTTGCATATACTTTCTTCTTTGCTTCTATTATATCAAGAACTGTAAATTCATTTTGAGCATCACCATTAATGACTGCATAATATTCCATATGGTAGGGAGAACATAATTTAAACTTAATCCATGCCTCTTGATTGGATTTTTGGATTATTTCAAATTTCTTACCAATAATGCTGTATGGAATTTTTTGCCTAGTCATTTTCTTATTGGAAGGCTATTTTCTTAGCATAGCTATGCCAAATGGAAAGTATAGATATGAACAGTTTTTTGTTAGCACATTAGTATAAAATAATGAGTTTCACTTTCACATTTTCATACATGATATTTAAAGTTTTAGAACATACACCAAACTGTTTGCTAAAAAGCAAGTCCAAAATACCCCCCCACACATACACCAATAGCTCAAAGGGGATAAGAGTCAGATGTTACCATGGAAACACTTCATCAATACTTGGAGACCCAGAAGAGGGAGTGTTGGTATATATTAGGGATATGCTTAGTTTTGTTCTTTTTTTCCCCCCTTTACCTTTACAGATTTCTTTTTTTTATGTTTTACTTTGGTTAGCATAGGCTTAATCCATCTATATTTAATTAAAAGTTAGAAATGATTCTATTTTGAACTTCTAGCCTGCTCTCAGCAAAGTAAGAGATTGGGGGACAATGAGCATCATTGACAGGACATTTGAATTCACCGTATACGTGACAAAGGGCCACACCTGTGTGTGGGAAATGGCCTGACTGTTCAGTCCACAGGATGAAAAAGCTATGTGATCCTCAGTGACCCCAGGCCATAGGCTGCTGTGAAGAATACCCCCATGTGTCAGAAAATGTCCCAGAGTGATTTGGAAAGCTCTCCAGTGTAACTCCAGTAAACAAGTGGGTCACTTCTGCTCCTATTAAGAAGGGGACTGGATGCAGGTATCACACAGGCAAAACACTAGTGCATATAAAATATAAAAAGAAATCATCCTTAAAATCAAATGGAAGAGCAATCAGGTGTGCCTTTCAACACTCCCCTCTGTGTGCACCTGAGAAATCTGGACATCCCATACACAGCAAAGAACATTTTGCAACTGGAGAGAAAAGACTGCTAGTGAGTTCAGAGCTCAAGAAAAACATGGCGTTGCAGTACTGGGGGTCCTTTTCACCTTTTTTACATCCCAGGCTAATATGAAGAAGCTGGCAACCCAGACACAAACTGATATAAAGAAGCTCCAGGGCTGTTGAGGCAGCCAGAGGACCAGGCCAGGGCACCATGAAAAGACAGTTTATGGGCAACACCCAGCCGGGCCACAGCTGTGCCCACAGTTCCATGCCCACCACTCTCCAACCAAGGTCGGGTGGAGAGACTAACCTGCCAGGCTGTGAAAAGCTGCCCCAGGCATCCAAGAAGGCTGTGGAGAGCTGGAGAGCTAATTGGCATTAGGTGGTAATGTAATAACCCCCCCCCCTGCTCCCACTGGAGACCCAGTGAGCAAGGAGACCTTCCTGCCCAACAGGAACCAGGAGTCCATTCCACGGGTGCCATCTAATTCTTAGTTCCTGGTTTTCCATCCCACCAGGAAGTGATGAATCTGTACCACTCTTCACCGACCAGAGCTAACAAGAGTCCAAGGCCAAGACTCAAATAAGATCCCAATCCTAAAATACATTCCCACTCATCACCAGATCCTAATAAACAAACTCTCCTTGGGAAGCAGAAAAACATCACACAAACAAAAGGCCGTAACCAGTGCCAGCAGCTGCATGGGTCAGATGGTTGAGCTCTGACAAGACTGGAAAGCAGACAGAACACTCCAGTGAGCAAACACAGCAGAAGTAAGGAAACACTAGGCGTCTCCCAGGCAGACGCGTCTGCGGAGAAACGAGAGGCGGATTACATGGAAATTTTAGAGCCTCTAAAATATACGAGCTGAAGTTTTCTTCTGTAGGCAGACTCAACTCTAACATAGAGGAGGCAAAAGAAGGAATCTGTACCCTGATGATCTGAGGCCACGGAGGGAGCGAAGGGAGGGAGGGGGGAGACAAGAGAGAGAGAGAGAGAGAGAGAGAGAGAGAGAGAGAGAGAGAGAGAGAGAGAGAGAGAGAGAGAGAGAGGAGACAGAGAGAGACAGAGAGAGAGAAAGGAGACAGAGAGAGACAGAGAGAGAGAGAGAGAGAGAGAGAGAGAGAGAGAGAGAGAGAGAGAGAGAGAGAGAGAGAACAGAACCTCAGAGGCACATGAGGATTTTAGCTGAACTCATGTCCTCAGTCAAGAAGGAAACACACTGGAGTGTAGTTAAGGAAACTAAAAACTCCCGCCAAGAGAAGACACTACCAAACAGAGTGAAGAATCCAGAGGTTCCCCAACAGGGTAGAACTCAGCGACCCGTGCTCCGCACACATCACACTCAAACTATCATGAAAACAAAAAAAAAAAAAAAAAAATACTGAAAGCAGCCAGCGAAAGCTGTTGCCTTAGGGGGAAAAGCAGTCCAGATGACATCACCAGACACCATGGACCGAGAGGAAGTGGCACCCAGTGCTGAAGAGAAGAAGAAAAAGTGTCCACCTACAGTCCCATAAGCTGGAAAATACCTTCCAAGAACGAAGAGAAAATAAATACATCTATACATCTGGAATAGGGGAAAGCAAAAGAGAGCCAGTGTCTGGACGGCTTCCCTAATGGAACAGCTAAAAACAGTGAATAACAGGATGAGGAATGCTGGGTAAACAGGAACCAGAACGTGGTGAGACCAAAACACAAGTACACAAAGTAGATTGTTTCTTCATCTCCAGTTCTGTAAGTACCTGAAGGAAAGCGTGTAACCTCGCCTAATACAGCTCTTAATACAGAGAGGGGGAATTTTTAAAAGCAAAACAATTACCTAATGAATGTCAGATTTTAATACGTCACTCAAACAGATAAAACACTGAAAACAGCATATTTGTGTAAGTTACATATCGATAATGCAATAGCTGAAGCAACCATTTACTACATATAACTGGGCACGGTGCTGCGTGCCTTTAATCTCAGCTCTTGGGAGGAGGAAGCAGGCAGATCTTCAAAACGACCTGTGTAGAGAGTTCCAGGCCAGCCAGGGCTACATGGTGAGACACTGTCTCAAAATAAATATTAAAACTATACATACAACTATATTAAAAATTCTATAACTTAATAAAAATGAAATTCAAAATATATCAAGGGATATAAAAAAACCAAAAATGAGAGTAAAACAAAAACAAACAAAATCACATGGCAGACTTACACTTTAACATCTAAATAATTATATTAAATACAAATGACCTAAGTCCATACTTAGTTCCAGTTAGGATTTTAGAAAAGAATAAGAAAATGGATATTGTCTGTGAGAGACTCACTTTAAGTACAATGATATGTGTGTATGTGTGTGTGTATCTCTCTGTATGTATATGTGTGTATGCGTGTGTTTATCTCTGTATGTGTATGTGTGTATGTATCTCTGTGTATGTGTGTATGTGTTCTGAAAGTAATTGGAAGGAAAAATACAGACCATGCAAACATTAAGCAAGAGAAAGCAGGAGTGGCTATGTTAATATCAGATAAAGTCAACTGCAGAGCCAGGAGAGTTATCATAGGCGGGGAGGCTTAGTAACTAATGACAAAGGACTGGATCCCGAAGACAGCAATCTTCAGTCTTTAATGCACTGGATTACACAAAAGCAATGATCTATCTTAAAGAACGAGATATTTCGACATGGTTGTAGGAGTTTTGGCATCGTCTCAACAAATGATAGACCAATCAAACAGAGAATCTCAAGGTTACAGAAAACTGCAAGGCCACCACCCCTAACAGGATCTGACGTTACCAAAAGCACTACACCCAACAGCACAGAATGCACACTATTTTCAATGTCCACAGAACACAAGCCAAGATAGACCATGTCATGGGCCATGAAATAAACCTCAACGCACTTCCAAGTAATTGAAATAATGCATACTGCATTCTCTGTCTTCAGTGGATTAAAACAGAAGTCAATAGCAAGAGGTAATGAGAAAAATCTCCAAACACTTGGAAGCCAGCAACATACTCCTGAGTAATCCGTGGGTTAAAGATGGGAATCTAAAACACATTGAACTGGGTCTGGAGAGATGGCTCAGTGGTTAAGAACTTGTATTGCTCTAGGAGAAAGTTTGGTTCCCAATGCCCCTACCAGGCAGCTCACAACCTCTGTGCTCACTTTCTCTTTTGTTGGTTCCACAGGTACCTGCACTCACGTGTGCACATACTTACACACAGACTCACTTACACACACCAGTGTCCCGTAAGATGAGGAACAAGGCAAGGATGTTATTCTCAATATAATTCTGGAATTTCTACTTAAGAATAATTATAATTAATACTCATCTGGCAAGGGAGATGCCATAGTCATTAAAAACAGTTTCCCAGGGCAAGACTTAATCTGTTGACTCTAGAGCAGTGGTTCTCAAGCTTCCTAAAGCTGTGACCCTTTAAAACAGTTGCTCATGCTGTGGTGACCCCCAACCAGAAAATTATTTTGTTGCTACTTCATAACTGTAATTTTGCTATTGTTACGAATCATAATGTAAATATTTTTGGAGACAGAGGTTTGCCGGGGGGGTCATGACCCACAGGTTGAGAACCCCTGCTCGAGATGCCTGTGCCCTGCAATTTCCCCAAATGTAGAAAACTTGACCATATAATTTGTGATAGTGGGAGACTGCACTCATGCTCTCCTCTGAAATGAAAAAGAATAATTATAATCAATAGAGTATTCTCCAGTAGACCACTTGATGGTCAAGCCAGGAAAATAAGATGAAGACGCTAAATGAAGCATGTGCAGATGTGAAGGAAAATTAAAACTGTCCTCTATTTGCAGATGGTATGGTCTGCATGATAAGTCCATAAAAGGAAGGATCTAGAAAAAAGGAAGATAGATAAACTGTATATTGCCAAAATTAGAAACGTGAGCTCTGAGGAACGCTGTTTGGAGGCTAGAAAGGAGGAAGTATTTGTTAAGTGCATCCCTAACGTGGGATCCATTCTGTGAGACAGAACCTGGAGGGGTGGACGTGAGACAAACACTCCATGCTCAGGTAAGCAGCCCTGCTCCACCCGGTGGGACACTCGCAGAGACACACAGACACAGACACACACACACACAGACACACAAACACACACACACACACACACAGACACACACACACACACACACACACACACACACACACACACACACGATAGGCTGCCTTTCTCCCTCCTTGCTTCTTGTTGTGACGAGGTAGAGGATCCTGCTAAAGAAGGCCTGGGGAAGCAAAGCTGTTTACCTCAGGGCAGCTGGGAAGAAGGGAGGAAAAGAGAGGAGGACCAGTGATGGGACACACAGTCAAGGGAATGGCCCCTAGTGACCTCTTTCCTCCGACTGGGTACCACCTACAGTCTATTCCACTGCGGACTGATGGGCATTGGTCCACAGCGTGACAGAGGTAGAAGAGATCAGTGGCTGGCAGTGTTAGGGTGGCAGAGTGGCTGAGCCTCTGGGAGGTAACAGGGGCAGATTTCCTGACAAGGGAAAGCCCTGTGTATCATGAGTCTACACTGTTGGTGATATCATCCACATCACTGGTTTTGAAACCGTGGACAGTTGTGAAAGATGTCTCCACCAGCATAAACTGGGTGAAGGGTAGTTGAGTCCTCTCTGCTCTCTACATTGGGACTTCTGAAATCGCAAAGTATTTCACAGTGGGGGGAAATGTTTTTAAAAATGAGAAGAATATAATGTCACTCGGTAATGTTTGCAAACTGGCAAAACCGAATCAATTCATGATGTTTGCAGTCAGGGTATTGAGTCTTCCTGGTAGGGCAGAAACGGGGGAAGGGGGTGGAGAAGGGGCAGGGACGACACAGTGGAAGCATCTTAGCTTTTGGGTGTGATGACAAAATACCCTAGAAGGACAGCTTAGAAGGGGAAAGGGGTTTTGGTCTGCTTATTTTTTGGTTTGTGTTTTTGTGGGTTTCAGCCCATTGCCAGCTGACTCTGTTCCTTTTTGGTGTGTGATGGGAAAAGCAACCATGCCAGAGAAGGCCCAGGGATACAATGTTGTTCACCCTGGGGCAGCCCAGGAGAAGAGAGGAAGAAAGGCGTGGGGAAGGGCACAGGGAGCAGTGACCAGATCCACCCATCAAGGGTGTGTCTTCCAGTGACCTCTCTTCTCCAAATGGGGACCACCTATTCAGGGACCAGTCGATTCCACTATGAACTGAACAGGATGTTAACCTGCTGAGGAAGTCGGAGCCCTCAGGATCTAGTCACCTCTGAACACCACCACCGGCCTGGAATCAAGCCTTCCCTCAGCACAGGACCCTTGGGGACATTCTCTAAACTATCACAGGGGGCTTCTGAGCTACATTCAGTTCCTCTGCCTGGGGGCCCATTCCCATGGGAGTTGGTGGCAGTTCATGAAACGGAATGATTTTTTCTTTTCCCTGTAGACATATCACACCTGGTAAAAAGCTGTAAAGCATGAAAACCTAAGTTTAGATCCTCAGCGCCTGTGTAAAAGTGAGGTGTGGGTACATAGGCCTGAAACCACAGTGCCGGGGAGGGGATGGAGACAGGTGGATCCTGGGGACTTACTGGCCAGCCAGCCTGGCAGAAATGTGAGCTCTGTGTTCAGTGAGAGACCTTGTCTTCAAAGGTAGGTTGGAGAGCAGTGGAGGACGACACAAGTCCATCTCCAGCCTCCATCCGAGCATGCACGAGCAAGATCCTCCAAACACATTTGTGTGTGCACACACAAGTAATTAGCTGAAAAGCACACTCTGTTTTGTGCCGCTTCCCTATGAGTGTGTGTGGATAAACATGCCCTAGAAGGCCATGTGGGAGCTTTCCTTTACACAGGGAGATGAGGGCATAGAAGGAAGCTGGCCTTTTATTTTATATTGAATTAAAGACTTCAGAGCCACCAGGCTGTCTCCAGCCAGAGAGGCAGCTTCTGCCTTCCCTGCCTTCTGGGTCCCTCTTGTCTGTGGCCGGCTGTGACATCACCCATCACCTTGTGAGAATGGGGCTTTTAAGCCTGTGATGGACAGGAGTCTAGACAGCTCTTAGTCCTGTTAGTCGGTTAATCAATCACTTGTGGCTTTTTTCTCCATAATGCAAGTGCCTTCCAGGAATGGCTGGGCTTCCGGACCCCACGTGGCCAGAGTAGTGGTGGGTATTTTTTTTGTTTTCTAGTTGCATTTAAGCAAGTAAGTCCAGTCCCCTCGCTTGCATGTCAGACATGCCATCTCTAGTCTGTTTACACCATCTACAGAACTCAGCCTTTCCTCCAAGAGTCCCACACCACCCAGGAGGTCTTGAATGAAGTGAAGGGATGAAGGGAACGTGGGTTTCAGCGCCACACAGACTGCAGTTCAGATCCGGGGTAGCTCTGCTGATGATGCAACCCCCACCTGAGGGTTCCATGTTCACATTCCTGTCACGCAAATACAGATTCCTTGCATGGCCGCACCGAGGACGCACGTGACAGTGCAAATGAAGTACTCAGTGTGGCACCCACTCTCAGACGAGCTTGGTGAACATCCGTCACTTTCTCCAGAGCTCCACCTACCCATCCCTTCCTGCCCGTCTTGCTCGGACATACTTTCTGGAGATGTTTGGTTTCTGAACGGTTGGTTATCTGACACCCATCCCTACTGTGAAGTCACCGGGAAATTCATGAAGGCCAGCGGTCCTCCCTGATGTCCTCTGTGGTCAGCCCTGCCCCTTGCACTGCAGGACTTTAATAAACATGCAGAGAAGCACGGACTGACTTGTCCTCGCTTGGGTCTTCCCTCTGCCTCCTTCCGCATGCTAATGCTGGAGATCTTGGGAAGCAGCCGTGTTGTAGGAAGGACCAAGATGTCGGTAGTGTATTCCCACACTGTGCCCGTCCTTTGGGCGGACCTAGGCCTGTGAGTTACTACTCTGCCTACTTACAGAGCTTTAAATGCTGGTGTCTGGAATGAGGTTGGAACTCAGGCAGGGGCCAGTGTCCACTCTGTCAGTTTCTTCCTCTGAACTCAAATCAAGAATCCTGCTGTTGTTTCTTTGTCCCTGGATCCTGGTGTGTGGAGCCCCATTATCAGTCACATTCCATTTATCAGTGACTTGTAGGGTGGTGTCTTAGTTAGGGTTTCTATTGATGTGATGAAACACCATCACCATGGAAACTCTTAGAAAAGAAAGCATTTAATTGGGGCTGGCTTACAGTTTCAGAGGTTTAGTTCATTGTCATCATGGTGGGGGGCATGGTGGCGTGTAGGCAGACATGGTGCTGGAGAGGTAGCTGAGAGTTCTTTGCTGTGGGATGGTCTGTATGTTAAATTGCTCTGATTGGTCAATAAATAAAATACTGATTGGCCAGTGGCCAGGCAGGAAGTATAGGCGGGAATAACAGAGAGGAGAATTGGAACAGGAAGGCAGAGAGAGTCACTGCCAGCTGCTGCCATGACAAGCAGCATGTGAAGACGCCGGTAAGCCACGAGCCACATGGCAAGGTATAGATTTATAGAAATGTATTAATTTAAGCTATAAGAACAGTTAGCAAGAAGCCTGCCATGGCCATACAGTTTGTAAGCAATATAAGTCTCTGTGTTTACTTGGTTGGGTCTGAGCGGCTGTGGGACTGGCGGGTGACAAAGATTTGTCCTGACTGTGGGCAAGGCAGGAAAACTCTAGCTACAGCTCTTCATCCAGATCTGCAGGCAACAGGAAGAGAGTAAGACACTGGAACTGACTTGGGCTTTTGAAACCCCCAGAGACACGCTTCCTCCAACAAGGCCACACCTCCTAATCCCTGTCAAGTAGCCCCACTCCCAAACCACCACAGGCGGTGCTCAGGGAGCTTGGCGCCTTCCCTAAGGCTCACAAATTGTCCTGTGGCAGTTGAGCACTGGCTCTTGGCTCCTACGGTGTCCGTCTTCATGAGGCGTGGCTGACAGCCCTGTTGTACTCTGAAGGTAGAAGTCACAGATAGGGGCGGGGTTTCTTTAAAAAAAACAACAACATGAATTTCTTGACAATTTCATACATATATAATATGCTAAGGCCCGTTTTACCCCCCATTACCCCTTCCTATCCCCCTCCTGCTCCCACTGAACCTCTTCTTCCCAACAAGCCACACCCCTAGTTTTATGCCTCTTTTAAAAATCACCCACTGGGTTTAATGGCTTGCCTGAGCCTGATTGTGGGGTTATGTTCTGGCTCATGAGCACCTTACCATGCCAAACTAGAAAAATTATCCCTCCTCCCCCAGCAACTTTTAACTTCCAATTGCTCTTCAGGAAAGGTGGGGTGCATCCTGAGACCCTCCCCCATCCATAATGGAATCTTGACGGGCCCCATCTTCTGTAGGTCATACACAGGTAACTACAGCCCAGTTGGTCCATGAGTCCGTGGTCATGTCCAGAAGAAGTGTGTCTTGGCGCTCCCTCCCATTCTCTGGTTCTTACAGTCTTTCTGCCTTCTCTCCACGGTGTTTCCGGAGCCTCGGAGAAGGTGATCTACATGTCTCAGGGCTGACCACCCAACACTCATTTATTCTCAGCACTTGGAAAGTTGGATTTTCTTTTTCTTTTTTGCACATGTTCTTTTTTTTTTCCCATGATGCTCATTATGTTATTTATTTGTTTTTATATATGTGCATTGGTGTTTTGCCTGCATGTATGTGAGGGTGTCAGATCCCCTGGAACTGGATTTACAGACAGTTGTCAGCTGCCCTGTGAGTGCCGGGAATTGAACCTGGTACCTTTGGAAGAGCAGTTAGTACTCTTCACTGCTGAGCCATCTCTCCAGCCCCAGAAAGTTGGATTTTCTAAACCATGTTAGGGAAGTAAACAGAAACCAGAAATGTCAGTAAAGTCTTATTGAACTTGAATGGACATTCTCCAATTTACAGTGGTCTGGCTTGACTTTTGAATTTTTCTAATGGTGGAGAAATAGCATGCATTCAGGAACAGTCACACTGGATTTTGAATTTTTTCCTGGGACAAGGGATGTGTGCGATTCACTCTGTGACACAGAGCAACCATGTCAACCACAAGTCCAGGTACAGTGTGGCTAAGCTGTGGTGTCCTGGATTAGGTAGACTCAGTGCATTGCACATGGTATTTTCAACCTATGGGTTTATACCCGAGTCTCAGTTGGAAAGCCTTTCTATGTGTATTAAAATCATTGTTTCCACATGTGGTAACACAGAACTCTTGGTGTGCTGGTTTCTGTATGTGTTCTAAGTTTGTGAAGTTGCATATGGCTGCCCACTCTCCCACAGCCACGGCCCAAGCATGGCGCAGCAGCACGGGGCGGGTATTGTCCTCCTGGGCCGCTGAGCCGAGGTCTTGCCAGGCTCCGGGAAACATTGGAAGGGACGGAGTTGGCCTCACTGACCCCTGTCCCGTTTTGAGCAGGGTCAGTTACTGAGCATCTCGGCAGCCCACGGAGATCTGGAGACCGTCCGGTTCCTGCTCACGGAGAAGCGCGTGGAGCTGCCAGTGGAGCCCACTGACGACAACCCAGCTGTGGTGGCTGCACATTTTGGACACACCGAAGTCGTACATGAATTGCTGGAGTCCTTGTCAGGTAAAGTGCTGTCGCCGTGTGAGCTCTGTCACCGCTGCCCTTTCCAGCTTTGCCTTTTCTGGAACACAATTGGAACCACACCCTTAGGTCATCTTCTCAGATCAGCTTCTCTCACCTAGCCATATGCGTTGAAAGTTCCTCAGTGTCTTTTCATCACTCAGTAACTTACTGTTTTTATAGCTAAACGACACTCCATCGAATGGCCATACCGTGGTATGATGCATTTGTAATTTGCCTCTGGTGAACAACTCAAGGTGTTCTAGTCTTCTATAACATCCTTGTCGCTTTGCCTCAGCAGTCTGTGATAATGTAGAGAAGGGCTGGGTGTGACTGGGGGGTAGGAGCACTCTCCACGTGGCAGAAACATAGCTTTCAGTCAGAACTAGAATGACTGTGTTTTATTCATGGCCAATGGGATGATGAGTGCGGGGGAGCAACCAGTACCATCCAGGGGCACTTAGCCTCTGCCCTCTCACCCCTCCAGGTCCCTGTAGCCCCCAGCGGCTGCTGAACTGGATGCTGGCCCTGGCTTGCCAGCGAGGGCACTTGGAGGTTGTGAAGCTGCTGGTCCTGACACATGGGGCTGACCCCGAGAACTATGCCGTCAGGAAGAATGAGTTCCCGGTCATTGTGCGTCTGCCCCTCTATGCGGCCATCAAGTCAGGTGGGTCCCACACACTCAACCCTGCCCTGCAGAGTGTCCCACTTTACAGTGTGGGACTCCGGCTCCATCACCACTAACTCTCCAGTGGCCTGTGAAAGGACTTCTGCAGCTCCTTCCTGTGTGTGTGTGTGTGTGTGTGTGTGTGTGTGTGTGTGTGTGTGTGTGTGTGTGTGTGTTGCATACTGTGCAGCTGTGTATGCACACTTGTGTATGGAAGGCCAGAAGACAACCTCAGCTGTTGTTCCTTGGGACAGAGAGACAGGGCATTGCACTTTTGCCTAGAGTGTCCCTGTTCATCTCAGTTGGCTGGCTATCCATCCCCATGGATCCCCCTCTCCCTCTCCCTGTTTCTGGGATTACACTTGTACTCCATCATGGGCATTATCTTTCTCATGTGGATTCTGGAGATGAAACTTGGGCCCTTAGCAAGCACTTTGCTGACTTAGCCATCCCCTAGCCCTGTTCTCAGTTTCTTTTTCAAAATAGCTGTTCCTCCCTTCTAGGTCCCCCACTGGGTGGCAGGGACCCACCATGGCAAGTGGGACCTCATGTGCAGCACTCAAAAAGCCAAGTCCCATAAACTCTTACTGCCAAGAACTTGGTGCCTCTGGGAGAGTAACCAGGAGCCTGCTCTCTTAGCACCAAGGCCCCGCCAAATAGAGATGACCAGTGGGACATCTGAACACCCCGGGCTCTCTCTATGCTTTGTCCCATCAGGGAATGAAGACATTGCTCTATTCCTGCTTCGCCACGGAGCCTATTTCTGCTCCTACATCCTATTGGACAGCCCTGACCCGAGCAAGCGTCTACTCAGGAAGTACTTCATCGAAGCCAGTGCCCTGCCCAGCAGCTATCCTGGGAAAACAGTGAGTGACGTGGCCTGTGGGCTGGGGCTGGGACACAGCTTTGGACAGGACTTTCTCCAGGCTTTCTTTACCATGTTTCTGAACTGGTTAAGTAGGTCATTTTTTAAAAACATTCCCTTAAACTTAATAAGATTTTAAATTATGCAAGTAGGGTGTACTTGTAACTAGTGAAAACTCCGGGGTGATGTAATGAAATGTATGAGTCGTCTCCTCTTCTAATAAGTAGTCCACCAACCTAGGAAGGATCCCTTCATACACTTCCATAAGAAAAGCTGTGGGCCAAGACCAGGTGCTGGGCATGATGGTGCAGGGAGCTGGGCATTATGGTGCAGGGAGCTGGGCATGGTGGTGTAGGGATCTGGGCATGGTAATATAGGGAGCTGTACATAGTGATGTAGGGAGCTGGGCATAATGATGTAGGGATTTGTGCATGCTGATGTAGGGATTTGGCATGGTGATGTAGGGAGCTGGGCATGCTGATGTAGGGATTTGGGCATGGTGGTGTAGGGATCTGGGCATAGTGATGTAGGTATTTGGCCATGGTGATGTAGGGAGCTGGGCATGGTGATGTAGGGATTTGGACATGGTGATGTAGGGAGCTGGGCATGGTGGCATAGGCCTCTGATCCCAGCAACAGGGGAGCAGAGGGACAAGAAGATCAGGAATCCAAGGTCGTCCTTAACTACATAGAGTAGGCTGGATGCATGGGACCCTGACGAAAATCAAGCAAACAAGAAAAAAATCATGCCATTTATGTTACCAGCAAGTTGGCTTTTAAAAACATCATCAACATCTCCTTAGCTCATTCTTCAAAATGTACGCTTTAGGGCAAGGTGGTCTCAGCCCTTCTCTTGTGGATATGCACTTGGGTTTGCTCTGGGTTCTGGGGTTTGCCTCTTCTTAGGCAAACTTGTTCGCTAGGCTGTGTCTGCTTACATAGGTATGAGCTCCTGAAGTGGGTGATTTGGAGTCCCAGCCGCCCACAGCATCTGAGCCTCTACAGCCCAGACCTTGGCCAGCACTAGATATCCCACCCAGAACCTTCTCATTCTTCCCAGCCTGTCCGGGGAATACAGCTAGCAAGTGTTTTCATTTCCATGTTTTATTAATAATACTATTAAATTTTCTCACACGTTCATAAACTCTTTACATCCTTACAATAACGAGCTGCCTGCTGATGTTTATTGATTACTTTTCTGAAGTGTTAGCTTTTCATTTTCACGTTGGAAATCTCTTATATGTTAGAGATTTTGAATCTTTGTGGGTCCCATGTGTTGCCAGACTTTCCCTCCCCACCCCGATCAGTTGTTTTCTTTTTGCCTGTTTTGCTGGTGCTGCCACAGATGTGAGAACATGTAGCCACAGAAGTTCATGTCTTTTATTGGTTCTATGGAGTCCGGGGTGTATAGAGGGGGAATTTCCAGTCAGGGTTTATAGAAATAGTCTGCTAGAGACTCTGACGGTATTTTTATCCATTTCGTGTTTACATTTTAAGCTTTGGGTTTTCTGCTATTCGTCTCTGTGTTATGTGTGTGGAGGGGGTGGCGGGGGGCAGCTCTCATATCTCTAGGTGGATAGATGGTTAATCCAGCAGTTTCCAGGAGAAGGCTGCTTGATGTGGTGGTGAGCTTGTCTATAATCCCAACTTGAGTGGGAACATCTTCAGTTTGGGGCTAGTCTGGGTTCCCTAGAAAGGACCTGGCTCAAATCTAAACCAAACTAAACTAATAAAAATTGAGCTTCCTTTCTCCTCTGGGTTAAAATGTCATGGTTGGTGTTTTCATATAGATATTGGTATGTGTTTGGGGCTTCTGAGTACTGACTGGTACAGAGGGACCAGCCCTCCCTGGTAAAGCCTTGCTGTTTGAATACAATTGCCTCGTTTCATCCTTACAATCTTTACAATCAATACAAGCTTCCTGCTCCTTTGTTTCTCCCATTTTCATCATATCAAACAAATGCTTTAGTTGTGTTCACACATCTGTCCTAGCAACCAAGTCTGACACCTTTTTCAGTGGCCACACTGACCTCACACATCCCCTTCACATCAGTCTGGGATGGGTTTCCCGAGACTTCCGCTTGGAGTGTTCTGATCAGCCTATTTATGTGTCTTTATGGACATTCTCTAGTTTCTCCCAAAAGGTCTTGATGGTTTTTGTTGATTTGTGACCTTTTTATTGCTTTGGCACTATTTGAATGGGATGTACATTTGCGTGGTTACCATCTCCTTTCCCAGCCTGGATGGGGAAGAGGGTTTTTCTTTTGTGTCTTTGGACAATCTCCTTACCAGCTTCCCTCACTAATTATAAGTCCAACCTCCTTCAGACTGAGTTATTTGAGTCAGCAGATTCAAAAGAAGTCATCTCTCCCTTTCCAGTGTATGTGTAACCTGTTTAGTCCATGTCTGTGCATCCCTAGGAACAGTAAAAGGTGAGCAGTTGTAATGCAGGCAGGTACCCCTCCTACGCCCCTGGCATTAAGATCTTACTGTCAGTGGTTTATGAGCCCTGACTTTGGGTTTCTTGACATAAGCCCTTGTTATATTTAGGTAGACTTATTTATTTATTTATTTATTTATTTATTTATTTATTTATTTATTTATTTTGCTTAGTGTTGCATTAAAAAGGTTGCTGAACTAGGTCAAGTCGTATTTGAAGCTATAGATTTTCTACATTAATTCATTGATTAAATAAGTAATGATGGTAATTGCTGACCCAACTTTGAACTCTTATAGGAAATACTAGTTGGTTTGTTTCCTGTGGCTGGATTTGAACTACTGACATGCTATACATATTTACATCTCTATCTGTAAATGAAGTTTTCAGTGTCTGTTGTTTTGTTGAGGTGTGCTATGTAGCCATTCTTGCTTCTCACAAGTTTTAGGAAATTTTCATTGTTTCTCTGTAGATGTTTCATCAGAACCATAGTCAAAGTTTGGATAAAACGAGTCTTTGTTTTATTTTTGACTCCTTTGAAGTCATCGGTCAGTTCACGTATATTCAGTTTAGGAGATTAACTTTTTGTGGATCAACACACATTTCCTTTAGACTTTGGATGTGTCATTTAGTGTTTACATATGCTTTCTCAAGCGTTCTTCTTCTATATATTTTATGGTGTTAAGAAGTTCAACTTTTTCTCTTAAGCAAAAACACCTAGTGATTGCATTTTAGTGTCCTGCGTTTTAGTTGAATAAAACTAAATTTTATCAACCCTAAACCAATGTTCACGAATCTCTCTTTTGAGTATTCTGTGGTTGATGATGAGGTTTTGACAAGGCTCAGGTCTATTTTGGGCTCCAGGGTTCATCACTCTGGCTTCTTGCAGCATCTTATCTGTACCAAAAAGAGAAAGCCAAGAAAGTACTTGTCTCATAGGGATGCCTGGCAAGTAAATGCGGTTAACATTGGCAACATTATAATAGCAAGGATTGGCCTAGAGCAATATATAGATTTTATATATAGACATTATAATAGACATTACCTGTTAATTGTGGTGTGGTCATCCCTCTGTATCCTTGAGAGTGAGTTTTAGGATCACAGAAGATGATACCAAAATCCACAGATGCTCAAGTCCCTCATAGGAAATGTCCTGGTATTTCTATATGATCTCTACACTCCTTCCTGTCCAGTTACATCACATCCATGTGGCTTAGAACACCTAATACAAGGGAAAGGGAAGTCACTGGTCCTTACAATGTAGCATTTAGGGAGAGATGACAAGAAAGAAAGCCTTTCACTTTTTAAAATTAATTTTGACATGGAATTAGGTGAATCCACATGCAGAGCCCATGGATGAAAGGGCTGCCTGTAATTCTTTTTCAAATGTCTTGAGTTGAATATTTATGTATGTATGTATTTATTTATTTATTTATGTTTACCTTGCTGATCACATTACTCGAGTCCCTTATACACTGCCTATTGGTTTTTTACCAGAAATGTGGATACAGAAACATGCCCTACTGTACCAACATAAATATGCATGTAATTGTATGTCCATTTGTATCTCCTACTGCTACTGAGTTCCTATCTCATTCCTGTGTTCTACAAGCTTGCCTCACATATGTAGTTTGATATCAAATAGCCATGTGCTGGCTAGAGCCATCTGAGAGGCGAGAACCTCAGTTGAGAAGATGCCTCCATAACATGGGCTGTAAGCAGACAACCCTGTAGAGCATTTTCTTAATTAGTGATTGATGAGGGAAGGCCCATCCCAATGTGGGTGGTGCTATCCCTGGGCTGGGGGTCCTGGGTTCTATAAGAAAGCAGGCTGAGCAAGCTATGATGAGCAAGCCAGTAAGCAGCACTCTTCCATGGCCTCTGCATCAGCTCCTGCCTTGAGGTTCCTGCCCTGCTTGAATTCCTGTCCTGACTTCCTTTGATGATGAACTGTGATGTAGAAGCATAATCCAAATAAACTCTTCCATACCCAACTTGCTTTGGTCATAATGTTCTATCTATCACAGCAATAGTAACCCTAAGTAGGACAGAAATTGGTACCAGGAGTAGGGTATTGTGATAGACCTGACCATGTTGTTTGGGAAGGATTGTGGAATGCCATTGAATATTCAAAGCTTGGTGAGCTGTTTTATTAGGGCTTGGAAGATAAGAACGTTGAGAGAAATGCAGAAGATGGAAGACTGACTTGTAAAGTTCCAAGGGGAGGTTTGAGAGTCACTTGATTGTGAGTGTGTCCTGGTTCTTTTCCTTTGAAGTAAGAAAGTATTTAACTTACTTTTTATTTTATAGGAGCCCACAGTCGTAGACTTTGGATTTTATTTTTTTTTTTTTTAATAAATAGTAGTTAACAGGGTACTCCTAATTCAGTAATCTTTTTTTTAAAGATTTATTTATTTATTATGTATACAGTGTTCTGCTTGCATGTATCCCTTCAGGCCAGAAGAGGGAGCCAGACCTCATTACAGATGGTTGTGAGCCACCATGTGGTTGCTGGGAATTGAACTCAGGACCTCTGGAAGAACAGCCAGTGCTCTTAACCTCTGAGCCATCTCTCCAGCCCCAACTTTGGATTTTAAAAGAGACTTTGGATTTTTTTTAAAGAGACTGAAATTTTAAGCATTTTAATTTTTTGTTTTGTTTTTTTTTATTAATTAATTTATTTTTTAAATTACACTCATGATATTCATTAATTACACTCATGATATTAATCACATTTGTCGTATTCATAGATTATATTCACAGTATTCATTCAGATATATATATATATATATATATATATATATTTGAATATATATATTTTAATTTTAAATGCCAAATGTCATTCCTTGAAGGGAGGAGAAGGTCTTAAATACAGGCTTACAGCACAATGGGAGAACCCCGGAGGGCAGAAGTTTGCTACTGATGTTTTACAGTCTTGCATCTAAGCTGTTAACACCCATTATTCAGGATACACAGACAAGGAACTTCCCTCAAGCATTCAGGAGGGTGGAACTTGGCAGGGAATTAGCATAGGGAGGATATCAAGGTCAAGGTCCGCAAGCAAGGCAACAGTTACCCAAAACGGGGGCCAGGACCCTACAGGACCCCCTTTTATTAAAAAATGAGCTTCTGACTTGGCTTGCATGGGACGTCAGCAGGTCACCTTACCCATCATGGAGACACCTTCCCAGGCCACACTGGTGCTCTGTCTTAGGTTGGTGAGTGCCCCCCAGGCATTACCCATCTCTGAATACTCCTTATCATACAGGCTTAATTGTGTGTGAGCTACATAGTTAATTTAAGCATTTTAATTTTTAAAGAGTGTAGAGCTTTTAAATTTTGGAATGTTTATATTGTAATGTTAATAGTAATGTGTGATTTGGGGGCATGAACAAGAAGGAAAGGTTATAGTTTAACAGTGATATGTTCATGTCAAGTTGACAAGGGGTTCAATTGTACTGGCTAGTTTTATGTCAGTTTGACACAACCTATGATCATCTGAGAGGAGAGAACCTCAATTGAGAAGATGCCTCCATAAGCCTGGGCTGTAAGCAGACAAGCCTATTTCCTTGGGCATTTTCTTAATTAATGATTGATGAGGAAGGGCCCAATCCATTGTGGGTGGTACCATCCCTGGAATGGTGGTCTTGGTTCTATAAGAAAGCTGCTGAGCAAGCTATGATGAGCAAGCCAGTAAGCAGCACCCCTCCGTGACCTCTGCATCAGCTCCTGCCTCCACGTTTCTGCCCTGTTTGAGTTCCTTTCTTGAAGTGTAACCCAAATAAACCCTTTCCTTCCCAACTTGCTTTTGGTCATGGTGTTTTATCACTGCAATAGTAACCCTAACTAAGGCAGCTCTCCTTAGTCCTGTGGAAGTCTCGGTCCTAGAAATGGAGTCTGAAGCCTCCTCACATGGCCACATCACTCTTTCATTTTCATCAACCTTGAATAAATTTGCTCAGACTTTTTTCACATTTATGTTTAACTGTGAGTGTGATGGTGGTGGTGGTGGTAGTGGTGTGTGTGTGTGTGTGTGTGTGTGTGTGTGTGTGTGGTGTTTGCATAAGTGTGTGTGTATGTGTGCATGCACACGCACAAGAGTGTAGCTGCCCACAGAGAACAGAGGCATTTGATTCTTTTGGAGCTGAAGTTACAGGTGGTTGTGGGCTATCCAGTGTGGATGCTTGCGGCTGAGCTCGGGTCTCTGTAAGAGCCATACTCACTCAAAACCCCCTGAGCCATCTCTCCAGCCCCAGATCTGTGAGACTTTTTGTTTTCTGGTTTTCTGGTAACAGTGTTGTGTTAAGCTCATCTGAGTGAGTGAGAGAGTGAGAGAGTGAGTGAGTGTGTGTGTGTGTGTGTGTGTGTGTGTGTGTGTGTGTTGGAATAGAAGGCTCCCCCATTTCACATTTGCATGAGACCTCCCTAGCGGGGCCTTCTTTCCATCTCTTTTACATTTATTGCTGCTTTATTTTCACTGTTCTCTTATTCCTACTTGTTTGCTTATCCCTAAAGAAGATTGATATCCAAACCTCTGCACGCTGTTACCTCTCTATAAACTTCGTTGGCGTTGGCGTTATCCACTATACAACAGGGAGAAGTACAGTGCCACCATGGAGGTGATCACGTGCTCAGCACAGGACTTGGCATACAGTACACGCTCAAGGGTTAGTTGTTATCTTCATGCTAGAAAAGGAAATGGCATCCTCTAACCCTGCATTCATGTAATTGGTTGTTTTTCTGCTCTTTCTTATCATATTAGTTCATGCAGCACAACGTGAGACTATTGCAGGGAGCGCCATGTGTCTCCCAAGTGGGAATATTAAGGTACAAAGACATTGTTACGGGCCCTCTTGCTGTCCAGCAACCAGACAGTGTTGCTGCCCAGACCACAGCCCACCTCTCCTGTTCCTGTTCCCCAGATCTCAGTTCCTGAAGCAGGCCATGCAGGTCTCACTATAGTGAGTGGGTGCGGCTTTCCTATGTGCTGGAATGCCCAAGGATTTCAGACTGTACCCTACACTGATCAAGCCACACTTCAGAGGCAGGACCTGGCCTCAGGAGTTTTTTAACAGGTGATTCTGGTTTTAACAGGTGTGCCCCAGATATTAGTTTTCTTGGTATAATGTTGAAGCAGAGAAAGCGAGAGATCTCTGACCCCTTCTGCAAGATGTCTCCCGCCTTATGTGCCAAGGCTAGCCATAGGCGTGGAAGTGATGAGCACATCTTGCCAATGAAAAGACAAAGAAAAGGCCACACTGCTTTTCCCTCTTCTGAGCTCTTCTGCTCACATCAGAAGAGGAAATGAAATCATAGCCTGACTCATTTCAGCTCCCGGGCTTTCCCGGAGCAGGTATTATTTTTGTGACTCAAATGAATCTCAAAGGCAAATGCCCTGGAGTGGGTGCATTGGGCTCTGACCTGCAAGGGGACACTCCTCCTGTCCAAAGAGCAGAGAAGGGTGATGGCCCAGGAGGTCCGGGTAAGCTGGACACCTTTCTGAGTATCCTGTGGGCCTGAGCTGAGCTGCTGCTGCTGCTGCTGGTGGTGTTATCATCCTTCCAAATATTGAGCCCCAAATGCTGGCCATAGAAGAGCACTTTGCCCACATGATACATTGCCTGAGAATGCCTTGGCTGTGTTGCCATTCTGGAAGTGGTCCAGGAAGGACACTGGTGATGGAGCTTACCTTCAGTGAAGCTTTTAGAGTGTGTGTGTGGAGCCTGCTTCCCCCACTGGTTCATGTGATGGGGCTTTGTATGGGGACACAGGGTTTCACTGTGTAGCCCAAGCTGGCCTTGAACTCGCAACTCTCCTACCTCAGTGTCCTGAGTGCTGAGATTGCACAAGTGTACCTGAGCGGAATTTTTTTTTTCTGGTGTATTTGGATAGGCTTTCACATAACCCAGACTGGCCATGAACTTGCTGTGTGTGTTGAGGATGACCTTGAACTCCTGCTCATCCTGTCTCTGCCTCCTAGTGCTGGGATGGCAAGCATTCCCTGCCGTGTCCATTGGTAGTGGGTTTTGTTTTCATGTCATTTCTGCCTCTCTGGAAGCCTCAGCTAACACGGGTAGAGCAGCTGTCATTGGTGTCTCTGGGTCGAGCACCGTTGGTTCTCAGGCTGCTGCGGTCCGTCTCTGCTGGCTGAGTGGGAGCTGCAGGGAAGCCTCGTCGGACTCTGTTGCTGTTTGGATAAGGAAGGTTACAGAAGCCACAACACGTGATCCGATCTGCTCAGACACACTTTTCAAACAACAGAAGAGAAGCCAAGTGAGACCTGGCGAAGCCATTTCCCTAGTCCTTGGTGTCCATCTTAAACTGCCAGACTCTGGCCTGCTGAGAGCCCAGTTCATGATGGATAGCTGAACAGTGTTGTGCTGTATTGTAGCAAAAAATAGCTTCTTGCTTTGACACCTAGAAAAGGGAACTCATAAACACCAGGAAAAGCTTAGCTGGGTTCTGGAACCTTCGCTGTCATCCTGGTGCGGCTGTCCGTGCCAGGCCAGAGGGCTTGCTGGGCAGTTTGAAGGGTAGGAAATGAGCAAGGACTGAAATTAATTGTGAAACAGCTCAGTGGAGAAATCATTTCCTCTTCCACATCTCTCAGCTAAGTAAAGACAGAGCGCCGTTTAGATCTTGCCATTCATATTCGGCTTTGGATTGGCCCTGACTTGCATAGTTTGACCATTAATGACACCCAGCCTGTCTCCCCGATGGAACGGACCAGCAGGTAGTCAGTGCTGAAATAGGTCTTCGCCAGTGTGACCTGGGTAGGCGTCTTTATCTGCAGACTGTATCAGAAGGGCCAGAGGCATCCAGGGGGGCTTCTGCCTCTGCTGGCCCTGTGGGAGCTGCCAATTGCCCCACTGCGTAGGGGCTGCGTGCTGGTTAAACCTTGTGGTCATGGGCTGGAAACTTTCTTTTGGAAGATAACCAAGGCCTTTGGGGAGCACTCTCTTCCTAGGAAAGGCCTCACACTTGGTGCAAAGCATTTTCTTCGAGAATTATATGTAACTGAGATTCAGAACATCTATGTATGTATTGCTATCATCCTCATTCCTTGACCCCTGAGTGGCTGAAGGTACTGTTTCCTGTGACAGAGGTGGAAATTAGCATTCCGGGGTTTAAAGTCTCAGGATTAGTGAGTCTCCAAAGGGGTAGAGGTGGTGCTGTCAAGATCCTGGGTTCCCTCCGCCTGGCCTGTTCACCCCCTACCATGTGAGAGGAAGAGAAAGCCATTTGCTACCCTCAGAGGATCACAAAGCAAACTTCCTGTCGATGTTGCTTTTCCTGGTCTTCTACGTTGGTCCCTCATTACCTCTGGCTCTACTTCCCATGGTTTCAGTTACTCACAGTCTATTCTGGTCCAACAATACTAAATGAAAATGCTAGATAAAACCATGCTTAAGTCTTAAATTAGTATGCCATTCCAAGTATCATTTCTTGTCTAGTGTCTCCATGCTGGAGTTTATACATGATCAATAGTCACTTGGCAACTGCCTCAGCTCCCAGATAGACTCTCAGGGTATGCTTAAGTAATCCTTATTTTACTAATAGTGGCCCAAACACACAAGAGGAAATGCTGGCAGTTAAGATAGATACTAACAGGCTGGCCTCCAACTCACAGAGATCCGCCTGCCTCTGCCCCCTGAGTGCTGGGATTAAAGGCGTGCACCACTACTGCCCGGCTTATTTTTTCTGATCTTCACAGACTCTTTCTAGTATGTGTTCATCTTGTTCTGTAGGATGTAATACAAATGGAGCTGTCCTATAGAGCAAGGCCTCTTAAAGAGTTTTTCCAATCAAAACCTCTTTTAGCCCAACAAATTGTTACAGGTATATAGTTGTATAAGATAGGTATACAACTCAAACATTTACTAGCAATAAATCATAAAGAATTTTATTTCAAAGCAATTCTTTGTTATATATAATTTACCAGTTACTAGAGATTGAAGCAGATTTGCGTATTAATGAGGTGGATGTGCTTGTTCATTTTCACATAAAGAATTAAATCTCAGTTGGACATTTGATGCTGCAGGACTTAGAGCATTGCCAGTGTTGTTCAGAAGTGGCTGATTTTAGATGTCACAAAGACGTCACATAAATATGTAATATAAAGTAGGAGAGGTATGATTAGGGCCATCTAGGGCCATCTCAGGAAGTGCCAGAAATTCTGTCATAGTCCCCAGCTGAAGCTCATTGAATGGTTTTTTTTTTTTTTTGGTTTTTCGAGACAGGGTTTCTCTGTGTAGCTTTGCGCCTTTCCTGGGACTCACTTGGTAGTCCAGGCTGGCCTCGAACTCACAGAGATCCACCTGGCTCTGCCTCCCGAGTGCTGGGATTAAAGGCGTGCGCCACCACCGCCCGGCGAATGGTTATTTTTTAATGAAACTTCTCAGCAAATCAAACTACAGTTTCAAAAAAAATCCCACATTCTGGCACATTACAGTCTAAAGGTGTTCTTATTATACTTACATGGGAAATGACAGTTGGGAACTCTTAGACGTTTTTTGTTCTCCTTGATTAAACCATTACGTCTCTGTAAAATTTGTGTATGTAGTAAAAGCGCTGCATTTCCTAATGCCATAGTCCAGCCTCAGGCTGAGGGGTTTCAGGAGCTTTAGTTGGTGTGCCCTGGGACAGCGACAGCGCTCTGGGGCAAAGTGCCTGTGCTGTGGGCTTTCTCCTGAGACTGCAGTGAAGTCACATGACATCGCACAGGCGAGAGAGCCCTGGTTGCTCTGCTGGAAACAGCTCAGGTTCAAGACAAGGAGGAGGAGTTCCATTTGGAGCTGCTTTTCAGTCATTACATATTCAGAAGCCTTTTACTGTTGCCAAAGGTTTATGACATCCCCCCTCCCCTGCCATCCCCATGGCCCCACAGGGGGTCACAAGCCACAGTTTAAGAAGCTTGGCTATAAAACAGTAGTTATATAAATTACTCATATTTAATTAAGAGCAGAAAAATGATTGATAAACTGGACATGCCAAAAACTGTTGCTTGATCTTACATGACAAAGTGGAAAACACAAAGACTAAGGACGTGAATAAGAAGCGTTACACATGCTGGACCTGTTGGGTATAGCTCGGAGGTGTCGGTTAATCATGGTGCAGGCAAGACTGCAGACATGCTAGAACTAAGCTCGGGAAACTCATTATCTGGCATCCATCTATTTCATAAATATTGAAAAGCACACATCAATTATATTTTTTAAAAAAGGAGATGGTTGCCATTACCAAATGTTAAAAGCATACTTTCAAATATAAATATAAAAGCATACTTCCAAATATAAAGACATAATATGGATGTATTTAAATAGTAAAGTTATTTATACTAAAAGTGAATTTTTAAAATAAAACTTTTGTAAAAGGGGAAGTAAAGCCGGTGAAGGTCAGATCTGAAGTCTCACCTAATTAGGAGGCTGGGTAAGGAGAACTGAGCCCAGGAGTTCTAGAACAGTCTAAGCAACATAGGGAGATACGATCTCAACAAAACAAAGGAACAGAAAGAAAACTGACAAAAAATTAAATTCAAAATAGATCATTACTCTATATGATTGATGCCTCTCATCGATTGGGATTAATTTAATTTAATTCAGCCGGGGTCTGTGAGTCATCTATGATGCTTGGGACTTCACAGCAGCCTGTCCACATCCATACCCCGGCAGTCTCCTTGGTTACAGGTCCCACTAGATACAAACGAGAGAAATAAGCGGTGAATTCACGTGTGAGGAGACTGGGATGACAAACCACCACAGGAAAATATATAAAAGCTTATTAGCAACCCTGGAAACCAAATTAAAGCGCTGTCTCGCTCCTGTTAAACCAGCACAAATAAACAGACATGCTCGGTGAGACATTTGGTGGGGCCCAGAGCGGTGGGCATGCCAGGGTCATGCTCCTGACATTGCAGATTGGTTCCATATGGGCAAAAGTAAGTGGAAGTTAAACTTCTTTTTCTTCCAGTAGACTATTCTGAATTTGGTATTTCATTTCTCACATCTATCTCTAGGACATTAGTGATTACCACAAACAGCCAAAACCTGCTATTTGTAAGAAGGAAAATTGAGGGACAAACCCCCAATGTCCAAAAGCAGGGAGAACCTATGTTGGCCACGCTGTACCATCTGGTGAATACCCAAGCCGGGGAAAATGGCCCTGCCTTCTCAATACGTTATTAACACACTGCATTTTGTCCCCAAGGCACTGTGCAAACCTCAGCCCCACACAGTATCCTCAGAAAGGTCTTCCTTAATACACAGCATAAACACATACCCTCTTTCATCTCTCAAAACTTCCTGTCTGCTTTATTCTTAGCCACATATAGAGTTGACTCTGAGGATTACATTCCCATCTAATGCCGACTTCACTACCTGACCAGAAGCTTCCTGGAAGCAGGGTGCCTGGCCGCCTTTGCTCACTCCATGGTTGCCATTCAGCAGAGATCCTGAACATGCTTGGTAGATGGTTGGATGGATGGATGGATGGATGGATGGATGGATGGATGGATGGATGGATGGATGATTAAATGGGTGAATGGGTAGATAATTGGCTGCATAATTGTTGAATTTTTAAATTTTAAATAATATCCCTTCTGTTTATAAATGATATCATAGCTTAAATGTATTCTGCTAAATATTATGCTTTAACCTCTCACATAATTGTGAGGCAAAAATCTTGTGTTGGGAGACTCTTAATAATAAATTAAGGATCTTTGTTAACTACACAAGAATTTTCATATCTTGCTTTTTCTCTTTGTCTACTGTTAGCCAAGTAGTGGGAGGTTTCTTATAAATGTCCTATATTTTAAAAGAATAAAATAGTATAAGAAAAAAGGGGGCTTTTTGTTGTTTGTTTGAGACAGGGTTTCTCTGGGTAGCACTGCCTGCCCTGGATCTCGTTCTGGAGACCAGGCTGGCCTCAAACTCACAGAGATCTGCCTGCCTCTGCCTTCTGAGTGTTGGGATTAAAGGCATGCACTACCACTGCCTGGTTTATAAAAGGGCAGTATTGATTGGGGGACCCTCTAACTTCTTAAGAACTTTAGGCTCAGGGTAAAGTGTCTGTCTGGCATGCAAGAGGCCCTGGGTTCTACCACCAGGGTGGAAAACCAGAGAATTAGTGAAGATGGAGAGGCTTTCCTAAGAAGCGTCTAGCATCCAGCAACCTAAGAATCACTGGGATCTTTTCCTTCATAAAATGAACTGTGGCTGTCAGGGTCTTGGTTACCACTATGCAGGTTTCTGGAGAGGCATTAACTGACTTGGGATTAAAATAGTTGAGTTTGGTTTAAATTGTATTCTATTTTTAAAGATGTTATAGCAGTTTTTACATCCATGTACACACATGCAATTGACCTGGAATTTTAATGGCTCTTACAGAATTCCTAGTTGTGACTCATAAAATGAAGTGAGCAGCTATATTAAGGAACCATTTACACAACATGGGGACTGTTTGTTCTTTAAACTTTTACTTAAGAATGATTTATATTGAATTAGGACCTTTGGGAATGGCTCTCTGGTTATCTCCCTTGGGTCCATCATTTCACATGTACTTTTACCGTGTCGCTTTGGGCATTTTTATTTTTTGTAAGTCTTTTGTACAGTGTAGTCAGGGGCTTGCTAGCCCTGGTTAACAACAAAATCTCCCATACTTTAAACAATCATTTTACACCAGTTTTTATACTGACATTTTTACTCCTAGGTTATTAGTGTATTTCCTGTTTTAAAGTATCTTTTATTTATCTTTACCAATTTTGTGCCTATATATGATGTATCTTGATTAGATGCACCCTCAACTCCTCCCACCTCCCACTTCTAAATATCCCCCACCGCACGCACACACACACACACACACACACACAGAAGCCCACTGAGCCCTGATCTTGTCGGTTTGATCTTGTACAAACAGCCATCGCTTTAGTGAGGTCATAGATGCAACTGCTATGTCATGTCCAAAAGACAGCATTTTACAGCACTCCTCTCCACCCCCTACTTTGCATTTATTTCTACCCCTTTCACTGTCTGCCCTAGATTTTCAGGGAGGGATGGAGTAGCTGTCCCATTGAGGGCTGAGCACTTGACCCTGACTTATCCTCAGAGCTTTCACCAGCCGCCCGCTGCCGAAGAAGAAGCATCACTGCCCAAGGTTGAGAGCAACACAGACCTACGGGTGTAACCCTGACTGTTTAGAAGGAGGTTCCACGTGGCCGTTTAGTAAACCAGTGATAGAAAGTCCCCACCTTGGGCCTCCGGCCTCCCAAGGCAAGAGCTTTTGAGCAGGTTTGCAGCACTTGACCTGACTCCCCCAGGGAGCCAGCCTCAGAGCCCATCAGGAAGTGAGCAAGCTTCATCTTCGTTGGTTTCTGAGAGATCCTCCACTTGATTTTCCTGGTCAAGCTCTTGTTTCTCCTCACCTCTGTTTTCCATCTTAGCCTGGCTGTCCTTGATCTTCTGCTTTCTTTCATCTCCCTGTGCCGAGTGAGCACAGAACATTCTGGTGTTTCTCTGTGTGTTCTCCGCTCATTGTGAGGCTTTCATTGCCCTAAGTGCCTGTTGTCCCGTGTTGGTTCTTCCTCTCCCCGCCACACATTACTTAAAGGGGGGATTGCAATATCCAAACTCTTGGGCACTGTTTAACCCCCTTCTCCTGGCTGGTCATTGCTTTCCCTTTGCCTTTGTCTAGGCTGTGGAGTCGGGAAAGGGACGCGCTTGCAAGGCTGCCCTTTCAAGTTTCTTTGCCTTTGTGTCTCAGAGTTGAGCCAGTTGAGGAGAAGGTTCCTGTGTGAGAACAGAACCCGTTCTCCGGCCTCTGCTCTTCAGGTGTCTCGCTCTATTACGTGATTCCCTGTTGGTTCTTTGCATAGTTCTTCTTTCACGGTCTACTGTCATTGTTTCCCGTGCTTTCATTGACTTTCCTATCGTCTGTTCTGTCCTGTGCCAGGCCATAAAGACTTAGCATCATTGTATTTTGGGTTGCAATAATTTGTCTTTTATCACCACCTGTCCATCTGATGTCCTAGGTGTCGTTGGTTGGCTGTCAGCTTGCAGGTGTAGCAGAGAGGGAGCGGTATCAGACACTGGGCCTGTAACTGCGGTTGAGTCTGTTACAGGATTAGGTCACCTCTGGAGTTCTTTCTGTGCCATGGCACCAGCCTCCAGAGACGCTGTAAATGGTCAGCTGAAAGTGCTTCGTGTGCGCGGCAAGGAGCTGCTGAGCATGCTGTCATCTGATCATCGGTCTCCACTGTGCTTCTTTCTGCCAGTCGGGGCTCCTCAGATAGCAGAGCCAGCAGGATGGATGCATGCATTACGGTGAAAATAGATGGATATGGGTGATAGGTAAATAATAATGATGGGTGGATGGATGGATGAGATGGATGCATGCATGCATACAATGCATAAATACATAGGTAGACAGATAGATAGATAAATAGATAGATAGATAGATAGATAGATAGATAGATAGATAGATAGATAGATAGATGATAGAAGGACAGGTGGATGGATGTATGCATACATGCATAAATACATAGGTAGATAGACAGACAAATGATAGATAGATAGATAGATAGATAGATAGATAGATAGATAGATAGATAGATGATAGGTAGGTGGATGGATGGATGGATAGATAGATAGATAGATAGATAGATAGATAGATAGATAGATAGATAGATAAGTAGATGAGAGGGGACCCACTAGGGGACTTGGCTCATATAACTGTGGTGACTGAACAGCTCCTTGATCCTTTCTTCAAGCTGGAGGCCATGGATGCTGATAACATAGCTAAGCTTGATGGGAAGGTCTGAGAACCCAGAGGACCACTGGTGTAAAGTACTAGAGGCCCCCAAGCTTGGATTTCTGGTGTCAGTAAGGACAAGGGGAATGTCTCAGACCGAAGCAGACAAAGAAAAAGGCTTGTGCTGTTCTGTTCTGTCTCAATCCCCGGCTGATGGGATGACACCTGCCCACACTGAGGGTAGATGCTCTACACCCACTGATCTCCCTTGAACCCTCACAAACACGAGGGATGCTCTACCAGGTCTCTATGGATTCTTCCGTCAAATCCAAGCCTGAGATGAACTGTCACAGTACCTAACAAGAACAGACAACTGGAGTAGGTTTTTTAAATATACCATTAACCTTGGACTTCTAAGTTATTTTTGTATTTAACATTTTTCAATAATCTGGTTTCTATGGCACCGTGGTTCAGATCTGGAGTAGCCTTGCAGTCTAGTGACCAAGGTCTTGTCTCCAGCGTGCTACTGGAAAGTGGGGGGAAACCAGGAAGTGGGACTTGGTGGGAAGTCTCCTGGTCATCGGGGCATGCCCTTGAGGAGGATATCTGGACCCAGTCCCACCTCTCCTGGTCTCTTTCTTTCAACTTCCAGCTGGGAATCAAATGGCTCCCCCCTACCCCTCCACCCCCGCTGCATACTCTCACTGGGGTGCCAAGCCACGGTGCCTTCTGGCTTTGCCTGACTGGTTACCGGCTGCTCTTTTCCTGGGGCTTTCATAACAAGTCACCAAAGCATAGGCTGAAATGAACACAAGGTTCCCCTCACCATTCTGAAGCCCCGAAGCCCCAAACCAAGGAGAAGCCACGCTCAGATGTCATCTGAAAACTTCTGCTGAACACAGAGTCTGGGGGTTGCTGTGGGCCACAGACCAACATGCAATCCCGGAGCGTTCTGTGTGTCCCCCCATTTTAAGACGTGTGTCACGAATGAACAAACCTCTGTGGATTGCCTCTCTCGGTGTGTTCTGTCCTGCTGCACTGAGCGGCGGTCTGTCCTGTCCTGTCAAGGGATTTATAGTCTCTAGGGGTTACAGTTGGGACTCAGCTGTGAGTCCAGCAGAGATGGCTGGCATGACCAGTGGGGAGAGAGGAAGCAGAGCTGTGAATTCTGTCCTGAGGGACAGCAGAGTCCCGATAAGGAACAAACATCAAGGGCCCCTCTCTACCAGGTGACCAGGTGACCAGCCGCCCGACCTAGCCGGTCTCTAAGCCAAGTCTCTTTCTGTGTCTGTCCCAAACCTGTTCTCCAGCCTCTGTTACTGGAGTGCCGATGCTAAGCTAAAGCCATCGGAGACCCCGGTCCACCTTAGAATACATTTTTTTTAGGCAGTAGAGTTGCTATGACATAAAAATAAAAGTAAGGGCCGGCCAGATGGCTCAGAGGGTCAGGTGCTTGCCTCTAAGCCTAACAGCTTGGGTTCCATCTTCAGGCCCCACATGGTGGAAGGAGAGAACCAATCCCTTCACGTTGTCCTCTGACCTCCACACATGCGCTGTGGTACGCGTGCTCACACAGATGTGCACAAACAGACACAAAATAAATAAAATACAATAAAAAAGATATTTTTGGGGGGGAAAACTATATCTTTGTGGCCAGTGGCTTCTAGAACATGTCAAGTCAGATAATGCCTCTGGGCTGCAACCTTCATCTCCAGATCAGGAGAGCTTTCTCGACAACACTCTCTACCCATGGCCCAAAATAAACACAACCCTTCAATGTTTTTATTTTATATATTATTATTAACCTGTGTGTGTGTGTACAATGGTGTGTGTGCAATGATACGTGTACAGTGTTTTGTGGCATACATGTGGCCATCTGAGGACAGCTTGTGGGAATCAGTAGAAGGAGCTATTTGATTCATGAGTGGGAATTGAAAAAAAGGCTTGCATCCCAATATGTTCCTCCAGGCCATCTCCCAATGACCAGAAGACCAGGCAGTCCTCTCCTTCCATCCTTCCTTGGGTTCTGGGAATCAAACCCAGGTTTCCAGACTTGCATGGCAAGCATTTTATCCACTGAGAATCTCACCAACCCCCCACCCGACCCCTTAACAATCCGAGTCCCCACCACCCCCCTGGAAAACAGCTTTCCAAACCATCCCTTGGTGCCTGTGCGGGGAGGTGGTGCTTCCTCTGGGCTCCCTTTCATTTGGCCAGCGTTTGAAAGGCTTGGAGACAAACGCCAGGACATTTTCCGTGTGTTCCCCGGGTGCATGTGGCCTGACCGCTGAGCTGTTGAGCAGTCCAGTGCCAGCTGCCTTTGATCTTCTGGTTCAGCATTCTGGGTCGGGGTTATGCAATGGCTGGCTGTGCTCCCTCGGAGCCTGGTTTGTGGTAATTCTGCCCAGACTGATACAAACAAACAGTGATGGCTGTGGGCTTGCTGGACCTGTCTCTCTCAATTGCATGGACACAATTGTTATTGGGTGTTCGTTCGCTCTCTCTCTCTCTCTCTCTCTCTCTCTCTCTCTCTCTCTCTCTCTCTCACCTATGAGCACTTAGGTACCCTGGGTACCTGTGTACCAGAAATAATAATAATAAAACATGTCAATCTAAAGTTTCAGTGTAACCAGGTGGAAGGCTTCCGTGTTTGTCTGCAACATGCTCCATCTAACTCAGCGTGTATCACTCTACAAGCCTGTCTGTCTGCCAAGAATGTCGTGTGACAGGTTTTCTTTTGGGCCACGAACCAGCTCCCAAATCATGATACGGAGACTTATTATTAGTTATGAATAACTAATTTGGCCTTGGACTTGTCCCACTAGCTCTTATAACTTCAATTAACCTGTGTTTCTTCATCTACATTTTGCCTCAGGGCTTTTTGCCTTTCTTTCGTTCTATACGTCCTACTCCGTGTCTGTCTGTCTGGCAGCTGGCTGGCTGGCCAGCCCCAGGTGTCTCCCTCTCTCCCTCCTTCGCTCCTGTCTCTCGTCCTCTTCCCTCGAGCCTAAATTTCTCCTCCTACTTATTGTCTCTGCCCACCAGCCCCGCCCATCCCTCTCCTGCCTAGCTAGTGGCCATTCAGCTTTTTATTAGACCAATCAGGTGCCTTAGGCAGGCAAGGTGAAACAGCAGCACATCTTTACATAGTTAAACAAATGCAGCATAGACAACAGCACACACTTTGGGGAGTTAAAGTAATGTTCCACAGCCATACCATCCTACCTTCAGACTTCCTCCACCTCGTCTCTCTGGGCGTTACGTTTATCAGATGTCAGTTGTGAAGAAACTCGTGCTGGTGGGACCCAGACCTGGTGGCAACCACTGCTTCCTCCTCTCCTGTGGGTCTGGTGAAGTCAGTATTACACACTGCACTTCTCTCTGGGGGTGATTTCCTTCTGATAGAATGGTCACTGTGGAAAAGGCACAGGCTTCCATACAAGCATTCATCATTCACTCGTGAGTCCACGAAGATCAAGAAATTTGAGCTAAGGCAACCAGAGGCTCACCAGCCCACACATGTATGCACACAGGCACACACACACACCTCACCTCTGAACCCAGAACTCCCCGATCATCTAACGGAACAGCAGGCACTCTCAGCACTACACAAGAAAAGTGCTGACCAATGGTGGCAGGCAAGATGGTGACCCTCTTCTGCAATAGACACGCATGCTCCCTCTGGGAGACAGAGGAACGGGGCACTCCATCTGGGAGATAGAGGAATGGGGTGCTATGGTGGATCTGCTTTGTCCTCCGAGGGTTTCTGTGCTGGAGAACTAGTCCCTAGCATGGATGTTTCCAGAGATGGTAGGACTTTGCAAAGGTGGAACCTGGCGGAAAGTGTTCAGGTCATTGGAAGCATCACCCTGAGAAGCAATCAGTGCTGGGTCCGTGCGGTGAGTTGTTACTGAAAGCAAGCCAGGCCTGTGAATTCCTCTCCGATTTCCTTCTCCTGCCATTCCCTCCCTCCCTCCCTCCCTCCCATGCTCCCACCAGGAAGCTTCCTGCTGTCCTGGGAGGTAGACAAGGAGTGTCTCCCCAGGACTGAGCCAAGGCTGTGCCTTGCTGCCCCAGAACCATGTGCCACACTGAGTTCTTTTCCTTAGAAACCTCCTACGCTCAGCTTGATTCTTCTAGCCACAGAAAACAGACCATTCTCTGGGGTTTGCAGGGGTAGCAGAATTCGGCAGGTAACAGAATTCGGCAGATAACAGAATTCCTGAACTGATTTTATTTTATATATTTGGTTAAAGCCAGCAATGCCCAGCTAAGGTAAAGGGCAGGCCAGCTGTCTGGGTATCAGAATGACTGGTGTAACCACAGAGCTGTGTCCAGCCAATAGGCTAAGACATGACACTACTCCAGCAGTGATTAGCACATCTAACGTCTTCGTCTTGGTTTCTAAATAGCATTTTTCTTGAATGAGAATCAGAGATGAGGCCAGGACTTGCCCTGGGCAGCATCAGAGGAGCCTGGGATATCTGATTTTGCCAGGAATCATCACCCCTAGTGACCAGAAAAAGTCAAAAGAGTATAGGCGTCCTCACTGGGGACTTCCCCCTGGACAAGCTGGGACACTTGAGCATCCGAAGAAAGCGTAATGGTAATAAATTGAAACACTCTAAAAAATTGACAGTTCATGTAAGGGACACTTTCAGGAGGTGGGCCCCTGGGGGCAGGAGAGATACTCTTACACAAAGAATGGTGGAGAGTGAATGTGGGAAGGTAGTTTGGGGAAAGCACCACATGGCACCCACCACTGTATTTATTGATTCAGACCAAGATCGACAATGTTGAACCCACTCAAAGTCAAAGCAATTATGTAGGAACACAGAACGCAGACACATGTGTGCGCACGCGCACACACACACACCATGTCAGAATATCACTCTGCATAGTGCTTGTGAGGTATAAAGGGTCAAATGGACCTTTACGGACTGGAGATCAGGCAGGCACTACCTTGACCAGAGATCAAATCTGGTCCCAGTGGCAGAATCACCTGGTGTCTGATGCCCCCTGGTGGTATTTAGTGGGAAGAACCCAACATTGTCTCCAACCTTTGCCTAAAATGCTTAAACTTAAGTCTCAACTGACATTTTACTTACACGGTTTCTAGTCAGGTGAGATTGGGAGATTATTCTCAAAGATTTGGAAAATTGCAATGCCAGAGTCAGAAGAACCCCAAAGGCATGAGGATGATTCCAGATCGAAGAAAGAAAGCAATTCCTGATCAGAACACAAACTAGTTTTTAAAATAGATTTCTGAGGCAATGGGGAATCCTTGAACACGGCCATGGACTGCATAACCTTGTGCTGCTGTTACACGGCTTGAAGAACTAATGTTCTATGTGAAAAGATTCCTGTTCTACTGAGATGTGTGCCGAAGTGTTTAGGGTGGCATGCTGTCCTGGTTAGTTTTATGTCAACTTGACACAAGCTAGAGTCATCAGAGAGGAGGGAGCCTCATTGAGAAAATGTCTCCATAAGATCCAGATGAAAGACTTTTCCTTTTCTTTTTAAAGATGTATTTATTATGTATACAGTGTTCTGCCTGCATGTATGCCTGCAGGCCAGAAGAAGGCACCAGATCTCATTATGAGTGATTGTGAGCCACCATGTGGTTGCTGGGAATTGAACTCAGGACCTCTGGAAGAGTTGCCAGTGCTCTTAACCACTGAACCATCTCTCCAGCCCCACAAGATATTTTCTTAATTAGTACTGATGGAGGGTCTAGCCCATTGTGGGTGGGGTCATCCCTGGGCTGTGGTCCTGGTTCTATAAGAAAGCAGACTGAGCAAGCCATGGGAAGTAAGTTAGTAAGCAGCACCATTTCAATGGCCTCTGCATGAGCTCCTGCCTCCAGGTTCCTGCCCTGTTTGAGTTTCTGTCCTGACTTCCTTTGGTGATGGACTATGATGTGGGAGTGTAAGCCTAATAAACCCTTTCCTCCCCAACTTGCTTTTGGCCATGGAGTTTCATCACAGCAATGGAAGTCCTAACTAGGACACATGTCATGTTGTACTATTCACAAAGGGTTCAGCAAAAGTGAAGAGTTTTGGTTTTAAATATGTGTGTGTGTGTGTGTGTGTGTGTGTGTGTGTGTGTGTGTGTGTGTGTGTGTGTGTGTTTTGGGGGGAGGTATGTATGTGAATTCAGGTGCCCTAAAATCCAGAGCCATGGGATCCCTGCAAAGCTGGAGATACAGGCAGATGTGAACCACCCAACATGAGTGTGCTAGGAACCAAACTCAGATTCTCCACAAGAGCAGCAAGTACCCTTAACCACAGAGCCATATCCCTAGCCCTGAGAGCATATGGTTTTATGTCTGGAAAGAGCTGGGAGACAGCCAATATGATGTTGCTTTGGCATCTGGTGACTCCAGGTCCGTAGGGTTTATTGGGTCCTAGTTGAGCTCTTTGGCAAATTTTAGATTTTTTTTTAAGACTTAAAAGTAAGTGGGAAAAGAAAATAGGAAAAAAATAAAAAGGCAAGCCAGAGCAATTGAGTGGCTTATCTAACAGAATTAGCTGAGGCTAAAACTCCTCTCTCTGGACCTCTCTAGCTGTTCATCCTTCTTCATCTAAACTAATAAAGAGGAAGATGAAAGTTGCCTTGGAAGAGAGGCACACAGCCTTTCCCGGATTTGGCTAAAGGGAGCTAAAGACAATGTACACACCACCACCTAGTGGCCACATATGGTCACCTCTTAGCTCTGCCAATTGCAAAGGCCAATTCAACCCACACTATTGGTACCATTCCCATGGTTCCTGAGGTTCTTTCATTTGTGAAACACTCATTTTTGTTTATATTTCTGGTCCTGTAATTTTTTGTTGTTGTTGATTTCCAGTTGCTTTGGATAAACAAGCCAAAAAGCAGATTCCTTCTCCCCAGAAACTCAATTGAGTCCTGGATTCTTTAATGACCCCGAAGACAGAGGAAAGCCTTATTCTTACATATTTAACCAGGACCCATTTGCTGCCCAACAATAGTAAACCACTGGGATTTCTGACTTCCTCTTATTAAATAACAAAACAAAACAAAAATGACCAAATAAGGAACATGTTCTGAGCTTGCCACAGCAAAGGGTTTGAGTTGCCGTTCGCATGTGGCAGAGACTTGGGGCACGGAGGAGTGGGTAAGCTTCAAAACATAACCAAAGGGAGGGTCTACAATGTCCTCACTGGAGGCTATTGTCCGGGGAAGACAGAGACACCTGGAAGTAGGATCCCTGTGTGTCTGTGTGGGGGCTGTAGTTGGCTTTCTCGGGTTGCCCTGAACTGGAAGCAGGGCCCAAAATTAGGAAAATTGCCGGTTACTGATATCATCCCGGTCTGTTACAGCAGAACGCGGTGAACTCACTAGTTTGCTACTGTAGCTATCACTGGCTATCTGGCTTCCTGGGCTATTTGCTAAGGGAGTTGGTTTCTTGCTGTGGGTTGTAGACCAGTGTTTCATATTTCCATTTGGTGTGGCCTTTCGTCTGGAGGCAGCCAGTCCAGAATGAGGCCAGGCACAGGGCCAGGTGGCAGCAGACATTGGCTGCCTAGATCACACAAAGCCAGTCAAGGAAAGAGATGGTAGACCATGTTAGGACCCTGCCTGAGAAGAGGCCTTCTGAGCCTCAGTGGGCTTCCTTTGTACCCACAAGCCCTTGCTGCCCTGCTGCACCCCTGTGAGAAATTCTCAGGAGTTGGCTCTGGGCCACCAGCGTGCTCTGGAGGTGACTTGGAGCCATGAGCAGGTGACTTGTGCAGATCAGACTAGTCTCCGCCTTGTGCTAAGGACCTCGGTAGAAGCCGGGGAGACAGGGTGGACATGCTCCCAGCACCTCAGGACAGGGCTGCAGCTGGAGTAGGCACACAGCCTCACTTGAACATTTTATTCCAGCCCCACCTGGGGCCCAGACTTCACCATCCTTATGTGCTGTTCCTTCCTGTCCCGCCCCAGGCACTTTGTGTGAAATGGTCCTGTCTTAGGTTGCCCTGGGTGGACCTGGACTGGCTTTTAGACATCTCCTGCCAGATCACAGAGCTTGACCTCTCCGGCAACTGCCTGCCTTCGCTCCCCTCCATCATCCCTTGGGGACTCATCAACCTGAAGAAGCTGAACCTCTCAGACAACCACCTGGGGGAGCTGCCCTGTGTGCAGTCATCCGACGAGATCATCTGCTCCAGGTGGGCGGGCCCGGGAGTGTGGACCAGGCCTCCCGTGCCCCGCGGTCACAGCCACCCTCCCATACAGGTTCCTTGGTTGAATCTGGGTTTTGGAGAATGAGCAGTAGTGAAAGGACTGCTCTCTCTTACACAAGCTCACGGGAGCAAGGCATCAGCAAGGCCTCGGATGCCTCATGAGCCAGAGAGGTCTGAACGGGTGGTCTGGGCTAAGGATTTATCTCAGCTCATCCACAGCCATGCAGAGCTGTTTGTTCAAATTGCACAACTGTGCCCTGCACAGTAGGGTGGCTAGAAGCTTGCTGGGATGGTAGAGGGGTTTGTCCCACCTCCCAGAAAAAGCTGGGTGGGCCTGAGGAAAGGGTCAGCTCTGGGAATGTGGCCACACAGGAACACTGGTCACTGGGTCACTGCCCGTCTTTCCTAGAGCCCTGAGCCCTGAGGTGGCATGGCAGGGGAAGGATATCTATGAATTGCTTTTCTCATTGTGACTAAATATCCCGACAACTTAAAGAAGGAAGGGGTTATCCCGACTCACAGTTTGAAGGAGAAAGTCCATTGTGATGGAAAAGGCATGGATGCAGGGTCAGAGGTGGCCGGTCACACTGCAGCTGCAGCTGGTCACACTGCATTAGTCACTGGTCACACTGCATCAGTCACTAGTCACACTGCATCAGTCGCTGGTCACACTGCATCAGTCGCTGGTCACACTGCATCAGTCACTGGTCACACTGCATTAGTCACTGGTCACACTGCAGCTATAGCAGGTCACACTGTATCAGTCGCAGGTCACACTGCATCAGTCGCTGGTCACACTGCATTGGTCACTGGTCACACTGCACCAGTCGCTGGTCACACTGCATCAGTCACTGGTCACACTGCATTAGTCACTGGTCACACTGCAGCTATAGCAGGTCACATTGTATCAGTCGCAGGTCACACTGCATCAGTCGCTGGTCACACTGCATTGGTCACTGGTCACACTGCATCAGTCGCTGGTCACACTGCATCAGTCACTGGTCACACTGCATCAGTCACTGGTCACACTGCAGCTGTCACTGGTCACACTGCGTCAGGCACTGGTCATACTGCATCAATCGCTGGTTACACTGCATCAATCCCTGGTCACACTGCATCAGTCGCTGGTCACACTGCATCAGTCGCTGGTCACACCGCATCAGTCACTGGTCACACTGCCTTAGTCACTGGTCACACTGCAGTTATAGCAGGTCACTGGTCACACTGCATCAGTCACTGGTCACACTGCATCAGTCGCCGGTCACACTGCATCAGTCGCTGGTCACACTGCAGCTGTAGTCGGGAAGCAGACAGCAATGACTGCTTGCTGGTACTCAGCCTAGGACACGAACCATGGAATGGTGTCACCCACATTTAAGGTGCTCTTCCAACCTCAGCTCACCTAATCTAGACAATCCCTCACAGACCATGTCCAGAAGTTTGCCTCTCATCAAATTGTGACAGTCATGATGAACCATCTCAGGACTGTACTTGAATTTCTTGAGGCTGTGTATGTGCAAGGCTTCATTGCAGAAAGGGTTTGAACTGACTGGATGTCAGTCTAAGTCTGGGGCTGGAAGGTGGCCCAGTGGGTAGAGGTGCTTGCTGGCAAGCCTGGTGACCTGAACCTACATACTGGTGAGAGAAAACTGACTCCTAAAAGCTGTCCTCTGACTTCCACCTGGGTGGAGTTCATGGCACATTGGCTCACATGAGTGAATGCATACACACAGTAAATACATGGAATTTTAAAAAATACACTGGGGGTTTAAATGTTGTAAGAGGCAGGATGTTGGAAAGAGCTTGAGGTTAGTTCTTGGGCCTCATAGATGAGTTTTACAAACCCATCATGTAAAAAGCAAGTGTTAGCTGAGCAGGCTTCTTAACCTGGGTCAGATGGGTGAACCCGAAATCCCCAACAGGTTGCAGTCCTGCTCTGTGGCCTCTGAGCAGCTCCAGGGCGCCGCTCGCTTAGCATGGGCAAAGGTTTTAATCCCTGGATGTTCAGAAGAACCAGAACCCACCAGAGTCAGAGTCCATTGTCATAGCAGTTCACCAAATAAGTGAAAAGCCAAGATTCCCACTTGCTTCTGAAACTGTGTGTGTAGAGAGAAAGCGTGTGCCTTGCCGACAGCGATCTTTATGCACTGCTGCTGCTTTTCCGGTGCCCTGACTCCCTTCTCCCCCGCCCCAGGTTACTCGAAATCGACATCTCCAGCAACAAGCTGTCCCACCTTCCGCCTGGATTCTTGCACCTCTCAAAACTTCAAAAGCTGACTGCTTCCAGAAATTATCTGGAGCGGCTGTTTGAAGAAGAAAACGGTACGTGCCTCCATCGATGACTGGTATCATCAGCCACTTCCTTACTGGTCCGGATACTTGACAGTTCACGGCTTTTTTTTTTTTTTTTAACTCACAGCTACTAACTGGATTGGCCTGCGGAAGCTGCAAGAACTTGACCTTGCTGACAACAAGCTGACGGAGCTCCCCGCCCTCTTCATGCACTCCTTCAAGTCACTCAGCTATCTAAATGTCTCCAGAAACAGCCTGAAGAGCTTTCCCGATCCCTGGTCCTGCCCTTTGGTTTGTATCCTGAAAGCCACAGTCTGAACACCACTCTGTACATCCTCACTTCACCTCCTTTGGGGTCACGCTGTGCGTCACGAGTGCCGTTCCACATCGTAGCCGAGGCCCACAGCACTCAGTCAGTAACATCTGTAAGCCAGTCAGTCCGCTGGCTCCAGATATAAGGGACACACAGTAGCCACTCCAGAGCTTTGTACGACAGCAGCTCACACCCTGACACAGGCTGATACGAGGGGTGGGGAGCTGGCTCTTTTGGTAAAGTGCCTGCCACACAAATATGAGGACTTGAGTTTGATTCCCAAGAATCCACATGAAAAGCCACGCACGAGTGGGTCTGGAGAGATGGCTGTGTAGAGAAAGTGCTTGTTTATGCAAGCACCAGGAACTAAGCTTTTTCAAGCACCCAAGAAGCAAAGACAGGAACCCATGGGTAAGCTGGCTCGCTAGACCAGACACTTATGAGCTCAGAGTTCAGTGAGAGATCCTGCCTCAGTATATAAGATGGGGCGTAAACTAAGAAGACGCCTACCATCAACTCCTGGCCCCCACGTACACACATGTGCACACATGCATGTATTAATACATGTGAGCACACATACATACAGGTCATGCACAATTTTTAGAAAGCCAGGTATGGCAGCATGTGCCTGTAATCCCGGCACTGAGAAGTGGGGATAGGAGGATCCCTGGAGTTGGCTGGGCAGCAGTCTAGACAACTGAGGGGCTCTAGGTTCTGTGAGAGACCCTGTCTCAAAATAATAATAATAATAATAATAATAATAATAATAATAATAATAATATGATGATGATGATGATGATGATGATGATGGCGAGATATTGGAGAAGACACCCATCATTAACCTTTGGCCTCTACATGTATGTGTATACACACACAATCCTGATGCCTCCTACATACGAACACAAATGCCAAAGCGGGGTGCAGTTCTTTGGTGCATTAAGACACACAGGAGTCTGCATTCACAATGCCGCAGACTAAATGAGGTTTTGTTTCTTGGGAATCTGGCTGGTTGAAGCCGATGAATAACATAGGGAATATTTGTGCTTTGTTGCTGTTGGTTTCCAACCAGGAAATTCTCCATCACAAGAGTAAGCATTTCTAGTTTGACCATATGCGTGGGGAAAGCAGTGTCTCCCGAGAACACGGCTCTGAATCAGTCTGTTATTTCCCAGGACAACAGACCGGATGGTGACGAGGGGGAAAAAACTATGAGCCACCTCTGTCTCCCCCAGGAAACTCTATCCCTGCTCCCTTAGGACAGGAAAACGCAGGCATGGAGCATCTGAAGCCTTTCTCCTTACCCTGCACCGTGCTCACGGAGCCCTGCCTGATAGCATCACTTCTGACATCAAACTGACAAACAGACTTCTAGGTAGCGAAACACTTGGAAAACTGCTTACCATTCTCCCCCTCTCTCCTCGAACTCCTAGAGATGTTGTAAAGCCTCCAGAAACGCCCTGGAATCGCTGCCGGACAAAATGGCTGTCTTTTGGAAAAACCACCTTAAGGATGTGGATTTCTCCGAGAACTTGCTGAAAGAGGTGCCCCTGGGGCTTTTCCAGCTTGATGTGAGTCCAATAGTGTTTCATTTCTCATTGTCGGCACTGGTAAGAAAAAATCACTCTGGGCTACAAGGAGTCTATGTGCTTTTTCCAAGTTTATGAAACACACACACACACACACACACACACACACAAGTCAGGGATAAGTTCGCCTATCAAAAACACACTTGGTCTTGAGCAAAGATGGAAGTGAGGGGACGGTCACCATGGAGACAGCTGTGTTGGGGAAGGGCTTATTTCCCTGTGTCAATCACTTCTCATTGCTGTGGCGAACACCTTGAGAAACCAGCTTACATGTGTAAAGGGCTTGTCATGGCTCACGGCTCGGGAGGAGGTGCCAGTCCGTAGACGCGCCCACCATGGTTGGTTCCAGGGTTGGGGGACTGTGATGAGGCAGTGAAGCATGGTAGGGTAGAGCTGTTCACCTCACAACCAGGACTTGAACTCAAGAGGAGGCAGAAGAAGTGTAACCCCAATGTCCTCCTCAAGTGCACACCAGTGATGAGCAGGACACCTCCACCAGGACACCTGCACCACAACACCTACACCAGGGTACCTCCACCAGGACACCTGCACCAGGACACCTCCACCACAACACCTCCACCAGGACACCTCCACCAGGACACCTGCACCAGGACACCTCCACCAGGACACCTCCACCAGGACACCTCCACCAGGACACCTGCACCAGGACACCTGCACCAGGACACCTCCACCACAACACCTCCACCAGGACACCTCCACCAGGACACCTCCACCAGGACACCTGCACCAGGACACCTCCACCAGGACACCCCCACCACAACACCTGCACCAGGACACCTCCACCACAACACCCCCACCACGACACCTCCACCAGGACACCTCCACCAGGACACCTGCACCAGGACACCTCCACCAGGACACCTCCACCAGGACACCTCCACCAGGACACCTGCACCAGGACACCTCCACCAGGACACCTCCACCAGGACACCTGCACCAGGACACCTCCACCAGGACACCTCCACCACAACACCTCCACCAGGACACCCCACCAGGACACCTGCACCAGGACACCTCCACCAGGACACCTCCACCAGGACACCTCCACCAGGACACCTCCACCAGGACACCTGCACCAGGACACCTGCACCAGGACACCTCCACCACAACACCTCCACCAGGACACCTCCACCAGGACACCTGCACCAGGACACCTCCACCAGGACACCCCCACCACAACACCTGCACCACAACACCTGCACCAGGACACCTCCACCACAGCACCTGCACCAGGACACCTCCACCAGGACACCTGCACCAGGACACCTGCACCAGGACACCTCCACCACAACACCTCCACCAGGACACCTCCACCAGGACACCTGCACCAGGACACCTGCACCAGGACACCTGCACCACGACACCTGCACCAGGACACCTCCACCAGGACACCTGCACCAGGACACCTCCACCAGGACACCTCCACCACAACACCTCCCGCAGACCCTAGCTCTAAAAGGTTCCACCACCTCCCAGTTGCTCCGAGAGACGTAGTGTCCACCTTTATTGGTTTTTTGTTTAACCCATGGACCTTTAGGGAGTGTTCCAGATCCAAAAGAGCAACCCCCAGGACTTCATTTCTCTGTGGAACTTTTGTTTTGCTTTTAGTTGTCCTGGGGATTGAACCTGGAGCCTCATGCGTAACACAAAAGTGCTCTCTGCCACCGAGCTGCAGCCCCTGGCTTCATGTTGAAGCTTTGAAGCATGATGGAGAGATGACTCCCTCTGTCCCTGGCACTCTTTCCCCCACTCCTAGAGACCCCACTGAGCACCACAAACTCCGGGAGGAGACTCTGTACCTACAGCACTTTACCGTTGCCTCTTCAGCAGGCTGTGAGGCCCTAGGCTAGTCCCAGAACAAGGGATTGCTGACTATTCACCCAAAGCATTAGGGCACTCCCTGGAGAGTCTCATGGTGGAATCACAGGCCACGTTGCCCGGGAAAGGTGCCTGTCACACAGGTGCAGCCCCTAATCTCCCTAGACCAGCCAGCTGCTCAGATCATCCAGAATGCCAAAGACATCAAGGGTCCCTTCGGCATGCATTTCTCTGAAAATAGGGACTATCGAGTCATAGACCCGTAAGCAAGCATGGGACACAGAAAGGGACCCACATGTACTCACAGCCAGAGGAAATGGGAGTGCTGCTGACTGAGAACCCATGTCGCTGGTACCCACAGGGACCAACTGGCCATCGGTTCTTACCATTCATCACCTCCCAATTCTGACTCACACCTTGCAACACCTTGCAGAGGAGCTTGGCCGGCAAGGAGGGATAGAGCCTCGTCAAATCTCACCACCCTGTTCTGTGGCATCCCAATTTTCCCCTTGTCTCCGGATTGGGGATTGGGCAGACCTTCACATCCCAGCCCAAGCCCTGGGCTTGTCCCTTGAGGAGGCTTTCACAGAAATGCAGAGGGTGACAACCATCCCGGGCCTAAGAGTGGGCCGTGGCATCAACCCTCAACAACAGGAAACAAAGCATGTAGAGGCTTAATGTGGTACAGCAGTGTGGCGGCCCTCTAGTAGGTGGACCTGTGATAATGTCATCAAGAAGAGCCACGGTGTGTCTCTGGGGCTCTCATTAAAGAAAAACATCCTCCAAGTGAGGAGGGACCCCAGTAGGCTTGTGTAGAGCAAGGCACAGGGATGAGCCGCCTATGTGGGGACCCCAAGGAGTCCATAGTGGACATCTGAGAACACGTGGCTAAGGCAGACCACCCATGGTCTTGTTGCCTCTCTTTGGGGACCACCCAAGAAGGAAGTCACCAAGAGGCAGCAGGTACCCAGCATCACTGGACCACCTGATGGTACCTTGTGTGCTCCAGGCAGGTACCCGCTAACCATGACTCTTAAGAATCTTTGGCCTCAAGATTCTCCAGTTCTCATTGGCCTTGAGGGAAAGTCTGAATGCATTGTTCATCCTCTCTGCTTGAAACGATTTGGGGGAGTCTTGTGAATAGAAAGAGGCTGTGATTGTCTGGCTGTGCGTTGACAGGGAACAGGCTGACTTGTCACTCCATCTCCTCCCTTTCACGGTTGACACCGTCTCTTCCTCTCTCCTCCCTCTTTCAGGCCCTCATGTTCTTGAAGTTACAGGGAAACCAGCTGCTGTCACTGCCCCCTCAAGAGAAGTGGAGCTGCCTACAACTCAAGACCCTGGACCTCTCCAGAAACCAACTTGGCAAGTAAGCAGGGGCGTCTTTCCCCGCAGTGTGTAGAGAACCAGGGGTAGGGGGTCTCCATGCCTCCAGATGTGTGTCTGCCTACAAGTGAACAGGAGATGGCTGAGCCCCGGGCTGCTGTATCCCAGTCAGGCAGGACTGGAAGTCTTCTGGAACCATCGTGGAGGCCGCAGGTCTGAGAATAGGGCGTCATCAAGTCCTTGGCTTGTTGAAGTGGCCATCGCTGTACATCTCCACGATCATCCCCTTTGCCCCTTCCTCTGAACACCAGCCATATCAGACTAGGTCCCATCCCAATGAGCTTATACCGACATAATCATTTCTTTCAAGACCCCGCATGGTGAGTCTCCTTTATTCAAAAATGCTTGGGACCAGAAGGGTTTCAGATTTTAGATGTCGTTGGGAGTTTTCAAGTATTTGTATGTATCCCAAACACCCTGGGTTGGGACCCAAAGCTAAACACAAGACTTAAGTGTGTGTCACACGCCGCCATCCCCGGCCTAAGGACATTTCATGCAGCATTTTCAGCACACTGGAGTTTTAACTGCGGCACAGCTCTGAGGTCAGGTCTGGAATGCTCTCCTTACAGGGTTGGGCTTTGGGAGGCTTCTGGATTTAAACTTCTGGATGAAGGATGCTACTGTGTGACTTCTTCTGGGGAGAAATGACCACACATCTTTCCCCATATGGCACACTAATGGCAGACCACAGAAACAATCTACCCAAACAGAGCTTGAAGAACTGGTGTCGGAGTTGCTTTCGGGACCCTGGGTGACTCAGAGGCACCGTCTCACCCCAGGCATAGGTGTCACCGCTCAAAAGCTGCCTCCTGTCCACCTTGCAGGCAGCTCTACCAAAGAGTCTCCTGTTCCCCCAGCAACCGGGACTTGTTAGATAACCTGCGAGGGTTGGGGGGCTTGTGAATGGTATCACGTTCCCACGCCTCCTGTGTCTTAGAAGTTGCCTCCTCCCTCCAGGAGGGAATGCTCCAGTTCAGAGGAAGTAGGCACTTACACGATTGAGTCTCAACGTGTATTCCAAATTCCAAAATCCCGGGATAAGGATTCCAGGGGACATCGTGCAGCCTGTGAGCGGGGCCTTCCATCTGTAACTGTTACATACAATACAGACAAGACTAGAAGTCTGTAAATCCTTTACCAGCTGCTAATGTGGTCATAGGGGGAAGAAAATGGATTCACCCAACAAAAGGTGAAAGGTTGAAGGTGAGAGAGCAGAGCAGGCCTTTGGAGTCATTGGCTCGAGGTTACCTGGAAACATCTCAGCAGAGCATACATCCAAAGGTAGCCTCCCTGGAGACAGTGGACAGTGTCCCTGCCACCAGAATGCCACGTACAGAAGCGCTGGCCCCTGCTTGAAGCTGGAAAGCCTGAGCATGTGAGACTAATGGTCGTGGCAGTTAGATTATCCTTTCTAATTGCTTCTTCCAGAAGACCCCTGAGCTCCCTCATATAAGCTGCAGGAATGCCAAGCACCTGATGATAGGATTTACTCCTGTCCCCATGGTTCTGTGCTACGTAGTCAGAGCTAATATACTTCATGTTGTTGACATGCTGGCCTCAAATTTCTGAGGGTTCTTTTTCCCCCTGCACAGAAATGAAGATGGGCTTAAAACAAAGCGGATCTCCCTGTTCACCACCAGAGGGCGCCAGCGTTCTGGCACTGAGGCAGGTGAGTGCTGGACTGGGGAGATTTTGGCATCCTGGTGATGAGGCAAGGCAGGGTAGCCTTATCTTCTTGTCATATGTTGGGCTTTTCTTTTCCTTTCCCTGTTGGAATGCCAGAGGTGGCTATGGTCAGCTGAAATGCTCCCAGTAAGTGAATGATGACTGCTAACTTAAGTCACTTGTGTGCACGCCTGTGGCCCTGACTCCCCACCTGGAGCCCAGCAATGCTAGTAGCTATCTACCACATACAGAGAACTTCCCCACATTGCATGCGCAAGAGTCTCAGTGCTCATGGGAGGTGGACAAGGCCATCTATGCTGCACATAGGGAAACTGAGGCTCCCCATGTGCCCCAGTCATCATAGACCAGTGGCTCATACCATGGATACTCCCTCCTCGCAGTTCTCGGGGCTGGAAGCCATGGCAGGGTGCATTCGTGGCTGGATTTGGGAGAATCAGGCTTTCTAACTTGCCCACAGCCGCCTCCTCACTCCCACTCCACCCACACATGGTGGAAAGTCTCTCCTAACAGGATTCTTCCGTCATGGAGAACCCACCCTCGTGACCCCGTCTAAACCTAATGCCTTCTTCCCAAAGTTCTGGTCTCCAGATCAAGGGTCAGGGCTTCTGCGTATGCTCAGTGTTTCTTGACTAGTTCTGACCCTGTGATAGAGCCAGGCTTCCACACAGACTGTGGGAGTCCACCCTGGGGGCAGGACCAACGCTACCCAGTCCTTTCTGCAGTATTGTGACATCTGAGACCCATTAGAGGCCACAGCCGCACTAGCTCATGGGCTGAAGTGTGGCAGAGGGGCTCAAGATCTTCCCAGGGCTTCAAGAGTAGAACTTTGCCTGGAGTTTATGTTTTTGTCCCTCATACGGCCTGTGCCGGGTAGGGAATTTCTCAGGAAAGACTTTTTGTCCTTCAGGGAAACCCTGCCCAGTAGCAAACAATTGGCCCTCCACTGTAACCTCCAAGTGGTAACTTCTTCTTAGTCTTTGTCTATAATAGAGGTGTGTGTGTGTGTGTGTGTGTGTGTGTGTGTGTGTGTGTGTGTGTGCGTGTACAGTGGTTTGTAGAGTCATATTTGAGTACGTGGGTTTCCTATCATTGAACGAGTAACTATTGGTGGAATAGAATCCAAGAATAGAAGTGAGTAAATGCAGTCTACCTTACTGTGTCTGAGATCAACGAACAGCTGACTGGAAAGTGCGGGAGAAAAGTCGAGTGAGGAAACGTGTGGGTTCTTGCATCTTTACATAAGGAACTTCAGCATCTGTGGATTTTGGTAGCTGTTGTAGAGGGGGCATCCTGGAACCAGTTCCTCGGGGTTCCTGTGTACAGATGGAATTAATATAGAGCAAAGGTGGCGTTGTGATCCAGTAGAAAAGACTGTTTTCAGGTTTTAACAAATAGTGTCGGTGTAACCAGCTAGGAGAGAAAGCAGTGGTGGTGTCCTTTCCTTCTGTCAGTGATAACAACGCCCATACGGAGAGCAGGCTTTGTATAAAAAGAAAAATCACACTTTAGAGGACACTTGTGCGGTTTGGGGTTGGAAGAGACCTTTAAAAGCTGGCTAGAAATCTTTTCACTTTCTGGGTTTTTTTTTTTTAATATTTATTTATTTATTATGTATACAGTGTTCTGCCTGCATGTGTCCCTGCAGGCCAGAGGAGGGCACCAAATCTCACTACAGGTTGGGAACCACCATGTGGGTGCTGGGAATTGAACCCCGGGTTCTCTGGAAGAAAAGTCAGTGCTCTTAACCACCATATCTCTAGCCCCTCATTTTCTTTTATTTTTATACGTGGACTCACGCTGTAGCGTAGGCTGGCCTGGAAATTCACTCTGCAGCCTCAAAAGCAATCGCCCTGCCCAGCCTCTCAAGTGCTGAGATTATAGGTATGGGCCACCCTGCCCCCCAAAAAACATTTTTAAGGCCCCAACTCTTGGCTTTGTAAAAATTGAAAAGTTTCATTTGGTGAAAGACATTATAGACAAAGGCTTCCTGCAAACTTCTGACAACTGTTTCCCACAGAAATCACTGTGACACAGATCGGCACACAAGTCTCTAATATACAAAGAATGCTTATAATTTATTCATATATATTCACGAATATACATATGAATATGACAACCCCATAAGAAAAAAAATAGCAACAAAAAATAAAGTTTTGAAAAATAAGTCCAAACAGCCAGGAGACAGATACAGGGACCTGTTTCTGTACCGATAGGGAAATATAGTTTATGAAGTTTCGTAACTGGGCCTTTCTCCTTTATTTTTTTTTCTGTGTGTGAGTATAGGACCCAAGGCTTTGGGCATGCTGGGCAAGTACTCTGCCACTAAGCCATCCCCTCAGCCCAGCTGGCCCCTCTTTAAATGGAAGCCCCTCAGCCTTGGGAAATTGAGTACAGATGTAAGGATCTCACTTGGAAAGAAAGAGAAAGAGACACTATGGTGTCCCTGGTGCCAAGGGGGACAATGGACAAGAGCATAGGCCGGGAACAGTCTCGGTCACTGGAGCCACTTGCTGGAGGCCACTTGAGTGATTTGCCTTCTACTCAGGCATGTGGGACCCTTGGGGGACCAAGGCGACGTCACTGGAAGGTAGACCAGTTGCCGCAGCCTGTGGCAACTGCATAGGAAGATCCAGCTGCAGAGCGAGAAGGTCATCGGCGTGAGCTGGTAGCCAGTGGAGGAGGCCACACCTGCCAAGGCTCCCTGGTCGAGGGCATCATGGCATGGGTAGATGACAAAGGCCTCCTGCTTTTTCAGTTGCGTCTGGAATTCTGAGGGCCACCCCTGAGTGAAATCCAGGCAAGGTGCCCTTGCCAACCCTGTTCCTCAGCAGAGTTGTTCTCCCAGGGTGGTTGACCTGGGGTAAAGAGTTATCTATAAAAGACGGCTTGTGTGCGGGTGGACAGTTAAATTCCAGGGAGGTTTACGTACATTTAAGCAGTCATATTTGTGCGGTTGCCTTGTCCAAAAATAATTTGGATGACCGTTTTTACGGTAAAACTCAGACGAGCCGAGTCATAAATAACTTATGAATAAATAACAGTTCATAAATACCTCTAGCTGTGTTCTCCCCAGCCTAGTTTCCACAGTTCCCAGCCGTTGGCTGGGGGTGTGACAGGTGTGGCCGCCATTCAGAGGTGTGGCTCCTTATTCCCCTCATCCGTCACTTAAGGACCCTTCATAAACACCAGGGTGAAACTTCAGACTTGGCCGGCCCCACGGCCAGCTGCTCAGTGTTCCCTCCGTGGGCAAGAAAGCACGCCTTTCCACTCCCAGAAAAACATGAAGCCATTTCATCGAAAGGGGAAAGAAGGCGCTCTTGAACATCTTTCTCCAGGACGAGGTGTAGGACCAAGTCGCCTGGGCAAGCTGCTGCGAAGTTATTTCCACAGCTGCTGTGAATCCAGCACACAGCGCGGCGGCGCGGCGGCCGCGAGCTGGGCAGGGTTTTCTTAACATTCATCTTAGTAGTCTGGCATCGTCTCTCTCCCAGGATGTCCTCTGAGGCCAGGTTACCTCGTGCTCATCAGTACTGCCGCTCCATGGGTGGAGAGATGCCCTCGCTGAGGGAGGTAGTTGTATCTAGGTAACTGAACATGATTTCAGCCCCCGAGAAGAATGTTGCTTTCTCTAGCCTCTACATCGCCCTGGCTGGCAGTCCCGGCAGGGGGCTTTGAGGCAGAGCATGCATCTTGGATTCCCTGTTTTCCAGTGGGATATCCTGTCCATTCTCTTTGCTTTTCGAGGAAGCGGGTGTGGGGGATAAAGGTTCCTCAGAGACCCTGCTATAGTCTAAACCCCTGAATCCCATTAATGTGCCTTTCCAAGCTTTGTATGACATTCTTTCTCTGCACAAAGGCTCGGGTGCTGTGGAAACAGCAAATGTGACGTGATCTTAATGGTAATCTCATAATTAGCCTCACGAATGAACTTACTTGAATACTAACGAGTTGGCTGGTTTTTCAGGGAGTAACATCTTAAGGAACATTAATATATTAAAAAAAAAACAACTTAGCTCATATGTTTCTTTGTTGATTAGCTTTTTCTTTCATTGAAGAGGGAATGCTGTATATTTTAAAACAAAATGGGTATTTGGCTTTCTAGTAAGTTCTTCTCTATGAGTTTGTGTAACATACACACATATATGTGTGCGTCTGTGCATGTGTGTTGTATGTGCATGCATGCATATAACACTCACATGCTGGGTTGATACACGTGTGCACATCTGCAGATATTTTCTGTCACACTAATAAGCCCTTTTAGGGACATGGTTCTGCTCCTGGCTTTTCCAAGTCTCCAGAAGCCATCACTTTACATACACATGACCTGCACCATGCTTTGTAATCATTGCACATTATTCTATTGTTTAGCAAATCCCCTGCGGACATGTATCTGTGGAGGATATGCCACTCTCCTTTCTCGATGCTATTGCAAGCAGTATGTCACCGAGTGTCCCTGTCCTTACGTCTCTGTCACATGTGCATACAAGAATGTCTGTAGAATTAGAATTGATAGGTAGGTCAGGAAGCTGAGCACGGTAGGCTTCCCAGCATGCTCTGCAGACGTCGCAGGGATTTGTATAGCACCTCCACGCTGCAGTCATCCAGACGGTTCAGAAGCTCGGTCTCTTTTGACTTTCTTGGCAGCGTGCATGCTAGAATTCCCAGCTTTCCTGAGTGAATCTTTGGAGGTCCTTTGTCTGAATGAGAATCATCTCGACGCTGTCCCTCCGTCCGTCTGCCTGCTGAAGAACTTATCAGAGCTCTACTTGGGCAAGTAAGTTCATGTCAGGGCAGGTGCAGCCCAGCGAAGCCGAAGTCCTCCCTTACATCCCCGGGGACCAGAAGCAGTAGCTCTGTTTTCCAATTGGGTGGGATATGAAAGGTAGAGGGAGGAAGATGAGTGACCACAGTTGGTTGCTTGGCTGGGGGACAGTGAGGAGGACAGCTGTGTCCCTGACCCCTTCGTGCAGTGAACTTCACCGTGTACCAGGTCCCGTCAGGGGCTTAAGAAGCAGGTAAAACTTGAGTGCCGTAGAAAGCATTGCATTAAGGTTGAAAATGGAGAGGCTTTGCAAGAGGAAGTAGTGGCCGTTCGGATGATGGTAGAGTCATTAGTGAAAGAGAGAGGGTAGTTGTGGACGGGGACTCAGTGGAGACTCACAGACGTCAGAACAAATGTTTCCATCCTGATGATGGACGGGTGTCATGGGCATAGTGTTTAAATGGAATATTGAGATGAAGGCCCAAGGCACGCGGCTTGGATCAGACCTTGGCAATGGCCCCTGCAGACTGCGGAGGCGTAGGAGAGCCGTAGACCCGTGTGTCCATGTATGTGCTTGTCTCTCACGGTGACTTGTTTGCTGCAGTAATCCTAGCCTCCGAGAGCTCCCTCCTGAACTAGGCCAGCTGGGAAACCTCTGGCAACTGGACATTGAAGATCTGAACATCAGCAATGTGCCTGCGGAAGTCAGGAAAGAAGGTAGGGCCTCCCCAGCCCTGTTCTAATCACTGCCTTGGGAAGATAACTCAGGTTCCCTTGGTAGACCTGAAGGGACCAGTGGGTGAATAAACCGCGGGGCCCAACTGCATCCTCAGAGTTGGGGAAGATGCTATGGAATTGGCCCCAACACAGTAGCTAGCAACAGTCACAAGACTGGGAGTGGCTAGGTAGGAGAGTGTGCCAAGTAGGGCGGCAAGGACGTTGTCCTTCAGGCCTGACTTTCATGCTTAATTTGGGGGTAGTTATCATCATCCCTTCCCTCTCTCAGACTCCCCATCTTCCCTCGAAACACATAGAAATTGGGACGGAATTTGGCCTCCTAAGGAATGTGAGTGCATCCCCTTTATACATCATCTAGGGTACCCACTTTTCCCCTCTTCTGATTCCTCACAGGCCCCAAAGCAACACTGTCTTTCCTACGAGCTCAGCTGCGCAAGGCAGAGAAGTGTAAGCTAATGAAGATGATCCTCGTGGGTCCCCCACGCCAGGGCAAATCCACACTCCTGGAGATCTTACAGACGGGGAGGGCCCCCCAGGCAGCACACAGCGAGGCCACCATCAGGACCACCAAGTGGGAGCTCCAGAGACCAGCAGGCTCCAAAGCCAAGGTGAAGGGTGGTGGACACACAGTGGGTGGGAGGGACCTCCCTGTGGGCTGCTCTCCATTCCCCCGGAGACCCTGGACATTCCGAATGAATCCAGGGCCCAAGACGTTCTGTGCTGCTTGCTCTGCCCCAGCTCTTGCCAAGAGTGACGAATCAGTTCTTTCTGTGACCTTGTATTTTTCTATCAGAATGAAGTCAAGGCTCTGGGCCAGTGGTTCCTGACCCTGCCTGTCTGCTGGATTCCCTGGGGGGCTCTTAATGAGCACATGCTCAGACTTCAAAGCTGGCCTCCAAGACTTAGATTCAAACAAGGGCTCCCCTAGGGCTAAGAACAAAGTACCATGGCAGACAGGGAGGTACACCTCAGCATCTCTCAGCCCCCTTAAAAGGAGGCTGAGGACGTACCCCAGGAGCCAATGCCCTGTCCTGCCTAATTCCTACTTTCATTCAAGCTCTGAAAAGGTTCCATTAAATAGCCTGTTTAAAATGAATTCTTCACCAACTTGTTCACGGTCCTCATTCCCATTCAAGTCCAAGTGGCTAGAAGTAAACTTTTTTTTTTCCTTTTGAAACAGAAAAGAAACTGTGGAATCTTACCCTGGTGCTTCTATTCGTTATTTTTATGTTGCTGTGACCAAAATGCAAACTACCCATCAGAAATGACTTATACGAGAGCACACGTATTGGCTCATGGCCCCAGAGGGTTCCTTCCACTGTTTCTTGGTCCGTCCATTGAACTGAACATCATGGAGGTTGATATATGTGATGAGGATCGCACCTCACCGTGGGGGACAGGAAGCAGAGGGTGACAGGAAGGGACCAGGATAATACACTCCCAAGGACCTGCCTCTAGTGACCTGCTTCCTCCATCTAAGAAGTCTCTAGAACTTCCCAAGATTTCACCAGCAGGGCACCAAGGATTCAAGACATAAGCCCCAGCAGACATTTCAAATCCAAACTCTAACAGCACTCCATCCATAGCACACACAGAGAGTGCTTTTGCCCTGGGTGCCAGACAATGCCATCCTCATCGGCTGAATATGCATCTCTGCCTCGCTGTGGTGATTCAAGGATCCAAGGTGGAGAAAAGTTTACAGGGTAGAAAGCCAAGAGGCTCTGTCCAGCTGGGGCATGGTTTTCTTCTCCAAGCCCAGTACAATGACAGCTAAGCTTGATTGCAGAGTTTTTCCACATAAAACCTTCTTCCAAATCAGGGGACTCCAGTTTGGGAAATGGAGCCTTCTGAAGGTGTAAGCTAACATACTCGGAGCTGGTCCCCCTAAGAATGGGACCCTTGGGGCTAGGAGTACACATGAGTGGGGCAGCCTGTGATGAGCATTGCAAGGCCGTGCGTCCCATCCCCAGCACCCAGAATAAACATAAGAGCAGGGTCCTGCCTGTGGGGCTGAGAACAGTGAGCTAATGAATCCCAGGCCCACTCAGAACAGACAGGGAGTGACACTCGCTGACTCACGTCTGCAGGTCCTCTAAAATAACCAGAATTTTCGACAGTACCCTTGGCTTTGCTGTTTTGACAATGACTCAGGCACTTTTGTTCCCATCTGCTCTTCAGTGAATGGGTGCCCAGGCTTGAGGGGTGGACGGCATGAAGCCGCCGCCTTCCCTTGGAAGCCATTACTGCTCTTGTGAGCGCCGAGGCCCATCCCGCCCTGTGCGGCTGACCTCTAGCTGGCTGAGAACAGCTGTCGGCTTTCATCTTTATACAAAACCAGGTCAGCACGTGGTCTACGGCTTGGAGGCCAGATGCTGCCTCATGGAAATGACTCCTGGCTACAGCGAACTGTAGCCTTGGCTCCTAGGCCAGCTCTGAGCTCATGCAGTGATACAGAAACTGTTTCCGCAGCCTTCCTGGCAGCCCGCGTCCCGTCGTTGGAGTCTCACGTCAGGGGTGTTTCCCAGCCTCGTTGGTGGGCGCCAACCTTTGACCTGCACGAGTTCAGGGACGCCTCCTCCTCCGTTTGGCCCCCTGCACAGAGAGGGTGGGAACCATGAGGTCCAAGTGGGGCCCCTCCTCCCACCCGATGTCTTCCAACTCCGGAGAGCCTGAGATAACCAACCCAACAGCCCGTGATCTCCTCAGATGTCCGACTCTGTTGGCAGCAAATGGAAGCCCCCAGAAGCCTATCTTTGGGCCACTGGGCTCTCTTCCCTTGCCAGGGTTGCTAATTTGGACGCACTGGAGTCTGTAACTTTTCCATCGGCCATGTCTTTCTGAGATGCATTCCACGCTGTAAATTTTCTTGTGGCTCAGTCACCACTCCACCCCCTCGGTCACTCAAATGCCCCCATTCTGTGCCTTGTTGCTCAAGTAGGTTGAATCCGTGGAGTTTAACGTCTGGGACATTGGGGGCCCTGCCAGCATGGCCACCGTCAACCAGTGCTTCTTCACGGACAAGGCCCTGTATGTGGTGGTCTGGAACCTGGCCCTGGGAGAGGAAGCCGTGGCCAACCTCCAGTTCTGGCTGCTCAATATCGAGGTGAGCGGCCGCCATCTTGGCCTCCCAGTGCTCAGGACGCAGCCCCCCAGGTTCTGTGTCCCGAAGCATTGTGTGGATTAAGACCAAAGAGACAGTGCAAGGGAGAAACACTATTCTTCTAGAAGGGCCCAAATCCTGGCCTTGCTTGATTTTCACACCGAGAACTCAGAGGCCTCCTGGGACTTAGAGCCCAATGCTCTTGCCATATTCTTATTTACCTGAAACCTAAAAGCCCCAGGCATGCAAGGCAGACAGCACTCCCTCCCCGTGGAAAGGTGCCACTTGCCGGGCATAGGCCTCTCCCTCAGGTGGTTGGAAGGACCGGACATCCCTCTTCATGGGCTTTAAACTGGGTGGAGTGGGTCACAGGACACCTCAGTTCATAACTGGCCCATGGCGTTCAAATCCACAGGATGGTGACTGAGTGTGGGCCACTAACATCTGGGGTTGGCACATTTGCACACTGAGGAAACTGTTTCCCACTCTGTAATCGGGGGAGGGGGGGCGCGGGGGATGCAGGACTCGGCTGAAGGATTCTCTGTTACAGGCCAAGGCCCCAAACGCTGTTGTGCTGGTGGTCGGGACACACCTGGACCTAATCGAAGCCAAATTCCGAGTGGAGAGGATAGCGACGCTGCGTGCCTATGTGCTAGCTCTCTGCCGCTCGCCGTCGGGGTCCAGAGCGACCGGCTTCCCCGATATCACTTTCAAACACTTGCAGTGAGTGTCGCCTGCCTCCCGCTTGCTGCCGCCGCCACGTGCGCTCTGTTCACTAAGACCGCAGCTCGCCCCCGGCATCTGTCCTGGGGATGGGCCAGGCTCCTCTGCACAGAGGGTGGTACCCTGAGCAGGGCTTGGCCCGCTAGGTGACTAGAGACAGAGCCTGGAGACACCCTAACTGTGCTTCCTTTCTGGGTCCTCTCCTTCCATCGGGCCTAGTACCAAGAGCACACGGCTCCCATGGAACAGAGTATGAGTTCGAGCACCATTCATAGGGTTTGCAGATCACTGATGGAGGACAGACATCCCAGTCCTTGCATTGGAGCCAAGTAGATCTGAGAGCGACCGTTGAGTCTGAAAGTAGCGGCAGAGTATGGAGGGGGTGGGGCTGGTACGGATGAGACTAGCCACCGTGGGTGTGCCACTCAGTTTATCTCTTGTCGGTAGCCATCACAGTGTCGGGACTCTGGAATTCAGACCATGAATCTGAGGCTTAGTAAAGGAAACCAAGATCCCTGGTCAGAATCAAATGTGCGGCGTGGCAGCTGCTCTCGGATTCCCTCACTCTGGGTGGGGTGGCATGGGTGCAGGTGTTCAGGGCAGGATGGCCAGCCAGCCTCACTTATAGTGCAGCACCAGGATGTTAGGGACTCCTGGTATACCCCAAGAAAGATTTGGGAGGGTCTTTAGTAACAGGAGCGCTGGCTGGTTCAGAGCCATAGCCTCAACATGTACTTCTCTTACCCAGCTAGCACCCTTGGGAGTGCCAGGACCTCTGGGCCCCCCCCTCTTCCTCTGTGAACTCAGCATACTGGGAAGACAGACCAAAGGGTACCCAGCCTAGGGCTATGCACAGGGCAAAGCCTCCAGAACCTTCTTGTTCTCCCTTTAATGACTTCTCAAGACTTGTCGGCCTCTGGGACAAACCCCCAGGAAGACAGGGATGCTCTGTGCCCCCAGACAGAGAGGCGGCATGTTGATTAAGCCCCCACATCTTTGCACACACAGCGAGATCTCCTGCAAGAACCTGGAAGGCCAGGAGGGGCTGCGGCAACTGATTTTCCACGTCACGTGCAACATGAAGGACGTGGGCAGCACTATCGGCTGCCAGAAGCTCGCCGGCAGGCTCGTAAGTGCCCCTTCATCCACTTAGGCCAGAGGCTCCCACTTCCCACTGCCGGGATCCAGCTCACACCTTTACGGCCATTTGCTGTAAGGCACATGGCTGTGTTTAAAGCCAGTAGTTCCAGGCGGGAGCAGGGACGGGTCATTGGCCTATCACAATAGTCCTGGCATGACCACGTCTGTAGTCACCATGTCTGTGTGCCTATCCCCAACCGAGGCAGAGCAAAGCCATACTCTGACTCCGTTTCGCATCCTGTCAACGCATGTCCTCTGACCCTGGGGCCAGGCAGTGGGGGGGTGGCGAGTGCTGGTGCAGGCTGCAGCCCGTGGACCTGAGAGCCTCGCCCCACCCGCACGCAGATCCCCAGGAGCTACTTCAGCCTTCAGGAGGCCGTGCTGGCCGAGCAGCAGCGCCGAAGTCTGGGCGATGAAGTGCAGTATCTGACGGACAGGCAGCTGGAGCAGCTGGTGGAGCAGACGCCTGGCAATGACATCAAGGACTACGAGGATCTGCAGTCTGGTGGGTCAAGAGTGGGTACCCAGGGGCGTTGGTGTGGGGGACCTGAAGGTCGGGCAGAAGTCAGTCCAAAGCCCTTGAGTAGGGTAGGGTAGGGTGAGCCACCTATGAGGTCCCAGCTGCACCTGGACCCTCAGCTCAGCAGACTCGCAGCAGGTTTACATGGTAGCACTCAACACGGGGCCAGTGTTCTGCTGCCTGCCTCCACGCTTCCTCCCCCCACTTCTCCTTGCTGCCGCCATCCCCCCCAACCATCCCTCCACTGTGCCCGCCTCTCCTTGGACAGAGACCATGGCAGCCACTCAGCAGAGGATGCACACAGGCACGGCCTCTGTGTCACCACCCTCCAGGACCTCGGTCCAGGAAGATAGCGAGGTTAAACCATTATAACCAGCTCTTATTATTCGTGGTACTTAGCACCTAAAAGGTTGCCACAACTACTGCATTGGCAGACAGGAGACCATTGCTCCCGGAGAAATAATAGGGTTAGGTTCCTGACGGCCTCTGGTCACGTGGTCACCCACGAAGCAGTCGATAACTGTTCATTGTTTCAGACCTGCCTCTGTTCTATACTGCTCTGGCTTATTTATTAAAATACCCTGGCTCCACGCAGCTTAGGTGAGGGAAGGGTTTGCTTGTTTTACAATTCCAGGTTTCAGTTCGTCACCGAGGGGAAGTTGAGGCAGGAACCCTGGCAGCTAGTCACATCACATCCACAGTCAAGAGGAGAGAGAAACAAATGGACCCCTGCTGCCTGGGTGCTCAGTTTCTTGCTAGTTCTCTTTATTCTTAGAGTATTTAAGACTCCCTGTCTAGACAATGGTGCTGCCCACAATGGGCTAGGTCAATTAATAATCAAGACAATCTCCCACAGACATGCCCACGGGCCTAGGAGTGATCCAGATCATTCCCCAATTGAGACTCTTCCGGGTGATTCTCGGTTGTATCAAGTCAACAATAGGAACTAGCCAGCGCATATATCTTATTAATTATTAATCATGTATTATTGATTTGTTACCTCATGCAGTGGCCTCTAAAGTTTGTGCCCAAACATTGCTTATCCAATGCCATATTTTCTCTATACATCACAGTCTTGTGCTTAGAAACACTAGACAACCCTTTAGCCCTGTGTTGGAGGGTCATTTTAGACAGCAAAAATTATCCCAAATGCACAGAAACATGGCAATACATAGAGCCTAGAATGGGCATTCACGGGAACATGCACACAGGACAACTTGCATTTTTCCCACAGCTTGCCATATGTCTACACATAACTATAGATGCACCTCAAGTGTTTTGTTGGAGTGGTCATAAGCAAATTCCATCAAGCGGTGAAACTTACAGACAGTCTGAGAACAAGGATCACTGGTAGTTGCTTGACCATCAATCAACCCAGGACATTGGCAAGAGTCACAGTGTGTCCCGAGGCTCCAGCTGCCCACCCTGTCTGGTGGGCCTGGAATGCCAGAAATATTGGTTTCTTCCTGAGAAGGGTCATCACTGAGTCCCTCTTGGTCCCCCTGTGATTCTGACCCAGTTTCCTCCCTCTCTCCCTGTAGCCATCAGCTTCCTCATAGAAACAGGAGCCCTGCTGCACTTCCCAGACACGAGCCACGGCCTGAGGAACCTCTACTTCCTGGACCCCATCTGGTTGTCCGAATGCCTACAGAGGATCTTTAACATCAAGGGCTCACGGTCGGTGGCGAAGAACGGGGTGATCCGAGCCGAGGACCTCAGGATGCTGCTGGTGGGGACAGGCTTCACACAACAGACAGAGGAGCAGTACTTCCAGTTCCTTGCCAAGTTCGAGATCGCCCTTCCCGTGGCCAATGACAGGTGAGGTCACAGTCCGGAGGAATGGGTTCTGAGGACACTGGTGGCCTCAGCAAGATTTCCAGGCTACCACCACCAGGATAGCTAGCTCCTGGGGGCGGCCAGTTGTCTAGCCTAGGTCAGCAGGAGGGTAGATACAGCGGGCCCCCGCTTTGACCACCTCCTATCTGGTGCCGTGGGCTACTCTTCAGGCAGTTGGAAGAAATCCACTTATGAAAGGGCTTAGGAAAACATGCAAGGGGAGCTCTCCTTGGGGGCAGCTGTTGGCTTGGTAATATGGTGAGTGAAAACAGTCTGTGACATGGACATCTGTATTAGCCATGCAGCTTCGGAATGCACTCGCAAGTGATTAAGGGGGGCTGGCATGACAGGCTCAAGCCTGGACCTCCACAATGCTGCTTCCTGGAAGGCTGGTGGAACACTTGGAAGCGTGTCCAAGACCCCTGATTTCTCTCTTCTGCTACCTCATCTCACTGGGCATATCATCCACACTGCCCAAAATTCTTCTCCAGGCCCCTGCTTCTCACCCCACGCCTCCACTGTGTGACTCTACCACCTCCCAAGTGCTGTTGTTCTGCTCATACTGAGAACATCTACAGCAGTCTCCCCTCATTCAGGGTTTCACTTTCTACAGATTTATTTATCAGTGACCAGCTGCAGCGTGAAAATACAGAATAAAAGTGCTATAAGCAATTCCTTCATTTTAAATGCCACAACATTGCCAGCAGCATAATGAAATTTCTCAGCATCTCACTCTGACCCACCTGGGACATGACTCATCCTTTGTCCAGAGTATCCATGCTGTATAATCTACCCCCCCTGCTAAGTAGCCACCTTGCTTATGAACTTAACTATTCTGATATATTTAATTCCCCCCATTTTATTTACTAAAGGCCCAAAGCACAAAGGTACTGATTTGGAAATTTATGACAACATGTTGTTATAATTGTTCCATTGTTATTTCATTGTAGAGTGTCTCTCATTACTTAGATAATATTCTTATTCTTGAAGTCCCATTTTGACTGATTTTAAAATAGCCACAGACCAGCTTTGGAGGTCTTTTAGCTTTTAACTACAACTGTCCCCCCCATTCTTTTATTATAAATGTATTTGGGTATTTATATTACAATGAATATCTTATTGTCCATGAATTATCTAATCTGATGCTCTCTGTCTTAAGTAGGAATACTTAGCTTGTTTACATTAAGTGATTAGTTTTGTAGGTGGATTTAAGCCTAGTAGCTTGTCATTTGTCTTATATTTATAACATTTAGTTTGTTGTGCCTTCTTCTGAGTTAGTCACTTGCTCAGTCTTTTTATCCATTCTGTCTGTTCTTGGGGTGGTCTTCAGTGGTCCCGCTGGGTATTAGAATATGCATCCTCAGTAGTGTCATGACGCCTTCTTCTTCCCACAATCACCCACATGACTCCACGTCAGCATTCATCCTCCTGAACATGAGAACTGCCAACGCCCCAAACCCTGAAGTGGGACCCCTGAGAGGGCTGAGAAGAGCACATGGGGACCAGAGCTCTGGTGGCTACCCAGTCTCCACTGATGTCCAGTGTTTCATCCACTTCCTGGGTTTAAGGGCAGCAGCTACGATCCCACCGTTATGATGCACCTGCCCTGGAACATATCGTCTCTCTGTACCCCAACTTCAGAGCCCTGCAGTGGTGCCACTAGAGACTTCTGGGGAGCTGGCTTGGTCCCTGGGCAGCCATTCTAGAGACGCCACAGAAACAGCCCTACTTTACACTTGGCCGTATGGGCTTGGGAGTAGGAGCAAGTTCAAAACCTTCTTGCTCCATTTGCATGGGGCAGAGTTCTAAAGAGAAAAGCCTCAAAAAGGATTTCAAGGTCTGTCTCATGGCCTCTCATTCCATATCCTTGTTATTGACCAAGAGAAGCTCAAGGTATCGGTTTACACTGCCATGATCTAGCAATATTCTGATTTTATCAGTTATCAGTGGATTAAAGGAGTAAAGATATATTATATATTAGCATTCAGTAAGAGTTTCGTGTGTGTGTGTGTGTGTGTGTGTGTGTGTGTGTGTGTGTGTGTGTGTGTGTTAGTCTGCCTATGTGGTTGAACAATAAAAATCAGCCAGATTATTGCCAAGTCCAGAGAAGTTCCTGCACAGTGGTTTGCAGCATGGAACCAGACAGCCTGACAATGAGCCCCAGATACTTTTTTCTCCCCTGCCGAACAGCAATAATCCTGTTACCTACTATTATTATCCTTGTTGTGGGGAGTAAATTAGATTGTATTACATAGAACAGTGTCTCTTACACCTAGGAGCTCCCAGGATGGCAGGAATCAATAGCACTGTTCTTACGGTTTCTTCATGTTAGTCCTGTGGCCTGTATGTCTGGGTCTCCACAAAGCTGTGAGGAGCAGAACATTTTCCATCCTAGCACAGGCATCAATTTCCCTTGTGACCGAAGTGAATTCCAGCTCCTTACATCATAGGTTTTCATTGATCAACCACACAGCTATGGTCCGTGGATCTATACAGACACAGACCTTAGATGCTCCTTCGGGACCTTGGTCTTCCACCTGCAGTCCGTGAGCCACACTGCACCCCTGCCAAGTCCTTCAGAAACTCTCGGGATTGATGAACCTCCAAAACCTATCCTTTGCAGCATTTTTGTTTCTTGCTGGCAGTAATGTCTTAGCTCTTACCCATCTCGGGAAGACCCCAACCCCATATCTGAGGCCATCTCAGTGGAGTAGCATTCACTAGCCTGCCCAGGGTTCATCAGCTGATTGATATTCATCAGACACAGGAATAATTCACTTCCGTAGTCCAATCTTGTTTATCCTTTGGGATAGCCTTTCTGATTCCTACTGTTCTCCAGCCAGGTGCAGTGGTCTGCCCAGGGACTGCTCCTTTTAAGATCTGTCTTCCACGGCCAGTCATATTTCAAACTCTTCCTTTGCTGTCTACATTACCCCTGCCTTTAAAATTCTTGACCAGTGCCTGTTCTATGTGCAGACACCTCTCTCCAGCACACACCTACAGAGAAAGGGAAAAGCCAGAGTCACTTGCATGGAGCATGGCATGTGTGTTAGGGGTCCAGACTGAGGAAGCACAAGTAGGCACTTCCGAGAGTCTGCTGTTCAAGAGAGGGACTCTGCGCAGGGGAACGATAAGGAACTGTTAGGATCTAGTGGGGTTAGGCAGGACGTTGGGGTGGCGGAGCAGAAAGGCATCATCCCAGGTGGTGTAGCATGTCCTTCACCCAGGACCTGAAGGGGTTAAAGGAAACCCAGTGCCCCACCCCACCCCCCTGTGTGCCCCAGCTCAGCTCACCTATGTGGCCCTTGGCCAACCTCTCAGACTCATCCCTGTAGGCATCCCTTCCTTCCCCACAAGACTCAAGATACACAGGCTGCCAAGTCAGTGCTGAGATTTGCACCTAGGTGGTGGGGGTGGAGGGGCAAGCTGTCATTCGATTCCCGTCCTACAGTTGTCTCTTGAACCCATGAAGGATCGGCGCCAGGACACAGGATGTTCAAACACCTTATGAAGAAAGCACAGAACCTACATCCCCTCTCGGAATACCTAGATGTCTTAACACGCCTTCCGCTGTGTACCTGCTCCATCAGTTATTGCTAAGGGAGTACTTACTACAAAAGAAAGAAGTCACATTAAGTAAAGACACAGTTTAAATACACACACACACACACACACACACACACACACACACACACACACACGCATGTTCAGCCCAAGACTCGTTGACTACATAGGTATGGAACCATGGATCTGAAAGGATAATTGTATCAAATGTTAGGAGAGTCTCATCTAGAAAGTTTCAAAGATTTTTATTGTACGTAAACAGTTTTATTTTTTGTTTTAATTAAAATACAATTACATCATTTCCCCCTCCCCTTTCCTCCCTCCAGCCCCTCCCATGTCCCTCCTTCCAGTCCCTCTCAACCCCCCTCACTTCCTCTCAAATTCATGGCTTCTTTTTCTTTTATTATTATTGTTGCAAATATATGTGTAAATAATATAAATACATAAATAGAGCCTGGTGAGTTAGTTTAGCATGGCAGGTATATGATTTCAAGGTTGACCACTTGGTATTGTGGCCAATAAAAGGCTCATCCCTAGGAAAGATTAATTCTCACTTTCTCTGAAGTCTCATTAGTTGTCTGTAGGTTATTTGTCTAAGGCTGGGAGCCCTGTGACATTTCCCACTTCCAGTTGGTGTTGTCATTGTTCAGGTCTTATGTGGGTGATCATATTGTCGAGGTATCATGGGTATAGCTTCCATGTGATTTCTGGGAGACTCAATCTCACACAGACTTCATGGTCCTCTGGCTCTTAAAGTATTTCTTCGCCTTCTTCTTCAGTGTTCACTGAGCCTTAGGTCCGGGCCTTGTCTTGTAAATGTATCCTTCTCTTCTGGGAAACCTACAATCAGTTGATCGCTACATTTTGACCACTTAATGGTATTCTGTAATAGCCTCTGTCAGCTGCAAAGTGGAGCTTCTTTAATGAGGGGTGAGAGCTACTCTTATCTGTGAGCTTAAGTTTTAGAAATCCATTAGAAAATTTTCTGGTCTGGTTAAGAGACATTAGTGGGTAGGTTTGCTGCTGAGAGCCATGACCTCACTAGCCCCAGGTCGTGGGCCAGGTTTCCAGCACCAGGCATGTTTTTCTTCCCGTTGACTGGGCCTTAAAATAGACAGCTAATGGTTACTGCCAAGATACGAGTGCCACTATGGCACACTTCGGAATATCTGGCTGTGCTGATGATTGTGGTTCATAGGCATCACGCCTGTTGATTGCCTCCCTCCCTTGGCAGCTTGCATAGTACTTTCTGGAGCTTTGAAAGCTAGACCTCAGGGAGAAGACTTTGGGGTTAGAGCCTGTGTCTGAAGTGTCTAAAGTGTGTGTCTGCAGCAACAGGGACTTACCTCAGTCCTTTGGGAGGCAACGACGGGAGACAGCAGTAGCCTGTGCTGTCTTGAGAATCTCTTGGATTCCCTTGACCAAGAACTTGACAGAGGGTTTCTCGTGTCTGGTGCTGACATTTTTGTCATGTGGTCTATGGCTCTTGTGGGGGTGTGGTCGGCAGGACTGGGATTGCCAAAGACAAGGCCTTTGTTAAGAAATGATTTCAGGGGCTGTACTTATGGCTCAGCAGTTAAGAGCTCTGGCTGCTCTTCCAGAGGATCTGGGTTCCATCTACAATTATAGTCCCAAGGGTTCTCATGCTCTCTTCTGGCCTCCATGGGCACTATATACATGCAGCACACAGAGATACATGCAGGCAAGACATCCAAATGCATAATAATAATAATATTTTTTAAACATTTATTTATTTATTATGTATACAGTGTTCTGTCTGCATGTATGCCTGCAGGTCAGAAGAGGGCACCAGATCTCACTACAGATGGTTGTGAGCCACCATGTGGGTGCTGGGAATTGAACTCAAGACCTCTGTAAGAACAGCCAGTGCTTTTAACCCCTGAGCCATCTCTCCAGCCCAATAATAATATTTTCAAGGAGGAAAGAATCCAGCCTCTGCATTGACAGGCTGATGTGTCGCTGCCCTGTGCCTGCCCCTCAGCTCACATCTCACAGCACATAGTAGATGTCACTTTCCAGATGCAATTGTGGGGAGGGACTTTCTGGCTGCCAGCTCTTTTGCATGACAATAAACAAGAACACCTAGGTCACACAATGATGCAACATTTTAACGATGGCTATGTCCACTTATGTTCCCATAAAATATCATTTGTTTTGTGCAAAATCGCCATGTTCTGATTTTTAGGGCAGTTGTGCTGTTTCAATTAGCCAAGAAGAATAAACATCTCCGGAGACCAAGAAAACAGTTACCCTGACCCCGATATCTGCATTGTCCTCAGGACCGTGCAGCTGTATTTATTTTCCCTCCACCAACCAGAGTCAGCGTTAAGTGATTTCACAACCACAACCCAGTTTTCTGAGAAGAGACTCTGATTTGCTGCGTCTGGCATTTTTAGGTCTTCAGAGCTTTCCCTCCACGTCACTCTGATTTCTCAAACTCTATAGGGAGGGCCCCTGGCAGCCTGAGCTTTGTCAGCAGAGGCCTTCCCACAGTCCAGCCTCTGCAGGGACCAGGATCCTGCCACAGAATCTCGGGCCACGATCATCATCATCTCTCCTTATGTGTTTCAGCTACCTCCTCCCACACCTCCTTCCATCCAAACCTGGGCTGGACACCCACAGCATGCGGCACCCAATGGCTAACACCATCCAGCGAGTGTTTAAGATGAGCTTCGTGCCTGTTGGCTTCTGGCAAAGGTTCATAGCACGGATGCTGATCAGCTTGGCCGAGATGGACTTGCAGGTAGCTTCTGAGAGGGGGAGGTGGCGTGGGGGTGGAGGGGCTCCTAAGAGCACACTCTTGGGGAGAAGACTACAACTTCCTCCGTGCTAGGGAGACTTCACTGAAGTTTGCTCTTCCACACTGAGATGATGGATGCAGGGTCGAGATGCACACGTAGCTTGAATCCATTGACCTAGGCTGGCAATGCCAAGTTTGCACCCATATGACTTACCTACTCCCTCCTGAAGTTATGGTCGTCCCAAACATTAGCCACTTCCAAGTCACCAGGGAGCTTGTTCTAGCAGATGCAGAATTCCCCCCCATCCCCACCTCCCACCAAGTCACCATAGTTTCAGTACAGCAGCTATGAGCTGGGCCGAGAACTAGCATTTTTAATCATGCCCCAGAGCCCCGACCTCATGGTCTTGCTGTCCTGACTGTATACTTACCTGAGAGGAATCTCTAATTGACACAGCACTTCTCACATGACCCAAATTTAAAGTTTTGGTTGTAAGCACCCATACCTAAGGATCATCATAAGAACAACTTACAGGAATTGGTTCTCTCTTTCCATCACTTGGGCCCTGGGGACTGAACTCAGGTGGTCATTCTCAGTGGCAAGCATCTGCACTGAGCCATCTCACTGGAGAATCTGAGGACTGGAGTTAGATATGCATCCCATGCCCAGCTTCCATCATCTAGGCTTTGTAAAGCTCCCTGGAGATGCCACTCTGCAGCCAAGCATGGAACCACACTGCTTTGGTCCCAATGAAGATTGTGTTCTGTGGGTCCAGCCAGAGTCATGGCCCAGCTGTCAGTCAACTCTAATTTCATGCGAGACAGTAACACAGAAGTAATATTTGCCTAGAGCAGCAGTTCTCAAAGTGGGGGTCCCAGACCAGCCAAACTGACCTCACCTGAGATCCTGTGAGAGATACTCATTGTCAAGCCCCAACTCCAGATCTCTGACCCAGGAAACCTCAGGATGGAGTCCAGCCATTTGTTATTGACAAGACCTCCAGGGGATCGTGACACACCCTACAGTTTGTGAGTCCCTGGCATGCGCTCCAACTGTCGAACTGTTGAGTCTTTTTGACATTGATCTCTGCCTGAGTTTGCCTTTGCCACCCTCTAATTAGAGCGCCCTTATTGAATTATAATCTTGGCTCAGTAAAGATGTTCTTTGATCTTCCCATTTATGGGAAGAAAAATAAACGCAAGAGGCTGAAAGTCGATCAGAGCCGATACAGCCTGTGTTGTGGAGCTGGGGAGGGGGGGGGAGGCTGGGGGAAGGGCGTCTCTTTATGATGCCAAAATGATGCGCTGGCTAACAGAGTGGGTGCTGGCATTGCCTTGCCTAGGGTTCCATCTGTCCCTCTGTCCTCTATTTGAACTGTGTCCTGCAGTGTTCTAAGTGGGAGGTCACCGAGCCCCCGCATTGTGGGAGGCTGAGCTCACAAAGGGGGGCCCAGCTGGGTGGGAGCACCAACAGCCTGCCTGTCTGAGAAATCAATGCAGAAGGAAATCCTGTTAAAATTCAGATGGAGGACAGAGGGGAGAAGAGTTCAGCCTCAGCATTCATCAAAGACATGCAGATTGCCACAGCAATAGCTTCTCTATTTGTAGATCTGTCAGACCCACAAAGAACCCAGCAAGATGCCCAGCCCTGGTGGCAGTGGCTGGGATGATCGGCTCTGCTTTTCCAAACCTTGCGATGCACCCAGAGCTTAAAACTGTCAGACCCTACACCAGACATCCCACTGCTGAATGTCTAAACAGAGGGAACCAGAGAGATCCTCGTGCATTTTCCATATCCATAGCACTGTATTTTGGAGAGAGCAGAAACAGTTAGAGAAATCACTATCATCGCCTTAGGAAAATGAATTTTAAATGAGTTTTTAATGGCATGGTAACCCCGACGTTTTCAAAGTATACCTTGTTTTTCAATGCTTGTGGTTCATGCTAGAGCCTGGGGCATGGTGGGCAAATCACTGAGCTATACCCCCACCCCCACCCTGCCAGCCAAAAAGCATACAGCATGAGAAACACGAGCTGGATTGGTGTTTTTTTCACACATATGCGTAGTAGGAAAAACTCCTGGACTCATACCTACCCAAAGCTTAATGTTCTTCCTTCTGGGTGTGAAGTTGTCGGTTGTTTATTTTCTCCATTATATTTTCCTGTCCTGTCCACATTATCTAATTAAACGCTCACTTGTGAAGTCGGAGAAAAAAAGTGTTCAGAGAAGAACAGCCTATTTGTAATCGCTTGGAAAGTCTGTTCCCAGGGTACCCTGGAGACCCTTCCAGATCATGTGGCCTTTGACTTGGCAGCAGGGATGAGCCACAGGGCGTGGGAGGCGCGGGTGGGAAACCGGCGGCAGGGATTTATCACGATGGGGCCGGGCCGGCCTCCTCAAGTGCTGCGCAAGGCCAGTGAGGAGCTCAGAATTCTTAAGCAGGGTCCTTTCTCTCCGTCTTTCAGCTTTTTGAAAACAAGAAGAATACAAAAAGCAGGAACCGGAAAGTCACCATTTACAGTTTTACAGGCAACCAGAGAAATCGCTGCAGCACATTCAGAGTCAAAAGAAACCAGACCATCTACTGGCAAGAAGGATTGCTGGTCACTTTTGACGGGGGCTACCTCAGGTGAGAACATCCGGGAGTCCTGCCCGCTGGGTCAGCATGGTCCCCAAGCAGGGGCCCTGTGGAGCCCTGACAGTGTTCTTCCATTTGGAGTCAAAATTCTGCTCCTGGAAGGGATTTATCTTGATAGCTTGCTAAAAACAGAGACCCTCCCTGTGGTTGTCCTGAGGACCCCATCTTCCCACACTCCCTCCACACCTTCTTCTGAACAGGCTGAGGACAGCCACAGCCCAGGATTTGAGTTCACTCCAGTGGGAGGAGCAGGGACAAGGGAAAGGTTGGTCATAAACACAGGTAAATTAACATGAGAGTCACCCCAATATCCTGCAGGGCACACAGACCCTTAGGGTCCCTGAGCGTTAAGTCCATCCTTGGAAGCAGGGAAATCCACCCCCCAGCCCCTCAATACTTTGGCAACGGGCTCCTTTTCATTTCTGGCTTACAGTGTGGAATCCTCAGACGTGAACTGGAAAAAGAAAAAAAGTGGAGGAATTAAAATCATCTGCCAGTCAGAAGTGAGGGACTTCTCGGCGATGGCTTTTATCACAGACCATGTCAACTCCCTGATCGATCAGTGGTTTCCTGGTAAGGGAATATTCTGGAGCCAAGCTTTTGACCATGCTTAGAGATAGGTATTTTAAATGAGAATGGGGCGTCTCTTTGAGAAAGCCCTTTGCTGGAGGGCCCTAGGCTCTGTGGGAGTCCTGCTCGAGGCTGAGTCAGGAAGTGCTGTGGGAACAGAGTGACCTACAGGAAATGGAACAGAACTAGGTCTCCTGGCTGCCTACAATATATGGGGGTGGGGTGGGGGGAATCTCTGAGTCTCACACATGGCCCAAAGACAGTGTGAGATATATATATATATCCCGTGTAAGTTGGAGACATATGTGTGCTTGACACCAGGAGGACCCAAATGTGGAGGTCTGTCCCTTGTGTCGGGGACAGTGCAGGAGGAGGTCACTGCTGCAGTACCCTTTCCTCCTCGGTTACTCATCCAGGTGGTGATCAAGCCACCCATACAGCCCTTCTCGGACTCTCTGAATCCATTTCCCTGCTGACAGTTTAGCCAAAGAAAATAGTTTTTGAAGCGAACCCCTTGGGGTCCTCTGTTTGTTTTGCTACCAGGGTGGACAGAGAGTGGACAGCAGGGAGAAGGCTGTGGGGGCAGCCGCAGGAAGGGAGCTGTGGGAAGAAACCTGCTGAGTGAGCGCTGCCCACCTACCCCTGCCCTGCAGCCTCTGGTTTCCAGAGGCCAAGGAGTAGAGGGTGGATTCAGGATACCCTGTCTGTCACAGGAGCCTCTATGAGCTGGTCTACTCGCCTGCCCCCAGAGCCTTCCATCCCAGGAGGACAACAGGACAGTGCTTAAGGATGCGGCAGGATGCCGCTGGATGCTTAGTCCAGACATGGAGTCTGGCTTCTTAGCATTCTGCTTCAAACAGTGACCAACATGGAAAATGGCTTAGGTAGAGCTTCTCAGAGAAAATCAACCAGTGTGTGAGTCAAGGTGACTAAAGGGCTCTTAGCCAGCCAAGCCCCCGCCCCCAGGCCTGTATCAACTCTCTGACCACTTGGTAGCTCCCTATCAGCCCAGGCCCTGCCTCAGGAGGTGCTGGGGATTTGGCAGATAGACCAAGTAGACAGTAATCTGAGACTGAAGAAACTTGGCCAAGCGTTTGAGACAAGGTGCCCTAGAACCAGCACCAGGAGCCAGTGGCCAAGAGTCTCTCACTGTGGATACCTGTGAATGTCAGCTACACCCAGGACGTCTAGGAACCCACACTGTCTTGTACAAAGCAAGCCTCTGCCCTGCCCCAGGGTACTTTGTGGGTGTTTTCTCAGCACTTCCTAATGAGAGGGACACAGGAACGATGTAGCACCTAATAGGTGTCAAGTGTCCAGCTTTCCTATGCTCTTTTATACCCATCATCCCCTGCATTCAACTTCCCCAGAGCACTGTGACAGGCCTTCTCTTTCTCACCTGTACTGACTGTGGTTAGGATAATGGAGTGTCGCTCAGATTCAGCCCCAGCCACGGTAGTAAAGGCCTTACTCTTTTCTTGCCCACTTCCGCCAGCCTTCCAAGGGCTGCAGGATACTTTTACTCTGGGTCTAGACTGCAGGAGTAACTCCTCCCTGGCAAATGCTTTGGGGTCAATAGTTTTACTACCCAAAAACTCACCAGAAGGCAAGTATGGTTGGAAAATACCATAACCCCAGCATTTGGGACACTGAGACCAGGGAATCCTGAGTTTCAGGCCAACCTCCGCTACATAGCCAAACCCTGCCTTAAAATCAAAACCAAAGAAATAAGGCATCCCAGAATGGCACCGGATTTCTGGCTTCCTGGGGCCCAGGCAGGAGTAGGCAGGCCCTCTGATGGAAAGCCAACGAGGCACAGGGTTGTAGGGTATGGCTCAGAGGACCCACTCACATCCAGTTCACAGGCGCTGTCTCCTCCTCTGTCCCCATTTAGCCCTGACAGCCACAGAAAGTGACGGGACACCACTTATGGAACAGTATGTACCCTGCCCCGTCTGTGAGACGTCCTGGGCCCAGCGTGCAGATCCGAATGAGAAGTCGGAGAGCGTGCAGTACTTCGACATGGAAGACTGCGTGCTGACAGCCATTGAGCGGGACTTCATCTCCTGCCCCAGACACCCAGACCTCCCAGTGCCACTGCAGGAGCTTGTCCCAGAGTTGTTCATGACGGACTTCCCAGCCAGGTGTGCTCCGCCGCCCCTCCCAGGACAAGAATGCAGGCAGTGCGCCTCTCCTGCCAACTCACCACACGGTACCCTAACCATGGGGTGCAGGGACCGTCCAGCCAGTCCCCGGTGACTTAGATCCCCACCCTAGGCTTCCTGAATGAAATCAGGCCAATGGCTTCCCATCCCAGCCCTCAGCAGGCCCTGCTGCACACAGAGCCACAAGGCAGCTGCTCTTTCTGCCGCCGCCGCCCCCCCCCCCCCCCCCCCCCGTGAGCTAGCACTCTCTCCTGCTGAGCTGGCCCTCCTCAGATGCCCACTTTGTCGCTCGCTGGAGGGCAGAAGGCTGGCGAAGCTGTTCGCTGGCCTTTGTGGAAAGGGCACATTCCCACACCTGCAGCCTCATCTTCCTTTTGGGGGGCAAATGCTGATGCCCAGTGCTCCCGGCACACTCTAACTCCAGTTTATTCTACCTCCATCCTTCCAAGATAGCTGGAGAGGGAAATACTGTGGAAAGAGACCTTGCTGGTCCCTTCCAAAAGGAAATGGCCACAAAATGTAAGTCCTCCCTAAAACGGACTGTCTTTAGTGGATGGGAACACACTCCTGTGGTGTGGACTCTTGGAGACAGTCCTTCAATCATTTTGGATTTCAGCCATTCCCAATCATTTTGGAGTTGTGGTCTATGATCACTGCCAATGGCATGCTATATCTGGTTTCTTTAACTACTTCTCCTTCTCCTTCTTCCTCTTCCTCTTCTTCCTCCTCCTCCTCTTTCTCCTCCTCCTCTTCTTATTCTTCAGGGGATCAGGGTTTTGTTTTTTTTTTTCATGTTTCTGCTCTGTTCCTAACGCCCATGGGGCACTCTCTGAATGCACAGCATTGCTACTCCACACCCCACTTCCAGGGATCTATTGAGTCTAAGATGGGCCTGGGAGGTGGCTCAGTGGTAGCACATGAAGTCCTGTGCTCAACACCCAATGGTAAAGGAGAACAATTAATCAACAAAGCCTCACCCAGGCTCTTCAGTGTCTCCAGCAGCCTTGTGATGGATGTAGCAAGCGCCACTCTGCTGAAGAACGGTTTTTCTTCCCTCCTGGGTTCTTCGTGGGCATGCAATTGTACATAAGAGCATGATCACATGTTTTGAAAGGTGTTAGGTTAGGCACCCCAAATATAAACCTTACGGCCTGTATTCCTCAGATCAGAGACACCAATTAGTGGGAATTCCCTCTATGACTTTAAGAAGCCAGACTGTACGGTCCTTGCTGCTTTGGATCTAATCTCGGGCTCAGTTGGATGCTGAGATGAAGTTACCTGTTAGGAAGTGGAAAATCCTAAGAGCCTGGGCAGGAGTCTCTCCAGATAGAGGTTCAGGCTATCAGCTGGGGCCCAACCAGCCCTGGCAAGGGAGTTTGGCAGGCAGAGCTGTGCCCTGTGGCTCCTACAGAACCCTGCACTTTCCAAGCTTCCATAAGCACTAGCAGAAAGCCCTAGAAAGGTCCATTATCACTCCCCTGGTTCCCATAGTCCATCTTAGGTAGCTCCCGTGTACCTGTACTTCCCAAGCAAGGGTTTTATCAGGGCACTTGAAAAACACCCCCAGACCATGCTCAGCCATGTGCCCAAGGCTGCAGTGGGTACAGGTGACATGATTGATCTATGCTAAGTCTGGTCAGCTACAAAGCCTGTGCCTGAAAGGTGCAGGGAGCAAATGCATCTATAGGACCAGGAAGGCTTCCAGTCACCCTTGACCTGGGTGGCAGGCACCTGGCACCGGTCCCTGATCAGGACCTGCATAGACCTCAGTGGAGTGGGCTGCCTCTCTCCTCCCCGCCCAGCCCTCTCTCTCTCTTCTTTGCTTTGTGTTTTGTCTTTCATGCCACTGTTTCTGAAGACAGAGAGGAGTCTCAGGAAGTCAGAGGCTAAGGGGTCCTGGCGCAGGCCCAGAGTAGGTGAAGGGGTGAAGAAGGATGCCCCACCTCAAAGTACCAAGCCTGGCATGCTAGCCCCAGAACCACTAGAGCCAAAGTCGGCACCTCTGTACCCACAGATCCCATCCTGCCCCATCTTCTATCTGAGCTTTGTGAGAGGCTCCAGCTCTGCCCCATGCTCCTTAGCTTCTTACTCCAGAGCCATAGGGCCCAGAGGTTTCCACAGAAGGCTGAGGGGAGCGAGGAACGGCAGCCGTATTTTCTAGAAGGCCACAGAAATCTTGATTTCCACAAGGCTCAGAATACACAGACCAGCACAGTGGCTAAAACCGTGGAGCCCTCGGCTCCCGCTGTGGAGACACCAGCTCTAGACGACAGAGGATGATCTTACCTAACAAGAAGGAGAGAAGAAACCTAAGCTAGCAGTAAATGGTACAGTGTACCCCAGGGACGACAGCTCTCAAAGCACAAAAGCTTCATAGTAAAACGCAGAGAGGGATCCTTAGTCTCTGCCCACTATAATCAGAGAGCTCCCCTAAGCCAGGCTTCCTCAGCATCTCTCATGGGGTCCCTGTGACGTGTCCACCACACAGAGGAGGAGAATGAAGCTTGACAAGACTGCACAGGCTGACCAGGTTGACTGCCTGCCATCTGGTAGATCCAGGGTCAGACCCCAAGTGCCTTTGAACTGCTTTTCTCCCAGATGGGAAGCTATCCGCTGAGTCCGAGGGTGGAGGCTAACCCTGAACTGCTATGCTCCCAGATGGGAAGCTATCTGCTGAGTCCGAGGGTGGAGGCTAACCCCTACCCTGTGTGTGCCGCAGGCTCTTCCTGGAGAACAGCAGGCTGGAGCACACGGAGGGCGAGAGCAGCATCCTGGGTCAAGGCGGCAGTGGCACTGTCATCTACCGGGCCCGGTACCAGGGCCAGCCTGTGGCTGTGAAGCGGTTCCACATCAAGAAGTTTAAGAATTCCGCTAATGCCCCAGCAGGTAACGGGTCTGGTCGTAGCCAGTCCTTTTGTCTTCAGATGTGTGAACTTTCTTGCGTCCAAACTCCAGGCCACCGTAGGGAGGACAGAGGCCATGCATGCCCCTGGGGCAGGAGGTTAGGAGGACTGGGGGGCTGGTATGGCTGGTGCAGCTCTGCTTTGTGCCTGGCCTGACAGGTTGTGGAGTGCAGGTGAGAGATCCAAGCTAAGCGAGGCCTGGATGTTGCTACCTGCCTGGACAGAAGTGTGTCAGCAGAGACCACTCCTGCTATTTCTGTCAGCTTTGTGCCCACCAAAGGCCTGGCTCACATGGGAAGAGCAGTCGGTATCAGGCAGAGTCCTCATCTGCAGGGCCCCTCCAGCCTTCTCCTGTGCACACAGAAAGCTGTACAATGAAATGTAGTTATTTTTTTTTTCACTCTTTAGGGGCCACCCCGTGACCCAGCTCCCAAATAAACACACAGAGAGACTTATTCTTACTTATAAATGCCCGGCCTTAGCTTGGCTTGTTTCTAGCCAGCTTTTCTAACTTAAATTATCCTATTTCTTTTTCTCTTTAACTATGTTTTGCCTCTGGGCTCTTTACCTTTCTTTCTTTCTTTCCTTCTTTATTTATTTATTTATTTATTTATATGTATCTTTCTTCCCTTCTTACCTCCACAGCTGGCTATGTGGCTGGGTGGCTGGCCCTGGCATCCTCCTCTCCTTCTCCTTTTCTCATTGTCCTTCTTCTCTCATCTCTTCCTATTTCTCTCTGCATGCCAGCCCTACCTATCCTCTCTCCTGCTTAGCTATTGACAGTTCAGCCCTTGATTAGAACAATCGGACAGGCACAGTAACACAGCTTCACAGAGTTATACAAAAGGAACATAAAAGAATGCAACACATCTTTCCATCATTAAACAAAAATTCCACAGCATGAAAAATGTAACGCATCTTCAACTAATATTCCACAACAATGAAAGACAAGAGATGGGGTAAATCCTACAGCTATTTGGAATGCGCTCTTCCCACTACCCCCACATCCTACACCCCTCAAAGAAAGCCACCAAGATGCAGCACACTCAGCTCTGCATATCATATGCAGTCCAAGAATGTTTTCCAGGGGGAGGGACCATCCTGTTAATCCATTTCTGTTGCTACCACAGAATACCACATGCTGGGTAACTGCTACACAAAAGGAAATTATTTGGCTCGAGGTTCTGGGGTTTAAGAGAGCCAAGTGCTTAATGCTGGAGGGTCTCCATACTATGGGATCATCCCAGAAGGCAAAGAGTGAGAGAGTGGTGAGCCAGAGATCAAGGAGGGGGTGGATTTCCTTTTCTAACAAGCCCACTCCCGTCATAACTAACAGTCTTGAAATGGCTACATTCAGTTTTCTACACATGAACGTTGGGTGTGGATGAGTGGGGAGACACATTCTAACCATAGCACCATGCAGTGCCCAGCTCAGGCCACCTCACTCCAGCCAGCTGAACTGCCCCTTGTTCAGGATAAGTCAACTTGATATCATAGAACCAATGTATGTTCTTTGGTAGAAAAATTAGAATCATAGAAAATTACAAAGGAATCAGAAAGGAAGGAACCGATTCTTTGAAAGGAATTTTTTTTTCTTTGAAGGGAATAGTTTTCTGCACCAGTCTAAACAGACTTGGTTGACATACCTCAGATTAATAAAAGTACCCTGAAAGTCTTGGACATGAGCAGGATATTAGAATTCAGTGGCGTTCCCATGCACAGCAGTGACCATCAGAAAATAACCGCCATAGCAGTAATTAAAAACATTTGGAATTATGATTAATCCCGGTATCTGACTCCCAGCTGGGCAGTTTGACGAAGGGACTATCAGATGCACATGTGCTGAGCCAAGGCCAAAGCTGACAAAGGAACGAAGCCAACCTCACAAACGTCACGAAGAAGTCTACAGGGCTCATGGCCGGTTCCTTCCAGGGCTTCACGCAGGCCTGCCTAGGAAGCAGAAGAAGCCTGTGGACTCAAGAAGTCAGCACATAGCAGGGGAGACATTGCTAGTCAGAGAGAAGACAGCACACTCACTAACTGGGGTAGAGATTAAGATCGTATCCACCCTATAATAAAAAAAATAAATCCTCAACGGGTCAAAGATCCAGTGTGAGAATGGACCCTTACCCTTAGGAGGCAAAAGGCCAGCCCACTCACGGTCTTGCACAACCAGGGAGTGGACCACTAAGGCTTTCATGGTGCTTGACTTTTCACCCCAGTAGTCCCCAACTTTAAAAACTGTGGGGGAGGAATGCAAACAGGAAATAAAACGGTCAGGACTTGGCTGTACCCCACCTAGTGGCCTCAGAGACAGATGATCCTCTGTGGGCTGGCCACAACCAGGGGTGCTGTCCTGAGCCATCAGATAAGAGATGCATGAATGCCAGGGGTGGTGGAGGAACTCACAGCATGGCTGCATTTCACTCATCCCCGCTGTAGACCTTTCTCCTCTAATGTGAATGCCACAGGCCAGTAGCCATGGACAAATGTCTCACCAGCTGATGATAACGATGGTGGCTCCCACCTTCAGTGGCCCTGGCTACTTGGTAAGGAATAAGGTGACCTTCAGTGACCCTGAGGGTGGAGGGGGAGGGGACTAATTATATTCCAGATAGTTCCTGGGCCAGGCTTTGAACAAGATAAGGGATGCAAAGAGAATGAGGTCACTGGTACCTTCAAGGGAATGACAGCTGGGTGGTTGAAGTGAAGGGCAGCTGGGTGCCTGAGATCTGTAAGGGCACTCTCTGAGCCGTGCGGGTAGAGCCCTGTGGCAGTCCTCCCTTGAGCGAGCCAGATGGGACTCGGTGAGTGCCCAGTACTGTCACAAATAGCAGGCCACATTAGCTCTTGAGAAAGAAGAAGCTTGCTATTATCATTTGCAGCAGGAAGACACCGTCCAGCAATAGCCTGAGGACCACACTTTGGAGTCCTTGAATACAGCACAGTAAAGGGTTTCAGGATGAGTCACAGTGATGCAGAGTTACAGTCTTTACAGAGACAGAGATGGCACACACTATAGATGGGGGGCAGGACACAACACACAACATGCAGACAGAGACAACCATCACACATACATACATACACACACACACACACACACACACACACACACACACACACACACAGATGGATGGACAGACAGGACCCTGAGACCACTCTGAAATTTATAACCAGGCTCAAAAGTTAAGCAAAGTTTAATTATTAAGTACAAAAATATGGTCCAGTTCACCTACTTCTCCCATCTTCAAACCTCTTCCTTCTTGCCAAGGAAATCACTGGGTGCTTTCACTGGGTACTTGTTGAGGGTTGGTGTCACTGGGTGCTTTCACTGGGTACTTGTTGAGGGTTGGTGTCACTGGGTGCTTTCACTGGGTACTTATTGAGGGTTGGCATCACTGGGTACTTGTTGAGGGTTGGTGTCCCTGGATGCTTTAGTGTTGAGAGAGGATACTGAGGTAGGTAGACTCCAAGGTCTCATTTATTCTGTCCTCAGGCAAGCAGAGTCTTTTGTCAATTTGAACACTCCTTTCAGAAGTGCTGCTTAGGGACGGGAAAAACGTCCCTGAAGTCACTCTGGGTGGTTCTGTCAGTTGTGATGAAGATTTTGGTTCCCAGTCCGAGGGGAGGTAGCCAGACCCGGAGTGAGGATATTCCCCTGTCATCCCACCCGTCACTTCTCCCTGACTTTCTGCCTTAGTCTCAGCTCCACCCTTTAGGGCCGAACCTGGCCATTGGCGTGACAATCCCTCATACCATGTGCACGTTAAGATAGAACCCTGTCTGACCTTACCCAAGTCCCCGTAAGTGTAGCAGGCCCCCTGTGCCATGTGGCCCTTAACCCACCTGGCCTGGACCTGGGTCTACCTTGCCTTGGTCCCACAGGGAGGCCCACGCCCCCGCAGCTGACATTCTCCCTGGATCGCTGATGGCCTTGCCTTGTCCTGCAGACACCATGCTGAGGCACCTGAGAGCCATGGATGCCATGAAGAACTTCTCAGATTTCCGGCAGGAGGCCAGCATGCTGCATGCCTTGCAGCACCCCTGCATCGTGTCGCTCATCGGCATCAGCATCCACCCGCTCTGCTTCGCCCTGGAGCTTGCCCCGCTGAGCAGTCTCAACACTGTGCTGTCTGAGAACGCCAAAGGTACCGCCGCTCTGAGAGCATTCCACAGGGGCATGCCTGCAGCCTTCTCCTGGGAGGCCAGCGGAGCCCTCGTGCAGGACAGGCTTCTGGAAAGCCTTGGTCCAGTCGTTTCCTCCTGTCTCACATGCCTAACTGGGTTGTAAAAGCAGAGTGGTGAGTGGTTTCTGCGAGCCAGGGTATGCCCAGCTCCAGAGCAGGTGCTTGTCAGCTCCAAACGTGGGTCAGGGCAAGTTAGCGGAGTCCAAGAGCTCACACTCTGGGGTCAGACAGAGGCAAATTTCAAGTCCTATGAGTGGAAAACTTCCTCAACTGGGAGGACACAGAGCCGTAGATGAGGCAGCACCATTGACCCAAGAGACAGCAGCTGGCACTCCGAGACCCAGCTGCATCACCAAGTCCCACCTGTGGCCACATGTACCACTGGGCACCAGTTAAGACGGAGCCTGGGATCCCTTCGGCCATATCTTATTCCTCAGAGAAACTTCAAAAGAATTCTCCTGAAGGAGTGGACAACTCCCCCCAAACTGCTGCCAGAGATGGGGAGGTGGTTGCCTTCATTAAGAAAAAACGGCTATGAAACCAGGCACTTGTCAACCTCGGTGAAAATAGAAAAGATTTAGGAAGTTTCTGTACCTTGAGTTTACCCTTGACCGCAGGACAAGGTTGACCTGAGATGAGTTCCAGAGTGCTTGAATCCTTTAATGAAAACACCTGCAACTTCACGTGTGGTCTATCATGAAAGGATCACTAAGAGTGAGACTTTCTATCCTGAATGCATACCACCTCACTTAAGGTCATTCTCTGTCCCTTCTGGCATCTAGCAAGAAGAAGAGTGAGAATGTATCCAGGGACTTTAAAGTATTAGGGGGATGTGTTAGTCAGTTTTCTATGACTGCGACAAAACGCCCAAGACAAAGAGAAAGAAAGGTTTGTTTAGCTCATGGTCTTAGAGACTTCAGTCCATGGTCGGCCGGCCTTGTCCTTTGGGCCTATGTGGTGCACTATGATGGGGTGACGTTGTAGAAAAGGCTGCTTATGTCATGCCATCTCGGAGGTTAAGAAAAGAGAGAGAGAAACGTTAGAGTCCCTATGGCTCCTTCCAGGGCATGTCCCCAGTGACCTCACTTCCATCTGCGTGGCCTGTCTTCGTCAGGGTTTCTATTGCTGTGATAAAACACCATGACCAAAAGCAAGATGGGAAGGAAAGGGTTGATTTCAGCTTACAGCTGTCATCCCTCATCTTAGGGAAGTCAAGGCAGGAGCCTGGTGGCAGGAGCTGATGCAGAGGCCGTGGAGGGACCCTGCTTATGGGCTTGCTCAGCCTGCTCTCCTATATAACCCAGGACCACCTGCCCAGGGTGAAACCTCCTAAGGGGGCTCAGTCACCCCACACACACATCAGTCATCAATCTAGAAAATGCACAACAGGCTTTTCCACAGGCCAGTCTGGTGGGGGCCACTTTCTCAAGTGAGAGTCTCTCTTCCAAACTGACTCTGTCTTGGATCAAGTTGGCATAAAACTAGCCAGCACAAGGCTCCACCTCTTAGAGGTCTCATAACTTCCCAATAGTGCCATACAAGCCAACCCGTTAACCCGATTCAAAAAGTAGGGGAGACAGAGGGGAAAATGAAAGACAGATTCTATAATGCTACTTTGATTGGATCTTAAGTTTGATAAATTTGAACATAGGTACTGTTTTCTTTGCAAGATTCTTCCTTTATGCCCCTGGGACATATGCTCACCCAAAAAATAGCCTACCAGATTGCCTCGGGCCTGGCCTACCTGCACAAGAAGAACATCATCTTTTGTGACCTCAAGTCAGACAACATCCTGGTGTGGTCCCTGAGCGTCAAGGAGCATGTCAACATCAAGCTTTCGGACTACGGCATCTCACGGCAGTCCTTTCACGAGGGTGCCCTGGGAGTGGAGGGCACCCCCGGCTACCAGGCTCCGGAGATCAGGCCTCGCATTGTGTATGACGAGAAGGTATCTGCCTGTCCTGCTATCATGCCCAAACCCAGCTATGCCAAGCAGGAGCCCAGGTCCCGTGAGAAGCCAGCCAGCCAGTCCTGGGGTGCCAGCCCCCGCTTCCAGTGCTCTCTCTCTCTCTCTCTCTCTCTCTCTCTCTCTCTCTCTCTCTCTCCCTCCCTCCCTCCCTCTCTCTCTCTCCTATGTTCAGTGTAGGAGATTTTGGCTCTGACCAAAAGGTGCCGGGGCCTGTGATCTGCCTGCTTGTTAAAAGGCTGACCTGTCCTTAGATTTAGATGGTTTTGTTTTGGGGTTTGTTGTTGTTGTTGTTGTTGTTATTGTTGTTGTTGTTATTGTTGTTGTTATTGTTTTTGCTTTAGTTTGTGTGTGTGTGTGTGTGTGTGTGTGCGCACAGGTGTATGCAGGTGTGCTTGCCCATCCATCAACGTTAGTGTCTTTCTGTGGCTCTCCGCCTTAGGTTTTAAAATAGGCTCTCTCACTGAACCTGCCCCTAACTCCCTGATTGACTAGGCTTGTTGGCCAATGAGCTCCTGGGAGCCTCCTGGCTCCACCTCCCAGTGTTGGGATTCCAGACACTGCCACACCTGGCTTTTATGTAGGTGTTGGAGATCCGAACACAGATCTTCATGCTTTCCCAGAAAGCACCTTACCTACAGAGCCATCTCCCCAGCCCTCGCTTCACACTTCTGTGACTTCGGTTCACAAACATCACACAAACTATAAACTGTGGACAAAGAGTCTGGGATGGGAATGCATCTGCATTTAGATCCTGACTATCGCATTTAATGCACAGAATGGGAACCACCCCTGCAGGGTGCTCTTGAGAAGCACCAGATAAAGGTGGTGAAGTTCCTGGTACACGAGGTGCTGGTTAAGTGCTAAGCCAGGAGAGAGCGGGTGCAGGGACAATGAGTGTGGCTTCCCAGGCAGCTGTGCAGCCAGCTGTGGCGTGGACAGGGGCTGAGTCCAGAGAGCTGCTCTGTAGATGTGTGTCATGCCAGCCTGTCCGTTCACCGCCCCCTTGACTCTGACTTATTTTTATTATATCTATTTACATGTGTATTTATTTAGCGAGGACCTGTGCATAGAAATCAGTATATGACAATTTGCAAGAGTTAGCTCTTGCCTTTCACAATCTGGGTTCTGGGGATCGAACTTGGCTCATCGGGCTTAGCAGCAAGTGCCTTTACCGGCTGAATCACCGTCTTACACGCTCTCTGATTTCTTACTAGTGCCTTATTTTCAGATGGGCCATGGACCTTGAGAATGACCCAAGCCAGCGTGGGCTAACTCAGCACCTGTGGCTGTTGCCCAAGTTGGGAAAGGGCAAAACCAAACCAATAGAAATGAGAAGCTTCTCAGTAGCTGCGGACCCAGACAAGGTCTTCACCCAAGAGGCTGTGATAAGAACAGTCACATAGAAACTGCCAGCTCTGTCTCAGACATTCTCTTGTGAATGACGTTCCCCGACTTATACAGGGGCTCTGTGTAACTCTTTCCTTGGTGGGTCTTTCGATGGTAATTGAAATGAGAAAACAAAGGAGTTGCAGTCTAGGCGACACTCCCCTTTTTATGAGTTTTAGATACAGCCCTCTGGTGCCTTGGTTCTGGAGCCCTTAATTGGTCAGCAGTTTCTGTGTGCATGTCTGGAAATGGATGGGAAAATGGGTGGATGGGAGGATATGTAAATAATACAGGAGGAAGGAAGGGTAAATGGATAGGTAGATGGACGGAAGGACAGGTGTGATGGCTGACTGGATGTTTGGACAGATCAGGGTAGACAGATGAATTGATGGGTGGACTGATGAGGATCTCCCTTTGGGGAGAGCCTATGCTTTCCTTATCTAATTGTGCCTTCCTGTTCCCTCCTCCTCAGGGCCAGCGTTCTACATTTGCTGGGCCTAGGCAGGAGACCTAACTTGGCTTGCCTTTCTGCCCAGGTAGATATGTTCTCCTATGGAATGGTTCTGTACGAGTTGCTGTCAGGACAGCGTCCTGCCCTGGGCCACCACCAACTTCAGATTGCCAAGAAGCTGTCCAAGGGCATCCGCCCAGTCCTGGGGCAGCCGGAGGAAGTGCAGTTCCATCGACTCCAGGTGCTCATGATGGAGTGCTGGGACACCAAGCCGGAGAAGGTCTGTGGACGAGAGTGGAGCCTGGACCCCTCTTCCCCTGGTGGTGGGGGCTGTGGGTCTCCAAAGCACGTGTGTGCCTGCTCACCCACCCTCCCTAGGGACACCTGGGCATTCGTCTCTGTTTGTTTCCTCTAGACAGAGCTTTAGTTCCCATAATGTACCTCCCAGGCTTGGTGTGTGTGCACATGCACGTGCCTGCATGTCTGTCTGTCAGTCTGTCAGTCTCTCTGAGGAAAAGTTACCTTTTCCTCCCCAACTTGTGTACTTGGGACCAGAAGTATTTCAAATTTTGGAGTTTTTTCAGATTTTTAGAATATTTACATGCTAGCTGGACATCTCCAAACTCTCCAATCCAAAGATCCAAACTCTCAACACTCTGAAACCTGGAGCTTTTTGAGTACCACTCAGTTTGTATATCAAACCCACTGTGGCAATGTAGTCCCCATGGACTACATGCAGGGGGAATTTTTGCTTGTGAGAAGCAGGGACCCTGTTATGTTATTAAAGGCAGCTCCTTGTCTGTCAGAAGAGGCCTCTACTATCAAGCTTAGCCCTTGTCCATCAAATCAGATAGTTAATGCAGCACATTAGGAATACAATCTGAGACAGATCTCTTCCGAAAGTTTATGTCCTGGGACTAAGGTGGGGCACAATGGGCCTTTGATACCAGACCAACTGAGCCTATTACTGTGGCCATGATGACCCAGAGATTATGAAGGGCCTTTGTGTTTTGGAGTGGGAGGGTGTTCTGAAGACTTTTCAGTCAGGTTAACCCTAGTGGGAAGATTCTCATACTCCCCTGCCTGGTGCCCAGGGAAACCGCAAAGCTGTGCTCACTGGGGATCTCTCTCCCGCAGCGCCCACTGGCCCTGTCTGTCGTGAGCCAGATGAAGGACCCAACCTTCGCCACCTTCATGTACATGCTGCCCTGTGGGAAGCAGTCGGCCTTCTTTTCATCCCAGGGCCAGGAGTACACCGTGGTATTCTGGGATGGGAAGGAGGAGTCCAGGTAATGTCTCCAGTCTGTCCTTCCCTGCTTATGTCTCGGGTGGCACTGGGAACGGAAAAGGAACCACGTCAATGGCACACATTATGTAGCAGACAGCCGAGCCTAAGCCTGGTTAGAGCACAGTCGAGAGGGAAGAAGGGAGGAAACAGATCGACACAGGCACGGTTTTGAAGCTAAGGGAAGTAAAGAAAGGGCGAGCTAGGGTGCGTGAGGAACCCAACTCCAGGGAGAGTGCTGCTTCAAGGTGAGGTTGTTCACACCCCGAGCATGAAGGACATCAGATGATGCTGAAGGTGGACGAGTGTAGCAGCCAATGGAGTGACGTGAGAGAGGCAAGGGACCAGAGCCGGAGGGTCGCCCTGTAATAAGTGGCCACAGGCAGTGCCTTCCAGTTGTAACTCGTTTTCATAGTGAAGGGGCAGGAAGGAAGTGAGAATGGGGGAATGAGATATCCCAGAAGAAAAGAGAGAGCCCAAAGCGGCCACCATGGTGTGTGGAGCCAGGACGCCTGCAGAGCAGTACTGAGACCCATTGCAAGCCGTGGTGAAGCCCACCAGCCTGGCTGTGCGGCTAGTGCCCCCAGGTTCTGCTCACCCCAGCTCCCAGACTGCAGAAGGTGGCTTACAAACCCGAATGTTTCACCAGGAAGGAGAGAGGGAACAGGACTTGAGGGCCTTTCAAGGGAGCATTTAGAGAGAAGGGCCATGGGGCCTGAGTCCATAAAATGGGGAGGACACAGAAATGGGCCTAGGAAGCAAGAAAGTCCCCAACTAGATATGACCCAAGGTAGAGTGAGCAGAAGAGCTGAGAAAGGGTAGGGAGGCCGCTGATGGTCAACGTTGTGTAGCCCAGAGAGCGGTCAGCAGCAGAGGGCAAGGTGTCTGAGGTGGAGTGGAGGGAAGTCCCGCTGGGAGGGGAAAAGAATTCCTGAGACCCAGAGGCAAGTGCACCGGAAGGGGCGTGGCAAAGGCTGGAATCTCCAAGGGATCAGGGTCTCCTGACAGCTGGCAGGGTTGGCCAGTGCATGTTACCCCTCCTGCTCCCAATGTGAGAGCTTCACAGGCTAGAGTAGTTTTCAGATGGTCCCAGGAGAATGCACTTGCTGCTGTTGAAGATTGGGGAGGCTTAGACAACGTGAGACTTAAGTCGGGTGGGATTGGTGGGGTGGACGCTGCAGTTTCCCTGAGGTCAGTCTGGTTGAAGTTTCTGTGGATCTTAGGCTCTTAGGCTAGCAGCGGGGAGGCGTGGACAGAGGGGAAAATAAACCATTTCCAGTTCTGTCCATTGCAGAGGACTGAAAATCAAAACCCAAAGAAATGTCATGAGTACCCCAGGATCAGGATATGATCTCTAAGTACCAAGGGAAGCAGCATTCATCCCATGGCTGACTCCAGGCCTGGGCCTGGAGCATTTGACACAGTAGAAGCAAGGAAGCTGGTAGAGGCTTCTGGGAGCACATTATTGGGACTCCAGAGCCAACCTAGTCTATGGATGCTGGGACAGACCCTCCTTCATCTTCCTGAGGATGCTTGCTTTGCCCTCTGCCTCAGACACAGCAGGAGTGTCTCCACCTGGGAACCAAATCTTTAAAATATGAGCCTGTGGCAGACCCTTTATGCCTATATGATTACACCTCTTCTAAGGCAGTTGCACCAGCCCGGGGAAGGAGGTGGCCACTGGCTATCTGGAACTGACCACAAGTTGTTGCCAACCACAGGAATTATACAGTGGTCAACACAGAGAAGGGCCTTCTGGAAGTGCAGAGGATGGCCTGTGCTGGGATGAAGCTGAGCTGCCAGCTCAAGGTCCAGAGCTCAGTATGGATAGCCACCGAGGTAACTGCCAGCCTGCAGGGCCCATGGCAAGGGGGGCTTTGGGGGAGGGTGCAGCTCCCAAGAAGACCAGATTTGTAAAAATACAAGGTTTCCAGGTCAACTTGACTATCAGGTAACCCCAGCTTGTCCCTGAGCAATCCCTAGAACAATGTCATCTCTAGAACATCCTAGAACAACGTTCTAGGATCTAGAACATCCTAGAACAACGTTCTAGGATCTAGAACATCCTAGAAAAATGAACGGCTATTGGCTCCTGTGCACCACCAGCTGGGTGGTGAGGACAGGCTGGATACTCTTGTTTGTTTGTTTGTTTGTTTGTTTGTTTTGTTTTATTTTTTTTTGTTTTTCAAGACAGGGTCTCTCTGTGTGGCTTTGTGCCTTTCCTGGAACTCACTCTGTAGACCAGGCTGGCCTCAAACTCACAGAGATCTGCCTGGCTCTGCCTCCCGAGTGCTGGGATTAAAGGCGTGCGCCACCACCGCCGCAGGGTGGATACTCTCAACAGGAGAAACTGGGTGTGTTGGTGGTGTGCCGTGTTTCCTTATAACACTGTGAGTGCCGCAGAGCACAGTTCAGCCCTAGACCTTTTGGCCCCCTCTCCATTGGAAGACCCAAGCAGCTGTCTTGTGAGAAATCCAAAGACTGCCCCAGATCACATGCTCTGGGGCTATGGTCATTGCAGTCCATCTACGTGACTGTTTAGAAGTATGGCTACATATGGATAAGATCTCCAAAAGTACCCATTCTACTGAGACCTCAAGAATAAAAAATTTGTTCTAAGAGAATACACAAAGAAAGATCTCTAAGAATGCCTGTCCCAATGCAATTGTTAGTAGCAACAGCAAATTCACTAAATATGTTCAAAGGAACCTGCACAGGACTGAACTAGGCCCTCTGAATGTGGGTAACAGTTGTGTGGCTTGGGCAGTTTGTGGGGCCCCTGGGAGCTTGACCAGGATTTATCCCAAGTGCATGAACTGGCTTTTTAGAGCCCATTCCCTATGGAGGGATACCTTGCTCAGCTTCCATACAGGAGGGGAGGGGACTGGTCCTGCCTCAACTTGATATGCCAGACTTGGTTGACTCCTCATGGGAGGACTTACCCTCTCTGAGGAGTGGATGGGGGTGGGGAGAGTGGGAGGAGGGGCGGGAGGGGTAACTATGGTTGGCATGTAAAATGAAAAAAAAACTTTTAAATTAAAAAAAAGGTAATGGACAGGGGAGTTGACCCCATATTGACTAAAGGGAGTGGAGGGCTCTACCTAGGGCACAGTGTCATTGTCTTGTGACCCCACTCTGATAGTGGCATGCTCATGCACACCCATAGCAAGTATCGGAATTTTCCCAGGGGCCTGCCCTGAGAAAATCCTTCCCAGAGTCCTGGGGAAGACACTACACCCGGTGTGGGGTTATCTGAGGGAAAAGAATCTATGTACACCATGTTCTTTCGTCTATTTACTTTATTTCTCTAAGACAAAATTCTATCTATACAGTTTCAGCTCTGTCCTCACACTCATGATATTGGAATTTTCCCAGTTCTGTCCTCATGCTCAGCTCTTCTCTGTACCTACTTTTCCTGTCCTCTCATAGCCCCAACTAAACTCTTCTGCTGTTGATCTCATCTTCGCCTTCCATTCCTCCATCTCCCATGTTTCCTTCCTCTCCTGACCTCATTCAAATCCTCCTACAATCTGCAAAAACTTTTCCTTGCTCCTCTCTCCTCCAGCCTTGCAATATTTGTCCTACAATCTACAGAAAACTCTGCCTTGTTCCTCTCTCCTCTGGCCATGCGACTCTGCCTGGACCAGAAATTCTGCTCCAGTCTTTACTGCCCCTGGTTATGAAAAAAAACTTTTGCTCTAAGAAGGTGCTCTAGGGCTGTAAGAGGAGGGGAAGATCCGAACTTGATTTGCACAAGAAGCAAAGCTATATACCTAGAAGCCAGGTGCTTAGCCTAGGAGCCAGGCTATCCCTGAAAGGATATTTTACCTTAGTTCAGGGACTTCAGGCACCTAGCATGTGGTCTGGCCAGCTGTTCTGTTCATTGCTCCTCCTTGGATGCTTTTGTCTGGAGCTGGCCCTATCTTTGGATGTAGCTAAAGGAGATATTTGCAAAAAACAGATACCCAATACAAATGCTAAAAAGGGAGCAGGGAGCCTGAAGGCAGGAAACCTTGGCTACGTGACCTTATCCAAGTACTTTGAGTGTATATGTCCATACACATTGTTCCTGGGGAAAATATGAGCACAAGAAATTCATAGCAAGAAGCAGATGAATATTAAAAGCTGAATGACACCAAATATTCCCTGATAAATGGCTTCTCTCTAGAAAGATTCCTTGACCTTTCTAGCTATAGCTGTATTATATACAGCTGAATTTCTATAATATATTCTTGCAGCTTGCAGCAAGCAAGCTTCTGAGATGTCATGTCCTCCATCCATTCTTTTTTTTCTTTTTCTTTTTTTTTTTCTTTTTTTTTTTTTTTTTTTTTGGTTTTTCGAGACAGGGTTTCTCTGTGTAGCTTTGCACCTTTCCTGGAACTCGCTTTGGAGACCAGGCTGGCCTTGAACTCACAGAGATCCACCTGCCTCTGCCTCCTGAGTCCTGGGATTAAAGTCGTGCACCACCATTCTTAAAGACTATCAGTGAGTTAATTTTCTTCCAGACTGTTCTGTATGTCTTAGAGTTTCTACAAAAAGCAGATATTTCTGGGCAGTGGTGGTGCACATGCCTTTAATCCCAACACTTGGGAGGCAGAGGCAGGCGGATCTCTCTGAGTTTGAGGTCAGCCTGGTCTACAGAGTGAGTTCCAGGACAGCCAGGGCTACATGAAGAAACCCTGCTCAAACAAACAAACAAAAAACTGAAATGAATAGCCAAACAAAATGCTGCCTTTTTAAGGTACAAAGGGGTTCCCCAGGCTGAACACATCCTACTAGGACAGGACAGTCCCTTCTTTCTCTGGCTCTCACAGTAGGCTTGCCTCCTTTTGTAGGACCAGAAAATCTATATCTACAGTCTTAAAGGCATGTGCCCACTGAGTATGCCCCAGCAGGCCCTGGACACCCCGGCTGTCGTCACTTGCTTCTTGGCAGTGCCCGTTATTAAAAAGGTAAGGTGGGAGAGAGGGCTGTTCATGCCAGTCACTCAGTGTGGGAGGCTCTCCTCGCTGGAGACAACGGATCGAGCTGGGGACAGCAGAGTCACACCTTCCCAGACCGCCTTGCCCAGGTCACAGTCGGCTTTAGAGACACAGGTGACCACCATTAACATGGAGCAGCTACTGTCTGTGAGCAAATGCCAGAGCCCCTGACTCAGATGAGGTTCATAGTGGGGTAAATGATGAAACAAGCTGTGGCAGATGGACGCTTCTCCAGACAGGGGGATCAGGAGCCTCTCCCCAGCCTGCCTTGTCTTTCCTGATGACTGGGGCAGCTGGTTCCCTTGTCTGTGTCTGCCTCCTCTCACAGACCCAGCACTGCCCAGCACTGCTCAGCACTGCCCAGGAGACCCCCTTCCTCACCCTCCTGACCCATCCACTCAGTGTACTCCCCATCCCTAGGCTAAGCCAGCTCCACCACATCCTGGCATTGAATCCAGCCTCACCAGGGCTGGCCAGGCCATCACTGCACAGGCCTTGGGCCTTCTCCTCCAAACATCAGATGCAAGGCCTTCACCTTCCCGGCCTTGTCCAGGAGCAGCCCTCCTGTTGAACTGTCAGGATCCAGAGCCACGACCCCTCCTCTGACAAGCTGTGGGGCACTGCCTGCTCTCCCGGGTTCTGCTGCCCTCCCTGGGTCCAGAAAAGCTATGAGGGTCCTGTGGATGTAAGGGGTACTCACCCCCAGTGCATAAGGAGCACTTCCTTACACTGCTTTTTAAGATGCGCTGACTATCGTTATGTGATCCCCATTTGTCTATATGTAATGGGGGTGTTAAGAGTAATGAGACAGGTCTTGCAACTAAGTTACTGTGACTTCCTGATAGTTCCTAAATCTGTGGGCTCTTCTCTTCCTGCTGCTCTAGTTTCATTTCTTTATAAAAGGAAAAAGGAGAGATGCAAATAGGTATGAAATGAACCTTATTCATTTATGGCTATTGCCCCAGGGGCAGGCCTGGGCAGCTGGGATCTCCCTGCACCATAGCCTGGGAGAACCGGACACAAAGCATTATTGAAGGACCCCGACGGCCAGAGCCCCAGCCAGGGCGCACCTCCTGCCTGAGCAGGGAGAATAAAGCAGGCTCTGTGTGAGCCTCCTGTACAGGGTGCCTGCCCCCATGGAGGTCGTCCTGCAGAGGCCACACAGGGCAGACCCGTGTGTTCTTGCACACGTACGCTCACATCCCGCCGGACGTGGTGTTCCTCACGCTGGCCAGCAGAGCCAGGATCCAGAAAGACTTATGGCCTGTTTGCTCTGGCTGCTTTATCGACCTAAATCCTGAAGGTGGATTTTGAGAAACTTTCCTTAGGCTCCCTACTGTAGATGTTGAGTGAGAGGCCCACTCATCCACTATCCTGAACAGCCAGGCTACACACACACACACACACACACACACACACCCTAACTCCCAACATAGTGGCTCTCTGCCATTCCTCCTGGTTGGAACAAGGCTGGGATCCTGTTCTGTCCTGAACTCTGACTTGGTTCTTCTAGAAACATGTTGTCTACTTGATGGGAACAGTGGAGTCCAGGGCCAGAGAGAAGAATGAGACTTAACCCTTCCTAGGCCAGTCCAGTGCCAAGGTGGCAGCGGTGGGCGCAGAGATCTGGCCCCTGCTTCTCTGGAGCACTCTACCTAGTGTGGGCAATGAGCGCTCCACCTAGTGTGGGCATGCCCACAACAGCTGTTATACTGATAAGCTGTTTACAATAGGGAAGAAGACATCCTACCCTGCCTTCCAGTGAGGGCTTCATGGCATCCAGGGAAAATAGCTCCCTGCTGCTTATGCAGCAAGGGACCAGTCCTAGGGGGTGTCACCCTTGCCGGATGCCCTCAGCACTATGGACACGGTTCCTCCCTGGTACATCCCTTGCCTTGTAGCACCAAGCATGGACATGGCTCTTCCGGGGCAAGGCCACATCTTTTCTCGACAGAGGCCTGAGACTCCTGAGCGGATCAGGATTGCCAAAGGCTTTGCTTCTCTGGGGCCTTAAGGGAAATCATGGGCGCACTTGAGGCACAGATGGAGATGAGTCCAGTGCCTGTGGTTTCTCTCCCAGAGCGTGGGACATGAAAGAGCATCATGTGTCCCTGTTCCCTCCCCGACAGAACTCCTTTCTGGTGCTGGCCGGCCTGGCTGATGGACTTGTGGCTGTGTTCCCTGTGGTCCGGGGCACCCCAAAAGAAAGCTGTTCCTACTTGTGCTCACACACAGCCAACAGGTCCAAGTTCTGCATCCCTGACGAAGACTCGCGGCAGAACCCCTACCCAGTGAGAGCCATGGAGGTGGTCAACAGTGGGTCCGAGGTCTGGTACAGCAACGGACCCGGCCTCCTCGTCATCGACTGCACAGTCCTGGACATCAGCAGGCGGCTGGAGCCCTACACGGCCCCTTCGGCGGTCACGTCACTTGTGTGCAGCTCAGACTGCAGAGGGGAGGAGGTCGTCTGGTGCCTAGATGACAAGGCCAACTCCTTAGTGATGTACCATTCAGCGACCTACCAGTTATGTGCCCGGTACTTCTGTGGGGACCCCAGTCCTCTCAGGGACACGTTTCCTGTGCAGCCCTCGGTCCCAGAAGCCCCAGGCAGTCACGTAATCACCTCAAAGGAGCCCGAGGAGGAGTGCCTTGCAGATGTGAGCATCATGTACAGTGAGGAGCTGGGCATGCAGATCCTGAACCACCAGGAGTCACTCACCGACTACTGCTCCATGTCTTCCTACTCCTCGTCCCCACCCCGCCGAGATCCCAGGTCCCCCTCCAGTCTGCCCAGCTCCCTGACCAGCTATTCCAGTGTGCCTTTCTCCACGGGTTATGAAGACCCAGACAGGCCCAGTGTCACCTCTGACAGCGCTGAGCCTGACCTGACCCCCATGGATGGGGAGCCGTTCAGCCAACACCTGCAGGCTGTGAAGGTTCTTGCTGTCAAGGACCTCATCTGGGTCCCTAGGTAAGTTTCTTGATGTGGGAGTGCCATTTCTGAGCTGTCCGATGCGCTTGCTTTGGGGTGAGTGGAAGCCATGGATTCTTAAAAGATTCCCAAATCCATCTGGGCAGTTCTCCCAAGAGGGCTTTGCCATTCGGTTTTAGAATTGGGAGTGATTTCTCAGAAAAAAAATCTAAGTTTGTCCACCCAGAAGCTCATCTGTCCATCAGAAAATTCAAGGCACCCCTAAACAAGAACCATGCCCAGGTTTCCTATAGACGGTCCTTCCCTGTGTCACACCGCCTCCCCTCCCGCTTACTCCATTCACAAAAACGACAGGCTCCGGACCTGCCTACACACGGGTCCTATCCCCACCGGCACGTACAGCCTCCTGAACACACTCTGCCCCTTCTTGGCTTTGTTTTCTTAGGCATGGCGGAGATATCATTGTTATCGGCCTGGAGAAGAACTCGGGTGCCCAGCGGGGCAGAGTCATCGCTGTCTTAAAAGCCCGAGAGCTGACATCACACGGGTAAGACTCTGAGAACCATTCTGTAGGGCCTGGGGGAGGGGTGTGAGGAACCTCAGAGCTAACGTGTCCACTAGATAGCACAGCAGCCCTGCCGTCCCTGTGTTCTCACAAATAAGCATATGGATTCACCAGTGTGGCCATAACGCAAAACAGAAGCGAGGCGGGGTCCTCCAGGCAGCTCCTGGGGCTCAGCATGACAGCTGACTAGAGCTTCAGCCACCTGCCCAAGGATATCTGTTCTTGGGGTGTCAGAGTACCTGTGGATCCAGTACTTTGCCAAAGGTGTGTCTCCAGGGCCCGATTCAGCTGTGTTTGAAATGACAGTTCCTCCAAATGACTCACTGTCCTTCCTGCCAAACAGGAGAACCCTGTCAGGGGACCCACTGGCCCATGAAGCACCAGATAGGGCCAGGTGACATGGTCACACTCTGCTACTGTCCTCCCTAAGCCTGAGAGTGTGACTCAATACTTATCTGCAGTGAGTACCACTAGGAGACATACCCGTCCCCGCTGTGGGGACATCTGGGTTGGATGCCAGTTCAAGGCACAGTCTTCAAGGCCAGAGGGACGGGAGCCTGGTGTTAAGACAGAGTTCCTGGCCATGTTTATACCTCACCCTGATGCTCCCTATGAAAAGTCCTGAATTCAAGCGTGTATGCACTTTGGAGTATTTCACATCATAGTAGATCTGCTGGAAGCATAGGCTGTCACTCATCGTTGGGCAAAGGTTTTTATTCATCTTTAATATCATCCCATAGTCCCATTGTACCCAAAGCAGGACGGACAAGTCGTCAGTCACCGGTGGTACTTCCAATCCCTGCCGGCAATGAGATTCCTCAGTGAGTCCTGGGGCAGTGGGTCTTTTCTGTGAGCAGTTCTGGAAACAAGATCAGTCTTTGCTCCTGAACCCTGACTGCCCTGGTAAAAGGAAGCCTTGTGCCAAACTAGTCCCCAGCTTCCAAGCTGGGCTTCTGGGAACAAATAGGTCTTCAGAACCCAGGTCAGTTGACCTTGGCATGCCTACTCTGAGTGTGCCTGGCATCTTTTTCTAGTCATCCCAACCACCCCACACACCCCCGAGAGGTGGGTCTTATCAAGAGTCAGGCACATTTGCTAGAAGGAGAAAGACCCGAGCTGGCCAGTTGAAAAAGCAAGGAAGGATCAGAGATTCTAGATCTATTGGTGAAAGGGAGCCTCAAGGTGTAGTGGGACTCAGTCATTGGGCACAGCGGGAGGAGGCACAGCTAGACCAGATAAGGGCCACCAGCCCCACAGAGACACCACCAGGGCAAGGAGGCAGCAGGGAGCCAGCCATTGTGGTCTGAGAGGAAGCATATTGTACGCCCACAGACCGTGCAAAGCAGCCCACAGCCTCAAAACAATGTAAGCAGGGATGGCGTTGAGGCGGCAGGTTTTCTGGATAAGCTGTTCTCTGAATTTCTTAAGTGTGTGGGGACAGAATGAGAGGAGCCTGCAGCAGGGACCCCGGCAAGTGTAGCTGCACTCATGGCCCACGCCTTGATTTTTTTTTTCATTGTGGGGTACAGGTACATGTCACATGTGCATGCGGAGGTCAGAGGACAACTTTATGAGGGTTGGTTCCCTCTAGTTTTTACATGGGTTCCAAGGATTGGAATCAGGTCATCAAACTTTCTTCATAGGGAGGCCAGCCCCTTTACCCACTGAGCTGTCTCTCTGGCCTTCATGGCTCATTCTTGAACAGCAACACTCGGTTGGCAGTTTATTAGCAACACCAGAATTCCAAAAAGAGGCATGGATGATGCCGGCTACCCTTGTATCAGTCAGGCAGTGGGCTTCTGGGGGTTATTCTCTTATAGCCAATGCTTATAATGTGAATTGATGCCCTGGGCCTTTTGTAGAACTTAATAAGACCTCAGTCCATAGATCAGACCACGAGGATGTACTGGGACCTTTAAGTACATTCCAGAGCCAGGCTGAGCTATTTATGACAGCCTCCTAGTAACCCCACCCCTTTCAAAAATGCACATGGACCCCTCCCTGAGCTAGTGAAGACTCCTGTGGGTGTTCTCAGACCCCATCTCTCTGCAGGGTCCTGGTGGACGCAGCCGTGGTGGCAAAGGACACGGTAGTGTGCGGCTTTGCAAACGAAAACACAGAGTGGTGCCTGGCTGTCTGGAGGGGCTGGGGCACCAGGGAGTTTGACATCTTCTACCAGTCCTATGAGGAGCTGGGCCGGCTGGAGGCTTGTACGCGCAAGAGAAGGTAATGCCCGTGGAAGGGCCTCCGCGTGGAGCCAGCAGGTCCGAGCCGCTGCCCGACCCCTCGGCTACAGCCCTGCAAGGGCACAGAAGACAAATGGGATCTTTGCTAACCCTGTGCTAAGAAGGGCTGAGAAGCTAGTAGCTACTGGTGGTTTGGGAGTTCTCAGGTTCTATGAGGAGAGTTACCAGCCCAAGGGAAGCCACAGGGTCTGGTTGAGAGAGGCCTTCTCTTGTCTCTTCCATGGGATTCCAAGAGCTGGGGAGAGGTGACCCCATTCCAGGCCTTCCTGGCATAATGAACGGGCCTGTCCGTTTTTATCGCCAGGCCTCAGATGGAATTACACTAGAGACTCTTGGCTGAGGAGCAGTTCAGGGCAAGGTGGGGGGAGGGCTGTGACCCCTGGCCCTCCTTCCCCAAAGACCCCAGGCTCTCAGCCTGTTTCACAAGGCTCTGAGTCCCTGGAGCGTGGGGCCCAGCTTGGTCAAGCTGAGATCGAATCTCCTGCTTGGCAAGGGCTCTGTGTGGGAAACCCCAGAAGGACCCTGGGCAGGCAGCATTCCCCAAGAGTGGGCATGAATGGGTCCCTTCAAGAGCCCCAGCCGGAAAGCCCGGTGAGTGGGCTCCTGCTCCCCCTTACATTCTTCTCCCCCGACAAAAGGAAGGAGAAACCCAATCAGCGGGCCTGGAGAAAGGGCCTGTGTTTATAGCTTGGTAAAATAAACTTGGACGCAGCTGGAGCACAAGCCTTGTTTGTTTGCACATCATAATCTTGTTTATCACTTTAACAAATTAAGTAATATCTCAGCGGTTAGACCTGGTTGTGAAATCCCATCGTATGGGACTTATACTGAATTATGTATTGGCCAAACATTTACTGCCCACATGGACAGCAGATGATGAAAAGTGAAATTGTTAGCATGGGTACAACAGGGAACATTTTATAAATTCTGTGCACACATGTGCACACACACATACACCCACATCTCTGCCAAGCAGTACCCTTGGAGGCTGCTTAACCTAGAACTCAAATTTGAATGTGAGGTTGTACTTGGCGCATGTGATTGAACCTTTTCTAGAATTAAATTATAAAAACCAAACTCCGGATTTGCTGGGGTGCGCAAGCTGATGTGACTCCCGTTATCTAAAAATAAACAGACCTGGAATGAAAACGCAGCCTCTGTCTCCTGAATGCAGCACAGTCTCTGGCCTTCCCAGGTTCCCCTTGGGCCCAGGGTAGACACGGGCCACCCTTCTCAGCCCACGGCTGGGTAGCTGCCCTGTAGCTGCCCATGGGCAGATGCTTCTCTGTCAGCCCCAGCTCTGGGGAGAGCTAGTCCCCCACTTCCTTTTGTGAGTCAGGCCCTGTGAGGGTCTTGATCTTGAGGATCAAGGCTCAGTGCTGGCCGCTTACCCCATCACCGCTTCCCACCCTGATCCCTAAGGTGAGCCGTGGGGGTCACCGGTTCTCCCCCAGGGTCCCAAAGCTGCCTGCTTAGATCTCCAGACACAAACCTGGTCCTGTCTGCCCTGCGCCTGACCCCTGTGTCACTTGCTGTGGGGCAGCTGGGCTGACGGCCGGGCTCCCCTACCTCACGGACTCAGCCCACTTTTAAGGCCTCATCTTCTCCTGCCCAGATGCAGCCCTAACTGAACCTCACAGTCATGGGGGCCTGGGGGTGTGAGAGCTTTCACATAACCCTGGGAACATGGGACAAAAGGCTGGTGAACTTGGCTACAGAAGACTTGGAAACCTAGAAGGAAGGTGGGCTGCGAAGGTAAACAATGACTGGAATAAAAACAACAACAATGAAACATCCACAGGGCTGAGGAGGAGGCTTAGCAGGCAAGGAAGCATGTTGTCAAGACCAAAAGCCTACATTCAATCCCCGGGACCCACATGGTGGAAAGAGAGAATCAACTCCAACAAGCTGTCCCTCTGACATGCCTGCAAGGGCACACACACACACACACACACACACACACACACACACACACAAAGTTAATAAATGTCATTTAAAAAAATATATTTATTACAAATGAGAGATGAGCAGTTCAATTATCGTCTATGCAAAATTCATGTTCACCAATGAAAGAAAACGCAATTAGAAAGCAGATACATTGGCAGGCGCAGGCCAGTGACATAAAGAAACGCAGCCCCCTCAACATGATAAAATGGCTTTTGCCCCGCCTCGAGTTACAAGGATCGAAGGACCAGCCACGATTCTTGAACTCTTGCTAAGCCTTAGCCAGTGTCATCAGGACACGGTGGCAAGCACCCAAACAAGACACTCTGCTGCCGGGACACTCTGAGGGCAGGGGTGACCTGGGACACACAAACAGAATACAGAGCTAGAGAGGAAAAGTCGGGAAACCAGCAACCCGTGAACGGGGCTGGAGGAGGCCCAGATCGGGCAGTGCTATCTGAGAAAGGGCATTATGTGAGAGCTCGGAGTCCCACACAGGAGAGCTTACCTGGGCAAAGGCCCTGTGGAGAAGGAGCTGGTCCCATCCCGCATGCCTGGAGCACCGTGAAGAAGGGAATGCCCAGTCTGCCTCCACCCCCACCCCACAGACCCAGCACACAATTCCAGGTGTCCAGTGCAGCTACTGGGAGGAGGGAACAAAAGCCTTGCCTGTGGAGGACAAGAAAGGCCAAAGAAGCAGAAGGCGTTTGGGGAAGGTCTGTCGAAGTTTTGAGAGCACATGCCTGTGACCTAGGAGCATCTCTTAGGCATGTGATATGCGGTGTATGTGAACATGTGCAGAAGTACAGAAGAAGCATCCTCATCACAGATTGCTCATGATGCCCCATGTAGAGATCGGCCCCACCCTCTCTCCATAGGAGAGTCGTAAAGTTCCTATACCTGCAAAACTGATCCTCACAGCTTTTCCAAAGGAGGTGGCACTAGCCATCCTGGTCTGAAGTGCTCTCTGAGGTAATAATAAATGTACTGGTGTTTTGTTTTGTTTCGTTTATCTAATTTTTTTATTTTTTCTTTGAGAATTTCATACAATGTATTTTGACCATATTTATCTCCCTCCCTCGACTGCTCCAAGACCCTCCCCTATCCTTACCCCTTCAACTTCGTGTTCTATCTCTCTCTGGAAAACAGCAGCCTCCAACAAGTCCATTTTTTGTTGACCAGCTGCTGCTCCTAGCCACAGGGCCTGCCCTAGGGTGTACCCCATAGACCAGGAGTCATTCCATTGATGAAAACTGGCTTTTCAGCTCCTGGCAATAATCAAGCGCCAACGCTCTTCAGCCAAGTGTGGGACTTGGTGCCCACCCCCCCTCCTCCGTGCTTGGACTTTGTCTGGTTTGAACAGGGCAGGTGTCTGCTGTCACGGTTGCTGTGAATTCACACGTGCACCTGACCTGCTGTGACTAGAAAACACTGTTTCCTTGGAGTCTTCTATCACTTCTGACTCTAAAATCTTTCAGCCCATCTTCCAAATACGCACCTGAGCCTGGAGGGAAGGCCTGTGATATCGACCTCCCGTTTATAGCTCAGTATTCCGAAGTCTCTCATTCTCCACACACCGACAGAACTGGCATTTTCAAAAGCAACTTATGGCGCAGTGCATATTGCGTTCCTACTGGTATAAACAGTATTGTAGCCCTGCATTCTGCGTGTGGAAACGTCTCAGCTTCTGGTGCTCAGGAAGCTGGTGGGCGTGGCGGCCTCTGGGGAGGAGGAGTGTAGGCGAGCACCGAAGACAGGGTTTTGATTTTCCGATTCACACCCTCCTCCTTGCACTTGAAGCATGTGATTGCTTTTTTTTCTATTTAACCGTGGTAAAATCCAGCTAAGAAGACGTCTTCTCTGAGCTACTGCCACCTTCCCCAGGCTTCTAATGGGCTGCTTAGACCTGCAATTCTCTGTGGCAACACATGCAGAGCCTCTAGCACAGTGGTTATCAACCTGTGGGTCGCGACCCACAGGGATCAAATGACCCTTTCACAGGGCTCGCATATCAGATATCTTGCATGTCAGATATTCACATTGCAATTCATAACAGTAGCAAAATTAGCAGCTATGAAGTATCAACAACATGATTTTACTGTGGAGGGTCACCACCACATGAGGAGCCGTATTAAATGGTAGCAGCATTAGGAAGGTGGAGGACCACCCCTCTAGCAGAGTCTACCTGCCTGCACTCCTGCTTAGAGTCTCCAGGATGGGAGCACATGCTGCTGCTGGCATCCTTCCTCATGAAGAGAACATTTGGGGAGCACCATGGGAGATGTGGCAATATAAAACTCCCCCCAAATCTCTGGGAAGCTAGAAAATGTTGAAATACCTCTGGATGCGAGCAGGCTGCTGCCTAGAAAGCTGTGTCTTCCAGAGACTCGGAGCTTGGGGCTCCCAACTGCGCCTCTAAATGGCTAGCAGCATCTCCCACTCAAGGAAGAATTGAGCAGCTGAGGAGAGACAGGTGGAGCGTTAGTCATGGTAGCTGTACCCGCCTTGTGCTCAATAGCTTGTTGTTCTGGTCCATCATTTCCCAGATGCCTTTGCAGGTCGTAGGGCTGTGCTCTGTTTGGGTGCTTTGGTGGTGGTCGAGCAGGACTTTCAGGAGCATCATCAAGAACTCCAGAGCCAAGGCAGGCATGGTGGGATCTTTAGTCCCAGCACTCAGGAGGCAGAAACAAAGGGATCTCTGTGAGTTCAAGGCCAGCCTGGTCTACATAGCAAGTTCCAGGACTACAAAGAGAGACCCTGTCTCAAAAAACAAACCAAACAAAAACATCAATAAAAGAGAAGTGAAGAGCCCTTTTGGTCCTGCCACTCGTCTTCCTGTTCCTTGCAAGACCTAGGACAGGGTTCCTCCTGAAGGAACTTTGAGAGCTCTTGTTGGTGATGACAGGTAGCCCTCTGTGCCATCTCTGGCTCCTGACCTCCAAGAGTCTCATGACATTGTGGAGAGAAAAGCCCACTTCCTTCTCTAGGGCCATCATCTTTCAGTAATTAATCACTGAAGCCAAGTGCCGGTCCTAAGTGCTCAAACAGCCCAACCAGAGCCACTGAGTATTAGAACAGGTGAGCTGGCCCTCATGAACCACTGGGCAAGTGTAAGCAGAAGAGACTGAGCAAGGGAGGAATGGAACACAGTGTAACCCCAAAGTTCCACCTTCCAGGAAGCTAGGCATGGTGGGGTCTATAGTTCCCCATCCCCCATCACCAGTGGGCATTTTGCCTCAAACTATGCTCAAACTATAGAGACAATGTGGCCCAGGGCTACAACCTAGTCGCCCAAAGGCCCAAATTTGGGATATGGTGTCTTTGATGTCCTATCAGTTGCCAATTTCCATCCTGGGCAAGCTACCACCTCTGTGGCTCTGGTATCTCCTCTATGGAAGAGTAATGACTTCTCTTTCTCCATCCGGGCCCAGAAGTTGCTCTGTATATGACAGTTAAAGTCTGGCCCTCAGCCAGGACCATGCCCCCTTCACCGTTATCCAGCCACAGAAATCATCTCCCTCCTTGGAAAGGATGTCTGAGGAAGCACAAGTCTTCCCTGAGAATGGCTTATGGGACAACAAGGCAGTACTGTTGTCCAGTAAAACACTATGGTCATTGACTTCACTGGAGAGTCTGACTAAGGTATAGGATGTGTGATGTAGCATGAATCTTAGAGGTCTTATTAATAAAATCAAGCCCGAGGCCAGTTATTGGGGTGAATGCTGGAAGATCAGAGACACAGAACAGGCCCCAGCTTCCTCACCTTGCCAGGTCCTCAGCTGATCCTGTTTCCTCAGACTGGAAGCCTCTGAGTCCTCATATCCGAATAGATCTCAGCTGAACTGCTGCTCGAAGCCTAAAAGCTTAACCAGCCAAATGCTTCTAGTTTCTGGTCCTCACGCCTTATATACCTTTCTGCTATCTACCATCACTTCCTGGGATTAAAGGTGTGTGTCACCATGCCTGGCTGTTTCCAATGTGGCCTTGAACTCACAGAGATCCAGAGGGATCTCTGCCTCTGGAATGCTAGGACTAAAGGCTTGTGCTACCACTGCCTATCCTCTATGTTTAATATTGTGGCTATTCTGTCTCTGATCCCAGATAAATTTATTAGGGTGCACAATATTTCGGGGAACACAATACCACCACAGCGTGAGAATAAACAAAATCATGCTGGTAGTTCTTTGGGATGAGAAGGATATTTAGAAGCTTCATTTTTTAAAAGTTGTATTTTTTAAAATGAAGTAGGAATCATGGTTTGTGTACACATAAAACAAGTATCACCTTGCCCAGTGGTGGTGTCTGCCAGCCCTAAGCTCACTGGCTCTTCTGAGCCAATGATCAAGCCCTACTTCTTGGTCTTCAGCAGGTGGGCAGTCAGTGGTGGGGAGAGGTCATGTGACAGATGGAATGGACACCAGGCCCTCACAGTGAGAGTCCTGCCTTGTGTGAGCCCCTCCTGCATTCCATTCCTCTGCCCTGAAGACCGAAACCTAAACTAGGGATAGCTCAGTCTCCTGCAGTTGAGGAAAGGACCCAGAGCACCCAAAAAACCGGCCATGGACGTGTGTCAAGAAGAAGAAATGAAGTTTGTGGTTGGAACCACAGGGACTTGGGGTTATCTCTCTCCCAAGCAGTGATGTGGAGCAGCCAGCTGTCCCAGACAGTCGTAAGGGCTCTGCCCGCACTTTGACTGTGTCCAGGAAAAGGAACCTGGATTCAGCCTGCCAAGCAGATACTAACAAGATCCATTTCCATGATACTAGCAAAGTAGGTCAGGATATCATGAGCCCATTTTGCGTGTTGGGAGACGACCAGCCTGAGTGAGAAATAGTACAAGACTAAAGCACATGGCTGTTAGAGCTTCGAAGAGCTCCCAGACACTATCACTGCACTCTTGGTACAGAAAAGACACTCACCTTTATGCCTGAACTCTGTGCTGTTCACCCCGGAGGAACAGCCAACAGCCTGCCCCAGGACAGCTGAGGACACCCAAGCCCCATGTAGCTTTGTCTGGCATCTTCCAAGGCCTGGTCTTTCCTCCTAGGGCCAAGGAAGGTTGTTGTGACACTAGGAAGGCTCAGACAGCCTGAGAAGAGGTGTGGACACCAGTGAGTGTGGAGTAAGAGGTCCTTGTGCACACAAGTGAGCACTGGGGGAGTCAGGAAGGTTAAACATGAGTGTCTCTTCAAAGGAAGGACTAATTAACCCGTCTTCCTCCTGGAATGCTGGGAAAGGATGTAATTTACATCCTGGTCATCTTTGCTATCTGTAGGGCCAGGCTTCACCCAAATACCCCAGAATACTATGTTTATCCCAGATCTTTCTCCCCTAAATCTTGAGCATTGTTTCTAAGTCCTTAAAACCCATCCTTGTGAGAGATGTCGTGTGTACTTTACAATAACTTAAGTGACTTCTATGTTATCTTAGATAGAGCCCAAATCCTGACTCCCTGTTTACCTCAGTCATTCTCCACAGACCCTTATCCTCAGCATTGTTTCTAAGTCAACAGAACCCATCTTTAAGGAAGAGTTTCAATGTAAACACATCTTAGCTTTGTTGTACACTTGGGACTGAGTTAATCATCATCAGGAAACTTTTTTTCCCAAATTGTGCTGTGCTTAAATCTGGTTAAAATATACTGCTTGGTGTCAGACTCCAGAATTTTGGCCCAGCACTGGCTAACCTAGTCAGGCTGAACCAAGTTTCATTCTTGTCTCTCCACAGTCATTCCAGGTGTAGAGCTTGCAGGGACCCCCACAAATGAGGTTAGCACCATGGTAGGAGGCAGTTGGAACTCTGAGGCTTCAGCCTCTGGGGCAGTTTTCCAGTGAGTGGAGTAAGTCTGCCCTCCGCAGCTACAAGCTCTAAAGTGCCAATCAACTTCAAATGGAGAACATTAGGAAGGATGTGGAATGGTGCAGACCATGTGCCAACTTGATCTCTATCATTATTCCTCAAACAGTACAAGCTAGCATTTCCATAGTATTCACTGTCAGTCACCTGACGAGGATTTGAAGTCTATGAGAGGACGTATTCAGGTTCAATGCAATTACCAGACCATCTCATCTGAGGGACCTGAGCCTCCACAGACTCGGTCCACAAGTGGTCTTGGAGTCAATTTCCTGTGGACACCAAGGGACAATCAAACTTTCTTGGGTAACTGGTACCACGCAGTAGGCTGTTTCTCAGGATGCTCAAAACATTGGTGATAGTCTGGTATTTTAAACTTTGATTTTAATTAAATGTTGACAAGTACAAGTTAGTTACAGGTTTTAAAGCATTGTTAAAATAAAGGGAGTTTTGTGTCCAGTGTATAAACAGTATGTTTTTATTTTAGAGACTGGCTCATTTTTCTGTATCTCATAAATATATGAGCCTCATTCATACAGCATCATCGGCATATAGGCAAGAACCATAGCACTCCACCCCACAGCCAGGCACTGAACAATGCCAGATCTGCAGAGGCAGGGATGCCAAAGTATTAGCATTTATGCATCTCTTTCTGGCCAGAAAAATCCAGAACACAGCATCCAACTCTTGCCTCCTCTGAAGGGTTCATCCACCCAGCTGCCAGACAGCAGCCCCAACCCCTGATCCTTGGAGCTCAGAAAACCCAGGAAAGGACCCAGGGTCAGAGGCAAGATCCACACAAGTGCTTCACAGTGGGATCTTACAGCATCTGAGGCCATCATAAGTCACCTGTTGGAGGCAGGAACAGCCCACATCATTTCCCAAATCTGGAATTTCTAGTGTTTCCTTCCACATCCCTGATAATAGCAGAACAGACCTGGATCCGTGGCCCACTGTGGGTTTGTCACATTGCACTGGAGCCACTTATGACATTCTTAGGATGGCTGTCACTCTCTGTCAGCCACGGGAAGCCTGACCTGTGGTCACATTCCAAAGAACTAGGGTAAGGGCTTCAGCTTGGGAATCCCGAGGGGGATTCACAGCTGAGCTCACAATGCTCTCCTTGTTCCAAAGGCTCCACGGTGACACCTTTGGAGCATAAAACCCAACCAACAAAAGGCAAGAAAAGGTATTCATGGTGTTCTAAGTGAGGCCTTGGGTGCATGTTAATAAGAAACACACCCATGGTGTTTTCTTCATTTAGAAATGTATAAAAGATTTGAAAGATAAGAAGGGCACAGACCAAAATGTGATCTATGACCATTTCTGGCTCCTGAGGTCACCACTGGTTTCTGTTGGTTTGTCTTAATAATTTTTTAAATAAGACTAAGATCTAAGTTACAAAAATATTCGCATTAAGTACTCTAAAATGACTACTGTGCCTACCCATGGACTTTCTTGTTGTGACTGGTCTGCCTTGGGACCATGAGCATCATAGCAGCCAACGACAAAGGAAGACGTCTGTCAGTTACTTCCAGAGTATAGAAAGAATCCAGGACTCAAGTAAGACCCCGGTGCCTTGCTCCTTTAAGCCTGAGAGGAAATGTCATCTTTCCCAGGGGCAGTCTGCACAGAGAACATCCGGTGCTGTAGATAATGCTGCCCTTGGAGTAGCACAGACTATTTCCTGGAACTGAGCCCTCTAACTGCCATTAGCCAGGGCAGCAGCTGTCCCGGCCAGTTAGAACCAAGGAGCACTTTGGCCCTGGAAGGCAAGTAGCATAGCCCCCCCCCAAGAGAGTCTCCTCGGGTCCAGAGACACTGTAACGCCTGGAAGGAGATCCCCATAACCTTCCAATCCATCTCCTGTCGGACTTCGAGAATGACAGAAGGTGGGTTATGAGTCCCACACCTCCGACAGGCATGGATAGCAGCCATCAGGCAATGCCAGACCACCTGACCAGCTGGTACAGCTTTTCTCAGCATTGGAAGCTGGCCTCAAAGCCAGGCGTCTGACATCCTCACTCCCAGCCAGAGCCCAGTTCACCTTGTACGGCCTACGAAACCTGGGGCAGAGTCTGGACTCACTCACGTGACTGTCTCTCCTCTCTCACAGGCTGCTGGCTCCTGCCCAGCTGAGCTCTTAGGAAGCACGTGGTACGTTTTGGTGGCCCTGTGCTCAATTCCACTGCCTGGACACATGCCCCTCAGCTTCCGGCTTCCGAATCTACTGTAGTCTAGGCATGCTGCCCTGAGGCTTCACTCAGGTCCAGGACATGCCAGCTTCCATGGGCTGCTTCCAGGAGCCACAGCTCCTCAGAGTGCTCAGTGCATCCCAGCATTTTCTGTGCAGTGGGGCCCCTGTCCCCGCACAATGACACTTGCCCTTTTTCTGTCTCCACTGACGGACACACTCTTTAGACAGATGGGTAGGCTCACTGTGGCCAAGTTCTGAGGCCTCATGGGCACTCCCGTCCTTTGGGGGGACTGAGCATCCAGCTCCGTCAGGTCAGGCTGCTACTTTGTAGCTATCCGGCACGTGTTACTCGGCTTCCTTTCACTATAGTGAGATGCCTGATATAATTAATTTTAAAAATCTTTATCTCATAGTCCAATACTGTCCAGGTCCACTGTTTTGGACTTCTGGTGAAGGTACCTGTTGGTAACAACCCAGAAGGAACAGCCGAGCAAACTGTTCACCTCGTAATCAAGAAGCAAAGAGAAAAACCAGTAAGGCCCCTAAATCTCTTCCAGGGTGTGCCTCAGAGACAGAAGGAAACCCCCACTAGGAGACGGATGGGAACCTCATCTCCTAAAAGTTCCACAGCCCCCAGGAACACCGCCCTGGTGACCAATTCTTTAACACGGGGCCTGGAGGACCCTAACTGTGGCAATGCCTCAGTCTCAATGGGAGGAGTCAAGGGAAAGAACTCCAGAATGACTTATCCCCAAGGGGCACAAGAAGAAGAACGAGTACCCACTCCATACCTGGGAGCGCAGGTTATCTTTTCCTCAGCTCCGGCTGCACACCCTGAGACCCTCAGACACCACACACCACCCTCAAATTCCTAACACTGAGGCCTGTAGAGTCCAGGGGTCACCATCCCTCTCTCTCTCTCCTTCCCTCCCTCCCTCCCTCCCTGTCACCGTTCCTCACACACAGGGCAAGCATGAGATCTGTCTGCTGTGCTCTTGTGGCCAGTCATGGTGTTACAGGTAGCCCACCAGACAGGACCACTCAAAGTTTATAGCCAACTGAGTCTTTGTTCCAGCCAGCTGGGACCATGCCCAAGTGTTCAGAGACCTAGGTGTTGTCCTGAGTGTCCAGAACACAGGATTTTGAAGGGCAGAGACCTCGTCCAGAAACCTGACTGGGCAGCTGCAGGGGACCTTCCACAGCGTGAGCAGTTTGAAGCCAGCAGTTTTAACAGAAGCTAAGATAAGCGGTCAGCTGGCCCTCAGGGGCTTCTCCACAAACAGGCAACTAAGGGGAATGGTTAGCTGGAGGAGGGTCCACACCAACGAGCAGTGTTAACAAAGGTAGAGATAAGTTAGCTAGCGCATCCTGACCTTTGGTTCCTGGAATAGAGTTGGGTAATTTTCCATGGGATTCTCCGTCCAGAGGAAGACCTGGAAACAGCTTGGGCATGAATACAAGATGGAGGAACCTCCGCACTGGCTTGCCCTGTCACGGGGAAGAGTAGAGACTCTGATCCAGAGTGAGGTGTGTTTTCTGCTTTAGCGCCTGTCTCTATTACAGGGACTCCAGGCAACAAGGCCCCGCAGAGGAAGGCCGATTGCTAAAGCAGGGCTGGCTGACCAAACTGAGCCAAGACCTCCCTCACCCTTCAGTTCTCAGGAAAGGACCACACGGAAGCCGCAGCCTGGGACAGGGAGGGTGAGGACCTAAATGCCACAGAGAGACAGAAAGATGAGGCCTGAATGGAGGCCCGGGCTCCCTTGTGGCCAAGTAAACATGCCACTCCTCCACGTGGACCAGAGCAGGCAACCTCAGTCAGCATTAGCTCTCAGACATGGCAGGACCTCAGGGAAACAGGAGTACAGCCTCTCCCACAGCAGGGGAAGGACACCGGTGACCATGATGGCCAGCAGGCGGGGGTTGGCCAAAATACAAGATTTGCTTGCCTGGGGCCTGGTGGGGAGGAAGACCCCCATAGGTGCCAGCCTCCCTCGCCAGATCCTCCCAGAGCATCAGCCCGGCTCTCCCTTGGCCAGAATCCTGGAGCAGTTCCCTCAACAGCGTCCAGGGGGCGCCCATATGCAGCAGCCCAGCCACTATCCAGCCTGCCCGCTGTCTGTCTATCCCCAACAGGAGAGGACCCGCTAAGAAACGGATGCCTCTGCACTCGTGGGCCCTCTAAGAAGGGCCTGTGGGCTTGGTGAGTTTACTTTGCTGAGTATGATATGGGGAAGAAGGAATGCTTGTGGCTGTGTGTAGATGTAAATATAGACACCAAGGTGACCAGACAGCTAGGCACCCAAGAAGTCCTGTGTGCCTGGGGGCCAGGTTAGGGGAGGAATAAGCACGGAACTTTTTTTTTTTTAGACAGAACTTCTTTGTGTAGCCTTGCCTGTCCTGGAACTAGTTCTGTAGACCAGGCTGGCCTCGAACTCATCTGCCTGTGTCTGCCCCCCAGAGTGCAGGATTAAAAGAGTGTGCCACCATTTCCCAGCCAGAACTTTTTCCTTAACACTTTGCATTCTCTGTGCAATCAGAAAAATGCTAAGCCGGGCGGTGGTGGCACACGCCTTTAACCCCAGCACTCAGGAGGCAGAGGCAGGCGGATCTCTGTGAGTTCAAGGCCAACCTGGTCTACAAAGAGAGTTCCACGACAGCCAGGACACAAAGAAACCCTGTTTTAGAGAGAGAGAGAGAGAGAGAGAGAGAGAGAGAGAGAGAGAGAGAGAGAGAAACATGTTTAATCTGTCTTGACTTTTCCATATCATAGGCTTCTACAATCTCTTCTCTACCTCTCCCTTCTCTCTGTGTGTCTTTCTGTCTCTGTCTGTACGTCTGTCTGTTTCTGTTTCTTGCTATCTCTTTGTGTCTCTCTGTATGTCTATAGCTCTGTCTTTCTGTGTGTGTGTGTGTGTGTGTGTGTGTGTGTGTGTGTGTGTGTGTGTGCCAGTATGCACGCTGTATATTGTACAGGCCCAGGTAGGACCCTGTGTCCCCTCTGGGTTCTGATGGTCAGAGTCACACAGGAACAGGGGAACCGTGGAAGAAGCTGAGACTCTGGGGGATGACGCTTCCTATGGAAGTTTTCAGGTAAAACTCACCTCTAGAAGTGCAAGAGCCCCAACACTCACGGCAGCCACACAGAAATAGGCTATAACCGAGAGCCTGTCCTTCACCATGCCCGTGTGCAACAGGAAGCAGCTCTGTCCCAAAGTCCCTAAATTGGATACAAAAGGGAGGTTCCTGGATTCTCTGCAGACCCCATACCACCTGGCTCCAGGAGGAGGTTCTGCCCACATGACCTCATTCAAAAACCACAAATCGAGATCCAAGAAGCATGAGCTCATCACTGTATGAACCATAGACAGATGCAGGCTAGCCAGGCAAGCTGGGCTACTCTAACTCCATGGTCCTTTGGGCTCCAATCTACGCTGAACTTGCCCACCAATGTGCAAGAGAAGTGCAAGGAACCCCCCCTACACTACAGAGCCCCCCACCCCCACCCCCACAGCCACTAGGATAAGAAGAAGGCAAAGGAAAGCCTAGACCAGGCCTGTCTATCCATGCCTGAGGCCAACTGGGAGAAGCCAGAAGGCAGTGCTGGCTGCCACATTCCCCCTACCCACCATGCCTTTGTCTAGAGATGGGTCTCTGCATCGTCCCCTTGGGGCTTGTGACTTTCTTACTACCCACAGAGTATGACAGAAATGAAGGACCATGACTCCAAAAGTCAGTCAGAAAAGGCAGTGGAACAGGCACTCACCCTTGAAGTGCTCAGACACCAAGCAAGTTATTTGACTAGGTCGAGGCCATCATGCTGAGAGGGACCACCTACGATAAAGAGGACACATGGATAAAAGTCAGGTAAGGTCCCAGGTAAGAGCCAGCACCCGGAGGTAGGATAAACATAGAAGACACCTTCAGAACATTCTACCTGCTACCGAGGCCTCCTCAGCCATAGCCAGGTCATGGGCTGAGACCTCATGCTTTACATGGTAGTGGTTAATCACCCCTGCTCTATCCTGATCCCAGGCCCACACACACACAGCATGGAAAGACAGATGCCACACCCTGAGTTCTGGGATACAGACAACCAAAAATGTTCAGAAGCCCAATCAACTTTCCACTGTCACGGAGGCTCTAGGGACCTGGGAAGCCAAGGGTTGGGTATTGGGGAAAATTATAAAGGCCACTCCATGTAGTTAAAAGGAAGATTTATTTAGTGGATGACTTACAAATGAAGGAATGGATAGGTCGCGGGGGTCTGGGGAAGGCGTCTAGCAATCCAGCGGTGTTCTCTGGAGCTCTGCACAATCAATCTCCACCATCCAGGGTCCAGGCGCAGAGAGCGCGCCCAGAGCGAGCGCTTGCCCATCCAGCTCTCAGGTTTCCAGCACCTCCCCTCGCCCTGCCTCGTAGGCGTGACAGTTGCCAGAGTCTCAATGGGGGTTGGAGCTTCCAGATCCAAGCTGGAATGGCTACCCACTACAGTTGGGGACCTGGGAAGCCAAGGGTTAGGGACCTGGGAAGCCAAGGGTTAGGGACCTGAGAAGCCAAAGGTTAGGGACCTGAGAAGCCAAGGGTTAGGGTGTTGGGAAGCCAAGGGTTAGGGACCTGGGAAGCCAAGGGTTAGGGACCTGGGAAGTCAAGGGTTAGGGACCTGGGAAGTCAAGAGTTAGGGACCTGGGAAGCCAAGGGTTAGGGACCTGGAAAGCCAAGGGTTAGGGACCTGGGAAGCCAAGGGTTAGGGACCTGGGAAGCCAAAGGTTAGGGACCTGAGAAGCCAAGGGTTAGGGTGCTGGAAAGCCAAGGGTTAGGGACCTGGGAAGCCAAGGGTTAGGGACCTGGAAAGCCAAGGGTTAGGGACCTGGGAAGTCAAGGGTTAGGGACCTGGGAAGCCAAAGGTTAGGGACCTGAGAAGCCAAGGGTTAGGGTGCTGGAAAGCCAAGGGTTAGGGACCTGGAAAGCCCAGGGTTAGGGTGCTTCCCCCTGTTTTGCAGGAGAGGACCAGATCGTAGACTCTTGAGCACTGTGTGTTAGGGACAAGCTTAGCCCTGCGCCATCACAGCCCAGGCACAGGAAACCATGAGTATCAGGCCCTGCCACACAAAGCCACCTCTCTATCCTCTCTGAGGGCCACTGGCAAGCATGTCAGCTGGGCTGGAGGCTGGATTTGCCAGGATGTGTTCAGTGCATCTGGACCTGACAGATGAATGGGGACTCTAGAGTCGCAGGTTACTACAGCAACCACAGAGCCCCAGGAGTTCCAAGTACAGAATACTGGGCCGTGAGCTGGTGAACTTGGAGAGAAATGTACCTTGGCTTTGCCACTTGATTCTGGCCCAGTCTGCTGCTGGGACTCTCCCCTCCACCGGCCGCTTTGATACTCCGGGAGTAGATGGATGGAAGTTTCCAGGAAAGAGGAAAGGATGACAGGCAGTCTCTCCGGCTGTGGGGGTGGGGTTGGCAGGGTGCTGCTAGGCGAGGCTCCCAGCTCTGGGGTCCAAATGGCCAGCAGCAGCCAAGGCCATAGCGGTCAGCAGCTTCCCTCATTGGTCACCGAGCTGTCTGTTTTCAGGCAAGAGCCCCTGGGCAGCCACAACACAGACACTTTTATTCTGGCTGCGGAGATGCCAGCCAGGGGACCAAAGGGCAGGAGAGGCCCCCCGAGGTGTGGGTTTGGCCTCTCAGAACGTGGGGCCCGGAAGCAACCTTGACCTCCTCCGATCCGATCCACACTGTGCGCCTGGGAAACAAAAGCCCAGAGAAGCCACCAATCCAAAATGTGTCGTTGCCAGGGGCAACCTGGACACAGCGCTGACCAGCCTGGGAAAAAGCTGTTCTTCCCAGCAGGGGACGGGTGTTTGTCTTGTTTTAATTTTTTTTTTTTTTTTTTTTTTTTGATTTTTAAAATGCTGCTCCAGGGCATGGCATCGCCTGAACACCACTTGAAAAGGCAGATCCAGGCAGAGAGGGGTCGCTGATTCTTTTGGAGAAAAACTCTCGCGGATTGCAAAACGTCGGCACAGAACTCCTGTCTTACTGAACAGTGAGTCTGTCTGTCTGTCTGTGCCTGCGATGAAAGGGTCGTCTCAGGTCTGCCTGTGCTAATGGATGAACATGGTCCGACTCCTAGCTCCTAAGAGAGGTCAGAACACACTCGCCTTGGGCCTGCACCATGCCTGGGTCCCAGCGGTGGGTGCACAATGCAGTGCCAGGCGGGCATACAGAAAAGATGGGAGAGCCTAGGCAGCATGGTAGAGTAAATAAATGAATAAGCAATGGGGTGACCATACAAGGCCACTAGTAGGCACAAGCTTTGGCCTCCTGCTCCTGCCCTTAAATGCTGAAAAACGCAGATTTAAAAAAAAAAAAAAAAAAAGTGCGTTTAAGAAAAGAAACTCTGGATTTTGAAGATCGTCGGAATTGCCTGAGCAGCAATCCGGAGGCAGGCTTTAGTGCAATCTTGTCTTTGATCCTTGTCTTCAGCTTGGAGGAGATGCGGAAGCTGGGGAAGCTGGGGTTTTGAGGGATGAGTAGGAGTTCACCAAATTGGGGCCCACCTTCTCTGCAGGGGCTTACTGACCCTGTGGGAAGCACGGATGCTCAAGAGACAGCATTGAGGCTGGAGAGCAGAGTGTCCACCCTGGGTCTAGAGCATAGCACAGGACGCAGGGCACTCGCCTCGCGTGTGTGGGGACCATGTCTGATCCACCACCACAAGAACATGTTCAGTGTGGGCAGGATTCTACACATCTGACACCAAACAGAAAGAAACCTGGACCATGATGTGCTCTCTCTGGGTGTCACAGTCTCCCTTGAGATGTGGTTCCCAAGAGAGAGTCAGCTGGCGAGAGCAGAGAGGCCTACGTATGAACTTTAGTTTGGCTGTGTGGCTCTGGGAAAGTGTCTTTCCCACTCTGTGCCTGAGTTGTCTGTGTTTACAAGTCAGTGATGAGGTACTCCCCATGCACTAGATGCTGTTCCTTTCGGTTTCCTGTTCTACGTGTCATCAGCACTGTGTGGTCCAAACAACTGGAGCTCAGGGAGGCCAGAGGCTCATTCGTGGTGGTCCAGGGAATGGGCTCCAGAGGGCATCTGCCTGGCCCTGCTGCGAGCACAGGCACAGGGTCGTCGGAGTGCGAGGACCGGTGTGAGTCCCCCATGCTGCTGTGTGACCCAGCAGGCATCTTGCTGGTGAGGTGACTCTGCCCACTTGGTGAGGGGGGATTCCGGGTGCTCCCGCCCTGTCTGCATTCTCCCTGACTCCAGTCTGTGCTGCCTGGACTGGAGGAAAGACCGAGTCTGTGTATAATTCACCCTACACCGATCCAGGGGCTGGCAGTGAATAAAAAGCTCGCGTTGACAACATCCATCCATCCATCCATCCATCCATCCATCCATCCATCCATCCATCCATTTCTGGAAGAGCTGGGGGAAAGAGAGTCATGGCCAATTGTATTTCCCAAAATGACTGAAAGAGATCTTCCATCCCCACATTTTTAACGCTTCTCTTACAAGACATTCCAACCCATTTCCCACCCAGTCAGCACTGGGTCTCTGCCTCATCTACAGCCTGGTGGGTCTGTGACTTCTGAAGTGAAGCCATACGGCAAGCCAGCCAGAAAGCTGACTCCATTTCTGCCTGGCTGCTGGGCATACTTGTGCTTGTACCCAGTCACCGCGCTGGGAGGACACCCAAGACACACGTGGAGATGGCGCATGCCGGTCGGTGTTCCAGCTGCTGCACCAGATGTGCTTAACCTCCACCACCGCTGGCTGCAGTCCCTAAAGCAGAGTGCCTTGCCTGAACCCAGTTCACCCCAAGGCCCCTGAGAGAACGCTAAGAACAAGTGCTGTTCAAAGCCACGGTGTTTCAGAACAACCCATTGCTCAGTAGCAGACCCCCAGAACAGAAGTGCCCTCCATGCACCAGGGTTAAAAGGAGTTGGGATCCAAATGAACAAGGAAACCAAAGCCCCAGTTTCAGAAATGGTGGAAGGAACTTTGGGGAAGCTTCCAGGGTATCCAGGATAGGCACAGGGGATGGAATAAAAGCCCCAGGTTTGGGCTGCTAAATGAGGGTCCAAAAGCCCACCCAGTGCCCCCCACCCCAGCAACACATGCCTGCCTATTACACCATGGCTGGGAGTGAATAGATAAGCCACCCACAGAAGCATCAGAGACCTCAGTCCCGGGTGAGCACTTCATGAAGTCACCTCAGATAGCTAAGGAAAGCTTGCCACAAAATAGAGATCAAGTTCAAACGATAAAATACCAAGAAAGCAGGGTTGTATGAGAAAGAAATTGGGCTTTCAGAACAAGTATAATTAATACATTTATAGAGATCAAGACCAGGCAAAAAAGAACCAAAGCTCTTTAAGACTAGACAGGTCTTTGTCACTCTTCTGTTGCTGTGACAATACACCAAGGCAACTTACAAAATAAAGTGTTTAATTGGGCTATGGTTTCAGAGGGTTCAAGTCCATGAAGGCAGAGCGAAGGCCTAGCAGCAGAACAGCAGAGCGCTCACATCTGCAGAGTACACTGGGAATGGCGTAAATCTTCTGAAACCTCAAAGCCCACCCCCAGTGACACACTTTCTCCCACAAGGTTACACCTCCTAATCTTTCCCAGACAGTTTCACCAACTGGGGACCAAGTATTTAAACACATTTGCCTATGGGGGCCATTCTCCTCCAAACCACCATACCTTATGATTGTCAAAACCATCCAATAGGAAGGAGATCAAGAGTTAGAAAAGCATGAGAAGAAACAGTAGAAGAAAAGACTATCAAAAACTTATTACCCAAAGGCTTAAGAAGACATAGTAAACTTGGGAAGATCATTAGAAAAATATTTAGCATAGAAAATAAAAGCACTAAAAAAAAAAGTCCCCAGGCTTAGGTGAACTAGCTTAAAGCATATGACAGTCCAGAAAGTGAACCAATCTGTGGTGTAAGAACAGCAGAGATTGATACCCAAACCAGAGGACCCCACGCTGATGATCAGATGCAAATACTCTAACGTGCAGTCTCTCTGCCTACTAAGCAAAGTTGTTGGAAATTCAGATGTGCTAATGCACCCCTATAATCTCAGCATTTGGGAGGCTGAGTGAGTATTGCAAATTCTATGCTAGCCTGGGCTACAGAGCAATACCAGGTCTCAAGGAAGGGAAGAGGGAGGGGGAGGGAGGGAGGAATTTAAGTCTTGAATATGGTCACATTTTATCTTATTATTCTTTAAACTGTGGTATAATGACTATGTCACATTGACATTGAGACAATTTGGGAGCTACATTCATTTATATTTTATATACACTTTTGCATGTAGCCTAAAGTGTATATAAATCCTAGACAATATTTTTAATAGTTTTGAGTTTGACAACAACAAAATTGAACTTTTTAAATGTATTTCATGGTGTGGTGATCTACAGTGTGGTATCCTGTGAGGGCTCAGAAGTTTGGGGCTTGGGAGTGTGATATGCCTTGGATATGGGATCCTCCAAAAGGCTCGCAGGTTAAAGGCTTTGCTGCCAACTGATTGTTGGACTTCTGGGTGTATGGTGACTAGCTCCAAAGGGCTCTGGCCTAATCAATGGATTAATCCCGTGGTACTCACAGCATTAGTGGATGGTGGTGGAAATCAGGAGATCGGGCTGGTTGGAGGAAGTAGGTTGAAGAGACCCTGGCTCCTTCCTGGCGCTCTCTCTCTCTCTCTCTCTCTCTCTCTCTCTCTCTCTCTCTCTCTCTCTCTCTCGCTCTCTCTCTCTCTCTCTCGCGCTCTCTGTCTTTCTGTCTCTGTCTCTGTCTCTGTCTCTGTCTCTGTCTCTCTCTCTGTCTCTCTCTCTGTCTCTCTCTCTCTCTCTCTGTCTGCTATAGGATTGTCTTTTTGTATGCTGTGAATAGGTGTTGCTCTTATTGGTTGATAGTATATGTGCTGCCGAAGCGAGCACATCTTATTGGTTGATAAATAAAGCTGTTTGGGCCAATAGCCAGGCAGAATAAGGTTAGGTGGTACAGTCAAACTGGAGACAGAGATGAAGAAGGGCAGAGTTGGGGGAGAAGGCAGAGAGCCGCTGAGGAAGCAAGACATGTAGAAAACGTGAGATAACAAGCCATGAACCACGTAGCAAAGCATAGCTAAGAAGTATGGGTTAATGTAAATGTAAGAGCTAGCTAGTAACAAATAAGCCCGAGCCATTGGCCAAGCATTTATAATTGAAATAAGCCCGAGCCATCGGCCAAGCATTTATAATTGAAATAAGCCTTTGTATGATTATTTGGAAGTGGCTGCGGAACGGGTGGGACACAGAAACTTCCAGTTAAACTCTCTCTCTCTCTCTCTCTCTCTCTCTCTCTCTCTCTCTCTCTCTCTCTCTCTCCTCTCTCTCTCTCTCTCTCTCTCTCTCTCTCTCTCTCTCTCTCTCTCTCCTTCCTGGCTGCCATAGAGTGAGAAGCTTTGTTTGTCCATTGTCTCCACCATGACGCTGCTGTGCCTTCCACAGACCCACAGCAGTGGAGCCAAGCGCCCACGGGCTGAAAGCTCTGAACGAATGAGCTAAAATGAACCTTTCTTCCTTTTACATAGTTTCATTCATGCATTTGTCCCAGAGACAAAAAGCTAAGTGACACACAGCAGTCCTGATTCCAGGTTACAGATCCTTAAACTGTATCATACAGGACTTTTTAAAATAGATCTCATAAGAACATGCGTATGGGTCACATGGCTTAAGGGAGTCTTCAATCAAATGTTTACGTGTTCTTGTTGGTTGCATATATGTGTGCACATTTTTTTTGTTTCTTTTTTGAGACAGGGTTTTTCTGTGCAGTTTTGATGATGGTCCTGGATCTCGCTCTGTAGCCCAGGCTGGCCTCGAACTCACAGAGATCTGCCTGGCTCTGCCTCCCGAGTGCTGGGATTAAAGGCATGCGACACCTCTGCCCATGCACATTTAATTGCAGGAATGATATTCAGAAATTAACTTTCCCCAAACGGGCATATGTCCATGCCACATCTAGTCAGGAATCTTCCACAGCACCAAGCTCCAGAAATGCCAAAGGAACCATCTTTCCAGGTGAAGGGCTGGGAGTCAGCAGGAGAATTCAGTGAACGAGCGACACACAGGAACTGACTGTGGGTTTTGGCATAGCCATTATGTTGCCGTTGCTGCCACCACCTCCATGACCACACTTCACTGACACCAGAACACAGCTGCAGCTTCCAACATGGACTGACAACCAGTGACTCTCCAGTAGTCCTCCAGACTGCAGCCTCCCTCAGATTGGTGCTCCCCCGGCTTCAGGCACTGAGCAGCTACAAGTTCTGAGCCTCTCTGGCCTGCAGATAGCCAGCCACTGTTTGACTACCCAGCTGGTATCATGTAAGCCAACTAATATATATATATATAGTTTGTCTATCTTCCCAGAGAACCCTGAGCAATACAATGCATTGCTTGCCTGCTACCTATCTGCTAATAGGAAAACTGTGAGCTTCACTGAGGTTGGGTGACTTGACTAGGATCACTCAATGTTGGCAGGCTCTGAGTTCCAAGCAAGCGCCTTCCTGAGAGCAGAATTCCTACACTGGGCGCTGGAGGCAAAGGGTCTTACATTTGGGATTCAGGAAAGTGCTTCAATAAGCTGATTTGACAGAAACTCCCCGAAGGAAAACTTGCCTCTTTGTCCTGTTCTTGCTGGTCCCTAGCCATGACAACACCCTTCTAAGTGCATGGCTGGGGACCTTACAGACGATCTGCGGCTGAGCCCTGACACAGCATCCCATGCCAGGCACAGAGCGCAGCTCCATGGGGGTTGGAACCTGTTATAGTCACTGCTAGAGGGTTGGAATGTCACTGTCCTTTCAGACCAAATGGTCATCCTTTTCAGAGGGCTATCCAGGGGCCACTTGCCTCCAACTGAGGATGGCATAGCTCCTAGGGTGTAGGCGGCTGTCTCTAATGCTCCTCACGTGGGAAGTTGTCTGTCACAGGCATTGTGGTGCTTGCACAGCCAGGTCTCACAGGCAAGGCTTGCTCTAGAACTCTGCCCCTTTTGACAGCTGGGGCCTCGGCATCTTCGGGAGAACCGGAGCAGATGTAGACACAAGTCTCCAGGCATGAGGCCAGAGACAAGTAAGAGCTGAAGGCAAGCTGGGCTCAGATCATTCAACCTGGACAGGTTTGAAGATCTGGAGGAATGCAGGGTATGGTGATATTTTATTTGTACTGAAATGTGATTTTATTTGTATGTTAATAAAGTTGCCTGGGGGTCAGAGCTAATAGCAAGCCATAGCAGAAGCTGGGCGGTGGTGGTGCTCGCCTTTAATCTCAGCACTTGGGAGGCAGAGCTAGGTGGATCTCTGTGTGTTCAAGGATACAGCCAGCATGGAGACACATGCCTTTAATCTTAATACCAGCCTTAGAAGACCTGGAGGTCTGTGTAGACAGGCAGTGATGAGGAGGTCATGTGATTGGGTTTATAACCAATGAGAAGGCAGAACAGAAAGTCAATAAAAGGTCAGACACAGGAAGTTGGCCTCCTTGCTGAGAGGAAGTTCAGCAGCGGCAGTGAAGGGTAAGCTCAGCTCTCAGCTACTGCTCTGACCTCTTGGGCTTTTAACTCTGTAATTGGCTCCGTGTTTCTTATTTAATAAAAATGTTCGTCTACAGCAAGGTCCTGCCCAGGAACAAGGGTAGAAATCAAGGGTGGGAAGCTCTGGGGTCCCTACTTCTGCCCCTAGAGTGCCCAGCACTGACGTACTGAGGATAGGCCATTCTCTTCCAGCCTACTCCCTGAACAGACACGCTGGTGGATCTCAAAGTGACAGGCAATGCCGCAGTTCAACATAACCACCCACCCTCTGCCCAAGAATCTTAATGATTTAATTTTCAGAGGCTGAATTATTTTCTCAGAATGTAACAGAGCACCGGAAACTTAGTGGCTCAAAACAATCGACTTACCATCTCACTGTCTTAGGACCAGAAGTCCCAAACAGATGGCCCAGGGTTGTGGTCCTCACCATAGGCCTAGAGAAGATCCCTCTCTGTGCCTCTTCCAGCTTCTAGTGGCTCCCCATGTTACTTAGGGCCACATCACTCCAGTCTTGAATCATGTGGTCTTATGACCTCCCATTCTGTCTCTTATAAGATAGGCATCACTGATTAAGGGTCTCCCAGGTAATCAAGGATGACCCTATCCCAAGGTATGTAGCTTAACTGCATCTATAAAGACTGTCCGCAAACAAGTTTTATTCACAGGTGTCCTGGAATTTGTGCACAGACAGATCTTTACAGAAGCCACCACTCAGCCCACTAGAGGGGACCACCTTTCTCATGATCAAACTGTGAGACAAAATCCACACACTTCCTGCAGTCAGCAAGTGCTTTGATCAAAAGTGGCTGGTAGTGTTCCCTCGATGCTCTCAGGGGACCGTCAACGTCGACCAAAACACATTCAGGAAGTTGATCATTTTCTGTTTAGTCCTGACTACATTTTGACAAATGGCTGTCTTTCAAAAACCAGTCTTGTCATTGAATTGTCCATGGCCAGCTGGCTTGTTTGCATACTACTATTAGCCAAGTGACATTGTCATTACCCATTTATAAGCATTTGGTTTTTTGTGTCAGAACTACCTCCCTCCAATACACACTGCTCTGTACTGTCACTGTGAAGCAATCTTCTCTTCCCTTTCACGCAGGTACCAGGGCAGATCACACCCATCACGGCTGCTGGGCCATGAGGTCATCGAATCACCATGTCCTATAGTCATTTAGGAAGCCAATTCCATGCAAGCTTTGCCCGGAAATACACCAGAAATAGGGGCTTTATTGCACTTATCCTGATGCAGGCTGAACTGTGCCCTCTATTCATAGGGGCCAGTCTTACCTCCCAGAACTTCAGAAAATGACTGGATTTGAAGACAGGATCTTTGAAGAATAATTAAGGTAAAATAAGGTCATGTGGATGGGTCTTAAGCCAATACAACTAGTGTCTAGATTAAGAAAAGATCAGGACACACAGAAAGACTATGTGAAGACCAAAGCAAAGACCGGTGTCCATCAGTGAAGGAGAGGGGCCTCAGAAGAACAGCTCCACCAGTGCCCTCATCTCCCAGGGACTTGCTCTCCTCCAGACTGAGAACAGTGGGAATTACATTGCTGTTGCTTGAGCGTCCAGTATGCGGCACTTTGTGACGACAGCCTGCTGTGGACTGCATGTGTCCCCTCAAACCCCATGTGACAGACAGGGAGATGAGACCGTGACAGGTGGTTAGGTTCTGAGAGTGGAGGGCTCAGCCGGGCGGTGGTGGCGCGCGCCTTTAATCCCAGCACTCAGGAGGCTGAGGCAGGAGGATCTCTGTGAGTTCGAGGCCAGCCTGGTTTAGAGTGAGTTCCAGGACAGCCAAGGCTACACAGAGAAACCCTGTCTCAAAAAACCAAAACAAACAAACAAACAAAAAGAGTGGGATACTCATTCACTGGTTTGTTCCTGTCTTTCTCCTGCCGTGTGAGAACACAGCGGAGAGATAGCCATCTGCAAACTAGGAAGCAAACGGACACCAGACATCAGATCTGCCAGTCCCTTGGCCTTGGACGATCCAGTCTTCCAAGCTGTGAGAAGTAGTAACTTCCAGCTTAGCATAGCTTGTTAAAGCATCCCCAGTTCACTGGGCTCATGGGCCAGCTCCTCCAGGCTGACCATCATTCCCCAGACACAGTCCTATTGAATCAAAATGTGCTTAGGACTCAAGGCCATGGTCTGGGCCAACCACAGACGATTCTGGGGAGTTGGTTAGAAATACTGTGGGGAAAGGAGTTTTCTCAGAGGCGGCTGTCAGAGTAAAGCTCCTGGAAGAAGCTGACTTTCCCAAGAGTAAGGTAGCCAACGACCTGTGATGCCGGAACTCCCTAGAGACAGCAGTGCCTGAGTTCCACCAAGGCTTCTTAATGATGTGGGGGAGGGAATTCCAAGTGACGCCATTGTATTCCAAATGTAATACATACTACAAATGTAATTGATGACAACTACAATCTGTACCTACAGATTCAATCAACTACTAACCAAAAATATCTTATAAAGGAAATTGTGTTTATCCAGAACATATACCAATTTTTCCCACCATCACTGTTCCCTGCACAGTGCAGCATGAATACTTAGGCAGCACCCATGTGCTGAGCATCAGACATGGTGTAGAGGTGGCGTGGAGTGCACTAGAGGATGGGTACAGATTCCATGCAACCAGCACGCCATTTTACACTACAGATAAACATCCATACACTTTGGTATCTGAAGAGAAATCCTGGTACCAATCCCTCATGGATGCCAAGGGACAACCATAAATGTACAAATACACACACACACACACACACACACACACACACACACTCACACTCACACACTCACACTCACACATACACACACACAACACACATGCACACATACACACTCATACACACACACACACCACACACATACCCTCTCTCTCTCTCTCTCTCTCTCTCTCTCACACACACACACACACACACCATTATCAGGATATGAAAGATGGGATTTTTTTTCTGATATTTTTGGTTTGGGTTTTGAAACAGGGTCTCATGTGCCCCCTAGCCTGGCTTTGAACCTTTGTCCGTGAGAATGCCCTTGAACTGCCTCCGTCCCCCAGGTCCTGGGTTCACAGCTGTGTGCCACCACACTTGTGCCGCACGCTATTTTGATTCTAGTTTAGTTATTCTTTATTTAAAACTTTTCATACAATACAATTTAATAATGTTTTCCCCTCCCTCAACCCCTCCAAGATCATCCCCAACTCCTTATCTCCCCAATGTTATGTTCTTCCTCTCAAAAATAAAAGGAAACACAAAAAGAAAAGAAAAAACACAAAGGCAAAAATCAAAACAAGCAAAAGACCAGCAAGACAAAAAAAAAACCAAATTGCCAAAACAAAGCAAAATGAAACAAAGAGTCAAAACAAAAACAAAAACAAAACCCACTGAATTTGTTTTGTGTTGCCCCACTGTTCCTTGGCATGGGACCTGCCCTGGAGTGTGGTTGCTAGACCTAGAGAGACTCCACTGGAGAACATGGATTTCCTTTCCACAGTGTCTATCAATTGTAGACAGCTTCTGGGTTAGGGGTGGGACCCTGTGTCTACTCCCGATCTCAGTGCTGGGACCCCATCTGGAATCTGTTGTAGATCTTGAGTCTGCTGCCACGGTCTCCGTGAGTTCACATGTACATCAGTCCTGTTGTGTCTGGAGGACACTGTTTCCTCGGTGTCCTCCACCACCGCTGGCTCTTACAATCTTTCTGCCTCCTCTTCTGCACAGATCCCTGAGCCCTGAGGGGAGGAGTATAACAAAGACATCCCATTTAGGACAGAGTGCCCCGACGTCTCTCACTCTCTGCATTGTCCTGTGTGGGTCTCTGTGTTAATTCCCATCTTCTGCAAGAAGAAGCTTCTCTGACAGGGGTTGAGTGATGGCCTCTATTTTAAATTAGAATTCCTTGCTCCTCCATTGAGTCTCTCCCCACAGACATCCACAGCCCCAAAAGTGTTTTGTTATGAGACCCACACTCTCATCAAGAGCTTGCTCTGGGCTGGCCATGGTGGGATTTTCCTGTAAACCCAGCACTTGGGACGTGGAGACATCAAGAGTTCAAGGACACACTCAGCTATATAGCTCATTTGAAGCCAGCCTGAGTTACATGGGACCTTTTGCGTTTTCTTCCTCCTTCCTGACATTTGCTGCCTACGCAGCAGCCCGACAACGGACAGCAATCAAAGGAGTCCCTCGGGCACATCATGAGACACGGTGACATTGTTGGTGCACTTTTTAATCAGTTGGCTCCAAGTGCTTCCCGGAGAAGTCAGGAGTGGAAACACTTGCACAAAAGTGTAACAAACACAGCCTCCTCGTGGAGGCACATGCTAGAGACACGCTAAGAGGACACCGCGTATGGAGAGAGTGTCGCTATTTATTTACACCGGGACTCACAGTTCCCCAAATAAACATAGTCTATCACATTCCTCCTAAACTCTTGCAAAGCAAGACCACAGCATTCCAGCCTTGTCTCAATGACCTCATGAAGTGAGTCTTTTCAGCCAGGCCTGGGCGGGAGAGGGGCGGGAGCAACTTGAAGGAGCCAGCTCCTCCTGGACCAGGGACGGGGGACCCAGAACAAAGATCTAAGATTCTTTGTAGCCTAGGCTGGCCAGGTGCTGTGGCCCTAGGGACTCCGGATTTGGTGGTGGGTTTATCTCCATCCTGGCCGAGATCATTGAGTGACAGCCAAGATACAGGAACAGCTTGGAAGTGTCCGGAGCTTCGAGGGAGGCGCTAGGGCTCTGCAGCAGCTGCCCGGAGGCCCCCACAGCTCCCATGGGTGCTGGCGGAAGGCGGCCAGTGCTGAGACTGCAGGATGTGGAAAGTCTGCTAACTGTGACCTTTTGTAAATGTTTACTGGACCCTAACCAGTAGGACAGATTTGTCTTCAGCCTAGTATTCCAATTCCCTAATGTAGTATTTGGGGCTCTCCTTGGGGCGATCAGCTGGCCCAAGTGTTTCTGGGTGTACACACCTGTTTCTGACTTTGGCCTTGTAACAACCCCTTTGCACCAGCCTAGAATGCACCCCGTCGTCCCCCATCCCCATCCTCTGTGATCATCCCAAACCACCACCTCGTCTTCCTCCAGGAATAACCAGATGCCCTGACTTTTCTGAGACCATCCCCTCCTCAGTAACCCCAGCCTGATGATTCCATGTGTCATTAAACTATCTTTTGCTGGCCACTAACACGAGCAGACAGAAGCATGATCCAGCATCACAGCGATGGAAGAAAGCCCATTCCCTTGAGGCTATTACAGACTGGACCACCCCAGAGCCTTGAATGTTGTTGGTAAGAATCTGGACATTGGAGCCTTGAAAAGTTCACACGCTTTTAAAACACGGGCTTGGAGAGTTTTAGGGACAGAGTTTTAGGGGAAGCCTCTTGCCCAGCCGTCCTTGCCCCTACCAGAACGAGAGGGGTAAGGGGAATGGTTACAGTCTTGGCCCTGGCAGATCAGCCAAGGGTGCCTATGTCCAGCTCGAACACCTACCTGAGCTGTGTTGGTTTCCATTCAGTACAGCGGCTGTACCTTAAGCAACCGTTGTCCCAGGCAGCAATTGTAACTGGGCAGCCACCAGCAATGGTTCAGCGTCATGGGCTGCAGCCAGGCAAGAGTTCTGTTCCCTCAGGCACCAGCTCTATCACGACCGATAAAGGAAACTTTATCTAAATCTCTAGCCTTCTATAGAACTCAGGACTCAAAGGTTGAGGTCAAATCCTGCTAGCTTAGAGAGGCTGAATAGCAAGTAGCTAACTTTCTCTCCTTGCTCCTGTCTCCCGACAAAGGGTCTATCCTTCGGCTCAACCCCCACAAAAGATCCCTCGTTACACTTAGCTCCTCCCTACCACTTCCTGTCAGCTAGTTGCTGACTCAGCCTCATGACCCCAGGTTAATTTTATTTAACCAAACAAATGTAACACGTCTATGCATTCTACCAAAAGCAGCCGGAACAAATGTAACACACCTTTATGCAGTTCAAATAATATTCCACAACAGAGCGGCCCACTCCAAATGGATCTATGTGAGGCTCAGCCCTAGCCTCCGGGGCAATGTGAACGGGGTGGATTGTGGATGGCCCACTTCAAGGCACAGCTTACAAAGCAGAGCATGGCATGTTCAGGTTGGGAGGTTTCTGCCCCAGCAAAGGCGGCATGCACTGGACCCATACACCCTGTCCTCAGGAATGTGGCCTGGGGCAGTTTGGGGGGCATACAATGGTCTAAATAAAATGTGTCTGAATCCTCTGAGCCAGGCACTGTCCAAAGTCTGCCAGCTCCTCCTCACCCACAGGCTCTCCCTAGCCCCTGGGCTAGCAGGAGGCTTTTCTTACGGGTTTTTTGTCTTAGCGCACTGAGCCCAGGGGCTCCCAGGAGTGGCTTCCTCACTGAGGGTGATGGATGACTCAGCCTCAAGTCAGCTGTGACATCTCCTGCCTAGTGTGTGTGTTTGGGGGGGGGGGGGTCCACCTCCACATTCACTGGATCATGTAGCACCTGAGGACTAGGCATTGTCCTAGGTGCCTGGGATGGTGCAGATGGAGGTCATAGATCAGGCCCTTACCCAGAGAGACCCACACAGGTGGCCAGACTACCAAATACATACAACTGCACAAATAAATAACTGGCCAGATCCAGACTGGGATGCAGGTGCCTAGACTGTGGCATCCATCCACCACTGGGTGGTCAGGAAGCTGGAGCCCTGAGCATGAATCCAGCCAGTTAGCCAGAAACATTGGGAGTCACTCTGAGCAGCTGTCCCAATCCAAGAGAAGATACATGGAGGCCAAGGCTGAGCCAGGCCTAATTCACCTCCTTCAGCACAATTGGCCAAAGTCCCCTGCCTTTGTTCCCAAGGCTGGGCAGAGCTGGAGTGTGGGGCAGGAGCATAGGCTGGCTGCCTTGGCTTTCCAGGGGGTGAAAAGATGCCATTTTGAGCTGTGACTTTCCAAACAGGCTGTCACAGAAGGCTTTGAGGGACTCTGAGAAGCTCTGATACCTGGGACACACTGCACCTAGTGGTTTAGAATACACACACACACACACACACACACACACACACACACACACACAAGCACACAAGCACACACAGAAGAGAGACATACAGACAGACAGAGAGAAAGAGAAGGGGATTTTCTAGAACTGCTCGTATAATTGGAGCTGGGTACCCCAACAGTCGTAGTCTGCAGAACGGGAGGCTGAGAACCCAGTAGCTTCTCCTCAGTCCCTGAAAGTGGATGCCTCAGCAGTCCCACTTCAGTACTGATGCCTGGCAGGTCCCTGGACAGTATATGGTCATTCTGTCAGGAGGCTGAAGAAGCCGGAGTCTGATGTCAGTGGCAGATGACCCTGTGACAGCTTCAGCAGCAGCCACAGAATAGATACACTCGCCAGCAAGGAGCGAAAGGCAGGAAGGGAGCAACGAGGCCCTTCCCTTGAATCTCTTCCTCTGTGTCTCTCAGAAGGTGCTGCCCACCCTAAGGAAGTGGTTTCTCCTCACAGTTCATCCTTCCAGGAATGCTCCTCAGAATGCTCAAATGCATGTCACAGTAATTCTGGATCTTATCAAGATAACAGTAGGATTCACCATCAAATGTCCACCCCATCAATCTGATACCCAACATCGTTTCATGGCAGGCTCAATTTCCAGATGTCAGCAACAGCAAAAGCATGTTCTACCTAGCATGATACAGCTATCCCATGTACAACCAAACCCACTAATTCTCCATCTGGAACATTCCTCGAGGAATGCTTGGTTTTCTAGTATGCCTTGACTTAAACATAATACGGATTTAATAACACTTAACTATTGATATGATCTCAGTTGATAGTATATAAAACGGTAGAAGAACAGGAGATAACAGAAAACCTCTTTTAATAAAGGTGTACATATCTGTGTGTACAGATACATTGTTAATGAAGTGGTCCAGAAACTCTCATGTCAGCATCAATCCTCCTTTCTATAACTGGTTACGTGGCCACAGTTGGTATTTAAAGCCAACAAAACCTTCCTCTACTAGCCATAATTCTGTATTTACTCCACCCTCAGCAAGTACCTCAGCAGGCCTCAGTTCTTTACCTGGGAGGGTGACTCACATCCTCATCCCTGAAGGATCCATGCCTGTTGGGGAATATTATTTTAAAGTGTGTTACTTTTGTTTATGTTGCACTTGTTTAACTCTGCTGTGTGACTTCACCTACCTAAAACACCTGATGATCTCATAAAGAGCTGAATGGCCAATGGCAAGGCAGGGGAAAGGATAAACAGGCTGACAGGCACAGAGAAGAAATAGAAGGAGAAATCTGGGATAAAGAGATCAAGGAATAAGAGAGAAGAAAGAGAAGGACATCAGGGGCCAGCCACCCAGCTACACAACCAGGAACAAAGTAAGAAAGAAAGGTATACAGAAAAGGAAAAGCCCAGAAGCAAAAGATAGATGGGATAATTTAAAGTTAAGGAAAGCTGGCTAGAAACAAGCCAAGCTAAGGCCGAGCATTTATAATTAAGAAGAAGCCTTCATGTGTGATTTATTTGGGAGCCGGGCAGCAGGCCCCCCTAAAAAGAAAAAAAAAATCACATGCCCTTTGTCATACTGCCTGGATTGAGTTGTAGCTTGTCATTGACTTGAATCACAGGACATGGTAACACTGAGAGAGGCCCGAAAGCAGAGGTTTTCAACCTGTGGGCCACAACCCTTTGCGGGTTGAATGACCCTTTCACAGAGGTCACCTGAGACCATTGGAAAACACAGATATTTGCATTATAATCCATAACAGTAGCAAAATTACACTTACAAAATAGTAATGAAAATAATTTCATGGTTGGGGGTCACCACAACATGAGGAACTGTATTAAAGGGTCACAGCATTCGGAAGGTTGAGAATCACTGCAAGAACTCAAACACTCTAGACATATTCCTCCTTGCTTCCATTGCGGAGAAGCAAAGACCCCACCACCCACCCCCAAACAGTCTGGATCAATCACCCCTTCTAACACTGTCATTCTTAGCCTGTTGACTCAAGGATATCAGGGACCAAAAGTATTCAAGGAGAAGTCTGAGCTTCCAGTTCAAGGAGCGTTTGTCCTGTCTCCAGGCAAAAGCACTTCTCCAATTTGGAACCAAGGCTTTGGGCCAGCAGAACGTAAGCCCATGAGACCACAGTGCAGAAATTTTCAACTCCAAAGTGTACCTCCTCCAACCGTGCAATCTGGGACCGGAGAAATAACCATAGGATGAGCGAGGTTGGCTTCACACTGAGCCCACAGTGAGTCAGATTTAGGTAAAACTGCATTACCCTCTGACTTCCGCAAGCCTGCTTATGTGCCCCCTACTGGAGGGCCATAGTGCTGTCCGGTGTCTCCCAGTCAACTCAGAGCCAGTATCTAGTAGGCCCAGAGAGGTCTGATTATTTCATTTTCCCCCACGTACACTTCTCCTGGTAAAAAGGCCTAGGTCCCTTTGGTGAAAGGTGGGAGAAAGATTAACAGTAGAAGTGTTCGGTACTGCGGCCAGGGTCTTCCTCAAGGGGACATGCCATCCTCTTCACTCAAGGCGTCGTGGGTCTGGAAACTGGCTCATCTGGAAATTGGTTGCAGAGCCATGGTTCTCTGTGCTGAGATTCAAGGTAGCCTTTTGTCCATTTGTTATGCTTAAGCACATAGAGGAAGAACTTGTTAGGCTTCCTATCTGTCCCCCTGTTGGGAACACCACGATTAACTAGCCGGTGCCGAAGGGCTCCATGAGGCAGACATTGTCAGGCTTGCCTGGCTTGCGCTGGCCATTGCAGTAAGTACCCTCACCTTGCCTTTGGAGGCTTGGCTCTTGCCAAGGATCCTATCAGCGCCGTTGCTTTTCAGTCATCCAGTTGAGCAGCCGCAACTTCCACTCTAAGCCCCGACACACTGGGAAGTGACAGAGCTTCCCAGCTGCGCTGGTTTCTGCCCCACAAATCTGGTTCTGGCCAGTAGTAGTGAAGAAAAGAGTGTGGCTTCTGGGCCCTGTGCTTGTGGAGGATCATGGCAAAGCCACTCCAACATCTCAATCCGAGCTTTTAAATCTCTTCATCAGCTAAACCAAGGGGTATCGGACACATTAGATCATTCACATCAGGTCATCTTTTGACAAATACTACACCTAACCAATCAAAGAAGCTCCTGGAACGTCTTTTTTAACAGTGTGAGCTGCAGCATCAAATCCAGGCTCTCCACTCCATGGTCCACTCAAGTTTCTATATGCCGTGATCTATAGTTCCTCTCCTTTCCAATTAGTGCCCTCACTTCATCAAAAAAATAAATAAATAAATAAAATAAACAGGACACCACCATGTAGCCCTGGCTAGCCTGGAACTTGTTAAGTAGACTTGGCTGGCCTCAGACTCAGAGAGAACCTCTTGCCTCTGCCTTCCAAGTTTTGGGATTAAAGGTATGTGCCACTATATGTAGCCACAGTGCCCTCATTTGAACTGTCCACCCCTTCCAGAGCTAAGACTAAAGGTTGCTTTTTTTTTTTTTTTTTTTTTTTTTTTTTTTTTTTTTGGTTTTTCGAGACAGGGTTTCTCTGTATAGTTTTGAGGCCTGTCTTGGATCTCGCTCTGTAGACCAGGCTGGCCTCGAACTCACAGAGATACGCCTGGCTCTGCCTCCCAAGTACTGGGATTAAAGGTGTGCGCTGCCGCTGCTGCTGCTGCTGCCGCTGCCGCCGCCACCGCTGCCGCCGCCGCCGCCGCCGCCGCCGCCGCCACCACCGCTGCCACCACCACCACCAGCTTAAGGTTGCATTTGACACAGCCAATTGTCCAGTGAGGGCTTCGGTTTGGTTTTCAGCAAATTGATCGAGTCCTGTGGCTGCCGGAGAGAAGATCTCTTCCAGGCCACACTCAGAAACCTGTAGGTTGATTACATGATTTTTTTTTTTTTAGCTCTAAACTAAAGCTTGTCCTTTGTTACTTTGGCAGTGGATGCTGGAGGCAACCAGCCAGCATCATTGCGTTCTTAGTTTCCAGAAATGTTCGAAAGGTCTCTGTGTAGAGACACTGAATTCGTTGAGTGGCAGAAGAGGTGACTGGGGAGTATTAGACGTGATTATTTCACGTATTTCTCACAATGGCTCATAGCATGAATTTCCAGTGCTTGCCACGCTACCAGAAGACTTCAAGATTAGTGGAGTTGGAGAGCCAGCTCCAGGTACCACCAAACTCAGATTCATCCTTACAATTCTGTTTTCTCTAGAACCATTCTGAATACCCCATCTCTACCAGGCAGGGCTCTCTGGAGAGGTAGAACTAATAGAGTGTATGTTACAGAAGGGAATTTTCTAGAATGGCTTACACACTAGGAGATGAGTGCTCCAGCTGTGGTCACCTGCACACTGAAGGGGCTGAGAACCAGGTAGTTGGATGACTTGGCAGTACCAGTCTGGCACTGCAGGCCTGAGAGTTTCCGAGAGAGGTGCTGGTCTTTAGTCCACAGTGGAAAATAGGACGGGCTATGGTCTATGTCAAGAAGGACAGTGCTCACAGCAAAGGGAGCAGCTAGCTGTACCCACCAACAAGAATTGATTGGGACAGCCAAGCAACACTGTCTTTTCCTTGAACGTCTTTTTTTTTTTTTTTTTTTTTTTTAAGATTTATTTATTTATTATGTGTACAGTGATCTGCCTGCACATATGTCTGCAGGCCAGAAGAGGGCACCAGATCTCATTACAGATGGGTGTGAGCCACCATGTGGGGCTGGGAATTGAACTCAGGACCTCTAGAAGAACAGCCAGTGCTCTTAACCTCTGAGCCATCTCTCCAGCCCCTTCCTTGGACCTCTTTAGAACCAGTGTTTAGAACCCCTGGAAAGGGCCACCCACTCTCCCACTCTAGGAAAGGGTCTTCTCCCTCAATTAATGCTTGTAGGAAATGTCCCCACCAACCCTTCTAGATGAGTGTTCCTATCAAGCTGACTATGGACCATCACTCCTACCATGTCCATATGGTGTGCAGACCAAACAAGGTAATATAGGCAGTGTGTGTGTGTGTGTGTGTGTGTGTGTGTGTGTGTGTGTGTGTGTGATACACAGCAGACTCCCTGTGATATGATGCTGTATGTGACTGTCCTTCACACAATTTGTGTTACATTGGGGGCCTCAGTTCCCCTGTGTGTGAAATGGGCAGAATCGGGCTTTGTCTTGCATTGTAGAGGACCACATTGGATTGGTGGGCCTAGGTAGCCTGCAGCATCCCATAGTGCATAACAGCTGAGATGACCAGCCTGAGGTCACGGGGACCACATTTCCACAGTGGCCTTTCTGGCGACACAGAAGCCAGTGTTCCAGAAATATTTATTTCCAAGTAAAATGGCGTGAGCAGGAGCCACACCCCTGAGTGGCACTTTTCATAGAATGAGCTCTGACTGTGCCAAACGTCTTCAGGGCCGCAAACGTCCCAGTCCCTGACAGATGCTTATCAGCGAGTTCAACCACCAGCAGCAGTGGTGGCGAGAGAGACCTCCGGTCCCCAGAACTTGCCCACAGTTTGGTAGCCACAGGAAAGGCTGTTTCTGAGAAATCTGTGGGGGGTGGGGGGAGACCTTGCCAGGAACCCGCATCTCGGCCTGGCTTCTGCTCTGCAGTGCTCTGCGATCAATGCTCTGGGATGACTGGGAAGCCTGGGGCCGGTCTGAGGAAACCTCTGAGATGTCCCAGCTTCCTATGAGCCAGCCACAGCTTCTCCCTTCCCCTCCAGCTACTCTCCACATCTGCCAGGGACAGCTGTGTCTCTTTGCAGGGATGGAGGGAGGAGGGCAGCTCTGGTCTTTCCCACACCCCTCCAGCTCCACTCTTGGTCTTCTGCCTTGTCTCAGCATCACCCTGAAGATGCACACACACTCATCTTTGGCTTCCGTAAAAGAGGAGCCCAGGTCCCCAGTGTAGACGAATTGCTAAATGGTCTTATTAAATAAAAAACACTGAGCCAACTATAGGGGTGCAAACCTTAGAGATCAGGGAAATAGTGAGAGCCACCAGCCAACCTCACCAGCTCTGCATCTCTCAAAAGGTGAGCTACTTCCTGTCTACCCACGCCTTTATTGCCTCGCTGTTCTGCCTTCTCATCGGCTCTCTTAGCCCAGCTCCCTCACTTCCTTGTCCCTGTCTGTCTGTACAGACCTCCAGGTCTCTTTGGTTTGTACTGGGATTAAAGGCGTGTGTCACCACGCTTGGCTCTGTTCCCTAGTGTGGCCTTGAACACACAGAGACTGCCTGCCAAGTGATTGGATAAAGGGCGTGTGCTATATCACTGCCTGACTTTTGTGTTTACTTAATGGCTTGCTGTTTCCTAGTAGGTAGAAAGTGAATTGTCTAATAAAAATTTTAAAAAATTTAAAAGTTATAACTAAAATAAGAAAAACTATATACAATAAATACAATAACTATATACAATATATACAAGCAATAAATACATCAACAATGTCTAGTCCATTTTCATTTGACAAATTTAGAGAAAATATTCCATTATCTATCCTATTTTGGTGAGTCCAAAATAAACCTAATTCACTTTCTACCTTGTATTACCAACAAAAAAAAAAAACCTATCCTATGATGTCTATTATATACTTTACACTTCCTTAGTGAGTTTCTTTTCTGAAATTTCTTTCTTTTTTTTCCGAGACAGGGTTTCTCTGTGGTGTTTTGGTGCCTGCCCTGGATCTTGCTTTGTAGACCAGGCTGGCCTCAAACTCACAGAGATCCACCTGGCTCTGCCTCCAGAGTGCTGGGATTAAAGGCATGCACCACCACAGTCCAGCCCTTTTCTGAAATTTCTTAACAAGGAAAACTGTAACTACAACTATCTAATCTTCAACTCCCTCAGAGACCCAAGAAGGAAATAATATTACCTAGTAAACAGGAAGTACAAACAAGCGACTTCCAAAAAAATGTGAGTTGACAGAAACAGCCAGCTGCCTGGACTGTCACCCAAGGCTTCTCTGCACATTGGGGCATCATCTTCAGTCTACAGGCTTAGCGCATCTGACAGACTCATTTGTGAAGTAGCATGTACACAAGGCCTACAGCTCGACCTCACACTCAGTGTGAATATTCCATGTACCAGATAAACCTGAATTCCACTAGTGTCCTGTCATGATTCAGGTTTTTAAATTCTGGAAATTGCTGGTGTTTTTGGAATTCAGCTGCCTATTCTTCTCAGCTTGTGAATGGCTTCATCTCTTTTATTAAATTCCAGTCTACCATTGAGAGGTTAGACTCCATCAGCCTAGTTACTCTTTCAAGAATAACTGTTTCAGCTACTGTTCCACTGCACACCAGAAGCCATCGGTCCATTGCCTGTTCAGCTGTCTTTGAAGAAAGGGGCACTGTACCTTTTCCAGATTGCAAAGCCACTTCAGCAATGGTGCCATATTGTCCTGGCCTCAGAGGATGCCTGTTGCTAAAGTCGCAACCACACTTGTATTGGCAAGGATTGGTAGTCCTTTGTTTTGTGTCTTGTTTGTCCATTTTGGATAGCATACTGTCAGCAGTCAATGCGAAGGCATTCTGTTGCCCAGTGGCTAACTTTTGCCACAATGAAAGTTAACTCCATATGCAGTTTCTTCAATGCCCATATCTTCTCCGAAGTAGATTGGTGCTGCCAGGAACAGATGTCTCATAGTCATAAAAAAAGAAAAAATTCTAAGTTATTAAAACATTTTAAATGCCATATTCTGTAGATCTCTGAAGGGCTTGAAGATGACCTGTCTATCTAAAATATATCTCTGCTTGACCTTGAAAACATACCTAATATGACTACAAGTTCAATTGTAATTTCTAATAACTTTCATTTCTTTATATCCTAATAGTTGGTAATAATAATATTCAAGGATTAGCAAATTAAATGAACTGTATAGGTACAATATCCTGAACAAGATTAGAAATATACATACAGCATTTTCTAACAATATCAATCTCAATATATATAATTTGTATACAATATATAAAAATCCAATCCAATGTAAAGTATTTAAAGCTAGTAGTTGTCTTTTAAAAGTAGATTCAATAATCTATATTTTTATCTATATCTTATCCATATCCTCCCTTTTTTTCAGAGTAGATTCAATAATCTACCCTTTATTCTATCATTTCTATATCTTTTTTTTTCAGAGTAGATTCAATAATCTACCTCTTATCTATATCTTCTTTTTTCCAAACAAGAACCTTAAATCTAATCTCCTTTGTTTAGACGTTTTCCTGACCATTAACAGCAACTTGTAACCAACCCTTCTAAACAATGACAACTATCCCAAACCCAAAACCCATTGAAAGACCAAAAACCACCTGCCCCACCCCACCTCTTGGGAATGTGAGCATCATGTTCTTAGAATTGCTTTTTGCTGTTTGTTTTGTGAGTCCCTGCCATACCTTCTCTTAATAGCAGTGCTTGGCAGGGGGTGAGGGGGTGCTCGGCACTCCAGGGGAGCTTTCCCATCTGTCCGTGGTGCAAGGATGGCTCTAACAAGCAGGAGGTGCCCAGGGTGGGGCGGCTTCTGTGCCCCTGTGCACTGTGGACCTTTAGCTGGGGTTTTCCTCCCATCAGGACCCTGCTGCCCAGAGGAACAGTCTGGACTGGGGCAGGCTGGCCGCCCTGCTCAAGGCTGCACAGGATCCTGAGGCTTTGACTGAGTCCCAGATTCTTACAATCCTCTAGGGCCTGGGATCACACAAAGGTCAGAAGCTAGGCATTGGCAAGCTCCTGCTTTAACTGGTTTTATTTGTTTGTTTGGCAGTACTGGGGACTGAACCTAGGGCCTTGTACAAGCTAGGCAAGTTCTCTACCACTGAGCCATGTTTATTGTTTGTTTTGAAACATGGTCTTGCTGAGTTTCCAAGACTGACTGGGAACTCACTCTATAGTTCAGGCTGTCCTTACACTTAGTATCTTCCCACCTCTGCCTCCCAAAAATGTACTAAGATTACAAGCCTAGATGACCAGGTCTGGCTTGTCTAAACTGTCTTTTTCTTACACCAATGCCTAGCTATTCAAACTATCAGACATTTAAAAGCACAAGCTAGGGTATGGAACGCTGAGCCCTGCCCGCCTGATGTGAGCCATTCTGAAGAACTGAGCAGGCTCCTCTGATTGAGTCCAGTCAACAAAAGCCAGGCTCTGAAGGTGGGCAAATCAAGGCTCTTGGACAGGGTGCACTGGGGCCCTTGCAGGATGAAGTGAGTGTCTGCCTCCTGCCCCAACCCGGTGCCCCATCCACCCAGTTCACACTGGAAATCCAGAGACCTGGCTTCTGCAGCCCCGTGGCCTGCAGGAACCCTGCTGCGGACCATATTTCTGCTCTGACAGCCAGGCGTTGTAAAATCCAGCCTCCTGCTTGCAATCCCGCACAAGTTTCCCCTTGGAGGAGCTGACTTTGAACTTACAGAGAACAAAGACCCCTTTGTGATTCGCCTTCGGGACGGGGGAAACGGGGGAGAATTGCATAAATAATATGAGAAGCACCAGCCCGGGTTCTCTTTTGTAACCTCTCTGGTGACTATGAAATGAAAACCACTTTATTTTGAAAACTGCAGCCCAGCCAAGTTTCTCTGGCTGGGTGCAGAGGCCGGGGCCCAGGCAGGGCCAACAAGACAGCAGTTGTAGTATGGGTAGAGCCAGGCCAGCTGTGGGCACGTCAGACTGCTCAGGCTCTGCTTGGCCCAAGCAAGGCATCAGTAAAACACAGCACGAATCTGTTCCCTCCCCAGGCGTGGGAAGACGCGGTCGGGCAAAAAGAAAGCCATTTCTTTACCACCGGGGCTGGAATGGAATGGCTCTGCCCCCTCCTTTCTCCCGATGCTCTCAGCCACAAGTGTCTTCCTGTGTCTCCCCCAAGCCTCTTCCTGCCAGCACTCCAGGCCGAAGGGCTGGCCTGGGGCCCCTGCAGCAGCCGAGAGGCTTGCGCACAGAGTTTTTCTGCTTTCGGTATTATTTTTCACACACTGGTACTCATCAGCCACGTAGGCTCTCTCCACCGGTTTCCACCAGCTCTCTGAAAAACCTCACTCACCTCCTCTGGAGAGCCCTGCACCGTTCCCCCACAGGCCCGCCTCTCCCACAACAATCGACACCATAGGTCGCTTTGTCTCACATCTGTCCTGCAGTATAGTTGAGGGTGTCACCTGTCCTTGGTCCCCAGCACCTAACCTAGGGCTTGGCCCAACAGCAGCAGGGAGATGGGTAAAGGTTCGCATGCTGTGTGTTCCTCTTAGCATGCCCCAGACCCTGAGCTGACTTCCCCAGCACTGAAGAGAAGAAAAAGGGAATGATCCTTGAGTCAAGATGCAAATCGCCCAGCAGGGACTTAGAGGTTGACGGAACTGAGATGTATGTATGAGCAGAAAGTTTCAGGTATGGCTCAGTCCAGGGCCTCGGTCTGCTGCTTGGCTGTTTCACGGCCCTCTCTTACAGCAGAGAAGTTAAAAAGATAGCTGGACCAGCTCAGCCATGATGCTGAAGAAGAAAAAGCCGCGCTGCTGTTTTCCTGGCTTGGCAAGGTGAAGGCTCTGCACCCACCCAGTCCAGGGGCCTGGAGCCAAGATCTTTCCCGGGAAAGTGAAGGCTTCAGCCATTCTGGTGGAGCAGAGCTCTGAGGGGACGGACTCTGAGGGGATGGACACTGTCTGTCGCTCACACTGTGCTCCCAGCACGGGTCTGGGTACAGACATCCTACATCCTACATCCTACGTCTTCTTTACTAATAATCCATACATCATCGGCTGCCGAAAGAGACCTGAGACTCCGCCTGAGTTTGGCCCTGCCTGTGGTTTATGCAAAGGTTCTCCTACAGCTGCAGCTCCATGGGGCATCCACAGTGAGGAATGAGGCCCAGAGGAAGTGCCCACCAACAGCCCCCCAACCCCCACCCTATGCAGGGTCAGCGGACCAAGATTCTCCTGCAGGAACTGGGGAGCTGTTGCTTCCCACTGTCCCCGGGAGACAAAGGACAAACAGTTGCAATTGCTGTCATTCGGCCTCAGCTTGGTCCCCACTGTGATCATGCAGCTTACTCTCTCAGAGAGGCAGAACTAGCAGTTACAACATGGTCCTTAATGTTGTTGCCATTCTGGCTTGGTAATGAAAATGGTCTCTCTCTCTCTCTCTCTCTCTCTCTCTCTCTCTCTCTCTCTATATATATATATATATATATATATATATATATATATATATATATATATATATATATATCGGCATAATCATATATATATATGTATATATATATATGCATAAGTAAAAAGGGAAGGATACAGTGGGGTGCAAGGGATCCCACCCTTGGGATCCCTGCGGTGCTCAGGTGTAGTTTGATCCAGAATAGACATACACACACACACACACACACACACAGAGAGAGAGAGAGAGAGAGAGAGAGAGAATCTAACATAGACGATATGTGTTACCTCATGGACCCATTTTACAGATTAGGAAATTGCTTCCCAGAGAGGATATCTAAAATTGTTCAGATAAGTCTAACAAAATACTTTAACCTGGGTAATTTAACACAGAGAAACCTATTTCCTCACAGTTCCGGGGATGGACATCCAAGATCAAAGTGGCCCGGTGTCTGGCAAGGGTCTAGTGTTCAATTCTGAAATGGTGTCTGGTTGCTGTTCCTCCAGAGAAGACAGACCCATGTGGTGTCTTCACATATCAGAGGAGATGGAAGAGGACAAGCTCCCTCCTCCGCACCTTTTACACAGAGGTGGTCTGTAGAGGGTAGAAACACCAGCTCTGGATTGGAGCCATATTTCCTCACCAGCTCTGGGCTGGGGACAGGGACTTACCTCCACTGAGTCAGTTTTCACACCTGAAAAGTGTGTTGACTTGGGGCAGCAGTTACTCACGGAGATGCTGGCATGGCCTGAGGCAGCCCAACAACAAAGTGGTGGTTCCCCTCCAGACATCCCCATCCTGAAGCAGCCCGGCCTTTACCCTCATCCTTTGAGAAGTGCAACTTGGACCTGAGGACAGCACTCCCCATTGGGGATGCCAGCATCAGCAGTGAGCAGACAGAAAGTCCCACTGAGGGCCTTGGGGAAGTACCCCCCAAGACCTACCAGGGATTATCCAAACTCCAGCCATGCAGGTCACACCCTCTAACACAGGAAAAATGGGGATCACTTGTTCCTATCTCCCAAAGCCAGCTCGGGCTGGAACTGGCTAAGGGAGCCCATCTTGAAGCATGAGCTGGTCTCTGCAACAGGACACAGCTGGGAGCCGTGGACCCCCTGTACCTGTCTCCGCCACAGCTCCCCCATCTTCTAACACAGCATGTAGCCTAGAGATGCGGGGTGCTGAGCCCGCGAGTCCACCCAACAAGCTCTGGTGTGATGAGTGGCAAGGCAGAAATCCGATTTATTTTTACTTTTCAAGATTGCTCCCACCAAAAGGAAGGCTGCTATTTAACTAGCGGCCACTAAAAATAAATGTTTAAACACCACGTTGGTGCAGCCGAGCCAGGCCGCACCCGCCACCCTGCCTCAGAGGCATGCCTTCACCCTCAGCTGGCCCCGACAGTGACACCCTCGCACCTTTGGCAACCCCAACATTAGAAGGGCCGGGCCTTGGCCCACTAAGAGGACAAACTCTGATGTACATGGGCATCCTTGTTCCCAGAGTCTTGAGTAAAAGAGCAAGCGGATAGAAAGGAGATCAAGGAAGACATCACTTCTGCAGAATGCTCCCCGTCATAGTGCGGCAGACCTGCGGGGGGTGGGGGGGCTGCTGGGGTGACTATGGCTTGCTCAAGCTGTGTAAGCCCCACTGAGGCACCAACACCAGTGCCCTCCACTGCTGAAGGCAGAGAACACCCACAGGCATCCGTGCCAGGGAAGGTCTTGCTCCACCTGGGATGGAGCTGGCCTGGGTGGAGAAGAGGTCTGACCCAGAATTCTCTTCGACTTCTGTCATCAGAGGCCAGGCTGTGGAGTGACAAAAGGTCCTGCTTCTCAGAGCCTGGGAGATGGATGACAGACAGAGGGAAGGAGACAGAGGAAATGACAGGAGAGGACAGTGAGCAGAGGGGGAGGAGAAAGAAAAAAACAACAGAAAGAATAAGAACAGGCCATGGTCCTGAACCCCTGTGTGTCTGAGCTGGTCGCTGCAGAGTGGACTCCCTCACCATGTGTCAAGGGAGCTTCCAGCTCCCACTCCCTCGGGGTGATCACAGCAGGTCACAGAGAAGTTTCTGGTGACAGTCAATCCGATGGATCGGGACCTAGGGTCACACCCACCTTCCAGGAGGAATTGAAGTCCGCTCTGCCCACCAGGCTCCTGTCACCTTGGAGCACCTGTGGAGTCAGCTGTGACTACGTGAAGGTATTGTGCTGTGTGGCTTGAAATGTTTGTATCTACGGATAGCCCTTGCGATGCTTAGTCGTGATTATCAGTATGATAGGATCTGGAATCAACTAAGACACTCCTCTGGGAGATTCTGTGAGGGCATTTCCAGGAAGGATTAACTGAGCGAGAAGACTTGCCCCCAGAATGGGCAGCACTGCCCAGGGGTGATTCACCAGCGATGAAGAGGTCCGAAGAAAGCAGGCTGCTTTTGCCTGCCCACTTTCGTTTCTTGCTGGTGAGTGCATTTACCCTGTTTCTGCCTCTGCCACACAGCCACTCCTCACTGACATCAGAACCTCGCTGTCCAGCGTGGACTGAAGATGGCTGACCCTCCAGGAATCCTCCAGGCCTTCAGCACCAGTGGGGGACTGCTGAGTCATCCCGCTGGCTGTGTGGACGCAGCAGCTCTGGGTTCTCAGCCGGCAGACAGCCACGTGGGACTACCCGGCTCCTATTGTGCAAGCTAACCTAATAAATCCCCTGTGGTAATAAATATTCATTCTGCTGGCTCATCTCCAAAGAACCCTGACTAATGCAAGCATCTATGCTAAAAATGTGCTTTGGGGCCAGCAATGCTGCTTTACCAGGTCTCCTACTGTTTTTAAAATGTACTTCCATTAGCTTTCTGTCACCGGGACAAAATGCCTGAGATAACTGAGGCAAGAGAGCCAAGCAGATAAAGGGTGCTTGCAGCCAAGCCACAAAGCCTGAGTTCAACCCCCAGGACCCATGTGGTAGGAGGAGAGAACCAACTCCTGCATGTCCTCTGACCTCCACACATGCGCCATATCATCAAATTCATTCATTCTTCATTCATTCATTCATTCATTCATTCATTGTGTATAGTGTCCCCCACCATACACACTGAATGAATGAATGAATGAATGAATGAATGAATGAGTGAATGAATGAACTTGTAATAAAAAGAAGAGAATGATTCCTTTGGGCTCGTACTTGGAAAAGTTTTGGTTTGTGGCCATTGGTCCTGGTGCTTGGGCCTTGTGGCAGTACAATCCAAGGCAGGGACATGCCGGGGAGAAAGTTCACAAACATCACAGTGGCCAGGAAGCAGAAGAAGACACCATCCCCGCCACATGCCAGTGACCTAACTTCCTCTACCTCACCTCCCAAGGGTTCTACTACCCTCTGAAAGCGTCACAAGCCAGTAGCCAGCCCTTCAGCACGGGGAACTCTGGGGACATTTCAGATCCAAACTGCAGCATTCCAAGTGTCACAAAAACAGAGCTGCCCATGTCTGAAGCATGACTGTGGTCCCATATGCACCATGGCCCCCAGGCCCCTGAGCACGCTGTGTTCCTGTGGAGTCCAGGGCAACTCCTGGGCAGGCTCAACATCTTTGGCCTCGTAGGTCCCGCTGGACCTGAGGTTCTGCACCTCTGAGAGCCTGCCTGCTGCAGTCCACAGCTAGGGCCAAGCAGCCTGGAGGGAAGGGTTGCTAGCAAGCCCTGGGGTGACTGGCTGGGGTTCCTGAGGCAGCTCCCACTATAGGCAGAAGTGGCCGTATTATGACACTCAGGGGCGTGTGGTGTTCCCAGAGACCCCTGCCTTAGATGTCACTAGTGCAAACAGCTCTTCTTCTGTCCCCTCCATCTCTGGAGATACCTTGAACAAAGTGGAGTGATAAAACTAGCTCATCTTGGTATTCTATTTGTCTTAGTTAGGGTTTTATTGCTGTAAAGAGACACCATGACCACAGCAACTCTTTTTTTTTTTTTAAGTTTATTTATTATTACGTATAGTGTTCTGTCTGCATGTATCCCTGCAGGCCAAAAGAGGGCACCAGATCTCATTACAGATGGTTGTGAGCCACCATGTGGTTGCTAGGAATTGAACTCAGGACCTCTGGAAGAGCAGCCAGTGCTGTTAACCACTGAGCCATCTCTCCAGCCCCCCACAACAATTCTTATAAAGAAAAACATTTAACTGGGGTTCCAGACAAGCCAGGGCTACATAGGCTCTGTCAATAAATACGTAAATAAATAAATATAAGATGGTCCAGATTCTTTGCAGTCTTTGCATTTTTTCCATCAAGAGGCACAGTTGAGGGGCTGGAGAGATGGCTCAGTGGTTGAGAGCACTGGCTGTTCTTCCAGAGGACCCGGGTTCAATTTCTAGCGGCTCACACCTATCTGTAACTCCAGTTCCAGGGCTTCTGACACCTTCACACAGACACACATGCAGGCAAAACACCCATGAACATAAAACTTTTTTTAAAAAAATAAAGAAAGAAGCACAGTTCATTTGCTATCCTCACAAGACTTGACTGATGGACCATGGAGGGACAATCCATCCACAGACTAAGATAAAAGATTCTTCTATCTTACAGCTGACAACGTGCTTCTAGAATATATGAGTTCTTAAAACTCAACAATAAAAAGACAAATTGTCCATTTAAAGAACTGCTCTAAAGAAGATCCAAATGGTCGAGTAGCACACGGCTTGTCATTAAAGGAAAGTTAATAACGGCGAGATATTACATCACACCGAGCTAGAATTACCACCGCTTCGTTTGCACTGCCGGAGACCCAACCCGAGATCTCGCACACGCTAGACATCACTGTACCACTGAGCCCTGCCCAGCCCTGGAACAAGAGGTTTTTAAATGCGGTACCCACGTGTGTGCGAGAGAATGTAGAGAAATCGAAACACATATGGACAGTTGGTAGACTTCACAATGGATGCAGACATGTGGGGAAACAGTTTGGTGGCACTTTAAAAAGTTAAACCGAGTTTCCATGTGAGCAACAATTCCACACACGGAAAATGAAAACCCTGGTGGTCGAGGGTCATTTCTGCTGCTGTGTGTCGTGTGGCAGCTAGCTCCCAATTAAACGTTCCCTCCAGGAGGGAAGAGAGGCTCACAGGACTCAGGAGGTAAACAAAAAGGATGAGAAACGTTGGAAGATTCTTGAGGGCCCTCCCTGGCAGAATAAAAAGGAGTAAGCAATGGCTCAGGGAAGGGACGCAGAGCAGACACCACGCTGGAGAGAGAAAGTGTTCCTGGACGGCGAAGCTGCCCGCAAGCAGTTCAGAGCTTCGCCATGGCGGCTTTCATGAGCTGTCACCTGGGTCGGGGTGAGCTTTTAGGTGGTACAGCTGCTTTTGAATCATCCCTGCGCTGATAAGTAACCCCTCATTCGTATGTCTCTCTGTAACCCCAGTACTCAATAAAAACACACTGGTTTACCAAATCGGATATTGTTACTTTGGTTTGTCATGGGTCCCCTTTCTGGGGTAAATAGACATGTGCATGTTGTGCCTCCCCGGGAAGATTCTGTCATTTAACACTGTGATGAAACACCCTGATAAAAAGCAGCCTAAGGTGGAAAGGATTTGTTTTAGTCCATCTTTCCAGGTCCCGCCCATCTTGCAGGGAAGTCAAGGAAGGCAACAGGAACTGAAAGCAGCTGGTCACATCACATCCAGGGTCAGGAGCAGAGGGAAATGAACACATGCATGCTCACCTGTCCGCTGGTTTATGCTCAGCTCTGTTTCTCTGCTCCTATAGTTCAGGGCCCCTGCGTGGAGAATGGCGCTGCCCACACTGGGCTTGGCCCTCCCGCACCAATTCACATAACTAAGACAATCATCTACAGACATGCCCACAGGCCAACCAAAGGGAGACAATCCCTCATGGACTCTGTTAATTTGACAAGGAAGCTGACCATCACAGTTGGCTTGCCCAGAATCATGGACATGAATCCTCCCAGTTCTGTCCTTTGTAATAGGCCAGGAAAGCAGTGATTCAGAAATGCCTGTTAGCAGAAGAATGGCTAAACCCATACATTGGAATATTAGCCTTCAGAGGAAATTCTGACATGCCGCCCTGTGGATGAATCTGGAAAACATGATGTGGAGTGAAACAAGCCAAATGCCGACATTCATAAGCCTGTGATCTCATGGATACCGAATGCCAGAGAAGGCCAACACATGGAGGCTAGGATGAGTGTTGGCCTCGGGGGATCTGTAGACAGGAGAAGCAATGGCTACTCGTATGAATTTTATGTTTTTCAAGTAACACAAATGTTCCAGAGCTAGACAATGGTGATAGATTTGTGCATAGATTAAAAACCACTGGGTCTTGCAATGATAGCATTGTGGGAATACGGATTATAATTCACAATAAAGCCAAAGCACATATAAAAGGTAGAACTTCGGCAACTGCTGCATTTCTTGTAATATTTAATTTTCTTGATTTGCTCCCTTAAGTTCATCATGTGTTTCAGTTGGGTAACAATATTTTAAAATAACACGTTCATTTTGAAAGACATTGTTCCAATTTAGTTAAATATTTCTCACTTGGATTAAAATTTGCAAACCTTGCAGTTTGCACTCTTGAATGGTCTTAAACTTTAGCCCAAATAAGAGCTTCAGTGGTCTCACAGAATGACTGTATTGAACTTTCTCAATCCCAGCCGGCTCTTTAACTGCAGGAACCCATACATACAGCTCCGAGGGCTGGAGGCTGAATCATGTCCCAAGTCCCCTCAGAACCCTCAACAGCTTGCACTGAAAAGGCCATTCCCTGGACCAGCAGTATAGTCAACAACTCTCCAAATTAAAGTTCATGCAGGAAAAAACAAGTTTGTTACAAGATGAGCAATAAAACCTTGTGGATTTGTGGCCTGTAACTCACAGTAGCCCCGCCATTGTTAAGAATTTAGACCAACAAAACATTCTCCTTGGGAGGAGTCTGTGGTCCTGCCTGCTAATCACAAACAGTAGTCCGGCTTGGCCAGTTGCTCGGAGGCAGGACAATTAAGAGGGCATGGGACAAGAAAGAACCCCTGGCCCTAGGGTCTAGTTCACCCTTGGGTCCAGTCTGTGGTTGTCTGGGGGGTGTCAAGAAAACTTTAGTACCAAGTTAACAAAGCTGAAATTGTTTACATTGATAATATGTGCTTTCTTAAAAACATCTCAATCGGGATGTAAAAAACAGCAAAGGAACCATTGTTGCTGAGGGCCAAATGTTTGTGACCTTGAGTTTAACCGTATCAGCACACCTGTCTCAGCCCTAAACCCAAACAACGGGCCTCATAAGACGGCACGTGTGTGTGTGTGTGTGTGTGTGTGATGTGTGTCTGTGCCTGTGTGTCTGTGTGTGTGCACATGTGTGTGTCACACGTGTGTGTCTGTATGTGGAGACCAGAGTTCAGCCCCTGGTGGTGTTTCCCGGGAACCATCCACCCTGTTTTCTGAGACAGTCTCTCACTGAGAGTTGGGGCTCACCAGTTAGGCTAGCTGACTGTCCAGCGAGGCCCAGGGATCGGCCAGCCTTGCCTGGATTGTGACACACACCACTATGCCTGGCTTTTTAAATCAATGCTGGGATCAAACTCAAGGCTTCGCGCTTGTGAGGGAAACACTTTACCAACTGAACACCTTCCCAGTGCCCTTAATTTTTAAACTTCAAACTTTGTTTACTCTCTAAAGCTCGGTAAATTACATCTTTGACTGTAACCCGGAGAACCATGGGATCATATAGATCTATTGTGAAGATACCTAAATGTAACTCTCACTCTTAGGTAGCTGGCACCCATATCGTGAGGATTTCACCGGCCTTTTCTTAAGCCTATCCCCTCTCTACCCACGCTTAAACCTGAGGCGCACTCTAGTCGTTACCTTTAGTTACTAAACCCGTTAACTGCTTCACTCTGGTTTCTCTTCAAGTTCTGCTCTGCAGAGCAGTCAAGCACCTGGCTCTGTCTGAGTGCAGGCCCCTGAAGGGTGGACCCCTCAAGGTGCTGACGGCAACACTGGGCTGCACCTTCCTGCCATACCTGTTACCACTGTCCACCTACTACCTGATGCGTTCCTTATCGCCCGAACCCGGGAAGACGCCCCCCGCCACTCTGCCCCCACTCGCTCTCTCCCCAGCCGTCATCTCCATTCTATCCCACTTCCTCTAGGATGTGAGGTATGGCAAGCCTCGCTTTATAAACGACAGCAGAGAGCTGAGGAGTTTGTCCCAGCACTCCAAGCCCTCAGGCATGTTGTCCCAGAGCTCAATGGCCACTTTGAGGGGCTCCACCCAGATTGACCCGTTTTATGGAAGCCCCTGACTGCTGCCCTCGCCATCATCCTGGCTGTCAGACTCACGAAGGCTGTGTCTCACTCCCGGGACACTGACCCTTAGAAAGAACCTGAATGTTCACTGGGACTTAAAAGCCGAGAGCCAACGCAGGCTCTCCTCCAGGAAGCATTTGCCTGCAGGAGAAAAGAGAGAAAGAGAAAAAGAAAAAGAGAAAGAGAAGTCCCTACAGGCGCCACGTCAGGTCTGCTGGGCCATCTATATGAGAAATACCTCAGGAGACATGCCGTGCCCAGGTCATCGAGCCTCAAAGTACACTTCACTAACAAATGAGCCCTAAGGAGCGGGAAGGTCCTTAGGAGTCTCATGCTAGGGTAAGGGTGAAGCCAGGAGCCAGAGAAGGATCAACTGTCTCCTAGAGAGAGATCTCCCACACTTCTGACCACTTGTCAGACTTGCAGGAGAGACCGGAAGTGAGACAATGGCAGGCCATGGCCGTGGTGGACAGGACCACTTTGGACCAGGATTGCTTAGTTATTCATGCCTCCTGCATAAACCTATTGTCAGGACCCCAAAACAGATTTGGGGTAACCAATGTCTGTTCTTCTTCCTAATGTGACCATATGGACTAGCCCTGCCTCCCCTTGCTTTTCCATATTACTTGTCTCTTTAATGGGTCTTTTGGGGACAAGTGGTGGAGCCTGCTCTGTTAGAGTTCCCAAGACCCAGGCTGTGACCCTAACAATTGTGGCAACTGTTTCATCCTTCTGAGTTCAGACAGGTGCGGAGCAGTGGAGTTTAACAAACCACGCGAGGCCAGTTTACTAAAGACTTTTCCCAAGTGTCTCAAACCCGCTTAATTCTTCTATCCAGCTGGGTTAGGGAGAAGCCTGAGAACAAAATCCAAAGTGGTTTCCAGTTACACTTTATATCTCCACGCTTTAGCTTCAGAGCCTTCTCTGCAGTTTCCAGCCCAAAGGACTTCAGGCAGGAAGTAAGGGCCTTGCGGTTTCATTGAGAGGGTGAGGAGCCAGACCCACAGATGCTCGCACACAACCTGGGAACCAGAGTCTTAAGTCTGTTAACCAGCACGGCCAGGAGGCCACCAGACCAGCTTCCTCACCTGCCTTCTGACCCTGGAAAAGACCCTGGAGCTCTGCACAGGAAAAATGACCTCACGGCTTTGCTTGCCAGCAGAAACAGCCAAAAGCAGCAGGGAAGAGTCTTGGCAGTGAGGGGAAGGGGTATGCAATGGATTTGCAGTGCTGGGACGGGCTAGGGCTGGTTTGCATCTGTGAGACTCAGCTGTCGTGGCAATCCCAGCTCCACTGTCACTGACACCGCTGACCAGCATCCTAGACATAAATGAATGCACCGTGATGAAAGAATTTTCACCACAGAAATCAAGCAACGCTCACTGAGGCGCTTTCCCTTCATTTCTCTTCCTTTCTGTTGGGGGCCCTCCTCCTCCTCCTCCACCACCACCCTTCTCCATCTCCTTCCCCTCCCCCTCCTCTCTGAGAGCATACCACTAGGCCAAAGGGGCCACACCAGAACCCTAGCAGCAAGGGAGGCGGGAAGCACAGCTGCTCACTTCCAGACCCTGAAGACACATGGAATGACGGTAGCTGCCAAGCCATCCCTGTGACACACATTTCTAAGAATGCGTCTGACAGTGAAGTCACACCCGTGTGGCATGATGGATGGCCGAGGCTGCACAGCACTGAGGGTAATTGTGTAGAATCATCATTTCTTGGCATGGATTGCTTTTGGGTACATGTCAGAGTGTATTAACCCTCTAACCGGGAAACTGGTGAGGTGACAGAAGAACGAGCTGGTGCAAAGAGGAAATTGTTGATGTTGCATTGCAAAGCAGTTAAATCAAGAAGAAAAAAAAAAAGGAAGCTAATGAGGCCAAGATTCTCAGGTGTATTTAACGCGACTGCTAACATGTCATCTCCCTATTAGCTGGACCTAGAGGAATGCGAGACCCGGCAATCTCAGAGGCGGTTTCTGGGGAAGCCAGGCATCCATCAGAAATAACAAGAAATACATGCAAGACATACCACATCTGTGGTTGATAATCAGACAGACGAAGCTACATTCCCTGGCAGAGCCAGATAACAGCCCCCAGGCAGAGGCCACAGCAGGGCACCAAGAAGCCAGGGCCTGCTCATCCTCTCAGTGTCTAATCTCCAAGCTTCATGGGATGGTACAACTAAACCCATGGGTCACTTCACCTTACATGTTGACTGTAATCAGATATGAAAGCTAGCTGCTGGCCCCTGAGCCGTGGCCTTCTACCAAACTGTACATGAGGTCCTCACCCTATGTGACCGTTTCTGGAGGCAAATTATCTGGGCATGGTAGCACAAAGCTGTAACACCAGCACTTAGGAAACTGGGGCAGGAAGACTGCCTCCATTTCAAAGGCCAGTGAGAGCTCCACAGTGCAACAGTGAAGTTAACCCTGGATGAGGTCACAAGAGTGGCCTTGGTCCTATGGGGCTGCAATCCACATAAGACCTGGGGGACAGGGGTCCTCTCACCAGGAAGCAGCCAGGTGACACTCCAGCCGAGGCGCTGGTGGCTGCTGCAGGTTAGTACTCAAGTCCTGTGCTCATTGGTGAGGACCAGTCTGCAGTGAAAGGGTAATCCACAGGGTGGGAAGAAATACCTGTCATTCACACGGATGTTGAGGGCCCTGCTTGGCTGAAGCAAATGTGGCCTCCTCTTCCCACCTTCCCCTCCTTCCCAGGAGGAGCCTTTCTTCTGCCCTAGGAGCCCCACATTCTGTCTGGAGAATGATCTCTGTGTCATCACCTGTTTGAGGAGATGTCTCTCAGACCCTTTACCCAGCCTTGGGCCTTTTTACCTCAAAACCTCTTTAAGGACACTTGCGATGTTCATGGTCAAGTGGGGAGATAGGTCTGAGAGGCTCTGCCAAGATATCCCAGCTCTGTGAGCTCCCCTCCCGTAACTCCCTACCTCTAAGAACAAAGCAAGGGCCAGAGGTCACAGCCTCCAACACACACACACACACACACACACACACACACACACACACACACACACACACACCTGAGACCACCATGTTCCAGCAACTTCAAACCTGGTCACTATCAACTAGGAGATACTAGGCCGGTCCCATCTGCCTCTTCCAGGCTAAGGTCTCCCTGGGGAACTGAGTGAGGAAGTTCCTAGTCCTTGTCACTGTCCCCGGTGCCAGGGAGGGAGGACCTGGTGGCCAGCAGCACCTCTTCAGTTACTTGTGAATGCTCTTCATTTATGCCAGGAAAAGTCCATTCGCTTAACAACCCTCTCTCCTTGGCCTCACCCGAAGAGTCACATACTCCTGAATTAGGCCCTGGGAGATGGGCAGGATCCAAGTGTCCCAGTGCCAGGGTCTGCCCTTGTTTGGGCACAGTTTTGTAGTGGGTAAGAGGTGCTCATGCACACAGGTGAGCACTGGAGGAGTCAGGAACGTTAACCATGCATGCTTGTCTCTTCACAAGGAGGGAGAGATTAACCTGTCTTCCTCCTGGAATGCTGGGAAAGGATGTAATTTACATCCTGGTGATCTTTGCTATCTGTAGGTCCAGGCTTCACCCAAATGCCCCAGAATATTATGTTTGTTTATCCCAGATCTTTCTTTCCCCCCCTAATCTTGAGCATTGTTTCTAAGTCCTTAAAACCCATCCTTGTGAGAGATGTCGTGTGTACTTTACAATAGCCTAAGTGACTTCTATGTTATCTTAGATAGAGCCCAAATCCTGACTCCCTGTTTACCTCATTCTCCACAGACCCTTATCCTTAGCCCTTTATCTTCAGCATTGTTTCTGGAAGAATCCCTATGTACTTGGTAAAGAGTTTCAGTGTAAACATGTCTTAAGAGTTGTTGCACACACAGGATTAACATAAGTTAATTGTCATCAGAAAACTTTTTTCCCAAAATTATGCTGTGCTTAAATATGGCAAACATAAACAACCTGGCATCAGACTCCAAAAATCTGGCCCAGCACTGGTAAACTAAGTCGGGCTGAATCGAGTTTCATTCTTACCTTACACCGACCATTTCCCTGCCGACCATGATGCTTGCAGGGACCCCGACACAGTGTGAGTATATTTGCTAGTTGAACACCCTCCAATGGTTGCTTCTAGTCTTCAGCTACCACTGATAGAGCGATGAGGAACATCCATACGCAAACTCTCATGTGGACATACATGCTTTTTATGTATCCTGGGTGAATTACTAGGAGTTGGCTTCCTGGCCATATGGTAGAGATATGTTCAACTTCACACTAACAGCCCAAGTGGTCATCCAGTCTATCTTCAAACTCATGGTAACCCTCAGGCACCCAAGAGCTGGGGTTACGGGCATGTGCCACTGTGCCTAGCTCCAAAATGTTTTCTGAAACAACTGTAGCCTTTTATATTCCCCTGCACCACACTGGAAGGAATTCTGTCTCAACCATGTCCTCACCTGCATTTAGCACCTTGACCCTTGAGCATGTACTCTTTCAGTGGTGTGTGTGTGTGTGTGTGTGTGTGTGTGTGTGTGTGTGTGTGAGTGTGAGTGTGAATGTGAGTGTGGTGGCACCTTCTCATAGACTTGACATGTATTCCCCTAATGATTAATGACACTGAGCTTCCGGGAACCAGTGGCCATCTGGCTCTCCGCTTTATCTGTTCGGATCTGTGCCCCTCCCCCTTTCCCAACAGGCTTGCCTTGCTTCACAGAGGCACTTGCAGCTGTAACTGGGTTCCGAACCCGGCCAGCTCTTGAAGAGGCCCCATATTCAGCAAGGGGGACTCAGCTCTCAGCTGCTAGTGTCCAGATGGACTACTCTAGAGATGAAACCAACATGAGAGCCCCATGTCAGCCACAAGGAGCCTTTACCCCGGGCTACAGCCCTGGCCCTACCTTTCCCTTCAGGAAGGTACCCCCAAAGGAGCCCTGGAAGAGAAGACATCTAACCATACAGTTTCCTGAGAGATAAAATAACAGTATAACAGGGTCTGTTGGGAAAAATTAGTTGTTCTTTTTTTAATTTAAAAATTTTATTATGGTTTTTAAAAATTCTGTGAGAATTTCATATAAATGTACAATGAAACATGATCATATCTACCCACCATTTTGCTCCTCCAACACCCCCCGTATTTCCCTTAACACATAACCCCCTTGCAATTCCATGTCTTCTTCCTTTTTCAAAAAAAAATAATAACCCACTAAGTCCAATAAGTGTTGCCCATATGTACATAGGTGTGGGGCATCCACAGGAACATGGGAAACTTATACCAGTGGCCACAGCCCAGAGAAGAATGATTCTCCCTCCTCCAGAAGCCACCGACCAACCGCCAAGAGCTCCTTAGAAAGGGGCGGAGTCTGGAGAGCACCCCCATGAATGCCTGAGTTTCGGCAGCTCAGTCTTGTGCAGGTAACCACAGCTGCTGTGACTTCACGAGTGCAATAGTCACACCTCGTCCAGAGGACGACATTCCACGGCACCCCTCCACATTCTCCAGCTCTTACCGTCTTTCGACCCCTTCTTCTTCAATATTCCTTGAGGCTTCGCCGTGAGGGGTTGGTGAGTGGGGAGGATTGGTATCAATGTTCAGGGCTGAGCATCCAGGTGTCTTGGTCTCACACTTTGACTCGTTATGAGTCTCTGCACTGACATCTGCAGGAAGAAGCTTCCCTGGCGGTCCTAGTTGTCGTTATCACTGCTGTGATGAACTCCATGACCAAAGCAACTCGGGGAGGGAAGGGTTTATTTGGCTCACACTTCCACATCACTGATCATCACTGAAGAAACTCAGACAGGGCAGGAACCTGATGCAGAAGCAGGAGCTGAAACAGAGGCCATGGCGGGGCGCTGCTTACTGGCTTACTCCTCCTGGCTTGCTCAGCCTGCTTTCTTATAGAACCCAGGACAACAATGAGCTGGGCCTCCTGCATCAATCACTAATTAAGAAAACGCTCTACAGGCTTTCATACAGTCCGATCTTATGGAGGCATTTTCTTGAAGGTCCCTCCTCTCAGATGACTTTATCTTGTGTCAAGTTGTCTGTTTCGAGATATTTGATTTCACTGTGTAAAGATATGTCACTGTGACTGGTTTAATAAAAAGCTAAAGAGCCAATAGCTAGGCAGGAGGTATAGACAGGACTTCTGGACAGAGAGAGCTCTGGGAAGAGGAAAGGGAGAGTCACCAGCCAGATGCAGAAGAAGCAGGACATGCGGGAGGAGAGGTAAAAGCCATGAACCACGTGGCAGCATGTGGATGAATAGAAATTGGTTAATTTAAGTTATAAGAGCTGGCTAGATACAAGGCTAAACTGAGGCCGAGCTTTCATAATTAGTAAGAAGTATCTGTGTCATTATTTGGGAGCTGGCCAGCAGGACAGAGAAAGATACATTACAGTTAATATAAAACTATCCAGCACACTGACCCAGGTCAAGAGCAACCCAAGTCCATGGGTATGAACATAAATATTTAGAAGGCAATTTTACAACATGACTGATAGACCCCAGACCCAGGATACTACCTTCTCGAGGGGGCGCCCCAAGAACCCAGACTCCAGTCCAGTTGATGCAACAGCACAAGGTTTTTATTGAAGCGACTGTACAGTCGGGCAAACTCTTGTCCTGGGAGCAAGAGTCGCATCTTACTGTAGCCACATGGGGACATTTAAAGGAAAAACACACAAAAGCCATAAGATTACAATTCCCATACAATTTCGTTTCACAAGATCATGGTCTGATCACAGAGTGCTTACAGTCACGTCTGCATGTACATTCTTCCTGAAACCTCAAGGGGGGCGGGTATCAGGGCGGGAGTGGAGTTTACACAAAGGTCACAGTGGTCCTTCCTGGAACACTTGCAACTATCCCAGTCACAGTTGAGCACATCTCTTAACAGTTATCCCCTTGTGAGGTATTTTAGTATCCACCCCTTAAAGCAGATGTTAGCTCCGGTCAAGCTAACACACACACACACACACACACACACACACACACACACACACACACACACACACACGGGAGAGAGAGAGAGAGAGAGAGAGAGAGACAGAGGCATGCAGACACATACAAAGAGACACACAGATACACACAAAGACTCAAACACAAAGACATATCCAGAGACACATGGACACATAAGCACACATTGTTACAGGGGTGATTGAGTAATGGCTGAGTCAGGTGGCCCTTGGAACTTGTTTTCTTTTTAAAAAAAGAGGGAAGTGGTGTGTGTGTGTGTGTGTGTGTGTGTGTGTGTGTGTGTGTGTGTGTGTGCATGCGCACTCATGCGTGCCTGGGTGCATCTAGGTGTGTCTGTGTTTGTGTGTATTTCTGTGTCTGTAGGGATCTGTGTGCATACAAGCACGTGTCTCTGTGTCTTTATATATGTCTCTGTGTGCTTATGTGTCCATGTGTCTCTGGATAACTGGCCCATGCCAACACCCCATTCTGTGTGCTCCATTTGTCTCCCTGGGACTCAAACACCATTTTGGCCACGAAGCACTACCCCATTAAGAGAGTGACAGCATTTCAGAAATAAAAACTGGCCAACTCACAGGCATCTATTTCTGTTTGTGGTAGGATAATACATCACCCCTTCCCCCGCCCCTTACCCAAAGTTTTACTTTCTGAAGTTTCTGTTACATGTGGTTAACCTCAGTCTGAAAATAGAAATGGAAACTTCCAGAAATAATTCAAAAGTTTTAAATTGCATGCCATCCCCAGCATGAAGAGATGGTGCACTGCCCCATTGCTGTGTAATGGAACTATGAACCATCCCGTTGTGTAGGCCAGGGTGTCCACACCATATATGCTACCTACCAGTTAGCCACTGAGCAGCCATGTTATCAGATGGATCGCTGTAGTAGGCCAGTGCTTACGTTCGCGGGTCCTTTGCTTCACCGTGACTCCGAACAACAAGAGCAGCACTGCTGGCCGTTCAGAGTTTATTATTATCATTGTAGTGCTGGTTATCAATCCTTCCCGTCTCCTAATTCATGTAGTACCTTATAGGGTCTCTCTATCCAAAGAAAAGTGCATGTAATGTAGGTAAAGTGTTCAACAGCTGTAGTTCCAGAAACACGCTGCCCCTTAAAATGCATCCTTCATAAGCAAGAAGAGCCTACTATATTCTGAGCTATTAACCAAGGGCTTTGTTTCCTGCCTGAGGCGCTTTTTCCTTGACTTCATGCTACCCCATCATTTAGGCCATTCGGGTAGGCAGTTAGTTTAGACTCGCTGTCCTCAGGCCGGGGGCAACGCGACGGAGCACAGAGCACTTATACACATGGACTTTCCAGAGGTGACTGTGACTCTGGAAACTGCATCAGGAGTGGAGATTTAACTGCAAGAGCCTGGCTCCTCAGAGAGAAAAGTTCTTGGCTTTACGTCTGGGTTTCAGTTGCGAGCGGCTCTGAAGATAAAGTTGGGACCATAAACAGTAAGATAGAAAAAAAGGTATGCCAAAGCTTCACTCGGGGGCCCGAGTTTGCCTGCAGTGGGAGGAGGGGGCTAGCTGGGAAATGAGGGAGCCAGATACTGGCTCACAACCTGGCCCTGGCCTCTCTGGTCTAGCCTGGGCTATATGCTGAAGGGAAATGCAAGAACCCCTGGAAGCATAGTCCCACTACGATTGCTCCATGGGGCCTGGGAGACAGTTCCACTTAAACATGAAGTTGAGGCTGCCTCAAGCTATCGCTCCATCCCCGGGGCTGCCTCAAGTTGTCTCCCCATCATACCTGGGGCTGCCCCCAGGTCCTCATGTTTACATATATGCTCTAGCCATGTCATCTGTGCTCTAAGAAGCAAGGTTCAGAAAGGGGGAACGGAGCAAAGAAGAACATGTCTTAGGGATGCTTTCCAGTTGCTGGCTCAGGGTTCTGCTTTCATCCTATTCAGTGAAAACGTTATCTCCAGAGAAGCTGGGGCACAGGGTCTTTATTTTAGGAGATCGGGGCCCAGTTCAAAGTCACAAGTCTCGAGATCCATCGGAGAGATATGTGGTAGGTAACCAGCAGTCTCACCAGGATATGTGAAGGCACAAGATGCTCTGAGCTCGCCCACCAAGGCGTCTGCCAGTGCAGGGCATGTGAGACCTCATATGATTGTGCCCACACATGCCACTGCTGTGTGATGCCCCTTCTCAGCTCTAGCATGGGTTCTCCAGTTTGGAAGTCTGTGACCTCACTGTCTTAGGACTCTCCCTTGAACAAGGATATTTTACAAAGAAGAGCTGGCCCCAGGCCTATCAAAGTTGTCAAGTCCAATATGGCAGCCACTCCTCATCTGCCACTCTTGAAATATAAGGTTAAATTGATTCAACCATACTAGCCATAGCTTCAAGCATTCAACAGTCACATGGTGCTAATGGCTACCATATCAGACAGGACAGACACAGGACACTCCATTGCAGACAGCTCTATTAATTGCTTCATTAGTGCATGGATAGATGAGTGACATGTAAATGAATAGATAAGTTGGTAAGTAAATGGAAGCATGGGTACATGGATAAGATGAGTGGGAGGACAGATAGGCAGGCAGGTGAGGGAATGGGTGTGTATAGATGCATAGATAGATAAGTGAATGCATGACGCAAGAAACCAGAGTTCAAAGGCTCTTGCTGAGGGACCTAAAGCAGTGGAATTTACCTATCACTACCACTATTCTCATCCACATAGCTCCATACTCTGCCTCTATCTCTGCTGCTGGATACTCTGCCTGATCCTGAGGCCTAGCCAAGAATCCAAATCCCAGCCAAGTCATGGATCCCAGTGTGGGAAGAGGGAGGGACCAACATGAACAGTCATTGAATTTAGGACAAGGAAGCCTGAGATGCTGTTGGCCTCTGTGATGGCTGACTGGGCAAATGAAAGCAAATTCTCTCTCTGCTTTCAATTTTTTCTTCTTTCTTTATCCATTAACTCACTCATCCATTCACTTAACTGCCTGCCCATCTATCCACATATCCATTCCCTCACCTGCCTATCCATCCAAGCACTCATCTATTTACCAATGCTTCCATTTAGCTACTCACTCACTGATCCATCCACCCATTACCCATTTATCCATGTACCCATGCATCCATCTGCCCATCTGTCCATTTATTCCCTCATCCATTCATTCATTTACTTACTCATCCACCCATATACTCAGCTGCCTATCTATTCAGTCATCCATACACTCACCTGCTTGAATGAGAATGGCCCTTATAGGCTCATATATTTGAATCTTTGGTTCTCAGTTGGTGGACTGTTTAGGAAGGATTAGGAGGCATGACCTTGTTGGAAGAGGTGTGCCACCAGGGTCATGCTTTGAGGTTTCAAAAACCCATGCCAGGCTTAGTCTCTCTGTCTCTGTGTCTCCCTGTCTCTGTCTCTCTCTCTCTCTGCGTCTCTCTCTGTCTCTGTCTCTCTCTCTCCTGCTTGTGGATCATGATGTAAGCTCTCAGTTACTGCTTCAGCACCATACCTGCCTGCCTCCTGCCATGCTCCCCACCATAATGGTTGTGGACTCACACTCTAAAACTATAAGCAAGCCTCCAGTTAAATGCTTTCTTTTTAAGTTTCCTTGGTCATGGTGTCTCTACACAGAAATAAAAAAAAAATAACTAAAACAGAAGTTGGCACCAGGAGTGGGGTATTACTGTGATGGGTCTGACCATGCTGCGTTTTGAGACTTTGGGAATTTTGGTTAGGAAAGTGGTTGAATGCTGTAAATGAGGCTTTTAAGAGGCCATACTAGCAGGAATTTGGGAGACAGTGATGCTGAGAGCAATGTGGACTGTGGGGGCTGAGCTCTGGAGATTTCAGAGGGGAATAATATTATCATCCGAGCTAGAGACCATTCTGGTGATCTTTTTGTGAAGGACGTGGCTGCTTTTAACCCTTGTCCTTAGAATCTGCGTGAATGTGAAGTTTTGGGTTAATAGCATTGGCAGGTAAGATTTCAAGACAGCCTAGTATTGACCATGTCATGTGGTTATTAATGATCACTCTTTTGCAGAGCTATAATAAAAAGAGTAAATGGGCAAAAGAAATATGAAATCACAATTTGAGGAGAAAAGGAGCACTAGGGAATGTAGTGTTGAAGCCAAACTCTGTGCTCAGAGAGATGAAAAGTTTAAAAGCATGATGCTAAACAGGATAAAGGAAATGGTGAGCTCCGGGTGAGACCCCATCCAGCTAATACTGCAACTTGTGAAAGAAAAAGACCTGAGAGATTTCCTCCACAAAAAAAAAAAAAAAAAAAAAAAAAAAAAACAGCTGTAAAGTAAAGCTTATGCAAATGAAAGTCAAGGAGGAAGTGGGATTCCAGCCCAAGCAGGCAGAAATTGGCAGCTTTGGTCATGTGGTTCTGGTTTTAGAGTCAAGAACACAGTAGTAAAGGCTGTGGAATCTTCCTCATGGTTAAGGAAAGCCACTGAGGCCAGGTGTGGCAAGGGAGTCCCTGCATAGAGCCCTGAAGAGACCACTGAGTAAAGCTGTAAGTGGAGTCTGGATTGCACTGGAGACCCCAAGATGCTGCAGATGCCAGAGTCATGGAACATCTGCTGAGGGCTGCAAACAGGAAGTGGAACCAAGCCGGGTGCAGCTCGTCTTGGTTAGGGCTTCTATTGCTGATGAAGAGACACCACAACCATGGCAACTCTTATAAAGGCAAACCTTTAACTGGGGCTGGCTTACAGGTCCAGAGGTTCCGCCCATTATCGTCATGGTGAGAAGCATGGTGGCACATGGGCAGACGTGGCATGGGGAAGGAGTCAAGAGTTCAACATCTGGATCAGCAGGCAGCAGGAAGTGAGACACTGGGCCTGTCTTGAGCATATGAAACCTCGAAGCCCAGCCCAGTGACACACTTCCTTCAGCAAGGCCACACCTACTCCAGTACAGCTATACCTTCTAATTCCTGTCAAGTATCACCACTCCCTAATGACGAAGCATTCAAATCTATGAGCCTATGGGGGCCATTCCTATACCAACCACCACAACACTTATCTACCTGTTTCCATTCACTCATGCATACATCTACTCACTGTAGTGGGTAGCTGTTCCAGTTTTGACCTGAAAATACCACCGCCTACAAGGTGGAGCTGAGACAGGACCCCTGAAGACCCAAGATCCGGATGGTTCCAGGATCTCTTGGTTCCTGGATCCTGGACGCTGGAGGTAGACTGAGCAGAGTTCTCCAGAGAACACCGCCGGACTGCGCTACACCTTTCCCAGACCCTGTAACCTATCCATTCACTTGTAAGTTACCCCACAAAATAAACCTCCCTTTTAACTACACGGAGTTGCCTTAATATTTCTACCAATAACCAACCAACCGATTTCCACTTGTGTAGCTGTTTCCTCTTAATTGAAGTATTTCCTCCTGGAGGAAGGAGGGAGGCTGACATTTACAAGGTTCAAGATGTAAATGAAATTTATAAGGTTCGGGAAGTTCCTGAACCTTACAAGACCCTGAACCTTACAAGAGTCACAAGGCACCTCCCCAAGGTACATAAGCTGTAGCAGTTGCTGGTGAGCAGAGACTGTGATGGGCAGAGCTTCCTGAAATGTATGCAAGGGGCTCTAGAAGTGTAGCTTTCACGAGTTGTCTGTCACCTGTGCTGGGGTGACTTTTCAGTGTCACAATAGATGCCTTTGGGTCTCCTGTGTTCCTCTAAGTAACCCCAATAAGCTTACTGGTTGACTAAGTTGGACTTGGTGGAGTCATTTCTTTTTTCTTTTAATTTTATTTTATTTTTTAATTTTCCTTATTAAGAAATTTTCTACTCACTCCTCATACTATCCACAGACCCCCCCTCCTCCTTCCTCCCACCCCCAGCCCTCTTTCCCAAGCCACCCCGCATCCCTACATCCCCCCAATCAAGGTCTCCCATGGGGAGTCAGCAGAGCCCAGCTCACTGAGACTAGGCAGGTCCAAGCCCCTTCCCACTGCACCAAGGCTGTGCAAGGTGTCACACCACAGGCACCGGATTCCCAGAAGCCTGCCCATACACCAGGGATAGATCCCGATCCCCCCAAACAGTTAGAGCCAAACAACCATCTTCCTTATCCAGAGGGCCTAGTCCAGTCCCATGGGGGCTCCACAGCCACCAGTTCATAGTTCATGGGTTTCCACTAGTATGGTCCGTCATCAGTGGAGTCATTTCTTTGGTTAGTCATCGATGCCCTATCTGGGGTGAACAGATACTTGTTTATGTCTCCTTAGGAAAACTAGCAGGGCAATTAGCAACTGTCTTATTTAGGGTTTCTGTTGCTGTGATAAAACACCATGATCCAAAGTGTTTTATTCTTGGAAAAGAGAGGCTTCCTATTCAGCTTACATCTTAATAGTTCGACATCCAGGGAAGTCAGGGTAAGGACTGGAGGCAGGAACCAAGAGGCAGGAACTAATGTAGACACCGTGGAGGAATGCTGCTTCTCGGCTTGCTCCCCTAGGCTTACTCAGCTTTCTTTTTTATATACCCCAGGACCACTTGCCCAAGGGTGGCACTGCCGCCATGATCTGGGCCCTCCCACATCAACTCCTAATTAAGAAAACACGCTACAGACTGGCCTAAAGGCAAATCTTATAAAGGCATTTTCTCAATTGAGAGTCCCTCTTCCCAAATGACTCTAGCTTGAGTCAAGTTGACATAAGACTAACCAGGACAGCTCCCAAATATGGACCAACATAACCAAAGGTGGTTATGAGGAGTTGTTACATGGTCCCTAAAATGGGTGATGAGACATGCAACTGTGGCTGATCATGTGACAGTGGAGTGTCTGCTGGGGGGGTATGCGCCGTTTATCTATCTACCCACCCACCATCCATCTATCCATGTAACCATGCCCCATCCACCCTCCCACCTATCTACCCATCCTATCCATTTGTCCATCCATCCGTTCATTATCTACCTATTCATGTCTCTATCTATCCATCCTAGCATCCACCGATCTCCATACATCCATCTACCTGTTAACTCACCCATGTGGTACCTCCCCCTCCTGCTTTCCAGACACTGAAGGTACAGAAACAAATGAGCCATAGTCACTTCAACATGAAAGTAATTATCAAAACAATAATTGGTAGGGTGACACGATAAGTACCCTGACAGATGTGGCTTGAATGCCGTGGAGACACAGTAACTTTTTCCTTTAAGAGTGTATTGCCTATTTTTCTGTCAACTTGACACAGCTGGAGTCATCAGAGAGAAAGGAGCCTTAATGGAGAAAACGCCTCCATAAGATCCAGCTGGAAGGCATTTTCTCGACTAATATTCAATGGGGAGGCCCTAGCCTATTGTGGGAGGTGCTATCCTTGGGCTGGTGGTCCCGGGTTCTATGAGAAAGCACACTGAACAAGCAGTGAGAAACAAGCCAGTAAGCCAGCACCCCTCCATGGCCTCTGCATCAGTTCCTGCCTCCAGGTTCCTGCCCTGTTTGAGTTCCTGTTCTGACTTCCTTCGATGATGAACAGCAACATGCAAGTGCAAGCCAAATAAACCCTTTCCTCCCCAACTTGCTTTCTGGTCATGGTGTTTCATTGAAGCAACAGAAACCCTAAGACAAAGAATATTTCCTCCATGTGCTGAGACTGGGGACGTCTTCAGAATAACAGAGCAAATAGATTGTCCTATATGCCAGTAATCTCTGAAAATAGCCCCATCAGTAAACAGGGGAGCTTTTTAACAGACCTAGACAATTGCTTAATCCAGTCAAATAGACAGCATGGACCAACCATCACAGCTGTCAGTCAGTCCAAATGCTGGGTCTGTCCCCCAGACTACCAGAGGAAGGCTTGCAGTGGCCAAGAGACACCACCCCCCAGGACTTGCTCTGACCAGACTGTTCCGGCAACGTGTCTCCCAGGTCAGTGACTCACCTATATGCCCTGGGGCTCCAGGTCTCAGGTTGTCAAGTCTTCACCCTCCAACAAGAACAAGCCCAGGACTTCCTGAGACATGAGCTCACCTGCAAAGGAGCCCAGCAAAGACACTCCAGCTCCATCTTCTTCTGAGAGGAGATGGACGGGGCTGTGGCTTGGCCAAAGGTTCAGCTGTCGGTGCCTCGTGTATGAAAGGTAGACGAACAGACTTGCAGGATTGAAGAGGGCATGAATGACTATGGGTGGGGTTGGCCTACAGCTAGTGCCTAATAAATAATACATGTAGAGCTGTAATGTGAGAGAGGTCCCTTTACACTCTGAAGATATAAACTAGGATATGAGGTGCACAAGATCATTTCTGAAGCTTGACAAGCCTGAACGAAATCATCTTACACCCGGGCTCTGGTTTGTACTGGGGGAAAGGACAGCACACGGTGAATCGAGCCACCTTTGACCTGGTAGGGAGATCAGCTTCCCCCACACTTCACCTCCTCCTCAGAGAGTCTTCATGACACACATCACCAGACAGCCTGGAGATGTAAGATCCCCAGGGAACTGCTGTTTACAATCATACGATTGGCCAGGGAGCGTCGATTGCTGCTGGTGATAGGCAGCGCCCAAGCACACCCGAGGGTGAGCTGGTTGGCTGCCTTTCACAACTGGTTGTTTAAAGTTTAAGACCAGATCGATTCGCTGTAAACACAGCTTGAGAGCTGAGTGGGCCATGGGGTTTGCACACTCATTTCTCCCCTATAAAAACACACCCCACAGGCAACATCTGCTCAAGAGTTTGGGTCGAATAAGCCAATGGAGTTTTCAGAGCACCAGGTGCTGGGTTCCATTTGTGGGAGGCTGTGGAATCACTCAAACAGATCTGCATCGAATGTTTGCCCTACTTGTTGCTAGGCAGCAAGCTAGACAGGCATAGCCCGGTACTGAAGTTGGGGAGCAGATAATGGATGAACTATGTATAGAACAAGTAACTATCCAAGTGCTGTGAGGACAAGGAGAACTAGGCTCCTGTGATAGTGTGATAATGAAACTGAGGCGACCCAGTTGATAGTGCTTGCCATATAACCATGAAGGCCTGAGTTCAAACTCCAACACCCTCCAAAAAATCCGGGCATGCTGCAAGCGTTTGTAATCCCAGCGAGGCAGCAGAGATTACAAGCCCTGAGTCCCTGGGTCTCACTGGCCATCCAGCCTTTCCTAATTGGCAATCCCCAGGTCTGATGAGAGAGCATGTCTCAAAGAAGCAAGGCAGACAGCTCCAGAGGAATGACACCCAAGGTTGATCTCAGGCCTCCACAGCCATGAACATACACGGGAACACCCCCTGCATGCACACACACAAAAACGAGCAAGCAAGGAAGGGAGAAATTACAACACAAGACTTAGAGACTACAGAATAAGCCATTCGCTGAATGAAAACAAGGGAGAAATAAAACATGAGACATGGGCATGATATGTTTAAATGGCCCGAGGCAGAAGTTGGCTTGCAAGATTAAGCCAAGTGGAGCACAGAGAGGAAGCTGGGAGAGGAGGGCGTGGCCAGTCAGCAACAGTAGGTTTAGTCCTTAGTTAAATAAGAGGAAGACTTGGTGCAAAGGAGCCATATGCTCCAACCTATGCCTAAGGGGTAGCCCTTTTCTGTGGCTCTTAGCGGGGGATGGAGGAGAAAGAGCAAAGGTGGGAACAGGAGGCCTTGGGAACTACAGAGCCAAAATGTGCTGCAAGACAGAAGCCAATGCCACTCGCCGATGGACTGGCTACAACGTAGGAAGGAAAGAACTCAGCAACTCATAACCTGCTGGCTTGAAAATAGCGGCACATGCTGTGTGTCTGTGGTGCACGGAATGTGGGTGAACACATGGGAGAGATTCAGAGGGCTGAAGACAGGGCTCAGTCAGTAGAGTGCTTGCCACAGAAGTGCGAGGACCTTAGTTCAACCCCCTCGGCACCCATATGTATGGGCATGGGGGTGCACATTTGTAACCTCAGTGTTGGCGAGGGCTGGGGTTTGCTGACCCCAGTCTAGCACAATCAGGGAGCTCTGGGTTCAGTGAGACCCTGCCTCAGAAAACCATGTGAAGAGTGACTGGGGGAGATACCAACACTGACCTCTGGCTCCCACACAGAAACACACACATATGTATTTGTGCACAAAATAAAGTAAAATAAAAAATAGAAAGGAAGAAGAGAGATCTCTGCAGTTAGAGACTGGGAAATGACCAAATGCCCATGTCAAGTGACCTAAGCACATCAGGAATTCAGAGGCGAGAGCTGCCTGGAGCCAGCCACGAGTCTCACTTTTCTATGGCTACGATAAACACAATGACCAAAAAAGCAAGATAGAGAAGAAAGGGTGTATTTCAGCCTACAGTTGTAGTCCATCAAGAAGGAAAGCTGGGGCAGGAACTCAAGGCAGGAACCTGGCGTCAGGAACTGAAGCAGAAGCCATGGAGGAATGCTGTTTCCTGGCTTGCTCGGCCTGCTTTCTTATGCAGTTCAGGACCACCTGCCCGGAGGCGGCACTGCTCCCAGTGGGTTAAAATGATTAATCAAGACAGTGCTTGAGCCGGGTGGCCGTGGTGCATGCCTTTAATCCCAGCACTCGGGAGGGAGGCAGAATCAGGCAGATCTCTGTGAGTTCGAGGCCAGCCTGGTATACAGAGCGAGATCCAGGACAGGCACCAAAACTACTGCACAGAGAATCCCTGTCTCAAAAAACCAAAAAAAAAAAAAAAAAAAAAAAAGACAGTGGTGCTTGACAGACTTGCCTATGTGCCCATCTACAAAGACCTTTTCTCTTCCCATACGACTCTAACTGTGTCAAGTTGACATAAAGCCAACCAACATACCACGGAATCGCCTGGGTGCAGAGATGCTTCCAATGTAAGAGTGGGGGGGGGGCAAGAGCAAGCTAAGAAGACAGGGGAGACATCTCCCTGGGAGCAGGAAGAGAGTGGGAGACAGTAGAAGGCCTGGGAGGGCTTCCAGGAAGCCAACGGGGCACACACCTCCAAGAGCCCAGCAGCGCAAAGACCAGCCGGAGACTGGGCATCAGAGGTCGCTGCTCTTATCTGACCAGAGCGGTCCCATCGTGCCCGTGGGACAGACGGTGGACAGGACTAGAGCAAAGAGTAAAGGAGAAGCGGGGAAGCAGGGCAGCGTGTGGGGCAACTGCCAGCTTTTCTGGATGCCCACATGTTCGAGACAGTCAAAATGACGCGGCTCTCCCAAGGGGATTCCGTCAGTAGGAAAGCATTGTTCAGAAATGCTAGAGGACTTTGTGCCGACTCTGGACCTTTACTATAAGCCTCATTTTTAATGTTTACTTTTCCTTTAAATCAGCTGTTGGGGACCAGGACAGTTTTACTTCCCTCACTGACAGCTGTTGGACCCTTCCCTGGTACCCCAGCTGCCTTGACATAAGACCATCAGCCGAACAGCCGTCAGAGTTCCCTCACGCTAGCTAGTCCAGCTGCTCTGAACGTTCCTTGGATGTCTTGAGGAAACTAGACTCCAACCACAGCTTCTCACTGTAACCCTCACTGACACCATCCACCACTGTCACTCACCATTCCCGGAAGCTGAGGACCTCACTTGCTGGGTGCCGACGGTTAAAGCGCAGAGCGCTAATTTTCCAATCCCTTTCCCAAACCCCAAGACTCTGGCTTCCAAAGCCTGCAGCAGCAGTAGGCACCTAGCTCTAGTCCAGCCCCCAGGGCTGAGGCACTGCAGAGCCTGGGACGGACAGCCCTGGCAGAGCATCTCTTTCTCCACCTGTGATTTTTACCCAGGAAGACCGGAAGGTCCCGGCCAGCTGCTTGGTGAGCACTTCAGAACACTCCAGCACTGTTGGGAGCATCTCCCAGCTTGAAAAGTCCTGGGTTCCTAGAACAGAACTGGGAAAACTTCCTTCCTAGATTCCTTTGCAGACAGGGAGGAGACAGGCATGCTGGGGGATGTCTTTCTATACGCTGTGAATATATGTTGTTCCCATTGGTGAATAAATAAGCTGCTTTGGCCTATGGCAAGGCAGCTTAGAGGCAGGCGAGAAATCCAAGAAGAGAGACAGGAAAGAGAAAGGTGGAATCTGGGGAGACGCCAGCCTGCTGCCCAAGGAGCAACATGCCACCAGACTGGTAAAGCCACGAAACACGTGGCAAAACATAGATTAATAGAAATGGGTTCATTTAAGACATAAGAGCTAGCTAGCAAGAGGTCTGCCATAGGCCATACAGTTTGTAAATAATATTAAGCCTCTCAGTGATTATTTTATAAGCAGCTGCAGGACTGTGGGGCCCGGTGGGACTGGAGAAAACTTCCGACTACACAGGCATGTGACCTGGCTCCACTAGTCTGATTCAACCTCATGAGATGCCAGTGCAGGACAAGGCTCGTGGCCTAACGTTAACCTCCAAGTCACCAGGGACCTGGTGCTGGCAGCAGGGCCCATGGAACTAAATGCAAGCTCCAGGAAGCACAAGCACAGACACAGGTGTCCCCACTGTGTGGTTCTGTCCGGTTCAAGGGTTGTTGTTTCGGTTTTTTTGTTTTTGTTTTTCTTTTCTTTTTTGGTTTTTCAAGACATGGTTTCTCTGTGTAGCCTTGGCAGTCCTGGAACTCGCTCTGTAGACCAGGTTGGCCTCTAACTCAGAGATCTGCCTACCCCCTCCCATCATCTCCCACCCTCCCACTCCCCCACCCCATGCTGGGATTAAAGGCATGCACCACCATCACTATAGAGCAGAAGTCTGATGTTGGGCCCTGGGACTCTTTTTGGAGTCTGCTGCTCTCACCTTCTCCAAAATTCCATTTTGTGAGTACTCACTTTGTTTACTCATCTTGACCCACACGTCATCCATTGTTCCAATCAAGAACCATGCCTGGTTGGGACAGACCTTGTAGGAGACAGGAGGAATGGAAGAGCTTCTTGCTCTTTCTGTGAGGCTCAGGGTGGAAAAGTCTACCTGTGGTCACTCTCAACGGCTAAAAAAGAAAAGGCAAACCCAAACACATCTTTTATTACTGCATTTCCAAATCAGGTCAGCCAATACTCATACCAACAGGAAGCTGTGTGGCCCCCAGAGAAGGTCCGGCCCTTCATAGGTGAACACAGAAAATAACACACAAGCACCTCTGTGGGTGGAGCTCAGTGGAAGGCAAAGGCCACGTTGAGTTCCATCTCCAGCATAGAAAAAAGAGAAAGCGGGGGTAGGAAGAACACCATGGAGAAACTCCCAGAGAGCAGGACCAACCCCACGGGGCAATGGCTGCATGGAGCCTCCAGGAGCCAAGCAGGCCCCTGATACTGCTCGGGAGCCTCTCCTTGCTGACCAACCTGCAGCTTCAGGCGCAGTACATGCCCCTCCTGTCCTCTCTTCCACAGTGGAGGCTGCCAGTGCATTGTTTACCTGTGACCAAGGCTCTTGGAGCACCCAGCTGGCCTCTGCATTTCTAGGACCTCGGGATGTCTCTGGGGGTGGGGCCTGCCCCGTAGCCTGTCTGGGGTGGCAGAATTGGCCAGATTCGCCTTGGGAGGCACTGTGTTCTCTGCACAGTAGAGACCAATCTAGGCAAGTGCTGACCCGCAAGGGGGTGGACTATAGGGCAGGCTACCGGCAGCTCTCCAGGACAGAGGTCCTTTCATTCTGACGGAGCCTTGCGAGAAAGGAAGTAAAGCATGCTTGTCTACAGTTCTCATTTCTCAATTAGAAGCCCCGTGGCCCTCGCCCAGCCAATGAAATACAGGTGAAAGGCTCCAAGGAAAAGACTTGCCTAAAAGTATGCTCAACTCTTCGCTGGAAAGAAGACCGCCTTTGTTCCTCTGCCTCTTTCTCCTCCCTCTTCCTGCTGGGAGAGGAGATGTGATGACAGTGATGGAGGAGACTTCCTTTGACTGTGTGACATGAAGGGGGTGATGTCAGCCAGTGTGAGAGAGCCAGTCAGGTGAGGAGAGCTAGGAAAGAGAGGAGAGTTGTAAGATGGTGGGCATAGAGGGGGTACCTTGCTGGGGAAGGCAAGTGTGGGCGACTCTCAAGGTACCAATCAGGGAGTGCTGAGGAAGAGGTACACAGCCCCATGGGCACAGAGAGGACATGGGGAGACGGGAAGTTCCTTTATCGTTATTTTTAGTTTCCATTTATTTGGGCAAGCTGGTGGATATGCACACACACTACAGTGCACGTGTGGGAATCAGAAGACAACTCAGAGCGAGTGTCTCTCCTTCTACCGTGTGGGGCTCTGAGATCATCAGGCTTGATGGCGGGCGCCTTCACCCACAGAGCCATCTTGCTGGCCCCAAATTCCTTTTTCTGGATAGGGCAGCCAAGGAGAAAGAGAGCCATGCCAAGCCAATTCTAGACTCCCTGTCATTTGAAATAGGAAAAATGCCATCCCTGATAGTCGTGGCACAAAAGGCCATCCACCTGAAATTCTCCCCATCTAATTAAGTGGGGCAAAACATGAAACCGATACTTAAGCCAGCACTAAATTTGCATGATGTCAATAAATAGGAGACTCTTGCTTTAGGCAGGCAGGTTGGATTTCCATAAAATAGGATGCTGCAAAGATAGCGTGTTCCCAGGCAGCCCTCTGGAATTCAGAGGTAGTCCTCAGGGGAAACTAAATACAGTAATTCCTTCTTCAGTGTTACCCATGGTCAATTCCAGTTAAATATATATGTAAAATAGAAGATTCCAAAATATTTTTTTTGCAAATAACTTCCATTACAGCATATTGTTTACTTATTCTATTAGTGATCATTGTTATTCATCTCTACCTGTGCCTGACTTTGAAATTAAACTCTGTATGTACAAGAAGAAACAGTGCTGTGTGCTTAGGTTCCTGGTCATCTGTGGTTCCAGGCCTTCCTGAGGTCAGGGGCACAGACAGACTGATGTACTCAGTCAGGAACACCATGGCCTTCTGACAACATTACAGACCTAAGAACAGGGCTCCACGAAGCTCAACCTGAGGGCCCCAGTGGGCAGCAGCGGCCTGGGAGAGCATCATTCCCACCAGACTGTGCTCACCTTCGGTACAGCAGGAGGCACAGAACCACAACTCCAGGGAGCTTCTGCCTCTGCGTTCAGGACACTCCCTGGACTTCCTGAGGACAAGGGAGAGGGCTGCTGACTGGGGAGGGAGCTCATATTCCCTCTGCATCCCAGGTGGCCAGGGAGGCCACAGGCCACTGCTCTTCCCATGGTGGACCTCTGTAGTCCTCAGTGCCTGTGGGGCTTATGCGTCCATGTCACAGACACAGCCACCAAGGCTTAAAGAGATACAGCAAATTGTGTTTATTAGATTTATTTCTAATAAGTATATGTTCACAGTTTGATGATGTGTACAATTACAAACACATACAGACACATCTTCTCTTAAAGAAAAAAAAGGGAGGGGACAAGAGGCTGGAACAATGCTTTAATGGGAACCTAAGTTCAAATCCCAAGCATATGCATAAAAACATGCACATGGCTAGGACTGCCTGTGTCATTCCAGCATTGAAAAGGAGACAGGAAGATTGACGGGGCTTGCTGTCTTCCAAACTGGCTTCAGGTCTGGTGAGACTCTTTCTCAAAGAATAAGACAGAAAGTGATAGAGTACACCTACCTTAAAACATGAGTAATGTGCACTTGCAAGCACACACACACACACACACACACACACACACACACACACACACACACACACACACACACACACCTGGGTATGTGATCCAGGTCTATTGGCTTTGGAGACCCTGCTCCACCTCCACGGCTGGCGCTCGTGAGTTCCTTAAAGTGGTACCTGTGTATATCCATCACTTCACAATGCCGAGAGGCTGTGTGACGTGGTCATGTAACCCTTGGGCTCTGGAGCCGGATAGCCATAGCTTGACTGTCAGTTCTCGCTGATTGTGTGACCTGGGACCAGTTTTCGACCTGGCTGTGTACTTTGGTTTCCCCTCTGCAAGAGGGGCATGGTGAGAGTAGCCTCTGCTCTCACGGAGTTCAGATTTGAGCGGTGCAGTCTAAGGATCGGCTACTGCTGTTTCTTTTTGTCACTGTTGATGCTGGTGTGAAGTTGTGTGGCTTGGAGACAAGCCTGGGAAAGCATCCTGAATCTGCCCACTTGAGAAGCCCGGAAACCTGCTCTCTGACACCCCAGCTCTGCCCTCCCTGGAAGTGGTTTCTGCTCTGCCGCTCTGTTCTGAGGGGCCAGGTGGAGGCTCGTCTCAGCTCTGGTCTCCACACAGCCTCCCACCCCAGAGGAAGCGAAACAAACCCTGGTCAGGCCCTGGGTCGGAGGTGGTGGACTTCCTCTGGGCAGATTCCCCCCCAGCCTCGGCTGCCTCTGCCTGAAGCCATGTGTGGGCCTGAGGGCTAGCTACTGTGGGGGAAGCTTGCTCCCTTCCCTGAGCTGTCTGCCCAGAAGGCCCAGGGCCCACAGAGATTGTGTGGTAGGTGGGGCACCTGCCCTGCCTGTCTGCAGGCTGGGCTCTGACTCCACTGTGATCTCTTCTTGGTTCTGTGCTATGTTTTGTGTGGACCCAGCTCTCCTCTCCCCCACTGGTTCCTGGTGCACTCAGCTAGGCTGCACAGAGGTACCCACGCTCTCAGGACAGCCCCTGGGCCTACCCACGGCCATCTCTCCCTGTATCCTACAGGCCAAGGCAGGCCCCTGGGATGGTGGGGATGAGGGACATCTGGACAGTGGGTGACAACCTTCAGTCCTGTTCTTCTCGCTGAAAGGCAAGCTCTGAGTCAGTGAAGCCCCCCCCCCCCCCGCCCCCACCCCACCCCAGCCCTCTGACTTCCTCGGCTCCAAGCTGTACAACAGGCCCTTGACCTGCCAGAACCAGTCCCCAGATAACCTTATCAGCCACCCAGCCGCAGAGCCTTCCTGCCGCCCCAGCTACCCACAAAAATAGAGCTGCTGATTAGAACCTTCCAGAAACACTGACACTGGAGCTTTCCAAAAGCTGTAGAGACATCCTGGCGACTTCTGCTGCCCTGCTCTATCTCAAAGCAGCACAAAAAAAAAAATTATTTTGGGTTCTTCAAATTGACTCTTGGGATCTTTAGAAGGAAATGTGCAACTATCTTTAAAAAGCACGACAAAAGTATCCATCTTCTTTAACATCTTTCACTTCCATTTCTGATAGTAGCGCTGAAAGAAATAATTGAATGGAAGGAAAAAAGTACTAGTTAAGATTGTCCGCAGATGGGCCAGGCAGTGGTGGCGCACGCTTTTAATCCCAGCACTCGGGAGGCAGAGCCAGGCAGATCTCTGTGAGTTCGAGGCCAGCCTGGTCTACAGAGCAAGATGCAGGACAGGCACCAAAACTACACAGAGAAACCCTGTCTCAAAAAAAAAAAACTGGAAAAAAAAAGTTGACCATGGCATGTAACACCTCTAACCCCAGCACTGTGGAGGGTGTGGAGACAGGAGAAAGACTGGTTTCCTGACTGTCAACTAAACTGATAAGTTTAGTGAAGGACCCTGTCTCAAGGGAACAAGGGGAAGTGATACAGCAGGGCACTCCATGTCCTCCTCTGGCTTCACGCACACACTCACACACATGCACATACATGCTCTCTCTCTCTCTCTCTCTCTCTCTCTCTCTCTATATATATATATATATATATATATATATATATATATATATATATATATATATATATATATTGCACACATGTGCGCACACACAGTTTTAAAGACTTAGTTTTTAGTTTTAACTTGATATGTGTGAGTGTCTGCCTGCACGCATGTATGTGCACCGCATGTGTGTACAGCCCTTATAGGCCAGAAGAGGGTGTCATAGCCCCCTGGAAATGGAATTACAGATGGTTATGAACTACCATACAGGTGCTGGGAGCCCAAGCACCCAATGTTCTTAACTGCTGAGCCATCTCTCCAGCCTCCACAACCGTGTGTGTGTGTGTGTGTGTGTGTGTGTGTGTGTGTGTGTGTGTGTGTATGCGTATGTGGTGTGTATATGTATGTGTGGTGTGTGTAGTGTATGTGATGTGTGTGTGTGGTGTGGTTTGTGTATGTGTGTGTGTAGTTTGTGTGTGTGTGTGTATGTGTGGTTTGTGTGTGTGTGTGTAACCAGGTGTATGTGTAGTGTGTATGTGTGGTGTGTGGTTTGTGTGTTTGGTGTGTATGTCTGTGGGGTGTGTGTGTGGTGTGTATGTGTGGTGTGTGGTTTGTGTGTATATGTGTGGTGTATGTGTGTGTGTGGTATGTGTGTGGTTTGTGTGTGTGTGTATGTGTAACCAGGTGTAGGTGTGGTATGTATATGTGGTATGTGGTTTGTGTGTGTGTATGTGTGTGTGTGTGTGTAGTTTGTGTGTGTGTGTGGTGTGTGTGGTGTGTGTGTGGTATGTGGTGTGTGTGTATATGTATGGTATGTGTGGTGTGGTATGTGGTGTGTGTGGTATGTGGTGTGTGTGGGGTGTGTGGTATGTGGTGTGTATATATGTATGGTGTATGTGGTGTGGTATGTGGTGTGTGTGGGGTGTGTGGTATGTGGTGTGTGTATGTGTGGTATGTGGTGTGTGTGTGTGTGTGGTGTGATATGTGGTATGTGTGGTGTATGTGTGGCATGTGGTGTGTGTGGTGTGTGGTGTGCATGTGGTATATGTGGTGTGTGTGTGTATGGTGTGTGTGGTGTGTGTGGTGTGTGTGTGTATGGTGTGTGTGGTGTGTGTGGTGTGCATGTGGTGTGTGTGTGTATGGTGTGTGTAGTGTGTGTGGTGTGTGTGTGTGTGGTGTGTGGTATGTGTGGTGTGTATGTGTGTGTGTGGTGTGTGTGGGGGGGGGGGTGTCCCCTGCTCTGTCACTCTGTCCTGTTCTTCTGAGACAGACTCTCTCACTAAATGTGGAGTGAGGCTGGTGGCCAGCAAACGCCAACAACCTGCCTGTCTCTGTCCCCACGAAGCACGTCACATCAGGATTTGTATTCAGGTGCTGGGATCCGAACTCAGGTCCTGGTGCTAATGCAGCAACCATTCCTGCTCATGAGCCACCTCTCCAGGCTGCTGTCAGCTTTTAAAGTGAAATCAGACCATTGACCAGGAACAAGCAAAGCAAGCTATATGACGCCTTGTCTGGAAAGCAAGTCCCCCCACTCCCCAATCTCAGCCCAGGGGGACTGTGACATCATGGGGGACTCTGCCAGGCCTGGTGGCCTGGGCATGCAACGCCAGTGCTTGGGAGGCAGAGGCAGGAACATACCATATCCAAGGCCAGCCTGGGCTACTTCAGGGCAAGACTCGGGAGCTTTGTATCCACCCCTGCTCACCTCCAAACTGGGCCACTGTGCCTACACTCTGAATGTCTTCCAAGGACTGGCCTTGTGGTCCCTGAGGAAGACTCCAGTACCTACCCCCTGCCCCTCATTGGCCACCATTCAAGATAGAGCCACTCCCTAGAGCATGGCCCAAGCCACTGGTTCTCTTCAAAGACACAGCACACACACACACACACACACACACACACACACACACACACACACACACACACCACCATCCTGACCCCAGACTGACTCACCAACGCCCGTGGGTCCCAAGGGACTGTTCAACCTTCTTTGACACCTGTAGGCGGCTTCCTCTTCCTGAGCCGGGGGTGAGAACCCTCCAGAGAGAACACAGCTGCAAAAGAAAAGAGCCACACCAAGCTACCAAGACACCAGGTCAATTGTCCCCGGCTCTTCACCTTTTCCCACTCTCCCCCTGGAGGCCTCTGGGGATCGTATCTTCCTTTGCTTGCTCAGCCTCTGCCTCAGCTGCCTGAAGGTGTGGAAGAGGATGCTGGGACCGCCCTGGGGGCCTGGGCAGGAAAGGGGCTGCTGGCTGGCTGTCCCCTTGACCAGCTCACACCAACTAGCAAAGGATGCCTGTTCTCTTAAACTGGCCCAAGGTTCAGGTAGAGCGAGGTCAAAAGCAGGAGGAGCTGTGGGACGAGGACATACGGAAAACAGGCTCCCCACTCTGCCTTCTGGGTCCCAGGAGGGAGCCATCTTCACGGGGGACAGGAGAGAGAAGAGGCCAGGTCGGAGCTGAGTGGGGTTAGAAGAGGAAGGGCAGGAAGATGACCACCTGGGGGACAGACCGAGAGCCAAGGAGGAAGATATGCATTAGTCACGTGTTTTCTGTTGCCAGTGACAGAAACTGACTCAAACCAGTGTTCGAAAAGAGGACAGGGAGGGAAGGAAGGAGAGAAAGAAGGGAAAGAGAGAAGAACTCTGAGCTCACACCCCAGGGGAGTCTGCTTCCGGGTATGGCTGGATCCAGGGACACAGGTGCTGGCATCATTCATTCCCTCTTCACTTCCTCTTGACTTGTCTTCCATCCGGGTAACGACCTTCCACTTCTTTCTGCAGATGGACTTCGCTGTTACGGCAGAGGCTACCAGTAGCCCACGCATCCACCACGCCAGCTTGTCAAGCCAAGCAGAGGCATGTCTCAAGGTCTGATGGGCTTACACCCTCAGAGGACATGTCTCCTCCTTGAGCGGACCACTGGTTCCAGATGATAGAAGAAGGAGCTCTGGGCAAGCCTGTGTCATGTGTCCTCAAGGCACTGAGAGGACAGAGTCCCAGTGGAACTATTTCTGGAGACGGAGAGTCTGACTCCTGCATTAGTCCAGGCTGTACGAAGAGATGGCTCAGTGGATAAAGGAGCGTGCGGCCAAGCTCGAGGGCCTGAGTTTGAACCCCGGAATCCACAGGGTGGAAGGAGAGAACAGACTCCTGTAAGCTGTCTTTTGACCTACACATACATGTGCCATGGCATACACACTGCTACCCCACCCCCAAGGCATGTGCTAAACAAGTAAATATAAGGAAAACCTTGGCTAGGCAGAGCATGAATGCTGGAAGCTGCTGAACTGAGATGGAAAGTGGGGCGGGGCCACCCCACAGGAGGAACTCATTCTCCTATCCAGTGGTTTCTCAGATTGCCTTCCATCAAAATCACTGTGGCTGAGGTTCAAGGCCAACCTGGGCTACATAGCAAGGCCATATCTCAACAACAATAACAGCAGCAGCAACAACAACAACCAATGACAGCAACAGAAATCACTCCAGGATGCCACTGAAAAACATTAACAAAGCCGGGTTTAAGAATGGGCAAAGTAGCCGGGCGTTGGTGGCGCACGCCTTTAATCCCAGCACTCGGGAGGCAGAGGCAGGCGGATCTTTGTGAGTTCGAGGCCAGCTTGGGCTACCAAGTGAGTTCCAGGAAAGGCGCAAAGCTACACAGAGAAACCCTGTCTCGAAAAAACCAAAAAAAAAAAAGAATGGGCAAAGTATGTAAAGAGATCGCTCTCTAAAGATAAGCACATGGTCAACAAGGGTGGGGCAAGATGCTTAGCATCTTATCATTGAGAAAACAAATCAAAATCGCACCATCACCCCACACCCACAGGATAATTTCAGTTGTGGTGGTGCACACCTGCAATGCCAGCAGCATCCAGGAGGCAGAAGAAATAAGGGAATCCTGAGTTCCTGGGCCAGGCTGAGAACCTGTCTCAAGAGGGAATGCATCTCAGGCTGCTGGGACTCAATCAGAGTGATTCCAAGTTCTCCCCACAGGCGATGGGAGAAGGAGAGGCACCCGGTGGAGCTTGTTGGTGCAGAAGTGGAGAAGGTAGAGACCTTGTGCACTAACAGCTGCCGTGTGGCTTTGCCTCCAATAATAACCAGAGCAGTACCACGCGATCCAGCAATTCAGCTCCTGGGCATAGACTGGAAGGACTGAAGCTGCGGGTGAGGCATACTGTTCAAACCCATTCTCTAGCTGCTGCTCAAGACCCGATGCTTTGCGGCAATCCTCACCAGTATCCACAGACATCTACGAGACACTGTCTCTGAGTCCCTAGCCAGCAGCCTTCCCAGTGCAGGATCTCACCTGGGGTGCAAACTGACATCAGAGCCATGCACTCTGCATCCTGCTCCACACGCTCCCCGCTCCCCGTGCCTTGGGATCAGAGCCTGGATGCAGGCTCCTTCTGTGAAACCTCCCCCATCTTCAGGAATGTGTAAGAACAGAGCCCATTTCTTCCACATGGGGTTCTGATTCCACTCTCCAAAGACTCCACCAAGATGACTGTCTCTGGTGCTGGGGTCTGAACTCTCTTTGAAACTCATACCATGCCGTTGCCTCTCTGTCCGTGGCATTAATAACTTTTCCAATAAACTCTTTACTCTCCAGTAATCTGCCTCAGGGTCTCCCTTGAACCTCCACATCCAGACCCTTTCAGTAGGAACTTGAGGAGATCTTTATACAACTATTCTGAGGCATGATTCACAATGTCAAGGGTAAGGGTGACTCAAGTATCATCAGTAAGATCTAGCCTAGAGCTCATTAGGTAGCCAAGGCTAGCCTGGAGCTCATGGCAGTCCCTACTGATTCTGGGATTATAGGCATGAGCCACTCTGGCTCTCTTCTCCTAAATTAATGAATTTACCTTTTATATTTTGACCATTTCACAAACATATATTACATATTTTAGTCATTTATGCCCCCCTTATCTGCTCTTATCATCCTTTGATGAGGATATAGACTATCCTCATCTAAACTTAATCACCCCCATTCACTCCACCTCCACACACCACGGTACTTGGCAGTTCCACTTGGGACTTCACCTTAGGAATTTTGTGAGGATACAGACATTCAGTACACAGAAAGTGAAGACGATGAAGTTTATATTGAGTGTAGTTTACTGCAATTACCATGTAAATACAAGTAAAAGGATCCTGTGTGGAGCGGTAAGTTCTTGGGCTCTCCCTCCGTAGTCCAGTCATTGGCTCTGTGTGGAGGACAGGCTGTCCTCTCTTACAGAATGCAGGCAAATCTGAGTCCACCAGTGTGAGAAGTGTCCATGTGAGCCATGGGAGATTCCAAGCGAGGCTGAGTCAGGGTGCAAATGGAAGGCTATGTACCCGGTGGACAGGCGGAGCCACCTTGTCCAACTGGCTAAGGAACGAAGGGGAGGAGGAGAGAGGAGCAACCGATGCAGGGGACGGAATGGGCATTCTCCGGAACAGGGATAATCTCCGTGGCCACACTGAACATAGTTCCGCCCCTCTCAAGCCCATCCCCAGCTCCCCCTGCAGCCCCTCTCCAGGGCAGGCACCTCCTGTTCTTCCGCCTTGCTCTCCCAGAGTCACCCTGACTCAGGTATCCAGCAACAGGACCATCTGCAGACACACAAAGAACAAGTTTTTCCACTGAGGGGAAGCAACCCGTGCCTCTGGGACCTGGCCGGGATAGAATCCAAGCTTGGAGTGGCCGGTGGGGACAACAGTATCTGCAGTGTCCCCGCCAATACCTGCCAGAAGGGAAAGGAGAAACCCTCGCTGGGAACCCTGTGGCTGAACCCTGTGGCTCTGCTCCGAGACCTTTGGCCACAGATGACTGCTTATCATTCGAGGGGACAGTCCCAGCAGAGGGAAGCAGAACCAGATCCCAGTGCAGGAGGCCCTGGTTTTGTCCAGGGACACTGCAGGTCTGTCAGAGGAAAAGAGGCATGTGTCCCAGCCCCAGGCCTGGCCTCTGTGGGTGGAGATAAAGAGATCAGATTCTCTTTGAGGCCTCTTCCTGCTCTCCAAGTGCTTGCCAAGGCTCCAAAACAGCTCCATTCAGGGTGATACTTGGGTTGCAGGGCCATAGGCCCCAGGGACAGCCCCAGCCAGATGGTAGCTGGCTTCAGCCTGAGACAGTAAAGGAGAAGTGGAAATGGACCCACTCAGCCTGACATGCAAGAGCCTTCGACATGGAGGGGCAGGCAGGCTACATGTTGCCTTCTGAATCCTGTGTCCACAGCACAGTGATCACTTAATTTTTTTAAATTTTATATTTATGTAATTATATACATATAATTATTTTATATACATATACATGTAGTGTGTGTGTGTGTGTGTGTGTGTGTGTGTGTGTGTGTGTGTGTGTGTGTGTAGGTCAGGGTAATTTTCAGGAGTTGGTTCTCTCCTTCCGCCATGTGGGTCCTGGGGATTGAACTCAAGGCATCAAGATTTATAGCAAATACCTTTCTATCACCAGCCTGTGGTGACTTTAAATACTTGCAGAGCATGCACAGACAGCTGGTCACTTAAGAGCGCTTGCTGCACATCATGAGGACTGGAGTTGACCCCAGCACCCATGTGACAAGGTAAACTGTTGCTGGAGGGCTTCTCTCCAGGTTCCACCAAGCCTCGCAGTCCCACAATCCACGTATAAAATAATCACTCAGACGCTTTTATTACTTATAAACTGTGTGGCCGTGGCAGGCTTCTTGCTAACTGTTCTTATATCTTAAATTAACCGATTTCTATAAATCTATACCTTGCCACATGGCTGGTGGCTTACGGCATCTTTACATGCTGCTTGTCCTGGCGGTGGCTGCAGTGTCTCTCCTCCTTCCTGTTTCCCCAATTCTCCTCTCACCTTGTCCCGCCTATACTTCCTGTCTGGTCACTGGCCATCAGTGTTTTATTTATATACAGCGATATCCACAGCAGTAAACACCCCCAGATTTCTTCAACTCCAGCTCCAGGGGATCTGTGCCTTCTTTTGGCTTACACACACACACACACACACACACACACACACACACACACACACACACACAGGGAGAGAGAGACATGGGCACCTACTCACATATGTGAACATACACTCACATAGATACACAAACACATAAATAAATCTTTTTTTTTCAGCAGATGGGGGTTATGAATTGAGAGTCCATCTGCAGCTTAGGTGGCAGTCTTAGAGCCCTGAATCCACAAGGCCCCTCCCAATACAAGAGCTGTCAAGGTCTCCATGATTTATCCACAGAGAATCTTGGGTACTTCCCATTCCACATGCTTTCTGAAGAAATCTTAAATTATGCTGTTGTGGATTAAATTATGCCTACTTGACTCCCAAATTCCCAAGTTGGAGTCCCATCTCTACTACCTCAGATTGTGGCCTTATTAGAAAGTGGCTCATTGGGTATAGTTTGTAGCAGGAATCTTAACAGGTCTTATTAATAAAATCAAACCTGAAGCCAGGTATTGGGGTGAATGCTGGAAGATCAGAGAAGCAGAACAAGCCACAGCCACCTCACTTTGCCAATTCCTCATCTGATCTGTTTCCTCAGACTGGAAGCCTCTCAGTCCTCATCCCGAATGAATCTCAGCTGAACTGTGCTGCTCCAAAGCCTGAAAGCTTAACCAGACAAATGCTTCTAGTTTCTGGTCTTCATGCCTTATATATCTTTCTGCTTTCTGCCATCACTCCCTGGGATTAAAGGCATGTATCACCATGCCTGGCTGTTTCCAGTGTGGCCTTGAACTCACAGAGATCCAGAGGGATTTCTGCCTCTGGAATGCTAGGATTAAAGGCGTGTGCTACCACTGCCTATCCTCTATGTTTAATATTGTGGCTTTTCTCTTCTCTGACCCCAGATAAGCTTATTAGCGTGCACAATATTTTGGGGAACACAATACCACCACAATAATTAATTAGTGAGGCTGCAATCACGCTACAACAGGGGTGGGTTTGATTCAATTTGCCAAAATTCCTAATAAGCAAGGGAGGTACGACACAGAAACACACCCAGAGGTAAGATAACACGAAAGACTTGGGAAGACAGACATCTTCAGGCCAGGCAGAGAGGCCTGGAACAGAGCTTTTCCCAGCTCAGAAGGAACCGATTCTCTTGACACCCTCACTTGGACTTTTAGCCTTTAGGACTAGGAGATGAAATTTCTGTTTTTCTGATGTAGGTAGACCTGTAAGCCAAATCAATGGTCTGTCAGGAAGGAAAGTCAGGGCAGGGACCCGGAGGCAGAACCTGAAGCAGAGACCACGGAGGAACACTGCTTACATGGCTTGCTTAGGTTGCCACCCCTACAACCCGGGGCCCGGAGGTGGCACTGACCATGGTAGGCTGGCCCTCCCTCATCCATCATGAATCAAGAAAATGCCCACAACATGCCTACGGGTGATCTGGTAGAAGCATTTTCCTAGTCAAGGCCCCTCTTCCCAGTTGACACTAGCCTGTGTCAAGTTGACAAACACTAACCTCTGCAGACACACACGTAAGCAAATTTAGTCATCGTTGCTATTGTTTCTTGGTCTTTGGGTTGTTTCCAGAGTTTGGCTGTTAGGAGACTTTGATTTTCTTGCTGAGGATCACACTCAGGCCTTATGCATGCTGAGTTATGGCCTCAGACCTGTTGGATCTCTCTCATATATGAATCCTAGCACACATGCCAGGATTGCCTTTGGGGCAATGAGGCAGAGTGGGATGCTAGGTCACAGAATTTGTGAGTGTGTTTGTCATGTGACCAGAGAGTGCCAACTGATTTCCAACCATCCTTACCAACACATGTCCCACTTAGCGGTGGGAATTTCCATTGGCATCCTCTCCCACGACTCTGGGGGTTTATCCCACTGTAAATGGGAGCACTACCTGGTATGTGGTGGTATCCAGTTTTGTGTTTTCCTTTTTTAAAATGTTTAAGATTTATTTTATTTTTATGTGTATCAGTATTTTGCCCACATATAAGTATGTCCACCATGTGCATGCCTGATACCACAGAGACCAGAAGAGGATGTTGGATGCCTTGGAATTAGAGTTACAGATGGTTGTGAGTGTTACACCCTGGTCATGAGCCCCCCAGAGACCACCAGAGTCAGAGTTCATGTATAAACACAAAGAGCCTTTATTGCAAGCTCGAGCTTGGGCTCTCCATTCCTTCCAACACAGCAGTTGGATCAGGGAGAGCCCTGAGCTCTCAGGATTTTTAAAGAGTAAAGGATGAGGGGGTAGGGGAATTCCAGATTCAGATGGAGGTTGAACTCCTGAGTGGGCAGGAATGAGGTAACAGAAGTCTTGTCAAACAGGGATTGGTACTGGAGTTGCTGCAAGGAAATTGGCAACCTATATACAGATTATGTAAGTTATCCTTTATGTTCTAGAGCATCGAGTACTTGCTTGTCTCAATTCTGATGGTCCCCCACAGGGTACAGTCTGTGGCTTTTCCTGCTTATTATAATGGTGAGGCCTAGTCCCAGTATTGTTAGTCTGTAGCCTGTCATGCTGCACTCATGTTAAATTAGGCCTCTTCAGTAAGCCATTATGTGGGTGCTGGGAGTTGAACCTGGGTCCTCTAGAAGAGCAACAAATGCTCTTAACTGCTGAGCCATCTCTTCAGCCCCTCAGCAAGGTCTTGCATACTCCTGCTTCAGAATAAAAGTGAGGGCCTTTTCATGTGCTTCCTCTGTGGTGGGGTTAGTGCTCAAAACTTACCCGTCTCTAGGGTTAGTATTGTGATTGTTATTAGCATGTAGGAGTCTCTCTCTCTCTCTCTCTCTCTCTCTCTCTCTCTCTCTCTCTCTCACACACACACACACACACACTCACACACACACATTCTCATACATACACACAGACACATTCTCACACACACACATGTTCTCACACACTCTCTTTCTCACACACACACACACACACACACACACACACACACACACACACTCACTCACTCACAGGAGTCCTTTGTTAATTCAGGTGTTGCAAATATCTTTCTCCTATTATAGCTTGTTTCTTACGATGCCTTGATGGACTTGCAGGTACAAATCCTTTGGGGAGTTTATTTTATTTTAAGAAATCCTTCCTCACCTCAAGCTCTGGAAGATATCTGTCTATGTTACTCACGCCTGTCTTCTGCCATTGTTTTGTGGGTGAGAGGGTCAGTTATGTATGCAATGGTCACAGTTCCATGTGGATAAGCCTCAGTCCTCTGCCACAGATCTGCATGGCACCTGTCTTATTTTTTGCAGTGCTGAGCACTGAACCCAGGGCCTTGCGTATCCTGGGCAAGCCCTCTACCTCTGAGCCCAAACACAGCCTCTACAGACCACCTCTGCCACATGTGGTATCCGGTTATGCATAGACCCATTTCCGGGCTCTCTGAGCAGGGCACCCACCATCTTCCTACCCCAGGCTTTAAGCAAGCTGTCCCCACTGCAGGACAGTATGCCAGGACTGTGTTTGGAAGGAAAGTTCCACTCACCCTATTTTTTGTTTACATTTATTCATTTAGTATATATATATGTGTACATGTGTGTGCAAGTGCACAAACCACGGTTCACACGAGGAGGTCGGAGGACAACTTTTGAGAGTGGGCGCTCTCCTTGTAAGTTCTTGGGCTTTAACTCAGGCTGTCAGGCTTGGTGGCAAGCGCCTCTCTCCACCCCATACCATCTTACCAGCCCCAGCCTTGTGGCTCACTCATTCCAGCAGTTGGCCGTGGGGGGCAGCCATTCCCTCCAGGGATGGTTATTACAGGAGAACACAGATTATAAACACAGAACCAGAGGACACCTGGGAGATAAACATAAATATGGAGGAACAGCGCAGACCGTGGTCACCGGTTGTACGGGGAGAGATCCACTGAGACTTGTGGCCACCTGAGGACGTGACAGGGTGGACAAGTGGTAGGCACTCGAGTAGGAACTGCACTCGGAATTTAAAAGCATAGCTTTTCCCATCCCACTGAGTGTGAGCCACCCTGTCAGTGCTGGGCTCCATGAGGGAGTCCCAGCCCCAGCCCCCCACAGTTACAAAGGAGAGCTAGGATTCTCACTAGATAGGTGTAGCAAAAGCATGGTGTGCGTGTGTGTGTGTGTGTGTGTGTGTGTGTGTGTGTGTGTGTGTACATGCACACATGTGTGCACGTGAACTCTAAGCATCTGGTCCACAGCATCATGCTTTAGACAAGTGCTCTGTCACGGGGTTACACCCCCAGCTCTAGCGAATGCATGTTTTACTTCGAGTGTTTTCAGTCGGTGGGTGGTTTATGTGCACAGAGCTTTACTTTAAGTTGAAGAACAACTTTAGTCAAGTGCTTGACTTTAAACTTAAGAGGCACTGGGGCGGGGGGAACCTTGCTCGCACCTCAAACCTTGGGCTCTATCTCCCGCGTCACACACAGTATACAGATAGGTCAGTGTTATTAGCTCGAGCCCATGAGATGAGATGGGGCCTCCCTGGGTGAGGAGAGGTGAGGGGATAGTGCAGAGATGGGCAGTCTCCCTCTGGGCCATTTGTCTTGACTCGGGGTTCTGGGAAACCTAGGAACAGCTGGCATCTTAGGACCAGCCCCTTGAGGTACGGGCCAGGCGCCACATTTGTCCCTGTGCCAGGTTGTGCTGGGGCAGTGAAGCAGATGAGGTGTAGAAGGTGGCAAGCACTTTCTGAGCAGGACAATGGGCACCCCATAGAGAGAGGCCCTGCGCTGAATAGGGGAGAGCATGACAGGGACCCGTGGGGTCCCTGGCTGAGTCCAGCAGCTGTCTCCCGGCAGTCACTATGTTGTGCACATCAGGCCTCAGGTCAATGCAGAATAGCAATTGCAAGCCCAGGTGTTCTCATGTCGTGTCCAAGGAGAGACTAAGGCTGTTTACGTGGGTTCTGGAGATCTGAACCCAGCTCACCAGGTGTGCGCGGTAAGACTTGGCGCCCACTGCGCCATCAGCCCAGCCCTCTAACTTAATGAGATTCCAATTCCAAACTCTGTCTCCTCCCGCAGCAGGAGTTGATAATCTGCTTTGCTTTCCTGGGACCACCAGCTATGACTTCTTTCTGGGTTCCATGGAGTCTGCCCCACGAAAACAAAGAAGTCAATTGAGGTTTAGAAAGGAGGAAACTGGTAGCCTCGGTTGTTCCCCCCTCTGGCCCCACCCACTCCTTCCTGGGACCTCCTCCTCCACGGCCCGCTCTCCTGGCAGCTCCAAACTCTTTCCTGTGGGGCCTCAAGCCAAGAACCACGGGACTCAGTGAGTCCTAACCCCCCACTTCTAAGTGCTCTGGTCTGTTTAATATGTACCTCGGTGAAGTTCTCTTCTTCCAGAGTAGGAGGCTCCTATCTGGGCACGATCTCAGAGAGTCGCCAGCACTTTGAGTAGTTGTTCCTTTTTTTTTTTTTTTCAGTTAATTTTTTCTGTTTATGGATGTTTTGCCTGCATGTATGTCTGTGTACCATGTGCATGTGGTGTCTCCAGAGAACGGAAGATGTCAGATCCCCTGGAACTGGAGTTAGAGATGGTTGTAAGTCACCATGCAGGTGCTGGGAATCGAACCTGGGTCCTTTGAAACAGCAACCAGGGCTCTTACCCACTGAGCCATCTCTTCATTTCCATTGTGGTTTTCGTTGTTGCTTTTTCTATGGTGTACAAGTATTGCCTGTGAGGGGATCAGTGTGACACACGCTGCTCTATCCTTCTTGGAGCTAGAGTTTTCTGAACACTGTGTTTTGAAGGTTTCTTCTCTTTCTTTTTGTAGTGAATAGCACGTTAATGGAATGCTTGTTTTGAATGCGCCCCTCCACCCCAAGATGCCTGTGTTGAAAACCTAATTCTCAAGTTCATACATCGACGGTGTGTGCAGATGAAGCCTTGAGGTAACTCCAGTTAGATGAGGTCATGAAGGTGGGTTCCCATGATGCTTGAGCTGATTTCTACGAACGATAAGAAGAGACCCAACCTAGCATGCTTGCCCAGTCTCACCATGAGCTGCCCTCCATCATATCAATGACTCTCACCAGAGGCCAGCATGCTCTTCCGGACTTTCCACTCCCCAGCATTGTCAGCCAATAAACTTCTTCTTCTTCTTCTTCTTCTTCTTCTTCTTCTTCTTCTTCTTCTTCTTCTTCTTCTTCTTCTTCTTCTTCTTCTTTTTGATTTTTCGAGACAGGGTTTCTCTGTGTAGCTTTGCGCCTTTCCTGGGACTCACTTGGTAGCCCAGGTTGGCCTCGAACTCACAGAGATCCGCCTCTCTGCCTCCTTGAGTGCTGGGATTAAAGGTGTGCGCCACCACCGCCCGGCCAATAAACTTCTATTTTTTGTAAAGTATTTGGTTACAAGTGTTTTGTTGTGGCAACAGAAAAACAAAAACACTAAGACATGGAATCTTTACAAAATACAAGTTTTTTTTTAAGACAGAGTTTTACTATGTAGCCCAGGTTGGCTTAGAACTCACTATGTGGCCTGGTCTGGCCTCAGACTCACAGTTCTCTGGTGTCAGCCTCCCATGTGCTGGGGTTATATGTTTGGACCACCTAGCTCAAAAACTTTAACCTTTTTTAAAGTGCAGGAATTTTGAAAAGTTCTCTTATGTGTGAACCTATAGCTCATCAACAGTTCACTGCTTTCAGGGGCCACCATCTCCTGGTAGTAGGTGAGCACTCTAAACTGAGATCTTACATTCCTGACAACCAGAAAGAACACATCCCCACCCCCACCCCCATCCCTGATACTCACCAGTGACCAGAACGAGGCCAAGGTGCTTGAACAAATCTACGATAAATCAGCTCTGTGACCTTAGGCCTCTTACTCACACTCTCTGGGCTCCAATTCCTCATCTGCAGCTAAGGTCAGAACACTGACCTCACAAGGATGAAGAGAGCCACAAATGAAGTAACATCTCTAGAGTGCGGGGCACTGAGTCACCCGACCCATGAACAGTCACTTCAGCGGGGAGGTGTTCCGTGGCTCTTTCACTGAGAGCTGTTTGGTTGTTTCCTTGGAAAAGCTGGAAGCCACAGCTGTCTTTACAGGGCTATCTCATTTTATTTCCCTTTGACAAACACCCCAGCCAACGCAAAGGGTGACTAACTCGGCTTTGCACAGTGACTGACCAGGTTCCCTCCAGGATGAGTGTGTCCTGGTCCCGGCCCGTCCACGGTGGTAGCGAGGTGTCAGGCCGATGGAGATTTGGCATCTGCAGCGAAAACCTAGAACCTGCTGTGACAAACAGGAAGGGACCTTGGTCCGAGGCTGGTCCTGGGCAAGTCTGCAGGTGTACCCAGTGGGGCGGAGGTTACTCCAGATGTCACGTGACTGGAGCTCGGGTTCAGAGAATGATCTCCTGGTTTCCTCTTGGGCACAGAGATGAGGCAGGGGTTTATGTGGACAGGTAAAGTTGGAAAGGCAGTTGAGGTCCACCAGGTAGAGTACAGGCGGGTCAAATCAGGCAGCCTGAGCTTGAACCACAGCTGTGCGTTAGGAGGAGTGTTAGGTAAGATTTTTGTTCATTTTTGTTTTTGTTTTAATTGTTGTTTCTTTAAGGAAGGGGCTGGGATGGAGGAAGGGAGTGAGCAGGGCACGTTTGACCATGCGTGGTTCTGGAGGCAGTTTCAGCTAACATGAGGGGTGGTGAGGGTAAGAGGCATTATAACTGACATAAAAGTACAGGACAGCCAAAGCCGGTCAGCTCCCTTCTCAGTCTGGGCTGTGGTGATATTTTGTCTGTGATCTGACAAATAAAGCTTGCCTGAAGATCAGAGTACGGAGCTAAGCCAGTAGTTAGCCATAGAGGCCAGGCAGTGGTGGTGCATACCTTTAATCCCAGCACTTGGGAGGCAGAGGCAGACAGATCTCTGTGAGTTCAAGGCCACCCTGGGTTATACGAGATTGATCCAGTCTAAAAGAGAAACACAGAGCCAGGCAGTTGTGACTCACAGCTTTGATCCCAACACTAGGGAGGTTGAGACAGGAAGTGATATGGCTGGGTGGAGAAAGGAATATAAGGTGGGAGCAGACAGGAGACAGTCTCCTCCAGGCTGAGGAGTTGGCGAGGTAAGAGGTGGTGGCTGTGGCTTGCTCCTTTATCTCTCTCTTATCTACCCAGCATTTAATCTGGCTCGGGGTTTTGATTAATAAGACCAATGAGAATTTGTGCAACACTGGGGAGGTGATGAGTAACCACTCCCACTTTATAGAGCAGGAAACCAAACTTGGGCACAGAAAATCTGCCCAAGATCCCACAGCTGCAGGTAGGGCCTGGGGTCTAGAGTTGACTCAAACCAGTCCCGTGTGGACTCAAACCAGTCCTGTGTGGACTCAAACCAGTGCTGTGTGGACTCAAACCAGTGCTGTGTGGACTCAAACCAACAGGGGAGGAAAAAAGATCAAAAGCCCGCTTTGAAGCGCTGGCCATTTCCTGAAGTGTAAATACTCCACTTTGGCCCATGTCTGACTCCTGCTGTGATGTCACAGGCAGAGCTGGAAACGAGGCTCCTTCTCCAGGCTGAGCTGCCCCCAGACCACGGCTGACCCAGTTCAGTTCTGTTTGGTTCTGAGCCCGCGGCTCCTAAGCAGTGCAAAGCAAACGGCTCAACAGGCCCTTGTCTTAGCTGACACCCTTCTCTGCACTCTCATGAGGTTTTATAACCACGGGCTACACTGCGCTCTGAAATGAGCTACACAGATACCTCTCACAGTAAGAAGACCTGCTCTCCCTTAGCCTGTCTGTCTTGAGCCCTGGGCCCTGGTATCTCAGGACGCACAGCTGAGCCAGGGCCCCATTCTGCAGTTACGGAAAAGCAACATCCTTCACAGACAGAGATGCTGGCTGAGATGCAGGGAACATGGTAGCATACTTGCATCTGGTTCTCTGGCTTGCCCAGAAGCCACAGGCTGGCACAGTTCCTAGATGCGAGGTAACAGATACCTGCTCATTCAGAGCCAAAGCACAGCCCTTGCTTGTCCCAAGTAGAGATTGTGTTTCTGATGTCACAATCTATAAGCGGATTCGGCTTGCACAGCATTCATCATGCAAGTTGGCAACCTCACCTTCTCTCAGATGATTTATTTTAGGACAAACTGTGGCGTTTTTATACCAAACCTATGGAACTCCGTGTGACTCTGAATCTTGGGACTCGTGGATATTTTCCTTCTCATTTGAAACTGAGAGGCAGCCAGGAAGGATGCTTGCTAAGGGGTACTCCTACTGGGAAGCAGGGAGCAGGCGCAGTGGAGCAGCTGAGCAATCAGGGAGCAATTGCTTGTGGCTGGAGTGACTTAGACAAGAGCCACATCAGCCAGCCCTCACCTGAGGGGAGGGCAGAGAGATGGTTTGCACATGCCCAGAACCTCTGAACTAACAGAAGGAAAGCAGAAGCCAAGCATTGTCCTTGCTCCAGGGCTGCTGGCCTGGCAGCAGAGAGGAAATTCTGGGTAGGCACAGCCCCTAAGGCTGCCCAGCACTTCTGGCAGCCCCACAGGAAACCAGCTGGGGCTGGACAGAGCTTTCCAAGCCCTCCACACTGATGAAATCTACCAGTCACATCCGCCTGAGGATGTGGCCCAGACAGCGACTGCCCCGACAACCCATCTCAGAGAAATGGCTGGCACTCAGTAGCTTGAGGGCACAGCCTCTCAGGGGGGAAGGCCATCTCTGAATCTAATTTTAAAGACTCACAAGTCATGACATAACTCATTTCCCAGGGATGGTAGCCACATCAGACTCTGGCTCTTGGAAAGCCATGAGGGTATATGTGATTATGGTCACTTCCCTGGAGCCCAAGGTCCCCAAAGAAATCCCCAGTGCACTGACGATGGGTGAGACAAGAAACCCCCTCCATCTTCCCTTTGGGAACCATGTCTTCCTTTCGCCCATTCTTCTGATAAAAACATTCTTTGGTGGAGTCATCACTGGGTCTGATCGATGGGTAAACACTATCTTCCAATTTAGCCATGTAGAGCCTTCCAGTAACACCAAAGCTAACAACAAAATCTGTTATTGTTTGTTTTTAGAGCCAGGGGTTCTCTGTGTAGCCCTGGGTCTCCTAGATTTTACTCTGTAGACCAGGCTGGCCTTGAACTCACAGAGATCCGCCTGCCTCTGCCTCCTGAGTGCTGGGATCAAAGGTGTGTGCCACCACTGCCTAGCAACAATAAAAAAAAATAATACTAGCTACCACGTTATGATGTCACTTTATAAAATAGTCTTCAAAACTAGCCTAGAGCACAGGTTAAATAGGTCCATGGTTGTCAATCAAGTTCACTCTCATGTATTTGCAAATAAGTACTTTTCCACCAGAAAAACCATGCCTGGTTCCCTGAGGGACACCTGGGCTCCCTGACACACTGCCCTGCCTTATCCTGCATCCCTGCTACCTCAAGTCTGGAAAGAGCTGCCCTTATCTTGAACTGACAGCTTCCGTTTCTCAGCCTGCCTGCCTGTCTGTCCCCAGGGCAAGCCTATGAGTGGGCCTCATTCCCCAAGAGGCCACGTATCTGGCTGGAGCTTGTCTGACTCACCATTATGCCTGCCTTTTCCTCATTTTGCCATGACTCAAGTTTTGTGGCCATGAGGTTGAGTTTTGGGGCTGCCGTTTTCTCGGGATGGTACCACCAACAACGTACTGGACAGTCTTCCCACAGTAATTCTCAGATGTGATTTTGTTGTTCAAGTTTATATTTGATTTATGTATTTTTTTTGTGCTTGTGTGGCACTGGGGATCAAATCCTGGGTCTTACACATAGTAGGTAAGTGCTCAACCACCGAGCTATATCCCAGTACCTCATTCGGTTTTAATTTGAAAATGTCTTTTAAAAGATTTATTTTTAGATGTGCTGTCTGTGAGGGGGTATGTGCACACAAGACACTGCGTTTTCTCCTGGAAAGACTAAAGCACAGGTTGCTGGGGTTCACTCCCCAGGAGCCTGACATTCACATCTTCACTGAATTTACAAGCCAGACCCAGCAGACGCGCAGTGGCCATTTCCATGGAGAACAGAAAATGGCTGTTTTTAAGGGCTTGCAAAGAGCCAGGGACCCACCTAGGTGGACGGCAGCCACCTTGACACAACCTCAGCTGGCTCCTGGTCGTGTGGCACGTAAGCTCCTTTGCACCCTAGATTACAGGTCTTTGTACCGGGAGTAAGCCAGCCTAATCCGCAGGGCTGGTGCGGTCCAGGGTGGGGAGGGCTGGCCCCTGCGATCCCTCCAGACAAAGGCACTGCAACCTTAGGCACTGGGAACTTGAGTGGCACTCCTTGGCCACTGAGAGTCTCACTTCCGAGTGTCCTTCAAGACAAGGACACTGGCAACAGGGTGCTATATTCAAGAGGTCCTTTTAATGTAAATATTCCCTTCCCAGATGAGGAGTGTCCTTGGACTCTTGAGCACACTAGGTAATGTGTGCCTGCAGAGAACACCAGATCCCTGAGTGGCCCTTCCAGGGACACGAGGCAAAGCCAGACTGTGACAAACAGCAAGCAGAGGGTGTATTAGCAAAGTCCACGAGCCTGCAGCCCGGGGAGAAGAAACCTCATAGCTACCTATTGCTGGGCTGTGCTGATACCAGGGCTTGGAGGACTTGGTAAACTAGGATGTGGACAAGACCTGGACAGGAAGGAGGTGGAGACAGACTCGCCCAGAGGGCTGGAACTTGATTGGTAGGGTCATGAAGGTTTCTACTTCCCCTTCCTGCTTTCAGACTTAAGCGACAGGTTCTGTCCACTTTCTCCCAGGGTCGGCCTGTGTCTACAAAGCAGAGCGGGTACTTGAGGACTCGTACTATGTGAGCCTCACCTTCCTTTTGAAACATGAGGATCTCAGGGAGTTATGGCTCAAGGCCCAGCTCCAGCCTGACCCTGGCCCAGACCACCAAATCCAGCAAAATGCTGCTTCCTTATGAGTGACATACCAACATGTGTCACGGCTGTCTGTGACCCCCCTGATCCACCTCTCTCAGGATTCCTCCAGATCCGATCACAGTATTCAAACCTGCCAGCCCTGCCCTCCCAAATGCCCCGATAGCAGAGGCCCACGGAACTCTGCTCTGCCCTCAAGTACCCCAAGGCAGTGGATACTCCTGCCAGGGTCTGTGTGTTATACACTATTTTCTCATCATATGCACACATGCACACTTCCTCCACCAGGATACATACAAACCTGGCAGTCCACTGTTGGAAGAACCTCGGGCTGGATGGCTGGGTAGGGAAGAGAAGCTTCCATCTGCATGGCCTCGTGCACAATGATCTCCTCCCTGTCCCCTAACCCCACTCATATTCTTGACTTTAAAAATATTGTCAACAGGGCTTTTCTAGTGTGTTTGGGACATACTGGTTTCTTAATATATTTTATCAAAAATAAGGCAACGCAGCTAGGTTTGATGGCACACGCCTTTCATCCCAGCACTCGGGAGGCAGAGGCAGGTGATTTCTGAGTTGAGGCCAGCCTGGTCTACAGAGCGAGTTTCATATAGCCAGTCATATAGTGAGACCCTGTCTCAGAATAAAGCAATCCATAAAGAACAAAGTACTGGCAAGTGAGACAGGGAGGCATAAACTGAAAGCCTCCCTGGGGCCGAGGGCAGTATTTCTGGGCCCAGGGTGAGGATGGCAAGTCTCGGCCCATCCAATGCCCATTGGCTTGATCAGTTTGGGAGGCATCCAGGCAGTGGGACCGGGTCCTGTGTTCAGTGCATGAGTTGGCTGTTTGAAACCTGGGACTTATGCAGGGACGCTTGGCTCAGCCTGGGAGGAGGGGACCGGATCTGCCTGGACTGAGTCTACCAGGTTGATCTCAATCCTCGGGGGAGGCTTTGCCCTGGAGGAGGTGGGAATGGGGGGTGGGCTGGGAGGAACGGGAGGGAGGCAGGAGGGGGGAGAACAAGGGAATCTGTGGTTGATATGTAGAACTAAATTATATTGTAAAATAAAATACAATAAAATTTAAAAAAAAAGACTCACTTGGTGGGAATTCCATTTCAAAGAGGAGGAGCCACTGGGATCAAAAGGCCCAGGCGCAGCTTCCATGAGGTCTAATGACCACATGAGGGAAGGATTAAGTCCAACTAATCACATACAGGGTGGGGGGGTGGTCTAAGGTGGCATCAGTGTAGACAATGGAGTGTTTCAGCTGCAGAAGAAAAACACAAAAGTGTCAGAGCCTACCAGCCCACAATGCTGGGCCAGAGCTGGTGCGGCTATAAGCGGTGTCCTGATAACGGTCACCAGGCAGTGTCCAGGCTGAGAGCCTGGGACAAGTGAGACTACTGAGAATACCTCTGGAAGGAGGACACTGGAGTCACCAGGGAGCAAAGGGATGAGAGTTGAGCTTGGGAGCCAGCAGACATCACAGGTATTAACAAGGGCAGTGAACTGGGAAAGGGGCCAACAGTATTCCTGGAGACCACCGTCACCAGGAAGTGTGGTAGATGGTGGAGTGGGGACAGCACAGTAAGGAGCAAGTTTAACCATGTGTCACTGCTTACAGAGCATTCCGCTCTGTATGTTCCTGCCCCAAATCCCTACAGCTCGGTGTAAGAATACAAGTGCAGAGACCAGGCATGTCATCAGGCTGGGGATGATGCTCTTCCTCACTGGGAAAGAAGACTGCTCTGGTTTTCTCCATGAGGGGTGGGGAGGAAGGCCCAACAACTTGCACAGACTGAGTGGCAACTAGGCAGATTACAGCAATTCTGTGAACACAACGTCATCACACTGCAGATGCCTCTCCCGGGAATAATTCCCATCCCCAGAACCTTGCTAATAGCACCAGAGGCCACTTTTGATCTCTGGATTCTATAGCAACTGTGTGCAATTTTTGTCTCTGGCTAGATTGAACCTAAACCCCAAGAAATTAGTGCTGATGAGGGTCTATTTGTAGCCAGGAGACAGACAAGGGCCTGGGCCTAGTCTGAAGTGCTGTTTTTCATGTTGAGTCAGCGAGCTGATGGGGGGAAAAGACGAGTTTCCCCTAAATGCGTCGGTTCCATGGACTCCCCAGCTGCAGTCCAGAAGTGCTGGCTGAAATAAGTGCAAAGGCTGAGTCTGTGTTTCAGTGTTTACTTTCGAAATGTAATTCTTCAACTAACACAAAAATAATGAGACAAAATGGGTCTGCAAAGTACAATAGAAAAATACTGTCCACTGGTTTATTTGTTCAAATGTGCAATAGGCTATTTACAAATAAGCAGATCTCCAACGATGTCTATTAAAAATGGCAAATCTATCAACTGTTTGAAATCTAAATGAAAACAAATTATTAAGGCACATTTGATCTGTGAGTTGGAAACAAACATTCTGGTGTAGTAACAGATTCATTTCACTTTTTTCCCCAAACACATGAGCACCAAAATTATCAAAGAACACTTAATATTTAGTAAGATGGGAATGTAAAAATTAAAGATGAGGAAAAAGTGTTTCGAAAGGAAATCTTTGGAGATCGGTTTACCACAAATAAAACATTCTAACCACACTCATGGTACACATAAATACTAGTAACTGACAAGTACTCAAATGGAAGAGATCTAAACAATGGGTATTAAATAAATTAAAGGTATTTCAGATAAACAAGATAGAACAAAACAGTAATTAAAAAATGAAGTGACCATCTCCACCCACAACACAGGATGAAGAGAACAGAGCCCCAACTTCCCCTCACTTTCATTAGGGGTCTGTCTGTTTAGCTTGTATCCATTACACGACTAACAGCCATTCTTTGTCACCCTAAATAATACTGTACCCTCTAAAGAGAAGGGGCAGGAACAGAGAAAATGCCAAGTCCTTCTTGGACTTCAGTGCCAGGTCTGTAATTTAGGCCAACGAATTACGGTGGGGTCGCCACAGTCACGCTTCCCTTGGTCCCCTGCTTGTAAAAGCCCACGTGGCCACGGTGGGTGGAGCACAATTTGGGGGAAATAATCAATGTGGAAAGCTGTCCTGGAGATAATGACAATACAGTTATTATCATGTCTCCTTACTTTGTGACTGGAACTAAAGATAGCTTAAAAAAAACTTGTCAAAAAAAAGTGAAAAGGTAGAATTTGTGCAAAGGTAACAGTCACAACAGAACATTTACCAGAGTTACAGTGTTTCTGTCACAATAATACTTCTTAGGAATGCTCACGTTTTTTGCCATAGGACTATAGAGAAGGGGGGGGGGTGTTGTTGGAAAAGAAATGTAAAAAAACAAAAACCAAAAAATTATTATAAAAGTTTTGTTCATCAGGTATGTTTCAAGTCAGGATTAAGCAGGTGCTACATAATGTTCAGCAAGATGTGTTCAAAGGCAAACATTGATCACATTTTTGTTCAAAAAGCTCAATCTTAAAGGAGTCCTGTGTAAGAAAACCACTTGGAAAATATATCCTTGTATGGACTTCAAAAAACGGATCATACAAAAAAGTTTTTGAAAAATAAATTAGGCAATTAAAAAGGTCTTCCAGTGCGGCTGGCATCAGGCCGTCCCGGCAGAGCCGTTACTGCCGCCGCCGCCGCCGCCGCCTTTGCTGTAACTGGGGTCATTTTTCTCTAGCCACATTTCGGCCAACTGCTGTGTGGACCCGTATGTCGATGCTTTCGACCCCAAGCACATTTTATACTGTTTGGGGTCCAGGTTGGGGTCACAGAAGACAGGGTGGTGGATGTGGACAACTCCGACCTCCTGGCTCCTGAATGTCTTCAACCCTGCCTGGACAACCTTGTTAAAGAGGTCCACATCCTCTAGCCCCCAGCCTTGGATGGAGATATCAAAGCCGCCCACTCTGACAAGATCTCCCTTATAAATACAAGTAATGCCAAACCCATAGTTTCTCCAGAAGCCGGTTTTCTGAGTAAAGGCAAAATGGTTGTCGCTGGGAACCTTCCCACTATAAACAATCTTTGGATCGTACTGGCTAAAGATGATTGGGAAATAGATCTGCTGACCCAGCACTGTGTTGGCTCGACACCGTTGTAGGAATTCCACAGTAAATACCAGGTCGACATCACAGAAGAAGAGCAGAGACTCATTGTTAAACTGGGAAGAGCCTACTTCTAGGGCCAGCGCTCTTGAAAACCCTCCAGACACAGGCAAAACCTGCATGTCAGCTTTAGGGTACTTGACTCGGTAATCTCTCATCAGTTCAACTTGTTTGGCCTTGTCGGGGTTGGAGTCAGAATTGAAGAGCAGAACCACCAGCCTGACATTCTGATTTGGAATGAGACATGTCTTCTCAAAGTTTCCCATGAACCTTACGAACATGTCAAAGCGTCCAGACAAAGGGATCAGAATGTTTATCTTCTTTTCTTTGGGCTCTTTGTGCTCAATCTTGGACCCAGGAAGCTGGAAGGGAACAAGCTTCTTCAGGGAATTGGACAGGAATGACAGGGAACCGGAGTCCTGGTTGATTCTGTCGGCCAGCTCCTGAGCATCCAGCTCCTCATGCTCCACAAACTGGATCTTGCTGAACGTCTGCTGCAGGTACGCATGTCTCCTCACAGGGACTGTCATCTTCTTCCCTTTGTGCTTCTTGTACAGGAGCAGCAGGTCCAGGATGTACTCTGCCCCATACATGGGGTTCACACGACGGTAGCCATACTGGATCTCCTTGAAGTCAATGATGCGCCCTCGGGTCTTGGCATTGGCGTTGATCATCTCCATCACCTGCATGACGATGTCATCCAAGGCCTCCCTCTGGGCCGAGTCCATCCCTCTCCGGGGAGGCTGGCCATCAGTGGCTGAATATAAGTATTTCCCAGTCAGAAACTCCCATTCCAGGATCTCCTCTCTCTGGTGGGCTTGAAAGCGCATAAAGGAGGGTGGGATACCCAGCTGGAGGTCTTCCTTCTGGATCTCTGTGCCGCTGTACTTGCTCATCAGGACAATTTCCCGGTGAAGCTGGATGGTGCGGTGGCGCAGCTCGGCGATCTTGCGGCTGAGCATGTAACTGTGCAGCCTGTACTGGTAGGGTGGGTTTTTGTTGGGGTGTAAGGTGATAGCTCGGTGGATTTTACTGCTATGGAGGTCTCTGATGTACCCTTTCTTGTTCTGTTCATAATTCTCGTAAAAAAGCTGCTGCATCTGTTAAGAAAAGAAAAGACTCCTGCTTTAGCATAAGTCAGTGTCATTCCATCCTTACATCTCCTCAAACAACTGCTAACTCTAAGGACACAATCCGAAAGTGAGACTATTTTCTGGATAGGCCACAGCACACAGAAGGCCCTAGAGCAACCTCAGAGATGAGAAGTTAATAGATATGAATAGCTTAAAGAAACATTTTAATGAGATGTTGGGCAGTGAGTGGCCCCAAGGGCTAAGGACCCTGCCCCAAATTATGAGGGTGCAGCTATGGACCTGCAGAGCAGACCTCTGTAGATGGGGTGTTTTGTTTTTGTTTTGAACAACACTACCAAAACCTTTTTTCAAAAGAAAGGGATGGCTGGGCAGTGGTGGCACACGCCTTTGATCCCAGCACCTAGGAAGCAGGGGCAGATGGCTCTCTTCTGAGTTCAAGGCCAGCCTGGTCTACATAGTGAGTTCTAGGACAGTCAGGAATTTAATACAGACCCTGCCTAAAAAAAAAAAACCAAATAAAAAAACCCCAAAAGTTAAAAAGTAATTAAGAAAGCATTTTAGAATCCATCTAAATTCAGAAGGACAAAACCAACTGTGACTGTCATGGATGCTCAGGGGAACCAGTGCACACCATGGGGCCACTGTATGTGATGGGCTTGGCTCACTGCTGCCCGGCAACCCTGGATCACAGCACACAGTGGGCACCTCCTGCGGGGATTCTGCACATCTCTTGGGCTCTCTACTATAAATGACAGCAAGTGTCTGCTCTGAAGACTTCAGGCTTGCCGAGAGAAAGGCAGAGACATCAGACACGGTACCAGGTTGAACTCCTCCCTGACCCAGAGCTGGACCAGAGGAGTAACTACCCTGCTGCAGTGATGGGATAACCCCCCACGCTTGGAGCAGCTCCTTCACCACCCACTTTCCAACTGCAGGGCAGCACCATGGCCAGACTCCATGATTCAGAAACTTTCTTCTAGGTGCTGGAACTCTTTAAACATGTTCCATAACCCTAAGGGCCCAAAAGTAACAGCCTCTAAACTTGCTCCCAACTCTAAGACGCCATGGCTCCACTTCATGGGAGCCACTGGACAACATGCTGACTCTACCTGGAAACTCCACATGAGGAGGAATTCTACCATGGTCAACATCAGTCGCAAAGCTCCAGAACAGGGGATTCCATGTATGCCACGGGTAGAAAGCTGGAGACCATATGCACTTGCTTAAATACATAGGTTATGCCATTTCATCTGCTTATCACTTCTGAGCTTGGACAACAAACTGAGGAAATACTAACAATTCTGGAAGATGGCCCTGTTCCCAAGAATACAAACATCCAAACCATTGATTTGGCTTTCCAAAATTAAGTGAGGCTGCTCAGAGGCATGTGTAATTCCTCTCCCTGCCCAGCAGGCAACTCATGTTGCCAATCACCTGCCAGGGGCTCTCAGCTCCTCTTCCTCTGACTTCAATTGCCAGGTTGAGTGGTAAGCGCCCAACATAGCAGCCAAAGGGCATTCTGAGAATGTGAGGACTCATGGCTGAAAGAGGCATGGTAGAACTCATGTGGTTTCCCCTCCCCTCTTCTCAAAAATCTCTATGAGAGGAAACCAAGGGGCATAAAAGTAATAAACCCCTAACACGAAGAGAACGGGCCCAGAGAAGACCCTGCACTTGTGAGAGATGTCCCTATATCCTGAGGAAATAAGAGACCAAGTGAAGGAGGATGGAAGCCAATAACCCGCTTTGAAGAGCAAGCCAGTCCCCAAGCCAGAGCCCATAATGACATGGCCGTGAGAACATGGCAAAGCTGCTGCTGGACACGGGGAGAATAGAGGAGCTAAGACTCTAGACCAGCAAGACCCCCAACCACCACAGAGGTAAGAAGTGAAAGGGAAGATGGAGACACCAGAATCTTCAGACACATTCCAAGCTGTTCTGTCATCTGCACAGGATGCCAGGGCGGGGGGTGGGGTGGGGGAGACACACATGAGGATGGGAGAAGTGGGGTTGTTCGGTGGTGGCGGGTGCACTTTTGTTAAAATGCACCAAGGATTGTCACCAAGAGTTGTAACTTTAATTAGGATTGGCAGGGAGCAGAAAGTAGAGGTTTCAACACCAGTGATGATCATCATCACTTGCAATCATTAGTTCTAAAGATAATTATCTACAGGCTATTTTTCCTCTCCTCTGGAATCACTTCTAGATTCCAAATCAAGCAACTCCAGTTCACTTTCCCTAAAAATTAAGCGATGACTAGAGACTTCAGGCTCAACCATTAAAGGCTAAGTTCATAACCAAAATCGTAAGAAAGGAGGAGTAAGGTATAAGGCCGACAATGGACTGGGACAAGCCTCTGGGCTGCAGCAGGACCCCAGGACTCAACTGTCCCTGCCATCTAGCAGACTCCATTCCTCATCCCTCAAAGAGACCCAGAGGCCTCTGATCAAAGTGTTAACCAGAACACTGGATCACGACAGAGGGAAGCTCGTGACTCACTCCTAACAGAGACGCACGAGCCCCACCAGCCGAGGTCCAGCAGTTAGAAAAGGACTGCCCTAGCACAGATGCAAACAAACGACGCAGCACCTGGAGGACCCACCACAACGACCGGAGCAGGGAAAAGGCCTTGAATTTAAACAAAGCAGAACAAAACAGGACAGTGCTCAAGAGAATGAATAATCTCTCAAGGAACCTGGAGAATAAGGCAATAATCACTCTAGAAAGATAACAACATAGAAAATGGATCCAGAATTCAGAATTCCAGAACCTTTATGTCTGGTCAAGCCTGAAGTACTTGGCATAATGAACAGAAGTCCAGAATGCCAAGGATAAAACACTTATAAGCATCTAAAGTGGGATCTGGTGAGGTAGTCAGTGGATAAAGAACTTGCCAGGTAAGCCTGATGGCCTGAGTTGATCTCGGGATCCCATGTAAAGGTAGGAAAGGAGAGGAGAACCAATCCCACAGCATTGCCTTCTGACGTCCACAGGAGCATTGTAGCATACTGGCCCATCACACACCACACACACATACAGTTTATGACAACTTTTTTTCTTTAATCCAAAGTGGAAAAGTCATGTTCAAATAATCAGAGATCAGAAACTGGAATGATACTGGATGTGGATAGTACTACTAGAACAATGTCTTCAAAAGCAGGAAGAGTAAAAATCCTCCTCAATGTACATTTACCTACCCAGGTAAACTATCCTGCGCAAAGCCTCATCAGCAATGGCTTTAGTTGAGAGGTAGGCAAACATTTCTTCTAGTTCTCAGAGGTGAGAATGAAGAGGGGATATCATGTGTTTTTCAAATTTACAAGGAAAAAACTGTTTAGAGACAAGTTACCTTCAAACTGAACAAGGAGCAGGGAGGGGCTCAGCAGTAAGGTACTTACTCCATAACTACAAAGGCTGAAGTGTGGAGCCCCAGAACCCATGAAAAGCTTAGTGGGTGTGGTGGCACCAGTAGTCAGTGGTCAGGAGGCGGAGCCAGGGATCCCCAGAGCAAGCTGGCTAGCAAGACTAGCCCAGAGTGAGCTCCAACTTCAGTGAGACCCTACCTCAAGGCAGAAGATGGAGAGAGATCGAGAAAGACACCCTATGTCTACCTTGGACCTTCACATGTGTACCACTGCACACACACACACACACACACACACACCAAATATGGAGTTTAAGAGTATTTTATTATCTCACAGTACTTCAATAATTTATAATTTGATATGTTAAGAGGAATAGTATAAGGCCAGGGGTGGTGGTGGCACACGCCTTTAGTTCCAGTACTTGGGAGGCAGAGGCAGGAGGATCTCTGTGACTTTAAGGCCAGCCTGGCCTACAGAGTGAGTTCCAGGACAGCCAGGGCTATATATAGAAATCTTGTCTCAAAAAACCAAACCACAAAAAGAGGAATACTATAACACAAAGTTAAAAGGTGCTTAAAGAAAATCTGTTATTTAAAAAATTGCAGAACCTGCCCTAAATGCATACAACATTTAAAACTGATGGTTCCAGTTCCAGTGTTGAAACAGCCCTTATTCTTTCTTCAACAAAGCACCTCTACCATTTTGGCTCCAGCAGAGGCATCTCCCTGCTCTAAGATACCTCAAGATTCTGTGCCACTCTGCTGTAAACCGAAGAGGAGCTAATTCCAAGGTCATGTTATTCCCAGGAACTTCTAGTACAACTGGGCACAGCCATCATCTACCCACATCTAATCTTCCATACAAATGCCTTCTAGAGTTCTCATTAGCAAGTATCATCTGTCCTCTGCCAGAAATGCCAAGATACTGGCCGGGCCCTTGTTCTGCCTGTTAATATTTACGTTACTGCCCTCATTAAATACAGTACATCAGTAGGCTATCCCTGCTCCATATGATTAGTATCTGGATTAGTGCTCTATTACCCAAATCTTCTTATCCTTTTGTTCTTAAAAAATGGGTTTAAAACAATATTAAGCTATCACAACTCCTGATAAAATAATTTAAACAGGAGAGATGGCGCAGCAGATAAGAGCACTGGCTGCTCTTCAGTGCACCCAGGTTCAAGTCTCAGCACCCACATGGCAGCTCACAACTATCTGTAACTCCAGTTCTAGGGGATCCAACGCCCTCACACAGACAAATGGGTACATAAAATTTAAAGAAAAATTTAAATAGCCACTCCCACATTTTAAATATTTAAATTAATATTCTTATACAGCCACAGGTATTTCAATTCACATTTCAAAGCAGAACTTTTTAAACTTTATTTATTCTTTGTGTCTTTCACATCATCCCATCCTCTGCCCTTACAACCCCCAGCCCCTGAGATAAAATAAAATTTAAGAGGAAAAAAGAGGGGAAAAAAGGAAAAATTTTGTCATGGAAGCTGCAGCGTGCCACAGAGAGTTACAGTAACCCCTTTTGTCCATATGTTTTTACTTTCAGGTGTTCACTGCAAAAAGTCATTGGTCTGGTTCGAGGCCTCTGGTTTCTGCTACACTATCAATGCTGGGCCCTCACTGGGACTCCTGTTGTTGCTACACTGTGTCCTGGAGATCCTGTAGCTTTGGATCTACTGGACGGCCCTTTCTTGTGCTCCTGTAGATCATGGATGGGGTGGATGTTGGGGTGGGCCAACTCATAACCCTGGTTCTAGGCTTGGGTGATTGCAAGGTTGGTCAGCCTTTCAGCTCTCCCCCATCCTCACTACCAGGGTACGCTCTCCTGCATTGCTGGGCTAATTCACCCCTTGGGGTGGAGTCAGTTCTCAGGCTTTCATGCCCTCAGTCAGGGTCGGCTCTCTCACACCTACTACATCATCAGGGTCAGCTCTACTGTGTTGCCCAAGTGAGGTACAGGGGCCACGCTCCTGAGTGCCAAAGCAGAACTTTTGAAAGCAGGCATCTGCTAATAACTAGGTCAGACCACCAGCACACACGGAACTGCTTCAGGCTCTTGGGACATATGGTTAGCCTACACATTCCTATTAGTTCTCCCTAATTAGTTTTGTGTTGGTGTTGCCAATTTTCGTTCAATTAAGTTCAAGGAGTATGTACTCTGCATTTTAAAGACTTCATTCATAAAACTAAAGTTTTCATGAGAATCAAACTGGACTGTTAACGGTAAAAATTGAGAAGTAATCACTGGTTCGATTCCAATTCTGAAGTCTGAATATTAAAGCCTGGGCCATTTCAAAGTCACTGAGAATTGAGCTTGGCAAAGTTAAACAAAAGCGGCTGGTAGAACTTAAGTCCTCTGTGTAATACAGCACACAAACACTGGACCAAAAACGAAGGTTGCGTGAGTGGAGATCTCACAGTATAAGGTTAGGAAAACCCTTATCTCCAATCAGAAAGCTGCACAGAGTCCCCTTCTCTATTCCTTACAAACCCCTGATGTTCAGGAGCCACTCACCTGAGCATCATTTCGTTCACTAGTTTTACTTTGACTAGTGTAGACAATGTGACCCAGCTGCCGCTTGCATACATGTATACTGTTGTACTTTGTTCATGTCCGGCCTCCAGCACCCCTCTCCCGTCCTCCTCCAGCCCCGCTGGTCCTCTTCCTTTCCCCAGAGTATATTACCCCCTTCTGGTTTCACATCATATGGAGGACTTTTTTTTTCCCTTTAATTCAGATTCCATGTGAAAGGAAATGTATATTTGTCCTTTTCTCCCTATCCCATCATTATTTTTAACTAAAGAAGCCATTATGGCCATGCTATGTGGAATGAATTATATACAGAACTATCTTCTAATGAAAAGTCCTATCAGATGTGGCATATTAGTTTTGTGTTGGTGCTGCCAATTTTCGTTCAATTAAGTTCAAGGAGTATGGACTCTTGTGGATGGCACTGTGCAGAGGGAGAATCCACAAGGCCCAGCAAAGCAAAGGATAAATAATGTAAGCTCTGGCTGGCTGAAAAGAGCACCCAGGACAGGCCTTAACAGAACTCACCACAGCGCCAGGATCCATCCTCACAGCTTCCCCAAGGCACTGTGTTCTAATTCTAGTCAACACGGGTCATGTAGCAACACAGCAAACATTCTGTACGGTCAAATGACTCAAGTTCTAGCACCAGGGGTTGCCAAAACAAAACAAAATACTGGGATAAAGGGGTGGGGAGACTTGGGGGGGGGGCGGGGGCAGACACAAGGACAGGAGAACCAAATATAAAGGAAGGCAGAACTCTAGTTCTTTTGTGGGAAACTATCAAATTAGGAAGTATAGTGGGGAGGGAGGGATGGAAAAGATAAAAAGACAAAGAAAACCTATAGGTCAAATACTATGGCCTACAAGGTCATTTCTCACCGGCATTTTTGTTTTTATTATTCTTATTATAAACTCTCATTCTACATAAATACTTTGTGCTACTTAGTTTATAGACTTTATCAAGTAGTAGTATATTTCAATCCTACACAGCACTCGCATCTTAAGACTTACTGAGTTAGGGTTGTGAGAGCAAAGTGGAACAGGACACAGCCCAGCCCGATTCCCAGGCCTGGACTCTAGAAGCACAGCACACACTAGAGCCTATGCAGCCCTCTTTGTTTAGAAACAAGCACTCAGGAGCCGGTTGTGTTGAAGCATTCTCTCCAACTGGCCCCGGCAGAGGAACTGAAAGTGTGTAGGGACATCTCTGCCTTGGGTTGCTGCAACAATAGACCCACAGGCAGACTGCACACCGTGCAGCAGAGGCAGTCACCTTTCACCCCTCAAACAATCCTTTCTTCCTCTATTAAACCCAGAGAAATGTCAGTACCCCAAAGGTGGACTTGGGGTTCCCGAACTCCTTCATCTGTTCCTTTTCACCAGCATGGCCACACTGAGTAAGTCCCTTCTGCCTGTCTCTAACTGGCATACTGGAAGGGGTGGCCAGAGCTTGCAGGGGCTGCTCGAGCACAGCTTTTGCCTCAAGAACTCCCTTCACAATTTCACATTAAAATCAGAACTATCAGTATCACTTGATGAGTGTTTCTGCCCTGCACAGGCTCACATATGCCCCAGGCTCACACGTGTCCATGCATGTGTGTGCAGTGCATGCATAAGTGTGAATTATAATTCTGGATAGATAAGTCTTGAGCATGACCCACAGGAGATTAATGTTTCTACCTGTCATTACCAATGTACTAGTCTAAAGGGGAAGGGTGATTCCTACTTTATTACAATTCAAAAGCAGAAGTTCCTCTTTTAAGAAAAAAATATTTTATGCTGTGTGTGCCTGAGTGTATGTGTGTGTAAACATGGGTCTTCTGCAAAAGCAGTTCAGTGTTCTATCCTGGATTTTATTTTATTATTATCATTTCTTCCAACTTGACACAAGCTAGAGTTATCTGAGAAGATGGAACCTAAATTGATAAACTACCCCCACCACATTGGTCTGTGGACAAGGCCTGTGAAGCATTTTTTAAATTAGTGATTGATGCTGGAGGGCCCAGCCCATTGGTGATGCCACCGACCAGCCCATGGTCAGGTGATCCTAGGGTTTATATGAAAGTAGAATGAGCAAGCCAGGGGAAGCAAGCCAGTAAGCAGCGCTCCTCCATGGCCTCTGCATCCTCCTCCTCGTTCCTGCCCTGAGTTCCCGATTGACTCTGTTGGGTGATGAACTACAAACCAAGCTAAACTAAACCCTTTCTTCTCCAGTTACCTCTGGCCATCATGTTTTGTCACAGTGATGGAAACCCTAACTAGGACATGTTCTTAACCTCTATATCATCTCTATACCCCAAAAGTTCTTTGCTTTCACAAAAGATCAAAAGAAAAGGTTTGCAGAAAGAGGGGAATGAGGAAAGGCTAGGGGTGGGTGTCTGGTGAGCGAGAGGAGCAATTAAGAATATGTACTGCATGCTACATGGCTTACAATCTCCTGTAGCTCCAGCTTCAAAAGATCCAATGCCCTCCTACTGGCCTACCCAGGCCCCTGCACTTGTGTGAACACTCATACAAACACACATATATACACATGATAAAAAAGAAATCTTTAAAAAACAAAAAACAAAAAACAAAAACCTTTCAATCCATGGTGTCAAATTCCCAGAAAAGCTATAAAAGTGGCTTTCAAAACACAGGCAACCAAATCAAAACAACTTTGAGATTTTCTCTTACCCCAGCCAGAATGGCTACAGTCAGCAAACAACCATCAACAAACGTGGAGGTGGTGTGGGCAAAGGGAATTCTCATTTGTTGTGGGGGGACTGCAAACTGGTTTAGCCACTCTGGAAATGAGTTTGGAAAACCCTCAACAACAATGGTTCTCAACCTATGGGTTGAGACCCCTTTGAAAAAGCTCTATCTTCAAAAATACTCACATTATGACTCATTAACAGTAGCACAATTAGAGTTATGAAGTAGCAACAAAAATAACTTTATGGTTGGGGGTCACTACAACACAAGGAACTATATTACAGGGTCACAACATCAGGAAGGCCGAGAACTACTGCTAAAAATCTAAAAATAAATCTACCACATGTCCCAACTAACTGTACCACCGCTTGGCATGTGTCTAAAAGAGTCACATCTTACTCCATAGATACTCACTCAGCCATGTTTCACTGCCACTCTACTCACAATAGCTAGGAAGAGGGGAAAAAGAAATGTCCTTCAAAATGTACACACACAAGGAATACAATTCAGCTGTAAAGAAAAACGCAAACATGAACTTTGCAGGTAAATAGACGACACTAGAAAAGGTCATATTGAGTGAGGCGACCTAGACCCAGAAAAGCAAACACTGCATGTTCTCTCTCATTTGCCGCTTCTAGATCCAAATCTTCATACATGAGTATGTAACCTGCAGTAGCTACAAAAGCCAGAGAATAAAAAGGAACCACAGAGTGGGGTGAGAATGGGTAAGGCAACAGTGAGGAGGCTGGCAGGCACACGTGATCTGAAGGGAGCAACAGGGAAAACTGATGGGAAGGGACACTGATACCGAAGGAAGGAGGAGGGCAAGATAATAGTAAGGATGTCTGAAAAAAATCATAAGAAGCCATTATCTATCTACCTAAATTTACATACAATACATGTAAGTCTGTACACACACACACACACACTACAGACGCACAGAGACACACACACTACAGACACACAGAGACAGAGAGACACACACACACTGATACATGGGGCAGGAGGACACACGACAGAGTTTAAATAAAATGTTTCCACCTGGGCTGACAACGATCCCCCTAAGAGCCATAGACTATATAACAAAATCCCAACACCTCGCGTAAGAACCCCCCATTTCAAGCTCTTGCCCTTGGTTGCCTCCCAAAGGTTGAAGCTAAGTCCATTTTGCTCAAGATACCATGTACTTTGGACACTGGACCTGGAGGAACCAGAAGGCACCATGAGGCACCATACAAGCTTCCAAGGGAGGGAAGAAACCAATAGTCATATCCAGTTAAGAGCCTACGAATTAAAACAATGAACAGCAGCTCTCTAATTGGACTTCAGGCCCACTCAACCGGGGGACACACACACACACACACACACACACACACACACACACACACACACACACACACACACGGGGACACCATGCTTGGTACTGGAAACCTAGCCAAGTACCTAAGGCTAGTGAAGTCATGGATCTTGGAAGAAACCTATTAACTACTTATTTACTAAATCGGCACAATCCCTAACATCATTCTAAATATTCGTCCTTACACCCACAGATAAGTGTAGCCCTCACTTCTCATCAAGGAGACCACCACAAAAAAACAACAACAATAACAACAACAAAAACAAAACAAAACAAAACAAAAAAAAAACATCAAAGCACAGAGAACAAGTGACCACGGGATATCCAGCCCAACTGATACATCTACAACACAACTCTTGCACCTAAGGCTGTTATAACAGGAAGTGTGGAAATACTCTAAGAGTCAAAGAAACAGGAAGTTTCTGTGAGATTTCATCTTATAGTAACGTCAGAAGTTACACCCATAAAGTCTCATCAACATGGCTACCTAAGCAAGACCTAAGTAAGAAGAGCACAGGCATGCTGATGTGGAAGGGGAAATCTCATGAGGCCTCAGCCCTACACAAAGAACTACAAACAATTAAGAATGTGGAGAGTGGGAGAAACAGTCTTCCCTAGAGCAAAGCCTCCAAATTGGTTATCCAATACCAAATGGTCAGCCCTGAAATCACCTAAGTACAAGTAACATTATACAGACTAAGTTGTATCTTTATATTTAAGTATATAAAAGGGAGTGTGTAGGAAGGGTTGGATGGAGGAAAGGGAAGGGAAAAATGACAAAATTATATTTTAACTTCAAATATATATGTGTATGTGTGTGTGTGTGCGCGCACGCGCGAGCGCACTAAACAAAAAATGCAACCAAGAAAGGCACAAAGGCAACCAAGAAAGGCACCGCACCAGAGAGAACAGAAAGTCAACAAATGATGCTGGAACTGGACATTCACATGCACAAAACAACAGAAGCTAGCTACTCTTTATAAAAAGTAACCCCAAGCAGACCACTAAAAGAGAATACAAAACTACAAAATGACACGAGGAAATCTAGAAGACTCAGCAATGACAACTGGAGAGAATACAACCCTTGAAAGACAAAGAATTGACAAACTAGATTTTATGAAGTCAGAGACTTCCATCCTAAAAAGACAATGTCAGAGCCTGGTGGATCTCTGTGAGCCAGCCTGGTCTACACAGTAAGTTTCAGGCCAGCCAGAGCTACATAGTAACATAACTCAGAACATAGAAACTATCTGAATAAGACTTAACAGGTGAGCCAGGCAGTGGTGGTGCACACCTTTAATCCCAGCACTCCGGAGGCAGAGACAGGCAGATCTCTGTGAGTTCGAGGCCAGCCTGGTCTACAGAGTGAGATCCAGGACAGGCACCAAAACTACACAGAGAAACCCTGTCTCGAAAAAACAAAAACCAAAACCAAAACAAACAAACAAACAAACAAACAAACAAAAAACCACCCAAGAAACAAAAAACCTTACTAGGTGAGTTACTTGTCCAAGTCCCAACAAACACTCAGGGATCCTAAAGTTGGACAAGAAAAGCAACTCTAAAGTAGTCGGAGATGACATGTTATGGCAAATAAGGATGTGAAAAGACACCTATGTCAAGAGGAAAATACAAACCGAAACAGTGAGATGGCTAAGCGTGGTGGGCACATGTCTAATCTCAAGGATGAGTGAGTGCACTAAACTGGAAGGAAGGTCACCCTGAACCATCCATCACTCAACGCAGCCTTTCCTCCCTTTGGTTTTACAGCAGACAACCTTTTGGCACTGACGTTGGCGCTGTTACCATTCAGGGGTTATAAAAGGTCATTACCACTTCCTCACCCAGCTGGACTTAAACTGCTGCTGTCACTCTATAAAGGCATCTTAACAAGTAACACTTCTTGGGACCTACATCCAGCACTGGCTACCTCGTATTAACAACTGCCCATGTTTTACATGACTCGTGTGATGTGTCTGGGTTCAGCACTGGGTTCAACGCCTTGAACAACACACCAACAGTCACTGCCTGGCTTGATCAGGGAAGAAGAACCTGTTTAACCAGGTCTCTAGACCTGGCTTCACCCAGAGGACAGGAGATGATAGCCTGCTCTCCAAGAGCTCATATAGTCATTAGTAACATTTCAGACAGTGACTAGAGCTTTGTACAAGTACAGAGACATGAAACCAGTAGCAAAGATGGGTGCAGTTTCACACCTGTGAGTCAGAGATGGCAGGCTGAGCTCTGAACAGGGACCCACAGGCAGTGAGAGGGAGGAGGGAGAGGATGGGCATTCATACATTCATGTCTGCACAACAGCACTTCCAGGGGCAAAGAGTAGCCAGGGCTAGCCTCCAGACTGACCTGAGCACATACCCAGGAGCAAGCAGCCACACAAAGCACTGTGGCGGACTCCCTGCATGGGGTCGCTGTGAGGCTCGGACCAGACACACATAGATTTTAACAGCATCATTAGTAAGATTTCAGTTAGGAATGCTACTAAAAATTTCTGAAGAGAAGTTAGGAACCCCACGGAACCCGAAGTTAAAGTCTGAAGGGTTGAAAAGCCACCTGTGATGTGTACAACAAGCAAACTGGCATTGAAAGGAGCCAGTCTTCCATGCTGGACGACCTTCCTCTCCTATGGAGATCCAGTCTGGGCTGCAGAGCCCAGACTGCAGTCATCTCTGCTCTGTGTGGGGGCAGGCCAGTCTCAACACCCGAGGATCCCTGGGAGAAAGGAACACATGACAAGAACAGCTCCCTTCTGCCTGCTTCTTCCTCGAGCTTACTACAATCAGCTGCCCGCCTCGGCCAGAACCAGAGACCTGTACTTTGTCCAAATCAGAGTAACTCAAAAGCACTGAGCCATTTGCCCTCTGTGTGGTGATGGAGTCTTCCACCGGGAAGTCATTACTAAAAGTATTATTCTTAACCTTTAAACGAGAAAGAGAGCAAATGGGCAACTCATGTTTTATTAACCATGCACGGACTGTGCCAAGTGCTTCTCACTGAAAAGGAGTGAGCACCAAGTCCACTCAGGGTAAGCCCATCTCACCTCAATTCATTACGCATGTTGGTTCTGTTTGCTGCTTACCTTGCTCACTGAACACACACATTTTAAGTGGGTACTTCCCCTGAGAAACAGGACTGTAAGCATGGAGACACTTTTAGGTATTGTAACTCTGTATTTTATTATCCGCTTTGAGTTCTACCTTCCATATTAACTTTAATCTCTGAATTACATGGCCAAAACTACCTAGCTATCTATTCCAGCCTTAAACTCCCGTTTACACGCTGGTACTGTGTCCTGTGAGATGAAGCTACACCCAGCACAGATGCCTGACCCCCCTGCCAGTGTCCCACCCCTCACTGGAATGGACGCACTGGCATCCTGGCATCTCTAAGCTCCGGCACATCCACTCTCTAGCTGTGCCTCTATTTCTGCATGCACTTAGATCACAAGTCTCAACTCTGTGTGCATGTGGGGTGCGGCAGGGAAGGGCAACATGGAGATCTGTGAAGGCTGGGGGGTAAACGGGCATCTGAAAAAGCCCAAATCCTGTTCAATACACTTCTGGAAGGGGCTGAAAGGACTGAGAATCTCATATACTTTCTTCCCCAGAGTCCACAAATTGTATCTCATAATAGAACTGGCTTCACAAAACCAATATGGGACTCCATAAGCGAAATGTGTTTTGTTTAAAAAAACAAAAAAACAACCTGTTTGTGTGTGTGAGTACCTGCATGTATGTTTGTACACTACATGTACACCTGGTATCTATGGAGACCAGAAGAGAGTACTAAATTTAAGTGCTAGCCATATACACAGCCCCAGCAGTGTTTCCAAGTCTCTGGCTGTTAGGCATCCGATTCTTAGTATGCATGTGTGGAAACAGTTCCATCACTTATAAGACCATTTTAAAACCTTTTACAGTCATTTCAGAAGTGGTGAGATGCTCAGTGGGTAGAGGTGTTTACTGTGAGTCTACACCCTGGAACTCACATGATGCAAGAGAACTGACTGCTGCAAACTGTCTTCTGACCTCCACATGTGTTATGACATGGCATGCACATGATGGCAAACACTAATGCACATAAAGTAAACATCTAATCTTTAAAATTTTAATAAAAGTACACATCAGTATTAAAACAGAAAAAACACTCACACTATGTAAACTATTGCGCGTTCAGTTAGAACACTCTACTTCTGACCACCTTAATTTCCTGAAACGAACACTGGCCAATCCCTCAGGCAGTACTGGCTATCTACAAAGATGCTCTAAAACTATAAGGTGTAAGAACACAGACACAGAAGTGAGACAACTTTAAGATTAATGGCAAAGAGGTCAATCACACATCAGCACACACACAAAGACTGGAACAATTTCTTTCACGAAGAATGGCAGGAGAAGCAGGGTAAGAGCAACAGAGAAGCAGACAGCCTCAGATTCCATTTTCACGGCATCTTGACTTCATTAGTCAGCGTCAATTAAGTATAAATATAAACAGCAGAGCCAGGAGTGGTGGTGCACGTCTGTGATCCCAACAGTTAGGATGCGTAGGCACACGCATGCCATGCAGTTGAAGCCAACTTGGTCACACATTGAATTCTAGGCCAGCTTGAGCTACAGCGCCCTTGTGTTTTGTTTTTTTAAAGAAAAAAAAAAGAGGAAAATACAAATAAATGACTAAACAAGTAAAATAAAAAGTAGATACAGATACAAAGTAAGTATCTACTATTTTAAAAACAGGTTACTCAGGAACCTGTGAGAATGAGTTAGACATGAAGAAGGGATGTTCTATCTTTCTGAGCCTTCTCACACCCGTTCCTTCATGGTTCATCTGATGGTCAGGTATCAGATAGTACTACACTCATATGATAAGGCCTTGGAAAAAAGAAGAAGAACAGGCCAAACCTAAATCAGTAGATGGAAAGAAATAGCCAAGATCAGAGCAGAAATTAATGAAATGGAAGAGAAAAATCAATTTAAAGAAAAAAAATCAACAAAACAGAGTTGGTCTTTGAAAAGATACACAGGTAGCCAAACTAAGATGAGGAAGATACATACTAACCTAATTAGAAAGGAAAAGGTGGCTTAATAAAAGATATTGAAGAAACTCAGAAAATCATTAGAATACATCTTTAAAAACTTACATCCATCAAACTAGAGAAATCTAGACCTTAGATAAACCAAACCAAAGAAATTAGACTTCTATGACAAAAATTTTAAAACACTGAAGAAAGAAACAGAAGAAGACATTAGAAGATCTTTCATACTCATAGACTGGAAGAATTAACATCTTGAAAGATTTTTTTTTTTTTTTAAATTATATGTCTATGTGCACGAGGGTAAGTGCTCACGGGGACAAACAATAGTTAATTCATGTTTACCAACCGAAAAGCAAAAGGCAAATATTAACTTCAGAAATACCAGGACTACCCAGTTACTACTTAGAAGTAACCACTACTACTCCTTGAAGACCCATCAATGACCACATAACTGACGAAAGGCACACCACCAGGACCAATAACAGTACTCCACACCAAATCCAGGACAACGAACTACACAACACTGGCACAGGCAGGCAGCCATGAGCCAATGAGAATGCCTTGGCTTCTTTTCAAGTGTCTGCCACACACTGTGTGTAGGTGATCCTAGCAACTCAACAGTGAGCCAAAGGTTCACAGGGAACCACAGGGATGAAAAGGAACAGAGCATATTTAGTTTTAATTATTTCCCTCTTTGATTTACCTAAGCACATACCTATGTAAATACTCCTGAGTCAATTTTGCTTATTTCTTCCCAAAGAAGGTGGGAATATCCAATTTGAGATTTCCCCTCAAATTATTGACAAATGTGACTGCAGACCAATTTAAATGTCTTCTTTCTTTTAAGATCAGGTTGGTGTAATCAATAGTATGGCACTTCCAAATCCCCAGTATATAGGCTTTGCTACAAATGCATTCCTAAACTCTGTTACAAGGGAAAGTTGAAACGGCCTAACAGAAACTTAAAGGGAGACATCCTGTGGAGAACACTCTCATCTGGGCTGATGTACTAGCTTATATTCTGATAGTATTCCCAAGTTGTTACATCTGTTATTAAGGTCAGAGTGCCTTTCCAGAACAGAAAAATTTAGGTCACATATATAAGGATAACCCCTAATGATGCCATTTATATAACACGAAATTATAAATTTGTTAAAATCATAACACACAAAACCAAAACTACAAATAGAATATACTGATGACTGGCTTCTAACAACCAAGGCTTCTTGCTTGATGGAAATGCTGGAAGTCTGTTCCAAAATTAGAATCTTTGAAACCTGAAAGCCAATTAAACTGCACTGTTCAACTGTGTTAATTACTTGACCCTGGTACACTGTCACAAACTGACATCCAAGTGATCTGCCCATGCAACCTAGGGAACAAAACTTTAATTCACACACACACACACACACACACACACACAAAAAAAAAAAAAGTACACAGGCTACTTAGGATATTTATAGTGTGTGACCTCATGGCCAAGGTCTGTCCTCCATCCTCTGTGGTGACAGACTGAAGCCTGACTTCATGTTCAGTTAGGTGTGACCACATGCTCAAGTCTTCCCCAGTGGAGTATGACACATCTCCACCTCTTCCCCTCTAGGCCCTGTTCCTCTCCTGGACCACAGCCTGAGCACAGCAACCATGTCATCCATCCCCACCAAGAGCAATGTCTCAGGAGATAGCAAAGAATGCAGACCTCACTCACTAAATCCTGGGAAATGGGCCTTGACAACCCGGAAACCCTGGATGAGTCAGTCAGTATTGGATATAGAAATTTTTTCCATTTCTACTGCATTTCTTGGGTGTCTGTTGTATTGGTTTAGCCTCTTAAGTCAGATGTCATATTAACTATTTTTTAAAATAATACTTCAGAATTATATCTCACCAGAATAATGCACAATTACATCATATATTTCTGTAACTGCATGTCAGCCCTATGTATCCTATTAGCCACATTGTTCCTATTCTGGGGTGGTGGGGGAGCTCTAAGAAACTGAGAACCTCAATAAGGAAACTGCCAGTAACTGCAGGCTTGATTTCAAAAACATCATGCCCACATGGAACAGGATCAGCATATGTCCACAGCCGGTCTCGCTGAGAGCCTACGGGCCACAGACACTGAGATATTTACTATCTGATCCTTCAGAGAAAAAGTCTACTGACCATTTATCTAGAGCTTTGGGGACGTGCAGATTTTGCTAAAGAACACAAGGGCCCTAAAAGTGGTATTTCTCCCTAAGCAGTTTGCCTTCTCTTCCACAGCTAAACTTCTCCTTGGCTCCTGAATGCCAAGCTAGCATGCTAGACCAGTTCTATCTCATCGATGCCAAGGTACCTTGTTTTAGCTGAGATGTCACACCTCTGCCTTCCAGTTCTACCAATAGAACACCTTCAGGAGAAAATGTAATCTCAGTTAAAAAAAAAAAAAATCCAGAGACTGTATTACAACAAACAACTATATTTAACACTACTGAATTAATGGCCATGATAACAAATGTGTTATATGTATTTTACAATTGAAACCAAAAAGTTGCTGGGCACGGTGGGATACACCTGTAATCCAGCCACTCCAGAGTCTGAGGCAGGAGGACTGCTGAGTTTTGAGGCCAGTTTCAGACACAAATTAAACAAATAGGAAACTATAAAATTAAAATTTTACTCTAAGCTCTCTAAACACTGTAAGCCAACTAAGGACCTGAAAGTAACAATTCCAGAAACAGAAAGCACACAGCATTCGGTTCTACGTGGCCTTGACTTTGTGGTATACATTCATTCTACTTGGGTTTTATGAATAAAAGGCAGTTTCGAAAAACTAAAAACAGATATAGCACGCCTAAAAATAGAACCCCCAAAGCCCTCAAAAAGCCAAGTATGTTCACTGCATCCCTGCTTCTAACCAGTATTACAGCTGCATCAGCATCTGTAAGGACCACAAAGCTGAGAAGCATCATTCTGAATAAGATACACAGAAGCACCTTTTCATACAACTCACTTCACACAGCATTTTGTCAGCCCCTACTACATGCCTGACATAGTGTATGGTTAAGCCATACCTCATGGCATGAAAAAGTATCAAAATTCCAAGCTCTCATGACTTTCAGGCAGTAATGATCATCTACTCAGACAAAGAGAAAAGGCAGTCATTACTTGAAGTCATTACACAATGATGCCGGCTATAAAGAGATTCCTGGGGTTCACAGTGCCATTACACTTAACACAACAGCCAGACACTACATAGAGTGAGAAGCTGGAGTAGGCTCTGCTTCTTGAAGTCTGTGTGTTTCTGTCCAAGTTTCCTAACCAACATGGTCTCAGTTCAGGCTAAATAAAAAAAGTATCTTCAGAGGTTACAGTTGGGGGCAAAGTACAGTATGAACAAGACTTAGGATTGCTGGAAGCCTATTCTGGAGTACAATGGAATCTGAGGAAGACACCTAGCTGCCCGTGCCTTCCCTGCCCCCAGATCAGTGTGGTCTACCCGCTATGAATGCAACCAGGTCTTTTCCACAAAGACCTTCTGCAGCCCGTGAACAAGGCTCTTGGTGTTGACCTCCTCACTTCTCAACTGTCTACCCCACACTTTCTTTTGACCTCACTGCCTCAGCCTCGGCCTCCTCGGAAGCTGGGAGTATACAGATATATACTGACTTGCTAAGAAAAATTTAATCCATCCAAACTAAGTCCCTTGTAAAAACTCAATTCAAGCCGGGCGGTGGTGGCGCACGCCTTTAATCCCAGCACTTGGGAGGCAGAGCCAGGTGGATCTCTGTGAGTTCGAGGCCAGCCTGGGCTACCAAGTGAGTTCCAGGAGAGGCGCAAAGCTACACAGAGAAACCCTGTCTCAAAAAACCAAAAAAAAAACCAAAAAAACAAAACAAAAAAAAATTCAATTCAATAAAGAAAATAATGAAAGGGAAAGTATGGGGGAAGATGCTAAAAATACATACTTGCATGAAAATAGCCTTAAGTGACATGAAGGCACTCCAGCAGGAAGAATCATCTCAAGCCCGGTGGACTAAGGTGAAGCTTGAGAGAAGAATAAGAAAGGGTCCATAAACTGCATGGTGGTGCTCACTTGTAGTCACAGGGAGTAGCTACCATAGGGACTAAGTCAGGAAGATCAGGATTGCCTAGGAGTTCAGGGCCAGCCTGGACATCAGAGCAAACCCTGCACTCTGCTCTCCAAGAGGATGCCTAAGAGCTGGTGGGAGGTTGGTGAGCAGCTCCAGCAGACTCCTCAGTGTTCTTCAGTGGCCAATCTGATCCAGCTGATAGCTAGACAGAAGAGGCTCCTTTTCCAGCAGGCCACTGAGGAGGTGGGGAGAGCAGGCAGAAAAGCCAAGGTTTAGGAAAGGCAGGAGTCTTAGATGCAGAAGCCACAGAAGAAGTGCAGACAGATATCCCTGGAAGCTTCAGGGAAAGGTAGAAACAAGTTCTTGCTGGCGAGCCCAGGCTGACCTGGAACTAGCGCTCCTTCTGCCCGAGACCTCTAAGTGTCGCAGTTCTAAGTAATCATGTACCACCATACCCAGCCTCACCTATAATTTTTAATGTAAAGGCCAGACACCAAACCAAGGTCATAACTTAGACACTTGGGACACACCAACTAAATACTTCATGGGATCCTGGATTCTAGACTGCATTCTGAAAAACCTTTAAGTTTATTTGTTTGCTATGAGATGTTACTGGAATAACTGATGAAATATGAATACAATCTGTGGATTAGATAACAGAGCAATGTTAATGTCCCAGTTTTGATCACTGCACTGTGTTTATGTAATTGAGGTATTTAAGGGTAAAACTAAGCATTACATCTGTAATTGACATGAAACAGAAAATGTGCTAACAGTCAGCAATCGGGGCACTCGGGTGAAGGGTTTAGGTGTCATTTTCTGTTACACTTCAGTGATTCCCAAATTTACAAAGAAAAGAGCAGTTAAAAGTGACCATCTGGCCGGGCGTGGTGGCGCATGCCTTTAATCCCAGCACTTGGGAGGCAGAGGCAGGCGGATCTCTGTGAGTTCGAGGCCAGCCTGGGCTACCAAGTGAGCTCCAGGAAAGGCGCAAAGCTACACAGAGAAACCCTGTCTCGGAAAAAAAAAAAAAGTGACCATCTGGGAGCAGGAGTGATGGCTCATGTGTCAAGAGCCCTTGCCGCTCTTTCCCACATTGGGCAGCTCACAGGCTTGCAGCTCCAGCTCCAGGGGAGCTGATGCTCTCTTGCCTGGGAGGACACATGCATGCATGTAGTGCATACAGACACACTCAGACAGACAGACACAGACAGAGACACAATTAGAGACCCAGTCTCTCTCTCTGTCTCTCTCTCTCTCTCTCTCTCTCTCTCTCTCTCTCTCTCCTAAAAGAACGGCCATCTGGAGAATTTGCAAGTACTGGCATTGGGAACTGTGACTGCAGCCTTGTGTAGTCTGCCCTCCCTCCACCAGCCAGCAAATCAAGACCAGACTTCTCAAAGGTTCTTAAACTATTCAAAGAGATTTCCAGAAACATAAAGCAACAGGTTTTGGTCTGTAATCTGCTTTACTACACAGAGTGTTAAATTGTGTCTTTTGGATCCCTTCTCCTCCTCCTCCTCATCTTCTTTTTAAAATGGAATCAACGAGGTAATACCCCAGTATGTGCTTTGCGGTTTCCGGGACAAAACCATTGCTATTTCTGTCCCTAATTCATTCTCTTGCTTGTCGTCCTGTGGGTATGACATCAATTTATCATAACCAATAATTTACCGTGCCTCTAGTCACCAAATTACCACCACACGCACTGGTGATTCAGAGGAAAAAATTAGTGTATGCAAGTAAAGCCAGTATGCCCATCAGCAGCGTGAAGGCAAGCCTGGTCTTTCTTTAGTCCTCCTTCAATACAAACATACTTATTATCAATCTGCAAAGACTGTGCAGAGCTTCCAGGTGAAACAGAGAAAACACAGTTCCTCCAGGTTTTTTATAGCTTCCATTGGAAGATTCAGTCAGTACTCAAAACCTGGAGGGTACTGAGATAAAATATAAGCCTAGGGTTTCTGTATACACCTCTCATCAGCATTTGGCACTTAATACAAACTCTGAGTAAAAAAATGTCCACTATGGAGATGGTTTAATAAGTTGTTCCATCTCCTGTGTTCCTAGTAAGGTTATTATTTTCTATTTTAAGTACCAACAGTCAATAACATGTTCCTTCCTTAAAACAATGACATCAACAATTTTGATGTATATCATAATATCTGCATTGATAAGTAAGGTTTCATTTCAAACTCATGTCCACATCCATGTCCTATCTCTACCCCTGGGACAGGCCCTAAGCTGAGAGAGATGTTTCAGAAATGGCCATACAAGCAGGGATGGTTCTTGTTCGATGGTGTCAAACTAGAGAGGCAAGGAAAAACTGGTTTTCAAATCAGCAGGACTAATTCCCAGGGGTGTGTTTCTCAAGAGTCACATGATCCACTCAAAGAAGGACCTGAGCCAATGAGATCAGGTGGAGGACGCCTGAGACATTCCTGAACACCAAAGCTGAGTCCTTATCCTTTGCTTTGATAACAAGGATGCTAAGGACCACTCCTGCTCAGTGGCCACTACTGAGCCTGCTTCCTGTGAGAATGTTTTGGAAAGAAGAAAGCAGTAAACCATGGGGTTAGAATGCAAACAGAAGGAGCAGTGTTGGACCACAAGAATGAAATGGCTACAGAAAGAAAACAGACTTTATCAGCTGTGAGAAAACATGCCATTTTCTGGGTTTCATCCCACACAAAACTACTACTTATGGCCGAGAGAAGTGAATAAATATCCATGGTTTAGGGGCATAGCCCAAAGCAGTGTTCCAGTACAGAGGATTTTTCCTACCCATATTTATGCCTATAAATACACAGCAGTGTGTAAATGGGTGATGCTCATTATAAATATGTTCTTCCCTCTCCCAAACTTCAGGTAGAATTTACAGCTTGGGCATGTCCATTTACTCATGCCATGGAGAGAGCTGGGTCCAAATCAAAATTTTTCTCAAGAGAAACCAAACACCCCAAACAGAAAACAGCATGGAAATTGGGAAAGCTCCTAAGAAGACACCTGAAACAATCTATTTCTCACAAAGATTCTATCCCTGACAAATACTTTTTATATTAACACAGTATCTATCATCAAAAAGAAAAAAGAAACTACTCACTACTTAATACAGGACTATGAGAATTTTCCTCTACAGCTGATCTGTGGACATAAAGTTTGGCTTAGAAAGGAGATGTGGCCCATATGAACCCCCGAGGGGCAAGACTAGTTATCTCTGCATCTCCTCTACTGTTAGTCACTGGCTGGAGTTGTCAAAGAAGAGGTCACGACGCTGGCTTCCAATACCACTTACATTTGTATAGTACTTCATCTCGGTGTTAGCAGAGCATCTTCTTCAGATTCAGGAGACCTTTAGTACATCCTCTGAACACGGAAGTTTATTAAACATTAGGCATTGTGGGGCTGGGGAGATGGCTCAGCAGTTAAGAGCTCTTACTACTCTTGCAGAGGACCTGAGTTCAATTCCCAGCACCCACATCTGGCAGCTCACAACCACCTGCAACTCCAGATCCAGAAGGTCCAACACCCTCTTCTAGCATCTGTGGGCAGCTGCCTTGATGCGTAAAACCCATCCCCCAACATATATAATTTTAAAAATAAATCTTTTTTTAATTAAGTGCCAAACACATTAACTATAAATATTGAAAGTTTTTAAAAATTTTTTAAAAAGACAAATCCCTGGCACAAACACCCAACTTTAAAAATATATACACTATCAAGACACAAATAACCTCAGTGTTTTGCTTTGTTTTTGAAATTTAGCAATTACATATTTCATAGTCTTAAAATGAAGCCTATAAGCATGTGAAACAGGTATTTTCCAGGGCCAAGTAGCTAAAATTAAAAACCTGCTTTCATGGTCAATGGTAAAGCACATGCTCGGCACGCATGGGGCCCTGGCTTGCTTCAGTCTCCAGAAGCAGACAGCTGATTCCAAGACGGGTTTAGGCTTCTCTCAAGACCCATCCAAGCCTTAGTCCTGGAGAAAAAAAGCCCAGGCTGGAGTGCAAGGTTGGAGAAGACAGGTTCAAGAGCCCAACAGGGGGCATCAGATTCCAGTGAAAAGGCTTGTGTAGGTATTGGGAGTGGCAGTGGGGTGACCTAACATAGGCATCAGTGCAGGTGTGAAGAGGGCCCAGGAAGCATGGTGGCAATGTGGAGGCAACAGGTGGCTTTTCTCACACAGAGTGCAGTAAATAACTATCCAAGAATAATGGGTCCTCAACTGTCAAAGAAAGGAACTGCAGAGATGGAAAGAGATAATAAGAAATGAGCTTGGAGTATCAGCATGAACTAACAGTCAGACATGAATCCACTCTAATGTGCAAGAACTCTTCTTTCCTGTGGTTCAGTCCACTAAACACAGGTGCAAACAGCAACACCTTAGAGCAGTGCACATTCCTGGAGCCGACATTTAGTTTCTATGTTTTCCACTGTCCAGAACAAGATTGGACTAGGGTATAAAAAATGTAAGTTTTGAACAGGTTATTACAGCAGAAAGCAAGAGAGTGGTCAAGAAGGAGAAAGGCCTATCTGAAAGACAGAAGTCAGCAGGAAGCACTAGAGACCTGGCAAGATTTCAACAGGAAGGCAGGACAAAAGGAAGAAAGTGTAAACCACTGAACAAAACGGACATGGCCGGATCGCCGGGCGCAAACACAGGGAACAAAGAGGGATAGCAATACCCTTTACTCCCCACAGTAACAGCAGAAGGAATGGTCGGGGACAGGTCACTTGGCCAACCCACAGTATGGTGGTGTTTTATTTGTACTGAAATGTGAATTGTATGTTAATAAATAAAGTTGCCCGGGGGTCAGAGCTAGTAGAGCCATAGCAAGAGTATGGCGGTGGTGGCGCACGCCTTTAATCCCAGCCCTTGGTAGGCAGAGCTAGGTAGATCTCTGTGTGGTCAAGGATACAGCCAGCATTGGAGACACACGCCTTTAATCTCAATACCAACCATAGAAGACCTACCTGGAGGGCTGTAGAGACAGGCAGTGACTAGGAGGTCATGTGGTTGGGTTTACAACCAATGAGAAGGCAGAACAGAAACTATAAAAAAAGACAGACACAGGAAGTCGGTCTCTTTCGGAGAGGTACAGCGACAGTGAAGGGTAAGGTTTTAGCTCTTAGCTCTGACCTCTTGGCTTTCATCTCTGTATTGGCTCTGTTTCTTATTTAATAAGATGGCTGGTTATATCTACACCACAGTCTTTATCCAGCCAGGAAGCACTGGTGAGTGCTATAGCCAGGGGTGTGATGTGAAGTGGACAGGGTACTTACAGAGACTCCGAGGAGCTCTCCATGAAGACTTATTAATTTTACACTAATTTTTTTATTACAAGAGAGTAACTCTACAATGGAGAATCTGATCAGCACCACCAGTGAAGCAAATTAAAACCACACACTGAGAAGACAAGGCAGTGTCGTTTCCATAGTTTTCCCACCCCAAACTCATAGGAAATCAATCTAAACTGACTAATCCACTAGCCTATGATCTCTGAGAATGTAAGTCATAAAAACCAATCTGAGGGCCTGTTTCAGATTGAAGGTGACATAAGAGAGGCATTTCAAATTCCATTCATTTTAATAAAATGAAGACTTATACACAGATTTTAAAAAATTGTAAAAAAGAGAAGAAAAAGATGAAATACTTGATGGTTATGAGACTGGAAATTTTATAAATTTAATGTCCCATGGGGAAAAATTACTGAAGGAAAACAACCACACAAGGTGAGCTGCTCTGTAACAGGAAGACATGCTTGTGTCAAGTTAAGCAGGGAGGGTAAAAAGTGCTGAGTCCGTACTTCCTGGGCTGAGTTTCCAGGGCAGGTCATAGCCATATGGGAGACTGTTTCAACAGCTCAGTGCCGACTGCAGAACACACACAGTGGCACTCCCTAGTTAATGTGTGTGTGTGTGGGGATAACAGCATCAATGTTAAAAACCAATGGGAGGGGGTAGGGCTCAAAAAAAAAAAATAACATGGGCTTTAACCTTAACACAAGATCTCACTGTCTAGTTAAACTAGTCTGAGGTCAGCCAGCACCTTTTACTGGTGAGGATTTTCTTATTACTTGGACCTGGGAATCAGTGAGGCATCAGGACACTCACGGTTTTACAGACAGCAAAGCTGCAGCGGACCAGGAATGAAGGCCCGTGAGCATCAGCCTCTAAAGACTGCATCTACCGGTCTATGGATAGAAACCCACCCGAATGTTAGAACAGTGACAACCTGAAAATGCAGCGCTACCTGGGTGGATAGGAAGGTGATCACTTTCAATCTCAAGTCCCATTTTCTTCAGTTTTAGAACTAAATTCTGTGACTCAAAAAAATTAGAGCCCACATAATGAAAACAAAACAAAACATAAAACCTCGTGTTAAGGGGTGAGGGTTGTAACTCCATGGTAGAGTGTCTGATCATTAAATTTGAGGAGATGCATACAGACAACTGAAGAGGAGATCGGACAGCTCTATTTTCAGAGCAGAAACAAACTAGGAACAGTCATCTTAGAAGATAGAGCAGTTCTCAACCAGCTACATCTCCATCTCAAGTGTGTCACATGGCATACAATAAGTGTCTCCTTGAAGCATAATCACAACCTTACTTGGGGACAATACCCATACCCTAAACTTGCCAATTTTACAGGACTGCTACTTGTCAGAGTCATCAGACATATCAATTGTCAAACTGTGGACAAATATAGACAGAAATAACTTGCAGGAGGAATTACTTATTTTGTGGCTCCAGACGCTTCAGTCCATGGTTTCTTAGGTAAAATATGGCAACAGGAGCCTGACAGAAGAGGAAACGTGTATGGCCAAGCAGGAAGCAGAGAAAAGGAATGTGGTCACAGCTGCTTTTCAGGTCTCCAGCCCATGGGATGACACTGCACACATCCAGAGCAGGCCTTTCCTCCAGTTACTGCCCTAGGCATGTCTCAATCTAGTCAGTCCGACAAGTACTTAACCATCACAAAGACCGAACAATGGAAAACTGAGATGGGGTGTAGACATGAGATCGATATTTATCAGATACAGACTTTTAAAAGATGTAATTAATGTTTAAGAAAAGGATGATATAATGGACAACTTCAATAGGCAACTAAAAATATCACCAGAAAACCCAAATCATGAAATAAACTGAACTAGATGTGATGGCACATGCCTGTGGTCCCAGAACTTGGGGGATAAAGGCAGGAAGATGAGAGGTGAGACTAGCCTGGACTGCTCTGTCTCAGAGAGCAAAACCAGAGCTGGCACGATGGCTCGGCAAGTAGAGGTGCTCACCGTCAAGATGCTCCGGACCCACAAGACACACAGAGATAACTGGTTCCTACGAGTCCTTTGGCTTCCACACTCATGTTCTCTCTCTCTCTCTCTCTCTCTCTCTCTCTCTCTCTCTCTCTCTCTCTCTCTCTCTCTCTCTCTCTCACACACACACACACACACACACACACACACACACATACACCACAAAAACATTAAGTATGGGGTGACTGGAAATAGAAACACTATTGAGAACATGAGGCAACGTGACCCGAACTCTTCATTTAGTGTGGCTGAGAGTTAATATGGCACAACTACCCTTAGAGAAAAACAGCCATTTCTAATAAAAATATATATACCTACCCTCTAAACCAGCAATTCTACTTCTAGATATTTACTCAAAAATAAAGGCCATGTCCACACAAAATTCATATACAAGTTTGCTCATTCATAATAAATTGAGCCCTATTCAACAGTCAAAAGACAAATTACAAAATACATAACCACAGGGATGAGTCTCAAGGCCATTGTGCAACAGTCAAGCAAGTTTCACACACAGAGCACATGCATGACTCAACAAAATGAAGTTCTACAAGAGACAAAAACCATGTCAACAGCAGTAGCCTTGAGAATCGGGGAAACACAGGGTGATGGTAACAACAGACAGCCTTTTTTATTTATTTATTTAGTTTTATTAAGAGATTTTTCCATTCGTTTTACATATCAACCATGGATTCCCCTGTCCTCCCTCCTCCCATCCCCCCATTCCCACCTCCTTCAAGGCAAGGTCTCCCCTGGGGAGTCAGCAGAGCCTGGTATATTCAGATGAGGCAGGTCCAGTCCTCTCCTCCCTGCACCAAGACTGAGCAAAGTGTCTCACATAGGCACTAAGTTTCAAAAAGCTGGCTCATGCACTAAGGACAGGTCCCAGTCTCACTGCCTGGGGGCCCCCTAAACAGTTCAAGCTAAACAACTGTCTCACTTATCCAGAGGGCCGAGTCCAGTATCATGGGGGCTCCTCTGCTACTAGTTCACAGTTCATGTGTTTCCACTAGTTTGGCTATTTGTCTCTGTACTTTTTCCAACCATGGTCTCGATATCTCTCGCTCATAGAATCCCTCCTCTCTCTCGTTGATTGGACTCCTGGAGCTCCGCCTGGGGCCCGGCCATGGATGTCTGCATCTGCTTCCATCAGTCACTGGATGAGGGTTCTATCATGACAGTTAGGGTGTTCGGCCATCTGATCACCAGAGTAGGTCAGCTCAGGCACCCTCTCGACCATTTCCAGTAATCTACAGTAGAGGTATCTTTGTGGATTTCTGGGGACCTCTCTAGCACTCTGCTTCTTCCTATTCCCATGGTGTCTTCATTTATGGTATCTCTTTCCTTGTTCTCCTACTGTGTTCCTAATACAACTAGGACCTCCCATTCCCCTAAGCTCCCTTTCCCCTGACCCTTGCCCTCCATTACCCCCCCCCTCACCCCCAGTTTGCTCATGTAGATCTCATCCATTTCTCCATCGTTGGGCCATCCCTGTGTCTTTCCTAGGGTCTTCTTTACTAGCTAGCCTCCCTGGAGCTGTGAGTTGCAGTCTGGGTATCCTTTGCTTTACATCTAGTATCCACTTATGAGTGAGTACATACCATGTTTGTCTTTCTGAGTCTGGGTTACCTCACTCAGGATGCTATTTTCTAGTTCCATCCATTTGCCTGCAAACCTCATGATGTCATTGTTTTTCTCTGCTGAGTAGTACTCCATTGTGTATATGTACATTTTCTTTATCCATTCTTCAGTTGAAGGGCATCTAGGTTGTTTCCAGGTTCTGGCTATTACAAATAATGCTTCTATGAACATAGTTGAGCATGTGCCCTTGTGGTATGATTGAGCATTCCTTGGGTATATGCCCAAGAGTGGTATAGCTGGGTCTTGAGGGAGACTGATCCCCAATTTTCTGAGAAATCGCCATACTCATTTCCAAAGTGGCTGTACAAGTTTGCATTCCCACCAACAGTGTAGGAGTGTTCCCCTCGCTCCACATCCTCTCTAACATAAGCTGTCTTCAGTGCTTTTGATCTTAGCCATTCTGACAGGTGTAAGATGGTATCTCAGAGTCGTTTTGATTTGCATTTCCCTGATGACTAAGGATGTTGAGCAATTCCTTAAATGCCTTTCAGCCATTTGAGCTTCTTCTGTTGAAAATTCTCTGTTTACCTCTATAGCCCACTTTTTAATTGGACTGTTACGTATTTTGATGTCTAGTTTCTTGAGTTCTTTATATATTCTGAAGATCAGCCCTCTGTCAGATGTGGGGTTGATGAAGATCTTTTCCCATTCTGTAGGCTGTTGTTTTGTCTTATTGACCGTGTCCTTTGCCCTACAAACGCTTCTCAGTTTCAAGAAGTCCCATTTATTAATTGTGGCTCTCAGTGTCTGTGCTACTGGTGTTATATTTAGGAAGTGATCTCCTGTGTCAATTTGTTCCAGACTACTTCCTACTTTCTCTTCTATCAGGTTCAGAGTAACTAGATTTATGTTGAGGTCTTTAATCCACTTGGACTTAAGTTTGTGCACGGTGACAGATATGGGTCTATTTGCAGTCTTCTACATGTTGACATCCAGTTATGCCAGCGCCATTTGTTGAAGATGCTTTCTTTTTTCCATTGTACACTTTTGGCTTCTTTGTCAAAAATTAGGTGTTCATACATGTGCGGATTAATGTCAGGGTCTTCAGTTCAATCCCATTGGTCCACATGTCTGTTTTTATGCCAGTACCAAGCTGTTTTTATTACTGTAGCTCTATAGTAGAGCTTGAAGTCAGGGATCATGATGCCTCCAGAGGTTGTTTTATTGTACAGGATTCTTTTGACTATCCTGGGTTTTTTGTTTTTCCAAAGGAAATTGAATTTTGGTCTTTCCAGGTCAACAGACAACCTTTAGATCAGGGAATGGTGGTATATACACTTGTCAAGAGGTGACTATGTGTGTAAGATTTGTTCATTTTCTTGGATGTAAATAACTTAAACTACACACCAATAGTGAAACACAGGTAATGTGGACTGGGGAGATGGCTCAGACAGTGAAGAGAGCAGCAAATACTACTGCCCGAGCCATCTTCCCTGAGTTTAGACCCACAGCTCTCACATAAGACACTGGCAATGTGGTTCATATCTCCCAGCACCGAGGAAATACGACACAAGGATCCCTGAAGCTCAATGGACAGCTAGCTAGTCTAGCTGAATTGCTACACTCCAGGTTCAATGAGACCCTTTCTCAAAAGATAATATGGAGAATAACAGAAGAAGACACCCACCATCAATCCCTGGCCTCTGAAACATGTGCACATACAACATGCACCCACACAGTGTAAGCATGTTTGCACACAAAACAGCAGCAAGAGCATTCTGAAATCAGGATAGTATGTCATCGCAATTTACTTTGAGATGTATCAAAAAATAAGATGGATGGTTGGATATATGGATGGTGGACAGATACACAGCAGATAAATAAAAATGTTACTGGTAGACTCGTCTGTTCAAAATTTTTCATAGTAAAATATTGTACAAAATATACAAAAGTGATATTCATTTTTTCTAACAAAGAAAAAGAACTTAACAACAGAAGGCTGGCATTGCAGAAAATCGAAGGAATTAAATTCTTCTGAAAGGAAGAAAAGATTCCCAATGAGAGAACAGAGATGCAGGAAGTATAAAGAAGAGAAGGGGTGACTTTGAATGTAAACTGAACTCTAAACCCATGGTATGGAACATTATGACTCACATCTAACAGGATAGACAGATAGGTAGCAACAGACCAAACAGCAGGAGTAAAATGGAGTACATTCTAAAATCCAGGCATGACTGCGAAATGAGATTAATTTACAGTATCTTAATAGGATAAAACTGCATGATACAATCTCTACTAGAGTTTACTACTATAGCAAAGAAGGAAACAGAATTAAACATGATTTAAAAGTTGGGAGAAAGAGAAGTGGTCCCAAGAGAAACACCAATTTTAAAAAGTAACAAAAATGTAGTCTCTACAACAAGTATCAATTATTATTTTAAAACAAAGTAAACAGATGGAATACAATTAAGACTTGCCTTGTTGTTTGATAAAGGGCCTTGTTATCTCCTCAAGAGCAGTCTAGCCACTCTCTCATCTTCTCCCCAGTGAGAACAGACTTTTGATCCTACACAGGGAGTCCAGGAATGGCAACTCTATTTCCTTTGTGCCAGCCTATTGCAGGCATTAAAAAGCCATCACTGAAATGTGTTAGGCACAGTCACCAGGGTGCACACCCTCCTGTCTCCCATCTGCCAACCTCAGCCTCACCACACATCTGTTAAAGATGTATCAACCTCACATAACTGGGCACAGCCCATCTCTTCCATCTGCCTGCCCTGCCTGATGTATACTGACCACCTGCTAACCAGGACCTGTGCAAAACAAAATGCAGGCACACTTCCTTCACCAGAGTTTCTATCATAATGCACCTGTACGTCCTTTCTCTGGGAGATAATGATTAAAATATGTTTCATCTGCCATCTGAAAAGAAAACAGGAACTGACTTGTCAACTGAGTTCATCCTCTGTAATGTGTTTATTTACATTGGCAATTGAATGAAGTGTGCCAATACGCTGGAATACCAGATAAAACTTAACATTTTACAAAGTTTTCTACCTAGTATACTATCGACATGAGCTTACAAGGTCAGGAATGAGTTCCAGAACAGCCAGGGCTACACAGAGAAACCCTGTCTTGAAAACAACAACTGTGTGTGTGTGTGTGTGTGTGTGTGTGTGTGTGTGTGTGTGTGTGTGTGTGTGTGTGTGTAACTGAAGGGTTACACATACAGAATTTGACAGATGTTAAGTAACCCCTTAACCCAGCTGCCATGGCACAGTATCTCCTCCTTTAATCTTAAATCTAAAGAACAAATCCTTCCCAAAATTACATATTTCATAAATTTTGTACTCACACACTCAAAATTAATTTTCAATTATAGATTCACAGCATTCTTATTACTTCTGACTTAATGCCATTTGGTTTTTAACATTTTAATTACATTTATGTATTCTGTGTGCAGCATGTGTGTACACGTATGTTGTATGTGTGAACACATGACAGTATGCTCATGTAAGTCTGAGAACTGGGAATCGGTTCTGTCCTTCCACCATTAAGGTGCCAAGACTGAACTCAGACCATCAGTTTGGCAGCAAGTGCTTTTGCCCTCTCAGCCATTTTGCCGGTCCCCGTCTTCTGACAGAGTCTCACACAGCCCAGGCTGGCCTCGAGCTCACTGTGCAGGCAAGGATGGGCTTGGATTCCCACCACTCCTGCCTCCATGTCCAGAATGCTGGGATTACAGGAACGCACCACTCTATCTGGTTTATGTGTTGTTGGATGGAGACTATGACACCATCCATGCTAGCTGGGTCCTCTAAGTAAACTACATCCCTAGCCCTCTTTTCCTTTTCTTGCATGTGACCTCGAGCACACTCCCACTGTGTGTGTGGTGTGTGTGTGTGTGTGTATTGCATGAACACATGGCCTCCATCACTGCCTCACACCCTTCCCACAGGCTCTGAATAAGTCTCCGTATACACTGAATTGTCCCATCCGCCCTACTCTGGTTTCCTACAACCACCTGTTCCCAGCTCCATTTGTACTTCTGAGAAATACTGCTACACACGTCCTCTCCTCTGTGGGATAAGTCTTGGAGGTGAGGGTCTGTCTTACCCATCTGTGATCTTCTTTGGTTGCCTGAAATTACAAGAATGTCTTTATACTTGTACTTTCTATTCTATGACAAAAAATTATTCTAAAAATGTCCATTTTCTGCAAGGATATATTTCCTATACCACTAACACTTTAGTTATGAAAGGAATGGCTGGAGGCGAGGCATAAAAGCAGTACTTGCTGAGGGAATGGATGAATTAAAGCCAGTGGGCAGATGTCGTGCTCAAGGCTCTGGTACTCAACTGCCCTCCATTTAAACAACTTTCACTAACTATTGAGCTCTTTCTCCAGGAGATCGCCCGCCCGCCCGCCCGCCCGCCACCCACCTGAGTCTGTTAAGTTCCCCTCATCCTTAACACCTCCCTCCATCTTGGGAGAGGAAGGAATGCTCACAGTTCCTGCATTCTTGTCTTTCCTGAGCACAACCTTAATGAGTTCAACAGTCCCCTCAAGCAATGACACAAGTTTGGAGGGGACAAGGACACAAGCAGAGACCCTGCCTGTTGTTCAACCTACACATGTGGGAGAGAGTATGTGCAAGAACTACTGACTGCTGTTTTTTTTTTTTTAAATAAATGCATATTCCTAAGTGGAAAAATAACTTTCAAAAGCTATACATTTCTGTGACTGTATGAATCACAGAAATTATGTGTCTCAGATAAATTTCATAATGGCAAGAATTTATTCAGCCTGGCATTCTGGCCAAAAATGCTACTATCACACAGGAGGTATTTAATAATGACCCCATGAGCAACAAATGAATGAATACTTCACACACTCTTCCAAACCCTCTTCAGTCGGCTAATAATCATCTAAGTATAAAATGTGGAATGCTATCATCTCTAAGCTGTTGAGACTTGTCTTTAAAATTTTTACATATCCATTAATGTTATGTGCTCTATTAATATTCCAGATGCCTAAGGCACATGGGCCACCATAAAAAGAATGGGACGGGGGAATTGAACCCAACCTCAAAATAGACAAGTTGAACAATTTTCTAAACCCTCATTATATGCAGGCATAAACCTGTCCACAATTAGTATTAAGACACGAAAGTGGGATGCACCACCTGCCTAAATTACCAACAGTAAGAAACACAGTACCAAATAAAAATACACCAGCCGGAATAAACAGAAGCAATATTAAAAACCTCTTCCCAGGATGAAAATGTGATGCTTCTACACAACTATTAGCATGGGCTCTGTTCCCAGCCCGGAGGAAACAAGGGGAATAGGGAAGAAGGGTGTGGAGGAGAAGGATGCTGACCTAAGCAGCACTGCAGATGGGCAAAGCCTTCAAACTCAAGGCAAGTGAAGCTCCGGAAGCACTGTGCTCCTGCTGGCGCAGCTGGTTCTCAGGGGGACTCAGGCAACCATTCCAAGCCACTAGTCAGGAATGCTAGTGGATAATATCAGGTGGTAAAAGCCAGGGTTCTGCTAGGGTGGGGAGTCGGCAATTAAGCAAACCAAGGCAGCTGCAATCATCCATGTGGTAGAGATTAGAGCTCCGGACAACAGTATTGATTCATGTTTACTTAATATAGATCCAGATGGTCACAAAGAGAAATGTTTATAGCTCTGGGTATACAGATGGCTTAGCACTACATATGTCCTTGTTCTATCGTCCTAGACTCCCTAATAAAAGATCTTAAATCCTAAGTCATCCAACAGAAGAAGCCTGGGTTCCCTAAGAAACGAAAGATTCTAGGACAGGACAAAAAGTGTGGACAAGAGGGAAGAGCATCTTCTAGTGCCTAAAAGTGAGGAAGGGCAAAACAAGGAAGGCATGCTCAACTGGAAAAGCTCTCAAAGGCAAAATGACAGCAATGTTAGTGGATATAGAGTTCTGCCATGATATAAATGCTCCTAAAGTAAAGAGAACAGTGACATCCTGCACTGAAGAATGTCAGCTAGGTCTGGTGGCCCGTGCCTGATGGGCTTAGTGCCTGGTAGGCCAAGGCACAAGAAGGACCATGAAGCTCAGGCTAGCCTGGGCTAGACAGTGAATTCCAGATCAGTCTAAGCTACGAACAAGAGACCCTGTCAAAAACAAAACACAACACAACACACCACCACAAAGAATTCTAAAATATGTCAGTATCCCAGCCTCAAAGAGGCTGGATGGTAACTCCCTGCTTTTCAGGATATACTGACTCCCTTTTTCTAAGGATTTGGAAGACAACCCCAGGAATAGGGTGACTTTCTACTGGAGAGGCCTGACACAGCCTCCAGCCAGGTCAGCACTGACGTGACAATGTAGCTGGTAGCACACTCCTCAACACAAGGTGAGAAAAACGTCTTTCTGTCTCTGTGGTCTCCTCAAATACCCTTAATCCCAGTCTGGTTCTGGAAAACATCAGCTAAGTCCCAGCTAAGGAAATTCTACAAAATATGTGACTGTCAAGGTCATCAAAAACAAGGAGGCCTAAAACACTGTCACAAGCAAGAAGAACCTAAGAGATACATGACAAAAGGACATGGTCACGCAAGTCTATAACCCAGCACTAGGGCAGCTGAGGCAGGAGGAGCCTAAGTTCCAGGCCAGCCTGGGCTAAATTTGAAAAACTATCAATATATAAATAATACCTTATCTTTATAATTTTTTGCAACTCTGAAAGTTTACCACAAATGAAATTTTCAAGGGCTAGAAAGATGGCTCAGCAGCTAAGAGCACTGGCTGCTCTTCCAGAGGCCCTGGGTTTGATTCCTAGTACCCACATGGCTCATCACCATCAAAGCTCCAGTCCTAGGGGATCCAATGCTCTCTTAAGGCTTCCACGGGCACAAGGCATGCAGATGGCACACAGGCATACATGTAGGTAAAACACTAACGAACATAATTTAAAAACCCAAAACTCCAAAGCCAACCAACCAACGAAGCACTCTCTTCTCTTCACTATTCTCTACTGTGGTCTTGGTCAGAAGGAACAGCACAGCCTGGGGACGTCAGAAACACCCCTTCCCAAGCCAGGCCTGGGGGCATGCCTGGAACTCCAGCACCCAGGAGGCAGAAGGGTCAGGAGTTCAAGGTTAACCTTAGCTTTATAGCAAGTCTAAGGACAGCCTGGGTTATAAGAACCTATCTTCATAAGGGGAAGGGATGGAGTGCTGGAGAGACAGCTCAGCAATTAAGAGGGCTTGCTGTTCTTCTAGATGACAGGACCTGAGTTTGGTCCCAGCACCCATGTTGGGCAGCTCACAACTATCTCTAACTCCAGGGAATCTAATACCTTCTTCTGGCCTCCATGGGTACCCATACATAAGTGGCGCACGTGCGTGCACACACATACATACAACACACACACACACACAACACACACACACACACACACACACACACACAGAGTCTCTCTCTCTCTCTCTCTCTCTCTCTCTCTCTCTCTCTCTCTCTCTCTCTCTCTCTCTCTCTCTCTTTAAAGAAACACTCCTTCCCATTCTGTACTCAGATTGCTAAATAAGACCCACAGAGGCAGGGCCCTCAGTAATCCTTGCTTTGGGGCTGGGATACACCTCAATGACAGAACTTGTCAGCAAGTACAGGCCCCTGGGTGCTATCCCAAGGCTGGGAGAGGGAAGACAGGAAGAGGAGGCACAGTGTGATGCCAGTCCTTGGGAAACCAAGGCAACAAGAGTATTGTGTGGTTACCGGGCATTGGTGGCACACGACTTTAATCCCAGCACTCGGGAGGCAGAGGCAGGTGGATCTCTGTGAGTTCCAGGCCAGCCTGGTCTCCAAAGCGAGTTCTAGGATAGGCTCTAAAGCTACACAGAGAAACCCTGTCTGGAAAAACAAACAAACAAACAAACAAAGTATTGTGAGATTGAGGCCAGCTTGAGCTATTTAGTAAACCCATCTCAAAACAAAAAAAAAATCAAAACCAAAAAGCCCGTAAATGACTCTGATACATGCTTCACTCTGGGGACACAGAGGCTCTGGTTTTGATACAGGACATGGGAGGACCTTGAGAACAGATGAAGAGCCTGCTGGTCTGGGACTACATGGTAACAAGCCAGGCAGTAAGAACGGCCACTGTCAAATGCTGGTTGTCAGTCGGGTACTTATACAACATACTTGCAAGGCAGGGTCCTGTTATTAGAGATGGCGGCGACGTTAGCAAGCGCAGCCCTTGCCCCACAGCTCCACAACGGGGCGATGGCGACTCTCTGTTCCTGCATTAATGAAGGCTCCTTTTTTGGATAACATACTTCTTTTGCATCTTAAGACTGCTATAAATTCCAGTACTCGGGAAGCAGAGGCAAGAAAATCTCTGTGAGCTAACAGGCCAGCCTGGTCTACAAAGGCCAGCCAGGGCTACATAGAGAGACCCTGTCTTTAAAAGACTGCTGTAACAAATCACCTAACTTGGCTTAAAAAACAGAAATACAGACCAGGTGGTGGTGGTGCACGCCTTTAATCCCAGCACTCGGGAGGTAGAGGCAGGCGGATCTCTGTGAGTTCAAGAGTTCAAGGCCAGCTTGGTCTACGAGTGAGTTCAGGGACAGCAAGGACTACACAGAGAAACCCCGTCTCTGGGGAGCAGGTGGGGGCGGGGGGAGCGATTTAAGCAGTATTTGAGCACGAGCACAGTGCTACATAGAAAAGAACATGATCATTACAGTTAAAGAGTAGCAGAGCTAAATGTGACTTCTGTTAACAAAGCCTTCTGCTGCCTAGGGCCGGTGAGACGGCTCAGGGTAAAGGTGCTTCCTGCCAAGCCTAACGAAGGAGTCCAATCCCTGGGACCCATATGGTGGACGGAGAGAACCAACTCCTGGTCATTGGCCTCTGACCTCCCTCCACATGTGTGTTGTGGCATGCACATATACATGCAGTAACTAAGTAAATAGATGTAACTTAAATTTAATTAAAACTTGAATAAAAATAAATGCCATGTACCCATACAGAAATGCTTCACAGCCACGGCCTAACTGACCCAGTCTCATTACCGTCAACTCTGCCCTGTCACAGTGACTTCTGCCTTGCTGCTTTGGGGACATTTAGAAACTGTACTGATCCACCGCCGCTGTTAAAAAGTGACTTCAGCAATCTGCTGATCAGCAAGCCTGGTCTACAGAGCGAGTTCCAGGACAGCCAGGGCTACAGAGAAACCCTGTTTCAAGGGGGAAAAAAAAAGCTGAGCATACTTGTATTACTTGGTTGTGTTCATATCTACAGCCATCTCCTCATACTCTAGTAGAGCAAGCAGAATCCCAAATTATTACAGTATCCGTCTATAAATATATACCAGGCCAGCAAGCCTTCTACTGCCTTTAAATTATGCCGTTACAAGTAAAACTAAGCCTTTTTTTTTTTTTTAGGGGAAGGGATCTAGGGACAAGGCCTAAGATTTCATGCTTATCAGGTAAAGGCTCTACCACTGGGCTAAGTCCTCAACCCCAAAATCTAAAGTCTTTAAAAGTAGTGCAGTATTTATTTTTCTGGTTTTCTTTGTTGTTGTTTGTTTTCTGTTGCTGTTTGGCTCAGGAAATAAATGCCAGACATCAAAGAAGTAACTCTGCACAGATTTCTTTATCTCCACAGTGGCAGAGGCCTGCAAGGCTAATACCCCCCTCCCACCCTGTGATGTCAGCAGGGGATTAGCATTCAATTACGGCCTGAATGCTGAAAGACTTTTGCTACCCAGGGAAAGGGCTGGCTGTAACGGTCCCATTACACATTTTTTACAGTCATGACATGGCACATTATAAGCTTGCTCAATGATAAGCTCTTTATGAGAGCTACAAGTCTGCAGCCTTCTAGAACAAAGACCTCTTCTGTCTTCAGTTTCCTAGAAGTCAGTAAGCTCCAAATCACATCCTGTACAATACCCAGTCAGAGGATCCAGTCTTGGATTGCTGTGCCCAGTTTCCCAGAGCACAGCAGTCCACAGGACATGACAACCACAACAACCCCTCATTTTCAATTAGATGGCTCTGTGTTCTAACTGCCCCTGCCCCACTCATGTAGCAGATCAGGCTGTCCTCAAACTTACTGCGTAGCTGAAATGACCTTAAACTTTGCTCTTCCTCTACCTTCTAAGTGCTGGATCCCCAGCACTCCTGGCTCTAATCTTTTAAACTTTGGGATGATTTTAGAGGGGCTGGTGAGATGGCTCAGTGGGTAAAGGCACTTGACACAGTCTGATGGGATCTTGGGATCTGAGACACACAGGGTAGAAGGGGGAACCAACTCCATGGGGTATCCTCTGACCTCCACACATGCACCATGGCTGGCACACATATGCGCACACACTAAAACAGAACAAAAAATGTACTGAAACCATTTCCAATTACAGAGTTGTAAACAGAGAGGGGCACCTCCCACCCTGTTTCACACTCTACTTAACTAGGACAAGAACATCAAAATGAGGAGATTAACATCCGTACACCACTCATCACTCAACTGTAGACTGTCAACCCACCAGCTCTCCCTTCTTCCACTCCAGAGCCCCACACTGGATGGAGTCTTCATGGCTCCCATGGCTCCACTGTTTCTCCATCCTTCCTTGCTTTTCATGACCCTGACACTGGAAGAAACCCTGATCAAGTGTCTTGGAGGAAGTTTTATACCTTGAGTTTCTAGATTAGTCCTGATTAATCTGAGGTTATAGATTTAACATCAAGGAAGTGAGCTGTCCTCACACTCCACCACACTGGAGAGAATCAACATGGCCATGCCATACCACTGTGACTCTGTTGGTGGATGCTGGACTCACAGTAAGTCACATGTTGTAACTACTTAAACATGTAACTAGTCACATAAATAAACTTTAAGTTACTTAGAAGCTAGTCTAAAAAGCTGAGTTTTCAGAGGGATTGACATATCCCACGTAAACAAGTGTTTAGTTTTAACTTTGTGGTGGTACACGCCTGTAATACCAGCCCTCAGAAGGCGGAGGCAGGAGAACTGGGAATCTAAGGCCAGCCGAGGCTACATGGTGAGCCCAAGTGTCAACAGAGAAAAGTCATGTCAAGACTCTGCTTGTCCCCTCCTGTGACTGATGTCTTCTCATCTGTCACTCAGGGATTAATGCCCTTCATTCTCACTCATTTTTATTTGGTCACACAATGGCTATCATGGCTCAGAGAGAAGAAAGGAACGCAAATAGATACCATGGACCTTACAAAGCACAGCCCAGGGGAACATTTGGTGCCAAGTCTGGCTTCCCCCAACCCAATTATAGGCAATACTTCCTATACTTTTAACCAAAGTCAAACTCTCTCTCTGCTACCCAGGACAAGGGTTAAATGGGAATAACAATGAAATATTAAGTTCTACACACTTCCAAAACACCATTACCCCCTAAAATAGTTCTCTGAGTATAAAAGGATGACAGCTCCTCTGTTGCACAAGACGGAGACACATCAACTTACAACACTCCTCTAAACCTTAAGCAATTCCCCCGACTTCCCTACTCCAGGCAACACTGCCTTCACCACCACCACCACGCCGTCAAATTCATTCTCGCCTTTGTCCCTCACTGGCCATGCTAACTCATCAACCAGAATGACTAAATATCAGAACTAGGAACTTAAACTGGCGGTTGCCATGTAGCCTCTTAAAAGTGGGGACACTATCACAGTTACTTTGTTTGAAGCAATCTAAAAAGGTACTTGCTTTAACAATACATATGCTAACATTGGAATATTCCAGAAATCCAATTATCTTTAGAGAAAACAGAGACCCAGACTGCTAAAGCCCTTTACGGTGCACCCTAATTCATAGTGCTCCTCTCAACTGCTGCCCAGCTCTCCTTGCTTTCCTTTGCAGTCTGAAGTGCTCTGTCCTGGTGACTGCTGATTTGTCAAATAGACATTGAAGCACTTTTCTGTATGAAGTTCATTTTCACGTTGATAAGAAAGTCTTAGAATTCAGGAATCACTTTATTCCTGTTATCTCAAAATGACTTTGAATATGTACATATTAAAAGGTAGGCTATACATTCTGCTGGAGAAATTCCAGTGGTAACACCCGTGGTCTCAAATGTTCAACTATACAGGAAGTGCCATTGGGCTATATTTTAAGATTAAAAAAAATGGGTCTATCCTACCTCCTCTTAGTGTGCTAAAGAACTTTCTTGTCAACTGCACAAAACAGTTGAATAGGCAAAATGATGACCTTCCAATAATAGTGATTAAGAAATAAATCTTAAACACTTTTAACACACGTCAGCCAGACTCAAGAATGATAACAACGTACCAGCCTGCCTTTCTCTCAAGCATAATCCACCTACACACCATCTCAGAGATGCTACTGAAGATTTACTTTGACAGCAAATTACAGAGCCAAAGCAATTAAAGGTTCTAAGTCCAAGTCTAAGAAGAGGGATTCCATTCAATGCTGTTTTTACAAAGCAGAGTCAAACACCTGTTCATACACGTCAAAATCTGTATAACCAGAGCTCTCCTGGGATGAGTTCTGAATGACTGTTTTCCAATACCCAAGGATACCCTGACCAGCCCTCTCATCTGAGAGAACTAACTCTTATCCTGCTCTAGTTACGATAACACACATCATCATGATCCTTGAAACCATACTCCTTCATGGGCAATTTCTACCCTTGTCCCATTCTGAAGGAAATTCAGGTTTGGGGAAGTTAGGTAACTTGTTTCACAAGACCACAGTTAAATGAGAAGCACCATGATTCAAGGCCAGACCTATCTGTGACCAAAGCCCTCCCAGCCCTGCCATGTCCAATTTCTGTGCTGTTCTGGCGTCTCCATGCGTCACTTCTCAAGCTGGTCACCTTGCTGTCTTAAGACCACACACTCTGCTGTCTGCTACTCTGGGCTCCAGCTTATGCCTTCTAAGGTTGTCTTAGTTACTTTTCTATCGCTGTGATAAAACACCATGACCAAGGCAACTCCTAAAAGAAAGCATCTAATATGGGGCGATGGTTCCTGAGGGTCAGGGTCCATGACAGCAGAGCAGAGGCAGCAGAACAGCAGGGCACGTACATCTTGATCCTGTCTTGAAAAAACAAAATAACAAAAGGGGAGGGGGGAGTTAGCAGTTAAGAGTGCCTGCTGCTCAATCATAAGGCCCTAAGTTCAGATCTCAGGATCCATGCAGTTAACATTCACACACACACAAATAATCTTAAAAACCAAACAAACAAGCAAACAAATAAACAAACAAAAAAGAGGCATGGTGGTGTATGCCTTTAATCCTACCACTCAGGAAAAGGGTTAGGTGAGTTCGAACACAGCCTGGCCTACAGTGATTTCCAAGACAGACAGAGTTATATAAGAGACTCTGTCTCAAAAAAGAAAGGGGGGAGCAGGCAAGATGGCTCAGTGGGTAATGATGTACCTGACAACGCAAGCCTGACAATCTGAGATGAACCCGCATACCTAACATAAAGATGGATCCATACAACTATCCTGGGGCCTTCACTCACGTGCCTTGGCATGTGCCCTTTCACAATAACAGAGTTCCAAGAAACTTTGAAAAGTTCCCATGAATATACTGGAAATCTAGAAGACCATAACCATGTAGGGTTGTACATATCCTCAGGAAGTTCTCATTTCTGGCTGGTCATGAGGCTCTGCAGCTGTCAGCTGTCTGATAGGTTTGGGGCAAGCATGGACTCATGCATGTGCAATGGACTCATGCATGTGCAATCTCCTCAGCAGAGTACAAGACTTACTGGTTGTAGGCATCTGAGTAGCTCCAGCTGAGGACTGAACAAACCAGGTAGGGCTCATCAAACACAACAACAGGACTAGCTCTGGCACTCTGAGTGAGGGATGGACTCTGATACCAACAATTACCACACCAACATGTGAATAAATAAGAATGAACAGTCCATACATGAATGTTTCTGAGGAGATGCTATTAGAGATAAGAAATTGCTGCTTTTTAAAAGAACTAAACAAATTCTGGAGTTGAAAAGTACAATACCTGAAATGAAAAACAACAGATTTGAACAGGCAGAAGAGACATCAGTGAACCTCAAGACAGGTCCCATTATCCTGTGTGAGGAAAAGAAAAGAGAATGAACAAAAATGAACAGAGCCTGAGTACATGCATATGGGAGTTACAGAAGGAAAATGTGCAGAAGGGAGCCGGGGAGTAACAGAAGGAACAGTTAGAAAAACACGGCTGAGGAACTCCCCAAACTGAGGAAAACCAGACCACGCAAACAAGAATCTCAAGCAACTCCAAGGATGAACACAGACACCACACACTGTGGAGAGCCAGTCTTAAAGGAGCAGCGCAGGAAAGAGACACACAACACAAAGGATGCTCAGTAAGGCAGAAGAGAGAAGGGGCAAAACTGTAACAAAGACAGAGATGGGACTCTACCATGGGAAAAGCACCCCTCTGCCAGGAAGATGTAATTATCAAACATATGCATCTAAAAACAAGCTCCAAAATAAAGAAAACACTAACAAGGAATGAAAGAAATGACTAATTCAGTAATAGTAGATTCTAATGTTCTACTTTCATAATGGACAGAATATTAGACAAAAAAATCAACTAAAACCCAGAAATTTGGGTCAACATTTTGTATATGTGTGTGTTTCATTTTCAATAATAGATAGAATTATATATCAACAGTAACAATGAACAACAACAACAAAAAAACCCAAGAAAATTTGGCCAACATTTTTTGTGTGTGTTCATGTGTACATAAGCACGTTGGGTATAGGTGCACATGTGGATGCCAGAGGTCCATATTTGGTGTCTTCTTTAATTACTCTCCCACCTATATTTTTTTAGTATTGCTTTTATTTCATGCTGGGGATCTGAACTCAGGTTCTTATGCTTATACAGACAGCTCTTTACAGACTGAACCACCTCTCTAGTCCCTGTGAACATTTAAATTAAACCTAACAGATCTATAGAAACCTAATTCGCCAACAGCAGAAGACATATTACTCTCAATACATATGGACCATTCTCCAAGACAGACTCTGTTGAGTCATACGGTCTCAACACAGTTAAAATACTAACAACTACACAAAGTGCATTCTCTAATAGTGAGGCGAAATTAAGAGTCCACAGAGCAATGGCTGGTCTCACTGTCTCCAATTTTCCTCTTTTTCCTTATGCTAGTCAGTCCTCTCACTGCTGCTCTGGTTTCCTAATGGTAGATTCTGTGTACGCGTGCATACATGTCTGCGTTTGAGACAGGGTCTTTCGCCAAACCTAGTTGATCCAACTAGATTACTTGGCCAGGAACTCTGAGGGATTCTCCTGTCTGTCTCCCCAGCTCTGGGACTACAAAAATACAAGGCCCCGCTTGGCTTTTGACGTGGGTACTGGGGGTCCCAACTCAGCTCTTCATGCTTGCACAAAAACTGCCTTGTTCACTATGCCATCACCTCAGCCCCTAAAATGTGCCATTCGAATCCATCAGAGGCTAGAAATCGAGCCAACAAATTTACCGAAGGACAACACCAAAAAACATGGTTCACAGTCTAGGCATGGCCATGTACACCTTGAATCCCAGATTTTAGGAAGCAGAAGCAGGCAAATCTCTGTGAGTTCCAGGCCAACCAGAGATACATACTGAGACTCTACCTCAAAAAGTTCAGTATTAGGCTTTGAGGAACATACAGCATAGAACCGGGTCACTTTTTCAATATACCTGTCAACTCAGTCAATAACAACCATATTTATCCATTTGCATTAGTGTCTGGACCATCTAGTCTAGCCACTGGGAAGAGGGACAGGCTAGTTCCCAGGGAGGTGAGGTGAATGGACATCCTAAATGAGAAATGAAGGCACAAATAACACAAGTGATGCCCAGGACACCCAGCAGTCAAGAGACATCACTCCTTCCATTAGTAACTTTAGAAAGTTTCAGATGTGTGATGTGTGATGCAAGGATGTTCAACATCCTTTCATAAGCAGGCCAGATCAGTAAGGAAGTCCTCTTCTTTACATATATTTTGCTATAAATTCTAACTTCCCTTGCCGATATGTCTTCCTATAAAGACCAGCATTGATTTTTGTCCTTTCTTGTACTATTTTTAAATTTAAAATCAGCATTATGAGGTGTCATACTTAATTTCTCACTGTTTCATGTTATGTTTATGCCACCCCAAGATGAGTTTTGATAAGAAGATACATAAACTTAACAGCTTGTATGTGTCATGTCTGTAAGGATGCCCCAGGGTAGCTAATTCATGGAGGGAACCCAGTGGTACAGAAGTGGAGAGTTTCAGCCCTGCAAACCCTCCGCACTTTTGAATTCTGAATTATATGAACAGCACCAATTGTACAAGTCAATAAACCTTTCAGGTTGTCAGAGCCATCTTTATCTCCACATTTCACCAGCACTTCTTATTTTCCACCCCAAACACCTGTGCTTCCAGTCAAGCTCCCTTAAAATGATACAGAGGTCTGCGTGCCGGTTACTTGTTCCATTTGTCTGGATATGTACAGCTCCTATTTTCTCTAAAGGTACATGGTAACTAATAAGTTAAAATGAATGTTCCTATGGTCAACTTCCTTCTTGTTTCCTCTTTTAAAACAATACTATAATAATAGTCTATACATATGTCTAGATAAAATCACTTTTCCAACTCTTCAACCCTGTATCTCAGAAACTCCTAGTAATGTGAGGTAACGGTGTCCACCCCCATGTGAAGGGCACCAGACTTAACCAGCATTTAAGCCTCTAGACCAGTTCTTATTTTCCTTTAACTTCTCTGTGAAACTAAAATCATTTAAAAATCAAGTGCTTAAAAGGCAGTTAATAAATACCAGCAATAATAAAAAAAATAAGCTTATAAATAAATCTGAGTTTTGGCTTTGACAACTGTTCCTCATGAGTCATTTTAATTACACAGCTATTACTGGAGAAATTATTTCTACTTCAAGGCAATTAAAAAAAATTATTCCTCTGGCTAAGCTTACAATAGAGCAAAGTAAGTACTTTGCACAACTCCAAGCTTAACATAATTATCTTATGGGAAGTTTAAGGAAGGATTAATCATGCCTAACTGTTGAGCATGGCATCTCTTAGTGATGGGATAAGGGTGCAGGTATCAGGCAGACTGATTGATTGGTAAATGTTCCATAATGTATTTCTTAAAATGAGAATGAAGAACTATATGTAAAGGGGTAAAATTTTAAGCACAGAAATACACAGGATAAAATCTGTGTGACTCAAAAAAAGGAACAATTTCTTAAAATACTAAAAAGGGGATGCCTGGCGAGATGACGTATGATTAAGAGCACTGGTTGCTTGCTCTTTCAAGGACCCACATGGCAGCTCCAGTTCTGGGTATCCAACCCTTTCTTCTGGCCTCCATGAGCAAAGTACATGCGTGGTACATAGACACATATGAAGGCAAACACCCACAAATATTAATAAGAAATAAAAACATTAAAAAGCACAAGCCATCAAAGTTAGGTTATGATAAATTAGACTCACAAGTGGCCAATTTTTAAAATTCTACAATTCAGTGAAGGAAAAAGACAAAGCACATAGTCTAGAAGATACTTCGTTGAGAACAAAGCACTTGAACAAAATCCTAAAACAGACAGCGTTCCATCTGAAACATGGGCCAAAACTGTGAACAGACAACTCACAGAAAACAGAACTCTCAGCACAGCTGAAGGGAGGAGGCTCTGGCACAAGCCCAGGGGAGAGCCTGCCAATATAATCTAGGAAAATCAGTGTCATCACAATGCATTTAAAGAACTGCACAGTGGCAGGGACATTCCTGCCTGCCTGCCTGCCCCACATTCCTGGGGACAGCCACCTGTGGCTGCTCTTACTGATGCAGCTCCCTAGGCAAAGAGGGCAACACCTGCCAGATCCTCTGAGCCAGTAAAACTACTTACAAGATGTAAAGTCCAAGTGTCCATGATATCGATGGTCACAGGTATCCCTAGCCATGCTGTTTACAACTTTCATGTCAGATTACCCCATAATGAATGGGAACTTACCCCTTTACACCAACAATCTCGCACTGACGTTAAATTAAAGTTCTTGCTCTAACTCAAGATACTGACTTTATCCAGTAGTACCTATAAGATACTAATCTACATCAAGACACAATAATTTTTTGATTCTCAAATTAAAACTGTGTGGGAGTGATGGCCAAAGCCTGAAATCAGTGAGTTCTAGGCCAGCCTATACTCCAGAGTGAGACCCTGTCCTCTACCCACACACAAAAGAGCTGGGAATGGTCGGTGGCTTATACCTGTAACCCCTGCATTGTGGGGGCAGAAGGCAGCAGTTCAAGGCATCTTAGCTACAGAGCAGGCTCACCATCAATCAGCCTGGGCTACCAAGGAGAGCCTGTCTCAAAACAACAACAGAAAGCAAGCTTGTCCTCTAAAATGTCAGCAAAATAAACATTCCAAAATATACAAATGCTGTGGGCCACAGAAATATGAAGCAGGAATTCAGCTGACTATAGCAAAGGCTATACCTGAAGAAGCAGGGCTCTTCTAGAGGAAAAGGCCAAGCCTCAAGGAGTCTTTGTGATATTCGCTTTTAGATCTATATTAGCCGGTTCCTGCAATGATTTTCTTGTGCTCTATGGTAGCTTTCCCAATTGTTTCTTCTAAGAACTTCTAACAGTGCATTTTATCTGAGTTACCTCTCTCAAACATCCAAAGACAAATGGCAGACAGAAATAGCATTCCAGATCACCTGCTGGTCTCCTGAAAGGTAAATATCCATATGGAAACACTACCTAGGCCAGGTGGACAAGGCAGATGTTAGGTACAAACCTGTGACTCTTGTGAAAATTAAGCTTAGTCCTTTCTTCCATAGCCCAAATGGTATCTCTAGACCTCCTCTTTTAACATTTTAACTCAGAACAAAAGAGCTTTCAGAAACCAGGTGCATCAAGCTATGACACAGGCTTCCAAGCTACTGAGCAGACAGAGCATTTTGGATTGTAGTGTAGAGACAGATCGGGGAAGAGGAGAGGAAGGAACGAGGCTGGAAAGAGGAAGGGAGAGGATGAGAATGAGATGGAAAGAACTTAGAACTATGAGAGGACAGGAGGAGAAGGGACAGAGAGGAGCTAAGTATAAGAAGAGAATGGAAGCTGTGTAGATAGAATTTTGTCTTAGAAGAATAAAGTGAATGGACTGAAGAGCTTGGTGTACTTAGATTCATTCCCTCAGATTATTTCTTGCTGTATGAAGAACATTCCTGTACATTAAAAATGTCTGCTTCCCTAAAACTTTAGGCATAAGTAACAAAAGGTTGGAGGGCATTTAATAGCAAGTTGTGGGGAGGAAAGCATGGGCAAAAGCATGTCCCTTCCCTGTAGTTGAAGTTTTCCTGTGCTCGCCAGCACCAAGGACCCCACAGCCACTTATAAAATAATCACTCAGAAACTTATATTAATTAAAACTGCTCAGCCATTAGCTCAGGCTAACTATTGACTAGCTCTTACATTTAAACTAACCCATAATTCTTATTTATGTTTAGCCATGTGGCTTGGTAACTTTTCTCAGTTCTGCCTTCACATCTTGCTTTCTGTGTCTGGCTGGCAACTCCTGACTCAGCCTTCCTCCTTCCCAGAATTCTCCTCTCGGCTTGTCCCACTTATACTTCCTGTCTAGCTACTGGCCAATCAGCCTTTTATTTATTAACCAATCAGAGCAACACATTCACAGCATACAGAGCGATATCCACAGCACTTCCCTCAAGTGTTTCAGAAAGAGCTGAGAGCTCGAATAGGAGGGCGAGTTCTTGCTTTGGGCAAAAGGCCTAGCAATTCCTTCTGTTCTTCATAATCATCAATAGTTAACCAAACTAAACACAACAAATCCATTTCATGCTGCTTGTCTTAGTTAGGGTTTCTGTTGCTGTGAAGACACACCATGCCCATGGTAACTCTTTTTTTTTTTTTTTTTTTAATTTTTTGGTTTTTTGAGACAGGGTTTTTCTGGTATAGCTTTGGAGCCTGTCCTGGAATTCACTCTGTAGACCAGACTGACCTCGAACTCACAGAGATCTGCCTGCCTCTGTCTCGCGAATGATGGGATTAAAGGTGTGTGCCACCATTGCCTGGCCATAGTAACTCTTATAAAAGAAAACATTTAATTGTGGTGGCTTGCTTACAGTTCAGAAGTTTAGTCTATTATCATCACAGTAGGAAGCAAGGCAGCATACAGGCAGACGCGTGCTAGAGAAGGAGCTGAGAGTTCTTACATCTTGACTCACAGGCAACAGGAAGTGGACTGAGACAATGGGTGTGGCTTGAGCATATATGAGACCTCAAAGCCTGCCTCCACAGTGATGCACTTCCTCCAACAAAGCCACACCTCTCAATAGTGCCATTTCCTGAGCTTATGAGGGCCAATTACATCCAACTACCACACCGCTGTTACTGGATCTTGAAACTACAGACAAGAGGTACACATGTGCAATATAACAAGAAAGCCTAAAATTAACTCATGCCCACTTATAAAAGAGAAAATACTGGTAAGCAGACTCCCATAAAGGTTTCATGTGTTAAAATAACTCAGAATTGCCTGCCACCTAATGTGAAAGGAATGACTGTATAAGCTTATAGACAAAAGGTCAAGATTTGTAATAGTCACTTATTTCTTTTTGGTACTGGCAATGCCCTCAGGTATGCTAAGCACATGCCATATTGCTGTGCTACAACACTAGCTCCCAAATGCAAAGCCAAAAGCTCCTGACCAATTTCTCATCACTAACCATTTTATAAGTTCAAAACATGTAAGTTTCTGATCTGTGTAGGTCATCTTGACCAGATGAAAGTGCAAGCCTTCGGGAAATGGGAAACAAGGAAGTATCCTATGCTCTTGCAGAAGGTCTTGTGGAATCAACAGAAACCAGATGATTCTAGGTGTCATGGAAAAATGTCACTATGACCATCAGTAAATCCTAGGTTTCTTCAAACCGTGAGTACCATTATTTATTTAAAAAGACATCAGAAGTACAGAAGACATGCTCTAAAGGCCAGGGGAAATCAGGGTAATAAGAATTTTAAAAACTTAAAACTCAGGCTAAAACATGTACTAATAATTTATACCAACTTTAACCCTAAAGAGGCTCATATTGCTAGTTTCCTATGATTGATCCCGAACTCAAAAGCAAAATTGATGGGTTTTCCCCTGTAAAGAATTCTGCTCTTACCTCATATGACCAGACACACTGCACGCCTGCGAACCTCCGGACACATCTTCCCACCTCTACATCCTCATGGGTGGTGTACATTTCCCGGAGACACTTGCCAATGTGTGGTGCCATTCTCCGAAGCACCTCCCGGCTCAGAATCACACCGGGTCCTCCCATGCAGAAATTCTCTCCAGGCTCAAGGGCCAGTTTCCCCATTTCTTCTGTGGTGCCCAGTCCTGTCTGCCCAAGAAAGAGGGGCTCGCTGCTATTCAAACTCCTCAGAAAACTCTCCAGACGATCTCCTTTGATGTAAACATCATCATCTGCTCTCATAAACCATTCGTACTTGTCCAAGTAGTGGTCATGCATGTACTTGAGCATCATGAAAGACTTCTTCTGGGGTGGATAGGAGTCATCTACACCCCGCAGTGGCACTATGGGAATGGGTATAGATGTATCTGAACCCTCGCTAGAGAAGAATTCAACTTTCCCAGGAATTGTCTTGGACCATGTTCTGGAAATAAAATAAATAGTGATTAGAGGACAGTTGTTTTCAGAAATGAATGTATCCACTCATTTGAATCTCTGTGTGACTGCTTCTAACATCTGGTTTGCGTTTGCCTGCCTCTTCTAACGGAAGCCCCCATTGAGTATTACAAAGTCTAGATTCATTTTCAAAAGAACCCCAACTACAGGGAGGGTGAAGTCTTAAAGGGTCACTAACTTTTAGTTACAACTGATAACTAAATTGCTAAAGCAAGCTCTGGGTTGGTCAGTCAACTTTTGGATTTCATTAACTTCTACTGACAAGCTCCTCAGCTCGTAAGGATGGCTAAGTGGTAAAGGCGCAAGCTGCCACGTCTCATCACCAACCCAAGTTCACTCCAGGGCCCATGTGGTTGAAAGAGAACTGAATCCTACAAGCTGTCCCTCTGACCTCTACAAGCCTGCATGCACACGCCCATATACTCCCACAAAGTAAACAAAATGCAAAAATAAATAAATAAATAAGTGACCACAAAATCAAATTTTGCAGTCAACAAATCTTGCTGCAAAGCTCCTCAAGTGCTAAGACAGATGCAATGGTGAACTGAACCACAGCTGGAGTCAGGGCAGTCCCCAAAACAGATGCAATGGGTGAACTGAACCACAGCTGGAGTCAGGGCAGTCCCCAAGACAGATGCAATGGTGAACTGAACCACAGCTGGAGTCAGGGCAGTCCCCAAGACAGATGCAATGGGTGAACTGAACCACAGCTGGAGTCAGGGCAGTCCCCAAGATAGATGCAATGGTGAACTGAACCACAGCTGGAGTCAGAGCAGTCCCCAAGACAGACGCAATGGTGAACTGAACCACAGCTGGAGTCAGGGCAGTCCCCAAGACAGATGCAATGGTGAACTGAACCACAGCTGGAGTCAGGGCAGTCCCCAAGACAGATGCAATGGTGAACTGAACCACAGCTGGAGTCAGGGCAGTCCCCAAGACAGACACTGTCAGGAGGGTCACATGTGCATGCGCACACTATCAGCATGAACATGTTCTGAAAGAAAGCAGCACACAGACAGAGGATGCCAGAACAGAAAATGCTTCCCTGAGGCAGGGTAAATGCCAGGATGCTAAGGCTGACCCGGGGTGAGAGCACAACAGTTTGCTATGTGGGAAGATGGAGGGAAACCTCAACTGAACTAAAGGTGGGGTCCACCAGAGAAGGGGTCCTCTATGGTATGACAGCTCCAGAAGGCACCAAAGGGAACAGCGCAGGAGAAGAAGAAAAGGGAATCCCCGGTGCGGACTGGAAAGCAAAGAAGCTAGGCTTCGGCCAGACAGAAGTAGATCAGTAATCAATGAAATGGAAACAAAGTGTCCAGTTACGAAGAACTAATTTAAGGTAATCATAAAGTCCTTCCCAGTGCTTCAGGCTACTGCTAAGAACTTAAGTAATTTAGCTATAATCATTCATTTATATGGACTACTTCCCAGAAAAACATGATAAGAGAACAAAGAAATACAGGCTGAATAGCCTTTATCTGGAGTTTTTCACATTTTAAAATATGTGTATAGATTCACGAGTCATGTATCCCCTGACTGAAACAGCCAAGTGTCCTGAGCCCTGCCACTGGTAGAATTGAGCACTGCTCTCAAAGTTTCATATTTTAGAGCATTTTGAATTTCCCTACCAGAGCTGCTCAATTTGTAGTAAATTTAATATTAAGAAAATCAAGGCCTAGCATGGCGGTGTACATCTTTAATCTCAGCACTCTGAAGGCAGGCAGCTGGATCGTTGCAAGTTCAAGGTCAGCCTGATCTACATAGCTAATTTCCAGGCCAGTCAGGGCTATATAGTGAGACCCTGTCAAATGTAGGACCGGAAGAAGAAAATAAAATCCTGAACTACAAATACAGACTACTAGTAGAGTGTTTGCTCAGGATGTGCAAGGCCAGAGGTTCAATTCCCAGTCTCGCTGTCTCTGTCCCCTCCCCTCAGTTTCCAAGTTCTTCATAAATTTTAATTTATTTAAGCAGTACAACTGTATTTCTGCAGTGAAATGGTGGCTTGGACCAACTAAACCTACACACATTTTTAATGGGGATTACTGGGAGAAAAGCACCATTAAAAACCACTGTAGGCCAGGTCTACAGTACTCCCGGTGCTCAGAAGAGTGAGCAGGAGGAGAGCAGGCTGGAGGGCAGTCTAGGCTACTTAGGGCAACTCTGCCAAAAAAAAAAAAAAAGTAGGGAAACTGGAATCGGAAGAGCTGGAGGTAGGGCAGACATCACTTCCACACTTCTCTACAGTACAGGAGACTGGAAGTACCACACACATGACACAGAATCACCATCCTAACCACCTCCAAGTGCACAGGTAACACACTCAGCACTCAGTGCTGCCTGGCCACCACCACCATCCAATTCTAGAACATTTTCCATCTTGCAAAACTGAAATTCTAAAATTGTTTTTAGAATTTTAAATGAGATACTTCAAAAACAAAAGACTAGTTTTCATTTAACTTCCTAATCAAGATGTAGGGAATAAAAATAACCAAACTGTCTCGTTCAAATTGAGGAAAACATTCAATTGCATAAAACTTTCTATCAAATTCCTCTCAAAAAGTCCAAGGATTGACTATATATGGTTTTCTCCTATCTAGGTATCAGCTGCGAGGTCTGTCACCGTTTCATTTACCAGCAGCAAACACTGCTAATGGTAAGCCAATCAAAAACTAGAAACCGCACCCTGTATCAGGGACATCCGAGTCTGGAAAAGCATATCTTAGAATGCGTGAGACACTGTAGTTAATGCTGTCCCAATGCCTGCGTACTGATATTAACACAGCTGGATATTCTATGCCACTCAGCTCTTTAAGAAAGAATCATGAAACAAATGTCATAGAGAACTCTTACCACATTACAGATTCTATACCAGGTACTATATTTCAGTTTCACAAAGGATATGCTCTTTTAAATAAATTTTAAAAAAAATAGCGAGCTGAAAAAATAGCTCTGTAGTTAAGTACATTTGCTATCTTTCAGAGGACCAGGTCAGGCTCCCAGCACCACACAGAGCAGCTTACAACTGTTTATAACTCTACTTCCAAGGGATCCTCTTCTAGCCTCCAACACACACGACAGAGAGAGACAGAAAGACAGACCGACTCACATATACACATAAAATAAAAATAAATCTGTAAAAAAAAAAAAAAACATACATTCATGGTAACACGTGGCTATCATCCCTCCTCAGGAGGCAGATGTAGGACAGGACCACTTCAGACCATGAGTTTGAGATCAGCCTGGGCAACATAGTGAGATCCCGTTTCAAAAGCAAAATGAAGCAAAAAGGGTAAAATAAACACAGGATAGATGAACAGTTAATGTAAGGAAAAGCCAACTCTATCCATAAAGGGACAAGTCCTTTGGCACATGCCTACAACATACAGAATGTATGACAATCTACAGGTACTCTTGTGATCATGTCTGTACAAGGTCCTTTTAAGCCAAGTTGCCCTGATTCTGCTCTCCTTACACACTAATGTTTGGGCTTCCTTGTTTTCTTTCAGTCACACTAATTCCTTGAAAATGTAAATAATCACAATGTTTGGCATATAACAGAGGTCAGTGAACACATGGAATGAGAACTGGCCCCTCCTATACAGCGAGTGGCTTACAGATGCTGTGTGTTGTGTTTGCCAAAGGACAAAAACCACTTCCAGATGAGCCTCACATAACTGTCCATCAGCCCAGCCATATCCCTACAATTCGCACAAGAAGAAAATCAATTTACTCAAAGCCCAAACAAGAAAAGAATTATTCAGAGGGAAAAGTCAGAAGCCCTGTGTGTTGAAACACAAATGTAACTCAGAGCTAAATAATGTGCATCATCTTATGACGGAATGCAAAAGGACAGTGACTGAAAGCAACTTACCTATCAGTATTAGTAAGTCGTGTGCCTTGCACTAAAATGAGCTGACTAAACAGACCAAGTTTAAAGGAATACTAGAGCAACCAGCCCCAGAAGCCATGAAAATACTGGAGCCAGGGGTCTGTTACTGGGGAGATGCAGCAGCTAAGGTGATTCCTGTCTTCAAAGAAGCAGCCTATTAAGGAGATAGGCATTCTGCAGTGCTTGGGCTCCAAAGCGCACTGCTGGGATGAGTCCTGACTCCACTTTCAGCACGGCCTGAGGGTGACTTCCTAAGGAAGGCGGAAGCTTGCAAATAAGGTAGTGAAAGAAGTAAGAGACAGGAGAGTGTGGGCTGAGCACGGACCAGTCAGATTTAAGACTGCACTGCAGTGACGGCAGTATGGAAAGGAATTCTCACCCTTCTGACTAAAAACCTAAACCCTCAAGCCATGTACTGCATTAGAATTGTGTTTACCTCTCAACTTCAGACAGTGTTTTAGGTAGAATTCTAATAAGAATGTAAATTTTAAGTGTTTTTACTTAAAACACTAGGCTCTTTCATATTAGACTGAAGATGGAAATTCATTTCTGCCTGGCACTGTTTCCCAGTGCCCCAGGCAGAATGCATGCAGAACATACGAGTAACACAGCCGTCACGGATGCGATTAATGTCTCAACTGTGACTTGAAATGGTGTAATTTGTCCAAGAAGAGAAAGCAATTAATTTTAAAAAGAGACAATCCAACCTCAAGCCCTCCTTAAAAGCTCCTCTGCGTCTTTCGGTAGCCCCACCCAATTATTATCCAGTCCTTTTTAGGTAACCCAGGGCAAGCCTCATGTTGTCTTTTCTATTCTAATTGAAGGGTGGTTTGAGGAAAATCATCTCATGAATTCTTTGCAAACCCTCCAATCTTAAGAAATTATGATCTTTTCAATTAGGGTTCCACAGAGTGAATGTATTCTGGAACATAACTCATTTCACTATCCTGGGGGAGAAGGAGGAGGAAGGGAAGACATTCATAATTTCAAATTGAAGGCAATGCTGCTGAGCAAGCAAGCCTGCCCTCCTGTGATCAAAACAGGTCAAGTTCCAGAATTTTCATAAGCAAATGTCTGCTTGGCCATCAACACATTTGCTGCCTGGAGCTCTCAATGGAAATGACAGAACATTTGCAAAGGTCCTTGCCAGAAAGCTCCATTTTCAATGGACTGATACCCAACTCTTCTACAGCCCAGATAAGACAGCTGAAACTCGAGAGTGCCAAGGAAACTTTCTATTTCCTCCCCAAGTTTCTAAAAGCTATCCCCTGGACCACATTAAAGCACAACTAAGAAATGCAGCTGGACAGCTGGCAGCCTGGCCAAAGAATGCCTGTGTTGAGTTAGGGCTTTGTGTCCATCTCCACTTCTACTCAATTTCATTGTAAGCAAAACTGCATCTACAATACAGACATTGTCCTGGGTAAGCATCCATACCGTATGCCTAAGTTTACAAAGCAGGCAACGAGGGCTAAGAATGGAGCAAGTGATAGAGTGTATGCCTGGAAGTGCAAGGGCCTGGACTCTATTCCCCTACACAAACACACACACACACACACACACACACACACACACACACACACACACACACACACACACACACACACACTAAAAAGGCAGGGAAGATTATACATATATATATCCTGGCTTACTAAATACACAAAATGATGTACAACTTGACCCTAAAGTTTTCACAGTGATTGTTTCTAAATGGGTAATTAGAAAATACTTAATTTGGGGCTAGAGAGATGGCTCAGCAGTAAAGAACACCAGCCCCTTTTCTGGCTTCCTTGGCACTAGGCACGTATGTGGTACACAGACATGCATTGAGGCAAAACAACCACACACATAAAGTAAAGTCTTACCAACATGGCTGCCTAAACATGACCTGAATAAGGACAACAACAGCCATGCTAACATGAACTGGGGGGTGGGGGGGATGGCAGGAAGGGGACGGGTATTTCAACCCTACACAAATAACTACAGGCAATTGAGGCATGTTGAGAGCAGGAGTAATTTGTCTTCCCCAGGGAAGAGCAAACCAACTAGTTACCTAATACCAAATGGTCAGCCCTAAAAACATATATATACAAGTAACATTATACAGGCTGAGTAGGTTGTAGTTATGTACTTAGGAACACACGCACGCACACGTGCGCAAACGTTAACAACAATTTAAAGAAAAAAGAGGTTATGAATTTGAAAGAGATGGTGCATACATGAGGTTTAGAGAGAGAAGGGGGGAAATGATGTAGTTATAATCTCAAAAAATGTTTAAATTGCTAAAAAAGTAAAAAAAAATCTTGAAAAGAAAAGATTACTTTTTATTTTCTACACCTTCTACAACAGAGATGTATCTTTAGAACCAAGAAAAAACTCCCCAGGGGAAGCTTTGTGTATCAAGAAAAAAAGAAATACAGAACAGTTTATTTCGTAATAACCTGTCCAAGACGCAAATCAAAGAAAAGTGTCATAAGACTGAGTTTCTCCTTTATTTCTAAAGTTTAATAGTTATGCAAATTTTTGTAATTAAAAAAGTGGGGAGACTTGCTATTCCACAAACTCACTCTTACCCATGTTGCCTGCGGTTACAGAGTGCTAAGTCTGAACGGCTACAATCACCTCCGACACTGCTCCTCAGTTGTGGCTGAGTGGCTGGGGTCTAAGGAGGAGGACAGAATGCCTTGTAGAATTGATGGACACTAGCTAGTAATGTATATAATCCTTTCTGCTACAGAATTGAAGATCAAGTAACCAAGATGCATGCCTGAGGAGAAAATGAGCAAGATAACAACAGGAAAGAGAGAGAAGAGGAGGTAAGCCAGAGCAAAGCAAGGGTAAACCCTTGGTGAGTGAAGGGGCTGGCTCTCCTTGTTCTGTGCCAGGGCAAACTGGGACAGCCGGAGCACTCCTAGGAGGTGTCCCTCAAACTGGAGCAAACTCTGTTCAGACCTGAGACCACCATGTCACCCACGTGTGCTAACAGTGGCCCACTTTCACCTGCAAACTGTTTAGGAGGAAAAAAAAAAAAAAGGAGAAGTCACGAAACTGCCCGATTGCTGAGGGCTAAGTGTAAAAACTATGTCAGACACTAAGCGCTGGGAGTAAATCCTCCTCCAGGCCCACTACCGAAGGAGAAGGCGGGAAAGCAGCTCTGTGGGAAGCACAGTCTGAGGCGGCACAGTCCTCCTCAGTCCTCTCAGAGAGTGTACAGGAGGAAGACGCTGTTCTCTGCTGTCAGTCGGAGCATCACAGGACTGTGAAGACTCAGCTGTCTCTCAAGACCAGAGCTGGTTCTATCTCAGTACTAGGAACTCTACATTAAATGTTCTTAGTACCTCTGTAAGTACGTGGTTTCCGGGCATATGGTTTCCTCTTTTTAAGTCAACTGACTTACTGTCCTCAAGACATGAGTAATCTCAAACTATTACGGAAATAAGTGAAAAATATAACAGAGAATAGTGGGGAAATTATTTCTAAAGGCTAAATTAGTCTTTACTGCTGATCCTTAAACACAGACTTGCTGGGAAAGCAAGTATAAAAAAGTATTTTTGCTGGGCAAAGCAATGCATACCTTACAATCCAAGCACTTGGGAGGTTGAGGCAGGAAGATAACCAGTTTGGCTGTATTATATACCAAAATCTTGTCCTAAAAAGGGGCGGAGGGTGGGGGGGAACACCTGCTCCGTTGAACTGCTGCCAGGGTGGATTACAACTTCCTACCTCAACAGTGCTCTGGATAGTAGTCCAGAAGGCATTTCCAACTACTAGGCACTAAGAGGAGCCAGTCCTGAGCCCAGGTTCACAACCAACAATGAGGACGCTCACCAAGAGCCCACAACACACCTTTTTTGAAACCTAAGAATGAAAATGCAGAGCATAAATGACAAACAGTGCATCGTAGCCTCCTGCAGGCTCCAGCTGAGCACCACAAACCCTCTGAACAACTTCTGCACTGCTGCTTTATACTTCAAGTTCATGTGTTTCCCTGAGCTACAGTTCTCATTAGTCCCAATAAGTGTCTTTGCTGGGGGTAGGGGAGTATACATAAACAAAATGTAAGTTTTCAAACCTTAGGGAAAAAGTTTGATCAGAGAAGTTATGTGAATAATAAAACCACCCTGGGCTTACTCTTGTAGATCAGTGTCCTGGTGCTGTGGGGTGCTACCTGGAATCAGCCTGTTTATCAACTGCCACCAGCTACCCTTGAGTCAACAATCACGGGCTGCTTTGCAGCCACTCACTCTCACCAAGTGGAGGACTCTCAAGTATGGCTATCCACAGGAAATGCAGGTCCAGTAAGGACCGACAGCTAATGAACACGAGCCCAGCAGAATGACAGGTGTCACTCTGCAGCCTCTGCGGCCAGCCTACCACCTCACCCACACCTGCTTCCTGGTTATCGCCAATTCTTTCAGTGGGGACAGGAGCACTGATAAGCCCGAGGAAACAGTCCACTCAGATAAGGAGGGCAGCCTTGCACACACTTCAACCACTTCCACCTACCCTTTGTCTGCCTGGCTTGGCAACCTAAAAACTCCTTCAGCTTATGACTGGGTTTAACTCTAAAGCAAGCCCTCCTGTATGAACTTTCTTACCATCCCAATCCTGCACACACACCTACTGGTGGCCATTACCATCAGAAACAAACTTAACAAAGCCTCCGAATAGCAAGACCGCCAGCTGGACTTCCAACACAGATCCTATCAAGCTACTCTCATGCTGAAATACCACTGCTGGCTCTACAAAACTCAAGTTCCTGAGTCTGGTACATGTCAGGTTCAAAGGACTCCAATTCCCCAATCTCCAAAAGGTAGTCCAAATACTCAGAAATGGGCTCAGCCTGGACTACAGGATGATTTCTGGTGGTTAGAGAAAGGCCAGTATTCCCCGGGAGTTCCCCTCTACCAAAAGGAGCCATCTCCCTTCCTCTGGCAGAGGGACAAATGGCTGTCTGTGATGACTCTCAGCATATCTAAGCTCACGCTGGCCTCCAGTCTCCTTCACCATCACAAGTCCCTGCTACACATATCCAAGTCCAGGCTAGCATCCTAGCTCTTCTCACCTCCTTCCCTGTCCTAAACTCCCTCCAGCTCACAGGCTTCCCTCTACCAGCTATTGATTCTCTATAGCCCTGCTAGTCTCATATCACCCTCCCCCACTGCTTCTCTGACTGTTTTCCATATTTTCTATCCCCTCTCCTGCCATAGTCCTGGCCAGGTCCAGTCTTGCTGGCCATGTTCAGTCGACTTCTTTCTCTCTGTGCTCTAGACTCTTCCAGATGCCTCTGGCTGCGCCCTCTCTCTCTCTCTCTCTCTCTCCCTCTCCATCTACACTAAAAACCTTCCCCTTAACTCTACCATTCTACAACACGCAGGTGCCTTTTCTCAGCCTGGCCCTCGGTGTCCTCGCCATCATGCCCAGGGCTCACAGCCCAGCTCCAAGGAACCATCCTTCCTCATTACCCACCATTACCATTTCCTGCTACTTCATGACTTAGAAAACCTGCTATGTCTCTGTTTCAAAACTCTACTCATCCTTCAAGGCTCAGAAGGGAAGAGAGGGCTGGAGTGCGGGTGAGATCACCCTTGATCCTTCTTTTGGCACCAAGTGTGAGCCCTTCTGCACACTTTCCAACAGGTACCTTGTGAGCTCTTGTCAATCAACACTGTCTTCATTCCTTCAACCAGACTGGGCTCTGGAGGGCTTGAAGCCCAGTATTGGTAATCTTTCAATAACTAACAACTTAAAAAAGTCGGACAGCAAAAAGTCAGACTGCCAGTGGAACAAGAACACGTGTCATTTTCTGCTGACAACCACACAATCCTCACACAAAACCTTCAAACCATGAGAGAGAAAACTACACTCAGTTCAGGATCACATCTTACAGCAGTCTTTTTCTACGAATAATTCATAACTTGAAATTAGTTATGCTCCAAAGTACACTTAAAAGCTGATTATTTGGATTTTACATGTAAACACCTTCCACATTAGTATTTGCCAAACAGAACTGCGTGGAAGAGGGCAACTGAACTGTTTCAAGATAAACACAGTTTACTCAGCCCAAGAAGTGAGGAAATTACTGAGATATATTAGGAAGAAGCAGCTCATTAAGGCTGGCAAGAGGAACAGTCTGCCTAGTTTCAAAGCATTAGGAAGGGCCATTAACTGACAAAGTTATCTTGAGTAAGAGTCCTGTATCTAAAGCTAGCGTGTCTCTTCCCACACTCATCTGCACACTAATGCTAACTACCCCTACACAACCAATCACATCTTCGGAGGAAGGAAAAAAGAACCCAAGAGACGACTGTTTCCCATCTTTAGGACAGGGTCAGTAAGACCCAAATAACTGTGATATGTTACGTTAGCTCAGTGCTGTTTCACTTCGTGTGTGTATGTGTGCAATGCTGCACGTGACTGGGAAACAGGCATCGTCTTCAAGAATGCTGTCTGCTTCTGAAACAGTCTCACTGGCCTGGAACTTACAAGTTAGGCTAAGCTGGCTGTCCGGTAAACCCCAGAAATCCTATACAGTCCTCTCCCTGTACCTGAGTCCCAGACTAGAACTCAGGGCCTTGTACCTTGCAAGCACTTTCCTGACCAGGCTTATTCCGCCCAACCAAAGCTCAGTGTCCTGAGCATTAAAAACAGATGAGGGTGGGGAGAAGAGCTGGGTATGCCAGCAAACATGCCTGTGATCTCAGGACTCAAGAGGCTCAGGCAGGAAAACTCCAAAATTATCCCTAGCTACTTAGCAAGGTATTTTTTAAAGACTTTAAACTGGATGAGTACAGGTTCCTTGGAGGCTGGAGCTGAAGCAGTTACAAGCCACCGGATGCGGCTTGGGCTGTCTTTTCCTTCTCAGAGCAGAGCAGAAAAAGAAAGATTCCTTTAAGAACATCCTCAGGGGACTGGCTGTAATCCTAGCTACCTGGAAGCTAAAGCAAGTTCAAGGTCAACCTGGACAAGGGAGTGAGACCCCCGTCTCATTTGAAAACTCAAAAGGGCTGAGAGGGTGACTTTTTGAACTTAAGGAGGAAAAACAAAAACCAGGCCCAGGTTATAGTGACTTTACTTGCAATACCAGAACTCAGGAGGATGAAGGGCAGGAGGATCACTAGTAATTCAGGGCCAGCCTGAACTACAAAGTGAGTCTCAAAAAAACAAACAAACAATAAAAATGGGGCTGGAGAACTGACTCAGGGGGTAAGAGCACTGGCTGCTCTTCCAGAGGACCCGGGTTTGGTTCCCAGCACCCACACAGTAGCTCACTATCATCTATAACTCCAGTCTCTGGGGATCTGAGGCCCTCTTCTGGCCCCCTTGGGAACCAAGCACACACATATGGTACACAGACATACATGCAGGCAAAACACTCATACAAGTTTTAAAAAAAAATAGTAACAGTAAAGGAAAAGACAGGTCGAATTATTTGAACATTTAGCTTCTATATGTTTAAAAAAAACTAAGAAAAAATACAAAAATTGAAGGAAATATGTACCACAGTAACGCCAGACATCCAATCAACCTGTTGATAATTAGCACAAATTACTACATATGAATCATATTTTGAAGTAAAAATAGACAACTCTGCAGATGAGTCTATGCGAATCTTTTTCTATATTTATCTACAGAATCTCAGCTACCCATCTCCCTTTCTGCTCAAAGCCTCAAGTGGCTTTTCCATTCACCTGGAATACAATTACATGAGTCTGCACAGTCAGACCCAGCTCCTTCTTTTATGGCTTTCTTGGGGTTCCTTTCCAAGCTGGCTTCTGCCTCTCAGCATCTAGCTTTCCCTTTGCCAATGTGTCTATCATAACAGTCACACAACAGTCTTTCACTATCTGACCCAATGGCCCCTTTCCCTAAAGCCTCTCAACCACCTAAGACAGACAGGACACCACCCTGCCCAGCCGTTCTATTTTCTCTGCTGTGCTCATCACTAGACCAGACCCTTTTTAGAGCCTGTCCCTAGAACTAGCAGACTAAAGATCTGTCTTGCTGTGCCCTCAGACTTGGGTTTTGGATCCACAAGGGCCATGCAGCCCATCTGTTTTACAAAGAGCTGAACTGTACCTAAGTGCACCTAAATGTTTTAATGAGTCAGGATCGCTCCTGTGAGCAGAACAGCTAGAAGACACCAGATCAACCAAAGCTGGCTCCAGCTGGTCTCTATCTGGTACACTTTGAGTTTCATTTTGCCTACTTTCAAAAATGTTTCGGGTCTGCTATTAGCTATCATTGCCCGGCTGTCTCTCAGTGGGGCCCAGCCTCACTCTGTATGTAGAGCAGGCCTATAAAGTAAGAGTACATACTAATGGGGCTCTTCTACAGTCAGAGCACTACACTGAAGTAACTGCAGTGCAGACAAGCATACCTTCCTGGACCTTTCTAGGGCTTCTCAGCTTCCGCCTGGATCTCAATTCTCGGAAGAAAAAAGTTGCCAGTTACTGGTCCCAAAGCATAAATTCTGACATTTTCAGTATCTTGTATCACAATGCCCTCTTACTGAAAATGTTAGCATCTCCTTCATCTATAAGCCAAGCAGTAGTTTTGTTAAATTGGAGGCAGAGGGGGATGACGAGGACAACAATCTGAAGGAGCTTTTGTTTGGTTTTTAAAGACAAAGTCTCATGTCATCAGGCTGGCCTTGAACTTCTAATCTGCCTGCCTCCACCTCTTCGATGCTGGGAGTCTTTCCTCTGAGGAAGAACAAGCCAGGTGTGGTGGCACATGCCCGAAATTCCTAGCACTAGAAGGCTGGAAGGTTCAATTTAATCTAGTCTGGTCTACACAGAAAATCAAACGAAAATTCACTTTTTAGGAGAAACATAACACTGAGCACACCCACTTCCAAACTCAGGTTCCACCTTGTGCTCCGAGATTCAAGAATCAAGCTATTTTCACACAGTACTACACATGGATGTTCCAACTTAAGAGCCCAGTGTGGACTTCTGGCCCAGGCTGCAAAGAACAGTAAAACTGTAATAATAACTTACAACCCAATAACCTCCCTCTCAATTCAGGCCTTTCCTGAAAGCTCCCTAAGGCTAGTCAACCTAACTACAGGGCTGAGAGGCAGAGGCCCTGACCTGTGCTCCTCTCTCTTCAGAACACAGATAAAGAGTAAGTCAGAACAGGGAAGAAATGACTGGTGGATGCAGGGTTTCCTGGAAACAACTCCTCCTTTGTTAGAGGAAGAAACCGAGAGAAAGCATTTCTGCTTCCCCACTGCCTAAAAGAAAACAGACAAAGAGAACATCTTAACATTAAAGAAAGGAAGCCAAAGGACCACATACACTGCACTTCGTGGTGGGCTTTGGGAGACCACGGCCAGTCACAAAACAGCAGTACTAGTGTGCACTACCTCTCCTGGGTGCCGCTGGCATGATGATCCCTACTGATTCACGTACACTGACTTCATAAGCACGAAATGTATGAGGGGCAGTTAGGAGTCAGATAATCTATTTGAACAAACTACTCTGGTAATTGTCTCCAGAGTTTTGATTTCATGTGACCTGTCACTAACTGGCAGTTTCATGGATTTATTTTCAAAACCATAAGTCAAACAATTTAGTGGGTTCTTCCTCAATTTAATTGTATTACTGGAAGGACATCTACTGAGTGTATGTTGTGTGGGAGGGCCAACGCAGCTGATGGTCAAGAAGACCATCTTGGGAAGGTGGTTCTCTCCACCTACCATGTGGGATCTTCCTGGGGACCAAACTCAGGTTGTGAGGTTTATCAGCAATCTCCTTTACCTACTGAGTCTTCCGAGGGGGAATAGGGGTGGGGAGTGGGGTGTCCTTTCTTTCTTTTCTTTTCTTTTTTTTTTTTTGAGGCAGGGTCTCACTGTTGGTCACATCTGGCCTGGAACAATTTAGGTAGACCAGGCTGACCTGGAACTCACCGAGATCCCCTCCCCCCTCTGCCTTCTAAGTGCTGAAATTAAAGACCTGTGCTACCACATCTGCCCTCAACTTCTGATGAAGATTATTAAACCACAGGACATCTGGGAGTGAACTTTGACCTACTGGTCCTTACACTGCTCTGTTAGTCCCCACAACCAGCCAGCCAGCCACCTGCACTCTAAGCTTCCCTGGCCACTCAGAACCTTTCTTGGCAGAACACAGCCTCTTGACTTGAGCGGCAGGAACGGTGGTCAAGCCATTCAAAGGCAGTCTCGGGTCACTCTCCAGCGCCTTTTCACCTTTTTCCTCAATCAATCCCTCACTTAGCTTAAAGAACGGAGAGATCCGGCTATGCTTGTTCCCTTACACCTCTGCTGCCTGAAAACTTAGAGCAGAAACCGGACTTAAAAGCCAAAGTTATAAAAGTGCCGGTTATAAATTTAAAACAAACAGCAACTAGTGCAGCCTTGCTCAAAACGTTTGGCTCCAGAACATCTGTGCTCTGAAACCCTTCCTGTCACTGATTCTGTGCCTGGAGGAACTCGACTTCACCCGTACAGTAAAGGTTTCTGTCCTTCACACACATACAAAATTCCACCAAATCCCTTCGCTCGAGTCTACACCCTTCTTCTATTTCAGATTCGCTCCAGTGCAGACGCATTTCTAACCATGCCCTCCATTCCCAAAGCATCTCCTTTCTAAAGGCTACTTTGGCTAATCCCTTTGTTAATCCTGAACGATCGCAGCCACTTCTATGACTCATTTGGCTTAACTAGGGCCCAGCTCCTTCCGAACATGCACACACCTCTGTAACGGGGCGAGGGAACACCAGAATGTAGTCTTGCCTTGACTGAACCTATCGAATATGCTGTTTTTCCTCAAGATTCGTTCTCTCTACTTAACGAACCAGAGTGGGCACTCTCACTAAAAGGAGTGACTCTGAAAACCTTCAAGTGTGGCATGGAAGAGTCCCAGCCAGGTTAATTTGGGCAGGCTCTCCCTTTGCAAGGACAAAGTGCCTATTTTAGACTCAAATTATAACCTCTGCCTCCACTGTCGCAGGTACAACGTTCTGAATTGTTCCCATCACCTTATGGGAGAGACTCGGTCCTTTTAACAAAGAAGTCCTGGACACGGAAAGCTTATGCGCCTTGCAGGGGATCAGGGTGAGAGGCACACCCTGAGAAGCCAGCCTACTCCATCCATCTAATCCCAAAGCCTTGCCCTTGAGCGTAGCTCTCACCATCCTCCTCTAACCCGGGCTGCCTGTGCCTGGAGTCGCCGGCACCTTCCATGGCAGCCTCGGGAGAACCCTCAGGCTGCCCGCCCGTCCTCCCGCCGGGATGCGGGATGATGCAGGAGATGGTGCCCACGAAAAAGGGGCTCACCTGTAGGCGGCCACGGCGCGGGTCTGCAGGTATTTCTGGGCGGTCATGACTCCCACGAAGAGAAAGTTCCTGTCACGCGGGACGCCCTCCGCGGCCGAGCTGTGCGGCCAGAGCTGCGCCCCGCGCGCATCGCCCCGCGCCCCGCCGGGCTGCGAAGCCGACTGCCCCGGGCGGCATCCCTCGGGACTGGGGCGCCGCCGCGGGCCCACACGCTTCAGCTCCGAGGCGCGGGGCAGGACGAGCCGCGAGGCCAGCACGAAGCCCAGCACGAGCCCGAGCAGCATGCTGAGCCAGGCGCGCCGGCCGCGCGCGGCCATGCCCGCGCCCCTCCGCCCGCCGGGCCGCTGTCCCCGCCGCAGGCTCCGCGCGCCCTCCGTCCGCCGCCCCCGCCCGCGGAGGCCAGCCCGTCCTAGCGCCACCAGGCCCGGCCCGGGCAGCGCCGAGGCCGCCGCGGGCCCGCCGCGCCCATCGCGGCTCCCGAGCCGCCCGCAGGCCCCGCGCCGGCGCTTTGTTCCGCGCGCCCGCCCGCACCGCCGCGGCCTGCGCCTTTAAGAGGGGACCATGCCCCGCGCGCGCGGCCGGCGACTCCGGCGCGAGGCGGCGACGGCGACGGCGACGGCGGCGGCGGCGGTGGCTCCTCCGGCTCGCGTCCCCCGGCTGGCTCGGCTCGGCTCGCGCTGCGCCCGCCCTCTCGGTGCCCTGCGCCGCCACTGCAGCTGCACATCCTCCGGCTTAGCGCGCCATTGCAAAGGAGCCCCTCACGTCACGCACCGCGCGTTATGAAGCGGCCCGCCGGCGGCGTGCCGTGGCCCCTCTCGGGATCCGTCCGCGCCTCGTGATTGGCGCAAAAGTGAATGGGGGGCAGTTCACGTGGCCAAAGTTTAACGGAGAAAAAAAAAAAAAAGGCGTCCGCCCCGCAGTCTGCGGCCGGGCTGGAGGGGCGTGGGTGAGCACCGACGGGAGCCGTGCGGGCGGGACTCCGGCCCCGGCTAACCCGTTACCCGCGGCCACACCCCCGTCGCCCGCGCCCGGAGCCTGCGGCCCGGCTCCGCACGTGGACAGAGTTGAGCGGCTCCCCAGAGGCCCCTGGAGTCGCCACGCCCTTCCCTCCCCAAGCCCAGCTCCGGGCTCCGTGGCCACGGCAGCCGCGTCCACACTGCCGCTTTGTACTCACCCCGAGCGAATACAGCCACAGTTCCCCTCGGAACGTTTGGGGCGTGCGGGCGGGGGGCGAAGCGTGAATTGGCAAAGTGGCTACGGCTGGCCTCGAACTCAGAGACTCGCCTGCCTCTGCCTCCCGAGTGCTGGGCTTAAAGGATACGGAAGAGACGGCGGATGAATTAGCATTAGATGATAGATATCTTTGTTGAGTCCCTGTGGGCAGGGAGTATCTCTCACCTGAGTCCCTTGGTATTTTTAAAGAGTCGATTTATAAAACGGATATGGATTGTGTACGCAGGGGTGTGTGTGCGCATGTGCGTGTGCGTGTGCGTGTGCGTGTCCTTAGGAAGCACCCACCTTGTCTTTTGAGACAGGATCTCTCAGTCTTGGAGGTCACCAACTAGGCTAGGCTCGCTGGATGGATTTTTAAGTTGGGTACCAGTTTCCCTTACACTTGCTCAGTCTGGACTTTTAGACATTTTGTTAAAACAAAAACTGCAGCTAGGGTACCCGTATGACAAATGTTTGTAAATACCAACTTTATTTCTTAGTCACCAGTGTGTCAGGGTTATAACAGCCGAGTAGACACCTGGGCCTGAGTGGTTCTTTGAGACAGAGTCTAATAGAACCCAGATGGGCCTGGAGCTAGCTGAAGCTGAATATTATTCGTATCTTGAACTCCGTGTCTTCTTGCTTATGCAGCTGGAGTGGCCTGAATTCCAGGCCAGTGTGCCACCACCCTTGTTTAGAGGGTGCCACGGATCAAACCCTGAACCTCTGGTATGCTAGGCCAGAATTCTACCTTCTGAACTACGGCCCTAGAGCCTGAGAAGTTCTCATTTAATCAAACAAACAGAAGACAGAAAACAAGCATTCGTGGGGCCGGGGGCATTTCTTGGGTCTGTTGTTCATGATTACTACTAGATCAAAAAACTGAAATATTCCAGTTTAAATGGCAGAGCTGTGCAAGGTCCAGATTCCTCTCTGCCGCTGAATGGTGGTTACTCCTGTTTATCCTTTGGATAGTGCCACTTTCTTTGACACTTGTGATTTATTTCAGAAATAGTTCGTTACCTACTGCCCCGGACTCCCTCTGTAGGAGATGGTCCACATCTAAAAATAAAATATTCATTATGCAGTGAAGACAGTATTCCAGCAGTGGTCTTTGGGGGAAATACAGGACACACAGCCATGAATTACAGGCTGGGAAACCATGGAGAAAGGTTCCAGTAAGACCATAAACCACAAACGCCAAGAAGTCACCAGAGTCCCCAAATTCAGCAGCTGCCCCATAATTCACACTCATTTACATAAAGCACCAATCTGGCAAGACACAGATGTTCAATTTTGTGACAGTCAATGCCTTCAGTATCTTCTAGCCTGCTTAAGACATGTCTGTATTTTCTAACCTCAAGTCCAATGAAAAGACAGAAATGCATGATGGGAATATGCTGAGAAGGTTGAACATCTTGTTCCCAGTTCCCGGCTTCCTAGAATCCCTCAGGTCCCAAGTCAACACCCTCATCCACCTCACCTCCTGATGAATAGAGAAGCTATGAGCTGAAGTTGCTCCTTGTAGACTTAAGATATTACATTCATTCAGAGTGTGTGTGTTTCTGCGCATGCTGTGGTACACATGTCGGTGTCAGAGGACAACTTTCAGGAGTTGGTTCTCCCTTTCCACCACGTGGGGCCTGACAATGGAACTCGGGTCATCAGGCTTGGTGGCAAGCACCTGTACCTGCTAAGCCACCTCGCTAGTCCCTTCTTGGAAACTGCCAATAGCACACATACGACCTGAGCCGGGGCTCATACGGGACTCATGTTCAGCCTGGAATGGGATGTGAGTTCTACACTGAGTCCCTACTTGGCCAGGCTCAGAGCCTCAGAATCTGACAGTCCCTCTCCGCTGGAGCACACCCAGGGCTCTGCAGGAGTGGTTCTAGACTAGTGTTCCAAGATGTATTCAGAAGTGACGGATCACTGACTTTTCTGTTTGCCTGAGTGCAATTCTTTATGACATAATTAAAGCTGATCTCTGCCTACATTACATGCTCTCGTAAATTGTAGCTTTGTCCTCTCACACATTACATTTTCTCTGCGGCTAATACATTGACTGCCTGTTTAAAACAGGTATAACATTTCGTATGATTTGCTGCAGTTTCTTGGAAACCTTTGGTAAATACCTCAGTTGTTGGCAGTGTGCCTCCAACAACGGACAGAGTTCCCTGTAGGGGCTTCTTTAAAGACACAGCAGCTGGACTCAAGCCTCAAACAGGAGTCTCTGGACAATGTAGCCATCTTTAAAAAAAAAGTTCAGAAATGCTCTTTTGTCCTGTCAGCAGGTTCTGTTTGCTGTCTACAAAGAACGACTGTCCATTCTACTGCTATGGCCACTTAACCTCAATGAATCCTGTGGAACTCTGCTTCATTACCAACACTACTGTTAAACCGACAAGCAAGAGCCTCATGGGCTTATTACTTTTTCTAGCCAGGAATGACAGTACACACTTGCAATCCTCGCACTTCCTTGAGAGGCTGAGGCAGGAGGATTGTCAGTTCAAGGCCTGGGCAAGTTGGTGAGATCCTGTTTCAAACTTAAATAAATAAGCAAAAGAAGGAAGGAAGGGTTGTGGGTGTAGCCACGTGGTAGAGTGTTTGCCTACCACACAGTAAGGCCTTGGGTTCAATTCCCAATACTCATCCATTTTTTTCTCACTATGTCCCTCTATTTGGAGCATTTCCAGTCTGAGACAGGAAATAGCAAGTGATTGTGTATTATGTTATAGCTTCCAGACACTAGTGGATCCAACATTTGTTGTCTAGAATGTCCGTAGTGGTGCAACAGAAAAGTTCTAGAGGACCAGGATGGATAGAATCTATATATGTTAAAAGAGGATTTATTAGAGTGCCTGTGGTCCAGCTAGTCCAACCATGACTCACTTCCAACAGAAGGTCCAAGAATCTGGAAGTAGTTCCTTCCATGAGGCTGGATGTCTTAGCTGATCTTTGGTCAGTATTGGAGTCTCAAAGAAGTAGGTTCTAATACCAGGAAAGGAAGGTACCAAGGAAGCAGGGTAGATGAACTTGATGTCAAGAGTGAAGGCAGGCAGGCAAACAACAAAAGCTTTCTTCTTTCATCTGGGCTGCGGCCCAGATTTAGGGTGGGTCTTGCCACCTCAAATGATCCAATCAAGCAAAATCCCTCACAGGTGTGCCCAGCTTCTTGGGTTTAATTGATTCCAGATATGGTCAAGTTGACAACCAAGATTAGGCATCACAAGTGCCTCGTGCATCCTTGGTCTGCTTATGAGTTCTATATCCGGTTTTGTGAGACACACATTTTCACACCAACCTGTGTGCATGTGCACATATGTACCTGAGAGAGAGAGAGAGAGAGAGAGAGAGAGAGAGAGAGAGAGAGAGAGAGAGAGAGAATGCTAAAAGAAACAGCACAGCTCTGTGGGCTAGCAGGACGAGAGAATAACTAGGAGGTGGTGGTGGAGACACTTGGGAAATAGCCTAAATGTTTTTAGGAGACCCCTTCATGACAAGGTTTGCTCTAGCTGAAGCCTTAATCCTTCTGTAGCAAAGGAGTGTGACTAAATACTGGTTGTCAAGAAACGCCATTGGTTGGTAAAGTGAGGCTAGAGTTCTTTCCATCCACAGGACACCACTTCCCTCTCACGCCCAGCACTGTTCAGCAGGTGAATCACGCCCGTGTTCGGTGAGCTGGCCCAGAGCATGGCCACCTGAAGTCTCACCACAGTTCTGGGCAGGTTCGGACGGTCATGGAGCCACTCGGGAAATGGAGCTCAAACTCTCTCTGTTTTAGTGGAGGCCTAACAAGCTGCGGAAGAAGGGCTTAGGCTACTAATTGGGGCAGCAGTCATGAATCTAAGAACAGCTAAAGTATAATTCTGAAGATAAGAAGACATTTACAGGGCACCCTTTGATCCACCCCTGTTACACACACCCGGTTCATCTACAATCACAACGGTGCTAGGCGGTCATGTCTTATCACTCACCTGATGGGTGCTGACTGCTGTTATTCACAAAATGAAGGTCTCTCTGAGAAGTCACAGTAATTAGGGAAAGACACATTTTGCTAGGGAAAGAAAATCATATAACTTATTTGGAGGCCAAGTTTGTCAACATCACAAATGGCAACTGCATTTTGTTCTCTCTCTCTCTCTCTCTCTCTCTCTCTCTCTCTCTCTCTCTCTCTCTCTCTCTCTCTCCCTCTCTCTCTCTCTCTCTCTCCCTCCCCCTCCCACCCTCCTCCTCCCTCTCTCTCTTCCTTCCTTTCTGCCTTCCTTCCTTCCTTCCTTCCTTCCTTCCTTCCTTCCTTCCTTCCTTCCTTCCTTCCTTCCTTCCTTCCTTCCTTTTTTTTTTTTCCCCCAACAGGGTTTCTTGTGTAACAGTTCTGGCTGTCCTGGAACTCTTTGTAGACCAGGCTGGCCTCAAACTCACAGAGATCTACCTGCCTCTGCCTCCCCACTGCTGGGATTGAAGACATGTTTTTTTGTTTTTGTTTGTTTATTTGTTTTATTTTGTGTTGTGCTGTTTTTTTGCCTGTCAAGTGAGTATGTGTATGCCTGTGTGGGGGCACATGTGTGGACATTAGTATGGAGGCCTAAAGTTGATGTTGGGTATTTTCTTTTTTTAAAAAATACTTTATTTATTTTCATTTTATATGCATTGTTTTGCATGTGTGTCTGTGTGAGGGAGTCAGATCCCCTGAAAATGGAGTTACAGACAGATGTGAGCTGCCATGTGGGTGCTGGGATTTGAACCTGGGTCCTCTGAAAGAACAGCCAGTGCTCTTTAGGACTGAGCCATCTCTCCAGCCCCAATGTTGGGCATTTTCTTCAATTACATTCCGCTTATTTTACTGAGTCTCTCAATAAAAGCAAAGTTCTCAAATTCAACTAGTTCAGCTAGCCATCTTGCCCAAGAATCTTTCTTTGTCTTTTCTGGGATGACAAGCAGCTGCATGTCTGCTCTGTCTTTATGTGCTTTCTAGGGAGCCTAAGTATCCTTCCTCACACGTGCATGGCAAGAACTTTATCTACCAAACCACCTCCTTGGGCTCTGTATTAACATTTGACCTGGCAATCCCACTTCTAAGAATTTACCTTCATCCATACCGGTACTAAGTGCCACTTGGACAGGTTCTTCTTCTCTGCTCCGTGGTGAACTGGGCAGCCCAAGTGTCCATTTATAAGGTTACAAATGACGTAGTGTTGCTGCTCTATTTGAGATGGGATTGTGTGCTGATGTCCCATTGTAAGTTGAGACTGTTGTAAGTGGAAAAGGCATAGAATACACCGAAGGTACCCAAATCCCCCACTGTAGCTACAGGGCCCCGTTGAAGGCTGATTGTCTCCCCGGTGTGACTGGTGGGGTGAGGGTGCAGTCCGGCATCAGAAGAGAGGATTGGGTCACAGATCACCAGTCTAGGCAAAGGACAAAATTCTAAGTGCAGTTCCTACTGAATGCTTTTCTTGTTTGTTTGTTTGTTTGTTTGTTGTTTGAGACAAAGTTTCTCTGTGTCACCTTGGCTGTCCTGGAACCTGCCCTGTAGACCAGGCTGGCCTCAGACTAAAAAATTGCTTGCCTCTGCCTCCCAAGTGCTGGGATTAAATGCATTTTACTCTTGCCCTGTGGTCAAGTCAAAAAGCTGTAAGTCAACCCTTCTTCAGTTAGGTCCATCCATGTTCTACAGCTGTAAGACAGGGGGTAGGGCTCTCTCCACACGGAGTTGGAAAGAATTCCACATGATTAGAGACAAAAAACAGTAACAAAAAGCATTTCCTTAGTGTCTTTATTACAAATTACAAAGCCTGAAAATGATGACCCCGGGGGACCTGGGAAAGTGAGGGGGCTGAAAAGAAGGATGTGAGTGAGATTTCCCACCAGATGCTTTTAATATTGGTCTGGCTTTTTACTGTGTGAGGGTTTTACAACAACAAAATGATACTGCACATATAACAAAAAATGTAGTTCTCTGACATACTGATAGCAGTGTGGCTCAGGAAGACAATGGGTTCTACCTCACACTTCATGTACTCCAAGTCTTTATCTTAATGTGAATGGAAACTGAGCCCCAGAGAGAGGAAGTTGGTGAGTGCCGTCCCCAGCCATAGCCCAAAGAGCTCAGGCTGGAAGCAGGAGTTGGCAAAACACTCTTTTGCATGTTTTGTTTCTTGTCTCTCAACAACCAACTAAAGTAGAAACTGCAAAGAATAAATTGCATTTTTGCTTCGTATTTCCTTAATCAGCCAGCAGGGAAATACCATGGACAACTTTAAATCATTCGAGTGCCTATACCAGGTGAGCATCCCTAATCTGAAAAATCTCAAGCCCAAATGTTCCAGAATCCACAACATTTTAACTGCTGACATAACGCCACAAGTACAAAACTCCAGAACATGAAATTGTGTTTCGTACACAAAAATTATTTAAAATATCGCCTAGAATTGCTTTCAGGCTGAGTACATGAAATATGAATGAATTTAGCCTCACATCAAATATGTCTCATTATATACACGAAAAAGCTCAAAGACAACAGCCAAAACACTTTAAAATCAGAACCCCTCGCCTGTGAGCACTTGGGTAAGGACCACTCCACCTCCATTTAGAATCTCTGTCTGCCTGTTTCACACTTAACAGCTTCCTTCACTTTTTTCTCGAACCGTCCATAATACTAGAGATTTATCTTTTTACCCTTGAACAGGTAGAGGAAAAGTCTTCCAAAATGTTCTTAGTACGTTGTTCATTTAAAAAAAAAAAACAAAACTTAGGGCACCGACAGTGCTGGAACTTGGGGCAACAGCGCCCTCTTCTGTTGTACGTATTCTTGTCATGACAGGGTTTCATCATTTATTTATTTTTTTAAATATGTGTGTCTATGGAGGTCAGAGGATAACTAACAGGAGTTGGTCCCCACTCTATCACGTGGGTTCTAGGGATCAAACTCAGGTTGCCCTGCTTTCCCAGTAAGAACCTTAACCCACTGATCCATCTGGTCCAACCAGGGTTTCTCTAATCTTTAGTCTCAAAGCGAACACTGAGCTGACATGATGGTAAAGGAGTTTAATCCCCAGCATTCGGAAGGCAGAGGCAGGAGGATTTCTGTGATTTCAAGGCCAATCTGGTCTACATATTGGGCTCCAGGACAGTCAGGACTACATAGAGACACTGTCTCAAAAGAGAGAGAGAAAGAAAGAGAGAGAGCAATGGTCACATGCTTCATGGTTCACTTTAGTCTAATTATTGCCTAATCCAGTATTTTCAAGATGATGTCCTGGTTCTGGCCTTGTGATGACAGTGTAAACTGAGAGACGTTTACCTTTAGAAAGCTCTGTCAGCCGGAATGTATCCTCTGCATCCTGAATTGAGAGTGTTGGAAAGGTGGAGTTGGCTTCTTCAAGTTTATCCCAACTGACCCTGATGCCCAGATTGGTATGGAGTCATGGTTGGCCTCTTTAATGAGCCTCTCATCCCTCCAATGAATACAAGATATCACCCAGCATATGGGTGTAGATGCTGCTGAGAAGTCTGTTCCTGGAGCACAAGATGCAGTGTGTACAGGAGAGGAGAGCAGGAGTCTCTTACAACAGAATCTCCAGTCTCTGACATTCCGGGGCTGCAAAACTGGAGGCTGTGTGTGTGTGTGTGTGTGTGTGTGTGTGTGTGTGTGTGTGTGTGTGTATTGCATGCACTCTCTCCACCAGCATTGTGATTCAGAAGGTTGTGAGTACCTTTCGCAAGCCTTGAAAACATCTTCTGGAGGTTGAGTAGCCATGGAGTCACTTAGTGTGCACGTGGAGGACTAGAGGAGGGGGTGGAGCTAAAGGCCTCTGGTGTACTGCATCAGCAACCCCAGCAGCAATGCAAAGGTGTCTTGGACCCCACAAGGGTGCTGTAGTTTGGATATGGAATATCTTGCAAAGGTCCATGTGCTCAAGGCTTGCTCATGAATTCCTAGTGCTGTTTCAAGGTGGTGGAAACTTTAAGAGGCAGGGCCTACTGAGTGAGTCTAGTCTTGGAAGCATGCCCGTGGACGGATGTTGAGGCCTGGATTCTTCCTGTTTCTCTGCTTCCTGGCTGCCCTGAGATAGGCAGTTCCTTCTGCTTTGGGCTCCTGACATGATATTCTACGCTTCCATAGATCCAAAGGCAATGAAGTCAAATGACCTGGAAGGAAAATCTCAAAAGGTAGCATGTCTTTATTAATATCAGCTGGATGTGGTATGTAATTGGCCCTGAATCTCAGCTGCCAATGCTGACATTTCAACACATTTCACTAATGTTGAAATATTGAAACCAGTCCAGTGCAGTTCTATAGTCCCAAGAATTCTACTGAGCTAGCATAATTTGTTTTCTTCTCATTTTTCTGGAGTGTGTGTGTTTGTGTTCACGCGCGTGCGCGTGCGTGCATGTGTGCGTGTGTTTGTGTGTGTGATATGCATGTATGTGTGAGTATGCTTGCCCATACATCTGCACGTGGAGGCCAGAAGTCCATGCATCCTCCTGCATGCCTCTCCACCTTCGATTCTGAGCTCCTGTTTCAGCTAGACTGGCTGACTAGCAGCCCCGTGGAGTCCTCCTGTGTTGGTCCAGCCCTGGAGCTGCCAGCATCCGCCACCGCCACCGTGCCAGCTTTTGCATGAGTACCAGTGATCAAACCCAGGTCCTCATGTGTGTGCAGCAAGCATGCTGCACACGAATCTGTCTCCTCCAGGCCCTGGGGACGTTTTTCCGTCAGTGGGAAATAGTTGTTTTAAAAAAGAACCTTGAGCCAGCAGGATGACTCAGTGAGTGAAAGCGCTTGCCGCCAAGTGGCCTGAGTTCACATTCCAGGTCTCCATGGTGAAAGGAGAAAACTGACTTCTCCAAGTTTAGACCTACCTACCTACACACGCACGCGCACACAAATGTAATTAAAAATGGTAAATAAGCCCTTTTGCCTCTTTTTAATATTGGAAATGAACATTTATACCACTGCAATATGTATTTAATTTAAAAATATCTGGTCATAATAAATTTACCACCTGTGCCAGGCAGTGGTGGCGCATGCCTTCAATGCCATAACTCGGGAGCTCGGGAGGCAGAGGCAGATGGATCTCTGAGTTAGAGACTAGCCTGGTCTACAGAGTGAGTTCCAGGACAGCCAGGGTTATACAGAGAAATCCTGTTTGAAAAACCAACCAACCAACCAAAAAACAAACAAACAAACAAACAAACAAACAAATAAATTCACTTCTTGCACAGAGTGAGAAGCTGCGTGCGTGGCTCAGGCTTGGGTGCAGGAGCTTCCCTTGCATTTGCCTGGAACACAATCCAGCTGCTCGTCTCTGCTGTGCTCCTGTGTCAGCTTTCATGGTGCCAAGGGAGCGGAGTGGAGACTCCCAGATCCAACACTGGCTGACACAACAGCAGAACCATTCATGTCATCGGGGGACAGAAACACCACCAATCATTTTAACAGAGAGAATTTCAGGACAACTTCAGTGAGGTATGTCTTAGCTCCTTTTGCTATCAAGGCACTATGACTATGAAGGTATATTAGGGACTTACAGCTTCAGAGGATGAGTCCATGACCATCATGGTAGGGGGACATGGCCGCAGGTAGGTAGGAATGTCGCTGGAGCAGTAGCTGAGAGCTAACATCTGATCCACAAGCATGAGACAGAGAGAGCTAACTGGCAATGGTGTGAGCTTTTGAATCTCAAAGTCCATCCCCAGTGACATACCTCCTCCAACAAGGTCACACATCTTAATCCTTCCCAAACATTTCCACCAACTGGAGATCAGATACTCAATGATATGAGCCTATGGGGCCATTCTCATTCAAATCACACCAGGTATAATTGATATACAATAACCTGTATATATTTAAAACACATAATTTGTTGGTTTGTTGCTTTTTTTTTGTTTGTTTTTGTTTTTCAAGACAGGGTTTCTCTGTGTAGTTGTGGTGGCTGTCCTGGATCTCGCTCTGTAGACCACGCTGGCCTGGAACTCACAGAGATCCACCTGTCTCTGCCTCCCGAGTGCTGGGATTAAAGGTGTGCCACCACTGCCCAGTGGTTTGTTTGTTTTTGAGACATGGTTTCTCTGTGTAGCCCTGGCTGTCCTGGAACTCAGACATGCACCTGCCTCTGCCTCCTGAGTGCTGGGATTAAAGGCGTGCACCACCACCACCACCACCACCACCACCACCACCACCAGGCTAAAATGTATAATTTAAGAGGTGTGGCTTCAGGGGCAGAGTGCTTGCCCTGCATGCTTGAGGCCCTAGGTTTGATCTCCAATACTACAAAAAATTAAAAATACACATTTTAGATTTCCACATCTGTATGTGACTATATTAGATATTTTTTATTGCTGTAATGAACCATGATCAGAAGCAACTAGTAGGAGGAAGAGTTTATTTGGGCTTATGGTTCCAGAGGGATAAGGGTCCATCATGGCTGCGGGAGGGGGGGGGCAGCAGGTAGCCATGAGAGCTGGAGCAGCAAGCTGAGAGCTCACAATTCAGAGGCAAGAACAAAGCTGAGAGTGTGCTGGGAATGCATGAGATTTGGAACTTCAGAACCCACCCCCAGTACTACCGCCTCCAACAAAGCCACACCTCCTAAAGCCACCCAAACAGCACTACCACTTGGGGACCAATTGTTCAAACTTCTGAGCCTATGGGGGACATTCTCATTTAAACCCCAATATGTCTATGACACCAAAGCCACAAATTAGTTGAAACAGTGAACTTATTCATCACCCCAAATGTTTTCTTCCACAACTCCCTCTTTGTAGGGTGGGTGGTCTCACACTATAGCCCAGCCAGGCCTTGAACTTCTGGCAAACCTGTCTCAGGCTCAGTTTTCAGAGTGGTGGGATCGCGGGTGTGAACATCTAAGGTTTTGTTTTTGATGTTTTAAACATCTTGCTATGTAACTCAGGCTGGCCTGGAGATCATTATCTTCCTGCCTTGGGTTTCTCAATGCTCTACCAGGCTCAACTCTTGTTCTCCCTTCTGCTCACCTCTCTCAACCTGATGTGTGCTCTATCACTATGGCTTAGTAGGCCTGTACTGGGGTTTTGTATAAATGGAATCATATGTGTATTTTCTTTTGCCTGTCTTCTTTCACACAGCATAAGTATTTTGAAATCTACCATGCGGGGCCAGAGAGATGGCTCAGAGGTTAAGGGCACTTGGCTGTTCTTCCAGAGTTCAATTCCCAGCCACCACATGGTGGTTCACAACCATCTGTAATGAGATCTGGTGCCCTCTTCTGGCGAGTAGGCATACACGCAGACAGAGCACTGTATACATAATAATAAATAAATAAATCTTGAAATTCACCATGTTATGGCATGTGTTTCAATCCATTTTACTGCTAAGTGGCATTTCACTCTATGAATGAACATGTCTGTCCATTCATCTGTTCTTGGATGTCTGTGTTAATTTCAACTTAGGCTGTGGCATACACAGTTACTGTGAACATTCGTGTCATGTGCATGCTTTTCCAGGGGCTTGAGCTTCTGTGTCCCTTAGTTAACATTCATGAGTAGAATATGTAGCTGGCATTGAGTGGTATGTATAAATTCAGTTTTAAAAAAGATTTGTTTTAGCCAGGTGTGGTAGCACACACCTTTAATCTCAGTTCTCAGAAGACAGAGGCAGTTGATCTCTGTTGAGTCTGAGGCCAGCCTAGTCTACAGAGTGAGTTCCAAGACAGCCAGGTCTACACAGAGAAACCCTGCCTCAGGGGGAAAAAGGTTTTATTTTTAATTTTTGTATATGTGTGTCTTCCACATGCATGCAAGTGCCTGAGGAGGTCAGAAGGAGGTGTCGGGTGGCATGGAGCCAGAGTTACAGTGGGTAAGAAGAAGCCACTGGACATGGGGCTAAGAAATGAATTCGGTTCTTTGGGATGAGCAGCAAGCATGCTAACTGATGGGCAGGGCAGGGTGGTTGTTCTCTTTTCTCCTTATACCCTCCAGTGTGGTGCTGGGGGTGGACCCCAGGGCCTTGCACATGCTAGTGTTCTAGCACTGAACCACACCACCGCTGTCTTCTTATCTGTTCCTGACAGCGACTCGTGAATGTTCCAGTTCATGTGCATCCTCATCAACACTTGAAAGAGTAAGTCTTAATTTCAGCCTTAGTGGTATTTCACTATGGCTGACCTACCTACCTTCTTTTTACCTTTTCTTCCTTCCTTCCTTCCTTCCTTCCTTCCTTCCTTCCTTCCTTCCTTCCTTCCTTCCTTCCTTCCTTCCTCCCTCCTTCCCTTCCCTTCCTCCTTCCCTCCCCTTCCTCCCTCCCTTTCCTTCCTCCCTCCCCTCCCTTCCCTTCCTCCCTCCCCTTCCTTCCTCCCTCCCCTTCCTCCCTTTCCCTTCTCTCTCCCTTTCCTTCCTCCCTGTCTCCCTCCCTCCCTCTTCCTTCCTTCCTTCCTTCCTTCCTTCCTTCCTTCCTTCCTTCCTTCCTTCCTTCTATCTTGTATGTGCACACATGCACACACACAGATGCCTGCAGGACCAGAAGAGGGCCTCAGATCCTCTGCAGTTAAAGTTGCGGATATTAGCTGCCTGATGTGGGCACTAGGAACTGAGCACCAGTTCTTGGGGATAACATTACGTATTCTTGATCATGGCACAGAGTCATCTCTCCTTCAACCCACTCTCACTGTGCTTTTTAAGTGGAAAACACAAGATGGGATTAGGGAAATGACAGTATCCTCAGAAGCGGTCAGAGGGTCCCTGGAAATGGTCTGTGAATGTAGACATGGCTAAGCTAGGCAATAAGGGATCAGAGGGCTGCAGGTGTGTGGCAACCAAAGGGATTGCAGGGGCTGGGGGTCAACTTGCTGCTTCTGACAGCCTTTACACGTACACAGAGAAAAAAGAAGCTGAAAATCGCTATGGCTCAATGCAGAACATGAGGGAAAAACCAGACAGCCCTGCTGGCCCCCCATCCCAAGCCTAATTACAAAGGGCTGCAAAGGACTGGCTCTTTCTTGGTCCCAGCACTCCACCAGCCGCTTCCATGGGCGCTTGTCAGTGTCCACACCAGGAGCGATATTCCTCACCCAGTGATGCTTCCACTCAGCCCTCAATCCACAGCTCATCATGGAGTTTCCCAACATTCTTTGGAGAAGGTCCAGGCCTGCTCTGAGTGGCCATAGATATTCCCTGAGTGTGGGGCAGGCTCCTATCTGTACACACAGGCAAGCAGTGGGCGTGGTTATGGGAGCAGGATCGCTAAGGCTGGCAGGAGCCATGAGGAACGTGGCTCATGAAAACAGAGTTCAGATGCAGTTTTGGGGGAGGTCCCAGGAGTAATGATCCCATCTGCTGGGTTAGGGTAGCCCACACTCTGTACCACAGTTGGCCCAAGTGGACTGTGTCGGTGAGTTCCCACTTCTCATATAGGTCAGCCTTCTGGAGCAAAAGCCCGCAAAGACCGGACATGGAGGGTTTATCCCTTGTCCTCACATTAAGCTTGCTTCTGGCGCTGTTCAGGAATGAATGTCAGTGCTCACAGCCTTTGTAAGATTTGCCTTAGAAATGTTCTCAGGCCACCTCCTGGCAAAATCCAGGTGGGAGTCCCATGTAACTTTTATGCCTCCTGAGCCCTCAGACTGTTTTTTCCAACATGGGCCGGAAATGCTCAGTGAAACTTTCTTAGGGGTCACTTTTTATGGCTGTTGTGACGAATCACCAGAAACTAACTAACTGGTTTATAGCCACAGAACGGTAGGTATTCTCTTAGTTCTAGAGGTGGCAAGTCCAAAATGGAGGTGCTGGGAGAATCATGTTCCCTTGAAGCTTCTAGGGAAGGATCCTACCTTGCCCTTTGCAGTTTCTGGTCAGCCAGATGTCCGGGGCTTGTGACTCTATCACTCCCCACTGTCACATGTCCATCTTGAACTTGATGACATCTAATAAGACCCTGTTTCCAAATAGCCATATCCACAGGTAGTAGGAATTAGAACTTCAACATGTTCTTAAAAGCCTAAAAGGCCATGGTCAACCAACTTAGCAGATATTAGCACATCCCCAGGGGTTCCCGCTTTCAGTTAGGATCAGCCAATGGAAGGCACTGGCAGAGGAGTGGTGGCCGGGAGAGTGAGGTCAGAACACACTGGCTTTTCCCCTGGGTTTCTGCCGGTTGGCGGTCTACTGCAAGTCTGCCAAGTGGCCCTCTGCACGGCTCCCTTCTGCAGACACTAGTCCCTGTCCTTGGGTTAGCAGGTAGTGATGGCTCTCTAGTGAAGCAGGCCACCGCCCAGTATTGTACTGTGACTACACCTTGTCTGCTTTGCTTAATCCCGACCAGTCTGTCTGTCCTGTTGTTTTCTGGTTCTTCGCAGGCCAGGAATATACTATATTGGTCAGAACAGGGTTCTGCACAATTGCTACTCAATTGTCTCGATTGTAAATCTTGGGGATGAGTCTAAAATGTAAGGTGGGCTAGCCTTGATACAGACTGGGGCAGACTCCCACTGTGAAATGTGTGCGAAGGCTGCACGGGGTCATCTAACAGTATCTGGCCAGTTAGTTCTTGCTGCATTTATAGCCTTGTGATGTGATTTTACAGGTCTTCCCAGAGTGTTGGCTTCCTTCTAGCTTTTGCATTGTGGACTGCCTAAGTCAATGGGATAGCAGCAAAATGCGAAGCAAGATTTGTGAATGTGGGCTGTTGAGATGGGTGGTTCAGGACACAAAAGGCTTGCCCAGCAAGCCCGATACCTGAGGTCTGATCCTTACAACCCCCAGAAAACCGGACACAGTGGCTTGTATCCATAATCCCAAATGAAATCAGAGGTGGTGACAGGAAAATCAGATGGAAGCTCATGGGCCAGCTAGCATGGAATATACACAGTGGCAGATGTAAGAGACCCCTGCTTCAACAGGATGGAAGGAGGAACCGATTCTTCAAAGTTGTACTCTGACCTCTACATATGCATTCCTGAACTGGCTAACACACATAGCAGTAACAATTAAGACGCGTGCGCGCACATACACACACACACAAAAAAAAAAAAAAAAAAAAAAAGAAAGAAAGAAAGAAAGGAAGGAAGGAAGGAAGGAAGGAAGGAAGGAAGGAAGGAAGGAAGGAAGGAAGAAGGAAGGAAGGAAGAAAAAAAATTAAACTTTGTCATCCTGATCTTGGACTTGAGTAGCCCCATGAACAAGCCCTGGCTACCCTAACCTGCTTCAGACTGAGAAACACAAGACCCAGTCACCTGTTGCTCAGCTGACAGCCATAAGGGATGCTGCCAGCCCAGCCAGCTTCTAGAGGAGCCACAGATCCATGACTGAGAGCCATCAAACTTGGAGAAGCCAAGCATCATAGACCCTTGGGGATAAGAGCTTATTTTACTCATGGTGGCTTACGATGCAGGGAATGCTAATGGGCACACGTTCCAAATCAGGCCACTTTGGTGAGCTCCTCAGATCTGCACTTCATTCATGTCCTCTGTTCCAGGGTCTGCAGGATGTTTTGATGATGCCAAGGTGGGTATGAAATGACCTTTAAGGTTTGAATCAGGTGTTTCAAAATACGAAAGGCTGTATCCATACCTGCAGAAATTTGCTGTGGTCTCAGGGTGCTAAAAAAAAAGGCAGCAAGGGGCTGGCTAGTGAGTTTCCCAAGTACCACAAAGGCCTCTTTTCACACTACCATGTGGACCCCAAGGAGGATGCAGCTACTGAGCAATAAATATGCCTACAATTGCTCAACACTGGAGTCTTCTCTTCATTTGTGAATGTTGTGATCCCTGCAAATTATTTTTTTATTTACTTATGTGTATGTGTTGGGGCACACATGTGGAGGTCAGGGTACAATTTGTAGGAATCAGTATGAGGGTACACAAAAAAGAAAAAGGAAGAAGATAACGTGCAGAGAGTAGCTTTGTGCACCCAGTGGTTAGACGTCAGGAAGGTTAGTAAAGGCGACAGAAGAACGGTGGCTGTGGTGACAGCACCCGAGCATCTGCCTTCTGCACAAGGGTAAGGCAGAGCACACAGCCCGGGTTCCAAACAGGTTTGGTTTGTTTGATTGGTTTGGGATTTTTTTGTTTTCCGAAACAGGGTTTCTCTGTGTAGCCCTGCGATTTGTTCTGTAGACCAGGCTGGCCTCAAACTCAGAGCTGTCTTGGAATTTGCTCTGTAGACCAGGCTGGCCTCAAACTCAGAGAACTGCCTCCCAAGTACAGCTGATTTCTTCTTGCTCTTTGGGGGCCTTCCACCCAGCTCTCAAATACACAGAAACGTGTTCTTTCTTATGAATGCCCAACCATAGCTTAGCTTCTTTCTAGTCAGCTTTTCTAAAATTATCCCTCTACCTTTTGCCTCTGGGTTTTATCTTTCTCTATTCTATATACCTTTCTTTACTTCTGACTCCATAGCTGGCGGTGTGGCTGGCCCCTGATGTCCTCCTCTCCTCCTTTTCTTGCTCCTCCATCCTCTCTTCCCAGATTTCTTCTGTTTATTCTCTCTGCCTGCCAGCCCCATCTATTCTCTCTCCTGCCTAGCTATTGGCTGTTCAGCTCTTTATTAGACCAATCAGGTGTTTTAGGCAGGCAAAGTAGCACAGCTTCCCAGAGTTAAACAAATATAACATAAAAGAATGCAATACATCATTGCATAATTTAAACAAATATTCTTTAGCATATTCTCATCTTAAACTAATATTCCACAACACCTGTGTGCTGGCATTAAAGGTGTGTGCCACCACCACCCAGCTTCAAACAGGTTTTATGACTGGCTCAGTCCATTCTTCCTGTGAGGCTTGAGTTTTGACCTTTGTACTCCTGCCCTCAGTTCCTTTTTTCTAGAGCAGGCAGACCTTGAGTGATGCCAGGCCACCCATCTGAAGTGCATACTGCCCTCAATTTGTCATACACAATTTCCACAGAGTGGTTCTTTCTTTAGCTAGACTAAGCTGCCCACACCTTGATTAGCTCAGACTTTGGATGACAGAACACAGGGATGAAATTGAGTCCATGGATTAGCACTGAACAAGTTATTTAACTCCTCTAAGCTTCAGTTCCTAAAAGCCAAACTATCTGCTTCACAGGCACAGAGTATTAACCAGGTTTGCAGATACCACATGGCAAGTGCTTTTCCTAACTATTATATAGGTGGCATCTCAATACATCGCAATCACTATTTGTATATGGGTGACACCATCACTCCATCAATTCTGTATGACATCACCATCAAAACCTGCCAGGCACACCTAATAGTACACAAAGCCACACCCTTCTAGTACTTTTTCTCCTATTTAGTTTCTACTACAAATCAGCACTGCTGCTTAGTTAAGAGCCACTTAACACAACTCAGTCCCTCTAATTCCAGTGCTACAGCCATCCCAACTCTTCCCTCAAGCCTTCCCCAAGACTTTTAGCCTCCACATTGTCCAACCTGTCCTTGAACTCAAAATTCTCCTGACAGCCTCCTGAGTGCTGTGACTACATAAGTACTTCAGGTCAAGCTCCCCAACAAAGTCCTACAAAGACTGTTTCCCCTTTTATATGTCAAGACGGACAACTACATACTATTTTGCGTCTATAGACTTCTAACTTTCTACCAAGTGTGCTATTCTGGGTTAATTCTTTTTCCTTTCCATGACTGACTCTATGGCAAGAGTATCCAACATCCACCATGTAAGCCAAAGCTGGCCCGAGTGAAGAATGGTTTTGCTGTTTAAAACAATTGTTAAATAATATAAACATCAAAGACTGTAGCTGGGCATGGTGGTGCTAGGTTCAACACTCAGGAGGCAGAGGCAGAAGCAGGCGGATCTCCAAGTTTAAGGCTAGCCTGGTCTACAAAATGAGTTCCAGGACAGCCAGGTCTACACACAGAGAACCTGTCTTGAAAAGCAATCAATCAATCAAACTGTGACACGCACGCACGCACGCACGCACGCACGCACGCACGCACGCACGCACGCACGCACGCACGCACAATCAGTAGAGTCTTTCAGAAATCCCCAGCAGGTCCTCTCAAGGACAAATGAGCCATATGCATAAAGGAAGTTCTGGCAACTCAAACAAGACTTTGTTGTTGGGTTTGTGTGGCGAGATAGGGTTTTGCTACCTAGACCAGTCTGGCAATCCCCCGGTGTCTGCAGTATTTACAGGCAATGCCTATCTGTCTTCTTTTGAAACATGTTTTAGCAGTTTATTGCAGTGTACTTGTGTTTCCTTAGACAGAGTCTCACTACATAGCTCTGATGAGCCTTGAACTCAGCACGTAGCTAAGGCTGGCCTCAAAGGTGCAGCTATCCTCAGGCCCCAGTGTGGGGTCACAGGCTGCACCACCATATCCTGCTGTGCTATATCTTTAGCCTACTAAGCAGGCTAAATCCCAAGGAGTCTGTCAGCTTCTAAAGTCACCAAGGCTACCTACCTGCCACTAGCCATGAGCAAGAAGTAAAATAATTGGAGACTGAATGACAAAAAGCTGTTTAATATCTGATAGACAAAGTCAAGCTCACAAAGAAATGTCCTTGAGTTTAATAAAGATGCTAAAAATGTTACTTTTCAAGTACTTAGCTTTTTCTTTTTTACAAAGTTCTGTACATAAAAATAAATATACAGAAGCAAACCCCATCAACTGTGTACATCAGTAATCCTCAGTGGTGGGCTCACCATTTATAAGGAAGACATCATTCAACGCATCCTGTCACAGAGACTGTCCTATCAGCAAGGACTTCTACCCGAATAGATCATCACCAGGCCTGCTTTACCAAGCTTGCTAAATAGCAAGAGGCCTTCAACCTACCAACTAGCAAGGTGCCGTGAAATTAAAGGCTGTCTCATCTCTGAGTAGAGCATGACCTAATGGCAATGTCCATAGCTCATACTGATCAAAGCCCTTGAAATACAGGTAGTTAGGAACAGAACTAAGCCCCACCTCTCCCTGGTAGTCACTGTGAAAGTGTGCGTAAGGCAATTGAGTTGAGGGTTAAGGGTTCACCTTGCTAATGTCAGAGTGACACTAACAAGAGTCTTAGCTTCATCCACCAGATGATGGGCCCCTGCGTCCAGGTCTCCAGGAGCAGGTTCCACCCCCTTCACCAGTCAGAGGGTTATAACCTGGAAGTGAAAAGGAAACAGAACCATTTTGATGGCTGGAGATCAGGCAACATTCTATATTAAAACTATAACCACAAATCTAACATGTAAACCCCTGCAAAGATAAAGATTCCATCTCCATGGCCACCTCCACGGGACTTTAGCTATTCTATAAAAAATTAAGGTGCGGACAGATGTGCTGCAGCCTTTAATCCCAGGCCTTGAGAGGCACACAAAACATCAGTCAGAGATTACCCAAGACGGCCTGATTTAATTATATGATGCCTCTAATTTTAAGTGTTACAGTTCTGGGGGAAAAGCTTCCCCAATGGAAGTGTTACAGCCCTGCTCTGAGGGGACGTTTTCCCAGTACAAGTGCTGCAGCTCCGAGGGTAATCCCCAATGCAATCACACTCTGAGGAGAAGGCTTCCCCAGCGGAAGTGTTGTAGCTCTGAGGGGAAAGGCACCATTGGCAGTCGGGAGCCAAGGAACACCACAAAGTCACACCACACAACAAACCTCACACAAGAGATTTATTGGGAGAGACACAGGAAGGTTCTCGCCTTGCTCAGGTGAGAAGCAGCAGGAACTGAGCAAGAGGTAGGCTTATACAGGGTTTCTTCAGGGAGTTTTCCAGGGTAAGGACTGATAAGATTTCAAGTCCTGAGCTTGGCTGGAGCTCAGGGATTGGTGGGATTTCATGCTCAGGGATTAGAGGGTTTGGGTAGGTTTTCAAACATGGAAGTGGGCTTGGACCTTTTACCCTACACTAATCGTAATGCTTAAAAGAAAGCACACATCCAAATAAAGGCTACTGAAGCTGCAGAAATGGACTTTTAAAAACAATTAAAATGGCCAGATGTGGGGGCTCACACCTGTAGTTTCACTCAGGAGATTGAAGGCAGATCACCTTGCATAAGGCCAGCCTTGGCTACACTGTGATTTTCAAAACAGCCTAGGCTAAAGTTTGAGATCTTGTTTCAAACCCAGAACAAAAGCAGAGCAGAACATTTTTAAAGGGTGTGATGGTCCAGGCCTATCATCTCAGTCCTTGGGAGGAGGCAAGAGGATCAAGGGGTCAAGGTCATCCTGCTCTATATACTGAGCTGAGGCCAGCCTAGGCCTAAGACCCTGTCTCAAAAATGAACAAAAGCCAAACCAAACAACCAGAATGGAACTTTCCACTTCTAGTAGTCAGAACTGGGTCACCTACATCTTTTTTCCATCTCTCCCTCCCACATCAGTTCCTCACAGCCAGTCTCAGAACTGGGTCTTTGCCAAATGCCCCAGGCTCCAGAGTCAGTCTTATGTGGGTCGGTTCTACTCCTTGCTCATCATGAAATCTCGCCCTGAGTCTTAGTTTCCTCATTCGCAAAGCCAGGCTGTTTAGGTTGGCCCTGGCTCAGGACTGCTGGACAGTACAACAGGCCATGTACAAACTGAAGTATGTCTGGTGAGCCAGGATGAGTAATTAGCTCTAGAGGGGAAGAGGGGAGATACATAATACACCATGTTCCATTGCCTCCAACTCAGCCTGAATCACAGAAGATTGCTAATTACTCCATTTGTGTGTCCCATCTCGCTGAGATAGGTGAAACCCTCAGGGACAAAAGGAAGACATGCTGCTATGGTTTTGTCACCTAGAGTGTCTAGTCATGTTAATCCACAGAAAAAGGCTAAGTGAGCATCCATCTATATCTTGAGAAAGTTACTCAGAGGAAACAGGGCAGCACTGTTGGCCAGACACGGACAGTGTCTGCCCGACACTGTCTGTAAGACAGGACTGCTCTCACCCTGGCTCACCTTTCCTGTCACAGGGCTGTCAGGAGAGCAGGGAAGAACACTGACTCCAACACAATCGCCCTAATGCTTAGTGAAGAGCCACAGGGCACTCTGCATCTGCTTCCCTCGTCTCTACAGTCCTAAACCTGGGGGCACAGAAACACTATGGAGCCTAGGCTGGCCTCCACTTGGACAAGCCTGCTTCAGCAGCCCAAGTGCTAGGACTACAAGTATACATCCCATGCTCAGCTGGAGAATCTTCACTTTGAAAGGAAACCATAGAGCTGGGAAGCCGGCTCAGTGGGTAGAAGGACGTGAGTGCAAATCCCCAGCACCCCTGCATAAAGGCAGGCCTCGCAACACACTGGTAAGTAAGCCCGGGGCTTTGGCTGAGAGACAGGACTGCTGAGGCTTCCCAGCGGCTGAACGAGCTCCAGGGAGAGGGAGAGACTGTGTCTCAGGGAAAAAGGTGGAAAGTGATAATAGCCCAAGACACCTAATGTCCTCTGGCCTCTGTGTACAAACAAGCATGGGCACGTGCACTGGCATACGGAAGTGCCCCCACACCACACATCACAGAGAGTACATATAAAAAGACACTAGATCTTCTAAGTGCTAAGACTGTTAAATGTTTCACATTGCCAGGTTCTTACCACCTCCCCGCAAAGGCTTTTTGTCAGATTTTCCTTTGGGGGTGACAGATGAAGTAGAAGGCCCAGGACCATCTTCTTCCTGTTTGGACATACACAAGTTTAAGAATCAATAAATTCCACTTAGGGCTAGGGGTATGGCTTAATATGCCACGCTCTGGGTTCAATTTACAAAACCATGAAACCAATCCAAACCCCCTCAATCTACACGGCTAATTGCTGTCAACTCCAGTTACCTGAGGCCTTCCCGTACTTCTTCTGTAACTTCTGCCTTCCTGCATGCTGTCCCACATTTCAATCTTCTGTCTCCGTTTCTCTTCTTCAAGCTAAGAAAGAATCACACATGGCAGGAAGCACTTGTAAGCTCCTACTAGTCTCAAAGAAAATGCTCATTTGAGAACTCTTAATTCAAACAGCTCTCAAAACACATCTTCATTTCACTTTATTCCTTAAAAAAAAAAAAAAAAAAAAAAAAAAAAAAGCTGTTGTGCAAGGCAGGGCATGATGGTACACACCTGGAACCCTGGCTCGGGAAGACGAGAGAAGACTTTAAGTTTGAAGGCAGCCTGGCCTATCTCATAAAACCCTTATTTAAATGTTTTAAAACGTATGGAAGGGACTGGAGAGATGGCTCAGCAGTTAAGAGCACTGACTTCTCTCCAGAGGTTCAATCTCCAGCACCCACGTGGCGGCTCACAACTGTCTGTAACTCCAGTTCCAGAAGAACTGGCATCCCCACACATACATGCAGACAAAACACCAATGCACATAAAATAAAAATAAAGTTTTTTAAAAAGTATGGAAAAAAAACCCAGTGATTCCATTATTTAACCCACTCTTATCAGTCCATTTTGGCAATGCAGAATGATCTGGAATGGGTGTGTGTGGCTGGCAGGCCTGTTTTATCATCATGTGGCTGTGCTACTTAGTCATTCCACCTCAGGCACTGGATCATAGGGCAACAGATTGCCAAGTGCATTAGAAAGCTAAACACTATGGAAACATAAGGGAAATGAATCCCAGCAGAAAATCACACTCAGCAATCAGCACCAAGAAGCCTGTGGCATGCATGGACCCAACACACGTGGTATTTATTTGCTTCTGTTTCCTATTCCATGGATAGCAGCCATTTTTTCAAGCAACCAAGCATTGAAGTGGACATGTATGTAATGGGTAAGCAATCTCTCATTTCCAAAGGAATTCAAACTCAATTCAGTACATTCTGGTCCTAATTAAATTGTGATGTCATAAGGACACGAGATGCCTTAAAAGGACATATTCTGCAAAGTCCCCCACGGTATGCACAGGTCTTGCTAAACCTGTCCCTTCAAGCTTCCATCCCTTGTAAGTACAGGAAGTTCAGAAAGAACCAACTACCTCTTAACGTAAAGGCTGCTTTATACTTTTAGTTATATCAAGAATGTCTAACTGAGCTGGGCACGGTGGTGCATGACTGTAATCCTAGAATCTCTACTCTAGGGAAGCAGAGGCAGACTTTTAGGCTAGCCAGGGCTCCATGAGACCCTATACCTCAAAAACCAACAAAAGGATGTCTGATCCATCATAGCAAAACCAAAAACAAAATGGGCGTGGTGGTGCAGCAGGATGGCTCAGCAGGCAAGTGCTTGCTGAACAAGTAAACAAGCCTGATGCCCTAGAAGAGCCCAGAACTCAGAGAGGAAAGAGGACGATTCCCGTAAGTTGTCCTCTGATCTCCAAGTGCACGCCATGGCATACACATGCCTGCACTCACACACAAATAATAATAAACATACAAAATGGATGCATAGCAGATAAATTCTAGCATTACCTATGAGAGATCTAAGCTAACCATAAGCCAGGCAGATGATGGGCATTCAAAAAAGCATGCACATACTATTTCCATTTCTATTCAAAGGGACCCACATAATGTGCTCATAAAATATTGGATAAAATGTACCTGTAAAAATACCTAAGAAAATTGAACATTACATGGGATATTTAGGCAGTAGGTAAGAAGCACGGACAGTGGAGACTTAATTTCCACAGAAGGAACTTCTCTACCACAGGTTTTTAATTATTAACTTTAAAGTCCGGCTGGTGACTAAGGAGAAGACAGGCACCTAACTAACATAAACACTGAAGGCTGCTGTTGGAACAAATGCCTTAGAGGGAGGATGTAGGTTTGTCTTATCATGGCCTTTCCTTCCGGGTCCCAGCCAAGCCAGGAAGACCAGACCCAAAGGATGACCAGGCAAAAATAAGAGAAGCTGCCAATTGGGGCAGAAAGACACACGTCCCTGGAAACCCCAGTGACACAGTGACACAGAGAGACTGATAATTCTCTGGTGCCTCAAAGCTGGCAGAGGGCTGGCTCTTTTTGTGGGGGACGAGACAGCCTGGTGAGACAGGCTCTGAAGACTTGTGGGTTGAAACTGAAAGCAGCTCTTCAATGACAGAGCAGCTCGATGCTGGTGCGCAAATGTCATCTGAATGAGGAATGTCCCCCACAGGCTCTCCAGCTGCCGGCAATGCTTGCCAATGTCACGGCACCTTCAGGAGGGGCAGGCTCGCTGGGGGAAGTATGTTCTGGAGGTGGACTCGGAGGGTTTATAGCCTGGCTCCATTCCCTGTCCTCTGCTCCTTGTGTGAGGATGGAATGCCATCAGTCGGCTTCCTGACCGCCAGGCTGGCCTCATGCTCTTGCCGCTATGACAGCCTGCATCCTCCCCCAGGGACTGCACACCGAAGTAAGTCCTCTCTCCCCAGCTGCTTTCGTCATTCCCTCGTAGCTACGGAGAGAGAAGTGACTGACACAGCAGTCTCGCTCCCCGAGGGCCAATGCAGCCCACCTGACCCTTGGTTCCCCCTTCCCCCCACTTCCCACCTCCCCTCCCATAAAAAAAAAAACACCCATGCCTTAAGAAACAAAAAACTTTAAAATTCCCGTCTTCTGGCCCAGACCTCCACCAACATATCGTCATCTAAGACTTGTGCTGCGTTTTCTCGCTCTCCTGAAATCCACTGCGGTGTGCTCGACCATCCAGGTCATATGCAATACACAGCTCCCAACAGAGCTGAACATGGAGCTTGGAATCCCAGCACTTGGGAGGTGGACAGGCTGGTATCCACCCTGGCTCCAGTGGCATGTGACCCAGGCACACAGTGTTGTTGAGTAATACTGTTATAAGAAAACACTTGAAGACAAGACAGAAACAAAAGATACACCTTTCTTCAAGAGTATTTCTCAGGGCCGGGCCTGGTGGCGCACGCCTTTAATCTCAGCACTCGGGAGGCAGAGCCAGGCAGATCTCTGTGAGTTCCAGGCCAGCCTGGTCTACCGAGTTCCAGGATAGGCTCCAAAGCTACACAGAGAAACCCTGTCTAGAAAAGCCAAAAAAAAAAAAAAAGAAAAGAAAAAAAAAAAAAGAAATAAAATACAATGAAATAAAAAATAATAAAGAGTATTTCTCCCTTGACAATTCAAAACTGTACAAAGTAAGCATGCTGACCCAGAGTGAACTAAATGAACTTAATTCTTGATATCCACCCAAAGACGCACTCGCTCACCGCAAACATTACCATGTTCTGTCTTTCGCTGCAGTCAGTATTCACACACCTATCCCTAAGTCGCATTATTTTCCTTTATATCACCAATGTTGACACAGTAGACTCTGAAATCCATCGTGAATTTACCGAGACACAACCCTGCTCTATAAGCTTGCAAATAACAGTAAATGTATTTTATTGACTGTTATCACTCAACCTTGAACAATTTAAAATTAACTTCTTTAAAGTAAAAGCAGTTCAGGGGTAGAGGTGTGGACCAGTGATAGAGACCTTGTCTAGTATGCTCAAGGCCATGGAAAAGCAAAGAAAAGAAAAAACCCAACACATTTATTAAGCCAACTCAGTTCATACCTGTCTTAGTTTTTCCTTATGTTTTTCAACCTGGGCATTTAGATCTTCCTGCATTCTCAAACGAGCAGCTGCTAAAGCCTCTTGCCGCTTAACAACAGCATCAGGTTCTAAAATAGCAGGGAAAGAAAAACGAGGTATGGCTCCATACGAAATAGCCTCTAGAGGTTCAAATGTCAGAAAACCACCACACAATACATCCGTGTATACTCATAGTAGAGCCCAAATGCTCTGATGGCCACCAGAGTGACACCCTACCACACAATGTGGCCATCTCCCTTGCACCTGATCTCTAGGTGGAGAGCACTGCATGAAGCAAAGCTGAAGGCTTCTGCTTCCTTTTCACTTGATCAGCCCAGGTCTATGACAAGAGGTGTAAGATCCTCCTCCAGCAAACAAAGTCCTTTCAACTAGCATTAAGAATGTGAATGTCAGCTAGGTGTGGGGGCACACACCTTTTATTAATCCCAGCACATATATATGAATCTGTATAAATTTGAGGTCAGCCCTGGCTGACCTAGAACTCTCTATGTAGACTGGGCTGACCTCAAATTCATACAGATCTGCCTGCCTCTGCCTCCTGAATGCTGGGACTAAAGGTGTGTGCCCCACACCCAACCCTAGTTTACATTTTTACCTAGTTGTAAATCAAGGCTTTCCACCCCAATCCTAGTACTATAGTAATTCAGATGAATGGTGACCTGTATCTTAGTTATACTGCAACATAAGACACTTAACATTTCTTTTGGACATACCCACAGAAATAGCTTCTAGCTAGAATGGCTGCCCTTTGCGGCTTTTTTTTTATTTATTTATTTTAAATAACCAAATGATAAGTGAAATCGGGTTTGATGAGATCAGTGAAAAATCAAAATCAAGTGCATGCAAAATCCTAATGCTGAGTTTCTGGTCACTCACAGTAATTCTAGAGGTTACTCAATGGATGTAGCTAGAGCACAAAGAAACGGTTTTCATTTTAATCCTCTCTGAAATTAAGAATCACTAAGCAAGATGTGCATTGCGTATGCTACACATAATTAGGGAATTTTTTCATCTCAATAAAAATCTTTCAAAACCCAAACTCAAAGGCATAAACTGCTGCCACCTACGTAAGTGAGCTACAGGCATCTTCATTTCTGTCACATGACACTAACCCAGAACAGCCTCAGCTTGGTCCAGCTGCCTCTGCCTCAACGCCCTCAGTCGGACTGCGAGTTTCTGGATGACAATGTAGAGAAGGATGCAACTGAAGAGGATGTACCAGCCGTAGCTGGCCAGCAGGGAGCCCACTGGAGGGGGAGGGAGGGAGAGAGAAAGAAACCAGATTCAAAAACGGGGAAAACGCCATTTTTCAATAACACTCAACAAAGATAAATCATAGCTCCTGCCTTCAGAACCTTCGCATCTAGCTGAGGAAACGGGCTCCTAAGTAGTTACTATCTGGGCAAGGAACAGAAACTTCTCAACCACCAGAGGACTCGGGGGAAGTCTGGAGGGTGCAGGGCACAGCAGCTGGGTTCTGAAGGACTAGGGGGACGTGTGTCCATCCGAATCAGGAAAGCAAAGGCCCTCCAGACTCCCGGAGCTACACTCTGGAAAGGAGACAGCAAGTGGGTTAGGGCTGTGCAGAGCGAAACGCCGGCCGGAGGACTCCTGTCACTGCAAAATGAAGATGTGAAAAGGATTCCAGCGAACGGAGTCCGCGAGCGCCCGCCCAGCCAGGGCGACTTGGAGGAAGCCGCGCTCGGGCCCAGCCCGCTGTCCCGGCCTGCCCGCGGCGTTAACGCCAGGCCTCCCGGAGGCCGACCCACCGAGCATGGCGGCGCCCGCCGCACGCCCCGCCGTCCCTCACCTGTGACGTGCAGGAATCTCAGGCCCTCGGTCTCCAGCGCCGGCCGCGCGGACAGAGGTTCCTCGGCGTGCTCCATGGCTGCCGCGGCCAACGACTCGCCCGCCGCTCTTCCCAGCTCGGAGCTTCCGGTTCGGCCCTATGTACACGTGGCGCTCACGACCGCGGCGGTTCTGACCTATCGTGGCTCGACCTGTCTCGACGCTCGACCAATCACAGAGGGGGTGTGACTGGAGGGCGGGGCTGGAGGACGCCCAGGCGGAAGCGCGTTTGACTTTTAGGGAGGAGCTGGCGCGTTTGGAAGCTGTCGAAGCTTGAGCTCCATGCTCAGCTCAGCGTGGATTTGCAATGATTGGACACCGAGCATCAACAGATTTGAAGCCTCCTAGGGATGAGATTTGCATCCCATCCTTGTCACGGGGCCACTGAGGGTTGCAGCATAGGACTCCTCCGCAAACGTGAGGAAAGCGAGTTACTACTCCACTGACCCAAAATTATTCCTAAGGAACCACAATCCCAAGGGAAGAAATGAATGTAGTAATGACTCCAACATGTTTAGACTATTACTGTGTGTTACATTACCACATTTTTGGTAATGCTTCCCAGCAACATACTAGGAAAGCAATAAAGGAGACGGCTGCGATTTGAAATGGAACTGATTGAATCAAATTTCCAAGATCTTAGGTTAATAGGATTAAGAAAGCAACAACTTTATCTGTGGTGTTTAAAGGCGGGGCCTTTGGGAAATTATATGAGGTCAGTGTGGAGTTCTCCGAGGAAGAGGAAGCCAGATTTATACGCACTCCACCATGACGTGAAACAGCCAAAGGACCCTGACAGAATTTATACCGTACTTTGTGGACTGTGAATCTCCAAAATGGAAATAAATCTCATTGCTTCATAAAATTAGTCTGTCAAGTATCTTGCTACAGTAATAAACTAATGCAGTGATTCCTACTGAAGGACTGGTGTCCGTGGGATGAACACCTAGGGATATCACTCTCCCATCTCAGATTTCTCTTAAGCTTCTTCACTCATTACTTCATATATTTCTGAAGGTTTATAACACATAAAACTTGCACAGGTTCAAGCTCAACAATGGAGTTCCAGCACTGGGGGGGTGGGATTGAGCAAATGGACACAGGTTCCCATCCCTAACAAAGGAGGAATCTGTAATTTATATCAGCCAGAAAAACAAGTTTCAATGTCCAAGTGTAGTTAGCCAACACAAAATAAATTCCAGGGTATATTTGTTGTTGTTTTATTTTGCTTTTGATTTATATGTGTGGGGTTGGGGGTTGCTGTGATTTGTTATTTTTGTCTTATTTTTTTCTTGTTTAGGTATTTGTTTTGTGGTATTTTTTAAAGACTGAAAGAAAAGGGGAAACATTTCGGTGCATAAGGTAGAGAAGAGGATCTGGGATGACTTGAGGGAAAAGTAAAGCATGATAAAACATCTTGTATGAATTTTTAAAACGAATACTATTGTAAATGTTAATAAGATAATATGATTCTAAAGAATCAATATTTTAAAGATTAAAAAATTATTTTTAGGGCTGGGCGGTGGTGGTGCATGCCTTTAATCCCGGCACTCTGGAGATCTCTGTGAGTTTGAGGCCAGCCTGGTCTACAGAGCAAGAACCAGGACAGGTACCAAAACTACACAGAGAAACCCCATTTCAGAAAAAAATATTTTTAAAAAGAACAATAGACAGTTAATGACTGCTGGAAAAGGGAGATTAGTCTCTTCCAGAGAAAAGTCTCCAAATTAATCATGCAACACAAAGTCATGACAACCTCTACACAGGCAGACTTCCCACTTCCTTCTCCAGGCTCTAGGTGGTGTGTTTCCCATGACCTTCCCATTTGTACCTTCTCCTCACCCATGCCTTCTCAGTCATGTTCACTGCTGCCCTTTCCACAATAGCTAGGAAATGGAAATGATCTTAATGTACATCAACTGATGAATGAATAATGAAATGTGATTCACATACAGAAATGCAATATGAAATAGTCTTTGTGTGTGTGATGTGTGTGTGTGAGTGTGTGCGCATGTATATAACATTAATAATTTAAAGAGAGGTATGGTGATAGTTTATTTGTACTGAAATGTGATTTTATTGGTATGTTAATAAAGTTGCCTGGGGGTCAGAGCTAATAGCAAGCCATAGCAGAAGCTGGGCGGTGGTCGTGTACAGCTTTAATCCCAGCACTTGGGAGGCAGAGCTAGGCAGATCTCTGTGTGTTCAAGGATACCACCAGCATGGAGACGGAGACACACACCTTTAATCTCAATACCAACCATAGAAGACCTGGAGGTCTGTATAGATGGGCATTGATGAGGAGGTCATGTGGTTAGGTTTACAACCAATAGGAAGGCAGAATAGAAAGTCAATAAAAAGGACAAACACACAGGATGTAGGTCTCTTGCTGAGGAGGACAGCAGCGGCAGTGAAGGGTAAGGTTTTTAGCTCTTAGCTATTGCTCTGACCTCTTAGGCTTTCATCTCTGCAATGGCTCTGTGTTTCTTATTTAACAAGACAATTACATCTACAGAGAGGCATTCAGTTTGAGAGGTGAGGGAAAGGCATAGGACAATTTGGAGGGTGGAGACATTGGAGGGCACCAAGGAAGGTAAGAAAAGTGTGAAGTACCACCATTTGGGACCAAGTGTTCAATTATCTGAACCTGTGGGGGACATTTGCATCAAAAACACCTCAGAGACCAAATATAAATATCTGGTATTGCAGATAGAGTGGAGCTAATCAGAGCATAAAAGTCATGTTCTATGAAACAATAACAGAAGTTTCCTCATATCTAAGGAAATTTATGGACCAGCTGTACAGAAGACATTTACAACCACAACAGCCATGGCTGAATAATAACTTCTCCATGTTGTATTGTAATAACGTTAAATTTTAAAGAAATTTCCATTTTTTGAGGAGGTTCTCACTATGCAGCTCTGGCTCACTAGACCAGGTTGACCTCAAACTCAGAAATCCATTTGTCTCTGTCTCCTGCGGAGGGCTGGGATTAAAGGTGTGTGCCATCACTCCCGAGCACACAAAAATTATTTTATAGCTTTTCACTACATTGAAAATTCCAAAAACACAGAACCAAAAACACCAGAGAGAAGTTTTAAGAAATTCGATGTCCCTACAAAGGCAAGTCCGTCCATGACCTCTTAGTAAATAAAAACAAGCAAAAACTTCATAACGAATAATTGCAGCCCCAAAAGAAAAGAAGCACCAAGCAAGATTACAGTATGGAAGAAAGGAATCCACCAAACTTGAGGAAGAGATCGAGACCTTGCAGGATATGCACAAAGCCCAGGAGACCACCACACTGACATTGCACATGCGCAGTGAGTACTATTTGCTTCATGAACTGTCAGTTATGCCTGAGGAAGAACGAGCATGCTTTTGTTTACCAGTGTTGCTTAGCAACGGCTGCTCCATAACCGGATGCTTCTGTTTGACTGGTAAAACCACAGCCTCACACTTGTGGGAGACACAGAGTTAGGCTCTGGCTGTTAGACGGTCAGTGGTTAAAAGTTCATCATTTCATAAAATCATTTAGTGTTGAGCTGATAGAAATGTGGTCAGAGCGATGTTCTCCACCCTGAGGAAGCTCTTCGGCTCTACGAAGGAGCAGAAAACCCCCATGGGATTTTGTGATGGCCCAAGCAGTGAAACGGAGAACGTGTCCTGCTGTTATTGTAGAACTGAAGACAGGTACAGCCAACCTTATGATCCTGAAAACAAAATTTCATGAGGCAGTGTGTATGGGAAAGCTCAAAGTGGTGCTGCGTCTCCTTGCGAAGAATTTTCATGTGGATGATGTGGATGAAAGCAAACGGTAAGGACACTTGGAAGCTAAGGATTAGGAGCCTTGAGGAAGTCGGGTGATGGGAGAAGCCTACCTTTCCTAGCTCTGTTGTGGGCAACAGGGGTGAAGAGAGACCAGCTGTGCTTTCTGGACTACAGTCTCCTTGGTATCCGTGAGCACACAAAGGTCCGATGTCCAGATCTTTTTCTGCAGCAGGAGAACAAGACCAAAGCTCCAGCAGGTTTACTGTCGCCCCGCAATCCCCTATGAGCATTTTCTTATGGAACATCGAATATACAATAGAATAATCTAACAAGCTATAAAGAAATGGGATTTAATTTCAATCTACACAATAAACACAATGTTCTATAAAATGTAGAAACTACAGAATTCAAGCAATGTCCCTCATAGTATGTCTTCCTCCCACCTAAAATTACCCAAAAAACATTCAATATGAATCTTTTACCTGTGTGTACTAGCATTTATATTCCCCACTGAAAATAATAGATATAATCTAAACTTGATATATGTGGAAGAGAAAAGCCTGAAATCGCTTCACATTATCAGCCACCTTGAAAATGGACTTTACAAATCAGAAAGTTGATGGCTGGATATTATCAGTTAAGGATATGAAGCTTGCCATCAATTTGCCAGATTAGTTTTATATTCTCAATGTTTTTCTCTTAGTGGTAAAAAAATGATCACTCTGTTTAAAAATTTTGGATACTGATCATTGGGCCCCCTACTCTGTACTTCTGAGCCATACCCTAGTTTGGACCATCACTCTTTGCTTAAGGTGATTACTCACTTCCTTAGGCCCCGTCATACAAATGCAAGTGAAACATCTGGTTAAGAGGGATGAGGTTGCTTAATTTGCCTGTTTATTCCGTCCCTTAACATCTGTAACCATGATGATGAAATAAGTAGTAACATTTAGTTTCATTAAAAGGGGAGGTGGAAAAAAACAAACAAACCAACAAAATGCCAGGTATTGGTGATGCACACCTTCAATCCCAGCACTTGGAAAGCAGAGGCAGGTGGGTCTCTGCGTTCAAGGCCAGCCTGATCTATGGAGTGAGTTCCAGGACAGCCAGGACCAAACCCTATCTCAAAAAACAAACAAACAAAAAGGTGGGGTGGATATGATCAAAGTACATGATACACATATATGAAAATGTCATAATAAAATCTATTACACAATGCCAATAAAAAAGGAATCTTTTCCACTTGGGACTTTACAATATAAAATGGAAACTAGCAGCAATCCATAAAGATAATGCATTAAAAATATACAAAGTAGGACTAGGAATGTTATCTCAGTTTGGGCAAGTGCTTCCCGGTCTAGCATGTACAGAGTCCTGGGTTGAAAGCCCTGCACCGCATAAACTGAGTTTCCAATGTTTCCAATGGCAAATTTCCAATGGCAAATGTTTCCAATCCCAGCATTTGGAGGCAGAGGTAAGAGGATCAGGAATCCACGGTCATCTTTGGTGTCATAGGAAGGCCATGCTTGGCAATGTAAGACTGCCTCAACAATCAAAACCATGACAGAGGCAGGTGGATCTCTGAGTTCCAGTCTAGCCAGGGCTATGTAGTTAGCCCTTCTCAAAAACAACAAAGCCAAATAAACAAAACCCCATATATACAAAGTAGCTCTGTTTACTCCTAGGAACCACAGTGTGCATACTTATGTGTGCACAGTATAATATTCAACTAAAAAAGTGGAGCATTTTGAATAGAGTGCATGGGTTTTAGGCTTTTATTCCAGTTTCTAAAAAACTGCTTCTACATCTCAGGTGCGTTACTTTTGTTCCTTTTATCAAGTGGTACCTGTCCGGAACCCCACTTAATCCAGCACTTGAACAGCTCAAGTGTTACTTGCAAAAATAGGACAAGGGTGAAGAGTGAGCACAACTCCCTCTACTGGTCATGTAGACCAAATGCCTAGCTCTAACTTGTCATTCTTATAACCACATCCTTGTACGGGTACTTCTCCATGTCCTTCAGGTTTAGGTGAATCGCCCCATCCATTGTATTTAGCCAGGTTGATTGATTTGGTTAACAGCAAGTAAGCAGAAGTGTTATCCCTCCTGAGTAGTTTAACTAGTTGTCTGAGAATTAGGCATAGAAAGCCAACTACTCCAGTTGATCACAGACATCACAAGATCTGCACAAGACTGGGCTTCTTAACATCCTACCACTGAGAGGGGGAGATGCTAATTAGGCCCTCCCTGACCCCCCAGGACTAGCTGATGAAGTAAATATTTTCTTCAGTGGTGTAGCTGTTGGTAAGGTGCCCATACTCCCATAAGCAACCCTAACTCACCAAGTCCAACACACAAAAAGGGGTGGCTAATTGGGAAGAGGGAGATAATCCTAAGGATAAAGGAGGGTAATAGGTGTGTGTGTGTGTGTGTGTGTGTGTGTGTGTGTGTGTGTGTGTGCGTGTGTGTGTGTGTGTGTACTCAAAACGGGTAACACTTCTGCTTACTTGCCATTAGCCAAAGCAATCTACCTGGCTAAATACAATGGATGGGGAGATTTGCTTACCCTGAAGGACATGGCTTAAGAAGCACCCATACAAGGATGAGGTTATAAGAAGTGACACGTGCCGTGCCGGGTGGTGGTGGCGCATGCCTTTAATCCCAGTACTCAGGAGGCAGAGCCAGGTGGATCTCTGTGAGTTCGAGGCCAGCCTGGTCTACAAAGTGAGTTCCAGGAAAGGCGCAAAGCTACACAGAGAAACCCTGTCTCGAAAAACCAAAACAAAACAAAAACAACAAAAAAAAAAGAAGTGACTGTGTGTGTGTGTGTGTGTGTGTGTGTGTGTGTGTGTGTGTGATTAAAATACATCATGTACATGTATGGAGATGTCATGGAACCCATTATTATACACAATTAATCTAAGGTAATAAACACACTAGAAATAAAGACCAGAGTCAAATATGGAAACATGTAGATGAGGTGGCAGTCGCTGCTGACAAACTGCCAAAACTCACTGTTTCACACAGTAAGAAGCAACTACATAGGACCAAGGATGTGGGGAGCTCGAGCTCAGAGAAGGCAATGCAATGACAGTCCTGTGCAAACATGACCGAAGTCCAGCCTCTTTCCGTGGGTACTCTTAAAGTGAAAGTGTTTGGCCTGCATGTAAGTGTACCATACACCTGCAGTCCTCGGAGGCTAGAAGAGGCTGTTGGATTCCCTGGGACTGTTACAGGGCGTGAACTGCAGTGTTGGTGCTGAGTCCTCTAAATCACTGAGCTGTCATTCCAGCTCCAACTCCTGTGTGTGTGCGCGCATGCATATATATCCCGGCATATGTATGGAGATCAGTTCTATCATGTGGATCCAATGATCAAGCTTCAGGTTAATCATTAATCAAGTCTTTGTTAATCACATCCATAAATTCAATTAGGTTGAGCCTCAAAACCAGGGCATTTACCCATTATATACAAATGCTAGAGCAAGAACATTCAAGGTCAAGTGTGATGACACACCTGTCATCTCAGCTCTTGGGAGGTGGTGGTAGGACTAGGAGTTCAAGGCCAGTTTCAGCTATGTGGTAAGCTGAAAGCCCGCTGGGCTCTGTGAGACACCATGGATCTCTGTGAGTTCGAGGCCAGCCTGGTCTACAAAGTGAGTTCCAGGAAAGGCGCAAAGCTACACAGAGAAACCCTGTCTCGAAAAACCAAAACAAAACAAAAACAACAAAAAAAAAAGAAGTGACTGTGGATCCCATGGTAGTTCCATGGATCCCATTCAAGCAGGTGTTGCTTGACTATCAGTTGTTAGAAATTTCTGCTGTAACATGGCCGATATTAGCCTGAATGAAACTCAGGCTCTACAAAACTATTCACTGAAAATGTCGGGCTCTAGGGGAATGGACATGATTGAAGTGAACCTGATCTGGGTCCTGAGACACACAGATAGAGGAGGAAGTCTCACTTGCCTCCAGCCAGCTTTGTAAAGACCTTGATCAGGACAATGGCATACATGATGTAATGGTGTGCTGGGTTTCATTTTTTCCCCACCTACCTCAAATACTAAACTGTCTAGTAAAACTATCTATACTAACACAGCTCTGTTCAGTCCAGACTAATAAAGTGCATGCTCAGCAGCCTCCATTTCTCAAATGCTGTAGTGCAGCCCAGGCCTGAGTTCCAAACATAAGCTACTTTTAGTAAAAAAAATTGCAATTAGAAGTTACCCCAGGCCACCAGCCTTGTCATCACGGGGACTGTTGACCAAGATGGAGTCTCATCCAGCAAGAGGACTGCTTTTTCTTTGGTGCTAGGGGTCTTGCAGTCTTAGCACGGCTGTCATCAAGCCAGAGTCCCAGCCAAAAGAAGCAAGCGCTTCATCTGTCTTATCAGCAACAGGGGCCAATGCATTAGCAGAAGGGCTGGGGGAGCAGTACAGGCAGCCTCAGTGAGGATACTGCAAACCAGACTCCAATCCAGCATGGGATGAAACTGAATTTAAGCCTAGGGCTCAGCAGAAGCCACGGTCCCCTCCATTCTCCCCAGCAAGACCCTTGGGAGCCACAGTTCCTCTGTACCTCAGGTATCTGGTACATGCCTTACAAGAATAGTTATCAGCCATCAATGAATGGCATCCAGAGACTATTTAATATGCTGTTCACATTCACAATTACCAAAGGAGTTTGCAAACTGTAACCAGGGGCTGGGAGGACGGTTCAGTGGGTAAGAATGCTTGCTATGCAAGCTTCAGTACCTGTGTTCAAATCCCCACCACTCAGGTAAAAAGCTGGGTCTGTCCAAATGCATGCCCACCACCCTAGTACTGTAGGGTAGATAGGACTGCTGGAACCGGCTGGCTGCCAGCCTAGCTCCTGGCTCAGAGAGAGACATTGTTCTCAAGGGAACAAGGCAGAGTAGGGAAACCAAGGAACTGATATTTATCAATAAAAATCTTTCCCAGAGAAGGAATACAGTTAAGATAACTAGATGATAAGAAAAGTGTGCCTTAACCTGCTCCACAGAGAAGCCATGACCCTGTGCTCTGTCCCACAGGCTGCAAGACTATTCTACTCATGCTGTAGCACCAAGGATTAGTCTCACTCCTACTTAGAATTTTTCAAATCACTTTAAACTTACTTGTTAGATGCTCGTGTGTTTAACTAAAAAGGTCAAAGGATATGCCCATTTGTCTAGTTCTAAAGCCTGCCTGCCTTTACAAAGAATCTGTAACATTTCTTAATCGGAAGTCATGTTTACTCAGAAAAACCACCCTCCCTGTACCTGTAGTTTGCACACAGAGCCATCAGACAGGAGAGAGCCTCTGCTGAGGAAATGTCTCTGTGGGATACAGCTGTGAGGCATTTTCTCAATTAGCCCTCAATGGGGAAGACCCAGTCCAAGGTGGGTGGTGCCATCCCTGGGCTGAGTTCTCTAAGAAAGCAGGCTGAGCCAGGGGAAGCAAGTCAGTAAGCAGCTCTTCTCCATGGCCTCTGCATCAGCTCCTGCCTCCGGGAATCTGCTCTTTGAGTTCCTGTCCTGACTTCCTTCAATGATGAACAGCAATACAGAAGTGTAAGACAAATAAACCCTTTCCTTCTCAACTTGCTTTTTGGCCAATGGTGTTTTGTCGCAGCAATAGAAACCCTAATTAAGACACTCCTCAACTTCCAACTTGAACAGGTCCTTACACCTCACTGCAAACACACAAGAACAGACAATTTGGCAGCACAGAAAGTGGCCTTTATTTTACCATTTGTAGAAAACTGGCATTTAGATTCCAAGGTTCATATTAAAAAATTATCAGCAGTAGTTCTGAGCATTCATCAATGCTGACAGATTCTACGTTGCTCACACAACATAGGCTGTTCCTCCATGCTCAAAAAGCAAGACTTGTCTCTAGAGTCTCTGCTACAGAGCTCAGGACCCATTTGTGACTGTGTCTTCTTCCATCTCTTCTTCACCATCATCACTTGGTCCTGAAAAAGCCAACAAAGGCAGAAGTCAGGTCAATTTTGTGCTATCTGTCCACTCATCAAACACATACACAATAGTAAAGCGAATAGACACAGACACACAGACACAGACACACACAGACACACAGACACACACAGACACACACACACACACACACACACACACACACGGGCGATGAGTGAGACTGGTATGAATTTTCCTGGAGTAGATGCAAGGAAGAACACAGTAAGCGCCATCACCAGGCCAGCGCCTTGCTGCGGCACCAGCAGGTCTTACCCCCCACCGCTCCTGGCCCACCAGTGCAAAATGCTACTAAATGGGAAGAGCCAACATCCTGGAGTTCCTACAGAAATAATTTACCTTGCATGTCCCCGGGGCCCAGGGCCACATAACAATGCCACCTATCTTAAAAATACCTTATACCCTCTCCCTCAGGAGCTACTGGCAATCAATAGCTGCTGAGGTAGGACGCCATTTTCTTTAGAAGTGCTGTCACTGTAAGCCGCCCTTGCTCCAGGTAAACACCCCTGCCTCACGCTCATGCAAGCAACATGACTAAACTCAGCAGGTCACAAAACTAAAAAAACAGAACAGCTCAAAGATAAGGATCCTTGAAAAGCTGTCATGGTAGTGATCCCCAGGGATACTTATACCAAAATTTATAGTCTGTGTTTATTTGAATAATGTATCTTGAGTGCTCAACATGCTATCTGACACAAACTTGACATTCACACATTACACTAGTTAACACCTACCCAAAACTCGCCTTGTGCTAACTGCAATTATCACAATCCTCCCCCAAACCTTTTGATGATAGTACTTATCTTAAATTTAAAGATGAAAATACTTGCCTAATATGAAGAAGCCTGCCCAAAGACAGTACTGGTCAGGCTCTATATGTAGCTCATGCAGCTAACCACTAAATTACCACATACAGCTATACTTTTATAGGGATCTGTGTTCTAGGAATTTCATCACTGGAGATTTTGTTGTTTTGTGAAGATGAACATGATAGAGAACATACTTATACAAACTAGATGGTATAAGCTATTCAACTATCTATCTGGCAAAGGCAATTATTTTTTCTAAACTATGAACCTGGACAACATGTCACTGTTCTCAATAATGTAGACAACTGTAAAACAAAGGTAAGTACCTGTGCATCCATATGTGTGTAAACATAGACAACATACAGTAAAAATATCAGGCTGGGCGGTGGTGGCGCACGCCTTTAATCCCAGCACTTGGGAGGCAGAGGCAGGCAGATCTTTGTGAGTTCGAGGCCAGCCTGGTCTACAAAGCGAGTTCCAGGACATCCAGGACTGTTACAGAGGAACCCAGTCTTGGGACCCCCCCCCCCCCAAAAGAAAACCACAACACAACAAAAAACAGGCAGAACAATTTTTAAGCTGTGACTTTACAGGATCACTATTGTATATGCAATGTGTCAGTTGATCAAAATGTCCGTTATATAGCACTTGACTTAGAAGTTCACAACCACCTCTAGAACTTTGTTCTTTTCATGTTATAAAGATCCTACAAATATCCCAATGGCTTAACTTTATTGTCCTGCCTCCCTACTTCTTTCCTTTCCTTTTTTTTTTTTTTTTTTTTTGGAGAAAGGGTCTCATGTAGCTGAAGCTGGTCTCAAACTTGTTTTGTAGCCAAGAATGACCTTCAACTCCTGATCCTCTTGCCTCAACCTCCCAAATATGGGGATCCCAGGCCTGTGTTGTCATGCCCACCAGGTACTCCTCTGTAATCATCCCCAGTGGGACATCTTGCAAGGCCACACACAAGAGTCTCTGACCTGATCTGCGCTCTCTGCCAGGGATCTGGCCGGACTGTAGCAAGCCCTTCAGCCTCTCCACCTCTGCCAACGTCGATGCGTTTGCGATGGCATTCTGGAAAACACAGGGAGAGGGAGACGGATGGATGATGACAGCCACCCAGAAGACACTACACAAAGTCCTAGCAACTTCCCCATAGAACATCAACCACACAGTTCTGCGTTGGGTGAAGAATTTCACTGGCACATTGAACATCAGCCTAGAAAACACACCATCAATTTTCAATATTTAGGGAGAGATTCAGGCTCTTATATTGGGGAAGAAGCAATCACTTCACATGCCCTAAAATTCAAGCTAAGTATCTGGAGTTCTGTTACAGGAGTCGTCAGCCAGCAAATCCTGGGAAGCAGAGACTCTAAGACTGCACACCAAGGTTACTAAGTGCTCATAGGAGTCAGTGCATCCCAGGAGAAGGAGACCCACAGACGCCTTCCATTAGTTCATGCATTTGATTCAGAGCAAAGTCTGGTCAAACAGTAACTTCAGGTAGTTTATTCCTGAAATAGAAATACCAGAGTCCTAACAACCATGAGACGATGGGATCTACAGTGTTGAGACCTAGGCCACACCACTGCCCTGGTCCCATCTCAGCTCTCCAGTCTGACAACCCCCACACACATCCTTACCTTGATGGCTTCAACATCCCCTGCAGATGGCCCGCCTTTCTTTTTGTCAGTTGGCAAACCAGCACCTGGATTAAAACTTGGAAGGGAGAATAAACCGTTACAGTCTGACTAGTACAAACTGCTTCTCTTACTTTCAAAAGCTTTTGAAAGTAATTCAACCAGTGTAGTATCTTATCTTTGTTAACAAACTGATACAAGAACTCTCTCCTTCAGAAACACCACCCGATCCATTTTCTGATAGAGAAAACAGGATGTTTAATATCACATTAAGATGGTAAACCAAAATATATGCTCTGTTAACCTGGTAGAAATTTCCCATGATGCACAGACCACAAACGGCCAGATACCATCATTCAAATGTAATACCACACTAAGCACAGATTTGGGTTGAATTTGGAGGCGGCAAACTGCCAGACAACAGTGTTTCTGAAGGTGAAGTGGAGTTAAGTTGGATATCCGTGTCTTACGTTTTGCTTCTCCTGGCAATATCCTTTGCAAGCTGTGCACCCCGTTTGCCCTTGAACATTTTCTCTGCTTCCTGACGCTCCTACAGCGACACCACACACAGAGTTAATGGAAACAGGAATACCACATGCATTTAGATGCATTCCTTAGAAAACACCGAAGAGCATTCTCCTCAAGTATTCTGGGCTGGTAAAAGCACCCAAAGTCGACTTCCACTAGGAGACACAGGGGTCCGACCTTCTCAGACAAAGCTCTCAAACAATCCCCCTCCTAGTTTCAGAGGGACTCCCAAAGGACTACAGAGAATTAGCGCTTCCAACAAAGGAAAAGCCGTTCTAAAAGGCAGAGCTGCTCAAAGCCGTATTATATTACACTCCTTGTTGGGACACATCTAAGCAGACAATCCCCTGGGTAGTTCTAACATTTGGCCAACTCTGGAATGGCCAACAACTCCCTACCATAAACTGCTATGAGATAAAAACAAAAACCAAAACCCCACAAGAACAACAAACAACCCTGACTTAATGCTTTCTTTCCCACACATTCAATTTCAAAGTAATGGTAACATTTACTTATTAAGTAACTTTAAAAAAATCAGTCATGAAAGTATAAAGAAAAGGCCAATTCTGCAATGACTCCCAGCCAGTATGCGATACTCACTTTTAGTTTCACTTTCTGAAAGTCCAGTACTCTGACTTGTGGAACTTTATAGATGACATAAAGTCGGTAATGCTTCTTATTTGTTACAGGATTTCTTAGGATGCTATAAAAAAGGGACAGTGACAGTCACACTCACAGCATTCCATCTGAGGGTCATCTGAAAGTGTCATGACTGTCAGTCAAGAGGAAGCACACATCCTTCCTGTTGACTCTCACAAACAACACACAACCTCCAGAGGAGCTGCTCAGTGCAGCCTGATGGCGTTCTTTACGGACTTTATTATTACAACAAGCCATTTCCATACCTTAGATATGTCAGTGATTTGAGAGATGCCAAAGGATCCAGATCACCCTAGAAAATAAGGGTCAGAGTAAGAACAAGACACGCTACTATTCTGGTATTTTGAAATGACAAGTATCTTTTTGTTTTGTTTTGTTTGTTTGTTTTTGTTTTTGGAGACAGGGTTTCTCTGTGTAGCTTTGCGCCTTTCCTGGAACTCACTTTGGAGACCAGGCTGGCCTCGAACTCACAGAGATCCACCTGCCTCTTTGAAATAAGTATCCACATTATCCTTTACTTATTTTTTTTACTGCGCTGGCACCTAGTCCAAAACTAACACAACACAATTGCCTAAATATCTTCCGCCTAATAAGCTGATAAATATATTCTAGCTTCTTTAAGTCTTGGTAGTAACAGCTCCTATTTCAATAGAAGACACAAAAAATTGATTTCCTATAGCAATCTCAAAATGGCTCCTAAGCAATGATTCAAAAATGATGCCAAAGCTAACATCGGTGATTTACTTGGAGCAAGCTATTTACACAGGCACCTCAAGCCAAGACTTTGGTTTAATGTGGGGTTTTTGTTGAGACAGAATCTCCTATAGCCTGGGCTGGTCTTGAACTGGCTACGCAGCCTAGGAGGATCTTCAATCCTGATCCTCCCAAGTGTTGGAATTATGGGTCTATGCCACCATACCTGGTGCAAAATGTCCTTTCTTGTTAGTATATCCCAAGTGGCCTGGCGGAGCATATTATCTTTGAGAGAAGGCACTGTTAGTTATCTTAGGCCAAGCCTGCCCCCATCTCTGCAAAGACAATAGTGAATAGTACAGTTCAAAAAACTATGGACGCCAGTCATGGGGGCACATGTCTTTATCCCAGCACTCGGGAGGCAGAGCCAGACAGACTCAGTGAGTCCGAGGCCACCTATTTTCCACAGTGAGTTCTGGCAAACCATGGCTATGTATTCTCAAGTCTTCCCAAACTGTCCTGGAAACCATGATGGAACAAAGACAGCAACACTAAAAACCCACCATCCAAAGCTACAAGCAACTAGACAAGGAATTTCCTGGAACCCATGTAGTAGGAATAAGAGGGACTCCAGCTGCAGACTTGCACAGCATTTGTGCAGAAAGAAGAGGAGGAAAGGCAAGAAGGTGTATAATACACCACACAACTCCATAATAACCAACGGATGTTCAGTCTGAGAGCAGCTGCCCAAGGATCTGCATGTTCCAGTAAGTACAGGGAGATCCAGATAGGGGGTGGTGACGAGGCTACAGCAATGTGCATCCTCATGTTGTCTTTTCTCCCATTTGGGACAAAGTTTTGCTATATGGTCCTGGCTGGCCAAACTGTGTCCCTGCCAGGACAGTCCTATACTAAGGAAAAATCTGGGAGACCTAAATGAGTAACTCAAGAGGGACACTGGGAAATAGCACGGATGAAAGCAGGAACACTCACTTCTGCAGTACACACACAAAAACTGAAGGATAGAGAAGGTCAGTATGGCCTTGTAAATGGATTACATGTACCTTTGTGAAGCGGTTCACAATTTTAAAAAGCAATGATAAAGAATAGAGTTCTCAGAAAGCAAGCCGCCATCTTCATGCCACCAGAGGGAGCACTTGAGCTTGAAAACTGGCTTACTACCATGAAGAGACTCCAAAAGAAATAAAAAAGTGTCTGTTACACACGCACAGTACAGAACATGACAGCATGCTGATGGGTTTAAGAAAAAGAATAGCCAGGCCTGTAGATCAGGGCTTAACTAACACCCGAAAGGTTCTAGATACAATTTTTGATTCTATAATCTATCACTCAAGGCAGTGACTCCAGAAAGACCCCTTGCTGGGACCTTCTACACCCCAGCTGTCTGCTGGTAGAGCACTGGCTTTAAAGATGGGTGTAGTGGCTCATGCCTATAGTCCCCACATTTGGGAGGCTAAGGCAGGAAGACTGTAGTGAGTTCAAGACCAGCCTAGGCTACATATGGAGTTGCAAGTTAGCCTAGGTGACAAAGTTAAGAGACTGTCTCAAAATACAATACAGGCTAATAGTTGATCTAGGTTACCTACCAGAAACTTGATGGATGGTAAGACCTTATTGGTGAAGACACCAAACATTTTCATGACAGGACACGAGAAATCGAGTTGGCACTACTGACCAGGAAGCTTCCTCCCAACTGGCTCGTTTTCATAGTACCAGAAATTCTATGCAGGCTGCTGAGGGAAATGTCACCAACAGTCATACCCAGCTGTGAATACTGTCAGCTAAGTAACGACCACGTGGCAAGATATACCCATGGGCGAAGTGGAGGCACAAATGTTAGGATATAAACAACCATCTTCTCATCTGGTCTAAGACCCACTTCCACAGGAGGAAATGCATGCCTGGCACAATCAATCTGGATTAAGAACCCACAGTTGAGCAGCTCACAGGCCCTAGAGCTGACCCTATTATTATTATTATTATTATAAGTGGACACAGCATCAAACCGCCCTCTAAATATGTATCTCGATGCCCACAGATTAGTAGTGCAGCTCCTGGCCCTCATCGGAGAAGTTTCTTTGTGGAGTGGATAGTAGTATATGAAGAAACTCCCAACCGGCCAAAGTGTAGAGAGGATGTGTTTCTGCAGGGCTGAGCCACAATGGGACATCTATACCACACCTCTTCTCCACAAGGTTCGTAGACTACTGAGGAAGAGAGGCAAGTGGAAAGACCAAAAGAGCTAGAGGTGGGGAAAGGCCAGGCAACACAGCGTCTTCTGAACATGGCAGGACCACTGCACTCATGAACTCAGAGCAGCTGTGGTCATCGGCACCAGACCAAGCCAGTCAACATTCCAGCATGGAAGCGGGGGTGCTCACAGCAGCCACCTCTACCCTAGGAACTTTCCACAGCTGGAGCAACTAGCGGAGAGAAGTCAGTACTCTTGAAGGGTGGGCTCCTGGTAGGTCAACCGTTCTCCTGTAGCCCCATACCCCAGAGCATATGGCCAGCACAAATAGGACACGATGGATTAAAAAAGGGGTGGGAGGGAGAGGTGCTGGGCATGGTACCACACTGCAACCCTGCACAACATGGAAGGAAAAGGCAAGTCTCGACAGAACATCAGAAACACTAATGATAATGACTGATAAGACTGTATGGGAACTTTCCTACCCAGACACCCAATATGGTCAAAAACCAAAAGGCACACCGGAGGGGACAGAGATCTTTGACATACATTATCCAAATGCCTTGCCAATTTCCAGCACAAAAAACAAACCAAAACAACCCAAACCAAAATTAAACAAAAACAAACATTAAAAAACCAAAGGCAGGCCGGGCGGTGGTGGCGCACGCCTTTAATCCCAGCACTCGGGAGGCAGAGGCAGGCGGATCTCTGTGAGTTCGAGGCCAGCCTGGGCTACCAAGTGAGTTCCAGGAAAGGCGCAAAGCTACGCAGAGAAACCCTGTCTCAAAAAAAACAAAAAAACAAAAACAAAAAAAAAACAAAACCAAAGGCTTGGAAGAGTGAAATAATTATGAAAAAACAAAACAAAACAAAGAGAAACTCAGAGATAATATTTTGAGGCAAAAGTATCCTTACCTTTCCTCTTAAATAAATATAGCTTTCTCCATTCAACTTACCAGTTCCACTAGACTGTTGTTGGTGAGGATGAGCTCTGTCAGACAGGGAAGAGCCTGATCAAGTCCCTCACCTATTCGGCTAAAATAAAAATGGAAAGGCTCTCAGTGAAAGTGATAAACAAGCTAACATTTATCTCCATCCTTGCAAGTATCTAACACCTCAATGCTAGAAGACCCCTCTCCACATCCTGTCTCAAGGAGGGCAGCAAAGAGGAAGCCTTGTCTGAGGCATAGCATTGGTGACAGGGATGGGAATGACCTCAGAAACCCATTGCCTCCTGGGTTTCTTCTTTCCACTGCCCAGTGCTCTAGTGCAGCCCAAAAAAAGGTGAGATTCCAGAATAGACAAAAATTAGCAGCCAACTTACAACTTTTTGTTCAGAAAACTCAAACACCAATGATTCTGCATTCACAGAGCTGGTGTAACACATTCACCCAAAGAAAATGTTAATCATGAAAATGGCTTCTACCTAAAACACCACTCAGTACTTTTATGTGTATAGATAGGTGTTTGGCCTACACGTATGTCTGTATACCAATTACGTGCTTGGTGCTTGTGGAAGCCAGAAAAGGGCCTTGAATTCCCTGGAACTGGAACTGTGAGTGGCCACGCTGGTCTGGGAGAAAAACCCAGGTCCTCTGAATTGGAAAAGGAGCAGTCAGTGCTCTTAACCAGAGCCATTTCTCCAGCCCCAGGACTCCTCACTTACGAAAAGCTTTGCTTTCAGCAATCCAAGCCCCCAACAATACTTCCCACAAGAGCTATAGACCCTAACAGAAACATCTGTACCAGGCATGGGAAGTCTTCTTTAATAACTATACTAAGAAGATTTTTAAATAAAGCTGATAAACAGCCAGGTGGTGGTGCACACCTTCAATTCCAGCACCTGGCAAGAAGAGGCAGGCAGATCTGGAGTTCGAGGCCAGGCTAGTTTCCATAGCGGGTTCCAGGCCAGCCAAGGCTACACAGTGAGACCCTGTGTCAAAAACATAAACAAAACAAATAGGATCTTGTTGGGGAATATTATTTTAAGGTGTGTTACTTTTGTTTAATTCTGTGAAGCTGTGTTACTGTGCCCGTGTAAAATACCTGATGGTCTAATAAAGAACTGAACAGCCAATAGCAAGGCAGGGGAAAGGATAGGTGGGGCTGGCAGGAAGAGAGAATATATAGAAGGAGAAACCTGGGAGTAGGGATAAGTAGCCAGAGAAGGAAGAGGACATTAGGGGTCAGCCACCCAGCTACACAACAAGGAGAATAAGATTTACAGAAGTAAGAGAACAGGAAAAGCCCAGAGACAAAAGACAGATGGGTTAAGTCAAGAAACGCAGCTAAGAAATAAGCCAAGCTAAGGCCATGCATTTCTAATTAAAAATAAGCCTCCATGTATGATTTATTTGGGAGCTGGGTGGAGGGCCCCCAAAAGAGCAAAAACATCCGCCTGCCTCTGCCTCCTGAGTGCTGGGATTAAAGGCGTGCACCACCACTGCCTGGCTTCCAACAGGATCTTAATTTCACAGAATCATATTCTAGAAGCCAACTACAAAAAAAAAAAAAAAAAAAAAAAAAAAAAAAAAAAAAAAAAAAAGGGCTGGAGAGATGGCTCAGCCGTTAAAGGCTAGGCTCACAACCAAAAAAAAAAAAACCCAGCAGGATGTATGACTAGGCTCTCAGTGAAAAGTAATTTTTATTTTATAAAAGATTTTATTGAGACAGGGTCCCACTACGTAGCATCAGTTGGAACTTGCTAGGGAGACAAGGCTGGCCTGCCTCGGCCTTCTAAGTATTAGGTAGGCACCACTACTCCTGGCCTCTATAAATCTTTTTATTATGATGCTGCTGATAACTGCTCTAGAATCTGAAATGTACATATAGCAACATGTTTTAAATTTAAATTCAAAGTTTAGTATCAACTATGAATATTAAAGATCTCTGAAGAATGGCGAGTATGGTCAGACCAATGCCCACGTTAATCTCCCAATTTCTTAGGAAAAGTGCTTCATTCACTTCTCCCTTTAAGATGAGACAAGGAGAGGCTGAAGAGCTCAGCAGCTGAAGAGAGCTGGCTGCTCTTCCAGAGGACCCAGATGCTAGTCCTAGCACCCATGTGGTAGCTCACAACTGTCTGTAACTCCAGCTCCAGGGGAATTGACACCCTCTCAGAGGACCCAGATTCTAGTCCTAGCACCCATGTGGTAGCTCACAACTATCTAAACTCCAGCTCCAGGGGAATTGATACCCCCTCAGAGGACCCAGATTCTAATCCTAGCACCCATGTGGTAGCTCACAACTGTCTGTAACTCCAGCTCCAGGGGAACTGACACCCCCTCAGAGGACCCAGATTCTAGTCCTAGCACACATGTGGTAGCTCACAACTGTCTAAACTCCAGCTCCAGGGGGACTGACAGCATCATCTGGCCTCTGAAGGCACCAAGCAGATACGCGGTACAGACAACACCTGCAGGCAAAATACTAATATACATAAAATAAAAATAAAAAAATACATTGTCTTCAGGGTACACTGTAACATCTACTTCAGGGAAGAAAGTATTCTCACTAGCAGACACTCACCAAATTCTGTTGTTGTTCACTAATAATGTTTTGAGTCTTCTCAATAAAGGAAAACCATCCAGTTTCCTGATCTCATTGTCAGAAAAATCAATAGCATCAAACTGGTCTAAAGTAGCACCTAGATTTTCAATGACAGGAATTTTATATCCTGTAGAGGGGGAAAAACACATACAACAAGTATTAATATAAATGAAAGGTCATGAAAACTGTAGGAGTACTTGATGGTAATTAGACTCAAAGTATTCATTCTAGTAGTATTCAACTGGCAGGGTGCCACGAAGCGCGTGGTCAGGCACTAAACTTGAAGAGGCTGAAGACAAGAACAGATGAGCACACTTACTAATATTGGTGTCCACTGTTTGTATGTCACACTGCTCCAAGTCCTTAGAGTTATTAGGCTCCATGACAAATTAACACTGCTTGCTGTTAATGCCCAAGCCTCACTTGGACACTGGTGACAAGCGTTCTCAACCGTTTGAATAACTCATCAGTAAGTACATCCTCATGGTATCCTGACTCACCCTCCTCTCCACCAGCTCCAATTCAGAGCTGAAAATGGTTATAGACAGCTACAAATCACACTGTGAGCATCCCCTTGATTGTCAAAATCATCGAGGTAGGTACCAAAGGAAGAAAAGAAATTTAGTACACAACTCAGCGGTGACAGAGTGCAATAAAATATGGTACCAAAATAAGCATTCTCAAGACTGCGTGGTCTTCAGAGATGCAGCACAGACCAAAAATGAACCAGGGCAGTAAAAGGGTCCAGATGCTCCTGAACTGGACCTTTGTCTAAGAAAGTTAATTTCAACTAATAACAGCACCAGGATTTCCTGTAGGTCAGCTAGGGATTTTAGCAAATGGCAAAGCATAGTCCAATGAGACTGTGGTTGCCTCAGGTCAGGTATTATAATCTTAACCCCTTTCAAAGCCATCTCCAGAAGTCATTGATAACTGTAATTTCAATGCTATGTGGGGTTATTTGTTGTTGCTGTTTGTCTTGTTTTATACAAGACAGGAGACTAGGCTGGCCTCGAACTCAAGAGATCTGCCTGCCTCTGCCTTCCAAGTGCTGGGATTAAAGGCTACAACCACCCAGCCAATGCTGGGTTTTGTTGTTTTTTGTTTTTGGAGACAGGGTTTCTCTGTGTAGTTTTGATGCCTGTTCTGGCTCTCGATCTGTAGACCAGGCTGGCCTGCAACTCACAGAGATCCGCCTGACTCTGCCTCCCGAATGCTGGGATTAAAGGCGTGTGCCACCGTCGCCAGGCCTGCGAATGCTAATTTTTAAACTAAGCTCTACTCAACAGATGAGAGTGTCCACCACCCCTCACATGGAAATGATGATTAAGCCTTGGTCAAACAATTCAATCTTGAAAACACCTTCATAAAAGTGAACTATTAGGGGCTGCGGATCTGGTTCTGCGGGGCGAGTGCTTACCCAGCCAGCACACACACAATCCTGGGCTCATCCGCAGCACCGTATAAACATGGGGCACACATTTAAACCCGGCACCCGGAAGTGGAGGCAAGAGGGTCGTAAACCCTTAACTATATAGCGGTTTCAAGTCAGCTCTGAGTACACGAGACCCTGTCTCAAAAACAAATGAACATCAAACGGGAATTATTGTACAATTAAGGCAACTCTGACTTACAGCTAATCTACCCTCACGTGCCATATTAACGCATTTGTTAAAAACCAGCCGGTCTCCATCCCGCATGTACCATTTGCCTATTTTCCTGGCCCCCAAACAGTGCAGGCTGCGGCTGAAAATGCCGGGCAAAGCCAAACGAGTACGGACCCGGGAAGGAATCGAGGAGCCGCGTCTGCTAGCGGGGGCGGGCAGCAGATGGCTCCGAAGGGCCCCGCGGGACCGTCGATCCGAGGTACCCGGGACCGGGGCGGGAGGCCCGGGCCAGGCTCCGGCCTCGGCGCACGCGGCGGGCCGGTTTCTCCCGGGCGCGCGCCGGGCCCGGACCCAGCCGGCGCCCCGCCTAACTCACCGCGAAGGTCCAGCTCGCGGTCCCGCACAGCGTTGGTGTACTGCGCCGCCTGCTCGATCAGCTCCGCCGTCAGCTTCACCATCCTGCCGCCGCCCGAGTCCCCTCACCTCCGCCACCGGCCCGCGCCTCCCGCCAGCGCCGTGTCCCAGAGTGCACCGCGCCGCGCCGCCAGACCTCACCAATCGAAGCCGCGCGCGCCTCGGCCACCAGGCTAAAGCAATAGAAGGCGCCGCCGCCGAGCTTTGCGATCGTCGTCTTGGCTTCTAGGTTCTGGGCTGGAGCGTTCCTGGGGCGTGGAGAGCCCAGATTCCAGGCATTGGTGGCCAAAAGATAAGAGCACGCCAGAGGCACTCTCTCTCTCTCTCTCTCTTACTTCAGTGCACCTCGAGGGAGGTGCAAAAGGGGGCGGAGACTCCGTGAAGGCTCCAGGGATTCGGGTCCCCAAGGGCTTGGGCTTCCAGCAGAGACAAGGTTGGGCCAGTCAGCTCGACTGCCTTAAGATGGGCCACATCCGATCTAGTACTGTCTGTCACTTTAAAGCCTCAGGGTGGGCTTGCGGCCTCTAGACATTTAAGTATTCGTATGGAGGGTCTAGCCGGTGAGATGGCTTAGAGGTTACGAGCACTTACTGCTTTTGCAAAGGACTTGAGTTCACATTCCCAGTACCCAGTTGGGCGCCTCACAACTGCTTGTAACTACAGCTTCAGGAGATTCGTCGCCCCTTTTCTAGGCTCCCCGACACTCGCAATCACAAAGACACACGTATATACATAAAAATAAAATAAATCTTAAATGATATTCATGTTGTAGGCCTGGCGTGTCGGGGAATGCCTTTAATCCCAGCACTTGTGAGGCTGGATCTCTGAGATTGTTCCAAGACAACCAGGGCTACACAGAGAAACCCGGCCTTGAAAAAACAAAACAACAGCAGCAAAATTCATATGAAGAGCAGGCTAGTACACACATCAGAAGCCTGACATTTGATGACTGCCAACAGAGTGAACACAACACACCTGCAGAGCCTTGGCCTGTCCCCAAAGACGACCGGAAGCCCAATTTCACAAATTAATGTGCTCATTTTTGATCATAGCTTATTAATTTGTGTATATACCACCTGTGTGGGTGCCAGGGGAGGCATCTGGCCTGAGATTCCCTGGAGCTAGCCGTTGTGATCCTGTGGACATGTGGTACTACAAGCTGAACTTCAGACCTCTGCAAGAGCAGAAATGCATTCTTTAAATCATTTAAAAAATTACCTGGGTATCTGTGTGGTTTTGTGCACATGGGTGCAGATACCCACAGAGTTCAGAGGCACCAGGTTCTCTGAAATTGGAGTTACAGGTGGTTGCTGGAAATGAACTCAGGTCCTCTGAAAGAGCTGTATGCACTCTTATCAGCTGAGTCATGGGAACATCTCACCCTCCTGCCTTTACCTCCAAGTGCTAGGATTATTGGATTGAGTTTATGTAGTGGTGGGAATGGACTCTTGAGTTTTTTGTGCATGCTGAGGCAAGTACTCTTCTCACTGAGCCACATCCCCAGCCCGGATTTTGGTTATTCTAAGACAGGGTTTCACACTGTAGCTCAGGCTGACCTGTAAGTCACTGCAATCCTCCCAACTCAGCCTCCCAATTGCTGTGGTCACACACAGGTATTACTGAAATGGCTAAGGTAACGCCATCTTGTCCAGCACCAAGAGACACTAATAAAGGGACTTAGATACTCCTAATTGGCTCAGTTATTCCAATTGTCAATAACTATCTCATGTGGATCGTTTCACCACCATACAGCTGAATCTGGTTTTTTTCTTTTTTAAAGACAGGGTTTCTCTGTGTAGCCCTGGCTGTCCTGGAACTCGCTTTGTAGACAGGCTGGATTTGAACTCAGAGATTCACTTGCCTTTGCCTCTTGAGTGCTGGGATTAAAGGCATGCACCATCATGCCCAGCTATAATCATTGCTTGCTTATTTATTTATTTATTTATTTAGTATGGTAAATGAATCTGTGCATGCACCAACATGCCCAGCTATGATCATTGCATATATATATGTGTATATATATATATATATATATATATATATATATATATATATATATATATATTGTGTGTATAGTAAATGAATTTGTGTTTGTGGGTGCACCTACCTGTGGGCATCTGGGGGGTAGAGGAGGGAGTATGTATCCTGCTCTAGCACTCCGTATCTTATTCCCTTGAGACAAGGTCTCTCACTGAACCTAGAAGTAAGCTGGCAGCAAGCAAGCCCCTCAGTGATCCTCCTGTGTCCATGTCCATTTTTCCCCCCAGCACTGGGGTTATAGACCCACACTACAACACCTGACTTTTTATGTGGGTCTTGGGGACTTGAAATCAGGGTCTCATGCTTGTGCAGCAAGACCCCTTCATTACTGAGCCCTTTCCCTAGCCTTGGTCTTTGGTTCTGATAGATCATGCAGTGTGCTTCAGCACCGAGAGACTCTGAGGCAGTATACTTTTTACCTAATAGAAGCAACTTAGTGACAGAAAGGTTCATTTTGGTTTACGATTATATATATACATATATCATTGTGGTCATGATGTAGAAATTATGGCTGTAGTCATTTGAGGCAGCTGATCACACCGCATCTGCAGTCAGGAAGTAGAGAGAGATGAATGCTGTATCCAGTTCACTTTCTCTCTCTCTCTCTCTCTCTCTCTCTCTCTCTCTCTCTCTCTCTCTCTCTCTCTTGGTTTTTTCGAGACAGGGTTTCTCTGTGTAGCTTTGCGCCTTTCCTGGAACTCACTTGGTAGCCCAGGCTGGCCTCGAACTCACAGAGATCCACCTGGCTCTGCCTCCCGAGTGCTGGGATTAAAGGAGTATGCCACCACCGCCCGGCCACTTTCTCTTTTTTTAATTTGGCCATGAACCCAGTTCATGGGATAGTGTTACCTTTATTCATGGTGAATTTTTTCCATTAAATTTATCAGGAAATTCCCCCCAAGACACACTTCACTAATGCAGTCTGCTGGGAATCAATCTGGAATCAATATAGGAAGGAAGTGAGCAAGATATACTTTTTTCCCCATCTGAAGATTAAGTTGACTCAGCACCATATACAAAGGCCATCTTTTCCACACTGCTCTCCAAAGCCACTCTTGTCAAAAAGCAAGTGTCCAAACTTGTGGTGGTCTGCTTTTGGACTAGCCATTCTGTTCCATGGGTTTACTTGCATACTATCATACTGTTTTAATAATAGGTGCTTTATAAAAGAACATTCAAGCTTCACTTTTTCTCATTACATTGGTTATTCTTGTCCTTTATGGATTTTAAATATAAAACTTTTGTCTTATAAGCTACATCTTATATCTGAAAAGATTCTTTGTGTTGGGCATTGGTGTCCCACACCTTTAATCCCAGCACTCAGGAGGAAGAGGCAGGTGGATCTCTCTGAGTCCTAGGCCAGTCTGGTCTACAGATTGAATTCCAGGATAACTAGGGCTATACAGAAAAACCCTGTCTTGAAAAAAACAAAAAACAACCCAAAACAGCAACGATAAAAGATTCCTTGGTTTGTACTATATTGAGCCTGAAGGTAAATGGGAAAAAAATTAATATTCTTACAATCCTGAGAATGCCAGTTTCCAAACATGGTATCACTTTACATTTATTAATTTTTTTAAAGCTTCAGGCGTGTTTGAAAATTTCTTTTAGAGACCTTCCATAAAGTTTAGTCTAGTGTAATCATTTGTAAAAGTATCTTTCATTGATGAGTCCATGTTCTAATTTTTAAAGTTTATTTATTTATTTTAGCTTTGGATATGTGTGCTATACTCTGCATTACCACTAGGTAAGGGACCAGCAGGAGGAGAGGATCTCTCAAGGAAGGGGAAATAGAGTAAATATAGAGTGATAGGGAGACAAAGAGGAAACTAGAAGAGGGGATTAAATGGGGGTGGGGGGAGAGCAGGGTAAAACGGGAACATGGGGAGGGACAACTAACACTAACAGCCTTCTGAAAAACCATATGGAACCTACTACTGTAGAAGCTTCCTAAAATATATACGTATATGAAAGGGATTAAATGGAGTCACCACATAATGGGAGAAACAGTGCCCTAGCTAGATATCTTATGCCACCAAGTAAAACCTCCAGTGCCCAGGGTTACGTGTAGTTGACTCCTTGTTCAAAGTGGCCCCATGTTTATAATGCAAATGTTACAGAAGTAACCCACCATTTTGATTCCATTCCATGAGCTGAAACCCATACCTGACACTGCTAAAGTGGCCAAGAGTCTGAGACTAGAGAGGTCATGGGCGTAAGGGAAAACCTACTATTTTTTCTGCTAAAGGAACATAGCAGGAAAATAATGTGCAGAGGGTGAGGGCCTTTGGAGCACTCAGTCCTAAATGGGATGTCTCTATCAAACCCTGCATTAGTCAGGGTTCTCTAGAGTAAAAGAACTTATAGAACTCTCTCTCTCTCTCTCTCTCTCTCTCTCTCTCTATATATATATATATATATATATATATATATATATATATATATATATATATGATTTATTAGAATCGGTTACAGGCTGTGGTCCAGCTAATCCAACAGTGGCTGTCTACGAGTGGAAGTTCCAAGAATCCAGGAGTTGCTCGGTTCACAAGCTGGATGTCTCCGATGTTCTTCAGTATATGCAGGATTCCAGAAGAAGTAAGCTTTAATGCTGGTGAAGGAATGGACTGGCTCTCGAGGGGTAGAGCAAGCAGGCAAAGAGAGGGGCTTCCTTCTTCCATGCTCTTTATATGGGCTTCCAGCAGAAGGTGTGACCCAGATTAGAGATGAGTCTTCACACCTCACAAGGTTTACACTAAAGGTGTGTCTTCCCACCTCATAGATCCAGATTAGAAGTGGCTCTTCCCACTTCAAATGATTTAACTCAGCAAAATTTTGTCACAGGTGTGCTCAGCCATTTTGTGTGTGTGTGTGTTTTAGTTATTTCCAGATGTAGTCAAGTTGAAAACCAAAATATCCATCACAAACTTCAACCTATAAGGCTCAGGGATCCATGCAGAAGAGGAGGCAGATAGAGTCTAAGAGTAATAGGATGATGCACATATGAACTCACAGAGGCTGTGGCAGTATGCACAAGGAACGCCCAAGTTCAAGTTAGACAGGGTCCTATTATTGAAAGGGGGCAGTGAACAATAGGTCCCACCTCTACCCAAGAAGCTATTTGCAAGTTATACCTATTGGCAAAGTGAAAATCAGTTTTCTCCAATGGTGTAGATGTATCCAACCGTCTTATTAAATAAGAAACACAGAACCAATGCAAAGAAGAAAGCCAAGAGGTCAGAGCTAAGAGCTAAAACCTTACCCTTCCTCTTGCGGTGGTCCTACCTCTCCGAAAGAGAGCTACTTCCTGTGTTAAAGTCTTTATAAAGACTTTTGGTTCTGCCTTCTCATTGGTTGTAAACCCGACCACGTGACCGCCTCATCACTGCCTTTCTGTACAGATCTCCAGGTCTTCTATGGTTGATATTGAGATTAAAGGCATGTGTCTCCAACGCTGGCTGTATCCCTGAACACACAGAGATCTAACTAGCTTTGCCTACCAAGTGCTGGGATTAAAGGCGTCCACCACCACCGCCCAGCTTTCCTATGGCTTGCTAATAGCTCTGACCCCCGGGCAACTTTATTTATTAACATACAAATAACATTTTAGTACAAAATAAAATATCACCATACAATGGACTATCGAACTGTTAGTATTCTGACCTGCCCCTTGGAGACCAGCCCAGTGTCCTGATGTCACTTTACATTAAAGCCCCCTTAAGAGGAAAAAACCCCTCCCCACCTCTCTCTCTCCCCTTGCCAGAGGCAGCGCACCTCTCTCTCCCTCTCTCTTTCTATATCTTTCTCTTTCTTTTCTCCTTTCCTCCATTTCTCTCCCCTCTCCCCAAACCCCAAAATAAACTTGCCAGGTGTTAGTAACTTTCCACTGTCCGCTGTGCCTCTCACCCGCTGAGGGGCACCTTGGCTCCAAAACCTGCCAAGGCCTCCTGCACTAGCCTTATCATTCATTACACAAACCATGATCCAGGCCAGGCCCCACGTCCTGGAGTAACTGGCCAACACAAAATGAACCTGTGGTGGTTTGAATGAAATGACCCCCATAGGCTCATATGTTTGCATGTTTGGTACCCAGTTAGTGGTACTGTTTAGGAAGGATTAGTTGTGTGTTAACTTCGGCTATGATGAAGGTTAGTGGCTGTGCCCTAATCTCCTGCTATTTCAGCCAGCAACTGCAACTCCACAGTTACCGGCCTGCTTCTCTAGCAGCAGCCTGGCCCCTCAGGCTGCAGCCTGGTGGGAATCCTGTTGCTGCAGGCACTGACTGCTGTTGCTGCTAAAGGTAGCTTTAACTAAATCTCTATTGCTTTATTTATAAATAAGACTCAAGATTCAAAGGCTTTGAGCTCAGAGAGGCTGGGTCACAATTAGCTAACCTTCCCTCCTTGCTGGAGTCTCCCAAAGACCCTTGCTTCTGCTTGGCAAACCCAGAAAAAGCTGAGCCACTCAGGACCTACTTCCTGTGTCTCTCTATCTCTCCTGGATGCCCTCTGATGCTCTATGATTACTTCTTGTCAACCAGTTGCAAACGCAGCCTCCTGACCCAAGACTAATTTTATATAACCAATGCCAATGGAAACTCAGGGTTCGAAGTGTGATTTAATATCCCCCGACAGTGGTGGCCTTGTTGGAGGAGGTGTGTCACTTGAGTTGGGCTTTGTGGTTTCAAAAGTCCACACCAGGCCTAGTCTTAATCAGTCACTCTCTCTCTGGCTGCAACGTGCAGATCAGAAATGAGCTCGCAGTTACCACTCCAGTGCATGCCAGCCTGCCTGCCAGCACACTCCCCACCAGGATGAAAATGGACTAACCCTCTGAGACTGCAAACAAGCTCCCAGTTAAATGCTTTCTTCTGAAAGTTGCCGTGGCCAGGTTGTCTCCTCATAGCAATAGAACAATAACTAAAACAGAGGTCCATGGTGTGTTTGTGTGTGTGTGTGTGTGTGTAAATGCACACATGTGCGTGCGTGTGCACCCACACGTATGCTTTTTTGTTTCGTTTTGGCATTTTCTCTTACTGTTGTTTTGTTTGTGTTTTTTCTTTTGGGAGAGAGAACACGAAGTTCGGTGGGTAAGGAGGTAGGGAGGGATTGGGGGAGGAGAAAACATGATCAAAATATCATTTATGAAACAAGTAATGATGAAAATTAATTTATTTTCTGTGTGCAGCCACTGTGGCACATATATGGCAGTCACAGGACAACTTTTGGGAGTCGGCTCTCTTCCACCAAGAGAATCCTGGGGACCTAGCTCAGGTCATCAGATTTGGCGGCAAGCACTTTATCCACTGATAATCTTGCCAGTGACCACGTTTGTTTGTTTTTGTTTTTGTTTTTTTCTAGATAGGATTTCTCTGTGTAACAGCCCTGACTATTCTGGAATTCTCTTTGTAGACCAGGCTGGCCTTGAACTCACAGAGATCCGGCTGCTTTTGCCTCCTGAGTGAGTGCTGGGATTAAAAGCGTGTGCCACCATACCCAGCCATAACTATTCTTTGCTATTTTACACATATTATAAAAGTAAAAGCAGTGAGTATGATAATTGAGAATATTTGGTAGTTAAATCATAATAGAATACCTTATGTGCAATATGTGTGTGTGTGTGTGTGTGTGTGTGTGTGTGTGTGTGTGTGTGTGTGCGCGCGCGCGCGTACATGAGTATGCGTACATGAAGCCAGAGGGTAGCCTTGGACGTCATTTCTCCAGAGCTGTCACCTGTTTTTTGAAACAGTGACTTTAGCCAGGCTGGCCTCTGAAGTGCTGAGATGTTCTTCTTGATAAGCAATGCCCTCTAAACTGTTGGAGGGAATCACGGACATTATTTCAGAAAGTTACTCTTAAATTGTTCAGGAAAATATTTTTGTGTCATGTAACTTTTCTATAATTATGTTTCGATTGTTTAAAAATTAAAAAACAGAAATGAAACAATTCAAACTTTGCTTATTTCCAGGATGAACCACCAGGTGGAGCCCTTGGACTAAAGAGCTGATTTTTAAGACCTTGAAGTAGCCGGGCAGTGGTGGCGCACGCCTTTAATCCCAGCACTCGGGAGGCAGAGCCAGGCGGATCTCTGTGAGTTCGAGGCCAGCCTGGGCTACCAAGTGAGCTCCAGGAAAGGCGCAAAGCTACACAGAGAAACCCTGTCTCGAAAAACCAAAAAAAAAAAAAAAAAAAAAAAAGACCTTGAAGTAGATCTGGGGAGCTGAGAGGAAGTAAGGTACAGGAATTTCATACAGAAATATATATATATATATATTTGTTATCATATATATATATGATAACAAAAGATGATTTTTAAAAAGACGTGAGAGTATTTCTCTAATTTAGAAAAGGAACCGTGGCAAGCACTTTGGAGGAGCCCAGAAGATCTGGACACTGGACACTGAGTTATTTACACAGTTAAAACTTGGCTTTGCTTTGATTTTGACTGGGCCCTGATTCTTTCTCTTTGGATAAGAAAGTATTCAGTTTATTTTTGATTTACAGGAACCCAGAGTTAAGAGCTTTGGGAGCTTTATAGAGACTTGGGATTTTTAAAGAGACTGAACTTGTAAAGTGTTGAAATTTGTAAAGACTGTGGTACTTTTAAAGTTTTTATAATGTAATATTAATATGAGATCTTGGGGATAACAAGAAAGGAAAGGTTATGCTTAATAAGCTATCAACATGTTTGTGTGCCAAGTTGATAAGGGGTCATTTGTGCCAGCTAGTTTTTATGTCATCTGAGAGGAGGGAACCTTAATTGAGGAAATTCTTCCATAAGATCAGGCTGTGCTGGTGGTCTTGTATTCTGTTTTTAAAAAAGAGGGTTAAGCCAAGTACGGTGGCGCATGCCTTTAATCCCAGCACTTGGGAGGCAGAGGTGGGCAGATTTCTGTGAGTTCAAGGTCAGCCTTGTCTACAGAGTGAGTTCCAGGGCAGCCATGACTGTTACACAGAGAGACCCTGTCTTCAAAAACCAAAAAAAAAAAAAAAAAGTAAGTTGAACAAGCAAGTTGCTTACAAGGAGCAAGCAAGTAATTCTCCACGGCCTCTGAATCAGAGCCTGCCTGCAGATTCATGCGTTTGATGAGTTCCTGTCCTGACTTCCTTGGATGATGAACAGTGATGTGGAAGTGTAAGCAAAATAAACCTGTTGCTCCCCGAGTTGCTTTTTTGGTCATAGTGTTTCACCACAACATTCATCACCCTAACTAAAACAGAAATTGTTACCAGGAGTGGGGTATCTTACTTTAGTAAACAAATGGATGAAGTCAAACTACAGGTGGGTTCTGATATCCTTATGACTTTTCAAACATTTTTAATTACATTTCCTGTTGCTAAGCTTTCTCAACCTGAGCACTACTGGCTTTCTAAGCTCATGCTTCTTGCTTGTCAAGGCTTTGTGTACACTGTGGGGAGCTTAGTAGCATTCCTGGCTTCTACCTGAGAGATGGGAATGGCTCCCCAAGGTTTTCAAAAATGTTTGCAGACATTGCTGAAGATGCTCTGAACAACCAAACTCTGGCCTGGTTGAGAACTTTTGTTTTAGCTAACAAGACATTCTTGGCTCCTGTCACTTGGTTCCCGCAGGAATAGGGAATCCTATAATAGTAGGCTCCATAGGAAGGCTAAGAGACGTTTGTTCACTCTTAGTATGGCTAGTCTGTGTGGTGGTTTGAAGGAGAATGGCCTCCATAGGCTCCTATGTTTGAATGCTTGGTCCCTAGTTAGAACTGTTTGGGAAGGATTAGGAGGCGTGGCTTTGTTGGAGGAGGTGTGTCACTGGGGATGGGCTTTGAGGTTTCAAAAGCCCATGCTAGGCCCAGTCTCTCTCTCTCTCTGTCTCTCTGTCTCTGTCTCTGTCTCTCTCTCTCTCTCTCTCTCTCTCTCTCTCTCTCTCTCACACACACACACACACACACACACTCCTTCCTGCTTACAGATCAGGATGTAAGCTCCCACCTACTGCTCCAGCACCATGATTGCCTGCCTACTGCCAGGCTCTTGCCATGATGATCATGAACTAATTCTCTGAAATTATAAGCAAGCCCCCAAATTAAGTACTTTCTTCCATAATTTCCCTTACAACAATAGAACAATAACTAAGATGACCCATGATTCTGTTATTTAAAGTAAAATCCATAAACATACTCTTCCTAATAGTGTTTGATAATCTGTACCTTGAGAATGGGCATTTGTGAACAGGTACTGGATATGGTCAGCTCTTTGCTATGTGTAGTGATAGTAGTGCCAGGGATAAAAGGAACCATGGCCTCAAAATCCTGAGCAGATGTTTTACCACTGAACTAGATCTAGCTCTAGTCAATCTATTTTAAAAAGATGCCATTTAGGGGCTGGAGAGATGGCTCAGAGGTTAAGAGCACTGGCTATTGTTCTTCCAGAGGCCCTGAGTTCAATCCCAGCAACCACATGGTGGCTCACAACCATTTATAATGAGATCTGGAGCCCTCCTCTGGCCTGCAGGCAGAACACTGTATACATAATAAATGAATCTTAAAAAAAAAAAGATGCCATTTAGTCACTTCTCAACCTCCCAGCCCCTGGATGAGCCAGCCTAGACACTATGATGTGAGTAGGTGTTTGTAAGGCTATCTGGTTGACTACTTATACTTGGTATTCTCTGGGACATATGAGCTATACAGGTGTGCTCTCTGTTTGTCTTTCTGTCTGTCTGTAGTGGGGATTAAACCCAGGGTCTCATGCATCACATGCTAGGTGACCACTCTTCTACTTAAGACATATCCCAGGTTAGCTGCTGTGGAAGAATCTTTGTACGCTGTAAATATGTATTACTATCTGGTTAGTAAAGAGCTGACTGGCCTATAGCTGGGCAGGAAGAGATTGGGCAGGAGAGCGAGACTAGAAGGATGTGGGAAGAAGAGCAGCAGAGTCTGAGGAGTTGCAAGCAAAATGCAGATGAAGCAGGAGATGAATATGCCAAGCTGAAAGAAGGTACTGCCACGTGGCAGAGGTTAGATAAGAAATGTGGGTTAATTTAGGTTGTAAAAGCTAGTTAGTAACAGGTATCAGCTGAGCTTTATAATTAATACAAAGTCTCGGTGTGGTTATTTGGGAGCTGGCCAGTGGGATGAAAAACTCCGCCTATAGTTGGCTTTCTTTTTTCTCTTCCTTTCTTCCCTTTCTCCCTCCTTTCTTTCCTTCTCTTTGATGTAGGGTTTTTGTCATATAGTCCAGACTGGCTTCAAATTTGAGATTCTCCTGTCTACACTTCAGGAATGGTGGGATTATTGTATCTGTCACTGTTACTCACCTCTCCATACATCTGGACTCTACACTCTTAGTGAACAAAGAGCTGGCATTTTTGATGCTTGAGTTCTAGAGCAGTGGTTCTCAACCTGTGGTCATGACCCTTTTGGGGGGGCCAAATGACCTTTTCACAGGGGTCACCTAAGACCATTGGAAAATATAGATATTTATATTGGATTCATAACAGTAGCAAAAATGCAATCATGAGTAGCAACAAAAATAATTTTATGATTGGGGGTCACGACACCATGAAGAACTATATTAAAGGGTTGCAGCATTAGGAAGGTTGAGAACCACCTTTCTAGAAGCTGACAGCACACTCCATAATTTACTGGTTTTAATTCAGAGGTAGTTTTGATGCAGATAAAGGGAATGGATTTATATTATCATTCTAGAGCTTCACTTGGCTTACACTATACCCAGACCTACCTTCTAGCAAGGCACTTGCTAACCTAGGACCCTGACCCGCATGTGCTATGTACCATATATTCTTTTCTAAACAATGCATCTAACCACCTATGACCCCCATCTACATTGGGCTACATGCACACCCCTCTCTGAACAGTAAAATAAGTTCTTCCTCTCCCTAACAATTACCAAAGTTATACAAATCCTGTTCATCCATATTCCAGTTTGTGTCCAGGTACAGAAGGTAGGAGCAGATCAGGCTTGAACTGGTTTGGGATACATTAACAATAAAGCAAACTAAGTCCTCTCAGTGAACTTCCAGAAAGAATTCCCCATTGACATTTTATTCCTATGTATAGTTGTTATGCATATGATTAAATCAGATGAATTATAGGAAGGGCCATATTCAGTGAGCCTATGTAATCCAAATATGTCAATCAGAACAGAATTATTCCCACTGTACTCCTTAGCAAACAAACTCTTGTATTCCATGAAAGGAATATCCAAGCAAGAACAGCAACTGGGACCCTTTACGTACCTTCTCAACTCATGTAGCCTTTTGTCAACATTGACAGATTGTTTTTTGGTTTTTCAAGACAAGGTTTCTCCGTGTAGTTTTGGTGCCTGTCCTGGATCTTGCTCTGTAGACCAGGCTGGTCTTGAACTCACAGAGACCCACCTGGCTCTGCCTCCTGAGTGCTGGGATTAAAGGCGTGCACCACCACTGCCCAGCCCAGATTATTTGACCTATTCTATTGCTTTGTGTAAAGTTGTGATACTTTTGCAAATCAGTGTGAGTCCTTATTTCAACTCTTTAAGAGGCCAAGAACCTGGAAACACGCAGTCCAGACCCTGACCACTGGTAACAATTTCATGGGGGAGTTGATGTCCTTAAGGCTATTTCTCCACTCTGGATACAGCATTCCAGACACACCCTCTCACTCCTTCAGTCTCACACTGACAACCGTGCCTCACCTATGTTTGGGTAGACCACGCTGAGTAGTCTGTCCCCTTCTTGAGAGCTATGTATCACTCCATTCCTCTGTCACAGAGCCCTCTGTGCACGCTATTGTACAAGCAGTCCCTGTGGCCATCACTGTGCAAGACAGCCTCAGCAGAGTCCTGTCCCAGGCAAGCAGAGCCAAAAACCAGCCAGGAAGTTAGTTCAGGGACTGAGCTAACACCAGCTGCACTTGGGAGATGGTGGCAGTCTCTTCATTTGTCCTACCATGAGACAAGCAGGAGACAGGGGGAGAATGGCATAGTTTTAGTGAAAATGGGGTTCAGGTGACAGTGTTCCCACAGGGGTCCCCAGGCCCTGAGGCACTTGTTTCCGGAGTTCTGAACCAAGCTTGGATTTCAAAAGCATCGCTCATCCCTGACTGCTTGAGTTCCTTCCCCAGTCCATTCTAGCTGGTGCCCTTTCTTCATCCACACCCAGGGGAGTCTACAGACAAGCTTTGGGCCTCACAGGCCAGGGTGAATATCCCGAGAGACATGTAACCCATGAGTGTAGGGACTTCAGTAGCTGTGCAGGAGGCAAGTTGTCATCCAGTTAAATGGCACTTGGCAGATGTAGGTGAAGGGCCTCAGGGTCCAGTGACTCTAGCTGGAGAAGCTTTAGTCCCTTCACCCAAACTGGCTTTGGTGGTGCAAAGAGGGTCTCTTATTTTTAAGGTTTACAACTGTGTGCTTACATGCGTGTGCATGAGTGTTTGTGTACCACAGTGAGCATGTGGAGGTCAGTGGATAGATAACCTATGAGAGTTGAGTTGTCCACCATGAGGGTTCCAGGTATCAAACTCGGGTACTCAGGCTGGGAGGCAAGTGTCAGCTCCCATAATGAAGTTCTCTTTGACAAATGATGCCCTTGAGTTGTAACTCTGGGTTTCACTCTTTACCATATGTCAACATTTGCTAAAGCCCTTTTTGGGTGTGGTGGTTAACACTGTCAACTCAACAGGGTCTCAGATCACCTTAGAGACAGGCCTCTGGGTATGTTTATGAGGGATTAGCTAGACTAAATTAGCCTCTGGATATGTCTGTAAAGGATTATATAGATTAAATTAGTGAGGTGGAAAACCTACCCTGAAGGTTCCCAATACCATCTCATGGGTTGGAGTCCCAGACTGTGTATAAAGGATAAAGTAAGCTAGCGTAAGCATTCATCGTCCTGACTGTGGACACAGCATAATCAGTTGCTTCAAGATTCTGCCACGTTAAGATTCTGCCACATGGCTTCCCTGTAATGATGGGCTATTCTTTGGAACTGGGAACAAGAACAAATCTTCCTCCTAAAATTACTGTTTAAACATTTATTTTATTCTACGTGTGTGCTTTGCCTGAATGTACACATGCATATCACACATGTTCCTGCTGCCCACGGAAGTCAGAAGACACTGGATTTCTTGGAACTGCAGCTATATACAAGTTGTGAGGTGCCATGGGGGGGGGTGCTGGGAATTGAACCCGGGTCTTCTACAAGAACAAGTGCTCTTAACCGCTGAGTCATCTCTCTAGCTCCTTAAATTGCTTCTTGTCAGATATTTTGTTAAAGCAATGAGAAAAGTAATGAATACAGACATCAAACAGTTCAAGAAACCAAAGAGAGAGAGAGAGCTCCATTTCATCCACTGGCCAGGACCAAGGCTCAAAGTTTTATCTTGGAAAGAAATACAGGCTCCTTTGCAATGGGATGTTAACTCTTTTATTAACTCAGGGTTAACATTAGATTTGCTTCACTGATTTCTTATTCGAAGTTGTGGATTCAACAGACAACAGCTGGGTCCTTGCCACCCATAGGTGGCAAAACACATTTTTTAGTCAAGAGAGGGGAGCGGGACAATATGGAGAGAGACAAGGTTGGAAAAATTTAAGGCAAATGTTATTCCCATATTAAAGGGAACTGATCAAGCAGATCTGCGCATTTCAATGAAAATATATGAAATATTTGTCAAAATAATTAACATCGGTAAAAATTAGAACACGTAGCTTATAAAATGCCTACAGAGGCTTGGCAGAAATCAATCCAGCTATATCATGTAGGCTCGTACTCTACTGGACCAGAGCAGCATCCACCCGAGAACAGAGTCCTGAGAGCAGAGGCCGAATGCACTTGAAAAGCAGTTGTGTGATGTGGAGGGCTGATTAGTGATTCAGGGGCTGGCTTTGCATGTCTGGGGAGGAACTGCTTGGCCGTCAGGTGTCTTTTGGCTAGCCCTAATTACCTCCCTCGGATCCTCCTCCACAGGCTCTGCATCTGGAGATGGCTGGTGCCTCAGGCCCCGGAGGCCCCAGGGACACAGGAAGAACAGTCGTGAGGCTAGCTCGGCTCCCTCAGGAGAACGCTGAAGAGAGAATGATCTGTTCTGGTTTGGTGCTGGACCTCTGAGGCGGTGGCTGCAGTTTTGGAAGGAGCTGGCTACGTTGACATAGATTCTGTCCCCAGTGGTCATACATCTTATGCCCTGAATCCTCTTTTATTTACAGTCTGACCAAACTGTCCCTTGGGCTGTTTGGTGGCCAGTGACACGTGGGTAGGAGGAGGCTAGGCCCTTTATCATAGGTCAGGACAGCCGAGGGAACTGCCAGCCAGCTCGGTAAGATTTGCCACGGTCACACAAACGTGTGGGAGGGGGACTCGGTGTGGTGCCAGGCATCTCTCTTTTTCCGCTTTGGTCTTGAAATCTCAGTAAACTAGGGTCCCAGAAGCCACTCTGAAGCTGCAGCTGTAAGTCTCATGATTCATTTTGTTCCCATTTGGAGTTCGGCTTTAGCCTGCAGCCAACAAGCAGAGTTTGGGGGGGTGTGTTGCGATTTTAGCCACACGTCCTCAAGGGCCACCTCCACCTGGTTCAGGTGCTGAGAGATGCCGCGGCAGGAGATCCAGCTGTCAGATGCAGGGCCACCCCAGGAACAGGCTATGGCTGACCGTCTGGAGGAAGGTGGTCGGGCAAATGGGCAGACGGGAGGACCCTGCCCTCTGCGGGCGGCTGGTGCCCCTACCCAGCCAGGAGGCAGGTGCGGCAGCAGAACTGGATGAAGAGCTTCCGTTCACAGAGCCGGTTGGATTTCACCATCTCACAGAAGGTCTCATCAGCTGGCGGCAGGAGAGGAGAAGGGGGTCAGACTATGGGTCCTGCTAAGATCTAAGCATTCTCCATGTGCCAGGCACTGATGGTGCACCAGGCAGGGGGCACAGTCCCTTAGGAGCCATTTCAGTGCAGAAGTCCGGTGAGGCCCAGGTGGCACTGGGGTATGGAATCTCTGCTAAGTTTAAGTGACAAGGGGGGAGGGAGTTCCTGAAGGGGCTGGGGGCGGTGAGATGGGGGTATGCCAGAGGGGTCCTTGGGGCTCGTGGGAGCCTCTTCCAGGGCACTACTGGGAGCTGCTTAAGAGGAATGGGGGTGGTGGGGGTGGAGACAGGCGCAGGGCTAGAGCAGAAGGGAAAGCAGGCGTCAGGAATATAGTCTAGGGGACATTCCCTGGGAGGAGGTGGAGGGAGAAGACCGGCAGGCAGGACTCAGTGACGGCAAGGTGGCGACAGCAGTGGAGGCTGGTACTACACCTCTGCCTTGTCACTAGGGAGCAGGCGGTCCCATGGCTGCCTCACTTTCTGGGGCTGGATACATAACCTGAGCAGGGGCCTCCTAAACAGGAAGCCCCCTGGGCGTTGAAAGGACAGGATTTTGCAAATTTAAAAAATAAACAAGGCAAGTGGGTCACCTGGTAGTCAGGACACCGTGCCACATTATAACTGGGGATTACCTGTTCACCCTTGGACACATGGAGTGGCTGGATCCTTCTCCTGCATATGGATATGCATACTCAGGATATGGTATCCGGCACTGGCTCCATGCAGCTCTTCCCTACTGCTTGCTCAGTCTGAGTCCCCCTTCCAAGACACAGCAACCTGAGCCTGTATGAGGCCTCCAGGACAGAGGCCTCTGCTGACCCTCCTCCTGTCTGCCATCCCTACCATCTTTGGAATTCTTCTGAGTTTCTATTTTCGTAATTTGTCCTCCTACTCCACCCCCACCCCCCACCATCTATCTGCAGAGCCAAGGCCCTCCCATAGCACAGCTGTAGACAGCTGGGGTCCCTATTGCTGAGCACGGGGCTCAACTCTGTCCTTCCAGTCCCGAGGATGAGGTCCTCCAGGCCTCCTGGTGCTGACCTCTCCTGGGGGGAAGTCGCTGCACTCAAGCTGCCTTTAGCCTCCGTCAGGAGAGTGGGAACGGCATACAAACCAAACTCCGTTTAAGCCATGCAGCCAACTGGATGGTCAAACAAGTCAGAGCGAACGCCCCTGCTCTGGCCAGTCACGCCTGCACGCTGTCTTCTGTTTGCCGCACGGGCAGCTCTGAGGGCCGCGCTGGGGCACTCACCGTTGCTGCACGTGTGGTTGGTGATGCAGGAGGTCCCCAGCTGCGCGAAGCCAGCCTTACATCTGCTGCAGTTCCTGCTGGAACCCTCGCAGCTCAAGCATTTTTCGTCACATCTGTGGGAAGACACCAGCTCCTCCTGAGGTTTGGGGAAAAGGCCCTGCTCTGTGGGGCTCCCCATCCCAGAACCGCCCAGGTATTCTCCCGAGCCCTCAGCACTGGTTTCAGGGGAGGAATGCCTTGACGTGCTTTGAGTGTTTGGCACATCGTTCTTGTTCATCCTCTCTGTTGCCATGGGAAGGCAAAAGCTGCCACAGTCGGTGGGTGGGAGCACTCCCAGGAGGGGAGGCCGGGCCTTGTTCTCTGAGACTCTCTGTGGACACTAGTCCACTTCCCACATGAGCACGGGCCTCCCAGAGCCTCCAGCTGTCCATCTGTGGTGGCTGTAGGCTTGGGGTAGAGGACACACTCTGCTTGGGACCATGACAAAGCTGTTTCTGGAGCTGACCCCAGAACTTCTGCCACTGAGTTAGCTGAGCATGCTTGACTGATACATCTGCCTAACCTGGGGAGGGAGTAGTCACATTCCTATTCCTGCTTCCAGACAGTCCTGGCCCAGCCTGGCCCCATGGTCCTGCTAATTAATTCCCAGTGCTATGACTTCAGGTCACAAAAGTGGACCACACCTGGAGTCCACACTCAGCAGTCTCGTGGGAACATGGGCTCATTTGTACCTGATCTGTGGGTGCTCTGTGCTACAGTGGCAAAACTAAGGAGCTCTGATGGGCAGGCCCTTGCAAGCCTGAGTTATGTATTAGATGGCCCTTGACAGAAACAACTTGGCTTGAGTCTGCATGGTTCCCACCCAGGGCTGTGTGTGTACCCAAGCTGTCTTGCTGCCTCTGTTGCTATGTCCAGCTCCAGGTGACCAGGACTCCACAGAGTCCTATCTGCTTCCCACTTCCCTTGCTACTTTCACTTAAGGGTGGAACAGGCCTGGGGGAGGGGAAGAAGCCTAGCCCAGCCATGCTTTGGCCTGCCCTAGGGGATCCCATGTTTAAGACAGATGACTGCCGCCACCTATGTGAGGCCTTCAGTGATGAAACGCCCCTGGTGGGGTTTAGTCTGAGTTACAAGAAGCCCTAATGCAGCCTCTCCTCAGCCTTGATGAGGTGGGTGTTTATTCCCAATGCAATGGAGGCCGCTGCACTAGCTAGAGCTCGGAGCCCTGGTTTCAGATCAGCGTGTAAGCTGCACAGGGAACCACTTTCAGGAGCTGCTCCCAGACTACAGGAACACTCTATTTCTGTGCAGTTTTGGGAAGTCCCTGGTGTCTGGTTCTAGCCACACTGTCTCCCTGTAGTACCCACAAGGTCCCAATGACACAGGTCCCCTGGAGATCTTCTTGGCATCTTTCATGGCCATGCATGCCAGGCTAGCCATTCAAAAGATGGCAGTTGTCTGGGAGGCTCAGGGGCCCAGGGACGACCCAGGTACTGGCCGAGTGTTGCTTCAATCATGAATAGCGACGGTATGGAGTAGGCTGCAGTAAGAACCCCAGCCAGACACAGCTTGGCTCTTCACATACTGCTCACTGAGCTCAGCAGGATGGCAGGTGCTTCTGTTTTCTGTTTCTGCAGTGAAAACTGCCAGTAAAAGATCCCATCTGAGCAAGTCCGGGTTCTGCAGCCAGAAGGCCAGGCAGGCTCAGCTGGAGTATTTGCACCGGTCTCGGGAGGCCCAGATGTGATGCTGGCCACCCCGAGTGCTCATTTGCAGCTTGGGGAGGAAGAACTGAGCATAATGCTTCCCTGAGAAAGAGATGGTATCTCCCATACCCCATTCCGCAAACGCCTCCTGTCTCCTGCTTCAGACTGTACCGGCACAATACTGGCAGAGGTCTCCAGGGCAGGTGGGCTTTCAGGATACCTATGGTTCTTCTGCAGTACCGATTTTACCTCTAAAACACCGTGCCAAATTTACCCTGCCAAATTCTGGAGGGGGAGCTGTGCTCACCACAGACCTCTCTCTCTGTACCACAGCAGGAGGCACCCCCTAGCAGGAAAGAGTGGGGCATGGGGCCACCTGCTTCAAAAGCCCTCATCAAGCTTCAGGCTGGGTACAAATTAGGCAGGCAGCATACTCTGAGGACTTCTGTACCCCCCGAGGAGTCGAGGGCTGGGGGAATGAGTGGTAACTCTACCCCTGGAGCAGTACCCCCAGAGTTGCTCAGTTTCTTCCAAGAGGTCCTTGCTTGGGAGCAGACGATCCCTGTACTGAGTCTTGAGCGTGGCTGGAGTTCTGAGACACTGCCAGAAACGGCCGCCTTCAGCTTCAGGCTTCAGCTGCCACCTGTCTTCTTTGTATTCAAGTGAGCACCCAAGCAGGTCTGTGCCGTTCTGCCTTCCACATCTAGCCCTCAGACGGTTATGTGTTCCCTGTGGCCTCCCTGGCTCTTCTGTAAGGGAGGCATGGTAGCAGGTAGCATTCCGGAGCCTGAAGGACGCCCGTGGCTCGCCGGCAGCTGTGCCTGCCTGAGTTGGGAGAGGCATCCAGAACCATGTGTTTTCTCTCTTAATGAAAGGTTCAGATTTATAGAGGCTCTTCAGGGCCAGAGGTTCTGTGAGGTGCAATCATGTGAAGCTCTGACGCTTTATGGCTTGGGGTCTGTGCAAGGCGGCTGGGAGGTGTTTCTCCAGGATGTGGTCTATCAGCTCCAAGCCGAGGCTGAGCTCCCCTCTGGGGCCGTTGCCGTCCCCTCAGATAGAAACTAGTACCCAGGAACTTCTGCCCAAGGAGCATCTGTGGGCTGGCCTCCCTTCTGTCTCCTAGAGGCTGCAACACCATGGCGTCTGGATGCCACAGTCAGCATCCCCAGGAGTCTGGGGCACTTGACAAATGAAAGTGATTATCATCATTAAGTTCCATGCTGTCCCTGGGCTGCTGTCCTTGGTTTAATTACCAGTAAACCAGCTGGCTTGTGAAATGAAAGGTTTACTGCAGACAGCTGTGTCCACGGCCCTGTGCACAGGACTCAGCATGGCAGGAGGAGGTGGCTAAGTTCCCTGTTTCAAACCAACCCAGCAGGATGCTGACCCTGGTACACACGTAAGACCCCCTCCCCACGACCCCTCTTTTTCAGTGCAAGGACTTGAGCTCGTCAGTTCAAGTGACAAAATATCCCAGGAGGCAGACCCCACTGTGGGCTTTGCCTCTGGGAGTGGGAGCTGGCCATGGACTCTCACCCCCGTCCTGACACAAGTGTCCCAAGACTGGCTTTGCTCCGAGCCTTTTGCAGATTGAAGTCCCCTACTTCCGCTTCCCTCCAAGACCACCCTCCATTGCATCGGCACCGCCACCTTCAAATGCCTCCCTGTTGCTCACACACCATATTCTGCCTTTCCGGTTCCTGGCCTGACCTGGCACAATTCCCAGCCAGCCAAGGGCAGACGAAAGCGCACGTCTGCTTCTGGAACAGCCCGTGTCCCACAGTACGGGAGGGAGCACTCACAGGTCCAGTGGCACTCACCAAGTGTGTGCACTCACGGGAGGGATGGAAAGAGAGCAAGAGGGTTAAAACATATGTGTAGTGTCAAAGCCACGGCTCTGCCATGAGGCCATGACCATGGTTGTTTCGTTTTGTGTAAAATCTCTAACTGAGGAAAAGTGTTAACTCCCAGGCATTGGTTGCCTTGGTCACCTACGGTGGGGAAAGCATCCTGCATCGTGGCTTGTGCAGGATTGCCCTGTACCACCTGCTACAGGGGAGGGCCGTGTGGCAGCACCTTGTTAATTCTGTTTCCTGTCCTAGCCCACTGGTACCCGGGGCCTGCATATGGTAAGTGCTTCACAAATAATTAGGCATTAAGAGGGGGTTTGAAGGCTGCCAGCTGGCTTGCGACTTTGGCAATCACTGACTGTAGGCATCCCTCCCTCAGTAAATGGTTTCCTGTTTGCCCTCTGCACCTACAGCAGCGGGTGACGAAGCATGTGGATCCCCTAGGCTCCAGGGAAAGTGACGCCACACCTGGCCATCCAGCTGCTCTTTCTGCAGTGTCCAGATGACCACTACTCCCCCCCCCCCCCCCCCCCCCCCCGTCAGCCTGGGCCACAGCCCGGAAGGACCATACCTTCGACACACTTTGTGGGGTAAGCCAGGCATCTCCTCTGGGTAGAAGCCCTCACCACATGCTGGCACACATTTCCAGTCTTGGAAGTGGAAGCTTTTTGCACAGTGGATACATTCTTCTCTGCTGGGCCCTGACAGGTGAGGAGAAAGAAGCAGATGTCAGGGACATGTCTGGTGTTCTAGAACATCTGTGGGGGGTCTTCGGATGTCCCCAGGCCACACAGCTGACACCCTCCAGGAGCTCAGTGAGAGCTGGCTTCGTGACTGGAGGTAGATCACGGTCCCCTCCTCACAGATGGGAGCACCAGAGGCCTAAGCTGAGCCCAGTGAGGTGCTCTACCTGGGCCGTCATGACTGACTTTGGTTCTATGTATTTCTGTGTAGCTTTTGGCTAGAGTCAGCGCAGTAGCCTCCTCAACAGGTGCAGTGGCCAAACTGAATCGTACTGGGGGTGTAAACCACAAACGTGCCAGATTTTAACTGTATCACACCAAAGTGATAGTGTATGAGGGTCACTGGGTTAAGCTGGGCCTGGCACCCAAACTATTTCCACATGTTTCCTACTTCTCTAAATGTAAATGAAGGTATATGTCCGGTTGTGTGCGTGCGTGCGTGCGTGCGTGCGTGCGTGCGTGCGTGCGTGCGTGCGTGCGTGCGTGCGTGTGTGTGTGTGTGTGTGTGGCTTTGAAGACATCCTCAGGAATATTGCCTCTCTTTTGAGATAAGATCTCTTTTTGGCCTGGGGCTCACTAATTAGGCTAGGCTGACTGGCCAGTGAGCCCAGGGCTCCTCCTGTCTTTGGGCTTCTGTAATGGACAAGAATATCCATACGGAGTCTCTTTTTTCCTATGGTGTGGTTGTGTGGCCAACTCTCAGCCCCTCAAATTGGAATTCTCTCAGGTTTATCTTGTTTTTGATTAGAGATTTGCCTCATGCTTTGGGCAATCTCCGCCCCACCCCCCTGCCCCCAGTGTTTGTTTCTGGAGAGCATCTGCAGGTCAAGGTGGCAGATGCACTCGAAGGGGGTCACTCTATTGTGGGACTCAGGGACTATCGGTGCCTGACACTGTCCTGTGCCTCATCTACTCGACTGCTAGCCCTGCTGGCCCTCCTCCAGCCTCGGTCCCTCTGATGGGAACGGATGCTTGTATCTAGTCGAATGCTCACTACTTTTTTTGTGGTGGTATTGGGGCTCACATATGTAAAGTGTGCACATCACCACCAGGCAATACTCCTAGATAATGCTCAGTTTATTAAACCTAACTAACAGTTATTAAGAGGTGGATGTGGTGGTGCATACTTATAACTCCAGTGCTCAGGATGTGGAGGCAGGAGGATTATAAACTTAGGGACAACCTACTGAGTCCCTGTCTTCATTTTAAAAAAGTTGATTAAGGATTAAAAGTGTATTACAGCATTGCCTAACATGAATGAGGATCTGGAGTTTATCTATCTATCTATCTATCTATCTATCTATCTATCTATCTATCTATCTATCTATCTATCTATCTATCTATCTATCTATCTTTGGTTTTGGTTTTTTGAGACAATGTTTTCCTGTGTAGTCCTGGCTGTCCTGGAACTCACTCTGTAGACCAGGCTAGCCTCGAACTCACAGAGATCCACCTGTCTCTACCTCCTGAGTGCTGGAATCCAAGGTATGTGCTGCCACTGCCCAGCTGCAAGGCTTAATCCCTACCACCAGAAAAAAGAAACTAGAAAAAATGTTGGCTGCAGGTTCAGTTGGGAAAAATGATAAAACCCCAAAGATGAATGGTGGTATCGGTCCCATAACAATGTGTTTGTGCGTAATGCCACTAAACTGCACATCTGAAAATGGCCACGCTGGGATGGCAGGCAGAGTAAGAGTGTGAATAATAGGTATCAAAACAATTGCAGAGGAGGCATTGTTCTAATGTGCTTGTGATGTCTTGACTGTCAACTCGATTGCATTTAGAATCTCCTAGGCAACACCTCTGGCTTCTGTGTGAGAGTGTTTCCAGAGAAGTTTAACTTCTGTCAGTGTGGGAGGCACCATCCCATGGGCTGGGGTGCTGGACTAAATAAAAAGGGGGTGTGGAGAAGGCAGCCGGCTGAGAACCAGCGTTCGCCTCTCTTTGCTAGCTGTGCATGCAGTGTGGCCAGCCGACATAAACCCCTGCTACCGCTGCTACTGCTGCTGGAGGCTTTCAGGCCACCATGCCTTCCCTGCCACGCTGGCCGACACCCTCGAACTGTGAGCCAAAATAAACCCTCCCCAAGTCGCTTTTGTCAAGCATTTCGCTACAGTATTTTGCTAGTGGGGGAAAAAAAAAAAAAGCAATGGAAACAATTCTGTAGCAAGAATAGGGCAACTATAGCATATAGCATTCAGTCATGCTTCCAGATAACTAGAAGAGTTCGGGGTTCCCAACACATAGAAATGTTAATATCGGGGAGACGGAAATGCTAATGACCTTGACTTGGTCATCACACATTGAATACATGCACTGAATTATAATAAGGAGCCTCAAAAATCAGTACGGATATGTCAACTAACTTTTTTTTTTTTTTTGAAACTGGCAGTGGCAATACATGCCTTTAATCCCAGCACTTGAGAAGCAGAGGCAGGCAGATCTCTGAGGTCAAGGCCAGCCTGGTCTACAGAGTGAGTTCCAGGACAGCCAGGACTATACAGGGAAACCCTGTCTCAAAAAACCAAATAAAATAAAATAGTAAATAAACAAAAAAATTTTTTAAATGATTAAGATGGTAAGTTTTATGTTATATGTAGTCCGTTAGAACAAAAAATGCTGATAAGCACATTTTCTATGAAACTACTCTCACAACTACTAATTATGAATGTCATGTTCAAATTCTCTCACGGGTTCCATTCAGTCTTTGCAGGCTCCGGGCGTTTTAGGAGCCCCCCACAGCGTTAACGATAACAGCTCAATGGGCTATGCTTATGCTAAGCCATCATGCTAGGCCTGGCACAAATAGAAATACAGACAGAGCCTTGCTCAGAAGGCGAGAAGAACATGCCGTGAGAAGTGCTAAGGTAGAAAGTAGCTCTTTTCCTTTGGAACCTCTCTGGACCTGTCATATTTTTTCACTCCCGATTTCTTACTGTGCCTTCCCAGGTACAACCACCCCAAGGGCCTTGGGCACCGCTTCTCATCCTAGAGAGCATGTAGACATGCCCACTGGCTGCCACTTGTCCTGGGAGGGTAAGTGAAAGCGGGCACTTCCCTTTCCCATGAGTCGACTCATCAACCCTGAGCCAGGGATCACAATCGCAATGCCAGGATGCTCCGGGCACCGGCAATGGAGATGGCCAAGAGTCTCCCTCCCACAAAGCTCAATGTACTTGGAACACAGGAGGCTAGGCCACCATGCTGTACCAAAGATGTCACCAGGCACAGGTGCTTCTAGGGAGACCACGCCTGACATGGCACAAGGGGTTTCGGATGACTCTGAGTGGGGAAGAGAAGGCTCTGGCCCCGGTCGCTGCCTTGGGTTACATGTGTTCTAGGGAGGTTAGCAAGAGCCCGGGCAGAGGGCCTGGGGAAACATGGCGAATCCCTCTCTTCTGAGAGCTTTAGAACTGCCTGTTTTGAACTGAACTCTTGGAGTGACGGAGGAGATACAGGACTGAGATAAGAAAGCCACTGGCTGCCAGACAGTCTGGGGACGCTGAGAAAGATGAGGGAATTGAATGTTTGAAATCTAAAGAGCTATAGACCACAGGCCTGAATGCTATGGATTCACTGGAGATGCTTCTTAAACAACCCGGGTTAAACCAGGACTAAAAACAGGAAATACTGGCTGGAGAGATGGCTCAGTGGTTAAGAGCACCGACTGCTTTTCCTGAGGTCCTGAGTTCAATTCCCAGCAACCACATGGTGGCTCACAACCATCCAGAATGAGATCTGGTGCCCTCTTCTAACCTGCAGGGACACGTGTATACACAAACAAACAAACAAACAAACAAACAAACAAACAAACACAGGAAATAAAAAGGCAGCAGGGCAACCGGGTGGAAAAGATTCTTCCTAAGGTTAAGCCTGGATCCTTCTGGGTTTGTCTGAGGATGGGGTGGAGGAGGGCAGGTCTCCCACAGAAGGCCTAGGGTCAGTCCCAGCCACTGCTTGTGGATGCTGGGATCTCTGGAATGTCCACTTGGGTAGCACAATTGATAGCTTCACGAGGCTCACGTGGGACCATACGGAGGATGACAGTGCCTGCCTCCTGGCATTTCTAATAAATGGTTTTGTGGCAAATGAGATTTAGCTGAGATCTAATTCTTATACTGTCACTGTAGCAAAAACTCCATCTAATGTGACTTTCTTAGAAGGCAGCAAAGTGCTGGGGGCAGGAAGGGAATCGTGGAGAATGCTTCACCTGGAACATATCTGTGCACATAACTCACGATGCATGCGGATGACTGCAAAATGAAACCCAATAAAATGAATGAAATCTCTGCTATATTCTGCATAAAATCTGTGCCCGGAGACATCTGTGCTATAATCTCGGCGGGGAACTATAATGCATGTAAAATTGTTTATGGCAGTCTTTTCCTCTTTGAATAAAAACGTTCAAAATAAGTGGAGATGGGTACAGAGAACTGAAGTTTTGTTTTATCGCACCCTGCCCGGATCTGTCCCCACCCCTCTCTGAGTCCTCTCAATCTTTATGGTGCTGCATTTTAGCTTAATTCTGCAGCAAGAGCAGAGTTTTAATGCAAGCCAGCTCAGGAGCTGCTAAACATCCTTTATTTCTTGCCTAAAAGCATGGCTGTTTTTAAGGCTGGGAAATCGAGGCAGCTTGCTAAGAGTGGGTCTTTGCATTTTGGGTGGTTTTTGTTTTTAATTAAAAAAAAACAACTGTTGGTATCAGGTACACAACAAACTCAACATCTCAAATATCTTCAAGTGTGTAGTTGGGTGGCATTACTCATTCACTAATTATTGGTGAGCAGCCATCAGTGCCCTCTGTCTGTGGAACAGTTTTCATTCCCCCTAACTTGCATTGCTGTACTCATTAGACAGTAACCCCTCTCTCCCTCTCCAGCCCTAGGAGGCTGGGAGGCCCTTTGTGTTTTTATAGTCTATTCCCCCCCCCCCCACATTCTACATGGGAGGCAAATGCTCCATCCCTGAGCTACACTTTAAGCCCCCATGACTTTGAGTTTTATTCTGTAATAAATGCAGAAACCTGGAGTTACAGAACTTCCTGGATTTCAAGATAGCCGGCCTATTCACCTTGGTGACCAGGCATGCTGTTGTCCAATGAGACAAAAGCCTTGGCAGCTTACCCACGCAGGTTCGGCAGGTGTGATGGCACTCCCCACATCTGATCAGCTCAGAATCGAAGTAGGTGCCTGGTTCACAGTCTGGAATGCAGCTGCCCCGTGCAAGGCTGGTAAAAAGAAAATAAGGCCCATTTCCATGTGTGTTCCAAAATCCTAATTAAATTATGATCTGTCCTCAAACGCTTTTCACAGGAGGAAATGAACGTTATCAAAGAACTGCGCTTTGTGTCACTGGATGTTCCCAGCTAATGAAAGCTGGCAAAGCTGTCCCGAAGCCAGCTGGAGGTCCGGGGGGGGGGGGGGGGGGGCTCCATCCTGGTGCAGGAGGAAAAAGCTTCCAGCCTTCTCCTACTCTACAATGGCTTCTCTCCATCGCTTTTCTGAAACCTGAGTCAAAAACACCCCATTCCCCCGGAGCACTGGAGTATCGAGCGACCGCCCCTGTGCCAAGCTAGTTCCAGCTTACTGGCTTGAGTCCGCAAAGGGTCTACATTTGTGTGTGAGGAGGGTAATGGCCACAAGGCTAACCCAGTCCTAGCTCTGCTCTGGTTTCTTCTTTACTTAAAACTCCCCTGCTGTACATGAACTTGAGACGAGAGTCCCTCCTGGCAGCTGGCAGCCTGCTACACGTGGCTTCCTTTCTCACCTCATCAGTGCCTGCATATCTTTCCCTTAGCCAGGCAGCCCACAACGCAGCCTCGCGGACACAAACTGAGCTATACCACCCGTACAGGATCTGGCTCCATCGTTTCCCAGCTGTGCAACCCCAAGCAAGCCAGCCCCCCCCCCCCCCCCCCCCCCGCTTCCTCCTGGTAATTGGTTCCTACAGCCTAACGCTGCTTGGAAGACCCCACCGAGCAAATACATAGAACTGTTTGGTGTCTGGCACACAGCAGTGTAAATAAATGTCACCTACTATGATTTCTTTGGTTCCTGGGATTGTACTGTGTCTGATGCACACGTTTTAAATGGGTTTGCCGATAAACAGATTGAGCTCTGCTCTGGGGTGCATCTGTCAGAGCCAGAAAGTCCTGCTGTGATGTGATTTATAATTAGAAATATATATTTAGGCTTCATCCTGGCACAGAGCTCCAAGGCTCTCGAGAATCAATAGTGATAAGTGTCACTTTGCATGCTAATAAGGTGACTGGTAGCTGCTGGCTCTTCAGCAGCTTCAGGTGGGGGACTGGTTGCCAGGTGAACAGACCACTGATCAGAGAGCAGGACTTTCGAACCCCACCACCCCAGCCTCCGAGGAGGTAAAAGAGACTGAAGGTCGAATCGGTCACCAGTGATGTTAACAGTAACTCAGGCCCCCATAATGCAGTCTCCATGGCAACTCCAAAGGAGATGATTTAGAGTTTCCAGGTTAGTGAACAAGAACATATACACAACTCGGGAGGCTGAGGCAGGGCGACTGCCGTGAGTTCAAGGCCCATTTTGGCTACAAAGAACACATCCATCCACCTGCTGGGAGGGTGTTGCACCCAATGCCATGGGAACGGAAGGTCCTGTGCTCTTGACTCTGCCAGTTGGCTATGTATACTACTACTCCATCCACTTCCTTTGTGACACCTGTACAATAACCAGCTAAAGTAAGGGAAGTGTCGCCCCGTTCCAGGAGCAGGTGTAGCAAAGCAATCAAAACCAAGGGGGGGCTGGGGGAACTCTGACAGCCAGCTGGAAGCAAGGGTGGTTTACAACCTGAGGTCTGGGAGTAGCCTCAGAAGTGGGGCCAGCACAGGGAACTGAGTTCCCCACTTGTGCGCTATCCAGTTAGGTTTATGGGATATCCAGTGGGTGCCCACGGATCCATGTTTTGATGAAAAGAGGGTAAGTGTGCTGTGCTGCACATGTCAACCCCCCTCCCCCAGCCCCGTGTTTTGGGGTGATGCCCACGGGGTTGTAAGCTCCTCTCCACAGATGGCAGGTGGCTCACCTGGGACTTTTTCCCACTGTGGGTGCCAGGGCCAGCATGCAGCACTGCTAAATCATGTTTATAAGAACTGATACTTCCCTGGGAACCCCTGTGTTTATCCCCCTAAAGAGATGGATGGCCAGGAGGCGGCAGCCCGGCTGTTCTCTCACAGCTGTGACGTGACAGCAATGATTTGAAGTCACAGCTGAAGAGGAGATTGGACAATAAAAGGAAGCTTTCTGTGGGTTAGGGCTGGCAACGTCTCCCTGCTCTGCTTGTGTTCTCCTATGAAAACTTTTTATTACCACAACCAGCACACCTGCCCAGTGATCTCTGCCCGAGAGGCACTTCCTGGCCTGCATCCGTCCCTGACGTCACCCTTCCCCACAGGACGTAGAAATCGGTATCTCGGACCCCTTGGCACTTTTCCTCTGGGAAATAGGTTCCAGGGAGTTGGATGCATGGAGTCTTCCACCCTTACACCTTCAGCTAGCAGCCCAGGGTTTGAGGGCCCAGGGCAGTAGACGCCAGGGCTAGAGGGGCCCAGGATATTAAAGCTGGCCTCTGCCTGCCTCCGGCCATGGCCTCTAGTACAGTGTCTTTCTCTCAGCTTTGTTCCCTTTGGGGGATATCTTCCTGGACCTGTGGGTCCTTTTGCTTCTAATCCTGCCCTGTCTAGCCAACAGGTCTACAGAACGGTGGGTATGATGTATCACTTTGGAAGGCCTTGCTTTCCCTGTCTGTCATCCAAACTCTGATCTGAAAGAAAGGGCAGGGTGAGGGCAGTGTCACCGAGGCAGCCACAGGGAGCCTTCTGGGAAAGTCACTGACCTCCCTTGCATGAAAACTCTGAGTAACACTAATGACTTCAAAAACTGCGATAAAGGTTAATGGGGTGACATGGTTGGGACACTTGTGGTAAGAGTAGATGCTCTCTAAGGTCTTGTCCGTTGTTCCTGGCTCGCTAAGTTCTCCTCCACCGTTTGTTTGTCTTTAGAGAGCTTCACCTTTGTTGTGAATTCTAGTCTCCGCAGTGGGAGGAGGGAGAATGAGCTGGGTAAGTGGGTGTGGCCTCACAGTGCCTCATGATGCACCCGCTGTTCCCTGTCTGGACCACAGCATTCCCTCAGCTGGGCATCTGCTGGAAATGCAGGGGCTCAGGCTTCACCTCGCCTCACTGGCATTTGGACAGAAACCCCCTGAGGTTCCTGTGTCTGTCACAGGCACTGACTGTACTGACTCCTTCCCTTTCTGCCTTTCCATGAAGACCAGGGTGCTAGTCCCGCTATATGGGCATGTCCACAGCTTACTTTCAATATATGTTTTCAAAACTTTTAGATGGTAACTGGTAATATGCATCTGATGTCACTAAATGTAACTCAGGTTCATTGAATGATTCAAACAAAAGGATTAAAAATTGTTTGAGCCTAGCAGAGAGGTTTTTTTTTTTTTTTTTTTTTTTGAACGCTGAACTTTCACAGGGTCTCATTCTGTGGAACAGGGAAGACCAAGAATCTACGGGACATCCCCAGGAAGCCAAGTTCATTCTCTGGCTGAAGATGGAAAACACTGAGGTGCTGATGAGAGAAGACAGAGGGAGGCCAGGAGGGAGGGTGGACCAGCCATGGCGGGGACCAGGAGGGGCACTGGAGTTCAAGGGGTTTACTATCACCAAAGAAAGTGACCTAAGCTTCCTAGGAATTCCTCCTGACCTCCCAACAGCAAACTCTGTTGTACCTGATGTGTTCAAATGTTACTCGAACCAACTCTCCAAACCTGGCCTAAAATGTGGGAATTCTGACCATCCTCCAACTTCCCTTCCTCAACAGTCCTTGACTTGACTGCAGTAGACTGTTATTCTAAGGGGTGTTACTTTCGCTTATGCTGCATTTGTTTAACTCTGTGAAGCTGTGTTACTGTGCCTGCCTAAAACACCTGATGGGCTAATACAAAACTGGCCAATAGCAAGGCAGGAGAAAGGATGGGCGGGGCTGGCAGGCAGAGAGATATATATAGAAGGAGAAATCTGGGAGGAGGGAGAAGAAAAGTGATGGAGGAGTGAAGGAGGAGCCAGAGGAGGAGGAGGACTCCAGGGACCAGCCACCCAGCTACACAGCAAGCCACGGAGTAAGAGTAAGATTTACAGAAGTAAGAGAATGGGGAAAGCCTTGGAGGCCGAAGGTAGACAGGACAATTTTAAGTTAAGAAAAACTAGCTGGAAACTAAGTCAAGCTAAGGCCTGGCATTCATAATTAAGAAGAATAAGCTTATGTGTATGATTTATTTGGGAGCTGGGTGGTGGACCCCCAAAAGAGTAAAAACAACAACAACACTTGACAGCCAGTACTCTTTGGGTTCCAGGCCTTTGACATCTTAGCTTTCCAAAAAAGATGCAAACTCTTGAGAAAGAAAACATAGTGTGGATCCTGTCTTTTTTTTTTTCCCCTCCCCAGGTTCAGGGCAGGCTCACCTGAATCCTTCCTTACACATAGTGCACTTCTCGGGCTCATCCACGCACGTCTGACAGCTTGGGTGGCACTTGAGGCAGTGTCTCTGGCCTGGAGAAAAAACAGGAAGATGGGAGACAGAGGATGGCTTGGGGGTTGGGGGAGCCAGAGTGGAGCATGAGCTCCAGCATGCTAGGTGGTCCTGGCATGACAGCTCTCCCCAGGGCTCTCTCCAGAGGAGATCAGGAAGTTAATCATGGACCTGGGTGTTGGACCCCAGCTCTTCCACATCCCTTGTCTGGAGTATGTCAATCAAATCCTCAAAGGACCAGCAGGCTTCAGAGGTGGTCCCGTTGTAGAGGAGACCATTCTGCTTATGACCACAGGGACCAGAGCCCATTCCTGGCTAGCTGAGTACACGTGAATCAGGCTCGAGTCTTTATAGACCAGCAGGTACCTTGGAGGCTACCGGCCCTCTCCCTGTGAGTCTCTCATGGAGTCTTCACTGAGGACTTGGTACCTCTAGAGTGAGGCAGGACTCTCTCCCTCCTCTCTGGAGCTTCTGGGTCATTCGACGTCCCACTTGCATTTCCCTGCTTTATTATCTAGCTCATTTGTGTTGATGCCTCATGAAACCCCAGCTGGTGTCCCCATTACGTGCCAGGCCCGGGAGCAGAGGGCCCTTGCTGTACCTCAGTGCAGCTTCCTTGGGGTCCAGGCATGGCTTCGCATGCACCCAGCTGCTGCTCAGCAAGGACAGTGGTGAAGGATAGCTGACCTGGCCTAGGAAGCTGAGGAAGCCACATGTGTGGCCGAAAATGAGCCTGGCTGGCAGCCCAGGCAGGTGTCTGCAAATCTGGGAAATGTGTCTACGTGATCGCTGTTTCCCTTTGAAAGGAGTGTTTCCTTGATAATGTCTTTAAAGACTTCCTAGCTCCGCCTCCCCGGGGCTAACAGGCATGTTGTGACAGGTGACAGGCTGGATCAGTGCAGGGGTGCAAACAGGAGAACTAGGGTGGGGGGTGCTGCCTGCAAAGCCTCGGAAGTCTTCGGCTCATTTGAGAGCCGTCACCTGTCCATTTAACACAAACCTCCTTGTGGTGGGATTGTGTTCCCCAAAATATTGTGTACCCTAATAAACTTATCTGGGGTCAGAGAACAGAACAGCCACTAGATACAGAGGCTAGAAAATGGTGGCACTCACGCCTTTAATCCTAGCATTCCAGAGACAGAAATCCATCTGGGATCTCTGAGTTCAAGGTCACATTGGAAACAGCCAGGCATGGTGACACACACTTTTAATCTCAGAAAGCGAGCCTTTAATCCCAGGGAGTGGTGGTAGAAAGCAGAAAGGTATATAAGACATGAGGACCAGAAACTAGAAGCATTTGGCTGGTTAAGCTTCAGGCTTTCGAGCAGCAGTTCAGCTGAGACCCATTCTGGATGAGGACTCAGAGGCCTCCTGTCTGAGGAGACAAGACCAGCTGAGGATCCGGCGAGGTGAGGTAGCTGTGGCTTGTTCTGTATCTCTGATCTTCCAGCTTCACCCCAATACCTGGCTCACAGGTTTGATTTTATTAATAAGACTCTCTAAGAGTCCTGCTACACCTTCTCTTTCGCCTCTTGCAGAGTGTGAGACCAGTTGCTAAAACATACACTGGAGGTCCTGCCCATCCATCCCACACGTCTACCAGGGACAGCTAGACCAGGAGGATATCTGGCTTCCCGGCTCTGAGTTTGGGTCCCACCTCTGTCATTATGAGTTAAGGGCTTCTTCTTAGTCCCTTTCAACTTCAAGATAAAGAAAATAGTGCTTCTTTCTTAAAGAGCCACACAGACGCTACCCAGACCTCCTAGAACCTGACCCGCACATGTTAGCCGGGTCCTCTGCATTCAGAGGAGTGCATCTACATCCCAAGTGGAGCTCCTAGCATTTCCTAGGCGCTTCAATCTCCCAATAATGTCAGCCTGTGCTGACGCCCACAGCACCGTCCTTCCTGGATGAGAAATGACAAGACATGTGGCGGGGCGTCCTCTTCTGGTGTCTCAAGTGAGGCTGAGCTGAGCTGTGGACGAGCTATCTTTTCTGCATCCTGTCCTTAACAGAGTGTGAATTCCAGTGTGCGGGACTCGTCTCAATAGTGCTTTGGCTGAGTGTGTGGCAGGCCGCAGCTGCTGAGTGCTGTGGTTTCACACTCGCAGCCCCTGGCCTGGTGAAAAGCCCCAGATAAGACCAATAGAATACAAGAAGCCAAGGGCCCAGGAAATCCTCCCAGAATAGGGGAGCACAGCCCAGGGGTGCGGGCGAGGGGGAGGGTCCGAGGGGGAGGGCACAATCCATCCATTCTCGTGTCTGTGGACGGTCCACTTACTTTCATCATTATAAAGCCCGGCAGGGCAGAGGGTCACACAGGTGTTCGTCTCCTGGTGGTGGTAAAACCCACGGCGACAAGACAGGCACTGTGTAGGGCTCCTGCCCGTGCAGGTCTCGCATCCCTTATGGCATCTACGGCAGCGTCTTGCTGCTGTGTCCCCGAAGTAGCCCAAGGGGCACTCGCTCACACACTTCCTGTGGGACCAAGCGTGGATGAGGGTCTCTCTGTTTCAGTCCAACCCTGGGCCCACCCTGTGTGGCTCTTACGTGGGCTGAGGCTGAATAGCTAAACGGGTAAAATGCCGAGGACACAGGGTCCCGGGGGAGGGTTGTCCTAAGTAAGTTTCCCTATGTTCGCTCACTGCAGCTGGGGGCGGAGGGTAGGGGTGGGGGTGGGGGCAGGCCCTAGGTATGAACAGGCAGGTCTGAAGAACAGGAATCCAATTCCAGAAGCTGGGTCTCGTGGCCCACAAGTATAATCCCAACACTTGGCTGAGGCAGGAGGATTCTGAGTTTAGTCAGTTTGGGCTACGTATGGAGACCTTGTCTAAATAAGACAAAACAAAACAGGGATCTTTTCCCATTCTGAAGACCTGTTTGGTTTTCTGTAGGCACTAAGACTTTGGTGTTGACTTGGAATTTCACTTTTTTTTTTAATTTTGTTTTCTTTTGGGGGACAAGTTTTTTTCTGTGTAGCCTTGGCTGTCCTGGAACTCATTCTGTTGACCAAGCTGGCCTCAAACTCAGAGACCTGCCTGCCTCTGCCTCCCGAGTGCCGGGAGTAAAGTCGTGCACCACCACTGCCTGGCTTGACTTGGGATTTCTGACTGGGTCAAATCCTACATGGATGTCTGCAGAGAACAAGTCTGATGGTCAGTGAACGAAGCTGCAGATGACTGCCCTTGGCCAGAGCTAGGGTGTGACCTGGGTGTGGGGTGGGGACTCCAGATACAGGAAGAGCTGCATCTCACCACCACTGTGTACAGCACACCCCTGCCTGGCCTGCCTGGCAGTGTTGAGGAATATCTGCCATCCAGACCTTTAAGGTGCCCTACACTGACGCCATCACCTTGGCCTTCTAAGCGAGGCACACACACAGCACATGGTGGATACTCAGAAGGTTTGTGCATTGGATAAATAAAAAGAGCAGCTTCAAGCCTGTTAGGGAGTGGTACGAGGGTCTGAGGCTTGCCCACTCCCCGCAGAAGGGGCAGCTTGAGCTGGGACAATTGGTTATAGGCTGGGCATCGCAGGTCAGGTCTGTCAGGCCTCCTTCGGGGAACGGGAAGTCGCACAGACTTTCTAGGAAGCCTCCAGGGAACCCCACAGCCCCAGAGGCAGCCTGTCCAAGAGCCACGGCACCCTGCTGGTCCCCTGAGGCCTACAGTACAGGGAGGGTCCTGTGCACAATCCTCTGTGAGCAGGCATGTGTACTCAGTATGATCCAGTATGGATGCAGAAAGCTGTCTAAGCACGGCACGGCCAGCAAACTGTTCAACTTCTCCCTTTTCGTAATGGACTGGTATCACTGGTGTGATCAGAACCAAGACACTAAGCTTTTCCAAACAACGCAAAGCGGCTAACTCTGGTGAGATTTCTTTGTCGGGGGCTCTACAGCTCAACATGGCCGTCTTAGGGCTACCCCAGGGGGCTCCAGGGCACGCAGACAACAGCGCTGGCTGGCCGCTTGTTACCTGCTTGTCTTGGCGTTGCCCAGGCTGAAGTGGACACAGTTCAAGCACTGGTCTGCGTTGGGGCCGTCGCAGCCTTTGTCTCCGCACTCAGGATGGCACACACCTTAAAGACACAAGCACTCCTTTTCATTCAGAGAGATGCTTTCTCCATCCAGTCCAGCCCACGGGCCCCTCTGTCAGGTTACCGCAGCCCCCAGGTCCGGGGAACTTCAAGAGTGGTGTCTTACAGGGGCTGCCACACCAGAGACCCTACTCATGGGGTGTGGTCACAGTTGGGGGCTGACCCTCTCTGGAGGAAAGGCATGAGAGCCAGTGATGTGGCCATTGGTGGTAGCGAGGGACCGAGGCCAGGGAAGAGACGGGAACTGAGATCTTGGAGACGAGGCATTAGAGCCGCCGTGATGGGACCTGTCACCTTGTTATATACACTGTGAAAAACAAAGCCATACAATGCCCCCGGAGGGTGAAGGAGCCTCTCCATTTCCACACCTGGTGAGTCCGCTGTTCGGCAGGACGGAAGGGGACAGGCACAGTGGGAACGTGGCACTGGATGAAGCTCGTGGTGACTGTGGGTTGAGCTTCCTGCAGCCTCCCCCCTCCCCCATCTCCCTCACTCTGTCAGCAGTAAGGCACCAATGTCTTCTCCTCGGGTGACTTGAATGCTAACGGTGGGCTCCCTGTTGTTGGAAAACCCATCTAGAAGTGCCAGGAGCTCTATGGAGTCCAGAAAACTGTCACCTTCTGGGTCCTCCCCCAGGGCCCCACGGGGATGAGGCAGGTTTACATGTCTGCCTCCTCAGCTGCAGTGGGCATGACTGCAGGCCCTGCCTCTCAGCTTCAGAAGGCAGCCTGAGGTGACTCCTGTCTTTCACACAGAGGGGAAGCATCCTTGGAGGACGGAGGGGACGCAGGGAGGGGCTGGAGGAGGCACTGGGAGGCTTCTGAGACTTCAGAAGGAAACAGCATAAGCTTTTTATGTTGGCAGGGGATGGATGGGGAGTGAGTTCGGAAGCAAAGAGGAGTTGACTTGCCGGCCATCTCACCTCACGGGGACGTGGAGACAGAAGCCCTCGTTCTCCCAGCCCACAGTGGGCTTTGCTGGGGAACACAAAGTCCTCTTCATTCACCCTCCCTTTCTGGAGCCCCCCCCCCACCCCGCAGCCTTAGAGTTTGCTTCCTTCCCTAGGGTTCCCCTTTGTTGATACCTCCCGGTTTTCACCGTGGGTCTCCACCTGCCTGTTCCCACTGTGGACCCCTGCAGAGCTAGGGTCCCCTGGATGTTCTAGATGGCCTTTCCAAGTAGCTGCTGGCCTATTCTGTGTCCTAGGTAGACATGCCTGTCACTGCCGGAATCCAACACCTGAGACACATCCTCACCCTGCCTCCCAAGACTGCTCATTGTTTTGGAGTTTCTTGTTGGCCTCACCCCAAGTCAGGACTGGGAAACCTCTACTTCTCACTCCATTACACTATTGTTTGGCTACCTTCCCACCCACCAGGCCTGGTAGCATTCTGCCGTGGCCTTGCTGCCCAGTCACTCACTCCCTTTCGCCTTCTGCAGAACTTTATAAGACCCGGAAGGCAGTAGGTACCAACGCAACCAGCCAGGCAGAAAGGAAGACACTCCAAAGAGACATTGTGTCTCTCGGTCTGATTGTGAGACCAGCGAAATGATGGGCTCCAAAGGGATGAGACATCCTCTAGAACCACATGCTGGGAGGAGGAAAAAGCATTAGCCAGAGGGGGAGCTTGTTGACCACCTTCTAGGATGAGACTGGAGCCCAGACAATGATGGTCAAGGGTATGCAGAAGCATGTGACCAGGTCTGGTTAGATGTGCACATCCCTAGACATCCATCTAAACTTTAGTCTCACTTCACGACCTTGAACAAGGACTTGGGAATAGGGTCAGAGAATTTTTCCTTGTCCCTTTTCCTAATGTGGTCACACTGAATAAATCTCCTTCTCCTGCCTTTTGGCTATTAACTTGCTTGTTTTAATTGGCTTCTTAAGGATGGGTAGCCAAACTTGGCTTCTGAGAGTACAAACGATGTCCCCCAAGTTCAGTAACAATTGTCCATTTTTAGGAAGATTGAAGGTGTTGGGGGGAAACAGGGACATGAGCCCCATTTCCTCACGGACAGAATGGGGTCTGGCAGGATGGGGTCTAGTGTGTTCAATGCAAGTACCCAGGATGCAGCTGTGTGGAGCAGGTGCTAGGTAAACATTTGCTGGTGGCTGAGATGTGACAGTATGGGCAAAGGGAAAACAGAGCAAAGGTAGATGTCCTCACCATCTGTAGGCAGAATGTCCTAGCAAGTCCCTAAACTTAAATGGCCTTGGGAGGGGCCTGGACTGGGCCTTCCAAAGGCACTGGTCCACAGGACGCTGATGTCACTTGCCTCCCCCGCCTGCCCCTCCCTCTCACACTTTCCCACAGTGGGAAGTTTCACCAGCATCTCTATAGAGGAGCCCTTTGCAAGCTTGGAGCCACACGCCAGCCAGGGCAGCAGGATTCTGGTATAGCATCAAGGTCATGGGCAGCAGCCAGCCCTCAGTTGGAGAGGTTAGGATATGACAGTGTCCATCCAAGAGCAGCTATCAAATTCATAAACCAACCAATCAACCAGCATGTGGCTTTCTGGATGGTTTTAAAAGCCAAAATATCAGGCTTCATCTCACCCATGAAACACACTGAATCAGATCCACCTGGCTAGCTATCGCGCCCCAACCATCCCTTTCCCCCCTAGGAATGCTGGGGTCCAGCTGTAACTCATTCTCTCCATGAGCATCTGTTTTTGTTGTCACAATCTGTAATTCTGTCTGCTTTGCATCTCCCCTCAATTAGCTGAAAGTGACTCCGAGGCCTGGCTTCCTGAGTCAGTGTGCTGGAGGCCTGGCTTCCTGAGTCAATGCGATTGTACATCACTCTTAGCAGAGGCTTCCAGCAGAAGGAGTGTTTGAATGTTCTGAACAGCTTGGCTGACACAGATCACAACCCCATGGGCTTAACCAACACAGGCTAATTTGAAAAGCCAATTTTCAGTCCTTTGTGGGGCAAATCCAGGGTTGAAAATGAACGGAAAAACAAAAAGCAAATCAACGACTCAGGAAAGCAACTTGGGATCCTGCTTTCTCCCTCCTCTGATTCATCCCCCCCCCCCTCTGTCTCTCTCTCTCTCTCCCTCGTTTCTTTCCAGGACCAGGATTGAATCTGGTGCTTCACATAAACCAGGTAAATGCTCTATCACTGAGGTATGTCACTTGTACTTATGTTTTTGAGGCAGACACTGCAAGTTGACCAGGCTGGCTTTGAACTCACTCTGCAGCCCTGGTAAGCCTTGAACTTACAATAATCCTAACTCAGAGAACCCCAGGACCCCAAGTTCCTGGGATTACAGGCCTGCACCATGAGGCCCATTCATTTTCCTTGCTCAATGGTTGCTGCTTTCCCCAAGCCAGGCCCTCCTTCATTCCAATAAGAGTTGGGTCACATGCTTATAGGAACCCCAGCCCATGTCCTGCCTCCAGCCCTTTACTAGCTGCCTAGGCACACTCTACTTGGAGTGTCTTATTTACCTGCTATGGGTATAGACTTCAGAGCACCCCAGATCTGCTGAACCTGGTCTCTTAGGTGGGGCCAGCCTAGGGTCTGCTCTTCAGTCAAGTATCCTGATGAGTTCTGGTGGTGATGGTGGGGCCTACCTATACTGCTACCACCAGATGGCTCTGTCCCTGTAGGCTGGCCCTCACTCCAAGGTGCTCATTCTTAGTACCCTACTCATGTTTTCCCTGGGCTTCATCTTGCCTTCTGGGGCTGCCACCCTTGCTTCCGGCAGGCCTTCTCGTCCCCAGTCCTCCTGTTCTATAGGCCAACACTCTACTTGCTAACGTCATTGCTTATAGTCCACATGGAGATTAGTCCTGCCACCTGGGTCTGGCCAGGCGCCTGGTCTGGTTTGGAGATGGCCCTAAATGTTCACGAGCTGGAATCTTGGTCCTCAGTGCTGAGGTAGTGGAGCCTCCTAGTGTGATGACCAGCTCTGATTGTCAAATGATGGGCCTGAGCGATGTCGAGGAGATAACTAGAACACACCTCCATGTGTATCTGTACGGATGCTTCCAGAGAGAACTGGATCAATTATGCCTCTCTGACCCAGTCAACAGTTTTAGCACTGATGGATTCAAAATGTTGAATGATTTGGGGAAGTGGTAAAACCATGGAAGGTGGGGCCTCGATGGAGTGTCACTGGGGTGCTGGCTTCTTCCTGTCTGCTTTCTCTTTCTGTCTGTCAAGCATCTCTGCCCCACCCACCTCCTCCTCATGATGCTCTGCCCGACTACTCAGAGCAATGGTGCTAAGCAACTGTGAACTGGAGCCTCTGAACCCATGAGCCAAAAATCAATTGCTCCTCCTTTTAACTATTTCTCTTCAGTTTTTGTCCCAGTGATGAACACCCCATGGGCACACAGTGCAAGGCAGTTAGAACACTTTGGATGTTGCTCCCAGAAAGGGTTAACGCTAACTTGTACTGATTCAGTTCCAGCAAGGGCAGATTGTTATGATATAAGGCCTTGCCACCCACGTGGCTCTTATACATCATTCCATGTTTTTTCTGCTTCTCTCCTCTCCTGTGATGCAGCCAAGGGGATCTTCCTCCGAGATGGACAGGTAGGCTGCATTTCTGGTCCCCTAAATTGTGAGTTAATTTTTTTTTTCTTTATAAGCGCTCAGCTTTGGAGAGTTTGTTAAACAACAGGAAATGGACCACTGCAATGCTGGACGCCCTCTGCAGCCCTGTTTTCCTGTGGTGGGAAATCTTTGCCAGCTGCTCTTTGGGGTCCTTGTTATTTACAAACATTGTCCGATCTTCCCTCTTTCACCTCCTGCTTCTTGTCCCAGGGAGAGTCGGCCCTCCACCTCTTCTGTCTGCCTCTCATGCCCTGATGCTGGTCCCTGTGATCACTGCTTCATTGGACTTCCCTGTCTTTCTTGATATGATGACTACTTTCTTATCCACAAGGCCCAGGTAAAGCCAGTGCCAGCCTGGGCATCACCACAAATGGACAGTGTGCCAATGACCAGCTTTCCATGTTATAAAAGCAACAGCCTGTGTCTCCCTTACCATCTCTTTGGACTCTAAAGTGGCTGTTCCTCACTCCTCCTGCTTGGCCACTCATACCATGCACCTTCTGGTACTCTGACTTGCCTCTGTGATTGGGTCAATCTTCCAGTTTCCCCCTAGACTTCAGGAAGCTTTCCCGAGAGCCAGAAACACATCCTATTCCCATGGAAACCTCTTCCTCCATCCAGACTGTGCTGGGTAGAGACCAAGTGACCCAGCGGAATAGTATAAGGGTGAGATGCCAGTGTGCATGGCTGGAGTCAGTAGCAGATTTTGAGGAAAAAAATAAATAAAAAATCAGCACTTTATTAATAATTACTGAATCTTGCCATAGTTTATAAATCACAGGAGAAAACAGCAGATTAGTCCATACATAATTCAATGTTCCGTTTTAAAGGAAAGGCAGAGGAAATTTAAAATGGAATCGACCAGGGTTTATGCTTGATTTGTATTGGTGAAATTTTCCATTTAGTTATCCATATTCTGAGAGATCACCCATCATTTGTCAGGTAGCTAGGACATTCAGCTAAGAAAAATATGCCCAACCAGAAACACCCAGTGTCATCCAATTGCTGTGGGATGGCTCAGAGGAAAATCAACAGCTTTGGGCTCTAATAACATCTTCATTCTGCTTAGAGGCTGGATGTGTCCAAAAGACATCTTTGGGTTACTGTGGCTCCCAACTACCTTGCAAATGAGCCAGCAGTCTAGAGACTGAGGCCTCCATGCCAATGGGACAGCCATAGAAGCATCTACACCAGGGGTCTTTACAGGTGAGCTTTTAAAATTGTTCGTGCATGGCATCAGTCTGTACTGATTCATCTCTTGACAGCCTCTCCTGGGTACCAGTCCTGGAGAGTGGTCGCTTCTCAACCACCAGCTCCTTTTTGGAAATAAACTCATGGAACCCAAGCTTTCTTCTCATTCCTGGCTGCTCAAAGTGGATGGACTTAAGGGAATCAGGATGCTGAGTCCTGTGATGAGGGCCCCTGAAGAAAGGGGAGCAACCCTAGAGCTAGCTAATGAACCCAGGGCAAGCCCCAGTTCTGGTTGGGCATATAGGAGCTCAGTGCCCCAGCCTGGAAGGTCAGAGAGTACTTACTGGTTTGAAGCATACTTACTGGTCTGTAAAGTATTAGAAGAGCCTTGGGTGGAAGGAGCTGTGTGAGTGCAAATTACCGTCATTATTACAACTTCCGGGCAAGACAAGACTTACAACCAAAACCCCACCTTTTGCCTGAAAGGACCCCACCTTTGAGAGCTCCAGTGGAGAATGAAGTTGGGAGGCTAACCATCTCCTGTCACTCAGCTCCATTACCTGTGTACTCTTCCTCATCCTCGGGAGTCTCTGCCGGAGGTGGTGGCCCAGCAACTTGGAGAGGCTCCAGCTCCGGGACTGAGAGCTCCAGCATCCGTGAGCGAGACTGATGGGAACTGAACGTGCGGTACGGGTGCTCCGCGGTGCCGTATAAAATGAGGCTCCATTCTTTCAACTTTCCTGGAAGACACCCAAACCACAGTTATCCCCCAAAGCTCTGGATGCGCCTGCAGGCTGCTGAGACTGTGCAGCAGCCTCTGTCACTCATAAGAGCATCAGATGGGGTCTGGCTTCTACTCCCACAGTAGGGTCTTTGCTGTGACTTCACTTCCGGTTGACCAGGTGTGATGGCTGTTCTTGGCTGTCAACTTGACAACCTCTGGAATTATCTAAAACCCATGCAGCGGTGAGGGATCTCTTCCTTAATTAAATCATTTAAAGTGTCCCCTCTTTTATGTTCCCATTTCTGACTCACTTTTAAACTGAATATTTTGAGGTGGTAAAATACACAGTTAATCTGGGTGACACCATCTGCTGGCCGCCTATATAAAGGACGTGGAAGGAGGAAGCTCGCTCATTTGCCTGCTTGCTCTCACTCTCACAGGCAAGTCCATTACTTCACTGGCCTTGGAGTTCCCACCTCTGGAATTCCAGTGTCTATTGAAGACCAGCTGAGATATCCAGCCTCGTGGACTGAACAACTACCTGGATTCTTGGATTTTCTGTTAGCAGACAGCCACTGTTGGACTGGCGGGACCATAGCCTATAAGCCAGTGATTCTCAACCTGTAGGTGGTGACCCTTATGGCAAACCTCGATCTCCAAAAATATTTACATTATGGCTCATAAGAGTAGCAAAATTACAGTTATGAAGTAGCAATGAAAATAATTTTATGGTTGGGGTAACCACTACAACATGTGGAACTATATTAAAAGATTGCAGATTTAGGAAGGTTGAGAACCACTGTTGTAAGCCATTTTAGTCTCTTTTCTATATATATTCATTCATTTTATGAGTTCTAGTCCTCTAAAGGACCCTGATTAACATAGATTTGGTACCAGAACTGGTTCTAGAGCAACAGAAATATAAGGATGATTTTTTTTTTAAAGTATCTGGGATAGGCCTTCCAATTTGCCAACACCTACAGCTACTGAAGCCTCTCCAGTTACTGAAACCTCTCCTAGAAGCTCGGAGAATACAGAAAGCCCATGGTGTGAACTACTTTCCAAATATAAGGAGGCAATGCATTTGACTGATTGCACCCTGGAAGGTCCAGGCTAAAATGGGTCTTACCACTTAAACGATTTAGTTTAAAAAAAAAAAAAATCTCGCATAAGTGTACCCAGCCACATGGGTTTTAGTTAATTCCAGATGTTGTCAAGCTGACAACCAAGAATAGTCACCACAAGTACACCCCTTATAAACTTGACACACAATCATATCTCCTTATGTCATGATTAATTTCCAAATGAAAATAATAACCAGGTCATAATCACACCTAACATGATATAACTATCCCTCAAACTGCCACAAATGCACTAGGAATTTAAGAATGTAAGCGGCAATGTCCCTTGAGGGACATTCTTATAGCATCTCAAACTTAAATATGATGACCACCAATATTCTCTTAACTGATATATTATATGATAAAGAAATTGAGGAAAGAGAACACAAATAGCTGTACAAATGCAACAAAATACAATAAACATTTATGACAACTATAATCCTTGTTTCTGTGACTGGTCATATGGCCTTAGCTAGTATTTAGAACTACCTCCCTCTACTACCCATTCTGTATTTCCTCCACCCTCAGCAAGTGCCTCAGCAGGTCTTGGTTCTTTTCCCGGGGGAGTGAACCACACCTTCATTCCTGAAGGGCCTGTGACCTTTGTCATACTGCCTGGATTAGGATGTTGTAGTTTCCAGCTGACTTTAATCACAGGACATGGTAGCAAGAGATGCCCTAAAGCAGTGGTTCTCAACTTTCCTAATGCTGTCTGTGACCCTTTAACACAGTTCCTCATGTTGTGGTGACCCCCAACCATAAAATTATATTCATTGCTACTTCATAACTGTAATCTTGCCACTGTTATGAATCGTAGTGTAAATATCTGATGCATGACCCCAAAGGTGTCGTGACCCACATATTGAGGACCACTGCAAAGGATCTCCTGCACTCCAGACATAATCTTCCTTACTTCCATTGTGGCGAAGCAATCCAATTTCCCCTTGGTAATTCGGATCAATCGCCTTCCCTAACATGGTTATTCCTTTCTTAGACAGCTGGCTCAAGGCCATCAGAAACCCAAGGTGGCCAGGGGTAAGTCTGAGTTTCCAGTATCTCCTTGCAGGAGTGTTCCCTGCTCTGGAACTAAAACTTCTAGGCCAGTAGAACTGAAGTTCGAAAGGGCAGGAAGCAAAAAATTTCCTAGTGAGTCACTAGGGGTGATTGTATGTCTTTCCATGCCTTGATTCCTGGACCTGTGGATCCTGGCTATGGGAGAAGCCATACCATATATTGGACACTGATTCAAAGCATAGACCACCTTCTGGAGAACCCTGCCCCAGTCTTCCAGGCTGTTGCCACCTAATTGGTGCTGTAACTGTGTCTTCAAAAGGCCATTCCATCTTTCTATCAGGCCAGCTAATAGATGACCAGGATGGTGGTGAACATGGTAAGATCTGCGGATTCCATGACTATGGGCCCACTGCTTCACTTATCTGGCTGTGCAGTGAGTTCCTTGGTCAGAAGTGCTACTGTGTGGAAAATCATGAGGGTAAATAAGGCATTTTGTAAGTCCACAATGGTGATTTGGGCAGAAGTATTATATGCAAAAAGGCAAATCCACAACCAGAATTAAGTATCTACTCCAGAAAGAACAAAGCATTGTCCTTTCCACAGATGAAGTCATCCAATGTAGTCAACCTGCTACCAGACTGCTGGCTGGTCACCCCGAGAAATGGTGCCATATCTGAGGCTTAGTGTTATTTTCCACTATTAGGAGATCTGGCACTCAACAACAGCTGTAGCCAGGTCAGTCTTGGTGAGTGGCAGTCCATGTTGTTGAGTTCATGCATAACCCCCATCTCTGCCACCATGGGCATTTTGTTCATGGGACCACTGGGCAGTGATGGGATGGCTGGAGAAAGAGGCTGACTGTCCACAGAATGGTCATCACCCATTGGTCAACCAGGGAGGCCATATAGCAGGGGGGACCCTAGGATGACTGTGGCTTATAATAAGTTTTGGTTTTACTCAAGTACTGGGCAAGCCTCAATGAAACATTTCACTATTAGGATAAGAATTTATACTATATCAAGCTGATGATAGAAAAATAAATAAATTAAAAAATGGAAAAAAAAGAAAGAAAAAGGCATTTGCTCAATCAATAGCTGCATACAATGTGCCAGGAGATTTGTTAATCTACTCAAGTAAGGACACCACATCTGGTACAGCAGCTGCAATTGGAGTCACTACTTGATTGAATTTTTTGAGAGTCAACTGTCATTCTCCATCATCTATCTGCCTTTTGTACTGGCCAGACAGAAGATTTAAAGGGAGATGTGGTAGGAAGCACCACCCCTGCATCTTTCAAGTCCTTGGTGGTGGCACTAATTTCTGCAATTCCTCCAGGGATGCGACATTGTTTCTGATTTACTATTTTCCCTGGCAGAGGCAGCTCTAAAGGCTTCCATTTAGCCTTTCCAACCACAGGTCAGGGAACCCACGTGAGAGTTCTGCCAACTTCTAAGTATGTCTGTCCTGATTATACATCTTAGACTGGGGAAATAACCAAAGGAGGAATTTGGGGACCCACTAGACCTACTGTGAGTCAGACTTCAGCCAAAATTGCATGAATCACCTGACCTCCATAAGCCACTACTCTAACTGGAAGGCCACAGTACTTCTTGGGATCTTCCAGAATCAGCGTCAATTCAGAACCAGTAACCAGAAAGTCTGACTGTTTCCTTTCCCCAGTGCATAGTTACCTTGTAAAAGGCTGGAGGTCCCTCTGGGGAAGGATTTGGGAAAGGCTAACAGTAGAACTCTTGGGAATTTTATCAAGGTCCTCACAGGAAACCGGCTGTTTCTTCATTCAAGGTGTTCTAGGTCTGCAAACTAGCTCAAATCTGGAAATTGTTTCATTGACTGAGATTACCTTTAGACACGATCCAATGAAGCCTTTCTTTTATTTGAGAATTTTTCTGCTTATACAGATCAAATAAAAATTCTGTAGGCGTCTTATCTATTTCATGCCTGGAAACACCATGACTAATTAGCCAGTACCCAAGTCATGCCATCATAAAAATCACTTTGCCTGTGCTGCCCATCACAATAACAATGATCGCCTTGACTTTGGCAATTCAGTGTCACTGTGGGGCTCAATTAAAACCATTGCATTTAATTCAGCCAACTGAACAGCAGCACCTCAGACCCTAAGGTCTGGCACAAGGAAAGGGCGACAACAAAGCTCTTCAGATGTGCTGGTGCCTCTCACCATTTTTGCGTCTATAGGAATCATGAAGGGCGTGTCTTCTGGGCCTTCTCATTGGGGAGGATTAGGTTTTACGCAGCATACCCACTCCAGCATTGCAGTTTTCCCAAGCCTTAAAATCCCTTCGTCAACACTAAGCCAAGGGATATCAGGCACCAACAACTCCTTTTTAGCATGTCAGCTTTTGATAAATGCTTCAGCCAACCATTCAAACAAACTTTGGATAACTTTTTCTGTAACTGTGTGAGCTTCCATATTAAACCTAGAATCTCCACTCAGTTGGCCCGTATCAATAAACTCAGCCTGATCCAAATTTATGTTTTCCCCACCATTATCACACACCTTTAAAATCCATTCCCACACATATTCCCAGACTTCTGCTTGAACGGATTAGCAAACTCATTAAGCTCTTCGGTAGCGTAGCGCACCTCCTCATGGACTACACTTCCTTCCTCCCCTCTAGGACCTGCTTTGCCTTAAGTCTGGTTGCAGGTCTAGGGGCAACTATTGGTGGGCAGTGAGGGACATCAGTGTTGTCTTGTCTGGCATCCCCTTCAGGGAGAGTCACTGTTGGTCCAGCAGACAATGAAGGATTGATTTCCTCAGTCAAAGGCAGAAAAGGCCATATTCCAGGGGGTGGGGCTGTGAGAACCTCTTCTGCTGAGGAAGAGAGACTACTTCCCCAGGCGAGATAAACCCTTGAGATTCCCAGGATGCAAAGTTCTCAGGTTTAATATGGTCCTCCCACACATCCCCATCCCAAGTTACAGGATCTCAGTCTTGACCCTTTAATGCCCTTACTTTAACCACGGACACCTTCTGAGGCTGGTACTTGAATTTTCACAGTAATTCTGCCAACCTTATAATGAGGGCTTTGGTTTGATTTTCTGCAACTTGAGCTCTGTAGAGAGAAGATTCTTTTCCAGAGCACACTTAGAAATCTCTAGACTGAGCTGGGCGGCAGTGGTGCATGCCTTTAATCCCAGCACTCGTGAGGTAGAGCCAGGCAGATCTCTGTAAGTTTGAGGCCGGCCTGGCCTACAGAGCAAGATCCAGGACAGGTACCAAAACTACACAGAGAAACCCTGTCTTGAAAAACAAAACAAAACAAAAAAAGAAACCTCTAGACTGTTAATGAGTATCTGCAGCCAGTCAATCTTATCACCTGATTCTTTGTTGCCCTTTACTGTTCCCGTCCCCTCCCACCAGCTGAGGACTGAACCCAGGGCCTTGCACTTGCTAGGCAAGCGCTCTACCACTGAGCTAAATCCCCAGCCCTGAAGTGCTAAAGGGAATTTTATCAGGAGCTCATTCTTTTCCTTTCTCAGTTTATCCAGAGATGGTAGGAGCAACCGACCACCACCATCATTTTCTTTATTTTTCCACATTGTCGAAAGTTTTATATACAGAGTCACCAAATCTGTTGACTCTCACAGTTGGTGAGTTCACTTCTTTGGGATTCAAGCATATAGGGAAGACCAGCTGAGATACCCAGTCTCATGGACTGAGCAACTACTGGATTTTTGGACCTTCTGTTGGTAGACAGTCATTGTTGGACTAGCAGCCTGTAAGCCATTCTAATAAATTATATATACGTGGATTTCCCCCTATCAGTTCTGGTCCTCTAGAGACCCCTGACTAATACACCAGGTGAGCCTGCTGCCTGGGTCACAAACTGCTTTCCCCGGCCATCTCCTTCCTAAAAGCCAGGGTTCCTCTCTCCCTGAGCTGCCAGATGGAGGGGATTTGGACCAGTTGGCTGATTTGGACTCTGCTGCTCTAGAGGTCCTTTTGGCTCCTTGCCTCTTTTCACTGCGGCTGCCTTTGAAGATGCTCCGCCCCCAAACTGGATCTAGCTAGTTATCTGCCCCTCTGGGACAGACTAGGTACAGACTAGGTGTCAGCTGGCCTCCTATGGGACACTAGGGTGCACTCAAGGGCCCTCCTATTTGGGTCCTCCACTCCAAAGCATAAAGGAATTTGGTCTCCAGCTTGCCGCTCTGTAACCAGATTGATAATGACAATATCTGGAGATGCATTTGGGAAGATAGCTAGGAGTAGACTATCTAATAATGGTCAGGCCCCATGATGGCTTTAGGAGACGTGTAAGTACAAAAAGCGAGGGCGGAGCCAGCACACCAGTTCTGACTCACCACGGGATGCCCCCCTCCACACTATGATGCAGCAAGAAGGTTTCGCCAGATGCTGGCGACAGACTCTTGGACTTTCTAGCTCCCAGAACCACAAACCAAGCAAACCTCTAATCATTGTGAATGACTCAGCCTCGGGTATTTTGTTATAGCCACCCAAGACAGATTTAGGCCTTGCCCCATGTCAGACCCCGCATTGCCGGAGGCTGCCTTGGCCTGGGCAGCATTAGAGGATGTATACGAAGTGGACCTCTTCCTCCTGTATGGACTTCCGAAGGGTCTAGCTGCTTTACACACATAGTGGCTTTAGTCCCTTTACACATTTTACAGGTGCACACGTGACTGTGGCACTGAGAGCCTCACACAGCTCCAGGTGCAGAAAGCTCAGCCATGGCGATGACTTTATCCGTCCCGAACTCCTTAGGATCAAATTAAAGCTCTATTTCAAACCGCGCAGGCGTCTGGGCTCTTTAACTACGGAGTGATGAACGGTGATTACAGAGTGACTGTGGTAACTGAAGGACAGAGCCCAAGGGCTCTGCAAACCGTCATTTAACTGGGAGTTATTTTGGTCCTATAGGATGTCTCCAAAAACACCGCAAAAAGCCACCTCACTGAAATCAGAGTCTTATTTTGGGAGAGAGTCTCAGTCGGACAAACAAAAGGAGCTGCTCTGTCTTCAGGATCAATAGTGTCCAGTGTGGAGGAGGAGACAGAGGAGAGCCTCCCAGGAACCACCCTGCAGGAGGGGGCAGAAGGGAGGCTGCCACTCAGGAATGGAAGAGACTTCATTTTCCTTAAATCCGCAAATACCCACTGTATTCCTGTTCACATCTACAAATTCCAAAAAGCATAATTAAAAAACAAAACAAAACAAAACAAAACACAACCCCACAGACAAAGCAGATAAATGTCAAAGAAGAAACAGCAAAGGGCCATAGATACATGTGGGGTCTGTTCCCACATAGGATGCATACACGGAGGCCTCAAACCTAGTTACAAAAGCAAGACAGAGCCTCCCTGCCAGAGGGTGACGATAGAGCCTCACGCTGTGCTCATGCGCTCTTTGAGGCATCCTTTGTCTGTTTGCAGCCCTGGGAACAGAACATCTAGAGCTTTGCACATCCTAGGAAGCCCTCTACCACTGAGCTATAGCCCTAGCCCAAGTGTTTGATTGTGTGTGTGTGTGTGTGTGTGTGTGTGTGTGTGTGTGTGTGTGTGTGTGTGCATGTGTGGAGTCCAGAGTGCCACACTAGGTGTTTTGCTCACTTGCTCCCCCCTCTTGTTTCCGAGGCAGGGTCTCTCACTGAACTTGGAGCTCACTGATTGGGCAAGACTGTCTGGCTAGCAAGCTCCAGGGATCTACCTCTGCCCTCCCCAGGGCTGCGTTTCAGATGCACCTCAGCACCTGGCTTTTAGGTGGATGTGGTGATCCAAACTCAGATCCCTTATACTTACGCAGCAAGACATTTTCTGACTGAGCCATCTCCTGTTCACCCCACGAGTGTTTTATCCTCATTCACGCACATATGAACACCCACACTGCCTCACTCCCGTTATTAACACATCTCACAGCCCCCGCTCTGCCCTGCTTTTTCTACTACTGTGCACCCTGGCGGCCATTCTCCTGCTACACTGCAGAGGCGGGGTGTTATTTACTTACATGGTGCCCCGTGGGTGGCACTTAGGTTGTTTCCGAACCGGTCAAATAGCACATCGTGCTGTGACCTTGCAACCCTTGGTGCCAACTTTGGTCACACAAGGAGGGGTGCAGAGAGGTAGACGGTGTGCATCCTGGCCATGCTCGCTACTGGCTAGATAATGTTCAGGAGAGCTGCTTCATCTCTGCTCTTTAGTTTCTGCATCTAGAGAAGGGTGATAACAATTCTATGCCTCAGAATACCAGCTGGCACAGAGCAATGCCACCACAGTACGTGACAAGTGAAATCTGGTGAACCTGTCATTTTGTGTCTTGTTTTGAGGTAGGGTCTCGGTGGCTCCTCCTCCTCAGGCCTTCTGTGTGCTGGAACTACATCTGCATCCCGCCATGCTCGGCTCACTTTGCGGCTTCCGAAGTGTGCTTGCAGGCTACCTTCTTGGAAGCAAGACTGAGTCTTAAAAGGGCTGTGTCCCCTCCCAGCCTGAGCCTGTCAGTGTAACAACTCTGAGGGGTTAACCTTGCATCTCTCGGCTGTGAGCAGTTGAGCAGCTTTTCGAATGATTAAGCGCGCACACTTTCCTGATTTGACTTGATAAAAAATTGAAGGCAGTTTAAAACACGCTCAGAAATGTACTTGAACTGTTTGCTCAAAACAAATGCTGAGTCTTCCAAGATGTGTCAAAGCACACTGAAGCCACATCGGCAGTGAGCCGAGGGGAGCAAGAGGCGTTTTTTTGCTCACAGCTGCTCTGTAGTTTTCTTCTGTCTATCTGCAATATGTTTGAGTGCCTCTGAGGGGCCAGGTAGTATGCTAAGAAATCATGGCTCTGAGAAGAAGGGACGCGGCACAGGAAAGGAGTTTGCAGGGAAAGGCAGTAGGACCACAGGAACCCTACATATGCCCCATAGTACAATGCCTTTTCCTAATAGGTATGGTTTCCGCAACCCGTCCTAAGGTTACGTGTCAAGTATGGATGCGTGGCTCCCTCTTTTCTTGTACATTGGTGCTGTTTTTACTTTCCTGCCTTCATAAAGACGTGAAGACAACGGTTCCAGGGGCTGGATAGATGGCCTGCTGGCTAAGAGTCCTTGCTGCTCTTGCAGAGGAGCCAAGGTGGCTTCCCAGCACCGTGTCATGTGGCTCATAGCTGCCTGTCGCTAGTGGATCTGATGCCCTCTTCTGGCCTCCACAGCACCTGCACCTGTGTGCACAAACCTACACACATGGGCACACACAAAAATAAAATAAATCTTAAAAAGGAAGGCTATTCCACACAGGGCATAAAACACATGGGAGGAATTTGAAGATGACTCTTTAAAAAAGTTATTTTCTGCTACTTATAGAAGACAGATCATTAAACACTGATGCACATAAAAAGGAAAATAGAAGTCATTCATAGCTGCTCCGGCATGGGTTTTCCAGGTTACTTTTTATGCATGGGTATTTCCATGCATGCACATTATCTTGCATGCCATCTCCCTCCCACTCAGCGCTACATGATATCTACTGCATTCAGGAGTTATTTATTTATTAGTTCATTGTTTCCAGGGATGTGTCTTTCTTAGTTGGGTGTCAGCTTTAGTATATGGCAAGTGTCTGTCAAACAATTGATGGTCTACATATGTTCATAGAATGATAAGTTAATAGCTAAAGACATCAGGCTCTCTCTCTCTCTCTCTCTCTCTCTCTCTCTCTCTCTCTCTCTCGTGTGTGTGTGTGTGTGTGTGTGTGCGTGTGTGTTTGTGTGCGTGCGCGCATGCGTGCATACACACACGTGGGGGCAAGAGTTCAATACTAGATACTGTTTCTCAAGAGCCATCAACCTCGATATTGGGAGACAAGCTCTCACTGGCCTGGAGATGACGAACAGACTAGGTTAGCTGACTAGTGAGCCCCAGGGTCCCCCGCTGTCTGTTCTCCCCGTGCTGGGGTTACAGGCACGCATGACTATGCTCGGCCTCTCAGGTGGGCACCAGGGATCAAACTCAGGTCCTCATGCTTCCACAGCAAGCCCTTTACAGACTGCATTATCTTCCTAGCCCGTGATCAGTTCCTTACCAACCCTTTAGCGTGGATTATAAGAGAACCCCCCCCCCCTTTCTCTCTCTCTCAGCACATGTGCAGAACTAGCACTTGGCTACAGCACAGGCAGCTTCCTCTGGGTCGATTCCCTCAAACAGAACCACTGGGTCAGACACTAAGATATCATGGAGGCTTTCATCACACACTGCCAGAAGCCACACACACCTTCCTGGATTCAAAAGCACCCAGGGGAATGAACAGGGTCACCTGGGAAATCCAGTTCCTGCCATAACCAGATCTTGCCTAAGGTCCCTTCTCCAGGCCCCACGGTCACTGACTCCGTCAGGTCAGACACTTGGGACTCAGCAAAGCACATCCAGGAAGGAAGAGCTGCTCCAAGGTCCTAGTTTGAGGGGGGGGGGCGAAGGAGGTGTTTTCCTCATTTCAAGTTTAACATGACCCTCACCTATTGCACCCTTCCCTGGGGATGTGTGAGGACGCAGTTCCCAGGGGCCAGCTCCCTCAACATTCCCTAGAGGCCATGCTCTCACTGGGAAGGTGAGATGTGAAAATGAGAAAGGACCGAGGAAGAGAAGGCAGGCTCCTCCATGTCAGCCCGCCTCCACACTTACCAGAATGCTGCCAAGAGGCAGCTGTAGGATTTGGCCCTCCTTTGAGCAAAGCATTTAACTAGAAGGTCTGAGTCCTTAAGGTCACCAGCAAGCATGCTCAAGTCCCAACTAGTACCACACGGCTGTTTCCAGAAGGGTCTGAAAAGATGCCCCCATCTATATGCTTTGGCTGTCTTGACATCAGATTCCTGAGATCGCAGGAGAAAGACAGTCAAGCCCACCTGCTTACATGCTGGGGCTGGCACCTGGTAGCGATGCTGCTGCCCGGTGCCAACAACGGAACCTGGGTGACTGTAATTGCCAGAGGCCAAAGATAATCCCTGGCAAATGCCAGTGGAGGCTGCCAATCAACAGCTTTCACTCCATCCATTATCTTCCCAATGCGCTTCCCCTGAATGAATGAAATTCCCAACAAGCAAACAGGATTACCCCTATTTTTCAAAGAAAGAACCAATATTAACAGAGGACCGAGGTTGAGCTCGCAGTACAGGAAAGCGCCAGCAGTCATGAAGCTTTTCTTTGCCCAGATATTTGAAGTAATCCTTAAAGATCCCTGAGAGAGGAATTTATAACTGGAGACAGCATGGGGCATGATGGGAGAGGTTCTGAGGGTTGCGACTACGAGCTGAGAGTTTGAATGCCCAGCCTTTCTTGTTTATACAAGAAGTTACTAACAATTAAGACTCTTATTAAATCTCCCAGACTCCCAGGTTTCACCCATGTAGGAAGAAATACTTTAGTTGAAACACAATAAAGGAAGAAAGGGCTAGAAATCAAGTATGTAAGTTCCAGTTTAATGCTTCAATGAGTGGTTTTTTTTCTTTTCTTTCCTTCGGGGGTCCAGGGAACTAGTCACCCGAGAGCTACACCCAAGTCACAAAGTTTAAGTGCCAAGGTTTGGGTGGAAGGATAGAAGAAGGCTGCCCACATCCATTTATAAGAAAACACAAGAACACCCCACAAAGGCCAGTTTTATGGTGTGTGAATTATAACTCAAAGAGTCTGTTATTCAAAATACTGTGTATGTACTATATCCACACCGTTGCCTCCATAGCAACATCTACTCAATAAACCTAACACATAACTTGAAATGTATTTTAAATCCTCGTTATGGAAAATAAAAGGAAGATAAAGGGCATCAAGAAAATGGCTTGGAAGAGGGCATACATGCCCCCCCCCCAACACACACACACATGAGAAAGAGAGAGAGAGGGTGCCCATGAGAGAGTTTTCCTTTGGATTTTGTAGTCATAAAATCCCTGAACAATGATGTTTCAAATGCCAGAAGGGTTCAAGAATTTTAGACTCCAGTGAAAGAAGCATCAGTAGGAATATGGCCTTGAGAGCCCCAGTGGATGCTGGGAACTGCAGACAGTCCTGTTCTGTGAAGACACTGTTCTCCTATTGCATTCATTCACACCCATGTTGAATGCCGCCGCCATCTGAACTAAGCACCTGGCTTGCACTGTGTGTGGCTGTCACTTCTACAAAGATCAACAGCAAAACCAGTGAAACCAGTAAGAGCATCCCTTTTCACAATTTTACGGCTGGAGAAGTCATTCTTATTGTAGAACAAAACAACCTCGGCATGCCTTTATCTTAGGTGAAGAACTTCCACCTTTACGCCTAAAGGAAGCACTTGGTGGCTTCTCTTTGGGACATCAAATCTCCAGCCTCACTCTGCTTATGCTTTAGGGCCTTTATGAACTGGATGACAGTTCGTTGAACATAAACACTGTATTCAACTACTGAGACAGTTACCTCGATAACCTAAACCAATGACTAACCAGAGGGTAGTGTATCTATCCAGTGTGAATACACTGGGTAAAGGGAAGAGTCACACCTTCACCTGCATGGACCAGAATAGGAGTTCATCACCCTGCTCAGAACACAGCATATACTTGAAAGTTTATGAACTGCAAACGGATGGAAATTTTCATTAAATATTTCCAGAGCATAGCTGATTATGAGTAACTGAAAGCAATGTGGTTTGAATGAAAAATGTCCCTCATAGGCTCACGCATTTGAACACTCAGTTTCCAATGGATGGCACTGTTCGGGCCAGTTACAGAACCTTGCTGGAGGAAGCATGTCATTGGGGGTGGGGTGGGCTTTGAGGATTTACAGCCTGGCCCCACTCATTGATTTGACTTTGCTTTCCACGTGCAGATGCCGTGCGGCCAGCCAGCTTGCTGCTCATGCTATCACGCTTTCTTTGCCAGCTGCCACACTCTCCCACCATGTTGGACCGTATCCCTCCCCTTTCTCCCTTCAGTTAAGTGTTGTCTGGGTATTTTATCAGCAATAGAAATAAATGAATACACCCAGGGAAACACAACTGTAGCTTTGGAGGCTACTGTACCTGCTGGGTAACAAGCAGTACCCAAGTATGCCAGTACACTTGACGCTTTTCTGAGTGGCCCTCTCAAGTTTGACACTGGGCTGCCATCTTTTAATTAGTTAATTTGGTCATTAATTTTGTGGTGATGGCATGGAACCCAGTGATTCACACATGCCGGTAGGCAAGTGCTCTACCTGTGTGTTAACCCTAAGATCCTTTGAATTCCTGGGGTGTAGGGGTTAAGATAGTGTTCTGTGCAGCACAGGGTAGCCTTGACCTTTCTCTCCCCAGTTCCTAGTTCTGGGGTGGCAGGCATGTGCCATCCCATCCTGTGGGAATGCCATCTGGGAAAGAGTAAGTGAAGTTTGAAAATCCAGATACCGCTCTGAGGTTTACAACAGATCAGCCCCTTCTTCGTTCCCTCTCCGTCTTGGGATCCCACTGACCCACCACATACAGCTGCCTTTAATACTCTGGACAGCCTTCCCAGGCATTCACAGCAGATTCCAAATGTTCCCCTGCACCGTCTCCTCCCTTGGCTTCACATGCTGCCCGACGCTGTCCCGCCTCAGATGCGAGAACCCCGTTCTCTCACACCACCCTGCACATGCTCGGCTCCCCACTTCCCTCCTCTTCCCAGTCTTCTAACACAAGTCCTTCACTCAATATTCAGCACCTCATCTTTAGCCCCATCTCATTTTCTGGGGCGAGGGTTGATCCTTCCAGTTTACTGTCTCATTTAGCTACCTTTTGTTGTTGTTGTTTGTTTGCTTGTTTTCAACAAAACCTTACTATGTTGCTCTGGTTAGCCTTGAACTTGTGGGCTGAAATGGTCCTCCTGCCTCAGCCCACTGAGCAGCTGGGACCATAGGGTATGCTACCACGCTCAACTGGACTCCAGCTTGGATTTTTTTTTTTTTTGAAATTTCCATATCCTATCTATGTTTTAAAGGCATTTATCCTCTGGTGTTCACATAAAGACTGCAGCGGCTGGCTCCTGTTTTACTGCTGACATGCTTGTAGCTTTCTAAAGTTTCCTTTTGCTGCCTGAATTGCCCTTTTCCCTTGCCAAGTTTATTCTCTGCTAGCGTTTGTTTCTGCTTTAATATTGGATAACTCCCCCAAATGCCTGGCGGGTTCCTGGGCATCCTCCTCTTATATTTACTAGCAAGGCAATAGAAACGCTGATTGGGAGTTCTCCTGTGTTCCTGGAACATGGCACTGTGCCGTTTGTCTGTTTACTCATTTTGTATAACAACAGACTTGCTAGCTTGTATAACACGGGCAGGGAAGTGTGCGAGCATGCTAGTTGGCTCCGATGTAAATAACATCCACATGGCAAGTGCAAACACTTTCCGTGGAAAACAATAGAGGTCAGATGAAGATGCAGTATCTTTAGAGAATAAACAAAACATTCTGCCAAGTCAGATTCTATAACTAATCCAAAATGGGTTGAAATAAAGGCATTTATAAATATATCAAGCAAAGTTGAGCGAATTCACCGCCAGCAGACTAGCGTGCCAAATGCCATGCGATGGTGAGGGAACACACCTGTGATTCTGGCCCTTGGGAGGCTAAGGCAGGAGGAGCGTGAGTTCCTGGCCAGTTACCGGCTACCTAGGAGAGCTGTCTCCTAAATGGTAAAGGGAATTCTTCAAGTGGAGGGAAAAATGACACCAGGCAAGAATTTGGATCTAGAAAAGACATGAAAAAGCAGCCCTGGAAATGGCAGATTGGTGGTAAATATTGAAGCATGGGGGGTTTCCTTCTCTTAATTTCTCTCTCTCTTCACTCTGTGTGGGTAGACCAGTAGTCTCTGTCTGGTGTCCTCTTCTGTTGCTCTCTACCTGATTTGTAAGGCAAGGTCTCACTCAACCTAGAACTTTCCAACTTGGCAGGAGTAGCTGGCCAGTGAGCCCCATAGGGATCTTCTTATCTCTTCCTCCCACATGCTAAGATTACTGGCATGTGCCACCGTGACTAGCTTCTTCCTCTTTTTTTTTTTTTTTTAAGATGGATGTCAGGGGATCTGAACTAAGGTCCCATGCTTGCTTGGCAAGCACTTTACTGACTGAGTCATCTCCCTGGTGCCTCCTCTTTAAGGCATCTTAAAGGGAAAGACAACACACACACACACACACACACACACACACACACACACACCCCACACACAAAACAAATGCTCCCCTTTCCTGCATAAATGGAAGATGAAGTTGGTCATGCACAGAGGTACAAGATGCCCTCCCCCCTTACCCTGATGCACACACACACACACACACCCACACACACACCCCACACACACAAAACAAATGCTCCCCTTTCCTGCATCACTGGAAGATGAAGTTTGTCATGCACAGAGGTACAAGATGCCCTCCCCCCTTACCCCCTTACACACACACACACACACACACACACACACACACACACACACAGCACAGAGGAGAGAAGAAGGGGGCAGAAGCTGCTGCTAGGAGCCCTTACACCTTACATTTGTGGTGAGTGAGGAATTTTAGGTCAGTTCTAACTGAACTTACGTAAAACATTTGGTGCATTTGTAATCCCACCACAACTGCTCAGAGTGCAGCTAAAAAGCCAGTGCAGGAAACAAGACAATTTTTAAAATATTTGATTAATCCAAAATATGGCAAGAAAAGCAGACCAGAGTACATGATTTTAAAAACGCAATTGGACTTCATTGTGTTGAAACTGACTTGGAGGGTTTTTTTTTGCATTTGGTTCTTGAGCGAACTGGCTTAGAAGTCTGCGCTTTCAGAATGGGTTGCTGGGATTGGCTACCATGGTTGTGTTGGCTTTATCAAACTAGCTGGATCCAGCTGCCCTCTTGGCTACCGACTGGAAGAGTTTATGGAACACTGACACTATTTTTTGTTCACATGGTGAGTAGAATCTGCCGGAGACTCCACCTGGCCTCGAGCTGCCTCCCAGATTATAGAACCAACTTCATCAGTAGGACAGTTCTGAAACTGTAGCTAACAACCCGAGAGCACCCTGGCTTCTTAAGCACAAATGGAACAGGTGTTGAGCTCTCCTACCATCTTCATGGACTGCTGCTGGCTTATCTTTTGACTGTATTAGCATCACTCAACAATCTCCTCCCGTGGATGTAAGTTTGTTCTTCCTTCTTATAGTCCCAATACTTTTTGCTATATACATTTTAAGGCTATGTTATGATTTGCATAAGAGACTAGAAGTTGAATTTCCTTACTGAACCCAGTCCTTTGCGAACAATGACATAATGATGATACACAGAGCCACATAATTTGTTGGTCTGATGTTAATATGGCTGTATCATCTTTACTTGGTTATTTGCCTGATATATATTTTCCCATCTACTTTATTTTTCATATTTTGACTTTCTTATGGTTGGATAATTTTCTTAGGGATGGTTATAACAGTTCTGGCAGGAAGCAGAACAGTCAACCTAGGAGAATCCAAGGCTTTTATAAAGAGACTATTCTGTGAGCAGAGCCTAAGGAAGCCAGAGGAAGGATGCTGATACCTGAAGCCTAAGGAAGCCAGAGGGAGGATGCTGGTCCCTGGAGCCTAAGGAAGCCAGAGGAAGGATGCTGGTCCTTGGGGCCCATGGAAGCCAAAGGGAGGATGCTGGTCCCTGGAGCCTAAGGAAGCCAGAGGGAGGATGCTAGTCCTTGGGGCGTATAGAATCCAGAAGGGAGGATGTTGGTCTCTAGAGCCTAAGGAAGCCAGAGGGAGGATGCTGGTCCTTGGGGCCCATGGAAGCCAGAGGGAGGATGATGGTCCTTGGGGCCTATGAAAGACAGAGGGAGGATGCTGGTTCCTGGAGCCTAAGGAAGCCAGAGGAAGGATGCTGGTCCCTGGAGCCTAAGGAAGCCAGAGCAAGGATGCTGGTCCCTGGACCCTAAGGAAGCCAGAGGGGGGATGCTGATCCTTAGGGCCTAAGGAAGCCAGAAGGAGGATGCTGGTCCTTGGGGCCTATGGAAGCCAAAGGGAGGATGCTGGTCCCTGGAGCCTACAGAAGCCAGAGGGAGGATGCTGGTCCTTGGAGCTAGTATTTGATAAGCAAGAGGAAGATTGCCTGTGACCTCGAGGGATGCTGCTTTCTAGGAGACTGGAGGAATGAATAACTTATGAAGAAATGTCTCCCCACCTCCTCTACTTCCCCTCTAGAGTCCCATCTCTCTGCTCTCCCCTCTACACTAACTCAATCAGGCAATCTCTGAAGGGGTCCACTTCCCAAAGCAGAGGTGGACACTGTGCATAAATAAAACATCCCTGGCACAAAAGCAAATGCAATTTAAAAATCAAGTGTGGCAACCTTTGTCATTTAAATAATTAGTCCATTTAGCTTTGTTGAAATATCACTATTATTGGACACATACCCCCCTCCACCTTGAGGTGCAAGGGATGGGATGTTAGACAAGCACTGTGCCTGTGAGTAAACCCACATTCCGGTTGTTCCAATGCCACCACCTTGTTTTCCAGGTCTCGGTTCCCCCTTTTCTATTTCTCTTTCTCTCCTTTGCTTCCTCCAAGGTCCCAGTGTTGGAAAGTCAGCTGGGAACTCTCCACCCACAGGGGCATCGTATGTCAGCCAAAGCCGCAAGGAAAAGCCCGCTTTGCCTCGCCAGGCCTGCCTTTGGATACCAGCTTGCCCTTCAACAGAAACTTAGAAAATTCTTTCCTGTAGCAGGGAGGCCTCCAGACTCTGGGTCTTCTACAGCATAGAAATGGAAGGAAATCTACACCACATTCTAATGTCTTAATTCTTTGTTTTCAGGTCATTCATTAGCAATTTGGGGGGGGCGGAGCTAGGTTAACTTATAATAAAAATATAAACAAATTATAAAAAAATCATAAAGGTAGGAATTTAAAAATAGAAATAATTGGGGTTGGAGATTTAGCTCAGTGGTAGAGTGCTTGCCTAGCAAGTGCAAGGCCCTGGGTTTGGTCCTTAGCTCTAGAAAAAAAAACAAAAAACAAAAACAAAACAAAACAAAAAAACAAAACAAAAACAAAATAGAAATAATTGCCAAAACTCTGTAGGAGATATTTGGGATTATTTTTTAAAGGTTTATTTATTATTACATATTTCTATGCATATGAGTGTTTGCCTAAATGTATGTAAGTTCACCACATGCATGCCTGGTGCCTGTGGTGGTCAGAGGACAGCTTCAGATCCCCTGAACTGAGTTACTGGTGGTTGGGAGCTGCCATGTGGGTGCTGGGAACTGAAACCAAGTCCTCCTCAAGAGCAGTCAGTCCTCCTAACCAATGACCATCTTTCCAGCCAAGACTATTCTTGAAAAAGAATATGCAATGACATTAAGATCCCTGGATATGCAAGGAACAGAAAGAAACGCCAAGTTGCACGTGTACTGCACCTAGAACACCGTACAACGTTACAGGAAACGAAAGCCTGGACGGAAATAGAAATATACTTTTGAACATGCCACATTCCCCAAAATAAGTTTTCTTACTTCTGTTCAAACACTAAAAGCTCCCATCGGTTCTGGGGAGGGTTTGCTTGTTACTGCCCTGACCAGCGCATTCTGGGGAGGGTTTGCTTGTTACTGCCCTGAACAGCCGAGCAGCAGGCTGATCTAAGCGGGCCTTCACTCCTGATGCTGGCAGGATGAATCCAGGGGAGCCTTTTCTTTCCTGAAGATCTATTTTTCTTTCCCCTTTTAAAGCTTTACTTCATTTTTAATTGTGTGTTTGTGTGTGTACGTGTGTACGTGTGTGTGTGTGTGTGTGTGTGTGTGTGTGTGTGTATGTGTGTGTGTGTGTGTGCGCACATGTGAGTATGGATACCCTCAGAAGCCAGAAAGGGGCAGCCTAGCTCCTGGAGCAGGAACTGTATGTAGGTGGTTGTGAGCCACTTAACCCGAGTCCTCTGGAGGAGCAGCCAGGGCTCTCAACCACTGAGCCCTCATCTTTTCGGGTCCAGGAGGGTCTGTTGTCGTGTGCATTTGCAAATGAAATAAGGGACAGACAAGCCTCCTCTCTTCACACTTGCTGTCAGGAGAAAAAGACCTGGTTAAAGGACAAGGTGCCCCCTGAAGGAGGCCAGCAGCAGTACAACCAGCAGGCTCTGGTTATACCTACCAAGCAAGGTATTTCTTTTGTTCTTGAACTAGGCGAGTTGGAGGGGAATATTACCACATTGGTCCCAGGGATAGCAGAAGCAGGTTGAAGTGGTTGGCTGCAGTATTGATGCAGAGTGCTAAAAATGGATTGTGACAACCACGGGCCTGGGCACAGTTTAGACAAGGTACTGAGTCCTTCAGTTCTGTTTCCAAGGAAGTGGGAGAGGCGTGGATAGCCGCTCTCTGTGGAAATGAGTTGAGCGGAAAAGTTTGAAGCCAGCACAGAGGATGCGCGCATCCAGTCTGTCTTCCTCTGCGTGTAGGGGGTAAGACAGATTGAGCCGTCGGCCACAGATTGTGAAATTCCAACTCTCATTTTGGAAATGAAGATCAGCCCCAAACAGATGTCAATAAAAACAGAGGTCCATAAAACCAGCAACGACACAAGAGCAGTTAGGAAGAAAGACAAGTACGAATGAGCCATGAAGAGGAAATCAAGAAACCATGGAACATAAGAAGATGAAGGAAAGAACAGCCCCGGGAGGCTCATTCTTTCCCCCGCTTTAACTGATTATTGAACACCCTGCTGAGCATGCATGCTGAAGACAGAGTTGATTAAAACCACACAAGCTTTCGATTTAAATAAGGCTTACGCATGCACGCACACCCGCCACCCGATCACTCAACAACTGCTTATTAACCATGTTCTCAGCGCTGAGCTGGAAGGGGAGAGATGAGACCAGATTCAACTCGCGACTTCCCAAGGCCATGGCACAATCACACTGGATCAGGTCTACACACAGTGGCTCTGGGGTCGACCCCTGGGGACTATTTCACAGAGAGCATGGAGGCCTTTACCTGGGCTGCCACCTGAGCATGTTTTAGCCCAGGTTCTCTAGAAGACATGGGTCTAAAGTGACATTTGTGGACTGCAGCTGTCATGGATGGTACAACCCCAAAGCAATCAATGGTAGGAGGATCGGAAGGGGGGACTAGTGAAAGGTGGTGTGGCCAAAACTGAACAACAAAACCAAGTACACAGGAGGTGGCTTGGTCAGGAAAAGGCTTTCAAACTGGGACTATTTTTATCGGGACTAACAGATTGTCAATCAGGGTGAGCTGTGTCCTTACCTCCTGCTGTATAACCCTTCTGGGCTGGGTCACCTGCCTTAACCAGAGGGCTGCATGTTAGGGTAGGGGACAAATGCCAAGTCTACCTGGAAGTTAGGAAAAACCAGAGCACAGGTTCTGCTGGCTTGGATCTGACCTTTTGGAGCTACCGCAGCTCATGAGACCGGTGAGGAGAATGATGGTGTCCATGCCAAAGCCTGTCTCTACCTCAAGGGAGCCTCAGAGAAAGGAAGCCAGCTGCAGGTGGGGCCTGGGGGCAGCAGGACTGGGCAGTTCTGGGGAGGTGAATTGGAAGTCCAGTGGGACATTGACGGAGTAACTGTCATCAGTCCTGGCGCTTTGAGGTGGAAGTCCTGAGCTATCATGCATCAAGACTACAAGAGTCTCACTTACCTAGGCTCTTTTTAGCCTTCCATTTGGTAAGCAGAGCATCTCTTGGAGACTACTCAACTGCTGAGGCGGGGAGGAAAGTGATGTAGTTGATTCCCAGGAGCTTAAGATCAGGTAGTGAGTGTCTCATGGGCTGGGGAGACTGCTCAGTGATTGCTTGCTGCATAAGCAGAAGGATCTGAGGGAGACCCCTGAACCCACATAAAAACTAGGTGCCGCCGTGTGCATCTACAATCCCAGACTGGGAAGCCAGAGACGGGGAGACCCCCTAAACCCACATAAAAACCAGGTGCCGCCGTGTGCATCTACAATCCCAGACTGGGGAGCCAGAGATGGGGAGACCCCTGAACCCACATTAAAAACCAGGTGCCGCCGTGTGCATCTACAATCCCAGACTGGGGAGCCAGAGATGGGGAGACCCCTGGGGCTTGCTGGGCAGCCAGTCTAGCAAACTGGTAAATCCAGGTTTTGAGACCCACCTCAAAACAAATGGTGGAGAGTGAGGGAGGGAGACACCTGCCAGTGGCCGCGGTCCTTCACACATGAACAAAAGCGTGCACGTTACCTTCCCATCCTCACCCTGCCACACAACAAAGACTTACTTCACAGGGTCCTGGGTCCAATCCCCAGCACTGCGCCCAAACTAACTAACTAATGAAACTTTGGAAAGTTTGTCTAAAACTATGCATGTGCATATGAAGACGATGTGCACGTGTGGAGGTCAGAGAACAACCCTGCAGAGCTGGTTCTCTCTTTCACTTCCATGTTGGTTCCAAGGATCCCTCTCAGGATGCCAGGCTTGTGTGGCGAACGCCTTCACTGGCTATCTCCTCATTTCTCCAATTTATAACATTTATTTTTGTTTTGTCTTTGAGACAGGGTCTCTCTACATAGTCCTTGCTGGCTTGGAACTCATGATGTAGAACAGGTTGGCCTTGAACTTACAAAGATCCACCCGCCTCTGCCTCCCTAGTGCTGGAATTAAAGGCATGCACCTCTATGCCTGGCTATGATTTACTTTTATGATTTTTAATTCTATGTACCATGAGTGGGGGGTGGGGTGGGGGGAGTATGTGGACCTGCCTACAGAGGCGAGAGGCATCAGATGCCCCTAGGCACAGAGATGCCCATCACAGGTGCTGGGCACTGAGCTATCTCTCCAGCCCCAATGTTAAAACTCTAAAAACAGAAATACTTACGGATGATCATAGGCACTATGGACAGAGACAGATTATATTCTGGAAGCCTTTCAAATTCCTCCCAGAGGAGGTCATATAAGGCCTGCCTACACTCAAAGGCCCTGTGCAGGCCCCAGAAAAACACATACAATTCTTTTTCCATAGGAATGCAGAAGCTGGACAGACAGAGGGTCTGTGCCCAGGCCAGCAAGTGGCTAGCTGGAAATCAGACTGGGCCTGCCGGACGGGCTGCTGTGGACGCACACAGACGCAGTCCAGAGGACAGGTCGCTCTGTAGCAAGCACAGTGCCTGAAGTGAGCAGTGCGGCTGTCCTGACCCCACCCTCGTGCGTCTCTCAGGAGGCTGGGTGGGCTGTGGGCGGACTCGGTCTTCGAGAACTCACTCTGAACGGTTTTGACAAAAGCATTCCCATTCTCACTGGGCCTCTTTGATCCTGCCCCAGCCTTAACATCTCACATCTGCGGGAAGGAGGGAACCAAAGATGGGATTCCTCTCCTCGGAAGCATGCAGGTAAAGGTCAGGTGTGCCAGGCTGAGCGCCAGAGAAAGCCAAGATGTGTGGGAACTGCTCTCAAGCCTTGACCCTGGGGATCTCAGCCAAGCACACAGGAAGCCGCCCGCCTGCCCGCCCAAGGCTGGGTCCCAGCTGATTGTCTGCTCACAGCAGTTGTGAAGCAAAGCTGTTGATTAGCACATTTTTGCCGGTGTTGATTAGAAAACAAAGCAAAAAACAGAAACAAAAACTGTCGCTTGAGGAGAAGAAAGGAAGAGTAGGTGTGTACCTGTGGGGTTTTGAGGGAACTTTCCATGGGGTCAGTTATCTGGAATTCACCTTTCCTTCAATGTGGCGGCCTGGATTCTATCTCTAAACTCCCACAGGCTGTATAGTCTTTCTCACAGACATGAGGTGTGTGTGTGAGGGGGGGGGAAGCAGGTGTCTAAAGGCACCCCTGGGCTTGGTAGCCCCAGAAAGCAAATGGGCCAGTTCCTAATGTTTGTGCTAAAATCTACTCCTGTATTTAGTGTGTGAGGGAAAAGAAACCCTCAGTTTTCATAGCAACCAACTGAAGTTGCACTGGAAAACTTGACTCCTTTTGGGAGCACACAGCATGATAACAGGGAAGCTGTGACCACTCCAAGGTCTCGTAGTCAGTAACTGGTACTGTGTCTACACTGGGCCCCCAGTGCAGAAAGCCACATCCATCTATGCACAAAGGGTCTGCACAATCACACCAAGAGTAGACACCTTAGAGAGAACTACTGCAACTGAAGAAATAATGAAAAGATGCTCAGTTGAAAAGTCCCACACCCAGATGCAGTCACTGCTGGATCCCACAGCACCTTTAAGAACTAACAAGAACTAACAGAAATGTTTAGCACACTATTCCATAAAGCAGAAAGGGAGGACCACGGCTAATGCATCTTTACAAAGCCAGCATCACCTCAAGCCCAGGTAAAAACACAATGGAAAAAGAAAATTATAAACCAACCTTTCTGAAAACACACAGATATAAATATTCAATAAAATATTTGTGAACCAATTCAACAACACACAAAAGATTATTCACTATGAGCAAACTGGCTTCATTCCAGGTATACAAGGCTAGTTCAACATACAGAAACCAATGTGATTGGTACAGAAATTAATGTAACCAACAAATAGACTTAAATACAGAAGTTACATCAGCAGCAACAGATATTGAAAGGGCTGTGTACTAAGTCTAATACCCTGTCATGATAAAACTCTAAAGAAACTGGCAATGTGACAACATATTTGAACATAATGAAGGTTATATACAACAGATCTACAGCCCACATCATACTAAATGGGGAAAAAGCCAAAGCATTTCCACCAAAGTCAGGGATAAGACAAGTGGGCAGTGGTCCAGCTTCTCCATTCTTACTCAGTGTAGTGCTTGAAGTCTTAGCTAAAGCAATATGAAGATAAAAGTAAATAAAAGGGATACAAGCAGGAAAAGAAGAGGCCAAAGCATCATTCTTTGCAGATGATATGATCCTAAACATAAGAGGACCCCCCACCCCAGATTCTGCCAGAACGCTCTCAAGAGAGATGGACACCTTCATCAATGTAGCAGGATGAAGTTTATATATTAAAAGTACTTTTCCTATATACCAACAAGCAACATGATGAAAAAGGAACCAGAAAAAAAAATCATTCATAATAGCCTAAAAATATATTGTAATAGACCCAACCAAAGGAAGTGAAAGACTTCTACAACGAAAAAGATAATTTAAATGTTAAAATTTCTTGAGCTTTTCAGACATGACCATTATATTTACATCATTTTTCCCTCAAAGTCCTCACAGGTGCCCTCCCCTTCCTATCAGATCATTGACCTTTTCTTTCATTACTTTTGCTACATACCACACACACACACATGCATGCACACGCACATGTGCGCACACACACGTACATGCACATGCACCCCCTCTGAGTCATGAAGCATGAAGAAGACACTAGAAGAGAGATACCCCCTCTCATGGATTGACAGAATGCTCTGAAAATGACTATATTATCAAAAGCAATTTATAGACTCAATGCAATCCTCATCAAGATTTTAGTGCCATTCTTTAAAGAAATAGAAGAAACAATCCTAAAGTTCACATGTAAGAACAAACACCCCAAAGCAATCCTGAGCAAAAAGAACAAAGGCATCGCACCGCCTCACCTGATTTCAAGTTATTCTACAGAGCTCCAACAACAAAACCAGCACTGTGGCATAAAAACAGACATGCTCACCCAGGGACTCGAATGGGGACCTCCATACACAAGCCCGTAACTACAGCCTCCGGACTTGGGAGGAAGACCACCTCTCTAACAAATGCTGCAGATAACTGCATACCTACGTGTACAGGAATGAAACTAGATCACTATCTCTTACCCTGTATGAAAATCAGTTCATGATGGAGGAAAGGCCTCAAGATAAAACCGGAAACTCCACAGCAGTTGGATGGAAATGGAAACCACTTCACGACAGAACAGAAGCAAGGGCTTTTCTGAAAAGGACGCCAAAGGTTCAGAAAACCCAGAACTGACAAGTGGGACTGTATAAACTTTAAAAGCTCTGTACAGCAAAAGGAGCCATTGATTATACCGTGGAAATTTGCAAATAAATGCAAAGTGGGAGACAATGTACAATAGGCACCCACACCCCCATACCATGGCCACAGCAACTGTCTGCATTGTGTGAAGTCTGCTTTGACCATTGGTTTCCTGCCTTTCCATGCTATGACCCCTGGTATATTTTGTTTTAAAAATCCTAGACAGGAATACTTCACTTTTGACTATTTAGGATATGCACTCCGGCAATAAAAACATTTATTATTTATTGTTGTGGTTTGGGGGACCAAACCTAGTGCCTACGGCTTCATACATGCTAGGCAAATGTCCTATCACTGAGATGTACCCTAAGTTGTTTTTTTTTTCAACTGACTAGATAGGCTGCGAACTTGCCCTGGAGTCCAAGCAGGCCTTGAACTTGTGATCCTCCTGCCTTGGACTCCTCAGTAGCTGGGATTATAGGCTTTGCACCTATGACTTCTTAACATCATCTGATTCCGCACTGATTTTAACAGTGAAGGTCAAATGTGCAAGTGCCCAGTGAAAATACACACATATGAATTATCATCCTAATCTCCTCTTGTTCTTTTATAGGTTGGTGGGGTACATGGAAAACAGCATATTGTGTGTGTGTGTGTGTGTGTGTGTGTGTGTGTGTGTGTGTGTGTGTGTGTTGGAGCTCTATTGGAAACAGGAAGTAAGAGAGAAAAGAGAAATCTTAACCAGAAAGAGTGAATTGCCAACATTCAAGAGAATGACAGATTTTTTTTTTAAAAAAAAACATCTTCAATTGTTTCTGTCTATTTATTACTATGTGAATACAAAGTACTAGGCTAAGAAAGTCATGGAATGAGATACATGATCCGATTATAGAGAGGCATTGAAAGGCACGCTTCATCACCTGCTCCTCCTGAACGCTGATGCTCACAGCTCCTAGGGCAAGGGAAATACTAGGGGTGCTCAACTCTGATAGATTACAAGCAAGAGCCGAAGCTATCAGTATGGTGGGAGTTTCGCACAGAGCCACATGCCTGCCAGGCACTGAGCTGGAGCCTTTACATGGGAGAGAACATGGAGGCAAAGAATGGGGGTGCCTGCCTCTGCCCCCTACCTATCCCTGCAATGCAGTAGGTTCGTAGTCAGGGTGTGTGCTGAAGACATGAGAGACGCACCAAGCCAAGACCAGTCTCTGCATAGGAAGACCCACATTTCACCGGCACTGGGAGCTCAGGAGTCCCAGGTTATTAGCCACAGGGTGCTGAATGGGACATGCACCTGGGCAGGCAGTCTGGCCTGACATTAAGCAGATGTGGGGCTCTACTGTGTGTGACTTCCACTTGGGGCTCTGAAGTGAGAAGGCTGGGACCGGAGAGCACTTCCTTTCAGTGGCAGGCCTGGGCTGCCACCTCTTACAAAGCACCAGCTTACAGGAGATGCCCAGTGTCAAGGCTGGAGAGCTCGTGAAACTAGAGGCAGGAGGATCCAGTCACAGGTTTTCGCATCCTGGAGGATAAAGCATGGGCTTCTCAGAGAGCTGAAGCCTCCCTACCGTTGGTGCCTGACCCTCACTTTGTGACCATTCTGGAGAGAAACAGTTGGAAATGAAGCCAGATGAGCTGAGATGTTGGTGCACGAGGGTCAGCTCACCCTGCTTGGGCTGCACTACTCCAGCTCCTGGTCGCTGGCCTCTCTGGGCGGGCTCTGTATGGAAGCAAGGCCTCCACTTGTAGAAGCCCCGCCCCGGGTGTGTGTGTGTGTGTGTGTGTGTGTGTGTGTGTGGTCCTAGAGTCCTCAGATCCAGCACTGAGTCCAGCAAAGGCACGCTGAATGAAGAATGGAGCTATGGTACACTGGAATGCAGCTGGCATGGGCTTCCATCCTGAGACTGCCTCCTACGGGACAGCCTTCCTGGGAGAGGCCACGCCCCTTCCTTGTAGAAACTGAAGTGGAAGTGGATGGATCATCTCCACTCAGATTTAGAATACAGTTTTAAAACTAACTACATAAGCCAAGCAAGTTCAATATGACAGGAGGTGAGCAGGCCAGCAAGTGTGATTCAGATGGCTTAATGACTTAATAAATCCCAGCTCTTATCCGAGATTTTTCAAGCACGTTTTTTGCCCAGCAGATCATTAAGGCTGAGCTCTTTTTTTCCCCCCACATTTCCTTCTCTCCCTCCCTCCCTTTTTTCCTTCTTTCTTCATTATGTTGCAGAGACTTCGACACTAGAGAAAGACTGACGTGAACAGAGACAGGAGACACCTTGCCCTCAAAGCAGGCTCTCAGGGTTCCAGTTAAGAACTGAGTGGTTTCTTCCTGGGTTTGCTGAATCACAAGGCCAGCAGCCAGGGGAGACCTCAACTCAAAAGCCACCCCACCAAGGAGAGAAAGAGCTTCCATTTGGGACCAATTCACACTCCACATAAATACTACCTCCAAGGCAGCAGACCCTGACAAATCAAAAGTCTATAGGCTTTGATTCTCCTGGGCTCTAAACGCTAGAATCACAGTGTCTGTCACCTTCTCAGGCTGAGGTCATAGCAGACACCATCACAGTGAGTTTTCCAGCACTGTTTCCTTACACAGCTCACCAGATGTGGGAAGGTACCTCCCTCTCTGTCCCGACTTCCCAACTATGATGCACCCACACTAACATCTTATGTGTGTAGTGTTGGGAGTACAGGAATGAACCACCATGTTGTGTGCTTGGCAAGCCTTAAAGTGGGCCCTTCCTTGTTCCTTCAGCCAGAAGTCACTGCTTGTTCTGCTAAATTCTGAGGCCATCCTCTGGCTCTGGGGTGGCCCTTGGGGCCTTACATGTGTTATTACTCAAAACTGAAACCTTCCTGATTAGCCTGCTTGTCAGAGGCAGGGTTGGCATGTCAGGGTCCTTGAACATCTGTGTGGCATCTGAGAAGTAAGGGAACTGCCTCTGTCAATCATGGGATGAAGACTAAATCACAAACAGCAGACACAGAACATCCTGACTGGGCAGCTGAAGGGGACTTATCCTAGATGGACATTAGATGCGTTTGGTACTCCTGCCAGCCAGAGTGTCACTTTGCTTTCACCGGAGTCCCTCTGTCCCGGTGTTGGCCTCTGTTCATCATCTGACTCATCATGCACCTCGGAAGGACTATAGCACCCAGGTCAGAGGCTCATCCTTGAGCAGGTGAGTGAAGCAAGGCCAGTGGGGTATCAGGGAGGCTCAGCTCCCATTGCAATCAATGGGCTCCTTCCATGGAGAGATGAGGAGAGACTAGAGGCTGACTACAGCTGCATGGAGGGCTGTCAGGGATGTGTCAGGGATGTCAGGGATGTCAGGGATGTCTGAGTGTGTGACTCAGAGAAGGGCAAGTCCTATCCAGAAGAAGTGCTTGTGGGTCTCTGCCAGGCCGGACACTTGCCAGCCCTTGCCTTCTCTGGCAAAGATCCATGTTGAGGAGTGGCTGGGAAAAATCTGTGCAGAGCGAGCTCAACCCAGAAGCTGCTACAGGGACATTCAGGCTCTCTGTGACAACTGATGCGTTCTAGTAAGTCACAGGAGGTCAGTGTCAGAAGAAGTCATGAGTTTTTATTCGGCAATCTACATACAAAGGGCCAGATGCTAACCATGCTTAAGCTTTGAGACCGACTCATTTTAAGACGTAACTGGGGGCCATTCGTGGGGCTGTTTTGCACCTCAATGACCTCATGCTCTCTGTGACTCGCAGGACATCTGGCCACATGGTGACTGCGGACAGCTCTAACGGTACTGATGAATTTCCCAGTGTCTATGGTGTGCCTGTCATGAACCAGCACGAGGGACAGAGACACTGCAGGGGTCAGAATGCAGGAGCATTGACAAGAAAGCGAGAGACAGTTGGTCCCGCAAGCAGGATTCAGGCAGTTGATGAGCATCATCTGGCTGGGCAGGAACACAGGTGTGCAGGGCATGTCACCGTGACCTGTGTACCATCAAAACACAACACAGGTGTGCAGGGCATGTCACCATGACCTGTGTACCATCGAAACACCGAAGCCCACTCAGCACACCGGCACAGACAGGTCCAAAGCATGTTCATGGTCATCACGCAAACAGCAGATCCCATACTACCCATGAACCCTAGAAAGCTGACGTCCTTCACAGGGAATACATAACCTCCAGCCTGCCCTGCCCTCCAGGTCTACCTCTCTGCCTGGACTTATCATAGGTGTCTGCAACTTGACCCTCCCCAGAGGAGTTCCTGATCTCTCCGGGATGTTCCAGCTTTAGGAAAGGACGACTCCACTCTTCTGTGCAGGACAAAGACTGGAACCATTGGTCCACTTTTCCCCTCTCAGAGCCCGCTGAGCATCAGATCTGTCGCTTTGCCATCTCCGCCGCTGCAGCTGGGTTGGGGTTACTGTCATCTCCTACTGAAATGACCTCCTCACTGGCCTCCCTGTCCTTGTCTCTCTCTCCCATCCCCATTTCAGTCTACTGGAACTGAGCTGACTGTCAGCCTACTAACGGAAAAGTTCAGACCTGCGCTCTTTAGATTGACGACGACTCGTGGCTTCCCACGAAGGCCCGGAATGACCTACAGTACAGACTGGCTCCATGTCCCCTTGGCGAGTGACAATGTCATATTCTCTAGCTTTGCCGCCTCTCTGTTGTGTGTGAACGCCCTGACAAATGCTTCAAGACCTTTGCCTGTGCTGTTCTTTCCCTGGACTCTTTGCACAGCTCACTCCCTCATCTTCTTCAATTAAGTCAAACATCTCTTTCAGGAGGCTTTCCCTAGCTACCCTGCCCTGCCCTGAACCTCTCCTGCATTGCTGCTGGTGGTGTGTGACGTGGTACAGTCAATGCAGGGAACAGTCTGGCTATTCCTTGACATGTTAAATTCAGGGTTACACATGACTCTTCAGTTCAGCTCCCAGGTTTGTAACGAGAAATGAAAACATCCATCCGCACACCACACCTGACCCTGAGTGCTCCCGCAAGCACTAGTCACAATGCCTAAAGCCACCTCTCCCATCTATTTGTCTCCTCTCTGCTTCCTACTATCAAACGGACAGCAGCCTCCTGCTTGGGGATCTTGCTCAGTGGCTTGGTGCCCCCAGGAAATGAGCTCAGGCCTGATCTGCTCACCACTCCCTCCTAGTCCACGTGCAGGGAGTGTGTGGTGAACAAAGGCTGTGTTCTTGGAGGATTCTTTAAAGAAACTGATGAATTCCACTCAGTGATGCTTTGAGACCGTTGCATACCAATCCAACCGCCCTAGCATTTTGATCAATGTTCCGTCACTCTGGCTTTCTTCTAGCAATTTGAAAGGGCAGCATCAGCTTTTGCAATTTGGGCAATCTGTATATTATATGAAGATCTTTGATTTTGTATGCGTCTGTCAGGGCTAAAAAAAAAAATCGAATGTGATCTATTGGCTGGTGTGTGTAAGAATCTGAGCAAATTTTTATCCCTCCTCATTTTTGTCCTCAACCTGTTTTTATAGAAAGAACAGCGATGGGGCCGTGAGGAGACCTCTGCAGGAGGCCATGTCTGAGCTACAGCTAGGGGTGGCTCTGAGTGGAGTGGGCATCTCCAGAACAAGTTACAGCAGATGTAAAAGCCCTGGGGTGGGCTGGACCAATCATGTTCAGGGGGCAGGAAAGAGGTCAGAGGAAACAGGAAGGGCTGGGAAGGACTGCCCCATTTTCCTGGCTACCTAAGAGGTTGGGGTTTGCTCTGAGAGCTGTGGAAGGCCAAGAAGGGGTCAGCAGGAGTGTGGTCATCTGCCAGGGCTCAGTGGCAGCTTCTGTGTAGGTGGCTACATGTGGGGCAGGAAGCCCAAGGGAGGTAAGTGTGCAGAAACTGGGTGGGAAGAAGACCGACGCTTACAGAGCAGTGGTTCTCAATGCTGAGGCACTTTAACACGGTCCCTTATGTTGGGTGACCCCCAACCAGAAAATGATTTTGTTGCTGCTTCATAACTGTAACTTTGCTACTGTTATGAAGTGTAATGTAACTGTGTTTTTTAAGGGTCTTAAGTGACCCCTCTGAAAGGGTCATTTGACCCCCCCATGGGGTTGAGACTCACAGGTTGAGAGCTAGTGTTGGAGAGGCAGATGAGGAAGGAGGACAGAGAAAAAGCAACGGTTAACTCGGGTTTGGGCAGAATAAGCAGGCTGATGGAGAAGCTGCTTATGCTATGGGGGATACAAGGAACAGCTGCTTAGGAGTCCTGTCTGAGATGCTTGGAGCACAGAGCCTGGTAGAGTCCAGGTGCAGAGCTCAGGAGGCTACTGCAGGGCCTGGGATGAGGAGGGGCAGCGAGAGTCAGGCTTGGGTACCACCATCTGGTACTGAGCTGAGCGGCACTGGATGAGGTTCCCGGGCAGAACTGGCCATCAGGGAACATGCTGGGGGATGTGGAGGAGAGGAAGCATCAAGAGAGACTCCTAGAGTTGGTCTGAAGCAGGAGGCTTCTCTGCTGCCATGCAGGATGAGCATTTCCAGACAAAAGCCCAGCCTCGCTCTCAGCATCCTGCTTACATCGACAGACTTTATCCTATAGCTTGACCTGGTGGACATCATCGTCCCATTTTGTCTTTCTTTTCTCTGTGTGTGTGGTATGTGCACATGTTCACGTGGGTGCATGCGTGTGTGCTCAAAAGCCAGGGGTTGATGGTGGGTGTCTTTCCTGATCGCTCTGTTTTTTTGAGATAGGGCTATTCGCTGAACCTAGAGCTCATCAATTCAGCAAGGATGGCTGGCCAGCAGGGATCTTCCTGTCCCAGTGCCCGGTCACTGGGATCACAGACATGTGTCACGGTGCTCGGCTTCGATGTGGGTGCTAGGCTTCCTCATGCTTGCACGGCTGGCACTTGGCTGACTGAGCCGTCTCCCCAGTCCCTGGGATCCCATTTTCTAAATGAGGACTGAAGTCCAGGAAGGCTAGTGCTTTACCCAAGGTGATAGGCATCAGCAGGAGTCTGGCTTCCAAGACCAGGGTTTTTAACCACTGTAGCAGGGGACCTCTGCAGAGGGTAGTTGTGCTGGGTAGTTTTTATGTCTAATTGACACAAACCTAGACATATCTGGGAAGAGAAACCTCAGTTAAGAAAACGCCTCCATCAGATCACCTGTAGGTACATCTTTAGGGCATTTTCTTGATTAATGATTGATGTGGGAGGAACCAGCTCACTGTGGGTGGTGCCACCCCTGGGCAGGTGGTCCTGGGTTCTATAAGAGAGCAGGCGCAGCAGGCCATGAGTAGCAAGCCAGTCAGCAGCATTTCTCCATGGCCTCCGCTTCAGTTCCTGCTTTCGGTCCCTGGCCCGACTTCCCTCAGTGACGAAGTATGATCTGAAAGTCTAAGATGAAATAAACCCTTCCTTCCTCATGCTTTTGGTGGTTTTTATCACAGCAATAGAAACCTAACTGAGACAGGGGCCATCCGGTTAAAGAGGCTCAGACTCATTTGAAAAGCCAGTGAGGACAGAGCCAGGAAAACCAGCTTAGGAAGCACTACCAGAGGGGTCAGCCTTAGGCCTGACCTGGACAGGGCAGGGATCACTGCATTCTGCTCATGACACAGAGCAATGACTGTGGCCCAGAGAGGTGAAGAGACATGCTGTCAGCCTCCACGTGTTTCTGCCCACAGAGCCAGCCTCACAAGCAAGCAGGCCGGTGGGCCAGCAGGCCGGTGGGCTGGTACAGGGACAGGAACTCCGAGGTACCCAGGGTGGTGTGTGCTTGACCAGGTAGCTGGCACAGAAAAGCAACCTCAGATTTTAATGCTAGGCCCACAAGCTTTGGGGATTATAAAAGAAACAATTTAAGAGCCTCTGCTATGAAAATGGGAAAAGTCATTAAGATTTTATGCCTTCATATTTTTAGAATTTATCAATATTTTCTTATAATAGTTAGTTACCTTAAAGTCAGAAAGTGAATTTGAGAATATTCTTACAGATGACTTGCTCATTTAAAGTAGACCTTTAGGATAAAGCAAACCACTGCCTCCACTCCCATAAAACAACAATACAACGCCCTTGAAGCTCTACTTTATAAGAATCGAAGTAAGTTGAGGCAAGAGGATATTAGACATTCCTAGGGGGAATGTCTGGCTGAGGAAGGTGTGTGTCTTCATGGAAAAGAGATAGGAACAGCGGCAATGAAAGGAAACCTCCGTGGGTGACTGCGGGATGGGATGGTTACCCCAGCTTTTTTACTTGGTCTAACTCCATCACCCACATCAGTGCCTGGCCCTGAGTAGTTACTCAATAGATATTTGTTAAAAAGATTATTAATTAGGAGGAATTACAGAAAGGTGTAAAAATTATCAGAGATACAAACCATCCAAAACAAAAACTATGAAAAAAAATTCTAGGGGCTGGAAAGATGGCTCAGTAATGAAAAGCATTTGCTGCTTTTTCAAAGAGCTGAAGCTCAGCTCCCAGCACCCATGTCAGGTGCTTTCAGCCGACTGCAACTCCAGCTCCAGAGGAGCCAACACGCTCTTCTGGCCTCTCTAGGCACCTGAACACACATGGCAGACACTCAGAGGGACAGATACACATATGTACACATAAAAGTAAATCTTAACAAAAAAGGAAAACTAGGTCTGGAGAGAGCGTTCAGCGGCTAAGATCATTGGCTGCTCTTCCAGAGGACCTGGATTCAATTCCTATCATCCACACAGTGGCTCACAACCGCCTGCAACTCCAGTTCCAGAGGATCTGATGCCTTCTTCTGGCCTCCACAGGCACCAGGCATGCAAGTGTGGCATAAGCATTCATGCAGGTAAAACACCCATACACATAAAATAAATTTTTAAATTAAAAAAAGAAAAACCATTTCACTCAGAACAGCACCCAAAAGAACAAAATACTTAGCAATTGTTTGGGCAAGGCGGTACAAGGCCTGCAAACTAAAAGCAAAATGTTGCTGACCGGTGAAATAAAGTGCATAAAAGGGAAAGTACCCATGTCGAGACAGGGTTTCTCTGTATATCCCTGGTTGTCCTGGAACTCCCTCTGTAGACCTGGCTGGCCTGGAACTCAGAGACCCACCTGCCTCTGCCTCCCGAGTGCTGGGATTAAAGGCATGCACCACCACCACTTGGCGAGAGTTACTATTAAGATGGCTACATGCCCCCAAATGATTTAACTGCTATGAAAGCTAAAAATAAATGAAAGAGAGAGAGAGAGAGAGAGAGAGAGAGAGAGAGAGAGAGAGAGAGAGAAAGGAAGGAAGGAAGGAAGGAAGGAAGGAAGGAAGGAAGAAAGAAAGAAAGAAAGAAAGAAAGAAAGAAAGAAAGAAAGAAAGAAAGAAAGAAAGAAAGAAAGAAAGAAAGAAGGAAAGAAAGAAAGAAAGAAAGAAAGAAACCAATCCACAGGGTCATCCTAAAAGCCATATAAATTTACAAGTGATTCAAAACATCCAAAACAATTTGAAAAATACCGAAGTTGGAAGATCTTGAATTTATAAAGCAGTGCAATGCAACAGAATTGAGAGTCTAGAATAAATCCTTGTCGCCATCACCAGTGGACTTTGACAGTAGTGCCTGGATCATAGGGTGGAGAAAGAAGACTCCTTTTAATACATGGTACTTAGAAAATAGATACCCTTGTGCAAAAGGATGACCTGGCTTCTCACCTCAAAAAACATGCATTGGTATCTTACTAATTTTTTGTTTTTGTTTTTGTTTGTTTTTTTGAGACAGGGTTTCTCTGTGTAGTTTTGGTGCCTGTCCTGGATCTTGCTCTGTAGACCTGGCTGGCCTCGAACTCACAGAGATCCGCCTGGCTCTACCTCCCGAGTGCTGGAATTAAAGGTGCGTGCCACGCTGCCCAGCTTATCTTACTATTTTTTATTTCTGTTTTCAGACACCATGCATGACCAAGGCAACTTATAAAAGAAAGTGTTTAGTTGGGGGCCCTATGGTTTTAGAAGGTTAGACCATCACGATAGGGAGCATGGCAGCAGGGTGGCAGGCATGGCACCGGAACAGTAGCCGAGCGCTCACATCTTGGTCCACAAGCATGAGACAGAGTGAAAGTTAACTGGTAATGGCATGGACTTTTGAAACCTCAAAGGCCACCCCCGGTGACACACCTCCTCCAATGAGAGCACACCTCCTGATCCTTCCCAAATACTTCCACCAACTGGTGCCCAAGTGTTCAAACATATGAGTGTATAGAGAACATTCTCGTTCAAACCATCAAAATTAGCTAAAATGGATCCAATGCCTACATTAAAGAGCCCAAACTACAAAATCCTCAAAGGGAATGTAAGAATAAGTCTCTGTGACATTGGATTAGTGTGCTGGTTTGAACTTGGCACAAAGTAGAGCTACCTAGGAAGAGGGAACTTCAACTGAGTAATAGCCTCTCATCAGACTGACCTGTGGGCATGATGTGGAGAATTTTCTTGATTGTTAGTTGATAGGCAGGTCCAGCTCACTATAGGCTGTCCCATCCTTAGGCAAGTGGGCCTGAGCTATATGAGAAAGGTAGGTGAGGAGGCCAGAGGGAACAAGCCAGTAAGCAGCACTCCTCCATGGCTTTCTGCTTCAGTTTCTGCATCTAGGTTCCTGCCTTGAGTTCCTGCCCTGGCTTCCCTGGATGATGCACTTGGACCAAATAAACCTTTTCCTCCGCTGAGCTGCATCATGCCTGGTGTATATCACAGCAATAAGAGGCAAACTATGACAGCTAGCCAATTATATGCAGATGATACCAAAGAACAAACAAGAGAAACAAGCTAACTGGGCCTCATGACCAAGTTCTGTACGTGAAAGGATCCTGTCACTCAAGTGAATGCAACCCACGGGATGAGAAAAGTATTTTTAAATCATCTAGGTGATAAAAGTTCCTACAACGCAACAATGCAAAAGCAAGGAGCCCAGTTTTAAAAATAGTTAAAGGACTTGAACAAACATCTCCCCAAAGAATACACACAAATGAACAACAAGAACATGAAAAGATATTTGACTTCCTTAGTCATCAGGGAATTGCAAATCAAAACCGCAGACACTACTTCACACCCACAAGGAGGGTTATTAGCACAAATAGCAAGTGCTAGGGAGGATGTGGGAAGGTCCCGCCTCCCTGATACTGGCGAACACAAAACAGGTGCAGAGTGAGACCCAGCAATTCCACACCTAGGTTTAAAACTGGGAGACATGAAAACCCATGTCCACACACACGAATGTTCCTGCAAGCCCAATTCAGAATGGCTAGATGGTGGACATAACCCGTGTTTCCATCAGCCAATGACTGGCCAACAATGAACGGTATGCTCGCTGTCCAAGGAATATTATTTGATCAAGAAAGCAATGAAGTCTGACATCTGCTCTGCCATGGCCTTGAAAATAATGCTGAATGAAAGAACCCACATATTGTATGCCTTCATTTACAGGAAATGTCCAAATAAAAAAATTCAGAGACAAGAAGTCAACTGGAGGTAGGCAGGGGGTAGAGCAGAGGAAGGGGCGGGAACAACTGCTGTATGGTACAGCATCTGCCTCTGAGGGGGTGAGGTGTTCCAGAATAAAATGGGATGGATGTGCAATGAAGATTGTGAATATATAGAAGCTACTGGATCGAAAATGATTATGATGGTGAATTTTATCCCCACAAGACAAAGACTTACCAGGAACACTGATGTTAAATAAAGGGTCGACATGTAAAAGAGGTTATGACAAGCTGAGAGTCACTGACCTTGTTTCTCTGGGTTGCGGACCTGGGATGGTATATCCTGAATTTCCAAAGTCCACTCCCCTTCAGCTTTTTCTCCCCAGCAGTGGACAGTCATGAATTCCCAGTTGGTGAAGCCTTCATTGGAAAAATCCAGCAATCTGCAGTAGGAAATGCCACGTTAGAAAGTGAAGACCGTGTCTGGGGAGCCAGGCAGAGGGGACCGGCTCAGGGAGGACTCTGACCCACCCAGCTGGGGGCAGGGGTAGGTTCTCTCCTTCTACCATGTGGGTTTTAGGGAATCGAGTTCAGGTGGGTTGTAGGCAAGGGCCCTTAGCCACACTGGCCCATCTGGCTGGCTCTATTTTCCAAGTCTTACAGCTGAGGCCCACCTCAATCATCTCACAGGACCTCCCTAACATTTGGTGAAGCAGGACTGTCTCCAGTGCCCAACAACAGACAGGGACTGGTCCGTGTGTCCCCCTGGGAGAGGCCTGGGGAGGAGCAAGAGGAAGTTTTCTGCATACACTCAGGTGGAGTTGCCCCACTCTTTGGAGGTTTGACGAGCCTCCCATTTCCTTCCAGACTAGAAGGTCTTCCCTCAGCTGTCTCCACTAGCCCCTGGACCTTCAGCCTCCATTTTTCATACTTAGTTCAAACAGAAACAGAAGAAATAGTTAACACTAATTTCCTCTTCTTGCAATGTTGTGGGCTTGAACCAAGACCCTAGGCATGCTAGGCAAGCAGTCTACCACTGAGCCACATGCCCAGCCCTGTTAAATTAGGCATTTCTATTTGGGGGTAAGAATTTGCATGCATCAGAAGTTCAAATATGGACATTCTGGCTTGGGGGGCTCCTTGAACACTGGAAACAACTTGATGCCTTTCAAGGGACCATTCTTTGCAGGGAGAACAGTGCTAAGAGACCGCCAAGGTCAAGGTTGACTTTCATACAAAGCCTCGTGGAACCTGACACCCTGGGGCTAAGACAAGGACAAACTGTCTTGTTGGTGCTGGGGCCCTTAGGAATGCCAACTCCCAATGTAAAAAACCCGCAGGCTGAAACGGCTGCCGAGTCCGGTAAGCTGTGAAGTAAGGCGGAGGGTAACGGATCCCCAAACCACAACCTTGATAGCAGGCACAGGCTCTTGGCAAAGCACCAAATTCCCAAGACTGCCAGGTGGCCTCGGGGTGGTGCTTTCAAGTGCTTGCAGGCGCTCCTAGCAACTGGGGAGTTCCAAACAAACCCACAGGACCTGCTCCGGGCTGCCGGGAGCTCAGACACCTGGACTGATACACGAAGATGAGTGACAGGTCGGAGGGGAAGGAAAACACAGCTGGCAGTGGGCCTGCTGGGTGCTGGAAGGTTCTCACAGGTCAGAGGGCCGGACTGATTTCAGCAGGACATGAACAGCAGCCAAGCATTTTTATCCCTGTTATCATATTTGATTCTTGTAACATTCCTAATGTTTATGGGTGAGTGGAATGGTATAGCCAGGTAAGGAATAAAGAGAGGTCAAGCACCTTGGCTCCCAGAAGGAGCCCGAGTGGGCTGTGCAGAGGCTGGGGCCTAAGTTTACCTCTCCAGGCTCCAAAGCACAAGCCCTTTATCCATTGTATCTCCCCTGTCCCAGCCCTAGCCACTAGGCCTCCCTGTGGCCTTGAATCTCTCAGGCAAGGTTTGCCTTGTGGAGGTCACAAACTCTGATGCTTCCAGATGTAAACACAGCTGGGAGTAGATGGAAGCCAGGCTTCTAGCACAGAGCAGACAGCATGGGGTACCCTGAGCCAGGCTGTGCTAGAAGAGTGGGTTCAGAGAGGGCAAGCTTCCAAGTTTTCAGCAAGTGCTAGAAATATAGATCTTTAGGCAAAAATTTTAAAATTGGACGCAAAATGCCTTCAAGCTTCAGCTTGCTGGCAGGCACCTTCAAACTATGTGTGCCCCTGACGGTCTCCCCCAAGCAGAGGTTGAGCAAGGCTGAGTGTGGCAGAGCATGGCTGAGGTGGCCTTCAGGAGAGGAGATGCCTTCACTTCTGCTAGGAAAGCGGGAGCTGGTAGGGACTCCCGGAACCCACCCACCTCAGTTGCTCTAGGGTTGACTCGAATGCACCAAGGACAGAGATGATACCAGGCCCGTGGGCTGCCATCTGTGGGCTGCTGATACTGGAAGCCATGTAGAGGGGTACAGGAAGCTGAGGAAGCTCCAGCGACCCCAAATCGGAGCTCAAGCCTTTTGCTGGGGGGGTGGAGTGGGGGGAGGTAGGGGTCGGGGCAGCTGTGGAGAAGAGCCTGGGAACCTTCCCTGCATCTCACCAGCCACTCCTAGCTCTCAGGAGCAGCAGCCCAAAACTGGGCGAGGATGCTCCCAGAGAAAAAACAAACCTTGGGGTACCTCAGCTTAAGCGCCACCTGAACAGGATAGTCATGACCTTTAATGCCCTTCCAGGAGTCATCATGGGGACATAACATGAATTTTACCTCACTCACCCCACCCCCAGCTCCCACCCCTAGGCAACAACTACCACTTCTTGAAGATTAAGGTTTCACAGGTCTGTTTCCAAGGCCCTGGCCTGCTCTTCAGGGTGGTGGGTCCTGCCTGTGTAGACCCAGGGAGAACCCCCACTTCCCGGTGCAGGGTATCTTGCTGGGATCCAGAGGAATCCAGGCCCTTCATGAGGAGCAAATCCTACAGAGACTGGCTTTACCTCTTCGCCAAAAGTTGAGACTTGGTTCCAGAGGGGGAAATCAGGTGGATCTGGAGGTCCCCCCGGCGTGGGTGGGAGATGGAGATGCGAACTACGACATGCTCAAGGTAGACCACTCGCTGGTCTGAGTGGTCCGCGCAGGCGTTGGTCAGGGCTGTGGTCCGCAGCACCTGCACTATGGGGATGCTCCTGGGGAGAAAAACATCACAGTGCTGGGTACCAAGTCTTCATTTCACGCGGGGAGGAGGGGGTCATGGACTCCAGTGTCCCAGTCTGTTCCTCCCTGGCTGTGGCCTCTGGGTTCTGGGAGTCCCCAAAGGGTCACATAGGTCTCACTCTGGGTACTCCATTCTGACCACTGCTCAGAAAGCTTTACGGCTCTAGAGTTTGTTTATGGGTCTTCATGCACACTTGGGGCCCGCGTATCTGGAGACCCCTGGTCCCCAGGAGATACCCCTCTTTAAATAGCATGAGGCCAACTCACTTTCTCAAGAGCTTGAAGACTACATGGCTTTATCCTTGGAGACAGCATTATGAATGCTGACCAGTCGGCACAAGGCACTGGTCGGAAAGCTCACAAGGATGAAACCATCCATTCAGGCAGAAGTAAGGACGGCACTCAAGGTCACACAGCTACCGAGGCCGAGCTTCAGTCTCTACGGAATGTCTCCTTGGGTGGACCCACATTCAAGAGACCGGATTTGCCGCAGCTGGTCTGTTCCCAGCCATCCTGCTGGAAGACTGCCAACCCATTGCTCCATGAAGGAAATGAATGATGGCACTTTCACAACCCAAATGGCCCTTCTGTCGCGGGGGATGGAAGATGAGGGCAAGCACATCTCCCGTCACTCAAAAATCATCCCCACTGGTGTTTGGACGTGCCAAACTGCCTGCCAAACACAAACCCTGTGCCTACAGGCTGCTTTGAGGGCTCATGTCTCTAAAAGCCTGCCCCCCCTCACCCTACCAATTTGTAAACCAAATAAAGATGGCATTCTTTAGCAGAAACCTGATTACCACCCAACAGCACATCAGTAATTCCCTGCTACATGGCCTGAGCTGGGTTTATTATGGGAAGGCTTTTCCCTCTGCGCAGGGCTTCACTCTAGAGAGGCCTGGGACAAATGTGTGCTTGGAGTCTCTTAGGAATGGTATCTCTGGGCTCTACTAGGCCTGAGTCATAGAAAAACATTCAAACAGCTAGAAAGGGTGACGTAATGCCCCCGAGACTCCGTAAACATCTGAAAAACACACTTTGCATGTACCAGAAATTGACTTAGAGGCTGGCTTCTTTCATCGCTTTCTTCAAGTTTTACCGTCTGGGTTTGCTGGTCAGGGGCCCCACCACTGGCAGATCCAGAACAAGACGGAAAGTTCTGGAGAGGCCCAGGCCTCGCAGGGCTCACATAGTGGGCCCACATACCCTACCAGGTACCTACAGTACCCAGCCTGTGCACTCAAAATGCAAACTGAACGTGTTGGTGACAAGGGGCTCCTTGGCGAAGGTGGACAAACAGGGTCAGCAGTGCCCCTCCAGGGCTCTGAAATGTGATGCCACAAGACCCAGGAGTGACCGGTGACACTCTTCACCTTCTAACACTTTCCCGAGTAGAATAGCAACATCACAGGAAACAGAGTTCTGACCAGTAACCAAGTACTGATCCCTCCCTCAGCCTGTCGCTAACTGTTGGAGACAGCAATCACCGCACTCTGGAAATAGACTTGGAACCCTATGGAGGAAGCCTGGATCCCAAGGATAAGGACACAGGATTTTAAGTGAACAGGAGTATGGTGAAGAAAACCTAGCTAAACACTGGTCACCTGGCCATGCCTCACAGCTGCAGCGTGGGGCTCAATGCACCCAAATCTAGAGGAAACATTCATTTCACTCAGCTTCACTTGTCTTAATGTGACCGCTAAGGAAGAGGCATCTGGGCTGGTCTCCCCCACAGGGAGCCATTCTGTTACTGTGCCAGGATGGTGGGCCAGTGGGCAGGCAGTTCAGCCCCTGCAGAAATTAATGGTGTCTCCTGTCTCGGTTTTCATAGCCAAGATATTAAGCTCCACTGGGGTTGGGGTCCAGCCTGCCTGGGGCACAAAGCTAACTGTAACAATTAGTTTTTATGTGAAATCTCTTAACTGTGAAATCACTCAGCCACCAGGACTCCTCATTCCTGCAAGTTCTAGGGGAGGGCGGTAACTGGGATGCTCCTCATTGCAAGGGCAAGATGTTGTCTGCCTTCCTGTGCTTTGCTGCTGCTGCTGCTGCTGCGCAAATAATCTAACACTCCAAATAAGGGGCTTTTACAGTTCTTAATGAAAAGCAAAAAGAAGGAGTCTTTGAAATGATCAAAAGATCCAAGTTGCAATTGTCCTGGCTTTCGATAGAGACTCCAAGTCATGAAGCCAAGTGCCCAAAGTCATTACTTGTAAGATTCACTTAACTCCAAGACAGAAACTCAAAGAGCTCATGAAAAGGATAGAGCTTTAAAAACATGGGGATTATTCTCTGTTCTGCAATCACTGCAAAGACAATACAGAAAATGTAAGTTAACTGTAAATTTAACTGTTTACCATGGTTTAAAAATTCACAGGGTCTATATTTGTCACATGCATACTGTTCTTTAATCATGAAAGTTGATTTAGAAAGATCTTAAAGTTCCTGACTGCAAAGGCTTTTCTGTAATTAAATTCTGAAGTTGCAGTCTTGTGTGGGAGTCATCTTCCAAAAATCCTAGAGGAACCCAGTGAACTGCAGGACTCTACTTGATTGAGGGACACTGGGGACTTGGATGAGATCCCTCATGACACAGAAATGCCACACTTTAGGACTGACTGCTCATCTCCAGGTGTTCTTCTTGCACCCTGAAGTCTCTGGGCCTACTCCATTCCAGGGAGGCAGAGGGCTACCAGATGACAGCCATCCTAACAAGCCACTACCAGGGAGGCAGAGGGCTACCAGATGACAGCCATCATAACAAGCCACTACCTCAACCCACGCCACTAATATGGTGGCTTCCTAGTTTTCCCCAATACATAAAGATGTAGGAAACTCTTAATTTTCTGACACTTGTGATAAAGTAATATTCAAGGACAAAGATAAATATCCCCAAGTAACTGAGTAGAAGAAACATTCAGAGCAAGGCAGACCCCTGTCGGGCTCCCCTTAGAGCCTTCAGACTCTCCACTTATCTTTCTGTTCTAACCAAGAAGCTACTACAAGCCGTGATTTTTAGTTTCACCCTGAAGACTTTACTCCAGCTCCTGCACCCTTGCACTGGACAGACAGTCCTCACTGCAGCTCCTGCACCCTTGCACTGGACAGACAGTCCTCACTCCAGCTCCTGCACCCTTGCACTGGACAGACAGTCCTCACTGCAGCTCCTGCACCCTTGCACTGGACAGACAGTCCTCACTGCAGCTCCTGCACCCTTGCACTGGACAGACAGTCCTCACTGCAGCTCCTGCACCCTTGCATTGGACAGACAGTCCTCACTGCAGCTCCTGCACCCTTGCACTGGACAGACAGTCCTCACTGCAGCTCCTGCACCCTTGCACTGGACAGACAGTCCTCACTCCAGCTCCTGCACCCTTGCATTGGACAGACAGTCCTCACTCCAGCTCCTGCACCCTTGCACTGGACAGACAGTCCTCACTGCAGCTCCTGCACCCTTGCATTGGACAGACAGTCCTCACTGCAGCTCCTGCACCCTTGCACTGGACAGACAGTCCTCACTGCAGCTCCTGCACCCTTGCACTGGACAGACAGTCCTCACTGCAGCTCCTGCACCCTTGCACTGGACAGACAGTCCTCACTCCAGCTCCTGCACCCTTGCACTGGACAGACAGTCCTCACTCCAGCTCCTGCACCCTTGCATTGGGCAGACAGTCCTCACTCCAGCTCCTGCACCCTTGCACTGGACAGACAGTCCTCACTCCAGCTCCTGCACCCTTGCATTGGACAGATAGTCCTCACTGCAGCTCCTGTACCCTTGCATTGGACAGACAGTCCTCACTGCAGCTCCTGCACCCTTGCATTCCCAGGCCAGTGATGCCTTTCCACTTGGCAGAGCTGGGGGCAAGAACTGGCTAGCTCCTGTTTCACATCAGCCAATTCTGAAATCATGTTTGGATACCCATGGGAATCAAGAGATAACAGAGTCCTTCCCTCTGGTATATTTGGCATCTGGATGGGGAAAATGGGGAGCTCACCCACGGGGTTCCATAAAGAAGAAGCTGGTCCAGGAATGTTTTCAATGACCTTCTAAAGAGTAGTGAGTGGGTATGTGGGAACATTCAAAGGAGTCCACATACTAAATCCAAGGATGGGAAAACAACTCAGTGAGTCACCTCCTAGATCTGTGTTCTAGAATTAATCCTGCCACAGAATTATCTCAAGTAAAGATCATTTTGCTAATGACATATGATATACCGCATGAGTGTATTTTGGGCTGGGGAAAGGTTGAGACAGGGTCATATGTAACTGAGGCTGGCCTTGAACCAACTAGGTACAGGATGATAACCTTGAACTCCTGATTTTCCTGCCTCCACATACTGAATGCTGGGATTATATACCCAGCTAGATGAAATTACTTTTGATTACTAAACCACAGTATGATGTTTAGGCTAGAAATAAAATATAGCAACAAAAATGAACCTAATCTACACTAATTTAGACTAATGTATCCATAGTTAATTGTTCTATAAAGTACACAATGCATATTTGTAGCACACCTTTTTCTCCTATGTCCTGTGCTAACAACAGTCTGAGATTCACACTGATAGGAAGTTAAAACAGACATTAAAATCCACAGTCAGTTCTTACTGTTCAGATTATGAGTTTGCCTTTTTGCCCGCTCACCAGAAGTTATTTGTATACTCAAGTTCAGGACTCATGGCACCTTTGTGGTCATTTGTGGACATGCACAGAACAGTGAAGTCTGAGTCATGCAATGCATGCCCCAGCTGAGGTCAGGCAAGGTCATGTGGCTCCTTGTTTCAGCTCTCACACTATAAGCGGGCTCCCATTTCACACTTCCTGTAGTGGTGTGCTTTCCATTTTTGAGCTTTTTGTTGGTGTTTTGCTACTTTCAAGCTCCAACCCCAAGCACCTCAAGTTCAGGCTGGGTTGCTATTTTATGCTCTTGGGCCCCCAAAAGGCTACAATGTGTCTTATCGGAAAATAGATATACCACATTCAATTAAGGCACAGGTGAAGGTGCCAGAGGCTCCGAGTTCAATGTCAATCAATCAGTCAGTAAAAAAGGCATCTTTAAACAGCAACACACACATACAATGAAACTGTCATTCACAAACAGACAGAGAGCATCATAAAGCAGTGCGGCTTAATGAAATAATGAAGTACGGAAAAGGTAGGATGCAATTAACCCAAAGCCAGTTCTAGTCAGACATCTATGAATTGATCATCTACTGTATAAATCATCCTCGATGTTCATAGGAGGAGGAATGGAGAGGGGAAGGAGGGTGGAGAGAGAGTAGAAGCTGGGAATAAAAGACAGATCAATGGGAGCGAAATTCTGAATGGCAATCTTCAAAATCTCGTGCTTTTTGCTGGCTTAGCTGACTCTTGCCTCCTCTCCACCATCAGGCTGGGAGCCGTGGATGTCGCAGACTGCGCCACAGAAGTCTGGATTTTTTAAAATGCAGGGAAGTAGCGGCCAGAAAAACCCAGTGGGTCAACTGTGATTTTAATAATTCAAAGGAATCATACTAAGCTTGGCTTTTTTCTCTTGAATAGAAGCTATGAAAGGATTCATTTGACCCACCTCTCCACAGAGATTCAAAAGCCATTCTGCACAGGCAGAAGTCACTGCTTATGATCCTATTTACCACCCCTTCATGGAAGAAAGGCTCCAAACACATTAAAATTACCTATGCCCCAAAGCAGGGAAGGATACCTTTAACCCATGGTGTGCTTGGATATCTGCGGGAGCAGCGGCCCAGGCCGCGCTTAGGTCTCCATCCAGTCATACCCATGGGACTCTCAAGCAGTCTCTACTTGTCCTTAGGTTCACATGGTCATCCCTTGTTCTTGCATTTAGAGTTAGCATCTGCAGAATACTCTCTGTGACAGCCTCACACTGTGGCCCCTGCAGAGAAAGCCTTGGTTCTAGTCCTGTCTATTGTGGGTTCTTGGGGGACAATGGGCTGTAGCACCTACTCAGCAAGGTCCAGGCAGAGCAGAGGTCCTGCTCCTTTGGTTGTCACCTAAGACGCTCTTCCTGCCATCCTCTTTCCTGATGGTTCCCTGGCCTTAACCCGAGGAACTTCTACATAAAGCCAAATGTCCCTCAACATTCGGTGTCCAGATTAGAATGCCCTGGGCCCCCTTTGACCAGCCCTTTTCCATACCAGGGAGGTCTTCTCTCCAGATTACAGAGAACCCAGGATAGCTTTCTCCTGGAGAGGGAGGTGAGGTCCTGCATCTGTTGTGACGGTCTCCATAGGTGAAGCCACATGCTCCAGCCCTTCCCACTCCCGGCTGTCAGCCTCTCTGCTCCTTTCAGCCTGGACTAACCACTCAGGGGCTGTGGCACACCAGCTGGGCAGCACAGGAGAAAGCCACTAAAGAGAGGGATGCCGGGGCTGCTGAGTGCCAGTGCCATGTGGTCATCTGGGGGCACAGTGACATGATGCCAGTTTCTAGGCAAGGTAGGAAGGCTCTGTAGCAAGAGGAGTGAGGCCTTGCCAGTCACTGTCCTTATCAGTGAGGCTCTGTCTCCCTGAGTCACAGGACCTGCCCTGTTCAGGAGAGGGATGTATCGCACCCAGGGCTGGGACATGGGTTGCTGTCCTACATAACAGAGGGATGGATGCCCCGATATCACCCTAGTCACTCTAACTCAGGCCCCCATACAACATCACCCTAGACAGAGCAGGTGTAGCCACAATGCCTTCCAGACCCTGGACTTAAAGTCTGATAAATATAGTGCTTTGACCTTTGGTCAGAGCAGCGTAGCATTTCCTTTCATCAAGAGGAAAAGCAGGTAAACATGTCCCACACAATACACACAGTTACACACAGAGATATTCTCATTCCCCGCCCCGCTTCCTCTCACCCTCTCCGGTTCTCCCCCCCCCCCCCCCTTGCTCCCTTGCCCTCATTCTTTGTCTAGCCATGGGAAGCAGCTGAGGCCAGAGTTAAGACATAAAGACCTAGGGTTCCGCCAACAGAGGAAATCAGAAGGAGGCGGAGAGCGGGCAACGGGTCTGAGTGGCCAGAAGAAGGAAAAGCGGACATATGGGAAACTTCCTGTCCATTTAAAGCCAGGTGACCTCAGCGGAGCAAAGCCGGGCGTGGGAAGCATGCCATCGAGAGATGGGGGTGAGCAGCCCAGGGGCAGATGCCCGAACCCCGCTTCTGTAGCCTGACTGCCGCAGAGCTGTAGGTGAGACACACTGGTAGAGAGGGGATATCTGTCCCTGCCCCAGGTGACACTGCTCCCCCTGAAGGCCCTTAGGTCCCTAGGAATAATCAAGTGGTAGAGCGGGGCAGGCCGTCTGAGGCAGGGGGTTAGCTGGAAACTCCAGACAGAGTCAGAAACAGCGAAGGGGGAAGAGGATTTTCCTTTGGAAACAGAAGTCTGATTCTTGCCCCCTCTGGGAGTTTGTAGGGTCCTTACTTTCCTCAAAGGACAGGAACAATGCCACACTGTATGTTAGCGCGGGTCCCCTCGACCTATGCTGTCTAGACTCTGTGTGCTTTCACTCAAAAAAACAAAATAAAATAAAAATAAAAACAACCACTCGCCACCTAGGCACCACCGATCATCTTAAACAGATTTCTGGCAGGAAAAGAATGCTTCATTCAGGAGTCGCCCTGGCTGGGAAGCTGGGCGGGAGGGAAGTGGGCAACGGCACAGGTCAGGGACCAGAGCAAGGGACAGGCTCGCCTAGCCTGTGCTGCAGGCAGCTCCCACCCGACAGAGTCAGCGCAGGCAAAGCCCCCTTTATCCCACAGCCGCTCCCTCCTCCTTGGGTTTAGCACAAAAGCTTTCTAGAGGAAATGAGGCCTTAGGAAGCCAACAGTGAGACCTCTTTGCTGGCTGGTAGACCTGTCTGGACATAGAGTGATGGCCCCAGTAGTCGGGGGGTACAATTAGCCACAGGGTGGAAATATGTTTTGAAAGTTCCTTCAATGGCCATTCATCCCGCAAATACTCTCTGAACTCCCACAGTTTTCAAGGCATGCTCAAGAAACACAACTCTCAGCATTCTGTGGCAAAGAGCTTAATATAAGAAGTGTGTGTGTTTATGGATGAGGTGCGCTCAAAGAAGTGGTCTTCATTTGTAGATAAAACAATGTATCCTGCTCTGTATCCCCTCCGTGTGTATGTGTGCACACGCGGGTGCGAGCGCCCACACGCATGCACACACACACACACACACACACACACACACACACACACACACACACACATGTGGAAGCCAGAGGTTGACTTAGATGTCTTCCACTATTACTCTCCACTTTATCTTTGAGACAGGGTCTCTCATTAAGTCCAGAGCTCACTGATTGCCTAGCCTAGCTGGCCGGCCATTTCCGGGGATCCTTTTATCTCTGCCTCCCATGGCTAAGGCTATAGATAGATGTGTACCGCCATGACCAGACCATGTGGCTCTGGTTATCCAAACTCAGGTCCTCACGTGTGTGTATCAGGCACTTTACTGACTGAGCCATCCCTGGCCCCTGGTCTTTTTTTTTTTTTTTTTTTTTTACTGCTGGGAATGGAACCGAGGGCTTTCCACGGTAGGCAGGTGTTCGACTCGGGCCTTATCCCCAGCCCTGCTAATTACGCCATCAAGCCTCATTCAAGCACATATTTCCCAAAGGTAACAAAACACCGTGCTCACATTCTTAGAAAGCACAGCTGCAAAGACACAATTCACGATAATCTGATTTTTGAATGGAGTAGGCTTCTTCCCACCTGATTTATGTTACAGTCCATTTTTGTTATTTTGTAAAAACAAAACAAAACAAAAAACCCAAAAAACTCAACCAACACAACTAGTTTTTAAAAACTTCCTCCAAAAGAGAACACAGGAAAAGAGATGAAGCCAGGTTCCTACATTCCAGTGTTTAAGCCTTAAGAAGGTTGACGAGGCCAGATAAAAGCAATGCAGAGATGCTGTGTGGTCCAGCAGCCCCCACACCCCAGCCTGGGACAGGGAAGGGGCAGACCCTGCTGCTCGTGTTCACATACAAGCTCTAGGGCAGCGGGCCTGGGCTATGGCTATGGTGCCACCCTCTAGCAGGCGGAACAGAAAGGACCCTGTGGCTGCTCCGCTTGTATTCCCCTGGGCAAAGCAGATCCCTGGTCTGGTTGGCTATGCTAAATGCTAAGCTCATGGATGAGACTTTCCTGTACCAGGCCAAGAAACGCCCCCATCCCACACTGGCATCATCTGCTACCAAAGGACATGAGGCCTCTAAACAGTAGTCCATTTAGAAGGGCATCTTCTGCTAGCTGCACAGTCCAGAAGAGAAAACTCGGTCATATGTAGATGGGCACCCCCCATGTGATCCTTCCTGTCTGTGTGCACAGAGATGTAGGGCTACACACCTTCTCTCCCACACTTGCTGCACAGCCAGGCCTCAGGGACTTCCGAAGTCACCGGTGTCAGAGCAGAGCCTTACCTGGGCCTCTTGTCTGCCGTGGCCACGCACACGTGCTGGGATGGCACTGCTGTCCACTTCCTGGCCTCCAGGACGAGAGCTTCGGCATCCACCAAGCCAAATCCATAGAGATGGCTAACTGGAAAAACAGGGCCTTCAGAGCCAGCTCTTTCTGCCTCCCCCAGGCAGGGAGCTAGCCCCAACTATGGCTCTCAGGAGTACACAGCAGCTGTATCACCTCAAAGTCACTCCAAGGAGCTGACAGGTTCCCCTGATAGCCGGTCAGGGGTCCAGCTTTGTTACCTCTGAACTGAACTCTTTCAGCTCAGAAGGCATGGCTGGGACACGTGTCCCACTCTGGGGCAGAGTCCAGAACTTTCTTTTTGAGGGGACAAGGTCAGGTTTCTTTTTGTTAGGAGGACCTGCCAACATAGGTGTCCCTGAAACTCAGACTAGACAAGAGAAACCAACCCAAAAGAAAGCCTCAGAGCCCGAGGTGTTGCCCTGGGCACCTGCCTAGCCTGCACAAGACCCAGGGTATGGGCCTCAGTACATGCCCCCTAAAAATCCAGGCACATGACTGTGATGTGCAACAAATACAATAAAAACAAAGGCCAACTGTTGTTGTTTCAAAAATAATTTTCTTTTGCTACTGAGTCTCAGGGTTTTCGGGACAACAGCCCGCTCTCAGGAGTGCCTGTGGGGCTGGTTGGGTCCACGATTTCACTTGGCCAAGAAAGAAGGTTTCAAAGCTTAATTTCAGGGCAAGGTCAAGACCCGATACAATCTATTTTCCTTTTTAATTAGAGCAAGATGGAAATGGAAGGCAATGTTACAGGACACCAACAACTGCAAACAAAGATATATGAGGCCCAGTCAATGACCTCTTTATTCAAAGGAGTGCCCCTCATGACTCAGTCTCAATGCTTGACCTATATGTGTAGACAGTGGTATTAGGCTTGGAGTCACAGTAGTTGGATCTAAACTTCAGAAAAGGGGACAAGTTTTCTCTAATACATCATGGCCAATAGGAATGTTTTTCAAATACTTCCTGCCAGCTTCCTTCTCAGAGACCCCAAATACCTGGGCCATGTCCTGACTGTGGAGCTGTGATATCATACCTGCGTCTGTGTTGGGGACAGAGCACCCATGTGCCTGCCCTTCGTTATCTCTATAACTTCGGGGCCAGCTGGCAGGAGGTTTAGAGATCAGAAGGAAATTCCACAGCTATCTCAATGTCTTTTTGTATAGATGGGAAAGCTGGAGGTGAGAACCCAAGTGGCCAAGCCTGGCTGTGAATGCATGGTCCTCCCACTACAATCTCCAGAGTACTTGGGTTATAGGCACATGCCTTCACGGCTGGCTCTAGAGCTACCTTGCAAATCACATTTCTTTGTGAAAAACAAAAATCAAGGAGCGAACTGAAACAGGACTATTCAACAAACCCTTGACAAGGCCAAAGTGTGACATTTGGGGATCTGGACTCTGGGACACTCACTGAGGCTGTCCTTTCATGCCAGTGTGCACTCTGGGAAACTACCCTTAAATCACTGCAAGGTATTTGAAATTCCTGCAGCACAGAGTCAGCAATAACAGGGGATGCTGTCTGGGTCAGCAGAGTGCCTCTCCCAGCCCACCAGGGGCGTCCGTCCGCACCTTTATGCCCAGCACCATTGACTTTCCAGTCGCTCGCCTTCAGATGAGCTGGTCGTGATGTCTTCACCAGCAGGTGCTGCACATCCCTCCAGGTTAACTGGTTGCTGCAACGACACAGCAGAGACCACCGAAGTCAGCGGTGTTGGCCAGGCAGTCAGCCCAAGGCTCAGCGCGCAGACCGCCACCAGGTTTCACTTTGTAACAATGGTTTCCAGGAACTGAACCCCTGGCTGAAAGCGTTCAGGGGATCTAAAATCTACAGGCATCAGAGATCTAGCCTGACTGCCTAACCCACTTGAGTTTGTAACAGGCATTCTGGAAGGGGAGAAAAGAAAACCTTGAACATCACTGAACACACTTATCAAGTCCATGAAGCAGTTCTGTCCTCACGCACAAGGGTATGCTACGCTGGGCTCTGTTCTAAGGGGAACCACAAGCCACAGACTGTAGGAATTCTACCTTTATAACACTTGCTTTCACTGTACATAGGAGCATGCCATCCAAGAGCACGTGGCCCCCAGGGTCAATCACAGACCATAGTTCTTGGATTTTACAGCCCTCTGAAATCAGGCTCCATCACACTGCTGTCTGTTCTAATTGCTCCGCCCCCAGCAATGAGCCCACGCGCCACTGCTGGGGAGTGCTGAGCTTGGTTCCGGCTACTCCTACTGTCAGTTCCAAGTTGAAATACCTTCTAGGATAAAAGAACACCATACTAACTGCACAACATGTAAGAGATAGAAGAATGGTCGTATTAGTGGCGCTTGTAGTCTTCCGGGGAGCATTTTACATCGTGCAGAATCCCGGGTTTGATGAAAACAGTGCTTTTCATCCTATCGCCGAGTAGAGAAAATCAGAAAGTGAAACCCCTATTCCTGTCTTCTCTTCTGCATCGGTTAGCATGGACTCTGGATATCTGACTACATAAGCCTTCTGCAGGGATGCTTTAAATGTAGTTCATGATCAGCTACATTGGACTCATTCAAAGAGTAGGAATGTATTTTTGCAATGTAAAGCTAACAGCTGAGTGAAAAGCTCCAAGTACATGTTCATGGTTCCACCCACAGTCCCACCAAGAAATATCTGCCAATGTTTTATTAAATGTGTCTGTATCTAAATTACCTTTCAATCAGAATATCAGCCAAGGACAAATGAGCATCCTTCTTATCCCCTTCAAAAAATAATCCCTTTCCATTCAATCTTTTCAGGACTTGTTGAAATGAGAGTGACCAGGATAGTCCTCAGGACTGTCCCAGGAGTTTGTTTGGGCATCAGTGAGGCTGATTAAGGATGCTGAAGCCAGTCTTCCTGGAAACTTAGCACCAAGGTCCCAGAAAGCATGAGCCTCAGATTTAGGAACAGACTATGTCCAGAAAGGGAGAATATAAAAGCCATTATTCTCTTTATTTGCATTTATTTTATGCTGAATTTCTTTCCATGTCATGTGTTTTTTTTTATTTTATTTATTTATTTATTTATTTTTTTGAGACAGGGTTTCTCTGTGTAGCTTTGCGCCTTTCCTGGGACTCACTTGGTAGCCCAGGCTGGCCTCGAACTCACAGAGATCCGCCTGCCTCTGCCTCCCGAGTGCTGGGATTAAAGGCATGCGCCGCCACCACCGCCCGGCCATGTCATGAGTTTTTATTTCTTCGGGGATATCTTCCTCCTACATATCCTCCTCTGTCAGCTTAGGCACTGTTTCCTTTATAGTGAGAATCGTCTCCACGGGGCAGGGAAGCCCAAGGCGGGGCTGATGTGACCCTAAGCTCTGTGAGTGCAGCCTGCAGAGCATTGTGGGCACTTTGCTCACCTGGAGAGTCTGCATCTGAAGCTCTAAGTTCAGTACTGTTGCATGCACTGTTATCCATGTGTGGCAAAACCTGAGCATGTTTCTTGGGGCCACCAATCTTGTGACCAGCCTCACTGGCTAGCCCAGTCATGCTTCCAACTCCACTATCAACAGCATGGGGACACACATTGCTTCTGTGAAGTGACATCTTTCAAATACATGGGGGCTTTTTAAAGATGGCTATCCTTAAAAGCCTGGGCACTTTGTTTTTCTTAGGTGAACCCCTCCATTTGTATGATTCTTTGGGGTCTTCTGAGTCACATGAATTACAAACCATTTCCACAGGTCACTCAGGCCACTGCCAGGAAGAAGATGCTAAGAACCATCTCATCAGGAGGAAATGCCTCTAAGGGGTGTCTGATAAAGTAGTATCTCCACCCTCCTTTCTTGTGCAGGGATTGAACTTGGGGCCTCACTCATTCTAGGCAGGCACTCTACCTCTGAACTATAGCTGTAGTCCCAAAATGTTTTTCAAGGAGAAAAGAGGTGGACGGTGCATCCAGAGTCTGCACCAAACTAGGGGGAATTCTCAGGTTGTCTGCCTGCTCCACTTGCTGTCCACAGGTCCTTCCAGCCCCACATGGAGTGTCTTCCTTGCGGACAGTGGCTCTCAACCTTGCTAATGCTGCAACCCTTTAATGCAGTCCCTCATGCTGTGGTGACTTCCAGCCATAAAATTATTTTGCTGCTGCTTCATAACTGTAATTTTGCTACTGTTATGAATCATAATTTAAATATCTGACATGTGACCCCTGTGGGGGTCATGACCCACATGTTGAGAACCACTGCTCAAGGACCTTTCATCTGTGACATTGAGCGATGGAAGGCAGTCATGCTGAGGCCCTGCTGTCTGGGCCTGCTGGACATTGTAGTGTCCAAGTATGCTAAACTCAGCCTGAATCCCTAGATACCATGTGGTCCCTCCCGAACCAATCCTAACCCCAGAAAGGTCTACGTAAACTCTCCCTTAAGTGAGGTCTGCCTGAACTGCACCTGCAAACCTCCAGCCTGTCCTTAGCTCCCACAGGTCCACAGGCAAGCTTACTGGGACAATTAATTGGTCATGATGCAGGGTGTGTTTTCTATTTAGGTCTGACTAACAAAATTCCTTGCATGTTTCCAATAAGGAATGGAGGAAAATAGAGAGTGATGAATTGCTAAGTACAAGAATACAACTTTTCCACACAAGTAACTAATTATTGCAGAGCCCTGGGACACAGAAGCTAACATTTTTTTTTGGGGGGGGGGACTGGAAATTGAAAATATTTAGCTGTTTTTGTTAAATTGGTAGCATTTGAGTGTTTTGGTCTTTAGCTCTATGGAAATCAGCATGCAAGCATGCATAATTTCAAGGATTTACACATCTCAAATATTCTCTCTGAATCATTTAAAAACTCATCTAGAACAAAGAATTACTGCAAATGTTGGGCTGTTCTGTGACAGCTGACATCTAAACTGTTTCTGACTCCACAATTGCACACCAAGTGTTTTTGCTTGGATGGGGAACGTCCCCCATGGGCTTCCAAGTTTGAATACATGGTCTCTGGCTGATGGCATTGATTTTGGGGGGAAGGTTGTGGAACCTCTCATAGGGTGAGCCTATTAGCAAGAAAGGGGTCACTGGAGGTTGTGAGAGTGGACCATAAAGGTTGTAACTTAGGCCTGGTCTAAAAGTGTTCCTTGATCTGCTAAGGGTGTCTTAGTTGGGGTTTCTATTGCTGTGAAGAGACACCATGACCACAGCAACTCTTATAAAGGAAAACATTTAATTGTGGTGGTTCGCTTACAGTTTCAGAGGTTCGGTCCGTTATCATCATGGCAGGGAGCATGGTGGCCTGCAGGCACACTTGGTGCTGGAGAGTGCCCTATGTCTTGGCTTGCAGGCAACAGGAAGTAGTCTGTCTCACTGGGAGTAGCTTGAGCAAAGGAAACTTCAAAGCCTACCCCCCATAGTGACACACTTCTTCCAACAAGGACACACCTACTCCAACAAAGCCATACCTCCTAATAGTGCCACTCCCTTTGGCAGCCATTTTCTTTGGAACCATCACAGCCAAGACCTAACAAGCCATGGGCTGTTTTCACCACAGACAGAGCCCAAGTCTCCACGCCTTCTCCATCATGATGGACGGTATCTCTTCAAATTATGAGCCCAAAATGAACCTCTTCTCATATTAACGAGGAAGTGGCTCATCCATGCAGTTAACCCTTTACGGTCTGACCCATTCACATATTATAACTCTAGGTTTTTTTGGACTTAGACAGGCAATGCAGTATTTTGTCGCTGTCAGTACCGAGAGAAGCTGTGACAGCCTAGAGCACAGTCTGGGTGCATGGTTATGAATGCAGAGCTCTGGCCCATGGAGCTCCTGGGGTCCTACAAAGGAGAAGAGGCAGGAGGCTTTACAAAGAGAAGGAACCACTCTGAGAATGGTCTAAAAAGGAAGGAAACTCTGACATGGACTACAACACAGATGGACAGCCATGACAGCAGGCTAAATGAAATACACCAAACACAAAGGGCAGAACAGGCAGGGCATCCGTATCCAAAATACAAAAAGGTATCACAGAGTTTGAATTTTCAGACTATCTTCATAGACTTCATGAGTTGAACATCTTTAATCTGAAAATCTAAAATCCACAACTCTTCTAGACCTGAAACTTTCTGAGCATGATATTAGCACCTAAAACCTTTCAGATTTTGGAACATTTTGGATCAGGGGTTTTGGGACTGGGGATGCTTGGTGTGAACTGTATGGTTCTGTTACATGAGGAACTTAGAGACACCGAGTTCATAGACAGGAAGCGGCATGGTGGTTGTCAGTGGCTGAAGGCGAGGGGGTGTTACGAACTGGACCATGGCATGTGTTAAATAAAGTCCTAAGCCCTAGAGGAGAGAGATGGCTCCATGGTTAAGAGCACTGACTGATGTTCCACAGGAGCCGGGTTCAATTCCCAGGTCGTCCGGTGTCCAATTAAAAAAAAAAAATTACTAAGCCCTGATCCTCAAAATGTGACTGTATTTCAAAATAGGGCTTACCGAAAGATAATTCAGGTAAGTGAGGTTACCAGCACGAGCCACCTGGAGGTGGCCAGTTGCAAGCTAAGGAGACGCCAGGCCTGCTGCTGCCTCAACCCAGGCAGGGACTTTGAGGTCACACATTTCCATTGTATGAGCAACCTTTTATGGCAGCCCGGGCAGGTCAAGACAGAGAGTTCATATTTAACAGGAACAAAACTTCAGTCCCCGGTGATGCGACAGCAACGGGTACGTGGCAATGAAACTGGGAACACGCGGCTGAGCCGTCATTTACCGTTCTCGGGATGTTAGGTTAGCACTGTAGCGACTGCAGCCACCGTGCAGAGCACCCTCCCTATGCGCATGCGCTGTGCCCCCTGATAGAAGGCAAGCCCTTCCCGCCCCCACGCCCCCTTTCCTTCTCCTCTCCCTCAGAGCCCACCTCTGCGTCCCCCCTCAATAAACCTCCCACGTGAGGTGAGCTTTGTTGCGCGCTGTGACTTTGTGGTGGCCCTTGGCTCCCACCTGCCACGGCCGCTGCCACGGCCGCCTTCACTGCCGCGGAACACTAGGTCTCACGGTAGGTGTGGCCCCACCTTGTCAAAGGAAAAGAAGGAAGGTCGACACTTACTTCGCTTCCAGAGCCAAGGCAATGATGCCGGCCACCATGGGGGCCGAGACTGAGGTCCCAGTGTGACCATCGGTACAGCGCTGGCGCAGATCCGTGGTGACCTGCATGAACGGGAGGCATGGGAAGCGGGTCAGGGGAGAGAACTGAGACCCTCTGCAGGCTGCCAACTGGAGAGGGGGGCCCTGGGTGCCAGGGGCAGCAAAGGCATGCCGTCTGGCTCTTCCGGCTTTGTGCTCGGGTGCGAAACTGTAGAGGCACTACAGATCAGGCTAATCCCAGGGTGAGAACAGAGAGGTAGAGCAGCGAAGACCAGCATCTGGAAGAGGCACTGGGAGTGCTTTCATAAGGGATCAGCTCAGCTGGTTCCCGAAGACCACAGAAGCCTGTGCAGACAAAGGGTAAGGTAAGATGAAGTGGACCCTCTGTCGTCCCTTCTTCCTGCAGGGGACCATTCTCCTGCCACGAATATGAGTGAAACCGGATCCCACCTGCAGAGTTACTCAGTGACTCAGGACTTCAGGGGAGCCGAAAACTGTTCGTGAAAGTGCTCAGGAGTCCAGATGATGCTTCTACCTTGAGTTGTAAGGTAAGGATTGGGATGGCGGACATCCTTCCCAGAGGCACCGGAAGTACCTTGCCATCACAAGGCTTGCTGAGCAGGACAACAAGGCTGCTGGTCTTGTGGGGAAGGTGAGGCTGGCACTGCCAGCTAGGACTCTGCCTGTCCTCACCTGAGGGGATGGCTCCAGGAGGGTGGGACACGGACTCAGAACCTCACAGCTGCTCAACCTGACTTGCACATTCCCTGGGAGGTCACAGAGGGCAGAGGTGGGGGGATCAACAGGTGAGTTCGGTTGTGCCGGGTGGGAGCCTGGCCCCTGTGGCTTGGGGTCCTGGTTTTAATTCTATGCCCTCTGCAGATGGGATCAAGGCTGCTAACCTCACGTCAGAGAGTCTCTTGGATTTTCCAGCTGGGCCTGATAGAATCAGAAGGCTTTAGAGGTGGAAGGAGAAAGCAGAAAAATCTGTTGGGGAGGTGAGGCATGAGCAGACTCCAGTCATCAAGGCAGGCTTGGAAGAGGGAGCTGGAGAGACCCAGACCAAGGATGTGGGGAAAGAGGGCTCTAAAAATAAGAATGCCCGTCATTTAACAGCCCACAAGGGGATGGGGACCTCAGCCCTGCACTGACAGGGAGCTGAAACATGTCTAGTCCACATAAACAAGGGCCTCCCCCAGAGATGCCAGAACGCCAGAGCCCTTCTGACATGTTGACTTCAGCCTGCGCATCTGGAGCTGAGAGCCAGAGAGGCCGCCGGGCTTCTGAGCTGCAAGGTGGGGAGATGTCATTCTGTGCTGCCTTAGGATGCTGAGTTTAGGATGACTTGTCAGGGCAGCAGCCGGACACTAGCTCACCCACCCACCTCCTGGGAAGCTCATGCAGCCAACTTGTGGAAGCCTTGAGGATGAATTTCTCCAGCAGTAACAACTGGGTCCTTCCACACAGAGCGTGCCCTCTGATCATGTTGCGGCTGGGCTCACAACCCCCTACCGGGACAGGTATCTAGCCTGGGCCATACATTCATCTGCCAGGCATTTTTACCAGAAACCAGCTTCCTCCTCGCTGCACACTCAATAGGACTGAAGCACCTCATGGCCAGTGTGAAGGGCCAGCCCAGGGAGGCCTTCTGTGTTCCAGGCCCTTCTGCCTGTCCCCACACAGGTCACAGCGGGGTACCTACTCCTGGTCCCACTTGGTAAACAGCCTTTGCGTGGGAAGCCCAGCAACTGTGAGCAAGCAAGGCCCAGGGCTGGCTCTCCAGCTGCAGAGCAGAGGATTTCGGGAGGGAACGGAGACTACCCCGAGAGGGAGCAGAGCCAAGGTGGCCAGAGCCCTGCCACGCCTGAGGGTCCCGCTTGGAATGCTGCTCATGTTCGATGAACTGACCCTCATCTTTAGTCCACGAGGTGAGAAGTAAAGGTTTTAGTTCTCAGATCAAGAACCGCATCCCTTCCTGAGGAATCCCTCACTCCAGGGGGGACGCTGCAGGGAGGAAGCACACAGCAGCCTTTTGACCGACAGTAGTGCTCACCTGAAGGCAGCCTGGGAGACACTGTCTTGAGAGCTTGCTCAGCCCCTTGCAGGACATCTACGGGGCCTCAAGCAAAAACCAGGCTCCAGTTATGGGACAGAGACGCCCATCGCGCTCACAACAGAGTTCCAGGACAGCAGCTCTGACACACAGTTTTATCTTTTCCCCGCTTCAAACCATGTCTCCCTTATCTATAAATATTGCTCAGAGGAGAGGAAATTATTTTAAAAGAAGGAATTCAAGAGCAATGCTACATGCCTATCACCTCTGCATTTGTGAAGTGAAGGCGGGAAGAACAGGGGTTCAAGGATAACCTCTATATTATAGTCAGTTCAAATCCAGTCTGGACTACATAGGACCATTTCAGAAAAAGGCTGGATGTGGGGGGCGGGGGGCCGAAAAGGGAATTAAAGTGTTTTGTAGCTAGATGTGTGCCCATTCATGCATGATAAGGAAGTAAATAAAGTCACAAGTCCTATTTCCAGGGCGGAGTACCATCACTGAGGATGCAGCCCTAGTATAATGTATCCAGTAATGCCAGCCTCAGCTGGTACCCATGTAGCCAGTAGGCTGTGGCGGGGGTTCAGCGGAGGCATCTGTTTAATAAAGCTCCCACGACTCCATGCTCAAATGGGGAGGAAGCGGAAATGAACAGGACATGGTGCAGAGTCTCAGCTGCCCATCCCAGGGCTGGGTGATCCTGCAGGACGGGAAGGTAAGATGGAACACCTCTGTGACCCATCCTGGGCCACCGCCAGGCCTGCAACAGGATGATGGTGGCTGACCTTCCATGGGTGCACAGCAAGTAGAGACCGGGAAGCCTATGTGCTCCCCGGGGTGGGGGGGGAAATGTAAAAATAAAATTGAAAATAATTTCTAAAGATGCGTCTAAGCAGCGGGAGGAATGAAAGGATACTGGTAAGCGTTAAACTCGAACCATGTCCGGCCAGCTCCCTGGATCATTTGTAAAATGTCTACACACCAACTTAATGACTCTGCATTTGAATTCTGCATTCATTTAGACTGGAAACTCTCCCCCTCCCCTGCTTTCTCTCTTTTTAATATAGGAAAGTATGTACAGAAGGAAGAAGCATAGATCCCAGCCATATACTTAAACAGTTACCATTTGAAAGATAAATCAGGCTGGGAATGTGGCTGGCTCAGTGGTGGCGTCCCTGCCTACAGTGGGTTTAAGCACCACAAAGGAGAATAAAAGAAAAACAGCACCTCTGTTCACTGCAGCAGGCAGAGCTGGCAGAAGCTGTGGCTTGACTTCCAAGTGTCTAGGGCACGTCCCTTGGCAGAAGAGAAGCCTAGAATGCTCAGGTTTCCAGAGTGTTTCAGCATAAAACCAAGACTTTCTATTTTATGCATCAGAACAGAACTGGGCAACAGGACTCTGGGATGTGACCACAGAATTCCAGAGAGCTAAAAGGAGATACAACAAGGATGAACCCCATTCTTAAATGACATTTTTAGGTCTCTAAAGTCAGAGAGGGTTTCACTGGCATTTCTGGGCACAGATGAGTAAAGCATCTTATAAAATTGTAAAGTCCGAGGCTGGCTGCCAAAGCACTGGGGTTGACCTTAGGCTCAGCTCGTTCACAGAGGGATGAGGCTGGGACCTGAAATCCAACAAAATCTGGTGCTGGCCAAACTCGCCCTTGGGAGAAGGAGGCCCTTCAACCTCAGAAGAGAACTTACAATCTTCCGCTCATAGAAGGCCCCGCTGCTGTAGGTGGTAGCCAAGGTGGAGGCGCATTCCTCCAGGTACCAGGGTTTGTGGCCGTTCTCAGTGGTGCTGCTCACGGAGATGGTATAGATGCTGTTGGTGTAGCCATCACAGGAGCAGTGGTCCCCTTCTCTCCCTCCATTCCCAGAGGCCCAGACAAAAATGGAGCCCAGACCTTGACGGCCCTACATGGAATCGAGAAGAACAGGATGTCAGGAACTGGGGTGGGACCCCATGGGGAGCGGCCTACACCAGTTTGCAACCCCACCTTCAGCATGTCCCTGCACAGGGCTGTGATGGCACACTGAAACCATGGAGGGCCTGCCTCAGGGTTCCGTTTGGTTCAGTGGAGCCATTTCGCCTGTGGTAACAGCATTGAGACCACAGATGCTCAAGATCCTGTCAGAGAAGGGCCCAAAGACACCTCTGTCCTTCACAGGAAACTCCAGACTCCAATGCAAGCTGCTCCAGTTCAAAGTTTCGAATTTCAATTGCAGTAGCCAAGGGCCAAGGGGACTCACATAAGACCAAGATTAGGACAGACAACGGCAGAATTTGGAACTGTTTATAAGTTTTATGGGTCTAAGGAGCTGATTTCAAGAGGGAAGAGCAGGGATTTTCCTGAAAATACAGTTGCAGGGATAGGCTTCTCAGAGGTCCAGCTAAGTTTTCAAAGAAGGGTGAGGGGTGAGATTGTGACTTCTGCATGAGACTGTTAGGTAAGCATGGTCATGGTCCAGAGCACTGCTAGACACCTACAGATGTCCCACCACAGTTCCCTGTGGTAGCTGCCATGGACAAATGGATACATATTAAAGCAGGCGAGTCAGATATCAGCACCAAGCCAGGCTGCTAACTTCGCTTCATCATTGGGAACATGAAAGAGAAAGCATGTGACAGTGGCGGGTCAGGCAGGTTCCTGCAGCTCTGCTCTCTACTATGCCCCTGGGATCAATAGTTCCTGACCCAAGTTCGTGTCACCCCAGCCACAAACACTAGTTAATGACTAGCTCATGGAAGACTCTGCTGAGTCAGTCTCAACAGCTGGGCCCACTGGAGCACACCATGAATTGGACCTCTCAGGTTCTCCTCCTCCTCCTCCTCCTCCTCCTCCTTCTTCTTCTCTTTTTGGTTTTTTGAGACAGGGTTTCTCTGTGTAGTTTTGTTTCCTGTCCTGAATCTCGCTCTGTAGACCAGGCTGGCCTCGAACTCACAGAGATTAAAGGTATGCACCACCACTGCCCTGCCCTCCCAGGTTCTTAACAACTGAGAACCCTCCCTTCCAAACTTAGGGAGGGGACTAAGCCCAAATCTGATCAAACAGATTCTATGGCCTGATGCATGTATCCCTCCTCAGAGTTCAGGTCTTTCCCTGGGGAGTGGACTCCCTGCTCTAGAAGCCCTGTGACACTCTATTTTGCAGGCTAGAGAGACTTCAGTTCTAGGCTGTGGCTCCCACCAAAACCCACAGGGAGGTTCCTGGTGCTCCCTAGCCCTGCTGTGTCCAGATGGCTCAATTACTCTGCTTTCTCCAAGAATGGCTTTTCTGAATGCCCAAGGCTTTAACATAAGGGTTACTTATACTTAGCAACAAAGGGTAATTTCTGGGATTGGAGAGATGGCTCAGCAGTTTAAAGCACTTGTTGCTCTTGCAGAGGACCTGGGTTCTATTCCCAGCACCCACCTGGTGGCCCACAATCATCCATAACTCCAGTTCCAGGGGACCTGATGCTATTTTCTGACCTCTGCAGGCACCAGGCATGCACATGGTGTATATTCATGCGTATGGAAAAAACATCAATACACACACACACAAAAATCAATCTAAAAAAACTTGGAAGAAAGAGGTTAACTTCTAAAAGAAAGGCACAAAAGACGGGAACGGGTGTGTCTGTGTGAACTGGGTCATGCCCTGTGTCAGGACGCTTCCATCAACAGTGGATCACACAGATGCGGAGAAGCTAGGTGTGTGGAAGGCTTCTGTGCCGTGGAAGTTTGTGTAAGTTCTCCATCATGAGGTTCGCATCATGATGAAATCGCCTAATGATGGCTTTCTCAGAGGATGTCCTCATCATTAAGCAAAGCAAGACTGTAATTACCTGTTGGAAAAGATTAATCAGAAGCCAGTTTAAAGCGACTAACATCCAAATAGAAAGGCATTTAGCGCATCAGAGCCTATCTATTCCATACAAGCATCGTCCCCAGGATATTGTCACTCTCAACTCCATACCCAGGGCAAAACTGTCTATAAAATGTTCTCATTTTGTAAAGTTTAGCAATCTTATTATTCTGGAAGTGTAGGGAACAACTTAAAATAGTGCTTCCCACTCTTGAATGTGTGCACATTGAATCACAAGGGAATTCTGTTACAAACGACTTCGGGTCCAGCAGGTCTGGGTGGCCTGTCCGTTAGCTGCCCAGCACTGTAACAAATACGTGAGGTAAGTCAAGTTACGAAGAAAGAAACAGTTTATTCGGCTCACAGTTATGTAGGTTTCAACTCATGACTGGCAGCAGCCATTGTTTTAGCATTTGGTGACAATGTCACAGTAGAGACTCATGGCAGAGGAAGTCGATTTGCCACACGATGGGGGTGGGAGAGCTAGGTCCCACAATCCCCTTCAAGGTGTGCTGGCAATAGTCAGCCAATCTCCCACTAGACCCCACCTCTTCCTGTTTCCGCCACCTCCCAGCGGCACCATGTTGAGGGCCTTGAAATTCTGTATACCTAAGACTTCTCAGCCCATACCTTGCTGATCCTATCCCTTCCACCTGACACAGGGCATTCACTGACTGGCCATTTAACTTCCCATCAGCACCGCAGTATCCATGGCCTCTTCCTTGTCCTACCGTGGCTTTCTAGAGGGACAGAGCTCAGAGGGAGGCAGGGGGCACAGCTAGGTTTGGGCTGTGAAGAGAGGTCTTGGCTGTCCCTGGAGGTTTTAGGGTCACTTTCCATGTCTCGTATCTGCACAGGAGCTGGAGGGGATGTTCCAACTCCAGCCATGAACTAGCATTTCTGTTTACGAAAGCCACAACTTGAACTCCAAACTGCACTGGTTTGGGAAGGCTGTCAGGAGCACCCTCCTGAGGGGTGGTGAACCCCGGTCATCTGGACAAGGCCAGCTGTTCTTTATTATGGTTTTTTTTTTTTGGTTTTTCGAGACAGGGTTTCTCTGCGGTAGCTTTGTGCCTTTCCTGGAGCTCACTTGGTAGCCCAGGCTGGCCTCGAACTCACAGAGATCCACCTGGCTCTGCCTCCCGAGTGCTGGGATTAAAGGCGTGCGCCACCACCGCCCGGCCTTTATTATGGTTTTTAATCCCCTTACTCAGGTGAGGAGTGTGGCTTCCTAAGGACTGGCATTAAGTAGCTCCCTGTGCCCAATAATGGCTTCTAAATTCTCCTGCCACCCCACCACATCGTCTACTGAAGACGAAGCCACATTTTACAGAAAAAGATAATAGGTCACAAACAGGGTGGCCTGGAGGAGTAACAGATGGGGCCACGTGCTTTGGTTGGAGGTTATCACATTTCCGGGAGCCTTCTCCCTGGCATCTCTAGACATCTGTGATTCAAGGGGCCTGTATAAGATACTTTACTTCAAAATGACTAAAATGTAGATGGTCTCTGTAATTTAAAACCTGACAAGAATTGGGGGGGGGGGGAGGCTTTGAAGTTCCCTCGACACATCCGGTTACCCCGACATCTGCTGCTCAGGGTTCAGAATGCAACGTTCCCTTCTCCTTCGTAGCTCCAGCTTGCGTAAGCTCCGTACACAAACCTAAACACACCGCCAGTGACCCCTTGAAAACCGGCATCCCCTCTCCTGGAGGCAGAGCTCCGAGCCACATCTTTAGAAAGCGTCTCGTAGAAATGCCAGATGTTCGGCATTAACACCATTCCAATCGATGCCCTTTTGTGCAGAAAGCGCAACCTCCAACTTAAGGCAGCCTCCCCGAAGCTGCAGCTCAGCTTAGTTTTTAGGATGTTTCCCTTGTCAGCGAGTCTGAGATCCGTGTGATCTAACGGTGGGAGGGGAATTGAGTCATGGAAACAAGTGATTTATTTATTCAGCAATCCCTGGCAGGGCGGCGGCTTACTTGGTCATGCCTGAGTCTGCCAGCACTCCCCCAGCCCAGCACGTGGCCCGGCACACGGCCCAGCACATGGCTGGGCTCAGGTGCTCAGCAGAATCATGGAAGCTGCCTCTGTGGCCCGCTGGAGTGATGATGGAGTGAAACCGCCGGTGTTCTAAGTCTGAGCACAGGTGGTATGCTGTCTGTCTGTCTGTCCTCTGCATCTTCTTTTACTTTTCTTCCTTGGACAGTTGGACACCTCCCTGTTTCTGCTGGCTGGTTTCACAGGCACTGTGGCCCTGGGTGGTGTCCCTGTACTGTGGGGGTGTGCAGACTAGGGGTGTCTAGCAGGAGGTGAAGACAGAGTAGACCCCTTAACTGAGGACAGAGTACACCCCTTAACTGAGAAACGCAGAGAAATGAGGGCGCTCCAGGGGTCCAGCATGGTCGGAGGTGGCAAGGGGAGATGTCCTCCAGCGAAACTTCAGTTGCCATAGAAGAGATAACACACAGCGACCAACTCAATACACCCAAGAAAGAAATCAAGTGGCAATCAGAAAAACAGAGCCCTGAACAGAGTTTTAACAAGACTGGGAACCTAGGTGGTGGTGGTGGCGCATGCCTTTAATTCCAGCACTCAAAAGGCAGAGTTCAGACAGCATACGACCTGTGCTCTGACTTAGAACACCGGATCTCTGAGTTCAAGGCCAGCCTGGTCTACAGAGCAAGTTCCAGGACAGCCAGGGCTACACGGAGAAACCCTGTCTCGAACAAACAAACAAACAGACGAATGAATAAGTAAATAAAGAAGACTGGGGCTGGAAAAATGGCTCTAGTCAGTAAAATACTTGCCACTCAAGCAAGAGGACCCAAGTTTGAGTGTCAGAAACCACTTATAAAACAAAGAAAGAAGAAAGAAAAAGCTGGTGAATGGCCCATATGATCCCAATGCTGGGAGAGAGAGACAGGTTTGCTGGCCGGCCAGACTAGCCAGTCAGCAAGCCCCAAGTTCAGTGAGCCCACTGAAAAACTGTATCTCAAAAAATAAGGTGTGGCACATTTCTTTAATCCCGGCACTTGGGAGGCATACTAGATCTCTGTGAGTTTGAGGGCAACCCGGTCAACATAATGAGATCCCAGCCAACCAGGGGTGACATGGTAAGACCCTGACTCAAAGATAAATAAATAGGGGCTGAAGAGATGGCTCAGCAGCTAAGAGCACTTTCTGCTCTTGCAGGGGACCCAAGTTCAGTTCCCAGCACCCACACTGAGGCTTACAACTATAACTCCAGATCCATGGGATCCAATGCCTTCTTCTGGCCTCTGGGCACTAGGCACACACATGGTGCATATACACTTACAGACGAAACACTCCTACACATAAAATAAAAATAAAAACTTTAAACAAAAGAAGTAAATAAAGTGAAGAACATTTGAAGAAGAAACTTGATGTTGACCTCTGGCGTGTGTGTGTGTGTGTGTGTGTGTGTGTGTGTGTGTGTGTGTGTGTGGACTCAGACTCTCTGGGGCAAGACTGCAGGGGAAGGGGTAGACAGAGAGAGACAGAAAAGCTGTTTGCAGTGTAAACTTTTGAATGTTTTGGGTGATTTTGTTTGTTTTGTTTTGTTTTGAGACAAGGTTTCTCTGTGTAACAGGCCTGGCTGTCCTGGATCTTGCTCTGTAGACCAGGCTGGCCTCAAATTCACAGAGATCCACTTGTCTCTACCTCCCAAGTGCTGGGATTCAAGGCATGCGCCACCATGCCTGGCTCTTTTAGATGTATTTATTAACTATTAACTGCATCTGAATTGCTGAGTATGGGTTACAATATAATAATAAAAAAAACCTTTTAAAATATTTAAAATCGTATAAACAATAAAACAGGCTCAATCCTTGTACCCTTTCTTTCTGGAATCAGATGCCTGGGCTTCCTGACAGACCCCTCCCCACATCCCACCCCTGCCAGCATGCATTAGCCACACCTATGCTGTGGGCCACCACCCAGGGCCTCCTGGATGCTGACCATAACTCCATCTGACTACTCCAAGAAACTGTCCTCACCTGGAAATCTGTTTTGCCATCTGGCTTGTAAAAACTGGTTCATCTCCTGCTACCTCTTCCCAAACTCATCTCTCCTGAGTCCCCTGTCCCACCAGCCCTCCACACTGACAATGGGTGACTCAGGGAGGCTGGAGGGGAGGCCTCCTGGGACGAGCCTACCACCCTCAGGAGGGAGTCAATCTCTTGGATGTTCCCTGTGGTTTGCCTCTGGAACTGGAACTGTGTTGGGCTGTGTGGTAAGGGTGGTAAGGGTGGGGGTGTCTAGGCGACAGCTCTCTGCTGCAATGAGGCTTTGGATTAGCCACACCCCACGATAGAAAGAAAGATTCACTCAGTATTTCACCTGCATAGTTCAAAGAGTAGGCAGGGAGATCAGATTGAGCTGCCTCCCACCACCTACACAGGTCTCTTCGGACTCCAATGGGTTAGTCATGGATGATGAGTGCTAGGCTGGCTCTCCCTGGACCAGCTAGGACATACATTCCACCTGAGCTGGTATACTCCATTGCCCAGAGCCCTTATGAGATGTCTCCTTCATTCTGACACTGCCTGGCTTTCCTGCCAGTCTTGTTTCGGGGCACGGCTGATGTCACTCCGATATTTAAATGTTGAAAACGTGCAGTCACCCCCACCCTGGGTGCTCCCCTGTATGTAGTCCTGGGTTACTCACACCTTTTTAATGCCGTACTCGAAAGCCTGCTTAGCCAGACGGCCGGGCCCATCCACCGTCTTCCCGTCGTCGTCTGGTCCCCAACTGGCGCTGTAAATGTCAATGTAGTTGGGTCTGATGCCCAGGGACTTGGCCTCAACCACATCGGTCACATCGCCGTCCAGCATCCGGATGCCTGCAAGCATAGGAGAGGCTCACGGTCAGCGCTGGGGAATCTGAGCGTACAGTGAAGGGCTAGGGAAGAGTGAAGGACCCCGGGACCAGGAAGCCTGCAAGGCCTGGGAACCTCAAGAAGCTTATCCCAGGACATCAAGCCACTAGGCTCCCCCAGAAGGTGCTTTTGCTTGACAGTTTTATGTCATTTTGATACAAGCTATAGTCATTTTGGAAGACGAAACCTCAATTGAGAGCATGCCCCCCACCAGACTGACTTATGGACAAGCCTGTGGGGGCATTTTCTTGATTGATAATTGATGTGGGAGGACCCAGCCCATTGCTAGAGATGCCACCCCTAGGCAGGTGATCCTGGGGTGTATAAAAAAAAAAAAGCAGGTTCAGCAAACAATGGTTGTCATTGATGAGCAAGCCAGTGAGCAGCATTCCTCCATGGTCTCTGCATAAGTTCCTGCCTCCAGGTTCGTGCCCTGCCTGAGTTCTTTCCATGACTTCCCTCAGTGATGGGTATACCTGAGAAATAAACCCTTTCCTCCCCTACGACGCTTTTGCTTATGGTATTTTAATGACCATCAAACTTGGACAGTTTCTATTCAAACTACTCCCAGTACATTCTGGTCTGAGGGTAGAAAGGCCCATCTAGTCTAAACTGATGTGGGACACATGTGCAGTCAGACAAAACTATTTCCGTAAGTGAACTTTGAGGGAGAATTTTCTATTTACCATCTTATATCTATGCATAATCAAGAGTGCGTATGTTTAATGCACAGAGAGCAAAGACCTGGGTAAACTAAGCCTGACAATCCAAATAGAGAACCACTCATCACACCCCTTAGTAATCAACTCTTCCTTCTCTTGAACCCCATAAAAGGCAGCCCCAAATGATAATCAGGGTACCGGCACTCATGTGGCCCCCTGTCAGTCTTGATACAACATTCCTTTCTAATCTGTACTAAAGCCATCTGTGTGGGCTTTCATTCATCCTTGAATGAGAAGCCAAGGAACACCTGGCCAAGACCCCAACCACCAGTAACAGCTCCCTAGAGTCTCCAGAGCTTCCTGGACCTGGCTCTGTGTGAGTGATGGCCATGCCTTTCATGGAACCATCCCACATCTTAAAAATACTCAAGACACAATAAAAAAGCACACCTTATACTCTTTGATGGAAGCTTAATAAACACAGAAATAACCATTTGGTCATTTTCTTCTAATATTTTTCTTTACCTGAAATATACACTTTCATCCCAAACCTTTTTCTTTTTAAAAAACTGAACTTTATGTGAAGCATCCCCTGTGTGATTAAGCATATTTCAAAGCATGCACTCTGGCTCTATACACATCAGGCCTAGGCAGCCCTTCCTCTGGGACTGATGTCATCATGGAGGGACTCTGTACCTCTCCTGTACTCGACCTCCATAGGGATCTTCAAGAACTGAAATTCTGATAACAGACATTCGTTCATAGACAGAGAGAGAAATGAGTCACCTCTCTGTGTCCATGAGTTCTGCACCCACAGAATCAACCCAAAACACAGCTGAAAAATACTTGGGAGCACCCCCAGCCCCCATAAAGCCCAACTGTTTTCTGTATTATACTGGGATAGACATTTTTTCTTGTCACTATTTTCTAAACAATAAACAAGTATACATAGTATTAATACTGTATTATATATTATGCATTATCTGGAGATGATTTCACGCATATAGGAGGATGTGTACAGGCTCTATGCAGATGCTACACCATTTCATCATATAAGGGACTTTAGACCAAGCACTTCGCTATTTCTGTGGGTGGGTTCTGGACTTGGTCTCTGTGGACACCAAAGGGTCTTCACCCTGAGGTCAGAGATGGTTCCCAACTCAAGCAGGAACAGCCACAAGAAGCAGAGGTCCCAGGGACAAATACCTCATGTGAATTAAACCCCATGGCCCTACTTCTCTGTACTCATGGACATCCTCATGTCACCCTGCTTCTGATGACTAGCTCCTGAGACCAGAACCTTAATATATGCCTCCAATTTTTTTCTTGCCTTATATCTTCTTGTTTAGTCGCATACAGGTTACAAATAGCTAGATATACTTTATTATTTACCAAGGTAAGGCTTTCTTCCCTGTGAGGAACTGGAAGATTTAATAATCCTTCTCTTTAACCAGTTTTTGTTTTTTTGTTTTTTTTGGTTTTTCAAGACAGGGTTTCTCTGCGTAGCTTTGCGCCTTTCCTGGAGCTCACTTGGTAGCCCAGGCTGGCCTCGAACTCACGGAGATCCGCCTGGCTCTGCCTCCCGAGTGCTGGGATTAAAGGCGTGCGCCACCACCGCCCGGCTCTTTAACCAGTTTTTAAAGGTCAGGTTCCTCTAAGGTTTTCTCTGTTCCATCTGTCCTGAAGTTCCCAAGTCATAAGCAAGAGGGTCAATGCAGACATTGTTGTGGCAGATCCCTGGGAGGCTGTATAGTGTAGTTATCAGTGCAGTAGGGGCAGGAGGGCTGCTCTGGGGTACAGTAGCCTGGCCTTATTCTTACGTGGGACACCAGGTTTAACTGGAAACACCTGCTCTGAAGGTGTGGGAATTCTACTCAAAATCGGTGTCAGAGAGAGTTACTGAAAATAATAATAATAATAGAGGGGCTCAGGTGTTGAGGATCTCAGAAGTCCAAGAGTGGTGCCCAGAGCCATGCAAGGAGTCAGGGAGGTGGGCACAGGCAACGATGGGGGATCAGGATGGAGTCACAGGAAGAGCCTGTCCATCAAAGCCTGAAGGCCTCCAAAATGAGCAGCAGGGATGGGTTTCGGCTTGGCTCCATCTGCCTTCTCTTTGGCTCTCCACCGACTTCCTTCCACTCATTATCACCCTGCTACCTGAAACGCCAGGGCCAGCTCTGCATAGGGACTCAGACACCATGTCATCTGCTGCTGGGAGGGGAGGCCCTCACGGCAGCCTGCCTCCCTCTGGCCAGCAGACACAAGGATGTGCTGTAGCATGAATCTTAAAGGCACGTATTAATAAAATCAAACCTGAGGCCAGTTTTTGGGGTGAATGCTGGAAGATCAGAGAAGCAGAACAAGCCACAGCTACCTCGCCAGTTCCTCAGATGATCCTGTTTCCTCAGACTGGAAGCCTCTGAGTCCTCATCCAGAATGAATTTCATCTGAACTGTTGCTCGAAAGCCTGAATGCTTAACCAGTCTAGTTCCTAGTTTTCACGCCTTATATACCTTTCTGCTTTCTGTCATTACTTCTTGGGATTAAAGGCGTGAGTCACCATGCCTGGATATTTCCAGTGTAGCCTTGAACTCACAGAGATCCAAATGGATCTCTGCCTCCAGAAGGCTAAGATTAAAGGCGTGTGTGCCACCATTTTCTGGCCTCTATGTCTATCTAGTGGTTGTTCTGTTCTCTGACCCCAGATAAGTTTATTAGGGTGCACAATATTTTGGGGAACACAATACCACCACAATGTGCCATGGGTGGGAGCCCTGTCTTGGCTGCCAACTGTGACCAGACAGGGACACTGGAAGTTCTCTGATGGTACAAGTCTTGTTTTTCTGTGAGGCAGTGCTGGAAGTCACCTGCTCTATGGTAGCCAAATGAAGGAAAAAGAACCTGGCACACTTAATATGCTAGACTCCACTGAACCTCAGTTTTCCTATCTGTAAAAAATGGGCATAATTTCCATAACTAATCACTTCCTTCCTATTTTCTAAAGACATACCATATGATATCTATGAAGGAGGACATCTGCATACCTGCTAGCTATAAAGCCCAAGGAAGCAATGGATCCTATGAGCCTTTTGTGTAATGTACGCAACAGGATGAGATACCAGGGGGAAGGGTCCGACACATGTTTACTTTTTCTCACCTTGCTATTTCAAGGAAATTGCTCAGAATTTTGGGTTATTCATTCCCCTGTCTTTTAAATATTATGCTTTTATACTTGTGTATATATCTAAATAGCATGGTATTTACTTTTGCCCATCCTGGAAATTAAATCTTTGCTGATTATATAGATTATAAAGTTTCTCATCTTGTAATATATATATATATATATATTATATATATATATATATAAATTCCAGAGACTGAACCCAGGGCCTTGCATGTGGAAAGCATTCTCTCACTAAGCCACACCCCTTTCTACACAGGTTCTTCATTTAAATAATGCTAAGTGCTCATTTCCTTTTGAAGTTAGTCATAACGAAGCCCAAGCCTCTCCTGGGCTTGTGGGCATCTGTTGTAAAAGTTCCTTCCATCAATTCCTTTCACCAGCCACCCCAGCCAGGGCACATGTGCACTAGGAACTGGATCATTGTATTTTCTCCTTCTGGGGTTCCAGGTAGAAGAACTGAGATGGCCATGAGGCACCATCCATCCCCAGGCTCTGGTCAGCATGCCCAACACTTCTTAGCTCCAAGGCTGTTTCAGGGATGCTGGGCCCAGGGAGTCAGCTCATTCAGCCATGACTGTGCTGAAGTTATCAGCAGACAAAGGCAGAGCCGCTCAGTGGGGAGACAGCCAGACTCTCAGATCTGTGTGACCTTGGGCGTGGACTCAGCCTCTCTGAGTCCCCATTTTCTACAGTGTTTACCACTGAGAGGGCTAATGAAGCTGCAGGCTGAAGCCCTTGACTGCGGTTCCAGAGCTCCAGCGTGGTGACAGACAGAAGGTGTGCACCTGCTGGGAGGTGGGCAGGTTCCTGAGCACGCTGCCCCCAGCAGGGATTTAAGGAGGTCCCATGGAACTGTGCTTAGTCTCAAGCGAGGGCACTGTGACAAGAGAGAGAGATGGCCATTGAGTTGTTCTCTGGCTTCTATGTCCTTTCTATGTCTCTTTCTCTTGCAAATGCTCCTCTGCCACCCTGTGGCACAGCCAAAGGGAACCCTGCCAGAGTGGGCACCGTGCAGACTCCACTGCAAGCCCCCGACACTGAGAGCTAAAGAAAACCCGTTTACAAGTTAGCCAGCCTCAGATTATTTGTCATAGCAATGGAAAATAGACCAGGATGTCCTGGTTCTCAGTGCTGCTGCATAAACGAAAGAGTGTTCCTTATGCCTTTAAAGTTAGTGGCAGGCTCTCTGGGGCAAGAGAGCTCACTGGTCACATGGGTGGCCAAAGCCAGTTCTGTGGTTCTGGTGCTGAAATTCAGCCTGCTATTCTAAGGCTGTTGTGCCGGTTATAGACGGTGAGGTGCCTGTTTCTAAATGGGAAGAACGGGAGGCCAGGAGACATCCAAAAATACATGAAGACACACAGGCAGAGTGAGTCCCCACGGCACTCACAGTGCTCTCCATCTCGAGGAGGGCTGATTGGCATGTGAGAAGTAAGTGTGGAGTTTAACAGTGCATCTGTTTCCCCAGCACTGACAGTTGCCAACAGAAAAAAGGTAAATATTTTCAGTAGAAACCTGCTGTTCCAACATTAGCTTCAAATAGGAATGGCTCTCTGCAAATGCCAAGGAGGGTGGCGGGGAGAAACCCAGCCACCATCTCTTTAATGAAAAAAAGAAAGGCCCGTTTACTATAAACGGCTGGAGACAAAAATCACCTGGACGGATCATTTAGACGGCAAATTGACTCCTGTTGTTAGCTTGCTGCTGGGTTGCTCTCCTGCGGGAGGGGTCAGAGCGCATGACTGCACATAAACACGGTTGACCCCTCCACTCTGACGGCGGGTCTGTGGGTTCCAGGTGGAGGAGTACACAGATGTGATGAGCCTGGTGACTTTGTGTGGGGGTGGAAAAGGAGACTGCTAATGGGAGTCAGTCTCCACAAGGTAAGTCCAGGGGCCCCTAGAAGGCCATCCTGGGGCGCACCGGGCACGCTCGCCTCCTTTCCATAATGCGCACAGTCCCTTTAGATCCCCTAAACCTAACAGTCCAAATGCCCTGGGAGAACCTGGCCGAAATCAATGATTTTAGAAGTCTCTTAGTAAACTTAAAAGAAAACGCTATGTGGTGGTAATCTAATTGTATTGAAATATTATTTTGATTTGTACTGAAATATTAATTTGATTGTATGTTAATAAATAAAGTTGTCTGGGGGTCAGAGCTATTAGAGCCATAGCAAGAGTGTGGCGGTGGTGGCACACGCCTTTAATCCCATAGATATCTGTGTGTTCAGGGTCAGAGCTATTAGAGCCATAGCAAGAGTGTGGCGGTGGTGGCACACGCCTTTAATCCCATAAGATCTCTGTGTGTTCAGGGATACAGCCAGCATTGGAGACATATGCCTTTAAGACCTAGGGGGCTGTACATTCAGACAGTGACGAGGCAGTCATGTGTTTGGGTTTACAACCAATGAGAAGGCAGAACAACATACTTTAAAAATACGAACCGACAGGAAGTAGGTCTCTTTTCGCGAAGCTGGGACAGCAGGAGGAAGGGTGAGATTTTAGCTCTGAGCTCTGACTTCTCAGCTTTCTCTTTTACATTGTTTCTGTGTTTCTTATTTAATAAGACGGTTGGTTACATCTACATCTGGCGCCCAACGTGACAAGAATCCATTAAAAACTGCTTGGCTTGGCGGCAGGTCCGCTTTCCCGCAAGGGCGGCAGGCGGCCCACGGCGGCGGCGGCACACGGCGGCCGGCGGCGATCGGCTTCTTAGTCCGAGCTGCTGGCGTCCTAGTCCGGGTAGCAACTTCTAGCCCGGGCCTAGGTCTGTGAGCAGCTTGCCTAAAGCCGGTGCTACAAACAACTCAGACCTGCCCTGCCGAACAGGGCCCTGCCTGTAAAGTCAATGCACGTGGTCGGAGCTTAAGGAAGCCAGACCCAAGCCTTGATTCGGCACAAGAGGGAACACGTGGCTGCATTTAAGCTTTAGCCGGCTACGCTTTCTTGTGCGTTCTCTCTTTCCTCTCTCTCTCTCTCTCTCTCTCTCTCTCTCTCTCTCTCTCTCTCTCTCTCTGGATTTACACCTGGGACACTAGGTGGCTGCTTTGAAAATCCCCTCGGATTTCTACTGTTCTACGCAGATTTGGTAAGTCATAATATATCAGATATTTTAAAGGAAACTATCTAAAAGAGAATTTTTTTCCACATTAAAAAACAAATGGGTTTTATGTGTACATTGGAAGAAAATTGGTTTTTGTTCGAAATTTTAGGCAGTCTGGCAATGGAACAACTATATAATATTAGTATTGGTGGAATTATGCACCTCATCACTATAATAATCCACATTTTAATATTTAAAAAGATAGTCAATTTAAGTGCCAGGATAACAGCGTTAGAAGAACTTGTTAAACCTGTAAAAATTCAGACAGAAGAAATTAACAGTGAAGTTGTTTCAAGTCGGGATCATAAGGTTGCAGAAAGAAAGCCTGTTTTCACACAGTCACCCTTAATTTATCCTGTAACAGTACAGCAGATGCCTGATCAAATGGCTACACAAAATACTTGGGCTCCAATTGAAATGTTGGATTTAAAAAGGTTTAAGGAGGCAATAGTATCTTATGGCATGCATTCCCCATATGTAAAGCAAATGTTAAACACTTGGTCAACATATAATAGGATAGTACCACAGGACTTGCGGGACCTCGCACAAGGTGTTCTGGAACCCAGCCAGAGACTTCAATTTCTGACTTGGTTTAAGGAGGAGGCTAAAAACATAGAAAAACAATGGAGGGATAAAGGAGTACAAGTTTGCCAGGATCAGCTTATGGGCGAAGGCCAATATGCTTCAGCACAAGCACAATGTTTATATGATGTCCAAACCCTAATTTTATGTCGAACGGCAGCCTTGAATGCATGGGACAAAGTTGAGGAACCAGGAAAAAAATCTGAGTCATTTACAAAGGTGAAGCAAGGCCCAAAAGAGTCTTTTACAGATTTTTTACAAAGACTGGCTTCAGCAGTAAAGAGAACGGTCTCGGATTCAGAAGCTGGTAAGGCAATAATTGAATCTTTGGCCTTTGAGAATGCGAATGCAGCATGCAAAAGAATAATCAGGCCATTAAGGGCAAGATCTGCACCTATGGAAGATTGGATTAGAGAAACAATTAATGTTGAAGCTGATGAGCATGATGATACATGGGTAGGAGAAGTAATTTCAAAAGGTTTGAGGAGTGTTAGATGTTTTGGATGTGGAAAGCAAGGACATTTGAAAAGGGACTGTAGACAGGTCATTTCCAGAAACAATGTTTCTTCAAGGAACAATGGCAACAGAATGCCCCTTCCTTCTGGAGTATGCAGAAGGTGTGGTAAGGGAAAACACTGGACCAACGAATGTAGATCAACAAAGGACAGACAGGGTAATCCTTTGCCTCAGTCTTCGGGAAACTCCCAGAGGGGCCTCAGGCAGGCCCCCAGTGCAAATCCAGTTCAAACCTTTCCGGCAGCCATAGAGGAAATGCCTGCTCTGGAGAGCGATTAAATAACCAAATGCCTATTGGAATAAATCATGCTGGTCAGAATGATGAAACAGAGAGAATAGAAAATTCAGGAGAAAACATAAAGAAAATTTTTTGGCAAACTTCTATTAATGAACAAAGACCAAAATTAACGATAAAAATAAATGGTGTTTTGTTGTCTGGTCTGGTAGACACAGGTGCGGACGTTACCATAATTGCACCAGAATTTTGGCATCCAACTTGGCCTCTTCAGGAGGTAAACGTTCAACTGTTAGGAATTGGGACATTATCTCAGGTGAAACAGAGTGCAAGATGGCTTGAATGTATAGGTCCAGAAGGACAGAGAGGAAAATTAAAACCATATGTGGCTAACATAACTATGAACCTGTGGGGTCGAGACTTGTTGCAACAATGGAATACTCAGATTAACATCCCTCCAATCTCAGAAACAAATCATAAACTAGCACATGTTACTGAGAGAAATATTAGAAGATATTGTTTTAATGAGTGGTCACCAGCCATCCATATTATACAAGAACAGGGCACAATAACTGATGATCTTCCAAAGACACCAACAGCTCTACCTTTAAAATGGTTAACAGACAAGCCTGTATGGGTCCAGCAATGGCCTTTAACAACAGAGAAACTCCAGGCTTTAGAAGAGCTGGTAGAAGAACAGTTAAATGCTCAGCATATTGAAGAATCAACCAGCCCTTGGAATTCTCCTGTATTTGTTATTAAAAAGAAATCTGGTAAATGGAGAATGGTAACAGACCTTAGGGCAATTAACAAAGTAATTCAGCCAATGGGTTCTCTACAATCTGGGATGCCTTTGCCTACTCTGTTACCAAAAGGATGGCCTCTCATAGTTATTGATTTAAAAGACTGTTTCTTTTCAATACCCTTACAAGAAAAAGACAGAGAAAGATTTGCTTTTACAGTGCCTACTTATAATAATTCTCAACCGGTTAAAAGATTTCAATGGAGGGTCCTCCCACAGGGAATGTTGAATAGCCCAACTCTGTGCCAATATTTTGTACAACAGCCATTGGAAGTGATACGTAAAAAATTTCCTAAATCTATAATTTATCATTATATGGACGATATTTTACTAGCTGACTCAAATGCAGATACTTTAGAAATAATGTTTAAAGAAGTAAAGAAAATTTTGCCTCGCTGGGGATTACAAATTGCTCCTGAAAAGATACAAAGAGGAGATTCTATTAATTATTTAGGATATAAAATAGAGCTACAAAAAATTAGACCGCAAAAGGTGCAAATTCGGAGAGATAGACTACAGACTCTTAATGACTTTCAAAGATTATTTGGAGATATTTCTCATCTACGAACTATTGTTGGGGTAAAAAATGATGAACTGACTAATTTGTTCAAAACCTTAGAAGGTGACAAGGACTTAAATAGTCCAAGAGAATTATCACCTGAAGCTGAGAAAGAATTAGCATTGGTAGAAAAGAAAGTGCATGAAGGACACGTGAATCGTATTGATCCAAAGCTGGATTGCATTTTGGTTATCTTACCTTCTAGGCGTTCTCCTACTGGAATATTAATGCAGAGGGAAGATATTATATTGGAATGGATATTTTTACCAAATAAACCAAATAAAAAATTAAAAACTTATGTGGAAAAAATCTCTGACTTGATTTACAAAGGAAAATTGAGACTTCGTCAATTAGCAGGCATAGACCCAGCAGAAATTGTCGTACCATTAACTAAGGAGGACATTGAAAAATTATGGACAGAAAGTGAACCTTGGCAAAGAGCTTGCAGTAATTTTTTGGGAGAAATTAACAGCAAATATCCCAAAAGCAATAGAATTGATCTTATAAAGAGAGCTGAATGGATCTTGCCTCGAATTGTACGGCAAAAACCCATATCTGGAGTTCGTACATTTTATACAGATGCCAACAAAGAAGGAAAGGCAGGTTACAAATCAGAAAATTTAAGTAAAGTGGTTCAAAGTCCGTATAATTCAGTGCAAAAATCAGAATTGTATGCTATTCTGTTGGTATTAATGGATTTTTCAGAACCTCTCAACATAGTAACTGACTCTCAGTATGCTGAAAGAGTGGTGTTACATATTGAGACTGCAGAATTTATCCCTGATGCTTCAGAATTAACTTCACTATTTATTCAATTACAAGATACAATCAGGAAAAGGAATCATCCTTTATATATAACTCACATTCGATCCCATACTGGTCTGCCAGGCCCTCTAGCACAAGGCAATGAAGAGATTGATAAATTATTGATAGGAAATGTGCTGGAGGCCTCAGAATTTCATAAAAAACATCACGTTAATAGTAAAGGTTTAAAAAAGGATTTTTCCATAACCTGGCAACAAGCCAAAGAAATAATAAAGAAATGTCCTACTTGTTCCTTCTACAATCAGACGCCATTACCAGCAGGATGTAACCCAAAGGGTACTCAGAGAAATGAAATCTGGCAGATGGACGTGTTTCACTTTGCAGAATTTGGAAAATTGAAATATGTACACCACACTATCGATACTTATTCAGGATTTCAATGGGCAACTGCTTTGAGTTCTGAAAAAGCTGATTCTGTAATCACTCATTTGCTAGAAGTTATGGCCATCATGGGTATACCTGCACAAATCAAAACTGACAATGCTCCATCATATGTCTCTGTTAAAATGAAACAGTTTTTTGCTTATTACAATATAAAGCATATTACAGGCATACCACATAATCCTACAGGTCAAGCAGTTATAGAAAGATCAAACAGAACTCTAAAGGATATGCTAAATAAACAGAAATGGGTAACAAAAACCCCCAGAAATAGACTGCATAATGCTCTTCTAACTTTGAATTTTCTGAATGCCAATGAGAAAGGAACAACAGCTGCAGAGAGACATTGGATAATAGAAAAAACTACAGAATTAAATCAGCCTATATACTTTAAGGATGTGCTGACCTCAGAATGGAAACCAGGGTATGTATTACATTGGGGACGTGGTTTTGCTTTTGTTTCTACAGGAGAAGATAAGCTGTGGGTACCATCAAAATTGATAAAGGTTCGATTTGAACAAGAGAGACCTCTTAATTAGAGGAGGTGATAGTTCATCAACCAGCATGAACATCCAATTTAAACTAACTTGTATCAATAAAACATGCCTTTTCATTTCATCAGATAATAACTTGCCAAAAAGGAACATCCCCAAAATTAGTCTTGGGGAAAGGTTTTTGTTTTTGTCTTTTAGGAGAATGAAGGTTAAGGAATCTGAAGAACACTGGACAAATGAGACAACTGAAGAAAAGGGACAAATCATCTATCCCAAGAAACAGAGTGAAACGGTGTATGGGTATATATTATCTAAAAAAAAAAAAATTTTATGTCTTCCTAAATGTTTGTTTCTGCTTTTCTCTAAAGATTTAACACTATTGGTCTTCTAACAGTCCCAGTTCAATTAAAATTTAAAGCTGACTTTGGAGTTGGAGAATGGCTCTCTCCTTCTTTAAAATCAAGCATGTTGTTAAAAGGAAAATGCAAACTCCCTGTATCATGCCAGAATAAGAGCCATCTTCTGCTATGGTACAGGACAAAAGCAAAATTAATTAAGGGACTATTCTATTACTAATCTCAACTCTTTGATTCTATTCTGATTCTTTAAACTTTTCTCAAAGTATAAATTTTATATCAAAATTTACAAGATTAATATATATATATATACATTTTAAACTTTGTTAAGATATGAATGGTCACATAGAGTACTAATTCTAGAAAAAAGGCTAGCTGCATATATATGTTTTTGTGTTCGAGTCTCTTATCAGTTTTCTGCAGGAAATCACGGCCAGGCCTAATATCAACTGAAGTCTCCAGAAAGAAGATGGGGCCCCACAACAACAACAATTCCACGTGGACAATAATAATATCATTAAGCTGACAAACATCATCCACAGATCAGCTTTGAACTACAAGGTGCTCAGAGCAATTTTGAGATGACTAGCTGAGATGATCCAGTCTCAAAGACTACTTGAATAAGGACTTGAGATAAACCCTGAACTTTGGCATTATACACAGACTGGATAGTGAAGGATATAGTTACCTCTCTTAGAATTTGACAATTAACCTAAAATTTTTCTTTCAGGATAAAGAAAACTTCGCCCATACCCAGCAGGAAGCAATTTTAAGAATACGACGCCCACATTCCCAAAGAGGTGGTGTGGGGCGGGTGGTTTTTTGGTCTTTTTAATGGGTTTTGGGTCTGGGATAATTTTCAGTATTTAGGGGGGTTGGTTACAAGTTATTGTCAAGGGTTAGGAAAAAGGCTAAGCAAAGGAGATTAGATTTAAGGTTCTTGTTTAAAAAAAAAAAGAGAAAGAAAGAAAAGAAAAAGACAATTACTAGTTTTAAATACTTTACATTGGATTGAATTGTTTTATATTGTACACAAATTTGAAACTGATATTTTTAGAAAATGCTATATGTATATTTCTAATTGTATTTATTCCATCCATTTAACAATGTAATGCAAATTTCTGATCCTTGAATGTTATTATTATCAACTATTAGGATATAAAGAAATGAAAGCTAGTAGTTAGACATTATCATAGAACTTGTAGTCATATTAGATATGTTTTAAAAATTGAGCAGAGATGTTTTAGACAGGTCATCTTCAAACCCTTCAGAGATCTACAGAATATGGCATTTAAAATGTTTTAATAACTTAGAAAATTTTTCTTTTTTGAGACATGTCGGCTCCTGGCAGTACCAATCTACTTTAGAGAAAATATGGGCATTGAAGAAACTGCATATGGAGTCAACTTTCATTCTGGCAAAAGTTAGCCACTGGACAACAAAGTATCCTCGAATCAACAGGACAAAATGGACAGACAGATCACGAAACAAGGGACTACTGATTCTTGCCAAAACAAGTGTGGTTATGGCTTTATCAAAAGGCATCTTCTGAGGCCAGGACAATATGGCCCCATCCCTGAAGTGGCCTTCGCATCCGGAAAAGGTACGGTGCCCTTTTCTTCGAAGGCAGCTTAACAGGCAGAGGGCCAATGGATTCTGTTGTACAATGGAACAGCAGCTGAAAGCTCATGCCTCTCAAAAGTAGACTGGCATTTAATAGAGGGATGTGGAGAAGAAGGGGATGCTGAGATGAAGCCATATATACACAGCCAAGAAGAATGGACAGCTGAATTAAAAAACTGTCAACAATTTCCAGAATTTAAAATCCTGAATCATGACAGGACACTAGTGGAATTCAGGTGTTTCTGGTACCTGGACTGCTCTCACCCAATGTGAGGTTGAACTGTTGACCTTGTGTACATCCTACTTCACAAATGAGTCTGTCAGATACACTAAGCCTATAGGCTGAAGATGATGCCCCAACACTGCGGAGAAACCTCAGGTGACTGCCCAGGCAGCTGGCTGTTTCTGTCAACTCACAAAATTTTTTTGGAAGTTGCTTGCATGCACTTCCTGTTTTTATTTTTGTTAGCTAATATTATTCCCTTCTTGGGTCTCTGAGGGAGTTGAAGATTAGTTAGTTATGGTTGAAGATTAGTTAGTTATAGTTGAAAATTAATTAGGATAGAAAGTACATTAGATACATCTTGGAATTATCAAAATAGGATAGATAATGGAATTATTTTCTCTGATTCGTCAAATACCTGTTTAGGTATTTATTACTTGTATATATTGTATATAGTTATTGTACTTTTGTATATAGTTTTTCTTTTGTTAGTCATAACCTTTTGCTTTTTTTCTTTTTATTAAAATAGAAAAGGGGAAATGTGGTGGTAATCTAATTGTATTGAAATATTATTTTGATTTGTACTGAAATATTAATTTGATTGTATGTTAATAAATAAAGTTGTCTGGGGGTCAGAGCTATTAGAGCCATAGCAAGAGTGTGGCGGTGGTGGCACACGCCTTTAATCCCATAGATATCTGTGTGTTCAGGGTCAGAGCTATTAGAGCCATAGCAAGAGTGTGGCGGTGGTGGCACACGCCTTTAATCCCATAAGATCTCTGTGTGTTCAGGGATACAGCCAGCATTGGAGACATATGCCTTTAAGACCTAGGGGGCTGTACATTCAGACAGTGACGAGGCAGTCATGTGTTTGGGTTTACAACCAATGAGAAGGCAGAACAACATACTTTAAAAATACGAACCGACAGGAAGTAGGTCTCTTTTCGCGAAGCTGGGACAGCAGGAGGAAGGGTGAGATTTTAGCTCTGAGCTCTGACTTCTCAGCTTTCTCTTTTACATTGTTTCTGTGTTTCTTATTTAATAAGACGGTTGGTTACATCTACAACGCTAGCTTTCTTATAGTGATCCATCCTTCCTCCCTGTTCCTGATTTACACCATCGTGACCTTCGGAACGACAGGCTTGTGTAAGTAAGGCAAACACATGGACACACAACCGGCCCTGTGAAGAGCACAGGATGTGGCACTTGCCCTGAAAACTACTTTCTGGGGGAGCTCAACGTGAAAAGGAAGAAAAAGAACATAACACACACACACACACACACACACACACACACACACACGCACGCACGCACGCACGCACGCGCACGTGCACGCGCACAGGCACGTGCACGCACACGTACTGGTCCCGTAGGAGAAGTCAGCCATCTCGCCTGCCTGCCTGCTGCTGTCTGGAGGAAGGCAGGGGGGCTGCCATGCTGAGGCCACTTCTGTTTATTGAACAGTAATGTATTTTGCCTTTAGCAGATGAGCGGCAGCGCAAGAGCGATGAACAGCAGCAAGGAAAATGAGATTGTAGCTTCCCGGGTGTGACAAATAGTCCTCCTCAACAAATCCAACCCATTAATCCTGAGTTTGTTCCAGTAAATCCACAGGGAAATGTTGGTTTGTTCGTCTGTTTTCCAGGGGAACCATAGTTCACTCTATTCCACGAGCAGCCATGCGGGGACAGTTTCAACAGTTGTTAAAAGGGCCACAGGTGGTGGGATTGGAGAGGTGGCTCGGCACCGGCTGCTTTCTCAGACAGCCTGGGTCCGGTTCCCGGTAGGTACATGCCGGCCCACAACGGCCTGTAATTCCAGTATAGAGGATGTGATGCCCTCTTCTAGCCTCCATGAGCACCAGGCACACACATGGTGCTCATATGTATAATCAGGCAAAACACTCACACACATAAAATAAAAAGAATTTTCAACGGCCACAAATCCTCAAAACTGTCCAAGTCTCATAATCTCCTCGGAGCTTTTTAATCTCTAAATTGTCCCTCCTGATGGCCTTTTTCCAAGGACCCTGGCAGCTGAGGTCTAAAGAGCTATCAAGACACACCTCTCTACAGTCTGCCATTGTCCCAGAAGTACACGAGAGCATAGTAGATCATCAGAAAGCCAAGTCTCTCCCAGTCTCCCATGCTACTCCTGATCTGGCAACACAGTATTCCATCTCTTCCCAGAGACAGAGGCAGCTGCGGCCAGCAAACTACTGCATACCATGTGCACACACCTGTGGGTTTACTTATATACCATGTGCACACACCCACGGGCTGACTTGTATACCATGTGCACACACCCACGGGCTGACTTGTATACCATGTGCACACACACATGGGCTTCATGTCTGCACCAAGATGAGGCTCCTCTCCAGGCAGGTTCTCAGGTTAACTCTGCCTTCTGACGCATTGACACTTGAGGTCTTGTTAACCCTGAGGAGACGTCCCTTTTCTGCCTTGGCTAACTTGTAGACATAGTAAATGACTCCCATAGAAAAGCAGGTCTTTCATGTGGAAACCAAGCAATCCAGTCCCTACCTGCAACTTCCTTTCCTGAGCCCTCGAAATCCCACCAGTATTCCCGCTCTTAGGGGGGTGGCAGTTAGCAGATGGCTAGGGACATTCGCTCTCCCGCTGACGTCATCTGAAGTAGCCAATCCCAGCCTGCTCCCCTTGCCTCCCCTTGTCTTCCCTGTGGAAACTGCAATGGATCTTCTGCTTCCCCTTGCTCCTGACTCCTGACCAACCTTGGAGCGTCCCCAGGAGGCTGGCCTGTCCTCTCGGGAGCCATGAGTCACAAGCTACCTTTGCAATCAGTGGCAGTCATCTGCTCATCAGATGGCCTTGCCAAACCTAAGTTATAATGCAAACCATGCTCCCTTTTCATAATTGGGTCCTATTGATGTCTCAGATGACTAGAAAAGCCATTACTATTGTCTAAAGCCCTGGTTCTCAACCTTCCTAATGCTGCACCCCTTTTACACAGTTCCTCAGGTTGTGGTGACCCCCACAACCATAAAATTATTTTGTTACGACTTCATAACTGCAATATTGCTACTGTTATGAATCGTAGTGTAAATATCTGATACGCAACTCCCGAAGGGGTCATGACCCACAGGTTGAGAAACACTGGTCTGGAGCGCTGCTGTCTGCCCTGGCTCTTTCATAGTCCCCATCACGGGGAACAAGGGCTAGGATTAGAAGGGAATTTTCTAGAGACTTAGGAATTCAGCAAGAGCTGGACGCTCAGGGCACAGGGCAGACAGCAAGCTCAAGAGCCACCCAGGACACCCACATATCTGCACCACAGGCAAGGAGCCCCAATAGAGTGTGTGACTGAGAGGGGAAAAAGGCAACTCGTGCCCTGAGCTGGCCTCTGAAGAAGGCAAGGGGGCACCGGAAATAAGACATTGAGCATCCCTGAATGTGAACGAAGGCACCCCTGGAGCTGGTCCCCAAGCCTGAGGCTCTGCTGGAGGCTGTCCTTCTCAGGTCACCAGGAATGGGAGTCTCCTCAGTGTTTGGGGGATTACCTCAGGAACTCTGACCTGGGCAGCCCATGGTGTGAGGGAGTCAGCTTCACCTGTCCTATAGTGTGTGCACAACAGAGCTGTCTCGGGAGGCTCTGACCACCAGGGTTTGTCTACCCCTCCTTCCCAGGAGCCTCCTGCTATGCCTAGGAATTTCAGGCCCAGCAGGCAGGCACTTTAGACAAGAATGTGTGGGATAAAGGACCGAGAAGCAGGAACTCCTCTTCCTTGACAGCTCTGGCTCCCACATCCACCCAATCTCCCAAGCCTCCCGTGCATTTTAAATCCTTCTGCTTTGAAGATTAATCTGGAGCTTAAACGGTTCCCTCAAAATGCTCGCAAGCCTAAACTGCTTAATGGAAACGCTAATGAGACTGAATTCTGTGACTCAAAATTAACATAATTAACCAATTTATGGGCACAGATTAATTTAGTTGTTATGTACTTAACATTTCATGTTTATGAAAGGGGGGGGGGGCATGATGATTTAGTTCCCCAATCAAAATGTAGAGCGAAAACGCCAACAGAAATCTGTTGCTGTTTACTTTTCCTTCCCTGAGGACAAGGGAACAGAGCAGAAACCGCACACAGGCAGGCAGGCAGGCCGAGCAGGGCACACTGCTTCAGAGTGCCAGTCAAACTCTGGGGTCCTGGGGTCCTCTCCTGCTCTGCACCCTGAGCCACCAGCTCCTGAGCAGGATCCGGTCCTCCTAGCTAGTGAGGCTTCTCAGAAGCTGGGGGACCCTGAAGCGTGTGCCTCGCGGCAGGGTGAGGTCTGAGTCTGATTAAGCAAGAGCACAGCAAGGTGCTGGTCAAAGCCTGCCCCACACTACTGAGCATTTCTGACAGCAAAGTCAGCCTCGGCCCAGGCTGTACCTGTGTCCCCAGAGGAGGCTGAACGGAGCGTGTGGCCAGGAGGAGCTGGCATCCTGCAGGCTCACATCCTCAGATGTGAGTTAGGCCTTTGCATTCCGCAGACACCCGCAGCATGGGCCACGCACGCCGGGGGATCTGGACGGGCGGGTAAACTGCATCTGGAAGGGTGCAGCTAAGCCCCCCACACCAGTGCCAGCTGACAGCCGGTGAGACAAGAGGAAGAAGCATGGCAAAAACCAAAAACAGACAGACAAACGGACACACAAGATGAGGAGATCTCCGGGTATGTCAGATTATCTTAAAAACAAAATGAATACTTTGTTAAAGTAGAATTTAAGAAGAACTGGAAGAAGGCTACAAGCTGGAGAGGAGAAATGTTGAGTGAGCACGGAAGCCACGGAAGAGGAGAGCTGCCCTTCCTGCTTCCTTCCTGTGCGGTCCCATTACCGTTTTCTCAGCTTGGGAGGAAGAAGAAAGGTCAAGTTACGCCGGGAAGGAATGCACGCAACAATGTACTTGCACGCAGCCTGAGGACTTCCTTCTGTTTCTGGCCACTGGGCTGGCTCAGGGGCAGCGGACTTCAGGCTGTCACTACCGTGCTCTAACGTCAAAGAGCTGGGACAGCAAAGGCAAAACCCGGCCTTCAGGTCATCAGGCCTGTGCTCACCTGTTTCCTCTGCCTCTCGGCAACTGCCTGACCCTGGAGGTGGCAATTCACTCCCTGCTCAGTTCCGTTTCCGGCGGCGTGAAATTGGCCATGATAACGCCAACTCACAGAATCCTTCTGAGGATCCGATGTAGAGAGAATGCTGAAGAGTTTGGGAGTGCATTCGCAATTAAAAGCAGTCAGAAATGGCTGCTACTGTTATAATAATAATAATAGTAATAATAATAATAATAATAATAATAATAATAATAATAATAATAATAATATCCTAAGGAGACTGGAGCAAGCAGAAAGTGAACTGAACGCACAGTCTACCTCTCCTCGGGGTCCAAATCCCCAGAACTTAAAACCTAGCAGAGAAGGAAAAGTCCAGCTCTGGATTAGGCATGCAAGGTGTTCAGAGGAACCAAGAGAGCACAGATGAGAGGCAGACAGCAGAAGGAAAGCTCCTGCTACAAGTCTGCTTGGAGGAGAGCAATTCCACAAGGGCTCAGACTTCTGAGGCCTGGACTGCCAGGTCAGCAGGGATCCTGCGCAAGCATCCCTGGGGGACAGCTGTCTACCTGCAGGCTGAGCAGGGGGCAGCACAGGGTTTGCTCAGAGATGAATCAAGTGAGAGGTGGCGGTAGGCCAGAGAGAGGGGATGATGATGTCCTGAGACTAGGTAGCCCCCCCTCACAGGACCCTTCCAGAAAGACAGGTCCTTCCGGCACCAGGTCCCTGTTTTCCCCCATCAGAGCTAGACCCCTGCCAGGAGACTGATAATCACTCACAGCCAAGAGGATTTGTGAGTACAATTGTGAGCACACAACCAAACCCAGCTAATATCTGAAGAAAGCCAAACGTCAAATTAGAAAGGAACACAGCTAGATGTCACGGCTCATGCCCACAATTCAAGCATTGCAGAGCCCAAGGAAGAAGGATGCAGAGCCTGGAGCCAGCATGGGCAACACAGCAGGATTCTGTCTCCAAAGAAACTCTCCGAGCCAGACGATTCCCCCAAAGACAGGGATAAGAGAGTGCGTGCAGGCAGGGAGTCTCCGAAATAAGTATCAGTATGCACAAAACAGTACAAGATGTCATAGTATCTGTTAAAGTCAGCCAGAGCTCTCCTGTTTCCAGGAAGATGGGATAGACAATATTCACTCCATTCTTCTTGCTTCATCAAGCCCGAGCCTGGAGATGGCACATGAAACAAACAAAGAGAAACTCTGAAAGCAGGCAGGCAGGCAGACTGGTTCGGGATCCTGTTCTGTTAAGAATGACATGGTAGTGGGATCTTGCGTCATCTTCCTCTTCCTCCTCTTCCTCCTCCTCCTTCAATTTTCATTTGTGTGTATGGGTGTTTTGCTTACATGTATGTCTTGTGTACTATGTGCATGCGGTACCCCCAGAAGTAAGAAGAGGGAATCGTATCCCCTGGGGACTGGAGATACAGATGGTTGTGAGCCTTCATGTAGGTGCTGGGAGTCAAACCGAGGTCCTATGGAGGAGCAGTCAGCGCTCCTAACCTCTGAGCCATTTCTCCAGACCCACTGTATCTTCTTTTTGTGTGTGTTTTGTGGTTTGTTTTGTTGTTTTGTGACAGAGTCTTGCTGAGACAGGATGGAAAGATGGAAACTTGTGGACGCAGGATGCTAGGGCAAGGAGGGTGGGGCTTGGAATGTCCTCACAGTGGCTGTGGTCTGCACTCTAGTACTCCTCACCCAAGAAATCTGGCTGAAGCTTTCACCAGCTGAGACCCAAGAATTCCAACACAGTTAGCAACGTTTGTTTAAGGCTTTCTCCCTTCCCAACTGTAAACCCACACTTTTCTAGGAATCTCACGAGAAACCCAATTGTAGTAAAATGACGTGTCCTAACCCTAGTGGCTTCTGGTTTTATTTTTATTAGATTGTAATCCCATCTGACACATCCCCAGAGCTGCCCTATAATCCTATTCAAAAAGAATGGGGGAAAAAGTCTTAGCAACCCTTCAAGATGTAACACGGGAACCCCCAAAACAGTGTGCAATGCTACCGCTCAGCCACGTCAGGGCAACCCTCCCTGAGAAGTGACGACCAGGCTCACACAGGACAACCCTTCCCCGAGAAGTCCACACTTGCTTTCAGGTTAGCCTAGTCTTTCCCCTAGAGCCTTTCTATTTTTAATAAACTCTTAACTTTTTTCATATTCATTTGTCCTGAAAATCCCTTCTTCAGCATGGCAGAGGATCTGGTTTTGACAGAGTAGAGGACTCTGAAAAAGGACTCCCCCCCCCCCCCCCCCCGCTTGGGTGACAGTGTGGAGAAGTGTCTCCACCCCTGCTGCTGCTGACACTGCTACGTGCCTCAGGCTGGCCTTGAACTCTCCATCCTCCTGCCTCAGCTTCTCAAGAGCTAGGATTACAGGCACACACCACCACACTCGGTTTGCTGTCTACATTTTTATCTCATTTAAACCAGAGCTAGTGATGAAGACCGTGACAACCAGAAACATTACTAGAGACAAACAAAAGTGAATAAAAACTCTGTTTCTCCAGTTTAAGCACCAGGAAAAGGGAAGACGAGAAATCCAGCAGGAAACTTTTACCAAACAATTGGTCTACCCCAGCCAAATAGCACAGGGAACCCATAGGACCAGCCCACATAACTGGGTGGCATTCCTGGACCTCTGTCCCTGTGAAGAAGTAACTACTACCGCCCCCCCCCCCCCCACATACACACCCTAAGCCTAGGGGTGTCAGAAACTGGCAAGAAGAAAGCAGGGCTTCTATCATTCTGGACACACACACACACACACACACACACACACACACACACACGCCCTTCCCGTGAAGTCACACAGGCATGAAAAGCCCACTCTTGACCTGTAACCAGGCAGCAGCCAGGTGCTTCCCTGATCTTCCCTGGAGCTGCGTTAGGAGGTCTGGTGGGGATTGGCCACAGTAATGACACAGCCCTCACAGAGATGTCACTGACGTCACACGGAGAGTAGCCAGCATGCCCAGGATGAATGACAAGGAGCATGGATGCTCGCACACACCTACCTGCCTGAATGAAGCGGCTCCCCCTTCCCTGTTGGAGCCAAGGCAGAGAAAGCTAAGACGGGAGGCCTAAGCAAGACTGGACTCTCATCACAAAATATACAACTTTCTAATGAAAATCACACATCACAGCTGGGCATGGTGGTGCACGCCCTTAATCCCAGCACCCAGAGGCAGAGGCAGGGGGATCTCTGTGAGTCTGAGGCCAGCCTGGGCTACAGAGAGAGTTCCAGGACTCTGTTACACAGAGAAACTCTGCCTTGAAAAACCAACGCCCCACTTCTGAAAACCCCTTCAGAAAAACCATATATCACGTCAAGTACAGGTTTGTCACAACAGTGATGCAGCTGCAAGGGAATGCCACAGTGGAGGAACAGTGTGAGGCAGCAGGAATGTTCGGGCAGGCAACCGCAAACATGCTTGACACCAATGAGAAAACATTCACAAAGCAATGGAAATTATCAGCGGAGAAACAGAAGTCATAAGGAGGAAAAAAATCAAGTGGAACTGTGAGAACTGAAGGCACTGTCATCAAAACGACAGGCTCAGCAAACGCAAGGCACAGGGTGGGGAAAAGCATGGCATGTAAGACAGACCCACAGGAATTACCCAGCCAGAACAGCAGGAAGGAAGCAAATGAACTACAACAAAGATCTCATCGTGATGTCCCCAGCGTCCATAGAAGGGAGGGCTGAGAAAGCACTCAAAGGCGGAGAGGCTTAAGTCTACCCATGTTTTTCAAGAGACACAAAATTACAGGCTCACTGGGCACTGCTTCCCCTCTTGAGTTTTCGGTATCATATTTGATAGCTGAGGCCAACATGTCTGATGTGGTTCTAATGTGTACATATTAAGACAGTTATACATATTTTACAGGGGGAACAGTGAGGTATAAAGGGGGGTAAGGGGTCTACACCTCACTCAAGCTGTCAAATAACTCTTCATAGTCGGATAAATTATATGTAATTTTATACATTAAAACATACAATAGGTAAATCAAATTGGAAAAAAAACAATACTTAATCACCCTTCAGGAAGGCAAAGAAAAGGACAAATAAAGTTACAGGAAACAAAATATAAAATGTCAGGCATGGAGGATCAGACAGTAAGAGCAAGTACTGCTGTTGTAGATGACCTGAGTTCGGTTCCCAGCATCCACATCAGGAGGCTCACAACAGCCTGTAACTCCAGCTCCAGGAAATCTGAAAACCTCTTCCAACCCACGTGGGCACTGTATCCCATGTACAAATCCACACACAGACACATACATATACACGTAGTTTTAAAAATTCAAAATGTAAGACTTAAGCCCCAACGACATTAAATATAAGTGGTCAAAATAAAGTAGTTAAAAGTCATAGATTGGTAGTGTAGGTTTAAAAATCCATGCTTGGATATATAATCTCTACAAGACACTTAATGTGAATATAACCAGTCTAGGAAGATTTGAAGTGAAATGATAGGGGAAAAAGTGGACCACACAAGCAGTCATGAAAAGAGAGCCAGAATAACATACTAACATCATAGAAGGTAACATTCCGAGTGGAGGAAGGGACCAAAGACAGAGAAAACTTCTACTGGCAACCCTGAATGGGGAAGACCAAGGAACAATGTTTTGAGATTTGGGTTTGAATTTAAAATAAAAATTTCAATCAATTTTGTAGAAAGAAAATAAAATTGTTAGATTTCAAAGACTCACAAAAGTTTACAATTTGTATAACCACCCACGTGTATAGCAAACATTCAGAATTATGTTTCAAAGAATTCTGATTAAACAAATCAGAATACTTAACAAAATAGTAAAAATTTAAAAATTCATATAAAAGAAAACGCTAAGAAACAATGGCCATCAAAGAGTCAAGTCTTTAGAGTTAAGTGCACATAATTGTTGATATGTGATGTAAATTTATTATAAATAATACAGAGTAAGAATCTGGATAAGGCGAGGGGCCAGGAAGCGATGGTAAGGGAAGCAGGGCTATGTGGAGGCCCTTGCTTTGTTTAGAAGAGCATGATGAGCGCTGCTGAATGTCAGACACTGAAGAAACGAAAACACACGTGACTCGGGAGTCGGACAGAACCAGAACATAAAGATTAAGAAGAGGTAGGCTCAGTATGAACCCCAGTGGTGAGAACATTTGCTTAACATATGCAAGGCTCTGAGTTCACTCTCTCATACTATCAAAACAAAAAACAAAAAAAAATTGTATAGAAGAAATTATATCTATAAAAAATGTAAGGCTGTGCTATGAGAGAATTATATTTGTGAAAATAAAGTACAGCAGAAATAAATCCAAATATATTTGAAATCAGCATATGTGTGAATATATCAAACTCCCTCTTCAAAGAGACTCTTACATTTAAAAAAATAAATTCAGATATGTTCTACTTCCAAAATCATGGGTAAAAAAAAAATGAGAAATGTACAATAAAAGTTACAATAAAATAATCTAGCCAGTGTGTAAACATTAATATTAGCCAAAGTACAATTAAAGGCAAAAAATCAAAACATTATTTTTTATACCAATTGAAGATCCAATATACTAAGAAGACAGATTTTCTATATCACTTGTAACATAACTGTAAAAGATATACAGCAAAAGCATAAAGAAATTGACAAGTCTGTAACTGTCATGGAGAACCACTGCCTTTCTCAGAAACAGATCAGGGAGATAAAAAGGAAGGCACAATACCAGGCATGAGCTCCTTGCTGTGGAGTGAACCCCAAGCCAAGCGGAGAGTAGTTGGTTACCCCCATTACCGTCAGGCCATTACTGCACAAGCAGGACCATCTAGACTGCCAGGTTAGTAGTGAAACTCATAGGATTCACTTCTAGGTAGAATCACTGATACTTTTTCTTCCTCGGTACACTGCGTAGCCCATTTCAGCATTGTGAAATCTAGCTAGTGGGGAAGAAGTTTCCAGCTCCATTTTTTTGCTTGATTTCTTTATATCTTATAACCAGATGCATGGTCTTCAGCGTTAGACTATAGGGACTCTTACCCAATACTTATAAACCTAGTCAAGAACACATGGCCAGGGGAGCTACAGGCTCTAGGAGGAATTTTCTACTGTTGTTTAAACTGATAATAGTGTCAAGCTGCCTTGTAAGCATCTATAATTATACCCATTGACAAATGCTACCTCATTCTTAATCAGAGAGGCCTCTTTGCAGTGAATGGCAGTGAATGCAGAAACTCATAGCTTCCCAGGGTGTCAAGAATAAGTGATAGATGAGTGCTTACTTGTAAATAAGACATTTATGCCACCCCCTCTAAAGTTCAAAAAACATTACAGGAGAGGGGGTGGGACAGATGTAAGAGCCAGAAGACGGGGGAAGGTCTGCTAAATGCCATCTTCTTGGCTTCACACAGCTATTACAATCACAAACTCATGGTGGATCCTGTTACCACCACTGGGCCTGTACAAGACTGGCCCTGTCACTAATGTGTCCTGGATATGGGAGGAGCTCATGGGATGCTTTCCCTTCCCGCTGAGCTACTGGCTACTGAAACGCTCTAGAGAACAATGGGAGTCATTGTTTTCAGTGGGTAGTTCCAAACCCATGATCACATAAATGTCCCTGGTTAAATTCAATGGGCCACAGAACAAAACCAAAAGATATGAATGAGGGAAATGATTTATAGGGAGAAGTGTGAGGGAGATGGGGGAGTGAGATTAATCAGAACGCAATACACACACACACACACACACACACACACACACACACACACACACACACACATATAGTGTGTGTGTGTCTGAAGTTGTCAAAGGAATTTAAGAAAGTCTCCAGAAATGTTTCATTAGATTGATCCAACACTCTTGTGACAAATGCACATTTCTAAAGGCACCTGGAAGGCAAGATCAAGGGACAAAGTGTCCAGTTTTATTAACAAGCTCGGGACTTGGGTGGGGGAACTTCCCCTTGAGTTAGGAATGGCCACCACGCAGCTGCCAGTGACTGTTGCCTTGAGAGATGAGGCCCTGCATGGCCAAAGCCTCCAGTTTTTCAGGAGTAACTCCAACTCTTGCATATTCTAATTTACATAAAATCCTTTGATTTGTGAATGCAAGTTCAAAACAAAAGACCGTGAGGCACAGACCAAACACAGGTACCCCCAGAGCTGGTAGGCAGGCACACCTGCTAATCGGAGAATTTTTGACGCCTACAGCAGCAACTAAACATCAGCAAGGAAGGAGCAAAAGGATTTATCCAGTTAGAAAGTTTTACAAGGCTCTTCTAAATAACTCAGGGCTTAAAGAGAAAAGTCAAAAGTATTTAGAAATGGAGTGCCAAGAGAACTCAGCCGAAGAACCTGCTGCCCAGCCCAAAGACCTGGGTTCAATCCCAGGAAGTCACATCAGAAACATAACCAGTTTGAGTGTTGCCCTCCGCCCTCCACACATGTGCTGAGCACTCCATACCCTCATCACACATGCACAGTAATAATAAATAAAAATAATGATTAAAAAGTACTCAGAAATAAGTAGCAGTAACAGCGCAGTCTAATTAAGCCAGTGACACAAGTTAAGGAGAACACGTAGATGGCATTCATTCATTCATTCATTCATTCATCAGGACACAGAAAATCCTAAACTTAAAAACTAACAAGTGTTCTTCATGGAGCTAGGAACAAACAATAATGAAGGTAAGGTAAAGAAATTAACAAACAAGAAAAGGTAGAAATTCATAAAACAGTAAAAAAATTTATTAAAAAACAATTAAAAATTCAATTAAAAAACTAATTGTCTGAAGGAACCTGTTTTTTTTACAGGAAAGAAGCTCTATCACTGATCAGGGGAAAACCAGATATCATAAATAAATTCAGGAACAACTATAAATTAAAAAAATACCTTTAAATTATGAGAATATATTTCATTTATGTCAGATTGAACCTCTGGAAAATTGAGTGATTTTTATAGAAAGACCCTCAAGGAGAATGAAAAGCCCACACCAACAGTGACCATAACCACACAGAATGACTGGTCAATCTACCGCTACCAGCAAGCCAGGCCATGCCCCTGATAGGAACCGCTTCAGAGCAGGGGACAGAGTTCCTTAACTCATCCCACCAGACCACCCTAAGTGACACCAGGAACTGTGGTCTAATCTATTTTACAAAGATACAAAACCACGCACAAAATATCAACAACCGAATGCAGCTGTGTACTGAAAGAACAACACTGTGATCAAACAGAATTTATTCCAGGAGGGAAAGAAATACATACATTAATGTACGTCATTACACTACACAGACTAAATGGCACATGTAAGAAAGAATATAGTCATCTCTGGGGATGTCTTTTAAAGGAGCATCTAATAAAATTTAATATCCACTCCTAATCAAAACTCTCAGAAATCCAGGAATAAAATACAGTTGTCTCAATTTGACAATGTCCAGCAACAGGAGACTTACAAAAGAGAGCCACAAATGGCTTAATACTATTCCTGTATGCATCACATATGACAACAGAACCCATAAACCACGGCCATTCGGTAATTATCCGGAGTCCCTATATATTGATATAAGGCACGAAGAAGAAATGAGTCACCAGTATTAGAGACAGCCTGCCACTGTCTCCACAGGTGCCTGCTCTTTACAGATAGAAAAGCCATAAAACCTCATAGCACCCATAGCATTCAAACAAGGCAGACAAAAACAACAACCAATACCTTTCCTATATCCACTTCCATAATGACTGATTATAAATATATATTAAATATCAACCCCGACATAAATCTAATTAAGCATGAAAGTCCCATATGGAGAAAGTGATAAAGCTTTTTAAGTGAAACTTTTAAAACAGCCTAAAAATATAGAAACCTACCATGATGCTCCCTGAGTGGGAAGACCCATTTATTGTAAGAATGTCAATTCTCCCCCAAAGTAATCTAAACCCCAACAGGAAATTTCATGACAAGGAGACTCTCAAGTTCATCTGAAAGAGAAAATGTACAAGAATAGCAGGAACATTTTTGATAAAGGACTCTAAGAGAAAATTCATCCTGTTAGTTATCGAAAAGAACTCTCCAAATAATAATGATGGCATTGATAGACCTTACAGACAGAGTACGGAACCATAGGGGGAGCCTGTGTACACGTGGGATGCAGGATGGGACAGGCAGTATGCACCCCTAAGCTGAACAGCAATCTGTGAGGGGATGATGTCAGGTTCTCCTTCATACTCACTATTGACAGAAAAAAATTCCATAGGAATAAGGAGGTAAAAATAAAAGAAAATTTGACTAAAGCTCTTGGCTAAATTATTGTCCTAAGACCTACATTTTCAGAGGAAGCACAAGAGAACCAATTTTATTTTCATGGGCTTTTCTCAAGTTTGATTCCAAACTCCAGAGTTACAAAAGGAAGACAAACACATTTGACATTATAAAAATTTCATCAGGTTTTTATTGGAATGTTACACATAGAAAAAGAACACAAATCATCCATGTGTAGCTCAAGAACTTAATAAAAAATTAAAATCTTCTAAAATGAAATACATCAGAGACTATGGGTTAAGCACACTAGGGCTTCACTCTCTAAAACACTGTCTCTATTGGTCCCTGGGAATATTAATCTCTCCTGAACATAGGTGGCACACCTAATGGACATCTGGCCAGGGGTGTTGGCGACTGGGGAAACTCATTTCATAAGATATAATTTGGGCCGGGCGGTGGTGGCGCACGCCTTTAATCCCAGCACTCGGGAGGCAGAGCCAGGCGGATCTCTGTGAGTTCGAGGCCAGCCTGGGCTACCAAGTGAGTTCCAGGAAAGGCGCAAAGCTACACAGAGAAACCCTGTCTCGAAAAAAAAAAAAAAAAAAAAAAAGATATAATTTGGATTGACTCACTGTTTCCTTTAGTTATTTTTATGTGATAAAACTTACAAGAAACATACAATTTTACAAAGAAGTTGGTAAAATTTACTCCATTTGGATAAATAGGCAGTTTTGTTTTGTTTTTTAAGAGTCTATCTGTGGTGATTTTCAACTAAGTCTGAAAACGCTTTGCCACTTTTCTCTTCAAAAGGTGCAACCAACTTCCTCTCCCTTTGGGGTGTAGCGATGCATTTCCGACGAGTAGAGTAAGGCTGACGTGTGTGACTTCTGGGACTTGGTCATAGAAGAATCAACTGCAGTGAGAGAAGCTAGCTCCCAGGCTATGAGGACACTAAAACCATCCCGAGGAAAGGTATTTATGTCGAAGAACCAGCACCCCCAGCCAAGAGTAAGGGCCTCTCACCAAGAGCACTTGCAGCCCATCTTGAGAGTGGATGCCCCAGTAAAGCATTCAGATCCCAGACACAGTCCACAACTTGACTACACCTTGGAGAGTAACCTTGAGCCTGAACCATTTAGTGTAGCCACGGTCTATACGACAGACGTTTACTGTTTAAGAAATTACGCTTTGAGATGGTTGTCCCGTGGCAAAGGCTAACGAATGTGTACTCTGCTAGGTTAAGAACAAACAAACAAACAAACAAACAAACAAACAAACCAAAGATATGAGTTCTAAGTTTTAGTTTCAGTAAGGGTCAAGATCGTAGTCCACCACCTCTTCACAGATAATCATCCCAGACCCTGGGAAACACAAGTACATTTTCAAGGGCATCAGAAATCAACCAGAAGAGGGCAGAGATAGACAGGGGTTTAGTGGTTGACCAGCTTGCACTATCGTGGGTGTCCAAGTTTAGATGGATTTCCTCCACCCAAGGGGCTCTCCCTGGCTCTGCCGAAGGCCAGAAGTCAGTCGTGACAGGACACAGATTTTGAGAAACAGCAGGAATCTCAGAAAGGACACAGCTATGGGGAAAGACATAACATTCACTCCATCCTTCGGCAGATCCCTGAAAAATATGTGTCTAGGCAACGTTCTTCTTAAAAACACGCAAGTCTAGAGGGAAGACAGTGGGTACAAGCCAGGGCGAGCTGTGCAGATGCTCCAAGAACTGTGCACTCCAGGACTGCAGGTTTCCACTGAAATACCAGAAAGTCACGGTGCAAGAGCAAAACTATGTTCCTGGCAAAGATGCCTGGGAAAGGATGAATAAGTCTCTCAAAACTCAAACTTTAATCACTGCTATAACAAAGCTTTACAGTATTAGAAAAAAATCCAACAGGCTCTAAATCCTACAATATAGATGATTTTTATTGTATAATAAATTTTGTTATATAATGATACAATAAAAATAACTAAACATGCAAATAAAAGAATATGTGAACCATTGTAAAGAGTAGACTTAATCATTAGGAACATAAACATGTCTGGGACACTGGATCTAGTCCAGAAGGCTTTGTAGTAACTCTCTGCCATGCCAGAGAGTTTGAGAAAGATACTTAGAAAGAGTGAAGATGTGGAGAGTCTCGAGGAAGATTTAGAGATGGTTAAAAAAAAAAAATAAGGCAAACTGAAAATATAAGACAGAAAACTATGATGACTAAAACTTGGTAGTTGCATGGAATTAAAAACAGACTGGATACAATAAAAAGGAGGCACACTCAGAGACAGCATGACACTAACCATCTAATTAAAAGCAAACAGAGACACAAAGATTTTTAAATAAGAACAGAGCCTCAGTGACCTATGAGGTGTGTGGAGCAGCCTAGTGACTGCCACTTAAAAACACTTGAACACTGACTTTTTCTTTTATACACACACACACACACACAGACAGAGAGAGAGAGAGAGAGAGAGAGAGAGAGAGAGAGAGAGAGAGAGAGAGAGAGAGAGAGAGGGAGAGAGAGAAACACACAAACTCATTGAGAAACAGCAAAGTCCATGCTGGAATAATAGAAAGAAAATTACACACAAGGCCATTATAGTCACAGGGAAATAATAATTAGGGAAACCATCGTCAGGCCTGCACAGGAACAGATCACACAGTAGCAGAGGCAACAGTGAGGATAACACCTGACTCACCATCAGAAACGATGGCGGGCAGGAGAGCTCGGAACGACATCTTTGAAACACCGAAAGCGGCCCGCTAGAATCCTGACCAGCACAACTTCTTTCCAAAATGAAGACAAAGACCACCTTCAGAGCCAGAATGTGATCCCTGGGACGCACATGGTGGAAGGAAAAGAATTGCCTCCCCCAGGTTTTCCTCTGACCTCTGCATACATGGGCATAAACCCACAAACTAAATTTATTAAGTAGTTTTTAAAAAGACACTTTCGAATAAATTCTAAGGGAATTTCTCACCAGTATACTTGAACTTCAAAAAAATCTTTAAAAAATTCTCTAGAGTACAGTGACTTAATCCTTTAGTCCCAATACTTGGGAGGCTGAACTAGGATAATTGCCATAAGTTTGAAGCTAGCCTGAGCTATACAAAGCTACGGACCAGTTTAGGCTACTGACTGAGACCCTATTTCAAAAAATTAATTCTACAGGTGGAGAATACAGAAAGCATAAAGTTTAAGAAACCCTACATATCTGGGCAGTATACCTTTCCATGAGCTGCCTTTAGTATTTAAAGCTGAGTCGGGTCACACACACCAGCAATCTCAGCACTCACGGGGGTCAACCTGGGCTACACAGTGACTTACAGGCAAGCCTGAGCTAGGTAATAAGATGGTGTAACAAAATAAAAACTAACAAGTAATGGCAATGCACACACATGAAACGTCCACTGGAAGCACGAGAGAGAGTGTGAAATGAAATAATCTGTTTTAGATTATTTCATTACATTACACATGATTTGTATGTGGCTTATTCCAGAGAGACTGAGGCAGGTTAGGATACACATTTTACTCTCCCGAGCAACAACTGAAAAACACAGACAAACATAGGAAGGTTTAGTCCCATGGTTGGCCCAGAGGCACTGCATGGAAATTGCAGGCCATGTGCATGTAAAACTCAGAGAAGAGGCCAGGCCGTGGTGGTGCACACCTTTAATCCCAGCACTTGGGAGCCAGAAGCAGGCGGATCTCTGTGAGTTAGAGACCAACCTGGGCTACAGAGTGAGTTCCAGGACAGGTTCCAAAGCTACCCAAAGAAACCCTGTCTCAAAACAACAACAACAAAAACCTCAGAGAGGGTGATCGCCCTATGTCTGGGGTGCTCCAAAACTGCCCTGCCCAGTGGTAGGTGCCAGGGGAGGGGCCATCAGAAAAGATGGCCATCTCTGTGCAAGCTGAAGTTGTACATGCCAGCTTTGGGGACACTGGCTACCATGTGTCCCTTGGGTTAAGGACAGGCTATCTCACATTTGTTTTCCTGTACTCAGCCTTGCTCCTTGTCCTGGCCCTAGGTAGTCCGGCTCCTCCCAGCTCCATGCTGCTCATTTCTTGGTCTCCTTGGAACCCCCTGTTTGCAGCCAAGCCTCCAGGTCAGGATCCAGCCAGGCCTCCTGTTTCTGTCCTCCCAAGCTCCGCCTGCCCGTCTCATTGCAGTACTTGGTCTCGTACTGACTTCTAGGCAGTCCTATTCATCCCAAAGGCATGCTGAGCTCCTGGAGGCTCCTAATTATGTCTGGCATCTTCTTCTCCCCTTCAGTGGCTGCCCAGAGTTATACATGCAGTACGTGCTTGAAGATGTTCAATAAATTAATTTTTAAAACGTTCTTGCTCCCAGCCCCACATGGGAGGTACTCTCTCTCTCCAGACTCTGGGAAGTTCAGAGACATAATTTTGCAAGGAGGATAGAGCAGAACCATCCAAGGACAGCAGGTCGTACTTGTGCGGCTCCTCTGGGCAGGTCCTTATAAGCCTTGCTTCCACTGAGGTGTCCTTACACTCTCACCCACTTGCATGGCCCCAAAGGGTCCTTGAGGCCAGTGTTCACAAGCTACCCTCGCCAGACAAACTCCCCGAGAACCTGCAGGTCTGGTTGGTGGGCCTGAGGTGACGCAAGGAAGCTGCGTCTCCAGTAGACATCAGCTGTCACTGGTGCTGTCAGACTAGGGACCTGGAGGGGCCAGGCCTGAACCACCCGAACAGTGGGGTCTACCTGCTCACTCAAAGTGGGATGCATTGCTTTGGTTATGTGAGAGTCGCAACAGGAGAAGGGAGGACACGGCAGCTCCCTGGAGATGAGCTCAGAGGCAGCGCCTACAAATGTGGTATCTGGTTTTATTGCCATATCAAACCTGGGAGGCAGCCACTGCCCTGATGGGTGATGTCGCTCTGTATGCTGTGAATGTGTTGCTCTGATTGGTTGATAAAGAAAATGCTCATTGGCCAGTAGCCAGGCAGGAAGTATAGGCGGGACAAGCAGACAAGGAGAATGCTGGGAAGAGGAAGGCTGAGTCAGGAGTCACCAGCCAGCCAGACACAGAGGAAGCAAGATGACAAGACAGAACTGAGAAAAGGTATCAAGCCACGTGACTAAACATAAATAAGAATTATGGGTTAATTTAAGTGTAAGAGCTAGTCAGTAATAAGGCTGAGCTAATGGCCGAGCAGTTATAATTAATATAAGCTTCTGAGTGATTATTCTATAAAAGGCTGCGGGACTGTGGGTGAGAGATTTGTCCCGACCGCGGGCCAGGCGGGACATGGGAAAAAATCCAGCTACACTTCCCTGCCATACTTAGGCTCACAGAGGATATATAAGTTGTCCAAGAATACACAGGCAGTGGAGTGTGTGAGTGGGCTTAGACCCGAGACCTGATACCAAATGACAAATCCCAGCCACTTCAAGAAGTCCAAAGAAAGGCAGGTTGAGTTCCTAATTTAGGAAACACTTGGGACTCACTTACTGAAAACTCAAGAAATCCAAGGACTGGGTGATGCAGGAAATCCCTGACCCAGCCTTCACACCTCATGTTCTTTGCAGGTGATGCTGATGAAGCTGCAGCCATCCTCACTCCTACCCAAGGAGGCCAGCAGCTGCCGTCTGAGCAAGCAGATGCTCTTCCAACAGAGACATGGATAAGCCCCCCAAGCAGTCCGTGAAGTTGCCTGGCACCCTTTCCTCCACCCCACTGCTCAGTGTTATGCACCTAGGGGGCACTTCAGAATACCTGGCAACTGTGGAATCTCACTGCCAGGCTCCACTGGGGCACAGGAAGGCACGGCACCCTTTGCTCCAAAGCCTCATGCTAGCAAGGGCAGCTTGACTTACCAACGTGAGGAACTGCATAAGAAAGCCACACACAGCTGAGGTCAGGCCCGGGACACACCATCTCCACCAGCAATAAGGTGGCGGCAGAGGGGTGATTGACTGGTGGGGAGCACTTCACCAAATACAGAAACAGGTGGCTGCACTGCAACAGGAAATTGAGCCAACAGAGAAGCAAGCAAGCGTGTCTGGGACCAGACAGGGAGCCACGGAAGCCTGTCAGAAGGGTCCAGGGGATGGTGGAGGTGAGTCAGGGGCCAGGGTGGCAAGGCCGAGAGAATTCCCTTCCAATGGGACCTCCGACAGCAGGAAAATGGCAAGCAGCTCCTAGCCTGAGACCCACCTACCAGCCTGGCTGCCGCTTCAGGCCAAGCCTACGCCCAGGCCAAAGGACACAAGGCTGCGGACCACCACAGGGGGGCATCCTCTACGCAGCCCCCGGCCCCTGTGTTCCTAGCTCCCGGGTTGCCTTACCTCCTATCTTGGCGTTATATGCTATGCCCACGATGCAGTAGGAGTTGTTGGCCGAAGCAGCGACTTCTCCCGCACAGCGGGTGCCGTGTCTGAAGCAAAGAAAAACAAACAAGAAAAGTGAGGTTTTTCTAGCCCGGCAGTCACTAACAAATCCTATAAAATGCTCACTATTTCTGCAGCCAAGGTCAGCTATCCCTATGCCTGAGATGCCGGCAATGCCCCACCCCCTTTTCTGGGCAGCCCTTCTGGCATATGTATTCAACCAGGCTTTGCCCAGCCCTCTTTGCTGTCTGGGGATGGCAAACGATGGTTCCCGCGTTGTTCCTTTTAGGATGCCTCCCGTAGATTCCCAGCAAGGCCTGCTGCCAGTGTCCACGGCCCTGGGCGTCCCGGCACCTGTTAGTGTTCACTCCCTGCCAGGGCTGTTCACGGTCCTGCCTCAGTTCCCTGTCTCCTGTGACTAAAGACAAGTCACGTGGCACTTACAGGTGTGGTGGTGCCAATCCTCGCCTGACCGACACAACGGAAGGAAGAAACCACTTTTGCCCCTGTCCCCTGTGTCCTGACAAGCACCCTGCATGCCTGTACAGATCTCTGTCATTCCCACAGAGGAATAATGGGAGCTGAGAAAGGACACTTTTTGGTCAAATACTCAGTAGAGGCCGGGGACATTGAGGAAATCAGCAGAGAAACAAATTGTTTTCCCCAGGAATGACCCCATCTTCTGATGTGCCACACTGGGTCATTTCCTCTTAGCAGAGGCCAAAATATGGGCCAGTCTCCATCGTACATCTGTGAGGAGAGATCACGGGGCATTGGAATCATTGATTCAGATTTGTAGCAAAATTTAAAAATGGTCCCGGGTCTGCATGCTAGCCCTTTGGAAAGGAGTCATCTGTCATTCTCTGGAACTCTCAGAGCCCCAAGGCCAGGCCTGCTCTCAGGTCACACACTGGGATTTGATTCCGCCCTTCAAGGGTCATTGCGTGGAATATAGATCATGCTTCCCCACCCCTTGATGTGTGACCAGGAAGCAGGCCCTTGGCCCCGGGCCTCCCCGCCGCTGAGCAGAAGGGCACCTTGGGACGTGAGGCAGAAAGCAGTCCAGGCGCTCTGGGAGTTCAGCATCTGGCATGTGGCACACAGCACCCGAGTGGCCCTGCATAGCACCTCGTGGAACCCACGGCATAACAGCATACTGCTGGAGTCTGGATGTTGACTACCCCGTCCCCAATCTCATGTGTTCCAGTCTTAGTCCTATGCGGACATGCTGTGGGATATTTGTATACTCTGTGAAGATGTGTTGCTGGGATGGATGTAATAAAAAGCTGAATGGCCAATAGCTAGGCAGGAGGTATTGGTGGGACTTCCGGGCAGAGAGAGGGGGAATGGGAAGAAGAATCTAGGCGTGCAGAAGGTGCCAGGAGACATGGAACAAGTTGGACGCTCAGAAATGGAGAAGAGGTTAAAAAAAAAAAAAAGCCATGTGGCAAACATAGATTAATAGAAGCAGGTTAATTTAAGTTTAAGAGCTGATAGGACAAGGCCAAGCTAAGGCCGAGCTTTCATAATAAATAATAAGTCTCTGTGTCATTATTTGTGAGCTGGTGGCCCAAAGAAAACTCTGTCTACAGCGACAGCGAGGGGCTGCATCTTTAGCAGGTAGAGCCTTAGGCCATTGCACACGTGCCCTGAGGAAGCCTGTGAGACCCAGACACTGTCTCCTTCTCTTTTGACTTTCTGGTTGATCAAGCGCTGTTCTGACCTACTACTGTACATCTACTGTATGTTCCCACCATGATGCAGGCAACGGACCAACTGATCATGGACCGTGACAAGGTTGTGAGCCAAAATAAATCTCTCTGTGTCTGTTTTTTTTGTTTTCTTCCACTCCCCACCCGACCCCAACCTCTCTCTTCCCCCATCTCTCAGAGATGCATCTTGTTATATTATCTGGGCCAGCCTCTAACTCCTAGGTTCCCCTTACATAGCTAGGACCGGAGGCACATGCCATTGCACGTAGCTTGACCTATTATTTTTGAAGTCAACTGTCTCTGGCATTTCTCTATAACGATGGAAAGTTGACTGACATGAGCATGTTGGGAAGACATGCACAGCCCAGTGCTTTATCCACATGGGAAAGAGAGAAAGGTCTTTTGTTAATCTCCTTTAAGTATTTCTGGAAGAATGATAAAAGTTAAGCAAATCAGGCATGCTGACAGAGAAAGGACAGGCAGGTACCACAAAGGAAACCCCAGGAGCAACCCCAGGACTGGCGTTTGTCACTTGCACAGGTCCCTTGACCTCTTCAGGTCACCTGAGGCGGCAACTCACCCTGCGTAAACAATCCCTACACGTCACCTCACCTCACCCTTCCCAATAACCCTTGAGCTAGGGCCATCATCTGCATGGAGCAGCCTCCGGGACATAAAGACGGTCGCAGCAAGGTTTCTCAAGTGTGCACAAACAGCACACAAACAGTAGGTGTAGAGCAGGGATTTGAACTCCTTATTTGCCCAGCATCATTCATGCCTTTCTCGGTTGTAAGGTCACAAGCTCAAGCATGTGACCTGTGTGCTCAGACAGACCAAACTGATGTTTGAACACAGTCACAGAGACTCCAAGACAAAGGTGATTCTTTTAGATATCCCACAAGGCTAGAAACAGGGACAGTGTTTCACACCATTTCTGTCTGGCCAGCAGAGGTAACACTCCTAAAAGAAGAGGCTAACCCCAGAGAAGTCATCGGTGCCCAAAGAGCTGCGGTCTAGTGGCTTCTGAGACCTAGACATGCCCTGAACAGCACCCAGGCAGGAGAAGAACCCAGAGCCTAGCACTCTGTAGGCCTCCTCTTTGGAGGCAATGGAAGATAAGCCAGGAAGGAGGCCGCAAAGGGACATACTTATTCTCATTGCTGGCATCATATCGTGGAGATGGGTCATAATCGTTTCCGTTGACATCGTAGCTTGCATAGGAATCCTGGGAATTAAATCATGGTTAGTGAAGATTAGAGACACAATGTGTGATAGCCCCACTTTAGGCTTTCCCGACACCAAGCTTAGAAAAACAGGAAAATCATAACCAGATTTGCTGTGACTGTGACTACCATCCTACACTCCTTTCATTGGGGTGAAATATATAGTACATAAAATCTTACCTCGACTGTTTTTAGATGTATGGTTCAGTGTTGTTAAATCCACACACATTTTTATGCAATTACCACCACCATTTGTCACCAGGACTTTTCCACTGTGCAAAACTAAATGTCTGTACTGATGAAACGGTAACTCCCCACTCCCCGTCAGCCCTGGCATCCATGCTGCCCTTTGTCTCTCAGTGTGATTCCAGATGTTTCACAGGAGTCGTTCAGTATTTCTTTTCTGTGACAGCTAATTCCACTCAGCATAAAGTCGTCAGGTTCAAGTTGTCACATGTATCAGAATTTCCTTAATTTCATATTTTAATATGCATGGTTTCCATACTTATTTGTAATAACAGCATTCATGCAAATTTTCATTCTTCTTAGAAAATATACCACCCGGTTTTCCAGTGTTAATGCAGTCTTCAAAACTCATCTCTAAGGGCTAATTACCTCAAAGGTGGATTCTGTGGAGTGCACCTCAGCACTCTTGACACCCAGGTATCTTAGAGGATTTAGTTCACTTCCCATATTTACTGCATGCGGGGTTCTCGTTTTTTACACTCACGAACTGACCTAGTCCTTACCATAACCCCGTAAGAAGCAGTCCTCTTAGTCACCCTACTTTACAGATGGTGACATTGAGGAACAGAGAGATCAGGCAGCCTGCCTGGGATCCCAACCAAGTGGCAGGGCCAGCAGAGGAACTTGGGCTGTCTGGGTCCAGAATCCGTGTTTTAACCCTGCAATGACCCACAGGCTAATGTGTGTGTGATGACCACCGCGGCACGCAAGTTTCTATTCTCTAGGCTACATTCCCAGAAGCATGAGACTCAAACCCGTGAGCATGTCCTCCTGCAAAGCCTCCTGTGGTACAAGGGAGGAGTAGCAGAATGCTTGCATCCCTGAACCTTCCCAGGATGATTGTCATGATTCCCTGACTTGATGTGTTTGGGGAAGAGGGAAGGCGATTTGTATGTCTTTTATAACTGGTGTGGTTGAATACCGTGTGTGTCAATTCTGAGTCTGGACTTACATAGTTGGGGGCCAGGTCTGGGTGATTCCTCTCTATGCCGTCATCAAGGATGGTGACCACCACATTCTTTCCTGTGTAGCCTCGCTTCCATGCCGCCTGGACGTTCATCTCTGAACGACAGCGACTGTTCTTATCGGCACAATGCTGTAAACACAGAAGACATGAAGTTCAGGGTGACACCTCTGACACTGAGTGGCTGCAGAACACCATCCCAGACACCCCTGGATGCAGACAGGGCACAGCGTGGCAGCCCAGACACCCCTGATGCCGACAGGGCACAGCGTGGCAGCCCAGACAGTGGCAGCTATACTAGGGAACACTGAGGAACAGCAGGCTCCACCTTAGCAGAGACTTTCCTATGTGTGGAGACGCCCTCATTTCTCTGCGTGTGACAGTGTGCCTACCACTGACCTGGGGGCTATGTCACTGTCTTCTGCTAGGGACACGGTCCAGGGACAGGTCTCCCCACCTCAGTCCATGCCACAGCAGTAAAGTTCTTCCCTCTATACAGAGGACTCTCTGGACTCTCAGTCTCATTGGTGCTGTCACAAAGGGCAGTGGTTCTCAACCTGTGGGGTGTGACCTCCACAGGGGTCACACGTGAGATAACCCTGCACATCATATGTTTACATTAGGATTCATAACAGTGGCAAGGTTACCATTATGAGGTAGTAACAACATAATCTTATGGTTGGGGGTCACTGTAACATGAGGAACCGTGTTGAGAACCACTGATGTAAAGAGCTCACATTCAAGATGAAGAAGGTCTGTCGGGAGCTGTCCTGGGAACTCAAGGGAAAAGTTAACCCACTTTAGAGGTGTAGCATGCTAATGTCGCAGAGAAGACAGAAGTCCCATCGCCTGACTCACCATGTACCACATGTTGGACCAAATGGGATCGTTGAAATAAAGAGAGTCCCCTCGCGCCTGCCTCTTGACCCTGCGCTTCACTTCTTGTTGTTGGAGCCATTTTACCTACAGAAAGAAATGCAGATATTATTCCCTTTAACAGTGCGACGTTGCCATGGGTAACGAACTCGCTGTGCAAGCCTGACAACCTGAGTTTAAGCCCAGGAACCCACATTAAAAAACAGAAGCGATGCAATGGCTCACATCTCTAATCCAGCAGCCCTACAGTGAGATGGATGGGGAAGTGGAGACAGGAGAATTGCCGGAAGCTCCAGGGCCAGCTATCCTGGAGTACATACACAGTGTAGCAGCAACAAAAGAGGCCCTATCCCAGAAACAGGGTGCAAGAAGAGAACCAACTTCTGGAAGCCATCCTCTGACATCCATATGCACACTGTGGTACACAAGTGTGTGAGTGTGTGTGTGTGTGTGTGTGCTCACTCATATAATACACACACAAATATTTTTTTAAAAAAAGGCTGGCAAGATTGCTTAGTGGGCAAGGCACTTAGTACACAAACCCCAGAAACCCATAAAAACATAGAAGAAGAAAAGCAGCTCCATAGTTACCCTCTAGTCTCCACACATGTGATCTGTGTGACATTTGTATGTATGCACACAAACTAATCATAGATATATCTAATAGACTGATAGATGATAAATAGACAGAACATTTGTTTATTTTTTTTTTAAATGACCTCCCAACTTCAGCCTCTGATAGGCACTGTGGGTTTCCTTTTTTAACATTCTAGGTCATGGTAGGTGATCTGGATGGCATGCACCAGGAAACGCTTTTGACCGCATTTGAAAGCCACTGGCTTATTATGAATGGGGGCAGTGGTGGTGCTGATAACATGATTGACAGGCTTTGAAGTCATCCTACTAAAAACAATAGACTGTGCAGGTGCCGAAAAGTTGATTGAAAACTGTTGCTCCAAAAAAGGAAACACAGGAAAGGAAAAGGATGCATGAGAGAGTTAAGAAACTGTTTAGTCAAAGTGGTACCAGAGGACCTGAGTAAGTAAATGACCGTAACTCATGTACTGGAAATCTGGGCGGCAACTAGAAACAACAGTACCAAAACATGCACAGAGAAAGCTCTAGAAAGGAAATCAGCAAAGGACTAACAAGAGCAATTCTTAGATAGTGACACCATTACTAATTTATAATTGAGGATTTTATAAATTTCCTTCACGTGGGGTTACTTGCCTTCATGATGAAGCTACAGTTTGAAAAGTGGAGTAAATGGCCCAGAAGACCAGAGATCCAGGACCCAGAATGCCTGGAATAAAACAGCCCCCCACCTTGCAGTGCCTCCTGAGCCTCTGTTTGTCTGTCTGTAGCATGGGCCTATCATCGTGCATTCTGAGGGGCCACTGCACATACAGTGCATACAAGGCACCCACACCAGTGCCCAGCATACAGCATCATGCTGATTACGGGTGCATATTCTGTTCCAACTGCAGGAACCTATTCAGGAGCCCGAGGTGGTGCGAGTGTTTTCTTTGGCCTTGCTGGGCTGGCCAGCCCCTCAGCAATGCTTGCAGCTGGGGTTCAGGCTGGTGCTGAGGGCCAAGACTGGAAAGATGAGAAGGCCCTTGTGCATCCAGCCACTGCTCTCAAGGATGCTGGGCCTCATTCTGGGGATCCCACCAAGCAGACAGTAGAGTGATGTCACTCTAAACAAGACAGGCTGCCTACAGGAGTTGGCACAGATGAAGGACAAGGGAGCTCAAGGTTACTTGAAGGTTTCTGGGCCAAGGCTGGGGACTGTAGGCTGGTCCCAGAAGTTAGAATGGCTATTACAGAGAAAGCGAGGAGTGAGGTACTCTGGGGTTGAAGGTAAGATTTCCCTCCCTCCCTGAAGGAGGGGCACAGCACCTTGACTGGGAGGCTCACAGGTAGACAATGGAGGTCAAAGCCTCCCTAGTGTACAGGACAAAACATGTAGGAAGAAGAATCATGGCCTGTCCCACCACTAATATTCTATAAATCATCTATGTACTACGTTTATTAGAAACCCTGCAAGAAAGCTGGGTATGGGCCTGGAGAGATGGCTCAGTGGTTAAGAGCACTGGCTGCTCTTCCAGAGGTCCTGAGTTCAAGCCCCAACAACCACATGGTGGCTCACAACCATCTATAATAGGATCTGAGGCCTTCTGCTGGCAAGCAGAGCAGTCATACCTAAAATATAAATAAAAAAAAATTAAAAACAAAAGAAAGAAAGCTGGGTAGGGGGCACACACTGCCAATCCTAGTACTTGGGAAGCAAAAGGTTCCATGCAGATTCTAGGACAGTCAGAGCTACATAGCAAGACACTGTCCCAAAAGTATAACAAAGAAATCCTGTAGCCGGGCAGCGGTGGCGCATGCCTTTAATCCCAGCACTGGCAGAGCCAGGCGGATCTCTGTGAGTTCAAGGCCAGCCTGGGCTACAGAGTGAGTTCCAGGACAGGTGCAAAGCTACATGGAAAAACCCTGTCAAAAAACAAACAACAACAACAAAGAAATCCTGCAAAGGGCTCAAAATCAATTTGGGGTTAGACATTTTAAAAGCTCTGGCCCCACATCCTAGGTAATCCATAAGTGCCATAGATAGAGAATCCTACAGAAAATAAAAATGATGAAATGAGATGTTTTGCTCATAACCCCACTAATGGCATTTTCCAAATTCCTCACATGCCTTACCACTCGAACAGGACAGCGCTACCTGGTATGAAAGATGTACGGCCGTGTTTGAATAGCCGCTAAACACCTCGTTGTATAAAACACAGTGGGCTCCGCCCGCTCTGCACTCCCTGAGATGACTCCATCTCTCCTGCCATGCCTTTGACTTGAGAGCCCTTGACTTACTGTCTGTCACCTTGAACACCCAGAGCCCCGGCACCCCCAGGTCTCATTTCTGCTCTGAGAAGGTAGCTGTGCTTTCTGAGCCTGGGTGGATGGTGTGAGGAAACAAGTGTCCAGTAGGGAGTTGCCAGATGGATGAGTTGAGCATCCCAGCTCCTGGGCATTGCTGGGCTCTGGGGAAGAGCCCTGTGCTGACACTGCCCTGCGGGTGGCTGTGACAATGCTGGATCCACGTCACACCTGGAGTTCCCAGTGGTATGGTGTCTCTCCCTACTCTCCAGTGACAGGCCTGCTCATCAGAAGCAAGACAGTGACCAAGACAGTCTCAGAGCAATGGAACCAAACAGCATGGATTATGCACCCAGGGTGGGGATGTCTAGGGTCCAACTCTGTGGACAGGGTCCAGGGTAAGCATAGACACAATGGCTAATTTGGCTAGCTGTCACCCAGTCTTTTTCTCAGGCTTTGGGAAAGTGCAACAGGATTCCCAGTCTCACTTCTTGACTGTCCTAAAGAATAAGCTAATCTTCCATCCTGATTTCTCTGCACAGTGGACATTCTGGGGTCACTTATTCGCCTGCTTACTCAACAGAGAAGTCCATGAGCATTCCACTGGTCCAGTGCTAGGTTCTGGGGAGATGAGGGTAAACATACTTGGTTTCTGACCAAGGCCAACACACCAATCCTCTACCCCGGCCAGATGTGAGGCTCTGTTTGGGTGCCCTCAGGTTAGAGCCCAAGAACCATCTAGCTACTCTAAGAAGGCCAGAAATATGCATGTATCCCAAAACCAAGTGGCTGAAGCTTCATCTCTCTCATCAGACAGAACACCCACCTATGTACAAAGAAGGGTTCTTTTGCCTAGGCATGTCCATGGATTCTCATCATGTACATGACTACGTGATTTACAGCAAAGGACTATATTATTGAGGGTCTCTAACGTACCCCTCACGGAACCAATGCTTCTGTAGAACTGGAAAGCAAATGGTGAAGAGTCAAGGGTGGACAATGTGTCTTTTGGACTATTTCACCCTGTGTATGCAATTATCTGTATTAGAAAAAGCAACATGAGAACCTCTGTAGGATTACGTATTGCTCTTTACAGTGATTTGAATGTGAATGTCCCCCGTGGGCTCAGATCTTGTTTGTGGGGTTTTTTTGGGGGGGGTGTAGGGGGGCTCCTGCCACTTCCAGTTAGCTCTCTTTGCTTCCTGCTTAAAGTAGACATGTGAGCTTTGGCTTCCTGTTCCAGCCCCCGCGCCTGCATCTTGCTGCCACAACTGCCCCATTTTGAACCCTCTGAAACAGTAAGCCTCCCTCCGTGAGTTGTGTTAGTTGTGGTGTTTTAATCTCAGCAAGAGAAAAGTAACTAATACAGATGCACTGGTACCAGAGAATGAGCTGCTGTTGTGAAGAACCTGACCATGTTGTTGCTTGGAAGGAATATGGAAGACTTTGGAACTTGGGACTAGAAAAGAGGTTAAATGCTGTAAGCAGAGCTTAATGGGCCATTCCACAAGCGCCTGGAAGGCAGTAGCATTGAGAGCAACGTGGACGGTGGGAGCGGGGCTAAAGAGGCTTCAGAGGGAAACAATATCAGGAACCGGGCCATTCCTATGATATTTGGCAAAGAATCTGGCTGCTCTCCACCCTAGTCCTAGGCTTTTGCCCAAGGCTAAATTTAAAAAAAAAAAAGTGATGGGCATTATAATTTCTTTGGCAGAGAGGATTTCAAAGCATACTATTTAATCTGTGGCTTGGTTATATTAATTAATCTTATGCAGGAGGTCTACAATGAAAAGGAACAAGCAAAGCAGGAAAAATATAAAAATACAGTTTAGAGAGGAAAAAAGCACTAAAAGGTTTAATGTGCTGGGAGAGGAGCTGTAATTGTCCAGGAGCTCAGCATCATTAGAGAGAGGGTTAATCTATACAGCAACAAACGGAAGGGTGTCCTCAGGCCAAGACCCCCTTTCCCACATCCCTACCAAGCTTCCAACTTGTGAAAGAGAACCCATGGTGTTTTCTGCTTCCAGGAAACAACTGAATCCCAAAGCTAACATGATTCCAGGGGGGCGGGGGCCATCCCAAGCTGGTAGCCAAACTCGGTAATGTTGTCCATTTGAATCATGGGTTCTTCCTCTGTGGTTTCAGAGAGCCACTGAGGCCAGGCAGTGTGTGGCAGGGGAGTCCCTGTGTGAAAGCCCTCGGGGTACATGAAGCTCTAAGAGGCTGTCCCCTAACGCTGTGAGAGCAAAACCTGGGTTGCAGTGGGGATCACAGATATCGGAGATGCCATTGCTGTCAGACTTCTGGCAAGGGGAGCTGCAGGCGGGGCGGAACCAGCCTAGAGGGAAATGTATGTCAGGGGCAGCAGAGTCGGAAGGGAAGGGAAGCCTTTTAAAGCTGTTGATACCAAGATCTACAGGCTTGTGTTTGCTTTGCCGGGGTCTGGTTTGTGCTTGCTCCAGTATTTCCTCACTATGCTCCCTTTTGGGATGGTAATATATACTCTGTGCTATTCTATATTGGAAGGATGTGATTTGATTTTTGATTTTACAGGGGGTTGTAGTTCAGAAACCGCCTTGAATCTCAGAAGAGACCTTGGACTTTTAGACAGTGTTGAGACCGAGGAACACTATGGGGACTTTAAAAGTTAAACAAAATGAATCTTGCACTATCAGGCCATGAGTTTAATAAACCCCTCTCCTAAGAGAGCCAGTGTACCCAGGAAGTCTTCATGTTTCTCTGGCAGCAGGCTTGGCTATCCCTTCCCACTGAAACTTCATCCATGGCCTTTGCACCAGATGCCTTACACTGTCTGTGTGCGGTTGCCAGACTTTCTCCCTGTGAGAAATGTACAGCAAGAGGCAATAGTACATATTGCTTTGTCTTTCGAGTTCACAGGTAAGAAACTTGGAAGACAAGTCCTAAACTCAGGCAAGTGCCTGTCTGAGTGGCCCCGGCCCCCATTTCTGACTGCATGGCTTTGGGGATGCTATGGCGTGCAAGTATGGTGCAAGCTTGTTGACCGGCCTGTGGTGCCACTGAGAGGTGGCATTACCTTGAAGAGGCGAGGCCATGACTGGAGATGCAGCCCAATGGGAGACTGCTTGCCTAGCTAGCACATGCAAGGCCTGGGTCGCGGGAGCCAGTTTAAGGAAGTTATGACACTGGGGTGTGCTTTTGTGGGGATATCGACCTGGACCTTCCTCGGTGTCTTTGCTCCCCAGCTGCTGTGGGGCGAATCTGCCTTCTCTGTCATTTGTCCCGTTTATGATGTGGTGTGCTGCCACAGGCCCAAACCACTAAGGACTGTGGTTCTCAACCTGTGGGTCACGGCCCCTTTGGGGGAGGGGAATAAAACGACCCTTTCACAGGCGTCGCCTAAGACCATCAGAAAACACGGACATTTATACTATGATGCATAACAGTAGCAAAATTACGGTTATAAAGTACTAATGATAATTTTATGGTTGGGGGGATCACCGCAACATAAGGAACTGTATTAAAGGGTCGCAACGTTAGGAAGGTTGAGGACCACTGTAATAGGATCGGGTAACTATGAACTAGAAGCTCCGAAACTGAGCCATAACAAACCTTTCCTGTTTTTAAATCAAACTTTAAATTATCAAACGAAGTAACGCACTGTGGTATTTTCATACAAGTACCATTATACTTTGCGTTCCAGTCCGTCCCTTTTCTTGTCCTCTTTAAGTTGATTTATCTCAGGTATTTGTCAGTGATGTAAAAATGAATTTACAACAGTGGTCCAGCTATCCTATGCTGCCCTGCAGCCCCCTGGACAGGGTCTGAGTCCTGTTGCTATCACATTGCACTGTGCTAGGTAATGCGTGGCATTCGGAGTTCATTCATGCTTCCTGGATGAAGAAATGAAGCCATGATTCAGATTTTAAATATGAACACGCTTCAGGTCGTATATGAGATACAACCATAAATGGACTTTTAGAAACTTACTTCTGAGTTGAAAATACGATTTAGATAGATTTAATTTTCTTTTTGAGACAGGGGCTCACTATGATGCTTCTGCTAGTCTGGGACTTACTCTGTAGTTCAGGCTGGTGTTGAACTCACAACCCTCTGCTCCAGACTACTCAAGCTAGAATACAGGCATGTACTGGCATGCCCACACCCAGCTTGGGTACTGACTACTGCATGATGTTTGTTTGGTTTTTGTGGAACATCAACAATAAGTGACTTGGGATGGGATCGAGGTTACTAAACACCACTTCTACCACGCACAAATCCTGCCCATCACAAGCTGCTACAAAATACCTTGATGTCTCTAAACTGTATTCTGACCCTTTCCCCTTCTCTCCATCTCTGCTTGTTTCCTGCTAAGCCTATACCAGAACTGCCCTACAAAGTTCTTTGCTCTGGGAAAGGATTCTAGGTACAAAGAGGGTTCCATAATTTCCCAGGATTCCCACAGAGGAGCACGTTGGCAGTCACTGCAGCCCACACACAGCCTTGCCTCAGCCCTATACTTCAGTTTGCAGCAAATGTCCAACTTTGCTGTAGGAGTCAAGTTAAAATCCAGCCTCTCTGGAATGTCCTTCTGTGTAAGATGAGATGAGATTCACAGACAGTCACAGGATCCCACACAGAGACCTAGTGGCAGAGGGAGGGGACAGGGTGGGTGGGGAGACCCTGACAGGACTGCAGTGAACAGCCTGCAGGTGTCAAAGGTCACTGATGTGGCCTCATCGTTCCTATAGACCCAGCGGCAGCCTTAGCTGTTTCCTCTGCCTGTGAGCAGAGGCACGCTGTCAGCCCAGAGGCCCAGCTGACACACTGGTCCTGGGTGTCACTGGCAACAAAGGGCTGTTTTGAGAAGACCTCCCATGTGACCGTGCTGACACAGAGGACATACAATTCTGCTTGTGCTCTACCCAAAGTCACATTCGATGTTAAGGCCTTTCCTGCCCGGAAGGGTTTGCTACAGCCTCAGAAACCCCAGCAAGCTTCCCCAGGGAGCCCCCTTTCTATAAGTGAACTTAGGGTCCATGCTATGTCTGGAGCTACGGTGACAGAGGACATTCGCAGAGGCCTCTGTACTGAAGGCTCCCACACAGCAGAGCAGGGAAGGGCACACATTAGAACCAAGCTACCAAACTTAAGCACTCAGCGGTGGATCTCACTGAGCCTTGAATGGATTCTGTGTCCCTTGCACAGCCTTACCCAGAGCACAGGTGACAGCGCCTGTCACCTCTCTCTTCCCTGTGACGTTTGGCTTCATTAAAGAGGAGCAAACTATTCTGTAAATGTAAAAGGACAAGAGGGACTTCTATATGGCAAGGTAGCCTGACTACCCACCATGCAAATCAGTAGAGGAAATCAGGGGCCGTGTTCCTAAGGCCCAGGAACCATCCAATCCTAAAGCCCCCTGCAGAAGGGGGCAGCTGAAGGAAAATAGAGACAGTCCGATACCTTGCTGAGGCCTCAGTTTCCAAACCACAAAAGGGCGTGTGCTTGGCCAGCACCTCTCTGAGCCTCTGCACTCCACAGTGTGATCATATCTAGTTTCCATCAATGCTGGCTGTTCTAAACACCTTGCCGGGCCCACCTACAACCTGCTGAAGGGCTTAACGAGAGGATACATGGAGACGTAAGCGAGGAAGCCCGTGCTCACCAATGATCACACACCACCACACAGCTCACGCGCCACTTTACTGTGTGTGCGTTATTCTCTCGTGTACAGACGTGAGGGGACGTTAAGCGGGGCCCATTCCCTAAAGGAAGGGAAAGGCAGGCTGGGGTCCTGGGACTTCTGGGAACTGTGTGGGAATGCTGCGGGAATGGGTACGGGGTTTTGGTCTCCACAACCCGATCTGCTTGTCAAAGGGGCCTCAACCCCACTGCGATTGGGAACTTGGAGCAAACCTGTAAAGACAGGCCCCCGGCCGCCCCCTGCCACCCTCTCTTTGGTCATACACATCACTCCGACACAAAAGGAGAAGCAGACATTTTTCCTGAAGGGCAACATTTCACACATTAAGAAACTGTCCTTGGCTTGCATCTCCATTCTGCTTCTCAGTCTCCTGATGCTACCCACATTTCTGAGTAGACTAAAGGCCCTCTTAGGGTTTTTATTATTATTATTAATTTTTTTAAATTTATTTTACATACTGACCAGAGTTCCCCTCCCTCTTCTCCTCCCCTCCCCTCCTCCCACCTCATATCTGCCCCACCCCCCATCCACTCCTCCCCTGTTTCCTTTCAGAAAGGAGCAGGTAAAGGCCCTCCCTCCTGTGATTTGGAGTCTGGTGGCTCTCTGTGGCTGAGGCTTTGGTGTTCCCTGCAGTGTTATTCCCGTCTACATGTCCCCGTCCTACTTGGTCCCCTCAGGGTTGGGATCCACTGAGAAGACAGAGCTGTGCCACCGCCTCCAGCTTTTCCTTCTCTCTCTCTCTCTCTCTCTCTCTCTCTCTCTCTCTCTCTCTCTCTCTCTCTCTCTCTCCTCTTTCCTTGTCCCTTTCTCCTTTGGGCTCTAATGAAAAATTGCTGATTGGTCACTTTGACAATTTAAGCCAAGAACAATATACTATGTTAGGCCGAGGAAATAAGACTCACGGATTAAAATGAAACAGTGACAGCCAGAACAAAAGGATCATGGGGAACCTGTCGGTGGTGGTGCATGCCTTTGATCCCAGCACTCAGGAGGCAGAGGCAGGCAGATCTCTGTGAGTTCAAGGCTAGCCTGGTCTACAGAGTGAGATCCAGGACAGCCAGGGCTACGCAGAGAAACCCTGTCTCAAAAAACAACAACAAAAGACAAAACAAACAAACAAAAAGAAAGGTCATAGGGTTAAGCTAGGCTCATGGGAATGAAAGGGTTTTCTCTGCAAGCATAAGGCGTGGGTGTGATAGCTGTGGCTTCCTTGGAGGACAGGAGAACTATCACCACAGGCTACTGGCTTCATTTGAGCCGGTCTTAGTAGGATGCCTGAGCCCACCTAGTAGTGCCACACTTCTGCTTGGGGTTGGCATGGAGTAGATGCCAGGTTGTTAGGACAACTGTACACCCAGAACATGTACGCCAGGGCAGTAGACAATGGGAAACAGTCAGGAAATAAAACATCTTCTAACTCAGCCTAGATTCCCACCAGCATCACCCTCTCGGGTCACCAAGGCAACAGGGAGGCAACCCCCTCCCTTCCGCTCTTCACCTTCAGCCACAGAAAAACACTGTAGAAGCCATTTCTTGAATTCTGTTTAGAAGACCCTGGCTTAACCATCCCAAGAGATGACGATATGAGCGTATGGCAGTGGGTACTTTGGGAAATTAAAGCCGCTCATGCATTCCTAAGTCCCTTCTCTGAAGGACACAGAAGGTGCTGCCGTCCCCATCACCCGCCACGGGCTTCCAGCCACTGAAAACAGAGCCTGCAGCCACAGCCCAGTTTGGTCGATCGTTATGGCTGAATTGAGTCTCCCCCTAGATTCTTATGTTAAAGTCCTAGGCCCCAGTCCCTCAGAATGAGACTGTGGTGCTCAAACCCATGGTCTCACACATGTTAGGCAAGTGTTCTTCTGCCACTGAGCCACACCCCAACCTCTGGAGACAGTCTCTGAAAAGACAGATTGAGTTACAGTGAGGTCATGAGAGTAGCCTTCATCCATTATTACCGATGTCCTCATGTGAGATTAGGACACAGATGTTCACTGAGACAGACCATGTGAGGACACAGCCAGAACACAGCCATCTGCAAGAGACTTCAGCAGAAACCTTCCTCGGCACCTCCTGGCCTCCAGGCCTGTGAGGCAGAGATCCCTGCTACCAAAGCCACCCAGGCTGTGGCTCTTTGTCACAGCAACCCAAGCAGACACGGGTCCACATTCCCGGTGTCTATCATTTTGGTTTCGGCAACATGATAAGGCTTTCGGAACTCAGGCTTTCTTGTGGGCTTCTCTCGAAGTGAATTAGGGAGAACCACAGTTCCTATCTAAAACATTTAGATAGAAAGAAGCTGGCATGCAAAGGAAGACAGGTAGATGTACACAGGAGCCTGGCCTGTGGAAACGGAGAGACGTTTCAATAAACATTTACTTAGCATCTGCTAGCTTTTACTGGGCAACTGCTGGGCTTGTAGGGGGAATAAAAACAAATGAGATGTGGCCTTGGCTCTCAACAACTCTATATTGTGTTGGCAAGGGATGCCCAAGCTCGTCTGCCCAAGAGCATCTATCTATGAATCTGGTTGGTTTGCCTTCCCATTACCTCCCCATTGATTCTATTGGTGGGAGCGTACGGGACGACTGTCATTCTAGGCCTCAGAGACACCACATGCAGCTCCCTGCCAACTGTTTCTGTCACTGACCAGATCCCCCCAAAAAAACACTAGTTGTGGTTGTCCTTCCTACCAAATACTATGGTATGCACCCATCCAGGCTAAATCTAGAACACAAATATACAACTCCAAGAAGAGCAGACCATGCCTGAGGGCTGTGATCAATGACTGGCTTCCCAGTAGCAGGGCTGTTTGAGACCAGAGGAAGGGAAGAGAAAAGATGGATAAAGGTAGAGAGCAATGGCTGAGGGGGAGTGAAGAGTGAATCCTTCAAGGGGGACTTTAAAGGCTGGTGTGGCTGGGCTCAGGGGAGCCACAGGAGCAGGGACCACTTGAGACAGTGGCAACAGGGTGTTTATTGGATCCCTTGGGAATGTGGAGAGGTTAGATGTGGGCCAGAGGTGACAAAGAGGCTCTCAGAAGAACAGCCGGGAGGGTGGTATTGTAATGCAAGTGAGAGAAATCAGGATGCCTACAGGGCCATACAGGAAGGGAGCTGGCCCCCACCAATGAAGCAAGTCAGAGAGGGTGAGGCTGCCCACTCAAGCCAGAGAATACAAAGGAGTACCTCCCTCTCTTTGAGGCTGTGAGGCCTTTGGGATGTCACCGAGGCACCTAAGCAGAAGTGCCAACTATGCAGGGAACATTAGAAAACGATGTCATAAGGTGCATTTTAAAATTCAAACCCTCTGCCGATCGATCACCAGCAGCCATGTCTATGGAATCAGTTGTGTTGTGATGAAAATATGAAGAGACAGCTCATGGCTGTCTTCTGTACTCCTTGGGAAGAGAGTGATGGTCTATGACAGTTCTCCCAGCCCATGTGGGCAGCAGACTCATCCTGGGCAGGAGCAGCCTGCCCATTACATAGTCCATTGACCCCCGAGACCACTGTGGTCCCTCGCTGTCTGTGTGCTGCGATTTGCCAGGAAGTTTCTGTTTGTTTGCGATCTGCACAGCTCTCACACACACACTGTCAGATAAAATTCCATCTGTGGTTAATGGAAAGATCTGCTTCAATGTTGCATCAGCACTGGAAAGAAACCTGAGCTCTGATTAAACTCTGGGGCAAAGTCCCATCCTACCAAGCAGAGTGCCCAATGCAGCCCCCCGAAACCACGCTGCGACTGTGAAGCATTAAGACACTGACAGGAGGCACCAACTAGAAGGCCTCCACAGCCCGGAAGCAGCCACTGAGGCCCCCTCCAATAACATCTCCATCTTTCCATTTCTGTCGTCCAACTGGCTGAGCACCAAAGGAAAAGACAGGGCTGAACCAGAGTCATCGAGCTAAAATGTAAGGTTTGGACGACAGGCAGCGGCATCGACACCATAAGCCAGCTTGGAACAGAATCAGAACGAGTAACTTTTAAAAAATTTGTCAGCCTTTTCAGCTATTGGCCAAGGCTTCCGTAACATCTGCCCTTCTCCAGACGGTTAGCAAAAGAACAAGTTAAAAACAAACGCTTCGGCTTGCTTCAATGACAGCCCTTAGAGAATCCAGTGACTGATAACTGTACACTGGGAACATGCGGGTTTTTCTCCCTGTGATAGGGCTGATCAGGAAGGCAAAGTAAAATAGTCCTTTCAAAGATGGGGGAAACCAAGCAAAGGTTAATTAAGAATGCACAGAAGGGAATGGCTGAGCAGTTAAAAGCACCAACTGCTCTTCCAGAGGACCTGAGTTCAAGTCCCAGCACCCACGTGCCAGCTAACAACTGGGTTTCCCCCAGTTTCAGGGGATCCGACACCCTCTTCTAGGAACGGTGTGCATGTGGTGCACAGACATATGTGCAGGCAAAATACCCATACACATAAAATAAAAATAAATAGATAGGTGTATTTCAAAAGAATGTAAGGAAAGTGACAGCACGTGCCAGGAGAGGATCAGTGTAACGAGGCGGGCAGCAGGCGTGACAGCACATATATATAATCCATGTGTGTCTAAAGACGGGCATCCCCACTTCACGGCCTCCCCCAGTGTTTTCTGTAAACAAATGTACACCCCGTCAGTTTTACGTGATGCTGGGGTGGACTGTAAATTCCATCACTCATCGGAGCACTTTGATAGAACAGAGACTGGAGGTAATTAAAATAAAATGCCATCTGCATTCGATTGGACTTGATCCTAAGCCCTATAACATTCATTTACAGTTTGGTCATCCCAGCACATGGGCAACCACATTCCAATGTCTCTGAATAATATTATATCATCTTTTCCTTTTGTCAATAATATTAATCACAGAACTTTCCAGATGTAAAGGTATCATAAAAAGGCTTTGCTGATGCAAGGAAATGGTTCAGATAAGAGACAAGACTAAATAATTCTATGGAACAGCTAATTTCATCAAAGAGTTCATTGGAAACGACCAGGTAAAGTAAATATTCATCAGACGGACAGCTGATTCCTTTGGCTTGCTATGTAAACAGAGGTATTTCATTTGTGGTTCTGAATTCCTAATTGGTCTATATGCTCTCCCTGGGGTTGAAGCTTTAATTAGAACTGAGGGCGACCATCAGCCAATCACTGGCAGGTTGCAGGCAGGGCTGAGACGGTCAGGCTTTTCACCTTTTTCCTCTTTATTTTTTACTGGCGGGATGCTTTGATGGCAGCCCTGCCAGGAGCTACGAGACTGGGTTAAAGGGATTTTTATTTGGAAAAAGTTAGCTGCCAGAGCCTTGCCCTAGGAAGTCTGTCCTTCCTTCTGCCTCCTTCAAGGATACAACCGCAGGCTACGGTGGCTCACAACTGTAATGCCAGCATTAGGGAAGCCGAGGCAGGAGGACTGCCATTAAATCCTACGTCCCCATGGCTAATACAGTGGGTTCTGGGTCAGCCTGTGATACAGCATGAACAGCTGTCTCAAATAAAATGATACAACTGATCCCCCGGAACATTTTGCCCCCAGATCCAAACTGAACACAGTCCTCTCAACACACCCAAAATAAATCAGCGGACTAGCTAGCTCAGCTGTTGCATACAGGTAGGACTAAGGTCATCTGGCCACTGGAACCCCTTGGAATGTGTCCCCACCACCCTGCCTGCATGGCCCCCATGCAAGCCTTCTGTCTCCGCCTCACTGTGGCCTCACCAGTATGGGACCTCCTGAGGGGCTCTGCATTCCACAATGATACGGTTAATATATTTGGAAAAGAAAGAATGCCCAGGGAAGGACCTTAGGAAGGTTTAATACTGCCAGGGCTGGTGGCGCTGGTCTGCAATCTCAGCTACTCCAGAGGCTGAGCCAAAGCAAGCTATCTAGACTCTGTTTCTAAATAAAAAATGCAAAAGGGGGCTGAAAATGTTGCTCAGTGGCAGAGCACTCGCTTAGCATACGGGAGGCCCTCGGTTCAACCCCCTAACCCAAACAAAATACCACAAAGGTTTAAAACAGGAAGGAGACTAAGTATTTATTCTCTGTGTCTCCTATATTGACTCTGTTTTAATTCCTGGAAGCCCCCTCGAAAGGGGGTTGGGGGCCAAGTCTCTTGGAAAAGAGCACCCATGTCAGAACATTCTCTATACAAATACTTTGCCCCAAATTTTAACTCCCTGAGAGGTAGGAATTTAAAGACGCTGAAGACTTCAGATGAAGAAAAAGCATGCTGTCTTTACAGGATACATCAACTGCTTGCTTGGAATGAAACTGTGGTGGGGTAATGTGGTGGTGACTCCCTTGTTAGCTTAGACTTTCCTCTAAGATGACAGATGGGTCACTTTCAACATCACAGGACCCATCATCACACCGCTTCATGTTCGGGCTGTGCACTGGAACAGGGCTCTCTGCTGCCCTTCTCTGTATGGCCCTGAGGACTAGATCTGCCCACTCTTTCCTGCTTGCTCTCATTCTGAAGTGGGAACAGCTATGGCATGACTTCGCTTCCTAAGAGAAGGAAATGTCCTTGCTCCTTTGGAAAACATTTCTTCATGTTCCGTATTGTGAGCATAAGCAGATATAATCATAACCCTGCGTAATTAGGTGAGATGGTGTCCATTACAATGCCCAGACATAAAAGAATCTGCTAATAAACATTAAATTCCTTTCCCTGTTGAAGGAATAACAGAATTAGTAGAATGTCTTTTATCTGTGTCTTTCTACTTTTTCATCCATTCTGGTGTTTTTCCATCTGTTCATCCATCTACCCACAAGTCCACCTACCCATCCACCCATGCATCCACCATTCATGTATCCATCCATTCGTCTACCCCACCACCAGTAGTACATTTATCTATACACTCACTCACCTGTCACCCACCCATAAACCCATTCATCCATGTATCTATCTACCCGTCCACCCCTGCATCAGTCTGTCCATTCATTCACCCATCCACCCATCCACCCATCCACCCATCCACCCACCCACCCATCCATCCATCCATCCACCCATCCACCCACCCATCCACCCATCCATCTTCTCATCCACTAACCTATAAAACGGATTCATAAGCACTTTCAGGATATTTCTGCCTTTCACGGCCCACTTACATGAATGGGAGCTACTTCCCTGTACTTCAAACCAGAATGCCCGCAGAGTGATGCCCCCAGCATCAAGTAATTCATCACTGTGACCAGGGATGAACTGTCCTCCCCACCCCGGAGCTCTGTCAACAATGAAGCCATGATTGCCAGTGGAGTGGCTTGTGGCAGCATCAAAAGCTCTCCTTCCATGGAAACTTTATTGTAAATGTTCTCTCGGAACGGCTGAGACAATTTTGTGTGACAGACAGTGGGGCTCAGGCTGGCGTTTAGCCCGCTGCTTTTCAAGGCGAGATGACTACTATGATATGCAATGGCCACACCTCTTTGTGGTCAGTATGGCGTCTCACAGGAACGTCCTTTTCCCTCACAGCTCTTGCTGCCCTGTGACAGATCACATTTAGTGCTTCATTGTTGGTCAGCCCAGCCGCCAGCATCACTGCCCTTGCTGTAGGCGGAATAAGCCACACGGCCGGTATTTACAAGCACTACTGAATAAACGAACTTGGGAGAGGCCCACCAGCCTCGTGTGTATTCCTGAACTTACCAAATGTCTGTTGACTGGTATTTGCCAACGCTAACTTCAAACAGAGGGAGAAGGGAGCACAGTTTACTGACCCCGTCAGTGTGGGTTACACAAAAACTTTTCAAACAAATTTATTTAAATCTGAAAGAGATCACATCAATTTTTAAGGAAAGAGTCATACTTCCTGCCCTGGTATTTAAGCCCATGGCAGCCATTAAGATATGTGTTAGAATAACCCGGAAAGAGTTTCTCTCTGCCTGATCACTAATTTTATTATTAAATACTTGCTTTAAGGGTTTTGATCTATGTGTAAGAATCATATCTGTATCTTCTGTAAGGATTGCATATTTTTATTTTTAAAATTAAATTAACTTTTGCGGTACTCTGGGTCTTAAGCATGCTGGACAAGGACTCTACCACTGAGATATCTCCCAAGCCCTATTGATTTTTAAAATATTGTTAGAGTTCAACATTTTAATTAAATTCAAGTATTTTTCTCTGACAAAGACACAAAAACCGTGGGCATTTAGTGGATCTGACCTGTTTCTATATCTCTGCTACGTTTTATTCAAATTGGGCTTAATTTTTTAGTATAGAATCACATTACGGTCCACTTTCTGCAGGGCGGTGCCAGGCACTGGAGTCCTTAGGAAGCGAACCTGCCGGGCATGTACCTGTGGGTCCATTCTGAGGAAGGTGTGGGAGCCTCTGCTACTCAGGGTGGATCGCTTGAAGGTCTTGCTGTGGTAAAAATGGTAGTAATCGTCCAGGTTTCCGATCTGCAAAACAAGAAGCAGGTTACCTTTCTCCAATACTGCCTCAAAGACAGCTTTAAAAGCTCTCCTTCCCATGACGGCCTCTCATTGCCTGAGGCGCATTTGGCTTCCAGTGGAAACGTCCTCCCCACCCAGCTCCCCACCTGTGTTTCTGGCACGAAGTCGGTGTTTACGAACCGGAAGTTCTTTTCAGATAAACAACCCTAGGTCATGTTTCTGAGGAAGCACACACTCCATCAGATCTTACAAGTTAATATTGTCTAAGTTTATACTATTGTGGCCAAGTTTTTTAGAGACGAATTAGTGTTTATTTTGGGTCAAGTATCCCTGAGGTAGCTAAGTGAGTGTCAAGTCAGGTCTACTCCAAAATACTCATTGTAAACACTCTGCTTCCTCTCCGCCCCATGGGTAAACCGAAATCTCTAAGAATGGACACTCGCTCTCAAGTGGAGGAAGCCAAAGGAAACACGCGGGTCCATCTGCTCTGGGATTTTAAGAGGTCAGATGAGAACATCCAGACCCCTGGGGTGTCCCAATTTTCCGTTATGGGCAGTTTTTCAGGGCAGATTTCAGCTTGAGACTAGGTGGAACCAAGAGGAGCCATGTGCCCTGAATTCCCCATCTTCAAGGAAGGCCGATGCCACACCCTCCTGCCATGTCGACTTGCCCAGTGTCAGAAGACTTGAGCATAAGGACGTAGCTTTCAGAGGCCTGCTTGGCCCAGCTGTCGCTGGCTGTCTTAAACCACTGGTTAGCCACCATCCTCTAAAGCAGTGTTCGAAAATGCAGATGGACTGAGCCTACACAGACCCTTCTGCGTCGACTCAAGGTTAAGGGAGGCACCTCTGCACCCACCCATGATCTCACTTACGGAGCTATCTGTAGTCAACTGTGATCTGCAAACATTTAATGGAAAATTTCAGTAATAAGTAATTTGTGTCTTATAGACACATTATTATCAGGGTTCTATTCATTATTGTTGTTAATATCTTACTATGCCTAATTTACAAGCTAAACTTTATCACACATATGTATGTATAGGAAAAGGTATAGTAGGTATATCTAGCTATATTCATATACATGATTTATAAGTATATATAATATAGACTATAGTATCCATTTGTACATATCATGTATATATATACACATGTATATATGTGTTATGTATATATACATGATATGTATATATCCATATTACATGATATCCATTTGTACATGTCATGTATATATACATGTATATATGATACATCACATATATACATGATATGTATATATCCATATGTACATGATATCCATTTGTACATGTCACATATATGTATATACTACTGTAATTCTCCTCTAGAGCAGTTTAGACGTGATGGTTTTACATACAGATTTTCAGTCAGATAAGTTTCATTCAAACTCTTCCCACCATTGGCCCTGCAGCTTTGGAAGGATATTCAATCCCTTAGGAGTAAAATGGGGATAAGACTATTTACCCTCATGCTTTTTTTGTCTCATTGGTTTCCCTTGAGTTTACCCAGTACAACACTGTTGGCTGCCCCAACCTCCCAGCTGCTCTGTGTGCTCTAACTTGTCCATGCCCAATAGGGATGGCAGTCCCTAGGACAGACCAAGGGATGGAGACGCTGTGAGTGGCCATTCCACACTCTGCACAGGAAGATGGAGTGAGCATACAAAGGAAGCTCTGCTCGGTTCCTGGCCAGCCTCGGCTTTCCTTGCCAGCCAGCCTGGCAGCCCGGCTGCTTCTTGTCCTTACATTTAGGAGGCAGCCCTTGGTTCTTAACAATAGAGCCCCTCTACTCAAGTCTGTCCTGGCATGTGCTGTTCTCACACACCAAGAGCATCAAGTCCTGTGACAGTCAAGTGTCACCCACTCAGTGCCGAGAGCCTAGGGTGGTGCTAACCACGGATAGCTCTTACTGGGTGCTGATTGGCTCTCTGGCTCCTTTTCGAGGCCCCTCTATTGCTCTCTTAAGGTCTGAGACGCTGTGGATTTGAGATTAATCAGGCTGCCTGACTTCTTTCTGTTGGAAAACCTGGACTGACCCTCTCTGGGCTTTCCTTTCCTCATGGGATGCTAAGTGCCACTTTGCAGGTCGATGGCTTCACGATCTGAATGAGGTGCCTCCGTTTGTGAGGGGGCAAGCAGGGCTCTGGGTAGGTAGTAAGCACTCCATGCAGAGTTATCTGCAATTGTAATTCTCTGTTCATTTTCTGCTTTAAGACATCCTCTTCTGCCATCACAGAAGTCACTGTTTCTGCCCTATCTTGCACACAGGCACTTTTTCTCTTCCTACAGGTAAATCTCATTGCTCCCTTCTTTAAACAAGTGATCCAAAGATTGCTAAAGCATGGCAGACCTGCAGCCAGAGGCAATCATCATGTACTGTACACAGTAATTAGTAAATAAGTCTGCTTATGAACAGTCACTATCCCTGGGTGGGGGGAGGGGTTATGTAACTGTTGGTCTTTCAAGTCTGAGCTTTCAAGTCAGTTCCCGCTTAGGGAAATGGAGAACAGGTGAATGGAATTTGCTTCCAAATGAATGATTCCACGCAGAGCCACCCACCACCCAAGGGTGATCCTGGAGACCATTTGGGGCTGAGCTAAACCAGAGGCGCCATCCCTCCCCTTGATAAAAGCCCCAAGGCCACCCAGTCCCCTTGTCTCTGGACCACCTGAGACCATCCTTAGAAATGGACCACAAGCTCTCGCATGATGAGCTGCTCTCTTGGAAGAAGGAAAGTCACACATGGTCCTCTTAATACTAACTAGGCAAATGGCCTCTGGGGTCAGCAGTGGCCAACACTGCACCTGTTTGGACACATGTACAACTCGGCAGGAGGGTCGAGTCCCACTGCAGAAGAGAAGAGAAGGGACATCAGTCAGGGCATCCTCCTGCCCTTGCAAAACCCGCTGCTAACACAGGCTGCTTTAGTGGAACCACGCAGCATCTGGCCTTTTAGGCCTGGCTCATTTTGATTAGCATCATGACTTAAGGTTATCCATGTTGTATTGTGTGTCAGAATTTCCTTCCTTTGAAGGCCGATGAACATTGCATTGTATGGCTATATCCATGCGAATGCTGATGGACACAGGTTGCTTCCTCATTTGGCTACTGTGAATGTCACCACTCTGAACAGGGTGTGCCAATATTTGCCCAAGTGCCTGCTCGCGTCTGCGCTTCCTCTGGGTACGTTCCCAGGTCCTACTCTAGCACTACTGGACTGGCCACACCCACTTGCTTGCTTATGCAGCCACTTCCTGCTGCTTCTCCTATGCTGCCTCAGCTCTTAGATTCTCACCTGACCTGCCACAGCAGCACTGACTTCAGGGTACACTTCCGAGGCTCGGAAATGGCTCTTCCCGACCCAGGCTGTCGTCATGAGGAGAGAAGACAGGATACCAGGGTGGCAGGCCCCAGGCTTGGACAGAGTCTCCCTTAGGGATGTGTCCACTCTCTTGGTTCAGTCAGATGATATCTGCTGGCGCTCTGACCCTGACTCAGATTAGCCAGAGGGACTCATGGTCCGGTCACTGTGACTCCCTCCACCTCAGTCATCCCGTTTGTAAGATGAGGCCACTGTATGGGGAGACTGAGGCCCCAGTGTTTCATGGGGAGAGGGGGCTCCAAATTTGTGAATTAGCAACACCTTCCATTCTGTCCAAAGATAAGCAAAGATAACTGGCACTAAATGACACATGCATGCACAAATAAGACTTGAGATGACTGTTATGTTCTCTTTGTATACCTTCAAGGTCAAACTGGCAGAAACTAGACTCTGTAAGAATATAGGAGTCATCTAAGAGCCTTGATGGACACGTGAAGCTACCAATGGCACCAAACCCCATAGATATTATGACTTCCCCCCTAGACATACATACTCGTGATACATTAATAAAATTAGGCATAGCGTTTAATAACAAACTAGAACAACCATAATGAATATAAATATATCTACAATTACAAAGCAATATAAGCTATGACGTATAAAGCGCTTTAGAATTTTTTATTTACTGTCTTTAGGCAACTATGAAATGTGAGTCCTTAGAGGGACTCCTGTGGACAGAAGGGGCAGAGGCAGGCAGCACAAAGTCTTTTCTGGAAGAAAATGGGTACTGGGGACAGAGTCTCCTACATGCTAAGCATGTACTACAGAGCTCCACCCAGCCCAGAATAACCATTCTTCTCCTTATTTGACACTCACATTCGTATTAACACAGTGCCTTGGCTGGCTAGCTGTCCATCCCGGGCTGCTGTCTCTGGGCCATGGGCTGGGGCAGTCTATGCCAGACCCTGGCTCTGCCCCACGGTCACTGGCCACAACTCTGCACACTACTTCTCAAGCCTTTCTCGGAACAGCCCGTTGTTACAGAGATACACCGGATGCCACAAACACTTCCCTGCACACGCAGGGGGCAGCTCCTCTCCCCTCCCCTCTGTGGGAACAGGAGGAGCTAGCCCATCAGACCTGTGGCCTTCCTGTCTTGTCCCAGTCTACCCTTCCCAGGCCTCTGTCTGCTCTTCATCCCCAGAGCTGCCTGCTGTGGTGCAAGGCACTGTTTCTTAAATCCTAACATAAAACTTCAACATGTTCTTTTTTCCTTTCTTGCCCACGGTATTTTCACAATGTCTTCATCAGAATCAGTCTCTGAGAGCACTCACTATCCAATAAAACAGTTTGCTGAATATCAAATGCTCACGTCTCGCTACTCAACATCAATATGTAACTATATACATTAGTTGGTAAAATTGGTAACATCATTAAAACATCATTAAAGGCCTTGCTAAATGTTCTCAGCCAGAACACAGGAAGAAATGAGATCAAAGAACTCACAGAAAGCAGAGGCAGACGTAGTTTAATTCTCCCTAATAGAAGGCTCTATTAGACATTTCGGAAACACCAGGTAATATAGGCACCTGGTGCATACAAGGAAGGTAGAGAGAGAACAGAGTTAGGAGCAACTGCCCCATGCTGTCCCTAGCTGTCCCCAACTTTCACGGAGTGCGCCCAGCTCAGAAGGCAAGCCTCGGGTAGCATGCCCATCCCGGTTCAAACGGATTCACAACCCAGGGAGCTAGCTGTTAAGTGCAACCCGGTCTTGCAGATAGAGGAACTGAGGTATGGAACAGTGAAAGCATTTCTTCAAGGCCACCTATCTTGTTAATAACACAGCTAATATTCTTAGACATCAAACCTCTATCTTTTGAGATAACGAAAGGCCAATAGCTGCCATGGAGATCCCAAAACCGGATGTCTGTCCTCGGTAGGAGGTTGTCCACACCGGGCCACATCTCAGCAAGTGCCTACTCTTCTCTGTTTCCAAGGGAAATTATGGGAGCCATGCATTAAGCTCAATGGTACCTTTTCCGTTATGCCTCTGTGTGTATGTGTGTGTAGACGGATGGATGATGTTCAGTGTTGTATGAGGACCTGTTTTGTTCTGCTGTGTGTGAGATACACAAGTACTGAAATACATAGGCATATATCTTCACATGTGTATATTTACATACATGTGTATATGTATACAGATATATGTGTGTTGGTGACTATGTATAAATGTATACAAATATATATTTGGATGTATTTTATGTATGTATATGTATATATAGGAGTTTGTATATATAAATACACAAGCATTCAGGTATATGGATACATGTGAGTGTGTGTGTGTGTGTGTGTGTGTGTGTGTGTGTGTGTGTATGTGTGTGTGTGTGTGTGTGTGTATGTGTGTGTGTGTTTATACAGGGCTTGTGACCAAAGACAGGCAAATCCTCGATTTTTCCAATGGGCTGCTGGAGCCAGTGCTAACTGCCCTTAACTCAGAAGCCCTAGGTCTGCAGTTCCCCACCATGGGATACTTCAGAACCAGGCAAACAGCTCCCACAAATCTGCTGAGTTGGGCCTGACTCCAGACGGAGGTTCTGAGCCTGGAGGTCTGAGTGGTGATGGGACTTATGGGCTCTGGAGCAACAGAGAGGCTGAGCCCTTCCCAGGAGGCTGCTTCTTCTCCCTGCAAGCTGCTTGACCCCCATCTCCCACCCCCACCCCTACCCTGGGGCTCAACTTGGGGCCATTGGCTGCTCTGGGGCCTCCCCTCCCTCCCTCCAGCTGGATCTTGAGTACCCTGCACTGTCATGACCGAGGTGTTGGGAGACTGGGCCACACTCTCAGCATCTCTGTCCTCAGGCTTGGAACAGCACAGGGCTCAGCAGACGACTCCCACCACAACTCCAGCAGCCATCACCATCATTTTGCCCACCCCTCACGCCTGCCCATCTTCTGAGGAGCTCCATATCATGGTGGAAGGTACCACTGAACCTTCTCAAAGCAGCCCCTTAAATGGTCCACTGCCCCCTTCCACAGGGGCAGGCCTCGGGGGACTATGCTGGCCCATTCACCTCTTCAACACCACCATACTCCAGCCCCACCCAGCTCTTCCCCTGTCACAGAGGACAGCATGAGACAGGACACAATCGGACCTTCACCACCAAGCCAGGCCACCTCTCTTGCCACAGGCTTGGGCTCTGTCCTGCAGAGATGCTGCCGAGTGTGAGAGTCCTTCTCCTCTCTTGCTGCTTCGTACCCCTGTGTGAGCCCATGCTGGTCCTCTGACTCCACTGGCTCCTGCTATCGTTAATCTTGTCCTAAAGTCATCACTGCCTCCAGGAAGTCTTCCCAGATGTCTCAGACTCAGTTGGCCCACCTATAGCCATCACGACTCTCACCATTTCCCCCCTTTGCTGAAATCTCAACAGTAAGGAACTACAGCACCTCTCAGGGTCTATGGCACCCAGAAGCTCAAAAAACACAGTAAAACAAAGCAAACTTCAGAATTCCAGCTCCAGATGATGCCAGGTAGATGCAGGTGAAGTGTTTTTCTCATTCTGCCCATATAAAGTATCTCAGGGAAAGCTGGAGTCCTGAAGCAGGACTGACTGTCCCCAGTCCCTTCCTCCTGGGCACTACTGTCTTTCTTTGTACTCTCCCATAGCTAGTTCCCCTCCCATGACAGCTGTGACGCTGGAAAGCATTGTGCTGTGGAGTCAGGGGACCCACTCATGGATGGCGGCTGGGGCGGACACAGCCTCTGTGCTACCTAGAAGGCACAGCTCCTCCACTCAGGTGCCCGGAGTTCATTCATGGGGAGCACACCCACAGATGTGAGGAGCACGGAGAACTTGCTCCCCTCCACCGGAGGGGAGTTGTGAGAGCTGTGTCAGGGCAGAGTCTTGGAGTTTTTATTTTAAGCGCGAGCACTGACTCGCACTCTTGGGGGAGCCCATAGGGCGCCTGCGGGAGCTCACCCTGTGCTCCCCGAGACAGTACTACTTGAAGGAACGGAGGAGGAGTTCCGATCTCACCATCCCTGTCTGATGTGCAGCAGGGCCACCCCAGATGACATCCTGGGGCCGGGAAAGCTGGCTCTGTGAGGAGTTGCCCAAGTACATATTTTGGACAGTCCAGGAAAACATCATCCCACCTCCCCAGGCTAGAGCCGCTAAATCTCGCCTCAGGGAGCAGCTGATAAGCAGCCATGGTAACGTCACCCTTCAAGGTCTCCAAATGAATGGGTAGGAGGTTTGCAGTTTCTGACTGCAAAAACTTCCCTTTATCAGCCCTGGAGCCTGCCCTTGGCTGGACACAGATGTCTCCAGCTCTGTTTCTTCTGCAGCTGCAGCGTGCTGGCTTCTGGAGCTGCCGCTCTGTCTTTGGGCTGACATCTTCCAAAGGCCTTGGCTTTCTGGAAGAGTCCACGTCTAAGTCATGGTCCCCTGGGCTCAGTTATATAACGCTATTGATCCCAGTTGGCCTGCTTAAGAAAAACATAACTAATTAGAGCCCATAAAAACCTACACACCAAATTAATTCTGAATTGCTCTGGTGACTTCCTCCCCAAAATGTTATAAATAGAGATGGCCACCAGGCCTATATTTAGCCTGTGCTGGGCTACCTGGTATTTATAATTAAGGAAGTCCAGAGGGACAGAATGGATATTTTGTTTTTTTTTTTTTTTTAAAGCACTTTTTTACAAACTGCTTCCCATTTCAGGCACATATACACACAGCCACATTCTGTTATTGCAATAATTACAATCCCGCCCGAGTTAAGATGCTGCATGATTTCCCAGTCCTTTAAAATTATGTTCTCCAACACGTACACACCCAAATAGTGCAATTAGGCTGGTCAACCTCCTGCAAGTCCCTGAAAAATAACATTAATTTTGATTTTGTAGGCTTCATTTTTTTTCTTCCCTTGAGTTGCTGCAGCAAATAGCCCAGTTTCTGATGAGGAAGCTTAACTTACCCACTTGGCCTGGGCTCACACTGCTTATGGCCACAAACATTCTGCAAACAGTATTCTGAAGATCTCCATTGAAAAGAGCTTACTAGTTAAAGAATTCTTAGTGGTTTCATGAAGTCCGTTATTATTCTTCATTCCTAATCTCAACGTCCCGAGTATTCACTTCTGTTTTGTTTTGACTTGATTTAAAAAGTAATGCATGCAACTCTTCCTCCTTAAGTCTTCTATTCTAAGATGGTCATAAGCAGAGGAGCATAGTTTGTGTAGGGAAGGGATAAGGGGAAGGCCTGTGGTAGCCCAGGCCAAGGCACCACTCTGGAGCTCAGCAGGTGAGGAATGCATCCCCCTTGGTGATGGAGAGCCTGAGGAGATCTGATGGAGAGCAAAGGGGCCCACCCTGGGCATCAGAATATGAGCAGATGCCCTGTTTGGAGATGGAAATCAATGAACACGCCAGATGGGTTAGCCACAGGGGCACTCATGTATCAACACATCAGGAACAACAGAAGCCAGATTTCCCACCCCTGGAGAAGGTCATCCATACAAGGCGGAACTCCGAGAAGAGTTCTATGATAAAAGACTGGAATTAGACATCGTTGTAAATTCACTTTTCAACATAGACAGAGAAGTAAACACATGCAGTATGTTTGTGTGTGTGCTGTGGTTTGGATAAATGTTATCCAAAAGCCCATGTGCCAAAAGCTTGGTCATCAGCCTTTGGGAGGCGACAGAACCATTACAAGAGGTAGAGTCTCATGAGAGGGAAATTAAACCACCGAGAGCAAGCCACTGAAGGGCATAGTAGGACCCGGTGCCTTTTCTCTCGTGTTTCTTGGCTGTCATGAGGCAGGTGGGTTGGCTGTGGTGTGCAATCTCACCAGGATCTTCTGCTTGCCTACAGGTCCAAAAGCAATGGAACTTCGGGCTGAAACCTCCCAAACTGGAAGACAAAATAAGACTTCCTCCTTTTGCCACAGGGTCAGAACACTGTGTAATGAGGTATACGTGTAGATATAGATGCAGAGTCCCAACCTGTGTCCCCAGCCTGAGAGCAACAAGACTCCAAAGCAATGAGCCCACCGGGAGTGTAGCGCTCTGTGCTCATGCACACCATCTGCCTACTAACAACAACAGGACTCTGTGGCAGTGGCTGGTTCCAGCCCTGGGACGGGGCAGCGGACAAACGTGTAGTAGTATATGTTGGCAGAAAGCAGGCAAAGGCCCAAAGGACTGGAGAGACAGAAGGATACAGAGGTGGGACTGGAGGGGACCCACTGGCCAAGCGAGGCACAAGACTAACAGACATTCTAATGGGCTATGATCTCTGAGTGAAAGGGGAAACTGCGAGTCCCTACAGACACGAGTAAATGAACAGTCAATTTAAGGTTTCAAAGGAAGATCTGCTTTGTTTCATACGGTTTCAAAGTAGTACTACTCAAAATACTTACAATTATAAAGGCAAAAGGAGAAATTTTACAGGGTAAATTCTGATTAAAAAACAAAAGACCTTAGTCACCTGACCTACATAAGCATCACTAGAGAAGTGATGGAATGTGAGTCAGGGGACCGTGGCTGCTTCGGGATGGTTTGCCTGCTCCGCACCTCAGACTGGGGTTTAGTCCCCACGGTGAGAAACCTGAACAGTGGAAGCCTGATACTTAGAGATGAGATCTTTTGGGGGGTGACTGCAGTTAGATAAGCTGAAGTGGGGAGGTCCCATGACTTGAATCTTGGTAGCTTTATAAGAATAGGGAGAGATACTTAACATACGAACATAGTCTCTCTGTTTCCTGCCACGTTATGACACCCTGACCCAGCTTGGGACCCTGGCAGCAGGAAAACAATCACCAGTATGGGCCTTGACTTTGGACCCCCAGAACCATGAGCCAAAATAAACAGCTTTTCCTTTATAACTTACCCACTCCCATGCCATTGTTATCAGCAACAGAAAACAGGCTAAGATGTGGCCGGGCACCATGGCAACCAGTGTCCCTTCTGTAATACCTCCATCAAGACCTGACAAACCCAACTGGAAAGCTGTACCCCAAAACAACTGGACTAAAATGCAAAAAAGGTTTCGGTCACGAAAGTCAAGAAACCACTAAGGAATGCCACAGAGTGGAAGAGATTCAGCAGAGATTCAACAGCAATGCCATGGCCTCCATGGAGGTCGCACTGGGACCTGAGGCAAAGGAAAACTCAGCAAGCCTGCACCGGGTTGCAAATTTTGATATTTTGTTCATGGACTTCCATGCATTAATTGTTTAAACACTGTAGTAACTGTTGCTTATCTTGATGATGGAGTCTTTTGGTACCTCCTTCAACTGTGCCCCTCAGCCACATGCCGATCTCAGCCTGCCCTACTGGCCACCCTGCTAACACGACCTGCTCACCACATGTAACGCTGACTCTGAACAGAATCCTTCTCTACAGTGTAAGTTGGCTTCCTGTCACTGTAACAAAGTACCCCGGGCAATTAATTTGTGAAGAGAAAATGCCTGACCCGTTCTGGAGGTCAGAATGCACAATTAAGTGGTCCTGGCTGTCTGCGGTGTGAGCCAGAGCATCATGTGGATACACGGGGCAGAGCAAAGCTGCTCACCTATGGCCAGAACACACAGAGAGGAAGGGACCGGCCTTCCACTGCCTCCTTAGAGGGTATGTGCCCATGTCTAGACCCACCTCTTAAGGGTGCCACCACATCAAGCTGGGAACAAAGTCTTTAACACATGGAGGGCATTCAAGTCCCTCGAGGACCCCTGTTGGGCACCGTGGAAAGTGAGGCCCACATGTGGTGACAGACCTGCAGGGATCTACTGCAGTTCTGCAGACTGCTCCCGTGTGTGTGACAGACGCACCAGAGTGTCGGGGCTGATGGGACTGAGCCGACAATATTCTCACCGAGAGCATGTGTTACATGCTTTTAACTTTCCTGGGAGCTTGTGATTGGTTTCGAGTTTACATTTTTTTTTAATTGCAATAAAAAAGGAAAGCGCCTAAGCTCCGAGCCTCCTTTCTCGATGAACACTGTGGAGGTTGGAATGAAAACGGCCCCCATAAGTTCACAGAGAGTGGCACTATTAGGAGATGCAGTCTTGCTGGAGTAGGTATGGCCTTGTTTGGGGGAAGTGTGCCACTGGGGGTTTCAGAAGCTCAAAGCCAGGCCCAGTGTCTCTCTCTGTCCGCCTGCACACTGCCGTGCTTCTCACCATGCTGATAATGGACCAAACCTCTGAGTCATAAACCAGCCCTTAATTAAATGCTTCCCTTTATAAGAGTTGTCATGGTCATAGTGTCTCTTCACAGCAATAAAACCCTGACTAAGACAAACACTTAGTGAAATTGTGGTCCAGCCAGACACAATGATATTGCAATCTCAATACCAGAGAAGAGAGGACAGGAGGATCAAGAGTTCAGGGCCACCCTTGGCCACATGGAGAGTTCAGAGCCAGCCTGGGTTCCATAACACCCTTGTTTCAAACAAAACAAAATAATAACAATAATAATAATAATAATAATGGTTTAGAAGACAAACACTGAAATGCTTCAACTCCTGTAATGTAGCCCCGAGGCTCCCTCGCTACAGCTGTGTTGTAAGTGACAGGTGGGTTATCTGAATTTTGTCCCTGTTCCCTCCTCTAACCCAAGTAGAACCTAAGGGGCCCTGGACGCTGTAGAAGAAAAGGAGACTTACTCCAAAGAAGGTGACCTTTGGGGTAGCGAAGCTGCAGGAGGCCTGGACATAACATCCCCAGGTCTGTGCACCTCCCTCTCTGTCAGGACTCATGACCCCTCCACAGGACATCTACCCTGTGGCCGACTCAACATTAAGGAGGGGGTCATACCCTGTGTCCCTGTTGCCCGCTAACTACCATGGTCTAACTACATTTGGTCTCTACAGTTGGGAGAGGCAACCCAAATCCTGGAGAACCCATACAGAGACCCTATGGTGAGAGGCAGGGTTCCTGAACCCTCCCCAAGAAGCCAACGTTCAGATCGTACATGAGTTATATCTGAAGTTTTGACCATTAGTACCTCATCTTAAATGTTACTACTACTGTAGAGCCTGCCCCAAACGTGCCTGTGGGGTGTCAGCAGCCTCTGATCCATGCAGCTAGTATCTGGACACTGGTCCAGACTCTCCTGCCTCTAAAAGGCCCCTTGCTTACATCTGTCTCCCTGAGTGTAGAAGAAGCAGAGTAATGGCCTTATCCTCGGACAGTCCTAGCTGAAAATTTCACCATGGAAAAGAAAAGCCTGGAAGAAGGCCAGATTTGCTCATAGAGATGAACATCCCTGACTGCTAAGGCAGTGAAATTCCTCTGTGACCTGGGCACCTGCGCACACAGCAGGGGACACGGGAGTGTCTAGACCACCTGATTCAGAATTAGAAGAGGGCATTGAGTCCCCTGGAACTGGGGCCCTCTGATCCTCTGCCAGCCTCAGTTTCTCCTCTCTCAAAGGAGGGGAGGCATTGGCTTACTCTCCAGTCACTTCATGCTAACACCTATGGTCTCTGGAATATTTGCTGATAAATACCTTTGGCAGAACTTTTATATTCGAAGTGAAGCCTCCAAAGCACTGACCAGTTAAACTAGTTGCTTGAAAGGAAAACAGGAGAAAGCAGTCCGCCCACTGTGCCCTCTGCACCCATGACTCCCTGAGACGAAGCACAGGCAGTGTCTCGCACACCAGGGACCCAAGGAAGGCCCGTCCAGCCCTCTGTATCTCTTCATATATTTACTGACAGCACTGATGGGGACCTCCGCCCCTTCCTCCCTCTTCTTCCTCCGACTGATGCTTTCGTCTCATCCAGCCACTACAGGTCTCCACGGGCACCCATCCCTTCCCTCATGGACTCCCTCAACACGGACATGAACAGCCACTTGAGCAGGGCATGGGTCTCCCTCCATATGGGAGACCCAGCAGGACCCATGGCAGCCTGGGCCTGCTTCAGAGGAGTGGGTAATAAGGATGATAGAGCAAGATGGAGGACACACAAGAGAGTCTATCCTGTCCACCTGAGCCTCAAAGGACATCATAAAACACTGCCACCTACCCAGATGCGTCCCAAGATGCAAACAGGAACCTGCATTCTTAAGAGGCTTAGCAGAAAGAGCTAAGCTACTGTTCTTCCAAGGAAAGATGGGGAGGGGCGGGGCAAAGGAGGCAAGGGGTTCACCTCCAGTTATCACCCTGCACAGACTACAGGAACTCCAGTGGGACCCAACTCAGCAGCTGCGCGAGGCCTTGGCTTCGGAGCCCGAGCCGTTCATGCTAGCTCTGTTTAATTGAGAAGGGACTTTGGGCACAGCTCCTTCACTTCCCTGTCCACGGAAGGAGAACACTAGTATTCCCCTACCCACGGCTGCAGGGAGGACCATGGTGGCACGCCACGCAGGCAATGCTGCAGAGGGGACTGGTACCTTCTTGTATATCATTCCTTGAAGAAAGGTGCAAGCGTGGGCCTCGCCTTGGGAGGGCAAATAGACCAAATGAAACTGGTGGTAAGGCTAGATAACAAAGTCCATTTGCCCTCTAGTTTCCTGTCTGTTTCAAGTACACAGTGAGCCCTCTGAATCCACGAGTTCTGCATCTCTGGATTCAACTAGCCTTTCTGAAAACATTCAGGAATTAAAAAAAAAAAAGGTTGTTATTACTGACATGAGCCAATTACACATTAGACCTACGAAGCTAGCTGTACATCTGGACTGACAATGTACAGACCTCATACAGACTTTTCCCTGGGACATTATTCCCTAAACAATACAATACAACAACAATTTATACCATGCTTCCACTGTGTTAAGAATGGTCAGTCATAGCCGGGCGGTGGTGGCGCATGCCTTTAATCCCAGCACTCGGGAGGCAGAGCCAGGCGGATCTCTGTGAGTTCGAGGCCAGCCTGGGCTACCAAGTGAGCTCCAGGAAAGGCGCAAAGCTACGCAGAGAAACCCTGTCTCGAAAAACCAAAAAAAAAAAAAAAAAAAAAAAAAAAAAAAAAAAAAAAGAATGGTCAGTCACCTAAAGGTGATTTAAAGTACACAGGAGGATGCGTGTAGGCTCTCCATACATACTGCACTATTTTATATAAGGAAACTGAGCACCCACAGACCGGAGTATCCATGGGGACCTTCAAGTCAATCTTTTACAGATACCAAGACTCTACTTTATTGATGGTTCCATAGGGGAAATAACCCCACTTTGAAAGAGTCCCAAAAGGTCAAGATGAACCAAGTATCACCTTGCTGGCCAGGCCTCCACCCAAGGGGGCAGCAGGAGTGGCGGAAGGTGCTATGGTGGGGAGCCATACGCAGGCGCTCTAGAGTTCTACCCACCAGCCATGTGACAGTCCCCACATCTAGCAATCCACTGTATTTTCCAGTTCCCTGAAGCTAACATTTCTCATCCATTTACGCTCATCTGAGTTTGCAATATATGGCTGCTTCCAGACGGAAACATTTTTTTAGGTCCCAGAGTTCTGATTCTGCAAAACAAATTCATGCCGCATGTCATCTCTTATGTTCACAAGTCTGCAAAGACAAATTCACTTTGAGCTTGGGAGCTGCTCAGCTGGCTCTGTGCAATCCCGTCTGATGGATGGGCGCTGCCTGCTAAGGCTGACAGCTGGCGTCTCTGATACCCTCGTCACCCTATGCTGGTGACATGTCTTCTCCAGAGATGTGACTGGCTCTGGCAAGGCTCTCAGTGACTCATACTGTGGCAGTCTTACATGTCTTGCTTTCCAAGGACCCCACAGCTACCCTTCATGTGATCAGGCATGGATCGCACAGTGAGGAACTGATGTGGCTGCCAGCTGCCTTCCCTCAGAGTGACAGACAAATTCATCCAGTTATCCCAGGATGGGAACAGGTTGTGATGACTGAGGCGGCTGCTATCAACCCCAATTCCAGTGGTGTGTGGTCATTTTACCCCTTGTGTGGATCTGAGACGCTGCAGCGGGCAGTCGGCGTGCTTAAGGGGTTTCCTACATAGCTTTGACCTGAGGCACAAGCCCAAATGCCCTAAAGAAGCCAGGTAAGCAGTGCAGCCCAGGTTTTAGTCTCTGGCCCACCATGTAGCCTGGCTTCCCAGCTAGGCCCTCAGCACAGACTCAAGCAAGGTCCTGACTGGGTCTGTTTGCCTATCCACAGACATCTACTTCCAAGGACTGCCCAAGCCCTGCCTTCCACAGAGTGCATCCCCCTGCGGGCTCTCCTTGGATGGACTGCAGCATCCGGGAACACGCCTGACAATGCTGAAGCCTTCGGAGCTCTCGGCAGAGTGGGGGCAGACAGGCTCTTTTCAAAGATGCGTTCCATTATGTTTTTCTCTATTGCCGATGACAGACACAGACTCCGAGAAACATCACTGGCTTCTTCTCAGAGCGGGTCTAATTACTTGTTACACCACTCTATAACCTCACTCCTGAAGGCAGGCTAAATTTAGCAGCTTTGGGTCTATCGCTGTCAGCTCCTACATAAGTCCTCCTATCCGCCTCACACAAGAGAAAACAAACTGCCCCACCCCCACCCCCACCGCATTTGAACCCTGGGCACAGCCTGCTTGTCTTGCCCACCAGAGCTGAGTGTGCCTGGAGGCTTATGCAGAGTGGCACACCACCATTCTGCAGACCTGGGGGCAGCTGCGTGTGGCTCCTCTCAGCTGACGGAGAGGCCTTCGCAGAGACCGGGATCAGGTGAGGGAACGGAGACACCATTGGTCTGACAGGCTTATCCCAGCCCCCCACGCCTCTGGAAATCACAGGCTGGAGTGGCCAGGAAGCCAGTGATCGGGACTCTGGTCAGCTTCTTACACTTGCTGCTGTGGCCAGCAAACCGTTCTGGATGTCCTTCCATGTGACGTCAAGTCAGCCCTCCCCTCCCACCCAGCACCTGCAATGTGTCCCTGGCGTCACTGCCAACGGTTCCTGCCTCCTCAGACCTCTTCAGACTGCTTCTCTTTCCTGAGCCCCATGGCTCCTCCTCCTCCTCCAGAGCCCATGGGAATCATTATTAAAGGGGGGAAAAAAAGTCCTCAACCAAGTAAAACACTCCTCTACCCCTTACCCCTCCCGTGTGCCCGCTCAGCTGCTTGATAACCCTCCCCAGTAAGCAGTGTGCATCCTGTTTTCTCAGCCCCATTGCCCTGGCTGAAGCTATTCTGGCTCCCCTTTGCACTCTCAGAAATGCTCTGGGTTATGCAATCACATCTGTAGCCAATGGGTCATGTCTCCAGGGAAGGGGCACACAGGGCCAACACAGTTGTCACGGCTCACCCGAGGCTCCACTCCCCAAGTCCTCCTGGCCTATCATCACGACTCCTCCCTCCCCATGTCGCCAACCACCACTAACCGGCTCGCTTTCCTCCTCTGTCACCTTTCTGCCACTGGTGCAGGGCACGGACGGCCAGGTAAACGACTATCCTGATTCCCTGATTCTTTCCACGACCCCTTCATCCCAGCAGCCATGACCACAGCCCCGGACAGGCTCCACACCAATGTCCCTCCCTCACCATACCTCATCGTGACCTTCATCGCTCCTGGTTCCATCGTGGCCTCATTCTCCAACCCTTTAGGCAGCCATGTCAACCATGTTCTCTTAGACCCCAAATGACCTGACTTTCTCCTTTCTAGTTCCACTCATGGCTGTCAGACAGCTGAGGATATCCTTACCACATGGCCAGTCACACAGTCACCTGTGCATTACTGATCACCATAAAGTGGCCAGGGTGACCCTGTCCTGCAACCCAGGTCCACCCGAATACAAGCTCTGGGCATTCTCCCTGCAGGTGCTTGTCCAAGCCCCAGGAGACAACACTCTCCTGACTATGAGATAGCATCCTTTCCTGGGCCTCTGGCCTGGCCCAATCCTCCTCTGCTCTCTCTGGTCCCCTCTGCAGAGGTTAAACCATGCCCCGGCTTTCCCTCAACAGTATTCATGTTACCCTCTCTGCTCAGGCCCTCTCAGCCTCCATCAACCTAAACCCTACTCACCCACCAAGTCTCACCTTCTGCTGGAAGCCTATACAAGGACATGACCAGCAGCATGTGAAGACGCCGGTAAGCCACCAGCCACGTGGCAAGGTATAGATGTATGGAAATGGATTAATTTAAGATATAAGTACAGTTATCAAGAAGCCTGCCACGGCCATACAGTTTGTAAGCAATATAAGTCTCTGTGTTTACTTGGTTGGGTCTGAGCGGCTGTGGGACTGGCGGGTGACAAAGATTTGTCCTGACTGTGGGCAAGGCAGGAAAACTCTAGCTACAAATGGCGCCCAACGTGTTGGCAAAAGTTTCTACCTAAAACCTGAGAAAAGATTCTAAAATGGAGCTAAAAACAGCTTCCTAATTGTCTCTCTCAAATGAGCGGCAGCTGCCGGTTTGAGCTACTGGCGGGTTCCTAGCTTGCGAGCTCGGTCTGCAGTATGGCGGGAATGAGGCCTCTGCAAGTGGCACATTAAGCTGCGTGGTGGATTTAGCCTTTGCTAGTACAAAACAAAAAGAGGTTTCTGGGCTACACGCTGCTTGGATAAAAGCGCAGACCCACGATGGCTCCCAGAGCTGGCGGAAAACGTACCACCGCCATGTTGGGAAGCTGAAGTGGGAGGAGCCAGCAGCCACAGCACCGTTTCAGGCTTAGAAGGCTGCAGTTTAAAGCAATAGGCTCAAGGTAATATATAACATAAGCCACATAAAGATGGCTACCACACAGAGAATCTGGATTATGTTCTCTTTGATATTCGTAACTGAAGAGAAACATTTGATTGCAAAAGCTGTTGAGTTATGCCAAAATGTGTATTTTAAAGGTACCTTGACTTCAAAATTTGGATGTAAGGATATGTTGCTTTGGAAAGGAGGATCTGCTTTTGTTTCCACAGAAAGCCAGAAGCTATGGATTTGTTCCAGATTAAGATACATCAGGTTTGACCAGCCAAGAACACCTGAAAGGTCTCCGATGACACCATGGCCCAGATGATCCAACATCCAGAATCGTTTCAAGGCAACTGGCTCAGACGATACGGTCTCACGGACTACTCCATGATCCTAAAATTTTCTTTGTGTCCCCATAAGATACAGCGCCCCCCTCCAGCAGGAAGTAGTTAAGAGAAGCTACGCCCAAATTCCCAAATATACCAAGCTGGCTTTGGAGATGTGTAAAAGTTAAAACCTTCGTTTTTTTTAAAAAAAAAAAAAGGGGAAGTGCTGTGGGACGGTCTGTATGTCTGTATTGCTCTGATTGGTCAATAAATAAAACACTGATTGGCCAGTGGCCAGGCAGGAAATAGGTGGGACAAGGAGAGAGGAGAATTCTGGGAAGAGGAAGGCTGAGGCAGAGAGACACCGCCAGCTGCCGCCATGACCAGCAGCATGTGAAGACGCCAGTAAGCCACCAGCCACGTGGCAAGGTATAGATGTATGGAAATGGATTAATTTAAGATATAAGTACAGTTATCAAGAAGCCTGCCACGGCCATACAGTTTGTAAGCAATATAAGTCTCTGTGTTTACTTGGTTGGGTCTGAGCGGCTGTGGGACTGGCGGGTGACAAAGATTTGTCCTGACTGTGGGCAAGGCAGGAAAACTCTAGCTACAGAAGGGTTGATTCATTTGTCTCCTGCTTCCCCTCACCTTGCCAGTACATCCATTCCTTCACTGGCACTGGAGCCTACTTCAGGATTCCAGCATCTACAGAAGACCAGCTGGGACACCCAGCCTCGTGGGACTGAGCAGCTACTAGAGTCTTGGACTTTCCATTCACAACTAGCCATTGTTGGACTGCAGCCTGTAAGTCATCCCAATGAATCCCCCCAGATAGATAGATAGATAGATAGATAGATAGATAGATAGATAGGCAGACAGATAGGCAGACAGATAGGCAGACAGGCAGATTTATTCCATAAGTTCTATGACTCTGAAGAACCCAGACTAATACACTGACATCAGAGGCCACAAGACTCCGTTGCAAGCCGGGTCACAGAGACACAGGACACTGAAGTGGAGAGCTTTGAGCAGTGTTGCCCAGAGGCAAGCACCCGCAGGTGTAACTCTACCCAGCAACAGTGGAGGACATCCTTCTCCAGAGACTGAGGAGGTTCCAGAACCTAAAATAAATCTCTTCAGCATCACAGAACTCATTTCCAAACAATATCTGATCTGAAAACAATTAAGTTAGATATCGATAACATGAAGAGATGAAAAGTCCCGCACACAGAGAAATTAGCCTACATTAGCATACATGCTTAGGCCATTCATGGGTTAAACATCACAAGATGGACTTCAGATAGGCATAATGTGAGGACAGTGAAAGTACTATGGGAGAACTTATGAGCATCAGAAGGAACACTCCATCCTCTCCCACATTAGCAGAAGCAGAGGTGATGGGTACTCATGGTATCAAGTGTCCAGCTAAAAAGATTTGCGTGCGTGCGTGCGTGCGTGCGTGCGTGCGTGCGTGCGTGCGTGCGTGTTGCTTTTTTTCAAGACAGGATTTCTCTGTGTAGCCCTGGCTGTCCTAGGACTCACTCTGTAGACCAGGCTAGCCTTGAACTCACAGAGATCCACCTGCCTCTGCCTCCCAAATGCTGAGATTAAAAGTGTGTACCACCCACCACGTCTGGCTTAAAAAGATATTTTTAAGTTTAAGAAAACAGAGGAAGAAAGTTAAAGTTAGGAGAAGAACTCTGTAAAGCGGAAAATAAATTAGTAATAGAGGAAAGTTAAGCAGCTGGAAAGACTCCTCTAAGAACCCAGCAGGAGAGATAAATCTACCTCAGCACAGACAAGGCGGGAAATGAAGAGAGAGGGGCTGCCGCAGATAAAGCCAAGGATTAAAGGATAATAAGGGAACACTCACTGGGATGTTAAGCTAATACATTTGAAAATTTACGGCAACAAGAACCAATGACTAGAAAATTATGATTTATGAAACTATCTAAAAAGAAGGACCACTTGGCTCTTTCATCAGAGCAACTGAAGCAGTGGGAAGACACCCATCTCTCTCAGAACACACGTGCCCACACTGAAAGGTGAGCGCTACAGAACGCTAAGGAATAGACCACCTAGGTCCTGCACAAACTGGCCCAGAAAACAGAAAGAGAGAACAATTTTATGAGGCCAGGGCAATTTTAGAGCCAGACAAGGGCTATGTCGGAAGGGGAAATTATGGGTCCGCTTTGGCCATGAGCATAGAATCTGAACTCCCAACCAGCTCAGAAAACCAGATTCAGCGAGGGGTTGAAACAATAAGGTGGACTTAGTCCATAAATGCAAGGGCATTTGAACACTAGAAAGCCAGTACATCTAACTCTTTCTGCCAGCAAGTTGAAAATATTTTTAAAATTCAAAACCCCCATGACTCTTAAATTTGGTAAAAGAAGAGACTTCTTAGTCTGTTGTGAGGTGATCTTCAAAATCAAAGCACCTGACAGCTGTAGGAGGGCACACCTGGAATCCGAACACGTGGGAGATAGAGGCAGGAAGGTGAGTTCAAGGCACCCTGAGCTACATGAGTTCCAGGGCAGCCTGGGCTACTTCAGACTCTATTTCAAATGAAGATAAAATAAACACAACAAAGACGAAACACTAATCTTTATGGGGACGTATTTGAAATATCCCCTTTAAAATGAAGAGCAAAGTTAAGAACTCTAGCGATCAATACTTTTAATCATCATTAGACTGAAAGTCCAGCTAGCCCCAGCCACAATAAATAAATCGTTAGCTTCAGAATGATCAGGGAAAAATAAAATTATTCATAGATGATGTCTACACAGGAAATTTTAACAAATCTATGATTTCCAATGGTTTGCATGAGAAAATTATGTACGGCTTATTTGAAAAAATAAGGGGCTTTGTAGCAATGAATCTGTAAAAGAGACCAATATAAAAACATTAACTGTCTTTCTATAAACTGGCAACAACTCTCAGAAAATTTACAGTACCTATATATTTGATAAAAGGTACTTAAGTCTTACAGATAGAAAATTACAAAACACCGCTAGCCATTGAAAAAAAAAAAACTTAAATGGGCCGGGCGTTGGTGGCGCACGCCTTTAATCCCAGCACTCGGGAGGCAGAGCCAGGCGGATCTCTGTGAGTTCGAGGCCAGCCTGGTCTCCAAAGCGAGTTCCAGGAAAGGTGCAAAAGCTACACAGAGAAACCCTGTCTCGAAAAACCAAAAAAAAAAAAAAAAAAAAAAAAAAAAAAAAAAACTTAAATGGGCTGGGCGGTGATGATGCACGCCTTTAATCCCAGCACTCGGGAGGCAGAGCCAGGCGTATCTCTGTGAGTTCGAGGCCAGCCTGGTCTACAAAGCAAGATCCAGGACAGGAACCAACTACACGAAGAAACCCTGTTTCAACAAACAAACAAATGAAATACTTAAATGAGTAAAAAGATATACTATACTCATAGATTGGAAGGCCCTGTATCATTGTGATCCACTTGATCAAATGTATCAAATATATTTATATGTTCCATAATATTTCAGTCAAAATCCTGAAGGAATTTTGTTGATCTGTTTGTTTTGCAGAAATTGTCACATTCATTCAAAGTAAAAAGGGAAAGACAAGAAGGCAAGAACAATCTAGAAACTCCTAATAACGAGGAAAGCTTGTCCTGCTAAATGTCAGCATTCTAAAGCTAGGTAGGGGACTAGAGTCTCTGAGGCACCAAATCAGGAACAAACTTAATAGGAACAGAGGAGAAAGACCCATGAGAGCGCAGAGCATGGTTTTCAGCAGAACTTCACTGGCAAACTGGATATAGTGCTTGAGCCTGAGGTGGGGAATATATGCACATCCCTGTGAGCCCAGCATTGAGCCTGAGGTGGGGAATATATGCACATCCCTGTGAGCCCACCACCTGAGCCTGAGGTAGGGGATCTATGTACATCCCTGTGAGCCCAGCACCTGAGCCTGAGGTAGGGGATCTATGTACATCCCTGTGAGCCCAGCACCTGAGCCTGAGGTAGAATATCAAGGTCAGTCTGGAAACACATAGGGAGACCCTGCCTCAAAAAAAGAGGGCAAAGTAGCCGGGCGGTGGTGGCGCACGCCTTTAATCCCAGCACTCGGGAGGCAGAGCCAGGCGGATCTCTGTGAGTTCGAGGCCAGCCTGGTCTCCAAAGTGAGTTCCAGGAGAGGCGCAAAGCTACACAGAGAAACCCTGTCTCGAAAAACCAAAAAAAAAAAAAAAAAAAAAAAAAAAGAGGGCAAAGTCACCAAAACACAGAACATCATTGGTGAAAGGAGAAGTCACTCAAGTGATAATCCTAGGAGAGATGGATGTGCCTAGGGGGGAAATCAAATCACATCCTGTTTCCCAGTAAACACAGAAACAACTTTGAGTACATTGAGACCTAGGTGTGACACATAAAAGTAAAACCTGCAGATGGCCACGAGGATCGCTCTGATTCACCTTCGCAATGCACTCTCCATTTTCTCACCTCGAGTTCTGGACGAGTCAGTTTTATTTTGTTCTGTTGCCATCGCTGTGGTGGTGTTTCTCACAGCAATGGAAAACCAAACTGGGACAGAAACTGGTACCAGAGAGTGGGGCACTGCTGTGACAAAACTGACCGCGTTGTTTTGGGGAAGACTGTGGAAGGAACTTAGAACTGTGGCCCGGGAGAGCTGTTGATCGCCGAGAGCTATTACCATGGGTGCAGCCTCAGTTCCGGTGGAGATTCCTGGGTATCACAGAAGCCAGGACCACGGGCTGACTACCAGCACAGAGGGAGGTGTGATGTGGAGACAAGCTGTGCGTGCAGAGGGGAGCAGGGCTGAAGATGTGGACCTGCCCAAGCAAGCCCGATGGGACCAGAAGATTGTGAGTCTCAGATGTCAGGCAATGAACTATTCATACTGTTCTGTTTTGGTTTTGCTTCGATTTGACTATAACTGTGCCCTGGTTCTTCCCTCTTGGAATAAGATATAACTTGCTTTTTGCTTTATAGGAGCCCACAGTTAAGAGAATTTAGATTTTAAAGAGATATTGGATATTTGAAAGAGACTTTGAACCGGGAAAAAAAAAAAAAAAGGTTGAATCTTTTAAAGATTGTGGGACTTTTTAAAGCTATACTATGTCTTATATTGTGATATTAACATGAGTTCTTAGGATAAACAAGTAAGGAAAAGTCATGATCCAATAGTGATACATTTGTGTGTCAAGTTGACAAGGGGTTAACTGTGGTTTTTGTTTTTGTTTTTGTTTTTTAATCAATTTGACACAGGCTACAGTCATCAGGGAAGAGGGAATGTCAGCTGGGAAATTGCCTTCAACAGACTGGCCTGTGGATATATCTGGGGGGCATTTTCTTGATTAATGATTGATGTGAGAGGACCCAGGCCGTAGTGGGTGGTGCCACGCCTGGCGAGGTGCCCCCAAGTTATATTTTAAAAGTGAGCCGAGCAAACCATGGAGAGCAAGCCAGCAAACAAACAATGTTGCTCCTTGGCACTTGCTTGAGTTCGAGCCCTGACTTCCCTTCACGATGGACTACTGTAAGCTGCAAAATGGCAAACAAAAACAAAAAAAAAACCCTTTTCGTCCCCACGTCGCGTTTGGTCATGGTGTTTCTCACAGTAACAGAGAGCCGAAGTAGGACGCGCACCTTCCCAGGCATGGGAAGGCCCTGGGTGGCTCCTCTGCCCTCTTGTTTTAGGATGGGCTCAGTGAACCGAAGGGCAAGTGAGGAGGAAGGTGAGGCTGGCTTGTCCACGCCCCCGGCCTCTGCCTACAGACTGGCTTCAGCTCTGTTGCTCGCCCAAACGCCTGGTCCACCCAATCCTTCCTCGGCTCCCCTCAACAGCCCCGCTTCACTTCCTTCGGGGCCAACGGATAGAAACAACCCAGGTGCTCGCAGACATGTGCTCTTCTGAGCTCTGTTCCCGCCTTTGGAAAAGGTCGGTCAGCCTTCCTCAAAAGTACTCCCGCTGAACGCACCCCATCTTTCCCATTGAGATAGGGACTGATGAAGCAATTGTTGCTGAAAGTACACTGAAGATAAACAGAACCTCACAGCGGGCTTCATATACTCCAGGAGCCCTGAGGTAATCACCAGGCAATCTGAAGCCCTGTGGGTGACATGTAAACCCACAGTATTCTTGATTATATGTGAGGATACAGGTGTTCACGTGGAATGAGATGCCCAACGCTAGGACGCGATCTAGCAATAACAGTGATGGTCATGGATGAAGGGTCAGGTAGTCTCTCCTTGTGACACTAGAGAACATCTGTAAGGTAAAGAAATCCAAAGCTAAGAACAAGCAAGGAGATTCGGAGAGCCCCACAGTAGCTCCCAGGTGTGATGTGCACTTCCAGAGTCAAGGAAACACTGGGATGGTCAGCCATCGTAGGTGCCTCATAGTTAGGAAGCCAAAATAGGGGATGGGGACACACAGCAGACACCGCTGTGCCACGGAATTCTGTGTTCATCAGATAACCTCCCACTATCCACGGGAAAGAAAATAGCCTTCTTCACAGCGTGTCTTCACTACTGTGGCTGCCTCACAAGGCTGGGACTCATCTATCTACCAGGATTCCCCCACTTTTTAACCTGTCTAGGCCCATATTTACACACTGGGTCCTTACTCCGGAGACATCGGAGCTGCCTTGGCTAGTGTACGTGGGAAGTGTGGGAGAGTGGTTCTCCAACATGAGATCCAGGGATACTACATAAATAGGCCTGATGCCAGTCAGCAGGCAGATGTGGCTGTCTTCCTCACATGTAGCTGGTGAAACCCATGGAGGCGTGCATAGTCAAGCTGAGGCCAGTTATGCTGGTGGCTCTGACACCCCATGATGCTAAGTTCCCAGCCGCTGGACAACCTAAGTTCTAAAGTCAGAGAGCTAGTCCAGCACCCACAGTCTCTGGAGGAGCAGCATAGCCTGAGAAGTTTTATTTCTAGCAATGTCCCAAATACCGCTGCTGCTGGTCTGGTGGGAACTCATGGAAATGGGGATAGTGGAGGGATTCATCCTGTGACATCTATTAAGATATCCTGCCCTCCACTCCCATGACAGGGTGGGAGGCTGCTCCCCTCCTCCACGGACTTAGGAAAATGCCCTGGTGAGAGGCAGCAGACAGCCAAGGGGTGCTCCAACAACATTAGATTCCCCACATTCCACAGGTACCATGGAACCCTGAGGGCCAGAGGCCAGTGGCAAGCAGACCTGGGTGGCTCCCCTACACACAGGACTGCCCCCAAATTATAGGACCTGGGTGAGGCTCAGTGATGAAAAACGCAGGCAGGCAGCTCAGGAAGATGCTATTTGGCACAGACTCTGTGCCTCAGTTTCTTTATCTGTTACATGGGAAGAAGTGTTTGCGTTGGGTCTGTCCAGAGTAAATAAGGTCGAGCCCGGGGGGACCATTCCTTACCTAGTAAGAGTCTGTCACCCTTGTCTGCTGCCATGTTCATCCTCATGATCTCTTTATCTCCTTCTGTGGGAGGTGACTGCCCTCTCCACCCTCTGGAATCACTTGCATCTTTCCTAGCTAGTGTGCCACACTCTATTGACATCAGGTAGCGGCTGATACTGCTGTCTAGGCATCTACAACACAGTCTGCCCCTCACTAGACTACCAGTTAAGCCAACACTGAGAGCTAGCTGCCTGCTGGGAATACACAGGACCTCTGCCCTTTCTGTCTTTCCAAGCATTCACAAGACGATGGGGAGATGCTACCGTCCCTGTGGCGTGGAGGAAGCACCACAAATACAGAACCCCACTTGTATTTCCAACCCTTTCT